>NC_140740.1:4900000-7400000 GCF_050655825.1 Lonchura striata
AAAAAGGAAGTCTTTGGGAACCAGGCACCCAGCTTCACGTCATTTGTGAGAGTTATCCTCTCTGTTCTGGTGATGGAATGCCATAAATGGTGTACTTTAGTTTTTTATAAAGTTGCCTGCTCTTCTATTCAAAGAGAGTGGCAAAGCTTTAAGACTGAGGAGACTTATAGATAATTTGCAACCATGTTAACTTTTTGGAAGATCTGGATTAAACAAAGGTTGAACAGGAGAACAATCCTAAAAAAAATTAGTATTGTTGTTTTGCTCATGTAGTCCTGAACTCAGTAAATGTTCCTCCTCTGACTTCAACGTGTTTTATCAAGACCTCCAACAACCACAATGTCCTGATTATTCTCCATTAGAGACAAGAAAAGCAACAAGAGTATTCATATGGTACATCCAAACAATTTCTCAGGACATACAAGCCAGGGGTTTATTATGCCACAATCTACAACAAGTTTTGGAAAACTTACCTAGCAACATTTCCTTAATGGCTTCACCATGAAAGCCCAAAAATATGATTTAATGTTTTGTCATCATAAATATGGGGACATTCACTTTCAAAGACAATGCTGGATCAGTTTCTATTTCAAGAATTAAAGCAGAAGTTAATTAATTAGCATTTTTCACATATTTCTCATGTAGTATAGGTTACACTAATGTTAACCAGAGAGAGCAAGATCTGCAATGACATGAATGAGGAGTTAAGATGGCAAACACATGTTTGGGGTCTTTAGAATCCTGTGTCTCCCTGCCATTTCTTGGGCAGCCTTTCACTTTGTCTACCATTTCCCACTGAAATGTGAGTGCATGGAAAATTTTGGAAGAAACAGTAATTACTGTGGCCATAGCCCCTCTGTATGCATTTTTTAAAAAGCCAAGCAGAAAACCACAAAGATGCCCAACAGTCACTGGAAAAAAAACACCAAACATGATTTGATTTACAAACCACAGATACCAACAAAATGAGCTCCCTTTGATTATTTCTGCATTTGTAATTGGGAAAAAAAAAAGAAAGAAACTGTTGCAGAAGATCTTTCTGATGTACATTTCTCCAAAAGCCACACTTACTCCTTATCAGCCTGCATTTTTTGCAAAATAGAATTAGTGCTGTTCAGCTTTAGATAAAAAATCATTAACACCAAAATAGGAGGAAAGCATGTTTATTTATTCTTTAGTGCAGTCGGTTGTCAAAATTTTAATATTGTTGTATTCTCTAAAACCCCAGTACCCTAAATATGTAAGATAATAAGTAGATATAGCTTATCAGAATAATTTGGGCTGGAAGGCAACTCTGGAGGCCATCTGGTGGTTCAGCATCTTACTCAGGTCGGTTTTGCTCCAAGTTGGCTCCAACTTCGACAAGTTTAAAAACAAGAGGAAAGGTCCCATGAGAACACAGGGCCTCTGTTGCAGTGTTTAACTGCCCATCCTGTGGGTTTTCCTTTTCCTCCATGTGTAAGCAAAACTCAGCTTGCTGCATTGCCCTTCACCCTCTTGCTGTGCAGCTCTAAGAGGAATCTGGCTCTGTCCTCCCTCTGCTTCTTGAAGGGCTGAAATCTGCAATAACGTCTTTAATCAGACCTCTCATACCAGGACTCAAAAAAAGGTAAAACTGAGCCACAGGAGAGTTCTGGCAGAAAAGAGTTTGTGGAAAAGTCACCTGGTGAGACATCCACTCAGCACTGTTTGCATGGAGGAGATCCTAGAAACACCAGCTGGGACTGGCCTCTGTGCTGGGCTCTGAGGAGGAACTGCAGCTGTGGGCACAGAAATGGACACACAGTCAATAAAGCAGAGGGGGAATGAGGAACAGGGGAGGGAATGAATCTGTGACCCCATTAACTCACAGAGGAGCAAGAGGGTCCAGATGATTACTCAAGCCATTTGAGTTTTCCTCCTGGAATGCTGAATTGAGCTGCCAGGGTTATAAATTCCATATTCAAGGAAAAAGTAGATGGGCCCTGCCCACACACAAATGCCAGATGACACTCCCCTCCTATCGTCACAACAAAGGTCATACTCAAAGTGTTCATTGGCATTATTTATATGTCAAATAATATTAATGGCATTACTAATATGCCTTGGCCTAGGTGTGATTGAACAACTCTGGGCAACTTCCTGATCTCAGAACACTTGTAAGCAAGTCTAGAAGTCTCCTGGAATTGGCTGTCTACACTAAGGAGTCTTGTAATAAGCTGCCAGTGCCACTGGAATGAATATATTCCTCTGTTAGGTGAGCCTTTTTTTTTTTTTTTTTTTTTTCTTACTAAGATTTTCAGGATTTTTTTTATTCTCTCATCTAAGGAAGAATCAAAGAGAATTTTTGTCCTGCATCCACAATCAGACCCATCAGACAGTTAAACCTACATGGGAGGTGAAGGGCAGTGCCTTGAACTGAGGCTACGAGAGGACAGCTTGTGTCAGACCTTGGGTCCTGCTTGCTGCATCAGCCTTTGCCTCAAGAAACATCTCCTGCAACATTCAGGAGGAGAACTGCTGTCTGCAGTATCATATCTTCAGCAGATATGTGCCTCACTGCTAAGCTACAGAGAGGAATCTGTTGCTGCCAAATCAGACCTCTGTTTGAATGCTGCAGTTTCTCCCTGTGTGCAAATTAGGTTTTTTTGGAGCAGAGTCCAAATAGTACAGTAACTCAAATACATGCATCTAACTAACAAAATCCTGTTAGCTGAAGGGCAGCCAGTAGGTGAGGAGATGTTCTGTTTCCTCTGGATATGTTTGCACTTATTTTTGCAGCATTAAATGCTAATAGAAGGGCTGAGCCTAAATTCTAATAATCTCTTGCAGGGGTTCTTTTAGTTATTATATTTATCATCTTCATGGAATTAAGAAAAAAATATAAAACCAGATCTTGTTCTCCTGCCTTCCTTTGCTCCCATCCAAAAACATTTTTTCTTTTAGCTCAGCCTTTTCTGTAGTACCTATTTGCAATTTATACGTACCTCCACATTTTGAAGGAGTTTTTTAGAGCATATTTGCTGGAGTGGAGACATTATTTCTCTGTGTATTGAGCTTGCTTCTGCCCACTACAAAGAAAAGAAGTTTCCATATATACTGAAACTAGATTATTTCCTGTTTGGTCCTGCTTCTAAACACTACAAGTGCAAGAAAATCAATCCAATCTGCTGGTAGAGCCAGGGCCAGAGTCTGCTGAGGTAAGGGACTTCAGAATCTGAGTGAATAACATTTTAAATGGATGGAGGAACAAACAATGTAAGGCACTGCATGAGTCTTAGTTCACTATGATGCTAATTACAAATGATACAAAGAGTTGATCAGATGCAGGTGAGTTTATTTTGTTATTAAAGTTCACTTTCTGGTCCTTGAAGACACTGATCAATGAAACCCAGTTGCAGTTCCCAGGGCTGCACACTTCATTAAGCCGCTTGCTTATGACTTAGATATAATTGGTGGAGTTTTGCTTTAATGAAATTTCAGTGGCCTAAGTTACACCATTCTCCTTTGGCCCTCCTTGCTTGGCAGAAGGCTTGAAGATCTCCGCAAAAATGGGGATTTGACCCAGGGAGCTCAGAGCCCCGGAACAATGCTGCCCATCCAGCACGGGGCATTGCTCAGAACCGGAGATAACTGCGGGCAGGAGGTACAGCTTTCTGCCACCCTTCCAGCACTTCATCTCCTGCAAGGAAAACAGCTTCAGACCAAATCAAACACTGCTCTTTCTGCCTGGTTGCCTCACCCTTATTGTTCCTTTCTGGCCTGAGGCATCCACTAAGGAGCTCAGGATGTTCCTTTCTCCACAAAAGCCCTGCTTGGAATCCTGCAGCAGCTTCTCTGCAGCCCAGCCCAGTTTCCTTCTAGCTTGGCTGATCCTGCGAGTAAACAAAAGCCACCTGCCAAGTAAGCACATCCTGCTCGGGGGTCCTTCTCATCCTGGAGCTTTGTCTCCTGAACCTCATTCCTTATGCTTCTTTAGATGCCTGCATTGATACCTGGCTCCTTTTGTTCTGGCTCCAGGAAAATTCCACAGCCTGGAGCCTGCCCTCAGCACGGACTTATGGCCTCATCCTTCCCATCGAATTACCGATGCTTCCACACAAATGGAAGATGTTTAAGTTAATGATCTCCTATTGTTAACCGTGTGTCACCCCCCCACTGTGCAATCCCAGTTTAAAACTCTGATAAAAACACGGCCAAGAGGAATAATTGCCTACTTTCAGAGCTGGGCTTCCAGTCTGTCAAAGAAAGTCCTGCATTTTCAAGCAGAATTAATAAAAACCTTAAGCCATTTCCAGATATGCAACTGTGCCAGTAGACTCTGGTTTACGTTTGACTTTAGAGGTTTTCTGATATGACTACAGGTCACACAATTAAGTTAATAGCTAATAATCCATATATGTAGTTTAAAAGAGGCTTTTAACAAATACCTAGATGAAGATGATAAAGCATCTTCAAGAAAGTTAATTAGGTCTCTGTCTTCAAAGCTGATTTTCTAGTATATTGGTGTATCATAGCTGAAAAGTGTCTTGGAAACCCCTTCATATCTTCCATAGTTAAATAAATATTATGGCTTTCAAAAGCTATTTGAGGCTGAGATAACCAAGATGAATTTGGAGTGCACCTTGGAATTTACTTATTAAATCTCATCAAGCTTCCTTCTCTCCACTGAGCTCAGTTCCTTCCTTCATGTCTTTTAAATGTTTTCCTTTTTTTTTTTTTTTTTCCCTAAATTAATCTTTTGGACAAACTTTTAGGTCATAAATTTAAGAGCAAATGATTCAAAATCCCCACCGTGAGGTTTTCAAAATCGCACAGCATTGCCCAAATAATAATTTCATTGAAGTAAGTGGTAAAAAACGTCAAACCATTTCAGGAGAAGCCAGCACAAGAGTCCTTATGAAAATGCCACCTTTATTACTTTAAAAAGGAGGGGAAATTTGAAAGGACTAACTGAGGAAATTCAATGCCCAAATCCCATTGTAATTCAATAGGAATGGGGCGCCAAATTCCCTTAGGCAGCTTTGCAAATTCTCTCTCAACAATGGATGGCAATCCACTGCCATTATGAGCCGCTCATTCTCCAGTGTCAGAGGGTCAAGGTGATCGCTGGGCGCTGTTACCTGGCCCACAGCTGAGATAATGCTGTGGAACTTCGGTGTTTTCATCACAGGAACAAAGTCATCTGGACGAGGCCAGAGCCAGCTGGAGGCTGCAGATGGGTGGTTGTGTTTTGGAGGGTCATTAGGTGTCTCCAGCATGCTTCAACCTCTACCTCCAGGACCCTCTGAGCACTGGAGAGAGAAACAGGTCAAGGAACATGCAGGCAAGATCGCAAAGACTCGAAGCATTTGTTTAAGAAATCACCCCAAAGACCAGATTCTGTTTCTTATGGTTGTCTTCCCAGATGGAGTAAAGGCAGAGGTGCAGCTCCTTCCTCTGCTGCCCATCCTTGGGTTATGCGGGCCAAGAGATTCCAAATCCTGCTCTCTGCTTGCCAAGGGCTGGAAAAAGCATTTCTGCTGCAGCAGAGATTTGGGAAGCAGCATCCAGGAATGGCAGAGCATCCACCCCGTGCTGAGACCTTCCCCTCCACCCAGATCCCACTCTTGGCCTGCGGTGCCTGAAGAGAATTCTCCGTGCGCAGCCCGGTGCGCCGGCTCCCTCTAATGCTGTGTCTGCATGTGAGAATATTCACCTACAATAGCAGAGGGGTGTAAACAAGTTCTTTGGAGGGCACAATTTCACCCGGCTTTGTGAATTCAAGCACTAAGTTTTCATTCTTCCGAAGGAAAAATGGCCAACGATGGTTCCCGCACCAGACAAGAAGTCAATTTTTATTTAGGCTTATTAATTCTTCTTTCCTCTTCAAAACGAGAGCCCTGCCCTGAAAATTAAAATAAAACCATGCTCTGCCCTTTCAACCATTGTTAATATTGGTCATGGGCTTGACCAGGAGGTTTATAGGGTTTGTTTCATTGTGTGGATTTATTCCACATACCTTTAGATTCTCAGAGGTTTTTTAAATACACAAGACAGAAGGAGTATTTTGTTTTGATAATGAAATTTTTTTACCAGTTACATAAATTTTTATATTTAGATGAACTTCCCTCTTTTAAGCTCAAAGCTACCAGAGACTGGGGAAAGCAACCCAAGAGTGCTGTGAGAGAACATTTATTTCAAGTGGACTCATCCAGTTCCCTTCAGAGCTGTGTTCCTCTTGCCTAAATTTATATCTTGTGGTGATGTTTTTAGCAGGCAGGTTCTTAGATTGTGTAGGATTTGGGTTTATTGACAGAGCCAGCCAGTCTGCAGGCACTGTTTCTTAAACAGTTTTCAGAGAGAAAAAAGAGATTTCCAGTCTGTTGGTATTATCTAAAGCAAAGCAGGCTGCTGTCACATGTAAGGAAGAATGCATTGTGTATCACAGCGAGAGTTCAGGGGGCTCTCAGAGAGCACCCAGGAAAGCCCACAGAGTTAACACCTTAATTGAGGGTATATTGGTTGTTTATTTTCAGTTCAGGTTTCCTGAAAGTAAATATGCAAGCTCTTATGACACCACAAACCTCCTCTTTATATATATATATATATAAACAATAATATTATTATATAGAAATAAATTATAAAAATATAATTACTCATGCTGTACCGCTGTGGTAACTCTGATGAGAAGCCACTTCTACTTTTGAAGTCAAATTCAAGGTATCAGTGAAGTCAGTGATGTGTGAAAGATGTGGTGGATGGAGCTGGGTTAAACTTTGGCCTTGCTTCTGAGGACAGGATATAATTCTGAACACTACAGGTTTTTAGGTGGGCACATCACAATTCAGAGAGGATCCCATATGTGAGCTAATTTAATGCCACACAAAAGGACAGCTATACATTTTTTGCCGTAAAAACTTCTTGCAAACAAATATTTGGGGTTCATTCTTTGTTGAGGTGGTGAAGGCTAGCAGTTAGGAGGTGGGCAGAAGTCTTAATTCTTCTCTTTGGTTTTTTTTTTTTTTTGCTGAAGGAATATTTTTTAGAGTGAATAAGACCACCTCCCAGTCGTTGCTTTCCTTTTTGTCCTCAGGCTATTAAGAGCTTCTGTTCGTGCAGCTATTTCAAATCAACTCCATGCAGGAATGTTTTCCTTAAGAATAAGCACTCATTTTCATAGGTCACTTTAGCCCACTTTGAGACCAGCAAGGCACTCCCGGCAGTGAAATCCAGGAAATCAGTGCCTGTGTTTCACAAAGCCTGAGAGGCCAATCCCTCACCCTCTGCTTTCTAAACACAGAGAGCAAAGAGTGACAGCCACGGAGCTGCTCCTCTTCTAAAGAGTCCTCCTGTCCACAACACAGAGGGCCCCAGGCGGGCAAAAAAAGGCCAAAAAAAACCCCACCAAAAGCAAAAAAAACCCCAAACAAACAAACAAACAAACAAAAAAAGAAAAAACCAACCAACTAAACAAAAAACCCCACAGCAACAACAACAAAACCCCCCCAAAACCCCCAAAATATACCCTCAACCCCCCAAAACAAAGAAACCCCACAGCAACAACAAAAACCCCAAAAAATACCCTCACCCCCACAAAAAAACCCCTATAGAACCAACAAAAAAACCCCAAAAAACCAAAAGCAAAAACCAAAAAACAAACCAAACAAAATACACAACACCCTCCCCACCCAAAAACCCAAACAAAACCAAAACACAAACAAATGAACAAAAACCCAAAAAAACCAAACCCCACAAAACCCAAATCAAACTAAAAAAAACCCAAAAAAACACAAAAAACCAAAACCAAACCCAAACCAATCAAAATTCCCAATCTGTCAATCATTGTGTACGCAAACTTATTCCGCTTTAGGTGTCTGGGAAAGAGTGCACTCTTCTCCAAAGGTGGAGCCACACTGAGACACAAAGGAAAGAGATCTCCCAGGGTGTGAGTGTGGCTTCGCCCACATTTTACAAGTAAGCTTTCCTGGAAAATCTGTGATAATGGCCAAAGAGTCAAACAGGCATATTATTAAACAAAATAGCCACATGAATAGGCCTTGCAGTTGGGCTGTCCTCCTTCTACCTCTGCATTCCTCCAGCTGTCACAGAGGTGCTGTGGGCATCTTTTATTAACTCCTTCAGTGCTTTGCAGTCAGTGAGCCACAGAGGCTTGCTGACATGAGCATGTCAGTAATTAATTAGTGGCAATCATATACCATTTTTTCAGGCATTTTTGATTTCGCATTACACTGCCAGCTGTATACATATACTGTTATTCTGTGCTTTGTATTTATGTTATTCACCAGTAATGCCAAAGAGAATATGAAAATGTGCTTGAAGCAATTCAAAACTGAATCTAGGGCTCTCAATTCATCTATTTATGTCATTTGAGGACAAGAAAGCAAACTCCTAGACAAGAGTGAAATGTACGCTTATTAATGTGGGTTTTTTTTGATGTGGGGCGGGGGGAAATGCAGTTCTTCATAAATGAGTCCCTGGTGATGCATAAAGGCAGCTTCTTTTCTTTGTTTTTCCTTTTTAATGCCATGTAGATTCTAAAACATTGTCCTAGTAAGGCTGCATTCTGGACAAGGACCTCTAAAATTTCCAATCAGCAGCATAACCAGACATTTCCTATCAGCAGAATCACCAGGCTTATTGAAAGTGTCATATGTTTTAAAATATTACTCGCCCACACTGGCCTTGACTTGTTCTGTTTTCTAGTATCAGTAATCTCTGAAGGTCTTTTCATGGTGCTGCAGTCTGTTAAGTAGATACAACCAAGTATTTCTCCCCTGAACAGACTGGGTAATTAACCTTTCATAAGTGTCCTCCCAGAAGGCTTCCTTGTCCTTCTCCATGGCCACTCAAACGTCCAGACAAAACAAAAATTCCCTGCTTTCTGAGGGCTCAGCAATATGGTTTTCTGCAGGGTGGCTGAGAGAAGGAGCTGAAGTACATGTGGAAACCAGGATGTCCAAATATCTTGGGCGTAAGCTTGCCTGGGAGTTTCCACTGCTACTGTCAAGCAGAAAACCTCTGTGATCAGAGCTTTCAGTGAAAGCATTGGCAAGGCTGAAAGATTTTCTTAATCATCCTTTGTCCTTGGCAATTTGTTTATTTGTGCTTCACATGGATATTACAGCACACAAGGGCAAGCACAGTTACTTGATTTGTCTTTCACCTCAGGTGATTCCAAGAGTCTATCCCAACAAGTTCTCCTTTAAATCCATAATCTGAATTGCACATTACCTGTTCAGACAGAAGAAATGAGCAAATTACCTAACCAGTCATTTCACTGATATCCTCCCCCATATTTCTCCTCTAATTTTGTCATGCTTCACATCCCTCTCACTCAGTTTTGATTTTTGCCTGCTCTGTCATGTAGAAGAAAGCATCAGAAACTGGTGGATGGTGACAGACTTGCAGGCCTGCCTACCTGCTCTTGCAAGTGGCTGAAGCTGACATGATGCTGCCTTCCTTCAATGTGTCTGTGTCTCCTGCTTTCCTTAATATATTTATTTCGCTGCTCATGGCAAATTTCCACCTTCTTTGGGCACAGGGAAGAGGGGAAGGAATCCCAGAGGTTATTCCATTCCTTCCTCAGAAACAGGAGACTTCGTTCAAGGGCTGCTTTGCTGCTTTGCCAAGTAAAGCCTTAAATGCACCTCTTTTCTCCTCCTGCTCACCAGCTTGCAAAGTCCTTCCCTCTCTTTTTTTTTGTCCCCATAAGCCGGGAACTATTTCCAAAAAAACTGAACAGCTCCAACAAAGAAAAAAAAAATCAAGGCTGTGATTTGATGTACATTGGCTTCTTCCAAAAAGGACAACTTGTTCATAGTTTGTCCTTTACCTCTCACTCCTGCCCACTCAGTCAAGTTTGTTGGAGCTGAACTGAAAGAGGAAAATTATCTCATTTAAAAATGCCCTTCTTTTGGTTTGGTTTTGGAGGGTGCTTTTGTGTATTTCGTTTTGTTTGTTTTATCCTTAAGCCTGCAAGCAGTTGTAATAACACAACTGGGCAAGCAGCTAGGGGGGAGAACAGCAGAAAGATGGGTGAGAGTCACGCCAGAGCTGCAAATGGACAAAAAGTTACTGAACTGTGGCTCTAGACAGCCCCACCTCAAACTCCCCATGGTTCTGGGGACAGACAACTGTCCCAGAGATTTACAGAAGGAAGTAAAGTCATTAATTCTTCCCTCTGAGTCTAAACCCCTCACTAAAAAAACCCCAACAAAATAGCTCAAAGTGAAAACAAACAAATAATCCTTTCTGAGGTTGGGAAGAATATTACAGAAACACTGAAATTTCAGGTAACATGTTTTGGATTGAATAGAAAGTTACATGCAATCTGGAGAAGTTGTTTTTTTTTTTCTTTTTTTTTTCTTTTTTTTTTTCCCTCTCTCTGGAGTTTTTGAAAGGCAGCTATGTTATCAAACAGATATGCTACTCTGTGCTCAGCAAGCCTTCATGCCCTGAACTGCTCCAGGTCCCCTCAAATGGAGTGCAGAAGCCGAGTGGAAATTATTGGCTCAATGAACATCACTCAGGTCAGATCTGACATCCACCTGTGTCAGAGAAGTCTAACATTACAAAGGTGGAGCAGAATCCTGGCACTCTGAGGCTTTGAATTAACCAAATTGCATCCAAAATGATTAGCCCACAGTGCTAACACACAAACATAACAATTTTTTTTTTTTTTTTTTTGCCTTCCGAAGGAACACAGCTGTGATTAGAAGGAAATGTCATTTCATAAGCTATTCCCCTGAATCAATGGGCATTCCCTGCACTGCTTCCCAAAGCAGGAACATCCCCCTAGCAGGATCAATGCTTTGTAGTTTTATCCCAAATTCTGACAGTCAGTAAGGAAACTGTCTTTTTCCTAGATGTAGAAAAAGGTGTTTTGGTAGTGTTAGGTCATTCCTTACTTTCTTGTAAAGTTGTTTAGCTCAGAGGTGGTTTGTTGTGGGTTTTTAATTTGTTTTCAGTTTGTTTGGTTTTGGCTTGGGTTTTTTGTTGGTTTGGTTGTTTGGGTTTGGTTTTTGTTTGTTTTATTTTATTTTAATCACCAAAGAGATGAGCCTTAATAACCAGGAAGCCTCCCTGTTTTCTCTATAAAAACCCTAAATCACATACCCTAAACACCACTGTTCCAGGCTTTCCAAGGACTTTGCAAACACCTTATCTGCAGAAGCCTTTGGCGCTATGCCCAAATGGGAGGCAAAGTGTAGTTTTTAACACAGTTTTGGCTGCTCAGTGAAAACAGGATGCTGCTTCTCCCCGTCAGTGTTTCAACGTCTTTCCTGGTGCTGCTGGCAGTGTGAAGTACAGGTCATTCCCTTTCTCCCTGCCCGGTGGATTCTAGGGACAAAGAGCCCTGCTGCCCTCTACCAAGTGGGCTGCAAACACCTCAATCTGGCTTGGATAAATTAGTCTGTAGGGGCAACGTTCAGACACCAGGCAACTTGTTCTTTTCTTTTTTCCTTTTTTTTTTTTCTTTCTTTTTGATAGTTAAGAAATCTGTTCCTGGCTGTCTTTCTACTGTGAATTAAGAAACTATTTAAGGTACTTCGCCCTGTGGCACGGGGCACTTGGCAGTGATGATGCCTAGGAAATAGAAGCGATGGTATATATCAACATATCAACAGATAGAGGAATATCTGCTATAGCATGTAATAAAATCCCAACTGATTGGTTGCCTGCTCTCTCTGTGTCATCAGTAGTGCTGGAACACAATCATTAATTGCTGCTGAATAGGTGAAATCAAGATGCAAATCCAGGTGAAAACGTAATTTGCCAAAGAGCAGCTTCCCTGATGTGAACTGCTTGGATATTTTTAGATAGGGACATCCCAAGCCCAACCATTTGTCTCTCGGCAGATGCTTCCCACATCAAAAGGATCCAGCTCATGTTAGAGGCAGTGAAACCTCCCACCAGCACCCCTCCAAGCTGGCTCAGAGCCCATCATGAGACATTCCTCCTCTTCCACTTGGTTCTTTAATTCAGACTTGACAACCTAGGATGCAGATTTAAATCCAACGACAGGAAAACTATTAATAAGCCCTTCAAATGCTGAGGATGAGAATTCTCAGCGAATTTAAAGCTGAGGGATGATTGCCAAGAAAACTTGGCTTTCACTCCCCTGTTGCTTTGATGCCCCTCGCTTTCAATTCTCACAGCCTAAGAAAACACTTTTTCCTTCCTCCCTGCTTTATCCCTAATCTCCTCAGGTATAAGCAGTGGAAGAGATGAAGCCCTCTTTCAACAGCTGCCCAAGACTGCCTCTCCTCACTTGTCAGCCAATTCTTCCTGCCTTTTAATGATTTTGGCAACATCCTACCCTCCACAGCTTGCTTCCCACCGCTGCTGCCAGCCTGGAGATCAGGCTGGACCCGTGCTGGGGACCAGGCTGGCAGGGCAGTGCTGCTCCCAGGGCTGCCAGCCCTGGGTCACCCTCCCTGGTGGCAGAAGAGCTGCTGGTGGCCAGCAAGGCAGGGCAGCCCCCTTCCAAAGGCCACCTCTCCTTGACTGTCCATCCTCCCCATAAAATCCACACAGCAGGCACAAGAAAAGTGACAGAGGGAAGTGCAGGGTATAGAGGAGATCTCTGAACCAGTTGCATGCACATTTGCCCTAGGAAATTTCAGGTGGCCACAGATATTTACATCTTGGAACATAAATTAAATTAATGATTTTGGCCTGGGGAAAGGGGATGAGGGAGGATTTGATTTTTGGAGTGTTTTGTGTTGTAATATTATGTTCCAGCAATTTGATTACATTTTGTGAGTGTATCTGTGTGTATGTGGCTATGGGTATTTCATTTATTTGTTTTTGTTTTGGTGTCCCCTCAAAAACAAAAGGCTGGAATAATTTGTTTTGACAGTTTAGGATGGAGAAGATGGTGGATTTTTTTTTTTTTACTGTTATTCAAAACATTTATCATCAATAATAAGAAGAGGGCAACCAGCCTATAGATTTCTGAAATAATAATAATAATAATAATAAAGTTAAGCAAAAGCTTTTCTTCAAATCAAATATTCTGGATCAAAGCAGACTGAAATTTGTTTTTACATTTACTGTCTAGTAGGAAAAAAACAACCTCTCAAAAATGCTACTGAATTTGAATCAGAGATTTCCCCCTTCAGTTTTCCCACCCATTATATGAAAAGCTTTAGTAGCCAGTGGGGTTCCCCAGTTTGGACATCTTGCTGTGAGCTTGAGACTTTCCATATTCCAGTGTCTGTACAACCAAGCATCCAGGGGATGGCAGCCACTGTTTTCTACAGCAGCCAGCCACCATGTAAACACCAGCCTCGGGGTAGCAGGAGGCTCTGCATCTAGAGGACTCTTCCACAAAAAATCTAAGTTATGGCTATGTCTTTTCCTATGAAGAGATCATTATCTTCCTCCTCATGCCTATGGCAAAACTTTCCTCATTCTCAATGGGAGCGGGATTACCCTGCCAACATTTCAGTAATCAACAGGGCCAGATTGAAGTCGATTTTCTGGCACTGGTGGGGGAGTTTCATAACCATGGATTGCTGTAAACTGCACTGAGGAGTGTCTTCCTCACTGCCTTCCTCTTCATCTGCTTCCTCAAGCAACAGAGCTGCTGACGGGCACACCAGGGACAGGGCTGGCAAACGGTGGGAGATGCTGTTTCACTGGCAATTAGTGCCTAGATGAGTGTGTATTTGTTTCTGCCTGCTTCCCATGAAATATTATGGATCCGAGTGTGCCATCAGAGTTGGAACCGTCAGCTGTGAGATCAAAAAACATACTGCAGGAATTGCAAGGCCACTGGAAGAATTTGCCTTTTCTGTCCCTGTGAAATGGGACATCGGGCCAGTTATGCAGCAGGACGGATCTGTTCCCCCTGGCTCTGAGGGAGGCTGGCTCCTTGGCAGGAGTTCTGCTGGAACTGCTGAAAGCTTCAGTTTGGCTGGGGCAAGCTGATGAGCCTTCCCTTCTGCTGCTCTCCTGCAGCTGATCTCTGATCCTGCTGAATCTCCCTCTGCTTCCCACTGGAGAACAATTCCTTCAGACACATCCCACTGCACCAAACAGGCTGCTTTAGAGCTGGGGAAATAATAATACCTAGCTCAGATGGAAAAGTTCAGGGCTAACCTATTCCAGCACTAAAAACCATCTCCAGGATCCAGCTGTCCTATTATGTGCAAGGACTGTGCTCCAGCAAAGCATTTTAGCTCCTGAGTACTTGCCTCCTCCCATGCTTTGAGTCATTTACAGTGTCTTAAGAGTGCTTCTGGATCAGGGCCTACTTTTCTTTAGCTAACCCCTATCTCAGAGCCTTTACTTATTTATTAGATATTAGATACTAGATGAGTTTTCTTTGCAGGTTTTTTGTTGTTGTTGTTGTTGGGTTTTTTTTGTTTGTGTGGTTTTTTTTTTGTTTTGTTTTTTTTTTCCCTGCCTTGACTTCTTCATCACTTAATTCCAACTGGTTCTTCAGGTCTTAGTTGCAATGATTTCCAGGGCAGCTGGTGGGGTGCCTGTGCACATCCATTTCACCAGGTGCTGCATCTCCTAGTGCTGAAGGACGGAGTGGAGCAATCCCTGTAGCACCCCATTTCTGACTGATCTGAAATTATTTCTGAAAGACTGTTTGACACCTTGTGCCAGATGCCTGTGCATAAAAGGAGAATGCACATGTGTGTGTGTTCCCTGGGATGTTTCTTGACCTCATTCATCTCTTCTTCCCTGTCTTTTATGTTCTGACCTCTCACAGAATTATTTCTTGGTTCTGGTTGCCCACCAACTACTTTTGTATTCCTTTTTTATTCCTCTTCTTCCTTGTGTTTCACAACCATTGCAAAGCATAGCAAGGCCACAAATCCCATAATGTGGGGCACAAGGAAATGAGGGGATTTCATTCAACACCACTCGTGACAGTCAAATGCTGCTGTTGATCTGCTCCAGAGGTGTTTACAGCCAATGAGAAGGCTCTAAATGACAATCTAAGGGACATAAAGCATATAGAGGAAAAAAGAGGGGGAAAAAAATAAAGAAAGGTTAAGTCCTAGCTCAGTTTCTGTCCCCAAGTCAATCTTTCTTTTCTTGCTCTGGTAGTTCATCTTTACAGCAGAACCCTGGAACTTATAATTGTGGAGCTTGTTAAATCAAAATGTCATCAATATATTATATATATACATAATTTACTCTGAATAAAACTGCATCTTTTTGCAAACCAAGGAAAGAAAATAAATCAAAACGTAAAAAAAAATTAGAGTCCATATCTCTTTATATTTTCAAGCCCTGAATACATCTTGCTATTGTACAGCTTGAATTATCACACAGACCTTATCATCACACCGAGGAAATATACTCAGCCTTATGACTTTCCTTGCACCATATCTGTGGTTATACTAACATTTTGAAAGCAGATTCAAATTGTTATTTCTTTCCTATTTTTTTTTTCCTCTAAGTTTGGAAAGTCCTCTGAAAGTAGCTCTCAATTAATTTGAATATTTCTCAGGTTCCAACAAGGGCCAGTTAGGCTTTAAATGTGAGAGCATACACAGTACAGTTCTACATGTATTTAAACTCTAAAATTATGGTGTTTTTTTTTTCCGTGACATGGTGTTTTTTACATGTATAGAAGTTGGCACTTGTGAATGCTATAAACCCATTATTCATTCACAGAGTGGGCAATTGTGGTCCCTAAATAGGCTTATAATTTTCTGAAAAGAATATTTCTGAAAATATTTTTAGAGATTCTTTCCAAATTCCTTTAGACTTCCACTTTTTCTCTCTAAACCATGATGACAACATTTTTGAAAAATATATTAATTTGTAATATATTTTTCTTTTTTATGGCAGCACATAATTTGAATCTTAGGCATTAAAACTCCACTAAAAATGTGGTGTTTGGAATTCTTTTTAAAGAAAAATTTAACTGAGCTTTTTATTCACTGATAATTATCTTTAAAATTATATATGATACCATTCCAACCACTTGCATAAAAACCCAAGGAAATACATCTCTGCAATTTTTTTCCCCTTCTGATTATTTCCTGATCTGTTTTTGCTTTTATATGATAAAGGAGTTAGAACTTTTCTGCTGTGCATGGATGGTGCAGGAAAGTTCCCAGGATCACACTCCAGTTGTTTTGGAAGGAACCTTGAAATTGGTGTTATCTTCTAATGGAATTAATTAATACCCTTTTTTATGGCCTGATATAGTACAGCATACACAACCCTACAGCAGATGCCAATTTTCACCACAAGAGAGATCATTTATGTAACACAATGCCTTGCCCATTACACTTCTGTTTAGGGACAATAATTCCAATTTTAGGAACAAAATTTCCAATATTTGCTTTCACCTGTGGTCCCCATTCCCACTGAGGCAATCCAAACACCTGATTAGATACAAAGGAACAAGTAAAAGTGGGGTTGTCCTTTTCACATCCCGTCCCTGGTGGAAAATAAAGCTGGCTGAAAAGGATGCTAAGGGATCATTCAAGATTTTTTCCAACATGATACTGTATCAGTAATGTATTCGGGGCTTTTTTTGTTATTTTATATGTTCATCTTGGGGGTTGAGATGATCTTTTAAAAACATGAAAGTGAAGCAAATATAATATTCTACCATGCTTGCATTCCTTCCTAGCCTTAGGTCCTCCACGAAAATGAGCTGTGACATTTCATGATACATGTCTTAATTTTAACTTGGGAAAGGAAAAAATGTTTCCAAACAAACAAGTAAATAAACACAAAATAATCTCATAAATATTTTTTGAGGCCTGATGGAAAGTCATATCCTTATGTTGGAGTTATGTTGCCTTCTCAGTGGTTTTACTGGGAACTCTTTGAAGTATTACAGTGTTCAGAGGGAATATATAGGGGGAGGAAAAAAGAGAACTAATAAGGTACAACTCCAGATGCTGTCTTTACAATGGTCAGGTCGTTGGCCTACAGAGATTTCATCAATCAGTGGCCCTTGCTGAGGATTTCTGGGGTGAAGATTTTTACATGCATTACTGTGGGTTTCTCCATATGAAGGGAAGGACCTGAGAAAGCTATTCCAATTTATCTCTGCTCCAGAAAAAGGGGCCAATTATCAGCTGCAATACTTTGGAGAATTTCCTCTCTGGTAGTTCAGAAACTGCCAAAAGCAGGGCACAGAAGCCAGAAAGTACGCTCTTGTCATTGGCCCAAACAAACAAACAAAGATCCCCAACAGAAAATAACTCTCCCCAAAATAAAAATAGCTCTAAAAGATCAACAGAAACAAAAATGGACCAGATTTTAAATGAGAGCCTGTGTTTTACATATCATGTGGCTAGACATAGTTTTTGGAAGCTGTCCAGCTCAACCCACTTTTCCCCACCATCTGTCAGCAGTGGGTTTGCTGACTGCGAGAGCTTGGAGGCAACGGCGCGAGAGGCGAGTGTTAGACAATCGAGTTTAAACATGACAAGAGCAGGGAAACTCAAAGGCTTGATGATGTAATGTGCTAACACTTGGCTGTTGTGAGAAAAAGAGGAGGAGCAGGACAGCACAGAGGAATAAGTTGGTCACCTTTTGCCCAGATTCTCTGGCTCTCTCTGGCGTGTGCTGAGACCCCGGCGTGATCAAACTTGCAGCAGGGATGTGTTTAATTTACGTGGGCCAAGGAGATTTGGGATGGTGATTTAGATGTTGGCTTGTGGTGACAGCTTTGGGCCTGATGACAAAACAAGCCACGTTCTAGAGGAACTGGAAACCTCTGGGCTCGTGAGGTGAGCCACAAAAGCGAGGGAACACCCGAAGGTGAGCTGGCTGTCAGTTTTATGCCCTCTGTCCACTGCAAGAAGAGCTGAGACTTCCAGCACACTTCCACTGGTCCCACTTGTAGACAAGCATCTCCAGCAAATATTTTTCCTCCCACCTTTGCTGTGAGTCTACAGCAAATACCTAAATAGTAATGATCTTCTCACAAAGGGATGAAGCTGGGTAAGGAGGAGACAGTCTGACTCACGAGGGGCTGTTCTCAGACATTTAATTTGAAGCCAAGACTCTGAGCAGTGCTCAGAAGATTCTGGTGGACTCCGAACAGGCCTTGAGGAAATAGATCCACTCTCCAGGCAAAACAGGATTATGGTGCAATAAAATGACCCTTGCAAAGTGGGAAAATATGTGCATCCCATAGTCCAGCCTTGACTGAAATTTTATTTATTTCCCAAAAATTACCTCCTGAAAGGAATGTGATCAGAGCAAAACTGCTGTATCCATGATAAAAGAGCATATTCAGATGCAGGAGACTGAGAAGTGGGGAAAATGCACGCTACCAACAGAAGGATACACATAGTGCCTGAGGTGGTAATTGCAGTATTGGGTCTCATTTTTGTCACTGTAAAAGCTTCCTTGAGAAATGTGCTTCTCATCTGGCCTTGGGAAAGCAAAGGGATTTCTCCAGCTTTTTTTGAACAGGGCTGTGTTGGAAAAAGCTCAGTCCAGCCTAGTTTAACTGCCTGCTAAAATTACAGCCAGTTGGGGAGCTGGTTATTAAAAAATCTTGAATGAGCTGTGTTTCCCCCTGATGCTCATTGCCTATCTGCTGGGAGCGCCTGTGCTTGGTCCAGCAGGCAGCTCTCCATTTTTTCCCCTCTCTCACCCAGGCTGCTCTGGCTTCATCCCAAACTTGCCAGTGCCTCACATGCATCTGATGCTCAGTTCTGGATCCATCTCATCTGCCAGCCTCACTGCTGGCACTCAGTGGGTGAAGCCCTGCTTTTAAAGGCTGATTTCTGTCTTTTACAGGGAAGAGATGCAGCACATGGGGGCTCCCTGTGTCCTACTGTGACACCAGAGCCCTTCCACTGAGGGACAGCATCTAAGGGAATGCAGGGATGGTGGCTTTGGGTGGTTTTGTTTCTTGGCAGAAGAAACCATCTGTAGGTTTTAATTGAACTGTCTGTGGATTTGCACCATTGGGCATGACAGCAGAGTCCAACCCTGGAAGCCACAGACTACCAGTAGTCTTCTGAGTGAAGTATGAGTAGGGGAATGGATCAGCACCTGTGGACTGATTATAGATTTTGATGTGGTGCCATGGCTAGGATCCATGCCAGTAAAAATCCTTATAAAACGTGTGGACAAAATTTACTGCATACCTGCCATAATCAGTTTTAAAATCACAACGTTTTTCTCAGTTTTCATTGATTTTTTTTTCTGTTTTTGTCATAAGAAAATGGTAGGAGTGCAATTTAATTTTTAGATCAAAGTTATAAACCTTCAAGAATCCATCTGAAACTTATAAATGCTCCATTTTGTTTTACATTGAGATAATTAAAAAATACCAAACTACATATGTATTTTAATTGGGATTTGAAGAATGACTCCCAGTCACATACCTTGTAAACTAACTTTCATTGAGCAATAAAGCTTATAAAGCATGGTTAAAATAACTTTTGAAAAAGGGGATTTTTTTTTTTATTAAACGAAATACTTACAAACTGGTGAATATTGTAATCAGGTAGAAATTGCTGCCTCAGGAGGAAAAAAACCCTGTATTTTAAAAAAAAGAGTGAAAGTTCTTTGTTTCCATTAATGTATGTTCCTATTTTGTCATAACCTACAAAAGTCACCATGACAAGTGACTAAAACAGAGAAAAGTGGTTTCACTGCTGAATTCTAACAGTTCTAAATCCCAAAATAACTGTGCTTGGTTGCCTCTAGGCATGTTCATACAGCAGGTAGGATGGCTCTTCTGAGGAAACCTTGTTCTGGAAGCTTCCCTCAGCATTTTGAGGGACATGTAATCACTCTGTCTCTGCTATCACCCAGCAGCAAACCACTTGCCACGGTCTTAAAGTGGTTCTGAAACGAGGAAAGGATACTCACCCCGGCATCAGGCCCATTTCCCCTTGAATGTAACCCGAAATATGGGGTGTGCCAGCATGCTGCTGAGGCTGGACAATGAGTCTGGATCAGGCTGGAGTGGGGTGGAAGCGGATGGATGGATCTGCCTGCCCCAGGCTGTGCTACAGCCACCCCTGAGCATCTCTGGAGCTGTGCAGAACTGACCCCGGGCACGGCTCCTTCTGCCCACTGCAGATTCCTGGGGCTCTCAACCTTTTTCGTGGTGCAGCTCCTCTGGCTGGAGCCCAGTGAGCAATTCCCTTTGACAAAGCACCCCATAAATACAGTCAGCTGCCTGAGACAAAGTTGTGCTGCTTTACCGCGACCTCGTGTGCATCTGCAGTGTGCTTTACAATTCAAGAGAGGCTCAAACAACTGTTGTCTCCTCTCCTGCCGAGCTTCCAGCCCCCACCAAATTTCCCTTAACTTGACATATCCTGCACTGCTGAGCTCCCTGGGACCTGGAATATGGCCAAGTATCATTTCATTGTAAAGCCATAGACATAGATGTGGAGGATTCATACACAGATTTTTAAACTGTGCACTGCTTAAGTGGCAGAAGGAAAACCTTGGTGCTTGCTGTAAGCCAAGCCAGAACACTCATCATTTTTACTCTTTTATTTCCAGGATTTTCAACATTTTGAATTTTAATTCCTTCAATTTATTTTTTAAAAGCATAATCACAGCTTGCGTATATGATCATAAAACCCAATAAATCTGGGGAAATGCCCAAGAAGCCAACAGAGGAATATCAGCTTGTATCTCTCAGGAATCCTTAATTGCAACTCTTAAGAGGTTTGCAAGGCCTGCTGTTTCATTGTAATCATTATGAGGCCAGCTGAGGCTTGCTTAAAACTACCTTGAGTGGTGGATTAATCCAGACTAATAAAGAGTTTTCACACAATCACTAATGTCTGCTGTGAAAAAAATAATCTTTTTTTCCCTGGTTTGAAAAACTAAGTGAATATAAAGGCTTATATTTTGTTCCTAAGGAATGGGCAAAAGAGAAGTAAGGTGTAAGGGTTAGCAAACATTTAAAAAAAAGACAAAATTGCTCAAAAATTCAAGCAAAGTACTGTTGTAATCTGCAAAAATGTGAAGAATAAAAGTAAGCTGGTCCTTCTAGAACCTTCAGATGTTCTGTAGGTAGAGTAATAAATGAGTGACAAGGAGAAACTTAACCAGTCATCACCATAAAGACAAACAAATGTTTCTGATGGATGTTATATATGTAATTTAGAAATGCTGCTCACTGGATACTCTGTGCCTTTGCCCAGCTGGCTGTTTGGAGCTGTAGCCCAACCCTGATCATGGGGATTTGATTCACTGAGAATTCCTTGAGGCTACAGACCCAGTGCTGTGGTCACTTCCGAGCACAGACAGCAAGAGGAAGAGTTATCCTGTTAGTCTGGTTGCATCACACCTTCAAAGGATGAGGGGTAAACCAAAAAAAGCTGTTCTGTGTCAGCATGGCAATATCCATATAGGAGTTTTTCTGGGGCAGTGGTAGGAATGAAGGAGAGTAAGTTTATCTGCTGAAACACTGTAGAGGAGATCAGGTGCTTGTAGGAGAATAGTGAAAGAGAACAAGGCAGGTTAGGTGGCAAATTTCAGATGAAAGAGGTTAAGTGAGAATTGCTGGGTCGCTTTTACACAACTTGCAGCAGGAGTTTGGAATCCTGACCAATGCTCCAGTCTCTCTCTACATCAACAAAATTTATAGTAATCTGCACGTCCCTTACTTTCTTCACAAGTAGTACCCTCAGTAAAATGTTGACATCAATCAAACCTGAATCACTTCACTTCTTCCAGTGCATCTTCTGGAGTGCAAAGCATAATGACAACTGAGTCAGGCTCTCTGGATCTGGCTGGGGAAAGAGCACATGAACAGCTTGCAAACCAACCACTGAACCGTGTCATATTCCCTTTCAGATTGCTGCATCCCAAGAGTTTTTTATTTTGCTGCTGGTAGGTGCAGAAGTCCCTGCTCCAGTTGCAAAGGCATTTTTGCTGTTCACTGCTTTAATCCCAGCACTGCTGCTTTTTGGGGAAGTGCTCCTGTGGCTGCATTAATTAAAAGTCTTCTCAGAAGGCTCAGAGAGACTGAGAGGAAGCAAGACAACTACTCCAGCACAAAAAAAAAAAAAAAAAAAAACAACAAAAAAAACCACAAAAAACCTAAAAACAAATACAAAAACAAAAAAAAAACCCCAAAAAACAAAAACCAAAACCAAAAACAAAACCACAAAAAAAATAAAACAAAACCAAACAAAAACCCAAAAAAACCCCCAAACTAACAAACAAAAACCCACCAAACCTCCCCCCCACCCCCCCCAAAAAAAAAAACAACCAAAGCCAAAACTTACAGAAATTAAAGGTCCAAGGAAAACACTTAGAAATTGAAAGCTCTGTCACCACAGTGCTCAGGAGGAAGTCAGTGCTCTATGGGTAGCATTAAAGCACAGCCAGATACATCTCAGCAGCTTTCCCATCTCTGTCCTTAGATGAAGGTCTTGGTGCTGGATTCGCTCATGGTACATCCAGGGATGAACTCAGTGGGAATCAGCTGGTGTTGGGGTCTGCTGGTGATGCTGGCATAAATAACATCAAAAGCATGCATTGGCAGGTCACAGCATATGTCAAAGAGATTTAGGCAATTTTAAGTATGTATTTAAAAACACCAGAGGTTTAAATTTTTGAGGATCCCTACTCTGCTGGCTCCATAAATGCATGGAAATGCTGCAGTGGCACACTGCTATTTACTCCACAAGCAGACATGACAAATGCTGGCAAAAACGTTCCAAATAATTTAGGACCAATCCAAAAATACTTACAGATTTGTGTTGTTGACCAACCTGTTCTTCCAGGTGTGGAGGTTTCATGCATTTTCCTGGTTGCCTTGCTGTGCACTGCAAACTCAAATACAGCTTCATGAATACATCCTGGACATCCTGCTGAAGAGAGGAGCTTGGAGACTTCTCAGGCTGATTTGCCACAGCAGCAGGGAGATGGATTTGGTTTTCAGGTGGTTGTTACAGTCTGAATGGGATGACAGCCTTGTGCTGTCTCATATGGATTTATGCTGTTACTGTAAATAAACCTGGGGGGTGAGGCACACTTTGATCTGCTCTGGCTGGTGCTTTCTGGTGGCTGCAAAACCCTGCTAATCAACGGTGACATAAGCAAACCTGGTGTACTATGCTAACTGGGGCCAGAACATGCAGGGGAAAAAACCAAACAAACATATAAAATACATTCCAACACATAATACCAAATATATCCAATATACAATGTGTCACATAATTCACTACCATGCATATTCACTGTCACGATCAAAATTAATGATCTTGAAAGAGATTAAGACTTATTTCTTGCTTCTGGTTTGAGTTTATCAATAAATCCACTTCTGGTCAGTGAAAGCAGCTGTGCAGTGGTGATGTAAGGGTCCAGCAGAGGAGGCCGGGTGGAAAAGCCACAGCAGGAACATGGCCTTGTCCTGGGTTGCAAGATGTAGGTGGGGGTGTGTATTCCATCACCATCTGCTAGAGGTGGGGCAGTTATCTTCTGTTAATTGGGCAGTTTTCTTTATCTCTTCCACAAACCAATCCTCCCTCTGGGGAGATATCTGCTGTTCATGGGCCATTGAGCCTCACTGCAGGACTGATAAAATTACATCATCTCGTTGTGAGATGCTCCGTCCAGAGGGAGGAGCCAAGCATTCCCACCTGGATATAACCTGAGATTTTACATTTTCCATTTCAATGGAAGCTCCTGCCTTCCTTAGCCAACACCTGTCTTTGTCAAACCAAGACACACCTTCATCACACACCTGACATGCACCAGCAGTGATCCTCTGGCCCTGCCTCCCAGACACATCCCTTCTTCTCAAAGCCCTCCTTGGTCTGTGGGTGTGATTGGTGCCCTCTTGGCTATCTCAACAACTTAGAGGTTTTCACCACGTTAAGCAACAGCAGAAGAGGAGTTTTGAAGCCTGGAAATGTGTGGAAAGTGTGTTCTGTGGCACTCAGGGGTAGGTGTATGGCCACCAAATCTATGTGCTTTTGTGATCCTTATCGGGAAAAAGACATCACTTTGACCATATCCACTAAGAACACTGCAAATAGTCACAGGCTTGCACTGCCCAAACTTTATTAAGCCTGTGAGACATCAAGGAAGTATGTACACAGCACCGTGCCTGAGATAATAACCCAGTGAAGGGCACGAATGACCATGGGTTGACTGCAATGACTGATCTCCAGTTCAGGCAGGGGGAGCTGAGATCTGGTCAGCCGTGCACTGTGCAGATGGTTGTCATCATCTGTGCTTTGGGGCAGCCTAAATAAAACATTGGGGCTGAAGGAGCAGAAGGGAGAGAAGTACAGCCCTGTGAAGAGCCTTGCTGGGATATCTTGTCCTGTTTACATCCATTTTCTGCCCTGCTCCTGTTTCTATCAGCAGAAAGGAGAAGAGAATCATGACTTTCCTTCAAGAGTTTTTAAAGCTCAAGGAAAGATAAGCAGAAGAGTGGATAGAAGGGGGTGGGAGAGAAGCTAAAAGCATCTGAGTCGCTGTGCATGCAGAGGAACCAGGTGAGGAGTGGTGGGGCACAGTCAGAGAGAAAGCTGGCAGCCCAGCTCCTGTGGAAGAGGAGGAGAGGGCAGCTCAGCAGCATTCCCTGCTCCATTTAAATGTCAGCAAGGTAGCTTCCACCAAAAGAATGCCTCCTGAGGGGGGAGAAAACAAGCAGAGTGTCAGGACCAGCTGGCAGCTTGAGAAAAAACAACCGTGCAGCTGAACAGCACCACTGGGAGCACTGGATGGCTGCCCCTGCCTCCTCATCGTCACTATTCAAGGCCTGTCAAAAGAATAATAAAAGGTGCTATAAAGAGAAGATAAATCTCAAGCAGTCAGAGCAGCAGTGGGACTGGGCAGAAGGGAGAGAGGGCAGAGCTGGACTCCTGCAGCTGTGTGAGCATTTAGGGCCTTGAAGAGGTGGCTGGCTTTGGAGACATGCTTTCTGTCTCCAGAGGTGACAGGGCAAAGGGAAGGCCTGTCCATGACCTCGCACCATGCGGGGGTCAGGCCCTTCTGCTGATCAAAAATGCATGAGGATTGGCCTGTCCCTTTGTTTCCTGGTGGTTTTCATCTGTCAGAGTGCTAAAGAAATGCTGGAGGATGGGACTGTGCCTGTCAAGCCCCTGGTCTGGAAACCTTCACATGGCAGCCTCAGCCTGGTCCCAATCTTCATCCATCTCCACGCCTTCCTGCTAGTGCTGCTGCTGCCCCACTGTCCTGGAGAACCAGCATGTGCCACCATGAGAGGCATCTCACCAGTGTCACTCACCACAGCCCTTCATTTTGAATAAAAGTTACCTACTCAGTCTTGAGAGGAGTCGGAGATGAAATTTCACCCAGGCAGGGAGATAATTTTCCCTGTCTCCAAAACAGGAATGCTCGAGAAGGACAGATTCCTCCAGGCAATAAAGGCTAGGAAGGAAATTGTTTTTGAAGGCCAAAAGCCTATTCTTTCCAGATTTAGGCACAGTGATAAACATCAAAAGGAAACAATGGATACCCACTTCTGCAGGTGTTTCCTTCATACTTAACTGCTCCCCTCCAGCCTGTTGGGAATACTGCTCTTGCCTATTGTTTGGTAAATTCCAAGAATCATATTTATATCCATTATGTGAAGGACTACTTCGCTGGGTACATATTCCCCTGTGTGTGACTACAATGCTGTGCCAGCTGGGACACTGGGGAAGCCAAACCCCAGCCAACTTCCCCAGACCAAAGCACAAGGACTCCAAGTCCCTCCACAGTTCAAGATACTCTCTTCTTCCTCAGAGCATGGAAAACAGCATTTCATTCTGTGGACATTCTGTTTCACAACACTGGAAAACATTTATTCACCTTCATCTTCACCACACCAACAGCAGGACCTGCTCTAGATAGCTGCAGCTGACCTGAAGTAACACGCCAGGAGCAAAAGCCAAACATTTGAGAAGGCTACCCAAGGAGAGGGAGTTGGCCTTCTTAAGCACAACTTGGAAACTTTCCTAACCAAAAAGAAATGTTGGATAAGCACCTTAGGAAGATGAGCTCATCCTCATGATGAGCCCTCCTCCTGGAATTTTCTGTCTCCTCCTTGACGTGGTTGAGTGAGACAAGTAACAGAAGACAATTTCTGGAAACAAAGGTCAGAGGAGGAAAAGTTTTAGGCATAACCAAGTTGGCATGTTGGTACACACATGTCACAAGATTAAGCAATGCCTTTGGGAGGTGCCACTAATTTTCTTTCTTTGTTTATATGTGATATATACATAAAATAATTATTCCATAGCTTTTCCATGGCATCACTTTAAATTTCCTACAGTAAGATATCCTACATTGATATAAACATTTAAGTTGTCAGGTAGGGAAGCTGGGCCTCTGTTTCCTAAATAACCTGGCATAATAGCAGCACAGCTGGAAGAATACAGCCCTCAAGCCTTTCAGTGAAGTGTTTTCTCCCCATATGTGCCCCAAGAGGTGTATGGAAACCAGTGTCCTTACTTAGGCACCCTGCAGCCCTAAAAAAAGGATTGACTTCCCAATGCAGTCAGAGTTTGTTAAAACACCACAGAATCCAAACCAAGCCTTGAGATTCCCAGTTTCCACCTTCTGAGATCTGCAATGCACAGCACAGGTCAACCACTGTGTTTTAAAATGACAAAAGGACCATCCATCAGCAGAGAGGAAATGAAATTATAGCAACAGAATTCCAAATACAGATGTTAATTCACTCTCCCAATAGATCCCCTCTATTAAAAACAAAACAAAACAAAACAAAAAAATCTTTTCTGTTTTTTTGACTGTGTGGGAAATGAAGGCATTCAGCTCTATTCAGACAGAAGGTCTGTCTGGCAGAGGAGTTGCTTTCCATGATACAATCTCTGATGGCCCATCTGTGACAGTCATCAGTAAATATTTCATAGATGCCCCTCAAGAAGAAAGTGAAATGAAAACTCACCATCCCCACTACTTGCCACTTGTTCTGGGAGCCATTTTCATCAGAAAAACAAACAAAACAACAATTTTGTCTTAAAATTATCCCCCAACTGAAGGCAAAATAAAGCTTTTCATGAAGAAAATGAACTAACAATGTAAAAGATGGTTTTGTTGCAAGCAATGATGAAGCAGAAATGGGTTTCCATCTCAGAGAAACTATTCAGTTCACAGGTCCCTTTTTTTCCCGCTCACTGTTTACAGCATATAATTTTCCAAATCCATGTGAAATCCAAATTTTTACCTCAGTGATTTTTTGTAGTTGTTAAACTGTACATTTGTAAAAGATGGAGGACAACATGTATTAGTCAGCAGAAGGAAACTTATTTTATTTATTATTTATAGCCATTTTTTGTTTTAACAGTGCTCCTCAGCCTTTGTCTCTGAGCACTTCCCAGAGGTCAGTCACGAGCAATGTCCTCGCTGCTGAGATGCTGAGCAGAGGCCACAGGGCCAAACCTCAGATGGAAATGGGAGCTGATCCCCAGCCCTCTGCAGCTCCTCTGCTTTGTGCCATGCAGATGACTGGTCTCCTCTACCCTCCCACCCCCCACCCTGGCTTCTCCAAGTGTTTCACATGTCAATCCCATAGAAAACTGACAACAGTCCTTAATTTTAACAAGCATGTGCCACCAAGCACAATAAGATCATTCACAGCGCTGGGAGTGAAGCAGGTGGGGTGAGCCCTTTTCCGGGTTGACTATGTCATTTTGGCATGAGCTCTCTGTTGCTTCATAGAGCTGAAACAAGATGTGTGAGGAAGAGTGACTTGTTTACAGCATCTCAATAATTAATAACCATTGCTGGAAAATGTTTCTAGATGTACACGCACCGAGTCTCGAAGCATGACATGCACTTTGATTCATGTGCGACACGCGCTCCCTGATACATAAAATTCTCAGTGGCCTGGAGTTTGTCAGCCTGTTGATTCTGCTGAAACATATGTTGGTCTATTGAGGGAGCTGCGTGATGAGCAATTTCAAAAATGTCCCAATTTGGAAATGTAGCTGCAGACAGTGTTTTAGAGGAAGTGCTCTGTGATTGAAAGCTGAAGCTGCACCATGCAGTTCAAATTAGATTTGGACATTGTGTGCACTGTCAGTTTGGAGAACTCTTCACATGCTTGCCAGAGGTTTATAGGACATATGGGTATGAGCCACAGACAACATCTAGTCCTCCAGTTTCTAATCAGTTTTAATCAGACACGAAGATCCTTCCTTTTAAACACAAAGAGAAGGAACCGTATTTTTCAACAGGGAATAAAGAAAAGAGCAGGGGTGGAAGGAGTGAGAGAAAAGCTTATTCCTGCATAGTCTTTGCTCTTCACATGATCCTCAGCCTGCTGATCTCAGTTAGTTCTGGGGAGAGCAGAAACCAGAACTAGCAGCCTGCAGGTTGTTTGGAGAAGAGAAATAAAACAATCGGTTTGGAACCAGCTCCTTTCTCATAACCTCATTTGTTTCATTCACCAGCTGTTTTTCTGAAAGGTGGTGAAGCAATAAAACACCCTTGATTACCCTTTCCTTCTCAAATCTTTGCAGTCTTTTTTTTCTTTTTGTTGTCTTTTTTTTTTTTTTTTTTTTTTTTTTTTTTTTTTTTTGAGGTTGCAGGAGTGTGAGAAAACCCAGTGGCACTCAGGGTCTGGCCCAGCACCCATTGTCCTCAGCAGGCTTTAAACAGCATCCACGGGCCTGGGTTTGCAGAAATCTGGATTCCAAAAAGCACTTAATCACATTAGTCAAAATCCTGCTGATTTCACTGCAAACTTTTTCCATCGTGCTTGTTAGAGATGAGGGTGCTGTGAGCAATTTTCCCTTCACTGCGTACGTTTAAGTTCAGCACAGCAAAGAAAGCTCAAGCTGAGATGGGGCCCAGTTGATTCCAATGGGATTAAGCATTTATTTACAGGCAGGCATGTGTGTAAGCACCTTCCTGGATTACAGCCTCACACTGACTCAGGTTGAAATGAGTGTGCCTGTGCTGTGCTGTGCTGAAACAGGGCTTTATTGTCCTTTGAACTGAAGGCTGTATGTCCTGGTGTCTTGCTCCCACTGCTTTGATGGTTGCACTGAAGGACCTTGTGGGTTCCTACAGTAAATCTGGCTCCATGCAAGTCACAAGGAACATTTTTTTTCATAGAGTTAATGTTCACTTTCTCCTGCACAGGACAGTGAAAGAATTTAAGGTTGACTGGCACGCTTGTGGCAGATGATATATATATATATTTAAAATAGCCCCAAACCACAAATAATTGAGATCCAAATCTATATTTGATATAAAGGAGGCTAGATTCTTTCATGTTTTCTTTCTTTCTTTTTTTTTTTCCTGTGAGCAACTATTATTTGATAAAGGAGTTTTAATCAAAATTTATATATCAACTGTGCTTTCGTGATGACTTACACTGGTCTTCTACCAACTATATGTAAATTAAAAAATTATATGTAAATCATGGAATATAATATCATGGACCATCTCTCATCATGCAAACATGTTCCACAGCCTACTCTTCTGGTGGAACACAATGATGCAAAAGTAAATCAGAAAGACAAGAGAAAAAATTAAATGGCAATAATGGCAATAATAATAATAATAATAATAATAATAATAATAATAATAATAAAATAAATAAAAGAAATGTAACACCAGAATAAGAAACATTTATTTCTAGCCTGACACAATGCAGACTGGGTTCAGGGAGATCCCATCTTCTGATTTCAGGGAGAAAAGGATTAGGTTGTTCTTTCCTATGCATGGAAACCAGATAGCTGAGGCTGCCTGCCTTTGTTGTTCTGAGAAATGTAATCTAATATACCAAAATCAAAATCAAAACTGTATCCTTTTTTTTTGGAGGCCTCTCACTAGCAGACACCAAAGAGGTTTAGTCCTTCCTTAACCCCTCAGCCTCAATTTAGCATTACCAAACACAAACAGCTGGAACGAAGCAGAAAACTGCATCCCAGAGGAAAAGCCAAGCAAAATAATTACATGTGTTTGTGAACACATCCTCCTGAGTGGGGAATACCTACATCCAAAAAAAAAAAAACATCCACTGAGGAAATCTGGGTGAAGCCAAGACCCTTTGATTGCCTGAGAGTGGGAAGACCCTTGAGAGGTGCAGTCTTAACTAGACACATCTCCTCCAGCATTCCCAGTGCAACCAAAGGAACAGCTGTCCCATTTCTTGCTCAGTCAGGGTTGTCTGACACCATCCCTCCACGGTGGGATGTTTGGGATGGGCATGGAGTCCGCTGAGAGCAGCACTGCCTTCTGCGGCAATGTGATATCTCAGCCAGGATGAGATGAGCACTGCATGACAGCCTGGACAGAGAGCCAGCAGAAAACAGGCCCACTGCTCAGAGTTTGAGGAGAAATTAAAGGACAAGTGCAAGGCAGGTGGGGGACTAGATGTTTTTGGATTTAGGGCTCTGACTCATGCCTACGGATGGATTTAGCTGAGGCAGCCGCTGCCTCAGCTGTTTGCCCCAGTGCTCTGCCAAAGGTTATTCTGGGCTATCTGAAGGGACTGGGGACCCACTTGTGTCACATGTGGGCTGAAGACACACTGCAGAGACTGGGGCAGCTCGGGACAGGTTGATCTCCTGCTCAGCCTCTTAGTCCTTCCCACTACCAGTAGTGAGTCAGAATCCCAAGCAACAGCATCACAGGAAGGCTGGTGCTCAGAGCTGCATGTGTAAACCCCTGCAAATGCTCTGTCAGGGTCACCACATGTGAAAGATGGTGTTCAGGAAACACCATTCCCTTTTTGAGAGGTGGGTAGCAAAGTTTCCCTGTGGATTTTTGAAAGCAATGCCTTTGGGAGATGACCAGTTTTGGTATCCACCTCACAGCACCAAAAGCTCTTTCATAAAGTAGGTGAGATGCTCAGCATCTTATGCAAATAAGGCATTTTAAACTCAAGAAAGAGTATCAACATTTCTCCCAGCAGCAGATGATGCTGCTGAACCTATAGTCTGATAATTCCACATAATAACTGAGAGGTCTGCAGAAGAGTGACACCAAAACGTGGCTCTGTCTGCACAGAAGTGGCAGCTATGTTTACCCTGTCTGTACCTAAAGGGGCAAAAGTGATGAATGCCTCTGTTCTAGCCCCCATGAGTTTTGGGGTGATGCAGGGAGACACAGGGTGATGCAGGTGGCCTCTGGAGACACAGGTGAGGAAAGGTGTGCAGCTGGTGAGGAGCAGTCCCAGTGTCACCCAGACATCCCCTGGAGAAGGGACACTGCAAAAAGCATCAGCTGCTGTGACTTTGGCCTCCCATGGTGGCCAAGGCCTCATGTCCAGGCTCCCATGTTCCAGCACACCCTGCAGGCCCCCCAGCAGACCCTGGGGTAGGTTTTGGGTGTGCAGAACCAGAAGCCTGCCAGCAGATAGCTTTGGGCACATCTGCACCAGCCTGGAGACTGAGCGGTGGGTGACAGCAGGGTGGACATACCTTGCAGCCAGCCAATTCAAACGTTTCATTATCTGAGCCTTTGGCAAGACCTTTTAGGGCCTCCACTGCATTTTCCCTACCTAATCAAGCTGAAGGCAAGGCACAGACATCCCTGCCAAGGCAGAGTACCCAGTGTCCCGGACAATGGCTCCTTCTGGGCAGCCCAGCCAGATTTGCTAACAGGGACAGTTCGTTTTGGAATGATGAATGCCATGTTATTGGTTGAGACTTGTTAGGCACGCTGAATTCTCCCAACATGATCTCCTGACAGAGGAGAACAGAATACAAGAGGGCTTGTATTTTCCTGCTAAAGCATTTACGGAGAGACACAAAGCCCTAAGAAAGTTCGCCTGCTGATTCCTCGCCTGTGCTACCCACATTGAGCTCAGTGCTGACAGAATTTGCTGAGATGTTGGGAAATAATGTGTTTTTTGGAACACTAAATCTATCATTGCCTCTGATTAAAACAATCCAGCTCCCAGTTTGGTATAGTCATGATCACATACTGCTCTAAACATATATTCCAGCCTCTCTACTTACCTTCCCAGTTTCATATCCGAAACCCATGATTTTGCAGAGGTCACTCATGCACCTTGAGTGAAGTAACATAAAATTACCTCCAATGTGGGTCTGGAAATAGCCTTGCCCCCTACTCCTTCTCTTTGCATCTTTCATGCAAGTGTGTGTTCACACATGTGTGTGTTCTTGAGTTGACATCTATTAAAGACTGATCTCATTTGTGTCAAACATGCCACCTACAGGGAGCATTTTGGAGCAGTCAAGTTAGAGGAGATAGATAAAAAAGAAGAAGAGGTAATGAATATGGAGTGTAAATGCCTTAGCAAAGTAATGGAGACATGTACTAAGAGCAAGTGAAATTTGACCTTCTAGCTGAAAACCTGATAGCGAACCAATTGGAGAACTTTAGAAAATTGGATCAGCCTCAATGGGCACAGAGTAAACATTGGGAGTGCAATACAGTCTTATTAAACATAATGCACATTTAATGCATAATTTTATTGCAACCAATTTCATGGTGCTGCCTTAAATGAGTCTGGGTCTACTTCGACTGTAGCAGTCCACTACCATTAGTGCCTCTTAAAAGAATTGCAAGGCCAGTAAACTATCACCAGCCTGATCTCTCCCTTAGCCCATACTTTCTGCTTCATAAACTCTTCCAGCTCCCACAGCTTGTAGTGAGATCTTGTCTTCAGTACGCAGCTTTTGAAACACTAAACTGTTTTGGCAAGTCTTCACAGATGGGAATGTTACAACATTTCCATTTTATGCTGGTGCAGTAAAGCAGTGAAGCTTTGCAGCTATAGATCAGTCAGTTGAATCCCAGCCTTACAACAGGAGTTCCTGGAGCCTGTACAATCAGACTGGTGCTGAAGATTTCTCAAACACAGCAGGCAAAATCCTATTTTTCTAAGTGACAGCAGTAGTGTTTGCCCTCTGATAGGAACAAGGAATTGGGAAAACAAATGATGCCGAGCTCTATGACAGTAGCCCCCCTCACAGACTGATAGGGGATGGCTGGATTAACACATAAGGAACTGCAAAGAAGCAACAAGAACTGTTTAATTTATACCCTCAGAGTACAAAACCCACACTCTGAGATTCCAGCCTCTTCTTGCTGAGCTTTTCACAGCCTGTAGCATTGTTATCTGCACCTTGTAGAAACACCAGCAAGGGAAGAGATGCTTCAACATCAGCCTGGGATTTTCCAGGTGTAAAGGACATCCTGTGCACAGCTGAGCTTGGATTTCCAACACCCTGGAGCTGTGTTTGAGTCCAGAAACGTGATCTGAGCCCATCCCTAGATGTGAGATCAGCCCTTTGTGTTTTGTCACCGCGAGCTGCTAATAACATCTGCGGAGCAGTGCTGCTGGAGCTCCCTGCAGGGGTCCTGTTTGCCAAGCACCACACACATGTGTACACAAGAGATATCTCTTGCCCTGACAAGCTTTAGGATTCCAGCTAGTAGCAAAATGCAGCGTGGGGGTGACACACACAGAGGAGTGGAAGAGGCCACCACTGCTGTCATCAAGTGGTGCAGTGTCATGAATCAAGCCTCCAGTGATAGTGAAATAACACACTGGCTGCTTTTGGTTCACATCCTGAGTTTTCAAACCCTTCCTCCTGTGATCACAACCAGCAAGGGCTCACTCACTTCGTCATCTTTTGCCACACAGCAGTGGGCCTGGGGAAAAAAAAATAAAAAAGCCCAAACATTTTTTTTCTGGGAAAAAAAACCAACCAAACAACAAAAACAGGCCCAAACACTGTGAAATTCTTCATATTCTGAGTACAGTCACTGAGGAAAAACTAGAAGGACTGCTGTAGTCCCTGATACCAGGATCTTCTGAAGTATACAGGGAAGCACAAGGTCAGCCCCAAAACACAATATTCTTCTGTTGATACACCACAAAAGTGTAACCTCAGCTGTCCTGTTCATTGGGACAGTGAAAAGGTCTTCAAGACAGGCTAGAACTTGACCTGAAGTTTTGCATTCCCACAGACTAGGCAGTGGTTTGGTGAACATCTTTTTTTTTTCATCTTTTGGTGGACAGAGGAAATATTTTTTAAAGCCCCATGCACATGTGGACCCTGAACTTCACCTGTCCACCCGAGTGGCACAGCAAAGCTATACAGGCAGGCTTAACAGTGGGCATACATATGTATGATTCCAAAAAAGGGACAAAAAAATAATATCCCTAAACATAGGTGATGGCTCTGCACATTTATGGAATGAATAATTATTGAAAACTACTCAGTAGATAATTATTTTGTTGCCATTTCCTCTGAATCAAATAATGAAGATATGTTTCTGATTGTGAACATACTTGAAAAATGCTGGTGTTTAAAAAAAAGAGCATAAAAAAAAGTCTCATTCATCTTTAAACCTAGATAGCATTTAATTAGCAATCCAGCAGCATTTACAATGATAACATATGAATAATTCTGGAAAGGAAAAAAAAAAAAGAAAAAGAAAATAAAATACTTCAGGATCAGTCTCACCAGGACTTGTAGAAGGGGAAGAAAAAAAAGTTAAAACAACAGAAATCCCTTTTGATGCTGTCACATCCAGGCTGTGGAATTTGCAGTTTGTGGGATGGGAATAGCCTGCAACCTCATGTCACATCTCCATGCACACATTATTTTCAGGGGAGGATAGGCATGAGGTGGAAGGTGTAACTCTGAAGGATATGCAAAAGGGAAATCCACCAAGAGCAGGAGCGAAAAGTGGCCTCCAGCAAAAGGAGGATTTCACTGTCCCTGCTTGAAGTCAGCCTAAATTTCAAGATGAAATTGACCAGCTAGTCAATAGCAGTTCTATTCACAGGCTGCACATGGAAATGCATATTCCTTCCTACCATTACTTGCATTTTCCCAGGGAGAGACAGGCAGAGACAAGGCTTTACCTTCAGAAATATTGGGAGCAAGGATGCTCAAAAGCTCTCCAAGGCTTCTCAGAGGAAGAGAGGGTTCTCTGAAACACAAAGAGTGCTTCAGGCAAGTACCTCTGCCTTGGAGCTGTGGCTACTCACCCACAAGTGAGGTTTGCTCAGGCACCTGCCAAGCCAGAAATGTCTACAACAGTTTAAGGTTACCAGGGGAAATACAGTGCCTACGTCTGAATAAACTTGCCTGTCTGCATAGAAAACCTGGTGGAAAACTGGGACTTCACATCTGTTAAGAAATGCTGGCAGGTTTGACATCACCCATCTCCAGCTGAAATGAAATCTGGAAATTACTTAGGAAAAGCAGTCCTTTTGAATAAAGGGTTCCAGAAGTATCAAACTGACCTCGCTGTAGACAACATTTGCCAGTTATAGTCATCTGTTTAAATAGACAACCCAGGTGCAGTTGGAAAAAAGCAGAAAATATTTCCACTGTTAGAACTTTCCTTTATGTTTGAAATACTTCAAAGCTAAGAACATATTCTCTGAGCCAAATCAGATATGCATTTGTTAGACCATCTCTGACAGAGGAGTTAATTGGAAACTATAAACTTTCTTTTGCTTATGTCCTGAGACTAGCAAAGCCTCAACAAAGCTCCCCCTCCTTATGGAAAGGCATCTTTTTGGTCTTACATGTTTGACCACCACAAAACTAGCTGTTATTTTCCAAAAAATTTAATTACACCTTTCAAGCTGGTCACAGCAACATCTTCCACATTGAAAACAATTTTAATGCAAAGTCATCAACAGAGATTGAAAGGGCTTTTTTTATAAGGGTTTAAATTATTACCTCAGTATTTTTTTGATAGCAAGGTATGTTAATAATCCACTTCTTTTAGCTATGGGTGGTTATATCAGCCTCTACTGGTGTGTCTCATACTTGTAAGTTACTAAATTTGTTGTTACTCCTGTTACAGTTGCACCTGGAGACAGAGGTCTCAATTGACCCAAAACCAACCAACCAACCAACCAACCAACCAAAATAAATAAATAAATAAATAAATAAATACCCTAACAGCCTTTAAAAAATAAAAAGAAGAAAAATATTTAAAATATTTTTGTAGTTTTATATTCTGTAACAAGGAATCACCACAGCTTGCTTCATCCTAAAAAACACAAATCAAGAGAAATAAGTGCGACGAAACACTAACACAACAAACAGGGAAATGGCTAAATTCTGTGTAAAACTTGTGAAGCTTGCTGCCATGGGATGTTACAGAGGGAGGTGTCTTTTCAAGGAAGACCTGCTTTCCATCTTTCCTCAGGACAGAAGTGCGTGGTGAGGGTGACTGCAACCCAGGCTCTCAGCCAGGGCCCAGGTCTCTTTCTTTCCACATTGTGGTTTCCCATGTGCAGGCAGTGATAATTCAGCATCATGAAAAAACATAAATTGTCAGATAGGCAATGCTGAGATGAAAGGAACATTATCTTTTACAGCTGGCCAAGGCTCTGAACTTTTATGGCTTCCTACAAGAAGTAACCAGAAATGACAGAACTATTCTTGCACTTTTTTAATTTCTATTCCAATTTACTATAAGCCTGGTGTGATAAGACCAAAAATGTGTTTTAGCTGTGGGCAGGTTTTAAGACCACATTGTTCTAAACCCCTGAAAATCAGGATTCTTGATAGAAACTGTGATAAACCCCAAAGTCTGACTGTATTAGTAGGAGAAGCTATCGTATAGAAAGTTTAATAAAGATTTCAAATATTCCTTCTGTGTCCTAAAGCCATTATTCACTACTGAAGGACTGTAAATCTTGAAAAGTCTTGGAAGGCTTTAATTTGAAATATATACATACATATAAAATATATAGGTCTAAACCAATCAAGAAATTTAATACCAGAAAATAAATTCTCTGTCTTTAGCCTGTCCCTTGCTTTAAAACATGAAAATCACTTAAATAAGAAAGGTGGGTATTTAAACACAGCTGCCATACTGCAACAGTACATCAAAGTCCTCCATGTGAAGCTAACTAGAGGGGCTGTCCATTAGAGAAGATATGGTCCAGTAACTCAATAAATAGATGCAGGAGGAGGAAGGTCTGTTCCTAGTCTCACAGCTAACTCATGTGCTGTGCTAGCAAATTAATTTTGCTCTTTTAAAGTCAATTTTGTCCTTTCAATCTGCTTTGGGCAAGGCAATGTCTCTGGGTTGAGGTGTGCAGGAAGAAATTTCCCAGCTCCCTGAAACTGCTGGAGTAAAAATGGCATGTCTCTGCACTCATCTGCATCAGCCACTTTGATGGTGCTCTGGCTTTGTGCATTTCCTTCTCCTGCTCTCCTTGAGACCACTGCAGCAAGCTGGTGATGGCTTGGATTCGAGGTATATTCACATCTGGCTTGGAGAAATTCCTAACAGAAAGAAAAAAAATTCTGGTGATTGTGATTTCTAGGTTCATACTTAATTTAAGAGATCTCAAGTGTAGGGCTTGCTTCTGCATGGGAAGAAGCCCCACACTGAGTTTGGGAGTCCTGTGGTGTTTGCCAAGGACAAGAGAGGGGAGAATTTCAACCTGGGGGAAACTGTGCTGATGGATTGCAACCACGCCACCACGAACACATGTAAAAATAGCCCAGGCACAAAGAAAATCAGGCAATATTGGCAGCCACTGCTGGGGAGAAGAACTGTCCAAGTTCTCAGACTGTTTTCCTCCTCAGCACAGAGGCGGTGGTGACAGCCTCGCCTGGTGCTCCTCACGCTGGAATGTACAAGCAGCATGTGGGAAGGGAAAATGACCTCCAGCAAGGATGAGACCCTCTGGCTTCAAGGAGACAGCTCTGATTCCCACCCCAAGAAGATTTGGCCCATCCTACCCAGCAGCATGGAGGGGGAAACCAACACACATCCCTTGGATGGCTGGAGCTCAAGCCACCATTTGCCTGTCTGGAGCAGGATAATTTGTCAGACACCAGCTGCTGCAGGCTCTGTCCTCTTGGGCACACTTGTTATTGTGTTACAGCCTGCCTGAAGAATGTGGGATGTCGTGGCAAGGAAAACGACTGCAACCTTGCTTGCTCAAATAATCTGAGGGCTTTTTTCTCTTCCCCCCTGTGAGAGCCTCTGCCATGCACGGTGTGTGAAGTGCCAGCCAGCGTTAGGAAGGGAAAAGGGGGGGGGGGAAAGAAAAAGGAGAGGGAGAAGAAGGAGAAGAAGAGGGAAAAGCCAGGCTGGCAATGCTGGGGAAGTGCTTTTGTGACCACACAAAGAGATTTAAGACCGGATGGAAGTGGTCCCCCCCGCTCGCTCGCTCCCTTGCCGCGTCTCCTCTGTCTCTGAAAGAGTTACTCAGGAGGATTTCAAGGGTAGGTTTCTAGAGCGACACCATGTCTAATTATGTACGAGACGGAATGAAAAGGTGTAGGCCTGTCTTTCCAGCTCAGAAAAAAATGTGGTGTCCTGCGAATAAGAAATGAACAGACTGACCTTTTCAGAGCTGCTGAAAGAGAAAACCAGATGTATTCCTCAAGAGTCACTATGACTGAAGGGTGATAAAGGCTTGCATTGTGCACTTGAATAAAAGGAAAGCTAACCAGAAAACAGCAGCTGATAATAGTCAGGCCAGGCTGTGCTATTGTCCAAGGCACAAATGTTCAGCATTGGCCTAGACCACACTGCTGGTATATACAGCTCAGACTTGGGGGAGAAATTAAAAAGAGAAGGGGGAGGCAGTTTTTTTTTTTATTTTTGCTACCTACCAGAGATTGTGTGAAACTGTCAGCAGTTATAAGGCCACAGAGGAAGAAAATTATCTGGGATCCTTGCACACCACACACAAGCACAAATATACACACACTTAATTTCTAGCATTATGTTCCTGTAAGATCTGAATCTAACCATCTGCCAAATGAATAGACAAAACCCAGCTTGTCTTCCAGGGTTCAGATGTAAGGGGGTGGAAAAAGAGGAAGCATCACGCTGGTGAAGAGGCTGGAGCTTTCTGCAAAACAAGGGTCTCCAGAGCTCAGGTCACCAGCTAGAAAGAATAACAGCTTTAATTAAGGACCTGAGGCTGGATGGGGAGCACTGAGTAGATCTGATCCTTCCCCACATCAGACAGATCTTTGTCACCACCATAAAATCCAGAGAAAGGGTAAGAGTTGGGAGGTAGAAATGGGGGTGAAAGGAGTGATCTGTGAGGGACCAAAAATCCAGAGAGCAAACCCCAAAGTCCATCCCTCCACTTCTGTCAGACTTGGGGGGAAAAAAGCTGGCTTGACCATGGGCAAGAGCCACTTGCTTCAAGCCCTGCTGCCATGACCTCTCTGGATTATTCAGCATCCCACACCTGCCAAAGGCTCTCTCAGACGCTTTTGAATGTCATGCCTCTGTTTGAGAACCAAGGCTGTGTCTGAGTGAGCAGATCTTGCCCATTGGAGATTGTTATTTTTAGAGTGGGCATGATAAGCTTCTGCCAGGCACCATCCACAGCCAACTATGTCCATGCAGAAGTGTAAATCAACCCCAGTGCTTGCTGGAAGATCTTGCCTTTTCTTATTTAAATATGCTCTCTGAAACAACACTTTTGGGGGCTATAATCTGAGAATTTGGTGGGAGAGGGCTGCCCTGCTCCTCTTGCTGCCCTTCCAGAAACAACAGACATGCAAAGGGTCTTTTGTGTTTTTTTTACTTTTTTTTTTTTTTTTTTTTTTTTTCACAGTGTTGGTTTTGTCCTTTACAAAATTAGTTCAAGGAGATTTATTGCTGGCAACAGGCATGGAGGACTGGCCTGGTGCTTTTCTGCAGAAGATGAGACAGGGTGTTCCCAACCTCAAAGTGCCGCAGTTTGGCCATCAGGAGATGAGGTGGAGTTTGCTTCCTGGCTACTGCAGAGTGACCTTGGGATGCATCCCTTCACCCCTCCCTGCCTGTCCCTCCTTGTCTCAGGACAGAGTTCTTGTAGGGAAGTCCTCCAGAGCTGGAGCTGCCTGTCATAGTGCACAGCACAGCTCCTAGCACAGCAAAACGCATTATTCCAACAGGATGGAGCAGCTGTTTGTATAAGGAATTAATTATACCCATTGCTACCAGATACAAGTCCTCCACACATCAGTGAGGCAAAGAAACATGGTCTTAAAGGAAAAGCATCTGGGAGAGGACATAGGTATATGCCAGCTGCAAAGCCAGACAGGAGTGGGGCTCTTTTTCCTTCCACTCTGCCTTCCTGATGTGTTTCAGCCAAAACTTGGGAAAATAACTCCAGGGAGCAGGCTATTTTGAGGCTTCTGGGCCATGACTTTTCTGCTGTGATTACCCTGGAGGCATCTAATTAGTAGCAGTAGGGCTGCCTTTTCTTTCTGATCTCTGCAAGGAACCGTACTGAGAAGCTACCAACTCATCTCACGCTGTACCCACAAGACCTGTACAAGCTCCCCAGACAGTTATCTTTATTTCTCCCGTGTCAACAAAAGTAGAAGAGATCTGGGGGGTGGAGTAGATGGACAGGAGGAGAGAGAAAGTGATTCACAGGGAAATAATGTATTCCTGCCATACATTCAGAGAATTAAATAGCACATGTACATGCACACACGCACACACTCATGAGGCTGAGGAAGCAGTCTGAATAACTTTCAAAAGGCTTGCTGCATCTTGCTCCATGAGTGGGTAATGCTTGGCTATTTCTAAGAGACAGACATTAAAATCTGCAGCACAGTCATTTAGAATTTCAAAGGATTCTTCATCAGGGGGTGGAATACAAAAGACACCACAGTTATTCACATAATACAAGCAAGGTTGGGGAAACAGCAGCATGCCATTAGGTAAGACTGAGCAGAAAACCTTTCTGGAGAAGCCTAAGATCTATTAATTCAAAGTAAAGAAGTGACCCTAAAAATTTCTTATATCATTTATCTGTGTAGATATGTGTAAAATATGTGTGTACATATTTAGAAATATCTTTGTGCAGCTATGTTTTATACACCACTTGGAGAAGAGCTTGAGAGAGGATATGAAATGTGTACTGTGGTGCAGACAAGAAAAGGAGGGGAAAAAATATATATTCAAAATACATCACACATCATCCACGCATCTACACAAACATGCTCACATTTCTTTCACCGTGAGCTTTGGGTGTCAATCAGCAGAGAACAAACAGCAAAATGAAAACCAGGAGCTCCTTCTGTTGAGGTTTTATGATAGCGTCCTCCAACATTTCCCTGCTTTTGTTTTCAATGTGCTAAACTAACTGCATGGCTGGAGCTGGGAGGAATGCAGAGCTCACACATGTAAAGCATTGTGTCCTCTGACATACTATTACACAGAAGGCTCACAGTTCCCCCCTCTCCCTCCCCTTCCTGGTGTTGATGAATTACATGAGATGAATATCACAGATCTAGGTTTTTTAAAACCGTGAGCTTAGGCAGCAACAACGACTGCAAAGCAGACACCGTTGTCTGAACCTCTATTGTTTCTATTTCGGGAGCACATTGAGTGATTAGTTTGGGTAACAGTAACATCACATTACCTTCTACAGGCTGGAAATGTCTTTTAAAACTGAGGCAACACTGAAGCCATGTGATACAATACTGTAGACAGAGCCAAGTGGAATACATCAAAGAGTGCCTTGATGCAGATGTTTCATGCAGAAGAAAATTAGGTCAGAGACCACTTCAATTTCAGCTTCTGCCAGGCTTGTTTGAGAGCTTCCAGTGAATTCCTAATGAATAGCTTCTAGGGCACTTTTCTCTCATTCAGTCACAAACTGCCACAGCCAGATGAGCTTTCCATGTGGAATTTTTTCTCATTATTTAAAATACTTTGTGTTCACAGATTCCAGAATCTTCCTTGTGACAATAGCAACAACTCCCCCTCCTTCATCAACCCCCCCCCGCCCACAATAAAATATGAGGGAAAAGAAAAAGGTGAGAAGAATAACCAATTGATACACAATGTCTGCTACAGGGAGAGGGTAGAGGGGGTGGGCAAAAAAAAAAAAAAAAAGGGTAAAAAAAGCAGCCTTTTACCAATTTTACATTGTAAATAAATACTTGGTGAGGATCCTTCACAAATGGATGATTTTTTGTGTCTTGAATTTTCCTTTTCTTTTCTTTTCTTTTTTTTTTTTTTTTTTTTTTTTTTTTTTTTTTTTTTGGTGATGGCAAGGAGTGAGACGCTTTGAAGATTTTTTGCAGCCTGTGCACATCTCAGCTGGCACTGCCTGCTGCAGCCACTGGCCCATTGTACCTCTGAAGGGAGAGCAGAGGCTGTCTTGGAGCTGCTCACAGCGAGTCTACACAAAGCATTCTGAACTTCGGCTGAGCCCCAGAGCCCACCCACATCTCAGCTGAGCTCATACCCCTCTCCTGAGCAGCTCTGTGGGCCTCTTGTGAATGTCTCAACCAAAAAAAAAAAAAAAAACCAAACAAAAAAACCAAAACCACAAAATCCTAAAAATATGTTCAGTAAGCAGTAGTTGAGATCCATCTCTTCTTTAAAGCTGACCATAGGCTGAGCAGAGCATTTTGTGGTCCCATATGTGTGCTTTGCTACCAAGGACAGCAAGGTTTTGCCACTTGGAAATATAAACAATGGTCTAGAACCTCCCTCAGTGGGAAGACCTCTCCAGAACAAGTTTTGTGGGGCTTTCTCAAGCATGATTCACCTTCGCAGTGGAATACAAAAGCAGTTCAGTAAGCTGTGAGCTGGAGTCCAAGACTCCAATCCAGGCCCAAGCCCTGCCAAATGAGACTTTTTGGGTCTCACATATCAATCTATGCTATGCCTGACATTATTTTTGCCTTCCTGTGGTGGTCAGGGGGGCCAAATCTGAAGCTGTATTGAAACCTGTAAGCACAGGGGTTATCTAAGGGACATATTGATAGGCTAAAGACATAAATCTGATTGCTGAGGTGAGAAAAAACTTCTCAGTCTTTACCACCTGGGCATGCAGGGAGGAAAGGCTTCACAAAACAGGGAGGTCCCCTCTGACACAAGACCAGGAGCATTCATGAACAGTTTTACCTTGCAGTCCTGAGTGTCCTGCACTCCACCCACAGGGTGCACAGGATCATTTTGAGAGCAGTGACTCAGGCTGCCAAAGGAGACGATCCAGCAGCTGACATCAGCCTCAACACATCCAGCTGTTGTTGTTCACTGGGTCACAGACTCCTGACAGAACAGTGTAAACTCCCTTGTGCTCCCAGGGGCTTAGGTGGAATGAGAGCATAATGTGAATTTGCAGCAGAATTCTGTTCTTCATCTCTATTTCCCCGTGCAGAACTCAGAGTCCTGTAGAAGTTCACAAATGTTCTTTTGTCCGAGCAGAACAACTGAGGTCTTTACCCACCAAAGCCATCATTTCAGAGATGACTTGATGTTTAGGATGCTTCCAAATTCACACCACCATATTAGAGCACTGGGATGTGGTTTTCTTTTTCAGATGTAGAGCCCTCAGCTGAATGACTCATGGCACAAACAGGATGTTCTTGCTCATGTGCACATCCACCAGTGTGGACAGAGCATGTCAGTTTTGTGTTCCAGCAGTCACACCCCAACCCACTCCAGAAGTCTCGTGGTGAACCACTCACAAGGCCATAGCTAATCACCCCTCTCCAGAGGAACCACCTGTCCACAAAATGCTCCACCTGGATGCTCCCCTACCCTGTTTGCTGGCTCCAGAGCAAACCTGTGCTTCTCTTCCAAGGTTTCCATCTCTTCTGGTCCTGACACAAAGAGATTTTCTGGGGGACTCTTCCACAGTCAAATTCACCCAAGGGATTCTCAGACAGAGCAAGTAGGAGCATGAGCATCTTCCCCTGGTTCCATAATTGGAATTCCTAGTCCCTCCTACAACTGCATGATTTCTGTATATCTGGAATGTTTGTGCCCTTCTCCATTCTCCCCCCCACCTCAATTCTTAGGGTCCACTGCGGAGACACAATGGTTCATCTAAAAGCACTTAAATGCATTTTTCCTCCACTTCAATTCTTAGCCCTTTTGGCTCAACACTTCTCCAAGGCCTAACAGATCTCATTTCTTTTTCTTAACCTCCAACTTTTCTTAACCCCCCCCACCCATTTGAACAACACCACACAATCCTTGCAGAAGGGCAATTTTTGTAAAATATATTGGAATTCAATTAATCATGCATGTAACTGAGATGCTTTTACTTGTTTGTCAGTGGCTGCTCATTTTCTTGGGATACTGGGGTGGAAGATTATTTACAAAATTAAAACACACCAAAATAACCCACATACAGGAATTTAGTTTCTCACCATAAACAATAAAAGCTACTATATCCACCACCTGTTCCACACAGGGGACCAGAGAAGGTGATCTTTCTGGCAAAAGCAATGAAGCTTTTTTTGTTTGTATTTTTTTTTTTTCTTTGTTTTCTTTGGGGGGGGGTTTTTTGGTTTTTTTTTCCTGATCACTAGGCATAGAGATGAAAGCCTCCTTTCACAGCAGAGCAGATGCAGCTTGGCAGCAACCATGAGCACTTCTCTTCACCCTGCAGCTCAAGATATGGCTCGCCTTACCCATGCAGACGTCTCTAGGGATGCTGCTGCAAAGTGGGACTTGGCTGTGGGCTCTATTTGCTACATATCTAGCCATCAAATTTATATTTTGCACAGTTAACTGGACAGCCTTATGCAGGAACAAAAAAGTCTTGCTGTCCCATCAGCAGCTGCTTTTCTGCTCCTGGAGGAACTCAATCCCTTCTCTGTACAAAGCCTCTGTTGTTTGGGTTTTCCTGGCCACTGACCAGGATCCTGGGAGCATCTCTTCCCTTTAACACAAAATAAATGTTCAGACAATCTCTCACTACAGGTCTGGATGGGTTAGGAGTAGCAGGAAGAGGGAAAAGCTTTTTGCCCTGTAGTGTTTTGTGCGCATCAATAATTCTAGAGCAGAAGTTACTGACAAAGCTGTGGTCCTACAGGCATCACTGAATGCCTTGGGGCTTGGACTTTCATCACTCTGGGCAAAGCCCAGGTATTTCTGAAACATCCAGTGTTCAACAGGTTTTATTTTGATCCATCTAATTCCCAAACAATCCTCTCTCTTGTTTGGAAGTTTACCTATTCCTGATTCTCAACACTAAAGTTCAGTTGATAAAGAACAATGCCTAATACACCAGTTATTCCTGGAAAGAAAGGGAGACTCTCAAAGACAGGAGACACACCACCTGTCCCACCACCAGCATAAATGGCAAAAGTTGTGTTGAATGAACTAATTCATCTATACAACCCATCAAATTAGGAGTGTTTTTAAATAGCCTCTTGACTGAGAATTGATGTCTCATTATTCTAAAGTATATCACAGTGAGAGCTCTAGCAATACCAAATAGAATAACTCTCCAAGTTGCAGAGGCTGCAGAAGAGATTTCACAATGAAGCACTTTACATTTCAGACTTTTTAACAACTTCTGCTGTGAGAGTCTGAGGGGCTGGTGAATACAACAGCTCACCAGGTTTACAAAGGCACGGGCACGCTGTGCAGGACTGGAATGTCCTGCCTCAAGTGGATGCCACAAGGGCCATGCAGCCAAATTCTTTCAGCCTCAGTGATTAAATGTGGCCAGTGGTGAGAGAGGAAAATGATGCTTCAGTGATCTGGGTCCATATCTGATTGTGGCTGTCCCATGGTGTGAAATGGGGCTTTTCTGCCCCATTTCCAGCAGTGGGATGAACAGAGGTAACACCAGTTCCCCTCCAAATGCAAATGTGTGGAAAATTCAGAAGTTCTACTCAGAAGGTCCTAGGCAAAACCTGCTCCAAAAAGAAAGGCAGCCATCACCAGAGGTACACCTAGAGCTTGGCAATAACTAAGATTATTTTTCTTATCTTTCCTTTTAATAATCATGCTTAGATGCTTTGCTTTTTCTAAAAACTTACTTTCTCTGCTTTTCTGCATGCATGCACTAACCTTGGTTGCTTGCAGATTTCATTCATTCAGGATCAGATGTTTTAAGTTAGGGATAAGGTGGAATTTCTGCTTCAGAACACTCAGATTTAATTACATACTAAAGTAGAACACTACCCCAAAAAGCTTCATTATTAAAAAAAAAAAAAAAAAAACTGAATGAAAATATTTGGACTTCTCAGTTCTTTATTCTTTTTTTTTTTTTGTTGTTGTTTTTTTTTTTTGTTTTTTTGTTTTTTTGTCTTTGGAATGCCAGTGGGCTGGAGACATGAATCTGCTAAGAATTTGAAACTGCAATTTGACAAATAAATGAACTTCCAAATGTTCCTGCAAATGTCTGAGTGGAGCTGATTTCCAGGCCTGGTCTTGAAATATTCTGAGATTTAAGACAACACAAGGACTGACAGGACTAGCTGTAACCCTGAGGAGAGAAGACCTCAAGACACACAGCAAACCCCAAAAAACCTCTTTTCCATACAAGAAAACTGCTGAAATGTGCCAGTGGCTGTGGAGGTGCTTGCTGACCATCATATGTATTGTTTTGGATCAGCAGGCTTACCCCTGTCTCCTCCTGACACCTTTTTCCACCACTTGGCAGGTGCTGGTAGCTCTTTCAAACAGCTTCCATGGCTCTTTTTCCAAACCATAGAGGTTTCACATCCAGAAGAATTCCCCCCTGACCCTCATTCTGGAAAGGCCCCTTGGTCATCGATCACATTGTCCCAGGAGCCTCAATGTCTTGTGAAAGTCATGGAAGAGCTTACTCAGAGCAGGGCTGAGGTGATCACTTATCAAATGTAGGGACTAAGTGTTCTTATGTCCCTGGTGGAGCATGCTAAAGGAACTCCCAGTGCTGTGTGATACCAACCCTAAGGAGTACTAATACAACTCCAGTTAAGATCTGAACAAGGCTTTTGCCTGGTTTTGCCTCTAATCCTTTCTTCACCTTAGTGTATGGGGCTTGAATCTGGACAGAGGCCTCTCTTTTATACTTTTTTGTCCAGTGTTCAATAGGTTCTGTTTTCATTATTTTCTCTAAGCTGCAGCCCTTGAGGTGCTTGGATAAGCTCAGGTCCAGACATAGTTCATTCAGACATGGCTGAAGGGCCATTCAGCATTTTGACAGTCATGAGTAAACTCCCAAAAAACCTTGGCAAACTCTGAGTAAAAGACATATTCATTATTGGGTAGAAATCAGTGATCAAGGAAAATAGTATTGTGTTCTGCCCCTGGGGTGGGGCAACCCTGGATGTATGGACAGACAGGAAAGAGATGTTGGAGATGGTGCTATGGGATGGTCCTGGGACTCCTGGTCAGTGGCCAGCTGGAAACGAGCCAGCAGTGCCCCGGAGCCAGGAGGGACATCCCTGTCCTGGGGGCATGGAAAAATACTGCTTATAATTTCAAAAGAGTAGCTAGAATACTGAACGTACTCCAGGATCTTCCTTCTAAGTTCTCCAAACTCCTCACTGGGTCTGTAGTATAAAAACAAGCCCCGATAACTGAACTTGTTTCCCTTCTTTCATTTTCCAGCAAAAACTGCCATGCGAATTTGTGCAAAAGCCTGGAACCACAGAGGTCAGCGGCAGCGCCCGGAGCCAGGAGGGACATCCCTGTCCTGGGGGCTCCAGCCCAGCATGGCCGGCCGGGCCAGGGAGGGATTGTCCCGCTCTGCCCTGGGCCGGGGGGCTCAGCTGGAATTTTGTGTGCAGCTCTGGGCAGGGCAATGTCAAAATGCCACTGAGGAGGCCGTGGGGACATGCAGGGCCGTGGCGAGGGGCAGCTCCGCCAGGAGCAGCTGAGGGCACTCGCTCTGCTGGGATGGAGGAGAGCCAGGGGAGACCTCAGGGCAGCTCTGCAGCTCCTCGTGAGGGACAGAGGAGGGGCAGGCACTGAGCTCTGCTCTGCGGGGACGGGGACAGGGACAGGAGATGGCCCCAGCTTGTGCCATTAGGTGGATATGAGGAAAACGTTTTTCACCTAGAGACTGGTTGGGCACTGGAACAGACTCCCCAGGGATGTGATCACAGCATCAAGCCTGTCTTGAGTAGGAGAAGGTTTTGGACAACACTCTCAGGTGCATGGTGTAATTTTTGGGGTAGTCCTGTGCAGGGCCAGGAGCTAGACTTGATAGGTTTTGTGGGCCTCTTCCAACTCAGGCTGTTCTATAATTCTGTGATTCTAAGTCTCTTCATTAGCAGGTAATTCTGTCCTGCTCACTGGCATGTTTTTATGGAGAAGAAACGATCAAGTTCCTTGCCACTGAGTTCCTTCACAGCTGAGAAGGATAAGGGTAAAATGGCAGCAGGAAAGAATTTTGGCATCTCCCAAAGATGTAAAGAGTAGAAACGTGCTCACCATCACGATCTGATGTCATAACTTCCAAGGTAAATTTTTTGAGAGCCAGAGAGGAAGCAGAGACTTTTTTCTTACCAAGAAGCAACTGCTGAAGTGATTTCTTGGTCACTGACTGCAGAGGAAACCCAGACCTCAGGCTAAAATCAGGAGAACTAGCAAGAGGGACCAAACACACATTTTCAAAGGCTAATGAGCTTCCTACAAGAGTCCAGCACTTCTTTCACAGCAAGAATCTTCATACCCTGATGGATCCCCTTCCATAATTATTGATTGCCCCATTTTATCTCTACAGAGCCCTCATAGAGTGAAGTTTAAAAAGTCTACTCATTCTACATGTGCAAGCTACAAAGGATACCAGCAATTTCATCACACTGTCTCTGGCAAGTACCCAAGGTCTAGCTGTAGTGCAGACACACTTTTTAAACTCCCAAGTCAGCTGTTCCAAAGGTAGGACACATTCTCTTCAAACCCTAACTTTTTGCTAGGTACTGAAAGTCAACTGTTGGCTTCCTGCCTTCCTCTTAAGCTACCTACCACCAAAACATGTCAGAATGGTGGAATATCAATTGTTGTCTGGTAAAAAGATTTTTTTTTTTCCTTAACCTGTCCTGTAGGTCATCTCCTCTGCATCAGTTTCTCACTGTGCTGCTATCAAATAAAGCTGGATGACACTTCATAAGGGGAGGGATCCAAAATGGAAAAGTGGAGCTTAATCACTTTTGAAGAAACCCATAAAAATAAAAGAGGCACCCCAGAAATCCCTGTCTGCCTTGTTTTGGAGTAGGCATAACCTGCTGCACATCACATGTGCCCCATGTTGTTCCCTAAATTACATGTGGAAACAGCAGCAGCTGAAGTGTACCACAGCAATTATCATTACTAATTTATGATCACGCTACTGACAGGAACTGAGAGACCAGAGTAATACACTATACATGTGGTACAAGGCTAATCAGTGTGTCAGTGCTTCCCCCATGTCATTGGGTCACTCAAACAGGACATCATTGCCCTGGAAATCCAGGAACATTCTTGCCAGAACTGAGAAAGCAGTTGAGTGAGGGAAGAGATGCAAATTTAGCAATGACAATTTTTTCCTAGGCATATGGTATTTGATATACACTAATCCTTGTTTCCAAGTACTAGCAGGTACTTTGGAGGAAGTTTTTCTTATTATCTCAAGATAAATGTATCTTTTTTCTTTTTTTTTTTTTTTTGGTGTTTACTTGAAGAAGAAGCCAGATAGGACCAAGTAATAGTTAAGAACTGTCTAAGTGGATGCTTCCAATTGGCTTCAGAAGTCCATAAATAATCAGATCCTTCTGACTGTTGAAAATAGTTCAGTCATTATTGATAATCCAAGTCTTACAAAAATGAACAATAGGATCTGTGGGCAGTAATAGTCAGGACTGACCTGACAAAAACTAAGCAGCAGAAATTGATAAAAAGTAACATTACATTCTGGATGATGCTTTATATCATCTGATTCAACTCCAGGCTCCATTTGTGAGCCAGGTTTTATACTGTAGGAGGTAAATTGGTTGAGGGGGCTAGGAAGGAAAGGGAGAGATCAACAGGTTGAGCTCTAGCAGTTTCTGTGAGAACTTCTGCAGAGGTGCAGGGAGGTGTAGCAGGACTGGGAAGAGACTGATGGCGTGGTAAAGTGATGCAAATCTCTGCTAAAGGCACTAAATGCAACTACAAACACAGCTTAAGCTCCAGCTCTGTCTCCCATATGTACTGGAGACCACACATGGCTGAGATTTTCCCAATGCCCACAGAGAAAGAAGCTGGTTAAGACATTGCAAGTAAAGACTTTGGTACAAACATCAAACTCTAGTTTTTAACTTCTACAAACTTCTCAAAGGGTCTTAAAATTATATTTGCCTGCTGTTTTTAATATATCTCATTGGATTTGTCTCTTGAAGTATGAGCCTTCTTTAACTGAGGGTTTCAGGCCAATTTATGCAGGAAATCTGGGTTTCAGCTAAATTTGAAAGGAACCAGTGAGTCCCTACCAGTCTCTACCTTGGTAGAGAAAAAAATGACTAAGAACTTGGTCAGCCTCCTTGACTACCTGTGTGGTTTGACCCTGATGAGTTGGGGAAAAAATTCCTGTTCCCTTTGTGGATTGTCACAGGGTGGTAGTTTCACTCTCAAAACACCTTGTGAATCCAGGTCAACAAAGGAGCCCTGGCACTGAAACAAGTCCAGCACAATTCAGTAGCTTCAGGGTGTAGTCATGAACAGTGACTGAATAAAGCACCAAATATTTTCCTTATTCTTTGATGACATTGCACTTGGAGGAGGTTGTAGAAGAAAAAGGCATCAAAGGCAGCCTGGAGCATCCTTGGCCCACATGGGTGAATGAAGTTTTCAAGTCCCACAGCCCAAGGGACTGATATGACCACGGTCATGTCTGGCTGTTTTTGTCTCCACGGGTGAAATTAATGTGCTGGCATTTGCAGCTCAGGAATGTTCTCAGCAGGAATCTCTAGCAAGGCTCAGTTTTTGTGCCTCTGGACCCACATGAATACTCTTTAGGCCACGCTCATGTCTTGAACATCAAAACCACTTGCTCATTTTAAGTGTTTAGGTTCTTCCTTGGCACCTTTGCAGCCTGGAAGTCAGAAGGGAGCTGAAGATCTTTCCCCTTGAAAAAAAACAAGCTGACTTGCCAACTCCCACACCTCACTGCCAGAAGAGATGAAAATATTGAAAATATGAGGCCAGCCTGAACTTCACCTTGGTGAGATCCCACAACAGGGAGTGGTCAGAGGTCTCATTTCATGGGACACCTTAGGCATTGCCCTATAACACAGGACAGCTTGCCTCTGCTCCACTCTAGGCTCTTGGACCTTTCTACTCTTTGAAAACAGTGGCTGCAGTGTGAAAAACACAGTTCACCCCAAACAGTGTGATCAAAGAAGCACCAGGCTGAAAATCCACGATGAGGTGCTGCAAAGACATTCATCTGTAAGTCCAAACATAGGTTTAAATCACTTCTGCCTTTTGCAAGTGCATTTGAAAGGATACATAATGTATTTTTTAAAGTAATTTGTTAATTTTTTTCCAAAGGAGCTTCCCTAAATTTTTATTTCCCTTGCTGTATGTTCACTCTTCAACAAAACTGGTTCTTTTCCCAATACAGCCATTATTCCCGTTACACCTCAGTCTAGTGAGGATGTCATTTACTGTTTCCCTGACTCTTCCCATGCAGTAATTTGTGGTATCATAAAGGGTTATTACATTGTTTGCTCTCCCCTCTTTCTTCTCAGCCTCTTAAAGACACACCCTACACGATGCAGTCCCCTCTCTCAGAGGTAAACCTACTTTTTCTGCTGCCACAGATTGCAGATCCTATTCTTGGCAATCTTCAAATTTTAAACCACAGCCTCCACATGGATTATACCCAGATTAACCACACTGATTGCTCTCTTCTTTGCAATCTTAAAATGTGTCTCGGAACATTTCCTGAATATTCACATACAGTGTAACCTCTCCCAAACCACCATTGACAATACCCTGCCTTTTCAGGCCATGACAAATATCCATCCTTTGGTTCTACTTCTGCCTTACAAACCTGCCAATTTCCTTATTTTTTCATAGCTTTCCCCCCACCAGCCATAAGCATTTTAGTAGTGCTGTGGAACCCATTCCTGATTTTCCTCTCTTTCTTTTCCCTTTCCCCTTAATTGGTAGAGTTTTCAAGCGATTCTTTGCAGTTGGACTTTTCCTTTTGGTGGATCTAAAGCTTCTGAACTGTTTCATTTGTACCAAGATAGTAATGGCTTGCAAAATATGACTTGCTATTACATAGCCAGACATATCTGAATTTCCTGCACACATTTCAGTGCACCATGATGATGAACAGTGCCCTTCTACAACACACATGGAGGATAAATACCCAATTCTTGTTATCTGTTCAAAAGCACGTAGGAGTTCAAAGTCCTGGGAAAAACAGACATCCCCTGACAAGAGATAGGAATCACAGGCAAACCTGTGGAGAACTGACCATCTTACTAGCAAAGGAACTGGAAAGCATGTTTTCCATAGGGCAGCTAAACAGCATCCCTGTGCTCTAGTTGCAATAAAGTTCTGCAGTTGGGCCTACAGTTAATGAAATTCCTGCAGGAGACTGTCAGAAGATTTAATTTCACTGTTTACTAAATTATCAGCATGACAGTGAATCCTGTATGCCAGCACTTTGTGCCAAAGGAGGAAAATTGCCAATCCAGAGAATAGGATTCATCCAGGGGGAGGCCTCCTGAAATGTGTAGGGGTTGGCTGTCATTATACCCACAGCTTGCTGGAGCAAATGCATCCCTGGTGAAACACCTTTAAGTTGAATGAAATCATCGTTCTCCTCTCCAAATTGAGAGAATGAGTGAGGCTGGAGGTAATGTGCAGCCACAAATCAAGTGATGCTCTGTGGGCCAGCAGAGCAGGCTGTCCCATAAGGAAATGCCACCATGCACAGACATGTAGCCCACAAGTTGTCTGCAGTGCAAGGGGAATATGGAAAATTAAAATGTAGGCAGTAATGGGGAGACACGAAATAACTGCTCACGTTTAATGAGAGACTGATAAAGCAGCATCCTTCCGGGAGGTGATAACAGCAGGACTGGGATTCGTGATAGAGGCAAATTTAATCTAAACATGCGTTGTGTTTTATTTTAATATGTCCACCCAGCCTGATACTCCAGTAAAACACATGTACATGGACAAAGCATGCCACCACCATTCTCATTTGCTGTGCAGCCACTGTTATCTACATCTTTGCAAAGTGAATGCAAAAATGCCAGGGTGTCAGAATGGCAGAGTTTTCACTTAATTTGTAAAGGCAGCTGGTAAAAGAACCAAAAGTAGTGCATGATGAATTGCTTAGACTACTGGGTTTTGTTCACCACCTTGGTTTATCTCATATAAATATGCAGATGTCTTGCTTATTTTTATTCTATTGACTAACACAGTGGAAGAGCAAATTGATTGTGGAGGTGAAGTTGAAATTTTGTTTAGTAGAGAACATATAATTGGCTATGTAAAGAAAAATTTCATGTAAAATTGCATGTTTAAATTTCTTCTGAATGTTTACCCCAAAGGTATGATAACTGAAATACAGTTCTCTATTTTTTTAAAGGCTAGTAAAAATGATTTACATCCATTTTTTTTATTATTGCACTTAAAAAAAATTAGCTGTCAAAAAATAAGAAATGTTTATCTCAGAAAAAAACCAAAGCAACTCAAAGTGATAAGTAATCTTTATTTTGCCAGAACCTCCTATTTGTGAACAAAAAAACCAAATAGTGCTAGCTATAGAAACAGAAAAGGAGATCTAGAGTACAGGTCAGCATGTAGAACACTCAGTTTTCTCCAGACAACTGTCTCCACTGTTATTTTTAGCAAATACACCTTTGGGGACCAGTAACAGTTAACACAGAGATGATCCACGAGCTCAGCAAAGGGCAGGGTAGCACAGATGAGAAGTAGGCAGCGTCTTTATGGCGAGTTGAGTAGCTCTGAAGGATGGAAATGTTGTGCTACATCCCCAGGCTTCGGCTGCTCTGCTGAAGAAAGCTCATGTTGGTTTTTATAGAGCACCGTGAGGCAAGACAAGCTCTCCCATATGGGCTCCAAATGTTTTGTGTCAGTCCTGAAAGCACACTGCTCAGTTACGATCTCAAATTAGTGATGATAATATCCAATCAGAAATGATGCAATTCAGGCTTCTGAGGGGTGGAGGAATTGACATAGGGCTTCAGCATGAGCAAGAGCATCAGTGGGGAGAACAGGATCCTCTCTGCTCCTTCCAAAGCAGGAAGAAAAATTCCATGTTTTCTCTTTGGTGTAGTAAGAGCTCAGCCACCTGTTTCAATGTATTTTAATCACTAAGCTTTTTTGCAACAGGGTATTTAAATGTCAATCTGACACATCCCCTATCCCAGAGGATGTCTATAAACATACTTTCAAGAATTCTGTGTGGATAAGACATATGGAAATTTTCAGTGATAACAATATTTAAAAAGAAAAACAAAAGCCCCTCTTCAGAAAGGAGCTTATTATGGACATACAGTTCAGTTTCATGGTTTAATTCCTCTGTGAGACTCTATAGTACATATCAAGAGTAAAATTTAACCTAATTAGTTACTACTTACATGTCTGCAGCTAATTGTTTTTTCTATGGGTCTGTCTTTTGAAATCAAAATATAATGAAATCATTAGAAAGCACCAATACCAATAAGATATCACGGTACTTCATAGGAAATTAAATTGTGGAAGTCTTCTGTTCTGCTTTAGAAGGTCTAATTTCACTGCATTCAAAGCTCCTTCAGGGGCTGGACAGAATGTGTAGAGCCTGGAAAACCTAATATTTTGATCTCTAGTCTTAAATGTAAACTAATACAGTTGGGGTTTTTTTGTTTGTTTTGGTTTGTTTTTTGACTCATTTATATAGATGATTTGGGGTATAAAGCATGAATAAATAGATGATCTTTTTCTATTCTAGAGATGAACTTGATGTTGAGATGCAGGCACATTTCTAAATGCTCATCTCCTCATCTGATTTAGATAACCTGGTGAAAGAAGTACTAAAATTTCATGTCACAATTCTTTTGCTTGAGCAAATCTTGCAGTTACAGCTGTGCCTTCCATATCAAAGTGCTGTGCAAAAATCCTTAGAACATTTTACCCTGTGTAGTTCAGCTAAATGATTTGTAGAAGTGAAGTGTTTGGAATAGAAAATTACCTATAATTAGTCAGGGGAAAAAAAGCCCCATGAAAACTGGGCTGAATTCTTTACCCATAGGACTAATTTTTGAGAGAGAACTGATTTTGGGACAGCTGAATGTAAGCAGTCACATATGAGACTGTAAGAATGTGACTATCACATTCAAAGATCAAATGAACATCAATGAAAGGAGGAAAACACATTTTATATAGACACATATGCAAGTCATTTGATAAACAGGAATGGAAGAAAAAATATTTCAAATCATGTGAAAGGGGCTGGAAGAGAAAATAGGGCTGGGCAGAATTCCTGAGAAGCTTTTTAATCCTCCTGCCTAACTTAAATCAGTATTTTAATCATACCTTAATTAAGGTAATGTCCAAATTAAAAAAAATGTCCTTCAGCTTCTTAAAATGTGGTTCTGGGTTTTCTCTCACTGGAAGTGGACACCTGGCCTGGTGGAATGTATTCCTACTCACGGCAGGGTGGTTGGAACCATTTGATCCCTGTCGTCCCTTTCAAACCAAACCATTGCTATGATTTCATAAGGAATATGATCAAATCTGGGTCTGCCTGGATCCCTCAGTTCTGGAGAAAGACAGCATTATTTTAAACCTAACAAACCAGTTGGAGAGAAAGCTGCTCAAATGTCAGCTGACATGCCTCAGTATTGACAGGTTAGCTTAGACAGCAAGTTACTTGTGCTGAGCACTTTAAACACCCAGTGGGAAAAATTCAAATTCCACAGCTTAACTCTTGGAATCACAGTCTGCTAGGGAATTGTTTCAGCTGAAATATGGTACTTTTTTCTCAGTCTTAGCAGGTGTCCACAGCATTACAGAGAGTATGATAATAGAGGCATAGACTCAGCAGGGACATCATCAGAAGCTAGGAGAGGTCAGAAAATGAACATAAGCAGAAAACATCATGTTTAATCAAGAGAAAAAGTGCAACCCAAGGCAAAAAGGAAAAAAAAAAAAAAAAGAAGAAGGAGAAGAAGTAGTTGTGGCACATTCTTTAATATCAACGAATCAGGACGGCCAAGTGTAAGGAACTACAGGACACAGCTTTTGTTTAAAATAGAGAACACAGTGATTGTTAGGAGCTTCATGCAGATCCTAGGAGAGGCAGGGTGGGAACTGACTGACATCTACTTTGCTACCTAAGCTTTTCTGAGAAGCCCAGAGATAACTCAAGATGAAATTTGCAACAAGGAAAAATCCTCATGCAGCTCAACCAGACGAACCTCATGTTTTGTCATGTTCTCATGGTCAGATTACCAATCCAGCAAGCAATCACCTGGCAATCAGATGGGCTGATGAGCAACACGCTGGGCCATGCCATCCACGACAGGATGTCTTTCTGCATTCATAAAGCATGGCTTCACTGTGCTAATAAACTTGAAAGAGACAATCCTCGCTCTAATGAACTTTCATTCTCAGCAGAAGCAAAAAACCCATCCAAGAGTAAAATCCAAATTATGTACATATGCCAGGGAAATTCCTTACTGTCTTAATCAAGGAAGTTTCATCGTGGTCTCCTTGAGTGGGGCATTTGTAAGGAAAAATGATCATTAGTTCTCCATCTAAATATTTTGGAAGAACAGCTGAAGTAATGCAAAGAAGTAACCTACATTATGGAGTCTAACTGGAGCAGACCACAATTAATTCAATACACAGTGATAACATGAGCTTCTAAAAGCTCTAAATCATGCAGTGAGTGGCAGGGCAGCTCCACATTAAGTTAATTTGATACTGAATAGCAAAGAACTTTAACAGTGAAATGTCTTTCCAGAAGGCACCATGAGGAAAAATGCCTCAAGTACAGGGTGTTCTAATAATGTTTTTAACATACTTATAAAAATATAATAATAACAACAATAATAACAATAACAATAACAACAAAATCAATCATAATATAACATAATATAAAACTAATATAATTAATATAATAGACTACAATTAATATAATATGTATTATATAAAATAGATGTAAAAACTATATCTGTATCATGACTGGTCAACTATCATGAAAATAGGTGTACTGGAAAATCCTTTAAACTAGCTAGTTCTATGAACTTCAGATTTGTCTGTAAAGCACCAAATTGTCTTCTTGTACTTAAAAGAAGAGGAGGGCTTAAACTCTCTGATCAGGTTTCTGGGACATCAGAGGAGGAGCTTGCACAGGATGACCTTGTGAGATCCCTTCCAGTCTTTGATTACGAGTCCAAACCCTTGTACAGCAGGAAGCAGCCATTCACTGAGCAGCAAAACCACGAGGCAGATGCTCTCTGTGAGACCTGCATCAGACACCAACAGACCTGCCAGGCTGTTCCCACTGCTCCCTCCAACCCTTCCTTGATCCAGTCAAGCCAGTGTCAAGGGCAAGGAGCTTCAGATGAGCCTCTGGTCAGCCAGAGATTCTCCTCTGAGAATGAGAGTCTTTGCCTCATCTTTTAAAAGATCTTTTAAAACCTCCAGACAGCTGGAGGTGCTCCACAGGTCTGAGACTTAGGTCAGGCAAATGTCCTTCCAGGGGGCACCAATCCATGCTTGTAGAGGCCTGCTGTGCTCCTGAGAGGAGTCATACCATCAAGTGAGTCGCTCAAAGTCTGGCCAGCTTTATATCTCCTCATTTGGGTTTGTTTCCTGATGAAAGGGTAAATCTTCTCTTAATTTCTTACCAGTCCTCTCTCAGCACTGGAGATCAGCAGCACTGTAGCCAAATAAACAAATAAAAATCTATGACCATGCGAAGGAAGGGCCCTGTAGGTGCTCTGCTGACATCTTCAGTGTATATCTCAGCTAACTGCATCCACCTGCAACCTGCAAAAGTTGGCTCAGTAAATTATCTTTTAGCTACATTGACACCAGTAGTCCTCATTCTGGTCACTCCAGTGCACACAGCTCAACTGCTTTTGTATGTCCCCAGTGCAATTCCATGAATTCCCAGGTTCCAGTGACATTGTCTTGTAGATACATTTTAATTCTTAGGACTGAGGTGATGCAGAAATTATTCATTGCTTCGGGGACATCCTTCTTTTTAGCCTGAGTTTATTGTTTGTTTTCTGTTTTGTTTTGGGAATTTATTTTAAGCCAAATCAGTGAATTCTCTCAAGTTTGGCCCAAAACTACCAAAAGAAAGAAGAACACAAAGCAAAAACTCCAGTTGTGTCATAAGAGCAGTTAAATTGACAACAGCAGCAACACAAGAAGGGCAAAGAAGGCTTCTGTTACTTGAGATGCTTCTGTAGTGAGACATTAGAAATCACATCAGTCTCCTCTGCCCACTCCCAAACTTGGAAGAACTGACAAACAGGTACAGTTTAAAATAATACTGGAGATACAATATTAATTCTTATCAGGAATATAAAAAATTATCAGTTTCAGATTTTGTCAAGCAGTTTCAGGCCCAGATGGCTGAGACACAGCAAAAGTTCTGTACCTTCTGGCACCACATACCAACACACCAGCAAAACCTTTGGCAAAAAATACAGCTCCACTGATGTGAAACATGTTTAGCATGGTATGGCTCCCTCAAAGAAAACTCAGCACCAAGCTACAACTTCAAATAACCATTGCAGCCCCAGAAATGGTGGTAGCAACACTAAGGTGGGTGCAATGGTCAAAGCTTCTCCCATGCTAATGGAGCTCATGGATATCATCCCCTGCACCAGAGATAAGCATTCCTTCAGCCACAGTGACTAGAAGAGGAAGTACAGCCCACTGGGTCCCACTGAAGCTCATGAAAATTTAATTTTTGCTCCACAGAAGAGGGAAATGAAGGTTGGTGATGAGACTCTTGAAATGCTCTCTCTTCTACAAATATTTAAAATCCTCTCCCCTATCTGGTAGTGATGCATAGCAAAATGCAGGGTTTCAGCAATTCACAGCAGAAAATTTAGTTGGTCTAGTAGCTCTTCTCAAGAACAGTAACATTTATTTGTGCTGTTGAAATACCTGAAAATAAGGTATTAGGCCTGTAAAATGTGGAAGAAAAAAGAAATTTTATTTTTTTTCCCCAAAACCACTCACTGTTTTCATACAAGAAGAATGCATGACCTTTTAAATGACCCGTTCTACATGGATCCCAGTGAACAACCCAAATAAAGCTGGCGATTTAACACCAATGTAATTCCATTGAAAATCAGGAGAATTACATCAGCATGAGGTCAGAAAGGGGACATGGGCCCAGATTCTGCAGACACTCACAGAATGTAGGAAGGGGTATGGAAATCAGATTGTATGGGCAGCACTGACTTCAGTGGAGGAAATCTGTGCTCAAACCACTGAAAGGGAACATACCAATGTGGTAACTATAGCAGGCATCTATTTAATTATTTCTTATGTTTAAACCATTCCTTTTTCAATTAAAAACATTGAATTCATCAGTGTAAGGGAAACCAAGGAATCCTCGTACTTTGAACATGAAGAAATAAATTATAATTTGTTTGAAGGATTAGTGCCATCTGGTTTGATTTTAATAAAGATAAGAAACCAAAAACAGAGACATGGATCCATACAACCCCTCATAACGAAGCACGGCTTTTCTCTACCCAAGCAACAGAACAGATATATTAAACATACAGTATCGATTTAACAAACTATAATTTGTGTTCTTTTTGAAGGTTCTTAAAGGGATTTGGAAATTCATCTTGCTCCAGAATCCATGCTTTACCCGCAAAATTTAAAGTAGCTTCTGAATTACCTTTGATGGATTTTACGGCATCAGGTTCCAAAAGAGACTCTTTACATATCAGAACATCAGACTTCCCTATTAGTCTGTGGACTACTTGCTTTTGGGTGATTGTTCAGAGAATCTGCAATTTCCTTCAAATGCAGGGAAGCCTACATTCTCTTAAGTGATAAAAATGTAATTTAGAGAGCAATGATGGATGAATCCATGGTTTTGACACAGCAGCAGGCCACAGGGATTTGGTTCTACTGCTGGCTCTGCTGCTTTTTTCATGTGAAATGACCAGAAAATATCTGTGTAAACTTTTCACAGATGCAGATTTTTAAAGGTGAGGAGACACTGTACTTTCTGCATTTGGCCTACATTTCCCCAGTGAAACTCTGTTTTGGAAAAGATGTAAAATTCTGATCATGGTTAAGAGTTGGTCTGCTTGATGATTAATTAGTCTCACTATTAAAACCAATGCACTTCATTTTTTGCTGTCAGGGAAGAATTGTAATTTTATCCCAGAGAAAGAGTACAGAGAACACCCAAGAAAAAAAAAAATCCCACAAGAATTCAAGAAGAGAATCCTCAGTAGATGCAGGAGGTGGGTGATATCCTTAGCTGACATAAAAAATGGACATCAGGCAATAATAAGAACACAAGCACTCCTTGCTCCAAAATTGAGGAGGAAGAAAAAATGCAGAAGAGACAAATCCATTTGCACCACAACTGCTGCATTTTCATGAAGAACATGGAAAAAAATCATGCAGGTGGTAAAAAATAGATCTAGTTGCAAAGACAAACACAAAAGAACATCATGAACACAGAGATCCAAAAAATATAAATCAAAAAAGGGTGATGCTAATAGGAAAGAAGAATGACTAAAATGACACATTTCCTCCATACAGAAAAGACCCTAATAAAAAAACCTACAAAACCCCAAAAAAGGGAAATCTTGGCCTGCTACTCAATGAGGAGAGAAAGATATGGACCGATGGCACTATTCAATGCCTTTTTGCTTCACTCTTCTGTAAAGAGGTCCTCTGCAACCTGGTGGTAAATCCAACAAATGTCATCATCATGAAGAGCAAATCATGTCTAGACAACCTTATTTCTATCTCCAACAGAGAAACAGACCTCATGTGTATGGAGCTAGTAGCCTCATCTAAATAAAATTTAGTAAGGCTTTTGACTTTATCCAGGAAGATGCCCTAATAAATAATCTAAAAGCATCCAAATAAAACTGCACTGTGGGTACAAAGTGGTTTCAAATCCTACCAAAACAATAATTATCAGCAATTAAATCTAGAAACATTTCAAAGAAGTTCCTGCAGGGTTCTACCTCCAGAGGTGTCTTGTGCCAGTCAAGTCCTTTAGTCTGTTGTCTCAGTGTAGGCAGGGGATCGAGATCCATGTGGTGTCAAACACACAAGGGTTATTGATGTCTTAAAAGCCATGGAAACATCTGGAAATGGTCTACACCAAAGAATGTAGTATGGGCAACAAGAGGAAGGGCCTGAAGCCAACAGGGCTGATATTTTGTTAACAGGAATCAGGGGAAAGGATAACAAGGCAGATGTGGTGGGAATCTGCTACAGAATGACCAGCCAGGATGGAGGAGATTAAATATTCTATGAGCAGTTCCAGTCATTCTCATGGGGCTCTTCCACTGACCATGTGGCTGCTGGAAATTCAACACAGCAGAGGGAAACAGTCTAGGAGGTTTCTAGAATGTGTGGCAGAGAAGTTCCTGACACAGCTGGTGAGCGAGGCATTGAGGGGAGGTGGCCACTGTTGGATCTGTTGTTCAGAAACAGAGACAGGCTGGTGTGTGCTGGAAGACTTGGAGGCCATCTTGGGCAAAATGACGATTAAATGAGAGAGGTTTTGATTCTCAAAGTAAGGAGGGGTGAAGCAGAACTGCCACCTTGTGCTTCTGGAGGGAAGACTGTTTAGGGGACTGGCTGACAGAGTCCTTTCAGAGACCATCCTGAAGGACAAAGGAGTCCAGGAACCCTGGATATTCTACACAAATGAAATTCTAAAGGCTCGAGAGCAGACTGTCCTCACGTGCCAAAAGATGAGACAGTGGGGAATTCTGACCTGGTTAAACAAAGAGATGGGTCTAGAACTCATGTTAAAAAGGAAAGCTTGTTGCATTTGGAAGAAGGATCAGGCCACTCAAGAGGACAACAGGGATGTTGTGAGGTTATTACACAGAGGTAAAATTAAAAGTGCCAATGCCTAACTGGAACATAACTAGGCTACTGCTGTAAAAGATAATAAAAATGTTTATAAAAATACACCATCAACAAAAGGAGGACTAAGGAGAATCTCCATCCTTCATTGGATACAGCTAGAAACAGTGACCAAAAGTGAGGAAAAATTTGGGGCACTTAATGCCTTCTTTGGGTCTATCTTTAAAAGTAAGACACGTTCTCCAAAAACCCTGAGCTGGAATATAGAGTGGAGTGAAGACCCCATAATCCAAGGGGACGTGATTAATGACCTCTACGCCTGTTAGGCACACACAGGTCCATGGGGTAAGATGGTATCCTCCCAAGGAATTCCACTGAGAGGTCAGGTCAAAGAGCTCACTGAGACACTTTCAGTCATTTACCAACAGTCCTGGCTACACAGGGAGGTCCCAGGACTGGAAGTTGGCAAATTAACACTCTTCTACAAGAGTGTCACATTGCTACAAGGATTAAAATAAAGAGATGGGGAACTACAGGCCTGTCCCCTGTCCCCAGTTCCAGGAGACCATGGAGCACAGGTCACCTGGAGTGCCATCAGGACAGGAAGAGGACAGCCAGGGCATCAGGCCCAGCCAGCCTGGCTTTAGGAGAGGCAGGTCCTGCCTGCCCAGCCTGTGCCAAGGTGACCTGCTCAGGGCCGAGGGAAAGGCTGTGGACGTGTCTGCCCGCACTGCACAGAGCCTTTGGCTCCTTGTGCCACGGCATCTCCTGGAGAAAGCGGCTGCTCACGGCAGGGCCCCGAGCCTGGGGCAGGACTGGCCGAGGGCAGGGCCGGGAGCGGCGGCAGCGCAGGGACACCCAGCGGGGCTGGCACCAGCGGGGCTCCCATGGGATCGGGGCTGGGGCCAGGCCTGTCCAGCACCCCCAGCACGGGTGTGCATGAGGCCATCGAGGGCCCTGGGGCAGTCCCGGGCAGCACCGGGCTGGGATGTGGATCCGCTGGAGGGCAGGAGGGCTCTGCAGAGGGTCTGGACAGGCTGGATCCATGGGATGAGGGACACCCAGGGGCAGTGCTGGCTCCTGCCCTCGGGTCACAACAACCCCCCAGCTCCAGAATGGGGGAAAAGGGGCTGGAAAAGGGCCCGGGGGTGCTGTGACAGCAGCTGGACACGAGCCCAGGGTGTCCAAGTGACCAAGAAGGCCAGTGGCATCCTGGGCTATATCAGAAATCATGTGTCCGACTTTGGATATTACACTTGAAGAGAGACATAAATCCCCCTGGAGAAATGGCAGCATGATTGAAAAATCTTAAAAACATGTCTAAGACAGAAAGACCAAATGAGTTAGGATTGTTCTGAAAAGAGAAAACTGTGGTGAGTCATGAAGGTAATCCTTTCATACAGTTGAGTTGCTGCAGAAAAGAAAGATTCAAATGCTTCTCCACACCCAAGGACTTAAAATGCAGCAAAGAAGATTTAGTTCAGGCAGACATCAAGGGGAGCTTTCTGATGGTAAGAATAGTTAAGGACTGGGGAAGATTGTCCATGGAGGTTGTGGAATCTCCATCTTGCCAGCTTTTAAAAAGCAGATTGATGCAAATAAAGGTAGATACAAAGATAAAAGATTGCTTTTAAAATGTGTCCTTTGGTCTTTCATATCACTGTGATTCAAATGCAGAATGAGAGCTATATTGCTCTACCAACCTCATGGGGGCTTTCCTAGGATATTAATGAGTATTTACAAGACACTGAGTGCTGCACAGGTACATACTCCAATGTAATAGATAAATCACAGTCTTCATGTCCAGTGGGGAGAGGGGGGAAAAGAGCAATCAATGCTGCATTCTTTCTAGTTTCACTGTCATGGCTAATTGATTTGAAAATGTTGCATGTTATATGTGGAAACTGAGGCAGGGGACATAACATGCCCAAAGTCACGTGGCAAATCAGTGTCAGAGCTGGAGCAGACCCCATGTATTTTATGGTCACTGAACCACAGCAGCAAATGCCTGGAGCATCAGAGGCCCTGCATCATGACCCATAATGTGTGTTCTGGCACAGGGACAAGCCATGGATAGCTGTACAAAATACTGTTGGTCTCTCTGGTGTTTGGATAATCATCATCTTAGGCTCTTAGAAATTTTAGGACAGCAAGAGCCATTATAAGACCTTGCAATCCTATTCAGGCTTATTTTTCAAACTCTACACTTCTACAAGGTAGCCAGATAGGTAGTCAGATTGATACAGCTTTATTATGACTTCACTTTGTGCCAGTGGGTTTCCCCTGAAGAAATGACTAATAACATCAGTCTGCATTTCCCCAGTTTTCAGCCAAATCACAAGGGCTTGGAGCAATATACATTCACCAGAGCAGTAATTAGAAGGACCCTTGGTTATCCTGGAAATGAGATTCAGATGGCAGAGATAAAACTGGTAGATGCTAAAACACAGACCCCCTCTCTAAAGTTCTGGGAGATGAAATGGCCCTGCTGTATATCACATCTCACTGCAGTAAATTGTGCCTGATGAAGTATCGGACATGGGAACTCTGAACTACTGAGGTGCCTCTAAATGAGCTCCGGACCTTGGAGAGCCGGGCCCCCTCTTGCATGAAAGGTAGGCAAGGAAAATGCATGCAAGCCTTTGTTCTGCCTCTCAGCATGGGGAAAACTTGCTCTCCACAGTGAGGAGGAAGTCTGTGAGGAGCACAGCTCCGTCCTGCAGGGTGTTGGAGGCTCCCAAGCGCTCTGCCCCTTCCCCTCCACAGATGGCTTTGATTAGAAGGGCAGGACTCGCTGCATTGAGAACTAGCAGCACAGCTCTGCTTTTCAGCCATGGTAACTGCTTGCAAAGTGATGGCCCCTCAAGGAGAAGGGACATTTCCAGCACAGAAGCTGAAGTTTTCCTTGTGACAGCAGGAGATGCTGTCGAGTCCTTATTTGCTGGATTTACTAGCTTCCATGCAGGCATGCTGCCGGGAGACCGCTTGCTGTTTGATGGGGGCCTGAAGTTTAAAGCTGCTTCCAGAGTTTTGTTGAGACAGACAGAATTCTGTCAACAGCACACCAGACAGAGAATTGTTAATAAGAACACACTTTGGGATGCTGCTGTGTGCATGCTCTCTTCCTGGTGGTTGCAGTTCCAAACTAATTAATTTCTGTGATCTGAACCATTCTCTTTTATTAGTAGTACCAGCATGTGCAGTGCTGCATAGTTGTAGATGATGTGCTCTCTCTGGGGATCCTATCAGCATGCCATTGTAGGTCTTCACAACATGGAGAGAAATGTCTCCTATGCTTTCTCAGCAGCATTAATTTTTTTTTTTCATGTTGTTATTTATTTCCCTTGAACTCATTCTGCTTCCCCCCTCCTTGTGAGTTCTGTGTTTGCTCCTTATGGGTTTCAGGAGCTGTTCAGCTCTGTCCTTGACTCTGACTGCTCAGAGTGACCTTTCTGATAATTCTTCTTCTCTCCCTGGGGCTGAGGTTTGTGGGTAAGGCAAACTCACAGTTTCCTTGGATAATCTGACTTCATTATTTTCATTGTCAGGGGAGTGTGAGGTTCTCCTGTTTCTTGGTGCACAGCCTTCAGGATGAGTGATACATGGGTTTCTCCTATCTCATGACAGATAATCTTGACAAGGCTCCTCGTTTCTTTTGCTAGAAAGACACAGCACATAAACACAAACACACACGTACACACAGGGTCTTTCTCTGCGCATGGGCCTTTATCAGCTGCCCTGCAACGTCTTGGGGGAGTCTCAGCTCTTTCTTGCAGCTCAGGTAGGAATGTGTCCACCAAGGTTCCCAAAAACACCTCCCCATGCATCTTTCAAAGTGTCCTGATTTGCAGAAGCCAAAGGACAATTAGTCAGTAATCACTGGCCTCTTTTGGAAACCTAATATAGGGCATAGCTGCTGCTTCCAGAGAGTGCTCCAGTAATCATTTTTGTCATTTCATTCTTGGTTCGTTTTACTCCCAGTTCACTTTTTTTCTTTTTTCTCTTTCTTACTTTTTTTTTTTTTTTCCCCAGAAATGCACAAAATTCCCTGTTCCACGTGCCCTTGGGTCGCAGCTGGAGTCTGTTTTTCACTGAACACAGAGCGGTTGCTTGGCTGCAGGAGACACACAGTTGTGCATCAGTATTTGTGATCTCAGATATCACCAGGACCTTCTTGTTTTCAAGTGGGCCCTGATGGAGATTTTTGCCATTGCACTTGGGAGTCTTTTTCTGCTTTGCTTAGCAGCTCTGAATCAGGACCTCTTCATCACTGCTGGAGAGAAAAACTTAGCTTGCTGTTGGCCAGTTCTGATCCCCACACCTGGAGCACATCTGCCTCGCATATCTCCTAGCCCTTGCACTGCCTTCCATTGGCATTTGGAATTTTTTTTCTGTATTTTACTTGCTCTTTTCAACAACATTCATCTCTGTCATAACACACTGCTATATTCTGAGTATAGATTTATCTGTGGAGATCCCATTCCAAATAACTATCTAAATAAAATGTAATATTTCTTCTCCACAGCCATGTCGTTTGTTTTTCGCCTAGAAGCCTGAACATTTATTGATGAATCCATATTTGTATTACAGCAGTCTCTCTAATAATTTCTTTAGTCATGTTCTGTGTGGTTTGTAATAGTGCATGAAAGTGGAAAGGGAAGTTATGCAAATATCAATAATAATTACATTCTCTGTATGCAGATTTCCTCAATATTTCTTGAAATTCATCTTCTAAATTACTTTTGCACAATTTAAGCAAATGTAAACATGCATTTTAATAATTGTGGGACTATTTAGAGTGCAATCTCTACTCAGTTAATCCATGCAATTAAGGAAGTACTGTAAATAAAAATAATGTATATACCTAGAAATATAGTTGCATTGATATTTACATATTTTACAAGTTAGTAGGTTGCTCTTCTAATTCAAAATGACAGTTTCATTGTTAGGGTAGATTTAACTGTTTTAATAAAGTGCAGTATTGCCATAATTGATTTAAGAGTGGTTCCCAGAACTAAAACCTAACACTCTTGAATATGCACAGCTCTTTAGTCATTGATGTTTATCTGCTGTCACCATGTATTTTATATAACAACACCAGCAATAATAATAATAATAATAATAATAATAATAATAATAATAATAATAATGCAGCCCTAGATTTCCACCATTAAAAGCAGTATCTTACCAGAGATTCAAGAGAAGAATGTTTTATGAATGCCAGTTCCTCTTTCCATTATTGGTTTTACAGAGGCTTCTGATGGTCTCTGCTGCTTCAAATCCGATCAATGTGTTTTCCACTACTTTGAAGTCAGTAACAGGACCAGCAGATGCTGTTTGAGATCCTATCAGTGCTCTGAAGTTAAAATTCTGTCTGCTGATGGAGCCACCTCTCCCAGTCCCTCACCACTGGCTCATCAACACACCAAGGCCTTTTTTCTGCTCTTCCTTCCCCAGTGTTTTAAAGGATCTCAGCTCTCAGAGAACATGTGAGGTGCATCATGCTCTTTCCAGCCATCTGAGGGTACTACTGGGGCTCCCTTGTTCCAAGATGTTGGAGTTTGGTGTCTCTAAAGTGACTCCCAGCTGCTGCAGGAATCTTCTGCTCTGCATGTGACAGCTTTGGAAGCAAATGAAACAACGGGGCTGAAGACAAGCCTCTTAAGGGCTGTTGACACATCATCTGTTTCACTGAGATTCAAACAGTCCTCTGCAGGACGCAACAACAAAACTCACGCCAGCCAGACCAGGGTGCTTTCATGTATGAGTTGATCCACAAGCTGGGAGAGAAAAGATGGATCTCACCCACCTTGGCCTCCTCCCAAAGCAGCTCTACTGGGGATATACCTATAAATCAACCACAAAGCCATCTCCAGAAAGGGTCAATCCTTATTGCAAAACAGCACTTGCACAGAGCTGTAAATTTAAAATGTGCTTTACGGAAATAGACCGGTGAGCTCTCTTCCCAAAAGAGCTGACAGCTGTCTGTGCCCCATCAAGCTACAGGGACCCTTTTAAAAGCAGTTGCTTACTCAGAAACAAGAAGCTGCCTGTAGCTAGCATCCAATAAATCACCACTTTCAACTTGGGTTGCACATTCTCAGATGTGTAATCAGAACACAGATTCATAGATTTTGAGGCCAGAAGGGACTGCTCTGATCATCCAGTCTGACTTCTTGCATAACACAGGTCAGAGAACATCACCCAGCAACTCCTGCCACGGCGGGAATTGTTGTAGCCTTCTTTTTCTGATGCTGCTGTTGCAGTGGCTGTCAACCAGTGAAATATGCTTATTCCAAAAAGAGCACATCACCTTGTTCTGGAAACCTTCCAAGACAGCGAGCCAGACTCAGATTACATTTGTTTATAAGGAGAAGAAAGAAAGGAAATTATTCCCTCCAGAGAAAATCTGATGTTGCCCACCACCTTGTGGGGAATATACTGGTATTGATGAGAGCAAAAAATAGCACATGGCTGGTTTGGAATACCCCTGGTACTTCAGCACTCAGGGCAGCAAGGCACTGCAGTGAAACCAGAGCAAACCAAAGGAAAATAAAATCTGTTACAGAAAAGGGGGGTACACAACATAAGTATTCCCAGGGGACAAGAGATTTTGTACACCCCATTTTATAGAGAGGGGAAGGGTTTGTAGGAAGAGGTAATATCTTTTATTAGACCACCTGATAGATTTGGGGGATAGAAAGGACAAGGTATCAGACATGCAAGCCCTTCCTCACATCGGAAATATAATTTTATTGATACTGGCCTTAGGATATCTCAAAGGACCATGAAGTTTTTGACCTCATTTCTTACAGAATAAAACTTGTATGCTGTCTGTCTGTCAGCCCCACCTAATTGCTTTTGAATCAGTCAATCGATTTCAATCACATTATCGGGGGAGGGGTAAAGGTTTAGCAGGTATTACATTCTCTCACATTTAAAGAAAATAGGTCACAAGGTAAAAGACATACCCAGATGTGTGCCCCTATGAGGAAAAATTGCAGGTTGATCATAAGACAATCCACACAGATGAGATAAAATAGGAAAGCAGTTTTCATCAGTTTTGCAGAGTGCAGCTCTGTTTGTTTTAAAAATCAGATTCCCTCCAAAGGGTCTCAAAAGGTAACTCAGGTGTTAAACCTCCTTTGAGCCTTAGTCACCTTACCCAGTTCACTGTCAAAACTGGCAAAGTTTGCTGTTTTCCGTACGGTAATTGCGAGCACTTTTTTATTCCTTAACCTGTATTTCAGCAATGATAGCTCATGACTGTGGTTACTGATAGCCCCAGACAAATTCCCTTCTCCAAACATCTTGCTGCTGATGGGTGAGCTTTGCACTGGAGCACACAGATAGGAGCTATGAATCAACATCTGTGTTGTTGCATAAGATGTGGCAATGGCAATCTCTATCTCAGGAGACCCTTGCTGTTTACTGAGGAATGGGTTGAGATCTAGGTCTGGAGTTCCCTTGGGTAACAATCTGCAACTGGGGAAGCTCCTCCGGCTGTGATTTGCTCTGAAAAATCTATTTTTTTCACTCTGTCAGCCAAACCTTGACGAGAAGAGAAAAACAGCACAAAAGGTGTTGGAGAGACAGAAGGTGTCAGAAAACAGTGATCTGACAGCTCTTGCCTTGTGGGCAACTGTGCTGACACAGGGCTTTCTTCTCTTATCAAGGTGTTTTGTAGTTTTGTCTCATTCTGTGTGTCCAGTAGCCTTCCCTACTTAACTCCCCTAAAGGCTGATTAAAATGCAACCTCGCTCTACCCCTCCTGTGTCGCCTTTTCTCACTCCCATCCTTCTCTCCACATACAGTCTGGGATTTCTTATGTCTCTTAACAATTTTCACTGCAGGGCTGCCCCCAGCTTAGGTGTCCTTCCTGGTGGAAATGACGACCTCGCAGCCACAGCTCCAGACTGGGAATCACAAAATCTGGTTTTTAACCCCAGCAGAGCACAGGCAAGAGCTCAAGATGATACCACAAATACTGAGACAGTACCAGAGCCAGGGCAGCAGCTGGGGACACATGTGGAGCTCTGTGTGGAGCTTAAGGTGGTCTTGAGCTTGGGTGATGCTTTATGAAGCGCTGCTGTTGCATGTTCCTCCTCCATAGTCATTTAAACTGGAGCTTTCCCCCACCTCCCCACAGTCTGATTTCCTCTATATTTAGCTACCCTACCTACTTACCTAACAAGGAACAATAATTTCTCATTTATTAAAATTCAGGCATGTTAGACACAAGGAAACACATAATGCAATTAGTCCTTGTAAAGGCAATACTGTCTACCAGTTTTTTTTGCAAAATCATCTCAGAACCCAAGTCTTACCTTTAGCAAAGTCTCCAGTGGTGTTGTAGGTGCAAACTTTCTGCATTTGACCCATCAGAAGGCAGAAGCCTGAAGAGATAATTCAGATTATCAGCTCCACAAGAAGACAAATTAATACATATAACCAGTACCCAACTACCAGCATACAGCTCTCAGACATACATGTTAAAACAATCAGCTAATTAAGAAATGGATTTTCTGTCTCATGCATAATCTCAGGCAGCTTCAAAGTGTACTAATAAAATGTTAGCAACTAAAGAACCGGCAAGACTCATTTCAACAAGCATTTTATAAAACCAAACCTGTATTATAATCAAAAGAAGTGATACACTTATTTGATCTATTTTAAGAACCAAGCCAGCTCAAGGTCAATTGCTGATCAAGAACAATGGAGGAAAACTAGGTGAGATAATTTTAAGGACGTTTGAATTAAGACAGGGATCCAACCTGTTTGAAAGGTAATTTGTAAGAAATTATCTCAATTTACATAATGCAAGTGGTTTTTTTGATTTTTTTTTACAAAGGTACCTCAAAGAGGTCCATCTACACATGAATTAGAAGATATTGTTACAGATGATTCCTCCCTGAAACTGCCCAAATCAGAACACACATGGAAAACATGTGCTATGGAAGAATGATCTAGCAGATAGGAAACTTCTGCTTCCAAAGCAGTAGCTTAGAGTTTCAGGCAATGTACAGTGCAGTCTCCAAAATGGCACCAAGCAGCAACTGAAATTCCTTTAGAGAAGAATTAGGGCAGCCCAACACATTCTGGACTAGCTGAGCTCCTCTGGTTAATAACCAGAAGCCACCTGCAGAACCTCAGTAAGCACCCTTTTGTCCTCCTTTAACAAGCACACTCTCTCACATTTAGAATAGCAAGTTTCGCTGAAGACAGCCACAGCTGTCTTCCCTTTCCCTGCAAATGAAAGGGTCTGCACTCCTGCTACAAAATGGTTATCAAATGCAGTGTCAAAGCAAGTGTTTCCCCTCCATTGTAAGAGGCAAGCTGAATACTTTCAGCACAGCTTTCAGTGTCTTCAGACCCAACTGCAGCTGCACACACTCCAAACATTCTGCTGGCGGCTTCCTGTTTGCATTCCTGGGCTGGGGAGAAGGAGGACATTTCTTTCCAAGTCTGCTGCCTGCTCCTGGTTTTCCAGCTCTCTCTGTCTTTTCTGCTTCTCTCTTTGTTCTTCCTTTAGGAAATCTTTGAGATTCATGAGCATAACAAGAATCCCTTCCCTCTGAACTGTGCTCTTAAATTGGCTGGTTGTTTCAGAAAGGGGCGGGGGGCAGGAGGGTTGAAGGGGGAGGGGAACCCCAACAAAAAATCCATCCACTGTGGCTGTGACAGTCTTCATTTACACTCACAGCACTTTGGTGCTGGGGTGAAGCCCCTGTGAGAGTGTGTGTGTGTCTTGCACTGAGACCAGCAAGCTCGGTCCCATCCCAAGGGTACGGATGCCAGGGAAGGCAGGGTTTGCATTCACCACTGCTGAGCCCACTCTTTCCAGGGCTCTCTGCCCTCACCCCACCGCTCAGGAGACCACACTCTGCCCTCCAGGAGGGCTCACTGGGAGTCAGACATGCACATCTGAGGTCCAAATTAATGTCTGAATCAGTGCATGTGAATCAAGGATGAGGTATTGGGACTGACAGGCCCTGACCATCATTTCAACTCTCGCTGCAGCTATGAATACTGATGCTTCTTCCTTGTTGTAATCTTCCTTGCCCATTTCTTCAACCAGGAGGGAGCACCTCCTTTTCTCCCATCTCTTGCGCTTTCCTATTCCAGGAGTTCTTTTATTTTTTTTTTTTTCTGCTGCATCTCCACTAGCATTACTGTTCAATGTTTAAACCTTGTATCTACTTTAAAATGAGAAAGGAACTTCAATCATTTTGTGAAAAGCTGAAGTTTCATGTTTGCCAGTGATGCTGCAGGCAGATCTCAACCTGTGGGTTAATGTTTCCTTTATAAAGTGAAGACACCTGATTTCTGTCAGTCCTTGGCTCAAAAATGCACCATCAGCCACAGCTTCCTAAACAACCATATCAAATAGACAGAGAAAAGCAACCAAAATGGTAATCAGATTCCACTGAAGGAACACCAGCACAACACCTGCTGTCTCTGTCCTGCTTGCAGGAAAAGGACTTCTGCTGTGCAAAGAACTCTCTGGAGTATGTGGGGCAGATAGAATTACATCAGCTAGAGGATTTTGTTTCAGCTGATGCTTGGGAAAAGGTTTGACCCAGAGAAGCTCTTTCAGAAGGTGTGGAGGCTGCGGGTGAAGGCTGACTTGTGTGACTCTGGCACTCATCTCAGTGTGCATGGCAGGGTTGCACTTCAGCCACATAAGTGGTGGTATCTGACTCCAACACAATGGGTGCACAAGTTCTCAGAGGTGGTCCTGCATGCAGAGGAACACGAGCACACAGACCCTGACAGCTCCAAATGTTCTTTGTTGCTGCTCTGTAACAGAAGTTGTTGTGTCCTCTGCACCTTGGGAAAATGGGGGGAAAATAACATATTTGTGTAGCTGCTGGCAGGCTTTGCCAAAGCAGCTGCCATAGGCTCCATGTCAAAGCGCCAGGGGAGCGCCTAATCCCCTTAGAAATTCAAAGGCATGTGAAACATTCTGTCATTACACTGTCTCTGTCTACTCATCTCTCACTCTCTGACTCTTCTGCATCCAGTTCCAGCTTCAGTCAAGGGGAGAGTAGTTCAGTGGCAGCGTGATAAAATCACATTGTCTCAAAAAGAAGAAAAACGAAAAAAAATGAAGAGAAAGGCTACTGTCAACAACTGGCTTTAATTGGCTGGATGGGTCAAAGAAACAGTCTTTTTCCACTGGAGAAGGCTGGGACATGGGGCAAAAGAGCACAAGGGAAGTCAGGCAGTCCCTGCCCCTATCATGAGCAAGTAATGCTGCACATGTGCCGTGTGTTTCAAGGGAGGTCAGCTGAGAGATGACCTCTGACATTGAAAAGGTGCAGCCAGAACTTCAGGCTCTTCATACACTTGTCCAGCCACCACTAGAGTCAGTAGACACAGGTGCTTCAGTCTGCAGAGTTTTTTGAGACTTCAGTGAATTTGAAATAATGGAATCCAAGTGAACAACAACACCACCACCAGTTTTTGCTTGTGGGGAAAACAAAACCTTCCCATGACACCAGACTGATGCAGCATCATAATTTTCTCTTTGTTTTGGCAAGTCAAACCATTGGCAAGACAAATGGAGTTTGGCTTCCATTTAGGGGTGGGTGTCCTGCTAATCCAGAAGCAATGCTGAACCCCAGGCTTTCTTCACCAGCATTGCATGTGGACAGTTTTTGATGTGCCAGAAGACAGCTAAACTTGATTCAGTGAGTTGGGAGCAAGGTGCACACTGATCTGCTTCTGCAATCATGGTTCAGAGACAGCAATCCGATTTCCTGATGCTTTTGCATTTTGGGGGCAGTGAAGTGAGGCCCTCTGTCAAAAATATCACCCAGTGTGTTTTTATTACCACAAAATCCATGCCTTTGCCACTTGTCCACATACCAGTCTTTAATGCAAACCTCATGTCATCCTGCTCTTTTCAGGTCCTGATTAACTCTAAAATGCCCAGATTTACAGAGCCAGTGGAGAAACAGATCCCTTCCAGTCAAGAATGTAGAAGGGGAGGGGAGAGTGGGGGAGAGAAATGCAGAGGAAGAAAGACCTCAAATTGCTTGCTGCTTGGAGCTGATGAAATTAAAAGCAAAAATATGGAAAGAATTGTGCTCTATTTGATGTCTTCTGTGCGTACAGATGAAACATCACTTGATATTATAAAGTATGCCATATGAAAAGATACAAAATACAGAATCAGTATGTCAGTTCCCTATTGTTCTGGGCAACCAATGGTGTCAGTAGCAAGTTTAAAAAAATTATTTTTCTACTGTCTAGAGGATGGACAATCGAGGTTCTGCTGCCTCTTGTGTTTACTGCACGAACACTGACAAATGCAGTTGAGTTGTTTTAATTTTAAATCACTTCTCAATCACAAAACCTCTTAGGAAACAGTTTGTGGTTTTTTAAAGAAGCACGGTAATTAAAAAATATGTTTTGCAGCTTATTCCAAAGTCACACAGGACAAAATTTTTCTTAAACAAAAGATCATGAGACTGAGAATTGAGAAAGTTCATTCCATGGGGCTTGAATGAATCACATTTTTACCTTGTTTATGGCAACGATTCATAAAAAGTGAAAGTTTTTCCCCAAAAAATTGTGCAGACCCATCTACTATCAAATGTTTGACATGATAAAAATCTGGAACCCTGCCATTAAGTTGCAATAAGTTTAGCAAGTAACACTGATAGGATTTGAACATTAACTCACCAATGGAGAATGCCAGTGCATTCTTAGGATCATCAGTGTAATGGATTCTGGCATTCCCCTCTTACCATCTTTACAAATGTCAGTTTCATTCTATTGTAAATTAACCCAAATTTCTTCCAAAGCTCCAAAATAAGTCTTGCTTGCAAGCAACCATCCCCATCTACCTTGCTACTGACTATATTACAGCAGGAAACCTGTACAAATAATAGCTATACAAATCATTAAAGATATATATTGGAAATTCCCTAATTAATTCACAGACCTGATGAAGTTACCTTAGACTTTATCTTCTATTTTTATTGCCAGTGGGAAAGAGCAATAGAAAGTACAAAGTGTCCCAAGTGAAAGGCAGCAGAGATCTTCAGTTATTGATCTGGTTAACACAACATGTTGGAACTCAATCTGATGTGAATCAGAAAAGGGCTCTTAATGTGAAAGATGCAAAACCAGTGCACACCACTCATGGAGCTGCCCTTAACCCTGCCCACTTAATATTGGAGGATTTTATTGCTTGCTAGAGTGTAGTCTCCCATCCCTTTATCAATTATTCATTCTGGACAGCAACCTTCTCCATGCAGTAGCAAGAAAATCTGTAGGTTAGATTTAATTTACTCTTTTAACCAGTTTACTCCAGTATCAAGTATTTAAATTGGCCTCACTGTGCCTTCATATGTTACAGCCATATATCAAAGCAATTTGTGCAAATGCCAGCTGAGCAGCCAGCTACATGTATCATGTATTCTGAGATTACACAGTTCCAAATGCCTTTGTAAAGCAAACCTTTCATGAATAAATCAGGAAATACCCTGATGCATGCTTTATGTAGAGCAAGGTATTCTATTTAGGTCACAGGAAGGTTCTGCCAGGTTTGCTAAAATGAACAAATCCCTGGTGTGTACTCTCACTCCAACACATTTCATAACACAAGCAAACATCTCCCACTCAGCCATGCTGTACTTTTTGTGACTGCTGATGACCCTGCACTTGCTAAGGATGGGTTTGATCACTTCAAACTCAAAACCACTTGCAAGCCAGAAGGAAAACTGCTCTGGTGGCTGTTGTGTCTCAAGCAAGGACTGACAGCTGTGAAAAGACTATTTCCAAATGGAAGCCCTGCCTCTTTCCTGCAGGAAGGAGCCTAGAAGGTGCATCTTTCCCAGAGATGTGAGGGAGGAGCAGGCAGCACACAGGTCAGGCAGCACAGCACGTGATGCAAACCCCTCAGTGCAGTTTGTGGTTCTCATCCAAGAACATGACAGAAGTACAGAACCAGAAGAGAATCAGCACACTGAGTGCTGAGTGCAACATCAAACCAAGCTCTGCAGTCATCCATTTCCTCTGCCTTGAATTCAACACACTATTGATGGTCTGATCACTCTTCCTGCAGTGGAAATGTCTATGATAAGGTTCCAAGCATAAGGGTTTCCAAATTTCCAGACAGGCTGAAATGATGTTATCTAGAGCAGGGGAACGAGAAGCTAAAGGCAAGCTTGCTTTTCCTTTGAAAGATCTGGCAGGAGACAGGGAAAACAGTAAAAAAAAGTAAAAAGAGATGAGAAGAGACGAGGAGGAGAGAAGAGGAGAGGAGGGAAAGGGGAAAGGGGAAAGGGGAAAGGGGAAAGGGGAAAGGGGAAAGGGGAAAGGGGAAAGGGGAAAGGGGAAAGGGGGAAGGGAAGGGAAGGGAAGGGAAGGGAAGGGAAGGGAAGGGAAGGGAAGGGAAGGGAAGGGAAGGGAAGGGAAGGGAAGGGAAGGGAAGGGAAGTTAATGGGAAATATATCACCTCCTACCAAAAATACCAAACACAGACGTCTTGTTTCTTCAAAGACATAGTTTGAGAGTAGGAAAACAGACCCTCCTCTTAATAGAGTGAAGGGTTTCCACAGAGCATCAGTGCTTGTTGAAACATTTGCAACCACCAGTGAAAGTTGCTTGACTGCATGAAGACAAAGGCTGGCTCTCTGCATGACACTGCTCCCACTCGCCTACCTCAGCTACTTCTCTCTTGGTTTGTGAGGCCACCCAGGCACATCTCAATGTGCCACCCCCTTCTTCTGGCCTCACCCGTTGTGTTTGTTGCCCTTCTCCTCTTTGCCTTTCCCTTTCCCTTCCTTCCCTCTGCTCTCCACCACACCCCTGATCACACAACCAGGCAATGCCACCCCTCTGCACTGCTGGTGGAGTGAGCAGCACCAGGGTAGGACTGCAGTGACCTTGAGAGATGCTTCTCTGTGCCTCAGTTTCCCCCCTGTAAAGCATGCAATACTCACTGCCTCTGCAAAGCACATTAAAGTCCTCTGGTGAAAGAGGCCCCACAGCACCCAAGCATCACCCCCATCCCCTTTGGAGAGCTTTTCCCTCTTCAGGTCCCCAGCAGGGCTCTCCTCTCCCCCCAGTAAGGGTTTTGCACTCTGGCAAGCAGCTGTCTTATTAAGCCAGTTGACCTGGTTATTAGAGTCCAGCCCTGAAGGAAGGTACTGGAGTAACACAGGCTGCTTTGTGTGAGTCCAGTACTCTGCTTTCAGAATTATTTGCCAAAGCTCTCTGGTTGTTTGGAAATTTGTTGGCCTGTCTACGTAAGAAGCATTGAAATAGATTAGTTGCTAAAACAGCACGGTGGCCTGGGGAACATCTCCCTTCCCCTAATGGGAAAACTTCAACAAGTGACACTTAAAGCCAAGCATAAATAAGTCCAGGACACTTTTTTTTAACTGTTCCAGGCTCTTTGTGGATCACAGTGAAGAACAGCAACAGAAATCCTCTCTCTGCACCACCAATGTCTGTTTCGTGCCTTTCATGCTTTTCCTTGATGTAAATTCAGCCTGTACCAACTCATCAAAACTGAAGGACAAATGAAAGCAAGGGGGAGCAGACACAGAGAAGAAAAAGTAAACCCCAAGGATATTAAGAAAGAGGACTCCAAGGGGGAAGACATGAAATTTGAGGCTGTTAAAAATAATCCAGGATGAAAAGTTTAACAAAATAGGTCCAATTAGAGGGATGGTGCCAACCTAGCCATAGTTAGGATATTAAAATTAGTTTACTTAGATATTTTCTTGCCTCAGAACCAATGTGAGGTTCCTATCCCACTCCAAGACATACAGTTTTGCACAATGCAAGCAATACAAGACACATAAATCTTGGGGGAGAAAAAAAGTCTTGCAGAATTCTTGTTTTTCTTTTTAATTAACACATTTTAAGGTCTTTTTATTTGCCTTTCTCTGTCTCCAGAGCATACTTGGGGAACATTTCCCAGGCTCACTGCTACAGAAGGCACTAAAAACTTGCCTGTTTCAAAAGGCAAGCCAAGATGCTCAGGTTTCCAGGAAGTGGACCTTGACAAGAAACACCAAATATCAGGAGACTCATGATAAAATCACTGGTGCCAACAATGCTGCGTGTTAAGTTTTTTTTTTTAAATTAATATTTCCCTGGGGGATTAGCAAGTGGTCCCAAAGCTATACACACTGAGACTGAAGAACACTCCCAGCACATTAATCTTCTCAGTAATAATTAGCAATCTGTGCTCTGGTGGGACTGTAGGACCTGCTGTCCTAGGGCAGGGTGTGCACACAGTGGGGACATCAGACCATAAATGAGGCAGAGCAAGAGTCAGGAGGGAAACCAAGGCACACACAGCTGAGCTCCTTCCCAGGGCTCACACAGCAGGCCTGTGCTCCAGTCTCACGGAGACCAAAAAGAAATATATACAGCTCTTTGGGCTGGCTGAGGATTTTAATTACTGTAAAACTAAGCTAAGATGAAAGGAATATAGGCTGAGTGTGTATATTCTTTGCAGATAAATTGAACACCAGCTGAGATGAGGAACATAATTCCCTCTGGAGTAATTTCTTGTTAATTGTACAACTCCAGGCACTTTCTTGGAAGTCCTTATAAACTGCAGGCTTGACTTGTTGCAGGAGGGCCGCACCTCTTCTGAAGCACCAAGAGCTGCTGCAGGGTGCAACAAGGAGGTATTGTCTATCCCTTGGCACTCCATAAAGATGTCAAAATGCCAGTGGGGAGCTGTGTGGTGCAAGATCTCTCTCCTGCAGCAAGATGTGAGCTGTGTTTGGCTAACAGGCCCAAGTAGCAGTGCTTCAGATCCTTCTCCTGTTTCACACAGATGTAATCCCCCTTTTGTAGTCCTGCCTGTAACTTACACGAGAGTGGGGGAAGCCTGTGCAGATGATGCTAATCAAGGAATAGTTGAATAATACAGATGATGCCACATACATTTTAAATAAATATATTTCTGAATGTTTAAATAGCATGTGATCTCACATTCACACAGAGCTACACCTTTTTAGCAGGGCTGATAACACAGTCCCTTTTCCTAAGAGAAGATAAATTTCAGTGTATTTGAAAACACTGTCCTGCACTTCATTAATATTCACTCCTGCTCAAACTTTTGAAAAAGTTGTACTAATCATTCCTACATAATTCTGGCAGACTTTTAAGAAACTGTTGGGAATTGCCCCCTTCAATTTCTTCAAGTCTTTGCAAAGATATCTTCTGCCTACAGCTCACCTGTGTTGGCTTGTAAATGTAAAATCTCCCTACCAGCTTCTCTGGAGCTATTCTGTTGAGGTCATGAGCCATAAAACCCCTCCTCCTTATCCTGTTACTACCAGGTCCAAATTCAGATTAAACCAAGATCTTTGGTGGTCCAAATTCATACCACTACATTTGAAAAAAGTGTCCCGTGGTCTCTCTGGAAGAAATGTAAATGATTAAGTATCTTGCCCCTGCATGGTTTGACTTCCAGGGTTGGGGGCAAAATATCTGGGACATTCCCCACACCCTCTGCAGAGGGAGAGAGGCAAGTAAAACTCCCTGCAGGGCATAAACAAGCAGAAGTACCTTCCACAGGATTTTATGCTTATTTAAAAGCTACTTGTCTTAAAATACCTGCCCATTCTCCTGTAATACACAGACAAACTAGTTGTTTTTACAAAACTGCTGGATGTCCAGTAGGTGAAGAAGTTAGGACTTTGCCTTGTGTATGTTTGTCTTTTGAAGGTAGTGCAGAGTCTGGAACTGCACTTGCTGTGCCCTGTCAAGGGGGTTGGGTGGCACTGTGTTTATAAAGGGGATATTTATTAATTGCCAATTTTATTGTTAGAGAAGAAGGAGGATGCTGCAGGAAGGACAAACAAGAAGCTTTCTCAGCTGCCATGAAGGACCTCCTTCACTTTGATGATCTACCCACCCTGTGTGGACAGGACAGAGCTCCTGAGTGCCACAGAGAACAAACAGCCTTTCCTGAGCACCAGGCTGGCTTTCTGCAGAGCTGAGGGTTGGTTTGCCATGAGAAAATGCAGTACACAACGATTTTCAGCATCCAAGGCCGGACCAAATTGTGTGTGAGACTCTGGCTGGGCTCTGGCTCTGCCTGCCCCAGGGTGAGTAAATCCTCACAGGTACTCCTGTCCCTTTCATCTGACACAAAACTACTGGGCACCAATCAGGCCCAGCATGAGCCAGGTGACAGCCTCGCTGCCTTTATTCCTTTCTTCCTTGCTTCCTGCATGTGCCACGGGCAGCAGGAGTCAGGAGCAGAGCTCTAAACATCCCTGCAGGGCTCCTGCTGCACCTTTTCCCTTCATTACAGGAGATCTAGATGTTTTGGGCAGAACATTTCACTTCAGGTAGGAATAGCAGCAGAAGAGATTTCTGGGAAAAAAACCACTGCAACTTTGGCTTGTTCTAACCAGTTCCTCAAATTTTATTTTTCCTTTGGCTGACAGTACTTGCCGTGGAAAGTGTCAAATACCCCTAACAAGCGATTAAGATGGGCAATCCTGAGCTCCACAAACAGGCTGCCTAACAAGTCTTTTCCCATCAACAGACTACAGAATCAGCATTCAAATGACCAGGAAAGCTGAATCTATTGACATCTGGCTCCTGTTTCAGCACATTAATTATCCTCTTGGGTTCTCCCATCTTCATCTGCTTCCACACAGGTGCCATCTCATCATTTATCTGCTCCAACATTTTCTCCCCACTCTGAACAATTGAACTCTTTTCTTCTTGCATGGCATTCCTGCTGCAGCAGATGCATTAACACTGCCAAACAACCCTACCCTATCACTGTCTGTATCAGCAATGTCTGGAGTGTGCACTGAGCTGATAATGAAGAATACGCTTTTTCGTTAACACGTGGATTTCAGGGCACAGCTGCATCACAGTAGGCTCTATCCAAAATGATAAAGGAATCACTAAGAAATAATGCCCATCATCAGCAGCTTCAAAAGAACAATGGGACATAGCTTATGCTCTTGCTTCCTTGTGGTTTCTGGACAGACAGAGGCTGTGGGAACATTTGCAAATGCACCATGTCCCTGGTGATGGGTTCAAACTCAGCAGGGACAGAAAATCTGACATTCACCAGCACAGTGTAAAAGAAACCAGAGATTCTGCATGGAAATAACCTGAGAAATCACAAGAAAGCAGGTGAGGTAGGATGAACCCTTAGATGTGGGAATGAAATAGGGATCAGGGTCCCTGTGTCCTGTGCTGTCTGACCTGTCCTAGCTCTGCTGTCTCATTAGAGCAGGGAGCTGCAGCTCACTCCAAAAAGCAGGATGTTGTGCATTTCACAGTGTTGTTGCTTTGACTTTGGAAACCTGGGTGATGTCTCCTCCAATGGGACTGAGAGAGGGCTTGGATTTTGACAGAACAGGGGTAATGACTGGAGTATTTTCTGGAGCTCAGGCATTCAAGTTAAGCTGCTTGTGCCAACAAGTTCTCCACACCTCAGGATCAATAAGCTGAGTGAAATTCCTGGGCTTGGCAACAGCTCCATTATAATTGCAAAACCAACAGCTTTCATCAATAAATCAACCTAACAAGTAACACCCTAGACACCCTTGATGTGTGATGTCTAGGACATCTCATCAAGGGTGCTTCTGATGATGCAGCAAGCTGCTTTTTTCAGTGCACAGCTATTGAGCCCATGGCATAACTCTACTGTTACATTGCATTAACCACATCCAGCTCTCTTGGACACTGGAATTTGCAGCATTCACAAATGGTTAAGCAGTCACAAGTGGTAAATTATTTCTTTTTATCATATTCACAGAATTTTTAGCAGCCTGTAACAGCTTTGCAGCAAAAAAATAGTTAGCCACAGACTTCTTGCTCTTTTTAGTGGCTAACAGCTGGTGAAATGTTGACATACATCTCTCAATCCTGAGTTCAGAATTAAGATGAATTCTGGAAAATGCCTTTCAAGAGAATTAACAAAGAAAAGCTTCAACTGGTGGACACCAGCTTTCTGTTATCAAGGGAAGAGAGCTCCTCCAGCCTGAATCATTACTGATGTTTCAGTCAGGCAGCTTAGCATACAGGTTTCATAATCATAAAAAACACTCTTATTTTGTTGCTGTATTACTTAGAGCTTAGATGTGGAATGTTTAGCTGGTTATTTTATGCCACATTTTCATGATGTTGATTCACATTGTCAAGCTTGAAAAAGAAAGGTAATGAATAACTAAGAGTTGAAATTAGGCTTCTTGTATTATAAGTGGGAGGACATTCACTTAGAGTGATTTTCAGAACTTCTGTCCATCAGCAGCTATACATCAAAGCCTGCTTAATCTTCTTCTGCTCTTGAATATTGTTCTTTTGGGGAGCTATTTTTTAGCCCACACTAGGCTAAAAGTGTCACCACAGCAGGTATTCATTCTTGCAATTTCTTGCTATTAAAGTCTGGAAAGCCCTAAACCACTATACAAGAGTCTGAAAGAAAGGCATTGGAGGAAATATTTTCATTCCTATGGGAAAAAAAAAAGAAAAAGGAAAAAAGAAAAAGTATCTGCTCCTCCCTTTCACCTCTAGTGTCTTTGCTGAAGAAAGCTCACTTTAACTACCATACCTGATTTTTTCCAGTGAGAAATTCTGGAGCTGTCAACTCTTATCCTTAGGGGAAGAGGATCAGATTGGAGAACATTTAAACAGATGGAAAATGAGGGGCCTGATGTGAGAATTGCTGAGGGAGTAGTCCAATGTCATTGTGGTCCATGAATACTTCTGGAAAACTGTGGAGATCAAGAAATTCCCGAGGACTGCAAGAAAGCCACCATCACTCCTGTCTTCAAGAAGGGCAGGAAGGAGGATACACAGAAGGGCAGATGAAACAGCCTCAGCTCAAAACATGTAAAAGCAATGGAGAAACTTCTTAAAACTCATTCCAAACACATGAAGGACAAGGCGATCATAAGCAGGCAGCAGGGATTTGCCATGCCTGACCACCCTGCAGAGAAATTACTGGCTCTGCACATGAAGGGAGAGCAGTGGATGTTTTTTATCTTGACTTGTACAAGACTTCCAGTGCTGCCTCCCATAACACCCTCATGGACAAACTCAAGAAGCACAGGCTATTAAAGTGGCCAGTGAGGTAGACTGAATACTGGCTAAGCTTTGGGGCTGAGAGGGCTTTGGTAAATGGCACAAAATTCAGCTGGAGACCAGCCACCAGCAGTTTATGCACTGCAGGCACTGCAGCCTATACTGCATAATATCTTAATTAATAACCTGGATGGTGAGACTGAGGGGACTGTCATCCTCCTCACAAAAAATGCTAAACTGAGAGGAGTGAATGACAGACCAGGTGGATGAGCTGACACTCAGGGGAGCCTCAACAGGCTGGACAAAAAGGGCTGTCAGGGATACCACCATATTCAGCAAATGGAAGAAGCAATTCTTCCTCTTGAGCAGGAATTGTCACTTTGCATGCCAGAGGCCAGCTGGCTGAAAAGCAGCTTGGCAGGGAAGGATCTGGAGGTCCTGGTGGATGCCAAGCTGACCGTGGGCCAGGAATGTACTCATGTAGCAAAGAAGGCCAGTGGGATCCTGAGGTGCTTTAGCCAGCAGGTCAAGGGAGGTGACCTTTTCCCTCTGCTCAACCCAAGGGACGCACATCTGGGGTGTGCTGGGCTCCTCAGTGCAAGATATTGATTTAGTGGAACAAGTCTGGTGTTGGGTTCCACCTGCCAAGAAAAATACACATGTGCTGGAGAGTCCAATACTGGAAATTACTGGAAATTACAACACTGGAGCATTTGTCACTGTGGGGAGAGGTTGAGAGAGCTGAAACTGTTTAGCCTGGAGAGGAGAAGGGTCAGTGGGGGCATTATAAATGTGCATAAATCAGTAGCCAGAGTCTGTAAAGAAGACAGAGACAGCCCATTCTCATGGCCCTTCATGAAAGGGCAAGGGGCAACACACACAAATTGAAACACAGGAAATTCCATTTAGATGTCACAAAAACTCTTTTACTGGAAGAGCAGTGGAACACTACAGCAGGTTGCCCAGAGAATCTTCTTCCCTAGAAACATTCAAAACTGAAATGGAGAAGTCCTAAGAAACCTTCTCTGCTCAGCCCTTCTTTGAGAAGGGGGTTGGCTGAACAGTGTCCATAGATGCCTTCAAATCCAAGCAGCCTCTGATGCTGTGGTTCTGACTCGTTCTTCCCTACATGGTTTTCCAGTTGGGTAGGTGACAGCAGGAATTGCCAGATATTCATCTCATTCTTTCCAGGGCTCGACTATGCAACAAAAGGAAATTAAACATATTGTCAAAGGTCTCAAAGGCTCAGCATTAAGATGAAGAAAGTGAGAAGGGAGGAGTGTGCTTTTAGGGTATATTATTTCATGCATCTTACCACACAATAAAATGTTACCATAAACATGATGGATGCTGGAAACCAGCAGCTGTTCTGCTCTGCAAAATGCTCAGTGCTGCGAATCCATCCCAATGCAGTTCAAGTTTGAATGTGTCCTTATGGATTTCTGAAGAATGTCAACATGAAATCTGCAGTCACTGCCACAGGTTCCAAAGCTGTTCCAGTGTGTGTCATGGCCATCATCCCCCCAATCTGAGATGTCTGCCCAAGACTCAGATGCTTGCCAAGGTTATCATAAAAAGGTGTTTGTGCATTTCAGTCTTCTTGGAGCTCGGTTCTGTCACGGCCCAAAGGAGACTCTTGAGAGAAAACTCACTCCTACATGCCCAGCTCACCTGAGAAAGAGAGGTGGGACCTCTCATGAGTCAAACAGTGACAGAGACCTTGAGTCAGAGGTGAACATGGCTGTTCACTGTGTTCATATCTGCCAGTAAAAAGTCAGATGACTTTTCCAAAGTCATCAGCACTAGTGATGTTTATGCAATATGGGTCTGTCTTTTTGACATGAAGGTGCCTAATTCTTGAATGTTCAGTGGCTGACAAATAGGTCCCTCTACCATTGTACATGCTCATGAGGCCCAGTTCTCTGCTGAGTGTTTAAGATGGGGAATGTACCCCCTTTTATTTTGTAATCTTTACAGGTGAAATAAAATATAAAACTGGCCATACAACAGCTGTTCAAAAACCACGTGACTTCATATTGCACTTTCTGCAATTTCTCCTATTTTTGTGGGTCTTTGTTCCATTTACATGTTCTTTTTGCCTTCATATATGGACATCCAGATTGCTGAAGATTTATTGAGCTCATGTACCATTATTCTTCTAGCTGAAGCACATTTATTTTGCAGTACATCTGAAACTGCTGCCATATATTGATCAGCTACAAGGCAGTGTCACACATGCAGATATGAAAAAAGCTCACTTGTCATTAGGTAGCTGTTTGTTTTCTTCTGAATCTGGAGACAATGAAGAAAGTCAGAGCCTAAAAATACTGAATTGAATTTTCCAGCTACCCTCCCATGACTGCTGCCTGCATTTTTAACAGTGAAATGCCCAGATTCACTTTGCTTTGAACGTGTTGTGATCACGTGGAGGTCTCAGCATTATTCAAAAGAAAGCTGTTACTTTGCAATATCTACAGTCTATTTTTGGAAGTATTCAGTGGCACAGTGCATCAATGCCTGCTTGCCCTGAATAGCTACAAAGCACTGTATGGGAAGCATGCCTCACACAGAAATGGAGAATCCAGATCACCTATTGCAAACTCTGAAGTGCTACTACATGGAATAGATTGTAGTGGGAATGAAACTGATTATTCTTGGTTGGATTTGTTGCTATAATTGTAGTTTTGAGGTTGAGAAATCAGCTTTTTTTCATCAGTAGCTCAGCACTGTCTTGTCCTACGCTTTAGAAGGTTACTCTGGAAACAGACTGGATGAAAAATAGGCTGTGCCACCTAGATATGTGCATATATACTTAGTTATTTTGAGTTGGAACAGTCAAATCAGAAAGGGCAACATCCCAAGCTGGTGCAAAGTCTAACATGGGGACACTTTGACAAAAGCTTTATGCGTCAAAAGAGCAGGCATATGGGAAAAGGAAAAAGGTAACTCCCTGGGGACCTCCAAGACAGGATTCTCGCCAGTAGGGAAGTCTCTCCTTGTTGACACAGTGAGGGAGCAGTTTCAGCTGTGCAATATTTAATGCAATAACAAATCTCTGTTGGAGCACCTGAGGCAGCTGCTCAGCTGGTGAGTCGTCTCCTTGGAGTTCTGAGCCAAATGACCCTGGAGGTTTATAATGCAATTTGATCCCTCTGATCTCAGAGCTGTGCATCTGAACTGATGGTACTATGTTCTTGACAAAGAAATGCCTTGAACCACACTGTTTTGGAAGCCAGTGGGGAAAAAAGAAGCTGGAAACTTCTCGGTGAACTTGGACATTCAAGTGGATGAAGGTTAGAGACCCATTGCACCTCCTTGGTTGTTTGATGTGAGTCAAGCTCGCGTCATTCTTTCTATCCCTTCCCTTCCCTTCCCTTCCCTTCCCTTCCCTTCCCTTCCCTTCCCTTCCCTTCCCTTCCCTTCCCTTCCCTTCCCTTCCCTTCCCTTCCCTTCCCTCATCAATCTCCTAATGCTGTGTAAAGACCAATTTAGAAATGCAGGAAGGTCAAACTGGCAGATTTGCTCTTCCAGCAGTGGAACCTGTTTTTCTCAGCCACACATTTATCTAGCCTGGTTTCCTCTACGTGCCATCCACTGTCTTGTGAGACTCTTCTGTGGTGGGAACTGCTCTTTTCTACAGGAAATTTTTCCCTTCAGCTGGTACTAATTTCACATTTCAGTTTATTTTGCTTCTTTGCATTTCTGGACAAACACGTGGATCTGTAGATCTGTGCTAAAATCATATAAAATAGCCCCTTGTAAAAGTAAACTTTAATTTTATTTAAGGCTCTGAGCAACTTGAAAACATTACTTGACCTAGAGTTCAAGATGCCCTGTGTTATTGTCAAATATCCAATTAATTTAAATTACATAAAAAAATGTCAAGCAACAAAAACCAAGAGGACAAGAGATTAAGTGTGCTTTCCAGTCAGGCCCCTCACTCACCTAATTTCCTCTCTTGTAAAATAAATACTTCTGGATATATTTGCAATCTCCAGAGAGAAAAGTCTATGTGTTGTTTCTCCAGCTGCTGTGTGTTTCAGCAGCATGTTGTCGAATTGCATGTCCTTTATCCAGCTCCTTTGGGATGTGTAATGTACATCACAATAAGAAGCCAAGGATGATACAAATAATTATAACATGTGATACAAGCCCACTGTTATAAAGTCAACTCTCAGCAAATTCATCAACTCGACACATGATGTACAGTACCAATTTTATGTAAATGACTTGCCTAATCCTGCTGGGCAGAATTACTCCCTGATGTAAACTCTGTTAAATTCAGTGGAGTTACACCAGGAAATCATTCTTTTGCTCGTAAGATCTGGAGCCACACTTTGTGTATCTCGTTCATCTGGAAACCATGGTAATAAGAAAATGAGTGAAATCACTTGATTATGAGATTCAGAGGTATTATGTTCTCCTTTGTTTAAAACAAAAGACCACCTTAAATATTGCACATTATTATCATTTATGAATATGAAGAATTAACTTAGCAAATTGTATTGATTTTTAAAAGTCTTAAAGGCAATGAAATTTCTGTGAGAAAATTGGCCAGTTTCCACTGACTCTGGCAATCTTTGGATCAACAATTAAGAGAGGTTTAATACTTGGAACATAAAATTCATTGACATTGTAAACTGCTGCAAAAAAGACATTCCAATGAGACTGAAGCAAGCATGTAAGGCAACTAATGGCTTTTGTTAGGGTTATATGTCAAAAAAATTCCCAGATAATACCAAACCACCACCCCCCTCCCAAAAAAAAAAAAAAATCCCTAAATAGTTAAAATCCTGCAACTCACAACTACATTACTCTAAGGTGGCAAAAAAAAAAAAAAAAAAAAAAAATAAAGTGTCCATTATCCTGCAGTTTAAAACTATACATAAATAGTGCCACCCAGCTTTTATTTGTACAAATGATTTTTTTTTAAGAAACTATAATGCTACTATGCATGGAGTCCAAATTAAACCTGGATAAAAAGTAATATTTGGGAAATTTCTGGATATATTCAGGTTTTATAGCATGGCCTCAGCCAGGATGCTAAATCTGAACATCCAAGGCTTTGGTTTATGTCACAGAACCCTGAGATACTGGCATGGTGAGTTCTACAAATTCCATGTTTAGGTTTGTGTTGTCAAATCAAAGCCTGTCACTACCTCTTTTCCTTTTATATAATTTGCCAAACTGAGAGAGGACCCTACTTTTTTTCTTCAGAAACCTTGTAAAAAAGGCATGTTCTATGAAGTGCCCCCATGTCTTTGATGTGAGATTTCTGTCTATAGGAGGGAAAAAAGGGCCTTAACACCCAAACCATAAATACACAAAACCAAACCAAACCATATGATTTTGAGCATCTGGATTCAAATTTCCTGATGTGACACTGAAGAACCATTCAAAATTCCAAACTTGTTATCAGAGAACAGATGCCACTGCTTTGACTCAGCTCACACAGGCAAGTGGGATGACCAGAATATTTTCAGCAGCTTTCTCAGTCCATTGCCACTAACAAATTTGTGCTTCAGTGGAGTTTCAGAAAGTCTCTTTATCTTGGCTACTGCCTGGTCAACTTGTGCCTTATGTGCAAAAGTTTTGTGGTACCCTCCTCTCCATTGCTGAGGTTAATGGAAAAAGTCTAAAGCAACAAACCCTAATGAAATCTTTGTGGGTTTTTTTTGAATAGTTATTAATCAAGTTTGAAGGTAGACCACTGCTGGACAAAAGTAGAATCAGGACATGTGTCATGGCTTCTATCATTTGTCACTGAGAGAAAACAAAAAAGGCAGACATTATACACCCAGGTTTGCTTGAAAAAGTCACCCAAAGAGATCTGTACGCTGGATATGTACCTTAATTCCTTTTTTTGATTTATTTTTTTATTTTTTATTTTTTAATATCTTCTGCCCTCCAGATGGTGTGCTGTGATGACATACACCTGTTCAGCGTCAGCTATTACCCACAGCGACATATGGCATCTCACATATTGCCTGGGCTGAGGGGATCTGGGATTCAGGTCACCTGGGGTCTGTTTTCAAGTGGTGTGATGGCAGCTGTGGGAAACACGATGACTGACAGAAAATCGCTGCTCGTCTCACCAGCAGAAAAATGTAGATGTCTTTCAAAAAAGCCCAGCAGCTGTATCTTAACTTCACCACGTAGGTGCAGACAATGCTGGGATCAGCCTCTCCAGCAGACAGCACAGTGGAGGTGCAGTGCTGTCACTTTGCATATTTTCAGTGGTGGGAGTTGCTCAACGGGGAGAAAATTCGGCTGTTATGGTAACAAGTCTTGAAGGGTGCTGGCTCAGGAGGGCTGAACTGCCTCACAGCTTAATGATACTGTGGACCTCTGCCCACTGCTAGAAAAACACCTAAGTTGAAGCCTCTGTGGGCACCAAAAGTTGCAAGGGATTTATTTTCTCCTCTGCTACATCTAGTTTGTGTGGGCTGCCACAATACTGTAGGATACAGCAGGAGTTAGCCTGAGAGATAAAACATTTGGTGCTCTCTGGAAGCTGGGCTGATAGCAAGTGGAAGATACAGGAAGGAAAAAAAAAATAATTTGAAAAAAAAAAAAAAAAAAGCATGGCATTTCTTATCTGCATTTTTCACTGTTGTTGTTGAAGGAATTTGTCTGTTTCTGGAAAAGAGGCTGTTTTTGTGATCTTTCCAGGAGAAATAATGGAGGGAACTCATGGGTGCCACTGTGGTTTTGAGATGTTCTGCTAAATATTGTTGAGTTTGAGCTTTAGATAGGTTTCTGGTGAGTAGCTGAATTTCTTGGAACTTGTCCAAATCAAACAGAAAATGAGAGCTTTTTAGAGGCCCAGCATACCTCCCACATTTCTCAAAGTGACGAGACATGTCTTTTTCTCCCTTGCTGATGTTTTATTCTGTATTTACAGTTGAGGAGGGCAACTGCATTGCAGCTGAGAAAAAATATGAAACAGGACAAGTTACTTTTGTAAAAACCTTATTTTGAACATCTCTACATCTGAATACAGCCAGCAACTACATTTAATGTACTGTGGAGGAAATGCTTTGAAGTTTGAATAGAGAAGGTCTGATTTTTTTTTCTGTCTTCTAATTTTCAGTGTCTCTTCAGTGTTTCAGATTGAGTTTAGCCCTCATACAATATGATTAACATGGCTGTGGAACACGTTATTTTAGCTCTGGTTATGGTGGGCAAGATCTTTCTCTTACAGGAACAAAATCTGAAAACCTCTGAGAAAAATTTTCACCCATGCTCCTGGTTTAATAAGGCATTTGCACATCTACCACAGTTTAATATAGAAGTTATTGTAAAGAAAGCAACAGAATTATTCAAACAAAGACATTATTTGGCAACAGGGCACTCCTTTTTTTGGAAGTCTATATGTGACAAATCCTAAGTTCTTTGTCTTTCTCCTACTATTTTCTACCTAAGGAAAATAATTTAACAGTCAACAGTTCAGACAAATTTTGTAGAAATTATTCAAGGGATAACTCCTCAACGGAGTTACTAAGAATAGTAACATAAAACTAATCAATACTATCAATAAAGAAGTTCATTCTAAATGGCAAATTATTTGCCCTTTTCAGTGATCATTTTCATAATTTGTAGGTCTCACTGAAAAACATCACCTTGCTGGTCCTGGTAATGCAAAGGTTTCAACAGCCAGCTCCCACATGGTCTCCTCTTCTCCATTGTTTTTATTTCTGCAGATGAATGCTCTGAAATGAGAAAAACAATGAAGAGGGCAAAGGGGGGAAAAAGCAAAAAAAAGCTATGAAAAATTATTCTGAAAGACATCATTTACCTCCCTTAGAAAGCCTGAAATGCATATACTTAAACATTGGCTCTGCAACATCACAGGCAGCTTCCTCTTCCTATTAGTTTCATGTAAGATTGTGTTACTTGCTATATTTAAACTAAACCCATTGAAATTTGTGGAATTATTCATGTTTACCTGCAGTATGAATAGTAGAATATGGGTCCAAAGATGAGAAAAAAGAATGTCGTTTCCTGTCAGAAAATGAATATATGTTCATTTTTATGTACTATTTTCTAACTATCCAGGTATTCCACCTTTTAATGGTGCTGAAAGAATGAAATCAAAGTGGGGAAAGAAAACAATGGAACACCTTCTTAGCACCAGGCAACTGAGTGATTTCAGTTCTGGGTCATCCATTCAGGATCTTGAGGAGTACAGATGTTTTATTTTCCATTGCTGGACAATAACCATGTGGTGAACGTCAATCGCTCCATGTTTATGAAATGGTATCTGGGTTTAATTTCTGCTGTCTGTCAATTGGAGTCTTTGATCTTGGCCTGGAATTATTTTTTCCACTTCACTCTAAGTGACTAGAGGCTACTGCTGTCACCGACTCTTCAATTCCTGATTTCACTTTGCCAAGATGTAAAAGATTTATTTACAGGAATTCTTCCAAATGTGATCCTTAACTGTGGGTTTTTTTCTTTTCCCTTCTACCCTCAAGGTATTTTGTAGTGAGTTGCTGTAGGATTAACCTGAAGTAAAATACCCAGCACCAGGAAGAATGGAACAGAGTCTATGTGAACAAACAGATGTATTTAAGCAAAAAAAGTTCAGTTTTAATAACTAATTGCAGCTGGGATTTTAATATGCTCTTCTTTTTTGAATCAAACTGAAATTCTTGGTGATATGTGTTAAAAATTATGGTTTAAATTTCTGATGATCAAGTTACATAGATTAAAGTAATGGATACCAGACTCTGCATCAATGCAGTTATAAATATGGATGAAATGAATGTACATTACACACTGTTATAAATCTGTGTGTTCAAGGAAAAGCATAAATCTCCATCACCTTTTCCTCCTTGGGATATGAAAGGTACTGCTATTTTTACAGTGTTTTCAATGAAATTACAAGGTGGGGTAATTTTCTTGTTCTGAAAGGCTTCTGCATTTTCACAGACACTCGATACCATTTTATTTACAACAGCGTATCATTTAAGCACACAAAGTAGTGTGCACTGGGAGGAGCCATGTGACCTTCCAGACATGAAGACAAGCAGGGTGATGGTGCATTCAGAGACATTTATAAGTGTCTATGACATTTGTAGAGGTTTCTGCCCCTGCAGACATTTGCCAGGTGCGGCATCACCACGTCCTTTCCATGGTTTCCTTTCAGTACTTGTCAGAGTGCAGCCAAGTAAGAGGATGTGGTGAAGGCTTATGGTTAGAGGGAGAGGTTGTGACAAACCACTTGCTCCTCGATGTGTTCTACTGGGGAAAGCCTCAGAGCTTCAGTTTTTTTTTTTTATTTTTCTTTTTTGATTTGGTTTGGTACAGCCAGAGAGACTTCAATGAACTGTCGGGTTCAAACGCCTTATCTCTTATCTTCAGCTGGTTTCTGATGCATTGGGAGATAGAGATATGGGGTTTCTCCTGCAAGGCAGAGCTCTCAGCCCTCATCCAGAAGGAATTTGCCACGCTTTCCTGCAGGCTTTGAAGCAGCACCTGTGCTCTCCTGTGGAGCACACATGGAGAATCACCAGGCTCCTTGCTCTCTGTGGGATGGCTCCTTGTCCTCATCCTACTCTGCTGCCAGCGGCCAGAGGAGCGACTTCCTCGGGAGTGGCCTCAGGAGTGGCAGGAGCAGCATCTCCCTGCTCTGTGTGCAGCCAGCCCTTATTGTGGTCTGCGTTTCAGTCCTCACAAGTGGAGTCCAAATTCTCTGAGACACTCCAGGGAAGGGGCTAACAGGCTGTTTCCATAATATGTCTTAGCTTTTGGATGACCTACTAGTCAATGAGAGAGACAGCAATCTAGGATAATTGGAAACATCGTGGGGATGGGGGGAAAGGAGATGGTTTTGTTTTCTTTGTGAGTGATTTTGATCCTTCAACACAAACAGGGCTGCTTAAAGATAACAAGAACTCTCTCTGGTCAGCAGATTCTGTGGAGAGCAATTAAGGAGCTTTTCTGATGCCTGGAGGCTATCATGAAGCTCTCTTTCTCAACAGAGATGTACAAAATCATGCTCCAGCCGTGAATGCAAGAACTGGCTAAAATCTGACCATGAGCTTGAGCCAAACTCTCTAATACCCTAGGAGGCAGTGAGATCAAACTGTTGCCAGGAAAATACCCATCCATTTAATAACATAAATATTAATGGTGAACCTAGTTCAAAGCTACATTGAAAAGTTCCTTTGCTTTATAAGTTCAGTAAGGTTTTAAATGTTATTTTAGCTCCATTTCACATGTTTCAGGAAGGTTTTCACTTTGAGGTTGATGCTAATTCAATGAAATTTTGCCTAAACTTGGATTTTTGACTGATAAACCTTCCTTCTGGTATTTGAAGCTTCAGAAAAGTGAGGATTCTGAGCTGAAAACCACCACATTTTCAAATAGATGGCCATGTGAGTTTTGAAGCTCAATGATCCTCTACATTCAGACTGCTCTGAGTGCAGGAATACCCGCACTTTCCTGGGAGCTTAAGCTGATATAGCAGAGATTTGGATTATGCTAATATCTGTTGGGAATTGGCAATACCCACTGAAGTCAGTGGGCAGGTGAAGTAAACCTCAAACACTCAACCTTTAAATATCTTCCTGTAATTCCAGGAATTAGACACCACCAACCCAGTGGGTGCATTGCAAAATACATAAATAAAAACCGAGAAAATACGATAGTATGCCATTTTTATATGGGAAAACCTCTGACTTGGCCACAGCTTCATTTCCTGTGCCCTGTCCACTCACCAGGCTCAAGAATGGCCCTCAGCCAGAGGGAACACCACAACTCAGAATAAAGAGTCCACCAAGATGAAAGTCATGCCCGGTGGTTTGTCCTGGCACCAGCAGCAGACAGAAAGCTGCAAAGTGTTCCTGGAAGCTGATGTACACAGGGCTGGACCTGCCCTGTGTCCTGAGCCTGCTCTAGGGACAACTAGAGCAAGGAGCCAAAAAGCAGCAGATCAGTGTGTCCTACCTCTGCCTACAGCTCTGCCTGCTGGCCATGGTGGGGCCCTTCAAAACCCATTTTGAACTGCATAAACAGTTGTGCTGTTTATGTGCAACTTTTCCTCTCCATGGAGATCCAAACTTCCCGTGTCTCCTGTGGGATGGAGCAGCTTTGAGACCAGGGCTTGGCCTCTTTGTCATCCCCCATGTTTACTTGCCTGGCAAATTAGTGCTTCCTTTGCCTTTTCTCCCCAGCCCAGACCTCACTAAATCAGTGGGCAACCTTGCATTCATTCATTCATTCCCTCAGGCAGTGGACTGAGCCTCCTCTGCAGAGAGCAGTCCCCTGGCAGCCTTCCTTGATCTCCAGCCACAAGGACTTGCCTCTGTGGTTTGTGTGGCTTTTTGGGGACTGCCAGTCCTCAGTGCCCAGCTGCAGCAGCTCACAATTCAGCCTAGGCTATTAAGGGAGATCAGTGGACGGTATGCATGCCACATCAGCCAAAAAAGTCAGCTAGTCAGCTTTTTTCAGTCCCAACCGTGGTGCTTCTAGTGGCCTCCTCCAGCTTTACACCAGAGCAAAACAGGAGCTCGTGGAACAGGTTTCACCTTGAGTGTTCCCCTGCTGAAAATGGGGTAACCCAATCCTTCAGCGAAGCTTTTCACACCACTGCTGTGAGAAAGCAATGGCACAACTTGTGTCTGAAGGCCAGCACCCCTCTGGAAGTCCCAAACATCCATTAAGACAGACAGAGCTGGACTCCGTGGGTTCTCCAGCTGCATGTCCTGCCCAAGGTGTTTCCAGGCTGCCATGAGATGAGCTGGATGCAGGAGCTGGTTTGCCACCCTAACACAGCCCCAAAGCCACCATCCTGTAACTTTGAGGAGCAAGGCCAGAGGAGGGGGCTGGCAGCACCATGTCCAAGCCCCTCAGGAGCCACCCCAAACTCAGCTCCTCCTGAACATGGCAAAATGCTTCAGGTAACAGGTCTGCTCAACAGCATTGTTCCAAAAAGGAGCAATTGCAGGGTTCAGCCTATGTGAGCCAGCAGTGAAAGATGCAGCTCACACACTCACAGCCATGCAGGGATGTGGAACCAGGCCTTAGAGGAGATCTGGTACCATGCAGCTGCTGGATTTTCAGATGTCTCCACTCTGAGAGGCAGAGCACCCAGAATGTTAGATTCTGGGAGAAACATCAGGTTTGGTTGCTGACAAGAAGGGTTTTTTTCTGTGTTACTTCAATCCATTTAAGATGCTGTCATAAATTGCGGCCACAGAAAGATGAAACCTTCTCAAGGGGTGGCTCTGTGAGGTACCAGCAGCACAGGCAACATCTGTGCCACTTCTCCAAGGGATGACCCGCACAGCTGAAACACAAAGCAGCAGCTGTCCCTTACATGGATGTCAAAGTCAGATTGGGTGTTTAACTAGTCTTTGGACAAGCAGACTGTTTTTCAAATTAGTACAGAGTCAGCCACCAGCCATAAAGAGAATTTTCATCACTTTTATTGCTCTTCTGATGGGTTTATTGAAAGCAAGTTAGCTTTCCACTCCCTGAGAATTATTGCAAAACACTATGGCTATGCTGAAAAAGGCTGCACAAAAAAAATTAGTTGTATATTTTGAGCTGTTTTCTCAGGAAGATGATGAACACTTTCAGTGAAAGGCCTGTGCTTAGTCCTCAGTTTTGCTGACAAGTTCTTCTGGGTCCCAACCAAATAAAGTCAGGAGGGTACACATGGCTTTTAACATCCATGCACTTCATGACACAGCAGGAAGACAGGTGACCTGGTACAGGGTGATGCTCTACATGTGGCCACCTTGCCATCAGTCTGAGAGGAGTTTTTCAGTGCCTTAGTGCTTCTTCTTTCTCCTCAAGCCCATTTCCTCAACACAAATTGTATTCACACAAAGCCAACAGGTTTTATGATGTGTCCAGAAGGGCAGCTGGCTTCTTTCACCTCTTGAAAATGCCTTAATCAGACAAGCATGGTTTTTCACCAAACCCTGAGAACACCTCCCATTCCTTGCAGAGACTGCCTCAGCTGTGACAGCGTGCTCTTGGATTTTTCCCACGTACCACCAGAGCAGGAGGAGACACTGCTGAACTTCTGCAGAGCTGCTGGCCAGTGGGACCCCAAAACAACAGATGAACTGCTCCCCAGCCCTGCCCCTCCAGCCATCCCATCCTTCCCTGTCATGGGGGCTGTGTCTACAAGTTAGAAAATTCTGAGGTAGCAAATACTGCACCAGAAGCTGGAGCATGGCATGTTATCCATCCCAGCTATCTGCTTGGAGGAATTCAGTCCATGGAGTCACAATCTAGTTCATTGTCTGCTGCTGGAGGAATTCTGGCAAACCCTCACAGTGATAGAAGGTTTTAACATCCAATGGCCCAGAAAAAGTTCAGTCCTGTCTTGTTCTGTATATATTATAATTTTCTATTCCTGTTTTCTTATTAAATATAAACTGCTCTGTGTGATTTCTTATGTATTAATACACTCTATAAAATATGCCTGAGTTAAGGGCTATGGGAGAAATCTTGTAACAACATTGCACAAGTGATAATTTTTTTTCCTTCAGTGTTTAAAAATAGTGAATCTAAATTCTTTATGTCAAGGGATATTTAAGTTGGCTGGAAGGATTAATTTATTTTTATTAGTGTCCCAGGATATTTTGCACTGGAGGGACTTTGTGGTCAACATTTTGATGTTGCCCAACAGCATTTTTGTTTCTCTTCTAGCTGTTTTCAGTCTGCTGCTTTGCAACCAGTATGAAACCTAAGTTCTGTCAGAGTTGTAATAAGTGCTTACTAATTTAGGATCCTTTAAAAAAATACCTGGCAATTCTGCCACTGCACTCTCTTATCTGTGAAGCCAGGCTGCCACCAAAGGGACATTAACTCACATTTAGCCACCACCCAGCCTCAGCCTGCAAGCTCTGGTGACGATTTGGGTGGCAAATGACATCCAGCCCTGCTCATGTCCCCACGTCAGCACAGACAATGATAAGCAGCTAATTTAGAGGCCTGAATATTTTGGGTACCTGAAGGTTTAGAAGAGTTTTCAGGATGTTAAAAGAGAATGTTAAGAGCCAGAAACTGAGGAAAAGCCATTTCAGGCTGGATCCCCAGGATTGGCCCTGCCCTCTCCTGTAGCCTGGTGGGTACAAATATAATACATATCCCCTTGGCAGTGGGGAACCACCAAACAGAATAACTCAATTCAACCACTGCTCTTTCACTGTTTGCTGTGCTTGGTGCCAGATAGCCATAAAAACTGCTTTGCAATATCTCTCTGAGTATCTCATTCAGATATCTCATCTCAGTCCCCCATCCAGAATATATGTCTCAAAATGGAGAAAATATGGTTCCCAGCTTTTCTGTGCCTCAGTTTCTCATCTCTGAGCTGCAAGTCTCTGTGGACAGCTGTTTTTCACAGTAATTTTACACACTGAAAGCAGTGTACAGTTCCAGAGTAGCTGATATAAGTATACATAATCACCCATACACATTCACATAGAGAAAGAGAGAGCTGCTGATAGACAAAAGAGGGGGAGAAATTCACTTCAGACCCACCTCAGATAAGTTGAGTGTGCTCCATTCCGCAGCAGTAATGAAACATCTTTTCAGCGTGCCTAACAGGGCATACATTTTTGGACATGAAGTCACAGAGATCTGTGCCAGCAGCAAGACTGAACCTATCAGAATGTAAAAGCATTGGTGGTGACCCTGGAGAGAAGAGCACTTACCATTGTAAGTGAACCAACAAAGATATTCTGCCCAATAATGTACACAATGAGGAAAAACTGTACCAAACAAAGTGGAAATTTAAACGAGTGTTCCATTCTATGGGCTAAAAATAAAGGCATTAATCAAAGCATACCTGCATAAATGTGAACCCATATGTTCCTCACACATGCAAAGAAAGAAAAGGTTGTCATGAACACAAGAGACAGAGTTGTTAGGTAGCACATTACTGTTTGAGTGGTGGGGGGGTTTTATTGTGTCCTTTCAAGTCCTTTACATGGGGCTCTTTTCCACAAAGTATTCATAGTTCCCATGTATCTGAAAATAACAGCAGGTCTGGGAGCCTGCAGCTGGATCCTGGAGAGCAGTCAAGACTTCCTGCATTTTAAAAGTGAAGTCCACAGCCTGACACCCAACACTTATTCCTCACTATTGGTGCGAGGTAGGTGAGGAACAATGGGGTCCTCTGCCAAGTGAGCCGGCCGAGTCCTTCCTACTGAAATATCCCTCAGCTGCCTTGAATGCAGGAGAACAAACATCACTTAAAAGGCATTTCCATAATCTGACCTCCTGTTGTTTTGCTACCCATGTCGTAAACCCAAGTTCATTTCCTCTCCTGGATGCCAGACACTCAGAACAAGATGTTTTTCATCTTCCACTCAAGGGCTCTCAGGTGACTCCCTGAAGGCCAGCCCCACCACTCCCTGCTTGGTAACTGGAAGGTTGTGGGCTGCTTCTGTAGGCTCTGCTGCCACTCAGAGGCAGCCACCTCCACCTCCATAAATGACCTGTTGGCTTCATTTGGTGGCCACACATGAGAAAAGAACATGTTGCATCATATTCTGGCTGTCAGCAAGGGACAGTCAGGCAGGCAACCGGGGGGAAAATGTGCTTGAAATCCTGGATGCAACCTAACAGGGTGGGGGTGAACACACAGCTGTCGTTTTAGGAGGGCTGGCAGAGGTCAGGAAAGAGCTGTGACTTTGGCAACAGCACAGAAAAGGGTGTGTCAGGACATATTTTTAAGTGTCTCCTCTCCTTGCTCCATCAGTTACCAACAGTCATCAACTCTTAAGGACCACAGTTGTCCACTGCTAAGGATCAAGGGTCTGCAGTGTCCTGGATGGAAACTGTGTCCTCTGTACCAGTGCTTGATATTTGTTGATATTTCATGTGTGAAGCTTTCTTTTTCTTTTAGATACCACTTCCATTGCCCACAACTAACACACAGAATTCAGAGTTAAGCTTCTTTCTAAATTCCTTGCTGTTAATTAATAGTCTGCTAATAAGGACAGAAGTAGCTCGAGTAGTTTGGGTTAGAAAGACCAGGCTCCTCTGAACCATGAAAACGGAGGAATCACCTCCATTCTGACTCTGGCCAGAAAAGTCCTTTCAAAGACCATAGGAGGCATTTTAGTGGCTTCTAGTAAGTGCTGACTGTCCAAGTCCAGCATCAATAACAGGAAATAGCAGGAAACAGAAGCACCACGTCAGCACTACCAGCTAACCACATTTTGATAGCACATGCAGGAATAAAGGCCTCATGCTGAATTAGATCACAGAAAACTAAATCTTACCTTCACCTGATTTTTTTTTTTTTTTTTTTTTGGTGTGTTTAACATCATGAGCATCACACTTGGATTCATTTAGACACACTGATTCATTAGATGGCCCATGACCTTAATAAATTTAAATTACCAGGAAGGGGTAGTTTATCCCAGCGTCTTAGTCATAGAAATGACTCATGATACCCACCCACACTAACCTTTGTTTGGTCTCTCCAAGTATGCCAGGCTTGTCAGCCTTTCACAAATGGAGCTCTTTGATTCCCTCCATGAGAGGAGGACATCAAGGAAGTCTGATTGCAGGAATCAGCTCCCCGTGCAAAGACACTAAACAATACCAGTGACCTTGAGGAGCTGAGGACTTGTTTTCTCCTAGGACATGATGTGCTGCTGAAGGGAAGTGTCTCACTTGACCTGAAGTGAGGTAAAATTGTGGGATGGGGGTATCAGGGCTTTTTTCTCAGAAGGCCTATTTTCCTCTGCCTCTCTGCTTATGTGCTTGTCTGTTGCTTCAGATAATTTATTTCAGATAATTACCGTTCTCAATAGCCCTGAATGCAGCCTTGTCAAGGGTTTTCCAGGTAGAAGAGTTTCTGCCTCTACATGTTATTTAGGTTTATGCTCTATCAATTATACCCCAACCCAGCAAGCAGCCAAGATCTCAGCATAAGTTCTTTTTTCAGCTGGGTCATGGGAGATTATGGGCTTGGACATCTCGGGTTTGAGATGTCCAAATTTTTGACTCTGGAATTGGCCAATGTGAGCAGCTGATCCCCCCAAGACTTCCCAAAATTCTGAAGGCACTGGAAAAGTTGTAATCTGAGCAGGACTGTTGAAAGATGTTCAGTGGGAAAATCTACATCTGAAAATATGCTAATATATTAATATTTTAAAGTACTGATTTTTTTTTCAATTAAGTGATTCATGCTAAAAAGTATTTCTCATCAATTGGAAACAATATTCACTTCCTTTCAAATCAGAAGAAATTAAAATAAATATAATTTGGTATCCTTGTTTATCTCCTCAGTCAAGGAGGGGGAAGAGGGAGTGGAAGAAAGGAGGAAAAAATCTAACAGAAGTTAACTATTTTCTCTGCATCTACATTTTGTTTTGAATCAAGAAATATTTTTTTTAAATGCAAATAATTCCACAAAATACCAGCAAACTGCATGAAATATTCTCATCAAAATAAAAGGCTGACATTTTGTTCAAAAGTTTTGACAGGCAAGATTTCCTGTTATTTGTATGTTATTGTAATCTTAATTTTGGAGATTTAATATATCTCAAATTAAGACCTTTGTTAGAGATGGTCCAGTTTTTCACTCACACCTGAATCATCATATTACAAACTTCACCCTCCCTCGCAGCCTCTGGATGAAAAGCTTTTCCAATTCAAAAATAAGGTCTTTTAGTCCTAGTTGTCATGTCGCTCGTTCTACCCTTGTATATTTCAGAGATCACTTCGCTCCAGACAAAATTACATGCTCAGGGCTTCAACACTCATCCTGCCACAGCAGACATTTCAGTTTCGTAGAAATGATGGTCTATTTCACTGCCCTGAATATCACATATCCTGACGCACACGGCAGAGGCACAAAGCAGAATCACCCAGAATTCCAGGAAGCATCTCCTGAGAGGTGGGGCAGGGATCAGAAGGAGCTCCTCAGGAATATTACATTGTCCTAGCAGCCTTGGTTAGCTCTGCAGGTTTTGTTAGGATACCAAACCTGATCTGTCTTTCCACCGCCACACTGCTGTCAGCTCAAGAAATTTATTGTCTTTCTGGCCATGTGTAGAGCTCTCCTGAAAGCTCTGACTTTGACATAACAGGAGCACTTTTGTGTCTCGGGTTTCATTTGGAAAGGAAGGAGTAGGGAGAGACAGAGAAAAATAAAAGAAGAAAGAAAGAGAGAGAGAGAAGAGACAGGAAAGAAAGAAAAAAGATGGAAGGAAGCAAGGGAGGAAGGAAGGAAGGAAGCAAGGGAGGAAGGAAGGAAGGAAGGAAGGAAGGAAGGAAGGAAGGAAGGAAGGAAGGAAGGAAGGAAGGAAGGAAGGAAGGAAGGAAGGAAGGAAGGAAGGAAGGAAGGAAGGAAGGAAGGAAGGAAGGAAAAGGGGAAAAAGAAAAGTGAAAAAGGGGAAAGGAGGTGAAGGAAGAGCCCCTTGCCAGCAGCTTACCATTCCAGCTGTGTGCATGTCCCAAAGAAGGCTCTGCTTATGCCTTCTGAATAACTTTTCAGAAATGTTTAGCTTTCTCTGTTGTCAGGGGCTGGGACACAGAAGGGAATTCAGGACATTTGGAGATGACCCTGTCTTCTAAACCTGTAGGCCTGCTAAATGGCTGTAGAGGGAACATTCTAACTTATTTCTGTGCATGCACACACACAGAGCCAGGTCAGATTATTCTGAAGGCAACCACAGGCTAAGGGGACAGGGATTTTTTAAAATTTTTTTTTTTCTTTTTTTTTTTTTTCTTTTTTTTGTTGGTAGAGGAAAGAGAGCTTCAGTAGAGGATTTTTGAACATTTAGAGCCAGTAAAGTTCATGCTTTCTTACAGGCTTGTCTGAGACCTATCTGGTCATTACCTTGACATTTTGACTTACAAAATCACCAGGCTACCAGAGCTTAGAGATGGTCTTAGAAGAGCACAGACCTAGTGTGTGAAAGGGTAATGTGTTTGGTGGCATCTTAGACAACAAAACTGATAAAGTAAACATGGTCTTGGCATTAAAAGAAAAAAAAATTAAGGCAGAACTTCTACAGAATTCAAATTTTGGGATTAAAAAGGAGAACAATAAATAACAGTATGAACTGGAGATGAGAGATAAGATACAGCAAGATCTCATGAAATAATTAACAGACAAGAAACAGAGACAAAACCAAACTAGTCAGAGACAGACCCATAGTAATTGCCAAATCAAGCATGTGGCCTTTAGAATGAGTGGGATCATTCATGTGTTACACAAGATTAAATGAATATAAGAGTGCTATAAAACCATGCCCTGCAAGTGAAAGAATTCAGAGCAAGACAAAATTCAAACTCACAAACAGATGCTCAGTGAAATTTACTGTGAGTTCAGAGAGAAGCTCTGCTAAATCATTAAATAAAGACTTGGAATTCCTTAGTGAACAATTTAAAGCGGTGCAGAAGGAAGAGATACAATAAACCAGAACAAAGTGGAAGAGAGTACACAAAACCCAGCTTGGTTCTGGGGCTAGACAGAGGTACCACTTTGAATCTGCTCGAAGTCCCTCAGTGTTTGCATGTATTTGCAGAATAATAGGAAAGGCAGCTAACAAAGAGGGCGGGTAGGAGGGGGAAGGAACTTTGTGCCTCAGAGGGAGGAAAGAAGCAAGATGAAGAAGGAAGAAGCGCATCTGAAGGGGACAAAGAGGAAAACAGTAAGGAAACTCATATTTGGAAGAAACAGGCAGCAGATACCATAGCAGGCAGAAGGGGCAACTCCTCCTGTTGTCTCATCACCTCCCCTTGATCCACCCACACTCCCTTTGCCTCCACCAAGGCGGGTGACTGATGTGACCAGCAATGTGCCACTTCATCCCCGAGTGCCCAGCACCAACCCTCCCACTGAACTGCGAAGTTAAGCAGTGTCCCAGTGATTTGCATCCGTGTGCTGTGTCAGAGCTGTGCCCAGCTCTGTGTCAGTGTGTGTGTCTGTAGGAGTGTGGGCAGCGGGCTCTCCCCGTGCAGTTTTTAATCACTTTTGGGATCTTCCGACTCTCTGCAAGACCTGCCAGCCTCTCTGAGCACCTTCAGTGGTTACTTCATCTCTTTAACTTCATAAAAGGTGCATATTTCAATAGGCAGCAAAAAGGTGCATATTTCAATACACAGCCCCTGTGTATAAAACTGGATGCAACCAACTGTTCCCAATAAAATGAAAGTGCTTCAGGTCCTGATGATGGAGGAGGAGCAGCTCATCAGTGAAATGTTGTGGTTCTCCTGCCACTGTCTAAACAAGGCCATGAAGACTGCTCCTTTACCTTATTAATGCTCCTTTCAGTGTGCCACATCAGCTCCAGTCAGAGATCCCAGGATAAAGTTGTTCAGAACACAGGACTCCTCTGTGCCTTGTGCATTAAAGCAGCAGCATGGAGTACATGGCTGGCATACACAGCTGCAGGAAGAATGCTGACCTAAATCACTTGTGTCCACCCCAAGTTTACTTTAGTCTACACACCCTGAATTGTCTTCTCCTGCCAACAGTCAACAAAAACAAAAAAACAAAAAAACCACACCTGAACCAAACAGAAAAAAACACCCCACAACAACAAGAAACAAACAAACAAAAAGCAAACTTGGCCATTTTTAAAATCTCAATTTTGCTTTCACGAATATTTGCAAATAATATGGTTTCATGATGGGATATATAGAAAGAGACCTACTACCAACACAAAAAATACACTGAAATACAAAGTTTATAGGACAGAGTGTGGTCTGAAACTTAACTTTTTTTAACCATGTTAAATTCATGACTGTTCGTGTCTGCTGGTTCATGCTTATTTACTTTCCTTGCTGAAGCATAGAAGAATTGTGTTATGTCCACTAACACAAAGCAAAATGCTAGAAGTTTACCTGTCTTGCAAAATTAATTGCAAAACATTTGTGGGATTAAACATTTTGATTCATCTAAGCTGGAAACAACTGAAAATGTTTTAATTTAGTCCTAAACCATCATCACACTGTGTATATCAGGAAATACTATTATCATGATCATATTGTTTGGGGTTTAGATCTATTAAGTTAAGTGTGCTTATTAACAAATTCAGCAATGTAGTACAGCATAGCCCTCCTAAACTTGACAGTCCTTTCTCAAGTTGAAGTAGCTGAATTGCACCCTGCAAACTCATAATTTTGCATTTTATTCATCCTGCAGGGTGAGTAAGTGGTTAAACCCTTAACTGGCTGCACAAATACTGCGTGGCTTAAATTCAGATTGCTACAAAGGGAAGGTAGAGATGTTCTCAGTGTCAATAGGCCATGACTTCCACAAAGCTGATGCACAGTAGCTGAGAGAGTGACCACCCACAGTGACACATTTTTACACTGAAGATACAAGGAGGCCTACACCAATGACCTTTCCTGGAGACCAGGAGAATAAGGCTCAGTAATGCAGGATTTAGCCATTCAGAGAAGGTTTTTGGTCCCAGTTAATAAAGGGTCTCGCTAATCCAAAAGCTACAAACCTAACAAGATTCCTGATCCAGCAGTGACTACGGCTCGGGGAGGAGTTGGGATTTTGCTTCGTTTGATGAGGAATTTATGCTGCTTTGAGCACTGTTTGCAAAAGCCCTTGGATACCGAGGCTGTGCTCCCTCAGCCTTTGGCACCACACACCCCTGAGCTCACAGGAGCCCTCTCACAGTCCACAGCTGCCAGGAGGGAACAATGCAGCAGAAATTTTCACCTGGCCAGCGTGCTGGTTCCACTTCTGTGGCTGGAGGATGCCTGCGTGCTGTAGCCACGGTAGCCACGAGCAGGCGTCCACACACACATCCCTCCTTCAGAGGAGAGTTACTGCCAGAAATACAGCGTGTTATGCAAACAACTTAGTCACCCGAAGAGCTTTATAAATGCATAATAGGTAGATAACGCAGAGAAATGAAATACACTTTACTGGAGCAGCAGGGAGACACACAGCCTTTCCATTCTGCCTACAGTGCAGGAGCAGAAGCTGCCTGGTGAACCAGGTCAGCCAGCCCTGGGGTTTTGCATAAGAATTTCACACAAGTATGCTATCTAAACCATTTCCTAAAGACATCTTCTATTACTGAGATCACCGAGACAGAAAGCACAATAATGCAGGGAGGTTCTTTAGGAAAGGGGGCACTGAGGGAGAACAGGTTAAAGCAAAGGTTTTCTAATCTTTTGTGGGGACAGAACATTCAGTGAGGTTGCAGCTTGGAGAAATATTACAACTGGGCTTTTGGAGCAGCTTTCAGGCCGGGCACCTTTTAATCTGCTGGAAAACAGCACTGGTTGCAAAAAAGATCCAGCATATATACATATAATCATAGAATCACAGGACAGCTTGGGTTGGAAGGGGCCTGAGAGAATACCTCATTCCACCCCCCTGATGGTGTCAGGGACACCTTCCCCTGTTCCAGGTTGCTCAGACCCTCATCCAAACTGGCCTTCAACACCTCCAGGGTATGCACAACTTCTTGGGTCACCCTGTGTCAGGGCCTCCCCACTCTCTGTGTATTTATGCAGGTGAAAATCAAACCTAGTCCTAGTCTTTTTGGGAAGAAATTGTCCTGTTTAACCCGTGAAACACACCTATGTTCCTTCAAGGCTTAATTCAAGATAATACATTATAAAGCAATGAGGAAAGCCAAGTACCAGGGTTATTTGAGCCATGGCTATTTAGAAGTAATCACACTTCTGGCAATTTACAGATATTACCCCCTCCTCATTCCAGTGGCATAGAGATAATAGTAAGCTGTATATTCTGAGAGAAAAAGAGAATGTATCTGGTACATATATATTTCTGAATGTCTTTTCTGCTTACCTTCAATCCAAAAGGGGGTGGGAGTAGGGGCTAACCTGCCATTTTAGAGTAAAAATGTTCCCTCAAACCTTTACAGCATTTACCTTCTTCAGTGGCACATTAAAAAGTCTCACATCCTTAGCAATTCAGTAAAATAGCAAGTAGAAAGCCAGAGAGAAAAATGAGGCCAAAACAACCAAAAATCAGCTTTGTCTTGATAAAAAACAAAGCAGAACCAAAACTTCTCCAAGGCCGTGATTACAGCTAAATGGAACAAAATGAAAAACAGTGGTGTCAAACTAACCCCCAGACTTTGTAGGAATCACTTGTGTAACCAGGAAGCAGCTGAGAGAGGAATTCTTGTCCTCAGAGAAGGTGCAGAGAGAGAGGGAAGCAAGGGAGAGAGTTTGTGGCTGCTCGTGGGTGTGTGTACAGGAGCCTGTGTTTGTGTGCTGGAGCACACAAATGAAAAATTAGAGTGACAGCTAAAAATGCCAAAGGCAATCCAAGGAGACAAATGGGGAATAAAGAGAATGGAAAGGGAGTAATGGAAAACTCTATCAGTGGTGAAACAAGGAGAAATGGAAACAACTGAGATTTTTCAACTGTGTGAAACAGAAGACAAAGTAAAGAGCAGAAGCAGAGAAACAGAAAATAGATATTATTTGGTAGAATATTACCATCCATTCTCATTTTATATTTGTCTAATGACTACTACCCTTTCTGAAACAAACCCAGCTATAATGACTCTTTCTTATAAAACACCTTTTTTTTACTTCCTGATCCACAAGATTGGTTGCTTGATATCTTACCATTGCACATGTAAAGGAAACTTCCTGAAATTTCCTGTTTTCCTGTTTCAAGTGAACACCTCATAACCAGAAACGGGCTGAAGAGAGGCAAGAGCCTTTCTTCAGAGAACATCACCTTATATAATCAGAATGTCAGTAGATCTAAACTCAAACTGTGTGGTCTGAATCACAGCTCTAAGCTGCAAAGACAAATCTTTGGCTCCTGAGTGATGGACATGAGAAATTCTGCTGGCATTCTTCAGGCCACCCTTAGAAAGAAATCTGTGATTTTCCTCTTTTCAAGCTGTGGTTTGATACTGCCTTCCCACCCAGAACAACAAGGCACCAGCTGAAAACAAATCAACTGAAATAGTTGAAATTAAGTAAGAAGGTACAAAACATAGACATGCTTTGAGCAGAGGAGGAACCACTTGAGGGGAAAAAAAATTAAAGTAAGAAAGGAAAAAAATGGTATTTCAGTAAAATCTTCTAGGCTAGGAGGAAGAAAATTTATTCAATTTCCTGAGTTCAAACACATGGTGTAAGTGTGCTTTCTCTCCAAATGTCATTGGAGAGCAATTAGCATTTTGAAATTTTAGCCCCAGAAACTGAAGAAACTTTTAAAAATGTGCACCTCTGGCTCCCCACTCCCAATTCCCCCCACAACCAAATCCTCCACCCTCCCTTAAATCTTGGGTACAAAATACAGTCATAGGCAGCAAGATGACTGGTGTTGAAAGAAACATAGCTGAGTTCACTGCTCAGAAAGCCCAGACTTTTAATCAATTATCTCCTAAGCTTTTTTAAAGTTTCCATAGTCAGTGAATGCTTTGCACACCTCAGCTCAGCTGTACTAAACTTGCCTAACTGAAGGAGACCAACTTGTGGGTACACAGAAGTGCTAACAAGAGTATTAGGCTGGCTGGAATCTGACTTTTCACTAGTGTTTGACAAGAAAACATAGATTTCACTGGTCTGGTTTACCATTTATTAATCTCAAGTGAAGGAGGCACTTTTATATCCCTAGCTGGTTCCCTGTTCACAAGTAGGTAGATATTTCTTCTAGTAAATCTGGTTATTGTTTAGGGCTTGGAGAAGCATGATATAGCACAAATCCCTCTGATCAGTATGGTTAACACAAAGAAATGTTATTGCAGTATCTGTTTGGCACGTTGGGAAATACTATAATGATCTGGCAGAACAGAGTATAATATTTTGTTGCAGCAATGTTTTGCCTATAATTTCAGCAGAGGTGATATTTGAATATGAAGCAGATGAATGTAGAAATGACTGATGCACATATATCTTAGCCCAAACACTACCAACTAACACAGACATTAAACTGCTTTTTGCATAATCTCCCTTCTAGTAACAGTTTTTGCAAATAGATCATAATAAGACAAACAGAAACACAAAAATTACATATTTATAATTTACTCTCTGCTTCACTGGCAATTCCCTTTCTCAAAATTAATCCCTTGTACTCAACTTGGTGTTCTCACTTAAACAATGAACAGAATTTCAATTCACCAGTAATATTGAAAATTATATACCCTAATAAGCACTCTAAAAAATAATACAGGAGATTTTCACTGACTTCTGAATTCAAACCCATAAATTTCTGATGTTTATGGTTATCAGTTAATGATAAAAAATTACAATGAAGATTTCAGTTTAGGGGAAATGTAGATGGAAGTAAAGACAATCTCTTGGTGAAAGAAACAAACTTTCTGAACAGCTTGGCCTGATAGCTTCAGGAAAGGCTGCCTTTTCTAGAAAGGTGGTCTGAGATAATGTAGGAGGGGTTTTAGAGATCTGAAGAGAAATCCAGTTCCTCTGAAGGAGGGACAGTGAATATTCAAATGCCATTTACTTCTGAATGACTTCAATGTGGGAAGAAGTCACCTGGGCTCTAAGCTGGCCTTCAACCATGCTGAACTCTTTCTTGTTTGCTTCTTTATTCTCCTCCCAGTCATTCAGAGACACAGGATGGCACTCGGGGATCTGTCAGAGTGTGTGAAAGGGTTAAAAGGATTTTTTTCAGCAGCAGGGTGATGCATAGCCACATCTATTGAAAGCAGATGAATCCCAGTACCTCCCAGAAGCTCCTGCTTCTGCTCTGTTGGTGAAAGTGCTGTAGTTTGGTAGATGAAAATTTAGAAGGGAGGAGAATATAGGTAGCTAGGATGAGTGTTCTACCTGATATGAGCAGTTAGGGGAAGGAATGACAGTGGAAGGAGGTAATATATGCATCTTCCTCAGCACTCAGTTGCTTGTTATGGAAACCTTGTTAGCAGATGAAAGTGACAGGTGAGGTTTAGCTCTGTGAAAAACCAGCACAAACATGGTGTGATGACTGCCAAGGCAGGGGAATGGAGCAATCTGTGAACAGGATTGGAACCCACAAATAAAACAGGTACTATTTTGTTCTTAAAATCCAAAGACAAGAAGAAGCACAGAAATTATCAGACTAGGAGGAAGAAAAAAGGAGAAAAAAACCCCATGTACATTTAAGCTCTTGGTCTCTAATATCAATGGGTACTCATGAAGAAAAAAAAAAAAAGAAGAAAGAAAAACAAAACAAACAAACAAACAAAAAAAAAAAAAAACAAAAAAAAAAAAGGAGAAGGAGCATAACATGTCACCATGCACTGTTTACATCACTTACATTCATAGTAAATGACCTTTCCCACGAATAAAATGCCTTTGAGCCTGCCCATGACTAATTTCTAATGTTGTTGTGATTTTAACTTTGGCAGTACAGGGAAAATGGTCACAGCGGACTCCAGTTCCAAGGGAGCAAAAACATCTTTGCTTCACCATTGTGACACTTTTAAACCAGTCTGCAAATTATCTCAGCTACCAAGTTCATTTAAGAAAGTACCAGCAATCCATGGCATGAAGGAATAATTCCACAAAAACTGCTAGTATGAGGACTGTGAATATCTCCTGTTACTGTTGCGCAGGAGACCCAGATTCATCTGTAAAGATCCCTTATAGTGGCATAATCTTCACGAGTCAGAGTCATGTGTTTGTCTGACACACAGTGAGAAGAAAGCATTGTGTGTGAGACCAAAATTTAGTCCTTTACTTTGGCTCCTCTCAATTCTTAATCCTTTTCTCAAACTTGAAAATTAATTTGCATAATTTTCTGCTCCGATGGCTTTCAAGGATTAATTGTACTTCTGAAAGGGACAGGAGCAGTTTTGACATAAATGGGAGGCAGGAACACAATGGGGGAGCCTGTAAATTTCTGATCTCCTCCTATGACATAAGTACAAGGAGTATCCAGTGTAATACACCAAGATGGTCAAAATCCACTTCATCTCACTTCCTCTCACCCCGACCCTCTGCAAATCCTCACATTTAAGGTCAGACATGATCAGTCATTCATTTTGTATTTGTTGCATCTGAGGTTCACTGGTCACTTCTTGCTTCTCTCCTAGGGGAATCTGATTTTTTACATACATGATTTTTCTTGCATTGCCCTCAGTAGCAGAGGAAGATCACCATTAATATGTGCAGAGAGAAATAGCAGAGAATATCTCAGGTGCTCCTTGGTGAAACCTCTCTTTCCAGTAAGCCCATGCACTTTTTCTCTTCTCAAAACCCGTCAGAACTGCGCAACGGGGAAATGCACAACCCTCACACTCTCCCACAGCCTGTCTGCTCCTCCTGTCATAAGATGTCTTTTCACAGATCACTTTGTCTGTCCTGCTCTGAACTCTGCTATTTCTTTCCTGTGTTTTTGAGAAGAAGCAGGAACAAACACATGCCACCAGCAGACACCCAGCCATGGCTTGGCAGCTGCCCTAACTTAGGTGAAACTATGCTGGCATCTGTCACCTTAGGACCTGGCCTCATATTTTCAGCCTGGAGGCACCTAATCCAAGGCCTTCTAGGTAGCCATCAGGAGATAGTGTCCAGATGCTGGCTCCAAAATGACACATCAATCAGCAGAATCAAAACAACATTAATTTTACATGGCTATGTGAGATACAGATAATTATGGTCAAATCTGCATTGCTTCTCATGGTAATTATAAGGATTAACATACTATTATGATTACAGCACAACTGTGTGGATGTTGTATTATCAATATCATAGGTTTCCCCTGAGAATAACATTGAAATGGATGACCTCTAATCATCAGGGAGGCCAAACAATCTTACTGTGCCAGGAGAAAAAAAAAAATGAAAAGTGAACTGCTTCAAATCTGGGTTCCCCTTCAGATTCTGTAAAACAAAGCAATGGGAATTTCTCTTCTCTTCTCTTCTCTTCTCTTCTCTTCTCTTCTCTTCTCTTCTCTTCTCTTCTCTTCTCTTCTCTTCTCTTCTCTTCTCTTCTCTTCTCTTCTCTTCTCTTCTCTTCTCTTCTCTTCTCTTCTCTTCTCTTCTCTTCTCTTCTCTTCTCTCTCCTCTCCTCTCCTCTCCTCTCCTCTCCTCTCCTCTCCTCTCCTCTCCTCTCCTCTCCTCTCCTCTCCTCTCCTCTCCTCTCCTCTCCTCTCCTCTCCTCTCCTCTCCTCTCCTCTCCTCTCCTCTCCTCTCCTCTCCTCTCCTCTCCTCTCCTCTCCTCTCCTCTCCTCTCCTCTCCTCTCCTCTCCTCTCCTCTCCTCTCCTCTCCTCTCCTCTCCTCTCCTCTCCTCTCCTCTCCTCTCCTCTCCTCTCCTCTCCTCTCCTCTCCTCTCCTCTCCTCTCCTCTCCTCTCCTCTCCTCTCCTCTCCTCTCCTCTCCTCTCCTCTCCTCTCCTCTCCTCTCCTCTCCTCTCCTCTCCTCTCCTCTCCTCTCCTCTCCTCTCCTCTCCTCTCCTCTCCTCTCCTCTCCTCTCCTCTCCTCTCCTCTCCCTCTCCCTCTCCCTCTCCCTCTCCCTCTCCCTCTCCCTCTCCCTCTCCCTCTCCCTCTCCCTCTCCCTCTCCCTCTCCCTCTCCCTCTCCCTCTCCCTCTCCCTCTCCCTCTCCCTCTCCCTCTCCCTCTCCCTCTCCCTCTCCCTCTCCCTCTCCCTCTCCTTCTCCCTCTCCCTCTCCCTCTCCCTCTCCCTCTCCCTCTCCCTCTCCCTCATTTCCTCCATCCCATCAGCTGTGAAAATTCTCTCTATTGTTATTTCTTCCCACACAATGTTCTCACTGAAAGCTATCTCTCACACAAGATGTATTTTGCCCAGAAGTGCTGATCTGCCCTCAACTTACCATGCTTCGGCAGGTGGCTTCCCATCTGCTGAGCTCAGGTAAACGTCTCTTAGTCCACACCAGGAGAAAGCCAGTTCAGCTTAGCACAGTCCACTGTGAGACAAATCCTGCCAAAGTAATTGCCATCCTGACAGAGAAAATCCTGTTTTATCAGTTGTGACTCGTCTCTAACCCCTCACTGGTTGCCAAACTGAGTACTATGAAAACTGCCAAGTAATCAGCCTGCAACTGAGTTGAGCTATGCTTACTCAGTGGGGAACTAGAAAACTAAAATATGTCATCATCTTTGAGGTATCCAAAATTCATAAGCGAGCCCACCCGAAGTCCTGAATAATTTCAAGTGCATTTTTTCATTTTTCATTTGCTTTCTGGTGTGAAGTCCCCGAAGAGTTCAAATTTTTGAATTTCTACAATCACTAGGACTAGAAACAGACTTTTCTCTTTTCACTGGAATCAGGGACAATCCTATCTCCAATAGCAAAATCACTGAATTTGAAATGCCAAACCTTGCGTCTTCATTATCTACATGATAACCAGACCCTGAAATATCATTGGAAGACACCTCCTTGTCAGCAGGCTTTGCAGAGAACCTTCTAGAAGGACTGGGAACTTTTTTTTTTTTTTTCCCCTTAAGAATGATAATGGCACAAAGAAGCCCATTCTGCTTTCATGCCAAGGTAGCACACCATCATTGCAGGGGAACCCTAATAGTTGGGTTGGGAATTATTTTCATCCTCTTGAATACATAAAGGCTCTTGCAGAAGTGGTATAAGATGTTCATTTGGCATGAGTCTTGGCTTGTTTTTACTAGAAGACTATGCACCCAAGGCATCTTCCATATGCCATGTATTTGATCAAGCTGCACATCCCTGGGAAGAAGGATGCCTGTGATCAGCAGGGAGTTAGATGGGGGCTGAAAAAGAGAGGAGAAGGTCTGCCTTGGTTAGCAGTAGCAAGCAGGAAATCTATGGGTTTGAAGATGGCAACCTGATGTTTTTCCAGGCAGGCTTTAGTGAGAGGAGGCCTGGAGTGTTTGCAAGAATTTATCAGTTGCCAGTTACAGAAGTTAATTTTATTCAGAGGAGGAGAGACATGCCAAGAGGAACACATGGCACAATAAACTCCTGGTGGGTGGAATGCATTTTTGGACTAAATGCCAGAAAAAGCCATGATCTGCCTGAGGGCTTGCAAAGCATTTTGGTGGGACCTGCTCTTCATGTTGGCCTTTTCATTTCTCCAGCTACAGCTCCAAAGCTTTCCGTCCACCTTTTTTTTTCCCCCTAAAAAAACACTTGATTTGTTCCACTCGAAAGACAAGATGTTTAAGTTGCTCTCTTAGGTTTTTTTGGCAATGTAAGAACAGACATGCTAGATTAGACTGCAAATCCCCCTGAGTCAGTACTACGTCCATGAGAGGAAACAGTACCAGTTGCCTAAGGCAAGGTGGAAGAGCAAGGAAAGCATGTGACACTTCTCACATTCCACCTTCCCAGGTCCTTCACAAAGCTTGCTTTGTGTCCCTCAGTAGCATTCCCAAGATGGATTTCCCTGCATGCACAGATTAGGAGGGGCAGCTCGTGAACCAGAGCAACCAACCTGCTTCTGTTTATGTTTCACACCTGCTTCACCTTCAGCAGCTAAAGGGAAAACTTCTCAACAGGGGTTAAGGGTTGCTTTTGGTTTATACAATCATAGATATTTTCTGAATTCTTTTGAACTGTTTGTTTTCTGTTCATTCTCCATGGATTTTCTCCTCTCAAGAATTTCCTTTGTCCCACTCCTGGGGGTTGTTATTAACTCGACAGCACTGAAAGACTGTTGTTCCTCTAAACATTACTTCCAGGAAAATACTTTTTCCTTGTAGGCAACATGTTGCACAAGTCTGAGGAGAACTAGAGCAGAGAAAGTTGTTTAAAAGCTTCTTTTGAGTTTGCACTTCCAGCCCTCTTGCTTATATTATTGCCTTAATTTCTGCTGCTTGCTGCAGAGAACTGTAGGCTACAGAATCTCTTAGGCACCAGCTTCCACAAGGCAACAAGTAATTTGGACTTTTCCACAACTCTCAACACATGGTCTCCCAGTTTAATTTGGATTGAGTAGCATCTCACTGCTTGCACAGTCTCACCTGAATTCAAAGGTGGCAGAAAAAAGTCTCAGGGACACTCACAACTTATCACCCACTTAGATCTTTGCACTTTCATCCTTAATGCCTTATAATGTCATTAAGAGATGCAGGCAAACAAGGACTCCTGGGCCTAAGGGCCAAACAGGAGCCTTATGTGGTTGGTCCCCATCAAGGTGTGCATGAGATGTACTCTGCAATGTCACCCTTTTGGAGACTGCACACAATTGTTACATCCAATTTCTCTGCTCTGGACACTGCCTGCTGTCGGAGCAAGGGGATTTCAGGGAAGATGAGACAGCACAAAGAGGCCACAAGCTCCGCTGGTACCAGCCTACAGCTGAGACCAAACCCAGCAGGACCAAATCCTCAGCTGGCATAAACCACTGTAGAAAGTAACAGTCAAATGAGAATTTCCACTGCTGCTAGACCAGCCTGGGGAATAGGAAGAAAACAATTTTTTGCTCGCTCTAGTAACATTGAACCAAAAAAAGGGGTCCGAAACCAGTGAAACCTGTGTCAGGGTGTGCAAAGTGTGTTAGTCGCATTCTTCTTCAGCTGAACACTGTTAATACACACCAGTATATTAATATGCCCTTCACTGACAATGAAAAGAGAGTGCAGTGGTTTAGACAACAGTCTGCCAGATGTAACCATTGGAAATGCGTGACGGTGCCTCTGGTCCTGGAGGTATTGATGATCATCCAAAGGAACATCTGCTACTTCACATCAGGGAGATATGTGACCAGGCTCTGCACTAAAATGTACATATTTGTTTCAAAAATCCCAATTTACTGACCAAGCCAAATCTTCAGATGGTGCTTGCTGGCAGATGTCTGCCAAAGTCAAAGGAGTTGAGCTGATTTATCCTCACAAACAACATAATCTGTTGAGGACAAATAGAGAAATAATGGCAGAAGCCTCCTTCCCCTTCTCTAACTCCACACTGTGGCGTTTGCCACCTCTCACACCATTCAGGGATGTCCAGGTGACTTGAGTGCCATTTCAGCCACTTTGTTCCAAGATCTCCAGGCTGGCAGAGACTTGCTGACAACCTCAGCAGACTCTAAATGTCAGGGCTGCCCAGCAGGGCTGCACTCCCAGGAACGTGTTCTCTTAAACCAGGCAGAACCAAGACCAAGCTCGTGAACGCTCTCAAGTGCAGCACTACAGCAACCACAGGCACTCCAAGGCATTTGTGCAGAGAAACCACCATCCTGTGAGTATGTCAAGGAAAAGCAGAAATTGGTGGATTGCTGAATCTTCTGAGGCTGAAAAAATAACCTTCTTCACAAGCCCATAAACACAAAAAAAAAAAAAAACCAAGAAACAAAAAAACCTCCAGACAAACAATAAACAAAAGAAACAAACAGGGCAAGATTAAAAAAAAAACAAAACAAAACAAAACAAAAAAACACTAGGAAAAACCACACCAGCACTAAGTCTTGCCTTGGATAAATTGCAAAATGCCTTCTTATTATAATTACCAAGATCCCTGAGGGTACATATAGTTGAATTAAGGGGTGTCTCTACTTGCATACTTAGTGGCTGTAGAGCTGTCTTCAGCTTCAGTCTGTGGTCCCGTAATCAGTGTCCAGAACATGCACAAGACGCCCTTTAATTTGGTTATAAGTAGCCCTTGGGGAACCGTAGAATTAAACAGTATCATAAGGTTCTAAACATGGTCTGTATAAGGGCTAATTCCACGCTCCCGCTCAATAGAGGATTTTTCAGCCTCATCAAAGTTTTATGCTAAAATTTTGGCTAATATTTTGAAAGCATGTTACTTCATTTGACCTAAATGACTTTTGCACATGTTCATTTCCATTTTACTCTATCAGCCTGTTTAACATAATAGCATATTAACAGTACATTTGAAAGAAGAGTCAGTGGTTTGGAGTCAGTCCAAAGCAGTCACAGCAGCAGGAGAGAGCAATAAGAGTTCTGAAGAAGGAAAATCAGACTTGAGTCCCCATTATTTCTTTGCAAAATGCAAATATCCTTGTGCACAAGGGATGTTTTGGCACAAGAACATAATGTTATTTGTACCAGATTACCAGATTATTTCCTGAAAGATGGTCCCTGAGAAGACCAGACTGCTGCAAATGGCGCTTCACAATTGGAAAGTGCTGATAAAGCAAATACTTGAAATTATTATGTCTTTCAACATGTGTGCAAGCAGTGCATTTTTATATAGTATCATTCTATACCATTCCAATACATCCATTCCATATCATGTGCATGGACAGGCAATAGATGCAATTAGTGGAACCCGAGGCCATTAAAGTTTTGTTATTAAATCTTGTTGTTTATAACTTTGCCAAACCCAACCCACTTATTCTATAATACTCTTTGGTAGTTATCTGTCTGAATTTGATTTATTTGATTTTTATTCTTTATTGAATGCGAAAGCCACTCCCAAAAGTGAGATTGTTAATCTTTTAACAGTGATTAGATTGAGAGTGCTGACACTCACCAAAGAAATAGAATATGTGGTCTTATGACAAAATAAAAAAAAAAAAGAAAGAAAAAAAGAAGAATGTTTCACTATTTAAAATAGACTAGCATTGGATCATAAAGCAAAACAAAAGAAGAGGGAGAGTGTGTCCAGATGGAGTTTGCTGACAATGTCTTTGTGGAAAGCGTTATTTCCAATAAAAAAGCCAAGCTGAGGAAAGTTTTCCTGCAAGACCTTCTTTACACACCAGCTAGGAAGCAATGCTGATGATGAGGAAAACCTGACACTTTTATCTAGGTTTTCCACAATTTACTCCCTGTTCTCAGTGACTCATGTAAATCCCAAATAACACACACACACAAAAATTATTGCTCAGCCAAGTAGCACCTTTCTGCTGAAGGAGGATGCACACAGATAATTTTTTGCATGTGCTGGCAGCCCAGAAGTCCTGTCTTGGGCTGCATCCAAAGCAGGGTGACCAGCAGGGGAGGAGAGCTCAGGTGAGACCCCACCTGCAGAGCTGCCCCAGCCCTGGGCCAGCCCAGGAGGAGCTGGAGCTGCTGGAGCCGGCCCAGAGGAGGCTCCAGGGTGAGCAGGGGATGCAGCAGCTCTGCTGGCAGCAAAGGCTGGCACAGCTGGCATTGCTCACCCGGCCAGGAGAAGCTTTGGGCTGAGCTCAGGGCGGCTCCAGGGAAGATGGAGAGAGACAATGGACAAGGGATGGAGGGACAGGAGACAGGGAATGGCTCCACTGCCCCAGGGCAGGGCTGGGTGGGAGATTGGCAATCAGAATTGTTCCCTGGCAGGGTGGGCAGCCCTGGCACAGGGTGCCCAGAGCAGCTGGGGCTGCCCCTGGATCCCTGGCAGTGCCCAAGGCCAGGCTGGACACTGGGGCTGGAGCACTGGGATAGTGCGAGGGGTCCCTGCCATGGCTGGGTGGAACAAAGTGAGCTTAAAGGTCCGTTCCAAGCCAAGCTGTTCTGTGATTCTGTCACAGCTCAAGAGCAGCACCAGTGCAGCAGATGACACCAACAGGCCTCTGAACCCCAGCAGAAACCTCTGTGTGTACCCAAGGGCACAAGTAGGCTTGTAAACTTTCTCCTGAACCAGCCCAGGATGAAACTGGCAAGGCACCATGGAGCTCATAAAGTACAGCCCAGGGCTTACTGCTAAATCAGAGGATTTCACAAGGATAGCTGCTTCAGGCTGCTCTGTGAATCACTCAACAACCCATGACAGTCGGAAAGCCTCAACCACCAGAACCTACTTGCTGGCATAGGGAGAGGCAAGGACAGAAAAGGGAAATTTCCACTATTTTAGGTACAAATACAAGCAGGAAATTTGTCAAGCATGAGTTTGTCTCTGGACACAGAAAACTGTCCAATCTATACAACATGGAAGAAAGATAATCTTTTTCTGTCAAGGTCTTATTTAAGGGTGAAAGAAAATTACCATGCATAGATAAAAAATAGTAAAACAGCACAACATATATCAAAACTAGAGAGACAAAAACAGAACTTTCTTGATGCAGAATTTTTTTCTGTTTACAAGAACATCAGTATGGCTATATTAGTAAAATACCATGGAGGTGTTTTGTGGGTAGAAAATAGACGTCCTGTAATTCTCACCTAATTATGCAGAGTTACAAACATCCTTACCACTTTAAAAGAATCATTGTTCTTTTATCAGATTTTGATTCTCAGCCTTAGTTCAGACCTTAGAAAATGCTTGGTAGATAGCACCTGTGTGAATGAGAACCACTGGTAAGTCCTTGAAGCCTTGCAGAAAACCCTGTGTGCAGGGTCCCTCATGCAGAGCATAAATGCCCTGCTCATCAGCTTTCTATCCTTTCTTTGTGCAGGATTCAGAATGGTTCATGGGAACATTGCAGACGGTCCCTCCCAAGAGAACAACTAATTGCAAAAGAGGAGTTCTTTCCCTGTCAGCTTTATGACTTGAAATAATATGGGAAAACACACCAACCATCTTCCTTTGGTTGCTAAGAGATCTTAAATTCCAGGCAGTGAAATGGCACAGTGTGGTGTGTGGCTCTGTGGTGTGTTGCGAGTGGTCCCGTGTGTGGTGATGTTATACTGACTAAGCTCTAGAGCTACTCAGACATTTTCTTTTGACACAACAGTTTTTCCCCAGGAAATTCAGAATCATTGGCACTGAACCTGCCCAGACATTGCACAGACATCAGCACAGGATACTCAAGAAATGTTCCTTTTAACTTCCAGTTTTGAAGGAAGCTCAAATCTCCACGCCTCCTCTCTGTCCCCGTGTCCCTCTTTACCCTGCAGCTTCTCCATCCATAAGTCAGCTGTATAACATGGTCTGTTTTGAAATGCCTTCTCCCAGCCACTAAAACTCAAGCTCTTGGATACTTCAGTTTCCATTCTGGGGGGATTTTGTGTGTCTGTGTGTTGCTCTGCTCACTCCAGCTTTCTACCCGAAACTACTGTAGGTTAAATAGTAGAGATGTGGGGAGAAGTGGGGAGCTCTTCCCACTCTTCTGACTCAGGGATTTCTGTTCTGAGGCATTGTTGGAAATCAGAAGCAACAGAAGCAGGAAAAAATGTGTCAGAAAGGCCTGTGTCAACATTAACAGATTCCAATGTGTGAACATTCCAAAATATTCCAAGGCTGTATTATTTTTGAAAACATATTCTCCTTGACAAATATACACATAACTACACTTAAACTATTGAAAATTAGGGGAAAAAATAAAGATGTGTAGAGACAACTGTCACAACTAGATAAGCACAAAGGAGTTGTGCTGGCCTTATGCTGGTGAAGGAGCTAAGAGTGAAATACAGAATAAAGCCTGCAGGAGATCTGCAGGTGCACATCTGTGTGACAGAACCAAAAATTTCGAACCATATTTTCTAGATGTGAAAGGTTCCTTTGCTGAAAAGGCCACCAAAAACTACTGGAGCATGAGCATGAGAAGGCTGTACTTGCTCTTGGTGTCACATTTTATAGACAGCGGTCTATAGCAATATATATTGGAATAGCACACAAGAGTGTGGAGAAAATGCGGTCCACTTCTCCTAAAGTATCATTTATGTGGTAGAAATTTTTAATTTCCATAAAATACAGCAGAGCTGTTTAATTTTTGCATCACTCACTAATTCAGAACAAAATCCCCAAACTTTTTAGGAGTCTTCCTTCACCTAAAGCTCTTACCAGTCCACCAGGAATCCTAATGTGGTAAAAACATCAGTTCATAATTTGATTGGGATGTTTTTTGAAACATGGTGGATAGCTCCAGCTTTCCCTAGGATTTCAACACAACCACCGTTTAAAAGGCAACACAAAAATAAATCTCCTGCTCCCTTACACCCATTCAGCAGCACTAAGGTCACAGGTTGCAGGGGCTGAATCAAGCCCAGAATTTGGCCAAAAGACTGTCCAAATAAACTGGTGGATTGCTGCATGTTGTCCAAATGACAAATTATCCTTGAACAGGCAGGCACATGCACTGGGGCTCTGGCTGGGGAGTCTTGGAGGCAGGCACAATTTGGCTTGCACATGCTCCTGAGTGTTGCAGGCCTACTGCCTTAAACACATCTGCATATCCTAAAAACACAGCTCTTGGCTTTCCAGTCCTGTCTCCCATAATCTTGCCCAGTCTGGATGACTCCATTAGTAATTGTCATGGATTAATGTATAACTATGGTTTGGATCCCCCACTCAGGCTGCTGTTGTGTATTTGCCACTGTTTCTCCGTATTGCAGAAAAGCCTCTGTAGGATCTGGAGCGTCCTCCATGTGTGTGCCATACGAAAGCCATAATGAAGTTACTGTTCTAACTCAGAAGAAAACTGAGATGACAGCTGAGAAGAAGCATCCAGTGTTTTCAGTGAAACCTTTTTCGCAGTCATCATTAGAAAATCTCCCCCAGGTTTTTTCCAGTGGAAGGAATTTTTTGGTGTGTGCTGACTCCAGATTTCATTTCACATCCAACCTGAAGATGTGGAAGTAACTCCTCTAAAAGAGAAGGTCACCGTAAATTTGTAAAAAATACACTTGTAAAAAAATATATATATAAAAAAATCAAAGCAGCCAGCTGGTGCCATTCCAGTAGGCAGAATTTGACCGTTATTCAGGGAGCACAAGGGCAATGTGCACACACATTCACTTTTCCTACACATGGGTGAGAGATCCTGACACAGTCACAAAGTCACAGAAATCTCACACCCCACTCTCAGCGTATTATTAGGACTATCGGGAGTAAAAATTATCTTTACTTGAAGAACACAGCTGAAAACTGTAGTAGCTAAAAATTCTCATGTGCTGGTTCATGACTCCCTTAGTTTGCTCTTATAGTGGTTTTCTTCTTTGCAGTGATTGCAGCCTCATTAATTAAATCGTATTTCTATTTTTTAAAAAGCAAATACTTGTGTTTCTCTGTCCTCGAAATTTCATTAGCAAATCTTAGGAGAAATACATTCAACAAGGCATATGAAATTTCATACATAATTGTAAAAATTTAAAAAACCCCCAAAAATAGTCTTTACCAAAGAATTTTTAGTGAGAATTGAGTGATCCAGATCACACTGGGTAACACTGATCATAAGATAAAGGACAAGAGATCTTCAACAGCATTTTTAACATCAAGAAGAGAAACTTTTACAAGTCACAAGATGTTCTTAGGTATCTTTGATTTTTACTTGAATTACAATCCAGGAATTAAATAAAGTTTTTGAAAAATGCCCTTGATCTTAACCCTGGGCATATATATAAGTAAACTGACATGGACAGTAACAGCATAACCAAAAGATTACACTATTTCATGGAGCTACTAAGCCCTTTACTTGTCAAAATCTTTCAAACTTTAAACGAACACCTTGAAAAATTAATTTCTTCTCAGTTCCTAAAGAAATTACATATTTTTTTTTTTTCTGTAACAGAGCATTTCTTTTTCTCTCCCAAAGAGAAAATTTGTCACATATATCACACCGACCAAGCTCCTTTCATCATTCTCAGAGCAGCTGCCAATGCCCTGTCTCTGGAGGTGTCCAAGGCCAGGCTGGATGGGGCTTGGAGCAGCCTGGGACAGCAGAAGGTGTCCCCATGGCAGGGGATGGGACTGGATGGGCTTTAAGGTCCCTTCCAAACCAAACCAGACTAAGATTCTGTGGCATGGGGTCTGTACAGGTACTCATAACTCAGGAAATGCTAATGACTTAAGGACTGTAGAGAACTCAGGTGAGGTTCAGCATCTCCTGACTTACCTGTTTATTAATAGTAAATGCAAAATCCCGTCTCTGCTGGGGCAGCAGTTAAAAAAAAAAAAAAATCCAAACCAATGAAGCTCCACTGATGGCAAGACAATTATTCCTGAATCAAATCAGAGAGGGAAAAAATCCAGGATCCAATAGGATGAAATATACTCTCTTGATTCCTAATTTCTTTAACTTTAAAGCTATTTATTTGCTTTGTCACATTTATGGTGAAGCAGCCCCAAGACTGTATTTTTCCAAACTGGGTTTTTGCATGAAATCAGTAAGAAAATGTAGTAGCTGGATTTGCCTATATGGTTTGATCTGCAGACACTTGGTCACACATAAAAAGCATCCAAGAAGGAACTGGCAGAGCATAATGACATCATCTAACCAACTAAACCCAGCTTGAAAATATTATTAATATTTCATGATTTCATTTTATTTCCCACAAATCTGTGCTTTAAATGTTCAATTTAAAATTAACTTGCAAAGAAAACCTAGGGCAAAATTGTGGTCTGGTTGATTTCTTGCACAAATGCCCAAAATCTGATTGTAGGAAGTGAATGGGAACATTCCATGAACATCATTGAATTAAAACTGACTTCTGAATTTCAATGAATACTCACAGACCTTTTTTTTCCATTTGCTCTGGTATGCACATACCACTCATTCTTGGCTCAGAGCTGCAGAGCTGAACACATTAGACATGGTGACTACTAAACATGGCTGGTCTTTGAATCCCTCCAAATTATAGATCAGGACATGAATAACCAGAAATTACTGTAATTACAGAAATGTTGAATTGCACCTATTTAAGTGTTTATACCTTTCAAAAAGATCTGCTGAGAAATACCCTGCATGTACCTAGAGGAAGAAACTGCCTACCTTAGAATTTGACTTAAGTACATTTTTAAAATATTAAATCCCATCATTCTCAAATCAAAACACACTTTCAGTGGTTTTCAGTCTAGCTAGTTATTTTCTGCACTAGTTGAAAAAAGAGTTCCATAAAGTTTTGATGTCAATGCCTTGCATGCTGCTCCTCTGGATGAAAATGGTGATTACAATTCTCCAAGAACCCCTTACGTAATGCTTAATTCTGTCAGCTATACCAAAATATTTCAGTCTGCAGGGGACATGGCTGTTCAAGGTAAGTTCTGAAGCAGCATTGCAGCAGCAAACTTCTGAAGCCTTCCTCTGGGTAAACAGATTTTAGAATAATTTTCTCCCTTTTCAAGGAAGAAGTTTGTGTTTACTTGTCATTTTATTTTCCTTGGTTCTGTAAATGGATTTCCACACAAAGTTGGAGCAGGTGTAGAAATCTAGAGATTGAGAGATTTATGCTTATATCGTTATTCTATCTAGAACAGTGATGTATTACTGTAAAGTTTTAATAATAAAAGTTAAAAACAAAACAAAACAAAACAACAGGGCAGCATATCAAAAACACGCAATGACAAAACCCTCACAGTTTTTGTTTGAAGAGCTAGAAGGACTCAGTATGATAGATTTTGACAAACATCAGGTTTCATTGAGTAATGGGAAATCTCACCTATTGTTTTCATTCTGATATTCAAATTCAGAAAAAGCAGCTTGTTAGTTGGAGAATGCAATATAGTCTGTCTTTGACTAAGGTTTGACTATAATGAATTTCAGGGTTTATTTCAAGAATACGTCAAAGCACTGGATACTTTCCAAAGTGTAAGTTTTTCTAAGTCAATTCTCTGTAATTTCAAAAAACTTTAAAAAATTACTGTTCGGTAAATTGCTGTACAATTGAAATATAAATCAAATCTTCCTTGGCTGTGCACAGAGGTGTGAAGAAAATGAGAGACAAGACCTTGTGGTGGGTGCTGCTGCCACACCACAAGGACAAAACCTACTCTTGGTCAGAATTGTCCACTGAAGAGCAGAGCTCCTGCCCACAGAAATCAAAACATCAATGCCCTTTTCCTGATAAGATAATTTGCCCACCAGAGCAGCCCTGATATCAGGGTGGGTTGGTTTTCCAAAATGTGTTCTGCACTGAGCTTTAGGAGTTCTGCAACTCCAGAATTACTGGACCCTACTGACTTTTACAAATGTTCAGTAAGATCATCCTTTTTGGAGACAAGGATGCAAAGCCATTATCTATCCTGTTCCACTACCCTAAAACTGAGTCAGAAAAACCAAGTCTATTCCTCTCAAAGGTTCATTAAATCCTTTTTATTACACCTTACATTGGTGGAGATCCTCCAACAGTTATAATCCATTCCTAGATCTCTTCAGCAGCACTAAGTGGATATTTTGTAAGACTCTTCAGGCACCCAAGTAAAATTCTAAAAAAAGGAAATTAGTGGGTTACAGTTGTGACCACACCACGTGAGTTCAGCTCACCCTAACTTCATAACTTGGGTGTTTGTGTCTTCTGCTCTGTGCATTAAAGTGCAGTGGGGCTGATTGAAAATGCAAGGGGTTTTCTACAAAAGTGTTTAAAGCTGCTTTAGCTTCAAAAGGCTCTAAAATGATGACTTTAAAACAAGCAAGAAAAGAAATTGTTTTATTCCTCTCTGCATTTTACCATTGAAAAAAGGAACAGAAAACTTCAAAACAGGTTTTCAAACTTATAATTCTATTATGCAGGAAAATCCCAAGGTTTAGGCAAATTGAAATTGTAAGTAATTTCTTAATTTCGAATACAGCAGAAAATTGAGAGATGCAAACTTTTCCAATGAAAAAACTGTCAATATTTTTTTCCAAGTCATTTAAATCACATTTACTAACGTACACACACAAAAAAAAGATGCAACAATAGCTCTTTTCATGGAGAACAGCCACCATCTGGTTTGTATATTGAAAGGGGATGACTCAAATGAAGAAGCAAGTGGTCACAGCAACAGTTCAGCAGGTTTTATGCAAAAATGAGAAATATGTGGGTAGGATCCAAAAAGCTTTAAGGAAGAAACTGGCCTTGGTTTCTACCTCATCTAGACATGTGTGAGATGTACTTTTGCCAGTGCTGCTTCCTATATCAGTGGATATCATTACAAAATTTCATTATGGACACGTCTCCCTCTATATTTTCTTGACCTCCTTGGAGACAAAAACTGTCAATGCTATCAACAAGACTTGCCAAGAAGATACTTGAAAGGCTCCATTCTTGTTATTTTAATTTATTTTTTTTTGTTCCAGCATGAAAATCAGTGAGAAATTTTGGAGAAAATATCTGCTCTAAGGTCTTGTTTAACTTATTTTTAATTTTTTTTTTTAATTTTATATGCTTTCACATACATTTCTGTTCTCTTTCTGTTTTTCTTGCTGGCTCAGAATGAGCACAACGTGTGTCTCTGAACCAAGCCCATCACAGTGCCTCTATTATTGCCCATTCCTCCTGCTCTGGGAGGAATCCATCAAGAATTCTCTGCTCCAAGCTGCTGCCATCACAGTCACACACTATGCTTCAGGTAAAAGCTTCCCATTTGATCCAAGAGGACATCCCTCATATAAATTCAGCAGTGAGTTACCATCTTTCCACCAAAAACCAGAGCTACAAGAAAGGAAAACACTGATATCGAATTTTTTATGAAGGAGTTGAACAAGAAAAATAATAATGGGGTTTAATCCTCTGATCCTCTTCAGCACTAAAGCAATAAGGATTCCCCTCCCCCCCCCCCCCCCCCCCCCGCCTCCTTTCTTCATTTGAAAATGAATTTATGCACAAGTTTGGGAACCAGTTGTGGTTTTGATAGCCTTGCACAGTACGTGCATGTACCATGCATCCCACCAGCTCAAGCAGAACTGCCAGAGACCTGCAAGGACTGGAGGATCAGGCTTCATATTGCTAAGATTATATCAAGATATTGTTGGGAGTCTGCTGGAATTTTTCTGAGGTTAGCAGTTTCAAGACTTAAGATCTGTCAGATTAAACTGATTAATCATCTTCTTATAGCTGCAAGAAGCATTATGAGCCACTGTTGGGAAAAAAGCAGAGCTCACCAGAGAGAACATCAGCTCTGGAAAAACCTGAGGAGTTTTCTCAATGGAAAAATTGACAGAACACTTGAAAGATAAATTATATGCTGAATTATATGCTGTATACAATTTATCTAAAAGCACATTTTCAAATGCATCACTAAGAATTTTGCCTGTTTTCCAGAGCCAGGAGGTTTGTAACTGATGTTTCCCTCCTGATCACCAACACAGGAAGTAGCACATGGAAAGGGAATAAAGGCAACAGGGATACTGTACTTCTGTGGTCCTCTGTTGTCTATTGTGTCCATGGGATAGGATTCATCAGGTGCATAATTTATGGTTAAAATGATACTCTGAGTTCTATCTGCATGATCGTTATTGATTTTCACAAAATCACTGACAATTTAAACTATTTGTGGCTTAGGAACAAATTGGACTTTTAAAGAGGTGCAGACAATATAGTTCCTGATAGTGCAGTTTGAAAGACTCAATTGCACAATTCAAAGTTCATTTGTTCATATTACTAAATCTTCATTGATTCATTGCAGAGTAGGGCAGGTTTTTCTTTGGGAAAAACACAATAAAAATTTTAAGTTGTCCACGGAAGAGAGAATGTTCTGCACTTCCCATCACGTTCATTTTCTCCTGTACCATTTTTTTGTCAGGGAAGGCCTGAATTCTCTCCAAACACAGTGCTGCCAGGGGAAGGCCTGGGCAAAGAATGATGGCTATGTGGAGCACAGCTCCTCTGCAGAAAAGGTTGTCCTGCTTTTACTGGCTGGAACAAAACACCCTTCAAAGCCCTAAAAAAGCTTCAAGCCTGCCCTCAGTCAGAGGTCATTTCTGTGGGTCCTGGATTACCAAGGTAAAGCCATAGCTCGGGAAACCCCTGACTGACTCTACATGCAGGCAGCTCACCAAGGCTTGATGAATAATGAAGTGAAATCTAACCAGATGACTGCTTCCAGAAAGGAGAAACATTTAAATTAGCAGAAAAGACTCACTTGCTGTTTCTACAGTCCCACTGTGCCCAGCCAAGGGCAAATATTTCTTCTATGGCAGAGAGACACATTCCAAGTGCTCAGTTAAAGGAGGGACCATCAGCTCCATGCAGGTCCATAACACTGTTCCATGTGGGACATGTGGCATGCTAGGGGTACATTTCCAGGGGTCTGGTTCAAATTTTCATCAGCAAGTGCAGGGAGGAAGGATATTGCACCTACACTCACTTTTAAGGCCCACTTACACTTTCAAAGCAGAATGAGCCATCATTTATGGGAGAGCTGGAGATGGGATGGCAAGCACCAGGTGTGCAAAATACACTTTACATGGCCATTATTATCCAAACTGGTTCTTAGGAGCAAAAAAAAACATTACCATTAGGGCAGCTAGGAAAATATCACTGAGTCAGATACAGGGAGCAATGCCAAAAACAAGTGAACAAATTTAGTTCTTGCAGCAATATTGTAAAGTAGCTGTTTTCCTGAGGTATCTGTTGCTTCTTTTCACACTTTCTTAGCACACTTCATATTCCAGGTTAGCAGCTTTGGTGTGCCTTTGATCTTAGTAGCAACAGGGGAATTGCCAGTTAAATTGTCACTTTCTCAAACTCCCTGTCAAAGACACATCTTCTCTCACATGCAAAATCAACAGCACTTAGTCAGATTAAGTGTAGGATTAGTAACAGGGTATGGATGTTTGTATTCACTGATTTTCTTTTTTCTTGTTTAAAAAAATAAATTTCCATAAATGTGATTATTAGGCTTAAGCATCTCTCCCTCTTATGAAAGAGAGCAACCTAAATTCTTGTTGGTACCCACATTTTCACAGGCATTTGAGGCCTACTTTTTCTTATGTGAAAAATAGAATAAAAATCAGAGTGTGCTTTTTAAAAATTTGCTGCTGGGGAAGTGATGCTTCACTCCCACCTGACTGTCTGTAACAACAAATCTTTAAGAGATTATTAAGCTTGGGTCACATTCTGCATTTACATACACACACTGTGATTCTGCTTGCAGGTGATGTCATGGAAAAGAAAGAGTAATTGTACAAAAGGCTTGATAAAATTTTACTTGGGAACTGGGAAAGGATCTGGATTTGTTCTCGGAGTTAAAATGTCTGGTCAGAGCTCTCTTACTAGCTGCCCTCTGTCATCATGAAGACAGTGATGCTGTTGAGTCATTTGTTTCCTCATGTCCACACAGTCAGGAATTGATGGAATTCCTTAAATGGGAAAATGGAAGCTTAAAAAGCAGAGGAGCAGATACAACCATGCTGAGCAGCCCTTGACAGTGCCAGAATTCTCCCTGAAATCAAATGGAATATCGCCAGTGTAAGCTACACTTCAAACTTTTGAGTCTTCCAGAGAGAAGACCCAGGTGTTGTTTAGGTGGTATCCACAGCCAACAAAATCTTGGAAAACCAGGACTCTCCACAGCTACCACTCTTCACAGAGCATGTCCCACTAAATGCCCAATGAATGTGAAAGACCTATACAGAGGAGAAAAACAACATTTCTCAATCGACTCTACATCTTCAAGGAGCTGTACAATGACCCAAAAATCTCACCTCAAGCAGAAATAGTATGTTAGAGGTTTGCTGCCATTAGAAGTTCTGATGGAAAGAAAAGATGACATTGGAAAAAAAAAATCAGGTAAAAGAATAAAAATATGGCAGAACTGGAGAATATTCTTCTCCCAATTACTGCAAATCTGGCCCAGAGTTGTCTGTACAAAGCGATGAGGTAAAGACTAGGAGGAAGCAAGGACTACTTCCATTTAACTGTCCAAAGCAGTAAGGACCAAACCAGGTATAATCAATATGACACATGAAGCAAGAAAGATTTTTGAACGCACTTCTTCTAAATACTCACTTGGGTAAAGAAGACAGCTAAACATTATACTAGTCCCTCTAAAAAAAAAAGAAAAAAAAAAGAAAAAAAAAAAAAAGGACAACTTTAGATGCCCCAGACAAAAGGGTTTAGATACTGTATGTAAGAGGAGTGATGGGACATGGAATGGTAACATGGAGCTGGATTTGGACTTTATTTTAAGCAGAAGGAATTCCAAGCTGAACCAACATGTTTATGCCTAGTGACTCTTACTATTTCCTTATATTTTCTAACTCTGGTCTAATATTATTAAGGGTGGAAAAACACAGCAGGACTTGCTTTAGGCTTCTGGAGAGCTGCATTTGTTCGTTTGTCACCAAGCTGGAGATGAAAGCTATGTGTCACACCTTCTTGCAGGGACATACACAAACCTGAGGGATCGCTCAGGGTGGCACACCTGGAGAACGACAGTTTTGAGTGGAGGTACAGTAACAGTGCAAAACCTCAGGAGAGAGAAGGAAATAGCAACATTTTTCATGATGGTCTCCAGAATGATGGAGAAAAAGAGCAGCAGTCTGTCTCCCACCCCATTAAAAGCTCACCCACTGATACTCTGCTTTCTTCCTTGCTTCACATACCTCTGAAGCAGCTAAAAGCAGATTTAGTAGCATGCTGTCACACAGCTCAGCATTGGCAAGAGCAGGCACACTTCTTTCAGCTTGACAAAGGAGACCCATGAATTCCCTCTAAGAGATTCAAAGACTTTTCCAGGTAGTTACCTGTTCAAAGTCTGTGGGGAGATAGCAGGGGAGGAGTTTTGCCTTCCCCCATTATCCCATCTCAGACAGTGAACAATGATGAGTTCTCCTTCCTAATAGAGCTTTGGGAAGGGAATCCATTGAAAGTTACAGCCCTGTACACAGCACACACAACATGAGAGACCTCCTGGTGCCCAGCACTTACCAGGACTAAATGAGATACCCCCAAGTTTCTCCCTTTCTGAATATGGGAGCAGCTGCCTGCTACTGATGCCATAACACATCAACTTCTGTAATTGCTGGCATTTTAAGTAGTGGCTGTTTTTAGTGTCGACACTTCCTGAGTCCCAGATGTTCAGTGATGTTTTCACTGACTGCAGTGAGTCTAGTGAGTTTTGTTCCCCATCCACCTCCACCAAGAGAAAACAACTTTACAAGCCAGACAGGATTTGGAAGCTTTCTTTTAACTCATATATGTGTTAGATAACTGAGGTGAGGGACATAACACAGGCTTTCCCCTGGGTATACTGAGCTGTGTGAACTGTGAGGGCTGCAGTCTGCGTAGCAGGCAACAAGAATATCCTGAGTGGGGTTGGGTTTTTTTGCAACTATGCCTGTCCCTAGAATTTCCAAAGACAGGTTGACAGTCATATATTGAAACCATGGTCACAGAACAGCCAAAGTTGCAGACTGGTATTTGACTGGCAGGTAGAAGGCCATCCTCACCAAGGCAGGGAGGTGTTCACACATTGACCCACACCCAGGCCTTTAATCACTGTTGCTGAATGACTTCTCCTCTGGTGCTGACCAAGGGAGTGGGTAAAATCACATTTCAGTGACCAGCCACTCTGACATCTCACCTGGCCTTCTCCTGGAGATGAGTTTACAGAGCTTTCTCCATCCACAGACAAAGGTTGGATCAGCCTGACTCACCACTGTTAAGATTCCTCCTTTGTGGATGAGTTTCTGATATCCTTGTGCACATCTGCCAGCAACTCATTCCACAGGTGTGGAATTTCACAATTTCAGGTGAGATGTTAATGAGGTATTCACCAAAATTCATCCAGGTGGAATAAGGCTTTGCGTATGCATTACATAGGCATACTTATGTCAGTATACTATTTATCCTTGATGCCAGATTTTTGGAATAAGATAGTCAAGAACAGTAAGAAACTGTGCACGAACCCTGTAAGACCTCATTGAACATCTTGTTATCACTATTTGTTTTTTTTAACAGAACTCTTATGTACAATTCTCTATTAGACATATGAGATTCTTATAACTATGCCCATTCAAACTCAAAGAAGTTTTACAGATTTTGTATACCACTACTTTTTAAAAATTATTTCATTATCCAGCACCAAGCCTATATAAGGTGATACAGGTAGAAAGCCAGTTTAAAGGAAGTACATGAGTAATCAGTTTCTGTCTTTTGAGTAATTCTTGAACATTACCAAAACAATCTGAATTTTGCTTCACACTAACTCTCTAAAACAGCAACTTGGAAAGAGGCCCTTTAGAAACAAGTATTGAAAATGCTTAGTGAAGTCGCCTAAAAAGTCTTTAAATTAGTAAGAGTGGAGTACATTTCCATGATTTTGTTCACGAAGGAGAAGAAGGGATTTCTGAGAACTGAAAAAATTTTTGGGTCCAAAACTTCCTTGTTTGAGGCATCTGCAAAAATTAACTAAAGCATGTGTGACATTGTATTGTTAAGACATGTCATGAGAAGATAGGTAAAATTACAAGCTAATTAGTTTCTATTATAGATTCATTAAAAAAAAAAAAAAAAGCCAAGTGCAAACTACTTGTCTTAACTTCCATTGGTCATCACAAAGACTTCAACATAATTGGAATTTCTGCCCTGTGGGATAGACACAGATATCACCATTTTTCAGTAAAATGTAGAAAGGGACTCTCTGATGATGAAATAATTTAGTACAGCTGTGCTGTGTATATGTTATAAGCAGCCCTTTCTTCCATTTCTTAAGAGTTAAAGAACTTAATTTTTGAATCTGTATTATACTGCACTATAAAAGGCTTTGTATTTCAGTAAATTTTGCTGTTCAATACAACAATTTTTAGTTTAATACCCTACAGTTCTCTACAGTTTCAAGTATCACCATGTGTTAAATGTTGACTTTTTTTCCCTAGCAGAAATCACTAATACTGATCTGGAGTAATGTTGGTATGGTCATGATATAGTCTTGTACATTCCAATGTGTAAATAGGTCCACATTTTCCTGCAATTGTTTTAATCTGTCAAGACTACTGTAATCCAATATTTCTAATAAGATTCATCTGTATCTTACATAAACAGAGCTGCAGCAAATTGGACTTCACAAAGAAGAAAATGAGCTTAGTTAAGCAAAGATTTATTTTTGCATTAAGTATGCTCGGACCACCATACTCTGAGAACTTGTAAATAATAAGCATGAATCTGGGATCTTGGACTGAGTACTCAACATTCTGTTCGTAGGGGAGATCATCTATCTTGGGAGCAGTTTTCAGAAATAAAGCAGTTTACAGTTGTCCAGCCAACAGTGAAGATGGGTGAGGGTGACCTAATAAAGTCACCTGGAAAGTTCCTGATGCCTGATTGCTTCCTGCCCTCCCTTTGGCTGCACAATGACCTGGCCATGCTGATTTCCAAGCTGTACACAACAAATTATTATTGGAATTAGACAGCCATAGGAAGGTGTGGGTTGGAAGGGACCTTAGGAGACCATCTCATTCCAACCCCTTTTCCATGGGCAGGGACACCTCCCAGTAGACCAGGTTGCTCAGCCTGGCCTTGGAATCTTCCAGAGATGGGGCAGCCACACCTCTGGGTAATCTGTGCCAGTCTCTCACCATCCTCACAGTGAAGAATTTCTTCTTAATGTTTGATTAAACTTGCCATCTTTCAGTTTAAAGTCATTACCCCTTGTCCTGTACCTACATGCCCTTGTAAAAAGGCTCTCTGTCTTTCTTTTAGCTCCTTTAGACATTGGAATGGGCTATAAGGTTTGCCCACTGCCTACTTTTCTCCAGGCTGAACATTTTCAACTCTCCCAGTCTGTTTTTATAAGAGAAGAGTTCCAGCCCTCTAATAATTTTTGTTCCAGCAGAAACAATATAATAATTCTTGTTCCAGCCTGTTCCACTGGTTTCATGACCTTCTTTTGTTGTGGACACCAGAGCTGGACACAGCATTGGTCTCCCAAGAGCAGAGTAGTGGTACAGAATCCCCTCCCCTGACCTGATGCAGTCCAGGACATCGCTGGTTTCTGTGCTGTGAGCTCTCACTGCCGGGCCATGTTTGGGCTTTTCATCAACCAACACTCCCAAGTCCTTCTCCTCAAGGCTGCTCTCCATTCATTCTCTGCTCTGCCTGTGTTTGTGCCTTGGATTGCCCTGACACACGTGCGGGACCCTGGCTTTGTTGAACTCCATGAGGTTCACACTGACCCACTTCTCAAGCCTACCAAGGTGCCTCCAAGATTCATCCCTCCCCTCCAGCACGTCTGCCACAGCTCAGAAAATTTGCAAAATTGTTGGTGCAAGTGTCCATGCTGCCAACAGAGATGTCCCAGCCCAGACAGCTGAGGGACCACTTGCTCTGCACCCAGACTTTGAGACATTGGCAGCAGCTCTGAGTGGATTTCTGTCTTAAGTTGCAAGATGTGGGTGGGGGTGTGTATTCCATCACCATCTGCTAGAGATGGGGCAGTTATCTTCTGTGAATTGGGCAGTTTTCTTAATCTCTTCCACAACCAATCCTCCCTCTGGGGAGATATCTGCTGTTCACGGGCCATTGAGCCTCACTGCAGGACTGATAAAATTACATCATCCCATTGTGAGGTGCTCTGCCCAGAGGGAGGAGCCAAGCATTCCCACCTGGATATAACCTGAGATTTGGGACAACACAGCTGGACTTTTCCCACTAAATTCCCAGAGGAGCTGGGAATTTCCAGCTTTTCCACTGGATTCCCAGAGGAAGACCAGGCCCATCTACAACACCACTGGTGTTCAAGAGCAAGACTACACCCTTCTACAGGATCACTGCTCCAACAGAACCACACCTGCCACTCCAGGAGGACTGCAGCCAGCATTTAATCAGACTGCTACCAACACCCTGACCAACAGGGTGTTTGGTCATATTCTGACTCTGTCAGTAGGTTTTTCTTGTACTATTGCATTTGTATTTTTAATTTTCCTAGTAAAGAACTGTTATTCCTACTCCATATTTTTGCCTGAGAGCCCCTAAATTTCAAAATTATTTCCAAATATTATATATTTGGAGGGAAGGGGTTTACATTTTCCATTTCAAGGAAGGCTCCAGTCTTCCTTAACAGACATTTGTCTTTTCAAACCAAGACATATTCCTTATCCACACAGTATTCCGTCCATCAAATCCGGTTCAGGGACAAGGATATTGTGAAGGACAATGTCAAATGCTTTCCACAAGCCCAGGTAGATAATGTCAGCTGCTCTCCCCTCTCCCACCAACAGGTCGCCCCTCCAAAAAACCAGCAAATTTGTTAGGTCTGATTTGCCTTTAGCAAAGCCATGTTGGCTGTCCCTGATTATATTTTTATATTCCATGTGTCTTAGCATATTTTGCAGGAGGATCTATTCCATGATGTTTTCAAGCACCAAGGCCAGACTGACTGGCCTGTAGTTCCCTCAGTCTTTCTTCTTTTTACCCTTTTCTAAAACTGGGGTTTCTCCATTTCCACTCAGTGAGAACTTCACTAGTCTTCCATGACTTTTCAGATATGATGGATAGTCTTTAGGTCCTTCATCTGCCAGTTCCTCTAGGGATCCTGATGAGTCACGATCTCCTCAGGTCCCATGGATTTATGCACCTTCAGGTTTCTTAAACGTTCTCAAACCAGATCTTCTCCTGCAAAGCAGTTCTTTATTCTGCCAGTCCCTGCTTCCTTTGCCTTCCTGTGACTTCTCCAGCAGCATGGCTGGAGAACCTGTTGGTGCAGACCAAGGAAAAAAAGTAATGAAATACCTCAACCTTCTCCATGTCCCAGTTAACCAGGTCTCCCTCTGCTTTTAGAGAGGGCCCACATTGTCTCCAGTCTTCCTTTTATCCCTCACGTAGCTGTCGAAGTTTTCTTCTTGCCTTTGATGTCTCTGTCTTGGTTTAATTCTACCCAGGTTTAGCTTTCCTAACCTGATCCCTGGCTGCTCAGGCAGGCTTTTTTCTCCTCCCAGGCCACCTGTCATTGTTTGCACACTATACAAACTTTATTTTTGCATTTCAGTTTGTCCAGGAGCTCCTTAGTCATCCACACAGGTCTCCTGGGATTTCTGCCTGCCTTCCTCTTCATTGGGCTGCATTGCTCCTGAGCTCAGAGTACATCCTTGAATATCAGCCTTTTTTCTTGCGCTGTGTTCCCTGCACAGGGCTTAATCCCATGGGACTGTACCACACAGATCCCTGAAGAGGCCAAAAGCTGCTCTCCTGCAGTCCAGGGCAGTGACTTTGCTGCAGACCCTCCTCATTGCCCTAAAAACTTTAAATCCGACCTTTCATGGAATTATGGGATGTCATGGCAGCTGCAGCCAATGTTTCTCTTGAGCTTCACATTCCCCAGTGCCCCCAGCCCTGTTGGTGAGGCGAAGGTCCATGACAGCAGCTCTCCTCATCATTTCCTCTGTCAGCCGGAGAGGGAATTTGTCACCAGCACATTCCAGGAACCTCCTGATTCACTTATGTCCTGTTGTGGTTGTACAATACACACACCATATCCAAGCCTTTTTTTATATTTATGCCCTCAAGACTCTTCCAATTACTCCAGCTGAATGTCAGCTGAAGCAGAAGGCTGGTTGTATCATTAAGGCACTAGACTGGGACTTGTTTCTTCTCATTGTTTTTTCAATGGATTCCTGTCTAAGCTAAGTCACTTTTACCTCCCTATTACTCAGTTCTTTACCTGTAAATTGCATTTGAAATTATTCTCTTCATATATGACCTGCAACACATTTGGACCTCAGGCAGTCCTAAAACAAAAGCAAATGTTATCCCAGGACAGACCCCAAGAGCAACACAGACAGAATGGTCATGTCCTATCTGCAAGAACTGTCTGAAGCAAGCTGAAGAATGCCAGCTGAAATCTCTTACAGCTTCTGCCCTCCTTGTGTAAGAGTTAACAGGTGACAAATTAATAAATTAACAGGTTCAGAATTACCAGAGAACAAGCGTGGAAAGGGAATTATGTGGTAGTGTCAACCAAGAATTGTCAATCTCATAAACCCAGGTACTGTTCATAACTGGTCTTTCCTTCTGACTGTGATTTGGTAATCATTTAGCTGTTGACAAATTTATTAGAAGTAGATGGGCAGACTAAATTAATTCCAATGCATTCATTTTTTTATTCATATAAGCATTTGTATGGACACAAATGTGTTTTTTCTCATGCTGATGAAGTTATACATGCTGGAGAAATTTCCCAATCTTCTTTTTTGTCTGCATCTAGATTATTTTATAGAAGGTCCACAAGGCAAACACTGGCCTGAATTTACTCGCACATTGCATATCCTATTTTCTGTGCCCATTTCAAGAGCTGTGTTAATCAAAATATTTAATATTGAAAGGTCAAATGCACAATGGTGAAGATAATATTAGTTCTTGCAAACAACATCTCAACACAGAAATCACTGAGTATCTATCATAATGCCTACTTTAGCTTAAGGACTGAACCCTATTTTCTTCCACATGTCCCATCTTTGCTTGCCTTTCTTGACCAAACAGACACCAGCTCAAGTTTGCACAGTTAAGAGTGGCTTTTTTTTTTCTTTCCATTTTTTTGGTGGGGGTTTATTTTACATTTTTAGCTTTTTGTTTGCTTAGTTGGTTGTTTTTTGCAGGCGTTTTGCTTGTTGGTTTTATGGTTGGTTGGTTGTTCTTATGGTTTTGTTTTTGGTTTTTTTTTTTTTTTTAATTCCAGTTTCAGCAGGCTATGATAGTGATTGACAAGAAAGCTTAACAATGCTGTTTGTACCTTGGTGAACCTCTCCTTGGCAATGGCTTGCTCGTGCTGTTGTCAATGGCAGCTGTCTCTCAGGGTAGACAAAATCTCCACAGAAGGCTGGTCATAATTAAGGGAGTTACTGAGCACAAAGAAACTGAAAAAGGCCTCTGGAGGAAGTTTCCATATGGGTATTAACAGGACCCTACTACAGGAAAGCATTCCTGGTGAATCAGAGCAGAATCTCCAAAACAGAGAGGAACAGGACAAGCAGGAAAGCAATGGTAAAATTTATTACTAATGCATTACTTCTGGTAACATTCTAAAAAAATGTGTTAAATGGTGAAAACATCTCCAAAATAAACCCAAGATGCAAACACGTGAAGCATTAATAATTTCAAGCCAAACAGCTCATGTCTGGCAAGGTTAAAAGTAATGTACAGCAGGGTCATAGGTGAGAAGAATGGTCGGGACTCACAGCTAGACCTTGCTGTCTTAAGAACCCCTAATTTAAGTTCTGGTAAATACCCACCTTACTGCACAAAAGTGAGTTTTACATGTTTTGCAAACAGCACGAGAAGACTTGAAGAACTCGTTCACTTTGACATTTCATTTTCACTTTGGATAAAAAGATGTCACTTGGTGATGTGACAGCAGTGCCGTGTATTATATCTGCAGCATCACTGGCTTTGTCAAATCAACATGGATAATTCAAGGCTACTGCCTTTCCCTTTTAAAATACTGCTGTGCCTGGGTTTAATTTTATTTCTTGCTTATGAAACTAATTTTGTATGGGAAAAGAAATGTTAGAGCTATTGCACATCTCAGATTTCAGGAGATCCTTAGAGGAAATAGTCATTCACAAAGCAAGAAAAATGTTTGTAGCTCAACTTTAATTTCTTGATTGCTAAGGAACTAATGCTGAGACACTGGGAAGATATTTCTTACTATCATCATCCTTCTGCACAGACATTAACTATCGTAGATACTGTTACTTGCAATAAACTTGTTTTTTCTGCTGCATATCGAGATGATAAAGAATTTTCCCTGCATTTTTATCTAAATACTGCTATGAGTTATCAGTGCACTAGTTTATCAATTCATAACAAAATATTAATGAATGTTTATCAGTTTTGAGGGGAGTGTTGAAAAACAGTGAGATTAAATTACTCTGTAATGGTGGTACAAGAGGACAGTGGCAGCTAAAAACTGAGTACAGCTTCAGTTCCTGCTCAAAGAATTTATGGCAGTATTACTTTTTCTAATTGCAAGACCCAAAAGTAACACGGGGTTTTTCTCTAAACGCATACTCTTGATTTGCATTCCAAGAGGTCACAGGGGTTCTCAGAGTCTTGGTTAAGAATTCATTGTTGTAAGTTCTGTCCAAACTCAGCATAAAAAAAATATGAAAGCCTTAGAAAGCCAACAGATAAAAACAGCCACAGCAGGGAAGGGGAAAGAAAGGATGGCAATGTTTGATGGGGGAGGTGAAGGAAACAGCAGAGCCCTGCTATGGACTGTAAGTTGAAGCCATCCCCACATACCAACCACATACCAACCAATTTTCATAGCAGGGACCATACAAACTGTCTTATATGAGGGTTTTGATGAAGAATTTGCAGTGGAGGTGAAGCAGACTAATGGAAACTCCATATCAAATTAATGCAGCAGCCCAGGGAAAGCACAAATGTTCTTTCTTGTAGATGTTAAACACCAAAGGTGGAGATCAGAGATGGGAGATGTTATCTTAATAAAGCATCTTTCAGTGAGTGAGAGGTAATAGGCAGGAAAGGTCTGAAGGATCTTGTAAATGAAGGCAAGCAGGCAAAAATGCTAAAGAAGGAAAAATAAGTGGATAGATATTAACTGAAGGGAGTTTCAGGCAAAATGACAGGTAGGAGAGATTTATAAGAATGAGATAAGATGGCCAAAATCTCTGCCAAAGACCACAGCACATGAAGTAAGGACCCTAATCAATCATAAGTGATGTAGGTAGATAAGACACAGTCATGCAAAATATGATGTGAAAACAAAGTGAAGATTAAGTTATAATATGGATCTAAGTTTGTGAAAAAAGCTGAATGCATGTCCATTGTGATCATCAGAACAGGTTGATGAAGAAGCTCAGCAAATGGCACAACTAAGAATTCTGTTTTGGATGTGTATACCTTGGTCCCAGGATTAGACACTCAGGTGGGTTTCAGAAGCAGGCATAGATTCTAGGCCAGGTGAAGAAGACAGGTCTGGGTAGCAGCAATGATTTCTTTGTCAACAGCATAAAATAGCAATGAAATATAGAAAATGAAGACACCAGTTCTTTATTTCATGTGTAGTTTTGTGTATGTGCACATATAAGAACATTATATACCTATATGAGCCAGACAATTTGTATCCTGTTTATGACAATGGCCAGAAACAGGTATGTTTCTAAAATGTGTTCTAAAATGTGTTCTCATTCTAGAGTTAAAAATAATAATGGATCACACTTATGCTGATTTATTTCTACACAGTTGTCTTCCTCTGATTTTAGCAAGGGCAGAGCTTCAGCAGATTCTACATTTTAAGGATCTTACTCAATGTGAAAGAGAATTGTGGGGATGTAAAATGGCAGCAGGACATTTCATGGATTGTTCTATTTAGTTTCACTGATGTAAATCACAAGCAAGGCAAGAAGATTACATGAAAGGGTAAGAAAAGGATGAAATACAGAATTAATTGATCCATACCCTGCACTGCAGAACCTGCTTACCTTCCTATGAAACCTTATGGAGAGGATGTTTTGGAGTCACAGTGAAACACCCTTTTCCTCCATAGATTTGTGTTACTTATCTGCAGCCCAAGGTAATTTATTAAAGAAAATTAGATCAAAATTTGCATGACCCCTCATCCCTCTTCACATCTCTTTCCCACACAATAAAATCTCTGTGACTCCATTAAAGGAATACCCAGGAGCTGTTTGGACATTTTGATTTAGAGCACATCAGAGCTCTCTGTATATTACACATACCAGACTTTGAGCTGGGACCTGCAGTAAGCATCAAAGGGCTGTGGCTACCTCCTAGAAGAGACCTTTTTCTTCAGTCTGGTGGGTTGAACAAGAGAAAACTGGTGGCCACAGCCACCAAGGAGCACAATCCTATGTCCTCTTAGATGCTCAGCCTGGCTGTTGACTTCTAGAGCTGCTTATTTAATTTTATTTGAAGGGAACAACTTCATTCCTTAATGCCTGGGATGGATGCAGTAAGAATATATAAAGGAGAAACATGCCAGCTACATCCAAAAATCTGTTCAATGCATTTTATCAGTCTTCACTGAGGTTTATGCATCCTGCCAGCTCTCCCATATGGAATAGCACCTTGCTCTGATGGAAGCTGCATGGAGAACATGTGAAGAATCAGGTGTTACTGATCAAGGCTAAGGGCCTCAGGAGTTGGCCCATTGTAAGGGAATTTTATATTATGCCATCTTGGATGAGGCAGTCCTCCATGGAAGGCAGTAATTTCCACAAGGTATGATGACAGCAGATTTGGGCTTCTGAACAACTGGAATTTGTTAGCTCAGGATGTTCATAAGCTTTCCAATGCATTAAAGATCGCATTATTGGCTGTTTATTAAATCTAATGCAACCAATGAGAAGATTCTAGCACTGACCATATCAATATTAGAAAGAGCATTTATGATAGTTGTCACACAAACACACACAAAAAAAAAAAAAATAAAGGAAGCTCAGCCTCACTAACATTTAGAGATATAAAGCTTTTATATCCCTTGTCCTTCTTTCCTTTGTGATTTCCACAGGATTTTAACTTCCAGCGATGTTATGCACTTGCTTTCAAAGGAATTAAATATTTTCATTCAGGAAAGTAATTTCACAGCAAAGTAACAGAGAGCAATGTCCTGGGTATTAATTTTCCGAGCCAGTCTTTCAAAGTCGGTTTGTGTTCCAAGAGGCAGAGAAGACATGAAGAGGCATAATTCCTCTGTACTAGGTTTCCACAACCCTCCTTCTCTGCTCTTTCCCCGAGCACAGGCTGCCTGTGCAGAGAGCACATGAAAAGGAGAGCGTGGAGCTGGAAGAGGAGAGCTCTGAACTCCTGCACGAGGGGCTGCGTGCTCCCCACCGCACCGAGCCCGAGCCCCGCGCCAAGCGGTGGCTTCACCTTTCATGTGCTGCACTGAATGTGATATCACCATACCCATGGCAATAATTCAGTCTATTTTCTCCTCACTGTTCTAAGAACTAAAGGAGAAAGCTCAGAGTCTGAGGTGAAAGAAGATGAGATGACTTACTTCCTTGGATACTTCTGTGCAGATGAAAAGCTAATCCTGATAAAACCAACTCTGAAATCCTTCCAACCCACCTTTAGTCAAGGTCACACATTATTAGACAAGCAAGGTTAAAGCCACACAATTTTCAGAACCAAAAGAGATGGCCGGGGGAGGGAGGAAAGGGGGGGAGTTGTAGGAAGCGGGGGAAGCATCTCCCTCCTCTACTCACGGTCTTTGATGTGTTTCAGGAAAAGAAAAAATTAGAAACCTTCCTTGTTTTTCATGAGAGGTCCAGGGTGCTCTGAGAACTAGGTGGACAAACAAGGCCCTGGCTACTCCTTTGTTTTGCAGAGCAGACATGCTCCATAACCTTGAGGATGACAACAACATTTGTTCCTCACACAAAGATAAAGCTGGCCAGTGACTGCACTTCCCCCTCCCCTCGCCCAACCACAAGCAGAACAGGCAGGATGTCGAACAAAGAAGCAGCAGAAACAGCAATGAGCATTACGCTCAGATTAGAGGACATTCAGGGACTGTAAAAGATCCATTAAAATAAGCACAGACCCACTTTCAATGAGGAAAGGGTCTTTTCTCTCTTCTCCTTTGGTTTATATTGTTAATCTTTCTTCCTGGATGACTCCTCACAAATGCTTTTTGTTTTCTCCTGTGGTTTTACGTGCCAGGACTATAAGGAGGAAGGGACTGAGGCTCTTTCTTGGCAAGATTTCAAATCACTTCCATAGGAGACATAGACCCTATTGCCATCTCTCTAAGGGTATAAATTAAAGGAGTGGTGATGAGCAGTCCAGAGCAATTCAAATGCTGGTAAAGCTTAGGTCCTTCTCCAGTCCCTCATTACAGTGAACGCTGGCATCTGCTGCACAGGCTCAGCTGGAGGAATAAAACTACACATGGGAAGAAGTGGATGAGCAGAAAGCCTGCATTTACATTGCATCATCCCATGATGACACAGAGATTACTAATTACAATACAGCATGGAAGGGGAAAATAATTGCAGACAATTCCCATGGTGAAAAGGCCACCTTTGGATTGTATATATGTGCCTACATACATACACATATATTGGACATATTTTGAGTAAAGCTATCATTTCAGAGAGGCAGCTATTTTATGTTGTTTACAAAACTTTGCCAGAGTGAACGTACTGTGATGGCATTTTTCTTTCAATTTATCTGTCTTCTCCTTTATACATATTTAGGCAAATAAAAATTATTCTTGACAGACGTAGCCCACATGCCAGCTTCACATTTTCTGCAGGTAACCTATTTTCATTCAGCTTCAAGTACATCCTATAATTTTTATTCAGGACTCCAGCCGTTTGTACCAAGTGAAAAGTTTTCAAGGTGCCTTGTGGAGTCCCAAACACTATTTTGGGAAAACACAACCGAGTTGCAAAGTAGATATTTTTGCAGTTCTTTTACCTCCTTTCCTTTTCCCTCACAGATCATACAACTGGTATGTAGCTTGCAAATAAACATCTCCAAATAACACAAAGTTGAGCTTCTCATTGAGGCTTGGACTGAATTTGTATAGGATGAGATTTGGATTCACAAGTCTAGATGAGAACATCTTTCCTCCAGATGGATGCACAGGAAGTATATGCCTCTTGAGTGTCAGATTGTGTCCAAGCCTGCACCACTCTGTGAAAAGGAATGAAGATGAAGGAAGTTTTTCTTCTCTCTGGAGGTTTAAGCTGACAGACAACCTGTTAGCTCTCATGAGTTCTTCATGAAGCCCCTGATAGTGATGGCATCTTGCACTGCAGCCAATGAGAAGGATGATCTACAAATACCTCTTCTCATATTTTGTTTTGACAACTCCCACACTCACCTTTGTACTGAGGCCAAGAGCAGATTCATAGCCCCATCTCAGACAGAAGCCAAAAAAGGGATTTTAACTGTTCTTAGAGTTATCTTGATTAAAGCAAGTTAGTTTGTCAGGTTGTCTCCTAATTAATCTTCATCCAGTGTGTCCATCACAGTACAGCCATGTCCATGTGGATAACTAGAAAATTAGTTTTTCTTTAAAATAAATAAACCTGGAATGAGGAAACTGTTTAAACAAGATGAATGAGTAGGTTCCAGATATACTTTTTGCTCTTTGTAGCAACAGTATCCAAGCAAACACCTGTACACATTCATAACGAAGGGGAAATGGAATAAATGGTAGAGAGTTTCAGAAATCAGTAGTGTTTTGGGGTAGCTAGATCCAAATACTTACAAGTAACCCTCCTTTTCTGAAAAGTACTGGAAAAGAGGCCAGATTTTGGTTTTTTTTAATCTGACTCCTAAAGCAGAGCTCCGATTGACCACCTAAAAACTGAGGGCTTCAGGAGGTTTCTTGCTTTTCTTTATTTTTAATCTTAATCACAGGATTTCAGCTGTCATCAGTGTACTTTCAAAACCAGATGTTAGATTCTTCTCGTCATCTTCAAAATGCACTTCCACTTACTTAAATGCTACTCCTATGCTTCCCTGGAAACATCCTGACTTTGTGTTTCTGAGCCATCCCTCTCCCAGCATTTTTTATTTCTAGGTGGCTGCTGTTGTTTATCAGAGCTTTATGTGTGTTACAAAGCAGAAACAATTACATGGGGGAGGCCAGGAGCATGTTAACGGCAATAAAAACAGTTGTAATAAACACTCTGCATCTTAATGCACAGCTTCAATCTCTACGTAAGATTAATTAAAGAGCAGATGTTCTGTCATACTTTGCATTAGGTGTGGTTATCTCTGAGATTCTGGCTCTTCCATTTGCCATGCTTTAATTTGCGTTATTATGCATTTTGAGCCTGAGGCATGAGTAGTCAAGTGGTAAACATTAGATATACAGAACCACATTTCCAAAATGCACCTTCACTATTAGGCTGGCTAATATGATTCTATTCTATTTTAAGGCAGATTCGCTCCCACCCCCTCCACACCTCCTTTTTTCATTTCCTTTTGACATGTTACATGGCAAGGAGACAGACCAGTGGGAGAAGACAGACAGACAGACAGACAGACAGACAGATTCTTTGTGAGTGTATTAATTTGTGCACATGAGCAACAGTAACATGAGGGGCTTTGTGTAAAGTGAACCATATGTAGAACATTAATTGCACATATCAGCCACTGCTGCTGAAATTCTTTATCTTACACACAGAAGAAGTTTCTACTGAATATCCTGCATTTTTTTTTTTTCTGGAGGTTTGCATACCAGCTACATGAAGGCACTTTTATTTCTGTTGTTTTGAATCTGATGCTCCAAACTGAATTCTCATTTTCTAAATGCAACTGCTGGAAATTGATGCCTGAAAACTTTTCAAGCAGTGATCAAAGTCTGATGTGAATTAATTTGTCATCATAACAGAGCACTGCTTACAAGTCATTTCAGGCTGGATTTCAGCAAAGGCAATAGATATCTAGGTTGACAATTTCATTTAAAAGGATAGAAAGCCTTACACTTTTCTTTCATTGGTATCTTGATTTAATGAACATACAAACACATCATCACCATATGTTCTAAATATCAGCTTCAGTGCATGTTCTTAGGAAACATCTTGGAAAAATGCCAATGAGGGAAGCTTGGAAGAAGCTTGAAAAGGTTTTGAGACATATTGCTGCAGCTTGGGAAAGCAAATCCACTGGTGACTAATTACTCAAGAATTTAATTTGAATAGCAATGTCAATAAATTGCCAATACATACTTAACAGATATATAATGACAGAATTCATGCTAAGCATAACAAAGCCAGTTGTGTTAGTGACTGGATTTCCAAATGCATATGAAACATTAATCTCCACAGCAGGTCATAAATATGTGATGAAAATGTCAGGTTTCCTTGCTCACTATGAAACCCTTGGATAAGGTATTATCACAAACAAGACTCTGGGACAGAGGATTGTTGGACACCTGTCCTTATGTCCTGAACATCATCCTTCAATGAAATACCCCACTTCCCACCTCCCACCTACCCCCTGATCCCATACAGAAAAGCCAGCACACAACCCTTCACTTTTTCCCCACCCTTAACATTCCCACATCTTTGATTTTGCTTTTTCCTGCCCATGAGTGCCCCTTATAGTATTTCTCATTGATTAGTGGCACTTATTTGTGTGAAGTGACTCATCAACCAAGGCCTCCACTGCTGGCTTTTGCTAACAGAGGGCTTTTAAGCTCTAGCAGTCTTCTTTTTTTAGCCAGATTTTTTTTTTCCACAGCAGGAAACTCAGTGAGTTTGAAATAAGAAAATTGCTGACAATGCTGTCAGACCTTCAACCAAGGCCCCTAGGACAATGTAGTCAAATAGTCAAGTAAGATGTGGTTTCATTTCCAAAGTACTGCTCCTATACTTCAACAGAGACAATAATTATTGAACAAATCTTCAGTTTCACCCACATTCTGTTCTCTCATGTTTGTTTTATTTGTTTTTCTCTCAGTTTGATAAGAGCCAGACTTTCCAGCTAATGATGTGGTGGAGGTGGTGTAGAGGATTAATGATGGGTATCAGTGAAGGGCTTTGTTCTCAGCACTAAAATATATTTAGGTATTCTCTGCAGCCCAAGGGATTGACAGCAGGATACAAAGCCCTGTACCTCTGTGTGGTCAATTCACAGCCACTCCAAGTTAATAAATCATGAGAGCCACAACCCCTGCGTGGCTGCCTGTCAGATGACATGAAATGGCTTGGGGTTTTTTTGCATGTTAGCCACTTGTGGATGGGTTTGGCAAAAACAAACCAAAGGAGCTGATGCAGTCACTGCCTTCAGCACCCGGGCAGCCTGGTATTTCCACCTGTTCCCACCAAAATTTTGGGAAGTTAATTGCAAACTTGGGGCAAGAAAGGTCAAAGGTAATTCCACACTGACCTTCCAGCCTAAGCTCACCAAAAACATGCTTTCTTTTACTTTTCATCAAAAAAACAGTGACAGTTTCATTGATGTGACTCATAGGATTTAGAGAATGTGGATGTCTCTGACAGCAACACCAGAGAATAAAACTTGGAGAACAAGATATATCACCACTGAATTGCCCATGGGGTTCCCCAAATGAGCTTTTGAGGTGGCCTCAAGATAGCTTGCTAAGCTTCTGGAAAATACTTCAAAAGATTCCTTTTTTTTATGAGAAAGATGCAGCAGGCTAGCCCTCTGTAGCCCTCCTGGCCACCCCCTGGAGGTTAACTCACTGGTCCAAGGATGGCAAACAACAGGCATCTCTCTGGGGCCAGAGGAGACTTTGAGTCTGTCCTGGAAAGTGGTCTCTCTGGTGAAGAATAGCCTTCCCCTTGTTTTAGGTTTCATTTGGAAAAAAATAGGTGAAAAACAAGTCAGCCATTGACAGCTGTAAAACCAGGCACAGGCATAGAAAGAACCACCAGCTCCTTCTGGAGCAGCTCTGAAGGTGAACCCGAGCAAGGGACAAAACAAGAAGAGCTTTGATAGATAGTTTGTTTACTTATATTTACCTTCCAGGGTCTGCCTGTCCATCAGCTTATGATGACCAAGGTATTTCTTGCTTAAGTTGTACCTTTTCTTTCTGTTTTAGTAAGAACAACTTCTTATCCTGGAAAGCCAGACCTCAAGCTCTTGAACTCAAGTTTTAAGCAAGCTCAGCCTTTCTAATGTAAAGGCAAACAAGCTTAGACTCTTTTTGCAGTCTGAGTGTGAATTAAACTCTGTCTAGACACCACATGTACTTTGCTTGGGCTTGAGCTAGGATCCTTTAAGATCTCAAAGGCCAGTGAGCCAGATTAGTACTTGCATGGGAGAACTACATGAAAGGCTGGGTAACTCAGCTAAGAGCACAAACAAATCAGCTGAAAGTAAACTTAATTCAGTCTTCCTTTCTGGCTTAACAGTGTGTTCTGCAGGTTCACTCTCAAGGCTATTCTTTGAATTTCTAAGAGAATTACAAGAGCTATCTTAAAAAAAAAAAAAAAAGAGAGCGAGAGAAAGAAGAAAGAGATCATACTAAAATCTAATCCAAAAGCAAATATCAGCCCTGCACTTAGACAGGTTTATCTCAAGGTACTTTTATAGCATGCCATAATCTCACTATTATTTAGGGTTTGCAAAGTGGCAGCACAGGCAAAGAACTGACAACTGTTCATCCTTTCTGAGGCTTTGTTTTATGGGGCACAAATAAGATAGAAAGGGGATGCATAGGTAAATTATGGCAGTGTTTCCCACTATCTAAGAGTCACAGAAAAGATATTGGGAGAGAAGAATTGCTCATATTCTCTCACATCAAAGCTGAGTTGATTCAGTGTCAGCGGGAAAAGACACCATCCTCTTACAGATGTGCCAAGGGAAAGGAGCATTCAAGGAGCTCCCTCGACCCATTTGTGGGGGGCTGAAATGGCTTGTCTGCCATGGTTACACATGATCATAGACCTGCTTTGTGCTAGGAGGGGTCAAAAAGCCCAACTCCCTTTCTAAAAACGCAGTATCATTGTCTGACTGTTGGGTGTTTACCCGCTCCGGTGTGTGCCACACGAAGTAGTTCACTCCAAAAGAGAATGTCACCTCTTCAGTGTCCACTGCTTGTTGACTTTTTATCACAGACCTTTCTTCTCCTCACAATCAGCTTTCAAAGTAATAGCTGCATCAACTGGCAGAAAAACACAGATACGCTTCTTTTTTTTTTTTCTTTAAGTCAGAACTATCTTATTCATCCTCCACTCCTCGTGCAAGACATTTCTGAGAGATGGACTGAAAAAAAAAGACAATGCAGATGAGACAGTCTCTGCAAAAAAAAAAAAAAAAAATAGGTTCTAATGAAAATAAGTAAAAGAGACAGAGGTTGGAAAAACAGTCATGCCACTGCTATTGTATGTGGGTTGGGAGGAGATGCTTTCAGACAGGAAGGGTGTAAGCTCATGGCAGAGCATCACGCATACAGATAGCTTTGAACAATCCAGCTCAGAAATGCAGGGAAGTGTGGCCACATAAATGTGTGCTCACTCAAAACATGCTGATAGTTCCTCATATCCAGAAAATCAGCCAGGTGGTATCCATCTTAAAATTATTACAGTCATCTGGAAGGCAAGGTAGTGTACTTTCTGCCACCCACCACTGTGTTTGAACAGGAAGACACAGCTTGGGAATATCATGGATCTGAAAATTATGCCAGATCCCTCAAACCCAACTACAACTCTTTTACCACAATGGAATCCCTCTTTACAAGTTATTTAAGCAGACAGAAAGCAATAAATTATGTTCAGAGGCATTTGTGGAGGCCCTGTGTACAGAAAGGAGGAAGGAAGTGATTGGTGAGGACAGAGACAAACATAACTGTCCTCTTGAAATGCTAGCTCCCTTATTACATTTTCAAGACCTCTTGATTGAGACGATAACTTACTGTTTTCTGCAGCCGTTATTGAAAGCTTGTGCAGTCTCATCTCCCATATTTTTCTAGTATCTATTATGTGTGTGTAAGAACCACTCTTAATGTGGAGTTAAAGAAAGGGAAGCTGTATTATATTTCTGTTGGAGAGGTTTTATCTTTAGTGATTGCATTAACCTGAAAGAAACACCAAAAACCCCTCTAGCACACTTGTTCTGCTCCACCACTCGTCTCCTCAGCTCTCACAGCTCATTGCAGCTCTCTCCCTGGAAGATCAAGAGTCCGCTTAAAATGAGGACAGCGTTCAAGCCACAGGAAAATCCCCAGACGAGGTTACAGCTTGTGGTCCTGGACTGAGGAAGGTGTTGTTCCTGGCTTCAACAGGAGCTGGGTGATGCTGGACGTCACTAGCATAGACAGAGGTGCAGTTAGTCCATGCTGGAGGGGGCAGGCATTTATTATTAGTGAGGGCTCTCACAGAGCAGCTTGGCCCTCAGAAAGCCCCAGTGCTCTGGAGACAGCAGAGATGTCCATTTGTCAGTAGGTTAGATGCCTTGCAAAGATAACTCAGCCTGACTTACACCACGTTCCTGGGCTAATTTTCTTCTCCAGGGTCCTCAGAAGTGAACATACACCAGACCCATTCTGGTTATCAGTGACATCCATCCTCAAAGGCTCTCTGTTCTGAGAGCAAGCAGAATCTGGACAGGATCAGACTACAGGAAGCCTCAGTGAAGGACCAAAGGCACAGCTCAGAAGCAGGGTGATCAAAAGCAGCATTCACAGGATTGTGGTGCTCCAAGGTTGCCACGTGCTGGATGCAGCAGGCAGAGCAGAATTGGCATGCACATGCAGAAGAATTCAGTCCATGGGAGAGAAGGGTGTGTGGCACACACCAGCTGTAAACATGCAGACCAAGGTCTGCTGGAAAGGCTTAGTGCTGTCATTAAGGGCCACGAAGATGAGGAGGGGTCTGGAGCATTTCTCCTGTGAGGAGAGACTGCAAGAGCTGGGAATGGTTGGTCTGGGCACAGGGGGGACTGAGGGGGAATCTCATTAACACATACAAAAATCATGCAGGTGCCAAGAGAATGGTTCCAGACTCTTTCAGTGGTGCCCAGAGACAAGGAGCAGTGGCCATAAATTAAACACAACAAGAACTCAACACCAGGAAGAACTTCTTCCCATTGGGGGTGGCAAAGCACTGGAACAGCTGCCCCATGAGGGTGTGGAGACTTCTGGAAGCACCTCAAAGCCACCTGGGTGTGGTCCCACGTCACCTGCTCCAGGTGTCCTTGCTTTGGCAAGGGTTGGACTGGGTGATCTTCAGAGGCCCCTTCCAACCCCACCCACTCTGTGACTAAGCACTAGACAAGGAAAGAAGTTTTCAAGGATGGCAGATAAAAATGATATTGAAGTTTCTTTCTCCTTGGGCCTGACTGAAAACACTAAGGAGGGAAGATTGTGGAAAGCATGGAAGAAAAATGAGTACAAAATGCTGGTGGGCAGAACCTTAGAAGGAGTTGACCTCATGAGAAGGTCATGGGTGGATTCAGTGAGGAAGGAGGCTTCACCCACAGGCAGGTTCTGGGTGTTTAAAGGACAGGCTCAGAGCCAAAAGGAGAATGGTGGGAAACAGCACAAACAGGCTTGGTACCCCAGAAGAGGTGTAGCAATCCATAGCATTGTGCAAATCCATTCCTATTAATCTCTCAATGATTCCAGCCATAAAGGAGTTCAGCCAGGTGCGTGTTGTGCAAGGTTTCTCCCAGCCACACACTCAAAAGGGTTTCAGCCCTGTTAGTATTGTACTGCTTACCAGAGCCTTTGCCCCAGTGAACTCACAGTTTCCTGAATTTCCTGATCAGAAATCTCTCATTCAGTGAGTTTTCTCCCCATTTTTTAGATGTCCAAGGGCAGCTGGGAGCATTAATGGAGCAGCCGCCTAAAAAGGTTGAAATATTTTACTAACTATTGTTTTGCAAAAGTAAATCAAGGCAGAAAGAAATGGTGTGATATTCCTCAGTAACAGAGAAGCAAATAGGTGGATTCAAAAAGAAAATTCAAATCTCCCCATAAATAGTCACATGTTCTATTTATTTTTGCAGTGAGACCAGACACAGGAAAAAAAAAAGATTTTTCTGAGACCAGACACAGGAATAAAAGAAAGAGTGCAGGAGCAATGATATTTTGAAACCTATATTTAATCAAGAATATGCAACATTTGTTAAAAAAAATTAATTCCATATGTATTAAAACAACAAGTTGGGGGAGATTTCTCCCAGGCTTGGCATTTTCTATCAGCACAAGGGGTTTAAAAGAGCCCACACAGTGCTCCTCACAATGGTGCTCATCACAGAGGTGACCTTTGGGTGAGCACTGGACCAGTCAGTACCCACTGCCAGCTGAAGGCAGAGCTGTGGCTTCCTCAGGGAGAAGATCTCCTTCCTGGATTAGCTGATGGACCCACCTTATCTCCTTTCATCAGCACAGTGCCATATCTGGGACAGTCCTGGGGAAAAGTGGAAGTTCAGAGGGCTGCTATTCCTTACCTGAGTCCAATTCTTCCAGTCTCAGTGGTATTTTATTTGCTACCTATGATTCTTACCTTGGCAACCTCACATTCCCTTGGTCTGGGGACAGAGCAGCATTAGAGCGCTCTGGAAGATAACACAGCTAATCAAATCAGCTGCTAGATGATCCTGAAATAATACCCTTTATCAAGAGAAGACAGACAAGTGAATACATGTATAAACAGGATACAGCACTTGGGCTGCAGATCAGGAGTAACGTTCCTCAACATAATGGAAGCCTGTCTTCCAGAACGCCTTTAGAGTAAATTTGGCTGCAGTGTTCCATGATATGGAAAGCCTTGTGCCTTTGCACAGCAAGGGGTGGGCAGGGCTGAGTGGATTTGGGATGTCAGGGAATGTGGGGTCTATCTCTGAGACTGCCCTTCCACTCCTGATCACTTGAAGGTGGAGCACTGCTGCTGATTCAGCCACTCAGTCCCACCACACAGGCAAGTGGAGGTATATTCCTGCCTCTCCTGCTTCAGTGGTCAAACCTCAACAACATCACAAATCCAGACTGGGCTGTCAAATAATGAGTGGTATGAGCAGATAATGGAATTTTCTAGGCTTATCTAATTCTTGTGGTCATATGCAATTCCTGACATAGCTCAGATGAGTTTTATTTCCCCAAGACATTTTTCTCGATGTAGAAGAGAAAAAAAAAACCCAAACAACTCAGTGCTGCAGCCTAGTCAGATGCACTGCACCTTGATCCATAAGCAAAGGAGTGTATATAGACCTCATCCTTCTGCAACTGTAAAAATTGATTTACAAGCCCTTGTAGCTGAATGATCATGAGGTATTTGCATGTATGGAGGTCTCAGGGTGCTTGCCTGTTGATTACCATTAGCTGCAAGAACATCCTTTCACTCTGAAACATAAAGCCTTTCAATTTTACAGATTATTATTTAATTATTGACCGGCGTCAGGTTATCCTGGCCTAGTGGGAATACTCTTTGGCCACACATGCTGTGATATAATACAGAAACATGAATCAGACAAAGAAAGGACCTCTTTTTAATTTAAAACATACTTCCTGATTCCCATTGATCCTATTATGCACCTTCACAGCAGATTAACATGTCATTCAACTAGCAAACCAAAGAAATAAAGCAAGGTGTCACACACAGCAAACACCTCCATGACAGAAGGCACCACCACCTTATATACACAAGGGAGCTTAAGCAATTAAGGATAAAAAATATTTTCTTAACACGAAGACATGCAACATGCAGTAAAAGAAATTCCTTCCTCTATTTAAGCTGTAAAGAAATATTCCCCCATAGCAGCAAGCCATGATAGATGGGAGAGTCAGTCAGTTTTTAACTACTGTAGCAATACTGCAGTTATCTTGATTTACACCAGCTGAGGATCTGAACACAGTGATCTTCAATGATCTGCCAAAAGCTCAAACTTCTTTTGTTCTTCCTTCAAAACATTTTTTTGTGGAAAAGAACGGCAGTTTCCAGGCATTTTGCCATGGTAATGGCAAGGGTCCACCAGGGAAAAATTCAGGATGTTGTCCTAGGAGCACAATCACACTTCTTTCCTTTTTTTTCCTCCCTCTCTTTCTTTTTCCTCTTTCCCTCTGACTGATGTTTTTTTCATGCAGGAACGGCCGCAGTAAGCCCAGGATCAGTTTTGGGAACACTCACAAACATGTCAATCTTTGCATATGATTACTCACAGAGGAGGAATGCATTATATAACTCCTGTCTTTGTCTGAAATCCATCAGTCTTCTGATTATTTAGTGAAGACTCTCAGATGTCCTTTCCCTTCTCCATTTGTAGTTTCTCTCACCCTTGGACTTCTCTAGTGCAGCCTGCAGTTTCCAGAGGAAGAGGAACAGACAGATATTCTTTTGGTAGCTGTCAGTGTCTATTCCTGTAAGAGATGGAGAGGTTGTTCTTGATCATAGAGAGCAGATAGTCTTTGGCTGCAGACTGAGTACCTTTTCCTTCAGTAATATTCAGCAGGAAATAAACACAGGCAAAACCAGAAAAAAAAAAAAAAATCAGTTTCCGAGTAAGAACTCTTATATGAGCACCAATTCCCAAAATGCAGTTTACTCAGGAACACAAATTCTGTCCCCAAAAGGCCAACCAGCCATGCCACAGGTCTATTCACAAGTATGAATTTCAACATGTACATACATTCAAAGGCTTTTTTTTCGTGCTATTCTTAACATTACTATAAATTAGCATATGATAATGCTATTTCTCCTATTAGAGCCTTGGTATGTTTTGCCCTGTAGCTGTGATTAGTGAAAGAAAAGGAGGATAAGCTTAAAACCTGTTTTTTTTTCCCCCAACTAGGTTAACACAAACACAGCCCAAGTTGTGCTTAAAAAAAAAAAGCCATTTCATAGCAGGCATAATATTCCATGCCTGTTATTAAAATACTTGAGCTCATGCTGAACAGATTAATAGGGCTGAACCAGCAAAAAAGAAATCTCATAATGTATTTCTTCACAGGGATTCCACATCCATGTTGCATTCTTCATCAAGGCAGGTATAGAAATTACTTTGCTACAATGCCTTTGTTAAAGCCCAGACCCAGCTCTGAATGGTGTGTGTTTAACACTCACTTGTCCCACGTGTTCTGGACACACATATATGTATAAAGGGGCAACAACTATTGCAACAATATGTGGTCACTTATTTGTACAAATATCATCTTGTCCCCAAACTGGCACCCTGTTTGTTACTGTAAATGCAGTGCAGATTGCTGGTGACTGACAGTTATTATCTTCCTGGGGCTGCTGGGTGGCAAAACCATCAATTCAGCTGATGTGAGGCAGAGGGGAATATTTAACCTGCAGAGGCTGAGAACCCAACATTCCTAAAAAGACATCTTGCATACCTCATATATTACCACCACAACTGGAGCACACGTCTGTGGCTTTGGCAGGCCCTTCCTTTGTTTGTTCTGTATCCAGGTCTTGTTGCTGCTGTCACGCTAGCAACTTGCATGATCACCCAAGACAGCACAAATAGATATAACTTAATATCTCCTCGGGAGATTATTACAGAACTGGTATGCTTGAAATTAGGCACAATGATGCATTTTGCATCAGGAGCGCACAATCAGGAGCAAAAGGCCTGTCAGCAAAGCAAATTTCAGATGAAGCATGCTAATACTGAGCTGGAAAAGGCCTTCTCACCAGCAATCATTTTGTGTGGGTAGTGAGATATTCCAGCCAGCCAGCCATACATCATGAATATCAATTACCACACGGACACATGCAAACAGACGCGCACATGCACACACACAAACACTGAGCTGGCTTGCTAATTGTCTGATAAAATCTGGATGCTTCATAACAAAGTGATTCCAGTGGCTGCCAAAAAGAAAAGTCTTTGTACAGCAAGATATTTTAGCAGGGAAAAAAAAAAAAAAAACGAACCAGGGGATGAGGAGAAAAGAGAATTCAGTTCATGAATGCATGGTTTCAGAACTCCTTGCTTTGGATGAAATCTGCTGACACAAAATCTCCCGCCTTAAGGCTGATGTTGGAAAGGTTGCACATCAAGTTTGAATGAAGAATGGAAGGCAGGAAGATCTCTACATTGCTTGTTTTTAATATGCTGAGAATCTTTTCTTCCTGATACCTTGCAACAGGCATAAAGGCGACTGTCAGGGTCTTGCTATGCAGCATCTCTCCCTCCCTCCTTTCCTGTGCCTCTCTCTATGTATATCCATATATCTATATATTTGTGTATCTGTATCTATATTTATATATCTTGGAGACTCACCAGATTTCCATGATGGCTGCAGCTGTGTTCTGAAGGTTCATTCAAAGCCTGGAGTATATGTTGGTAACTTGGTGGGGAATCTCTCCCCTGGCTCAAGGAGACTTCACCCAATTTGTGTTCTATCATCACATGCATCGTTCTTACACCAGACAGAGTGGGAGGCAACTTTGTTCCATTTGGAAGGAACTCTAGGGAAGGAGAGAGGATGGAGCTATCAAGATGTGTGCTCCTCCACACGTATTTCTCTCCCCAGTGCTTCAGACCAAGTATCTCTTGCCTTCTCCAAGCAGGAGAACAATGCATCTTGTTCTCAAGGACATTTTCCTGCTTGTTTTCATTCAGACAAACAACTCCATTTCAATTCTCTCCTTTAAGGTTGGTCTGATATTTTTGGTGTTGTTTTTGATAAGCAGTTAAAAAAACAAAAACAAAACAAAAAAACTAAATAAATCAGCTTAAATAAAACAATGTCTCTAACACTTGTCAGATTGACAAACCACGCTTCATGAGTCGACTTTACATCACCATGTCATGTATGTGGCTGATAAAAACAGACAAAAGGTTGGGAAACTTCCAAATTCAAGAGGTGGGGCTTTTAAACTTTAACAAAAAAAAAAAAAAAGAAAAAAAAATAGCCAAAACCACACACAAAACCATGATACAACACCTCTGCAACCAAAAATAATTTTAAGAAACAGAAACTTGTAATATATTACCTATGTATATTTCATTAAGAAAAAAGGAAAATACTTCATATTCTCGAAGGTGATTCAATTTCTCTCCATCTTTATGAAAAAAATTGAACAATCCAGTATGAACTGAACCATGCCACATGCACCTCCTCCTCTCACTTGGTACATGTATCAGAAGCAGAGCACTTTGGCTTAGCACTAGGTATTCCACAACCTCATCCCATTTGCTAGTTTAATCCTCATCAATACTGCTATCCTCCACGCTCCACCTCATCCTCTGAAAAGAAATGCAAATGAATGAGATTTATAGCCTGGGATGTTTTAAAGTTTTCAAACAAGGTGGGGCTTCCACTGCCCACCAGGCTCAAAGAGGAGCTTTTGCCTGCAAATTCCTTTGACTGAGCAACCCTGTGTGCATGTCAGTAACACTGCCCAAGAGTGCCAGCCTCCTCCACCCCCTTCTTTGCTTTCTTAGAAGCACATTTCAAAGCCTCCTTGGACTGCTTGGCCTCTTGCTGTGCAAACAAGCAATGCAGGGCACATCTGTAATCACAGCAGATTCTTCTGTATGCATTAACTTCAGCTCAGATGTAAAAACAGTGAATATGTCCAACCAGGGATCACCTCAAGTTCATTCATTCCTGCCAAACACCCTGATATTCTTCCCTTTCAGCTGGGTTTCTGGAGACTAACAGCACCTGGTTTTTCAGGCAGTAACTCTCCACCTGATGGCAAAAAACCCCACCATCACCATTCCCCAGCATGAAACATCAGGATGATCCTTTAAAACAAGCTCTCTCGTGAACTTGAAATGAGGGTTTCAATGTGTTTTTGCTGCTCCTGGGTATTTTTGGTCGTCTTTCCTTTCTTTCTAGAAGACTCTAGGCAGACAGTGATATTTCACTGTCTGGCTTGACTAGGGTGACTTAGACGTTCAGACAGAAAGAGGACAGAAGCAAAGCTCAGGGTTGTGGTAGCTGGTTCACTGTCAGCACACTCCACACAGACCTTTCCCGTGTGAAAACCAGCAGAGCTGGTGGGGCTGAGATGCCTGGAATGTCTTGGCAATGTGACCCAAGCCCAGACAAACTCTTTCAGGACAGCAGCACAAATTTGCCCAACGTAGCCATGATGATGAACTGTCGTTGCACAAAGTAAAACTCGTGGTGTCCGTCCCGTTGTAATGGTCAGCTGTCCACATCACTAAAATAACCTGTGCTAATTGGCACCTACCTCAGCAGAGAGCCCAATGATTAGAAAGATGTGGAGAATGAACTCCAAGCTTGAGGTGATACCTCTAGGTCAGAGATGAGCAAAAATTGGCAAGACAAGTGAAACAGCCACTTCCTCTACCTGTGTTGTGGATGAATAAAGGACTTTATATTCCAGAACTGTCAATCTGGCTTTTTTTTTTTTTTTTTCTTTTCTCCCCAGCAGCACAAGTTTCCCTAACAAATAGAAATTAAATTTGTTCAAAATTCAACCTGTAGGGAAAGGAGCTTGCCTCTATTTTAATGGCCTCTTTAAAAAGGAGCAGGAGGAATAATGGACAGTCTCCGTGCTACTGTGTTAACAAGCTTCCATTGTTGATAATGGACACCCTAACACACTGTGGAGAACAAAGTGCATCAGGTCTGCACACACTGGGCAAGGAGAGTGCTGGAAAACTGAAACCTTCCTCTTACTTTGCATCCTCTCCTAACTATTTCTACCTGTGCCAGGAAAGTTTTCCCAATGTCAGGAGGTGAAAATGACAATTTATGTCGGGAGAGATACAGGGAAGCATCAGGCACAAGTAAAAAAGTATTGGGACGAACAAAAGGATTGCTGAATTATTAGAGAAGAGCAAATGCAAGTTTCACGGATCGTGAACAAAAATGAGTCTACAGGAGTGGAAATGACATTAATATCTGTTTACCTCAAACAAAATTAAATCTTGAAGGAATTATGAGGAGGAGCTTCCTAAGAAATGGTATGCAGGAGATAGAAATGGGGAAGGAGACAATAAACAGCAATGTATTTCGGGTGCAAGCAGGTCTCTTACTGTGCCATTCACACTGTTGATATGCATCCATAACTTTTGACAGAGAGAAATACAGAGCAGCAATATCACCTCTGAATCCTGCCTTTACTCATGCTGCAAAACCACCAAGCACAGCTGTGACTTTACAGGAGTCGTAATCGTAACCCAGCAGAGGAAGAATATGGGGAAGTTCTAATCAGTGGAGGACTAAAAAAAAACCCCACAGAATGTTTAAAGTTTAAATGTTTACGTGCAACCTTGTTGGCTGGCATTGGTGGAGACGGTAGCATCAGTGAAAAGAGGTTTGGGGATTTTCAGTACACAGCTGAAACCAAATGTGTGCCACATCTTCACCAAAAGGAAGAGACAGATTTCTGTCAGATTTAGCATCCACTGAAAAAAGCCAACATTTTCCAGTGTCACTGGGTAGTCTCTTATCCTCGACCACTTGAAGCCTTTGACTGGAAGGCTGATGGCCACACCACAAGATGGTTTTGATGATTAAAATGCAGAGTGGGCTGTCAAAGGTATGTGCTGAATGTATTGAAAGTGTTCAGGTATGTAAATGGATGGAGGATCTGTAACAGAAATACAAGAATGGGACTAAAAAAGCATTCCAGCCACAGGTAAAATAGCCATAACCTCACTTACAACATCTACACAACACTCAAATTTCTCCCCTCACCCAGGCTCCCAGGAGTAGTGTTTGCCTTGCAGAGATCTCTTCCACAGTCATTAGCAAAGCCTTGCATCAGAAAACTGATCAGCAATACTACTGTATCCATACACACATTATCTGAAGTGAATTGACAGTGTTAGATTCTTCAAGAAATAAAAAAGATCAATATGAAAACAGGCAATCTAATCAAAACCAGTTTGTGTAAGGAGAATTTCGATACTGTTTGCAAAATAAGAGGTCACAAATTCTCTTTATAGCTGCAGCATGTTAAAAGCTAATTAAGAGAACTTTGGTCCCCTAGAAGTATTTCAAAAAGTAAATTTCTTTCCATTTGTATCAACATTTCCCCTTAAAATTTTCTTTCAGAAATCCATGAAAATTTTAAATTTCCAGTGGCTGAAGGAAAAACAAAAGAAAGCATTTCCCAGCTCCTGAAAAATAAAATAGAGGAGTGTTGACACTTTAGAGCAGAAAATTAGCCTGATTGAAATGCTAGTCTCTGACAAAAGTTAAAAAAAAAAAATCAATTAAAAAAAAATTTATCAACAAAATTTTACATTCTACTTAATCTATACATATTTGATTGAGCTATCCCTTTTATTGGGGTGACTTTTGGATAACAAGTGTAGCCAAGCAAACAAGAATGACTGGTACTAATTCAGGAGTAAATCAGAGTAAGCTTCAGAGAAACGTACTTAATTATCACCAAACAGCAAGAGTCATGCTTTGAGGTGTGAAATTATACCCACTGCAGCACAGTAGGAAGAGAAGATTTGGCCCTGGGGTGGATGCAAAGGAGATGGACCTCAATCTTTTTTATCTTTGGAAGAAAAATGCTGCTCAGTTTGCAAGCCAGTGAGGGCTATGGCATGAGGGGAGGGGGAGCAGGGAAGAGAAGGGAGAAAGAAAAGGCTGAATAGCTGAGCACCAGGAAAAAAATTCACTTCCTTACCAGTCTCTCTCTGCTGTCTAAGAAACCACCAACAGAGATGCCAAACATGTGCAGTCCCCCCTCCCTGCAGGAATTTTTAGGCCCTCAGGTTTCCTCTCCTCCACAATGTTTTGCTGCTGCATCCCTCACTCACCTACTCCTCTCAGAAAACTTCTGCCCTGATCTAACCATCTTGGAGACCAAAGGAGCTGCCTTTGGATGATTTAGTATGCTTTCTTCCTAAATTATTATTCTGTTCATCATGCCACAAGGATGCCCCAGTTAGAAGAATGTGTCTGAAAAGATCAATGACCAGCTAGGACATTATGGTTAGAGCCTCACAATGCAGCCATTCAAAGCTTCTCAGTGACAGCAGAGAGCAAGCTTGGATTTTCTGATCTAAACACTCAAACTTCCCTATGCTCAAGTAAAAGGAGAGCCTTCACTGCCTGTGAGCTTTGAAGAGATGGGAACATGGGGAGGAACAGAGCTCTCTAAAAATTTCCTTCTCTCACAACTTAAAAAGTTCTTCTGTGCTGGTGAGGCAGGGGCCAGGCCCTGCAGGAGAGAGGGAAGGAGGTCTGCACTGGAGGCAATGATTTGACTGATATCTCCAGAAAACACTGAGGATCTGGCCCAGAAATATATTCAAAAACCTTGTTTCTTCATTTTGGAGGAAAATTCCTGGGCATTGCAGCACAGACTCTGATTTAATTGGTCCTTTGGTCACCTGAAATAAAGGCCAGTGGTATTCCCTGCCTCCCCCTGTCCAGCATGTCCATTCAGATCAGCAGTTAATCCAGTGGATTAACATTATACAGCCTCTTCCTATTTTAAATTTCACAGAAGACATTCCACTTCCTCCTGAGCTTCCACTCCTTGAGGGATTTTACTGCTAAGAAAGCAATCACGTTATCATTTTGCAATGATCACCACTTTTCCACAGGTAACAGGAATTCTACTGCATTTTTGAGTAAAATGGTATTTTTGTTGCACATAAGAGTAAACGTGAGCAGTGGCTATTTAATAAGTTAGCACTCAGATAGTACTTTAAGAGCTCCAACTCCGTCTACCACACAACCAAACATATTTCCCCAAAGCCACTGAATGATTAGCAATTTTTTTACATCAGGAGAAACTGCAAGCTGTGAGAATAAAATATATTTTACTGCTTACTTTGAGATTTTTATGGAAAACAAACAATCAATCCATCAAGCTGGCTGAGTTTGTCAAGTTACTGGAGACCAGTTAACTGAATGAGAGTCACTGGAAACAGTTGAGTAAATATTTAAGAAGATCAAATGGAAGAACATTTGGTACAGCACAGCTTGCTGAAAGATTGCAAAGATACCAGCATGTTTCAGGAGAGGCAGGTCACGCCTCAGAAAATTGCTGGAATTCTTTGAAAGTGCTGTATTGCCACCAGGACAGACAAGGGAAATAGAGTGGACTTCGTGTTTCAAAGTATTTGACAAAGTTCCTTGCTTGAGGTTAATGACCTAAGGAGCCAAGGCACAGTACAGAAGAAAAGTTGCTGGAGTGAAAATTGACTTCAGGGCAAAAACCACAAGGAAACTGTAAATATAATTCGTGAGGTGGGAAGAAAGTTGCTGGTGTGTTAGCAGGTGAAAAAATGTAGGGACCTTCCTGGGTAATTTTTGCAATAACAGACTTCAGTATTGGTTTTGGTTTTTTCTCCTTCATTTCTTCTTTCTCTTAGTTTAAGTAATTATTTATAAGGTACTGGATTCATAGCTTGAAGTCTGAACTATTATTTTAATCCAAGGTGCAGGGGGTACCCACATTCCTGCAAACTGGGGTTACCTCCATGCCCTGTTCTGCAGGGAAGGAAGGTTGAGCAGCCTGGCTGATTCCACTTGCCCACTCTGCCCTTGCACTGCCTGCCCTGCACATTGCCTGAGGTGAGGGCATCAAGTCCAGGTTTTCCAAATAAATGTGTTTTTTAAAAAATTATGGTCAAAAGTAGAGTTTTTTTCCCAAACTATTTGTAACACAAACAAACACACAAAAAGGAGTAAACAATAACATTTTCACCACTTGCAAACAAGCAATTCACAGATGCTGCTCTCCAGAAGAAATGTTGAAGGTACAAAATCACATGGAGCAAAAAGAAAAAAAAATAGACCAGAAAAAATTTCAGCAAATCTCATAAAGGGATACATCAAATATTAGAGTACCCATTTCTGAATAGCTTAGCAGTGATCAATAAGACATTTTTAATAGCTTTAAATAGGAAAGAATTGGAAAGTCAGTTGTCACAGAAGGCTAGTGAGCCCAACTGTATGCTTCTAAATGCAATTCCCAACACCACTTGCTGATAGAATGATGGTACCATTTATAATAGCTTGTTATTTGGGTCTGTAACACCATGTATTAATGATTTATTAACCATCTGTAATGATATATATAAATGGACCATGAATACAGCAGGTGCTTATTACACATGGAATTAATAAATTTGCATTCCTAGACACTGTTCCCTTTTCTGTCACTTGTCCACATCCCTTGTTTTGACCTGAGTCCTGACTTGGTGGCAAAACCAGATACAGGGAGAATTCAGAACGAGGTGTTTGGTGCAGAAAGATGTCTGTTCCTCCTGGCTGACCATGTAGATGATAAACAGAAGGATTTAAAGCACCTGCAGTATGTGCACCACTAAACTGTAAATGCACCTTAGCCCAGGTACACAGCATATAAACAGAATAATGTCCTGAAGCAAAGAATAAAAAGCAGCAATATTTGCTGAAAAGGCAACGCTACGCTTTATAGTGTGGGAGAGAGATTTGGGAGCACTTGAAGAAAAATCCCCCGGGTTCCCAGCCCCATCTACAGCCCTGTACAGCTGCAGTGAACAAAGCAAATGTGATTCTGTGTTATAGCACAGGAGCATGAGATAAATCAAGGGAGGTGGTAGTAATGTAAATGTTATATTTATAATGGAAATGCTGATACAACCCCTGACTTACAGAGGTGCTTGGCAGGAGCTGCCATAATATGGAGAGATATCATTTTAGCAGTGTTTGCAGAACTGATCATTGTATCTCTCAAGGAACACCCTGTGCTTGCTCTTGGAGACGCAAACTGCTGGCTATGAATCAGCCAGAATGACTAAATACACACTGCACAAGCCTAACCTGGAGAGAAAGGGAGAAAAAAAATATTCAAATACCGTGTTTGTTCTTTGCATTTCAAAAGCTGAAGGAAGCAATCAAATCCATAGTACTTTCTTCTTCTTCAGTAAGTTGTATTGAAAAACTCAATTGGTTCAGGAGTTATTGATCTGAATTGACAGTGATATTCTCAAATTCATATAAAAGAGCCATCTCATTGCAAACCCATTTAAAGGATCTGTGGTTCAGAATTCACAAAAAATGTTCTCAAGGAACATAAAAAAAGAGAAAAAAAGAAATAGAAAAAAATAATTTTGAGAAGAGATGGTACAAATCATTATGATTTGGTATCACGTGTGATTTGTCAGAAGCAGACAGAAATTCTTGTTTCAGTTTTTTGTAGAAAATATTGCAAGCTTTTTAGCTTGACAAAACTTACACATTGGCAGAAACTATTGAGAAGGGGTGGCTGGCAGGAACAGAGTCTTCTGATGTTGCTGTGGATGAAGTTATGAAGAAGGTGCCATTAAATTTTATCTATGTGAAAGTGTTAGTAGTGACTAAAATCAATAAAAAAGCAAGTTTTTATTTTTTTTAATACAATACTTTCCGAATCCTTGTGAAAGAGGTAAGTGTTTCTATATCAAATCACTGGGCTAAATGAGGAAATTAAGTAACGAACATTAGAAATCAGAGCTCTGAAAAGAATGTAGAAGTCTAGGAGTAAAAACTTAACACCCAGACATACTTTCAAGTGTATTAGAGCACCTAATTCACAGGAGTCAAAGTGTAGGAGGATTTAAAAAACACTCCAAAGTCCCTATCATGTATGTGAAAATAAACCCAGCCCCAAGAACACGTAGTACACTGAAGGAAGAGCATTTAGCTCTTGAAAGAAGGGAGATATAGCTCAGCAGTTCTGACTATGAGACCCTCTCATCAACAAATAAATAGCAGATGAAGAAGATGTAAAAGTTGCTGTGGAGAGAAAAGTACAAAATGGTTTTGTACATGCAGTATCTGATAAACTGAAGATTGCTTCCATTCCCATCTTCCAATCCTATGCTTTTTTCTTTTCCGCCTTCATCAAATTCAGGAGTAAAATACAATTCAGCAAATCCATCCCTCTCTTTTAGCTTCAACACTGGATGCTCTATCTGTTTCAAAAGAAGGTGGAGCTTCTATCCCACTTCAGGAGGTAAGGTTGCTAATTTAGGTAGTAATGAGTTCCTCTAACTTTTTGAAATAAATTTATTAGCACAACAGGAGCTTCAGATAGCTTCATGCCATGAGTACAGTTTGGTGCAGTCTCATTCTCTTTCCAATGGGCTTTAAGACTTACATGGAATGCCCAAACTCTTGAAAGACTTGACAGAAATGCCAATTAAGGAAAGACAAAGGAAGTGCAAAGAAAGGCTTTTCCGTGGGTGAAATACAAAATCAAAAGACAACCCCCTAGCACTGACATTCTTGCCTGGTTTTGCCTTTGACTGGCAACTGCAGACTTTCAATGTGGCAGCATAGGAAAAGACTTTGGAGCTTCGGCACCCACCTTCACCTTCTTGACACCCAGGTGTGATTGGGTTTCCTCTCAAAAACTCTGCAGCAAACTCAGATCACGAGGTGGGGAAAAAAAACACACATGAGAAGTTGTACCACTAACACCGGGGTATTTCCAAGTCAGATGGAAGGTTTGTCATGTCCTTGAATGAAGCATTTGAGCTTCCATAGTTTAATAGCCACTGGGCTTGCTCCTGTGCTTGAAGCTGTACACCTGCCTATGCACGTTACTAGAGCAAGGCCTGGACATTGTTGTGGAGACAAAACCTTGCAAAGAAGATACAGAAAAATACAGGTATCACAGCTCATTTTCCATTAAAATTGATTCATGTCTCTCCTTTTGCACTGAGGGTGTTTATGACACTAGTGACTCACAGGAAAACAAGGGCTGTGGAGGTGACCATGCTCATAAACCACTAAAACTTCTGCTAACAAACAGGAATGGTGATAAATGTGCTGTGCAGGAGGTATTGGATTTATACTGGGGCAAATTCAGAAGAAAGAGCATCAGAGATATACATCTCAGAGCCATTTGGGCTGTAACACAGCCTCACAGTAACTGGAAATGGCGACTTCTCTCCAGCATTTTCTAAGCTGGTCTTGATCTTCACAAAGAATGCTAGCTGTTGGTACAGAGGATTGCAGCTCAGCTTTTTGCATAAAAATTCATGAGACAGTATCTATTTCAACTGTCTTATACAGCACTGAAGAGGAAGGAAAAAAAAAAGTTTAGCACTACAACTGAGACAGGATTCATTTTGAGTAATGATTGCAAACCAGTGGTGGAAATTACAGATGCTGCTTGGTTCACTATTATTTTGCAGCTTCTCTAGTAATCTTCAGTGATCATTTATAACAGCATGTCTGATGACTTTCAAAACATAACTGGAAAGGATACTTCTGTGGAGAATATGGCTACTCAGAGGAGAAATCAATCTCTGCTGCTCAGGGAGTCAGCTTCATGGGGAATATCCTAATGTACAATGGTAGAAGGGCCCTGGCAAAACACAGTGCAGGCAAGCCTTGCTTATGTAGAGTAATAAGCTGAGGTGACCCAAAAAACCCAGAAATGGCATTAGTATAAAAATTAACAAATAAATAAAAAGTTACAGTAAAACAAGTAAACATTAAGAATGTTCTTTTAAAAAGATTAATTACTCCATGGAAGTAATTAATAATAAGAAGAACTTTTGTTAGAATGATGAAGTCTATCCAGAACCTGGCAAAGCAGACATGTAAAGGCAACACAAAAGTAATATTAAGTAATAAGCAATGGCAACAACCACTTGAAATCTCTGGCTGCTTTGTGGCCCATGCAAGAGGATAGTGTGGTCCCCCCCTCCACTCATACTGGATATATATCAGTGTCATGTGAGCCACCATATCACACCATCTGCAGGCTCAGCCAAGAGGCCCCAGACTGAGCAGGAATGCAGAACTATCTCCTTACAGTTTAAGGAACACTTGAAGCAAATACTTCCCCCCAAAAAACCTGAAACAGGCTATGGTAGAGAAAGCAAGAGGGTGTTTTAATAAAATTTATGTGGTTGCTAAGGTAGTTGAGCAATCATATTAGCTCTGGGATTCTTTGGTTTTCTATTACAGCTTGCAGGATGTTCAAATTTACATTTAAACCACTACAAAGCCCTCACAGCAAACAAGACAGTCAAAGACCCCCTGATCCCATACCTGCCAGTCTCATCCTGCTACAGCTCACCTCCAGCTTCCACCCAAGCTCAGTATCTCTTACACACCTCACTGAGGTTTGACCAAATGTTCTGCAGCCCAGGGTTGCTCTGAATCACAGGTTTTGGCCAAACCTACATCTATCTGGGTTTGGAGTTTTTTGGTGTTGGTTTTGTGGGTTTGTTTGTTCGTTTGTTGGTTGTTTTTTTGTTTGTTTGTTTTTTGGTTTTGTTTTTTTCTTTGTTTGTTTTGGGGGTTGTTTTGTTTGGGTTTTTTTTTTTTTTGGTTGGTTGGTTTTTTTGTTGTTGTTGTTTGGGTTTTTTTTGCTGGTTAATGCACCACTCCAGTGGTCTTGGCCATTCATGTTCAAGACAAACACATGGTGTGCACACACATGTATATCCATTTCAAAGAACGTATTAAGTGCAGTTCCAGCTAAATTGCAAGGTGCAATTTAATACCAGCAATTAACTGTGCACATATTTTTGAATACAAACTGCAGCAGCACAAGTGCTAGCAGTTAGATGTCTTTTCATATGGTGAAGTTTAAAAATAACTTTAGGGTACTTTTGTCATGGCAAATGCTTGCACAAGGTATTATTAGAGCAGTTATTCACACAAGCTGAAGACAAAATCTGCACCATGATAGACAGTAGAGGCATCTGGGAAGTAAAAATGCAGAAGAGATAGAAAATACCACCAGGAAATATGCAGACAATTGCTCGGATTCCCACCATGTCTATAGTCAGGACTATGACCTAATTGGCTCTCTATTTCTTTTGCTTAAAAATTAAGAGGTAAAATCATAAACAAAAACTGACCATGATGTCAGAACAGCACAGCATTAATTCATTCTTTCCATTTTATCCTAGATAAATAACTTTGAACTGGTCACTTTTCAACTTCGGGAGTCCTTCCAAGTGAGACCATTAAAACACAATTTCTTACCAAGAAAAGGAACACAATTTCTTACCATTTCCCTGTGGAGGGAAATGCACAGGAGCACATGCAGGAATCCCCACCAATTAATCACAAGTCATTAATCACAATCCATTGTCATTTTACCCCGGATAAATGTGATGAACTGGACTCGCAAACCTGCCATGTATCAATGACTATCATATGGACACAAATGAGTTCTCTGGAGTGGCACCAGTCCTACAGGACTGAATTCAGGGTGGAAAATGCTTGGGAACCTTAGATCCCAGCTCTCCTGTGGCTCCTCCATGTGGTTCCAGTGTCGGAGAGCCAGAGCTGACCCTGAGGAGCCCCGACAGCCTTGAGCAGGGAGTGTGCAACTGAGCAGGGAGGGGAAGGCAAAACCACCCCAACACTTCCACCTCCACTCCCACAGCTTCTCCAAGGCCTTGTGGCCACCCAGCTGAGCAGACCTGCACGTCCTATGGGCCCTGCTCCTGCAGAACTGGTACAGTACACATTCTGTACCCAACGGATGCAGGAAAAGGTCAAATAAAGACTATTTATAGTTGGAAGTTATGGGGATTTTTGAAGGATTTTTAAACTAGTTAGATATGGGATTTTTTTGAATTGTTTTAGATGATGTGGTTTGTTTTCATATTTTTATATAGATAAGAAGGGTGAGTTTGGTTTACAATGTTATAGAATGGTTTAGAAGATCACAATGCCCTTACTTACAAGACTTAAGGAGTTATTGATTAATAACACACTGCTAACAAGGATATTTATGTTTTTTATCTAATCCTTCAATATTTTGTCATATGGACTTATGCTACAGTGTAAGATAACAAGCCAATCCTGTTATGATACATAAACCTACAGTGCTGCATTCTAATCTCCTTTACCTTTGTAATTATTTTATTTTTTCTATATCTTAAACTCTGAAATTCTAAAGTTTCTTTTACTTAGTTTAAAGTGCCTCTGCCTTAAACTATAAATCCACATTCTAACTTCTAGCACCTAAGTTTGGAAGACTTTTCCAAGGTCTCAGATCAAATCCTGTGTTTGACTTTAAGCTTTGGCTTAGAGGCCCAAAGTTCTGAGGGTTCTTTGCATTTTGGATTCCAACAGCAGGTACTGATCAGTAGCCAGTACTGATGGATAATGGTTAAGAATGCAGATGGATAAAGCACCCTTTTCCTGGGATTACATGCTTGTTCCTAATCACTTCTGCTCATTTATTTCTTCCCCTCCTCTTCTGTTTCTGAGAATTTTGCTGTCACTTCTAGGAGCTGAAGCTTGTTTTTTCACCATGATGCAGGATTTCAGAACACCCCAGCACACAAAAAGGAGTCCTTAATCTGTGACTAAATCAGTGCATCAGTGGCACCCTTCACATCCAAAGCAGAGTTGGGCTTTTCTTCCTGGGTGGGTCACAAGAGAAGAAAATGTGAGAGCAGCCACATCTGTGTTGCAATAAGCAGCCTGCTCCAGCTTAAAGAAACACGTCCTTCCACCAGAAGGATAACAGCCCAGGTATCAAATAGTTATCCAATATAACTTCCATGGAAGTCAATAAGACCTGGACATAATGAAAAACTATAGGGCTCAACTAAAAAAGACAAACCAAACCAAATCAAATGAAAAAAAACAAAGCAAAACAAAACCCAAAACAACAAAAAAAACACTCAAAAACAGACACAAATCCACAAAAAAACCAAACAAACAAAATGTCCCACTAAAACCAAAACAAAAAAGCCCCAAACAAACAAAAAAATCAAACTCCACCCTCAGTTTAAATGTTTTTCCAAAGGTATCCTTTTTATTATGAATCTCATGACACTTGATGTTTTGACGTTTTCTTGAAGCCCTAGCTCAAGAAGGAATGAAATAGTTTTCCTTTTTAATTAAAAAAATCTTTCTAGAGTTTAGTCATGACAAATAAATAAATAAATAGATAGATAAAACCAGAATGTACTTTGACAGATTTGAGAAATAAGAAACCAAATTAAAAGAATGCCTTTCCATTATTAAGAAAAATACTAAAGTAACTTAATTTTAAAGTAACTTAATTTTTAAGGTGACAGTGTGATCTTTGAAACCTGATTTACAATATTCTTCCAATCTATGTAAGTCCACAGAGCCAACACATTGTTCCTTCTCAAATGTCTTCTTGAAACTCACCCTGGAGAGCACAAACCCTTGTCCACAATGTACCTGCTCTGCCAAGTCTCTTGTAAGGGTTCGCTGATACCTTGAATAATTCTGCTGATTTACCTTGAATTCTGCAGTCTCACCTTGAATTCTGGTGATTGATTCACCCTGAATTCTGCTGTCTCATGACTCTTCCTCTCCTGCCTTGGGTATTAAGGAAAAAGTCACAGTCAGGTTACTGGAACTTAAGAAGTTAACAACAGATGAAACACCAGTGATGCTCACGCTGCTCCCATGTGGAAGCTGCAATGAAACATTAATTTCAGCTGGCTTCATTGACAAGTGCAACTGTGCCATGAATCCTTGCAGTGGTCACACACTTAAGCAAGGAGATTTAGGGTCCTGCAGTTGTTGCATGTGCAACAAAATTGGAAATTGTTTCCACTCCTGGCTGATACGTCCTGATGCATTTCCATTTCCTGATGCATTACCACCACAACTGATGTGTTCCTGGTCCTCTCTGCATCCTCACTGGAGCCTGGAGCACCACCTGCTTGAAGGAGATGCAGAAATACTGAAATACACAAGGCCACAGCCTTGAAACTATTGGGTTTTCTGGCAGGGGTAGAACAGAAGAAGAGTAAATTCATAACGACACAGGCCCTGTGTGCTTTGAAAAGTCCATTCCAGCCTTCTGTGTTTTCCTGTTAAAGCTGTAATTATTCATGCAGTTTGTAGTATACTGTAGATACCCACAGCACCTTGTGTTAATATATTAGGAACTAGACACAAAAAAACCCCCCATCTCCATATTCATAGATGAACACTGCAAGTGAATTGCTGACAGAATGTTTCCTGGGGTGGAAAGAATGGAGAAGTTTCTGTTTTATGGGTTGCCAGAGGGAATAGTTTCTAATGCACAACTTGTGCATTTGGTGGAAAATGAGCACAGTCCCAAAAACAACACCCTTAGCTCAAGGTTTTCCATTATTGAGTTGTTTTTATTTTATTTACAATGCAAACAAAAGTGCTGATTATCATGATTCAACACTCTCTAAGAGAGATCGAAGCAGTAAATAGAGTAGGCAGTGAGACAGAGGGACTTGCCACCATACCCAGGGCACAGCATTTCTGCAGGTTTCCGATATTTTGGGAAGGATGCTCCTTGGCCTTGCATGTGCACTTAGACATTTCTTGCAACTAAGAGTCCCAGTATCTGACTCTCTCTTCTGCTCTTTTGTGGCCTTCTTAAAACCTGTAGATGTTTTTAGGATTTCTTTTAAACATCGATTTTGCAACATCTGGAGACCATGTAAAACTTAAATTAATATAGTTCCAAGCCCAAATGCTCATGCAGAAATTATTAGAACTCTGCAGAAGTGGTAGGCACCAGCCTTATCTTGCCAGGTTTAGACTCACCTTTGGGGCAGGGCCATGCCTGAATCAAGAGTCCCACCAGATGTTGTGGGGCTTGTTTGAGACAAGATAAGGCAGAAAGCAAACATCCACCACCACTTCTCACCACTAACAACCTCACTGAATTTTTCATGGGATTCCCTGACTACAATCTGGACAACAATTGCCTTGCCTGAACTCACTGTTAAGTGACATTAACCATAAAACCTTCCACATGACCCTAATCTGCTTGGTAGGAGGAAAGGCACTTCAGGAATTGCCAGATCAGGCTTGGAGGAAGTTTCACTGACTTCACTGGGTGACCAGAAGTTGTGCTGCCTCCAGCCTTTTGGGGCTACAAGTATTATTTGAAGGTGCTGCAACAGGTCTGAGAATTGAGTTCATTAGAGTTGTGTTGGATTTATATGGCCAGTTTTTGGCAGCCACACTCTCACTCTCCTGTGGCTGGACAGGGGAGAGGAAACATAATGAAGAGTTCATGAATTGAGATAAGGACTGGGACAGATCACTCACCAAATACTGTTATGGGAAAACCAGACTGAATTAGAGATATTACTTGAATTTGTTGCTAACAAAATCAGAGCAGCGTAGTGAGAAGTAAAATAAACCCTTAAAAACAGCTTTCTCCCATGCCTTCCTCCTATCCAACTCAGCCTCCTCCCCCAGGAGGCACAGGAATACAGGGAATGGAGGTTGGGTCAGTTCATCACACGTTTTTTTCTCCAGATGCTCAGGTAGAGGAGTCATTCCTCTGCTGCACCACAGGGTCCTCCCACGAGAGACAATTCTCCATGAGCTGCTCCAAGGTGAGTCCACCCCCAGAGCAGCAGTTCTCCATGAACTGCTGCCGTGTGGGTCACACTTCCATGGGGACAGCCCTTCAGGCACAGCCTGCTCCAGCGTGGGGTCCCCAGGGGCTGCAGGTGGATCCCTGCTCCCCCATGCCCTCCATGGCCTGCACAAGTTTGGGTTTTTTTCTTCTTTATTCACTGGAGACTGATGCAGGATAACACGTAACTGAGTCATAGGAATCCTCCTCTACAGTCAAGCATGATAGTATGAGAGAACAGACTGGACCAGAAAGGGAAAACTTTTACTAAAGTTCAGGAATGTTTCAAGGACATGGGTAATCTGGCTTCAAGTTCCCAGATATGTGTGGCCTTGGTTGTTTAGTATCTCATGACTTGACCTCTAAAGCGAGAGCACCTGGCAGAATGGAAAGGAAAATTTAAGAGAAAACAAGAAGAGTGTGGGGGACTCTGTCAGTCCTGTGGCAATGAGGACATTGGTCAGCAGGACTTGGAAATGCAGGAATTCCAGACTTGAAAAATCATCAAAAGCAAAAGTAGTCCTTTGTAGTCTGCTCGCAATTGTTTTGCCTGGCAGCTTGAAGCTCACACAGCTGCTGTTTTCAGTTTTGAGGCAGAAAGTGCCACTGTCTGTGCAGGTTTCAGCTGGAATTTGAAGCCATCCAGAAACCACGACGAAGAACTCTGCCCACCACTCTACCAGAGCTGGGAACACCAAATGTGGTCCCATGGGTGGGACATCTGTTGGCAAAAATAACCCTGATGAGAAATTCTGCCATTTCCATATACTCAGGATGATCTTGGACCACTCTTGACTCCCATCAGTCTGGCACATTCAGAAACCTGTGTGAGGACATTCTGTATGATGAAAGCCTAATTTACCATGGTATGCAAGTATTTGACACAAATACCCTTTATTACGAGGATTTTGTGTTAAGAAGAGTATTTTTTTTTTCTCCACTAAACTTGCATGGTTATATAAATAAAAAATGGCATCATGTACAAACTGGAATGCAAAATAAAGAATTTTTGAGATCTAGTACATGTGGGGAAATTTTTTTTAAGATTAATTTATTTCATATATCCATGCTAATGTGGTATTAGCATTTGTATTAAGGACACCTGAGTGCCCCAGCTGAGGACAGATCCCTGTGGTGCCAGAAACTGAACCTACCCAGGGGTTAGAAATCATATTAGTTCCTTCCTTAGATGTTCTCAGACAAATAAATAGAAGAAACACATATTCTCATTTTACAGTCAGGCAACTGAGGCATGAAGAAATTAATCACCATTCACAGAGCCTGAAGTAAACACCAGTGTTTCTCAGTCCTACACCTAAGTGGTAAGGCTATTCTTTCTTCCATATACTTTCTCTGAGACTCTTTACATTTTGTTAGTTAAATACAAGTGACAGTGACTTCAGTCACGATCAAAAAGAGTTCCCATATTTTCCTTGCCATAAAAGGATGCTGTTGTTCATCAGCTGTAGGGCACATCTATATAATTTTCTCAGGCAATTGTCTTCTCACTGTGTGGTGCCTCACTTCTGTCTTTATAACACAGATAAACTATGAACTGGAACTGTTGCTCTTTTCCTTCAACTGGTCATAATAATCTCTCCCCACATTAAAAAAAAAATTTAAAAATATCATGGCCATTTATTTTTAGAAATTAGTAAACAAGCTTCTATTTTCAAAAGAGGATGTCTACACTAGTGAAGAGTGAGTTCCCCCCACGAAGCATCTGGGTGTGTTCCTGGGCAAGACTTTGGCAGATGTGGGAGAGGAGATGAAAACACTGCAGGAAGTGGGAACCTGTTACTGACTGCTCCAACCAGCAGAGCAGTTTTTTTGACAGATACATCCAAGTGCATATTTGTGTATGTTTGTGTGGAAACTGGGGACCCTGTCCAAGCCAACAGTAAGGAAAATACAGCTGGATCCAGTGCACAGTGTCTCAATTCTAAGGATACTCTACAGATTCCAAAAAAAGCAAAGCATAAGTAAAGTTCTTTCCAGTGCCCATCTCAGATTGCTGGAGACATGAGAGGGATGCAAACATAGAGAAGCTGCAGATATGGACTAAAATTATCTGAAAGAAGAAATCCCCAGTAACTTCCATGGCCCTTTGGTGAGGTCTCCAGGGAGCAGATGATCAGCAGAGATAACATTGTGAAACCGTACAGCATTTCCTCTGTCTGTGTTACATATTTAGCAATGTACCATCAGGACTGCAGAGGACAGCAGTATTTCTTGATTATACAATATCATGTATTTATTCAAACTTTTCTGTGGAAGACAGGAACATAATACATTATAAAACTATTTATTTTTCTACCACTACCAATTTTTTTCTCCAGTCACTCCCAACTCCTTGTTTTCAACATCCATGATACATGAACTTCAGCTTTCATCTAGAGATACCCACTAGATCTGAAAAACAGGAAAAGTTTGGTTACAGCAGCAGAAAAAGTACATTCAGACCTGCATCTGAAATTTATTTTGTCATAAAATTAAATTCCATTTTTCTTTAAAGAAGAGTTTCCCTTCTCTTCAGCTTATCAAGAAAACTCTTAACATTGTTTTTCTTCATTACAGATCAACATGGGCTTTGGCTAACTGAGGTATAAAAGTTGTCTTACATAATGTGCTGCTGTTCAAATCACTGGACACAATCCCAAGACTTAGGTGGAAATTTGTGTCTTTCAGACAAATCTTCCTCCTCCTAATGTGGCCTTTCCCCCTTATTTATTGAACTGGTGACCAGAAAATGTAGGAGGTGGGGGGGAAGCAACAACAAAGGGATTCTTGACTGGCCCAGCAGAGGAACAGACCTTCTGGCACTTTTCCAGCAGCCCTGACATTGAGGTTATTACAGAAATCCAATCACATGCTTTACAATTAGAGCTCGGGTTATCAAAATTACTGGCTTGTTTTTCACCATGTCTAAGGTGAAAGGTGACAGAAAACAGCAAACTAACAGAGGACTGGTAAATACAATTGTCAAGAATACGGGCAAAGCACAACAATTAAGAAATGACCATTGGGATTAGGGTCCTCAGCCCCACATAAGACCTCTGACAATGAATTTGAAGCATGACTGACAGAGGATCATGACTGCACTGTTTGGAGCTTGGATCTTGTAAAGCCCCTCACCAGAGCCCTGACACAAAAGTAATTAAATAAATCATAGAGAAAAATGGCACGTCCTTCACATTTGGGACCACAGACACTGCTCGTCGTTCCATGACACACATGCAATGATGGGGGGAAAAAAATATTAAGAAACTCGAGTCTAGGCAACATTTTAAAGTTCTAATTACAGCGAAAATTCTTCAGGCAAACACTAGAAAGAGTTAAAATGGCCCCGTTATTCCCCAGTCTTGTCTGTCTGCCTTTTAATTCCATCACCTGCTGCCATCCAGAGAATCTCAGGTTAAACGATTTGATCATGCCTCCTGTCCAGGGCAATGACACAGGTAAGTAGGAAGGTGCTGAGAATTTGAGTGGTGTCAGCACGGGGCGAGACCTCTGTGCTGCCCAGGGCCATTCCCTCACACTAGTGCCTTCCAGGGATTCAGGATCTGGATGAGCTGGATGCCAGTGACACAAAATCAACCCACCAGGCAGCACAAAACAATGGGCAAATGCCTGCAAGGGCTGTGAACAATCTGAAGAGTGAAAGGAAGGTGCAGCCTCCCAAGACTATACTTAGTTTTGTTTATCACCAACGATTAACCCTGCTCTAATTTACACCCTGCTAAGCATACCCGGGTCACAATCCGTTTGTGTGAGGAACAACACAGGATTCAAGATCCAACTCTTGTTTTTCATTCCTTTAAGCAACAGCTGACATAAAGTCTTGTTCCAGATTGTCTCTTAACAGCCTGTGGAGGGATCATGTATTCTGGGCACCAAACCAGCATCAACACTCCCGGGTGGGGATGGATGGTGAGAGGAGAAAGACAAGTGGAGGTACAAGCATCTTGCCAAAACAAAACAGCAGAACTTCCTGGCTTCTCCCCAGCCTCTACAATTTATTGTCCTTCTCAGATAAAGGTGGAAACTCCAGCAAGGAGGATTCTTGCAGATCCCACACTGGGTCGTTCTGAATGCTGGGGAAGACAGTGCTTGCCCTGGTTGTGCAGGAGTGGGTGATTATATCACACAGCACAGTCAGCGGGCACATCCAGGGAATATGCTACTTAGGAAGTAAAGCAGTTGCAGTGAGCAGTAAGTTGAGCTATTTGCACAACCTACCGGGGAAGAAATAATACCTTTTTTTTTTTGTGCAGAAGTACAAAAAGTACATGGTAACACAACAGAAACATGTTCTTAAGTAAACAAGTGTTTAAAAAAAAGCTGTTGTAAGAATGTAATGGTTGGGCATTCAGGTTAGTGCGTTTGCCAGGGTTTCTACAGCAACACAGTGAATTAAGTTTCAGTCATGATGAAATAGACTTCTGTTTTGACTATGTAGGAATTCAATTCACATGTCTTCCACTTTCCAGCTCGCTCACTCTTCTTGACTCTTTTCAGGGGAGAAAAAGAGAATGAAGGAGGCACCACCCACCATCCATTCAGCCTGACAATGTGGCTGCTAAAGTGCACACGTATGGACTGACCACTTCACTGTGCTTGCAGCACAGATGTTACCTTCTAGAGGTGAATCTGCTGCTGTTCAATGAGCTTGGGAGATGCTGAGTGCTTCAGAGTCCTGTTGGTTTCAAAGGGAAATCCAGTATTTTCTACACCCTTCTTCCACTCCAGGATCAAGACCTCTGAGAAGCAGTTCAAAACAGTATTGCAACCTACAGTTCACATTTAAAACTCAGGGCCTTTTGTACATTTTTTTTTTTAGGATGCTTTGGACATCCTCCTTTGCCTGCCCTCATGTGTTATGTAGAAGAAACATAACTGGTTTATTAATGCTAGCTTCAGTCACATACACATTCATAGACACACTCTCAGACAAATCCCTCTCTCTATTACAATAAATATCTCATAAAAAATTACATACCCTGAATATATTCAGCAGCAAAATAGCAGCTGTTGCATAGTTTGAGGGTTTTTTATTTTTAACTTATTAATATGCTGATCATATTCTTGTAATCAGAAACAAGGGACATTAATCTCATAAAATATGTAAACTGTATTTTATCAGGAGAAAAAAAAAAAGGGAAATGTCAAAGCCGTAGCTTCTCTCCTTTCTTTTCTTTGCTTCATAAGGTGAGAAGACATCTGCAGGTGGAGCTGAAAGTGACTGCAGGTTACCACCACAGGCTCAGAGCAGCAGATGAGAGATCAAGTGAGAACAGTCAGCTTTTAGTCCATAGTTTAATTTTTGTCCTGATCAGTGGCTGCTCGGTGAGTCACAGTACATGTGAGCAGAGTTGGTGGGTGCCTCTGAACCCATCTCAGAAGAATCATGTTTACAAAAGGGATCTTTTGTAAACAGAGACAAACAGGTCAGCACCTACAAGGAGAGTGAGACCCTTTTCAGTGACTAAAATAAGTATTTTATATCACCACTAGACAAGGAGAAGAGGGGCTGGCCTTCTCATTTGCTTCCAACTTGCTTCCATGAACAATTTCTTCAGAAGAAATGCCAAAGTTTGTTAAGGAAAGAACCAAAGGCAGGGGCCATGAATTGGCAGGGAAGAAATTCAGGTTCTTTGGTATCAAATCTGAGGTGTTTCAAACAGACCTGATAGGGAATAAGAAGCTATTTGGTGGTTTCTGAAAATCTCAGCTTCCACACAGCAAACTGAATAAGATCAAAAACTTGGGGTAGCTATGTGTTTAGTCAGTGACCAATTTAGGAGAAAAAAACCTGAAAATTCAAAACCAAACAAGGCAGAGCTGCATTTTGAAATTAGACTCAACAAATGTTTATATTTTATTGAGCTGAGGACATTGAGCTCTTTAGATGTTTTTACACTTTAATCAATATCATTCTCTAGGTTCATTAAAAACAGAAGTGAGTGTTTCAAACCCACGAGTAGGGAGAGGGCAATGCAAAAGATACATGAGTTGGATCAGTTAAATTGTTTTTTAGTGATGAAACACAATTAAAAATAATTGGGTCTTCCTGGGCTTGCCATACACTCTCTTCAGAGGGAGCAGCACTCTGGTCATCTTCACTATAGCCAACCAAGAGATACCTTCACATTGATGATTGCATCAAATCTGATTTATACTGACCCTGCAGGATTTGTCATCTAATCCTCCATGAACAAATCCAATCACATGAAGTTACATCTGGTGAGGCCAGTCCAGTTATATGCACAAAAATGCAGAATAACCTTTGAAGAAGCTTGGAGGCAATAAGGTAATTACAGCCTTATAGACAACACCGAGTTGGTGAAGCCAACAACTAAAACTTTTGCCTTGATTTTTCCAAATTGAAGGGTGTCTACAGCTGCAGTTTTTTGTTTGCTTCCACCCCTAACCTACCATAAATTAGTTGCAAACTGTGCTTTAGATATCAAATGCATACCTGAGTCTGAATATAAATTTTATGTCTGGAGGAATCTTCTGGTTTAATATCCCTGCACATGAGGAAAACTTTGAGAAAGATGCCCCAGGAGCCATGAATTCTGTATGAAATAAGGAAGCATTTTTGATTTTTTTTTTTTTGACAGTGTGTCTATAGTGCTGTATTAAGTCCAAACCGACCTACCCTTAACATCCTTAAGCAGATAAATTGAGGAAGGTCAGGATTTGTTAGAAGCCAGATGAACATGTGGGGTAGAATGCCTGTGCAAAACCTGTGTGCTGCCTCTTTCCTCAGGAACGTGGGAGCTGTCAAAAGTCAGGACGAGGGATTGTTTTGCCTTCGGTGTGTTCTGCCATCCTTATGTTCTGTGGCGTGGATGCAAACTGTGACTTGTGGTACAGCTGAGAGAGGAGCTTAACAGAAGGTAGAACCAGTGCCCCTGAGGACAGCCAAAGATGCAGAGGCAGCCCTGGGCTGTTCTACAGGCAACAAGACACAGCAGCTTCTGTAGCCGAATAACAATTTGGGTAACAGACTCACACCTGCACCTGCTGTAGTCAAAATGTAGCAGTTTCATCACTGAGTGCCCCACACTGACCTCAAATCTTTCTCTGAACCAGAACTGTAGCCATAGAAATTAAATAACTAAAGGATTAAGCCAAAGTGAAAAAATTTGAATTGGATGGCTTTTCTTTTTTTTTGTGAATTTCCATAGAAGATGTTTTACATCTGATAACCTTGCTAGACAGATAATTTATGATCCATGGTCACTGAAATGAAAATCAGAAGACACTTATGAGTTCTGTTTGAATATTTGCTGTTTCTGTCCTTTTTTACAGGATGCTGGTGAAATTTGTAGAATATAATGCCAACCCTGACCCCAGAAAAAAATGTTATTTGGGAAAAAAATCTTCAGGAAAACCCTGGTAGATTAGCAAGTGAAGGTATCCACAGGACAGTAAGAGGCATTTAGCCTCAGACCTTGGGCTGCCACTTGCTACTTTTACACTGATGAGCTCTGGAGTTCCAGCATGAGATAGGACAACAGCTGAATAATCCCAGTTCAGGTACTGGCACATCTGGAATGCCTGAGGTTTCAAGCTCTACAAAGATGCTAAAGCCTTGCTCAAAAAGATTGAGAACTAGAAAAATGCAGTGCTTACTGATAAGGCAGATAAGGTCAGTCAGACCCACCAAACAGTCTGACAAATGTTACTGATGACCCATGGAAAACAAAGCACTGGAACCAGCATAAGATGATTGCAGGAATGATGACCTCAGAGTGAGAAGAGTGATCTTCCTGCACAGACATTTCATAAACTGATGTCCAAACAGGAACTTTGAAAATGTTTTCAGACATCAGCTAGGAAAAAAAAGTTGGCAAGGAAGTTAGATTCAAAGGAGGTGGGAAGCAACCTAGAAATACATTATTTGTAAATCAGATTAGACAACTGGACACTGAGCTCTTACTTTCTCAGTGCCAGCATGAAAAAGAAGGAAGGAAACAAAAATTATAGAAATACCATTCATGTATTCCTGGCTGAAGTAATTTCCAGGCCACTTGTCTTCTTTGCTGTTGGAACTGGCTTGGTCCCCAGCAGAAAAGTGGTTTACAAGGCATTTGCAGGCCCTGCAAAATCTGATGATCATAAGAATTAAATGAAGGTGCAGAATTTCACAAAAATGAAGCAGTATCAAAGTTTCTTAAAGGTACTCAAGCGGTCAATGGAGAAGACACAAGCTTTGGTGTCCAGGAGAGAGCTCCAAGTCACAGTGCCTGACAAATTACAAAAATTTTGCACAGCTACGGGAAGAAATCACATTCCTATTTCCTCAAAGAATGCAACAAATGGGATATTGAAAAACTAAACTGTATTACAGTGTTCTTTGTACATCCTATAAGAGCCGCTCACCTTTAAGTTCACCGAAGACCTTGATGAAGATATAAAATATTTAAAATAATCTCCTGCATTCTGTGCTTGAAATAAAAGATGTAAATTGGCCCAGAAGGCTTCAGCAAGGAAAGATGGAACTCTTGAATCAGACTCATAAGACTGACTAACTTTAATAATATGGCACAGCACTCTCCCTTGGGTTTGTTGCATACACAAGTCTCCGTGTCTTTTTTGAAGTGCCATGCTTTTATACCACGTCAAGAGAGCAAAGGACTTTTCACAAGTTTTTGTTTTGTTTTGTTTTTTAATTTGGGCAAACACGGAAGCTTTCTCTCAGATCCTTCAGAAGCTGCAGAAGTTAACATGCCATCTGGATGTCCCTGAAGTGTAACAACAGAAACTGAGCGGCTGCTGTTATCAGCCTTCTGCACCACAAAGGCAAAACTCAGACTTTGGACTCCAAAAAAACAAAACAAAACAAAAAATTCTTCTCACTCTTAGGACATTCCAGGCTTAATCAAGGGCAGTCACACAGAGGTATTTTGGGATGCAAACCTAACCTGCTGGGTCAGAAGCTGGGAGTAGACAGCTAGTGCCAAAGACAATGGGAAGGAAAGGGATGGCTGTGTCAGCAGTGCCAAAGCTGCGTCCAGGCTCACGAAATGGCTCCGTGCCTGTGCTGATCACACCACTGTGGGTTCACGTGTCTGCTACAGACTCACAACTGCATCAAGCTGTAGCAGCTGACGGTCTATACAATCAGAAGGGCTGAGAAGGAGGAGGTGAGTGTGAGCCTGCTCCTCAGGGATTTTGAGAAAGGGAAAATCATCTCAATGTTGGGAAATTAAAGCTAAAGACATCACTACCAGAGGCAATAATGTGGCCTGCCTTAGCAGGCATTTTTAACCCTCAGAACATCTCATCCTCAGATAGACATCTCAAGTAGGTCAGTGGATTGTGTCCTAGAAAGATTTATTCCTTTCCATTGCCTATAAAACACAACCCAGATGATTAGCTCAGATTTAGATATCTAGAACTAAGTGAGCTAAGATGCTTTCATCGTAAGAAGATACGATTATTTGCTTTGTTATTTAAACAAGGAATAAAAACATCATACTTCTGAGAAGAATCACTTTCTGCCTGGCAAACAATTGTGGTGTTAGAATGCAGCAAGATGGTTTCCTTAGGCACCCAGAGATTGCAGATATCACAACACAGCTGTAATTCATTGCTGGGGACCACATCTGAACGAAGCCTTCAGGCATAAGTAGTGCTAATAAGCAGCATTAGAAGTTACTACCCAAACTGCACCAAAAGCTGACATTTTGATCACATTGACTCTACGTGATTAAAGTATCTAGAGACAGAAAAATTGTCCCTTAAGAAGGGGTATAACTTCAGACTTCTGACTGCTGTAATTTGCAGCATCTCCATTGACTCCAACCAGACTCTGCTAAATTACCCTGCAATGGATCTGCCCATTCCTACCAAACTGGGGTGCTCAGCTAATTATCAGAACACCCACCTTGCTTCGCATCACAGGTGCAGCTGCAGTGGTCTGAGAGTCCATTCTTCCACAGAAATCCTCGTGCAGCCTCAACAGAAACAGACACGTTTGCCTGGTCAAATACTCCAGCTGCTCCACTGGCAAATGCTCCCTTGTTTCTGTAATTACTTTATGCTTTTAAAAATATTTTGTTTGATTGGGTGTTTTGTTTGCAGTATTGTCTAATGAACAGCAGAGGATGCACAAAGAATACGTGGACAGGAGTACGAGGTGTCAGGTACCCTACAGGGCCCAGCTTTCTGCAAAGCCAGAGTTTCCAACACCTTGCACACCAGAGGCACAGAGAAATTCTGGCTGCTGCTCCAGGTTCATGCACTCCCCAATGGCATGAACAGAAACTAAACAGCCACACCTTTCCATGACTGAGTCCTTTGTATCATTTCATCAGTGTTAACTGTGCTCCTCATCATCCATTCAAGTACCTGAATGCAGGCAAGTTTTCTCTTAACACAAAATCTGCCTCATGCAAAAATTAACACACTCTGTTATTTCTTAATTTTGTGGGTGTTTGAAGTAGGCAGGAAACTTGTCTTATTAGTCAGTCATTGGTTGTCATCTCTCTGATTACAGATTGAAACATTAAATTCACGGATTTTCACTAGGAAAAAAAAAAAAGCATAAACAGATGAAATATCTGCATGGCTTTATTCAGCTTCATGCTAGTGAGTTAGCAAAGAAGCTGTCCAAAGTGATAACTTGGTGAACCTGAAAACAAGAGATCTCTAAAACTTATGGGTTAAATAACCAGGGAGGAAAAACCACTTGTCTAATTGGAACCTTGGCCACTCCCAGGTATGTCTATGTTTAAAAGGGCAATTAATTGGTTTCCTGTGTTTGACAGCAGTGAGGAGGCCAGCAAGGAGATCCAAAAGGAAAATAGTATCATGAATTACCCTGGGGAAAGCTGCAGCTTGTTGCTTATTCAAAATTTCATCATGAATAGCCTACAACTTCAGGTTTAGAATTTTTTTTCATATATTTTGGATGTTATTTCTACTTTAGCATATGGATGTGAAATCTGGAAATCCATCAGAAGTATAGGCAAATGTCTAAATACCTTCAAAAGCAAATTGTTATAAAAATACCTGATATTACAAGGAATTAATTTATGAAAAATACTGAGATGCCTCAGACAATCAGTCTTAAAAATTATCAAGTAAGAAAATAGAACTATGTGAAGTATGAGCTAATAATTAAATCAGAGCATCTGCCATTGCAAGTGTTATGAAATGCTGTGAAAAGGCTCATACAAAGGGGTTTAACTGGCAAAATTGTCAGAACTTCACAGCACAGAGGCTTTGGAAATTGCATCCCATCACTGAAGTAACTGAATGAACTTTAAGACACAACTTATGTTTCTTGTGCCAGGAAGGATCCAGATTCAAATTGTTGAATAAAAAAAAACCCACTGAATCTCCTGAACAGACCAAGTTTGTAAAGACTTACAACTGATACACAGAGGGAAAAGTCTTAGAATTTTTTTCTCACCAGGCTTACTGGCAAACTTGAGGGTGAGATATGTTCCCAGAAACATTGATCAGCTCACAAGTCAGTTGTGAATAGGAAAGCAGCAGCAAAACCTGTTATTTGCAATGAATTTTTAAAAATTTATTTCTAATGCCTACTTTTTTTACAAACTATTTTCTGCCCATTAATTGAATAACATACATTGTTTTTAATGTTTTGGGTGTTTTCTTTTAAAAAGAAAAGACAGCAAAACCAATTTTTTTATATAGAGCAGAGGTAAAAAAAAAAATGCTTATTGTTCTGATCTGGAATGGCAATTAAACTAAAAATCAATTACATTTCTTCTAAATGGATCACAGATGTTAATATTTTTTGTTTTGGAACAGATACTTCTATATCATTGGTTGTTCTGAAAACGCTAAATAATCTAACCTTTCCCTCCCTTCCTAATAAGGAGTGTGAATACTTCTCTTTTTTAATTAACTGTTGCAAATATTAAGGTTTATACAGGCAGACTTGGCAGCCTTTTCATATTTACTTGGACTGTGAGGTATATTTTTATGCATACCTCTGCATGTAAACCGATTTTTTTTTTTTTAGTAAATCTGTTTTATTAGGTATGGATCAGATGCTGGTCATGTCAGAAGACCTATCCTCTCACCACTTAAAGTTGTGTAAACTGGAAATAGTCACTGAAATAGGGAGTCACAGAGATGTAAAAACTGCAAGAGGAGAGTAAGGGCCAGGGTGTTTGAAATATCTGAGGCACATGAGTCCAATCACTCCTGCCAGTTCAACAACTCCAGATCAGCCCTGACAATTAGGCTGGAATTGTATTTTCCTCCTGCAGCTTTGCGTTGGTTTTTCATTGGCAATATGTTTCACCCACATAATTTCTTCCTTTGCAAGTGGATTTTGTCACTGCCAGTTGTCAAGGGGTCTGCACTGCAAAATTCAGACCCAGATCCCAATTCATCTCATGTTCCAATCTGCCCTGAACGAGACTTCTGGCTTGGACCAACTTGTAATTGAGAGCAAACCACAGCATGTGGATTTGGACTCAGGTCCAGCCTCAGCTCCCATGGAGCCTGAAATTGTTCTGATTCCAGGGTTTGGTTCCAGACTTCTTGTAATTTGGGCTATTTAATGGCTACTAACCCTTTTTTATTTGTGTGCATGTGCGTGTCATTAAAAATAAAATAATTTTTTTTTTTAAAGTGCCAAACCCAAAACAAAACTGAGGAAATCTAACAAATCTTTGCATACTTTTTTTCCCAAAAATCAGAAGATGTAGGAAAATGACAGATTAAAAAAAAAAAAAAATTAAAAAAAAAAAAAAAAGTGTGTGGGAAACAGCTGCAAAGTAATGTTTAAACACACAGGACCAAACAAAGGCAGCCAGCGCTGCTGTGAAGAGGGAGCTTCCATCCTCAGGACGGCGAGGCGCTTCCTGAAGCCCTCTGGGACAAAGGAGCATCCCGAGGATGCTCGCATCCTCTCCCCGGCTCGGACGCCGGGGAGATGCGGGCACACGCTCAGGGGCTGGAAGGAGAAGGCAATCCCCGCTGCCTGCAGCCGCGGTCACGCCTGCCCGGCGGAGGAGGAGGACGGGAGCCGGTCACAAAGGATTTCCTGCCCACAAGCGGGGCTTTGTGCTCTTTGTGAGGTGCGCTGCTCCCGCTGGGAGCGGCTCCTCCTCCGGCACCCCGAGATCCAGGGAGCTGGTGGCGAGCTGAACCGCAGAAGAGCCTGCGAGGACAATTAAAGCGCCGGGAAACGCTCCTGGTGGCTTAAATAAATCGAGTCTTTCTCTGTGGAGAGATGCGTAAAGAGGGGATGAATTAATTAAGAGATTGCAACCAACTATGAGGGATAAAAATTTGGTAATCGAGGGAGGTTGTGGTCTAAAGACAAAGAGACGTTGAGGCTTAACATTTACTGAAGTTGAAGGTAAAACAATTAAACAAATAAGAGCAGAAAGAAAAAAAAAATCAAAAACTGAGATTTAAAGATTTGCACTGAATTTCCCCCCATAAATTCTGGAGTTTTTCCTTAGAAGATAGGCTGCAGGTTAAACAGGAATTAATTTTAGCAAGTTCAACCACATACACTGCAAAAAGAGTTGGAATAAAAGATCAAAACAGGCCCTCCTAGCTTTGTAAATAAGGAGTCAAATAATAAGCAGCTAAGCTCACATTCCAGGCTCCTGAGGACACATTGCAGGCAGGAACGTGACATGACTTTCCAAAGGCTGCATGACAAATCTGTGCTCAGACCTGAAGAGAGACCCCAGGATTCCCGACAGGAATGCTCTTTGTCCTTGCTGTGTTTCCATCCTGCCCTTTCTTTCTTTAAAGAGCTTATACCCTTCCTGTCCCTCTCTCTTCCTCCTTTCCTCTGTGTTTGACACCACGTCCATTCCTGTCTGGTATCTTCTCTGTCCCTCCTCCCCCATTTTCCCATTTTTCTGCGGAGCCTCTGGAGCTCTGCACTGACAGCTCTTGCAGAAGGACTGGGCTGGTGCGCACCCAAGCTCTTGGCCACATTTTCTGGGAGACACCCACGGTTAATAAATATCAGGAAAAGGAGGTATGAGGCAAAAAGGAGGTTATTACTGGTCTGAATGTCACAGATGGTGGCCAAGTGGCTCTGTTGTGTCAAAGAGGGTGAGGGCTGCAGTCCCTCCCCACCAGCAGCCAACATCAGCCTTGGCAACAGCAGCATGGAGCTGTCACTGCAGAAGAGGGACACAAAGAACTGTCCTGGCCATGTACAAGCCTGTAAAACCTCCTCAATGATCTGCCTGGCTCCCACAGAGCACTCTCCATCAGCACAGGAGGAGTCATCCCACCACGGACACCACCCCAATCATTTTACTGCAATCCTACCACAGGGAGTAAGCATATGGAAATGGGGGTGAGCCCACAGCTTCAGAAACAGCTTCAGCATTGGCCCTCTTAATTTTCTCAGTTTCTTCTCATCACAACATACACATCTAAACTCTCAACCTTGTCTATTCCTTCAAACAGTCACTTTTCCTCTATTGCCAAACCCTCAGATCAGTTCTGTTCAAAAGAATAACATATTAATAGCAACCTCTATATTCCCTCTAGGATACGCTCAAGTTTTACTGTGTTTTTAATCTTTGCAAAGCCCAAAAAGCCAACCACATCAGGTGATGTGGATACCAGGTTTTTTTTTTTTTTTTCATTTCTTTATGGACATGACTAGTTAGGAGTTCTGCAAAGATTAAAAACACCATTCAATAAAACTATAGATTTGAAGAAGGTGCATCATGATATGATTAACAGGGAACTCGAAATAGAAGATAAAAAGAATATTCCTGACATCCATAGAGTGGTAAAAATCTACAGAATAACTGAAGTAGCATTGACCTGCTCTTTAATAACAGCAAGAGATAAAACAACCTCATGAAAACTTGGAAGGCATCAGAAGCAGAAAGATTAGGCTGAGATTTTTGGATTTCCAGATTGCAAAGGAAAAGAGTCAGTTTAGTTGGTCTGGAATAAGTAAAACTGTGAGAATGGAAAGCAGAACAATGTGTTTTGACCATAGGCTGCAGGCTGATGGTCAGGGGGAAGAGAGGCATTGAGTTTCTCATGTGGACTGGGGGAGCAAAAAAAGTGTCTACAGCACATGACATTTAAAACTGCAAGCAGAGTGCCATGACTGGTGTGTCATCTACATTCTCTAACTTCTGTTTTCTCAGTTTGCATTAAGGATACATTCAAAACTCACTTCTTCAGAGTTTTGTTTTCATCTTGCTCTTCAAGTGTATTTTTCCCTTCCAGCACACAGTAAAAAGTGTTATGTAACAGAATATTCTACCCTGGGAAAATATTTTTTGTTCTTGTTTGCAACTTTTCACTCTTTTCTGAAAAGTTATCCTCTTTTTGGGGTAAACACAGTGAAATAGAAAATGACAGGCAGAAGAGATGTTTATTATTGCACCTTTTGAGTAAGTCACAAGACAGTGCCATGGTCTTGGCCCACCACCACAGAGAGTATCTTGACCATTTGCTGTGACTCTTTGTAGGGTGACACATTATGAGACAATACAGCTCATCAGTGGGTGATGATTCTGCTCCATGGCAACTTCCTGTGTGTCAAATCATTATTCTTCTACGCTGTAACACAAAGAAAAAACTTTCATAAAAGCCTGTAAATGCCTGGTTTCAGGCATTTCTGTTACCTGGTGACTAGAATCCTTACCCAGAATTTTCCTTTTGGTTTTTTTCCCCATTTCAGATCACTCGAAATGTTTGTTTTCCTCACTACAGTCAAAGCATAATCTTCTTCTCCCCACAATTTCACTCTAATTTTTTGTCCTAAGCACAAGTATTGTGAAAAACAGTGAGTAGTTGCTTCCATCAGACTCAACTTCAAAACAAGAACCAAAAACCCAAATCTTGCCTTACTGCAGATACACAGTTTATTCTAATTGAAACAAGAACAAATAGAGTTTTTTAATTATGATAATCCTATAAAGTTTGTACAGATAACTGCTGACCTAAAACTGCAAAAGAAAGAAGAATCAAGCCCAATCAACTGTGAGTTGTTGAGTAAGTCCACCATGAGGGTAACACAGACTGAGCACCAAGTTGCAATTTTGAGTCCAGTATGTATTTTCCTAAAATTGATTGGGGTCTTTGACACCACATTTGAGAGGGTTGGTGGGTGTGTTTCTGATTTTCCCATATGAGCAAGAGACCCTGTCATTTTTGGACACACTGAGCATTGGTTACCACCGCACGTTGTTTTCATCTTCCCTCTGCACATTCTGCACCCTTAATGAGAAAAACCTTCAATCAACACAGCCTCGCAGCAGCATGTGGCTTCATCACCTCTGCAACACATTTAGCAAGGGGAATATTGCATTAACAGCAGGGTAAATTTGTTACAGGTGATGAGTGCTTCATTTTGGGTCAGACCCATCCTAAACTGAAGGAGCAGGCAGCCTCTCTATTCTTCACACAGTGCTTTTCCCTGTACTGCCCTGTGTTATCAACAAGACTCGAAGTCATGAAAGCTAAGAGCTTCATCTCCATGGCCACACAGCACCACATTCAACTGCCCCAGACAGATTTTTGCTTTCCCAGCCCTCTGAGACTCCTGCAGATGAATTACACAATGTCTTCTTGAGCAGCATCTGTGCAGCAGGAATCTTCAGCCCACAGAAAAGCTTGAGAGACAGACTGCTTCCTTACACGTGGTTACTTTTGTCAGCACATAAATCAGCCCCTGAGAGGCCTCAGCAAAGCAGTCCTGGTCCAGGGGAGGGTGCCTTGTTTGGAGAGGAAGGGCAACTGTTCCTAGCCTGGCTGAGGAAAACAGGGAGCTGGGAAAAGTCCACCAGCCCAGAACTTTACAGTTTTGAAAATCTCAAGGTGCTTTTTCTGATAGTGCACAGACAATTCCACAGGAAATTGCAGAACATTTTCAGGGTGTTCCAAATACAAAAGATGGGCATCATGAGATGCAGAACATTGCAGACACAGCAGAAGGATCCCGCAGGAGATTAGGGAGAAACTGGCAGTATCAGACAGTTCCTCATGGGCAGACACATGGGATTTCAAAGGAACTTTTGCTACTGCTTCTACTGCAGCAAAATGATATTTTTGCTGGTCTCCAGGGGATTACAAAGCATTTCTCATTCTCAGAAACATTCAAGGGTTTGTTATCATATCTCCATCTTACTGGATTAAAACAATAAGAGAAAATCTCTAGCAGATGCCCATGGAAGGAAGACCAATTACAGCAGGAGAAAAGATGCCTGGTGAAGCACTGGAGGTCAAGCTGCATGCACAGCACCCATATGAAATTTCAGCTGTCCCCTTTCTGAAGAACAGCTGCTTCACTGAAAGCCTGCACAGCCCAGCAGGAGTCCCTGCTTTCCATCAGGCATCATGGAGAAAACTCTTGGCATAGAGCAGGGAGACTTCCTCTCCCAGACAGAGCAGAAACAGAATGTTGTCCTCACATCTTCCAACCATTTAGAGCTGCTTTAAAAAAAAGAAATCAGACCCTCCTTGACTGTTATTTCTCTGTACTAATCAAATAATCTCAGACTCTATCAAAGAAGCCAAAGATATTTGAAAGCTCTCTGGCATGTACAAAACTGATTTCAGTGTTTTCCCTTCAGCCTTTAGTCTCAATAACTGCTTTAGCAGCACCTTCAAGTGGATCAGCCTCAACTGTTGTCAGCTTGCAGCATCCCAGTTTGCATGCCCTACTTAACTGCTTGAAATTCAAAGATATTGAGCACCTGGGACTCCACTGGAATTTGATGAGATCTGTGGTTGCTTCCTCACCTCTGAAAAGTGAGGCCCATAGGATTTCTTTTGAAGGTATCAACTGCTATCCTCTGTCCTGGCTTCCCATATTACTTCCAAACAAGCAGCTCCCTGTGCTGGTAGGTTTGGTTTTTGAATGTTAAGCGTCCTGGTCGAAGACATCAATTTTAGTCCAACTTCATCTGCTTAAAGGGGATGGGGATTATATTACCTTGCAATTCCCTCTTAACTTTGTTCTATTTGATATCAAATATGAATTATTGACAGAATCACCCCAATCTGTCACATTTGATGAGACACACATACCATGGAATACATTAAATGGAGAATATCATTTTAGAAGCACATGCAAGAGAAGCTGAGGGAGAATTAATTTCTAATTCAGTGCATGAAACAAACAACAACAATGAAGAATATTATGAAGCTTTGTGACCTAACAGTAGCACAGGAAATGAAAGGTTTCAGTGAAGTCTAAAAGGGCAAAATACAGTCTCTTGTATTAAAACAGCTGAAAACCAGACATGTACATAAACACACACATAAAGTTCAGCTAGAAAATTTGATTTAAGGACTACATTCCAAGGTTTTTAGTGTGTTGAATGGTACCTTCCCACCAATGAGTGTTCGCTTTGAACCAACAGGACTCCTTGTGGAACAAGGTACTATGCAGCTCAGGAGTAAAGTGAAAGGAATCAGAATCCATCCTGAAGTTAAAAAAACCAGGAAATTCCATATCTCACAGTAATCAACATGAAAAAAAGAGTCAGGACTCCCCAGTGCTTCCCACACTAAGATATTCCAGCCATCCCCACACATGAGCCTCCGGTATCTCACACAATTGGTAACAAAAATCTCCACTGGGCCATATTGGTATTTGCATATGGGTGTCAATTAGAGAACTCAACAGAGATCAGGGACTCCTGTGGCAGGAATGTAATCCTGCATTCTCCAAGGGGGTTATGATCCACAGCAAAGCCAGCCAAACTCTGTGCACAGGAGAGAACCCTGAAGTTTCATCTGAACAGGCTGCCAACACCACCGCTGCTCCTTCTTCCCTGCTAACACAGCCACTGGAAGTTTTTACAAGTACAGTCTGTTTTCTCTGCTAGCTCAGTTGCCTTGTTTGGAACCTTTCTGTCCCTTCTGAAGATAGCTTCTGTCTCTTTCTCTCCAATCCCAGACATACCTTACTTGAATGAGGAGGAAAAATAACAAAAAAAAGCGCGCAGTAACTATCTCTGCCCTTCATTCAAATTTCACAATTCTCAAAGTTTCAAGTACGCTTTATAAAAGGTGGTAACCTTTTAAAGTTAGATTTGCCCTCTCTTCCCATGCAGTCAAAAAGACCTAAAAAATCTTTACCTCAGGACTAACTAAATTGCACCCATTAATGAGATCTGTAAGGTACACACACCATCGACTTGTCATTTTGCCCTGTTTTCTGATCAGGATAATGACTACATCTCCTTTCTATGGCTTTTCTCAACACTCTCCAAATGTGTAATATCACAAATAGAAGGGGTTTGAATTTCTGTTACTTAACTGGATAAGACTAATAAGCATGTGAGCTAAATGTGCAGTGGAAATTACATATCCAATAATAAATGAGGTCAAATAACAAAGGAAACTGACTATCAGAAGCTTAAAAGATCTTTATTTATGCCAGAATTTTGATCATTATTGTGCTTGTGCATAGGTAAGTACAATTTCAGGCATACATCATGTTGAAACAAGTATTGATTGCCATTTATCTTCTGGTTGCAATGTTCTTCATTCAAAATTTTCTTCAGACCAAATTGCTTATCAAAAAAAAAAAAAAAAATCTGTGAAAACACGAAATTGCTCACCTATTCTTTCTGGAGAAACACTGACAGGAGTAACACACAGCAAATCCATGAAAAGGATTAAAAAATATGGATTCATTTACTCCAGGTCCTCAAAACACCTGCAAAAATTTCTGGCTGACGTAAGGTTAAAGTTTAGAACTGGTGGGTATTGAGCAATTCAGGCTACAACTTTTCATCTTCTTGGCCCAACCTCCAGCAAAGGAAAACAAACAGCAGCAAGGTGGCCTTGAGATGTTCTTAAAAAGGCAGAAGATCTGCTCCACATAGAAGAGACCTATTTCAAGGTGAACCTTGGGAATAAGATGAGAAAGGGTCATTTATTCATAGCTCTTTCCAGAGGGTGCCATAAAAGAGGTCTTTAGAGTCAGCTTCAATCAGCCCTGAACAGTAGTTTCCTCCACAAAAAGCCTGGCTCCCACATTTTCACACCACATTGTGTAACTTGAACTTATATTTAATTCATTTTTCCCTTCAGACTTCAGAGTATTTAGCCATCTGTGACATCATTACACCAGCTACCAGATTCCCTTCTCTGCTAGGAAGGCTGACAATTCAATAAAGTCTAATTGACGACCTTTTTAAAAGGGCCCAGATTAAGAGCAATTAGCACACAAATGAGTAACACTCAACATTCCGGTGATGTAGTAATTTGATGAAATTCAGCATACCTTAGGGGAGATATACTGAGCAGCAGTATGAGGAATGATCAGATTTATTGCAAAACACACAACAGACATTTTTTTAATTTATATGCTCACCATTCTGTATTAATTGAAGATTAGCCTTGGAAAAAAAAAAAAAAGAAAAAAAGGGGGGAAAAAAAAGGAAGGTATTGTGGAAAATCAGGAAGTCCTTTAATTAAGGATGATCTAGAAAGTAAAGAAAACATTCACAAGAGTTAAGTGTCAAGACAGACAAGAGTGACTGAGTAGAAGAAATAGGTTATGGAGAATACAATATTTATAGAGAAACTCTACACTTAAAGTATTTACCAAGAGTCCCAGGCATGGGCATCTCTGTGTCTGTGCATACACTGAGACACATATTTGCCTTTCATCATGTCTTCCTGATAGGTCTGGGTAGCCAGGCAGAAAGTGTGGCTTGTAAGGAGAGCTGCCTCCCCCCAAAGAAAGAGAAAGGGAGCACCAAAGAGTTCATGCTGATCTTCAGTCAGAAGTCATAGAGAAGCAAGGAAACATTCTAGCAAGCCTTAGACACATGTACTGAGAATATTTAACAAGAAGAGTGGTGAAATCCATTCATCCTGGTGGAGGTTTGCTCCAACATTGGTGGGAAACTGTGGGAACTGTGCAGCACAGAGGTGCTGCTGCATTCTAGCCCCACATTAACGTCCCTGTGCTCTGCATCACCGGGAGTGGAGCCTTTCCACCATGGAAACAACACTGTCAGCACGGTGCAGATCCTTGTCCAAGTGCCTCACTGGACCTCTCAGACCCTGACTGAGGCAGCACATTGAAAACACATCCTGCCTTTGCCCCTCCACCGCTGCAGGCCAGCAAGAGAGGAAAGAGGAGTGCTGTGAGTTCCACCATCTCCCCCACGCAGCACAGGGTGGCACAAGCAGGACCCAGAGCACACCAAAGCAGGGAGACAGAGAACAGAAGTATCACATAGCAGGGAGCTGCCAGCCTGCTGGCCCCAAAATAGACGTGCTACCTGAAGTGTTAATACAGGCCTCGCTGTCAGATATCTCAGCATTTCTCCTCGGTGCCAGGAGACTGCACCCCTGTGACATCCAGCAGGGTGTGGAAGAGGGAGGTCAAACCCCATCCTCCAGAAGGAGGCAGATTCAGAGCCTTGCCTAAGGTGGGAGTGCCAGCCCATTAAACTGTTGACTCCACATTATGTTGCAGCTTTACAACTCTCATTATTTGGTCTTGTGCTGAAAATTCAGACGCATTATTAATGTAATTTGTTTCAAACAACACCAGCTGGTTGTGATGAAGCTCTCATTAAAATTTATCCCCAGGATATGTATAAACATATACATGTATATATTTATATATGTATCACAGGTGGGCCATACTTCTTCACAAAGTCTGCCTTTATGGATAATTCAGTGGATGTAATCAACTAAAGTAATGCTGGTAAGCAAAAAATAATTTGAGTTTCTGCTCACTGGTGTTGTCTTTTTTCCATGCATGACCTTGCAACATCTGCATGACTGTCCCCTCTTGTTTTTTGTGTTGCAGTAATTTGTCACAGCCAGAAATCTGCAGAAGACACCATCTCTCCACTCAGGGCTTGGGGAATGAGCTCAGAGAGTCACTGGAAATGGGCAGAGCCACAGAGTCCCAATTGCAGGGTGGCTGTACCCACCCAGCCCCTCCAAAGTTCTTCCCTCTGGCACAACACAGAGCTCAGCCTGAAGGCTTGAGCTGAGGGAACATGGGTGAGAAATTAAAGAAAAGACTCAGTCTCAGCAAGATCATTTCAGAGGCTTTAAAAATGGACTTAAACCCTCCTGGCCAATGCCATAGATAAGAACAGATCTTGTCTCTTAACCAGCATCACCTCTACAATTAAAGATTAACAATATCTATGGTGGGTGTCCTCTATGCTGCCTGGCCAGCTGATTACCTAGAGGTTACTCCTTCCTAGATGGGTTATTCTGTGAATATAGCATTAATTCTTTTTAAAAAAATGCTCAGAAATTGTTCTTGTCTTAGACTGGGGTTTGGTGAGGCTTTTTCCTGTCTGTCAGGACACAACTTATATGATTAATAATTTTAGCATGGAACAGGCTGTGGATATGTTTCAGACTGGGGAAAATGTCTTCTGGTGAGATGTTTCTAGCTGGCTGAGATGGAAAACAAGGACAGTGGTGTTTCATGGAGGGGAGGCATTCAAAGAGACATTAATTTTTGGCAGCATTTCAGACAAGAGTTTTTTGTTGTTGTTTAGGTTTTTTCCCCCTTCTATAAAGCTCACTCAGCATTATCTCCGTTACTAAGCAGTCATGCTTACTGAGATCTGCCAATTTAGTCCTGCCTATATTTAGATCCAGGAAGCTTTATTTTACTTTATGTTTAATAAGACCTTTTGCAAGTGGTAAGAAGAACCCACTTTGTCCCATACTACCACAAATCTTTCATTTGTGGTAGCTAATGAAAGCTCAAAAACCATTATATTACACAAAACAGAGGTAAAAGTGGCTCTAAATATGGTTCTATCTTCTCACTGGCAAGTGAATGACAGTATTGCCAGTGACCTCCCAAAACCTTCTGCTCCAAAATTCCCTCTTAAAAGTTATGTACTGTACACCTCACCATAAATGTGAGTAGTGGTGCATCTTCCTATCAGTTCAACCATGCTACATGTAAGGGTCACTAACTACGAGTTTATTTTTCTTCACAGTATCAGTAAAGTCTCAAAATAGTCTTTTAGCAAGACTTTAGTGGTGTATAAAAGATTGCTGGCACTTCAGTAGATCCTGAGGGGCTCAGTTTTGACAAACTCGCAGTTGCAAATGGTAATGTGAGACTTTAAAAACAGGCAAAACTAAAGCATGGAGGTTAAAAATGTGAGCCAGAACAAAACAGAGAAAAGGAAGGTTGGTAACACTATTAACCTTGGCACAGATGTCTACACCCATGAACACAGCATCACATGAATGCAGCCTTAGCATCCTGCATGAGCCTGGCTCCAGCTGTCCTGGCTCCCTCTGGATGGTTGGGAACACTCCCCACATCCTGGACAAGCCCCTCCCAAGGAGCTGACTGCTGATCCCACTCAAACACCTACAGGCCAGCTCACCTGGCAAATAAATATCACTTCCCCAAATACAGATATTTCTGCTCCTAGACCTCCACTTTTAGGAGGAAGTCCAAGTCCCAGATTTGGGAGCGAGTACACTCATCCCCACAAACATCTACACAAAATATAACATCCCTGGTTCCTGCACTTGGAAAGGTTCCACAGAGATACAAAGGAAAGGATCCAAGTTTCACAGCCAGGCAAGCACTTCTTTACTGGTGAGCACAGCTTTGTAGCCCTTTTAAAAAGGATTTGACAAATTTATTTTGTGCAGGTATCATCACAAAGCCAAACACATCAAGGAGAAGAGACATTCTGCTCTTTGAGTGTAGAATCCACCATAATGCAAATCCTGCAGTTAAATATGTTAGAACAGTCATATAGAAGTGGCTTTTTCTTCTCATAGTCTTCACACAAAGCAACACTTGATGACTAAGATTTCTGGCCTTACAGCCCTAAATGAAGATCATACTTCTGACTGTGTATTTCAAGGTTATGTTTTGGGATGCACGCTCACACAGAAACAAGATGCAGAGGGTTTGCTGCATTCTGTCTAGGATGGTCCCATAAATAACACACCAGTTCAAAATCACGCCAATAAAACATCATAAAAGTATCATGCAGTTTGTCCCATGTCTATTATTAAAAGGGAGAAGGCATGTTTATAAAGCTTCATTCTCTGACTGTGTATCTTCATCAAAAACAAAAAGAGGAAAAGAAAAACTGCATCTTAGAGCAGCTTACAGCAGATAATATTTAAAAGGTTTGGGTTTTGGGGTTTTTTTTTAAGTCTTTTGGTCTTGATTTTGCACCAGCAACCAGCCCAGCAGAACAAACATGCATAATTTCATGTTTGGATAGAAGGCAGCTCTGTCTAGCTTCATAATCTCTCATATAATTTTGGAATGACTAGCAACTCTTCCCTCTGTTTCAAGGCAAAGACAGGTGAAAAGGAGAACAGAAGACTGTGTGAGCATACATAAATCCAAAAAAAAAGAATTTTGCAGTGGAAAAGTGGGAGTCTGGGAGGAAATTTATATCCATGCATTTAATTCTTGCTTAACTTGTTCATGTGAGCTTCTCTCTTGACTGAGGAGTATGAATTACTGTAGAAATGTAAAAGTAGGAGTACCCTCCAGAGGACATCTGTTTCACATCACAGACAGATGTCTGTCTGACCCATTTTCAGGACTTGAAACAAGGATTCCAGAATATCCTCACGCTGTTCCAGTGCAGTATCATCCCCATAGCCAGAACATCTATCTACCTGCTTTAGTTTATTCCATTCTTTTTTTTTCTTTTCCTTTTTTACACCATTTTAAACAGGGAAAGCAGGCAAGTGCCCTTTTCTTTACAAGGTTTTAAATAATATTTTCCATACTGTAGATGCATTATACTTTTTCTTAAGTAAAAAGCCCATACTCAGTTAATTCAGCTTTTTCTCATAGAAATTGTTTTCTAGGCTTTGTTCTTTTTCCATCTAAAGGAGAATGATTTTTCAAAATGTGCCATTACTGTTGGACACAGATGTAATATTCCTGGGTCAGGCTCCACCACTCAGGGCAGAACTAGATAATTATTTCCCAGTTATTCACAATATTTGCTATTAATTCATACAATCGTGGAATTTACTCTCCACATTTCTGGATTTCATTTTGCCTGTGCTCTGTGCTAAGCCTCTTTTATGAAAACTGCTCTCAAACTAGTTGTTTCCCATTTAATACTTGTGCATTTGATTTTTCCTTCCTCAAAAGTAATACATTGCACTTGTCTTCCTTTATTGAATTTCATCCTATTGATTTCAGAGACTTTCTTCAATTTATCAAGCCCATTTTGCATTCAAATCCTGTTCTGCAAAGTGTTTGTAACCCCTCCTTGTTCGGTATCATATGCAATTTTTTGAAGTTTTCTACATATTCCACCATCAAACCTGAAAATATTGAATAATGCTGGACCTAAAACAGTCCTCTGTACTATCTTATTTGATATGTTTTCCCAGTCTGACAACAAACCATCGATAACTGCTTTATTGATAAGCCAAATTTTTCAGTTTTGCACCCATGAAATAATAACTTCATCTAAACCATATTTCTCCTGTTTACTTATGAAAATGTCATGTGGATGTGTGTCAAAAGCCTTGCTAAAGTCAAGATCTATCACATCTGCTTCTTCCTCCTTGTCCACTGGGCCAGTTACTCTGTCAAAGAAGGAAATGAGATTGCTTTGATGTGATTTGTTCTTGACAAACCCATGCAGGCTGTTTCTTATCACCTTATTTTCCTCTAGGTATTTACAAATTGATTGTTCAATAATTTGCTCCTGCATTTTTCTCAGTATCAAAGCCAGGCTGACTGGCCTGTGATTCCCTTGGTCTTCCTATTTCTCCTTTTCAAAGGCAGGTTCTGTGTTTGCCTTTCTCCCATCCGCTGGGACCTCACTCATCCTCCACGAGCTCTCAGAGATAATTGCTAATAGCTCAGAGATCACCTCAGCCAGTACCTGCAGTACTCCAGGGTGAATTTCACAAGGTCCTGCTGACTTGCATATATCTAACTTATCTGAGTATTCTTTAACCTCTGCACCTTTTCCCTGTGTATTTAAAGACTTGCTGCCCAGAGTGTGTTTCATGTTTTTAATGCTCAGAGGCAGCAATCCTAACAAGGTCGGTTTAATTTATTTTGGCTGGTGGAGCAGTCACTTTTCACTCCATAATGTCAATAAAGAAGAGTGGCTATATTCACTAAATGGGTAGGAAAGATGCCCCTAAACCCGAACACATGGTGTTTCAAAATGTGACTGCTGCTCTGCCTCTGGAGACTAAACACTCTGTGGACAGGGAAGCCCAGTGAGATTTTAACACCTTCTCATGGCCTCAAAGACCCCTGCTCTGATCAGGTCCAGTTGCAGCAGCTCTGCAAAGCAGCAGCTGCTTTTTTACGCCATCCAAGTGACATCCAGAAATCAGCCATTCCCCCACCAATTTTTCCCACACCTGTAAGTATTTACAAAACATGACACCCATTTAGACAATCAAGCTTCATATAAAATGTAGCAAGAGCATCCAGCAGGAGATAAAAGAAAAATACATTTATCAGGAATTATGCTTACTTCCTCAGATACAACTTATTGGAGGTAGATTTAGCTACAGGTTGCTCCTTAGCTATTGTCCTTCTGCTTCAGCAGCTCTGTCCTGTTTACAAAACAGTCCATATCTCTATCTCTCAAATTCACACTTGACATGACTGCTGTACTTGCAATTAGGGCAGGAGGAGCCCATTGTTCATGTTTTCCCCTCTGTCTTCTCTACAATAGTATTTCCCACTGGGGATCTAAAAGACAAAATATTGATTTTTTTTTTTTTTCCCTAAATGGCTTGTTCTTTTTTATTATGTTATCCGGGTGGTTTTAATTTCTTACTGCCTACTTTGATGTAGCAACCTAAAGACAGCCAAAGATGAAGTTCTGACCCTAAGGCCTTGAAACAAAAGATACAGAATCTTCCCTCTGTCCCTCAGAAACAGAAATACAATGGCTTAGTTGAAAGAAATCCACAGCAAGGAGGGTGTGAAGAAGCCTTTACATTTCCTCACCTGTCGATTAACACAGAGGATGCACCCTGGACACTGGAATGGTCTTTCTGACAGGCAGGAATCCATCTTTCAGACTGCTAAATTATTCTCACTTCAGTCCTGTGGTGAACTTCACAGCAGCCAATGCTGTGTGTGCCCAAGGGAGCCTTGGGGAAGCCACCAGGAAGCCACATGGGCACAAGCTCACCACAAGGCTGGCAGCAGCAAACAAAGGAACTCTGAGCAAATACATTTCACAAGCGTGCAAGCATGTCATCTGTAACTCAAGTGGGGATTCCTTTAAAAATGCAGTTCTCCCACTGCTTTTATCCTTGAGGAAAGCATCGCAAAGTTAAAGGCTTGTGAGTGGAAAATATTATAAACTACTTTATTTCAAGAGATAAATTTTGGGGCAGATGAACTCTCAGAGGAGAAAAGTAGTGGAAATATGCAGTAGTGCCATGGTGAGCTCTGTCTGAACTTCAGGCAGCAGTGGAGTGGGTCAGCCCGGACTTCAGACAGGCTCCAGCCCACCACAAACACAGCCAGGGTTAGCAGGGGCAGAATAATCCAGGTTGGAGATTCCATGGCCTCTCTGGGCAACCTATTCCTGGTTCAGTCCACCAACCAAAGGACCAAATGTGCATTTTTTTGCCTCAAAGCAGCATCCCTTTTCCAGCTGTGTGCCCTGTCAGCTTGAGCCTCCCTGGAGAGCCCAGCTGCTGGTACTCCTTGCCTAAGCATCTTTCTCTGCATCCATCTTGTCCCACCCATGGCACAGGGGTTTGCATTTCCCTTAGTCCAGCTTTCTGAGGTTGCCATCAGTCCATTTATTCAGCTGTCACCTACTACAGGTCAGCTACAACTTCTACACTGGGACCAGCCAGCAACCATCCTGCAGAGAGACAGGAATGCAACATGAGAGACCAATATCCCACAAAAAGAAAACAAGGTGGAAAAAAGGGGAGGATCAGAGGGTAAAATGGTAAGGGATGATATAGAGACACACCAAGAGCTTGTACATGATACAACAACATAAAACTGCTAAAACTTCAGTCCTGACAGTCCCTGTCCTGATACCACCAGAGCTGCTGAAAGTTACAAGAGCTTTTGAGAGAAGTCTTGGCAGGGAGAAAACAATTTTAATGTCATTAAACTCTTCTCTCACTCCCACAATGATCCATCCCATCTAGGACTGGCTTTTACTAAAACATCCCTGGAGGAGCTCTCTCCAAAATGTAATGGTGCTGTAGAGAAAGGTTCATTTTCTTAGCTGTAAGACACTTCTCCAAAAAGTAATAAACCCCAAAAATCTTAACTATAGCCAAATATCACAGACATAAACCAACAGTAAGCTCCAAAGGTGCTTTTGCATGAGGGAAAATGGGATGAGGAAGAGCAAAGGAGTACACTCATATCCAGACTTGTGTTTAAGGCTCCTTTCCATTTACAAGGAGTGAGACTTGGAAGCCAAGCTGCAGTCCAGGACAAGTATAACTCCAGCAGGACTGAGAATGATTGAAAATAAAGAAATTATTTTCAACTCCAGCACATATTAGTGATAAATACAATGATTCATGTACTTTAGAAGTAGAGAGAGCAAGCTTATTACGAGGCACACAAAAAAGAAAGAAAAAAAAGTACAATTGGACCAAAATATATTCTGCCATAAAAAGATAACCTGCTTTTTATCATTAGTTGCAAAAAGAGACTTCCACTAACACCTCTGATATAAAAGAACAAGCAATTCACAGCCCTTAAAATCATTCTATCTCCTTTCTGCGACCAGAGAATGCTCAAAGTTTTCTGAAGCACTGGGACTGTAGGTCCTAATGAGGTATCTCTGGCCTTTACTTACGGCACTTGCACCTCACCCTCTTCTCTGTAACTCCAAATGCACTCTGTGAAGATAAAGTTTACACAAAACCTAAAAACATTCAACAGGTACTATGTAGCTCTTCTCATTTACCTACTCTGGTGTGAGACCCATGCAGGTCTTCCCCCTGCTTATGAAGGAGGCTTTCTCATCTTATTCACCAGAACTTTGATAAATTCACATTCATGTGCTGTGCTGAGGCCTCTGGGCTGGTGGAATTTGTAGTTTGCTTAACAGCTGCATTTTATTCAGGGAGAAAAACCAAAAGCTAGTGAAATTATTTCTGCATGTTTTATTTTCTCCAAGGTGTATGTCAAGACAAATTTTTCAACATGTTACTTAGTCATAGTCTGGAAACCTGACCATGGACAGTAGACAGTATGGACCAGAGGGAAGGTCTTGGTTGCTATCCACCTCTGAGGAAATTACTGTCTCAGAGAAAACTAAAGATTAGGAACATGCATTTCACACAGAAACTTACACAAGTAATAGGAGTACTAATAATAACTCATATGAGTAATACAAAAAGTCTGAGCTTATTCCAGACTTTGAAATTCCAGACTTTGAATTCAAATAATAAAATATGTCCCAAACAATGGAGGGTCTGGCTGGAGAACCAAACTCATTTCTACCTCCAGCTCCTCTGGTCCTGACAAGGAGCATGTCTTTCTTTTGTCAGGGGGAAAACAAGCTTGGCAGACCAGCTGGTGACATGACCTTTATGAAAATGAGAAGTTAAAAAGAATGGCTACTTCCTATGTTTATGCAGCAAGGTTGCCCCTTACCAAGGATGTCAGTCAGACACTGGGCTTTTCTCCCTCTCTTCCTTCAGGTTTTTTAGCACTCTTCAAGCTCGTTTCATTTTTCTATCAACATAGCAGGTGGTCCATGTTGGGTATCCAGTCAAATAAATTTATGAACCATCTGAAAAAGCACACCAGGGCTCAAGCAGAGTCTGTGTTGTTTGGGTTATTTTTAAGGGTATAGACAGTGGTCAGATCCCCAGCTGGTGTAACCCAGCCCTTCTTTACTGGCTTTAACACTACCAGGCTGCTTCTGGTCAGATCCTTACTGCTGCAACTTGGCTGCTGGGCAAAGACTGGTAGAAGATCTGACCTGCCCATTACTTTGTGCATGTTGAATGATAACCACCTTTTTTCCCCTCCAGCAGAAGGAAAAGACAGTGCTGCTTTCCCATGGTGTCACCACAAACAAGGAGACTTCTAAAAATGTTCTCTGAACCACAGAGGGACAGGATTTGAAAAGAGAAGAGCCGAAAGCGCTGAGACACATCCGTGAAACACAGGCTTTCACCTGTGCACTCAGCTGTTCTGAGGATATGCAAAGGCCATGCTGTGTTTGCATACACTTTAAACTGGCATGTTTACAAGCTGGCTAGCAAACACTCCTTCTGAGAACTACAGCTAGCAAAGGGAAATAAAATTAGAAAATAATTAGACCTATTTTTGATGTTTTTCCATTCTTCTCAGTCCCCCTTCTGTTTCTTCATAGATCATTCATGCTGAGGTGGTAAGTACACACAGAAGCATGGAGATAGAGATACAGACACAGATATAGATAAGATATAGATACAGATGATATAGATAGATATAGGTGCAGATAGATGATGTAGATAAAAATAGATACACATAGATGTAGATAATAGATATATACAGATCTAGGTATAGATGTTATAGACATGTACCTTTGTATTTAATTGCATTTTCCACATATGTACCAACGACAAGACCTGTGTCCTGCTCTGACACCAGCTCAGACAGTTACATCCTGCCTTGCTAATGACCTCCCCAGAGTTTCTCCTGCATGCAGGTTTTCTTTCTTACCTCTTAGTCCTAAACAATTTCCCTTCCTTTGATGCAAAGCTATGGCTACAACACATCCTTTGAGCACTGCCAACATAAGGTTCAGCTTGTGCCTCCCAGTCCCACTGAACCTTTAAGGAAATTCCTGAGTAAAGTGACTGATTTGTAAAGATAGACCTCCAAGTCTCCATTTGGTTTAGGTGTAAAGCCCTCTATGTTTGCACCTAGAAGAATTAATCCTTGGAGGAAATGAGGGAATATTTCTTACGTGATTTCTTCACCATGTGAGCAGACAACACCCAGTCACAACAGTTCTACACTGTAGAGATCAGATTAGCACTTGAGAATTGTCTTCAGATGCTGCGCTACAACATTCAGACACCTTTAAAATATGATTTATTTCAACTTAGAACATTGTTTTCTCTTGAAGGTGGTTTCATCTGCTACCACTGACTTCTTGGCACAAGTCCATCCTAGCCAAGTCTGGTATGAGAAAGCCTGTTCAACAGGTTTCATGGTTGATAAATAAAGAGGCAAGGGCTTGGCTACTCATAGCGATTTCCATGGCTCTGGGCTTCCTGAGATGCTAGAGCTGTTTGGTCAGTCACATTTCTGCCCTGGCTTAAGGCATAGTGAGTGTAACCTCCTTTCATGCAATGTCTTGGTATGATGTCAAGTTTGAATGATTTCACATGAGCTTCAGAAGGTAAATCTCCTTCTATTTACTTAAACACACACACACAGTGCCTGGCAGAGAGCTCTTCTTTGGCAAAGAGAAATGTTTCTGAATTCTACCTTGCAAAGCAATAGAAGGAAAGACTATTCTCCTCACCTCTGATTGCTATCACCAGCTACTGTAATTTACTACCACAGGGCAATGAGAAATGCCAGCTTGGAGCACTTGCTTGAATCATGTGGGAAGTCAGGCAACATTGGCCTTGCAATCTGTGATGCTATTCCAAATTGTATTTTAACCCCCACTTCTCTTTGATGACTTATCTTAGAAGAAAATAAAAAAGCAAGCTACAAGTGATGAATGACAAACAACAGATCACCCATCCAAGAGCTCTTTAAAGAAGAATCAGATAAAAAGGTGGAAGTGAGCTGGATAATGTTAGGGTCCTGTTTTCTACCCTGTTGTTTGATGTAGGATGGAGACAAATCTTCAAGCCAAAATGTTAAAGAGAAAGAAAGGTAGTATTTTTAATGAACATGGACATCTCTTGTGAAGGCTCTCTGCACACCATTTGTGAGTTTTCTGCAATATTAATGACTTGATGGCTATAATCAGTGGTCCTGGCTACACTGACAACAAAGAGTAGACTGAGTTTTGTTTAAAACTTCACATTTTAAGGAAAATTTTGTCAAATTCTCTCTTCAAGAATGGGAAAGGGGGAACAAATATCAGCTTTATTTTTTCCTTCCTGTTTATTCATCCAGTTCCCAAAATAGCTTTAGAAAACTGGTAGACACATACCTCATTATTTACTGGGTATATGGACAGCTCACATGGATTAGGAGGAAAATGTTCTCTCTTGTGTCACAACTTGATCAAACTGCCTAGCTTCATTTTGGAGATTTTGCCCTTCATTTATTTACTTGCAGTTGGACTCCATCAAAATCATAGAGAAAATAACCAGTGCCCTAATCTAGCATGGTCACACTGTTCCTGCAAATTATGGTAAGCCTTGCTCACCAAAATAAAAATCCCATGGTACTGGGATTTTAAAGCTCCCTCCAAGAATCAGTTACCTTCCTAAACAGCAAGATCCTGCTAAACAACAAAGAAATCTTCTTGAAGGAATGTCCAGTTTGGTAAGAATCATAATTAATTCGGGCTGAGGAAAGAAAACACACACTCTTCCTACACACAACTTGACAGATAATTATTCCAGTGAGTCAGTTATGAAGTAGACTTCCTCTGATAAGAAACAATTTGCCATCATCTCTTTTTTTTGTTGCTGTTCCTTCCTTAGTGTCATGACAGAAACTGCTGGGGGAGGAGGGGGAGGAGGTCCTTGGTTGCCAGCTGTTTAAGCGAAGAGTCTGGTACTTTTAGATTTACAGGTAGAAGGTTTTTTACATTTACAGAAGTTTTTTTAAAAGTGAGTTCTGATCCTGAAATTATCGGACTTCCTTCAAAGAGGGGCCACAGGAAATGAGTTTGTCCTCCAACACACTCACTCCCAGTTCTGCTTGCTCAGGGGACAGCAGGTGACTTCAGTCATTCTGGTTGAGGGTCTGTAGATTTTTCTGCATTTTCACCATTAATGCCACCTGATTTTTTAGTGTGCTTACCGGAAGAGGTACAATGCATGAAACCTTAAACACCTTGGGATTAATATAAACACACACAGTCATACTCCACTGTGGATATACAGGGAAATGTTACTGTTCCTCCATGAAACACTGATTTTGTGGTTAATCTGATAAAATGTCTTTACAGACCAGGCAAAGATTCAGACCAAAGATACTCAGGTGAAAAGTTTTGAACAGCATGCAGTAATTGCTCCTTAAATTGCAATGATTTTATAAAATCTTCCCCTTACCACAGTCAAAGCAATGCTCCAAGCAGGAGAGATAGGAACATATGTGGCTCAAGGTAAGAAGAAAAATTAGCAGTAGCAATTACTGTTTTAACCAAACACTTCCCATTTCTCAAATACTGGTCTCTCCGTGGGATGCAAGGCCTGTATGTCAGGGAGTGTTTTGACTGTGTAGAATTTGATGATGCTGACAAAAGGGTTGATGGTTCATGGACAGAAACCAGGGGGAGGTCCAGCAACATATCATGGTGATAGATTTCTTGTTGACCACCTAACCAGGAGGAAGAGGCAGAAATCTCAGTCTTCTGTTCTGTGAGGAACATCAATTGACCATGTGACTGCTGGAAATACAATAGATCACACAGAAAACAGCCTAGGAGATTCCTGAAGCATGTGGCAGAGAAGCTGCTGACAACTGAATGAGGCTATGAGGGAAAACGGCCACTGGACCTGTTGTTCAGGAAGAGAGAAGAGCTGGTAGGTGATGGGACAGCTGGAGGCTATCTTGGGCTTGGTGATCATGGAAATATGATTTTTGATTTCCAGAGAAGTAAGGATGGGTGCAACAGAACTGCCACCTAGGACTTCCAGAGGGCAGACTGGCATGGTTAAGGGATTGGCAGAGAAAGTCCCCATGGAAGGCTTCCTGAAGGACAAAGGAATCCAGGAACACTGGATATTCTTCAAGGTGCAGGAGAGATTGACCTCATGTGGCATAAGATGAGGCAGTGGGGAAGACTGGCCTGGTTGAGGAGAGACCTGTGTCTGGAATTCAGGGAAAAAAGGAGGGCTAACAATCTCTGGATGAAGGATCAGCCAGACTGAAGAGGACAACATGGATTTTGTGGGGCTCTGCAGGAAGAAAGTTTGAAGGTCCAAAGCCCAAATGGAACTTGATCTGGCTGCTGACAATGTAATTATTTTTAGAAATTCATCAGCAGCAAAAGGAATGCTAAGGAGAATCTCCATCCTTTCCTCCAAGAAATTACAGGCCTGTCCCCTGCCCCCAGTGCCAGGAGACCATGGAGCACAGGTCACCTGGAGTGCCATCAGGACAGGAAGAGGACAGCCAGGGCATCAGGCCCAGCCAGCCTGGCTTTAGGAGAGGCAGGTCCTGCCTGCCCAGCCTGTGCCAAGGTGACCTGCTCAGGGCCGAGGGAAAGGCTGTGGACGTGTCCTCCCGCACTGCACAGAGCCTTTGGCTCCTTGTGCCACGGCATCTCCTGGAGAAAGCGGCTGCTCACGGCAGGGCCCCGAGCCTGGGGCAGGACTGGCCGAGGGCAGGGCCGGGAGCGGCGGCAGCGCAGGGACACCCAGCGGGGCTGGCACCAGCGGGGCTCCCATGGGATCGGGGCTGGGGCCAGGCCTGTCCAGCACCCCCAGCACGGGTGTGCATGAGGCCATCGAGGGCCCTGGGGCAGTCCCGGGCAGCACCGGGCTGGGATGTGGATCCGCTGGAGGGCAGGAGGGCTCTGCAGAGGGTCTGGACAGGCTGGATCCATGGGATGAGGGACACCCAGGGGCAGTGCTGGCTCCTGCCCTCGGATCACAACAACCCCCCAGCTCCAGAATGGGGGAAAAGGGGCTGGAAAAGGGCCCGGGGGTGCTGTGACAGCAGCTGGACACGAGCCCAGGGTGTCCCGGCCCTGGGGTGGCAGCAGGAGCAGGGCAGGACTGTCCCTGTGCTGGCCCTGCTGAGGCCACACCTCAGATCCTGGGGGCAGCTCTGGGCCCCTCACAGCTTGAAAGACCAACAAGTCCAGAGAAGGGAACGGAGCTGGGAAAGGGAATGGAGCCCCAGGAGAGGCTGAGGGAGCTGGGAAGGGGCTCAGCCTGGAGGAAAGGAGGCTCAGGGGGGACCTTGAGCTCTGCACAGCCGGGGGGGTCAGGCTCTGCTTCCAATTAATAAGGGACAAGATGAGAAGAAACAGCCTCAAGTTGTACTAGTTAGAATACCAGGAAAAATGTACTCCCCAAAAGGGTTGTCAAGCACTGGGACATGCTGTCCAGGGAAGTATTTGAAATCACTGTCCCTTGAGGCATTTAAAAGACACATAGAAGTGGCACTAAGAGACAAGGTTTAGTGGTGGGCTTGGCAGTGCTGGGTTAATGGTTGGACTCAATGATCTTACTGAATTCCAGTTCAAATTGCTTTATCATTGTATTCTATGATTCTATGCACTGAATCGGTGAAGATGAGCATCATGTTAAGAATGCAAAGCACTTAATAAAATAAAGGCTAGCATCTCTGAAATACAAAAAAAACCTTAACATTTGATTACCTGGGAAGACACTCCAGGGAAAAAATCATGACCACTGAAAATAGTTTTGAAATTATACACAGTACAATGTAAGCATTCAAAACTAGATGCAAGCAGTGTAAAATGGATTTTTCCAAAAGAGAATCCAGTGGTGAATTTAGGAATAATTTGCAATGGGGTCTGACTGCCTTTGCTTTGAGTGTGCTACAGCTGTTTAAACCCAAGAAAAACAGGTCAAAGCTCTCATCAGATGAAGCAGGTTTGGCTCTTTGTCTGCTTTCCATTGCTGCAAATTAAGATGCAAGATATTACAAATAATTGCAGATGAGAGGGAGAAAGTCCTCCAGTTCTGTTCCCTTCACATTGCAGCCAAACAAGAGGCTTATGGGAAAGAACAAAAATTGTTTAAACATCTGTAGTAAACACTGAACAGAAAATTGAATTCTGATGAGACTTTTTGTGCAGTTACTCCATGTGGTCACTTGAGACTGATTTGAGCACTGCAGACAGCAAGACATACAGCTTTTACAGCAAGGGTACTCTCTTGCCAGGTAAGTCCTTCAAATTGCTGCATTGCTCCCCCTGACTCAACAGCAAGAGGCAAAGATTATGATCAGTGAAGAGAGGTACACAAATAATCACAGTCATTATTCATAGAATTGGACATTTAGACCTTGAACAGAAACCCCACCAAACTCACCAGGAGATCCCCCACTCTTTCCAGTAGGCCCTGGATCTGACACCAATACAGTGAATTTTAGGGTGGGATTTCCTCTGTCCAGATATGCACTTAACAGATCCCTTTTTAAAATTCATCACAGAGGAGAAGATGAAAACCAGATTTCAAACAGTAATGTTGATGACAGAGGGATAGAATGTGTGTCCTGAAATAATTTAAATATTGTCATCCTTCACTGTTATTTATTTTAAGAACATTTTTCCAGACTCTAATATTAAAACTTGCAAAATGGAAGAGAGCAAGGAGGGAGGAAGTTTATCCAGTCACTGCCTCTATAACCCATCATCACAGAGGTTGGTGGCCTCTGCTGGAAAGCCTCAGTGGAACCAAGCCTCGCCTCAGGGTCTTTCTGGCTCCTCCTGGCAGGAGAGGAGAGAAATCACTTCATCTAATCTTCATGGTCAGAGGGAGCTGCTTTGCTTCAGATGAGTTTTACAACCTTCATCCTCAAGAAGGAGCAAAACAAAGGGACTCTAAACCACCCTCTTGATGAATAATAGTTTTGTCCTTGTTTCATGCAGGTCCAACCTGCTGCATCCCCCCTCTGCTCACTCCACACCTGTTCACCCATTTTCTCCTTGGCCTGTTTCAATAGTGCAATGCACATATGGAACAGGGATATATCCTTCAGCTTCTGGCTTGGTCCCACTGGAGGGACGTGGCATTCCAGGTAACACTGTCTCAGTCTAACTCATTGAGTGAGGAATTTAAGCTCAGACACATGACAGAATATGACTAATGTGAGGCATAGAGTGAGCAGACTCTGTCAACAAAACACAAACAGCCCCAAATACACTCTGATATGTGTGTGTGTGTTTGGGTTTCAGAGAATACCTGCTGTGACAGCATGCTGCTATTTTTTCCACTTCCTAGCCCAGAAGAGATGATGACAAGGCAAAATGGAAAAAAAAAATTAAAACTAAACTTTCTACAAGATGACAATATTTCAGTGCTTTAGCAAACACTTCAAAGATGTTTTCTCGTGTTGGTGTTCCAGGTACCCTTCTAGCCTGACCTAAGCCCCTGTGAAAGCCAGCAGAATGCCATTCATTCATTTCCATTAATTCAATTTAGGCCTCATGTGTGTGAGTAATAAAGATTATCTCTAATCCTATCCTCTATGTTTTTACTTTCATGCTCAAGGTGCAGGTGATAATGGCAGCAATGTCACATTTTTCCACCCAACTCTAAAAGCAGGATCCAATGGGCATGAATTAGTGTGGGGTGAAGTGAAAGAAGCACTGGCTCTGTCCCTGCAGGAAGGTGTGGCTCAGTGCTCGTTAGGCTGCCAGCAAGCTGAGCACTGCCACCACCTCCAAAAAGTGTCACACAGGGGGGTACAACCAGGACTGCCACTCTCAATGTGTGGCAGCATTGGCACCAAGAATGCCAATTAAACAGAGGTTTTCATTTAGAGACATGCAGGGAGGGATCACCCGATGAAACTGAACCAGAGGCGAGTGTCAGGACCCAAAAAAACACCCAGGAACACTGTAGGACAGCTAGGGGACAAATCAGAAGGCAAGAAAAAACATTGCTTCAAGTGCACATGCGACTTAATACCCATGTATAGCCAGGTCAGTGTTAGGGGGTGACACACACCTGTGTTATTGGTACATTTGGGACAATGCTTCCCACTGCATCTAAACCAGCTTGTCCAGGGGAAGTCTATCCATTTAATCCTGCCTAGGATCCAGCCAAAGCTGTTATTTCCCACCTGTGCTCGTATATATTCATGAACAGTAGTCTTATTAATAAGAATACACCTAATGTGTATTGCACTGTAACATAAGACAACTTACAACAGGCCTATTAAAGGAAATCGCAAAGATCACAGAATTGACACATTCTGTTTAAAGGCAGCCACACTTACACTTGATTGCATAACTAGAGACAAGTTTGTTATGTTCCTCATCTTTCATGAATACTCATATTTACTAGCTTAAAATGCAAGATAAAAGCCAGACAAGCTTTGGCAAAGGAATGGGGGACAATATCAAATGATAAACTAGGCATATTTATAGGTGTAAACAGATCTAGAAAAGGAAGTGTTAGGTATAATAAGCACTCAGTGATGTGGGGCAAACACTGAGACTTGAAAGGAAGAAATATCCAACAACTTGTAACATCAAAACCAGCAATTGCAGGTCTTTGCAGGCAAATAAAATATGAACAACAAATAAGCATGAATTAGAAGGGAACAACCACATTAAATACTTTGATCATTGCTACAGAATGAGTGTTTTACAACAAAACAATGTGTAATTGATTGTGTAATTATTCATAAATGACGATTATTTTGAGACTAAGTATGGTTTCTCTAGCTCATACCAAGGATGCCATGCTGCATTGCAGCTGAAATTGTAATTTTGGAAAAGTTAGGCAAGGTATGAGGAAGCATGCAGAAGGAGTACTGAATTGTTAGGAGTGAATTAAAGCCACAGATTTAGGTGACATAATATATCCAGAATATAAAAACAATGAAATAAAACCATAATAATAATAATAATAATTCTTTATCTTTTTTAAACCACCAAAAAAAACACCAGGGGAGGGGGGGGGAACCAAAAACAAAAACAAAAACCAGTAAAACCAACCAAGCGAACAAATGAAAAACATTGAAAGCCAGAGAAGCATCCTTGCATGTTTCCACATCAAGACTGTGTTTAGGAGAAATGGCTTATGAACTCAAAAGTGAATTATATAAGGCAGTTATGTGGTTTTTGTTTAAAAAAAAAAGAGACAAAGAGACATAATAAAAAAGGAACACAGACTGGAGCATGTTAACATCAGCAGTAGAGACAGCCTGGGAAACTATTTTAAGAGATCAAGAGGAAAAATATTTAGAAAAGTATGAGCTGACTAAGAACAGGCAATGTGAATATCTAGAAATGGAGATCAAGTCTCCCCTGTTGGAATTCACTAGGAATGATGCCTCTCAGGTCCAACAGCATTGCACATTTGGAACAGCAGGAAGGTCTGCTGTCATCTCCACAGAAACTTCTATACCCCCCTGGCCCCTTTATGGCTTTTTTGTGTCCTGCACAGAACCTACAATTTCACAGTTCCTGCAGGAAAGAAATAATGCAGTGAAGAGCTTGATTCTGAGGCTAGAAAATCCCTTCTGAATTAAACCCAGAAAGCAAGAGGAATCTGCTTCAGAATGCCTTAATGCTCTTTGATGCACAGCCAAAGATCATTCTCCTCTTCATATTTCCAGCACATTTAGCCGTAGCCTGTTCAATTCTGCATTTTTCACATAAGTGCAGGAGGAGCTATGATTATTCCTGTTCAGTCTGGGGTAGCATGACTGCAGGAGAATCATATCTAGTGCAGGGAGAAAGAAAGTATATGTGCCATTTGCTGGCCAGCAAACATCCAAGGAGCTGAAAGCTAAGAAGGCCATCCCATCCTTCTCAGATGAGGGTGAACCATTAAAATCAATGCAGCTCCGTTTATTTCAGCTCTGTCATGCCCAGTTAGGGAGCAAAGACATGGCAAGAGAGTGGCACAAATAGATTGGAGTAGTGAGCATGCATTAGCTAACACCAGCTAGGGATCTCATCTGGTGATGAGACCAGGGAAATGCTGCCTGGGACATTTACAAGCTGAGGGTGCAAGAGAATTTGGAGATCACTGCAAGACGTTATTTTTGATCACTTCCTTCTGCTGAAATAGACATAAGTCAATATGATAGCACTGGAGCAGATTCCAATGTCCACAGCCAGAAGCTATTAAAAAATTATGAATAAAGCAACTCAGAAAAGTTTGGCATTTTGCTGAGCAGGAGCCTGGCAAGGAGAAATATTTCTCTGCTCCATTTTGGGAACAGTGAGAAGGAAATGTCACCAAATAGATACTGCTGCTCAGTAAATCCCATCTTCTTCTCACTGGGTCAGCAGTGGTCTTATCAGGATAGGGAAGGCAGCACAGGAGGAATGGCATGATTGGAATCAGCCACTCTGGCTACTAAGGTGGTGCAACACTCAGTGGTGCAGCAAACTGTGCCAGCTGCCTGTTGGAGCCCATGCACAGAGAAACCAGGTCCAGGATCCCATGTGGACTCTTGCTTTCTCCAGAACTTGTCATTGTAGGAGAAAACATAAGATTGCACCCAGGAACTTCCAAATATTGTTTCAAACACCCTGTAACACTCAGTAGATGCAGTGCTGCTGCAGAAAACTTTAAGCTGGCCACTACTTCGTAACCCTCTACTCCATGTTCCTCTTATCTCCACTTTCCTCAGATGGTCAGCCCTGACCTTTTCATCACCCAAGCCACTAACAGCCTTTCTTACATCCCTCAGAACAAATGCATCAAAATCCCAGCAGCTGGAACACGTTTATATTTGACAGGAACTCTGCAGCCCACCCCAGTCAAGCCGGAATTGTGCACACTTCTTGGGGTTGAAAAGGATTAGGAAACAGGGCCTGATGCTGGTGTAAGCCCTCTGTGTACAGAAAAAGCTGAGGGAAGAGAGATTATGATCTTATGGAGAACGAGGACAGGTGGGATCTGTATACCAGTGCTGCCATCTCAGATGCCTGTGGAGAAGAAACAATAAATACTAGATAAAGTGCTTTAAGGGTTAAGAACTTCAAGGGGATAGCCTGCACAGTCTCAAAGAAGAGATAATAAAGAGTGTGTAGCACTAGATCCAGCCTCTATGTAAAGATAATGTAGTCGATGGAGGCTTAATCCTAGCAAGAGCTGTATAAAGTCTGGGAAAAAAGGGGGTATAGTGTGAACCCTGAATAGTCTAATTGATCCCAAAAGTGGAGTTCCTTTTTATATGTAAATATCCCATCTCCCTTCAACCTCTTGATCATCCAGGGTCTAATCAAGGAGTTCCTAAGAAGACATCTGCTGTCAGGAAGAAATCCCATCCCCTTGTACAAAGCTCTTCTCTCTTACCTAAGGTTTCAAGCTCTGAGTTTTCTCGTGTCACTTTAGACTCAGAAACTCATGGGCATCCTCTGATACAGGTGACTGGGGCACTGCACAAAGAAGAGGGTCTCTGCCCATCACTCCATGGCCATGCTAGGCACAGTGGCTCCAGAGCCAGAGTGGAAGAGTACAGGAGAGCTCATGGGATTGCTTCAGGAAGTTTGTGAGTTTTGAGCACTTTCTTTTGCCTAAAGAGAGAGAAATCTGTGGCAGAAGCTGTTTTAAATGAAGATACTACACCTTTGCTTCAGCAGAAGCCACCTGTGTTGTGTGACCAAGAAGAATTACCTGAGATCCAAGCAGATAGGATTCTTGGGTGCTGGACACCAGCATAATTCATTTTCCTGTCCCCACAGCCTTGGTGATTTGGTGAATGCAAGAAGAAACACAAAAGGCTGCTGTGGAGCAGCCCATGAGAACTTCCTCTTGGACAATCCTTCTCCAAGGAGTGATGAACCACCAGGGGCACCCTGGCTCCAAACTCTGCCACCATCACCAGAGGAGCAGCAAGATCACAGTTAATGGTGATGATGCTAACTCTCCACCCAGCCCTCACCCTCCAAGTTAAGAAATATGGTCAGATGGGTCACAAGATATGCAGGCAGCCTCAAAGGATCTGGAATTTTCTGCTTCAGCTGCCTGTTGGCACAGAGAGAGAAGGGAATGCCATTCCCTGCCTAACACCAATGTCACAGACACTGATGGGAATGGGTTAGGAATTCTCTGGTCCCTTCAAGTAAGCTCCCCTTCTGGGAGACTTCTGCCTTGGGCTTGCTGACAGCCACAAAACTCTGCTCCTCCTGAGAAGGGAGGTATGAAGACAGATCTTCACCATCAGGATGCAAAGAAGGGCAGTTGGAAAGTGATGGGTGGTTCCCAGTTGGAAAGGATGAGAAGGATTCCTCATCATAGGGGAAGCCTTTCAGCGGTTTCCTCTCTTCCTTTTTTCCTTCTGCTCACTTGTCAGCTGGTTTTCTTCATTATGCTGGAGGCAAAGGTGAGTTTGGGGAAATCAGAAGTTCCAGAGAACTATCTGGAAGCCAGAGTAGGAGCCAGTCCCCTTCTTCACTCACTGTCTGCATAGCAGAAGGCAACTAAAATCAGCAGAGTTAAATACACCACAGTCTGATCTGAGGCTCACTGAAGATCACTGACATTAATTAGACTTCTGCCTTGCTTCCTTCCAACAGCTAAAATGGCAAAGCAGAGGGAGACTGTCTAGAAATAGATTATTTTACCCATCTATGGAAACAGATCAGCAAAACAGCAAAAGCAGCAGATATGATTGACCAAATGGTCTCTGCTTTTTCTGCAGAGGTCTCACAATATATCCCTCTCACTTTGCATTCTAGATGTATGTGTTTTTCTACAAATTACACTATTACTGTATATTTCCTTGTCTGAAAAATTTCCTCCAGTCAGATGAAAATAAAATCTATGCTCTAGCTGATGCTTAGAATGATGTGGCCCCAACACACAAACACACACATCTGTTGTCAGAACTCTTCTGCCTTTCTTTTTCTTTCTTTTAATACAAGTCTGGAATCCACTGAGTGTTCTTCAAGCCTAAGCTCCAAACATTTCAAACAGCACAAAAGGTATGACAAGATGAAAGAAAATGTCCACAAATAGACAGCTAGACAACTAGTTAGCAGCTGTCTGCTTTTCTTCAGAGTTTTTTTTTTTTGTTTGGTTTTTTTGGTGGGTTTTTTTTGTGTGGGTTTTTTTTTTTTTTTTTTTTTGTGTGTGTGTTTTGTTGAGTTTGGTTTTTTGTGGCTTTCCCCTGCAGGGGGAAAAAAACCCCCAACTTTATTTTTCAATCTTGAAGAAACTGACTGCAGATTCTTTTGTTCTGGCAAGATTCCAGCCCTGTTTAGCACTGGAAGTGGGGGAGGAGGTGAACTTATGATGCCATGTGTAACCTTGAACCTGAGAAATGTCTAACACAGTATGTGTACAGTTGCAGCAGTTTAAATGGCATTGATCATTTTCAACTTTTATATTGTGCTGATCATAACTTAATGAGATTTTGGTGTTCTATCAAGTCAGGGTATTTATGCAGAAAAAGGAACCCAAAAGAGCAGGTTTTGATTAAAAATGTGTATGGGCTTTTGGGACCTGGTTTAAATATTTCAGATCTTGAGCAAGCATGGAGTCTGCAGTTGAAGTTATTTATCTTCTCCCTAGACAAATCTGGCTGGGGGGAGGGGTGGCAGTGCTCAAACGCTTGATTTTAATTACTGTTGTTGTTTGCAAGTATTTTTCTTCTGTCATTTCTGTTCTCCTTCTCCCCCTAAACAGATGATCAGCAGACAACATGGACGCCCGTCTAACTTGCAGATTTAATTTGGAAACCTGAGCATCCAACGCAAATATGAAACACAAGCTGCAGTTGGATTCTCCTCCAAATCCTTGCCGCTCGCTTGCAGAATTCATTCGCTCCCTTTGTGAGGCTTAGTGTAAGGCTGGAAAACTTTCCCTTCTCACCTCCTTCTGGATCTCTTTGTGTGTCCATAAATGAATGTGTGTGTGTGTGTGTGTGTGTGTGTGTGTATGCACAGGAGTCAGCATGCCAGACAGCATTCCACAGCAGAAGGTAATTTCTCCTTCCCCCCTTTATTTGCACATTTAGCATGAGTTGCATTCCTCCAGTACCTGATGAAAGAATGAAGTGGTATTGTCAAAGGCTGGGCTACTGGAGATGTGTGGAAGAAACCTCCCTTGTCTGGATAGATCACACATAACCAGACAGAGCAGTTTCCATCCTACTGAAATAAATTTGTATGGCAACACTTAACTCTGTAGCTCTTTCCATTAGCAGCTTCCAAGACATTTTGCTTTTTTTTCCCTTTCCCACCCAGTCTCTTCCCTTGACTTTCAGATCATAAGTTCCTTAAGACAGAACATTTATTACTCTGCTTGTACAGCACCTGCTACTTTGGTTTTGGTGATCTCAATTAGCATTTTGACCAGGTTTCATACAAATAACAGATAAATACATCAAGCTAACCCCAGGTTTGGGTGGCTGAGAGAGGTGTTCCAAGTTCAGACTTCCCCAGAGAAAACTTGGGCTGGCCAGAGAGGCCACATGGTTCTACACTCCACCTGAACACTGGGACATAGTCTCCTGAATACAGACAAACCTGAATCCTAAGCTGGGGTTGCAGGTGGTCCTGTGGGTTTGCAAACCCCACCTTGACCTACCCCAGATGAGCAACTGTTGCTACATCTAGCAGAAAGGCCACTTGCAATTTAAACAATAGCTTTTCTCATTTGGCTACAGATTTTGTGTGTGACTATTTCACCCCCCTCAGGCCAAAAGCTGTTGGGATTTTACTCCAGTGGCCATGTATAAATGAAATCAGTCGTAACAGATGGTGACATCTTTCTCTGGAGGAAGAGTAAGGATCAGGTTCAGGTGGTGGTTGTAACCCACAAGACTGAACCATGGAGAAAACTCAAAAGGGAGGCTCCTTAGTGGTAAGGAGGGGTAAGTTGCAGTCAAGCTGAAGGGAACTGTGTGGCTATGCCTTGCCACTTCAACCCTTGCTGGAAACACCAAAACCTCAAGCTCCTTGAATGAGTGAGGATTCCCTAAAAGAGAAAAAGGCAGCAAAGTACACACAACTTTCATTAGTCAGTGCTTGTCAAGGTAACCCTGCAAATATTCACCTGCATGAAGTGTGCCAGAGGCTCCTCCTCCCGGCTGAAGCCCTCAGGATGTGAACAGACACACCAACAGCAGCTGAAGGCCCTTTTCCTGCTGCTTGCTGCAATTCTTGAGCTAGGGCTCATAGAGACAAGGAGGCCATTGTATTTGCAAGGGAACACACGAGCTCAAGGAGAAGTCTTACAGAAGTGGGGCTCACAAGAACAGATGGGGCTGTAGGTGGGTTCAAAACAAAAAAAACCAGGCTTAGTCCCTGACCTTTTCACCAGTGTAAGGAAGCACAGCCTCATAGGGCATTACTCCAGCATCTTCCTAGCACTGTTTAAGAATAAGTGATTGCATCAGTCGTGGAGGGCTGGGGAATTGGGCCATGAGTTAGCACAAGGTTAAAAAGACTGTGCAAATAAAAACTCACTTTCAGCATAAAGGACATCATAGTTCAAGGCCAGAAGCTTCTCTCTGTTGTTCTGGAACTAATTTCAAACATGAATCAGAAGTCTAACATGGTGAGGTTACTGTCAATAACCCCTTCCTGAGAGTGCCTTGTTTAATGAGATGTTTAACTGGGTGATATGAGAATGAATTCATAAGCAAGTGAGGGAAAAGGTCCATTGCTTTCTTTTCCTCAGTAATGAAGGAACAAAGGGAAAAAAGGAGACTGAACTAATGGAGAAGAATAGAAGAGATGGACAACAAGCGAAAAAGAAAGAAATTATGCGAGCATGCACACAATAACAAACACTTTACCCAAAATCAGTGGCTCACTATCAGGAAGATGACCATGTGCTGCTAATAATGAAGACCCTTAGCAGATTCTTGCAGGCAAGGGGAAAGGATTTAGAACCCCAGCCCCAGGGGAGCTCAGTGTGCATCTCCAAGACTTGGAAAGTCACTTTCTCCACGGCAGTCCAGACAGCCAGCACACCTCAGCAGAGATTTACAATGGTATGACCATTGTAAATCACCCCTGTATAGCAGGATCATCTGTACTGTTTCTAAGCCTGCAGAGCAGAGCAAAATCTTAGCAATTTCAGGCCACCAAAACATTTCTTCACAGTAGTGTCTTTTCAATCCTGTCATCATCAACACATGGTAAACGAGACAGTCCAAAATCTCAGGCCTGGATCTTGTACAGATGTTTCCTATCTATTTCCTGTCAAGGCTCCCACTGATATCAATGAACGAGGAGCTCAAATACCTCTGTGGAGCTGAGCCTTGGAGTGCAAGACAAATACGTGGGAATGATAAAGGCACAGAGAGAGAGCTGTTCCACAGCCTCCAGGCGACTCTAAATTAGATGAAGGCATTGCTCCAGCTCCGAGCCAGCCCTTTGGAGATGCTTCAGCAGCCCACATCTGCGTTACAGAGCTTCACTGAGGACATTCACTGTGAGCTCCCAAGGAGAGACCCAGTGTTCAAGCAAAACACAAGTTGCCTCAGAGTGTCAGGACACAGGGTCTGAAATTTCCACTTTTTTTTTTTTTTTCCTGCAGGGAGTCTGTTCACAGAGCTGGTACAAAGAAGCCTTCTAGGCATGGAAGGCTCACTGCTTTGTGTAGGCATGAAGGGAAGGAGGAAACAGGACACTTCAGGTATTTATTTTAAAAGTCTATCATGCAATTGGATGGCTGCTGGTGCCAAAACTAATCATACTAGTGGAAGAGGTACAGAAGCAGAACAAGCAAAGCATGGAGAGCAAGTAAAAGGGAAGGAGCCTGGAATGACAAGCAGGAAAGGTAACTCTACAGATCAGAGGGTTTTCAATGTGTTGCACATGCTGCAGCCTTTAAAACAGCATATTATGGCTCCTGAAACATTTTAAACAATATAATATGGTCCAAAGGTTTAAAAATATGGCATGGCATCTCCAGTGTATAACTCTGCTGGAGACAGATAGTGCAGGCTGCCCTCACAAATTGAGAGGAAGAGAATTAAATTTAAAGAGGAAACAAAATGCTCATTTTAATCACCCATTGTCCTTTGAGGATCTTTTTCTGTCCCCTTCATAGTGTAATGCAGAGTAACAGGCAATTGCCATATCCCCAGCTGACAGTTAGGCTGCCCAGGATCCCAGTGTTATAAACTCCCTATTTTCTCTGGCCTCTATCACAGATGCATCTTCATATACAGTGACAATTGTATCAGTGCCATTACCTTTGGAAAGACAAGCCTGAAAAGTGAAATCATTGGTAGCCAAAGGCAACACAATCAGCTGTTCTCATTACTTGCAGAATACATGGGGTTTTGTGTGTGCAGAAATTACAGAGGGCAGAGGGCTGACTAATGAAAGTGCAGAAGAGACGTGCACGTGAGGCATTTGCCTCAGGATGAGGAAGCATGGCATTATCTGAATCACACTGCACCCGGAAATCATCCCTCCCTGCTATTTGGTGTCCTTCAAGAAACGAATCCCACCCACAAGGCATTTAATGGACTCTTGCAAGGGGCTTCATTAACTGAGGTTTCAAGGCATCCAAAATACTTTGTGCAGGCCCAGGTAAGTGAAGGGATTAAATTACACTTTACTTTGCTAAACTATCTTTTACCCAAGTATGCTCCCAAGTAAACTGTCTTTTACCCAAGCCATCTTTTTACCCAGGTATAAATTGCAATGGGTGCAAACTTCAAACTGTACTGCTTTGAGAGGAAGGGGAAAAAAAGAGGTAATCACAACAAATTATACTTTTTCAAGTTATCATCATCTTGCTCTGTCTCTGTCAAATTGCTCCTCAAACACAGCAGTCTGTGAAGCCACCTGATTCCTCTGCTTGCCTTTCTTTTTTTTTCTTCCTCACTTTGTACTATTTATACTTCTGGGATAAAATCTGTACTTTTGCATATCTCAGCCATTTCAAGGGCTGAGATGATGAACTGCACTGTTTAGTCCTTTCCATCACAGTGTCACTAGTGGTCATGTCCCTGATTATCTCTAAGGACAATGCATTCAATAATAGATTCAATCCAAATCTGTCTATAATTATGATCAAGGATGATATACTAAGTTATATATGTGAAGGAATGGTTCATTTTTCAAGACTACACGTTGTTTTCCAAATTCTTTGTACCTGCAACATAACCTTGGTCTGCAACTTCACCAAACAGTGAATGTGACTTTTCACTAAGCTGATTTTGCCTCTCTATTAAAAAAAAGGACAAAAAACAAAAGAAAAAACCATCCTTATACACATACATTTCACACACTTTAACTTTTTTCTATTTTTACCATTTCAGGGATGTTGGTTTTCTCCTGGGCTTTAGACAAAACAAATTCAGTTCCCTGTAAAGCTCACTCAGTATCTGGTGTGGGCTTTTGGGTGATGAAAAGAAAAGAGAAATCTGTTCTGAAAAGAAAACTCTGCTCTTTGAGCTCAGTCTGTGCTCAGGACTACTTCAGTGCATTTAGGAAGGCAGGTAGAGGTCTGTTATTTCTTGCTTGGACCTTTAAAATTTCTCCTCTGCTCCTTGCCTCTGCTGGGAACAATTTCACTGCAATTACTGAAACGAAGTCCCTGAATTCCACTCTGTAGCTATTCACATGACCCTCAGTGTTTTGGACTTGATTTTTCTCCAGTTTTCTCCACAACAGGAGGAGTTGTGAGGAAATTTTCCTCAGTCAGTGGCTTCAGGTTTCTATTAAAAACTTTTGCTACTTGTAACACTTCTCAAAACCTTTAAAAAACAAACCTAGCATTGGAATTATTCAATCAAATGGTATTAAAAGCACAGATTATGCTTTAGAAACTACTTACAAAGAAGGTTTTTACAGATCAGTGAGGACGCTAGCAAGGAGGGGCCCCTGATATGAATGGAAACGTTTGTTTCAATCCTCATTTATCTTAAGGCCCGGGTGCTTTCTGGACAGTGAAACATTCTTCTCCTCCCTGCACTTGGAAAAGTGAGGATCAAGTTGCGAGAGAGTGCCCTTGAATGCTCAAGTAAGGAATTTGCTAAGTGGCCTCCTCAGCCAACACAGCTCCCATGTTAACGGTGGCTTCTTAATTCCCTCTGCCCTTGGCTGCAGGATTACCCATCCTCTCTTATCACAAGGCATCACTGCCAGCTGAGCCCCCACAGCTGCGTCCACCCACAAAACCATGACCACTTCTCATGTTTAAAACCTTTGCCATTTCTCCACCATGCTGAAATTTTAACCAAGCCTTGATAAGGATGTAAAAAAACCCCATCAGTTTTGTAAAGGTCTCAGTGTTCTTTGTTGTTTTTTTTTTTTTTTCCAGGGCTGCTCAGGGATATCTGGAACTGCATGTTTGCATGGGACTACTCCAGACAGCCTGGATTCCACAGGATAATTAAGCAGGATAATGGGTTACTAATTGTCACTGAGGCCACCAGTCACATTGATCTGGAATCAACCTATATTTAAGGAAAGCACAAGAAAACATTGGAATGTTTTGGTCTTCTTACAAAGAAGCATTAAAATGGTTAAATCAGTTTTAGCCTCATTAACAAATTCAGTGCAAATGTGGGCTCCCATGAATCCCTTCCAAAATCAGCAGTGAAGTTCTTTAATAGAAGAAGAGCTTAGTCCTTGCTGAGGCAGTGGCCTCCACAATTGTATCAGAAACCAGATTTGCAGCCTTGTTCTAAAACCCAACTTCTGTTGATGCTTGTAGAATTTTGGCCAGAGCAAAGATCACAGTGTTTGTCCTGCAACTTGCAGAGCTAGCTTGAAACTTTTCTTCTCCCTGCCATCCAAAGCTTCTTGGGATTAGTCAGGACTGATATTGATGTATGAACAACTTAAAAGGACTGTACATAGCTCCCAGGCTGAAGACTAAACATTACTGCATAAAACAGATTTTGGCAGTGATTCTATAGAATGAACCTAATCAGAGCAGACAGATTACAATACATGGTAAAGGCATGGAGTTGAAAAGAAAAAAGAAGTTGCTCTGCAGTATTGCATAATACATTCTGGAGAAACTAGAAAACCTTTCAGAGCAGCTGGGACACAGGGAAATGAACCATTTGTTCCCAAGTGAAATAAACAAAAGAAGGAAATGCTCCAAAATGTCTCCAAACTAGGAAAGGAATGGTGGTGAGAAAAGTGACCAGAGCCTGAACAAAGCCTTTCACATTGTCCAGTTCCTGACAGTAGCTCTGTTTCAAGTGCACAAGCACATATCTTCTCAGGACAGGACCCTGATCAGTCCTGGTGAGCCACAGACCTCTGCAAGGGAATGCAGCCTTTGGCAGACATTGCTGGATGCCTGCAGTGTAGCACCAGCCAACACAGCTGCTTTGTTTTTGAGTCCTGGTATGTCATCTGATGAAGGAGAAAATTGAAGCAACCCCTTCTTGCTCCAAATCACCTGCACTGATCTGGATGTGACCAAGAAAAGATTTCAAACACCTGAGATGAGTTTGGCTGAGGAAGATAATTTTCAGTACAAAAACCCACACAACAAAGTTCAGACAAAGTGGAAAGACCTGCAAATAAGAAGAAGGGGAGAACTCTCTATGATGTGGACTGTGAAACATTCAACACAGTCAGTCATCTCTTCCTTGCTTATGTTTTTCTGTCACTAAAATGTGACTGTTGGATTTTTTCTTCTTTCTTTTGTAGGTGACAACCAACACCATCAAGAAAGAAAGCACAAAACTGACTCCTGTTACCTGCTTGTCAAGAGTGTGAGTTCTTCACATCATCCCTCTCCTTTTAAGACGTGAAGTTAGTGACCATTCTGACATTTTGATTCATGTAAGGAAACTGCTAACTTGAACTCAAGAACCTGAAAGAAAGCCAAGCAGCCGTCTTGTCCAGGCTTGTTGCCTTTATAGAGCATCTCTCAAGATTTTATATTTCTGACTTAATGCCAGTAGTCCTTTCCCTTTTAAAACCAAACCCAAACAAGGTTCTTGTTTCAGCAATAGCACTGTGAGTCAGTCTGAAACTTTAATCATGTTGCCTTTCTGGAGAAATCTTACTGAAAACTTAGGAGATAAATTGTTCATTCCTTTATACAGCCTTGTATTCAGAGCCAGTGAATTAAGGAAGATGGGCAACTGTGGCAATTCACCCACACACCCTGATTCTCATTTATTCAGTCCCCTTCTCAGTGCAGACTGGAAAATCTCCATCCTCAAGGTGAGCAGCTAAACCACTGGGCAAGCCCTGAGGGACACATCTGGAGCACTTGTGAGTGACTTCATGCAATAACACCACCTAATCTCTCTTGAAAATGAACTTAACTCAACCAGACCTTTCTCTTGTACAGTTCTGGTCAGCAGACTGCTCCAGAATCTCCATCAAGCACCTTCACCTATTTTCCAGAGGAAAAAGAAAATCTCTACAGTGAGCATGTAACAATTTCTTCCTTTCTTATTTCAGTTCTTTATTTAAAAATTGCCTCCCTCAACTATCCCACTCACCCTGCTATACTTGAATTCAACAGTCATGTTTGTCTTTTGTGTCAGCCCCCTAGGATGAGCAGATTTATGTTCTTGAGTTTCTGGATTTCAAATAAACTGCATGTCCAGAGCTGTACACATGTGTATAATGGTGTGTTCCCACTTCTTACTGGTTCTGCAAGACTAAACTGCTGGGAATGTGTCTTCTCATGAACCCTAAAGCACACATGAGGACTCCCTTTAGCCCCTGGTTATTCTGCAATAGTTTACTGAACTGGGAGTTGCACTTCACCTGTTCCTGTGCCAAGGCGAAGGAAGAAGGTAAACACGTTTCAGTGGCTGGAAAAATTAGACCCTTCTTGACCTTGCATTTTCACTCTGAATGCAAGGACTGTTCTTCTTGCCTAAATTCCTATATTTTTCCTCCTTTCACAAGGAAATAGTGCAGTTCAGGCAGTTGAGAGAGGCATTTGGAGAAGGAACAATCAGAAGAGGGTTTCATGTTGCAGTGGCTTCCTGAGTGAGAGAAGACAGGCATGGGAAATAATAACTCTGCTCCTATGTCAGAGCTGAGGAGATTTCTATTTCCAATTTAAATGTAATTTTAAAAGCTCTTTGTAGCAGCAAGGGTTCACTTTAAGAACCTGGAGGCTTAGTACACAAATTGTATAGTCCACAAAAAGGTTCCCATCAATTTCAGGGTGATGTGCCTTATGAATGTGTGCTCTTATGCTGCAATCAGGAATGAGGGAGCACTTCAAAAATGCTGGTGCTGTGCAATATTTAAGGAGTTTTTCTCCCTGCATCATTCAGTTCTTGCACTCTTCAGGCAATTCCAATAGCTGCTCCTCTATGGATTGTGGTGCTTGGTTTTCTTCAGGGATACCAAAAGAGAGACTGGTTGGGATGCCTTGGGAACATGGTAAGAAGGTAAAATCTGTATTGCTGGGGTTTGACAGTCTCAGGTTGATTCAAAATAAATACAGAAAAGCTTCATGGTTGAACATTAAAATAAGAGAGTATCCACAAATACAACACCCTGTGATTTGATACACTGTAGTTCCTGTAGCCTTCAAAAGGTAAATAGGTTCTCACCATACTTACACACATAATGTTTAGAAATCTTCACTGGTGTTTTTCACAGTGATTAATTATGTTGAATTATCAGGTGGACTAAAAAGGAAAGGATTTTTATTCTGGAAGGACAACTCACTGGCCAAAAACAAGGAGAAAATTAAACACTGTGCAGGCTTTTCAACTTTGAATATCAACAAAGTTCTTCTAAATAAATCCAGCAGTAGAAAAGAAAGACAGACAGAGAGTCCTGAGAAAATGCTCACTCTAACCTGTGCTTGAAAGGTCTCCAGTCTGGAAAGCAGAGAACTCTCCAGACCAAGAAGAGTCAAATTTACAACTCAAGTCATGTCCTAGTTTTTCACATATGCAGCAGTATTCACTTGATTTCCATAAAATATCAAGTAGCTGAAGCAACATTCATAGCACATCCTTCCAAACTGCTTAAAGCAGGATTTATGGAATCTAGTAGATATGAACTCTAAAAGTTGATACCATGTTCCTCCACTCTATCAATGCTCTGGGCTGCAACCAGCAAATATTAAGAAAACATGGAAAAATAGGAAATGCCATCTTTGCTTTCACTCTTGGCATAAGAGCAGTGGAATCCAGGTATGTGGAAGCAGAGTGCAAGGCTGTGTTTCAATGTCTCTCCAGCTGTATGAAAACCCTGGTTTGCTCAAAGGGCCACTCAAGGGGATAACTTACTTTTTTTCTTCAAACATTTTTCTGTGTTTTTATTACTAAAGGGGAAGTGCTGCAGGACTTATTTAGGGAGTGATAGTGGATGACAGATTAAATATGAGCTCACAGTGAGAGACTGTAGCACAAAGAGGCAAATGCCATACTGGGATGCGGAGCAGAATTACTAGCAAGACTACAGAGGTAATAATTCCTCCATACATAGCCCTGGTGAGGCCCCTCTTGGAAAACTGTGATCAGTTTTGGGCAACTCAATATAAAAAGGAAGTCAATAAAATAGAGTGACTACAATGAACAGTGATAAAGATAAGGGGGTTGGAAGGTATGATGTATGAGCAAGGGAAGCCAACTTACTAAACACAGCTGAAAGTCAGAGGAAAGGAATGGGCAAGGGGAGTAGGGACATGACAATGCTGAAGTATTCATAGGTGGCTGGAAAACCTGACTGTGTCTGTAGATGTATATCAGAGATAGTGAGCAAAAAATGTCATTTTTCATTGAGAAATTTAAAATAGGTTTAAATAATTCCCTTGCTCCTCCTCATCTTATAGATATACTTAGGTTATGGGAGGGAACAAAGTAATTTATTGAGGGGACAAAAGAAAAAAAAATATAAGAAAGAGAGAGAAAATAAGATTTACTCTAATAGAAAAAGAAAAAAAGAAAACATACTGGAGTGCACACCTCCAAGCACACACCCATTCTCACACACTCACATATTTTGTCCCCAAGGTTAAAAAAATCCTTCATGGAGCGCTACCAGCCAGCTCTAATCACAGGCTGACATTCAAACTTCATTCTATTCTTAAAGATTAGATTTTCCTGGGATACTTTATCCCAGTCCCAGGAGCCCACTGCTCATGTAACCACTCTCAGCAGCCTGGTGTCCATCACCACAAATGGGCAGCACTGTGCTTGGGAAGGCTTCCTTCTGGATGAGCTGGATGATCTCCATCTGGGCTTGTGGTCAGGGAAGAGCAGCTGGCATTGCTCTAAAATAAGGAGAGCTCTTAGATTTCAACCTGCTGAAGCCCAGACCTGCCTGGGTATCTCAGAGCACTCAGACTAATGTAATTAATAACGAGGTGGCTGAGCCTTCCTTGTGGGTGGAGGTAGCAACTCAAGCTGGAGTACAGGAAAAGTGACAAAGTCAGCGCTGCGTAACTCAGTGCTGGTTTGGAGCTGGGGAGTACAGAAAAATACTCTTTTACACTGTTCATTCCCACTCACATTTTTGCATTAGCTTGGCTGCACACCTGCAATTAATACATGGAGCTGTCTTCTGGACACAGTCTGTTTTATGATGTTGTTTGCACAGTCCTTCCACCAGTTTGCCTGTTTCTTGGCAGTTCCCCCTTCCTTCAACGTCCTAAAAAAAATTTCTGGGAAAAAAAATACACTTAGAACCACATTACTTGTTTAACCAATTTCTTCCTTTCTTTCTCCCTCCATTACTTTTTCCAGGACAACTAACAGGAGCCTCCCAGTTTGACTCAACAATATCTTTCTCCTTCCAACTATTCTTCTTTAGACTTGAAGTGTGTTCTGCTTATAAATCTTCCACAATAACTGGTGTTTGCTTTTTAAACACCATTCAGCTTTGGAATTTATTAGATTGCATTTATTTTCACTGTATATTCTTATAAGTTATCCTGACCATCTTTCCAGTTCTTCTTCACTCTTATTGCTCATTAAAGCATACTCTTCTGTAGCTGTTAAACAGATCGTCATCTCTAAAACAAATAATCTTTTCACTTCCTTTCCTGCCTTCTTACCTCACCCTTAGAGTAGAAGTTGGGTTCAAACCTTGATTTTTACCTTTTTTTTTTTGATTAATCAGAGCAGGAAAGGTGGCCAGAAAGAGGCACTGCCGTCTCTTTTGAATTAACTACTTGATGCTGGCCAAGTCAATAGGATGCATCCCCTGCACAGTGATCTGTGATTAAGCAGGAGCCCCACACAGAGGAGCTGTGAAAGCACTGGGAACCCTGGAGCAAAACCCCTCCCTGTCCCAGTGCTCCAAGCCCCGTGCCAAAATCCTGGCTCATCTGTCAGCTCAACACCAGCCCTGCCTTCCTCAGGGGCTGCTCAGCACTTTGAGAACTGTAAGCACCTGAACCACTGCTGGGAGAAATTGAGCAATGGCTTCACAGCAGGACAAGTCCCAGAGAGTTCCCTGTGAAATTACATATGTTTAAACTTGAAAAAATATATAATTTAGAGGTGAATGCTTTTTCTTTTCCCACTGCAATAGTTAGTGTTGCTTTTATTTGCCCTAAAGGGACAAGGGTGCAGGAAAATATTGCCACCCATAAGCACTGTGGAAGGAAATTACAGCAGGTTCTGTTGCAGGATGGAAGCTCTGTTTAGGATCCCTGTTGCCTCCATGGGGATCCTTACCTGTCTCAACAGTGCTGCCTGATGGAAAGGGGAACTGCCAATCCTGACTCAAAAGGACACAGCCAAAACAGAGCTTTTGTCTGCATCCACATCAGCTGAGAAATACTGAAACACTTCCCTTTGTGCCTGCAGAGAAAAATAACATCGGTGCTCTTACCAACACTGAGATGTTCTGTAAAAAGCTGCATCCCAGAGACATCTGAGAGTCCATCCTGGACTTTGAACCCAATTTTGATTTCTTCTATAGTCTACCAAAACTTATTTTCATTTAGATACCTATTTCTGAATGTTTAGACATCTGGTTTGAGTCCATGTTTGTTTGCTGCTGAATGAAGCCTCATTTGCAATAAAATTTGGTTGTTCACCCACTGCAATTCCACAAAAGCTGAATTTGGTTAAAAAAGAAGCTAGAAATAGTGCAAGTCTAATGGGAATCCAACTGAGAATCTCCACCTCAGCTAATGCTGGATGGAAACCATATGAAAAGCCACAATAAATAATTTAGATATTGTCAAGTAATCATTGCCCTATTTGATAAAGGAGCATTTCCCTTTTTTTAACCCCAAAAGGTAATCGACTACTAATATTACTAAGAGAGATTCTGATATCAAAAAACTTCCATATTGATTTGCTTTCAACAGAATGAACAAGAAAAAAAAAAAATCCTGCAATACTGTTAACAGTGAGGCTGACAATGCAGAAGTCAAGACAGTAACTCACATTCCCCCATTAGCGCGGTTGCAAAGCTAAAACCCCTGAACAGAGATTTTATCAAATTTCTCAGTTTGATTTGTGTATTTAGTTCAGGCACACAATGAATGTGGAGGCTCAGAAGGTGGAGGCTCAGAACTGGCATTACATGACTGCTTGGAAGTCCAGCACTGCTGCTAAGAGATATTGTGATCAGGAGCCTGTCTAATACAGAATAATTCCAACATCCTTTTAGATATTATATACTTCGTTGACACCCAGAATTACAACTTAGTGGAAAACGAGTCAGAAACCCCAAGTCAGATATTCTGAGAATCCCATTTATACATTAAAAAAATACTCTTTGGGAGGAAGGAAAAAACCCCTCTCCCCAGTAACCAGAGTAATCACATAGACAGAAACATGTGCAGTGGGCACGGAACATTTTGAAGGCACGAGCCCATTAGCATTCTGGTCAGGACTGAGTTTATTAGGCATCTCTCCAGCCTGGGTAGCACTATGGAGGCTGTGTGCCTCGGGGGATGTCAGCTTAATGAGGTGCCCTGGCAGTGGAGGGGATATGCACCTGCTGCTTGGGGCCACGTGATGGGCAGATGCAGGAGCAGCAGAGTCAGAGCTGCCCATTTCCCATCTCCCAGCAGAGGCAACACCCACGGGGTGGACAAGGGGTGCACAGCCTGCTTTAACTCACCTGTGGGCGTGGATATTGAAAGATAGTTTTTATTCCTTTCTCCTTTGGTGTCCAGTTGCAAGGAAGTGGCCAGACACAAGTGTGAGCTTTCAGATCATGGAATCACAGAATGGCTTGGCTTGGAAGAGACCTTAAAGGTTGCCCTGTTCCAACCTCTCTGCCACTCATCTGACCAGGCAACTCAAAGCCCTGTCCAACCTGACCTTGAGCACTTCTAGAGAAGGGACATTCACAACCTCTGTGGGGAGCCTCTGCCAGGGTCTCACCACTGTCACAGTGAAGAATTTCTTCCTGACACCCACCCTGAAACTGCCCTTTACAGTGTAAAATTGCTGTCTCTTATCTGTCACTGTCTGTTTATATAAAAAGTCCCTTTCCCTCCTTTTTCTAAGCCCCCCTTCAGGCATTGGAAGGCCACAGTGGTCTCCCCAGAGCCTTCCTTCACCTGAGCAACCCCAGCTCTCTCAGCCTGTTTCTACGGCAGAGGAGCTCCAGCTCTCTGAGCATCTCTGTGGCCTGAGGACCTGCTCCATCTCCTTCTTGTGCTGAGTGCTGTAGACCTGGACAGGCAAGGGTTTCAAGGGATCCCTAAAAACCTTCACCAGGGATATAACCATCAGCTGGGTGAAGCCTGGCACCACTTCTAATTTTATCTCAAGAAGTGTCCAGCCAACTGGCTGAGGGCAGCTAAAGAAGGAAAGGAAGTGTCAGCTGTAGCCACAAAAAAGCAAAAGCATTTGTTCCAGGAATACCTCCATAAAGACCACAACAACAAATGATGGATGTTCCAGGAGAGAAAGTTCACAGTGTCCTGGAACTATTTCTATAGTTTGATACAAAATGAAATCTGGTGAGGCCCTGGCACAGGTTGCCCAGAGAAGCTGAGGATGCCCTATCCCTGGAAGTGTTTGAGGCCAGGCTGGATGGGACTTTGAGCAGAAACTCTGTGGAAAAGGAACAAAGACAATTCAAGTACTCTCCACTCGAACACCATGGCCTAAACTCAAGACCATTCATATTCTCTCTATAGATCCTGATAAAACACTGAATTATTTGTAGTTCATGTGAGTGCTTCAGTTTATTTGGAGAGGCCTTCATTGTTCTTAGCTTTTCTATGTGTTATTACTCAAGATCCAGGTAGAATTTTTTTATTTTTGTTTGGGGGGGGGGGGGAGGAGGTATGCATTAGCACAGATTTGAAGGAAACATGTAGGTGGGAAGCACAATGCTTCCAACTGAAACGCTCTAGCAAGCAGAGACTACAGTAGTTTAGAGATTAAAAATAGGATGATTTGGATGTGTGGATTTGAATATGATTTATGGATCACTTCCAGAGACATTATTGTCGCTTATCATTCAGATGGCTGTGAAAGTGAAGACTATGTGGGAAATCAAGCAAGAGATACATTGCCTGCAGAATGGGGAAAAACATTAAATCTTGGAGTTGCTGATGCAGCAATTAATATTGCAACCTTCACTGCCTTCAATGCACAGAAGAAAAGGGTAAGATAGCCTAGATGTCTGCTTCCCATAAATAACTTATCTCAAGACTTAAAGGCAGAGACAGGCTTAAACATTAGACATTAAAGGCCCTTTTCCATTTGCCTTGCAGGAAATGTTTAAAATAGGAGCCAGTGGTGAATCAGGGACTTGTACTCAGGACTCTTGGGCTGCTCTATCTTACACCTCCAGGTCTAAAAAAGTCCAAAAATATCAGGGCAATCACATCTTCAGCAGGGATGGATGGATGGATGGATGGATGGATGGATGGATGGATGGATGGATGGATGGATGGATGGACGGACGGACGGACGGACGGACGGATGGATGGATGGATGGATGGATGGATGGATGGATGGATGGATGGATGGAAGATGAGGAGGTATGCTCTAGGATACTTGGTGTCTAAAGGTCTCAACTAGAGCAATAATTATAGAAGATCACAACTTTGCACAGCTGAAATTCAGAGACAACAATTTAGACACCTAAAATGTCATTACTTTAGTGATTTTCTTTTCATTTGGGTTTTTTTTTTGTGTCTTGTTAGCTTGGTTCAGAGCAGATCACAAGTGCCAAACAGAACGAAGCACTAGCACAGAACTCAAATACCAAGCTTTCCTTAGTTTGATTAAAACAGTGGGATAATTCCACTGTTTCAGCAAAACTCACCCTGATTTACAGTGGCATAAATGAGATTAGGATTATCTCACATTTTTTATGCTTTATGTCCAACAATGTGAGGACAAAAAAAAAAAAATCTTGTAAATCTGACAAGCTGCCTGAAATGAGAACTTTAATTTGACATACCCTTTTTAACAGAAAATAATGAAAGATGTAGTAAAGCATATTTATTCCTCAAAGCAGCATATGGAGACAAGTAGTTTTAAACACACCTGAAAACAATTGTCAGAACACAATCTCAGGAGAACTTGAGCAGCACCCCAGTATCTTTATCTTCTTAATGGGTTCTATTTTACTGAGAAAATTATGGCTCCTTACCCAACACTCATGGTTACCCTTAAAAGCATTTCTTTTTCACACGTGAAACCACAAAAGTTCAAATGAGACTTCTTTGACCTCACACATTTGTTATTTGTGAGATGGTTAATAAAAGTAATTATCAGTAGTCTCTGACAAGTGGAGTGAAAATCTGAACTCTTTGATGTGCAGAGGAAAATTGTGCATGTTCATCAAGAATTTTTTTTCCTTTGGAGAGTTGTCCCAATGGCTGCAAAATTAATAGTCATTTCCAAAGTTAAAAGTCATTTCCAAAATTGAAAAAGTGGAGGCCCCTGAGTGAGAGAAGTAGACTTTGCTCAAAGATTTCAACTACAGTTGCCTCATAACCAGCTGTGAAGGTCAGAAATTACTTAAGGAATGCATGTTTGCAAACTTTTAATTGAAGAGGCTGAAGGCCAGTGCTAAGAAGGCAATCTAAGAATGAAATACAATAATAAGCCTAATTTAGTTTCACTGTAGATTTCCATTGGTGTCACATATCTGGGAGACTGGAGTCTACATGATGGGAGTGACAAAGTGAATTATAACCCGAATTATGGTCATATAATCAACAGTATGGATATCAGCACTGACCCAAATGATGTTTTCTGAGCTGCCTCTTCCAGCAAGATCATGTTCAGCAACAATTTTTCAGTGTGATGAGGCTCAGGGTAGTAACCCCCTCACCCAGAGAAGTGCCATCAATCTGATGCCAGCCAAAACAAAAAAATCTACCTCCCTCAACAGAATGCCTAAGAGTTTTATTTGAATTAGGGCTGAAATACAGATAGCAATGATCTGTACACCCATCACAGAGGACATGAGACCATCTGGAAATCTTCCCTCCTTCCCACCTCAAAAAAAAAAAAAAAAAAAAAAAAGAAAAGAAAAAAAATTTAAAAAAAGGAAAGAAGGGAAAAATAAGAGGAAATAAAAGAAAAAAAAAATACAGTACAGAAAGTCCTAGTTAGTTCAATTAATTATCCACTGCCATTTACTTAAGGGACTCGTTACAAATATATCCTCATCACAATGACAGGAAATCTATCTGAAAAGTCTGCAAAAAGGCTATTAATGAAGAGAGTTTCTAATGCCTACAAGCTGAAATACCTTTTCGCTCCTTTTGCCAGTAGTTCCTGTGGGTCACTTCTGGGGTCAGCAGTGGTGTGCAGCGTAAAGACTCTGCCAGTGCTGGAGAAGGGGAGGAAAAAAAAAGGAAGAAGGAAAAAAAAGTACTTCAGTATTGTCAATCTTTTATCCTTGAATGATACACTAGAGGCTGACATTTAATACCCTAAGGATATAGATGTTTGAAAGCTGGTTATTGTAACAAAGGAAACCATCCAAACTCTGCAAGACCAAATGGATCAGATAAAGCTGACACTGAGATAAATCTGTTTTACATCCATTCTTGCAAAAGTTTTGCTAATCTATGTAGTTATAGCTTTCCTGGAGCAAATGGAGAGAGGGAGAAAAAGGAACCTTACATTATAGGAAGTCAACATGCTGCCCCAGTTTGAAATCTCCGAAGTGTAATGTTGTGCTCAGAGAATATTTTTCTCACAGATCATGGGTGAACTCCATAAAAATGAGAAAGATAAAGGAAAAAATTGAGGAAAAGCCGCAGAAAGAGGGAGAGGGTATGAGAACAAACATGCATCATGCTCTTTGTGGTTGAACTTCCATGTTAACATAGATCCTGTTTGTTTGTTTAACACATGAATTCGGATCTTTCATAGACACAGACTCATCTTCCAACCAGTCAGAAACTTTAACACCTACTCTTCATTATCCAGTATTTATACCGCCAGATTGGACTTTCATATGGAAGCCTGGAGCAATGCTGGTACAGATGGCAAGATGACTCTCAAGAGATTGATGACTCTGAAGAAATACACAGTATTAAGTCAGAAGGTGCAAATGTTAACATTCCAGTGTAGAAAAGAAATATTCCTTGCATACGCTTCCCAGGTTTGTTTTCTCATGCATTACAAAGAGAAAGAAAAAGCCCTCGACACACCTCGTAGCTGGCAAACGAATGATAAATTTACTTTAGTTTCTTTTGTATGTCAACTGTTCATGCCTCAGGTACTTAACCTTTACTTTAAAAACATGGTTCAGATCCTAGCCTTGAAGGTGGGTGGGAAGAGGGGGATGGTATTCCTGTAAATGTTTCATTTAACAAAGGCAGTACTATAAGAAGGTTCAGTGGTGAGACTCTGAATGGTATTTATTGTTTCAGATTTCAGGGCTCCCATACATCTGCTGCCTGTCAAAGGCAGATACCACATTCATAAAACAAGTGCCCTGTCTGAAGAAAGAAAAAAAAAAGGACTCTCTTCTCTCTGGCTCAGACTCCAGGATTATGAGAGATGGGAGGTTGCAAGAAGTGAAAGCTCTAATTTGCTGCAAAGATGATCAACAAGAAAATCTTTTATTATTATAAAAAATTGACTTTTTTGAGAAAAAAATTTGTGGGCCCAGATGCAGCAAAACATTTTAAGAACAATCCGTACTCCAAGAAGTTATTAAACATGTTCTTATGTGTCTCCATGTGCCTAAGAACTTACTTTGCTGAAGCTGAGACCTAAAGAAGAACCATTTCTATTTACACTAACTAAGGAGCTCATTTTACCATTGCATGATTCCTGACTTTATTAGGTCTGGAATGTATATTTCACCCATGGTGAGAAACATGCTCATTCATTTCTTATGATATCATAGTCTTCTCCATGGTAATCTGGTGCTATGTGAGGAAAAACAATAGAAGAGAAAACTTTTCATGCCGAGATGAAGACGGATAAGGAATTATGTTCAGCCGGGTGGGAGAATGTATAAGAGGAACAAAACCACAGAGCCCCTGATTCTGAGGATCTGATTTATTTAGTATCTGGCATTGGCCATAAAGTGTGGGCAATGAAAAGAGGAGCTGACCTCAATGCCTCCTTAGCAGCAATCAGAAATTCATTTCAGAGTGTGAGCATTTAATTAGCTTCACTGAGTTTACAAGACCTTCAGTCATTTGAAGATACTCGAGGCAACTATGCCACACATAAGATTACCCTGAATCTGGAATGCCAGCCACTTAGGAAGAATGTCTGGAGAGTTTTAATTGAAGGGGACTCCTTTGTTTTTATATCCATTTGATGTGCCATTACCATTTCCTTCACCACTAATTTACACCGAGGGACTCAACTACTCCAAACAATTGTTTTAATCAGTAAATCACAGAAAACCTTCAAGAAAGTTTAAGGTTGTTCTGCGTCTATGAAAAGTCAAATGACACCATTAAATTTTTAGAGCTAATCTAATCGTTACACAGTGCAGCCACTGCACCACTTCAGGCATCTGGGGAGAGTCATCACCTTCGCCTTTTTTACAGAAGACCTGAAATATATCTGCTGCATGCATTTATTTCAGGCATACAATAAATATATATGGAGTGGGATTAACTAACAGGAGGCAATTACTAATTTTATTATGGCTTCATGAGGTCTGTATATCAAGCTCCTCTCCCTGGCAAGGATGAGGAATTGCTAAATACAGCTAATTTCTGGGCTGATCTTATTTATATACTGGATGCTAATCCCCTTCACATATCTCATGTGCTTCTTTCTTCTCAGAGATACTGTCCCTCAGTGACCTCCTCCCAGCATTTCATTAAATGTCTTCAGCCCCAGTAAATTACAGCACTTTAAAAACATTGAGTTTAGCATATAAAAAGAGAGAGAGAGAGAGAGAGAGAGAGAGAGTTTCTGTACGCTGCCATGGGATAAGGTGCAGTGAAAATCCCATACAAGCTGAACTGTACTTCCTAATCAAATGGGTGTAACAGATGGCTGCTAGAGCAAGCCATCACAATGGAAATATCTGCAGTTCTCATGGTAACGGAATCTGCCAGGTCTGAGGGATTTGCTGTTTTCCAGGACATCTGAGCTGCAATCTCTTTCGAGCTGTCTAGCAGTCTCAGTCTCGCTCTCTCTCACTCTCTCAGCATGATGGAGATAGAGTTGAAAGGTGGAGCCTGATTTTGCATTCCAGCTGTGATTAAAGACACGCACACACAAACGCACGCGCGCGCGCACACGGAATCAATAGCGCTGCATATTCATTACGCTATCTAGAACCTCATTAACCACTCAGACAGAACAGCAAGGAAATTTTAATATTCCTCCTTCTTTAGGCTGGAAAAGAAAGAAGTGTAATGGGGGAGAGGGGAGGAGAAAGGAAGATAGCATATATGTGGGGAATTAAGATTCATGAGACATACCTCTTAATAAAGATACAGAGCAATGTTGAAACTAGCAGTTGTTTCTATTTCATGGCAGTATGTCAATATGACTTAACAGAGCAGAGTGAAACATCTGGCCTCAAAAAAAAAAAAAAAATAATTATGTTCAATTTCCAAAACATAATATTGAATCTATGGAAGAAGGAGGAGGAGAAGAAAAAAAATAGAGCAACTGTGTACCATAATGCTGAGCAAAAGCATGTGACAGACCTCCTGGTACTGTGTAATTAGAAAGGTGATCCTCCTCATAAGGTGTAAGATAGCATAAAGACAATGAGCTTTAATTATAAATCTAAAGAATTGGGTTTAAACCTACAGGGCTCTCTTAAGACGTTCTTATATTTCTGCATGCAATTCAGAATCATCAGCAGGAAGAAAATAATCATTCATGAGACTTTTATTAAAGTATTTTCCTTCAAATCCCAATCAATTTAAAGAAATAAGAAGCATACTGCCTTCTTTGCTAGACTACCTGCTAGAAAGCACACAGAGGGTTGATTCACAGCTGCCTATTCTCTTGGGTATTTGAGCCTGAAGATCAGACAACATGTAAGAATTCAGCTGTGGCTCAAAATGGAAACAAAGAGGACCATTCTTAAAGCAACGTGAAATGAAAAACTACAGGCTGTAGACTGTAGACCTTAGCATGCTGATCCACCACATTGTCCTTGAGGGCACTAAAGTTAAATACATGTGACAGCCAAAGAGACAGGAAAAATGCTTTCCAGAATAAAATGACCCAATCTTCTTTTTTTTTCCCATGATGTAGAATAAGCCAGGAAAAGTAAGCTCCTCAAGTACCCACTCAAGAATTGGGTATTCCGAGGTGGTGCTGACTACCTATTTGTGCATCACTGAAGAACATTTTTATGTGATCTTTCTTTGCAGCCTCAAATGCTTTCACTACAACTGCACTCCTCTGTGGTAATGACTTCTGTATAAGGAATTTAATTATTGCGTTGTCTTGGTTAGTTTTGAACAGGCATCTAGAATTCTGTTGCAACAGCACTGCATTACACCTCCATGGCCCTCCAAACCTGCCAGCTAGGTAGAGATGACTGCTGGTGCCAAGCAAAAATGGCTGTAACAACAGCAGGAAAACAGTGATAACTGCTTGCAGTCAGCACCAGAACCCTTGGCAACAGGGGAGGTACAGGAGTCACCTCTGCTCACAGCAAGCAGTGGCTGGAGCCACCAGCAGCTCCTCACAGTTGCAACCAGGCTTCTCAAAAAGGTTTCTCATGCTGCTCAGTGTGAGACAGCAGTGCTCAAATCCACGTCTGCTTTCTGCCACCTTCGTGCAAACTGAAGAGCAGAATTACTCCTTCACACAACTGGAAGAGGCAGCACCCTGGACTGAACCTGGGCTGATTCTCGGAAGAATGTCACATTCAACTGATTGAGTAGAAGATTTCAGTTACTTTCTTAAAGTACAGCAGCTGTTCACAACAGGAATAAATGGTGCAGAGTTTTACCTTTTACCAGAGAGCAGGTCTGGGTGGGATGAGGGGGTAATAAAAGAACATGGAGATGTAGTTCTGTTCTATTTGAGGCACTGTGTTTCCCCATAAAGTCAACAGAGATTGTCAATGCCATGGGCACGCACCATTTTTAATGTTGCATTTAGCACTGTGTAGACATGCATTCAGCAAATTCAACCCTCAGTGTAGATGGTTAAAAATTACATTTACTCAGCTTGGGATATATCCAGGGTTAACACTGTGATTCTTGCAGCAACCATTCCAGCCTAAGCAATGACTCAAGAATCCAAGAAAATCTTTTACACATTCTTACTTGATACAGCAGCCCTTCAAGTAATTGACTGTTGAACATTGCACTGCACTGCTGTTACTGTACTGCTAATATTTATTAAGAGATCAGAGTGCTCCTCACTGAACACTTTGTGGAAAGTTCTGACTCAGACTTGACCCACAGGGTGAGCAATGTGATCAGTGGTGCTCCAAGCCACAGAGCCTCACATGTGGAATTCACCCGTGCCAGGGGCCTGTTTGCTCTTCCTCAAACAACAGACTTTAGCACACACACCAAAAAAGCTGCCTGCAAAGAACTCTCTTCTGTAGACACCATTCCCTTCCATTCAGGTGATAAGGCACATTTGCCCTGCCTGCTGACTGTCCCAGATGGTGCACTCATAAGCCTGACCCTGCTCACTTTGCTTACTTATTCCCGAGCACTGTTCCTCCATCAGGACACCAGGTCTACTCATTTCTTTAATATGATATTTTTGGGAGATCAGGACAATAAGAAAGCCTCCTTGACTGTCTAAAAGTCTTTCTTTACCCCACTCAGAGCTCAAGCATCTGACCTTCAACATTAGCAAGCTGACAAGAGTCCCCACATACCTCATAGGACTTAACAGGATCTCAGGTATCCCACATCACTCACACCTTCCCAAAATGCTGTCCAGCTCGAGCCCCAGCACAGGTTTCCAGTTGGGAAAACTCCACCATGTACCTCTGATGCAGGGGACCTGGACAGACCTCATAGCTTCCAGTAAAGCTTAAGCAGTCCCCAGCCACACTCTGCAGTGATCCTTGTTAATCCCCAAGGTAGATCAGAGGACTGCACTTCAATTTTAGGGTGTGTTTATGTCACACTCTTGACAGCAGAAGCTCTGAGAAACCCTGAGTTTTGTTCAGTCCCAGATGGCTCTTGGTCCCCAGCTGACTCCAGCCCAGACAGAAAAATCATCAGCACTTAAAATTAGTGGGGTGGTGCAAGCTGGAATCATAAAAATCTGAAATAGACCCTCTTGCTATTTCAGTTCTAATTGCGCTCTTTGCTGCCTGGTTAGCAGACACTTTTCAATCAATTGCTGTGTTTGTGCTGACAACACCAGAACACAAGAGTTGCTCTTGTCATTTCTGTGACCTCCATATTCAATTGTTCTTGCTGTTTCCAGCATTCCACAGCCACAGAGCAGGGCAGGAATCTTCCCATACCCACCAGCCCAAGATTTCCAGCTGCTACAGACAGCACATTGACACTGCACATCAGCTGAGGATCTGACCTGCACTATTTACATGGTCAGGGAGCCCTGTGATCTGACATTTTAACAACAACAACAAAAAAAAACCACACCTAAACATCCCCCATTTTGCTCCAAGTTGATCCTTCCTGGCAGTTTCACACAGAGATCTCAGAAGTGAAATTCCTCAGCCCTGTGAGCAGTTCCCATCCCCTGCAGGGTCCTCGCAGACTTCACATACCAGAGGGAATCTGCTCCAGTCAATCAGCTCCTGCAGTCCCCTGCGTGCTGCCAGCACCTGCCAGCAGTGGGGACAACACAGGAGAGAGCCCTAACCCCAGCCCTTCACACAGAATGTTGCCTTATTCTTCAAAAATACTGCTCAGTGCAGGATGCTCCATTACAGGATGCTCCTATAAATACACCACACTTTCAGATGGAGGAAGCAAGCTTGCTCTAGTAAATATTTCAGCAATGAAGTGGCATGGAGTCCTTAATGCTTGCCATTTTTCAACATAAGGAGCACTCCATCAGAAGGTGCTCTACACTCAAGGGAGAAAATGTGCATTCTAACAACAACAGGACAGACAGTGGCCAGCACCTTATCAGTATTAATTTTCCTTGAAAACATGTGTGGTTCTTCCTCCACTCCACCACCTAATGTCTGGAAGCACTTGATTTAAAAAGAAAGTTCATAAAGTCAAGTTACAGACACCATGAGAGGGAAGCTGGGCAAAGCAGAATTGGCAAATAAACAAATTATTTTTTTAAAAAATACAGCTATCTCCTACATAATTTTTTTGCCTTTTTTTTTTTTTTTATTTCTTTTGAAGAGCTTTCCTCGGTATGTTCAGCCCTGTGGTGGTGCAGGAGTGTTTGTGGGGATTGAGGAAAGCAGCAGAGCATGGTGGTCTGGGAAGCAAGCAGAGAGTGAGGGCGTGCAAGCCCCAGAGATGCCTCTGCTGAAGCTAACCGAGCTGTTTTATGGGGATAACACTGATTGCTGAGCACAGTAATGCTGTCAAGACTAACTAGGGCTGCCTACAACAGGGACAAAGAGAAGGATCGTATGTTACAGCATGCCTGAAGTCCAGACAGAAGAGCTCCATGGCAACATGCAGGGATCTCTTATTCTTCCATTTATTCTCACGTGCAGCTTCTGGCATTGATGTGCTCTCTATACCATGAGGTAGGGAGGATCTCAGCTCCTCTTTCTCACTAAGCTGCCAAGCTGCAGCTCCTTCCTCAGCCTTATCCATCCTCATGAGTTGAGAGGGTAACATGGCTTAGAAAAACTGCTCTGGGATGCCTTATGAAAAGGAACTCCAGAGGATGCTTTCTGCAGGACCTTGAAAGATTTATTTTCTGCAGCAAATGACCAGTAACCCCCAGACTGCAATGTGTGAATGCTTGCTGATAGATTTAATTTTATGCACGTGATAAATTTGCAAAATCAGACCTTTCACAGTCACGTGCACACACTCACACTCAAAAGAAAATGTCCTGGTCCCATCCACACATCTTCTCTTGCACCAGTTTGAAAACTGTTTGCAATGACTGGAACAAAAATCATACCATATTTTCTTTAGATAATGGAAGAGAAGAACAAAAATCAGGTCTGTGGCAAGTGCAATACTTCATTCTTTCCCTTGCATACTCAGCAGACTTTGTAATCAAGCTTCCTCACTTGAAGACACCCTTCCTGCAAGTATGGAAATGGGCAGTGCCTGTTTCTCAGATTTGTGGAATGTCCTCTTATCAAAACTGTTTTAAAAGAGACAGGACAGACTGTCACCTTCCCACAGGATGGGAGATGTGCTCTGTTGCTTTCCTGCAGAGGTGACCTTGGACCTGTCTTTCACTTCCAAAGCTTTATCTGTCTTGATCATTGAGATGCTAAGTTTGTAGGAGGAACAGAGCAGCAATTTTTACTGTATGTAAAGAATACAGCACAATGACACCATCTCAGGTGAGGTAATGTGTCCGTATAAATACTTTTTTTTTTTCATGTAGAGCCTAAAACATCTGCAGAGGCATCAAAAGAGGAATGAGCATGCTGCATAGGAATTCAGTGCAGCTGACAATGAGCTGGTGTAAGATTACTTGAAGTTCTCCTGCAGGTTCTTCCTCCCACCTCCCACCTGTAATGTCACTTGGTCAAACCCTAAACAAAGGTGGCGAAATACAAAACAAATATCTGTGGTTCAAAGGGAGCATGCAAGGCACAGGCCCTGGAGACAGAGGAGAGGCAGAAAAGAGTAATTTCTAGCAGCAAGTGTGAAGGACTCAGAGGATTACCAGCACTCCACTTTTGCTTCTCAAATCTAAGGAACAACCAACACCAGGAGAGCACACTGAAAGATATATGCTTTTTTTTTTCCTTTGAATATCCTGTGCAATAAATAAACCTTCCTATTTCAACATTTGGCAAGGTGATAGGCTGTAAAATAGAGCAGGAGAGATAATTGATATTTACAGGAGAAGAAGATGCAGTTAAAAACAGGCAAACACTACGCCATTAGGAAGAAGTTCCTATTGACTAAAGTTATTACCCAGATCTCTAAGTTGACACCTGAAATCAAATCACCCTTAATGGATAATGAGAACATTATTAGTGTGAGGGGGAAAGACATTGCAGACCTTGGGCTCTGGATTACGGAAGAAACAAGATTTGCCTCTGACTTCACTTTTTGTCAGCTTAAAACAACAAAGAGATCATGGTTTACTCTTGGTAAGCTGAACTTTCCATAACAGCAAGGTTTTTTTCCATGTACCTAAATATTCTTCTGCTCTGAACTGGAAGAGGATGCTGGATTGTTTAGAAAGAAGCTTCCTCCAGGTCTTGGTTCCTGTTGTGCTTAGCTATTTTGCAGACGTCTTAATATACATACACTCTGCACAGGGACAAGAAAAGGAAAACATTTTTCACCTGAAAAAGAGGGTCTGGAGGAACAAAACTGTCTGGAATAAAAGCTGAGAATCCACACTGCAGAGCATTTTGCTGCACTTCTAGACCAACTGATCAGGCATGCTGAAGTATTTACATTTCCCATCTGAATAGCAGTCCACATTGTTGTAGCTCACAGGAGGGTTTTCGGCTTCTGCCAGTCTAAATAGAATGATTCAAAACTGAATCATTTCCTGCAATTTTATTTCATAGCTGAATGCACACCATAGCAAGATAAGCCCACAAACACATGGAGCTACCTCCAGAAAACCGTCCAACCCTCTGGGCTGCTTCTAGTGGAAGTCCTAAATGACTAAAGTAGCTTCTGCTATTATTGTGGCACAGAAATGCTCCTGCAGGAGATGGTCAATGGCCAGTAGCAGCTGAGAGAGCGCAGCAATCACGTGGCAGCTGAATTTTCCACCGATTGCCCGAGAAGAAAGGGATGCTTCCCAAGCTCTATCTCTCAGCTCTTTTAACTGAGAATCAATATCACAGAGACAGAGGGAGAGAGACAAACAACCAGCAAAAGGAAAAGCAACTGCAGCCTGCCACATTCACGGGGAAGGGAGATAAAAGCCTGCCGCGCTCTGAAATCCAATATGCCCAGTCACCTGGAATGAGTGTCTCCTGAAAAGGGCAAACCTGCTCAACATCCTCGGCCAGATCTTCCCCCCCTGCTTCCAGAACTGAAGCACCAGGATCTGGAAAGCTTTAGCCTTATTAGGTTCATTAAAAGCTAATTAGCACTTAGAGCTCACATGGAGATGAGGTGTCAGCAGAAGCAGGACCCTGTAAAATATGTGTGCAGCCCATGTTGCTGCAGAGCAGTCTCCATCCTCCAGCTGACACATGCTGTCCTTCTAGGAGCAGACAAGTGCTGTCTAAACCCTTGCAGGAGCCAGAAAACAGTTTTTGGGGTGCTGAAAACTCTTCTGAGAAAGCAACCACTAAAAAACACCAGCAGCAATGAGCTCTGCCAGAAGACTGAAGTTTCAGACCAATGTAATGTGCCTTTAAAAAGTACCATGTCTGCACTACTGTATTGCTTACTTTCTGAAGCTAAGCCAGAGGGATGTACATAGTAAGATCTTTGTCTCATTTCAGGGAGGATACAGGATAAAGATTCTGTGCCAGTAATCTTCCCTGGATTAATGGTTTCTCTTTTATCTGCTGTATTTCTGCTCAGATGTCTTTGCTCTGAATGAGTCAGTGGAATGCAAATGATGGGTACAGTCGGTCTGAAAATATTTAAATCTAGCTTTCCACTGCACTGCAGGTTTGTGGAAAAAAAAATACTCACATATAAATATACATGCAGAATAAAGGGCAGATGAAAATTACAGATATATCAATAATGAAAAAAAGCCCCCATGGTGGGTCAAATTGACAAAAGATTAATTTTTCTGTTTCTCCTTGTTTTCTATTTTTTTTCCAAAAATACCAGTATTTAGTTGCTTGCTATGAATGGGTGAGTAAAATCTGCAACACTCCTTTCCTAAGCCTCAGACACTAGACAAAAACATTTCTGTGGGAATAGGAACCTGATTTTATTCAGGCTGCTAAATGCCCAATCTTTATTATCCCAAAAAGTATCTTCCTAAAGATAGCACTCTTAATAATGACAAAGGATAAACCAGACAGCACAGACATGATTTCTATGGATTTTCTCCCTTTCCTTCTTCTATGACAGATTTCAGATTTTTTTCATTCTGCTGGGATATGGTTCCTATCCTCTTCTGCTTAGGGCATGAGTTTTTCCTCTAGCAAGTGATTGCATCCCATAAGCAGCCAGGTTAGGGGGGTTTTAGAGCTGCAGCTCTGTTTGGGAAGCCAGGAGAGAAGTTATGGGGCTTTGTCACAAGTCCCAGCAGGAATTGCCCTCAAATGACAGAGTTTTTACAGCCTAAAGGCAGATCAGAGGGTCTCCAAAAGCTCTTGTGTACTGCAGGAAGGAGGAATTGGAAGGGAACAACTGGATAATTTCCTGGGCTTTTCCAAATTCTGTGGGAGTTGGCTCCAACACAAAATACTCATTCCATAATGGACAAGACCTGGGGTGAGCAGCAGCTTCTGGTCAAGGGTGCTGCAAAGAGCAAACTCTGCAGCAAGAAAGAAAACACTGACATTAACCTGGTGACTACTACTGTACTTAACAAATCAAACAACATCACAAGTTGTGCAATCAGAATCATTTGCAAGAGCGTATTAAGCCCTCTAGCCCATCATAAAAGCAAAGAAATTATCCTTCTCAAAAGCTGCCTATAAATCCAGCTGCAACAAAACAAACAAAACAAAGACTCATATTGTCTACCCAATCCATGTGGGACTTGAGAATTAGTTAGCAGGAGGGATTGGCCTTTAACAAAAACAAGATATTTTTATTTTGATGGCTTTTTAATAAACCACCTTTTCTACTACATTTTCCTTAAAAATAGTTTTAAAGCATTTTATATTGAATTTATAAGAAGTTGGAATTTTAAAATCTAATTTAATAAAATATCTTGATTTAGCCCAGGATTTGTTTTGAAGATGGGAAATTAACTAGGCTGTCTACTGGTTTTCATTGAAAGAACACAGAGAATTTCATTTCGAACGGACAGCAGTTTCCAAAACACATCTATTTAAATGGTAATCTACTGACAAAAATTAACCTTTCAGATTAAATATCAAGATCCATAAAGTAAGCCATTAATTTCTGGGATTTCAATAGTCCTTCTGTTTTGAGTCAGAGAAGACTTTCAGAGCTGGGTAGTCTGTTTTCAGGTCTGTTAGTGCACAGCTGAACCCAACAAGAGCTGCAGCACCACAGGGCCAAAATCTGGGTGTGAGGAGCAGGTCTGGCACAGTTCAGTTCTCACATGAACGCTCAGAAAACTCTTCCAAAGAAATGTGAAACTTCCCTCTGCTCTGTTGTGTTGTGACTGATGGTTACCTAGTGATGCCCAGAACTTCTTCCAGGCCTTCGTGAATGACTGATGACTCAGGTACTTCTGGTAATTTCCAAAATTTCCACAAACATTCATGTGAGCCTCAGGACTGGGACAGCAAAAGAGAGAGTGAGAGATCAAAACCTCACTTTGCAACAGGAACCTGCCTTGCAGTGGACCACCATTAGCTGCTGTGCAGAATGAATTATTGAAATAAAGGGGTCTCTGTGGCCACTTTTACACTGCGGACAAGCTAATGATGACCTTCCTCCACAGGCTAGTGGGGTCATTGTGCAAGACTGATGCCACCAGCTTTGCTGAGAAAGCTGACAATAAGCAGGGGGGCTCAAGATCTTCCTCTAATTAGATGAGGCTGATGAGTCAGACCCTGCTACCATCCAAATGGCTTCAACAGCAATCCCCACAAATTCACTGCTCTCACAATGGTCAGCTGGGCAAGACTCTGCCATATGGACAGGGAGCTCACAGCCTGGTGTCAGGTTCACACCCCAGGTGGATTTTATCTACCTTTTACAGTTTCCTGAAAACAAAGCAATATTCTCTTCAGCCCACAAAGACTCCTGACACCCATGTGCACCTGCTTCATCCACAGGTAAGAAAATTAGATGTTTCTTGGTAAACCTGACACCAGATTCCTGTCCCAGACTGCTGCTTGCCCACGCTGGTGGCCAGGCTTCCACTGTCAGCAGCTGAATGTGATTTCCATCTTGAGATTTACTGAGTGTTTACAGCACTGCAGAAACCCACAGCAGAAATGCAATGATTATTCTTATCTCATTGGAAAGACTGCATGCATTTCCCTGCTTGAGATCATCTTCTCTGGGGACCCATTTAAAATGAAACCACTGCCTTTCTGAAAACACATCTTGGGCATGAGATCTGCATGTTTTTCTGCCTCGGCCATAATAAAATGCAAAAAATTGAATCAAAGTGTGCTCGTAAAAACGATATCCCTCTCCTGCATGCTTCCCTCTCTTCTCTACATGAATACAAGCCCTGGAAGGTGAAAGATTTCAAACTCATTATTTGGCATGAAACAGTATTTAGAAGCATGGTGCATAACACAGCTACTCTACAACTATGCCCAAACAAACATAAAATTAGTCTTTCATGGCTAGGAGAGCACATTTTTTAGCCCAGTCTTTAACTTAATCACTTCTTTACAGGAGAAAGCAGCCTATATGCCATTAAGTAGTTCCTAGATTCTCAGGTCAAACAAAGTGAGAAAATGAATAGGTCCATTCATGCTTCAGACAGGATAATTCTGGCAAAGCTGGTGCTGACAATGTTAAAGAGCAGTGATGGAGTAGTCTGGCCTTGTCATTCTAATTGTGACCATGAGTGACAAAAAATGCATTCTCTTTGCCAGTGGACCAATCTTTCAGGTTTGTAGAATCCAAACCACGCTCATTGTTGTCATTTGGCATTCTAGGGGCAGAAAATTCATCCACTCAGGTGCCTGCTTTGTCTGAACCTGCCATGGCTCTGGCACAGCGAAACACAGGAAGGGCTGGTCATTTTGAGGCTCTACAGGGAGAAGAAGGGTGGTACCAGAGTGTGACACCAGCCCTGTGGTCTGACCCACTCATTGCCTCTGGCACAGAGCTCCCCTGAGCTCCAAATCCTGTGGCTCCAGCTGTGTGAGGGAGCACAGACTGCCTGGGTGAATGGGGTCACTTTGGAAAGGGGCATTTGGTGTATGTCCATCTCCTCCTTGTTCCACAGAGGGAACCTCTGGATCTGGGAGGAATGTCCAGGTAACAATGCAGGAGCAAAGAAGACTAAATCAGCTGTAATAACGAGCCAGGAGAGCTGCCATAGACTAAACCCCATTCCCAGTTGCAGCAATATCTCTCTCCCTGAGCCCTTGCTTCAAATCATGCTAAGTATCAAAGAAGCATTTTTCTCACCCAAACAGAATACCATTTTCCTTAGAAAGGCTCTAAATCCAATGAATTAAACATCATCTTTTGCAACAACAAAAGGAAATTAGTATCCCCTCTTACTTTCTTCTTCAGCAGGGCAAGGTAGGGACTTCACCCCAGACAGACAATTCAAATAGCTCCCATAGGCATTTCCTACACCACTCCTTCAGAGGGACCATATTAAAAATAAACTAATGCTGTAGGCAGCTTCGGAAAATGACTTCAATGGTATTTATTGCTTTGATAGGGTCAGTGCACAGTATGTGCATGTTGCCTTTTAAACATATGTTTCAGGCAAAGAATCAAAGCTAATTTCAGTGTGTGAAAAGCAAGCAGATTTCATTACTGATTGTGACTTTAACATCAAAATGATAAGGATGCTGGATGTAGGTTCTCAAAACTGAATGTCCAAATGGGAATTTATGATGTAGAACTTCTGCTTTATCATCCATGGGCTTCAATATAGAATGAAGAAAGAAATTCTCCGCTACCAGGAATCTCACAGTTAACCCATGAGCCAGCTGACTATTTTCCCACTCTCTAATTCTCCCTGCAGCTATTTCCTATCTGTAACATGTTAAAGCAAGAATGGCCATTGGCACTAACCACTTCTGGCATCCAAGTGGTGGATATGAAAGAGATCTGATTTTTTTTTTTTTTTTTACACCACTACAGTGCAGCCTTACTTTGACTCTTTGCAGAAGTGTCAGCAGAATTCACAACAAACCCAATACAATCTTATGGAAAGCACAATAAAAGGCCTGCTAATAAATTTAATTTTTTAAAATGAGTATTCTTCACACATTATTGCATCAGATCTGGTTCAGGCAACCCATGTATAATAACCCTTCCCAAATGCTCCCAGGAAAAAGGTGAACCCACAGAATTATTAAAAGGCTTCAGGTATAAGCACCAACAAATGAATGAATGAGGACTTTTCACAATGTTTGCACAAGGTCATATTCAGGATTCACTAATGGTAAAAGCCAGAAGGCTCAAACCCAGTTCCCTAAAGGTAGATATCTAACTCAGGATTAGATACCTAAAGTAGCCACATTTTCCATAAGATATTTTGAACACCTATTTAGCTATGAAAGCAAACATAGCTAACTCACCACTGAAGAAAAAAAAGGCACTTGGATATCCATAAAAGACCTTAAATGTTTATGTTAACATGTATAAAAATGCATATACACATTCAATTAGTGAGTATCTATACATTGCATGTGTGTACACATACTTATGTACACTCCAGAGAGCCTCATTTGCACAGTGGGAAAGCACCCACAATTTCACTTTGAGTCAAAGAAAAAGTGCAGCATTATGAAAAATAATCAAGCCATTTTTTTTAATGCCCGTGTCTACAATTACAGACGTGCACGTACTGCTCTGTAAGGCTTTGTCCAGGTCTGTTTAACAGCACCACACTCCCCTAGGTTCAAATGACACCTTTGAAACAACCGAAGCAGTAAATCACACCTCTTTATTATCATCTCAACATGAATGATAACAACCTGCTCTGCTTGGTGAAATACCCATGGGAATTTCACCCAATTACGTGGGGATAACGTATCTTTCATGACTTTAGCTGTCTACCATTTCCATTGTGTACTTGGTAGTCAGTCACAAAGGACACAATCCACTGAAGGAAAATGTATAGACAAGGGGTTAGCCATTTCAAGAGTGGAGAAAGGGAGGTAGAAATCGAAGGAAGAAAGAGAAGGATGACACAGAGCAACTGCTCAGCTTAGTAGCACAGCTGCTTAAACAACTGAATAGCAATCAATGGGTTAGCATTCAATCCAAGTTTAGATCACATTGAAATCTATTAGAATACTGCATATAATGAATGACTCTTACTTATTTGGTATTCTATCTTGGAATTAATCAGCTCAGTTGTTATGCAGGGGGAAAAAAATTTAAAAAAAAGTCAGTGAGTAGACAGGCCCAAACCCAAGGAAAACAACCACCTTGATTTCCCTGGTGGTTAACAGCCTGACAGTGCTCAACAATACAGGCTGAAGTTGAACACTGTGAGAAGCAGCGCAAGGTAAAGGTTTTCTGGCTGTTGGGGCAGCAGCCTGGTTTGTGTGTGCACAACTTGCCCCATCCCCTCCCTTCCAGGCTTTCACAATGCTCGTGGGGTTGTACCATCTGCTGGAGCACAATTCAGAGGTAGCTTTAAAGTGATGATAGCTCTGGGAAATGATAATCACTGGGTCATAGAAAGCTGTACTGCGGTGTATAAATAAGATAACAGAAAGTGCTGAGCAGGGCATGTTTGCATTATGAAATGTATTTTCCTTTTTCCTGTATAAAACCTGTCTTGAAAGCGTGGGGAATGCAGCAGGATTGAAAACCAGGAGGAAAGCAACACAGCCCCAGAAGCTGCACAAAGGAGGAGGGGGATGGAGGAATGGTAAGCTGAAGTATTATTGACTGAGGAATGATAAAAGAGGAAGGAATTCAACAGTTACATCTATTTCGCTTGGTGCAATGGCATGAGATCAAAGGCTTACGTTCACATTAGCCCAGAATAATGCATACTCCATAAATGATGCAAAGCTAGGCCACATTCCCAAGATGTGACAATGCCTCAAGATGCCCCTTTGCTAAGTTCAGGTCAAGGCAACAGGCTCCTGCATATGAAATCCTTTTTCAAAGCACACAGACATGCTGAAACCACTGGGCATGGAGATTGACAACATTCAGGACAGGCAGGATGTCCTCCACTTTCTTCTGCTTTCCACAGATGGCTTTGCAAATTCAGTCAAATGTCTTTCATTTGCAGGATTTTGTTCCCAATTGCTGTTGATATTTCAGAAGATCCAAACTGTCCACCCAAGCACAGAGGAGCTCAGGCTGAGAAATTGTGCTTTATTTTATTTCTAAAGCAGGTATCAGAGCAAAGAAAGCATCAGAAGACAGTCAGCTCAAATTCTAGAGATGTGTCTCCGTCCCACCTCTGCACTGACAAGCTTTGTGACCTTGATCAGCTCACCTGGGACAGCCCCTTTAATGGCTGCAGAGCAAGAACAATGTCAAATGGCTTCTGAAAGCCCCAGTTTATTTTTTTCTGAGACACATTTGTCAAAGCCACTTAAAGATTCAGATCAGTGCTGGTTGTATCTTGATTCCTCAGGGATCCAGCCATTGTGGATGCCTTAAACAGAAACACCACCAGGACACACAACCATATCATAAATTCCTTTAAGAAATCCTAATCTCTGGGAGTCTGTATACCATCAGCTAAATGGAGATGAATAATTATTTTTCCCTCACCTTTCACGCTTTGGTTGGTGCAGGGAAGCGTTGCCATACCAACAGCAATCCAGCCTGGCCGTAGGACAGGGCTGGAAGTGTGGAGGTGCAGACATCCCAGGCCGAGAAGAAAATCCTCCTTCCCATCCCTCCCTCCTTTCTTCCTTCCCTGCCTCCCTCCCTCCTCTCCCTGGAAGAGAAGCAGTTTCTCTTTGTGAGAGAGCACAAAGGGGAAGAAAGAAAAGGAATTGTCCATCAAGCTCAGCAGAGCCTCGGGGGCTTTCAGCAGAGGATGCCACAGCCTATGAGGAGAGCGAGGCGCACTGAAGACTGATTTTAAAAGGACAGTTCAACCCCAGCTAGCCTGAACTGCCTCCAGCAGTTCTCAGCCTGTGAAGAACATGTGGCACTGAAAGACTCCCTGACATCTCCCCGTGTTTTGCTTTCCAGAGATCAGCACTGCTTCCCACTCACGAGTCCCCTGCTGTTCCTGGGTGCCCAGCGATGCTGTCCCGGCAGCCAGACCCTTTCTGGGGGCTCACAGCAGGCAACACTCATCTGCTGGGTCTTCTCCTCACCTGCCAAAAACATCAGTGGGCCTGTAAACCTTTCTTCAGGGAAAATCTAACAGATACATTCATTCCCTGCCAGAGGCTGTAAATCCTGCAGACCCAAACAGGGGTTCTAGCCAGTACTGGAGGGAAATAAACCATGCATCCAGTGCCAAACCTGTGTCCCATTCCAGACACCCTTCTTGAGACACTGGAACCAAAGAGGCACTGTCAATACAGAGAACAAGGTGATTATGAGAGAAGTGTGGAAAGCAAATGAGAGAGAGCCACAGAAATTACTCAGGGCAGACACAATAAATACGTTTATATTTATATACACATATATGGGTGTGTGTGTGTGTATGTGTGTGTGTGTGTTTGCAATAATTAATGGTGCAGAAAAAAATAAGACACCTTTTTTTTTCAAGTATAAGAGGTGAATGAGTGCAAACAAAAATGGAGCAATTCAAAACCACTACAGAGCTAGCAGACAACACAGCCATAACATCCTCCAGACCACACAGCCCCACTGAGACTACACTCAAAACCAGACACAAGGACCTTGAATATCTAGAGGTACAATTATATATTTAAAGAAAACAAGCCCTTGGGAACTGCAAAACTCCTTGGATTGCAGGACAGGAAAACATCCATTCTTCAGAGAGAGTGACAGATCACCTATGAAAGGAGGAATGTTCAAGTGCAGGCTGAAGCAGCTGAGTCAAGAGGTGTTTGCAGGCATTTACCATGAGAAAGACCAGGTCTTTATGGGATTGAGCCTGTACTGGCCCTTGGAGACAGAGGTGCCAAACCAAGTAGCAGCCCAGAACACCAAAGTGAGGAGTAAAATGGAGCTGGGTGCTATCAGGACAATTGCTGCAGTTTAGGGGTCTCTTTATCCATGACAGACCTTTTGGCCCTGCCTCACCAATCCATCTGCACCGGCTCTTTGGGTGGGACTGTTCACCAGGCACTCCTTTCTTCATCCAGGCCATGGCAAAGGGCCCCCTCAGACCTCTCTCCTCACACGCTGGGCTGCCCTGGCTCTGCTCTGACAGCCTCAGACCTCACCCACACCTTGAGCTGTCCCAGCTCTCACTACAGCTGGGTGTTTCTCTCTTAATGTTTTGGGACCAGAACCATATTTCAATGTGAAGAGGATGTCCTGGTAACGGCATCACAACTGACACAGCTCTTTACCCTCAGCTCTCAGCCCTTTTTCTTCAGCTCCCTATGACTTGTGTCTGCCTTTCACTCACCTGACAGACCTCTGATTTTTCTCTGGTTATTGATCTAAAAGACTAAGCTGGCATATTTCTTCACCTTCCCTCTATTGGGCCTCACATCTTTTGGTGTCCTGATCTCCAGAGCTCAATGATGACAAGGAGTGAAGGATTTTCACACAGTTAATGCAGTGTGAGTTAAGTAATCAGTGAAATCAGGTTATACACCTAAGTTTAATATCTTCATAAGCGCCCTGAAAGATGGGTTCTAGGCACCCTGCACGAAAACCTTGGAAAGGTCTGGAAGAGTGGGATAACAAGAAATTTACGAAGCTCAACAAGGACAAGTGTAAAGTCTTGCACCTGGGAATACATAATCCAGGAATGAAAAGGTGATAGGAATATAAAACTGCTCTGTGGGAAAGGACCTGGAGGTCCTGGCAGACAAGGAGCTCCATGAAAGTGAACAATGAGCTGCTGAAGCAGAGAAAACCAACAGGATGTGGGTTGCATCAGCCAGCAGAGATAACAGAGTCATTATCCCACTCTAATCAGCCCTTGTCAGGCCACATCTGGAACACTGTGTTCAGTTTTGGTCACTGCTACATATAAAAAATCCCAGTAGACCAGATGGAGAAGGTCCAAAGAAGGGCCACAGAGATGATCAAAGGGCTGGGAAGCTGCCAGCTGAGAAGTTGAGCCAACTGGATTTATTCAGATTTGAGAAAAGGAGGCAATGGGGAGACCTTATCACCGTGTTCTAGCACTTAAGGGGTGGCTACAAAGATGGAGACTCCTTTTTTACAAGGAGCCACATGGAAAATGGGCAATGGATACAATTTACTCCTGGGGAGATTCCAGTTAGGCATAAGAGGAGAATTGCTCACAGTGAGAACAATTAGCCATTGGAATTGCCTCTCCAGGGAAACGGTGGGTTTCCCAACACTGCTCACTTTCATGACTCAGCTGGAGAGGGTGCAATGCCATCTTGACCAGAACCTGCTTTTGTCAAGGTTAGATCAGATGATTCTTGAATCTGGCATCCTATGATCAGATGGTTCGGAATACGTTTTTGGAGTGGACATAGTGTTGGCTCTTTATGGACTGAAGACTCTCTCCTATCACACTTACAGCCCCATCAAAGCCTCCTGGATGAGTAAACACCTCCCTCCTGGGAGCCTCAAGAGCTCTGGCATGAAGAACAGGTTCAGCCACTCCTTTGAGAGATTTTATTAGAGTGGCTGCACTACTTTTAGAAAATAACCTTGCTAAGCACTGTGAAGTTTGGGTGTCTGAGAACATATCCATTCATTTCCAAAACTTTGTCATGAACACGGAAAAGAAAAAGCTGGATTTTTTTTTTTTTTAAACTATGCTGCTGGCCAAGACGATTGCAGGGATGAACTAGATGAGCAGATGTAGACCAGGCAGAGACTCCTGCTTTTCTTGGTGGAGCTATGCTTAAGTGAAATCCCTTCACCAGAAATAATGAAATGGACATCTATGACAGCATCTGGAAGCTATTTCTGGATATACTTCAACAAGAGCAAATGCATTAAGAGTGGACAAGTGTTTTACGGGAAGAGGCAGCCACAGAGAGGTTGGGAGAGCATGGAGGCCTCAGTTAGGGGGAGAGGAATATGAGAAGGAAGAAAGAAGAGAAGCAGCCAGCCCCACTGAAAAAATGGGGAAGGCACTGCTGAAGGGTCACAGTCTGTAATCATACCAGACTGCCAGATTTTATTTCTGTGCAGGAAATATGCCAGGAGTAGAACTGCTAGTCCCTGGATTAAAAAAAAATAATAAAAAATTGAATGGTTAAGTAAAAATGAGGGGGAGTAAGATGTCATTATAATGAATGAAAATAAAATGTCTTGATCAAGCACCATTATATCAAGAGGGATGAATGGTTAAACAACAGCCATAGATACATCAGTACAACTTTCCCCTCCTATTTTTCTCCCCCTTCACAATTGCAGGGTTAAGAAGTAATAGCTATGAAGTTTGTCTAAGAATGGCATTAACTGCTGTTTTTTATTGATGCAAAAAATAGAACAGATTAATACTTTATCACTGCATTTTTTACCTACATATAAAAATATCAATAAAAGCTTTAAGCTTTAAGGATGTACACCAGATGATTACTTCCTTGAAAAACCCATTAGACACCTTGTGCTTTTACGCCACAGAGCAAACACCAAAAGAAAAGTTACAGACTCCAACAATTTCTGATGTAAAGCTTATTTCTCCTTCACCTTTTAAAATTAAAAAAAGTCCTCGGGGAGCAAACAAATATAGCAAATATGCTACCAAAGCCAAAAGAGAAGCTCCTCAGTGAAGATGGGAATCAGTTCCTAAGCATTCTCATCTCCTCACTGTCTCACAGGCATGCCAGAGGCACACAGCACCAGAAAAGGCCAGACACCCATTTGCAGTAATTTCAACATAACTCCCAGACCCATCCTCACCTCTCCAAGCATCTTAGAAATTATCTTTCTGCACAAAGCTGGGTGGTCTGGTGACCCCTGTGACGTGCCAGCTCTTTCTGGGTTGACGTGGGCAGCCTCAGCACTGGCAGCAGAGGCTTCTCATGGCTTTCCAGCACCAAAATGCAACCTCCTTGCTCCGTGTATGGTTCAGCAGGACACAGCCCAGACCCCTGACACTGCTCTCTGCACAGCCACATCGGACTCCTCCTGAGAGAGCTGCTCCTGCTCCAGATTCTGCCTCCCCCAGAGGCACTGGCATTGCCCCTGCACAGCCCCAGAGAGAGAGATCTGAACATGAAATTCCTAAAGAGGTGCAAATCAATGCTTCTCACTTCTATTTTAGCCCTCTGAGTGACACATCCCAGTGCTCAGCCTGCCTTCTCCACCAGCCATGGTGATGTCTTGGAAGGCATCCTTGGCCATTGTCTTTCTAGAGCTCTGGCAAACATGTTCTACCCCACGCAGAATGCTCTTTTTTATTCACCACAGCTTTTATTGATTTGTATTTGTCTGCATTATCTGCTCGGGTTATTTGCTGGCTCACTGACAGAAGAGTCAAATTCTTGCTGGGTTCTCTTTATGGTGTTGCTATAAAAAAAAAAAAAAAAAAAAAAAGAGCTAGCAACAGTAAAAGTGATTGTTTCTTGTTACTGGTCTCCTTTAAATTGGCCAGGAGCACACTTGAAGGTGTGGCTGGAGAGGCCACAGGTTTGATTCAAAAATGCTTTGGCCTTGGAGGCTGTTCTCACCCAAAACCAAACACTTTTTTGATGGGAAGCCACAGCAAGATGTCTCCTCTGATGTCCCTATATAGAAACAAAGAGGTTTCACCTCCTGAAGAGGAAATGTACAAAAATATACATATCTAGAGAGACACCTATAGATAATTCAATGCGTGCTTATACCTTCATATGATACTTCATATATAGATGTAGACCTTAGGCTGACATGGTTGGACAAAAAAGGATTTTCTGAAGAAAAGAGGCTGGTTGCTTTTGCAGGGTGGAATGTGTCCTGATAAAATGTGCCAGCAGTCACCATTTTCACAACAGAAGATTTAAAGGAATGCTCTCTTCCTGTGAAACACTGACTCCTGGGATGTCGTCTAAGGTCCACCTGACCAGTGCAAAGTTCACCGCTGACTTACTTCATCAAGACCTGAAACCACACTAAGCATCTCTTTTAAAACCAGCTTTTGGAAACCAGTTCATGCACCTGAGCCAAGCTCTGGCTGCTCTGTTCCTGTTTTTAACTAACAGGCATCTCTGACTCTTGGATGGACGCCTTGGTTTTGAGGGAAACTGGTTTCATTTTAGAAGTCCTGGGCACTTTCAGGGCTATGGAGCTGTCAGGGGCAATTCAGGCAGCATCTGCTCTTGGCAACCGTGGTCCTCACCAGCCTTGACTGGTTCTGCTCATGCCTGGGCCACGGTCACACCCCAGGGTCACCCCCAGGATGCTGCTTCATGGAGTGGCAGCCTGGTGGCTGCTGTCCATCAGAAAACACCATGTGGAGCTGCTGTTCTCACAGCGACAAAAGGGGTGCAATTAAAATTTTTCCACACCACAGAAATTCAGCCTGTTCAAGGGCACCATCCTTGATTTTATTATTGACACAGCTAACAGGAGAAGCAGGACAAAAAGCTGGGTGAAAAAGGTGTGCATGCTAGGAATGTGGGCATGTTTACCATTCCTTTCTGCTAATCACAGTGATGTATTTCTATCACTTCCACAGATATACATCCTCACTTCTCAGACTGGTTCTAGCTGATCTGTATAATGTATGCAGAAGGCTTGGTTCTCACCAAACAGAAATAGAAAGGAAGATTTGCTGTGAGAAAATCTATTTTTTTCTGTGAATATTAATCATTTCAGCTTTGATAGTGAAGTGATACGAGTGAAAAAGCCAAGAATTGCTCCAGGGCTTCACATAGATGACTATTGTAGAAAAGACATTTGCTGGAGATAACGCTGCTTAAGCTCAGAATCATTATACAGAACACAGTTAACTCCAATCAACCTGCTTGCTCCCCAAGATTTAAACAGAATTAATGTGACATCCCAGCTGAAGCTGGAACTCAGCAAGTCAGAAAATAAAAGTGACAAATTAAAGCAAGTTCCATATGTGTTTTAATCTTAAATGGCAAAAAGAAAACCATTATGCCAGATGATAGGAGAGCAATATGGTCCCAATACACTGTTCATCTCCTTAGCAGCTTTAAATAATGTTTGGTATGTTTTTCAGGAAGAAAAGCATGGGGATTGCTCTAAAAATTTCCATGGGTAAGAAGAAGGTCATCATCTTTTAGTCTGGAAAGTGAGAATAGATTTTGGACCATATAATACATATCACCAGAATCTGCTGATCATTTGGTCATCTTAGTGGATTTTCACAACATGACAAAAATCTTCTCATTTCAAACCAAATTAAAAACCTTCAGTTAAAAATCAAATAGATGAATGCCTTTCATTTCTTTGGGAAACGCACAGACACATGGGGATACCTGCATTACACCAACTTTTCATCTAATCTTACTTTACAATATTTTAGAGCTGCATGAAGGACACAACCCTTAAAGGCAGGACTTGGAAAAGAGCAGTTTGCAGGATAAGGAGACAAAGGAAATTTTGAACAGGTTGGGAACTAAGGCACAGAGAGGCTGTAAGTGAGAGACTGAAGTGCACCCAGAACATCAGTGGCAGAGCTCCTGGATCTTCTTCCACTGGGCACACCTCACACCTCTGGTGGGCAGATGACCACTGCTGCAAGAGGGAAACATGGAAGGTCCCAGAACTGCCAGCAAGAGAATGTGCACTAGCCACTGGTGCATGGCTGAGTGAGGAAGCACAAGTGGATAATTAGAGATGGATGGTCAAATGTGCACTGAAAACTGACTCCTGCACCGAGCTGGGAGGGCTGGCTGCAGATGGAATAAAACCAGTACTCTGAGTTACCTTAAACAAGCAGTGAAATTAAAAATAAATAAATAAATAAATAAATAAATAAAAATAGATAGATAGATAGATTAGATAGATAGATTAGATAGATAGATAGATAGATAGATAGATAGATAGATAGATAGATAGATGATAGATAGATGATAGATAGATAGATAGAGCCCCTCTTCTATAATTGATGTTAAACATCTTATCACTGTGAAAGGCATCTCTAAAAGCAGCCTCTAAAATGTGGGGGTCTTTTTTATTAAAACCAATTGTGCCTATTTACTACTTCTATCCTTCCTTGTTCCCCACCATCATCAGCCTAACAGGTCATTCTCTCTCTTTCTTCTTGCCTCACTACGTTTCCTCCTCCTGCTAATTTGGTGTAACAGAACAGCAGCAGGATTTTCCTATTCATCAGTGAAGAGGTCTGAGATGTGCACCTCTGGGAACTGATGCATATTTACAATATCATCAGGAAAGCTCAGTCACCACGTTGGTTTGGACAGTGCACACTCTGACAGCCCCAAACCAATCAAACAGCAGGGCTTAAAGCTTTAAAACAGAAGAATCTTCCAAGTTTTACCTCATCTGTGGTTTCTAGGGAGGTTTTTAAGAAGGGTAGAAGAAATAATACTAAAAATGAAATATACTTTGAAAACTTCTAATTATCAGAGTCTGTGCATTACAAGGAATAAATGCTAACTTACTGTAAGATGCAGCACAAAGAAGGATCACACAAAGGCACAATGAGACTGATAAGAAGAATCACAAAAAGGGAGAACAGTATCTTCTTACACATATATGAAACCTTTCACTCTGAAAAAAATTACAGCCTACAGGTAAAACTCCACTGGCTTGTGCTAGTATGAAATTAATTTTGACCTAGTTTTTTTTTTTTTGGGGGGGGTTTTTTTGCATTATAATACATAATATTAAATTAAAAAGTCAAAACATAAAATTTTTATCCTTCCTTTTGAAGCGCCGATACATTTCATTCTGACAACACAAGGACATTTTGATATTTGTCAGACGTTTTTGATTTGTTCTCCTTCCACCAGCTCAAAATGAAACTGGATGAGCCTATCAAGGCGTCAAGACAGATGGAAAACCTAACGATGTTATGGTAAGTTCTCCGAAATTCAGCGTAGGCAGGATGAAGGCAGGGTGTAACAGCAGAAACAGGAGCACACAGCCAGGATATCAAAGTCTGACTTTCTAATCTCCACATTTTAACAAGAGACCTGGACCTTATCAGATATATCACACTGGTTGTGTTTATATGTACTGCCTGGAATCAGATGTTTTCCTTTGAAAAATCAAACAAGGATACAGGTAAAGAAGATTGTGCACAAGCTGTTGGTTTTTTAGGTAGAAGAGCTCCAAAGCACCACCCAGAGCTTTAATGAAGTTAGAGCAGCACCACAGTCGTGAAACTCCATATTTGATGAGCATTTGAAACAAAGAGGTGCCACCCCTGGGCTCCATCTCCCATGAACCAGGACAAATTATGCTAGTGGGATTAGGGTAAGAAAATACAGCTCTGTGACAACTAATATTGAGCAGAAGAGTGAAGGTGGAAAGTAATGAAGTAAAAAGGATGTCACAAAAAAAAAAAAAAAAAAAAAAAAACCAACAAAAACAAACCCAAAAAACCAAAAAACACCAAATTAAACCAAACTAAAACCACACAGATACAACTTTGAGAAAAACTGTAGCTTCACCATTAACTGGTAGCTAGGGTACAGGTTTCCTTCTTTCACAAGTGATAGTGACTCTTTTAATATTTGGGTACAGCAGATTTTGATAAATCCAGAGAGAACCTGGGGGGCATATAGTACTATGGAAAAAGAACACATACTATGGAGGTAAAAAAAGGCATCAAAACCAGTATTTTTACAGAAAAATTTCACAGGACAATAAAAACTTTGGGACCATAACATCAGGATCTAGTGCTTTGCCTTGTAATACCAAAAGAACAAAACACAAAACATTTACAAAACATAGATGTATATATATAAAACCAAAACTGCATATACTACTGGCCTGGTCCACATTCCAATTACATTCTTGCCTCAGTTTCAACTGCACATTTGTTTCCTCTCAAGCAGGCCAAACAATTCTTCTCAAGAGGACCTTCTCTAGAAAGACAACACGTTTTATACCCCAAGATTTCTTCCATTCCCAGTGAGCCTCCCTTGGCCTGCATGGAAATTCCTCTGCATCCCAGACAGTGACTCGTAAAGTGGAGATGACAGACAGGTGCAGGGCAGAAATTCATGGCATCCCACGTTTCCAGACTTCTCACTTCTCTGCTCCACTCAGTGCATCTGAGTTGCACAGCCAGACCCGTCTCCTTGGCACACACAGAAGCATGATTTCCACCTCCAGCAATTAATGCTTAATGAAAAAACAGTAGCCACAACAGCTCCATACCACGACTCGAAGCCATCTGTTCCTGCCTTGTTAGTGTGTGCTTTCCAGAGTGACCAATCCACTCCGCACCAACAGCGTGGTATGCATCTGTTAAAGAAATATTTTACTGCTCTGGGTGGATTTCTGGTGTGGGGGGAAAGAGGCAGGGGAAGCCAAAATAAACACTGGCTTGATTATTTTAAGGTACATCTCTTGCTCAAGCACATATATATAAATCTCACCCAAGACACAGGAAGGTGGAGTTAGACTGGAGAATGCCTCTGGCTTGTCTTGGGAAGGCTGCTAAGAATAATTAGAATGCTTCAGTTTAGCTGCTTTTTAATGACCCCATTCATGCACCCTAACCTTTACTTTCCCTAATATGGTGTTGAGCTCCTGCATGCAGGGAGCAGCAAGGCAAAGGAGGGATTTGTTGACAATACGTTTGGGAAAAAAAAAAGAAAAAGGCACTGGCGCCGTTGTGTGTCAATACTCATCCAAATGTGCCCATTTGATATTTTACTGACAGAACTGAAAATATGTTTGAATTTCAAACTTGTCGAGATGGCTGGGATGCAGGGATTATTTTCCCCTGAGGGCAGATAAACAAGACGGATGGACTAAACTCCGAATCGCCTAATGATCAAAATGCAAGGTAAGCTGTCATAGAGAGGGCTCTTCTCATCCTTGCTGACAGCATGAATTCTGCTGAATTATTTCTAGTCTTCCTGATTAATGGGCCTGGTGACTAATTAGTTTGTGAGTCTTGCTCATAAACGGCACTTTGATAGCTGCCACTTTGAGGGAAAGACCTCAGTGATGTCAGCTGGAGATGCACTCTCCAAAAAACCTGCCCTGGATGATCCCACAGTGGATGCACAGCTATGGTTTGGCCCTAATAGTGGAGCCACAGCTCTAGCTGGGGCTCCAGGTCCACTCTACCCCACAGTGCTTTGGTGAATACCTCATTAAAAGGAGAATAATTTTATTAGTCCATCCCATTACCCCCAGCTGCTGCTTTCCTCCTTGCCTGGAAGAGCTAAAATCAGTTTACTTCGCCATCATATCAGGAGAACAATGTCTCACATAACTTCCTAGATCCCACTTTTCCCTACCAAATGCTCCCATCTATGGAATGTTGGGGTCAGGGCCCCACACCTATGGCAAATAACACACAGACTTTGGATTTATAGCTCTTCTGAAGATACCAGGAGTGTGCTGGCATTCCACTTCAGCCATCACAGCATCAGGGGATTTTGCTTGCTGGGAAGGATTTCAGTCCCAAGATGTATCAATGCACTGAACACGAAAAAGAATTTGCTCTACTACAACTGGGGAAATGATTGTCCAAATCGTTTGGCCTGATGAAGGAGGAGAGAGAATATAAATGCCAATAGCCACTTTCTGAACTCCTCCTCCACTCCAAGACCACCAGGAACACTTGCTCAGTTTCCCACTCCTTCTGAGTTGTGGCTCAATTTGTGCACAGGTAAGAATTCCTTAGGGTGCCCACACGCCTAAATAACTTGTTCACTCCAAACAAAATGTGGGTGTGACTTGGGAACAGGGTCAGGAGTGACATGCAGGCTCACCTCCAGCACCATCACTTTGACATCTGAGATGTGCTTCCACACAGATGTATTTCCTCACAGCATTCTTTTCTTAACAGATGTCCCTGGAGGTGACACCTGTGGGCACATGTGGGCAGAACAGGGGGAAGACAGCTTAATGATTTCATACCATTATTTATCTTTCCCTGATTAACACTAATTATGCTGAAATTAGTTACACAAAATGGAAAGTCCAAGCTTTGTGCATTTACTCACCCTTGTGGTCCAGGACCCACATCCTCAATCCATCTGTAACTGAGTCCTATATTTGAAAAGGTGTAAAACATTACCCTGTTTGAACATTAAGTCACAGGCTTCCCAGGTGTGCCTCCCTCAGTTATATAGAAGAACAAATGGAAATCTGGTAGAGATTTTTCATGCCAAGGTGCTCCTTCTCCTTACAAAGACCCACCTGCTGGGAGCCATTGATTTGGCAGCTCCTGTAAAAAGATGGACACAGACAGTGAGGGTGGAATCTGTCCTGATCCTTCATTCAGCAGTAACACAGGTATCTGCAGGTTAGTCATGCCAAGGTTTGAACCTCTGGTTTCAGCCCTGCTCTCCAAAAGGCAAGTACAGAAAATCCTGCACCTGGCATACAGTGTGTTTGCCTCTTCCTCTTCAGCTCAAATGGCAAAATCACAGGACACAAAGATGATCACTCAGAGCACGACTGGCTAAATCCCATCCCCAAAAAGAGCCTGTATGACTGCAGTCTTCTCCTCACCTGTAGGAATTAAAAGTTATGCATGAATATTCAATCCAGAATGCCCTAGAGCTCAAAAGCCAGCACTACAGCAATCCAGTCAGGGGCTGCTCACAATGGTTTTTTGTCCTGTGGTGGCCCAGTGCAACTGAGGAGCTGTGTCCAGCCTTGGTACCAAATTTCCTGCAAGCTAACTTCCTCTTTGTGGTCCATGGGTCCTGCTGGCACACAAAGACTGTGGAAAGAAATCATTCTGAAGGGAGAGACAATCTGCTCCAGGTAGAGCCCTGACAGCTCCAGGAAAAGGGCAGTCTTTGCCAAAAGACCATTAGCTAGCCCACAGCACATCTGCACTTGCAAACAAAGCAAAAGCTCACATCAAAAGTGCTTTCCAGCACTCAAGCCCGGCCAGATAATTCTGCAAGAGGAGTTTTGGTGTAAGAAACTCCCCTCCAGCTCGAAGAATTAGACACTGTTAGAGCCATGCATTATTCAGCTCCATTCTGTTCTGATGACTTGTTCAGCTCAGCGGCTGTATTGCAAAAGGTAAACAGGTTTCTACCCATAATCTTGTTGTCTCTGAGCAGCAATCCATCTGTCTCTCATTTTTAGTATCATCTAGTGGTGTGTCTTCTTACCCAGGTAACACTCCCTTCAGATACTATTTTAATACCGCTGAAGACAGACGAAACCCCAGATTTGCCTAAGCAAATTTAAAAGAGCTATTTAAAGATAAAGATGCCGCAAAGCTCAAGCTAATACAGCAAAGATTTCTCAGGAGGGTTCCTAAACGGAGAAATTACTGAGAAAGAAAATAATTCACCAGAAAGCTCTGCAAAATAAAATGAATTATAGCAGCTTCTAGTTAGGACAGTGTAGTAAGGGATATATGCATATAGAGAAATCTTGGCATTGTAAATTTCATTCCTAAGAGGATTCCGTCTACTAGTGAAAGATTTAAGTTTGACTCTAGTCTTTGATAAAAATATCTAATGCTCAATTTAGAAACTTCTCAGGAGCCTGATGCGTGTGCTGTTTTTCAGCACACCCAGGACAGAAAGGTCCATAGCTCATGAGACAAATATGTTGGTAAACAGCTAATCGGGCAATAAAAGCCAGGTTACACGTTTTGGGAATCTGTGTACCATGGGTTGGTTTTGCACTGCTGCAAACTGTGTTATGAAAATGCAGGTTATTTGCACTCTAAACAGATAATTACCCATGTCATTCAGGCAGAGTCCCTTGCACAAAGAAATGGCTATTATTGAGATGAACCAGTTTTTCAAGTCTGACAAACAAATCAGCTCCTGAGGGTACATATATTGTCTTGTGAACTAACCCCTTGACAAAGAGGACCTACAGTTACAAAAACATGCTGTTCCCACTGGCAATTTTGGATTAAAAGTGAAAAGGCAGAAGCAAAACCTGACTTCAGAAACAGGAGGAGACTCCAGAGTCTGGAGAAGCAGGCATGTGAAAGGATATTAAGGAAGAGGAAAGATCCTGGGCTGAATAAATAGGTCTGATCAAAGCCCAAATAACACTCAAGAGCAATGCCAGAAGTGAAGCAAGGTTAAGCGTATGCAGATGTTTCACTGCTCAGTCTCAATCTGTACATGACTTCTTGGACTATCTGACTGAGACAGTAAGTGTGTCTAAAAGGCTTTGGGATGCCTACTTGTTACAAGCCTGAAATAGTAAACAGTAAATCAAAACCTCATGCAAAGGCAGGGCCCCGGGAGAGAACAGGCTTAAGTGGTGTGGGTGCTTCCAGATGTCAGCCCTGGTCCGAAGGCAGCTGTAACTGAGCAAGGAGGTGATTGATTGCCTGTATGAAGAAAGGAGAAGGGAAAAGATAGTGTCTACAAGCTAGTGAAAGTGAGCAAAATTCCACAAAGCAGTGCCCCAAGCCAGCTGCATCAAAAGGCAGTGGGACCATTTCGCAGCAAGAGTTGGCTTCAAAAGGGCTACCAGCTGAGGGACCACAGCCTGGCACAGGTGGGACACCCTGTCCTCAGCAATCCAGCATTCCCAGCACAGCATCTCCCCAGGAGCAGGACCGCAGCACCCAGGGAAGTCCCCAAAAAGCACAGCATGCCCGCTCTCCTCCTTTTTCACCACTGTGACTTCCCTGAGAGCTGAGCCCAGTGCTCAAGCAGATCACTGAACATGACAACATCTTCTGGAAGATACCAAACTGATGAGGGAATCACAGAAGCCCCACGAAAAACTGAGCAGTACAAACCTCTCTGATGCTTCTTCATTCTGCCCTTCATATGTCAAATGTAAGTCCTTAGATGCAGAGGACATCATATTGTCTCCATCTGTACAGCACCTTGCAGAGTAGAGTTAAATTTCAGTCACAGCCTCTGGCCAATCAAGTAAGGTAAGCATTACATGTCAAATGACAAATACATGAAATATCAATTACTATTTCCACAGAAATCTCATGGGGGCAGGTGGGAATACTTCAAAAGGACCATATGCATTCAGTTCTTCACATTAATAACTCATTTACTGCAAACTTTCTTCATTTTCAAAATGTCAAAATTAATTGAAAAACTCCCAAGCATTTAGATGGGTCTTGTTACAGGGAACAGCTTGTGAGATAATACAAGATAATACACAGATACAGAAGCTGACCAAGAAAATAAAATGGCAATATCAACTCATGTCAAACTTCAACTGTCACAAAATCACTCCATTTTTAGAAGATGGGTACCCATAATTTATTCAAAATATAAGTCACTTCAAAAGACCTTGAGTATCTTTTGACTAAGATCCCCTGATACCTGAAGTCTCTCCTGAAAGTATTTTAGACCTCTCATTTTTAGGTCTTCCAGTGCACTAGCATTAAGGAGAAGACCTGAAGCATTTTTCTATTAATATCAAAACTCAGGGTTATTTTTGCTTATAAAAAACTATTTTTGGAAACCTTCATGCAACAGTCAGGACAGATCATTACCTGTAAGCATTTAGCTGCAGCTTTTTCCAAGTACACACCAAGGACAGATATTTCTCAATATTTACCAACCAAAGAATTGTCTTGTCATCAAAAGTTGCAGAAACCTGCAAGAAAGTGAAGCTGAGGACACAATTTCTGATGAAACAGGGTTGAGAAACATGGAGAGGTACATTTTATCATTTAGGAAAAATTAGAAGGGTAGAATTGGTGCACTGTAGAAATGCTTGTGGAAGGAGTAGATGAGAATCTCTCCAAGATGGGGGACTCTACCACGTCATTACAGGAAGGTAATTTTCCAAAAAAGCTTTTCCAAAAGCTTCACTCTCCATTAGACATTTCTTAATCAAACCCAAGCCTAAAATCATGGGGCAGGACTGCCTGACCAATTTGATGAAAGAGTGCAAGCTAAATAACACTACACTGTTCAAGAGGCTGTAAAAGTGAGGCTTGAGTTTTTCTAGACTTCAGAAATATGAGAACTAGGGGGGGAAAATAACAAAATTCTCTCTTTGAACTGTCTTAATCCAAAACACACTGGTGTTCTAAGAAGGCTTCACAAAAAAAAAAAAAAAAAAAAAAAACCCAAAAAAAACAACAAACCCTTATGCAGCTTAAGTCAAGCCAAATGGCCAAATGCAGCAAGAGAAGCCACTGAGATGGATGCCAAGGTCTACCCATCTAACACCTCTCATGAGGAGAAAAAAAAATTATTATGGGGATTTTTTTTTCATCTTAGAGAGAATTATTATTCCAAATTGCAATGATAAAAACCTTGCTGTCATTTCATGTAGCAAGAAGCAGGCTTGTACAATTCAGCTGTGATCAGATCCACTTCCAAGTGCCTATTGGAGAAAAAAATACAGAGAAGATTGCTGTACACACAGAAAGACAAGAGAGAAAGCAAAACAATCATGCATGTGTATAAAATACAGGACATGTAATTTATATATAAACATTATTTAGATATCTAGAAGTTACTAAGCATCATTGCTTAAAGAAAATGTCTAAAGTATCTAAATGCAAATTGTCTAAACTGCAGAAAGACAAGGTTTTCCTCATGTCTAATTCTTAAATAAAGCATTTCAGAACATCATTGAGGTAAAATTTCTTCTCTCATCAAGGTTGTGTATTAAATTCTTCACCAAAAAAGGAATTTTTATGGAAGGCTCATGCTTCCTGTAACATTTTTCCTTCATAATGTGGCTTCTCAAATAATTTCTGGGTTTTTTCTCCTGCTCTGTTATAAATCTTTATCTTCATAGTCACACTTTTACAAAACCCATGTCTTCTGCTGACACAAAGGCAGCAGTTACTCCTCAGTCCCACCACACAGGATAGCTAAACACAAATCCCAAATTAAAACAGCACTGGGTGTGGGCATAACATCCAGAAAGCAAAGAGACATGGAGCTGAGAGTGTTTCATGCAGTGCCACAAAAACTGGTACCACTCCCCATCGTGCCAGTTAAACCCAAAACAACTGCCTTGCAGCCTGGGAGCCACTTTCACATTCCACAAAACAAGTATTTGCTCACCTGCAGGGTGAGAGGGGGAGACTGGCAAAAAAACAAATACTGGGGGCTGGGACTCTCCAGCCCCAGCAGAACACTCCAGCCCAGAGTCACCAGGCACAGACCTGGAAAAAGGTGATGCCTCTGAGTTCCCAGCCAGAAAACAGGTATAAATGGCATCACAACATCAACTGCAATAACTGGGGATTTGGTTGTCATGCAAAATGAGTGCAGCTGGCATGCTGAGGTGTCAGACAGGGCTGTAACAGAGCAGCAACCAAGAGCAGAGTGTAAAACACAGCAAGAAACTCACATGCAGCTTCATCTCGTGCTCTCTTTGGTCGCTCTTTGAAGTTGGGTAGATTTTTTAAACCGCTTCGGCAGACGGAACTAGCAACGCTGGTCAGGCATGGGATGTCTGACAAGACCTCAGCACTCCAGGAAGACACAGGTACCCCAGTCCTGCACACCTCAGCCAGCACCACAGAGCAGCCCGTGGGACAGCACACCTGCAGTGAGAAGTGGTGGAGGAACCAGGCCACAGAGGCACCTCTTTGGTCACCTGAGTGGAGGAGCAGTGCAGAAACCAGCTCTGCATGTTTTCAGAAGGCGAGGGGAAAGAACCATTTGTGTTTTAAAGCTGACCTTGCTTTTTTCCCCCCAATTTTTCCTCACACATTCAGCTCTAGCATCAGTGGAGTGACCTTTTTAGTGTCCCATCCTCCATTAGGTCAACTTTGTGTACATCCTAGTGCCAGTTGCATTAACTAGAGGCTTCACTTCTTGGACATTCTCCCTTCCTGAACCCAGGTAATGGATTTCCAAGTCTAAACACACTGTGCCATCACCATGGAAGGTTTCCAGAGGCAAGACAAGAGGCATGTTGTGGTAAAGGGGCTACATACTAGACAAAGTAGCAGCAGGATCTGTCACTCACCAAAAATTCAACAGAATATTAAAACTACAAGGGTTGGATTTAAGGGTGCCATGCCTCAAACACGCTGGTCCAAATATTAGCACAAGCACATTTTAAAAATTATGGTTTAGACAAAATACTTGTGCACAAAAATAAAACACCCTGGAGAAAAGAGCCAACAGGGACCCCAGGCAACTGGGGCAGGACCAGCAGGCACCCCTGCACCTGCAGGGGCACTGGGGAAAGTTCAGCAGGTCCCTCTTGAGCCACTGAGCCACTTGAGAGAGATACCAACAAGCTGACAGGGACATGGGGGTGTCACTAAGACAGTGGGACAGGAGCAGCAATTCTCCCGTGACCACAAAGAAAGGCACTCTGCAGATTTTGGGGTTCAGTTGCTCACTTCTGCAGGCAGCGCTTATTTTTGAAGTTGCTTATTTCTTGGTTTTGAAGGAGACTTGGTATAAAAACCTTCTTCCCTGCTTCTATCTCAGATACCTGTGCCACACAGAGCTTTACTAGAGCTTGGAATGAGGGGAGGAGGATAGGCTGAGGAAGTGGGGAGAGCACAGGAAGGTGAGTGATTGTCCTGTGGGTGTGACTGACTACCAAGGTAAACGTATGGGATATGCTGGGCTCTCATATATAGCTAGAATGTTCATGTACAACACACACAGAATGCACAAGAAGCACAAGAAAAAGAAAGCACAAGTGATTTTTACACAAGGTCCAATATTGGAGCAATGTCTCAGATTGTCAGGGAAAAAGTTATCATTTCTGTTCCATAATAATTTGAAAATTCTTTCCAATTAATGTCCATTATCAGTTTGCTTTTTTGTTTCAAATATGAAACAAAAAAGCAAACTCAACAAAACCCAAATCATTCCTCTGTTACACTCATGCTGTGCCACAGAAGTCTTAATTCAGAGCAGAATTAGCCCCTCTCTGTCTAATAGCTGCTGTGAAAGTGGAATCATTGCACCCTACATGGAATTGGAATTGATGACAAACCTCACAGTCACTTGTATTGCTTATTTTTCCTGCTGTAGGAGATTTCTGAACAGCTTCACTACAGTGCAGGTCAGAAGGTGACTCACTGGGCCAATGGCCAAGGAAGGAAATATTGCTTCTCAACAGGTTACATTCCTAAAATTCACCAATTTCAAGCAGTTTCCCCTTCATATTTTAAAAAATTTGGCTTCTGCTCCAAGGAACTGAAGAACAAGACAAAGAGTCTTCTCTATCAATCTGTAAAAATCACCACCAGCAGAAGGTTTTTCACATTTTGTTTAACCCTGAGCTTCTTTTAAATCAACAAGTCACTCTGGAAAGATCCTGGTTGTGACCCAGTTTCTACAAACAGCCCAGCAGCCTGGGCTGATCCAGGTTGAATGCCAAGGGGGCCATTGTTTTAAGAGTAAAACAACACAGAGCCAGCCGTGAGTCATGTCACGCACAGCACCACAGAGGCTGAACAAACAAGTTGATGGTGGGGCAAACAGGTGGTGGGTAAGAGGTGCTGAGGTCTACCTCCTTCAGCAGCACCAAAGACCTGCAGGTAAAGGAGGAGGGGGCACCTACCAGGGTTGCTACAGAGTCAGCTTTACTGCTGCTGCCTTTATGACAACAATATAAAGTAACTCCCACAACACAGTGAAGATAAGCTCTTTAAAGAAAATATAAAAGCATTAGCTTGGCAATTCATCCGAACCTCATCATGCACCGTAGACATTTTTGAAGTTTAACAAAGAAAAGCACATCATTAAAGAATACTGCTCTATCACCATTCTTATGCAAATCCTTTCAGATAGTTGGGTGGAAAATTCCATCTAACACGCAGTGAGAAATAAATGTTGCAGGGTGGAAATTTCAGCTATACCGAGTGCATCTATCACTTGTATAATCCAAACTACTGTATGTGCCCTGACTACAGAATTAGTATTGATCCATTCACCATGTAAACATCAAGTACTTTCTATTATTACTTGAAATAGCATGCTATCACAATTTCTATTTCCTCCCTCTATCTTAAATAGAAGTATTGCACATTAGCTCTTCCCTTCATGTACTTTTTTTGCACAGCTATCTAACTACAGTGTTCAAGGCTGTGCTGGGTTTCCTGCAGACATCTGCAGTATTACCATCAAAGTACTTTGTTTTCAAGTCATCTCTGATGGAAGGCAATACAACTCTCATTTACACTGAAACCTGTTACTGTGGCTTCTCTTGGTAAAACACACAGAGCCCTTTGTTTTAAGATCTCTGTTGTGACTACCACTGTGAACAACAACATCAAGCAGCTTCTCCAAATGTTGCTCACACACCTCTCAGGAGTATCACTAAGATAAGAGTGGACTGCAAGAATCTGAACAGCTATGTCGTCTGAGCACATACAAGTGGTAGGGAAAAAAAATTGTGATTTCCATTTCATTTGTCTCAACAAAAATAAGCTGCTGTGGCTTAAATGCAACTTTGGGAAGTGCTGGCAGATGCTTAGAAGCATAACATGTTTCACCTGTTAGAACCTCAGGTTTTCTCTGAGCATAGTGAAAACCATAAAATGGAAAACATAAGGGCTTTGTCTCCAGGAAAGCTCTCAAATTTTAGACTGAGAGTTGGTCCTGAGATGTCAGCAAGACACCCCAGCCCCTGAGTGCCAAAAGCTCAGACTCAGAGCAGCTCAAAGTGTGAGAGGGGCAGGGAAGGAGGGACAGCAGCCCCCAGGGAGTGAAGGCAATGAGGGTGGAGCAGTTTGTGCACCAGGGCCTAGAGGTGAGCTAGGTGGTCACCCTGCTAGGGAAGGAGATCTCTGTGGTATCCACCTGGCAGGGAACCCTCTGCACCTACCAGAAAGGATGTGGTGACCCAGAGGGAACTGCCATGAAAACATACAGCCACCCAGGCGTGGGCTGCAGGGAGTGCCAGAGGCTGGCATGAGTGGCAAGGCAGGAGGGACAACAGCAGGGCCAGGGGGATGATCTCTCTCCTGCTGGCAGAGCTTCGGGAGGAAGTTGGAAGGGGAAGAAGTATCAGGGACTCAAAGGAGGAGATTGACTTGGTGGAGCCACACTTTACCATCCCTGAGGCAAATGCACAGCTGGCTGCACCACAAGGAACAGAGGATTTCCTGTTCCCTCACCAGCAGGAGGATGATGCCTTGTGAAGGCTGACCTAGAACAGAGGTTAGAAGGAATTAAAGAATAAAGTAGGGATGTATTAAAAGGCCTCAATGGATCCACCTTGAGCACAGGAGCCTAGCCAGGGCCACACCCAAGATGAACCAAAATGGTCACAAAAATATATGACCAGTCAGGGGGTCTCTCACTTTGGTAAGTTCTGCTCCATTTACATATTGGAGTTAATTGTCCAATTCCAGCTTTAGCCCATGAATTTCCATCTTTCTTGTTTTTCTCTCTTCATTCCACCATTGTTAATGCTCTTGGCCCTGAGATTTGGATCACTTGTCCTTGGTCTCCAGCTAGAGAAGGAATTGTTTTTTCTACCTACTCTGTGAAGAGAGCTCACCATCCCAAATATGAAGCCCAGACCCACACACCAAAGCAGTACAGAATGTGAAAAATGTGAAAGCCAAAACCCGAAGCATCAAGGAGACCAATGCAATGGGGAGGGAATGGAAACAGTTATCCTCTCAAGACAGCAGGTGAATCCCCTCCCAGCCTCCTTCCCAGCTGCACTCATATTTCAGGAACAAGGCTCTGGGAATTGAGGATCAGGCAAACAACAGCCAGAATCTCCACACAGGTTGGAGGAATCACCAAAGGAGCCAGCCTCATCACCCTACCCCTGCACCACCACCCCAGCCAAGAGAGAAAGAAGGGCAGGTGTGTCAGTGCCTGTCTTCTGAAAGGAACACGAGGCCCAAAATACTGGCCAGACCCATGCCAGCACACTGGGAACTTGCTGCCTTCCTGGATAAAGCAAGTCACTGGAAAACTCTCTAGTCTGGTGTGGTCCTCTGGTTATTACCCACTTCTGGTTCTCCAGGGCAGAAGAGATGAATTCCCAGAAAGAAGCCTGAGGGCAATCGAGAGGGACCAAAGGTCCTGGGAGTACAAGTGGTTGTTCTCTATCCTGTCAGTTGTAGGGAAGCATGGAGAGAACAGGAAAATCCTGCAGGTGAATACCTGTCTCTCAGCCTAGTGTCACTGGCAGGTTCTGGTGGTTTTTGAGCACAGTTCTGTTTACTTGGCACACACTGCTGACAGAGTACACCTGCTCAAACAGGGTTGAGTCCCCCACCCTCATTCTCATGAGGAATCTGCTTCTCTGCTCTCTGCCTGCCACCTGTGGTGACAGCACAACCCCACAAAGCATCCACAGGAGGAGAGCTTTTCACCTACCACACAGCCATGCTGTGGGCCACCAAAACATGCTCACTCTTTTGTCTCCATAAGTGCAAAAATATAATAATCTAATAAAGCACACTATCTGTAATGCCCCTAGAAGGCACTGGCAGGACTCTTTCAGGACAACAGTGCATCTCCCAGGTCTTCCCCTCACAGGGCAGTACACCAAAGCCTCCAGCCTCAGGGTCGGGACAGTGCCTCTTCACTGCATTCGGTGCAGGTCACCCGATACCACAGCACACCAGAATGTCAGCTGCAATGAAAATTCCAGGAGCTCTGAGCCCAGAAAACATCTGGCCAGCCTCAAACCATGCAGGAGGGATGGCAGACAGCAAAGGGTAGACAGGCCCAAGGAGGAGGCAGTGGAGGAGGAGGAGGAGGAGGAGGGGAGGACTTAGGGTCTGTAGGTTTTCATGCACCTCCCATTACAGACTCATTTCCCTCCACAGACCTGAAGCCCATCCTTCAGAGTCCCATGTGGAAAACAAAAGAGACAGATGGTAAATGAGAATGATCAGACTTGTGCTGTAATGACTTACATCAGCAGATAAACTGACCACTGGGTGTTGAAGTGCTGGAGGGCAATTTTGCCAGCCCCACCCCGTTCCCACCTAAAGAAGGTAATAAGAAAGCTCTGTTTCTGAGAAAAATATGTCAGCATTGGTGCTGGGCACGTTTCTTATTGTTCATAAAACATCGTGCAGGTCTGTGGTCCCAAGCAACTGCTGATAGACATCTGCTGAGTGGGATCCTTTGGATAAGACTCAAGGAAGAGAGAAGTTTCTCTTCTCAGAAAATCAAATAAACCAGGTGCCTGGGATGCACCAGGGATTATCTGACAAAAACCTAAACAGGGAGACAGAAGACTGCCTCCAGGTTCTGTCACACAGAGAAGTGTTCAGGACTCAACAGAAGCATTCTTCTTCAGCTCCCACCTTCTCAAACTATATCTCAAACCCAACACAAACAAGAGGTCCTCCAGCAGTTTCTCTAGGCTGTGTCTGAGCTCTGCTCCTCTCGGGAATTTCAGATGTAAGCACAAATGCCAGTACTGTGTGCCTTGTCATCCAGACTTAGCTGTGGGGCTGCTACAGCAAGCAGTGACCAAAGTCACCAGAAAGGAGTTGCTGACAGACCCTGAAAACAAAACTGACAGCCCAGCAGTAGCACTCAGGGAGAGGAGTAGCTCCATTGCTCTAAAAAAATGGGTGGAATTGTCATGTACCATGAAGTTCACTGGTAAGGGGGAAAATAACTCCCCTTGAGCTGCCTTAAAATCTTTGGAAAGGTGATCAGAAATGACTGTGTCATGAATACATCATGGAAGGAGCTGTAAATGAAGGGGGGAAGAAACAGAAGTCTAAGGGAGGTTCAGGAGGTAAATAAATGCATCATTAACTCAGTAGATCAAAATGGAACTGCTTTTCACCGTCACTGGTACCAAGGATATACTGTAGAAAGTCAGCATACCATTACCAGCTGGGTCACTCATTTATCCCTCTGTCACATCTTCCATCTGTAATTATCACCCCAAGATGTTCTTGAGTATCACCTCTGTGTCCCTTGCCTGATCTGTTCTTTGACAGACCATCAGCATTCCTCAGTTCCTCAAGACACATTTCAGTCACCATGAACCTAAGGAGCAGAGACCTATGGACCAACCCTTGAAATTAGGTTTGTCTGTTTGCTTATTTAAAGCAGTGTTATTAAACATGCTGAAGTGTTCTTGTGTTCTTTTCTTTTATTTTATTTTTAATTAAGCAATGCAAAAACTAAAAAAAGGGAGAAACTGTGCTATCAGAATGACTCAATAAGTCTTGTTGTTATTCTCACACAACTGCTAATTATAAGGTCATAAACCAATTTTCCTCCTACTTAGCCTAAAATAGTCAAGTCTTACACATAACCAGGTTCATAAGAAGCAAGTAATGCTTTATCACTTTCTTGGCAGCCCATCACTATCAGTATCTGTGGCATGAACCCAGAATACTCCTGAAAAAGGTTAGGAGAGGAACACTTGCTAATGCCAACAACATTTCCTTATATTATGGCAAAAGACTTTAAAAAGTAAAAGGCAAAGCTTCTCTCCAGGACACTTAGGAATGTGGTCTATGGTACTAAATGTAACGTCTATTAAAAAAAAAAAAAAAATTAGAAGCCCAGCCGCCAACTTGTCACCATTTCAGCCAGAACCTCCAACCATCAGTGTAGCCCGCTCACTTTGCCTCTCAGGAGTGGTGGGGAAATTCACTCATGCATCAGATGAGCCATTCTGGCAGACCATCTTCTAGGAAACCTGGAGCCTGGGCTGTCCCACTGTGTCTCCTTTATCTTCCATGCTACAGTGCAACCAGAACATCTAGGTCACCTTAGGCAGTGACCTTCACCAGCACAACCAACCACATGCAGGACTGGCACTGACACCTACGCCTCAAAGGACACCTACTTTGGTCAGAACACCTACTTCTCAAAGCCAAAGCACTTTCTGCATTCCCTACACAGGTCTCCCAGATGAGTGCACTGGCCACTACTGTGCTGAATAAAAGGATCTGGACTGCAGCAGAGCAACATCCCGCTCCAGCTACTGTGCTGACTTCAAAAGGGTGCTTTCTGTTTGCTCACTTCAAAGCAACCACAAGCATTTCTTCTTGGGTAAAGGGTTTTCAAAGTGCTTGGGTCCATCGCCAGCACTCCAGAGAGTAGGAGAGACTGCAACAACCTCCTGCATTTGCAAGCTTCCAGAGGGGTGCCTTTAGGGTGTTCCTCCATCAGTATCCAACTTCCTTAGGGTGGTCATTCCTTGTTACGTGCTGGAACCAAATGGTTTGGCTGTAGGCCCTGAATCAGAGCAGTCAGACACACAGAAGCTCATTAATTTTGCCACCAAATTTAAAGCAGCCCTTGCGTTCTCTGTTGGTTTCCACCCTGGTGCAAATCCCTGCTTGGATCCTGCTTCATCTGGTAGTCAGGTGCAGAGTGCAGGGTGCTGATAGGAAACAGTCACTTCTCTCTTTGGCTTTAATTGTGTTGGCACCCTCAGCTGTGCTCGCCCCTCCCTTCTTCTGCCAGCTTCACGCACAGATCTCTGCATCTGAGCTCTGCAGATGTGAACTCCAGATGCACAGCCATCCCACTGGCAAAATGCAGTTCAGCCCCACCAATCACCCCGCCCTTCTTGATCACTACTGCAGTGTCAATTAGAGTAAATTTTCTTTAGGGGTAGTTTCTGTCATACAGAGGTTTTGTGCATGTGTATCTACACAAAGGCTTCCCTCAGGGAAACCTCCACAAGATTTTTCAAGAGCCTGCATCTGCTCTAAAAACCAGGAGGAAGTGTAGAGGCAATGAGTTAGGGAACTCCTTTCTGTACACCAGGACTGAGGCATGTACACAAGTCAGTTTATTTGGCACAAGTCAGAGAGAATCTGCAAAACTTTAATAGCCCAAGCCCTGGAATCTGAGTAACAGAGCTCCATAAAGACCTGGAGCCCAAACCCTCAAAGGTATCCAGGTCCCTGAGTTCCTTTGGTTCCAGCACCATTTATTTTCTGGGCCTGACCTAGAAAACTTCTACTGCAAAAGCAAAGCAGTTGCTTTGCTCCTGACTGTTTTCTTCAAGGAATTCATAAAGTGTCCAGAACCAGCTTCCACAGAAGCCTGGCAGTAGATGGTCTTTAAGAACCCTACAAGAAACTACGGGGGAGGGGGGGGTGGGGGTGGGGGGCTATTTGAAAAGCATAGTTTTCTTTCTGTGTAGGAGAAACACAAGTTTTTCTCATTGCTGCCTATGCTGCTGTCTAAATGAATCCCACGTAGACAGTTAGTTGGATCCTATGAAACAAGAAGGCTACACTTGGCACCTGCTGTGTTACAGATTGTGCCTGTGAAATTGAATTTACAAGGACAAGACCAGAGAGAATGGCAAAAAACAAGGAGCTGTTGAGAATGATGTATTTGCCTGAACTATATTAATAGTTTGTCATTAAGGATAAGTAAGACCGCCATGCACTTAGCAGTGAAGATCTCCTTCCATAAGTCTTCAGTGTGGGACCTTAGCTATTTACAATATCAGCTTTTTGGGGGAATGACTCTATCCTACATCGCCAGTGCATGAGAAGCAAAACCCAGCTGACTTGCAAGTACTACTGTTGTGTATGTTTTTATTAGACAATGCCACTGAAAAGGTTGCACTGTGGGTGACAGGTGGCATTTCCCGTGTAACTTCCCTCTGCAGAACTGAAACCCAGCCATATTGCTAATTCACAGATTTTAAAATACCACATCCCTAAACAAAGGAAGTATGGAGATTGCTGGACAGCTGCCCGATGTTTGGGCTCATCTGGTGAGAGCAGAGGAGAAATCTCAGAAGGCCAAAGCTGTTCCCTTGGTTATCTGTCAGCAGAGGAAGAACTCTGGTGCAACCCAGCAAGAACACCCCTCCAGGGCACACACAGCGTGTGAGAGTGGTGTCCAAATTCTTGCTTAACTCTGGCAGGTTTGGTGTCATGACCACTGCCCTGGGGAGCCTGTTCCTGTGGCCAAACACCCTCTGGGGGAGGATCCTTCTCCTAATATCCAACCTGAACCTCCCTGACACAACTTCAGGCCAAAATTCTTTCCTGCTGACATTTTACCCTTATCCTTCTCAGCTGTGAACGAACTCAGTGGTAAGGAACTTCTTCTCCATAAAAACATGCCAGTGAGCAGGACAGAATTACCTGCTAATGAAGAGACTTAGAATCACAGAATTATAGAACAGCCTGAATTGGAAGAGGCCCACAAAGCCTATCAAGTCTAGCTCCTGGCCCTGCACAGGACTACCCCAAAAATTACACCATGCACCTGAGAGTGTTGTCCAAAACCTTCTCCTACTCAAGACAGGCTTGATGCTGTGATCACATCCCTGGGGAGCCTGTTCCAGTGCCCAGCCAGTCTCTAGGTGAAAAACGTTTTCCTCATATCCACCTAATGGCACAAGCTCGGGCCATCTCCTGTCCCTGTCCCCGTCCCCGCAGAGCAGAGCTCAGTGCCTGCCCCTCCTCTGTCCCTCACGAGGAGCTGCAGAGCTGCCCTGAGGTCTCCCCTGGCTCTCCTCCATCCCAGCAGAGCGAGTGCCCTCAGCTGCTCCTGGCGGAGCTGCCCCTCGCCACGGCCCTGCATGTCCCCACGGCCTCCTCAGTGGCATTTTGACATTGCCCTGCCCAGAGCTGCACACAAAATTCCAGCTGAGCCCCCCGGCCCAGGGCAGAGCGGGACAATCCCTCCCTGGCCCGGCCGGCCATGCTGGGCCGGAGCCCCCAGGACAGGGATGTCCCTCCTGGCTCCGGGCGCTGCCGCTGACCTCCGTGTTTCCAGGCTTTTGCACAAATTGGCATGGCAGTTTTTGCTGGAAAATGAAAGAAGGGAAACAAGTTCAGTTATCGGGGCTTGTTTTTATACTACAGACCCAGTGAGAAGTTTGGAGAACTTAGAAGGAAGATCCTGGAGTACGTTCAGTATTCTAGCTACTCTTTTGAAATTATAAGCAGTATTTTTCCATGCCCCCAGGACAGGGATGTCCCTCCTGGCTCCGGGGCACTGCTGGCTCGTTTCCAGCTGGCCACTGACCAGGAGTCCCAGGACCATCCCACGGCACCATCTCCAACATCTCTTTCCTGTCTGTCCATACATCCAGGGTTGCCCCATCCCAGGGGCAGACTCCTGCACTTTCTCTTTTTAAAATTCCTATGGCTGGTGATTGTCCAGCCCTCTCTACTTCTGAGACATTCAACAGCTCCTCCCAACTTACTATCATTGGCAACTTTGCCCAGTATCCCTTCCTGTCCTGCATACAGGTAATTTTTGAGGATGCTGAGGAGCACAGGGCCAGGAACAGAGCCCTGCAGAGCCCCACCAGCAACACGTCCCCAGTCTGATGTCACCTCAGTCACCATAATCCTTTGTGCCTGATCTGTGAGCCATTAATCACCCATCACATGATGTGTTTATCCAGCTGTGGGATGAATATTTTGTCCAGAAGAATCCTGGGAAAGACAGTATGGAAAGCTTTGGTGAAATACAGAAAGATTATATCAACTGTCTTCTCTTGATCAACCAGGTGGGTCATGTCACTGTAAAAGGAAATCAGGTTTAACAAGGACTTTCTCCTCATAAACCTGAGCTGGCTGTGGCCAGTGTGTCCTCCAGGTGTTTTTCAATACCTCCCAGAACAATCTTCTCCATAATTTTACTAGTTACTGAAGTGAGACTGGCAGGCCTATTGTTTGCAGGGTCATCCTTATTGCTGTTCTTGAAAACTGGGACATTCACCAGCTTCCAGTCATCTGGGACATTACCATATTCTCAAGACTGCTCAAAAATCATCAAGAGAGGTTTTGCCATGATATCAGCAGCTCAATGACTACTTTTTAATTAATTCCATCAGGCTCCATAGACCTACAGGGATCCAGCTGGAACAGCACATCCTATGCAAGGTCAGGAACAACTGGGAGTTGATCATTCTCATTTCCATGGTGCTCCAGCTCAGGGCCCTGGGATCCCTTAACTTGTCATCTGTACTGAAGATGGAAGAGAAGAAAGCATTCAACACCTCTGTTTTGTCCATGTCCCTGTTTCTGAAATTACTATCCTCATCAGTGGACTCATGTTATTTCTGGACCACCTTTTGCTATTAACATACTTAATAAAACCTCTTTTTATTGTCCCCCACAGTTCTGGCCAACTCAAATTAGGCTTTGGCTGAACAAATTTTCTCCCTACTGTGGCAAGGAGCATCTCTGTATTCCTCAGTGCCACCCAACCTTGCTCCCACTGAGGAAATGCCTTTTTTGGTTGAAGCTTGCAAAGGACATCCTTACTTAGTCAAGCTGACTTTCTGCTTCATCTGCTTGACTTACGGCATTCTGGAACTGTCTGCTTCTGTGATCCTGGGAGGTAGTGCATAAAAACTGCCCAGCACTGATGGACCCAAGCACCTTCAAAGGTGTTTTCCAGGGAACCTGACTCAGTACTTCCCTGATCAGCCTGATGTCTGCTCTTCTCATGTCCGGGGCTGAAGCTTTGCTGGCACTTGTCCTCCTCTCAACAAAGATTTTAAAATGTCTTTGGCACATAGCATCTTGTAATGCTGCATGGAACACCGACCAGTTTGATGGAAAAGACGACTGTTTGGAGTAACAAGGTAACACTGGAAGCAACTTAGTCAAGGATATCAGGGAAATCAAATCTAAGCTCAGAGGAAAAGAAAACTAGATACAATCATTTGAATGCAAAGAACAAGGGGGCAACCAAAATTCAGAGTTCACTATGTGAGCCTCAGCCAACACGGGAAACCACAGGACTGTTGGCAGGTCACGTTTTCTACCCCTGAAGTGCTACAGGCTGGGGGGAAAGTGCCTCAGTGGATAATGACCTCGGGGTGCTGGTCAACAGTGGCTGAACATAAAGCCAGGTGTGCCCAGGTGGCCAATAAAGCCAGTGGCACCTGGGCTGTGCCAGCTGTGGTGTGGCAGCAGGAGCAGGGCAGTGCCCGTCCCTGTGCTGGCCATGCTGAGCCCACACCTTGAGTCCTATATCCAGTTCTGGGTTACTCACTTCAGGAAAGATGATGAGGTGCTGGAGCAAGTCCAGAGAATGGCAATGGAGCTGGGGAAGGGTGGGGAGCAGAAGTCTGATAAGGAGCAGCTGAGGGAGCTCGAGAGGCTCAGATATCTCTCACCCTCCACAATTCCTTGGCAGGAAGGGGCAGCCAGGTGGGGATTAGGCTCTGCTCCCAGGGAACAAGGGTCAGGATGAGAGGACAAAGCTTCAAGTTGCACCAGGGGAGGTTTAGGTCGGATATCAGGAAGAATTCTTCACGGAACGGCGGATTGCACACTGGACCGGGCTGCCCAGTCACTGTCCCTGGAGGTGTTTAAGGAGAGACTGGAACACACTCGGCGCTGTGGTCTGGGTGACAAGGTGGGTCACAGGCCGCACTCGATGATCTCAGAGCCGTTTCCAGCCTGGCTGAGCCCGCGGTGAGCCCGCGGCTCCCCGCGCCCGGCGGGGCCGCTCCCGCAGCACGTGTGCGGAGCACGACGGCGGCGGGGCGGGCGAGGAGCGGCACCGGCCCCGCCGGGCACCGGGGCAGCGCCGTGCGCGGGGCCGGGAGCGGGAGGGGGCCGGGAGTGGGAGAGGGAGCGGAGCCTAGAGTGGGGTCAGCAGTGGGAACGGGAGAGGGAGGCGGGACCGGGAGAGGGAGCGGAGCCTAGAGTGGGGTCAGGAGTGGGAGCGGGAGAGGGAGCGGAGCCGAGAGTGGGGTCAGCAGTGGGAGCGGGAGCGGGAGGCGGGACCGGGAGCGGGAGCGGAGCCCAGAGTGGGGTCAGGAGTGGGACCGGGAGCAGGAGGCGGGACCGGGACCAGGAGCCGAGAGTGGGGTCAGGAGTGGGACTGGGAGCGGGAGGCGGGACCGGGACCAGGAGCCGAGAGTGGGGTCAGGAGTGGGACCGGGAGCGGAGCCCAGAATGGGGTCAGGAGCGGGAGCGGGAGGTGGGAGTGGGGTCAGGAGTGGGACCGGGAGCGGGAGGCGGGAGCGGAGCCGAGAGTGGGGTCAGGAGTGGGACTGGGAGCGGGACCGGGAGCGGGAGCGGGAGCGGAGCCCAGAGTGGGGTCAGGAGTGGGAGCGGGAGCGGGAGCCGAGAGTGGGGTCAGGAGCGGGAGCGGGAGCAGGAGGCGGGAGCGGGAGCGGGAGCGGAGCCGAGAGTGGGGTCAGGAGCGGGAGCGGAGCCCAGAGTGGGGTCAGGAGCGGGACCGGGAGCAGGAGGCGGGAGCGGGAGCGCGCCGCGCCCCGGCAGCGGCGGGCGCGCGCCACCTGCCGGCGGGAGCGCGGAGGCCGCGCGGCCACGTGGCGCCTCCCGGGCCGGGGCGCGCCCCCGCGCCCGCCCCTGCGCGCCCCCGCGGCAGCACAGCATCAAGGATGCTGGAAAAGGCCTCTGAGAGCACCGAGGGCAGGCGGTGAGCCGACACCGCCCGGTCCGGCACTGAGTGCCACATCCAGCTGCTCCCTGAGCGCTTCCAAGGGACTCCACCACCTCCCTGGCAGCCCGTTCCAATGCCGGGCGACCTTTTCTGTGAATAAATTATTCCTAATTCCCTGGCGCAGATTGAAGCTTTGTCATCTCGCTCCGCAGGAGCAGAGCCTCCCCCGGCTGTCCCGTTCTGTCAGAGAGTTGTGCAGAGACACAGGGTCCCCCCTGAGCCTCCTTTTCTCCAGGCTTAGGCCACCTTACTCCCTCACCCACTTCTCATCGGATCTGTGCTCCAGACCCTTCCCCAGCTCTGTTCCCTTCTCTGGACTCTGGCCCCTCGGTGTCCATTTGAATTGAGGGGTCCAGACCTGGACACAGCACTTGAGGTGTGGCCTCAGCAGCTCTGAGTACAGGAGGAAGAATCACTTCCCTGGTCCTGCACTATTTCTGACACAGAACACTGAAAATATCTCGGATGTTCTCAACCCCCTTCTCTTTTGGCCCTCAGGCATCATCACTATCCCTTCACAGGAGCAACACCCTGACCCCAGAAACAGCCAGTACATATCCCCACCTCCCCAGCTGTCAACCCTGGAGTCTCCCCTTTGTTCCCATCCCAGAACTTCAAACACAAGCTGTGTTCTCCATCTCTGTGGCAGCCCAGCATCATGAGCTTTCATGTGTGATGGGCTTTCCATTTTTCCAACCTGCCTCTTCTGACATCAAAAATCACAGAATTACAGAAGTGTAAGTGTTGGGAGGGACCTCTCTGGAGATCATCCATCCTATCTCCTTTGCCAAGGCAGGGTCACCTGCAGCAGGTGCCACAGAAACATGTCCAGTTGGGGTTGGAATCTCTCCAGAGAGAGAGACTCCATGATCCCCTTGGGCCCCCTGTTCCAGTGCTCTACCACCCTCAATGGAAAGTTCTTCCTCATCTTGAGTTGGTTTAATTCATGGCCATCACTCCTTTTCCTGTTGCTGGAAACCACCAAAAGCTGTGTGGTACCATTGTCTTGGTATTCACCTTGCATCTAATTATCTGCACTAACAAGATCCCCTCTCAGTCCTCTCCAGACTAAACAGGCCCAGATCCCTCAGTCCCTGAACCATCTTCATGGGCCTCTGCTGGACCTTCTCCAGTAGCTCATTTTCCTTGTTCTGAGGAGCCCAGAACTGGACACAGCACTCTGGTGCACTGTCAGCACTTTGCACTGTCAGCCCAATTTAGCCCAGTTATCCAAAAGAATGTGTGCGGTACCACGTAGGGTGATCAAAATCTTTGAAGCTTTTCTGCTCTGCCAGGGATAGCTTCACACGTGGAGTCCTTCATTCCAGTAGCCACAATCAGGCTAGCATGGGTCCAGAGACCAAGGTAGCACCAGCTGAATGCCAGACACTTTGGTTTGATTTGGTTTGGGTCTGTTTTTTGTATGTGTTTGTCTTTCAGAAGTAACAGCTCTGAGCTTCAGAATAATTACAAGCCCTGAAGCCATCCATGGGTACAAGAAGGTTTTGTGGCAGGTCATTCACCATCCAGAAGAGTTTTTTTGGGGGCAGGAGAGTGTGCAAAATTCAACAAAACAAATCATGTAAAATGAAGCCACAGTAAACAGTGTGAGAGTAGACAGCTAAGTAAGTTATTTACCACTAACTCTACTGCCAGTTTTTAGAGGGACATAAACAAAGCCAGTTTTTTAGATTTAATCCAGAACCAATGAAGAAATAGAGAATTGACAGAGAAGCATGAGTGCTGCAGAGTCTCACTTAAATCAGGATAACACTTGCATCCATCAGCAATCAACTGCCCTGTTAGAGCATATCAAGAGATAATGGGGAAGTAATGTCTGATACTATGCATCTTTTTGAGATGCTTATTCCACTGTTTCTTTACAAAGTTCTGTACCATGCCATGAAACACCTCGGTGCAGATTTAAAAAGATTTATGTAAACAGCTCTGCAACACTTGCACTGAGGAGCTGATAAACCACCTGTACCTGATTCCCCCCTGGGCATGGCAGAACAGATGGGTCCCTTTGATGCTCAGTTCCAGGTGATTACCTAAGGACAGCAGCAGCACAAGCAAGACATTCCAATATTGTCCTTCATCTTCCACATCCTCCAAGATTTCTGGTGGAGGTACAGCCAGCAGCCACTATAAATAACAAGAATTTGTCAAGAGTCATGTTGCTAGTCTAGAATAAAGCTGTAAATGCATAAAGGTACTGCAACAGGTACATGCAGATTAGTATCTTTAGAATTTTTACAGCATGTGTTCTGGAAAAATAAGACAGAAAGAGGCTCCCTCAGTTCTCACACAGAGTCCATATTAAGGTAGGTAACTATGTCTTTTGGTTCCCTCCATAAACATTTCAAGCTCCACCTTAAACTGAGTTACTTTTCTCAGATTTATCATTTACATGGGTGAAGAGTGACCAAGCTACAAAAATGTGAATGTTGATTTTTTATTATAGGGAAAGCACAGAGAAAAGTGAATGAAAATGAGTATTTTAAAAAGAGACAACCTAACTGAAATAATTCTGGGAGCACCTTTTTTAACTTCTTTTGAACAATAACCCAGCCTATTAGCAGACCCCTCCACAAGATCATGTTAGTAACCTACTGCAGGATTGATCTGGCCATCAGGTTGCCTGTAAACTCTTCTTCACCACTGATTAGGGCACATGCTGCTAGATGGAGTCCTTCCACTAATTCCAGTAAATTTTACATCCATGCAATTCTGAGAAACACTGAAAAACAATAGAGTACATGTGTGGACTACTGCAGCCATCAGGGGCACCATGCGTTCATTAAGCTTGATGCTTAGAAGGTCATGAGTAAGAAGCATTGTGCATGCAGCCCATCTGCAATTCCAGTGCACTGTAATTCCTAAAAATCATATTTGTGGGTATATTGAGGTGACTACCTTCCATTTGTCAGCCAGTTAGCAGGAGTTTCAAAAGCGACTTGGAGGAAGGTAGATATTCATATCCACAGGGCACTGCTGGAAAAGGAGTTTCAGCCTGCACAAGGCCCCTTGACTTCTGCTCTGGTAACTGAAGGACACATGTCAGAGCCATCAGCAGCAAAGTAAATACTGACAGAGAAGCCAAAGTCTCAGATTTCCCAGGGAAATCTCCCAAGAGGAGCTCATTACTCATGGCAGTGGATGGTATTTAAAGCTGACTGAAGCCACCAGTGGGGCAGGGGACACAGTGGGAGAGGAAGGTGTCAGAGATGTACTACAAAGGCTAGAGAGATGGTGGGCAAAGACAGGGTGGGAAAAAAGTTCATGAATGCAAAAGTGGGTGTAAATGCTTAAAAAATCCCTAACAAAGGCATATTTTAAACATCTCAGTTTCACGTTTTTACCTACAAGTCTTGGTTAGGCAAACAAGTCTAGCCCTGTAGCACACCACCACTACTCACCACATCAAGAACACACTTCTGTGCACAAAGGAAAAAGGATATCTGATTCCTATTGCCTGGGAAACACTGTCAGCATCGTGCGCAGTTCGGCCAAGTTTGTGGCAGACCTTGCAGCCCAGCAGAATGCCAAAATACATGACCTAATGGGCTTTGCACTGCACATGATCTCACCCTTTATTTGGTGATGAATACTTGCCATAAAGCATTTGCTGGGACAAAGAGAATAAAGCAAGAGTGGTATTCATGCTGTTTGCCAAGAAAAATACCAGGATATTTGTTTATGTAATTTGCCAAAAATACCAGGTATCACAATAAACAGGAACTAGGTCAAATTTGTCAGTTATTGACACCACCTACTCAGCTGACTGCAGCTGAAATCATCATTTGGTTCTCCATTTTAAATAATTCAGAGATTACGGGGCTTTGGCTTTTGAGTCAAATACTCATTGCATACATGTATATTATACATTGCTCCTACACACTGAGCTCTTGCAGCATACAATAAGAAAAACCATCTCAAAGAGAACAGAATCAAAGCTTCCCCTAATTTAAGTTAACAAGAGAGGATCACCACTACCTGAAGTGAGTGTGTTCATGAACACATGCAATTCAAAGTGACGTAAGAGCAGTAGAAGGTTACTTTCACCCCTCCACCCTTCTCTGTTTTATTTGGGATCACCCAGACCTGTCAGCTGAATTAGAATGAGCCTTATAACACAGACATATTTCAAATTTGTTGGTTTACTTTTTTTTTTTCCCCAAAGTGAGAAGAAAAACAATAGTTCAGGAAAATTTGTACAACATAATGCAAGCTTAAATATTTTTCTCCTTTTTACCTTTTTTTTTTTTAATTTTTAGAAGTCTAAAAAGAATCAGTATCAAGACAATTTCTGAGTAGCCTTGTACCTAGATTGAGATTTTGTGGCTGGACATTGCCTCCAAAGAACTCCAAGATGAAGTGCTACTCTACTTTTAGGAAAGATGTTTTAACATCCCAGCCCGGACTATGGAGTTGAAAATTACAAGGAGCAGGAGGAATGCGTAGTGTTAAAAATTGTAAGACCAATGCATTTCCAATTAAGTCTGGTAAAATAAGAAACAGTGAAGGTGAAATACCATTTGAGATAGAAAAGCAAAAGGAAATGAGAGAAAACCTGAATAAGCAATGAAATAATCACATCTGACACACAGCTGTATGCAGTTGAGAGTGAAATGGTTCAAAGGATCATATCTGAGCAGTAATGATCTAAGGTTCACTTCTGCTAAAGTCAGTGAAGACATTGCTGCTGACTTTACCAAGATAGGGATTAGACAGCTCACAGTTTGAAGGCCAAGTGCCAAACATCTTTAAACTGATAACCTCAGAAAAAGATCCCTCATCCATTTGAATCATCTTGAATTCAAGGACTTTGGATTAATTTTGCCAGCCTGCTCCAGCTGGGATGCAGTCATCAGTGGATAAAATGACCATGGGAAAGTGTGCTGTAGGGAAAAAAATTCATGATGGAACACAGTTTTATTTGTACTTTGTTGAATATTTCTTACTAGTGCTGAGTATTATTTTCTCATACTGCAAATACTGTTATGAACAATGAGAAAAAAGAGCACTTGATCTGGTCATAAAAGCTGCTGAATTTCATATCAAAAAGAGCTTCAAGAGAGGCTCTGGACTCCAGATGAGCACTGTATGTGTGTGAGAAAGAATCCATTGTGTCCACTGAAGATCTGATCCTGAATTTAATCAGTTTCTCTTTGCAGCTGTGTACCTTAAACACAGCACATAGCTTTGCCATCAGGCTGTCCTTTCCATCATAAACAACTCAGGCTTCCCTTGAACAAAATATTTGACCTTCAAGTCCTAAAATCCATTCCTCCTCCAGCTCCCTGTCATACATTTCCCAATGTTCATAAGCTATAAATAGAGATAGAGAGAGAGAAAAATAAAGACACTCATTCCCTTGAAACCTTTTTGGCCAGAAGAATTTTGCTGCAGGACACAATGGAAACATGATAACTATTTTGCTTTTAAAAACATTTGAGTTGCTCCACCTAAGCAAGGCCAGCTGATGTCTGAGGCAGTCAGCTATTTTGGTACTGCCATGGAGTTGACCAAGGAGTTGCTGAAATACTAATTCCTTTTGACAGGAGCCCTGTAAGTTAACTCCAGACAATTACCTCTGGAACTTCCCAAAAGACAGACTTCAGCCATGGCAAATTTTATATACATTTGGGAAGGCAGAGAGAAGGTGACTGTTTATTGTATAATGTTGCCAGGCTCAGGGATGCACAGTGGTTACTGGAGACAGGCCATTTTCAGACCCAGACACTCACTGTCAGGAGGAGACTTGAGTAGAAAATGTGCTGGGGCGGGATTGTTCCAAAGTCTTGATGCTTGCCCTGCAAAATGTCTCTGATCTCTTGCTATGCTGCAAACAGTTCTGATAGTGCAGGTTTCTGCTCTCCACCCAATTTCAGTGAAAGAAAAAAAGAAAAAGAACTTTTCACTGCATATATGGCTGGAGACAGGTTGACTGTATTTCAGTTAGCAAAGCTGCTATGTGAAAAATAAATTGTAATTGACAGGAAACTTAAATTATATGTGATTTACAGGTAATTTAAAATATATGAGTCTCAATTCTAATGCAAATCTCTTCTTTGAAAGCAGAGTTAAATAAACATGCAGATCAACTGCTAGATCTATATTACTGTTTATGGTTTTCAGCTTAACTATTTTGTACTTATGTAACAACTTAAAAACATGCAGAAGGTGAAATACAAGGCTTTTGTTCCTCAAAAAAAAAAAAGGACCTGCATCATGTTTGGTCATCATATTTTCCTACCATTGGAAAAGAAAAGAATAATCCATCAGCTTTTGGACTGGATCATCAGCCATTTGGACTAACACAAATCCTCCAAAGCAAATACTGTTTATTTGTTTTGGAAAATGAATTAAAAATTACTGTTCACTTTCACCAGAAGAAATAAAAAAACTCTACAGTGTATTAATATAGCCCATGGCCATTTCAGGCAGGTCAAAAAGCACCTTTTGGCTAGTGTGCTCCTGCTGCACACAGAAATTATTGGGGGAAAACCTCCCAGGATGCTTCTCACATTCTACCTTAAACCTGGAGTACTTCTCAAGGTTTAGAGTGAGGGTTCCCTCACTCTGTGGACAGCCACCACCACCTGTTTGCAATGCCTTTTGCCACTGCTATGTGGACAAACAAGTTAAAAAGCTAAACCAAGCCCACAGCTTCCAGGGCTGACAGGGATACCTTGATGCTGCTCAGAGTATATTACTTAATCAGGACTTCTGCCCATAAGCCAAGGTTGGAAATGACTGGACCACTACCTTTGTTTTCAGAGCCTTGGGAACACCCTAGGAAAACCCTAGATGGTGGCAGAAAACAGAGAAATAAGGCAAAACAGGTGAGAATCTAGAAACAGTCCAAAACATTACATTTTTTCTACTATACTTTGAGATATGAAAGTTAAAAATCATCATCCAAGGCTGTGTGTGTAGGGCACAGGGATGCAGAACTCACAAGGAGAAACACTGTGCTCTGACCAGGTACCAAGAGTCTTCTTCCCCTTGAGGCATCAGGGTACTGGGACTACCAGAACTGCAGAGAGAAGAATGGGGATTGCCCCCCAAAGCTGAAGAGAGCAGTGATGTTCAGCTCAAGCTCAGCATATCCCCTCACAGGCCTTACACAGTTCATGTGTATGACCTGTTGTATCTCTCAGCAAAATCTGCTACACCTTATTCATAACTTCAGCTCCTCAGGAATGCCACAAATGCCCCACTGTGGAAGTGAGCATTGGGAGACAAGTGTTGGCCACTGCAGGGGCTCCATGGATAACACTTCTGGTCCACACAGCCCTAATTATGGACTACAAATGCTGGTGTGCTGATGTAACACCTTTCACACTGGGTAATTTACTCACTTTCAGGTCTCTTCCATCAGGATCTTGACCACAACACACAAAACCTATATGCTCCTACTCTACACAGTGATCTTCAGGTTCACATCTGTCTCAGTCAACATCAAGATGACTCCCCCCTTATTAAATAATATGTGTAATTCCCTTTGTGCCTTTCTCTCCTATTTTGCAAGGTGACACTCTTGCCTGCCGCCCCACAGTTCTACATTGTTAGAGCTACCAAGATTGAGTGTCTCACAGGCAAAGTAATTTCATTCTTTTCAAAATAATTACAACATTGTTACTTTGTAATGTGAATGTCAAAGGAGATAAGAGAAAATAACCATGGGAAGGTGGAAATAACAATTTAATTCAGGAGGCAATTAAATATCTACTAGTCATAATGTGGACAAAGGGTTTGCCGTGACTCAACAAGTGATAGCTCATCAGCTCAGACACATTTAACTAGGAAGGTGCACATAAAAAAACAGAGGAGGTTAGTTTAATCTATTTTTTTGGTTTTAAGTACTATTTTTGATAATGACAGTGAGCAGAGAGAAAGAGTAAAATGAGAACATTTGTATATATTGAAGGAAGTATTACGAACAGAGAAAATATAAAGAATGCACATCCCTTACAAAGAGGAATACTTTCTAAAGAAGTCTTAGGCCTGTAGCTTTGGTGCATGCCACTGGAAATTGTGGATGTCATTTCCCACTTGGAATGCTGCTTCTCCCTCCAAACCCTATGAGTATCACGACATTCCCAGTAAAACGTAGCCAGGAATTACCATGGCAAGCATGCCCACAGAGGCTTGTAAACACATGCTGGAAAAGCCCTGACTAGAGTACTTACAAGATAGAATGCAACCACTCAAAGAAGATTTCATGGCTGAGGAAATAAAGGCTTTAAAATGTGCCCAAACATCATGTACAGAAGAGACTGTAATGGCTCTGCAGAACTGTTCCTCCACTTGCCCAAACTGTTTCTAAAAGCAGAGGCACATGCAAAGCCAGAACCAGCACCTCTTCCCATCTGATGGTGAGCCAAGGACACGCAGTCCCACAGACAATATGCTCTGTGCTGGATCTCCAGGCCAAGATTATACAGCAGCTTTGGAAATTTACACACCCAAGGGGAATGAAACACTAAATGTGTTCAGAATCTTTCCAAGCATCCTCTGTTAAGTGCTAAGGCCAAAGATTTAAATGAGCATAAATGGATCTAGAGCCTTCAATGCACTGCCACTGACTAAACACAGAGAGCTGGAAACAGGATCTGCGTTTTCCAATCTTGCTACTTAAAATACACCTTAAATGTTTTTGGAGTGCATGGAGACAATATTTTTGCTAGGGGAATGCCAGCATGGTTGGTAATGGTCATTCAGACTTCCTTGCAGTTGATCTGTAATTATTTTGGCAAAGAGTTCTGGCAGATGGCAGAAGTGTTCACATCAAGCTCTCCAGACAACAGCAGCATTCAGACAATTTCACAGGTGATCTTGGAGTGCCTGACCCCCCTTCATTTTGCTAAACTGTCCTGAATTTATTTGCTGTTTTAAAACACACACCCACCTGTCAGTCACAATAATGCAAGGCAAAGTAACCCCAAGCAAATAAAGGAGAGGTTTTCACTCTTTCAGAATCATTTAGGTTGGAAAAAGACCTTTAAGATCATCAGGTCCAGTAGTATAGTCCAGCCTTCAGAGATATGGTAAACATTACAAGACAAATGTAACAAAAGGTAGGGTGCTCTAAATTAGATCCAAGAGAGCAGTGCAGTGACCCATGGCTTTTCACTGTCCATATCCAGGCCAACCTTGTGTTCAGCTAGTGCTAAACACAGCTCCCAGCCATGAATACAAGGCAGACCTTTACCAAGTTGTACAGCTTTTCCTATCTCACAAGTCACAGTATTGAGAACCATCAGATAACACCCTCAAGTGGGGCACCAAGGAAAAAGAATAAGATTTCTCTGCTGGTGTTCTTCCTGGTTGCTGGAACAGAAGCTTAGCATTGCACCTGTGCCTGTTTCAATAATTCCTGCACTGCTTTTTTTTAAAGCGTGTTTGTGTTTTCCATAACGCCAAGCACAAGCCAGATAAACAAAGTGGCTATCCCCACTTGCTTGAGATGCTCTGTTCTTACAAAATTATGAGCTCAATAACATAAGTCCCTACCTTGTCACCTTGGTTTTTTGAAAATGTTAAGTTTCTTTTATAAGTTTTCTATGCCTTCTAATGTTTACATATTTCTACTGGAGTTTTCACACTGTTTGTGTAAATAATGATTGTTTTGCATTCTTCTTTGGAGGAGGAGAGAATTGATAGACTGTTAGTTTGACTAGTGTGGTTGGAGAAGTAGCAATTTGATCCTCCAATCCACTGTCACTTTTAGAATTCTATATATTGCACGGTCAGGAATAAACTTCCTCTTTTCCCTCCTTAGTATCTAGTGTAAATGTGTGAGTTATTTCGTGTCATAGTGTGACACTAACTTTTTTTTTTTTTAATGAATACCTATTATTAGCACTTATGTGATAGGCTTAAACAGGTACTTTTAGCATCAGCTTAACATTGGAAGGGGAAAAGGACGAGACTGCTGTAAGTAAAACTAACCCCCTTTTTTTTTTACAGACCAAAAGTTCTTGAGGCTCTTCAACAGGAGAACAATGTTTATTTTAATGTGGCTGACATGAGAAAATAACAAAACCTCTTTTATAACCAGAGTATAGAAGTAAAACTCTTATCTGCAACCTAAACAGCAAGCAAGTCATCAGTAATATTAGCACGTGACCACAACCTGATAGACAAGAATTTCCCCCCACCATCCAAGATTTCAAAATCCTGTATCATCACAGAAAATTTCCATACTGTATGGGTCTTATAGAAAAATTTTGTCTTGTGGGGAAAAAAAAGTGGGAGCTTTTTACACACAGCAGATATTTGCTGAAACTTTTCAGTAAATTCAGAGTCTGCTTTCTGAGTGAGATGACAGATTCCAAGGAAATTTCTGTCAATACCTAAGCAAATGATTGAAAGTAACTGAGGAAATTACTTTTTTCCAAAAATTATTCATTTTAATATTTGACCATTTCCCCATTATGAATTAAACAACAGTTTTTCATAAACAATAATACTTCTAATTAAAATATGGGGAGAAATAATTTTCCCCCCTGAAAAAAAAAATTCCTTTTTAAACAAAATAGCTTTATTTGCTTTCTCTGTTTCTCAGACTTAAGACCAATATAGTCTTCTTGGAAAAATATGTTTCCTTGCAGTCAAACCCATTTCAGCTGGAAGAAAGACCTCAGACAAAGCAGCTGTGCTTAAAACTAATAATTAATGCAACTAAAATACCATTACATGTGGGTTCCTGAAAGAATTCTACAAATAATGAACTGCACAGAGAAGGACTTCTGTTTTATAAGAAAGGACACAATAACACAACAAATGCCCACCTTTCAGAAGCAAATATGAACATTGCTGCTGCAACACAGCCATGAGTCCAATGGCTTCTCCAGCCTAGGAGCTTTTTCTTTTCCTGGTAGGGAAGATGTTACAGTCATGGAAGGTGGGTTTTCTAGGGTGAAGCCCATCCTTTGTGCTCCAGATGTGCTGATCTCTGCCATTTCCCCCCAAAAAACCTGTCAGCACCTTTCCCAGGGGGACAGGGTCTGCCAAGAGAATATTGGAGAACAGGTCAATGCATTTATATGGCCATAAACTAAAAGAGAAGTTTTTCCACTCAACACGAGGAGAAATTTCTTTCCATTGAGGGTGGCAGAGGACTGGGAGTTTTCCAGGGAGGGTGTGGAGTCTCCCTCTCTAGAGATACTCCACCTGCTCCAGGTGACCCTGGAGCAGGGGGGTTGGAGTGGGTGACGTACAGAGTTCCCCTTCAGCCCCAGCCACTCTGTGATTCTCTAAAAACACTGTCCCACCATCTGACAAAATTCTGTGAGGCCAGCCTGAGTCACAACTGGTATCTAACTGCTTTCCACTTCTTGCACTTCTACTGCAGGCAATGACTTCCACAGCTTAATTAGACATTGTGTACTTACCAGTTCCAGTTGAAATTGCTGTACTGTGTAAAAATCGTTCCACATGCATCAGGGTCCATTTGATTTTACAGACTTTGTGATGGGCCATGTTCTCCTCTCCTGCTAGTCATGAGCCAGCAGTCAACCTACCGAGTCAGTCACTCCCTGTGCAAAAGCCAATCCATAACTTTTATCAGTTTTCTTGTTCTTTCCTTTCAGGACAAAGAAGATCTAGTAGGTTCGCTGGTCTGATGCCCCTAGATAAACAGTAAGAAACCCACACTATGGGTAGTTAAATTCTGTGTTGCCTGATGTGTCTACTCTACTGCATGCCTAGAAGCTAGGATGCATTTTACCAGGAATATAATTTTTAATGCCCTCATTTTTTTTTTTTTTATGGCATTAATGAAGTGCTCAGACCCCACTCTTCTTCACATCATTTCACCCTCAGTAAAAAAAAAATATTCAAAATTAGCACTGTTTAAAGGTATCACAAGCACATTCTCATTAGTAACTTGAAATGCCTGATCACATTCTTGTAGTTCTTGCTGGAAATGTATCCCCAGGGGTCTTACCCAGCTTGACCTTCTTAATCATTGCTTTTCCTTGCAGCATTGATGCTCTGAATTCTTAGGCATCCATACAGCCCAGGTACAGACTAAGAATGCAGCATGTCACCTCTCAGGTCAGCAACAATAGGGCTGTACCAGTGTTAGAACCATATTCCTACTTAATGTCTGACAGCAGTCTGGATTCCCTCCTCTTGCTATAACATGTAATAAAATGCTGCATAGCATTCCCAGGAGCTACTTCACTTTGTCCCGACTCCTTGTGTTCTTGCTTCAGCTTGGTCTGAAGCTCATTAACCTTGTGCTCCATTCCATTTGCATTTGAGGACAAGAACACCATCACAGTCATGCACAACTTGGAAACTTCGTTCCTGTGTATCCACACAGTGGATACTCTCAATAGTAATGCCCTGAATTTGTTTCCTGAAAATTCACTGTTTTCCCAAAGTATTAGCACTAATTTTTATGGGATTTTGGTAAACTCTTTAGCATTTGGCATCTATATCTCCTTACCTAATAGACACCAGCTTCAAAATTTTTGTTTTTTAACAGCCTTTGTGTTCCAGCTTCTTCTAAACTCGGTTATGATCCAGTTCCTACCAAATTTACTTGAACAAAACTTTAGCTTGATATAAGCAGAAGATTTAGGTAAAGATGAGGGAAGGGAAAAAAATCATCAACACATTTGATTTCTAAGGGACCATTCTTTTGGCAAGACAGTTCTAAGCATCAGCCAGCTACAGGACACCTGGATTAGAGCGATGGATTTAGAAGAATCCAAACTGATCCTAAACTTTTTAATCCGTGATGTGCAGAATACATAAAAAGCACATGTGTACTTCTTGCAGAAGAAGATTCCCAAACATTAGTTATTTAATTCCAGATTCCAAAATGGCTTCAGTCCCAGCAGTTAAAAATCTCAAGCAGAATGAGGGTGACTCCCAGAGAAGCATCTGAATGATCATACAGGATAGTTTTACTTAACATTCACCTGCTATACTGAACCAAATGGATTAAAAATACTTTGAGTAATTGGACTGCAGCCAAAGAACAAGCCCCAGCTGCCCAGAGAGATGGGCCTCGCTCCCCGCTTGAGAATTTCAAGTGCAGCACTCAGCCTCTCTTTCCTGCTGCTTTCAAGCCTCCAGGAGCTAGAAAGCAAACACCAGAGAACAACTGCCTCCTTTGCAGGAAAACAGCTCACTTTGGGAGAGTCAGAACCAGACTTTGCTGCATGATGGGTGGCAGGTAAGTAAGAAGAGAAAAGTTTTCACACAAAGAACATTTGAACCGCAGAAGTCACTCGTGATGAAGTAGTTGCCATGAAATTGCACCCTCTTCAATATAAAACTGATTTCTTCACCTTGGATCTTTCTGACATTCTGCTATGACAATAGAACCTCGTAAGTTTGTATTTTCATTTTCCTTGATGTAATCTGCTTGTTAAGTGCATTAAAGGCATTCTGAAATTCCAGTGAAAGACACTCAAAAATACTTCCACATAATTCCTAAACACCCCAGGACCATAAATGGGTATTATTTTCAGAAAACAGAATGTGTGCCAAAAAGCTTTAGATCAAAGTATCTTCCAGTAGTTTCATTCCAAATTTGGCCATGAAAAAGTCCAACTTAAAAACCAAAATCTAGCCTTGACATTCAAATGTCTGTTAAGTCTTCTTTTAAGGGGGAGGAGAAAATTTCACCAAACTAAAGGTGACTGATTGAAATGACTACCACTAAAAAATTTTTTAATCTATTTTGGAAAAATGTGCCAGGGAGCTTGATAAAATTTCAGCAAAAGACAACAAAGTAGACACACGTTTCTTTCTTTTAGACACGTGTTTCTTCCTTTTTTGCCCTTTCATAAGAACTACGTGACACTGATAGTATCAGCTTCCAAGGTCAGTAAGGACTGCCTCAACCCTTCTGACAACATGCTTCAACATTGAAGAAATCTTTTTTTCATAGAATCAAAGAATCACAGAACAGTTTGGGTTTGAAGGGACTTTCAAAGGCCATCTAGTCCAACTCACATGCAATATGCAGGGACATTTTTGACTAGATCAGCACCTCATCCAACCTGACCTTGAAGATTCCAGGGATGGGGCACCTCTCTGGGCAACCCACTTCCAATTTTCCAATCTTGCTACTTACAATACATTGCTACTTACAATTCAGTGTTTCACCACCCTCACCATAATTTTTTCACTAATATTATCTGATTTCACCTGTCTTGGTTTGGAAGGACCAAGTGTGTCTGCTAAGGAAGGCAGGAACCACCCCTGAAATGGGAAAAAAAAAAAATGTAGACCTCCTCCCTCCAAATTATTGTAAATTTGAAATTAATAGGGGCTCTCAGGCAAAAATATGGGAGGAAGAATAACAGTTTTTTATTAGAGAAGAAAATCAAAAGAGAAAATAAACAATTCAGTGAACTAAAACAACACTGACAGAACCAGAATACAACCTGACACCCTGTCGGACAGGGGGTTGGCAGCAGTTTAATTGGGAATTATGGCTGAAATCCTCCTGGAATGTCAGGTGTGGTTCTGTGGGAGCAGTGATCCTGTAGAAAAAGCTGTAGTCTTCCTGCAGTGGAAGAGGCAGCTGTTCCTCTGGGAAATCCAGTGTAGGAAAACCCATGCTGGTGTTCCAGTAACTCCAGGTTATATCCAGTTAGGAATGCTTGACTCCTCTCTCTGGGCAGAGCATCTCACAATGGGATGTTCTAGTTCTTATTGGTCATGCAGTGATATTCAATAGCCCATCATTATCATTATCAGCAGATGTCTTCCCTGAGAGAGGATTGGTTGTGGAAGAGATAAGGAAAACTGCTCACTTTACAGAAGACAACTGCCATAGAGATGGCAAATGGAATACATCTTGCCTTGCAATCTGGGACATGACCCTTCTTCAGCTTAAAACCATTACCCCTTGTCCTGTCATTACAGCCCTCCTAAAATGCCTGTTCCCACCTTTCTTGTAAACCCCCTTTAGGTACTGGAAGGCTGCTATGAGGTCTCCCAGGAGCCTTTGGCCTCAATTCTCTCAGCCTGTCTCCACAGTAGAGGTGTTCCAGTCCTTTAATAATTTCTGTGGCTCATTCCAGCAGGTCCATGTCTTTCCTGCACTGGGGACCCCACAGGTACAGGTGGGGTCTCACCTGAGCAGGGCAGAGGGGCAGAATTCCTCCTCCCTTGCTGTCCACATTGTGGGATGAGCTCAGGACAGGTTTGGCTTTCTGGGCTGCCAGAGAACACGGCTGGGTCATGTCTAGCTTCTCACCCACCAGCAATTATCAACACCAGGGGTTGTGCAACCCAGCTGCAGGCTGCAGGTTGCTGTGCATAAACTACTTATCACACTACATCACAGTAGTTTTTATTTGGGATGCCATTTTGATCACCACATTCTACTTCCTGACTGTAGATAAAGCCCTCTGGCAGATCAGTGATCTTGCCTGAGAATATTAATGTATTTCTCTGTCAGCCTTCGTATTGCTATCTATTCCTTGCTGAACAATTCCACACATTTCACAAAAGGCTTTTGATTGCTTAACAGAGCAGTTTTATCAGAACAAATGCAAATTACTATTTACAACACATTTTTGACTCTCATCTTGGCATCAAATGGTGTTTCTCTGTTGCTACTCATTTAAGACTTAGAAATGAGGATTCACCTTATAAATTAAGAGTATTCACTCCGAGTAAATCTTGCATTCACTGTCTAGACTGTTGGATGATGTTAGATTTCAGCAATCCCCTTATGCTGAGCAGATTCAGATTCTACAGAAGACGGATGTTTGGAATTCTTGAACAACTGTGTCTTGCCTAACAATACACTGAAGAATTGCAGTTTAGATGAGGTACTGCTTCCCATCTCCACTTTTTTCCAATAAAATGAAATGGAGAAAAAACAGAAGAGGAAAGCAAATAGCATTTATTGTCTAAAGAAACATCAGTTCTGTTCCTGAAGCAAATTTTAAGATATTCCTTCCTACAGAAGCTGGATGTATTAGTAGAAATTACTCAGAACAGCAATTGGTTTAACCAGGAATATGCCCTTCTAGCCCAAGACTTGAGCTGATAAAGCAATTTCTGAACTACTTCATTTATATTGGCACAAGGCAGCAGCTTCTAATTTTACCAGGTTAATGACAAAATTAGATTCAGTCAAGTAGCTCATGTGTGCAGCTGTGCTGAATCTGACAAGCCTTGCCAGAACAGTTATAAGAAGTTAACAAAATTCTCACACAGAGGAGTTTACCAGACATAGAAAACTAACAGCATGAAAGCTGGGAATTGTTTATTTGAGGCATCCTGGACACACTGTATTAATGTCACCTACAGAATTCAGATTAAACCCTGAGCAACTGGTTATCTTTTTCTATCATAAAATGTAGCTCTCAAAACATTTGCATGTAGCTTTTTTGAGCACCCATCCTTCAGCAACATGTGATACCTTTAAACACAAAGTATTGTTTTCATAGTGCTTAAAACAGAATTTCTGTCAGCATAACTTCTATTTTACCTCACAACGATTTTATTTCTAAGGTCTTCAGACAAGAAAATACTTTTTAAATTATTAAATATTAAAAAAATTTAATATTGCTGTCTTTAACTCTGAAAACAAATACAAAACAATACATTTTCCCCTCTAATTGTAAACTTGTTAAAGACTTAGTCTAAGCATATTTGCACATTGACTTGGGCTAGGAATAGCCAGTTTTCAGGCAGAATTTCATACACGTGTAACACGGTTCCATGCCACAATCCCATTATGTATGGTTCACGTGACCTAGAATACACAAATACACCTATTCAGAAAAACGTCAAAACTTTAAAAAAACATGGACAGGCAGCATGTGCTGGTGTTGCTTGATAATTAGCTGATTGTTAACTAGTCAATTGGCAGCTTCAAGTTAATCCATGACATCAAGCTACAAAAAAATGAGACAGCAAGTGAATACTCCAAGCATTTGTAACTGAAAACTAAGTTTCAGTGTAATATGTAAGGAATATGACTGCTAGTTTGTCCAAAAAGTTTGGGGTACTTTGTTTTTATTCTTAGGTGTTAAATAGTAATTTGAGCTTTCAAGGTACAGCACATTTGGAATGAAGTTGGATTTCAAAGTGAGTTCAATGGTTTTTTTGGTCATCACCATGGAAATGTGACTACTCAGGCACAAGAAATTTCTTTGGTACTTTTATTTTTTTTTCTCTAAGCACAGCATTGGTGACAGCTTTTCTAAATTTAGAGATGTACCTGCAACTAGAACTTTGTCTTTTCAAATCAGATCTCCCTCCACATTCTTTTTGGCATCCTGCACAAAGATTAACCTAACCCCTCTTTGCTGAACAATGCTCTTCAAAGCAGTGCTCTCTGAAGAAAATAGTCAAATTTTGTAAAAATAGTTTATTCTAAAAATTGGCACATCAATGAAAAGATTCCCCTGAAAAGATTCTATTCTTATGTATTGTAACATCTCTAAAATGCCAAAGTTCTTAGTTATGAAGTGTATGCTACTTAGACGGCTTCATATCTTGAGTAAAAAAAGATGCAACAAGCAGAAAGCAGCAAGATTTCAGCAAATGCTAATAAAAACTTTCAGTGCTTCTGACATTAAAGAGTGGTTTAGGTTGGAAGAGACCTTTAAGATCAAGTCAAGCTTTAACCCAGCATGACTAAGGCCAACACTAAACCATATCCCCATGTGCAATATATATACACCCTTTTAAATCCCTCCACAGATGTTTACTCCATCACCTTCCTGGACAGCTTGTTCCAAAGCTTTTTGCCATTTCTGTGAACAAAAACTTACTGATGTCCAAATTAACCCTCCTCTGCTACAGCTTGAGGCCGTTCCCTCCCCTCCTGTCGCTGTTCCTGGAGCAGAGCCTGACCCCTCTGGCTGTCCCCTCCTGTCAGGAGCTGTGCAGAGCTCAAGGTTCCCCCTGAGCCTCCTTTCCTCCAGGCTGAGCCCCTTCCCAGCTCCCTCAGCCTCTCCTGGGGCTCCATTCCCTTTCCCAGCTCCGTTCCCTTCTCTGGACTTGTTGGTCTTTCAAGCTGTGAGGGGCCCAGAGCTGCCCCCAGGATCTGAGGTGTGGCCTCAGCAGGGCCAGCACAGGGACAGTCCTGCCCTGCTCCTGCTGCCACCCCAGGGCCGGGACACCCTGGGCTCGTGTCCAGCTGCTGTCACAGCACCCCCGGGCCCTTTTCCAGCCCCTTTTCCCCCATTCTGGAGCTGGGGGGTTGTTGTGACCCGAGGGCAGGAGCCAGCACTACCCCTGGGTGTCCCTCATCCCATGGATCCAGCCTGTCCAGACCCTCTGCAGAGCCCTCCTGCCCTCCAGCGGATCCACATCCCAGCCCGGTGCTGCCCGGGACTGCCCCAGGGCCCTCGATGGCCTCATGCACACCCGTGCTGGGGGTGCTGGACAGGCCTGGCCCCAGCCCCGATCCCATGGGAGCCCCGCTGGTGCCAGCCCCGCTGGGTGTCCCTGCGCTGCCGCCGCTCCCGGCCCTGCCCTCGGCCAGTCCTGCCCCAGGCTCGGGGCCCTGCCGTGAGCAGCCGCTTTCTCCAGGAGATGCCGTGGCACAAGGAGCCAAAGGCTCTGTGCAGTGCGGGCAGACACGTCCACAGCCTTTCCCTCGGCCCTGAGCAGGTCACCTTGGCACAGGCTGGGCAGGCAGGACCTGCCTCTCCTAAAGCCAGGCTGGCTGGGCCTGATGCCCTGGCTGTCCTCTTCCTGTCCTGATGGCACTCCAGGTGACCTGTGCTCCATGGTCTCCTGGCACTGGGGGCAGGGGACAGGCCTGTAATTCCCTGGATCCTTCTGACCATTCCTGTAGATGCTTGTCACATTTGGCAACCTCCAGTTAGCTGTGACCTCCCCAGCTTGCCTGGACTGCTGGTAAATGATTGGAAGTGGCTCAGCGAGCTCTCTGCCAGCTCCCTCAGCCCCCTGGGTGGATCCCATCCCACCACTTGGGAGTGTCCAGGTTTTCTAGCAGCTCACTAACCATTCCCTCATGGATTATGAGGGCAACATTCTGCCCCATCCCTGACTTGCAGCTCAGGGTGCTGACTAAACAAGTTTGTCTTTGAAAAGAATATGCTTGGAAAAAAAATGCAGGCAAAGAATGTCTAGACCCAAGTGAACCAGAAGATAACTACAAACCACTTGCAAAACACTAATGTGGCAAAAAACACCTACATCTCAAATGCTTGCAAATAAGAGTCCAAGGAAGTCAACAACAAAAATATTGATGTGCTTCTGCTTACTAACTGTAAAGATTTTTTTTAAGTGCTAGATAATCTACTCTCATTTTAAAACATTAAAAATATTTTAAAATATTTACTCTAAGAAATTAAGAAAATCTAGACCAATGCAATGTGAATTACAGCAATAATTCAGTTACTTTTCTAGTTAAAGGCATTAAATTGGTACATTTTTATGATTTTATACAGTGCAATGTGATTAAGCCTTACTTAATGACTTTCTTATTTGGGATGTGCTACAGTGAACACCTGACAGTACAAATCAGGGTTATCAAAATGACACATAAGAACTGGGGGATAGGAAGATGTGAAACAAGTGATACAGTAGGAAAAAAACATGATTGTCACGTTTTTGAAACTATCTTTTTATCATATAAGCAATTGAAGTTATCGTAAGTACAAAAATTAGTAAACTTTTAAGCACTATAGAAGTTCATAGTTTTAACTCACAAATCCAACGCGTGCATTTACACATAGCTCACATAACACACTCCAAAAATTAGAACAGCCCTGTTCTCATTTTCGTTAGAGAAACCTCTCAGCCAGCCTAATCTGGAAGACACACATCTTCATGACCACCACAAGGATTTCAAGTCACTTATTCTGTTTTCTTTGCTTGTTTTTTCTTAGCACCCTCATGGTGCTGCTCAGAAGACTGGTCACAGACTGAAGAGCCGTTGGAAGATGTGGCACTTTCACCCTTCACTTTGGAAGGTGCCTTTTGTGAGCCAAAAAACATTTGGCCCACTGCAGCCTCGAAGGGAGCAAGTGGAGAAGTTGAACATCTTGTCAATATCATTTTGACCTACAAAGAACAATGATCAAGTTACAATAAAAGTTGTGATGGCTCCACAGGTAATCAAGCTCAAAGTTGAAGGGGTGTATGGCATTTTTAACTTTGTACACAAGGTGAGGCTGTGCCATCACTAACATAAGTCTGCTCATTTTAGCTGAAATTGGTCAAAGAATGCTTTTCTTTCTGACCAACACTCTTCACACAGCTACAGGGAGGCCTGAGAGGGATTCTTCCTCAGGAACTGTAGCAATAGGAAAAAGGGGAATGGGTACAGATTGAAAGAGGAGAAATTTAAGCTGGATTCTAGGAAGAAATTCTTTACTGTGAGGGTGGTGAGATACAGGTTGTCCTGCGATGTTGCTGATACCCCAACCATGGTAATGTTCAAGACCAGGTTGGATAAAGCCTTAAAAAGCCTGGCCTAGTAGAAAATGTTTCTGCCTATGGTAGGGGAGTGGAACTGGATGATCTTTGAGGCCTCTTCCAGCCCTTAACATTGTATGACTCTATGTTTCAATGAGCTATACACAATGTGCATAAAAAACTCTCTGTAAGATTAATCATCCTGAGAGTTAATCACATTTAATGCCATACATTTAAGGTGAAGACCAACTTTTATGTGTAAGTTTTGTGCCTTGTTCAAACTGAAAAACTAAACAGAGTGGCTTCCTTCCACTTAAATTGGAAAAATTGAACGTGTAATTCCATTTTGAATGTATATGTCCATAACCAGACTTTAATTAGAAGTCCAGATAGCCATATTCATTCCATAAAGTTCAGAGATTTAGGTGCGCAACACTTAGGACATGTAACTTTGGATCAGGATTGAAAAACCCAGCTTTGGGTACCAGAGATGTTTATATTGCAACAGTTTCTAAAGCTTTCAGAGACATGACAATTTTCTAGGAGAGGTTATTAAATAACTACACCAGATACACTGTTGCTTTATTAGTCTGTTAGTTAGGTGGGTGGTTGAGTTCCTGACTGTCAGTGCAAACATCAGAGTAAGGATTTAGTTACTACAGCACAGCTGCACAGCCAACTTCTGTGGACACTGCAATTTCTCACTTCCAGAACAGCATTCCTTTCCTTCATCATCCCAGCATCCACAGTTCAACAATGCCTTTATCATTTCAGATGGAAAATCAAGGACATAAGCTTCAAGCTTTGGCTCCCTAAAGTAACTTCTGCAGAATTAAACTTGTCAGCTCCTTCACAGAAAGGAGATTGGCAACCACACTTCCACACATTCTCTGGTCTGTTCAACACCAGTTCTGAAGCTCTTAAAATTGCCTGATATCTGCTAACAGAGATTTCAGAGTTTATATAGACTATATAAGAGTTTTCTTATAAACTAGTAATCCAGAAGAAAGGCATCATCCTGGAAATGAACCAAGAATAGAGGAACTGAAGACTTCAATAGAGAAGTAGTGTCTATTTTATTACAAAATAGTTACTGCTTTTCAAGGTAGTTTTGGTATACCTTCCCTTCCCATCCAAACACTAATTTTGTGAACGTTTTAAATCAAATGAGAATCCAGCTGGTTTGTTTTGCAGACCCACTGGTGACTGCATAGGGACACACAAAAGACAGAGAATAGGAGAGTTTCTTTCAACAAGAATTAGTTTTTGAGATTACAGACATACAAGCCTGGAATATCAAATACTGAGTGCCAAAATTACTAATTTTATTTTTCTTTTCCTCTCTGTCTCCTGCATACATTGAACAGAATCAGTAACACAACAGGTCTTCCATTCTGCTCTTTTATAGAACTCTAAACACGACTTCAGCAGAAGCTGGCCTTCCCATCAAGCAGCATGCATTTTAACAACGAAATAAAATATTTTATGTTATTTGGTCACTAGCAACTTTCAAATTCTTACCTTGAAGACAACAAGAAAGATGGTGTATAAAAACACAAGGTTGTGTTTTGCTATTGGCAAATACTGTCTGCGTTGCAGGGTGAAAAGAACTGCTCCTATTAAAGTTACCTTCACAGGGCTAGAAATCAAACAAAGAATGTTAATTTCTCTTCTCTGCTCTACAGTGAAAGCTGCCTGGAAAGCAATACACGTTCTTAGTGTGCAAAATAATTATTTCTGAACAGAACTATTGAAAACATGTGGTAACAGTGGTAAGATCCAAAATCCAGCTATAACTACATTAAGATTTTCACTTTATACACTATTAATATACTTTCTGTCCATAAATCTTCAAATCCAGCACTACTTCACACACCCAGCTAACTCCTATTTGAGAAATACTCCTCAAACCAATGCTTCTATTCAGACTTTATATGTCAGCTTGATTCTCTTCTTCCTCTCCCAATACATCTTATTGAAGAGTTAAATTACAGGGCTCACACTACTCGGACTAGACATAAAAACAGGTTCCTATACTATACTCCAGGAGTTAGTTACTCCAAGGAGTTGCTTAAGATGTTGAAGAGTAACACAGCCCACTGTAACACTCCAGCAGTTCTGGGGCTGTATCAGCTTAAGACCTGACTGGAGCCAGGCCTGTATTACCAGGTCTTGCCAAAACAACTGTGCTGACCTGAGACATGCAAAGATTTCCAACCTATTTCCAGTTTACAGCAAACTTTGTTGTGGTACAAAATCGCTTCCTAGGTATGCAGCCAGAAGAGATCTTTGGTCAGTTATCCAGAATTCTGTGCATTTCTTAATCTGCATGTGACTTTTACAGGTGACATTCCTGTTATCACAGAGCATCTATGGTGGATCTACTCTTTACTGTCTTTTCAGTAGCCAAAAAACTATATGAAATTTCTGCTCAAGAAGCCAATAAAACAGCCCTGTGTACACAGGCATCTCATCCATTTGCAAGATGTTTGATGTTTTTAACTCTGTCACTTAGTTCACTTTAATGTTCTTAAGACTTAGACATAAATAAAACTTTTAAAATCTTTTTTGAGTTACTTTGAGCCATACCCACAGTGGAGAAGGAGAATATATGCAAGTGATGCCAATCAGTAAGCATTGTTCTGGTGTTGCACCTGTAAAGACAGTTTTATATGTGTCTACAGTGCTATTTTTGACAGTCACCTTTTTTCTGGAAGTTTACTTTCAAGACTGTCATTCAGGCACTGACAAGAGAAATTCTAAATACTTAGAATTTCAGAAAAAGCCAACAACTAACACAATCCACAAAAAGTTGAAATATTGTCAAAGAGAAGGCCACAAATGTCTCTCCTGTTATTCTGTGTCTAGGAGTGGCTGCTGAAAAGCAAGATAGCTTTTTAAAAAAATAAAATTATTATTTTTAAAGACCTGACTGTAACCTGGGAAAGATCAAAAGAATTTTAGGAAATTATCACAGTGACCTTATCTTGACTTACAATAATAGCTTGTGGCTTTCCAGCCTGCTTCAATTCTCATTTTACAGAGAAAACCAGGAGGCATGTAATATTCCTCATTCTTTGCTTCTGCAAGAGAAGTAACTTTTCCCATCTTGCAGGTCATTTCTGCCATACTGAATAACCAATTTGTACCTTCTCAAATAATTGATGTCTTTGGAGGAAAATAGCACTGGCAGCAAAAGTAAGAGTGACAATGTTCAAAGGAAGCCATCTTAGTGATGCTCAGAACATACACCAAAATTCACTTGTGTATTTCTAGTACCACTGTACTTTCATTTTGGATAGAAGACCATGTCTCTGTATGAAAAACTGAGCCAAAACAGCTTTCCAGCAACTGTCTTCTAGGTCTTTACTACTTTCTGACAAGCCTTGTTGATTTCCCATTTGCAGCTCTTAGGCTGTGAACATTAAATTATTAAAACATCTTCTAGAAGTCTCAAAATTCATTGTCCCATCTCTCAAAGGATATAGACTAAAACAGAGTACAAGTATGTCCTAATTTTTTTTTTTTTGCTTCAACCACTGAAAGTAAGCATCCACACAAGGAGCCAGCAAAACAACAGCTAACTTATTGCAGTTTTTAAAAAAACTTACTAAGACATCTGCAGGAGCTCATTGGTTTCAGGTTTCCACACTCCTCTCACCAGCTGCTCAAAGTTAGAAATTAAGCCACCACCAGCACCTGAAATTGAAGAGATTTATGGCAAGTTTCCACTGACTGCTACCACTACTATGCCACTGCTCCCAGAAAAACTCATGACACCGGGTGCTAAATGTGGCACCAAAGCCCAGACTTAGAAAGACTTAATCCAACCTTTTGTGCAAACAAGACTCAAACAACGGCCATGAAACCTCAGAGGTTGAGACACTCAGCAAGCAGGTCAGGTCTGCCTGTAAGTGACAGCATCTGAACTGATGCAATCATCACATTCACACGTGTTGCTTTCCACAGCAGCACAGAATCCAGCAGAAACAAGATCTGCACAACTACTTTCTGAAGTGACCCCGATGGTGTGGGTGCAAATTCAGCTGTCAGGAAGGTGACTTCCAGAATTCCAAATGGCAGGCAGGCAACAGGGGTCATCCCCATGTTTAAAACCAAGTAATGGTTACAACTCAAAAACCTCAGCTACCCAGTTCTCTTCTTCAGCCTCATGCAATGACACAGCTCTGAGGCAATAATACTGTTGGAAAGTTCAGCAACTGCTACACAGAAGATTTACTTCTTTATTGTCATCGACTGTCCCTCCTGCAGGCTCTCGTAAGATCTTCTGAAGGGAACTCCTCTCAAAGTCCTTCAATGTCACCCTTAATTCAGGCAGAAAATCTGCAGCACAGGCTTTTTCCTTCAGGGGACATCAGACTGCATCAGGACTACCGTGCCCAGCACAGCAAGGATGGTGCTACAGTTCTGCTGAGGGGCTGGACATTCAAACACCACCCCAAAAAACCCCAAACCCTCAGAACAAGATGCTGTGCATGTTACCTCTGGCCCAGCCAACAGCCACCATGATAAGACAGGCATCTTTGTAGACAGTGTCTGCATGTGCAATGCCATCTGTGATCTTCCAAGTCCTTGTCACTTCTTTCATTCCTGCCACCAGAAGACGAAGAGGCAGAAAGGAAAAGCAGCGGCAGAATATGTCTTCTGGGCAGTAAAACACTAGATACCTGAAAATCATCAGAAAAAAAACATCAGCCACAATTTGCTAAGGAATTATCTTTTCATAATCTTTAAATATATTTTTGGAATATGACTAGCAATGCCTGATATACTACTGACAACTCAAAGCCTCATGGTACACATCTCGGAACAAATTTGAAAAGCTTCTGAGCACACCTGAGCTTTTGCACCAAAACTAAACACTACTGCCTCATTGTACCAGAGATTAATCCATTGAAGTCCATGTGAAACAACTTTACATTTTTCCCATTCTTCTACACCTTATATATCACATTTTTATAATTCAAGTCATTAAAGGGGTATCTGATTGACTTTGTGTGGTTTGAGTTTATCTTGTGAGTTATTTTTTTGTTTGGTTCGGTGTAAGGGGATTGTTGTGTTTAGTTTCTTTGTTTGGGATTTTTTTTAAATAGGATTACAAGAGGGTGGTAAATGAAATGTTGACTCTGTGCTTCCAGACTGTAGGTACCTGGAATTATATAACTTCAGCAAGAATGCCTTCACTAGTTAATGTCATACTAGCTGAAATGCATGGCTATTTTTAAGCAGATTTAACATCTTGGTACTCACCAATTCTAGCTTTTCCAGCTTGCCCATTACAAGCACATTTCTTTATACAAAGCATTGAAAGAACACTACACAAAATATTTTTGATCATCTTGCTTTTAAAACCAAATAAAGATGGCTAACAGTTAAATCCTAAGTGAAAGTACATTTTAAAATATTAGATTACATAGTGGTTTATTTTATGTCTTCAATAATAAATAGAATTCAGTTCTGAGACATTCACAAAAACCTAATCAAGATTAAGTATCTTGATTAAGTTATCTTAAGTAGATTATTTCAGCATAGGAGTAAGAGTAGTTATTGCATAAGAGCAGATAAAGTGTTTAAAAAGAAGGATCCATTTTGTTTTCTTAAAAAAAAAAAAGACACTGTCCCTTGCTTCAAGGTTTTTCACCTCAGTCCTGCCTACCAAGAATTTTTGAGGCCCTTCCCTTTATCTCTTATTGTAAAGTCAGATGCTTCTGCATGCAACCTAGCTTCAGCTGATATGAAGCCAAACACATAGAGAGAGGACGTATTTTACAGGCTACTGCAAACAGCTATTTAAGCCACTTAGAAGACAACTCACACCAGAATTAATTGAGATCTGCAGAATGCGGGTTTAGGACCCTGAGGCACTGGTGACAGGACTGAGGCTGGCACTGAAGGCCCACTCTGCCTGCAGTCTCTGCTGACAGTAGATGCCGCTGTCCTACAGACTATTTAGGAGCATTCCTCAAGCCCAGCATGACTCCACTCCCTTTACAGCTCCAAGTGTGGCTTGGGGAATTTATTTTTGCATGATCTGGGACCAGGAATTAAGGTCATTACACTCAGGAAGAGGAAACTTTGTAAAGCTGGAAGCTTAAAATATTTTGTAACATTCACAGCTTCTCACTAAAACCTCATTTAATTTGTGCATAGCAAATCACATTTGATCACAGTGAGTGAAACAGAAATCTTGTTCTCTTCAAGTGTACTTCTAGCTCATGTCACTTAATGAAACAAGCAATCAGTCTGACCACATCAGACTAACACAACCACCGGAAGGTTCTGTAAGATCTGTTAATAATTCACTAATAATACATATTATTAATTTCACCAAATTAAATATGTCATCTTCTATTGCAACACAAAGACCATAAAACTAGTACATAGACCCAGACAGATAGAAACACTTGCTTTCATTTTAATGAATTTTCAATTGTAAAACTTATGGAGCAAGTGGAACTAAAGGATTTTAAGCAGGCCAGAATATCTAAATATAGTGATTGATATTTCTAAATTGAAAACCCCACTGTTGCTCATAATTTTTGTTAAGTTTGAAGTTTTCTTCAATGATCACTTTCTGGAACAAACAAACTCCACTGGAAGGCCACATTTATATGAAAATAACACCAGATTTTTATTTTTTTTTTAACTCCAAAGCAGGCCAAATTGCCTACAATTCAGCTAGCTACTGTCTTCCACCACAACACCCACTCATTTGAGAAGGAATGAAATACAGGAAAAAAATGTGTCTGGTAGTAGGAACTGAAGGAAAGATGTGTCTTGGAAACTCAGTTACAGGAATATCCAAAATTTTTACATCAGCCAGGTTCTGGTCTTCAAGAACTAATTTTTAAAAATTTGACTGCATTTATGACATACCTATGTTCAGTAAATCAGCAACTGAATAATTTTATTAAAAAGTAATGTTTGCAGCTGTTTGACCAGGAATGCTAACAAACCTAAGATAAGTCTAATCTAGCAACAGAACATTTTGCTACACAACAGGCTGTAAGAGTTGCTCTCCATTCCCAAAGAACAGGATCATAGCTGCTGTGATGCTACAGATGAAAAGACAGCATCCAAATCCACAACACTTTTAAGTAAAAATTCTGATTTACATGGAACCTTGATGGTATAGTATCAGTTCACAGCACACAGCTTCCTTAGAGCCACCTCGTCTTACCCAACTCTGGCTGCTTACCAGACTGACGATGCCAGGAGAATATTTATGGTCTTTGCCAGAAATGCTACTGGAGGCTCACCAAGCATCAACGAAGACAAAACTGAACCCCCAAAGCAATAAAGCATTGCACTAAACCAACAGGCCAATGGACTTCGGACTGACACTTCCACAACTCCTGTGGAAAAAAAAAGCATAAACAGAAATGAAAACTGGAGAGTAACATCATGTTTTAAAGGTCAGTATTTTTCAATTTAGTTCCTTCAGGTAATGAAAAATCCTCCAGCAATTGGCAAGCTCTCACAGGAAAATTTTCCAGAAATACAAACCTCAGGGTACGGTGACTTTAACTTACACTCCTAAACAGAAGTGAGAGACTGACAAAGTGTTCTCTGAATAGATTTTGTGCATTAGTTTGTTATATCTGTGTACCAAGAGGAAAAAGCTTTCAGAGCATGGCAATGAGGTCTTGTTAACAGCCTGACACGGGGACACACTTGCTTTCAAATTTGTATTAAAAACACCTAAGTGGCTAATCGAAACAGGATTGCTGACATTTGGAGGGTTATTCTAGGAATTTCATTTCTGCTTCTGAGTGTTCTAAGAATTCAAGGTAACTGTTTTCCCTTCTTTTCTCATAATATTCTGCTGTGATTGCTGACCAAAATGAAAACTACATCCAAGATAATTATCAAATCGTTTTCACCTGCACTCTTGAAGAGAGGAAAAAAGGTTACCTTGAACTATAATTATAAATTCAAATTTCCCTCATTATTAAAAGGTTGACAGTTTGGTTTGTTTCATCATCTTTAAAATGAACTAGCATTTTAAAATGCAAATTAGCTTTGCCAAAAAGAGTACTTAATATTAAAAGTTTATACTGGAGGTAATGGGAAGTATTAACCACTTTCAGAGGAAAAAAACATTTTACCAAAGCTAGAAATATCCTCAAGTAGTTGTTTTGACTATTTCCTTCCATTTTAAAAGCACAGTGTTGCCAAAGCTTCCCCTTTACACTGGTTCTGAGCTGTTTGCCTGAACGAGTTTAATTTTGTCTAGTCCAAAGGCTGAAGTTCACAAAAGCACTACTGTCTGCCCCAAAATGAAATTTGACATCTGTTCCCAACTGAGAGTAAAAGCTTTGGTTAATCAGGTATTTCTGTGGGAAAAGAAGCTTTTTACCCAAGATGAGAGGCTCAAACATTTAAAAAAGCATACAGCACTTTCAATACAATGTATAAACAAGACTGTTCCAGTTTTAGTGTTGGCATAGATATCAAATACTGTAGCACTATCTAAATGCCCATGTAACAGCCGATTTATAAAAATGAACTCTCCTATGCATTACAGAATATCTGAATAAAAAAATAACATCTCTTTTATTTTTAACTATTTTGTAGTTTATTTTTCAAACTGCAGTACCTAGTGCTCCAAGTTAAGACACTTGCAAATTATTAATGGCTTGTGTTTACTACTTTTGGAGTCAGTTTAAAATTAGGTCTCTGTTCTCTCTTCTTTCCTGCCTTCCAACGTTCACCAGCTTCTCCAAATTTCCTTTTTCCCACAACTAGCAGCAAGTGGTTTTCAGTTTTGAGGGCACATTCAGATGGCCCTCTACCAGTAAGCTCCACAACTATGCAGGTAAATTTCTTCATTTCACAAATAAAAAAGTCAAGAAACTGGAACCTCTATTACACTTCAAGGTTTTTATGTTGGTCAGCACTAGAAACAGCTCAAATGCCAGTTTTTAACAATTCATACCTGCTTTCTAACAAGGAATATACCCAATACAAAAGACAATCAGGAAAAAAAAAACTAATTTAAAGATTATTTTAACATTGCTACATAAATTATTCCTAGGGTGTAGCCTTTCAGAAGACAAATGCAGTTTGAAGTAGGTCACATGTTTTTATACAAAGTGGTCATTTATATTTGTCCTCTGATGCATCCTCTAAAATTAATGAGGCATCACACAACCATGCAATGGTGGATCTGCCAGAAGGCCACTAGCCCTGCACTTCAGAAAGGAAAAGTTTCCAAACACAAGCACTAATTTCGAATATAGTTTTAAGAATTGTTCCTGAACAACAGTTACAATAAAAAACAAACAAATCCAAGAAAAAAACCATAAAATCCCCAAACAAAATAAAAAACTAAAACAAACATACAAAAATACATGAACAAACAAACCCTTACCAACTATTTCTGTCAATAGGATTATATCTACTTTAAACTTTTCTGCATGTTCCAAATAGGCAATAATGCATACTACACACACATCTATTGAGCATACCAGGAAGGTTTGTACATACTTTGTCTAGTACCCCATTCAACCAAATACAGTATCATTAGCTAAGATAAAGGATTTATGGAGTCAGACTTAGGCTGAAGAAATTATTTCTCTTCAAATCACCTGAAACACATCATAGAAAAATGTCAGGAACAAACCAAATGTGACACATCCTCAACCATCAACACCTTTTGCTGTCCCTCCATCCCAAAAAAAGAAAATTGCCAGTTCTACAACTGGCTGGAGTTACAAGCAAGCAACTCCTAAGCCATCCTAAAAGCACTAATCAAGAAGTCTTCTTTTAAAACACAAAGAAAGCAACAAGTTGTTTGTCACTGATGTTGTTTGCCAGTCACTAGTGAGCAAGAAAGCCTGGCTAGGAGGATTGGAAAAGTCTCAGTTAGTGTGCACCCATCCATGATCCAAATGCCTACACTGAATTTGATTTTAAGCAGTGGGGGTGGGTTGGTATTTTAATGAGACAGTAATCTGGAATAAAATAAATGTGGCTGTAACTTGACCACATACTTCTTACATCACCAGGCACTCAAGGCTATCCTGTTATTTCCCTGTCAAATATAGCTACTGTTGTAAGTTTCCAAAAAGAACATAAAGCCTAGACAGCATAAATCAACAGTAATATATCCATACTGAGTATTCATAATAACTGCTATTTCAGTTATGATTTAATGCTTAGTTCAAACCACTTGGGGAGTGAGAAACAGGCCAGCAGGCAGTCACCTGGATTAGTTATTAATTCCAAGTATTAGAAAATAGTCAGGAGTTCTCAACTATCAGCTATTAAGCTGAGAAGGGAAAAAAAAAATAGGCACATGGATCTGACCAGACTTTTGATAGCAATTTTATTTTTCTAAGTGTTGTCTCACTAAAACTATGCTGATGTGAAGCAAATGGGCTTCTCATCCTCATCTTTAGGTGTGCCCATTTCAGAGGAAAGTTTAAAGGTATTGTATGATGTCAGAAAGTCCCTTTCTAAATGGAACAGATACATTACACAATACCACAGCCCAGCACCCATCAAAAATTTTAGCAGCATTAAAAAAGTTTGGTGAAGATTCTAGAATACATAAGCACTTTATACCAGTCTTCACAGTCTGTTAAGTGCATTTCCTCAGCAGAAGGTCGAAATTCACCTTGGAACACTTAGGAAGGGACCAAAGAACAAGGTCTCACTAAAGACAAAATCTTTGAAATCTGAGGCAAGCAGAAGCTCCAAGATTTGCACTATAATCCCAAAAGCCAGCTCCGTCTCCTATACAGTTGTCACCTGCGACGCACAGTTACTGTAAAGATGTCTAAAGCCACGCCACAAGTAGCTAACTCAAAACACTGAAACAACAAAAAACAAACAGCCTTGGGGTTAACAGCCACAGCGTAAAACATTTTCTGGAAGAGAGCAGGCAGAGACTGGAATGCCGTGATGCACTCTCATACAAAACCTCCTTAGTGGAAGTGGAAAGCTTTGCTAAATTCACTTTACAGTCTACAGGGTACAGCACTGACAAGCCACTGGCACAGGACCTACCCGTGAGAGTCCTGAGCTGTTTCCTAAAAGGCAGAAAAGCTTTAACAGCCTGCTGCACAAACAGGGTGTGTGAAGGATGTCATTAACAAATCTAGTATCTCTCCTCTCAGATGCAATTCTGGGCAGAGAGATACTGGCCTGTATTACACACACCTACTCTAAATAAACCCATACACCTACATTCGAGGGGCCCCAGCGCTTTCACTCCTGAGACAAATAAGTAACTGAATAAAAAACTAAAAGGTCTCCAACAAAACTCTTGGCTGATTTCGCCAGCGCCTGTTGAGTTCTGGAAAGCGAGAAAAGTTTAGGTAAGCGTCTTGCGTGGGCAGCGAGGCAGCGCTCAGGGCAGACGGGCTGAAGTGCCATCGGCACGGCCGCGGGGGAGGCGGCAGGGCGCTCCCCTCGGGACCCCATCCCGCCCGCCGGGCACCCGCGGGACGCCCGGGCAGCGCCGCCGCGGGGACGGGCTGTGCGCGGTCCGCCCCGTCCCGCCTCGCCCCGCTCACCCCGCTGCTCCTTCAGCGCCAGCACGGAGGCGACATAATGCGCCAGGTCGAAGAAAGGGAACATGCGGAGGCGGGAGAAGCCCAGCGGCACCTGCCACAGCTCCATAGCCGGGCGCGGAGCAGCCGGACCGGCCGCCCGGGCAGTGAGCGCTCCGGCGCGGCCTGGCCGCTCGCGGCCGCCGTCGGCGCGGGGCGGGGCGGAGCGGGGCGGGGCGGGGCGGGCGGCGCCTCACGGGGCGGGCGGCGCCTCACGGGCGGTCCCGCCCTCAGCGCCGGCCGCGGCCCCGCCGCCTCACGGGGCGGCCCCTCAGCGCCGCTCCGTGTGCCTTTTGTTTGCCTTTTCCGCGGGCAAAGCGCTGGTGCTCCTGCTCCCTGCGCGGTTTGAGATCGGTTGTGGCCGCCCTTAGAGCGCCTCCTGCGTTTGTGGTGCTTCCCCCACGTCACTTACCCTGATACATTATTTTTGTCTGTATTTTTTCTTTCCTGTTGAATGTTGCTGAAGCTCGTCAAGAATAGTTAGCATTACTAGCGTGTACGGTCGGTTCCACATTTGGTCTTTCCCAGGTTGATGCCGTTTATTTATCATTTACTGAGGGTATTAATCTACACCAGATGCTGCCAGCGCTCAGCAGAATGCATCTTTAATGCATCTTTATGTTCATTTTGATACTGGAGGCTAACTGTGCCTCCTTAAAGATCTATATCCAACCCCACAGTATTTTCAGCAAAGCTAGTTTGCTCGTGAGCTGCCCAAGTGAAACATTTTCAAAGATACCTTTGCTTTTTCTTTGTTCACCAGACTCGGAGGATCTGAAGTGAATTCATGTAATGAGGGTGTTGGGGTTGGAAGGGACCTTTAAGCTCATTCATGGACAGGGATACCTTCCACAATCCCAGGTTTCTCCAAGGTCCATCCAGCCTGATCTTGGACTCTTCCATAGGGATGGGGCAGCCACAGCCTCAGAACACCCCGTGCCAGGGTCTGACCACCCTCACAGGGAAGAATTTCTTCCTCATATCTTACCTAGATCTATTCTCTTTCAGTATGAAGCCATTCCCCCCCTTGTCCTCTCACTACGTGCCCTTGTAAACAGTCTCTCCATCTTTCTGCCAGGCTCCCTTCAGTTTACTAGTTTGTGAATTTTTGGCTGGTTTTCCCTACTAAATTTTCCTAATAAATGTTCCTTCCTATCTTTTCCATTCAGCTTCCACATACTGGTGAAAAGAACTCTTGAAGGCTCCAAGTTTTGCACACTGGATGGTGAAGTTAAGCAAAGCAGTCTGAAGATGTGCAACATTCACAGGTGCTCTTGAACTTGTTCTTTGTCTACCAAGAGATAATTTCAAGAAATAACAGATTGCTGAATCATTCTGGGGAAAAGGTTTATGCCACTCAACATAGCAAACACTTGAACTTTTCCCAGAATAATTTTAGCTTGCTATGAATAGCGAGCTATTATTTTCATTGATTTTTCTTTTATCAGTACCATATTCACAGAATAAGTTCCTATTCTCAGTGTCTCTTCCTTTCTGTGCATCCAGTGATTCATTTGCTCCCTGATAATTGACCCATGTGCATGCAGCTCGTTTCTGTCTCCTGGCCATTCCCATCTTCATTTAATCTACATTAAGAGATTCTGATGTAGTCAAAGTCATCTCTTACTAGCCTTGTCATTAATAAATCTCATTTTTATTTCCTGTCGTGCTTTTGTGCAGACTCAGAAACCAGAGTCTGTTTTTCTCGAGTTTTTCTAGAGCAGAATATCGACTTGCCTCGATGTGTAGGTAATGAGACATAATGCATTAGTAAGCTGCGTGCTGTGGCAGAAATCAGCTCAGCATCGTTTTGTTTCCCCCTGAGCGGGGCTCTGTGTCCGTGCAGCTGCAGCCGCGGAGCTACCGACGGGATTTAAAACGATGTGGTCTTTTTCACTCCTTGCAGTACTGGTTTATCCCCACCGAGTGGCATCCGTTTCATTGCTAGGCAGTGAAAACTACTCAGGATATCTATCAGTATGTGAACTTAAAAGGAGAGGGAGGGAAATTAAAATGGCAGTGACCACAAGGAGCCTACAGTGACAAAAAAAAAAAAAAAAAAAAAAAAAAAAAAAAAAAAAAAAGTCGCATTTTGGGCCATCAGCATCTGCACTGCAGCCCCACTGTGCCTGCAATTTGTGTAGAGATGCCCAAATTCTTTAACTTGCCAGCAGTGATACCTCTGCTGGTGCTATTTTGCAGCAGATCAGCAATACCTGCCTGAACTTTCAATTTTTAGTCAGGTCCTCAAATACATAATATGCACTGTCACTGCACCTGAAGTGTTGCACTCCAAAGCAGAGTTGTGCTAGTTTGGGCTGGAGTAAAGTTAATTTCTTTGCCTGAGGCTGGTGTGGGGCTGTGTTTTGGAGTTGTGCTGAGCTCAGGGGTGATGATACAGGGATGTTTTTGTTATTGCTGAGCAGGGATTGAACAGAGCAAAGGCCTTTGCTCCTCCTCATGCTGAGGAGACCCAGCTGGGACAGCTGAGCCCAGGGATGTTCCAGACCATGTGACAGCATCATCAGTGTATAAAGTGAGAGGGAAAAGGAAGAGGGGACATTTAGAGTGGTGGCATTTGTCCTCCCAAGTCACTGTTCTGTGTGATGGGACCCTACTCTGCTAGGAATGGCTGAACACCTGCCCAGCCATGGGAAGTGGGGAATTAATTCCTTGTTTTGTTTTGCTTGTATGAGAAGCTTTTGGTTCCCTATTAAACTGTCATTGTCCCAGCCTGTGGACTTTTACCCTTCCAGTTCTTTCCCCAGTCCCTCTGGTGGGAGAGCGAGAGGGTGGCTGCATGGGGCTTGGCTGGTGACTGGGGTTAAACAGCACAGATGGAACAGGTGTGGAGGTGGATCTCAGAACAGTGAGGTGGGAGAGAGTGTTAACCACCACAAGTTAAACAAGAAAGACATTTTTATGAGTGTTCTACCTCCAGCAGGAAATAAGAGCAGCAGTTTCTCTAAGGCTGTTGGTGACCAGGGAGAGATTCCTGTGTGTTCAGGGTGGCATCTTAGCAGAACCGAGAACAGAGGAAGCCACCAGAGAGAAATCAGACCACAGAAAACAGTCTGTGTAATAAAAGTAGAGTAACAAATAAGAAAACTTAACATTTAATCAATTTTCCCACTGTCCTGGATATCTCAGCAATAATTTAAAGACAGCAGGGAATAAAACATCTGAAATAATCCTGTTCATCCTTCAGTCTAGTGTACAGTTGCTGAGAGAGCTGTGTCAGTGTGAGCTGATGGTGTTAGTGTGTAAGCTAGGTACACCTGTCTCTGTGTGTGAGTGTGGTGTGTGAAAGTTTTTTGTGTTTTGCTGATTTTAAACTAAAAGAACAAATGCCCCTTTCTTCATTTATTGGGAGCAGGCTAATAGTGAGACCTTAGCAGCACAGTGTGCATGTAAGAATTTCAAAGGTGGAATGTTGTGTTGTGTAAGTGAAAAGCTCAATGTGAAATCAAAGCACAAGCCTGAACTGATTTTCTTGCCCAAGGAATGTTATCCTGACCCTAAAAAACCCCACTGTAAATACCTGCTGAATAGTTTCCCAACTTGCACATTCTCCAGAGTACTTTTCAGCAAGATTATGCTAATTTTTGTGTTTGAAAGAAAAGGTCTGTGTACTTAGCAAGGAAGTATAGCTGGTGAAGTTGCTGCTTAATGTGGGATATGTTTATTTAGTGTTTTATTTTGTAATGTCTCTTGGGGGCCCTACAGACAGTGACCTGGAGTTCAAAAATAGTGCCTTAGGGGGGAAAAAATGAGGAGAACGTCTTTAGTATATTTCATCAGTATGCCTCAAAACTCTTCTTCTTCTTCCCCAAATCAGGAACTTAGAAATAATCCCTTCCTATGAATTATTAGGTTGAGTTTTTTTATCTTCTAAGAAGATCTCACAAACTCAAATCTGTGCATCAGAATCAAGTCAGATTAAAATAGTAATCTTTGTCACAATATGGAAATGGACATTCCCACTGTCTCCTCTCATCCTGCTACATTTATGATTTGTAGCCATGTGCCACACTGCTGTCCTGTCTCCTTCCAAACAAATTCTCACTCTGCTCCACAGTTTTCTGCCTTGTTTCTTTGTTTCCCAAAAGTTTTTTATCCCCATCAAGCTGCTTACTTCAATCTTCTTGAAAATTTTCCGCTGTTTCCTCTCTCACTAGCACCATATATTCATCAACCCTGTATATTTCTTTCAGTATCACTTCCCACAGCTTGTCTGGTTTTCTTGCTTTCTCCATGGCATCCTCAGCATTTACTCATGTCTTAATACACATATCAGATTCCTGTCTTTCGCTGAGAATCTGGCTATTCATTCCCTTTTGTCACCTTACTTGTGCATGCCTTCAATCCTAACTCGTGTATCAGGCCCCACCTTTACCTTTTTGCATGTTCCAGCTTCATCACTCTGGCTGCCCTCCTTCTTTTCCAGTTTTTCTACAGAAGGTCAGGTCCTGTCTCCTTTCAGAGTTTCTGAGAAAATTTGAGAAAATAAATCCTAGGAAGTTCAGATGGTCAGGTTTCTCCTAACACAACATTAATCTAGTTTATTTTCGTTGCATGATGGTTAATGCCAGTCTAAATTGCAAAGTGCAGAAATAGTGGGGTTTTTTTAATCTGGGCAGTGGTGTTCTTTGACTTACATCAGATCTTTGACTTACACCTCAGATCCATCCTGCCTCACAGCAGATTAGATTCTCACAGGTAGTAAAGGATCCATTTAAAATTTCTCTTCTCCTGCAGCCTTTGAAGCAGAAGCACTGTGTTCTTTCCTAGGTGAAGCCAAGGACTGTAGCAGCTGTAGCCAGTTCTGCTGGCTCTATCCAAGAGGTCCCTGGTGTCTACCCTTAAGTCATGGACACAAAAGTAGGCAAAAGTGTGTGCTTCAGGCTATGAAAGTATATGAAAAGAGTTTGTATGCCTGTAATAGAAGTACTCCAATGTTTTGTATCTTTATTGCAGTAGTAAACTCAGTCATGACTTCACATAGAGTTAATTTAGTTCAACAAAACTTAGGATCTTGGCTGCTAGGCCTCTCTTAGCATATTTTGTTCCTTAACAGTTTTCTTCCTGCAAGGAGCTGATTTATAGAGTAGACTTTAATTCTTATTACCTTATCTCTCTACTGCATCATCAAATATATCACTTGCTGATCAGCTGATGGGACTGAGACAAGCTCCAACCCTCTGCTGATCCAGCCAAGGTTCAAAGGATGCCTTTCCCTGCAGTTGTGACTTTCCCTCAGCAGTGGCATGCAGGAGTGCTGTACTGTCACTGTCCAGTAATGTCCCCTAGGTGAGCTTTTGGTGATTGTATTGATTTGTGGTTCAGCTCCAACAAACACTGAGCACCTCCTTGTCCTCTCAGTAGGTACCTGATTCTCAGGACTGGGTGCTCAATGCACCTGCTGTGCCTTTCATCACTGTAATGCAGCAGTTGTGGGCCTGCTGCATCCAGCTGCTCAGAATTTTCTTTTTTCTGGAAAAACACATGTCAGAAATAGCCACTGCTAGCTACTTTCAAGGTTGTAATCAATCACAGCTGGCAATACATTCATCACATATTGTTTTTTATATATTAACATCATATGTATATAACTTAATAGTTTAATATTTTGTAATAGTTTCAAATGAGGCCAAAGCCCATTGCATTTAACTCCCTGTAGATATATATATATAGCAAAATAAACATCCTTGCTTACTGTAACTCACTATATAAGAAAAAAGCTAGGAAAAGCAGTGGTTTGGGGCAGGTCATCCTTCAGGTCAGGAGAAACACAAGGGGACAGAACAAAACTTTCTCCCCCAGATTATGTTATTTACTCTGTTTATCTACTTTGTCAAATCCTTGCCAGTCTGGTCTCACCCAAGAGCTGCTGTAGAAGGGAAGAAAAGGATACAGGAAGACCTCAAACAGTACAAATGACAGGCCTCAAACTACTCCGTTGCATTAAGTCCTGCTGCATTCACTGGCTTTTCTGTTACACATTTGTCAGCAGGGCAAAAGCCCGGGTCTTTGAAGTTCATTAGATACCAGTGAATTTTAAGTGTTCCAAGAGCTCCAGGCATCTAGCATTCAGGGAGCATAGGCTCTGGGACTACTGATTGTCTCAGATTTAAAATTGGTTTTTAATCAGATCTATTTATGTGAAATATTACACAGCTCATAAAAATACTGTTTAGTTTGGATCACATCTGATAAGCTTCCCTGCTTCCCAGGGAAAAGAGAGAAAAGCAAGGCACATTTGCATGCATACAGTGCATACATCTGACAATTTCAAAATACTCTTTATATTTGAATTTAAACTGGTAATCTTACATTTCTGATGCCTTTTTTCTGCTTCTTTACTGAATCGCTCCATTCACAGTGTTATTTAGAACTAATTTTGTTAAATACTGATACAGGCCTTATAATGCACTACACATTCAGCAAATGAGATCTGAAACAAAAAAAGAGTAATGCTGGCAATATATTGCATGTTTTCTACCCTATCATAAACTTCATGCAATACCATAATGCAAATGCAACTGAGCCCAAGACTGGACCTGAGATGACAGCTTCAGGATAGTAATTTTTCCTCCTCCATTTGCTTTTATAAAATGGTGTCCAGAGATACTCTGTTTAGGGCTTCAGGACTGAACAAATAGTCTGTTCTGCATGGGACAGAGGAGCTGTCTTACTTAAGGCAGAGTGCAGAACAACTGCCTTCCTTCCTTCCTTCCCTATTTTCCCTTGCAATAGCAAAGGATCTGTGGAGATACTTGACTGGGCACAGTCCTGGGCAAACAAGTCTAGGTGACATGGCTTGAGCAGGAGGCTAGATCAGATGATCTCAGGAGTTCCCTGCCAATGCAAACAGTTTTGGGATTGCTTTAATCTTGAAAATATTTTTTTCCATACCCTTTATTTTTTTTTTTTTTCCCTCAGGGTTGTTTCCTGACTAATTCCTGCTGCATCAAAGACAATGAAGAACCAAGCTGGGACTCCATCAGCTCCTGCAGAGGGACAAGTCCAAGTTGAGAGTTGTCAGCCTGTGTCTGTAAAGTCACTGCCCATTACTCAATACATTTTGAGTGCATCATCAGTCTAACTGGACAGATGAGGGTATGTGCACTCAGAAGTTGTCTAGTGCCATAGCTACCACCTGACAAACAATTTGTGGACTGTACTTCCAACTACTAGATTCTGGGAAGGATTAGTTAAGAAGGGAAAAAAAAAAAAAAGCAAAAACAACATTCAACAGGAAACAGACTTCTCATTGTGCCCCTTCATTGTATATTCTCCATGTTCCCTTTTCTGCTCAGTGGTGCAGGCCAGTTTGGGACACTCTAAATTGTCAAGAGCAGCAAGGGGTTACCCGGAGTGTGCTTTGTTTGGCAATACAGACGGCTTTTTTTGTTAACTGACTTGAACCCATTGTCTGTGCACCCCCCTCCCAAACCTCTCTCCTGCCCTCACCACCCTTATCCCCAGCCCAGCTCACCCTCCGCAGATCCCCTTACTTTGGGTTCATGAAGTACAAATTAGCATAATCAGATTATCTGCATGGGGTTGTTCAGCACCAAGCTGAAAAGGAAGAAAAGAAAAAGTGGTTCACAAAGAGAAGCCCTGAGGAGGGCAGAGCGGGTGGCATTGCTGTTGTGCTGTGGTGCTGAAAACTTGCACCTGCATGGCAAGCAGATCCTCTTCTCACTAAGGACTCTTAGATGGTATTAAAGCATAGGAATTAACTGGGGGGAGGGTAAAGACAGGAGAGGAGAGGAGAGGAGAGGAGAGGAGAGGAGAGGAGAGGAGAGGAGAGGAGAGGAGAGGAGAGGAGAGGAGAGGAGAGGAGAGGAGAGGAGAGGAGAGGAGAGGAGAGGAGAGGAGAGGAGAGGAGAGGAGAGGAGAGGAGAGGAGAGGAGAGGAGAGGAGAGGAGAGGAGAGGAGAGGAGAGGAGAGGAGAGGAGAGGAGAGGAGAGGAGAGGAGAGGAGAGGAGAGGAGAGGAGAGGAGAGGAGAGGAGAGGAGAGGAGAGGAGAGGAGAGGAGAGGAGAGGAGAGGAGAGGTTGATTTAACTGTCTGTACTGGGAATGTATGCTTTGCTGACAGAGAAAACCAGTTTGATGTCTATTCATCATGGAGAGGAGATCATTTTAGTAATCTGGCCTAACAAGATAAGACTTTAGAGTTTCTGCAGGAGACTGATAAGGAATGTGTAAGGGGAAAAAATCCAGCTGTCTAGGGGCAGGGTATGTGTCTGTAGTGGGGGTGTTCCTAGACATATTCTGTGGTGGACTTGCCTTGCTAAGAGTAGTAAACAATCTGCTTGATTGCCTTAGTGCCTGTCTTGATTCTCTTCTTTCTGCCCATTCTGGGAGATGTATGTTCCCTGAGGACTCAAGACTCAAATCCATAGCCACAAATCCACAGGTTTTAAAAGCAGCTTGGGGCTCTATATGCTGGTGTATTCAGGGGCATGAGATTAAATGACTTTTTTAAAGTGCCTATTTTTAAAAATATATTAAGGCTGCTTCTACACTACCAGCTCTTCCAGCTGAATTGTCTGGCCAGTCAACCTCATCTTTCTGATGTATCTTAAAAGCATTCATGGACATAGATTACAAGAAAAATACCCCAAAAAGCAGTCACAGCAACCCTAAAATGTTTCAAATTGAGCCCTTGAGATCAAGAGTCTTATTGACAGCCCTAGCCCTAGAGTTTTGCCTTACTTCAGAGAGACAGGATAAAAGGAAACATAAATGTCAGGGTAAGTCAAGCTTTGAGGCAGTATTTATGAAAAACTCCTGCCTAACTTGAACCTCCAGTTTTCAAGAAAACTGTCTTTGGTTTGATTTATCTTAACAGCACCACACAGAGGGCTGCTGGAAATATTTAACTGATGAATTTATGCTAAATAGCAGAGAAACTCTTTTTTCTACTATTATTTCAGTAGTATTTTTAGTTCTCTGAGTTAAAAAAATTTACTTTAGCAACTTACAGCTGTACTATTGAAGGACTTAGAGAACATACTTGCTAACCAGAAACACATAATCAGTGTATGTCTGTTTTAGTTCAGGAGCCTGTACTTCTGGGGAATATTTGAGATTAATAGAAGCCACTACTTCAGAATTACCAAACTAGCAGTTTTAATTACTTGTTAGATGTAAGAGAAACAAGGTGACATTACTTTATTTTCTGCAGATGACAGTGTGTCCATGTCAGAATCAGAGGTCTATGTCCCTACAACAAGTGTAGTGTCCATCCAGGTTGTGTCAGGCATGGTTAATTCATCCTCCATACTTCCATTGGCATTCTGTCTTGTTTTCATTTTTTTTCACTTACATTAGTCTTTAGTCTGAAAGTAGAATTATTTTGGTTATAAAGGCAAAATTTGTGTATTTTTGTTTGCATGTAACCTTAAGTGAATTTAAATTAATTTCAAGGAGGTGATAAGGGTAACAGATCAATAGATAATAGATAGACAGAAAGATATAAAGACAGATGTGTCTGTTTTGTGTTTTCTGTTCTGCCCAGCTATTCCATTCAAACTTGACAGGTAAACTTGTGCTGCTGAACTTACCTGCCATGACTTTCTCAGTTCTAAACCTAAGAGCTGGGGAACACCTGTTTGCATTCCACAAGTCTGTGCAGAAATGTGGCCTTTGAGATTGGGCTGTCCTGTGCCAAGCACAGTGGCTGGGCATGTTCACCAGATAGCAGCTGGCTGCTCTTCTGTGCCTGAAAATTTGGGAAAGATGTTTGCAGCATAGCTCTGGAGGAAGAGCCAGAGCAGGCAGCTTCCTTCAGTGTTGAGTTATTTCAGTTCCCTTTCAAGTGGTGGGAATATTTCCCACCCATGCAGGCTGTGCCAGCACCAAGTGCTCTTGGCAAGTCCAATCTGCCAAGCTCACTCTCTCTGTAGGGAACTTTCAACTGGCAGCTGGCTTTTTTCCATTCAATCCCACAGAAACCACTGCAAAGACTCTCATGAGGACCAGATTCTTCCTTCTGAAATATCTTTTAACCTACAGGCAGTAAAATATTTCAGGTCATGGTCAGCTGGTCAGAGTTCCTGTGGTTAACTAGGTCTGATAGCTCCACTCAAGGTGCTTTTAGGCATTGCAATTTCCTCGTGAGAGTTTAGGTCTTTCCAGTAAGTGTAAAGTTTTTAAAGCTGGAATTTAGTGCTGTGAAGTCTTGAACTGAGGGAATACATAGGTTGTGTTCTGGTTGGCTGTAAATCAATGTATCAGAGCATGGCAATCCTGCTGTGATCTGAAGGCAGAGTTAATATTGTCTGCTCTTGGCCTTTCTCAGCTCCAGGGCTGAGCACTGCTGTCTGTCAGGGTTTGCCAAATACAGTCACCAAGAGAAAATCAATGCTAATCAATGTCTACAGACAGGGTTGGAGGCAGAACACCTCCCTGGAGACTTGCTGACTGCAGGCTGTCATCCTTCAGCTTTTCATTAAGGTTTTAGGCTACCTGAGAGCCTGTCTTTCAAGGTGCAGAGTAGGGAATTTCAGAAAAAGTGAGGGAACTTCCCAAGCTCTAAGGTACTGTGCCTCCAGCCATCTACAGAAAGGTGTATGCATGGGAAACCTCTGGGCCCTGTGCTACTGAGCTGGCCAGCTCTCTGCATGGCTGGCCAGCATAAAAGTCAGTGACTTAATTTGAGTCCCAGTGTAGTCCATGCTGAGATCCACAGGAGTCTCACTGACTTCTTCCTGCCCTTCATCCTGAACCTCATCTGTGCTGTTCTGTGACATTGACACTCAGCAGGACAGATGTACCCAGGAAAGGCTGGCTGCTCTTGGCCTCTCTTTCTGACTCTTGGTGCTGAGGTGTCTCTTCTCCAAAAGAAGTTTATCACACGGTCTTCTCTTGTGCTCTGCTGGGATTGCAATCCAAGGCAGTGAAACAAACTGTAGAGGGATGGGATATGCATTTGTGTGCACAGATGGAAAGGGAGTGGAATGAGAATACATTGGGATGAGGCTCTGTTCCTTACAGAGAAGAATTGGACCAACTCAGTGTGAAAAGAAAATACTATTCATGGATTGCAGGGGTAACAAAAGTGAATAAATTCAACCACATATAGGTATTGACTGGGCACGGGGCAATCTCTCTAATTTCTGTAACCCAAGTACTTTTCTGAGCTGCTTCTTCCACCCACCTTTTCCCATCTGATTCTCTCAGCACCTGCTGTATTAAAAATACAATTACACCCTTGAAAAGTGGTGGGTTTGGACTCTGTCACTGTGCCAATGACCTTTAGATTTAAGACTGGCTCCCAAGTGACCCCTGCCCCACAGGTCAGTAGTTAAGTCGTCCATTCTTTCCACCTCCTTTCATCACCCAGCCTTCAAAGAACAAAAGTCAGATCTGCCTTGCTCACACTACTTTAGCCATGCTCACTGCATATCATTCCCTAGCAGCAAAGAAATTTGTGGGAGCTGGTTAGAAATGGTTCATGAATCATATACCTGTGAAACACGTTGATGCTGCACCTTTACTTTTTGTTTAGAACCAGGTGCTAGGATGGATCTTAGTGTCCTGAAACAGCTCTGCTTTGCCATTCAATGCAGGCTGTCCCAGGAATCCTGTGAGTCCCCCTCTGTGATGCCCATTGTACCTTCATTCCCCCTGATTCAGACAAGGTACAGCAAATAAGGCTGCCAAGTACAAGCCTACCACAGTGTCTTCCTCAGCGTGGGCAATACTCCAGAAACACACATGGAATCTCAATGTGCATTGTCTAGTGCCAGACACAGCATGCTCACATCCACCAGGATTTGAATCCACAGAATATCAAGCCAAACCCCAGACTGCAGACCTGGTCTTCCTCTTACCACAGGCTGGCCATCACTGGGATTTGTGCACAAGACTACAGCATCCTTTCAAATACATTTGCAACTCATTCCTTTCCTTACCCAGCCCAAATATCCAATTGCAATTACATTCCACAATTCCACACAGCCACAACAGGGATATTGAGAAAGTGGACGTGATGGATGTCAGTTCCCTTAGGCTCTGTGACAGGTGAACAGTGGTAGAATTTGTTTCCTGCCTCTGGAGTAAGTAATCCTCATTTGAGCTGAAATGTGGAGCTGTATTGTTCCACTGATCCTGTTAGAAATTCCAAATAAAGGAGTGTCTCACTGAGATTTCTGCATCACAAATTCACAGGAGCACACTTCACACCCTCTGTGCAGGTTAGGACTACCATGGGTTGGAGCAAACCATGAATCTTTTAACTTTCCAGCACTCCTTTTTTGTACCAGGAGATACTAAGGATGCTTCTAGAAAATATCACCTTAGCTGGTCTTCCTTGCAGTATTGACAGACATAGCTTCACAAAAAAAAAGAAATTATAAAAGTAAAAAAAATGCTGTTCATACAACTCTATTCAGCACTGCTAGTTACAACCAGGGACAGTAGGGCCCTTGGGACTAGGGATATTTTTGTCATTTGTACTAAGGTTTTGCCACTGCAACAACATATCTTGAGACATTTTTAGCCAATTCTAAATAACTTGGTACGTCTCCATGGTACAGGTCTCATTATGTCACAGCACTGTGTTGGCATGGCTGTACCATGCCACTTCCAGAGGAGGGATTGCCACATGATCCTCAGCAGACAAACTGATTTGACATCACCTGCTGGAAGCAGAGCACTCTCTCTAAGGTGACATTGCCTTGTTTAGTATAAATACATACTGGAGACCACATATAAATGCATTTTGAACTTCACAGTTGCTGATTTCTTGACTTTTGTATATAATTCCTTGAGACAATGCTTTCCTGGCATACATTTTGTGCAGAAATTCCTTTCTTGGTGTTCATAGAACACTCTCACTGGATGTGAGACATCCAGTTAATCATCAAACTGAAACTGTCCCTGTGATCCAGTGATTTCCCATCTCTTCCCCACAGCTCCTGCATCTGTCACCCTCTCTCAGCCTCAGATTCAGTTGGAGATTGGATTGTTCCCACCAGATGTTAGCCAGAAAGAGTAGCTTTACATCCTAAGCTCCCCTCAACTTTGAATTATTTTTTATATCCAAACCTGGATTCCTGTTTGAATCTTTTTGTTATGCCTATCTGAATATCTCCAGATAACAATAGACTCCAAAATAATTCTTTAGAGTGTCATATGTTTTTAAAATGAAGTTGATTAAAATATTTTGAATTGTGAGTCTTTAGAAGAGATAAATAGCAACATTGTGCAAGGAAATTCTAGTTATTTGTCTTTTTCAAGAGCTGGTCAAAATCTTCTTAGCACAGATGGAAATACAATATGAACTAAAAGTGTAAGAAATTGTAGTAAACAAAGAATTCCTTCATTATTCATCATCTGAAAATGTTTTTTCTACAACCAAGACTCTTGCATAAGAGACAGCAGAAAAATCCTCCGCTGGAAATCACATCATAAGGTCTTTGAGATCCTCTACCAAGTAGTTTGCAAATGTAAAATGAAATTTTAGAGAAGTTTAGAGCAACAAAGATTAGTTTCTTAAATAATTTATTTGGAATATATTAGGTGTTAAATAACATATAGCACAAAGTGTTATCAGTTGCACTGTATTTGTTCATGATGACATAGATAAGAAATCCCCAAAACACAAAGAAGAAACTTGACCAAAAAAAAGAAATCTTTGGTAGAGAGATCTAGGGAAATACTTGCTGAATGTGACAGTAGAGAGCCCCTAAACTGAAAGGAGATCAAAGAAAATGGTGATATGAACTGAAGCAATAACAAGATGGGAAAGTTTTTAGCATAGAAGATACAAGCATATTATGCTACAAAATTGCCAGCTTTTCTTTCCCCAGTATGACAGCTGCTCACAAGATGTTTTTCCTCACCTTGGTGATATGCGTTTCCGAGGATAGCAAGTGACTGATAGACCCAGCAGCACCACCACATCTCTGCAGGAAGTGCTCCGATTTGCTTGGACTAATTTGTCCTGCTGGAACGCCAGCAAGCCAGCAGATAGATGGGAGGAGAATGTGGCTCATTACCTTCAAGGTGCCATACAGAAGAGGCTGTGGCTCCATTTAGTCACATTAATGTGGGCAGAGGTGAGGAGAAACAAACAAAGGACTCTTGGTGTCTTTCCACTCAGCTGCTCCCCAGGGCCGTCCTGACAGATCACAAACCCAGGGATAAGCAAACTATTAGCAGTGTTCAGAAAGGAAACTAAATCAACATGAATTCTTTCCACTTTTTTATTTTCTTTCTTTCTTTCTTTCTTTTGGTCAAAATCTGTTCACTGGCATGCCTGTACCTTCCAGCACCAGTGCTGGATGGGGTGAGCTGAGATATTGTCAGACCTTGGCTTTTGTCAATGCTGAGGACAGCTCAACATCCCCATAGCAGGAGCCAGCCCTGGCTTCTTTGGTGCACCTGGTGCTTGGTGAGGCTTTGAAAGGCAGCTCAGCTTCAGGTGCCAAATCCCCTCATGCAGAAAGGCCGTGCATGCTGCATGCACAAACCCTAGTTCTGCTTTCTGAAAGCACCTCCTTGTCTCATGAACAAACAGAAACAGCCCAGGGACATGCCTTGGACTACAGGAGCTACATTTCTCCACCAGTCATGAGCAATTGTCTTTTCTAAGCTTTGACATGTACCTTGGTCCACATGAAAATCAAGAGGCACTTGTGTCAGTGGGAGCAGGATCTCACCAGAAAGCTATTCTACTTAAACCTGACATCATTTTTTCTGCTGTTTTGGGCTTCTCATAAGTCATATGAGCAGGCCAGGCCTTGGCTGGCACAGGTTATAACTCAAGTCAGGAAATTAGATTGGATGTTTTTGTGGGCAACAATAGTCCACAGTGACCACTTTCATGCAGCTTATCATGTAAACACCTACAGCGTGATGTTTCATACAGGGAAGTGATTCACAAATGGAAGATATTTACAACAATTTCTTTGTACTTGCTCCATTGGCCCATTTGGGACAGTATCCAGGTAGGAAAACCTCAGCTAGGGCAGGTGAAAGCAGGCAGTTTAAGGGCAGTCATATGGCCTGTGCATGCTATGTAGACATAGCTTTGTCCACAAAGGTTTTCACAGTGCTTCACTGAGGCCTTTGTCCCAGGACTTCCTTCCCAAAGAGGACCTCCTCCATTACTACACCTCCTCCAGAAGAACAAGGCATTGAGTCACCAACCAATCTCTTTGATGGGCTTTTAAGGCAGCTGGGGTATAGCTGACCATTTTCCTTCAGGTTCACGCTGTCACTGCTATGGAGGAGATTTACTTTGCCTAATGAACACACTGAAACTCATCTATGACTATGCATTTTGTCATTTTAAATTGTTGCTTTTTGTTTTAACCCAACATTTAATTTTGTTTAATGTGCTTTGCTCTGACATAAGGGATCCCTCCTGTCTGATGAAGAAATATGTAGCCAGGTTCAAGGACTAGGACTTAAATTAAAAAAAAAAAAAAAGAATCGAGCTAGAAATAAGATTCACAAGTTCAAGACTGAGTGCAATTAGCCCCTAGAACAGCTCATGGAGGACTGTGCCAAATACCTCATCTCTCAAAATCTTTCACTACTGAGGCCAGATGTCTGTTGTGGACAAATTTTGTGGTGCTGTCATAATTTTTTATCTCAGTAGTGTTTCCTTGAAATAGAATGGGAGAATAACTTCTTCAGAAACACTGAAGGAATTTCTATGCCCTCATTTATGGAGGAGATCTGGACAGAAGACTCCTCTGGCTTGGACTCTGTCATGACAGCAGCAAGTCTTTCCAAGCTCCCAGAGACCACAAGTTTTCCATCTGGACTTCCAGGTTTTTGCACGACCAAGGATTTCCTATCCTAGTAAATAAAAATGCAAATTAAATAGCAATAAATATAAATAGATAGTCACAATATGCAAAAGAGCAACCCACAATTCTGCCAGGAGAGAGGGACTATCACAATAACACCGAGACTGCACATCTCACTGTCTGCTAGGGGGATGATGCCTCTGACCAACACTCCACTATATTGCCGCTCATGCCAGGACAGGAGACACCACAGTTTTCGATCAGTGCCAGCTCTTCCATGCTCTGCAAGTGTGGGGCTTGCTGGAAGAATCCCAGGATGCTGCCCCGAGCTGCCACTGCTGTCTGCTGCAGGCCTGGCTCTCCCAGGACCTTGACGAGGAAGTTGATGTATCTCATGGCCAAGCGGAGCGTCTCGTTCTTGCTCAGTTTTTTGTCTGGTGGGTGCGTGGGAATGAGCTTCCTCAGTTTGGCAAAGGCACTGTTGACATTTTGCTGCCTCCACCTCTCCCTGGTATTGGTGAAGATCTTTCTTGTCATTCTTAAGGTGCTGCAAAGCAAAGGAGATGGTAAGTGAATGCTGGATACCCCTGGTTTTCACACAGGCTGCTTTTTTAGGGCTGCCATAAACCTCTGGGCCAGTGGCAAGAACTGAGAGGTGATGCTAGGCTTCTAATTTTTACCCTCTCTGGCTGGTGTTCTTGTCCTCCATGTCCTTCACAGATTCACCCTAAAGTCACTGGATCTCTAAGTAGAGTTCAGTAAGAACTTCACAAAGGAGGTAAAGGAGTTTAATTTCCTTATACAAGAATTTAGTGCTGCTGCAAGCCCATCTTCTCCAGGCTCCTCAGAGTTCCCCTGCAACAGAATTCCAAACAGATAATGCATTTGTCATCCCACCAGGCTGTGTGAGAGCCACACAGGCACTTTTTATGGGGGAAAGCAGAACACATGCCCGCTTTCCCAGCCTTATTTCATACCTCCTTGTAGTCTGCACCCAGCTGGCCCAAGCTGGGTGATTCCTGGCTGGAACTAAGCCAGGTGGACTTCACCATGGGCCTTCAGTGAGCACTCAGCCCACACAGCAGACATTTATGACTGTGGTTATTTCTCCAGAGCTGCACCACTCTGGTTGTCTGCCCAGCCCACAGTGGATGCTCACTGCTGGTTATCAGACACTTTTCACTTTCAGTGTAAAGGCTTCTCCTTTAGCCTCTGAGAAATGCCAAGACTTAAGCCACAACTGTTGTAACTGCATGAGGGAAACTGTGATTCCCACAAAGCATGTTGGCATCCCAGACAAAACCTCTCCCCAGTTATTCCCTGTCCACCCTCACAGAGCCAAGCAAAGGGAGCCCCATGCCCACAGCAGACCTGGCAAAAAAGAGTACTGAGGCATGGGGTGCACAGTGATTTTAAATGCCATTTACCAGAAAGACTGCCAAAAGTTCTTTGTATTGCCCTAACCTTTCTCCGATCACCATGGGAAAGCGCCTTCCTTTCTCTCCCACAACCCTGGAGGAGAGAGACTCCTCCATTTCTGAAGCAGCTCTTTATGCCAATGGCATGCAGACAGCTGGAGCACGGAAAAGCTTTCCACAGCCAAGAGACTAAAGGATAAATGTTTCCTTACCCTCCTTATGCATGTGAAAGCCTCACCTTTTTATACCCACAGGCAAACCCTTCTTTCTGTAGTCCTCTAAAGGGGAGTGATGAGCAGAGGGAATAGCATCCTTCATCCCCAGGAAGAGGAAATTTGGGGATGACTGCCCGGCTGTGACCCTGTTTCCAGAAGCAGCCTTACACCATGTAAGACACTCGGGGTTCACCAAAACACATGGTAAAAGACCAAGGGAATAAAGAAACACAAATGTGACTTACAGTTTAATTGAGATGCCCTGTCAGGGAGCTAAGGCAGGGAAATCCCTGCCCGGCTCCTTCAAGTTCCAGTCCAGCACACATTACCAGCTGACAGGGGAGCACAGCTGCAGCACTATGAATAGGGTCACAGCTGTGTTCAGAGACCTCTGGTCAGGGATGCAGCCACTACAGGCTGTACACTGTAAGTAGCTGCTCATGCTGACAGTACCTCACAGGCTCCGCTTGGCCATTACACTGTTAACACATTTCTATTTTGGTAGAGGTCTGAAATTACTGTCATACCTTTAGGGGATGAGAAAATTGTCTCATCAAAATGGTCTTGTTTCATGAAAGGCTCCTTTAAAAAACAAACCCTTACATTTCAGGTTGCTGAGAGTTTTTCTTGTCTTTTGTAGACTTAATCCAAATGGGGATTATATCTCTCTTCTTTTTTTTTCCTTTTTTTTTTTTTTTTTTTAATTTTTCTTCTACTCTGTGTATCGTTATTGGTTTGTGTTGTGGGAACAAACCTGCTTGGTGTTTGCACCTACCTCAGATATGTTTCATGTACCTTTCTGGCAAGAGCACTGCCACATCAGTGGTACAGATTTAAACACTGTCTTTCAGTGCTTCTCTGTACTGCAATGTTTTCAGTGCCCAAGGCAAAACTTTTGCCTTTACATATTTATTCTTCCAAGCAGCTGCTCAAATCCATGTGAAATGCAGAATGCCACCTGCTTCTTTCTCTGTCCTCTATTTTTCTGTTTATATAGTTGTTTGATATATATATTTTTTTTTCTTCTGAAGACATACATATCTGTACAAAGGTAGTTATTTTTGGTAACATAGGGAAAGTTATTTGGGTTTCCTTGTTTCTTCTAATGGGTTGACTGGACTGTAATTTGCCAGGCCTTTGGGGCTGTGCCCTGTAATTCTGCCATGTGGGTCAGTGTTTGCTGGGTGCCTGTTTACATCTCAGGTACAAATACCAAGAGGGAGTCTGCTTCTTCTCTTCCTCCTGCTGCAGACAGCCCCCAGCACAGCACTCCACAAAGCAGGTTAACATCCAGCCCTGGTGCTGTGAACATGCCCTCTTGTCCTGTTAGTGGTGTTATTGGTGGAAAAATAAACCCAGCCTACTCTTCACGCCGTGCTTTCTTTGTCTCTCCACTCATGCCTTTAGAAAGGACAATGCTACATTTGTGGTCAAAAGCCTTGTCAGCAAACAGATGCCTTTGTGAGAACAGCTCCTGCTTTACACTTCAGAAATGAGTGTTTGTGTTTCTGACATTTTCTTTCCTTTCCTTTCCCAGTGCCTCCTCTTGCAGGGATAGCTCTTTGGGGAACTTTGTTTCAGATGTAGGCCACTTTATAGTCTCTCCACCTTAAATTCCTCTCCTTTCTGTCTTTACCTGTGTGGGTTCCCTGTTGTTGTGCTTGGAGTTTCCAATAGAAACATAGTAGAAAAATTATCCTAGTCCAGTCCTGCAGTGATTATAATGTTTCAGTACAGCTTTTTGCTCTAGTCACCTACACATCCCTCAAGTTCTCTGTAACCACAGCACCTTTCAGTTACAATGCAGCCAGTTTGCTGGCAAGGGATCTGATTTCCATTTATTTTGTCTCATTTCCCCCCTTCTTTTCCTTCCTTCTCTCCAACTTTTCTCACCAAACTTGTCTTTCAGTGCTATTATTTGCAACTTCAGGTCTTTGTTAATTTTGCACAACCAAGCAATGTATTCTTTAGCTTTCTCTGATGCACTGTATAAAATACGTGTCATCTACAGGTTGTGCACCGCTTGTATCCCACTGGTCTGTTTTAAATCTGTGCAGAATTCACCTGTCTGTACAAATAATGTATATATTTATTACATTAACCTGCAGGTTCAGACTCTGTACTTTTGCTCACCTTTCCTAACCACCGATTAACAGCCCCACATTTAGCTGACAAATAAAAATCCAGGAAGACAGCAACTTAAATTCAAGAGGATTAATTCTGCTCTCAGCTACATAAATCTGGAAGTTTACACCATTTTCACAAGATAAATTTTGAAGGACAGAATTTTGCACTGAGGAAAAGATTTAACTCAGGTCAAGAAGGCATGTCCAGAAGTAGGAGGTAAATGCAGTTTCATGAGCTAAGGTGTACCTCTGCAACATGTAAAGAGAATTATGCAAAGAAATAGCCCCAGCAAATCTGCTCCAACAGCAAGAAAGAGAAAAAAAAAAAAAAAAAAAAAAAAAAAGAAAAGAAAAGAAAAACAAGCTACCACCACCCACCAAAGAGACAACTGAAGCTCTTTGCACCCCCTGCCTACCCATTTGAAAAATATAAAAATGTGTGGTGGGCAGAATACCTCCTGTTTTTAATGCAGCCGCCAGTTTCACCAGACAAAAGACTGAACGGCAGAAGAGATGAAGATCTCTCCCACCAGCAATTCTCACAGCCTCTCCGTGCTAAAGCCTTTCAGGCAATTCAGGCAGCAGCAGAGCAGCAGAGCAGCTCAGGCACAAAGCACATCTCTGCCAAACATTCCCCAGTAAATGGCCCCCGAGCCAGCGGTTAATGTCTGAGGGCTGGCAGGGGACTCTCCGGCAGCCCGGCACTCAGTCATAATTAGCGGGATGCTATTAACTAAAGATCTTGGGCAAGAAAGTTCCTCCCTCAAGTTATACCTCTGACCTCGGTGAAGTTAAATCCATGTTGAAACTGGCCACTGGAGACCTTCTCCTGCAAATCTTAATCAGACAGCAGATGCCTGCTGCCACCAAGAACTGGAGTGCTTCTAGTAAACCTGCGGTGCCACACCATCACTCCACAGGGGAAAACCAGTGCCTGCTAAAACTGGTTATTTAACACATTGCACTGGATTTGGTTAAGCCCCCCCAACCTTTAAGTGAATGGCAACAGAAGAGCAGAGGTTGCCTGTTTCCTCTATCAGGTAGGTGCTTGTGAGCCCGATCTGCCATGAGGAGCAAAGGTTCTCCAGCTATCACTCCTTGCTGCTGTGCTTCACTTTGCATCCCTGTGATTTGGGAAAAAGAAGAAAGGGAAAACTCACAGTTTCCTTCTTCAGTTTCACACAAGCTTCAGAGTGTGACACTCAGCTTCATGCAGAGGGCAAGACTGAGTATGGTATTACAAGACAAAACACTACCTATTGCTGACATGGGACTTTTTCTTTTCCCCCTTCCCTAGGAGGAATAAACTCACTCCTTGCAGTTTAACCATGCACAGTTTGCACCATGTCTGCTTGGACTTCAGGGACTTTCTTTGGGTTGGGGGGGGTAGAAAGGGCAGAGGGTACAATGCACCCCAGCTTGAGGGATAGCAAGAGGAGCAGCTCACCACTAGGTACAGGCTCTTCCCCCATCTTTCCTCTGCTCATTCGCCCCATTGCTGCCTCCCTGCATCTCAGTGATGACCCTTCCCAAATTTCCTCTCACCTGAAATCCCACAGGTGTATGGGTGGACAGGGACACAGAGAGATCTCAGTGCTGAGAGTGAATGCTGGACTGGCAACCAGGGAGTTGAATTTCTGTCTATGTTTCTGTGGTTCCCTTGCCTCAGACAAATTCCTTTTTTTTCTTTTTCTTTTTCTTTTATTTTCTTTTTCTTTTTCTTTTTCTTTTTCTTTTTCTTTTTCTTTTTCTTTTTCTTTTTCTTTTTCTTTTTCTTTTTCTTTTTCTTTTTCTTTTTATTTTTCTTTTTCTTTTCCCTTTTTCCTTTTTCTTTTTCTTTTTCTTTTTCTTTTTCTTTTTCTTTTTCTTTTTATTTTTCTTTTTCTTTTCCCTTTTTCCTTTTTCCTTTTTCTTTTTTTTTTTTTTTTTTTATTTCTATGCACCTCCTTGACCCTTATTAACTGCTTATTAACCTCTGCAAGGTTTGTGGAGAAAAAAATTGTCAAGTGTAAGAATTCGTGTGTAAGAGGAGACACAAGCACAGGGTGGTCCAGCCTTGCAGTGCTGGTATAATGAATGAGAAGAGCCTTTCCCTGCATCCCCAGGGTGATTCCTTACACTATCAGTGAACTTAATTTTATTTCAAAATGAAATAAAAAGGGAAGAGGAACTACTTCAGGAGTAAACAAGGGCTCCTTTCTCTGCCTCATGCCTGTGTTGGGAGTGTTATGTGACAATCACACCACGTACAAGTACAGCAGAGCAGCAAAAGCACTATAAAAACCAGTCCATGCTGACACAGTGATTTACCTTTTTTAGAGCCTTTAAATCTAGGACAAAATGCACATAGTAGAATCTCTGCTTCTGGGAGCCCTCCTGTCTAAGGGCAGCATTTACAGAAGCTCTCACAGTCACACTTGTGCTCTCACTGAACCTTTAGAGAAAGGAAATCACTGGAGTCTTCAAAGGCAGCTGTGTGAAGGTCTCAGGACTAAGTCATTCTTCATGTTTGGGGTTACTGCACTACACACGATGCCTGTCCCAAGGAGCAGGTCTTTCACCTGACAGTACTGCTCCTGGGTTGCTGAGCTTTGAAATCCAGTTGCCCTCCTGAAGGGTTCAGGTCTTCAGCAGCCAAGAGCTCTCTGCTTTCTGAGAAAATAAGGCTTCACAGCATGCAAAATGTATCATCATGCCCTCTAGGCCTGCCTTGGGAAAGGAAGATCTGCAAAGCAATGAATGGGCTGCCACCCAGATGGCGTCTGGGAGAGCACTAAAGTATATGGTCAAGACCTTGACAATAGTGATAGAGATGTAGCTCAAGAAAAGGTTTACTCTGCACATGGGAATGATCTTTTTTTGGGGGTTTGGTGTTTTTTTTGTTGGATTTTTTTCATCTAGCTCTCTTCTGCTCAATACTTTTTATGGCTCTTTGCAGAAAGATGAATTACACCACCAAAAAAATAAAGAACTCACTCATGGGCTGCAACAGCTTTTGCTAAATGGAGTTCCAGTGCATTGGCAGGGGCATAACAGCTTGCTAAGCTGAGAAAGGAACACTCTGCCAGAAGGTTTAGCCTTTATTTGCTGAAGTTGCACTTGTGTTATTTTCTGTTCCAGAGAATATGAGAGTCTCTCTTGGAAAATGCTTCACTGGCCTGAATGACAGTTCCAGTAGGTGTCATTTAAGAACAGTCTCTGCCAAATTAACAGCCCAAATACTACATAGAGACACCCTCCCCGTGCTTTAAGGTAAACACAGAGAAGAAAAACAGTTTGGTTCTGTTCTTCAGGTCTCTTTTTCTTTCCCCTGCCCCAGACCCAGTGTGCAACCTTGTATTTCTCCCATCTCATTGCAGCATTTATTTCTGCCACCCTCTCTCTGGCACAAGGAGGCAGGAGGGCAGCTGTGAATAGCAGAAAAAAATTGCCCTGCCTGTGTATGTAGGGAAGTCCACATCCTGGAAGAAGGATGTAAGTGAAGAGTGGGACCAGATGCTACATGTCTTACAGCTCTGCAGAGAGCAGTCTGCAGCAGCTCACACTGTTAGAGAAGTTGTTGGGAGTAGAAAAGGGAAAATCCAGCCAATGCAAAGGACATTTACATCAGGGGGAACATAGATATTAGATTTGGACATGGTCCCCCCAGCCAATATTTGCTTTTGCATTCTCTCTGGGTCTGCTCTGAGGCTGGTGGCAAATCTGTCTGTGACTGCAGCCAAAGCAAGACTGGAGGTCTGACAGCATCCAGTGCCGAGCCGTGTCTTCCTGCCAAAGCTCCCACCAGGCTGCTGACCACCTCAGCTCACACCAGTGCCAGCTGTGCCTAATACCAGAGGTCACCCTGAGCACAGAGGAACGTGGCCACCATGGCAAAATGCAGCTGCCAAAAGTGAGACACAAACCACTGCAAGACAAGGAACACAACCCCATTTGCCCCGGATGTCTTAACCTCTGTGGGGCTGCTCCTGAGAGAAACTGCAGCTCAAAGATCATCCCTGCCTCAGCCACCTCTGTTTAGTCCACAAATTTCCTGCCTGGCATGCTGCCTCCGTGAGAACTTCATTTCTTGGATCACCTGCTCATATCACAACTACCGTAAAGATTTAGGTAAACAGGCAGTAAAAACAAACTGCATTTATTTTAAGGGTTTTTTTTCTGATTTGTTAGGTTTGTGGTTGGTTGTTTGTTTGGCTTGTTTTTTCCCTTTTTTTTTTTTTTTTTTTTTTTATCTGTGTGAAATAATTAGAAATGTGTGGTGGAAAAAGATTCTGAAAATGAAATATTGTCCTGTAGTGTTACAAGGAAATCAAGAAAGATAGAGACAGCTACTTCAAAAAACATGCATGTTTTGCTGTTTATTAACTTTCTCAAAAAATAGTTTTATGCAGAAGGCTACCCCTGGAAATAGAAAGATGTTTTATATTGGCAGTTTCAAAAGTTTTTTTTTTCACAAATCTGAGAGTTACTAATATTTAACAAGATAAGCGAAATTAAAAAAAAATGCTAATCTTTTCCTCCTAATTGCACTGTTGAACTGCAGAAAATTCAAATTACTATATATTTTACATCTGCATCAGCTGTAACACAGACGACCAGTAAACTATGGGGATATTTTTAAATATGTGAGGATTGGAATTTAAAACTTATTCCTTACACTTTTACCTGTTGACACTGTCAGTGAATTTTCACACAGTCTAGTGAATAATTAGGACATGATTAATTGTGCTTTTGCAAGGAATTTGTTTTAAATTTCAAACAGCATTGTAGAATTCACTTAAGTTTTATTTCTAAACTCAGGGATCTGTGACTCTCTGTCTAATTATTTTGCACCAGTGCAATAACTCTGATTTGCAGCAGTAAGAAAATATAGGAATAGTTAAGAAAAGTGATTATAAAATCACTTTTGTTTCCTCCACATCTCACCACCAACATTTCTCTCAAAAGCAGTGAAAGCAATCAATATTTTCTTCTGGTAAGGTCTGATTCACTGAGTCTCTGTGGGGACTAGAAATTTGGAAAGCTCAGGTACAAACTGCCTCTTCACTTGATGAAGTGCAGCTCCCTCTAAGTGGCTGTTTGTCAGATGAGATGCCTTATTCTTAATTTTTTTATGACAAGAACCAGAGGTGCCACAATAAGAAATGAAAATCCAGAGAACTGGTAAAAGGCCACTGCTGAAATCCCTTCCTTTTAGAATATACCCAGCTTTGAGGGGAAATTTTGGCTTTCCTAAGGAAGTTGCAAGATAAGCCCAAAAGAGGGGAGTACAGCTGTAAAGAGAGGAGGCCACTGTCACTTACTTTTCTGGTACTTGTGCCTCTGGGAACCTGGTCAGGGGGCGAACAGGCAGCAAAATCAGGCGCTTCCTGTGATTCTCTCCCGACTGCTTTTCCAGCGCCTGGCCACGGAGCTTGCTCCTGCTGGAATCAGCCTAGAGCTGGTCCGGCTGCCTCATTTATAGAGAAGCAGTTCCTTTGTCTGGCGCGTGTCACCACTAGTCCTGGCAATCCAGGGAGCATGTTTTGCATCTCCCAGGAGATCCTCTCTCTGTCTTGCCTTTTCTCTGCTCACCACATGCCCCCTGCCTTTTTCTGGGGCTGGGGTGGTAGCTGGAGCCATCCTTACCAGCTTTAGTCACTTATCTCAGTGACTCTGGCTAGAATTTTGCAGGAGAGGATGGAACCAGCATTAGCAATAGTCTAATTCTCCCCTCTTTTTCCGCTGCTGTTTGGGAAGTAGGGTTTTTGGGGTTTTTTGTGTTTTTTTGTGGTTTTTGTTTGCTTGGTTGGTTGCTTGGTTGGTTGGTTGGTTGGTTTTTGTTGTTTGTTTGGGTTTTGGGTTGTTTGTTTTGTTTTGTTTTTGTTTTGTCTTGGTTTGGTTTGGTTTGTTTAATTTTACTTATTTATCCAGCTCTGGCATTGTCAGTGTTTCCAGAAATGGAGATGGCTCTTTCAAAAGCCCCCCTTAGCATCGCTCGGAACTGAGGAACAGACTGGGGGTATTTATTGCACTCCCAAGCAGGAGGAAGCTCCTGCTCTGCTCTGACAGAATGTGAGGTGTATCTGGGGGGTGAACATATGCAGGCAATTGGATCCTGCCCTTCCTTTTTTAGTGGAAGATCCCTCTCACTTGGAGTCACAGCTGGCACCTCCTGCAGCCAGAGGACCGTGACAGCTGCTGCTGTCCCAGTGCTGCCCCAAGCCCTGGTGCCACTCTGCCTCACTCTGTGTGAGAGCAGGAGCTGTGTGAATTCACACCTTTTCCAGCCTGCCCTTCATTCCAGGGCCCAGGCAGTGCACTGAAGGTTTAACTCATGCTTTCACAGCAAAGATGAGTCAGCTCCATACCCTTGTGGCTATGATGTAGGGTCAGTGAAACACAGACTCCTTTCTCCTGGGGTGTCCCCAGAGCTTCCTCTCTGAGCAAGAATCACAGGCAACAAGGTGACATCTGAGTGCAAAACCCAAAACCTGCAGAATAACCCCATTCTAATCATGTGTCTGTGTCCATGACAGGGTCTGGTCCATCCATCCTCACCCTTGCCCTGGGTAACCACTCATTTATAGGTCAAACACTGGAACAGGTTGCCCAGAGAGGTGGGGGGTGCCCCACTCCTGGAAACACTCAAGGCCACTTTGGATGGGGCACTGAGCAACCTAATCTAATTGAAGATATTGCTCAGCTCAGGGTGGTTGGACTAGGTGGCCTTTAAATTTTCCTTCCAACCCAAACCAGTCTTTGTTTCTATGAAAATAGTCATAAAGTTGACCCTGGCACAGACCGTCTAGCCTTACTACAGTCATACAGACCCTTTGGGACCTGTCCAGTCCTTTCTGCTCCTCCATCCACTTTTCAATTAAGTGCTAGGAGTTTGCTTTGGATGAACATTTGGATGAGCAAATGGGGAGAACAAGAGCAAGGTGCCTGCTTATTCCCTGGAGCAGCAGGAAATATCCTGGGGAGAACAAATGGGGGGGAAGAAGAAGTCCCAGCTCATCACCCCACTTTCATGGGGCAGGAAAACTTCTGCACCCAGGATAAACACTCCACCACTTCCCTCTGCCAGGTCCCAGGAAAGCTCAGCTATTACCCAGACCAGCTCACCCCAAACAGAAAGATGGCTCAGCAGTGCTCACCTGCTGGGTTTTTATCAGCACTGAGAATGTTTCAGCTAACAGGACAGCCCATAAATATTAATAAGCCAGCAGTGGAATGATGCAGTCGCTCTCTGTAGAGAATGAGCCTCGGGTCCCTGCCAGGGCAGAGCTGTTCCCTGCAGAACTCGAAGGAAGGTTCAGCCCTTTCACACGGTAAATTAACAGTGGCACTACAGCCTGAAAGCTGTGTCAACCGCTTCATTTAGCACAAGTGTTATGTTAACTAAAGGCCCTATTCCGGAGGGGCCTTTGGCCTCACAGAAGCCTAATTTCCATGTAATTTACACTGGAGAGTTGGAGAGTGCCCCTCCTCTCTGTTACTTCCTCCAACCTATTATGTTCCCAAAACCTGCCCTGAGATGCTCCAGCCAGTGGGCAGCAGCAGGGAAAGGGCTTGTGGGTCCAGAAAGGGAAGGGAACTGAAGCCCCTGATCCCTAACTGCTTCGATACTTCACTGCCTGGAGCTTTCTAAACCTGTCCAGACAAAGCACTACAAAATACACAACCAGGAAAGCTTCTTTCCTTGCAGGGACATGGGTAGGATGGACTGCTTTTCATCTCCACTCATGTATTCACACAGGAGAGGGTGCAGACATGACAGAACTTTGTCCTGCACTGTTGGGTTACACCAGAACTCACTGCCAGGCACTGGGCAGGAGGTCCCAGGTGCTGAGCCAGCACTGGGCAGTGCTGATGAGATGGCACAGGGTTGCTGATATTTACACCAGCATCAAGGGTCTTTTTCATGCTGTCAAAATGCTCTGAAGGGGTCATACATCAGGGACTGCTTCACTGTGTCTTTATTAAGTTTCCTATTGAGCTGTGATTACTTGGCACCCATGAGCCACACCAGTCTTATTCATCTTCCTCTCTATACTTGTCAGTGACCTGGCAGCAGGGGGAACACATTACAATCCAGACCATGTGGTCTTTTCCACAGACCAGGATAGTATAACTCAGCTAGGAACAAGCACTGTGGAAGCAACATCACACCCTGGATTTGCTCCTCCTCACAAAAATCTCTGCTGGGACACATCCTAAACTTCCCTGGAGTCTGGGGCAATTCTCTATCTGCAACAAGTCTGGTTTTCAGCAGCCACCCATTACGAGTTCATGAAAATCGAAGGGGATACCAAACAGATTTTGTAAGGTGCGTTATTAGCAGGTCACTTCAGCCACTCACCTCTGCACCACAGGAACTGTTTGACCTGGATGCAGCAGCAGACTGAACACTTGTCTTATGAACTGCATTTCCACGTGTGACTCTGTGAAGGGGGACACTTGAGAGTTGGCCACTTTGAAGAGGTCAAGAACATATGGGTGGCTGCAAAGTGTGAACATCTCAAAACTTTTTGAACTCTGGCTTGCCAGGATTAAAATTCCAGCCCCTGAAACAAACTAGGGGCGTAACCCTCATTGTTCCTCTTCCTAAAAGGAAGAAAAGCTGTTTCTGGTGTAGGGAACTGTGTGATATGCCAGCAGGAGTAAAAGGTTTTATCCTGCTGCACAACTTCCAGATCCAAGAGAAGCCTCTCCAAGAGAGGCTGGGCAAACAAGTGTTTATGGCTCCCACTGGGCCAGACCTCAAACTCTGTATTTCTCTAGCAAAACTCTGACTTGCAAGTGACTGGGATATGGAAGAGAATCCTGCCTAAATACAAGCAGAGATTTCAAAGGATGGGCCTGGATTTGAGTAATTTTTTCTGTTTTGTGAATTGACCCAGGTGAGCCTGATGAAAGCAGCACACACAGAGTGACAGGCAGGAAAAGGACAGCGAGAGGCTGCAAACCCACAGCTGTGTTATCACTGTGACTTCAGAGCCCTGCTGTACACATTGGAACAATAAGAAACAATTATGCACATCTGGGCTCCTGCCCTTTAAAATCATAATTTAGATTAATAGATTTTGAGTATATTGAGCTGGAGGAGGCTGCTTGAGGCTCAGAATAGCAGCTGCATGAAGACTGCTGAAATATTAAACTTGTATCATCTAAAGCTTTTTCGTAGCATTTTGAATCTCTTATTAGTGTTAACAAAACACATCAGGGGGTGCTTTAAATTCTGGCCACACTTTCTGGCTTAATTCCAGAAGCCAAAAATCTCCTCCTTTTTAATGCTGAAACTTGCTGATAGCATTGAAGAAAATGTTTAGCCACAGAATAAAGAGACTGAAAACCTAATGTGCCTCTAAACCTTTTCACTGGGAGCAAGGAGAAAGACAAACAGCTCATTTTCCACTTGACACAGATGCACCTCGACATTAAAAGTTATTGGAAATCACCTAAAATAGAGGAAAACAAGTAAGGCATCTGAAAGGATAAGCAGCTGCTACTTTCAGGAGCACACAATGTGAAGCACAGCCAGGTTGCATGCGTCAATAAGGCAACCACATCAGCATCACTCAAAACAGGGATTCAAAGAAATGTGGAGTTGAATTTAAGAAAACCTTTCTGAACAGACTGAAAGCCCCAAAGGGTCTTTGCCATAGGTGCACTTCTACAACAAACTTACAATTAATGACAAAAAGTTGTCAGAAGACCAAAAGCTTTAATTTCCAGTATGACTGCAGGCAAAACCCTCAACCTCCAGCCATTTGGATTTTATGTGCTGGGGATCTCCAGGATTTTCCACAGTCTGGCAAGTCCTCTTCCTACATGTACAAGTCTTTGGAACCATGTAGCTTGCTCTCTGAGGTGAACTCTTGTAAGAAAGGAGGGAATTTGCTCTGAATTTCTCCAACATCTCCTAGTGCAAGTTGCTCCATGGAAATGGCCAAGGGTGAAATCCTCGAAGGAGAGGTCCCAGGTTTGGTGCCTGGGCCTGCTCCTCTTACAGGACCAGCAGTGCACGTGTGTGCCAAGGGACATTCCAATCAAACCAGCCTTTCAGGAGTTCATTATGACTTTACAGTTCATTTCTTGTAGAAAAAAACTATACCTAGATGCATTCACTATCCTAATTCTTAAACATAGCTTTCTTCCTTCACTTTTAAAGTTTCTCCATCCTGTTATTTTGAATTATGAATGTATGTCAGTATTACTGCCTTGATAGTGGAGAGATGATATAGCTTCAAATTTCCTTTCAAATGGCTTTATTTCCATTGTTTTTAAGCACTTTCTGATAATCTTTTTATCAATTTTGATCAATACTTTTTTAAGTATTTCTGTATTTCAGATGCTCAGGTGGTGCAAAGGGATGAACTGTCAACAGTTACTACAGAACAGTGCTGACTTGCAGCCTGCAGGAATCACCCCATTACTCTTTTAATTCACCTGTATTCTATCACATGATCATGCTAAACACCCCTTTACTTCCCACTGCCTCTGCAGAAGCCAATGGCAGACAGAGAAAGGAAGACAGTTTTTAGACAAAATTCCCATTGCATGGGTGAGAACTGTGCAAAATGCATACCTGATCACATTTTCAAAATAACTTTTCAAGTCAGGGAGAAGCTCCTAATAGTTTTCCCCAGGGTGTTCATTTTCCCCACCTGGCCGTGGATTTTATTCCTGCAGAGCTCATGTCCCAGCCTCTCATAGCACAGCGCAGAGAAGCAGCTCCATTGACACCAGAGAAGTCCACTGTGTACACATCAGTGTGTCCCCACCCCTCAGGTGTGACTGTCACCTGAGCCCATGGAACCCTGATGTGCCCTGTGACCTGCTGGACCCATCAAACCTGCAGGGTATGAACCCTGTTTGTACAAATTTTAAACAGCCTTTGAGACATCTTTTCTTACTCTGAGTGAAAAAGATGTAAATATAAGGATGTGTGTTTAACAACAGAGAAGGGCTGGGGAGAAAATTCTCTTTGCCACCTGCAAGTACCAAAAGCCCTGTGCAAAGCCGTGGCTGTATCTGCCACAACAGAGGCAGCCTCACCCTTGTCACAAATGAATTGCTTTAATCCAGGACCACCTTACCCACAATTGTAGCTTAGCTGGGTTTTCTGGGTCATTTTCAATGAGCACACAGAGAATTAACAAGCTCTCAGCTCCTCTATTTTAGTGACAACTGACCTCTCTTGCCTCCTCCAGCTTTCTAGTCCATTTGGTAAAAAAAATACCATCAGTTCTCCCTGGATGAAAAACGTGAGAGCCTCAGAGACCAAGTGAGAGCCATAAACCACATTCTGAGCAATGATCAAACTTGAGCAAGGTGCTGGTGTGACTGCTGGGGCTCCTGGCCCATGTTTCAGTCTGTACAGAGCCAGAGGAGGTGATTACCTTGTCTGCACTAAAGCAGAGGAGCAGGTTTGGGCCAATACAAGTCCAGGCTTTGCAGGCACAGATTATTTTTGGTAAACTACCCCTTCCTTCAGTTTGGTCAGGGGCTGAGTCCAGACTGGGGACAGCATCTCTCAACCAAACCTTGTTTGAAGTGCTGGGCTTTCCACTGTGAGTGCATGAACTCACATCACAAATGCAAAGTGACAGGCAGGAATCACAGAATGGACTGAGTTGGACAGGACTCTCAAGGATCATCAGCCCAACACCTGGGCCTGCACAGCACTGTCCCCAGGAGTGTCACCATGTGCCTGAGAGCATTGTCTGAATACTTCTGATCTCTGTGCTCCAAGGAGGTTGGGGATGCTCTTCCAGCACACCAGAGGTGGGGCAAAGTGCTGGTCTCCAGGAAGGCACCAGCACTGCCCTCCCCGACCCAGCACCGAGGCACTGGTCATGCACAGGGCACCCACTCCTGACTTTTGGTGTGCTGGTGTCTCTCACTGCTTGGCCAGGGCAGAATGCCTGCCTGCCTGCATGGAAACAAAGCCCTGCTTCTGCTCCTCATCCCATCACCCTCTGCCCACCCCTTCCAGCAGTGCTGCCTTTTTGCAGTTTAAATGTTCCTTTTTAGAGTGCCTTTTATTTCCAGCTTGAAGAGCAGTGGGATGAGAGATGGGTTGGGGATGCTGAAGTAGTAATTTACATAATCTGATTAACAGAGGATTATCCAATGGCTGCTGAACAGCCTTAGTGTGCTTGAGCTAAAAACCTTACTATTCATTGCTCTCACCACCCTGCAGGGCGGCTGCACCTGCAGGACTAGCTAATACTCTCCTGGGGACTTCAAGGAAGGAGAAAAGCAGGGGCATATTTTTATTATTATCTGGGGGAGGGTTGAGGAGCTGCAGCTCCTTGTGTGCAGCTCCTAATTGATCTGTCTGCATTAGTCACTAGGAAGATGAAATGAAAGCTGAGCCAGTTGGCATTATCAGGAACAGCCATCACCTTTGAAAAGGGCCAGCTTGTGTGGCTCCTCACAGGTTCCCTGTGGCCAGTTCAGTGGGGCCCATCCTGACCTGCCATGACAGGAGCTGGGTAGAAGGGTCTTGCACATGAAAGGACCTGAAGCACAATTTCCCCTATGCTCAGCTGGGAGCAAACCAGACCCAACTCTTGCTCTAGGACCTTTAGGATCATCAAGTCCAGCCATTAACTGCCAAGTCCACCATAAAACATGTCCCTAAGTGTCTAATCTACATGTCTTTTTTATCCCTCCAGGGATAGTGATTCCACTGTTTCCATTGGCAGCCTGTTCCAGTGCTTGACAAAGCTCTCAGAGGAGAAATTTCTCCTGGTATCCAATCTAAATCTACCCTGGCACAACTTAAGGCTGTTTCCTCTTGTCCTGTCACCTGGAAGAGGAGATCAATCCCCACCTTGCTAAGACCGACTGCCTTTCATGTAATTGAAAGAAAAATAAGGTACTCTCACCCCAAGCCTGCTTTTCTCCAGGCTAAATGATTCCAGTTCTCATAGTGGAGAGCAGCAGCCGCTCCTGCAACAATTCAGGCAGGATGAAAGAAAACCAACCTGAAAGGACAGATAAATGCCACAGCTCCTTTAACACACTACAAAACTCAGCACCACATAAGGGTATGGACTGGGGCTGGGTCCAGCTCTCCCAGAAGGAATGGGAGGTGGCTGAAATTCAGGTACTGGCAAGGCAAGATGTGCTCAGCATCTGCTGGTTTCAACAGAATCAGGTCTGCACCCCAAGCACCTGCCCATGATGAAGGGTTGAAACATTTGAACTCTAGAATGGAAAGGACTGGGGACACAGAGATCTTCATCTCAGGAGAAAAAACATACAGTGTGATATGGGCCCTCCTGAACACATTCACATCAAAACCAGGGAAAGAGGAAGAATTTGGATTTTGTTTTTTTTTTTTCCCTCCATTATACAGAGGGACATCTGCAAAGCGGGCAAATATAAAGGGTTTTAGAACATTTCAAGGATTCTAAAACTGGACTTCCTAGAAGAAAAAAGACATAACCAAATTTAATCCTTCTCCCCCTCTCCCCCACAGTAGAAATGCTGCAATATAATCATCCAAGACTAATTGTGAGTCTTTGTTTCCAGGAGCACACTCCATCCTCACAGCAAGGTCTGGAGATGCTTTACATATTCACTTGTGACTCAGACTGCTGCATTTGTCTCTGAAGACCTGCCTGACAGCTGCCTTTCACAGACACCACCTAAACAGATTTACTGCTCAGTGTGTTTTCCTTGCTCCTGCCCACGGTGAGAATGAACAAAGGAACACCATGGCCTAGTAGAACAGGGAGGTTGCAGAGTCATCCTGCCTGTTTGCTCATCCAAATTTTCTTCTTCTTCTTAATCAAGAAGGGGAAATGCTTCTGACTTCAGGGTAAAAAACACAAGAAGAAAGGCTGAGAAGCAGCCACCAGGAGACACACTGTGTGCACACAGCCATCACCACTGACTGGGTTGGGGTTTTTCAAGGAGCTGTGACACAGAGAAATGTCCTTCCACTGTTCAGCCCTCAGTGCTGCCTGGAAATGATGACCACTAACAGCTGCTGGCTGACCTGCCAGGCTGGACAGCAATTGCACCTGTGGGATGTCCAACAACGGGTCCAAGGTGTCCATGGCAGTGGCATCTCTATGTTCCTCTCCATGGCAAAGGTGTAGCCAAGATATTTCCATGCTTTGGTGTAATTAATATTCCTGGGATTAGGAGTTAAGCAATATCTGCAGATAGGGTTAACACTGCATCCTGGGGTACACAAGCTCTTCTGCTTTGAGAAAGATAATCTCTGTTGCTAAACTAATCCTTCATGCTGGCATCTTCCCAGATGTCAAGAGGAATGAGAAACCAACAGGGAATGATAAACCAACAGCAGCCCCACTAGAATTTCTCTGTGCCACGTGCTGTGGGAAACCTGTTTCCTATTTTTCTATACAGCTGTGAGACCTCCTTACACTTCATGATTGTTTAATCTAGACCCTTGTCTCCTGATCAGAAAAGCACTCAAATTGGCAAGATGCAAAACAGATGTGAAAGTAACTTGTATGTGCTGGTGGGTAAAAGTCAAGGCCCTTTTTCACCTGGTCTTGTTACTTCAGTACAGGAATTGAAGGGCTAAGACCTGGTGCAGATCGTCTAGCACCTCATGGTGTCCCAGAAAAGGAGAACATTTCCACAGATCACAGAGACAGTGGAGACAACAGCAGCATCTGTTTACTTCATTGTGTGTTCCCAGAGAGGGACTTTATATATATAAATACATTCCCCAGAGGCTCAGCAACCAGAAGAAAAACATTTCCTCACAGCTGCTATTACCTTTTTTCCATGCTTCTATCCCCAGAAAAAGCAGCAGAGCTATTTAGCTGCCATCCATTCCCCAGGCACACAAACTTGACCCACATGAGGCATAGAAAATGCACAGAGAGCACAAGCAGAATGAAGGGGAAAAAACCCTTCTCCTGAGCAGCGGGCACGTTTCACATGATAAATCATCAACATACAAATAGCAGCAGCTCCTCCCCAGCAGACAGCAGGCCGAGTTATGGAGCAAAAATCACTCCAAGGAAACACGTTCAAAATTCAGGGTCCAGGCCAGCTCACAGTGGTGAGAGGGAGGGCTGGATCTTGTGGGGAGGTTGTGCTGCTCCAGCGTTAGATGTCAGCTTAAACATCGGCTGCTCTCAAAAAGCCAGTGGCTTTTCTCAACAAACCAGGGGCTCTTCCCTTTCTCCCTTGCCCAGCCCCTCCCGGCTGACTGCGGCTCCTGTGCAGCTGAACAACTCTGGGAGCGCAGGACAGCTCAGCTCGGGGGCCCTGCGTTATTTATGAGTTTGGAAATCAGAGCCGTTCGGTTCACTGCCAGTAAATGGCAGTGATTGGAAGGAGGTGGGGCAGGGGGGAGGCTTGTGTGCAGCTCTTCATTCTCTATTCCTTATGAAAAGGGAATCACTCCAGCTAACTGGCCCATGGAGATAAGGATTTCAGACAATCTGCATTAGCCTGATAAGCCAGGTTTGCATTTCATAAAGATTGTTTGTTAAGAACCTCAGTAAAATAAAATACAGTCAGAAGGGCTTATCAGTACAACTCATTTCCACTCGCACCACTCTGCCTGTCAGCACTGACATTTTTTTTTCTCCCTATAAATTAAGGTCCCTGCTTGTGTCCTGGGTCTCTGGGATGGAACATGGACCAGGGAGCAGTGGGGGAGGGCTGGGGAGGACAAGGAAGAATAGCCTGAAACCTGCCAGCTATGACTGGTCACTGTTAGAGCCATGGTCCTGATCCACAGGATGTGGGAGGGCAGAAGTGCCCACTTGGTGGGTGGATTGGATTTGCCCTTTCCAGTGCAAACCAAAGCAGCTGGGCTGGCATCAGCAGCCTTCCCCCTTTGCACCAATGAAGGATCAGAACAGGAAAAAGGAGTTGATATGCATTTCCCTCTATTTAATATTTTCCCATCTCTTCACATAAAAAAAAAACATGGGCCCAAATATGTGAAGTTATGGACTCCCAAGCCCCTGTCAGTTTTTCCTCTTCTCTCTCTTCAAACAGGCCATTTTGCTATAAAACAGCCTTGATGGATCACAGAAAACTATTAGAACACCCTCTGGTGCTCAGCCTTTCCCCCTCTTTTTTTCCCAGCACCTGCCTTGTTTGCAGGGAACACACCAAAGCCATTCTGTTTGGACAGTCTGCCTTTCCAGGAGGTGCATGCCCATTTCTACATTATTCAGGTTATCACAGTAATTCAGATTCAGAAAATCCTTTTCCAGTCCCCTTAGGATGGAGAGTCCCAGAGAAAGGCATCCACACAAAAACAATTAACAAACACAAGGCCTTCCATGATTTGACAGCCAGCGCAATTACAATGTCACTTAATCAGTATCATCTGTTGTTTCCAGCTGCCATTGCTGCACACATTTTATTAGGGTTTTTTGGCAGAAAGACCTTAGCAAGGCAGAAAGCACCCTGGTAGGGCTTTGCATTTCTACCTTAGTCCTTGCTAATGCTGTGGAGTAACTCAACAATAAATGCCACAGGTAAGGACAACTCTCTCACACCTTTTAAGGACTCCAACCCTCAACATGACCACTGCTGACCATCACAAAAGTTGCATTAGCACCATTTCAAACAGGTTCCTCCTTTTCAGGCCCATTTGTAGGTGAAATCTGGGCTTATGTAGCCATGGTGGCAAAGCCTTGTATCACTTCAGTGGAAGTTCTCATGAAACTCCCTTGCCTCAAAAAGTGAGATGGGCAATGCAGCAAACTGCTCACCACTCTGGCCAAAATCCAAAGTGCCAATCTCCAGGCTTCCACCAGCCTCATGCCAGCCTGCCAGATGAGACATTCATGAGGACTGGATAACAGCCAGGGCATTTCAGAAGTGATATTGGGAGGGATGGGAATATTTGGTGGTCAAAGAAAGAACAGGTAGCAATATTTTCTGGGTCTTTCCTTGTCTTGTTCACAGGAGATATTGTGGACCTTTACTCAGAGGTTAGAACACCTCCACTGTGCTGCAGGGAAAGGCAGGTCCCTGGAGAGCTGAGGGGCAGCAGATTAATTGGCTGACTTCATTAACTGCTTGCAGCAAAGTGGCTGTAAAAGACCAGCAAGGAAGAGGCTAACGATGGTCTCAGCACATTGACTTCAGCAACAGCTTTATCTCAGCAAGAAAGAATGGGCACTTTTTCTGATCAAACACCAAATGCACTTCAGAGGCATCATTAACCCAGAGAAGTGACTGCAGCAAACAGCCAGGGGCTAAAGGCATCAGCAGTGCAGGGAAGTCATCACAGGTGGCTACAGGCAGCACATGGAAGGTGCTTGATGGAGATGGCTCCCAGACTCCTTCACTGGTGATGTTCCTGTGTCTCCAGGTATGTTGGAGATACAGGGATTGAATTTACCATTGACGAATTTGTAGATGTCACTGGGCTGGCTGGGATGTGGATCCGCTGGAGGGCAGGAGGGCTCTGCAGAGGGTCTGGACAGGCTGGATCCATGGGATGAGGGACACCCAGGGGCAGTGCTGGCTCCTGCCCTCGGATCACAACAACCCCCCAGCTCCAGAATGGGGGAAAAGGGGCTGGAAAAGGGCCCGGGGGTGCTGTGACAGCAGCTGGACACGAGCCCAGGGTGTCCCGGCCCTGGGGTGGCAGCAGGAGCAGGGCAGGACTGTCCCTGTGCTGGCCCTGCTGAGGCCACACCTCAGATCCTGGGGGCAGCTCTGGGCCCCTCACAGCTTGAAAGACCAACAAGTCCAGAGAAGGGAACGGAGCTGGGAAAGGGAATGGAGCCCCAGGAGAGGCTGAGGGAGCTGGGAAGGGGCTCAGCCTGGAGGAAAGGAGGCTCAGGGGGAACCTTGAGCTCTGCACAGCTCCTGACAGGAGGGGACAGCCGGGGGGTCGGGATCTGCTCCAGGAACAGGGACAGGAGGGAATGGCCTCAGGCTGGGCCAGGGGAGGTTTAGGTTGGACATTTGGAAGAATTTCTTCACAGAAAGGCATTAAGACATGGGAATGGGATGCCCAGGGAGACGGTGGAATCACTGTCCCCGGAAGTGCTTAAGGAAAGGCTGGAGGTGGCACTCAGTGCTCTGTTGTGGCTGACAGAGTAGTGATCAGTCACTGGATGGGCTCGATGGCCACAGAAGTCTTTCCCAGCCTACTTGATTCTCTTACATGTATTGAGGAGGATCACAGAGCAAAACAACACTACCCAAGAACACCTCCAAGATAAGCCAAAAGCCCTCCTGTCAGCCTTGTCCCTGTCTGTGCTGGGACTGAGTCACAGAAACACACTTGTCTTTACTAGCACAGTGCAGGACACCTTGTTTTGGAGGAGTGGAGGCTGCATTGCACTGCTGCTGAGGATGTTAGATGCTAGAGAGGATTTGAGACCCTGGAGAAGGCATGCTCCAAGGAAAAAAATACCTAATTTTCTTCCAAATAATGAAGGAGAACCCACTGCGTCACTTAACTGGGGAAGGTACAGGGGTAAAATCTGCTGGCTTCTCAGCCACATAGAGGGATGGGGAGGAGAATCAGGGGGGAAAAAAGCCCATAAAACTCATGGGTTGAGATAAGAACAGTTCAGTAACTGAAAACAAAGTAAAATACTAGTAATGCTGATAATAACAATAATAATGAGAAAGCAAATGCCAAAAGTAAGTGGTGGACAGCACAGTTTGCTCACCAGCCATAAGCTGATACCCATCCCACCCCCCGGCAGTGATCAGCCCTCCCAGCCAACTCCCCCGCAGTTTATACCCAGAGCATGATATTCTCTGAAACCCTTGGATTGTTCAGCTCACCTGCCCACTGGTACAGCATGACAAACTGAAATGTCCTTGATATAGGGTATAAATTGGATAGCAACAGCTAAAACACAGGCGTGTTATCAACATTTATTCTCATACTGAATCCAAAATCACAGCAACACACCTGCTACTGAGAACATGAACCCTGTCCCAGCTGAAACCATGACAATAAAGAAAATCTTTCCTATGGAATGACACCAGATGTCTGGTCAGTCACGGAGGGACCCCTTTCCACATGACGCAAATGTATCTTGGCTTTCTAAAATAAAATAATTAATTAAAACAAATTACAAAAAAAAAAAAAAAAAAGAAAGAAAAGAAAAAATACAAACCCAAAACCCAACAGCCTGGCCTGGCTCCTGTTTAATTCCCTATTTAATCTTCTCTCCCTTTCCACATTTGTTCAGAAATCCCTCTTCCAGTGCAGCTGAGAAAGGTTGTTACAAAGAGGCAACCAAGCCTGAATGTTGACAATGTGAGGTGATTACAGGAGCCCAAAGAGCAAACACACAGATTTTTCAACAGAAGATGCTCCTGCTGCCCCAACCGGCTCCTGAGACACTGCTCTGGACAATGGCAGTGATAAAGAAGGGCCAGTGTCAACTCAAGGAGAGAGACCACACTCCTGGTGGAAGCTGCTTTAGTCAAGAGTTTTGACTTTCCTGACAGGAAGTGGATAGGAGAAAGGCGCTGTAATTATTTGCTTTATGTCAAAAGAGAGCCACTTGGCTTATCCTAGGTTTGAAGTGGAACGAACAGAAATGGCTGAGCTGAGGAAACACAATGCTATTAAGCAAAGATCACCAGCTGATGTAAATCATCTGCTGGTGTCACTTTACCAAAACAGCTGATGTAGATCAGTGAACACAAGTGCCAGGCAGACTTTGATGTCCTTCCACATAATTTCTCAAGTCCCCTTGTTCTGTTCTGCAATTCACAGTATGATAGAAACACATGAAGAGGAAGGAAACAAGCCTGAGCAGCGAAGCAGCTGCCCCTGAGCTTCCACAACTGCTGTGTGAGCTCAGAGAATTCTGCTGGGGAGTAATAAAGGACAGAACCGCACCCCTGGGAGCCACGGCACTGTGACAGGCAGTCACCTTGGAAGGAAGGAAGGTGTCTGTGCTGTTACACACCTCATTCAACACAACCACAGTGGGCAGTGCAAAGCAGAGACTGGTTTTCTCTGGAGCTGACAGACTTCAGACTTCTAGAGAATTCTAAAGCAGCAAAGGATGCAAGTTGTTTAATACCAGCAACCAGCATCTCCCAGGCTCTGCTTCAACAGCAAGGGCATAACAAGATCAGCTGCTACTTCCTGCATCAGCAGTTTTGCCAATCTTCTGTGTCTGAGGTTAAAGGGCAGTGTGGTAGAACAGACACGGGCCCTTCTGTCAGAATACTGCTCCTGGACAGGTGAAAAGTGTCAGCATCTCCCTCAGAGCCTCCCTGCCCTGTGCAGCCAAGCATTGTTCATCCCATGATTGTTCTGCAGCCCCAGTTTGGATCAGACATACCCTTTTTGGAAGAACTGCATTTACCCTTTTGTTGCAAACAATCACATTTTTTTCAAGTGTTCAAGACTCTGCAGTTTTCTCTCGTTTCCCGTGAGAGCATCACTCATAACGTCTGATTCCAGAAATAGATCTTTTCTTAAGCTCATATACAAACAACTATTCCAATTTCCACCTTCTAAAAGCTGGAAGTTGTGGAATACTAGAGAATCATGGGAAATAGGAACTCCCTCCAGTGGGAAAACAGGATTAAGTACAGTCAGTCTTCAACTACATCAAGTCAGCTTTGGCTGGCATCTGCCTGACGTGTTCTCAGAGACCCCCAAGGTCACAGGTTTTCCACATGTTGAATACTCCAGCTTCTATGCAGGTGGATCAATTTGCATTCCCCCCATTTACTTCTATTTCCTACCACCCATGGAAATGAGTACACACATCCCTTCCTTTTCTTGTAACCATCTTTTATGGCTTTTGAACATGGCTTTTTATGGTCCCTTCTCTTCAATCAATGCTATTCAGTCTTTCCTTGCCATTATTCTGGAGCTTTGATCACTTTTCTGTCTTTGACAGATACATATAAATAACGTGAAAAACCTTGTTTGCTACAGGGAAGCCAAGGGACTTCACCTGTGAGGAGAATTTAGGAATTACCCTCCTCTCCAGAGCACTTCCAAAATGAAGGCAATTAGTAAGTTAAGAAGGTAACACAGAATTAAGAATCCATTTCAGATGAGGCAATTCAGGAAAGCCAAGAGGAAGCACACCTCAATCCGGCTGTTTCTGTGGGAATGCCAAGGCTTTAGCCTCATGATGTGCCTTGGAAGAGCAGCAGTTCCATGATGTTCACACCACTCCTGGGCACCCAATCTGCATCCAAACAGAAAATCTGTGGTCAGAGCACTGCACAGAGTGTGACAGGAGATGTGCAATGTGCAATCTCTCTGTGCAGCTGAAGGATCCTTTCTCCTACATATAGGCTTCTGCTTTATTCAGAGCATATTTATTGTATCCAATTATCTTTATTAAAAAATAAACACTCAAATGACAGGCAGTCAATAAGCAGTGTAAGAAACATTTCAGGATTTTCCTCTATGCATTTTGTCATCGTAACTGCAATGAAGTGTGTTAAATGCTGCCCAAGATGACAAAACAAAGGATGAAACAGCATCTCAAGTTGTAAATTAGACTCTCCTTTTAATCAGTGTTAAATATACACTTGTATCTTCTGAAAAGAAAACATTTTAACCTGAAGAACACCTTACAGGTATAATCAACTGTTCAAGACATCCTCCCTTTCAGGGACATGCATTTTTTTTTCATTAGTCTTTTCATCTACAAAGTCAAAAATTTGTCAGATTATAATTTTCTGAGAGCATCTTTTCTTTCACTCTTAAACATTTATCACATCTGAGAAACTCACAGGCTTACTGCATGTTATTACACCAAGGAGTTCAGGACAACAGAGTTATAAACATGAAAACCACATGGAAACCACGAGGACATTCACCTTTTTTTTTCCAGTTTAAGTAAAAGGCACCAAAAAAAAAAAATCTACCTGAGAAATTATCCCTTATGATGTCATGGTTACTTTTACTTTAGCAAGTGAATGGTGTTAGCAGGATTTTACACCTCTCCCTTCTTAACCAGGCAGAGCAAAATTACCATCCAATTGAAGAGCCAGCCTGACAAGTTGTTGCCAGAAGCTGAACAATTTACTCCAGTGTTTCTGTGGCAGGAGAAACTGAAACTGAGAGGACTGGCAGGATTGCTGCTGCAAATTTGATGGAACAGTTGGTATTTGTACACATTCTCCTTTCCCTTAAAGAGAAGTCTCTGCTCTGTGAAACAGAAAACTATGAATAACCCCCATTTCTATCTACTTGCAGGAAAGCAGGAATAGCTGAAATGTGCTAAAAACCAGTAAAAACATTCTACAGGGAGAACACAAGGACTGGGACATCAAAACCAGAATTTTATATTTATTTTCATGGGGAAGCCATTCTAGCAGCATGCACCTTCACATTCTTAAAGAAGAAAAGGACAAATTGAAAAACGTCCAATGTCAATAGTTTCTCCTTCCATTCTCTTAGTGTTACACCATTACCAGGTACCTCCTGGATGTAAAGCAAATGGTCACACAGGTTCTGTGCCACAGAAACATTCCACTCCCAAGAGCAACCTCTTGCTTATGGTAGGGATGTACCAGTCTCAAATCAAGCACATTTGAGGTACTCATAACGCTGGTGTTTTGAAGTGAAACAGTCACAAGATCTCCTTGGAAAAAAGAGGAACTGCTGACATTTTCCCGTCCTAACCTTCTCTCAAGCTTGAGAATTGAACAGTCTGAAGGTTTTGATGATCCCAGGAATGTCGAAGCCACCTGGCCACCGTTTACATTTAAACAGTCAACTGCCCAAAAATCCACTGCAGTCCTCTCTGCTCCCTTTGTGCAGCTTTTCTTTCAGCTTCCCTTCCCTCCAGTTGCTTTTCATCTTCTCCTTTAATCATGTGGAAAAAGCACAATGAAGGTGAAGAAAATACCTGTTAAGCAAAGGGAGGTAAATGAATCCTTAGGAAACATGTGGGGCATTACAGAGGAAACGGATGTCAATGTCTTTGGGCACTGGGAAATCACAAACTGACAGTTCTGGGGACAGGCTCTGTCAGCAGACAGGGGTCAGTAGATTTGGATGACATTGTCCCACTCATCAATAGGCCAGACTCCATTGTCCTGCACATTGGAGGGTGAGCTCTTCCAGTCCCATGTCTTCACAGGCACCTTCCACTCCGGGCCGTAGTTGGCCTCCACGTACTGTAGGGTTTCACAGGGCACGTGTACCTTGAGTTCCACAAATTCAGTCCAGCACAGAGTAAACTTGGGAAAGAGATACCTGTGCCAGAACAAAAGGGTATGGTCACTGACAAAAGGCTAGAATGCACCTCTAAGTAAGTTCAAGGAGAAAGCAAGCAACTGCAGCAAGTGGCCATGTTACATTTATACTGATTTTTCTCTTACACGCTGGACAAGGGTGTTATCAACAGTAACTGGTGAACATTTGCTTCATGTGCTTAGGAAGGAGCATTCCGAATTCCTTTGTTGCTTGCACTCACATCATTCTGCCACCTATAGGTTAGTCCCTGCCTCTGCTTTGCCTGTTACAAATGGGATTTCACAGTCACCTCTTTTAGAAAGGTGAGGGTACAGGCTTACAGTAGTGGCAGCTCACAGGTAGATTTCACAGCTTGGCCAGAACGACATCGAGGTGTTAAGCAATACCAAAGTGTACCCACTACTCCTGCAGAGGATCACTCCGACTTCTGAAACTCTGAAGACTTCCACACAAAAAAAAATTTAAAAATTATCCTAAAATTCCTTTTCACAAGTTAAAATGAAACCATAAGCACTTTGTCCTTTAAAAAAAAAAATTGTACATTTGTATGATGAACTAGAACTGCCATCTTCTTGCAAGCGTGAAGTTAATTTCATTTCTAAGCTCTCAGCAAACAACATGAGAAAATAAAACAATTGTGCTCATGCCTTAAGTGGAGGGAAAGAACAAAGTGATCAAGCATTTTTTTGGATATATATCCAGAGACTGCTGATTAAACTGAACTCTTACACGAAGTCCTCTTTGTTAAAAACCTACAGAATTAGTTCACTTTAAGGATTAAAGCAAACAGTGGGGATTTGATTCCCAGACTCAGTTTTGGTAGATACTCACTCTTTGCTGGAGATTGCAACTGTCCAGTATTAAATTTGCAAACAAAGAAGAAGCCTCAATTGCTGCATGCTTGTGTCAGGAATGCTAAGGAAGTGTTTGTGCACATGGAAAAGCAAACCACACAGCCAGGCTGTGAGGGTTAGAAATCAGCTCTCCAAGGAAACAGAGTCTAAAAATTACTATGAGAAATATTTTAGGGACTCAAAGAGAAATGCTCTAGTTCTCCACCCTCTAATTTAGATGTATAGAAAGTATGCCTGTGCAAATATTTAGCTTTCTGAAGAAAACACCTTCTTTCAGTTTTAATCTTAGCAAATAACTTCTACCCTTCCTGATGGCCCAGTAGCAATCAACAATTCTTCTGACACTATCATTCCTTTAAAATTGTTAGAGTGAATTTAGTATTCAGCATGAGCAAACAATCACTTCTCTTCTGACTGATCTTTTCATTTTTGTCTTACTCCAAAATTCTGACAGGGCTGAATATTAAGCAGAATTGAGGGTCATTTTGGTGTTGCACATAGTCAGATTAAGGATGCCAAGTGCTCTCACATCTCACAGCAACAAAAGCTGGGTCTCTTTTCTCTTTTTGAGGATGTATTTGAAATAGCACACGTCTGGAATTACTTGGCAAAGGATTCTAAATGCTACAGTTCTGACATGGCTCAGGGCCTTTATGGTGGCAAACAAGCAGTTTTCCTGGTTGTCTTCTGGGTGTATTGAACTAAGAAACACCAGCTCAGAATTAAAGGTTTGGCTTCCTTATGATGCTATGCCTGAGCAGAGATATTACTGAACTAGAAAGCTACTTTTGGAACTTTAAATAAGCTACCACCAAAAATAACTACAAGGCTACAAGAAAAGGAAAGAGTTTTGTGGAAGATGGAGCTACAAAGGAGCTGTAATATCCAAGGATACAAAAGCTGGAGTGCAGCACAGGGTCACACTGATCCCCTATTCTTATGTTTGGACTGGCCATCATAAAAATGGGGGAAAAACATCTCTCGAATATCCAAGTTTTGAAGGAGCAGTGTCAACTCCATTGGCATGGAAACAGCCACTGCACTTTAGATGCAGTAACACTACAAAGAGGAGGAAAGGAATTTATTGGTCAGCTTGCTTTTCAGAATGCACCACACACGAAAACTGTAACTGCTGCTGTATTCTAAAAAAATTTACTTTGCAATACAGCACATTTTCTGTGGGGATATTCCAAGAAGTCTTTCTTTTGTCTATTTCTAAATGGGCCTTTTGAAGCTGATTATCAAAATATTTTTCCCAGTCTTTATTTATCACTTCAGAACAAAGATAACTAAGACAAGGATTTGGACATTATCTCCAACTGGATGACTGTGCTCACTAAATTCCCATTAGCTAAACACAAACAAATACATTTCAGGTAAAATATAAAAGATAACGAAATCCTATAGAAGTCTACAAGATTTTCAACTAGTCTGCAGCTATCTCCTTCTGAGTGAAGGTATGTGATTGAAAGAAATAAATCTAATTATCAAAACCTATATCCAGTTAGCTAAATTGATTTGGATTAAATTATTAAATCATTAAGTTAAATGATTAAATCATTGCTGATCTAATACTGAAAGGTGTGAAACAAGAAACACAGGATCCTATTCAAAATTCCATTTTCAGAACATGAACAGTAAGGCCTGCAGGAATTGTCTGTGTTGTTGTCACAACTCAGTATTCCAAACTGCTACCTCAAAATCCCAAACTGTGGGCTTTTCTGCGCAAGGAGAGTTGAGGCTTTTTGCCATAATTATTTCCTCATCAATACAGATGCCTAAGGTTTAATATTCTACTACAAAATTAGACTGTGTAATAAACACTGTTTCAGAGACTTTCTCTCATCTTGGGTGTTTATGTAACTGGGGGCCTGTCACAGTCAGATAAGATCTGCTTCATATACAACATGCCAGCCCTGCTTTTGATTTCACAAGAGATCTGACATTTACTCTCTAGTAAGGCACAGGACTGTTCTCTCTCTGCTTCACTGGTCTCAGAGTGTAGAATCTCTACTGATTCCCCTCTGACATCCACATTTCCACAAAGAGCACAGGCTTTGCCAGGCAACAGCACACAAAATGCCATCAGTAAATACTAGCTTGTTCAATTCCTATCCTACCAGTGGTACAAATCCAGTTCTTACTTAAATTTCTTGCCCGATTTGGCCTGAGTTCCTCCATTCCATATGTGGTCATCCTCTTCATAGAAGAAAAAAATGTCAAGTTTCACATCATCTTCTCCCTGAAAAGAGAGTTCCAAGCTGTCTTCCAGCTGAAAGACAAAAATACACACTGTGTATACGCATAAAAATACAAAGCACCTTTTGTCAGCAGAAAACAAATTGATCTTCATCAGATATACAGGGTGACTTCTAACTGAAGAAAACACAGTTAACTATGCATTATTTTTAAACTTTATTAAACACTTCTGCAACTGAAGTCAAAGTTACAAAGTTACAAAGTTACAGAAACACATGCATGAAGTAAAATGTTCATTTTCTATGTACCTTGCCAAATTTGTGCTTCAGTGGCAACCCTGCTTTCTGAAAGGCTGGAATGATATCTGCTTTGTAGTCCCTTATAAAGATTCCCAAATCCACATCTTTGCTGTGAGGAATGACATTGCACTGCCTATACCAGCCTGAGGGGAAAAAAAAAAGCAGAAAAATCCCAAACGAGTTAAATTCAGGAACATGAATTCAACAGAAATAAAGCAACACATAAATGAGCTGTTCTAAGATCACCAGGCAAAAGTCTTTGACTTTTGAGGCCATAAACAAGGCTTCTGCCTTTTTTTAGTATGGGATGAACCACATCAAAGGAAACAATTATCACAGGATGACTTATAGTCATCTCTCTCCCTTCAGAAAGCCAAGAATGCAAGAGAAAACTAAGATAATATGTCTTCAGTTTCCTAATTTAAATGCATTTATATATTAAAAAAAACCCTAGAATTCTTTATGTGGGACCAAATCTAATCAGCAGTTAACAGCTACAGGGCCACAGCTGTGCTTCTGATTTGCAACTATTGTTTTATACTGCATCCAAGATGTTAATCATCTTTCAATCACCACTGCAAAGCAGAAAGACACAATGTAGGACATCCTTTTGTCTGTTTCATTAAGGCATCTTTTAGTAACTGTTCATTCAGAAAATTATATTCCCTAGGATTAAATAAATACAAGGCAAATGAGTCTTCACTAAGTGTTTCAGGAACAAGAGAATCCTTACCAGTGATAAGACACTTGTACCTTCAGCAGAACTGAAAACTTGTATTACCTAATTTAGTGGACTGTAATTTTATAAAAAGTTCATTTTGAAAGAAAATAAATTAATGTAAACTGTATTTTAGAAGTCAGTGACATGCATCTAATTGCATGAGAAGAAAAACAGGGTTAGAGTGTACTTGGACAGCAGAACAATGTGCTCATCACTGCATTTTCCAACTGGCACTTCAGTGAATTCCAAGTCACACATATTAGGGAACTGTTAATTTTTTTCCTTGCAGGGATGAACACAACACAGGTAATTCCTCACAATACTAAATGCTTCACAGGAAATTTACCCAGCATCTCAGCAGCTCAGGTTTCTAAAGAAAAGGCACTTTTTCAGGAGCAAAAAGGCCTATTGCAATAGTTATTACCTTCCAACCCAGTACTTTTGGTCTCTGCTGACATCACAAGCAATGAAGGATGAATTGTTTAAAGTTTCAGGTGAATTTAAAAATGCAACACAACACAAATTTTTACCAAGACATGTTCCACTGCTCAGCCAGAACTTCACTCCCAAGTTATTCAGTGTCAGGGCAGCCAGATGAAGCAAGGATTTTGCCTTTTTCCTGAATTCCACTGCATCAACAGAGGCATCATCAGGATACAGCTGGAAGGCAAGAGTATGCAAGTTACAGTCAGAGAACAAACTTGTCCCTTCATTTTTCCAGTGTCCTAGGAAAAAATGACCTTAAAAAATTTACTTAACTAATACCTGGGCTAACATCTGTTTACACATACACAAACCATTTTCAGAACATGCACTGGAATGACAAGTGGAAATTAAAACTCTGAATCATCAACCTTCTTTTTTCCCCTAACCACCAGAATGAAAATTCACAGCAGACCAGAATAAGAACATATGTATTAGACACTGATTCTCAGCACTTGGCAGCAACGGGTGAGCCCTTGTTCTGCACATGCTGAAGTCAATTTCTGGAGTCCAGGGAGAACACAGGGACAGAATCAGTCCCTGCCAGCACATCAAGGCTTTTCCAACCTCCAGAACTCCATGATTAATTTATTTGGCGCCACCAAGTGTCAGAGTTGGGTGTTGAGTTTCAAGAACGGCCAAGGAGAAACGGTGTGAACATAAAAATCCTCCAGACAGAACTGTGGCAAGGTCTGCCGTCCATGCAAAGCCAAAACCGACACGAGAGGCTGGGCAAACGTTACCAGTTCTAACAAAGGAACACTCCGCTTTGTGATGGATTTCTTTAAGAGCTCTTGGGCAACAAGCAGCCAAAATGAACTTTTCAAAACAGGTGCCAGCTGCTTGTCTCAGTATTAAAGCTCCAGCAAAGTTCAATAAACATATAAGAACACACTTTCTCTGCCTGTGGTTATTTCTGCCTGGAGGCTGAAGTGGATTATATTTTTCTGTCTTCCACATGTGAAGGGACAACATATGGGTGCCCTTGTGACCCTCCTGCTACCCAAATAAGGATCTACAGCCTACTAGAGTGAACAGTCCTCCCTGTCCCTAACACCTGAATGACAGAAGATTGGAGCCTTCACTGCCCTTTTTTCCTCTTCCGTGAACAAAGAGATGTCTCAGATTCAGTGGCCTGACTCTGACTCTAGTCTTCACTGTGAGCCCTTGATCACTTTATAACTCATGTCCTTTCCAAGTTATAACAAAATGATCCCCACACTGCAGTGAAGACATTTCTATCTGCTAAATCAAGTAGCAAAATTCTAAAAATAATGCTCTGAATAGTGGTGAAAACATTAGCTTACACAGTCAGAAAAGCAATTAAATCAGTCACTTCGAAATGTGACTATTTCAGATAAGCCAAATAAGGAACATTGAACTGCATAACATGGTTCAAAAAATGTAAAATTAAACACTTCTCAAAACTGTGACCATTTCCATTTCCATAAAGTTTTCAGTCATGAAGATACACAAGTTTTATTTGTGTATCTAATAAAACAAGATTGTTATATTTACATAAGAACAATTTAACAGTAAGGGTGAGTAAGAACTGTGGATATTTTGGGTTCCCTCTTGGACAAAAATGTGCTTGCAAGTAAAAAAAAAAAAGGCTATGATCTTCAGGTAAGGTTTTGATTTCATTACCATTTTGTAAGATTTGTGGAATGAGAATCAAGGGGTGTATTTAGCTTTGTGCATGTGAACAATCCCATTTAGGTAAAAAAATCCCCAGTGAACTGTTCTTAGGTTTGGGTCAATCAGTGAAAACACACATTTCATCTCAGAGATGCCACCCAGTTACCACTAACCTGAAAGAAAGCCCGAGCTTCTCTGTACCTACATTCAAGAAATCTAGAGTGGGACATCTCCTCTAGAAAACTGGACGGATTTTTTGGAATTTGAACTTTTAAGTCGTCAATGGAAACAAGCAGAAGTTCTGGCCTGCATGTAAAGAAAGGTAATATATTACCCAATTTAATTCCATTACAAACCACATGGCATTTATCCTTTAATGCAGGTTATAATCTTAATGCACACTATTGGCAGTGATTCCTCAGTCCAAATACAGCCAAAAACCAATTGTAAATGAAAAAAGCAACAAGAGCTTCACCAAATTCCCTGTGCATTTCAAAACTTTGTTTGAAAAGAATTCCTACACCTCCAAACCCCAAGCTGGTTTGTCAGATCACAGATTCCTTTACTGACTCATGACTTGAATTTGTTCAAAGATGTTGTTCAGTGCATCTTAAAATTCACTCTATTTGGTTGTCTAAGTACAGGATGCACTTCAGAATCAAATTTTACTCTGTACTTTGAGGCTATTTGCTTTTAAAAATTAAAAACTACTCTGAACATTTAGGCACATAACTCATACAGATTCCATGTTTTAAAAGGATGAAAGAACAGGGTCAAACTAATGGAAAAAAGTTAAATGTATTTATTGATGTGTGAAATGTCTCAATATTTTTCCCATTTTCTAAGAAACAATGTTCTCAAAGACTGCACTTTGGGGTCTGACTCATATCTGAGCTGAATTTCAGAACCTGACTACAGGAAAGAAGTAGTTTTACACACAGAGGAAGTAATTTTGGGAGTGCCATGATGGCTTTCTCCTTCCCTTGTTGTGAACTCACTTTTCATAGGCCCCAGGATAGCGACCAAAGTGGAGCTTCCGGAAGGGCACAAACTTCCTGTCCATGTGTTGCCTGAGCCTCAGGGGTCCGTGCCAGAGGAAGTTGCCACTCCTCTCATAGAAGACCACCAGGTGAATGGCATGGGATGCCAGCTTGAATATGTAGTGCAAGGGAATTTCCATCCCAGACAGGTCATCCATCCCATCCAAGCGGGGGTCCTTGTTTATAATCTTTAACCACTGGAACCCCATCTTCTCAGCAGTTCTAAAAAGGCCCACCTGAAAATGAGGAAGACAGGAGGCAGAGCAGACTAAAGATTAGAGAAACCATAATTGAAAGCTAAACGCTTATTACTAACCCACACCATTCCTCATTTTCATTTTTTAATCAGGCTTAACCACAAATGAATCAAAGTCTCTTAAGAGCTTGAAGACCAGCAGTTGCAAGCAATTCCAACCACCTTCTTTCCTTGTCTTAAATTTTGTCCTTCAAACTACAAAATAAAACAACAAATAAATGTTATAAGCTATGCTTGGATTAGGTTTGTTCCTTGCCATAGCACACTACCCTGCACTTTCAAACTGTTCTCTAAAACTGTTCCTCTGCCAAATCTGGTGTTCCTGAGTCCTTGAACAACAATGTCACGTGTGGGTCTCAGATTCAGTAAAAGAAAGAAACTGAAAGTTTCTACCAGGCAGAAGCCTGGGAAAGAGCTGGGAAAGAATGTAAATAATTCTTTATCTCTCTTGTTGTTCACATTGTTTATAGTTAAGTTCTATCACTGTGCGTCAAGCACTCTGCACTAATGGTGGTGGGTTGTTTTCACTTCAGAACCAATGGATTTGATCCTTGCGGGCATTTTGAATAAACGGAGTTTTTACTCTCACACCCTTCTGAGTCAGTCTTCTCATCCCTGTCCTGCCTCGACAGCAACAGTCACAAACACAAAAATTATTAGTCCAAAACCTTCTTTTGTAGGGCAAATAAAAATCTCACCAAACACTGAGCACTGCTCTCAGGCTCTCATTGTTCTACAAACAAAGGGAATTGAATTCTGGTTGATTTAAAGAAAAAAACAAACCAATCAGCATCTGAAGATGCTTTGATTTCCCCCCTTGAAATGTTTTGTATATCAGCTTCTCCTCTGAATGATACAGAAATTATCACTGAGACACTAAGCAATGGGAAAATGGATTTATCTCAGTGTGCTCCCATACAACTTTACTTTTAGTTTCTTGAATTCCTTCACACCTATGGGTTAAACAGCTGCCTGATCAGGCCCAGAGTCACACCCCTCTTCACTCAAGTTCTTCAGTGACATAGTCACTGATCATTTCAGTCTCCTGCTTTTTCTAATTAAAAAAAAGAGAAAAACTAAAAAAAAAAAAAGAAAAAGAAGAAGAAAAAAGATGTTTGTCACTGGTATCTTTAGTCTGTAGAAAATAATCTAATAATTTTTCCAGATTACATTTAATTGATGAAATAATACTGGATTTAAATTTGTCCTTCCTCGCATGCTACACTTCTATTTTTAACACAGCCATTAAAAAACGTCCTAACACCACGGAGAAGCAGAGATACCATTAAGTATAACCAACATATTAGATGAAATGGTATTAATTACAAGGATATGCTAAAAGAAATGTAAACCAGCAGACTCTGATAATATTTCAAGACTTGTCACATACATAACTGCATTTCCTGCTTGATGAGTCCCCAGACTCTAGATTTATAAAAGACACTGCAGGCTCAAGGTTCTCCTCCTTCCTTTCTAATGGATCTTTCTTTCCTTTCTGACTACCAGTGGTTATTTTTTAATATTGCAGACAGCTTCCAAAAAGTTTCAGCTATAAATAACTCCTAATGTATCCAGGCTAGTAAATGGGCAACTTTAACTTTCAAAGTTTCCTCTGCCTAACTATTAGCACCACATGAATTCAGATACAAACATAAAAGCATTAAGCGATAACATCAAAGAGCAGCTGAATGCACTAAAATACAGAAATGTGAACAGAAAACATGCACTTACATCATGTTTCCACGTTTTGTCTAGTAGTGCAAAGGTAGTGAAGTCTCTTGGAGCACAGAAGTATTTGCACTCTGGGCTGGGGCCATCTGGAGAGCTTCTGATCTGCTCAATGTCTTTATCAACCAGTCCCAGAATCAAAGGATCAATCAAATACACTGGAATGTTGTGACTGGATATTAATCCTAGGAACTTCCTAACCACGTGCTGTTTGACAGAGGACAGAAAGAGTTTTGCATTAAAACTCTTTGACAGGAAGAAACCCCAACCCACTGAAAGAAGGAAATATTATCTACCAATACCTCCTCTGAGTGTACACTTCACTTCTAGAAATAGTTGTGAGGTTGAGTGAGAAGGTAGGATGCCTTCTAAGTGCCACACAGAATTTGGATTCTGCTCTACCCAGGGCACTCAACATTGCATAAGGAGTAAAAAGCTGCAGCAAGAGTGTTCTGTGCCTAATGCAAGGGGTTATTAATTTGATTCAGAGGAGAATATTAATCAAGCACATTTACATGTCCATGGCACACAGAAATCACTCACAACAGTCACAAGTCACCCTGCCACTTAAATGCATTCAACTGTAACATTTTAATTTAATGATTTTAAAGCTGTGACTTCAGAGAGATGTGGAAACATAAGGTCAGGGTGTGGGTCAACAACAGAGTTTTGTCAGCAGCATCACCTGTGTGGTACAGGCAGAAGCAAGGCCACCCTCATAGTGATTTCAGCTACACGAAGCTGAAAGGTGAGTGATGTGCTCTTATTACTTCTGTGACTGAAACTGCCACAACAGAATGATGAACAGGAAAAAATCTGTGCAAAAGTACCTACTTCCCCTTCCCCACCCCACCACTTCTCCAGGAAAACAGATGCTTTCAGCTCAAACTTAAACAAGCTAAAAAACCCATAAATAATGGTAGAAAAACATGGCCTTGGTGTTAAGTCACCAAGAGAAATGTGTTCAAATTCAGTATTTTGGACACATCAGTGCAGGGGCTCTAAGGAAAGCCTGACATGCAGTAGGTGGTAGGATCATGGCACATCCTTTATCACTAATGATCTCAGAAGTGCAAATCAAACCTTAGGAGAGCTCTGCCCACAGACTGGAAGCCCCCTGTGACTGTGACACCTCACACCTGGTAGGCAGCTCCAAGGGGTGTCACCTCCAAGAACAGCATGGCATTCCTGGCACAAGCAAGCAGTCCACAGAGCAGTTGGTCTGGATTTTTTCCAGGGACAGCTCCTAGCCAGAGCACCTTCCCTCTTGCTCAGCAGAAACCAGGCCTATAAATGGCCATTCTGCTAATTAACAACATTATCATGTTGCATCCAAACCGAAAGGCAGCCAGCTCCCAGCACATCCTTCTCCTTAACCATCTGTGTTGTTTTTCCACTGGGAGCTCTGTTAACAAAAAGTCTTCTGTAAAACTGTTTCCAAACAAATCCTAACTACAAATACGATAGGGGACCTTCTGGCTCCCCAGGGTGGGTGGTTTTGGTTGCATTCAAGCTTGCAAGCCTGAAGCAAGACACAACAAATATCCCATTTCAAGCAGCTAACGTCACTCCCAGCCCTGGTCATGAGGGCTGGAATGCAGCAGCTGGTGAATGCTGAAATGTGACATTTTCCTGAGCTTTACAACCCAGCACAAGCAGGTTAAACAACTGGAGTGGGCAGAGGAGGATTGTGTGACCCTGCCCCTCCTCAGAAGCTGCATGGCAGACCAGACAACCTGTTCAACGCCCAGCCTGAAAGGACACAAAACCCTGGATCAACACAGTGCTTCTTCTCTAAACATTAACAAAACATCTGAACACTGCATCAGCAAAGGCTGTCAAGCTGTAACTGTTTCTCGCTTTTACTTTACACTGGTGTTTCGATAGTCTCTTTACTGAACAAAGTTACAAAGTGAATCTCTTCATCCTTTAAAGCAGAAAGCACCCAGTGAAGAGGTCTGGACCTTGAATTTGAAGTTCCAAGTCAGTTCTGAGATTTGTGGAAGAGCTGTATGAACCAGTGACACTGTACATACCCATCTAGTGCTGTCTTGGCCTGACTGGCTTCCTCTGACTTTGGAAAAAGATGCTCCATTCTATTGAAAAAAAAAAAAAAAAAAAAAAGGGAAAGAGATAAGAGAAAGAAGAGAAAAAACCCCAAAATTTCAGTTAAATCCTTGTTTTCTTAACCTGACATTCAGGGGCGTTTATCCTCTTTATGGTTATGGCTGGGGTTATGCCTCTGGTCACACAGCCACAGAGCTGAATGTGAAATCATAAACAACTGCTGTGGCTTAAATATATTTAGAAGGACAACTCAAGCCTCAGGGACCCATGCAGCATAGAGTGGTGAGGCCTCAGGTTTCCAAGCCAATGTGCCAGCAAACGTAAAAGAGGAGGATGACAAACCCTGTCAGGCAAATACCACAGGGGCAGGAACAGCGGGATTGTGCCTCCGTCTTTCCAGGTGTAGTCCTAGACAATTCAATTTTAAGGACTGCATTTTCACGTGAGAGGGTCGAGGCAGCTCGTGGCTCAGCTTTTGGCTTTTCAAAAGCCTGAAGCACTTCTCAGTTGTTTAAAAATCAGAAATGGTGAGAAAGAAGTCGAAGGTTGCATCACCAGCTGTCACTGACGCTGCCTTAAAAGCAAAGCCAAAAAACAACTCAAGCCACTTTGAAACCTGCACGGTTCTTCCATTAAAATAATGGGAGTTCCTTTGTTGAATCAGAGTTGCAACTGTAAACTAAGAACCACTAGAGGATTTAATTTACAGTAACATTAACTTCTTTTGCTGTTGCAGAAAATCACTCACCTGGACGTTCGGGGTCAGGTAAAAAAGAGGTACAAACAGCATTCCAGGTTTAAAAGCAGGATTTAAACTGTGACACCCAGCACTTTAGGAGCACCGAGTCACAAAACCCTTCAGACGACCGCAGAAAAAGTTGGGATTTCTCTCCGTGTTGGAAAACCTGCAGCCAGCAGGTGCTGCCTCCCCCCAGCAGAGCCCTGACAGAGCTCGGTGCAATAAAAGCCACCGAGCAACGAGAGCTGAGGGTTAAAAGCCGAGGCAGCTGGAAGCTGGCAGGGGCATCAATCCCTTCGGGAGAAATGGATGGCCCTGGCTGACACAGTGACTCGGATGCCAGGCTGGGAACCCAAGCCCGACTGTAGCCCTGACACCGGACACCGGCCCGGGCTCCCCGCCCGCCCCGGGATTCCCCTCACGGCGCCCGCAGGGAAACGCGGCCAGGCGCCGCGGGCCCTCCCTCACCTTCTGCGACAGGTAGAACTTGTAATAGCAGAGCTGGAAGAGCAGGAAAACCAGGCTGGTCAGCGACAGCAGCGCCAGGACCACGTTCCTGTTGATTTTCTGCATCAGCGCCGGCCGGGGCGCACCGGGAGCCGCTGCCCGGCTGCCCTCACGGCGACGCGGCTTCAGGCCGCAAAGCGCGGCCGCAAAGCGCCGCCCGCCGTCGTAAAACAGCCCCGCTGTCGTAACACACCCCCCCCTCCTCACGGGGTCTCTCGCCCACCACGAACCCCCCCCCAGAACGCCCCAAACCCCCCAGAACGCCCCAAATCCCCCCGGAACGCCCCAAATCCCCCCAGAACGCCCCAAATCCCCCAGAACGCGGCGGCGGTAAAAGGACACAGCGAGAGACACGCACAGGGTTGCAGATTTCTGTATTAGTACAAAACACCGCGTCACACGCGGACGGCACCCCCCGCCTCCCGCTCCCCTCCGGGCAGGGACCCCGCGGTGCGGCCCAGGGATGCTCGGGATCGCCGGGATCACCGGGAATTGCTCCGAAGGAAACCCACGGCCAGGCTGGCCCTGCCACGGGACTCCCAAAAACAGCCAGGCTGGAGCACGACATCAACACAAGTCACGGGCAGCGTCCATCCAACACCCCGCGCTCCTCAAAACAAAAACACGGACAAGCCCAACACCCAGGTGGCTCCACCACCATCTGAAACGTGGGAGATGTGAGGAAACGGGATTTGTACACTAGACCGCTTTTCCTGCATTTCTAAGAAATTAACCTGGCACTTCTGCTCTGCCCGTTTGGTATTTGCAGAAGCATTTTTATCCCCTGGATAGTTTGTTGGTTGGTTTGTTGTGGTTTTTTTGTTGTTGTTGTTGGGTTTTTTTTTTTTTGGTGCACTTTTTTGGTTTTGTTTTTTAAATTATCCTGTCTGACACTGACATCCCTATCTGCAGTTAACACAGTTCTTAAGTTTTCCACAGGACAATGACAGCTACGCTCATCTGATGTATAAATACCTCAAGGGAAACCTTCAGTTCCTCAAAAGCAGGTTTTCAGAGTTAAAGTAACTTCAGAATACTGGCAGTCAGTTCTTTAAAAGGAAAAAAAAAAAATTAAGCATCTCCTTTTGGTCATAGAGCTCCTTTTGGTCATAGAGCAGAAAACTCTTTTTTTGCCACCATGCAGTATTGGCTTCAGAGTAAATAAGCCTGGTGGACTGAACTACAGACCTTCAAAAAATCTTATCCACTGCCAAAGAGCCACCCCTTTCCAAATCCCTGGAAGAGGATTCACAAAGGAAAAGGTAACTCTGCAGGCATCCCAGTCCAACTGCAGACACAAACCCTGCACCAACTGCAACAAAAAGCATCACTAGGAGCAATGTGGAGTTGCTATGATGATGGGTACTGGAGAAACACTAGTTCAGAAAAAACAGTCTAAGAAAGAACCATCTAAAGTGCTTAAGGCAATTCTTCATATCCCCATTTACTAAAAAGAGTGGGACTAGATGTTAGCAGCAAAAATTTGACATCTGTGCAAACTAATAACAAATCCAACCTTTTAAGGGTAAAAAGTCACATGGTAAAGTTCACCTAGGACACCAGTTAAACCAGAACTTGCAAGTCACAAATCACAGTATGAAACACTCCCAAGCTTTCCTCTAACTGTTAAAAGAAAAGTTACATTTTTACATCGGTGCATACCAAATTCACCTTGCAGGTTACGCTACAACTTGCTAAAAAGGGGAAAAAAAAGAAACAAAAAAAAAAAAAGAAAGAAACTTCATAATTTAGATGTTCTTATAGAGGGCTGGAAAACACTCATGGTTCTCACAGCACATTAGTTGGTTGTAAACATCCCCTTTCTTTCCACAAAGGGAAATTTGAAGAGGAACTGCAGCTGAACACCCAAGATCAAGGACAAGTGGATGAGTGGTGACCAGGAGGTGCCAGTCTGCCCTGGTGTCTGTGCACCACAGCCCCAGACCAGAACTGGCTGCAAAACTGAGTTTGTAGCAATTTATCCCCAAGAATTCCTAGTCAGGTGTCCACTGCAGTAAAATGGAAAGAGAAAAGGTTATACACAAGATATTTGCATAACAGTACCATCTGCAGATAATGTGTGAAGCAGATTCAAACACTGCTGACCAAAAACATCATCTCTTTTGAGTATCTCTGTCCCAAAGCCCAAGCAACAGAACAGGCAGAAGAAGTTACACTTATTGTTACTTTCCTCTGCAAAAAGTGATTACAAGTTCACAATGCAAATAATTAAGAGATGCTCGAGTTTCAGATACAAAATAAACATTTAGGGCTCAGCCAAGCTGTCAACTTCAGGATTCCTCAAGAAAAATAACACTTTCCAGAACAGGTAACATTTCACTGTTAATTTTAAATTTTCACTGAACATCACAGACAGTTTATTAGAAGGTGTCTTAAGGAATTTCTCCTGAGAAATTGTGATGGACAGAAAAGAGCCATTGGTAATGCCGAGGCTTAACACAATTAGATACTCATGGTTTCATGGGCTAAAGGATACACAAAAGGAAAATATACTGGCCCAGCAGGAAATGAGCCACATCATTATGGACAATGAATTTATAACAGTTTTCAGGTGATACCAGAAAACAATCGTCAGTTAGGAAACACCTGATTCAAGAGTGTATCTGAAAACTATTTATAGGCTCCTCAGCTTGATCAGAGGGAAAAAAACAGATTAAAAAAGCCTGTAATAACCTAGTAATTCCCACTGACAAGTTGGGATTTTCCACAAAGAATATAACATGATCTTTTTTTCTCATTTTTTAGCTCTCCCATTACTGTGAATCATTTGACTGCTCTTTACTAGCTTCCAAATGGGAGTCAAGGCAATGGAACATCTACACCTGAATTTCTAATGTAACTAGAATGCAATTAATGTAATGGCGACAAACAGGAGCCAATACCAATATACATGGTTTTAAAAAGGAGTTACCCATGGAAAACAGGAAGATTTTATACCACTGTGGGAAATAATCACAGCTTGCTCTTACTGTTTCTTCATACCAGGCCTACACATTCTTGTAATATCCTTCTGAAACTATGCTGCTGTGGTATTTTGCCAGGCTAGGCCAGAAATCAGTCTGTTTTCAAAATGCATCTTGGAAATCACAACCTCTAATGGGAAGCCTAGTAATAATTAAATACACAGCTAAGTAATTTGCATTAGGAGAGCTAAAAAATGGTATTTGTTATATTCTTCATAGAAGAATTGTATTTGTAACAAAATTAATATTCAAGTCCATAACAAAATGCTTGAATATAGTATTAAAAAAGTACATAGTTACAACTCTTGGTTTCTTTCTTTTTTCTTTTTTTTTTTTGTTTTTTTTTTTTTTTAATAGGCAACAGCTCAGCTTTCTGACACTTTTTCTGGATTCCAGCACTGGTTCCTAACACTTTAGCCCCAAACCTTTGCACTATCAGTACCCAGGCCCTAAACAGCAGAAGGTAGCAAACACAGCAAAATCCAATGCTCACAAGCTTCTGTGAGTAGAAACTACACAAAAACAAAAACATTCAGCAGTAGAAGTGTTCAACAGACTGCATTAGGCAACATTGTTTAGGCTGCTTGTTGAACCACCCAATCCATTTTCACTCCTCTGAAAGAGTTTTCACAGCACTTGGCACCTGCAATCCAGTGGTCACTGTGAGGCCACCAAACCAGATCTGGGGGGAAAAGAAAAAATCTGCATTAGGAACCAAACACATCTCTCTCCTCCCATCCCACAATTAACTAGCACAAACACAGCTGCATGTCTTCTGTCACAGCCCTCTGTAAAACATTCTCATCACAGATATGCTGATTTTAAGTCCATGAAGTCTAAGATGCTTCACATATTTATAAACTTCATAACTAAGTTTATAACTAAGACCTAGTACTCAAATCACTTCCTCCTAACTAGAAGAATTTTTTGAAGGCAAATGTGCCTGCAGCAAGTAGAATGACAATGAAAAGCAACTCTCACTATGCTCCAGTGCCTCAAAGCAGTGCTTATTTTTGTCATGCTAAAATTATGTCAGCATAAACATATTACAAAAAAAACCCCAAAAAAATCTGAGAAGCTTCAGGGGCACAGGTGTCAATGACTTCTACTCTTCACATGAAAGAATGCTGTATTTTCATGTTTATAAGTAAGTTTGAGAGCTATACTTAAATAGCTTGCCATTTTCACTTGTCCTGTTCAGTCAGTAAGGCTGTTGTCACTCTGTGAGGGGCTGGCTGTGTGAGGTGCAGAGGGACAGCCTGAACGTTGGCAAGCAACTGTTTCCCCAGATGACTTGGGAACTGAATTTACTGAATTTATGAGTCAGCCGTTGCTATGCTAGGGAATGGCTAACACATGTATGTATCCCAGTAGTTCTGAAGCTGCTCTTTCCCCACTATGGTAAAAAGGAACAGCAAGGCAAATAAACAGCCATGAAAAAAATCTAGACCTGTTAAAATCCCAGGTCTGCACATCCTGCTCCCAAAGTGTGATGCACTTGATGGCATCTTACAACACAGCTGAGGCTGCCCAACTTAGCTAAAGTAATTACTTAAATCATTAAAGGAAAGCTAATAGTAACTAATCTTTCTCCTGTGTGTTTTGAGGCTTTAACACAGCAGAAAATTGTTGCCAATAATCTTAGAATGACAAAAAATGTTATGCAGGGCACTTAACTGGCAAGAAAATCCCACTGAGCTTTTAAATATTTGAAAGGTGGAAACTTTTTTTCCCACTGGAAAGCATCAGGTGCTATTCTGTCCCATGACACCTGCTTTGATGGCTCAGAGCATCCTGGACTCCATCAGTTCAGATCAATTACTGCAGTAGGCTCATCAGCCACTGCAATGTGCTATTAATTTCCTATACACAGATTTAATTGCTTCTGTTTACATAGCTGAGAAACCCAGGTGCAGAATCCTGATGGGGTGCCACTATAAGCACCACACAAAATCCAAAAGAGAACAGTTAAACACTTTTAAAAATTACAAGTCAGCCAATCCAGGTGCTTGCAGTTTCCTCCTTTAAAAAAACAACTAAAATTTAATTCAGTGCTAGAAACTGTAAGATTTTTCTAGTTACTGACCATGAAGCCTGGTAGCAATGGTTGGGTAAACTTTGTTCTGAAGGTGTGTAACAATGCCTTTGAGCTTGCATTATAAAATGAGAGCTGACCTAAGAGAGAGAGAGATAAAGAACAAGTTGAAATTCAGCTTAAAAACAGTTTAAGCTAAGATGCAGTTGCTGTCTAACTGGTACAAAAAAATTGGTTCTTTTCCAGGACACGCTAAGTGCAGTCCACAAGAGTGACAATCACTATTTGCACTGGATTTGAGCAGAAATTATGAACTTACATCATTTGGATCATTTGACAGATGAACTCAGGTCATTTGACAGGACAAGCACTTAGGGTCTGTGCTGTCATGCAAGACTGGATCAGTCTGGAAGTAATGCACTTCCCTCAGCCTTGGTCTGTTCCAGCTCAACAGAAATCATATCTAACTCTTTTTACTAAATCTCTTCATGAGCAACTTACCTCCATCAAAGTCACAGTATACTCCTATTCCATCTGGGATAGGTATATCTAGAGTCTTTGCTTTATTGTTATGCTTTGCTGACAATGTGGCTTGCAGCCAGTTGTTGATATGGATGCACCAGCTGGAATTAGTCTTTCCCAGCTGGTCAAACTTCCCCGGGTTTTTGTACATTACTCCCACGCTGTAGGATTTGCAGTCCTTCTGGGCTCTCACTTCCCAGTAATGCTGTCCACTTTCAATAGCAGTGTCTCCTACCAACAGAAATACATTTAATTACAAGTAAGTGTAGTTAATTACAATTGTGTGTACCCTACAGTGCTGCCTTCCTAATAGGCACCAGTGATGCCATCTCTATTTTATTTTAAGGTAAAGAAATCTGAATTATAAGGAACTAGAAAATTGTACAATAGAATATAAAACAGAATAATGAGACTGTATTTATCTGTGCTCAGTACAACAAGATATATTTAATACTAATTTATGTTTAAAGCAGTGCATGTCAGTCACTAAGAGTTCTGCAATACAAAGAAGAGTTGAATACACAAAATTCTGGTGTTATATGGGCAAACTGCTCCAGGCAGGACAATATTGAGTACACAGCCTTGAACAGTAACAAACTTTCCCTCTAATTCTTGCCTGATCTGCCCTCTCCTGACAGAGCAAACAAGTTCAGCTCACCCAGCACTGTGTAGGATTCACCAGCAAAGCGATCCTGGCTGGCCCTCGCCGAGGCCCTTGGGCTGTTAGTGGATTTATTCGGAGACGCTGTGTTGCTTCTAAAGGAGAGATCAACCAACAAAACTTGGACACGGCCACAGAAGTGCACACTCACGTGTCCCTGAGCCCATCAGGTGCAAGAGACATACACAAACACTCTAGAAATGACACATTAGTTGATGCTTCTAACAGCGTGCATGCACAACAACTGAGAGGGAAGAGATGACAGAAGAAAACACAGAATGTTTTAAAAGCAGTTTCAGAGGCAGCTGAGAATGGAAACAGAGGCAGGGAAAAAGCAGATGTGTGGCACGTGGTTTGAATTAAACATTTCAGGATGAGCAATCAGTTGTATAAAAGAATAATTTTAACCGAATGAAGTTTTCAAACTTTTTTTTAACGGTGGTTAGGCCCTCAGAAATAATTACCAATAATTTAACCATTAAACTGAATGAGGGCTATTTGCAATATTCCTCAGTAGACAGAGAATCACATCTGCTTACTACTTTAAAGGCAATCAGTAGCAAAGAATTCCAACTTCTCAGAAATAGCTGTACAGTTTACAATTTAATTTTATTAGCAAAAACCCCAAAAAATTATGAAGTCAGTCTCTGAAATATGCTTGAGAAGTAATTTTCGATTTCTCATCCTCTGGAGTCCATCACACATTAGCCTTGGAAGAAATATCACCTACAGAAGAGTTTTCTCTCCAACTGCTTCTTCAGTTACTATTTGGGAAAGCTACTTGCTACTTTTATGTCTGTTAGTACAGTGAAATTCAGCTTGTTTTCTTTCCAATTAATTCACTCTTCTCAAAAACCATTCCAGAAAGGTCTGGGACATGCCCCTTTTTCCTAATACCACCACAAAAAAAAAAAAAGTCACATGGGAATCAAAAGCTAAGTGATACTAAGCTGCCAGATATAAGTATGCCAAGATGTGGCTCATTACCAAGTTTTTTTATTCCATTTACAGAAGCCTACAAAAAAATAAGTGATAAAAAGCTATTTACTCAAGCATCACTATTTAGCATGTAACAGAAGACAACTAAGCTTCCAAATTGCTCACAAGACATACATGAAGGAGGTAAGTGTATATTGTGCAGGTGCACCACATCAATTGCTTTTGGATTTTGTAAATATGGGGGATGCTGCAGTTTACTTACCAAAGGAAAAAGTTAGCAAATGCGAGCATGGAAAAAAAAAAAAAAAAAAAAAAAAGGCAAAGCCAAGAATTAAAGCGACATTTCAGAGGGAGGCACTCTGCAGATTCCAACCTGCTTCATGTGCATCAGACATCATCCACTCACATTCCTAAAAAATGCTGCTGAAAATTTTCTATTAGACCCAGTACAAATGGGCTATGCAGAAAGCAATGTAGCAGTGTGGCCATTTAGAGAATCACAATAAGAAAAATGCAGGCACTTTGCTACAATTTTCCCAAGGTTAAGAAAGCATTAAAAACTTCTTGGTATCATTTCCTTTGACCAACTCTGTAAATGGCCACTGCGTGTGCTTTGTCCTCTCAAAATTTAATAGCCTTTATCAGTTCAGAAAATTACATTGACTATTTGACATAAAAGCTGCAAAAAAACAGTTGCTCAGGCTTTTTTTCCTCCACAGTGCTTACACCTCCCTTCCAACGGAAGGCAGCAAATTTCATAGCAGGAAGTCACTTTCGTGCCTGTTTTGCAGTAGAGCACAGTCCTTATTATCCAGTAACATTTCTTCCAATATTCAGTGGCCAGAGATTCTTGTCTCATGGTTTAGGATTGTTGCCTACAGCACTGCAATTAGTTCCTGTTTCCTCATTCATTTCAGAATATACTCCACACAACATGTATTCTCTTCTGGAGAAGTCAAGGAAGGAGATCAGAAATTACTGATCTTTTAAGGTTTAATAAATGAAAGATAATTAAGAGTTTTGTTGCCATTGTGTATTTCCAACTCTTAAAAATTGCACATTTTTTGTTTAAAATTACTATACTACAAATTTTTCCCCCACCTCCCATGGAGCCAGCTCCCACAGAGCCAGCTCCAAATTTCCCTTCTAACGTAGGTATCTCAAAGATATTTTTAGGTGGGAATAAAAACCTCCTACAAGAACAAATCTCATCTAAATCCCCTGCTAGAAAAGGTCAGTCTGAGATGCAAAGTTGAATATGTGACTTCTCCCTCTACCAAAGTAGAGCCAAGAACTAGAGAAGTTCTCTACTGACAGCTACAAAGAGAGACCAAGGTGTAAAATTCTCTGAGCTGAACAAGTAGGAACATGTCCAAGACATTTTTCAATTTAGTTTAGCACAAATTGCTATAATTTGTGTAGTAGAACAATTGAAACTGAATGGCTTCAAGAGCTTATTTTGCTTTTTACATAAGCTTTTCTTTACTTCTGTTTCAAATCAGATACACCTCACAGATGAGCAACAGGTGAGTAAAACCTGTAAGAATTTAGTCCTGGCCATTTCTTTTGGTCCCACAACTTCTAAACCAGCAAAAGAGAGCAAGATATCAAAAACAGGAAAAGTATTTTTGTAAAAAGGTGTTTCACTAGAAAAACAATGAAAAATGTGACAGTGAAAAAACATAACTGCAGAAAGAATAGGAGGATATTTTACCTAACTTTACATCTCAAAAAAAAAGGATTTCTCATTCAAACACTTGGTTCTGCACTTGGAATGGCCATGAAGCTTTTAACATATGCTTCATCCTCTTCAAACACGTAAAAACACTTACTTCCTACCTTCTAATGTCTAGTAACAGCTACAGCACAAGTTCAGAAGCAAGGAGGTTTTTGAGGTTCAAAAATAAACACCAAAAATTATTTTAATGTTCTCAGAAAGGAGACCTTTATCATATTTGTAAAAAATTTGCCAGAGGGTTAAAAGAGCATCAATATATCTGTAAGTAACAAGGATCTTTGGATCAATATTAAAATACACGATGCCCTTCTGACCGCTGCAAATCAGGTTTCATTCACAACAGGATGAATCCTTCCAGAAAGACTCTTCTCTCTGGAGCATATATAATTTCTATGAATCCAAATCACACTGCAAAATAACTTCTAAGTGCACATGTGCACTGTTACTGATAGAGGCTATTAGACTTGTTTCTCATGACATCAAGCAAAGGAAAATAGCACAGATTCCCAACAAAACTAGGTGCTAGATCCTAGGAATAAGAAGTATATTATCACCTTCTATTGCTCTTCAGCAGAGGATTCTGGCCACTGTCGACAGAAATAAGTAATAATTAAAGAACTGTTCTATCACTACAGTAAGTTATCCCCAGTTTTACAGTGCCAACAGGAGCTATTCTATCACACTCATGGCAATATATGCCTGTGGAGAATGTATTTATTTGTTCATAAATTATCTCAAACTGTGAATATGGAAAGCCAATAAACTGAGTCTGAGGGAGCAGCCAGTTGTGTGGATCCATTCCCACAGAGTATCCCCAGAGTACAAGAGGTGAGGCACAGACTGGGAGTGGGGCCTGGGCTCTGCACAGATCCAGCTGAACCAGGCTCACAGCCCTCCAGGTGAGGAAATTCCACCCAGCAGGACAGACTGGGGGACACTCAAGGAAAGAACAGCTCTGCAGAAAAGCCACTGAGAGAGAGTCGGGGAAGCAGAAGCTGACAACAGCAGTGCCCTGTGCCCTCCTGGCAGAGGTGGACAGCCACACCCAGCCTGCAGCATGCCAGGAGCCCAAGACAAGTGAATGCTCCTCTCCTTTTGGCAGCTGGGCTCCTTGGATTTACACCCTGACATACCCAGAGCAAGTCTGTGGAGAGCCAACACCACAGTTAAGGTCTGGGGCACAGAAAGACAACTGGGTTTGCTCTGCCTGAGGAACACAAGAACCAATTGCTGTCTTAAATGAGGTAACAGCAAGGGGAGCAGAGAAGATCAAGCCAGGCTGTCCTCACAGGGGGTGCACAGGTGGCCAAGAAGCACCTGGGAGTCACCGCACCACAGGGAATTCCAGCCAGGTACCAGGATATTCCTCCCCTCCCATAAAAGTGGCCTGGAACAGAGGGCTAGCAAGTTAACACATTCCTTATCCACACATTCTTTGTCCTTGGAAATATTCAAGGCTCTGCCAGAGAAGACAAAACTAAACATTCTTCCAACTGTGTTTATCTAATGACTCAGAATAGCAGACGCCAAACAATCTACCCAACGCTTTGCTGAAGTGCCTTTCCTGGATGAAAGCAGTATGTTTAGAGCAGCCACATCCACAGTAGTTATGTTGCTTTATCCATTACCTTTTGCTGTCTATTTTCTTTTATTGGTACTTTTTCCCCTCCAGTGAGGGTGTGAGATAACTTCAGACACCGCCTACATATAGTACCAGTTTTATTTAACCTCTTCTTTCTCAAAAGGACAAGGCAGTCAGCTAGTTCTTTCCTTATTTTTTTAATAGTAGAAATGCTGTCTATTGACCAGAATTGACCTGCAACATTAGTAAATACAGAATTACATCAACTGCCTGTTCACCTTATCTACTGCCCTGGCCTTATGTGGCAAGGTTTTGGTACAAGGAGAAGGAGAAACCATAGAGCAGGTGGGTGGGCACCTGTATGTAGCCAGGGTCAGTCCATCACAACTACACTTCAGCTCAGTACACTGACACCCTAAAAATGCATTTTTAAAATAAATAAATATTATTTAACAACTATGACACAATTCTAGCCTCTACATCAGTGTGACAGAGGAAGGAAAATTTAAAAAATTAAAATTTCTTCCAGACAAACATTACAGAATGAAAATTTCTCTCATGTCCCACTGTCCCCAAGTGCTTTAATTCCTGCCCTCTTCCTTTAACTCCCAGAAGAGATATGCCAGACATTTACAAAACAGAGTTCTTACCTGTTTTTATTTTCCTTCCCTTTTATTTTTTCTTGGTTTTTGCCTCCAGTAGAATCCCATTCAACATAGGTGTCTTCAACTTTCAAGTTCACATGAGATGAAGTACTGTCCAAACTGAACACAAATGCTGGTCAAGACAAAATAGAAAACAGTGAAATGACAAAATGGTTATTCAGAGAAAATGACAGAAGCACGAGTAAAGTTGTCACAGAGTTTTACTGAGCACAATGGAAAGACCAGCTTTTGTCTGACATGTGGAATCAAAAAAAGTAATACAACAGGCTCAATTACCTAAATATATTTACAGACTGCTCTTATAAATGTCCTGATATCATCAGGTATTACAGTCTGACCCTGAAAGAACATAAACTTGAGATTTTAGAGAGTTTAGAGCTCAAAAATGCATAGATGTAAGCAAGTCAGGTTAAGCACATAGACAGGGCATTGATTTGGGTTGATTATTAAAGAAAGTGAACTAAGTGTTCACTCAGGAATAAAAAAATAATATGAGAAACATGGTAACTGCCCAGACAATCAAAACCAGAATTACTTTTCTGATACTGGACTAGGGAATTCTGTGGCTATTAAACAGATACTATGTCTCTGACACTGACTGCTGCTTAAGAGTATTAAAATAATTATAGAAAAGTTACCAGAATGCTCATCAGCTCATTCAAATTCTATACAGCTTTATTCTTATGAAATAACATTCAAATGGAAGACAATTTATACTTATATAAATTATTCAGTTGATAACAGTCATTTTTCCCTTTATACCAGACCTGGATGTAAATCAAACCTCAGGATCATTCTCTCACCTTAACAGCTAAATTTGTGTTCTGTCACAAAATATCCCTTCCAAGAAATCTCTTTCAGTTTATTTACAAATTGTTAGGAAGCCACTCTATCAATTTGCATATCAACTGACTTCTAACATCATGACCTTAGGCAATTTGAAGCTGCCAGCTTTTCAAATATTGACAGTGAATAGAAACTGCAGCTATAAAGTCAAGAAAACCCTTTCCAGCAACTTCTAGTCACAGAACGCTGTCTGCCATTAATAACAGGATAATCACATCAACTCTTTAGATGCCCAAAGAGTCATCCACATCATTCATCTTTCTTCTTGCTGTATGCTGGCATCATGCAGCACCACATGGAACTGTCACTCCACAGTTCAAAACAACCAATGCCAAGCTTTTGGAGAAAGTGACATTAACTGCCCCATTTTTTCAGGGTGTAAATGCCAAAAGGGCAGTTTGTGACAATAAGCTTATTAATCCTTTACAGTTTTTTCCCTTTCCACTTAGGAAGTGTTTCAGCAGGGCTCATGCAGAAGCAGACTGAACATAACAGGTTCAGGATTTTCACCACAGATAAGGTTCAAGAGTTTTTCAAATTTTACCTTTGGTTTCCAGAGTCACAGGGTCGGAGTATTCACCTGCCGCTGCTTTGTTGCAAGCTTGTACTCTAAGGTTCATGTATTTTGTATCAAATTTCAAACCTAAAAAGCAAATGTTTACAAATTTGAAATTGTCTTGATTACTGATGACTCTTCCAAGACTAAGATCTATCCCCATGTAACTATCTTTCATTTATCTCCATCTGCAAAAAACATGCTTGAATAGCAGTGTGTACTTCATTTAACAAACAACTTTTGATAAAAATCTCGAAGTCAAAATAACAGAACTGTTATTGTACAAAGTACCCACAACTGATGCGATACAATGGCAGCTTCACTACATGCAGAAAAATGGGTATTCTGCATAACTTACAAGCATAAAGAGTTATATCAGTATTCTTGGGTTTGAAGTATAAAAACCTTTACCTGACAATGTGTATTGAGTAGCTTTAATGTAGTCAACCAGCTCCCAGTGCTGTTCCCCTTCTAGTCGTGGGGGCCCATCAAAGTTGGTTTTCCTATACTCCAGCACAAAATGATCAATTCTGCTCTCCTCATCAGGCATTCTCCATGATATTGTTATGCAGTTGTCAGCAACCAGACATGCTGCTACATCTATCTCTGGAGCTTTAGGGACTGCAGAAAGACAAGCACACAGGTCAGTTTGAAAAAGAGAAGGCTAGTGTAGAGTGGACTTACAATTATGAACCTACATTTGGAATAAACACCACACAGAAAGAGCCCCAAGAAGCAACTTCTGCTCCTGTATCTGTGGAAGGTAAGTTCAGCTGCACCCCCCACACAACATCACTTATATTTATTTCCGTCACGAAAGACACTAATATTTTCCACTAGTTTCTCTTCAGTTACTGAGTTTTCTTTTCTTTTTACCCTTTTGTCTTGAAAGGAGTGGGAAAACAGCTCCTAAGTTCCACTAAAGACTGAAGTTTTGTGTATAGGCAACAGTATTCTACCTCCATGAAATCAAACAGCACTTAAGCCTGTGGAAAAGAAGTTTGGGGAAAAAAAAAAAGGCATTTACATACTATTTGTAGAATCTAAAGGACATGCAAGGAACACTTTTCCTGCAGGAAATTAAAAAGTTTTATTGTTTTCAGTTTGAGCTTTTGGTATCTGAGTAATTTAGACACACAGTACTATAGCAGAAAAAGGAAGAAGATTGATATCCAATCAATTTTCCTCTTAACAAATCAGAGGCCTAATTCAAAATCCTATAAATTTGACAAGGAAAAATGTATAAGAAGAATCACACTAAATAATACCTATATCTAGATGCAAAACTTTATTCACACTTGCTGTTAGGTCTTTGCACTCCCATTGCTGTGCATTGTGCACTCCCATTAAACAGCTGCACTGTGAAAAGCAGGGCAGTAATTGACACCCAGAGCCCAAGACTAGAAAGTGAATTTCTGCCGGGACACTGCCAGCTGACCACTAGGAATTACAGTGGTCATTTACTACACCTGCTACCACACACTGTATCTGCAACACATGAGGCAGAAATGAAAACCAATGCTGCCAAGTCCTTCACAGATTTGGATTCATGACTAGAGATGAAACAACTTTACACCCCTGCCAGCAGTGTTCTTGTCAATATGTTCTCAGTGACAGCCAAGGGCAAAGTGTTTTCAAGTGGAAAGCAATAGGATTAAAAACGCATGAAAGATACACACTGGGCTAATTCACCCAAGTTTACTATCGAACAGGAAGAGATGGATTAGTACACCATTTGTAACATGGTAATATCCCTGTACTAGTGGACTGTCCCTCACCTGCATTTCAGACTGTGTCACCACTCTTGTAAGCAATGTGTAAGTTTACAGTTCCAGACAACACCCATGCACATGAGCAGGACTTTGGGGTGTCACTAAGATTCAAACTGGTATGGACACTCCTAAGAAACCTCAGGTAACTTCACAGAGTATAGAGGAACTGATAACTCCTGAAAACACATGGTCCAGAAGACTCACTCTCACTTCTGAGATCAACACTGTTTTCCAAAACAGTGTCTTGTGTAGAAATTAACACACCGAAACTAGAAAAGGCGTCCAATTTAACATTCAGTGAGTAAGAATGTGTTTAGGTACTCTGAAAAATTTGCTTATTAGGGTGCAAGAGGTGCAATTTGCTTTTGTTTGGTTGGTTTAAATATAGCAACCTGTTCACATACCAACAAATTAAACTCACTGAATATAGTTTTTACCTGGCAAAAACTTCAGAGCTTGGAGCATCTGCTTTGCCAGGGTGAAGTCCACCATCATATGAGTCATACTGTCACTGACTTCTGGTTCCAGAGAGAGGCGGAATGATGAAGCCACCGCGACTCTGAAGCCAAGAAAGCACCATTAGCAAAATGTATTTCACTTTGTCAGTTCCTAAATCCCATTTTCCAAAACAGCAATCAGACAATCTGTATCACTGGAGTCAAACTACTTATCAAAGATTGGAACATTTTTCTAACACATAACTGTTTACCATTTAGCACACTCAAAATATAAAGTTTTACCAATGTGACTGTCTCAGAATAATGGTGTGAGCTACCAGCTTTCCATATCACTAAGCAAATAAATACTAATGAGGTGACTGAAGATAAGTTTATAACTTTTTACTAGTGACAGAAAACCTGGATAAGAAACAAAACAAAATTCACATCACTTGACAAAAATTCAGCAAGTATGAGCAGTTTGGAGTTGTGCAGACTCAGGATCATGTTCATGCATTTCTAAACAGAATTAACAAGCTGATTTTATATCTATCTATTACCTTACCAGGGAATTAAGAGATTATTCAAGCTGCAAATTGGAACATGCAAGCACCAGACCAGTTTTACAAGATACACTAAACACTGAAGACCCTTAATTCAAAGGAAATGCAGGGTCCTGCACCTGGGCAGGAATAACCCCAAGCACCAGCACAGGCCAGGGTGATCTGGCAAACAGCTCTGCAGAGAAGGACCTGGAGGTCCTGGAGGACAAAGAGTTTCCTGACCAGCAGAGTGTCCTGGGATCCTGGAGCGCACTTGGAAGGACACTGCAGGGAGGGATCCTGCCCCTCTGCCCAGCCCTGGGAGGCACCTCTGGAGTGCTGTGCCCAGCTCTGGGCTCCTCAGGGCAGGAGGGACACCGAGCTCCTGGAGCAGAGCCAGCAAAGGCTGTGGAGGTGACAAAGGGCCTGGAGCATCTCCCTCACCAGGAAAGGCTGGGGAAGCTGGGGATGTTCAGCCTGGAGAGGAGCCCCAGCTGAGAGGGGCCCTCAGCCCTGGGTGTCCCTGGCTGCAGGACCCAGCAATGGCAGCAGAGCAACGGGCAGGGGCTGAGCCCAGGAAGCTCCACCTGGACCTGAGGCAGAATTTCTTCTCTGTGCAGTGACCGAGCCCTGAGCAGACTGCCCAGAGGGACTGTGGAGTTTCTCTCACTGGAGATACTCCAGAGCCTGGACACAACCCTGTGCCACGTGCTCTGGGATGATCCTGCTGGAGCCGGGAGATGGAGATCACTGTGGTCCCTTCCAACCTGACCCATCCAGGGATTCTGTGATGCACACCTCCCATTTCCACTCCTGAAATCTTAGCCAAGTACTATTATGAACACTCCCAAGACATTTTTCTACTCCAACTACACTACCAAAACATCCCCCTCAAAAAAACAAGGCTCTCATGTAATTCTCTAACGTTGAAGATACCAGACCATGAAGCAGATTTTGACAGCAACATTGATTCAGACAGCACAGAGATCCCAATTCCTCCCTTGAAAACTATTCTCAACTACAAAGTAATATATACAACACAAAAGTCAACTGCCAAGACTGGAATCCATTTTACACCCACTGGTGTGTGGCACCTTTAGAACACCTAATACATACCCATTCCTGCACTCCACCAGCATGTAAGAGAGATTGTATGCTAACCACAGATACATCAAAGAACACTGAAAACCAAAAAAATCTGGTTGTGTGGAAGGAAGAGGAAATGTAAAATTTAATATTAAAGATATACGCAAGTCAGGAGTGATGAGCTTTGCAATTTTGGGGTATGAGACAATTATGAGACTGAGCTGAACATCATGAAAGACAATTCAATTGATTTCCCAGGACAAAACTCACACTCTGAAATTCAGTATGGGCTGCCCAGCACATCAATGCTCAGCCAGATGGGTAGAGAAAATCCCTCCTTAATGAAGAATAATCCTCTGATTATCAGGAGGGAACAGTGGGCTTCACACAGCTTTTCAACTTCTGCTCAGACACCAGTCTTGGACAGAGGACCACAAAGGATTTGGTGATAATTCCAAGAACCCAGAAGAGAATGCTTATAACTAACAAAAAGTATTAAACAGTCCCATCACTGATACTATCCACTCTCCCTCTGCCCTGCTAAGGACACAAAATTTTTACCTTTGGAAGAGCAAAGATTAAATTAAACTAACAATTACTCATTTTACACAGAAGTTCAGAGAATTTAGTAAATCACTGCCTTCACTGAGAAACCTGTACATTGAAAGCCAACCTATTTGGTCCAAAAAAGCAACAACATCCTGTGAGCTACTTCTCAAAATATTATGTACATCATAGAATGCTTTCTGTACCAGAAGGTCATACTCTTGGAATAGAGTTAACATCCTTCCAAGTGAAGAAAATGGCCTTAGTATTGATTTTGAAACAGCAAAGTTTTACTTCTTAAACAATTGTTCAAAGAAAAGCTACCAGAAATAATAATTTCATGGTCATTAGTGTCACCAGAAGTATTCCAACAGCCACAAGACCTCTTATATTTTGAAGGAAAATTAGCTAGCAAAAGTCTTTAAGTACTTTAAAAATAAAAAAACCAAGATTCTCTCACAACTCAAAGGGGCAGAGTCAGCTTGAAACATCACTAAATTCCAGCTACGAGGTATTAATAACAAGCTTATTAACAATAATAATTATATATATTCAAAGACATAATAATTGCAGCAGTAGTTGATGCAGAGCTCCACTTCCCTGCATCAAAAATATCTTTTTATTTAAAGTTATGGAAAAACCATACTACATGAGCAGCACAGAAGTTTTTAGTTCCCTCTCAGAAGCTGACTCTTTCTAACACTTAGAAAAGAGTCAATGAATTTGATTAAAGCTGACTATGGCCCTTTTACAGTAAATGCATTTTCAAGCATAAGATTAATTCAAAGACACGACAGTGATAGATTTTGTACTGTACCTATCTTTGATCTGTCTGGCAGCCTTGATGCATGTCAGGGAGAAGAGAGAGAAAGTAGTTAGTATTTCCATGCAAGTATCAATGGCAGTAACATGCAAGGAGGCAAAGTACAATCTCTGCTGCATTTCCCAGATTTCAAGTTCAAAGTGAGTTTAACATTTTCATCAAACTGTCCTGTGAAGCATTTTAATAGCATGGGTTAGCACAGATACACTGTAATATCTGGGGGTAAAAAAAACAGAACCACACCAAACCAATTCCAAATTAATCAACTTTCTGAGTGTGATCTTGTATTTTCAGATTTCTCTTAATCAGTTAGAGTTACCCTCCATGGCTTTTTAAAAGAGCTGCAGGACCAAGCCAACGTTATTTAACTGCCATGGTATTTTCTGAGAAAGTAAGGAGTGCTTATCTGTGGCATTAACCATGCCTGACTTGCTGAACTACACACCACAGCATGCATGCCCAGATAAATAAGAAAAAAATAGGACTTATCCTAACTTTTCCTCTGAAAGTTAGGAAGTGTTGTTGGAAAAGTGCAATAAAAAAATCTGTATGTCAGCATTCAAAAATGACAGCAAGTAGTTCTTCTCCAATAATAGCACTAAAGCAGATGCAGAAGTGATGACCTTTAAAAGATCAACCGGCACGTGGAAAGACAAAAATCTCTCTCCTTCAGCAGAAGGAGCTGCAAACCTAAGACAAAAGATTATTGCTGAAGTAGTGAGGGCTTGGTTGTGTCTGTTGAAGCCGTACTTCAACACTGCTCCTTGATCCAGTTGCTCATTCAGATGAATTATCTTCCCTTTCAAAGAAACAAGGATCATCAGGCAGCTTTCCAGTTTGAAGTAAAAACTAAAGAACTTCCCAATTTCTGTCTAAATACAAATCACATTGAAAAAATAAAGAAGAAATCAGGCTTTCCCTGCTACAAAACTGATTATATATTCCTAAAATGGGAAGCAGAAAAAAACCAAACCAAGTGTTTAGAAATAATTTAGCTTAAGAGGTAGCTTAGCTTTACCTCAAAACAAAATTACTGTAAGAACTACTGACTGACTTTCCTACATGACATAAACCAGAGATACTTCCCAACAAAATCCTGAGTTTCATCTCCATGTCTTGTAAAATATGAGGTAACCAGGACTCAACGTCTTCTGCAAGACATTCCCAGCTTCACTTCACTGACTTTAGTTTGCTTCCAGGCTACTAACAGAGAAGGATCAGCCCATGCCAGAGCAGCTGCCCAGCAGTGTCTGGTCACATGCTGCCTAAACACTGAACCCTCCTGCAATATGCCACTCATGTTCCTTTGACTTCCAGGTAAATCAACTTCAAGAATAAAGCCACAAAAATAAAACACAGGGAAAAAAAAATTAAATTATTTATGCTAGTTGTTCCTGAACTGATTTACTGGAGTATCCAAAGAAAATTTGTGAATATACAAGAGTCAGGGCTGGAGCTGCCCCTTCAGGAACACTTGCTATTCCTACCAACAGAGTAATAGAATTAGCTGCCTAACAGCCAAGGCAATATTACCTTAAAATGTCATCCCCAAATGCACAAGTGCAATATCAGTATCAAATCCCACATATTACAGTTTACTAAATTTGATTTTTCTTAATCTTCAGACTCCAAATCTGAAGAGGTTTCCCCCCAGCAAATGCTCAGACAGCTTTCCTTGGTGTGTTTAGAAAAAAAACACTAGAAAGATCTGAAATAGAACAACTTCCAAAAATGTTAAAGCTGCATTTTGCACAGGGTTCAAGAGCTAACTAAATTTTTTGTTACAAGGCAGAAAGGACAACTCCAGCTGAAGAAAACTACTGTTTAGGAACTGCTGCTCTTCAAGGCAATTAATCAAAGCTAACACCCAGAAAGCACAACAGCAGACAAACATGCACCCAAAAGGTAAAACTGAAACAGGAAGACAGCTTTCCCCCTCGCCCTTTTAAACCGATTTGTGTCTTTGTTCCCATTAAAATGTAGAGAGGAAAAAAGCAACTGGGCCTTGGATTTGGTGTGGCTGATCCCACTGCTACCACCAGGATTACTGTAGCAAGTATTAGTGTACTGATTCAGTGGATATGTGGAACTGGTTCTTTAATTTGCAACTATATTCTTCCAGTTAGTTACATGTTACTTCACCCTCCCTTTCTGGGGTCATCAGTGCAATTTTACTTAACAATGATAGTTGTCCAGGAGAAGGAATTTTATTCCTTCCCCATCACCCTGAATAAGAAAACAACCAATTTGTTTTACCAGAAATAGCATAAAAATTCAGGACTACAATGTTTAACTTGGCTTTTCAGCAAAGCAATAACTGTATTTTTATATGCCGGTCTATCCTCACTCTAAATACACCTGGTAAGTTCACAGTGTCCAGGAGACTAATGCAAAGGACATTTCAAATCGAGACAGATGTCAACACCTGCCTCACACACATCCAGGCAATGTTTTCTACCTCTAAGAGCTCCACGGGGTTATTTATGTCCAGTGACTTCATAGCAAGTTCCAGCAGCTCTTCTGAGTTCTCCAGGGCACAGCTGCACTGCTTCTGCTGATCCTGGAGAAAAAAACAGAAAGAATAATGTGATGTATTCCCACCAAAACAGCAGTTTGTGAGGAGCCAGTCCTAGTAACTACACAGGTTTGTAATGCATTTTTGACAACTTATTCCCTTATATAACCAAGGCCTCTGACAGTGCCCTCACTTCACTATGCTTAAAAAGTGCATAGTGATATTTGGCACATCCTACAGCTCCAAGGAGGGCGAAAGCTGAAATCTGACTTAAAAGCCAGATTTAATTTCAATGTCCTCTTTCCCCCAGCTTCAGGGTTTCAGAAAGCAGAGAAATAAACACTTATATTCATGTGCACTACAATTTCTGTTTAAAGGAGTGCACTTCATCACTGAATGACTGAGTAGCAATAGCCTTGAAAAAGGCAGTGACTTTACCAGCTCTGGAAGTCATAAGACAATCCTGAAAATCAATATTGCTGTGTAAAAAATGGGGCTAGCGTAACAGGAATAAAGGAAGTTTAAAAATGCTTCTTTGCAGCTGCAGAATTTTTTCAGGTGTTAATTTATGTACCTCCAGAGCTTGAATTTTACGAGCTTCTTCTTGCTGAATAGCGTTGACCATGCTCCCCTCCATCTCATGTAGGACAGAACACAGACCATCAAATTCCTCATCCAGCTCGCTGATGGCATGAGAGGAGTTTACCTGAGAGGAGAATTGAAAATGCTGTTTCAACTGGAAACAATGCCAGGAAACCGAAGGTCACACAATTCCCCAACAATGTTCTGCCATGACCTTGTGACTGCTTCTCAGCTTATCAAAAAGGGAAAAAAATATTAGGAATTATCAGTCTCCTAAGCAGACTCTACATCAGGACACTAAATGCTGCAATCTGTGAAAATTCCATGATACTCAAACTTGCACAAAACCAGCACACTTGGCAACTTTGTGCCATTCCGAAAGCCTTGATTTTCCTCACACAATTGTATATGGATTGCTAGATGTTTGGAAGGAGGAAGTTGCCCAGCTCCAAACAAAAATATTTCACCCGATGCTAAAAACTGCACTCAAGAAGGCAGGTTTAAAGATTTGCTAGATAATTGCCATTTCTGAAGCCAACCTGACTCAGCTTTAGGACGAAAGAACTTTTGGCTGATTGACAGGCTGAAGGAACCTAAACCTCATCCTCATGCAGATGCTCTAACAACAGTGTCTAACCCTAAACTTGAGCCCAACAATTTGAAACTGGTGAAAAGAGAAAGACTAAAGAATTTTCTCTCAAATACCATTTTTCAGTCCGCCAAACAGAGTAGAAGTCTGAAAATACAGACTATTTCCAACTAATGGCAGACTCAGATCTTGCATCAGATTAAAGATGATCTTTCCCACACAAAATTCTACAAAACCTCTGCACACAAAATGCAAGGCCACCACAATTGTCATCTAGAGACAGAGTTAAAAAATAAAATGTTTTTCTATCTAGCTCCAACATGAAGATGTATTTTGAACTGTATTTTGAACAGCCCATCCTTTAGACACTACACAATTTGAGACTAAAAAAAAGTGCAAAGTTGCCCCCTTTCAGTACAAGCTATGAACCTTAAAAAAATTACCTGAATATTTGATATTGTTTGCTTCAGCATGTCAATGAAGCTGTGAATTTCATTCTTTTTGTTCACTAGAGCACTGACAATCCTCTGCAGGGTCTCCTAGAATTACAAAAAAAAGCAAGAGAAGCTGTAAAAAATTTTCTTGCAATATTTTTCAAATCATCACCATTTCAACATGGATGAAAATTCATCACAGGCATTCCAGCTGCAGCAAATTCAGTTCTGATGGGATCAGAAAATGCATTTTTTTCAGGACAAAGAAATAGTATTAAACCTCTAGGAAGCATTCCACATAATTAAAGGTCTCCAGGTGTTAGTCTGAGAGAAATCAAGAACCTTTATGATACCCCACTGTTTGATATGTTTTTCTACATAAGTCACCTGCACCAAAATACCCACTGGCACCACAGCTTCTCCAGATGAAAATGCTGGTGCTTGTGCAGCCAAACAGAGAACCAATAAAGAAAATTTTAAAAGCTGAAAAAAGGAAACCTAAAAGAAAAGCTGGTATTTCCTCATGTCAAAAGAAGCTAGTGTGAAATAACCAGGCTGACAGTTTATGCGGAATAAATCTGTAAAAGTGATTTGTAAACTTATTCTACAAGTGGGAAAATGTTTTGGGTGAGCAATTTCTATATTCTGATTAAAACTGACCTCAAAGAGGAAAGCTTACTGACAGTTGAGAAAGAGAACTAAGGTTATTTCAGTGATGTGCATCCCAGCTGTTCAAAAAGTAGTAGATTCAGCTTACAAAACACAAACCAAGCCAGCAAAAGTATTATTTTAAATTAAATAAGACCACCAAGTCTAATTTTGTTGAGCAGCTACTCACATATTCTAAGAATTTGACAAAAAAAATATTGCTTGCTACTTAATTTTAAGTAAAGTTGTATTGTTCAAGAATTTTAAGAAAAGTTGTATTATTAAAGCATATCAGGATATGTAAGTAAAAATAAAGGATAAGATGGGGAGTTAACTAAGAATTGTCTGTAATTTAACTCAGGCTGGCTGACAAGAAGTTTTAGAAGCAAATCTAACTTTAAAAAGACAGGTAAACATTGTCTTAATCAATACAGTACTAATATGCTGATCCAGAGTTTCAACAGTTCATCCTAATGTTGTTACTTGATAAAATTCAGGAAACCAAGGCAGAAGGAGATAAAATACACCTTGGAAACAGCCAAAAAGATTTTGCAGAAATTCCTCCCAAAAGCAATTTCTTAATAACCATGTACTACCTAGATCACATTTCTTTGCTCAAAAGCAAGAAATGTTTTATCCTTTCACAACACCCAGAATGAACCTCAACACTACACCAGATTTAAAGAACTTCTCCCCTAATGCTAAACTGTTCTCCTTCCTCTTTCCTTTGACACGTTCCTGGGTAGTTGCCAAAACATCTGTAATAAGATATTTATGGGTACTCCAGCCCCTGCCTGTTTAATAGTGTCATACTCAGGAAGTTAAACCACAAGTAGAAAAAACCAAATTGTAGTGCTTTTACCACAGGTGTTGATGGTGTTACACACAGAGGTAACAGAGCAGACAGCAATGTCTCAAGTCTGGACTCTGGGGGAACAGAAACAAGACCTTGGCTTCTTACAGAAACAGGTACAGAAAATCTTGACCACTTCATTACTGAACCTTCACCTCGCCTGGTGAAAACTGAGCATGTTTGAAGGCAATTCTGTGCACATCAGAACACCAGATGAATAGCCATTGTCCAGCCAGCTGCTTCTGCGTTCACCACTGACCAGAGGCAATTGTTGCCACAGGCCAGACAGCCTGGAGATAAGCCTTAGATCCTATGAGCACAACTGTCAATTTGGATGAACACGGAAAACTCACAATCCTCTTTCAGCACGGATCTTAGGACTTACTCGGCTGCAACACATGGAGGAAAAGTGTTCTTGTGTGCAGGGCTCAACAGTGCTGCTCGGTGTTACAGCTACATCCTGGTTAAAGGAAAATATCTACATGTCAGGAACATTTAAAAGGTCTTTACACATCCAAATGCATGGCAGCAACTGCAAGGCAGCTGTTAAACCAGATTTTCACCTAAAGTTACATTTAGCTGACTACATGTGGTTTGTTATGGCTCTTTTTAAGTAAGCTACCCATTTCTCTGTTATGAAATTCAACCAAGTTGGGTGAAATTTTAATGAGTTTGAATGCTCTTTAAAATTAACCACCAACAGTAGACAGTATTTTTCTAAAACACCAATGCACAAACCACCAGAACAACAAAGGCAGCTTTTAGGAACTATCTTTATTCAATTTCCCAACATAATTTTCTCTTCACGAATATGCACTAAATAGATTTCCTTCCAGACACTGCATACATGCCAAATTAAAAACATGCTGCAATGTTTCCATTTCTTCCTTTAAGGGAAATTTCTGAAAAGCCAGTGTAATTTCAGGGAATAAAGGGTTCTAGAAAAATTACCAATGTAAGCAGCAGATAAGGCCTACATTCTACATTAGTTTATAGAAGAATTTCAACAGCACTAAGCCCAGTAGAGTTTCTTGGTATTTCTGCACTAAAGGACATTTAATTATGTTGCCCACTGATGAATGCAGTGTTTCACAGACTTCTGTTACAAGCAATTCTCTCTGACCTCTATGTGAGGTCAGTTTCAAATGGATTTTCAAAGCATTATGAAATGTTTATTACAGAGCTAATTTTCGCTGCTGCCACTGAGCTTCATGATGCTTTTCCCTTTTGTGTCCTAATCTCACTCTCTGAATCAAATGCATTTTGCTGGGGGAAAAAAAAAAAAAGAAAAGAAAAAAAACCCAAACATGCCACTGGTAAAGCAAGAGTGTGGATGAGCAAAGGATGAAGAGTAAAAAAGGCCAGAAAAAATAAAGCGAAGCCCTACAAGACGTAGTTTGTAGTGTTGCCAGGTGGATAAAAACATCCACCTTCAAAAGCAAGTAACTAACATGACATGGCACCTCTTGAAGCAGACAGGCACCTAGAAAAAACTGAATTTTGATACATTAAACAATCACAGCAATGCTGCATAAGAAACAAAGTTGATCAAGTTCATACTGAAGGCTCATGAGCTGACTGCATGCAGAACAATTTCTGAAACAGTCCTGGATCTAGGACAAAACCAGGAGACATTATAACCTTCATATGCAGATCAAATTTCAAGGAGGTCATGCTTACTTAGCTTCCATTAATTTAATTCCTGCACTTGTCAATACAGTGAGGTTGCCAGAGTTTGAAGAACTTCATACAGTACATTAACAAAATTACAAAATTAACCCTTCGTACAGAAAGTACTTTAAAATACAAGACCCACTGCAGTTTTACTGCTGTATTCAGAACCTCTGGAATTCAAATATGATCAACGATGCTGTGGATATTCTCAGTTCAGCCAAAGAGAAAAAGAGAAAGATTTCTGCCAGGCTAAGCCTGGGAAAAAGTCCGAGAAGAATGTAAACAATCTATTATCTTACTTTCTGTTTATATTGTTTATAGATATGTTCTACCACACTGACCTAAGTCCAGTGTACCAATCAGGTGAAATGTTTTTAATTTACAACCAGTGGAATTAACGTTCACGATGTTTTCGATAAAAGAGAGAAGTGCTTTTGAATAAACACTGATTTTGCCTCCTGAAATCGTACGAGTCATTTCACCCACCCCTGGCTCAGCAGCATCACGACCCCACTCGGAAACATCCACCGAGACCACCCACAACAGGGGCAGTCCTCGTTTATCTTCCCCTAGAAGGGCAAATCTCACACAGAGTAGGCAAAGGCAGACAGACCCAAACTCACAATTTCTACCAGAAATATACTTTTTATGGCACTTCACATCTCGCCTTCCAAAGCACACCTTCAGAGATATCAGCATAAATAAGTTTTATGTAAAATAAGTTACACAGAATTACAGTATTTTGTGATTTAGGGCGTTGCTTGCTTAGGATGAGGAGCTGTATTTGCTGAAGCCTTAGGCTGCCAGCTGTGAGCTCAGAGCAAGGTCTGTTGTGGCTGGGATACAGTTAATTTCCTCAGTAATTTCCCAGTAACTCCTACAGTGCTGGGGCTTGGCTTTAGCAAGAGAAAATTACACCGATCTGTAAATTCCGTTATGAGCACTGAATTACTCGGGCCCCACGTCACACAAACCCGTTCCCAAGCTGAGGAAAGCAGAGTGTCTAGAGAACGAGGAGCCCTTCTGCAGCGAGGGACTGGAAGCCAAGAGGCTGAGACACAACTTTTTGCAGAGGAATATCTGTTCAAGAAAGCCCCAGCCCAAAACAAGCTCGGGTGCGCACCCCTCTGCCCTTCAGTGAGCTCCCCGAGGGCTCTGATGGCAGGCAAGGGAATGAGGGAATTACACGGCAGCAGGCACAGGGGAGGAAATAAAAGAAAAATCCCCAACAAAACCCTTTAATGCATTAGTTCCCTTCAACACAACGGCAAGCAGAAGGGCTTATGCACGCACCATAACGACCATAACAGGAATACGCAGAATGAAAGAGCCCTACACCCGCTGGAGCACTTCAACCCAGAACCGCCAACAGCCAGGGCTGGAACGGCTCAACCCTGTCCCCGCGGCAGAGCAGGCTCAACGGAGCAGGCGACACCGGAACGCCGCCAGAAGGAGGGAGAGACACCCAGGAGGGAAGCGGACTCGGGATCCCCCCACAACTCCGCCAGCATCCCTCCCGCGCGCCGCGCTCTTCCCAGGCCGAGCGCCGGGAAGCGCCGGGTAAAGGCCGGGAAAAAGCCGGGCAAAGCCCCGCCGGCCTCGCGGGCGGCCGCGGCCCCCGCCCCGCGGAGACTCACCCGCTCCTCGTCCATGGCCGCGGGAATGCGCGCCGCGGGAATGCGCGCCGCGGGAATGCGCTCCCGTCCTGCGGAGCGAGCGCCCGCGCACCGGGCCCGGGATGAGCGCCCCGCCCCGCGCGCGCCCCGCCCCGCGCGCGCCCCGCCCCGCGCGCGCCCCGCCCCGCGCGCGCCCCGCCCCGCGCGCGCCCCGCCCCGCGCGCGCCCCGCCCCGCGCGCGCCCCGCCCCGCGCGCGCCCCGCCCCGCGCGCGCCCCGCCCCGCGCGCGCCCCGCCCCGCCCCGCCCCGCCCCGCCCCGCCCCGCCCCGCGCGCGCCCCGCCCCGCGCGCGCCCCGCCCCGCGCTGCCGCAGGTTCGAGTCCCGGCTCCGGCGCGGCCGATCCGTTCGCCCTGAGAATACATCTCGTCAGTCCATCCCGATAGCTGCAATCCATGGCTCCAACCCATATAAATGCCTCCAGGCTCGTTCTGGTGGTGCCCACTGGCATAAACTTAACCAGAACTTCCACCTCAGTTTTTCCTCTGAGGATGGCCGGGCACTGCTCGGCTCACCCACCAGATTTCTTTGGGTCTCCTCCAGCACGTCTCTGTTGGAGAAGCTGCTTCTGACCTGTGGTCTCGGTGACTGCCGTGTAACAGGACAATACTGAGACTTTGTGGGCATTCATTCTTTTCCTTACTTGTTATTTTCGGTTTAAAAGGAAATAAAGAGCGTGTGCATCTAACAGTGTATTCTTCATGTCCAATGGCATGGATTTCAATGGGGAGGCATAACTGTGCAACTGAAGGAATAATGATGCTTAAGTGCAGGGAATTATTTAGAAGTGAACAAAGAAAAATTCATGGAGAACCATTAAACACAGGAAACAATGGCAGTCAGCTGTGCAAAAAATTACTGTGCAATGCAACTTACCTGTGCTCAGCACTTGAAATGCTCGTGCCCTAAGTGACCAAGAACGTAGGAAGTTGTCTAGGAGACCCTGTGACATACTACACATCTATAATGCAGTCTTTCTGTGTGGAAGGCTGCCTCTCTGAAGACATTCAAACCCCATCTGGATATGTTCCTGTGTCACCTGCAGTGGACGGTCCAGCTGGGCTTGGGAGCAGAGCCTGAGCCCCCTGGCTGTCCCCTCCTGTCAGGAGCTGTACAGAAACACAAGGTCCCACCTGAGCCTCCTTTCCTCCAGGCTGAGCCCCTTCCCAGCTCCCTCAGACTCTCCTGGAGCTCCATTCCCTTCCCCAGCTCCATTCGCCTCTCTGGACATCATTCCATGATGTTTGTATGAGGTTGGACGTCCTGTGAGGCAGCTTTACTTTACCTCACATCTCACTAATCCCATTTTAGGAAGTATTTTTTTCCCAAAGCTGTGGTGTTGGAAAGGAACAATCACTTCATGATGATGTAATCTGGCAGAGATGCAGCAACCGGGCTGGAGTGAAGCGTGGTGGTTTCCTGGCACCTCTGTTCTGGAATTAAAACGCAGCACTTGTGGCATGGATACAGCAGTAGGAGTCCACTTCCAGTGTGGAAATTCATCACCGTGGGGAGATTGTGCCCCCTGCCAGTGAAGGTGGCAAAGGATGCCTCTCTGAGGCCATCTCTGCCTCTGTGTCCACTCCCACTGTGCCTTCCCCCTCAGCAGCACGGCACAAATCCAGGGCAAGAGGATGCAGCAGCATTGCTCCAGTCTCCCCAGCTCCATCCAGAGACCTCCTGGGACTGCATTCACTGCATCAGGTTGGGCCTTGACTGTGGTTTGAATATTCATGTCATCTTCCAAGTACTTTTATTTTTTCCAGTTAGCACCCACAGCCTGGGCTGGTAGTGGTAGTTTCCATTTGCAGCCAGTCAGAAGATGAGGAGAGAAAACCGTGACTGGTCATGCCACACCTCAGGCTGTTCAGAGGCAAGGACAATGACCGTGACCATATGCCCATGATTTGAGGTTTTCCCCAAACATTTTAAAAACAAAATACTAAAATCTAAAGGGATTTTTCATCTCCTGTCCTGGGAGGCAGTGGGGACATAAAGAGTGCCTGTGGTCAGACACCCAGGGTACCCATGACACTGAAACCCTCTGCAGTGTATTGGGGTGGGTGATTAAATTGATTTCTGCAGTTGTGGGCCCACTTCTTAATTCCAGATTGGATCCTGTGGGAAGATTCAACCACAAATTCCTTTCTAAGCTGCAAAAGGAGGGGAAGTGTCACCATGGAGAAATATTTCCACGGTTTTGTGGGTTCCTTCAGCAGGAGGGCACCGAGGTGATCAGAGGGGTTGAACACATCTCATACAAGGAAAGGCTGAAAGAATTGGGAGTGTTCAGCCTGGAGAGGAGAAGGCCTGGGGGAAACCTAATCCCCATACCTGAAGTAGCCAACAAGAAAGACAGAGAGAATTTACAAGGATTTAGGGTGACAAGACAAGGGGGAATGGCTTCACACTGGCACAGAGCAGGGTTAGATTGGGTGCTGGAAAGAAAATTCTTCTCTCTGAGGGTGGTAAGGTCTTGGCACAGATGGTGATGCTAGAGGGGTTAAAAAAAGTATCTTCAGAGTTAACACGCAATGTCTTTTAGGCCAAAAAGAAATGTCACACACAGAAGACCCAAAGGAAATAATGGCAAGAAATTAGAGGAGGAAGAAATACTTCAGCCCCCTAAAACAATAATGGGCCAACTTGGGTAACCACCGAATAATGCAAGTAGAAGTTGCACTTTACCTATCTCCATGCAGGGTGGTGAATTAGATGCATCTCCTTATCACATTTTTATTTGAAAAAAGGGGTAGAATTTTAAGGAAGGATTTTTTCCCCAGAGCAGTTTTCTTCTCCCACCAAACACAGTGCTTCCTTACAATTAACCCCTGAAGCATAAACCAAGAGTTAGCCTCACCTGGCCACCTCCTAAAAGCACTTACTATCTTGAAAGTCACAAGAAATCGACTATTAGAACTCTATCCTTGCTGATAAGATAAGGCTGTTGTGTTTTTTCAAACAATAGCCAGACTGCAGCACTTAGATTTATTTGCAGTGCCAGATAAATCTATGTAACGTGAGAAGAAGAAGGAGCAGGTTGTGTTTCTGTATGGAAGAAGGTTTGGAAGTAGTTAAAAATTATACAACTCTTTCTGAGAAACCAAGCTAGCCAAATGACAGGAGAGGAAGAAGGCCTTTATGACACAGTAAATGTTATTTGAGCTGGCTTTGAGAAAGGCTGGACCCTGTGGCGGCTGCTACAGACCTTAGAGCTGCCAAATGTGTGACACAGTGTGGCTCTGGCACCAACAAACCCCTCTCCTTTTGCAGCTCCAGTTCACTGTCACTGGGGAAAGGCTTTTTTTGGGGTGGTTAAACCAACCCCACAGCCATCGGCCTGGAGCCCTCCTGTGTTTTTTGGGGGTCAGTAATTGAACAAAGCAAGGAGTGAGTCACAAACTGCCTTAGCAGGCTCTTCATTGATGCAGGCTTTTCTTGATGCATCAACCTTTTCCTACATTTCCCTATTTTGAGAAGGCCAGGAGCCACCAGCACAAGCAGCCAGCCAGAGGGAGATGGTGGAGCAGCAGAGACGCCTCTGTGCATAGGACATGAAATAATCTGAGAACAATAAAGACTTCTCCAGCTTTCCTCCCATCCAACTACCTGGAAATGGCTGAGCTGCCAGCAGGGAGTCACTGTGGGTGGGCCAGGAGATCATGACAGTACTTGTTTATCATTTCATTACCTTGATGAACAACAAAGCCTCAAAAGTCTGTCTGTCTGTCTGCTGATGGCTCGTTGTCTTCGGATGTAATTAATGCAGTGTTTCTATCATAACCCAAGAACAAGAGATTTGTGAAGTTCCCTGCTCCCCACTAGCAGCTTCTGCTGCCTGTCCTGGAGGGTTCTGCTGCAGAGCAAGAACAGAGGACTGTGAGCAGAGGAAAACAGGCTTTTTTCAGAACAAAACAGTTCTCTGAATCAGTCACTGCACTGAAGGAGACACAGTAAGGTTTTATTTATGTGCACGCAGAGAAAGCTGTGACTATCAAATCTTCTCTATTGTTTCCACAGTAGGCTCTGCACCTATTTAAAATTAAAATCTGCACACAAGCACAGCTCTGTGATAAGAACTGTGTGTTATGTACCTATACTTATTAGAGATTTTTCATGGAATTTCTTAGTAGTAATTTCCAATTGGAAATAGAGGAAAGTAAAATATATTCTGAAACTTGAACAACTGATTTTTCTCTCCTGGAAATCCCATTAAAATCCACTGCCTTTCTAGTTTTATACACTTATTGTGGTTTTAACCCCAACCTGGCAACCCACCATCACAAAGCCACGCACTCAGTGCCCCACCAGCTGGATGGGGAAGAGAATCACAAGCGTCAAAGTGAGGAAATTTGTGGAATGAGGCAAAAAAAAAAAAAAAAAAAAAAAACCTCAATCCATGAGATTTGAATTGCTCTTCACTTAGTGCTACCTTCATGCCCACAATAAATATAGTGTCAAAAGAGGGTTTGAATCTTTAAAAATAGTATTTTTATCATTTAAAGTGCTGTAAGTCAGTGGTGAAGCTGTCTCCAGTGGAACTGAAAGGAGGGAGGAAAAAAGTTTAGTGAGATCGATCTAAAACCTGCAGTCACCACTTAGTACATCATAAATTAGGATAGCTGGGATGAAATATTTCTGTTCTCAACTCCAGCTTCACATCATCAGTGTGACAGAAAAACTTGTGAGTCTGAATCCTTTAAGAACACATGCTGTACCAGGTAGCAGAGTGGCTGTGCTAGCTCTTCCCCCCTTGCTCTCTGCAGCCTGGAGTTCAAACTTAAAAAAAGAAATGCAGCATGGAGCACTTCCTTAGTCAGTCACAGCAGTGAGACTTGGAAGTTTTGCTGTTTTCCTGGGTAGAAACCTGATTCCTGTAAGCATAGTTAGCTAGGAAGACATAGGAAGACAGTGGGTGCAAGACAGGCTGCCCATAGGAGCCCTGTAGCTCCTGGAGGAGAGTAATTCTGATCTGGTGAAACCACAGCCTCTTCCAGAGAACATAAACATCCTACCCCATGCAGATTAATTTTGTGGGTTTTTGTTGAAAACACCTGTACATGCTCCTGGTACTCCTTACGTTCTTACAAATAGTTCTTAACATTTAAAAATTTCCAGAAGAAGTGACAGAGAACGATACCCAAATGAATCAGTTAGACATCCTGTGGTCTCCAGAGTGCCCTTCACTGTTAAATTCCACATTCCTTTCTCTGGTGTGAAACCTAGGGATATGGAAACAGGAGACAACTTCCTTTCACACTCTTGATATTGTTACCATGCACGACTTTCCCTTGAACACCACACACCATTTCACATTCGTTTTTTAAGTTAGCTCCTTTGTCAGAGTGTGGCCTCCTTTTGAGACAAACTCCTGCCACGGCACCAGAGATATCACAGAGACCCTCAGAGCTGTGCCTGGGTCACAGTCTGGTTCAGATCAGAAGAGTGATAACAAAAAGTGCATTTGGCTGCAGGGAAAATAGGTGCTGCATGTTTTGGGTACCTAAGCCTGCAGAAAACAGCCCTTCAGTGCCACAAGTACCAACAAAGCTCATGGTAGCCAGGACTGAAAGAAAATAGACGTTCTCCATCCTTGCAAATTGGCCTGGCATCAAATTCCATCAACAATGCCTGAGAGAGAGAGGCTCTTGGGAGAGAGGAAATAGTTGTATAAACATTTATTCTATAAATAGAATATACCAAATTAGGCAGAGGCAGAGCATGAGAGCTGCTGGAAAGGAACAAAAGGCTCAATACATGGACTGTGGTTTAGGAGTCACCTGCCCATGAAGCTGAAGCCCAAGTCCAAGTCCTTCAAATCACATCACTTTGCCTGTTTCTAACATTACTCCTCTCATGCTAAAGCACCTATTTGGAATAAGCTTTGACACACCTCAGAGGGCAGGGAATAAGTACATTTTCTTAGCCAGTGGCTGTGAAGGCTTTGCTCAGAGCCACACAGTCAGAAGTCAATTTATATTTTAAAACAAGGTTTGAGATGCCCTGCAGCCAGCCAGCAAGAAGGCAGGCAGTGAGGAGATAAACTGCAGAGGAGCTGAGGTAAGAAAAAGAGGGGAAAAGAAGAGAAAGGGAGATTTTTCAGCTGGCATAATAACAAGCACACTTGGGGAAACGGGTCTGCACCTGCCTGGTTTTTTCATGTAGCAGAAGATAAGAGGAGAAGAGAAAACAAGAGCTCTCCCCTTCAGGGAGAGAAGAGCTGGCATACTCCAGTGGAGAGGCCAGTTGTGGTTTGGAAGAGAAGGAGCATAATTAATGAGGTTTGTAAGGCTGTCTGCACTTTTGCTGGGCTATACAGTCAGCTGCACTCCTCTGGCCATTAAAGACTAAGGAATACTATTTCTCCAGCTTGTCACGTGGACCTCCCGTTTCTTTTTCAGAAGTCCCGAAGCAAACTGTGTGCAGAAGCTTTTGCCTCCATGGCAGACTGCTGCTAGGGCCAGGGCCACCACTGATGTCACTGATTTAACCCAGCCATCAACGAGCCCAAACAAGCTCACTCACTGTACCTGCAACAGGACTGGGGAGGGAATTAGAAGGGTAATGGGACGAGATAAATACAGTTTAATAAGGAAGGAAAAACCACACACACAAGGAAAGCAAAACAAGGAATTCATTCACCCTGGGCAGGCAGGTGTTCAGCCATGCCCAGAAAGCTGAGCTCCATCAAGGTGGCTTGGGAAGACAAAGGCCATCACTCCGAACACGGCCCCTTCCTCCTTCTCCCCCAGCTCTGCTTGCTGACCCTGACACCACATGGTCTGGAATATCCCTCTGGTCAGTTGGGATCAGCTCTCCCAGCTGTGTCTCCTCCCAAATCCTTGTGGATCCCCTCACTGGCAGAGCAGTGTGAGAAGCAGGAAAGAACTTGATGCTGTGCAAGTTGTCTTCAGCAATAAAAAAAAATACGTAGTTTATCTAGATTGTTTTCAGCAGAGGGCCAAAACAGCCCTATCCAGTAGCCTAGCTGCTCTGAAGAAAATGAACTTTACAGCAGCCAAACCCAGGTGATACGTGCTGGTGGATGGCAGGGTGCACCTTGCAGGACACAGGTCCCTAAAGCTCCTTCACAGCAAGGATTAGTTTCTGTCCTCTTAATGGGCTCAAGAACTCCTAATCCCGGTTTTGTGCTGCCGGCTGGCTTGCCCTCCTCACGGAGCTTCCCCAGGAAGGAGAGGCGGCTGGGGGGAGCGCCTGCCACCCTGCCTGGTTGGAAAAGTGCTTGGCCAGTGGCTGCCAGTGCCCAACTGATGACACTGTGTCCCAGGCAGGCTGCCCAGCTGGAGGAGAAGGCGATTCACCCGTGCCTGGCTGGAAAAGCCTACATGCCTTTTTTGGCCAAATGGCTTTTCTCTGGCATTTATATGTAATAGTGTTTTTACCCGATCCTCCTGGGGGCATAACTTCTTCTGAAGTAGTTGCAGTTTTGCTCAGACCGACAGAAGTTGTTGGGCCCATCTGGACAGCTTTGTCAAAGGTCGGAGGGGCAAAGACAAGCCAGAGAGATGGAGGGCTTGAATTTGCCAGCACTTGTGCTGGCTTTGACATGGTCTGCACCATCCCAGGTGTTCTGCCACACCACCATAAGACCTGAGTCTAGGTTTTGCCTCTGAATGAAATGTAGACAAAGTGCTGCTTCTATTTATTGTTGTCTATTTTTGTTGTCTTGTGAAGAATGTGGTGCTAACAAGGGACTCTTCATCTTCTACTTTAATGCTACTTGAAAAGTGAAGTTCAAACCCACCCTACATAAGAGTCTTTGTTTAAGTAATTTTAAGGTGATATGGTTAAAAGTACTTAAAAGTGTATTCCTTCACTCCACTTTGCTTGCTGAGGGGGTCAGTGCCAAGAGCAGTTGAAAATCCCACCAAGACATTTTATAGGAGTGGCACCCCTTGTTTCTTCCACAGAGAAAGGAGTTGCACAGATGTGCAAGGAAATAGCAAAACACCCACTTTAACTGCTGCCAGCAGAAAGCAAGGAGATTAAAGCTTTAAATAGCAGCATAATTTCTTGGCCATCAACTGATCTTGTAAAAAGCAGGGCAGATATTTCAATATACTTCACTATCAGAGCAAGCCAGAGTTGGAAACAGCTTCCGTTCTTTTTTCCTTTCTCTGATTCTGATGTTTAATCTGTGAGACAGACAGATTTTATATCCAGATTGACAAGTGACAGAGAGAAAGAGAGAGAGGTGGAAAGGTGAGGAACTTTGTCCCAGGTTTCAGAAGCAGAGTTGGGGTGTGCAGGCATGGCTGTGTGACACCTCAGGTGTGAGATGGAGGCGAAGTGACATGAAGGGAAGGTCTGGGTGGAGGAGAGGTGTAGATCATACAGATAATGCAAGGATCGAATCATACACATTGTGCAACACTTGGGTGCTACCTGCATGCAGGGAGCACTGAGTCACACAGCTTATCTCAGAACAGAGCTGTCATCAGCAGGATCTTGCATTTTTCTGGGGACTATTTTTTCTGTCACAAGTTCTCAGCAAACTAACTGGTTTGTTAGAGCCAAACCAGCCATTTGCTGGTTTGTTAGAGGCCTAGAACAGATGTAAAATAGAGCAGTGTGCTCCAGGAGGGAAACCAGAGGAAGGAAAAAAAATGTCACCATTTCCTTTTAGAGAGTTGCATTCAGTATCCAGCTGGAACAGTGGGAGCACCATTGCTGTGGGGTTTCCAAAGCCAGGAGCTGCTGTGTATCCATGCATGCTGTGGGAACCAGTGGTACACTGCCAGGACATTAAATTCAATTCCCTAATGAGCTCTCAGCTGCTATCAAGATCCAGCAACCCAAGAAAACTCAATTTTGCAAGGATCTGCAGAGAAATGGGCAGGTCTGGTTTGGTTTCTTGATCATGCCTTGGGTAAAGAGCAGGCCAGGAGTGTCTCAGAATAATAAGTATGCATCAACACACACAAAGTTGAAGCAAATGCAATTACGTATGGAGGATTTTGCAGAGCTGAGACTAACACTGGGTCGCTGCAGGTTCATGAGGGAAGCTGTGGGCAGCCTAAAACCTTTGCAGGTGGCTCTTATAACCATACCCTCCTGGCTGTGCTGGGACAAGGGTACCACACAGAAAGTTTGCTCTTCAGCACTGGTGTGAGCACAGCGCCCTGCAGAGAAATGCTTCTTGCTGGCAGCCCATGATGAAAATTGCTTCCTGGCTTCTTTGTGACACTGCTCAAATTCCCAGTGAGTTTCAGGGAACATGCACTTACTGTCATGCTGTTTCTGTGTCAAAATTACTCAGCAGTGTGTTTAAAATGTGGTTATGATAGAGCATTATTATACTTATGGGTTTTACTTGCTACTAAGCCATGTATTTCACAGCCACAATGGTGTATCTATAATCTATAATATATGTAATAATATATAATAACATATAAATGGGTAATATCAGTATCAATTATATTACCCATTACTCGTGGCATTAAACACTTCTCTGTAATGAAAAATTACTTAGTGATATAATATTATTATAATATTAAAAATTATAATATAAAATATTAAAGTAATAATATTATATCACTATAACATTAGTGATATTATTATTTCATGGTAGCTGGGGAGTACCAAAGCCCACTGAAGCTTTAGCACAGGCTGTAAAGACTCCTGGAGGATAAATCAGGCTTAGTGTTTTGTTACTATGACATAGACCCCAAAGCAAAGCATGTACCACGGATACTGGGGGGCGTCTATTGAACCTGTAGACCAGAAGGTCAACCTTTTAGCATTTCAAGGGAAATGTAAAAGATATCAACAATTAAATAAATAGTCCTTCATAATTATGAGTGAGGGAATGTATTGTGTGATAGCCAAGCTGTTGTGGCTGTCACAAGAGTTTATAGAATGTTAATTTGCTCTGATATTATCTTTTTTCCACCCCACTGTATTTTAACAGGTCATCAGAAACTGTGTCTCAGAATCTGAGGGGTTAATGCTCCTGAGTGCCCTGATAAGCCCTGACCCCCACTTTGGGGCTGCCACAGTTCTGGGAGTCCTACTGAGCCCAGGCTCCCCTCAGGAATGGATGTCCCAGCCCTAGGGGTGCTGCAAAGTTTAAGAGACCCCCTAAGAAAAGAGAGCATCCTGCCTGGGGGTGTCCCAGGGCTCCTGCCCAGGAAAAAGGGTCCTGTGAGGGTCCGAGGCCACACTGCTGCCACCCCAAGGGGCAACACTTGGCCGTGCCGCGGCCACCTTGTCCCTGCGGAAGCCACCACCACGCCCCAGCAGTGCCCCAGCCCTGTCCCCTTCCAGCAGCTGTCCCCGTCCCTAAACCCCAGACTCCTCCAGCCCCGGATCGAAGGCTCCCAGCCCTGCAGCGCCCTGGTGCGGGCAGAGAGCGCTCAGGAGCCGCGTTTATTCTCCCGCAATAGGAGTTTATTAACAGAGACGGGTACAAACGGTCCTAACAGCAGTCAAACGCAAAAAAAAAAAAAAAATCATAACAATAAACAAGCAAAAAATAATCATATCAATAAGCAAAACTTCATAACAATGGACAATAATTATTTCTAGCAATAAACAAACGCAAACACAATCGTAACGCTAAATACCACCCAAGATCCATCCGAACAAACCAGCCCAAGCCGAGGTGCATCCCCGGCCAAGGGAGCCCTTCCTCCAGCCCCAGCTCCGGCGTTCCCCCGAGCGCTCACGGGTCTCGCCCGCGCTTGAAAAGCGCCCGGCGGCCGCGCTGTCTCTGCCTGCGGAACCTGTGCAGCTCCTCCCTGAAAGCCGGGTCCTGCATGGGCCGATAGTCCCGGGGCTCGCAGTGGTCCTGCAAGCCACGGCTCCGTCAGCCCCCGCAGCAAAGCCCCCGGCCCACGGCACCCGTCCCGGGCCAAAGCCAGCGCCCCCGGCCCGGAGATGCCCTCCCATGGCAGGGAAGGGGCTCGGAGCAGCGCCGCCCCTCCCCACTGCCCTGCGCCCCCCGCCCCAGTTCCTCCTGGGGATACCTGGGGACACCGGCAGGGGACTCACCGGGAACTGGAAGAAGAACTCGCGGTACCCGCCGTTCAAGACGTAGAGCTCGGGGTAGTGCAGCTGCGGGTACCTGTGGCAGGAGCGATCCCTCTCCCGCAGGAATTTGCACCTGTGGCCGGGCAAAGCCCACAGCATCAGCCCTGTGCGGGGGCCCCGGCCTGCCCGGGGGGCTGGGACATCCCTGTGTGCCCCCCGTGCCCTCACTCACATTTTGGGCCCCCGCTCAACAGAGAACTCGCAGTGGAAGATGACGATCACCCTCTTGCCGGCGTCCTGGGCCACGATGGGCTGCTCCAGCAGGGATTTCTCCACGTCCCGCTGCAGCGGCAGGTTGACAGCGCCCTGGGTGGGGAGACACAGGCGCCTTTTTCCCCCTCTGCCTCCAGTTTCGTTTTCTGCAGGGGTCCAAGGACGCTGCCACTCCCCTCCTTTTCCCCCCACCATCATGCTTCTCTTTCCAACTGGGAATCAATCCTTTAGCGGGTTGCCATGGTGTGTTCCAGGGGCTGCTCTGCCCCTTCGGGCGGCTCTGGACCCTTCATGGGGGGGCTGTTCAACCCCTCCGGGGGGTCAGAGGGGCTCTGGTGGGGCTGCTTCACTTCTGAGAGTATCTTTGGAGTTGCCGCTTTATCTCTCGGACGCCACTCCATGGAATCCCGGGGTATCCAGAATCCTCCGCTCAACCTCTGGTGGTGAGCTCGTGGGGCTCGGACACCTCCCTTCCCTCCCAGCCCCGGGGCAGCTCTGACCTTGATGTGGCCCCCCTGGTACTCGTAAGGGTAGCGGCAGTCCACGACCACGCTGCGCTCGACGAAGCTGCTGTAGCGCCCCGTCAGCACCTTCTCCAGCTGCGGGGGGAGTGCATCACCAAGGGGGAACACACGGGGCCCGGGGGGGGAACAGGAAGGCAGCCCCTCGGGGGGCTGCGGAAGGATCGCTGTCCCCTTACCGTGTCAGGAGAGATGTACTTCAGGCTCGGATCCTTCCCCTCCACCGTCGGCAGGAGGTAAGGCTGGAGGAGACACGTCTTGGGCTCATCGCCGTCCCAGGGCCGCCTCCCGGGGCAGCTGTCCCCCCAGCCCCGGAGCCCCCCGTGGCCGGTTCTGCAGCCCCGGGCGGGGAAGGGGCATGTGCCACATACACATGCCTGTGGCACGGAACGGAGCAGAGGAGCAGTGATTGGGCTCTTCACCCGCTGCAGGCTGGGCAAGTCACAGCCCCAAGACCCTGTGTCCACAAGCAAGGGCCACCAGCTTGCTTTGGGCTCTCTTTGGCGGCACTGTGGGGCTCCGATGGTAGTCCCTGCTCAGAATAACGGGGGCAGCGCCCCCAGAGCTGCCCCATCCTCGTGGCCCTACCTTGGAGAAGTCCCCAATGAGCTCCTGGTCATCGTTGGCCAGCAGGTTCTCGATCTCCTGGAGCTGGACAGACCCACAAGGCTCCAGCCACACTCCCTGCAGAGGCACCAACCAAGACACCCCCAGATGTCATCAGGGGCTCTGGCACAGCTAGACAGTGGCCCAGTTCTGCCAGGGACAGGCTGGCTCTCCCCCGACACCTTCCCCATCACCCACCGGCTCCAGGGATGCCTCCTGCTGAGGGCTGCCGGCCACACTCCTCTGCCGCTTGGCCTCGGAAGGGCTGTCCCTGTCCGAGGGCCATCTCCGCTTCGGGACGGGCCCGGGGACACTGCCGGGCACCGAGGGCGCACGGAAGAGCTGCCGGCGCTGGTCCGGCTTCCCCGGATGCTGTGGAAAGAGCCCGCGCTGTTGCCTGGGGGTCTGGCAGGGCTGGTGCTGTTCACCAACCAGTCCCCGCCTCAGGGTCCTTCGGCCCCAGACCCCTCTTCGGACACGCCGAGAAGGGACTGTGGGGCCCCATCCAATGCCAAAAGTGGCCATGTACCAGCATTGCCTCTTCCTTCTTTATCACTGGCGTGGTCACCGGCTTCTCCATTCCCTGGGGCACGGTGGAATCACGGTGCCACGGCAGCACCTGGGGAGACTGGGGGGAGAGGCAGAGATCGTGAAGGGGATAAGTCCTGCCAGCTGCTTCCCACCCCCAGACAGGGACGAATCCCGTACCCAAGGTCCATCCACCTCTAAGTTCCTTGGAGGTTTGGAGTCACAGTGTGCTCCCCAGCCCGCCCATCTCCCACACGCACACGCCTCCGCGGAGGCTGGAGCTGCCACTTGCTCATCTACTCGTAGCTCCCCTGGAGTGCTCCAGCCTCTCTCACCGGCTCTGGTGTGCCGCCTGGGCGCTTGGCAAACAGGTCCCTCCTGGCAGCCCCGTGGCCGGCGGGCAGCCGGCTGCGCTGGCCCAGCTTCTGCAGCTTCTTGGGGACAAAGCCCTCCTGCAGCGGGGGGGACACGGCGTCAGCATCCCTGTGCCCCCTCCCTGACCCCCCAGGTCTTGCCGCGCCCCTCACCTCATCTTCGGGCTCGTCCTGCCACCGCCGCACTCTGTCCCTGCTCATCTGGAGCTGGGAGATGGTCTTCCGCACCGGGCTGCCTTCCAGCTGCCACTGCTGTGGGACAGCCAGGGTGTGAGCAGTCCTGCACAGCCCTGCCTCCTCTCCTGGCTTCATCCTCCTCATCTCGGCTCGGCTGGAGAATCGGCAGGATCCTGCACAGCCTCCAGCACTCACCGGCAAGGAGCGGATTCTATGGCGAAGGAGCTTCCTGCTGCAAGAGCCGGGAGAGGAAAGAATCGAATGACTGCAGGTGTCCCGGACTGCTATGTCCCACTCCTCTGCCATTGTCACCTCCATCCTCTGTGTCCTCAGGGTGGGGTAAGACTCCCTCCCCCCCCAGGGCTGTCAGAGCTCCCCAAAGGGACCTGGGACAAAAGCACTTCCAGGCACTGAGCGAACACCGACAGCCTGAGTTGGACCCCAGGAGGGTCACTGGCACAGCCTGGCTTTTGGGTCTGGGACAGGGACAGCCTGGGCACGTGGACAGCCTGGCATTCCCGTCCTGCCCCAGGGACAGAGCCCCTTCATGTACTCTTTGAGAGCACTGCCAGACTCCGCGATGGTTTTCTGGAAGCAGCGGGGAGAGCAGAGATGGGATTTACAGGGAATGCCGTCCGCGTCCCCGCCCAAGCAGCCCAGGTTGTCAGCCCCCAGACACAGACTGGAGGTCACCGCCGGATGCGCAGCCCCCAGCCGGGCTGAGACCGGGCCCTGCTGCTCGGGAGAGGCAGGGCAGGGAAAGGGGCCTGGGGGACACGGGGATGGGGCCACTCACTCTTCTTGCACGGCTGCGGAGCTCTGCCACGTGTGGGAGTCCGGACCCGATCCTGCGGGGGGAACAAGGGACAGGGGTAGCCCCGGTGTGGAGATCGGGTCCCGGCCCCATCCCGGGGCCCCGGGCAGGACGGGACCGGGCCGGGAGCTGCCCGGCAGACGGGTGGCAGCGCCGTTGGGAGCAGCGGTGCCGCACGGAATGTCGCGTGTCACCCTGAGCGGGGACCCCAGCGGATCGGTTCCTGACTGAGCCCCAGGCAGTGCAGTGTCCGCTCCTGCCCAGCGCTCCCCACAAGCTGCCCCGCCTCGACCGCCTCGTCCAAGCCCTGCCGAGACACCCCCGAGCCCCCTCCGACACCCTCGGCACGACCCCGGGGCTGGGGCCGGTTGCGGACAGCTGCGGGGCGGAGCAACCGCATCCCTCACCTGCATCCGTGGGCTGCGGGGAGAGCGAGTCCCGGGAAGCCACCGGCTGCGGGGCCAGCGAGTGCCAGAGCCGCGGGAGGGGCGGCCTCCCGTGCCGCCTCCTCGGGGTGTCCCGGTGCCTGCGGGCGGTCGGGTCGGGTCAGTGCCCCGGGTGCCCCGAGCCCCTTGCTGCCCTGGCGGGTCGGGGGCCGGAGCTGAAGGAGGGCATCCCAAAAGGCACGGCCCCACACGGCCGTGTCCCGCCCGAGGAATCTCACGCGGGGCGGGCGGACAAAGCCAGCCCGGGGCCCCGCGCACCCCCTCACCTGTCCGGGCCCGCCGGCTCAGCCCTGTCCAGCGGCGTGAGCGGGGCCGTGCCCGGGGACGCCAGCGGGGACACGGCCACCATCAGCCCGGGCAGCCCGCGGCCGCCGCGCAGGGACATGGCCCGAGCAGGGAGCGAGCGAGCGAGGCTCGAGCCCCGGCAATGACCGGGGTTAGGGGACAAGAGATGACAAGAAGAGGTGAAAAGAGATGACGGGTGACAGGGGGAAGTTGGAAAGAGGCGGTGAGAGGCAATAAAAGGTGACCAGAGGTGACCAGCGGTGACCAGAGGTGACCAGCGGTGACAGGTGACACCGCTTCTCTCCTGTTTACAGCAATAACAACAGCGGCACCCGCAGCCAATGAGAGGCCGCGGCGGGCACGAGGGGACGCCGCCGGCCAATGGGAGGCCGCGGAGGGCGCGAGGGGGACGCCCGCCGGCCAATGGGAGGCCGCGGAGGGCGCGAGGGGGACGCCCGCCGGCCAATGGGAGGCGCGCGGGGCGCTTGGGGGCGGAGCCCCAGCCGAGGGGCGGTTTCGGCGCGGGAACGGGGCGGGGCCAAGCCTGGTCCCTGAGGGGACGCTCGGTCGGCCCTCGCGGCTGTCGTGTGCCACCTACAAACAGTGAAAACATGCCCTGACAGCACCCACCCAGTGCCACGTCCGGCCGCACGAAAGCAAGGCTGAAATTCCAGAGGTTGGGTTTTTATTGGTGGACTTTCTGTTTTTATAGGCGCTTGTGAGTGGCCTGCTCCATTTATGTCTTATTTCTGTATTAAACATAACTAAAATTCCTTAATTGCCACTTTTGCTTAAGGACACTTGCTTTCTTTGCTCTTGCTGTAGAATCCCTGGTGTTTTATTTCCTGTATGGCTCCTCACGGATGTGCCCACACAGTTGCAATTTTAATAGAGGTAAAAATCGTAATCTAGAACTAATCCCAAGCATTTGATTTGACTATGCCTCCCTTTTCTCTCAGCTGGAGATGAAACCTGCCCAAACACTCCATGGGTGTTTGGAAGGCACTTGTTGCACTGGTGAGAGGCAACAGCTCTGACACAACCCTGCAGAAAGCACCGCTTCCTCCTGCTCATGCCAAATTCCATGTGTTTCTGAATATATGCTTGTATTTATATATACATTAGAAATTCTGAGAAAGCTCTGTCACTCTAGTGACATTTTATGCTATTCAAGTATTGTCACCTGCTACTTTTAAAACATTTTAAGAGCTTAATGGAGAATCCGATGAAAACTCAAATTGCAGGTGATTTCAGATCAAGGCCTTTTTTTTTTGTCCCCTTTTGTGCAGTCATTTCTTTTGTGACCAGTAAATGGCATTTCTGTTTCCTGCTTTTAACTGCTCAGTCCCGAGGGCAAAATTAGGTGGTCTTCCTGGTACCCCAGAACCCCCTTTATTATTCCCTCCCCACCTTTGATTTTAGATGTGCTCATTCTCCCAGATGTACTGCAGCCCTCCTACAGAAGAGATGGGAACTAACACAGTTTCAGGACCTGCCAGTTAATCTGGGCACAATAAATTTCAGTGACTTACATCTTCCTCTGCAAGCTGCCTTTCAGCACAGCAGCAGTCCAAAAGTTAGATTTGCTCTTGGTCAGCTACGATGCGGCTTTGAAATACAAAGGAAAAGGGGCAAAAAAAAAAATAGCAGGGTCTCAGTGAGCTTGTGAAGGCCTTCGTGGAGTGTCACCAGCATATAAAGAAAGAGGGATTGGGCACTGGAAGTTGCTGCCCAGGGAGGTGGTAGAGTCACTGTTGCAGGAGGTGTTTAAGAAAGGCTGGATGTTGCACCAAGTGACATGCTCTGTTTGACAAGGTGGTGTTCAGTCACAGCTTGGACCTGATGATCTCAAAGGTCTTTCCCAACCTAGCTGATCCTGCAATTCTGTATTTTGTAGTGATTTTTTTGGAAATGTTAGATTCAATTTAAATACGCCAACGTTTGTGGTTCTTTTCTTTATTTCTAGGCTTTCTTCTGCCTGACACCAGAAGTGCTAAATGAAAAGCCAGGAAGGGCACGGTGCATCCTTAAAAACTTTATTGGAGTGGCACGGTGCAGACTGCAAGTACAGTCACGAGTCTAAGTATCCCCAACTTCAGTCCCTGCGCCATCCCTGCCCGCAGACCCTGGGCTTTGCTGCTAGCAGCCACCTCTGCCAGCCCACAGCAGAGCTGGACGCGTGTCAGGAGGTGCAGAAGGACATCCTGACACCCACGGCAGTGGCAGCAGCCCAGGGCTGCGGCAGCCGACCCGCGAGAGGCGCCTGGCCGTGCCTGACCTCGCAGGGAACAGAGAAACGGGGCTTTGCTCCTGCAGCAACACCTTCAGCCCCATCTCTGAGGTCCCTGCTGGAGTGCCAGGAACAGGAGGACTAGAAACAGTGCAAAATAAGGTAAAAAGGAGCCCGGCCCTGGACCTGAGCTTTGATCTTGCTGAGGCTTGTTTCCCTCCTTTCCTTCCCCACCCTTTCGGTTGGTAGCTGTTACATTTTTAATTTGTCCAGTCCAGGAGACTCCTGAAATTATGAGATAACAGTACAGATAAAATTGGAAACAATGGTAATAATAATAATTAAAACAAAAGTTCTGCCCTAGTGTGTTGTAACTACTGCTAAAGGCAGCATCCCAAATACCAGCTTGATGTCCAGACGTGCTGGAAGAAGCGGCTCATCCCCATTTTCTCACTCTTTAGCCACCCCTCAGCTGGCCTGCAGCTTCCCACCAGGAACTGGCCTGAGCAGAAGGCTGCAAAGCCCAGCTAAGGGTAACTAAAGCTCACTATATTCCAGAATACTTAATGCATCCACTGCAACATTAAAAAATGCTAGCACATATGAACTCTTCAGAGATTTACAGGCACTATGTGAAGATTATGTGCAAAAGTCTGCATATAGATTTTTCTTTTTTTTTTTTCTTTTTTTTTTTTTTTTTTTTTGCATAGCTCTTCATTGATGCAATATATTTCCTGCAAATAGAAAGCATTCTTTCCCCCTGAATGCTGAAGGAAATTACAAAAATGTCAGACTATGTGAGTCTTAATGAAGTGAATTGCTGGGGGAAAGAAACAAACCTGAGATTACTACTGGGAAAAAAGAAAAGATGAGAAAATGTCCAGCAAGTATCAGTGTACAAAAACCACCCAGAATAACTATAAGCTTTTGGCATCAGCTTTTGTTCTTCAAGAATAATAATCCACCCACAGGAACAAGACATTTTACATGATGCAGCAGGATCCTGGGACAGGGGGAGAAAACAAGACAAAAAAATAATATCAGAGTGCTTATCTTCCATTAATTGGAAATAAAACTCACAACATAAATCTGGGAAGAATTATGGGAACTAAGCCTCCACATGGGTCCAGAGCAGAGGTAATGATACAAGGTCAGTATCCTGAAGATCACAACTCCCTGCTGAGATGTGCTTGATCCTCATTACTCTGTGAAAATGTCTTAGGGAAGTAGCACTTCACACCTTGGAAAGCTTGGAATTCCACCAGCCTAAAGGAGTTTAGCTAGTTCTGTACAAGCTGAATGGATAAAGGTTTCCTGCCTGGGAACCCTGAAGTGCAAAGTCATCCCAAGCATTTTGATTTAGCAGCAGTTTTAACCATGTCCTGTTTGGTTCAAGGACTGCTAGCAAAACTCGTCTTTAATTCACAAGCATGAAATTGTCTTTGTGGTAGCCCAGGGAACAGGGAAGAAAAAAAAAAATCTCACCTGGTAAGGTTAACGTTTAGCTTGTTTTCTGCTTCTCAGATTTGCTGCTGGAGGACTGTCCCTTTGCCTAAAGAGGGGATGAGACAATGATAAACTGAACCAAGCTAAAACCTGAAATCAGGCAGTGACAAAACACTCATCAGAATCACAGTTAAGACATAAATACAGTCTGCACCTGAAATACAGATAGTTTAGCAAGAGTATTTGTGACTCCTGCTGTGTACAAATATTTTCACCTTTTCACCATCAACTGCTTGCTTTCAGGCAGAGTGGGTTATGTCTGACCTCATCATTCCCTGTTCCTAAACACCCTTTTACCCACAGCAGTGATCAGGCCACAGCTCAGAACATCCTCCTGAAGAGGAGATAAAGACACCCCTCAGTTTTACACAGAGAACTGCAAGTCAGTTCTGTGGTCTCACAAAAAGTACCTGTGGTGATTTGATAATAACAGCAAGCAGAAATCCCATCACTGACATGTGAAATGTAAAATTCCCAGAGTAGATGTAATCATCTGATTCGCACATATCCTCTGTGAGGAAAACATGATGGAACAAGCTTCACCCTGACCTGAATCAATTTTCTCTAATTCTGGATTAAAAAAAAAGCTAAGCAACCCTTCTTACCTTCCCCTTCTTCCCACTTTTTCTGAATACAGAAACAGCTGCCTGCCTTTTCACACCATGTTCATTCATACTTTTTTATGAAAGTATGTAGGTCTTCATTAATTTTAAAGAATTAATTTATGATAATAACTTGGGAATCTGGCTGTGGTTGTAGGAGCACTTTTTAATCACTTTTCGGATGCTGTTACTCAAAACTGTCAAGAAATGAGAGAAGTGGTGGGGATCCTGCCTGAGGCAGCTATAGGGAGGCAAAGTAGAACTCTTAGATCTACAAATCTGGGAAGAACCTGAGGAGCATGCACCCCTCCCCCTTCAGAGAACAACACTCTGAAAGATACATATTTTTTTTTTTTTTGCCCCTGTTTATTTTCCAGTTTCTCTTGAAATAGAAAGGGGACCTTTTCCTATGTTCATATTTACAAAAATGGATCAAATTCAACATATTAATGTAAAACTCCCTCCAAATTAACAACCCTGGAATATAAGTCCAGAATCCAGCTGCCCCTCTTGTATGACTGCCCATACCATAATAAAAGTGTTTGTACCGTTTTAGGGTCTCTGGGCTTTCCTTTATCCTTTGAGCTTGGCTTAGTGGTCGTAGATTCCTTTCCACTTTTGTCCTACACTCCAAAGAAAAAAAAAAATTACAGTTACAAGGAGAATAGAGCACTGGTGGCTCCTGCTTTGGTATCTGCCAAAACACAGTATTTTGAATAGGTCTGGCAGCAACACAGGCCATCCTGACAGGAGACTACATCAGAAAAAAACCTGGTACAGATGGGCAGATTTTGTATTTACCACCAAGCAATATGGCTGCAACAGCAGATTTAGCCCTGGATTTCAAGAGCAGATGAAGCAGCACTTGAAATACCAGTTGTCCTGTCTTCAGCTGCCTGAGGGTTTTGTGCTGAGGGAAGCCCCTGGTGGGCACTGCAGTGGCCAGAAGAGCTGGCTGTTTGGAGACAGCTCTTTCCTCCAGGAATACAGCTGATTTGAACCTCAAGTTTCAAAGTGGCTGCTCATTTTCTCAATTGCAGGACCTTTCCAGTCCATTCCTTCTCCCTTCTTCTTGTCAACTCTACTGTTTTCCCCTAGCATACCTGAAAGTCTTTGCTGCTCCCTGCTTTTTTCTCCACAAAACCCTCTTGAACTGTGTCTCAGCTCCAGCCAACAACCACTGCTACACAGTGCCTCCTATCAGTGAGCAGAGGTTTCTTTGCCTCTCTGCAGTTTTTGAACACTTAAAAACTGTTACCACATTTCTCTGCTCAACTTACTTCTCCAAGCCTGTCTGCAAGGCTCTAATTACCACAAACCTTCCTTCTTCCAAATATCGACTACACAGCAAAATACATCCAACTTCCACTGCAGAAGTGAGACAATCCCTGCATCTGGACAGGCTTCCTATAAATCTAAAATGAGTGACTGGAAAGTGAGGATTGAGAAACTCTTTATTCTGCAAGTTATTAGCAGAAAATGTCCTACCTTTGAGTGCTGGGGTGTAGCAGGAGCCTTTGCACAAGTATCAAAGTCACCTGATAAGGCATCAATAGCTGCACTGTCATCCATAGGTTTCTGCAATAATTTTAATTTTGAAGTCACAAAATGTGCAACCTAACTTCCCACAGTCAAATTAGTGGTTCAGGAACTTATGTCTGCTTTGATTATTCCTTTTCTTAAAGAAAAACACACCTGAACTCCACACATATGTCAGAGACATCTATTTGAGGATCCCAAGATGCATGATTTCCTGAACAATCATAATGCAGGTTGTACATAAAAACTGCATTTATTGTGAAGAGTTACACCTCACAGAAGTTTTAAATTCCACTACTGTTCCTATTACCACCTTCATTTATGAGTATTTGCAATTAATCACCCCTTAATCCTACAGAGATGCAACTTTGAAACAAAATCAGAGCCCACAGTATGAAAAAAAAAAACCACCACAGAATAAATATCACAAATATAAAAAAACTCTCAATAAACCCCATCATAAAGGTTACCTTCTTTCCTTTGTGCTTCACATCATCCTTTGCTGTTGGCTTTGCTGGTTTACTCTTGTAAAGAAAAAAAGCAGATCCTCATTCATTTTGAACCAGACAGATAAGTTTAAAAATACAAGTACTTACATATGGCACTACTGGGTGTTCCCAGATTGCCAATTAACCTGCACTGTTCTGAATAGATTTCTTTAGTAGTTCAAAGTGATTTATTTGTTCAGACTACCCAGTTGAAAAAGAAAAAAAAGTTAACAAAACAAGAACAAAACTTTTTTTTCCCCTTTGTTTTTTTCATTTATAAGCATGCGAGGATAGAGCTACTCTCACTGAAGAATATTTCCATGTTTTACCCTAATATATAAATACAGAACAGACACTCACTTATTCCACTTGTAATTCCAAAGAGGACAGACTGGCTCAGATAGACTCAATTTCCACTGCTGCAAATAAAAACTATGGAAGTTTTTCCTTACCTGCTCACTTGACTCCAGAAGTTTTCGATAGTCAGGTGGGATTGTTTCATCTCTCTCTCCAAGCTTGTCTCTGTGTTCAGATTTAGCCTTTTCCTGAAAGTATTTAATTTTAAAAAATCTTTATTTCCCATGTTAGAATTATTAGCAATCAACAAGTCAGAGGGCATATCAGATTCAGGACAGATATCCTTTTTCACTTTAAAATTTTAAAACTACTGAGAAAACCCCTATATATTAATTTCACTTTGAGTTGTGTTTCATGCCTGAAAGTTTTAAAAATTACATTTATTTTTCAACTTATGCTGCTCTCATTTTTGGCAGCATACCAGGTAGATGCCACACAGAACACCACAAGGAGGTTTCAAAGCAGACTGCTGAAGAACATTTTTGTCTTTCTTAATGCAGACATTTTTGAAATCTCTTTTTTCTTTTTCCTTCAGTTAAGGTTCCAGCCTAAACTTATTGATAGGCAGCATATGGTGATTTTGCTTTTCCCCAGTAATGAACTTTACCTTAGCTATTTCAAATTAAAATTTATTTACTACTATTATGCAGAAATTTATTTTCTTGTTAGCAGAAGGGCCTTTATAGGATTTTATGAAAGACTAAATGAAGACAAAACCAGCAGAAACAAGGAAGTTTAAAAATATGCCTGATTAAGTGAACTTGTGGTTATAAAAGTCAAACCTTGACAAAAAGAGGGCCAGAAAATAAATTCTAGAAACTGAGGCCCAAGAAGACACCTGGAAAATGATGAGAATAATGGCAATGAAAGGCACTGAACTAAAATTATTTCAAATCTCCCTTTACATTTCAACACTTGCCCTCAAGTGGCTAAAGTACATTGACCAAATCATTTTTCACAGAACACATAAGTAATCTGGCTGACTGAAAAGTGGTTGATATACCTGTAAGTAAGAACATGGATTTTTTTTTCTCCAATAACCTTACTCTTACAACATCTGAAATCCCAATGCCATATACTCCTGTGAGCGTATGGCAGCCATTGCAGGTTCTGGGGGATTTGGAGGGGGTTTTCTTGTTGGTTTGGTTTATTCCCTCCCAGCCCTCCTTCTCCCCAAATAGCTCAAGTTTCAGAATGTCTTTTGTTACCTTCACTTCATCCACAAGCGGTTTGTTCTCATCAGGGTCAGGTTCCCTCTGTCCCAGGGAATCAGACAGGAGATCCAAGGCTTCATCCATCTCTTTTCCTCCCTAACAAAGCAGAAACACATTTGTGAAAGCACATCTGCTGCATGTGATGTAATTCATCAATCTACTGTAAGTACTGGCTAATGAACTGTAGAACTTGAGTGAACAAAGAGCACTCCTGTCATACTTGCAGTGTAGCACAATAGCTGGAGAAAAATACAGAATATTTCTGACCTGCAGAAAACACAATTTCAATAAGGGCTTATGGAATTTTCTTGAATAGTTTTATTTTTTTTTTATAAATAAGCCAAGCTGCTTTAATGAGAACAGATCTATGAAATAATTGGCTATTGTTTGGCAATCAATGTTTGGCAATTACCATGGATTTTGCAATTTTATACAGAACCTGGATAGAAAAAGAGCCCTTAAAGCCAACACAGCCAGGAGGAGCTTTATATTCCCCTTCCAAGCCAGGCTGGCAGCACAGGGCAAGATCCCTCAGCATGGATCAAAATGCTTGAGCAACATTACAATAAACACCAGGAAGGAAAGCTCCCCTGGTATTCAAAGGTGGTACTGCCTGTGGAACTCAGTTGAAAATTGAGTGTCCACTCATTCTTTTCTTCTCAATTTTTTTTCCCTAGGGGAACATTTTCCTTCTCTGCAATTGCCATTTTTAGCAATAAATTATTAAATTCTGCAGGAGTCCACACTGGTCACACTGCCTGGATCATGTTGCTGCCTCTTCTCACTACTCAGCCCCTTGTTTTGGGGTAAGAACCTACAGGAGAGGTTTCTTACAGTAGTAGAAGGTGCAGGGGCTGCTGAGTGCACTGAGGAAACCGTAGCAGCAGAGATCACATCCGAGGAACTTGCAGGCTTGGCACTATCCTTGGATTTCTGGAAGAACAAGGCACACAGGGGACCCTGAGAAAAACACCCATCAGACCAAAAAACACATCCAAAACACAGCACCCACAGAGCTGATTTCTAGGATTTGCTTTTCCTGAGGAGCTTTTTTTATTTCAGATTGAAACACGCCCCCACACACACTCTGTGCAGCTGCTCCTCATCTCAAGTTTGTTCTTCCATCTCAACCACTGGTTTAAACCTCACCATAGCTGAAGTTTAAACAGGTTTAACATTACTCCAAAATATTTCACCAAGACATCTAATGTTCCCAAAAAACACTTTTTAAATCCTCAGCTACAAAGCAGTATTTATGCAAGTAACTAGTAAAAAGATAGGTCACATAACTACTTTTTTCTTTGTCTGTTTTTTAAAGTCCTGTACTTCTATTAACTTACTGCAAGAAGTATTTTAAATTTTTAGTTATTGCATTTCATTTCAGGAACTTTATATAAAGAAAACATTTAAAATGTCATGATTATTCAAACAACCTGTAAATAAAGATAGATTTCAAAAATCTAACATACCTTTAGTACAGCGGATGTAGATAATGGTGCAGGTGGTGATGGAGAAGAGGAAAATCCTTCTGTCAAACCCTCTAAAAGATCATTTTCACTCATAGGCTGCAATCAGAAAGAAAAAGAAGAACTGTGTAAGTCTCTTTATCTCTTAAAAAGTAAGCAAGTAACATAGCCCATTTTTAAACTGAACACTGGGTTACCTGCTGACATTTGGTAAGTAAGTCATGAATGAAACAGTTATTTGAAATCATCACTTTTTTACCTGTGACTTTTCTTCTGGTTTTGGTAGGAGTGGTTTTCCATCTTTATCCTATAAAGAAAAACATCCCTTGCATTAACCCTGAAACAGCCATGCAATTCAAGCACTCTGGGAGCATTCTCTGAGCAACAGAAAGTGTTACAGGGGACATGGACCTAACCAGCAGCTTCTGTAGCATCTATTCCTGCTACTCAAAATGCCACTTAAAACATCCAGGTCCTTGGGGTTTTCTTAACAGCTTTAACCAATCACAATTTATTTTTTTCTAAAATACCAGAATCTACTGAAAGACCCCCATGGACTAATCTCAGAATTATTAATCTGCAGGTACCTGCATCTAAACCACATCTATGCCCATGCAAGCATCCAATGATAGATGACAGCTATTTGTGGGAACTACAAACCAGAATTTCTATATATTACAAAAATGGCTGAACCAAAACATCAGTGCTTCAAAATTAAATGGGAGTCTCAGTTTCACCTATATGTTCTGAGGAATGAAAGGGAAGTAAGACTAAGTATATTAAATAAATTACTTTGGCTTCTGTTAATCTGTACTCTGGAGGAATTGTTTCTTCTTCTTCACCCAGTTTTTTGTATTGTTCATTTTTGGTTTTCTCCTGTGAAGGAAAAATAGGAATCACAGTAAGAAAAACAACTACCCATGGAAATTCACATGAGCAAGCTTCCAGTCTTCAGTCCTCTGATTCAAATTGGTCTTTCTCATTCAATCAGCCACCACTTACAAATCTCAGGAAAGTTAAAAGAAAACATTTTCTCTTGAGAAAGCCTTCATTCCCCTGCCTGTTTTTTCCTCTGTGTATTAGAAGTATATTTCAGTGAAGCTGGCAGAGCTAAGTGAATAGAAAAGGGTGGACCAAAATCAAAAGTACCTCTGAGTCTTAATTCTTGATATTTTTGCAAATGGACTCAACAGCTGCCTGGGCTGCATGCAGAGGAATGCTGAAAAGAGAAATCAGCAGCCCACTTCAAAAATTATTATCCCCATACAAGTTATGCTGGCAAAATGCCAACTAAGAGAAGGGACTAAAGCCAACTTTAGAACTCCTGCTTGGCAGAATTCCAGCCACTAGAAGGGCTGGCTTCTGACTCCGCCGAATTCCATCTGGATGAGGATGGCACACAGGGGCATTCAGACTGCCTATGAACAGCATTCTCTTCTATAGGATTTCAGTGGCTTGCTTATGGTTCCCTATTTAAATATATAAAGCCCAAAAGTTTTTTGCAAAATTCCAAATTTAAACCCCCTGTCATAAAGTTGGTTCCTTCAGAAAAAGTACCATACTGTATGCTATCCCTGATGTGCATCTTAATTCTGCTTCAGTTCAGCAGGACACACCAAAACACAGTTTTCAGAAAACTAAGGGAACTACTGCACTGCAATAGTCAGAATTATTAGGAAAGTGCATTCATTGTGTTGAAATCCTGCTGGTACTTCCTAAGCAGAACAGAACTGGTTTCAACAGTACATTTTGTTTGTAAAAAAAAGTGAAAACATAATGTCTACTTTGCTTGTGATCTGAGGAAATGGAGTAATGCTGAAGGTAATTACATAAGCAGTCTATTTTTTGAGGTCTGTTTCTTTTCTCTACCTTAATTTTGTCCACAGCAGGCTTTTTCTCATCTGGATCAGCCTTCCTCTTTCCTAGGCTACTGGACAAGGCTTCCAGTGCTTCATCTGACACAGGACCAACCTGCATGGGTGTTGATAAAGGAAAAAACAATTTTTAGTTTGACGAACCCTGGTTTTGTCTTTTCCTGCAGTCCCCATTAGGTTCACAAACAGTATCTCCTTTAGGGCAGGAAGAGCACAGAACACCACAGAATTATCAGTTTGGCTTCCTCTCTGAGGAAGGTCACTGACCATTCAGTCTGTGCTTGACTCAGATTTTTTTTTTTTTTCTTTTTGTTTTTTTTCTTCTGTGAACCACTCAGCCTTTGTGGGTTACCACTGTGGAGGAAGAATATGCAATACTGAAATGAGCATCCTGCCAACATGCTCCATCAGTCCATAAATGAAACATTGAGTTTTGCTTCAGCTCCAGCCGAAAAAGCTCCACTACTTACTGAAGGCACAGGAGCTCCAGACTGCACAGTGCAAGCTGTGGCACGGAGTACCACTTTATCCTCAGTGGCTTTTGCAGACACAGAACCTGATGGCTTCTGAAACAGAAAAATTTACACTGTATTTTAGTGAATATGCTTAGAAAACAATAAAATGTGCCTGTTAAATAGCTTACTTTTTCCTAAATACAGTACTAAATGAGAAAGAAAAATCTAAATTTAAAGGCAGAAGATGCTCAATGAAGAGCTGAGTTCCAATACTGTGTATTCCACTAAAGACAATGGGAATGGTAAAACAGGAAGAGAAGAAAATGGGTTTTTTTGAAAGAACACTAGCACTACCAAGTTTTAGCAAAATTGTCAAGTGTCAGCTTCTCCAGTGAACCACGACTTACTTTGCTGGGCTTTGGTGCTTTGGGTTGTACTGCAGGCTGTGCAAGGCAGGCAAAGTCCTTTGAAAATTCATCAACAAGATCAGACTCACTCAAAGGCTGAAAAAAAAAAGCAAAAAACATGTGGCACAGGTGACTCGCTGCCTCTTTTTAATTTACTTTTTCAAGAACTGTATTTCAGCTACTCATAAAGCAGGAAACCATCTGTAGTTTACACTGAAATAACCTTTCACAATTATGTGCAACAAAACAGAATTAATTTTTGCTGTTAAGAAAAACATGCTTCAGAATAAGTTTCTGTGTTATCATAAGTTCATAAAAGGTAGAGAACTGTACATATAATATAAAACATAATACAGAGAACCAGGTACAGATATGTTCAAGACAGGGCTATTGAAAAGGAAAAATACAACCTCTTAATTAGGAAAAAAATGCTAATATTTACTAGCAGAACTAGAGCTCCCTGAAAGTTCCCTTAGCCTGTCCTCTGACCACTAACACTCAGTGGTTTTCACTGTGTGCGTTTTGGTGACCAAAAATGTAGTTTTAGTTTCCTGCTGTTTGTGATATATTACAATCTCCTGACACTATGTAAACTAGGCCTCTGCAATCCATGTATCCCTATCTATACACATAGATAGTTCCTGGGATCCTCCAAATTACTGTTCAAAGCTGAATGTTTAAAACTTTGCTAGTAGTGACGGCCATTCACCTGCTGCATGCAACTTAACAGCTAAGGGACAGATTCATAACGCATAGAATTACATTTCTGAAAGAGAAATCCCTCCCTCACTGCCTTTCCCTAATTCTTTATCAAGTGTCTCAACACATAAGGCTCCACTTTTCATAATGCCTGAAACCCTCCTTCAGACACTAAATAAGAAAGGCATTTAGGTAGCAAATTTTATTCACTAAGAGTAATGCCACTGCTTAAGGCTAAAGAGTGGAGGCCCAAACACTAGCTGAAATCCTGAAGGAAGGACTTTGCCTTCACCAGAAATCATGGGAGAAGAGCAAGTGGCTGATGGTTCCCAGCTATTAACACAGTTTTTCCATTTTGTGGATTTTGGTTTCACTGATCTCAATATTAGGGGTGATGGGCCTAGCTCCCCCCAGAGCAGAACTGTTCCCTTTTTGTCCTCATGACAGGCCTGGCAGGAGTTCCCTTCTGTGCAGCTCTCAAACATCCACCACTCACGACAAACACATGTCTGAGACCTGAAATAGAAATTTTTAGAGACCAGAAGTCTTTTTTTTCCAGCACTTTGCACTCCCTCCATCCACACTTTAGCCCTGAAGTTCAGATTTCTGCCCACAAGGCACTCAAACTGGTCCTGAACTTCACACTCATTTCAGGAGAGCAGAGATTTCCTGTGCTTTTCCAAATTCTGGCAGCAGCACTCCTCAGCTCACAGGGTTTCCAAAGTGGAGCCCTCAGTTTCTTCAGTGCACAGTTCCTTTGCTTTCTTCCTGTGCCTTTAAAATTAGTATTTACAACTATCTCTTTCAGTATTTTAATCCTCTCTTACACTTTCTAGGCCATGATGGATACTATTTGCAAAGTCCAGGTTTGTTCTCTGTGATGAGTAAAATGTCCACAGCAGCTTTTTTCCTTATTCCCAGTCAAATCCCTTTATATTTGATCACTAGCAAGAGGAAACTGTCAATAAAAGAAAGGATTTTCCTGCTTCACCTCTCTCTATCCTTAATAGCTCCAACAGACCTCTAGAATACTTTTTACTAAATCCCTACATTGCCTTTTTTTGAGTAAGTAATAATTTTTGTAGCTCTCTCCTGTCTTGAACTCCTAAACCTTTTCCTTATATGAGCTCTTCATTCACAGAGAAGTGAATTTCAATAAAACCAACTTCCACCTGACGCTTCTGACCAGCAGGTTTTGTGCAAGGAAGTAAAACACAGAAGCAGACCAAGAGACTTACATTGTGGCACAGAGAGAAGTGATGACAGAGAGGGAGAAAACAGGGTATCTAGCCACACTCCTACAATATTGTCAGTTTTCTAACCTTTGGTTTTTCTTCAGGCTTCGGCAATATTGGTTTTCCATCTTTATCCTAGAAGGAAATTAGGTATTATTTACATTTTCTGTTGTTACAAGAAGTGCCATACTCCATAATCACCAGTGAAATAAGGCAAAATAAATTACTCAAGAATTACTCAGCGACAGGAATTCCCCTAAATGGGAATAATTACATGGCCAGATATTTAGATCAAAAAGGCAAATGGGATGTCAGCACATTACAAGAGACCAGAAAGTGTTCTGGTGTTGTTTTGGTTAACTTTGAATAAATCTCCATCACTTTGGGTGACAATTAAAAAAAAAAAAAAAAAAAAAAAAAAGTGCAATTTTCCCACCATTTTACATCAGTGTTTCAAGGTTACATTACAAAGTGATGCCAAAGAGCACTCCTGCAAGGGATGGATTTTACAAGGCTGAAATGTAATGTCAGAAACATGAAACATCACTCTTGGAGAAAGAAGGGGTGACTTTTCCATTTGAGATGACTCACCCATCTCATGGGTGAGATGAGATCTTTACCTACAGTGCTTGGAAAAAACAGTGATACAAAGGAAGAGGAGGAAATAAGAGGTACAGGAATCACCAAGGAGAAAACCATTTATTAAATACTAGTTTAGTTTGTTTACCCCATGTTCTTTCTCTCTCTGTAATTAAAGAATCAGGCACGTGCCCTGCCTACAAAGCAATAGAGATATGAAAAACTTACCAACTCTGGCATTAACCTGTACTCTGGAGGTATTGTATCATCACGTTCTCCAGCCTTTTGCTCCTTTTTCTCTTTGGCTTTTGCCTTGAAAAGAAACAATTAAATTATTCTAAGAAGCAAGATACTAAAATCCCTCAATTTATTCCTGTCAAATGTCTGTCGTAATATTATAATGCTTTAAGATTCAATAACATATGTGAATACAGCTAAATTATTTTAAATCCTAAAAAACCCTAGAGAGTATGCAGAACTCTGTGGCAGGCACTTTTAGAAATTTTTGTGTGTACAAAATCATCAGGCTTTCTTGCACTTCAGCACTCTGATTATAGAATCCATAATTCTGTGTCTTTTTCCATCACTGGCACCAAAACAAAGTTTTTAATTCTCTAGGCCTCCTTACTGAAGAAATGCATCTGCTAAGTTATCTGAAGGCCCAGACTGGCTAAATCTGCAACACAAGAAATTCTTTTTTAGTCAAAATTGATCTCAATAACAGAAGATTTTTTTACTATTTCCCCATTGTTTGCTTGCTCTGAGCTACAAGTTAAGACAGGAAAAAAACGGCTCTATATATTGCAATAGACAGTGTTTGCAAAACTAAACCAAAAAGTTAAAGCTTAACATGCAAACACAGGGTAACTGTTTAAATTCTGTCTGTTGGGGAAAAACACAACTCTCAAAAGACAGTGAAAGGCAAGACTCAAACTAGAAAGATAATGGAGTTTGATGGAAAAAGGAGCACCCACAAAATGAAAGCTTGCTATATATTGTATAGAGTGCTGGGGAAAACAAACACAGAACAGAGCTGTATCTACCCATGAATGTATGTATGTTTATATGTATGTTTGCTTGTATAAGCGAACAAATTACATGCTCATAATTTTCCAGACCACCTTACTATGTTCTACTCTACCTGTATCCACCTGGGATTCTGAATGTTTTTCATTTTCTTAATCATTGAAGACTCACACATTCCTTAGGCCTTTGGTATCAAAGTAACTTGCTTGTTATTTTACACATTTGTCCAGTGTCTAATAAAAAGAACTCAGAGGTTCCACAGCCAGAGTCTGGAAGCCAGGGTAAAAAAGGAGTGAGGTGTTACCTCTGACACCTCTGCAATAGGTGTAGGATCTTCTTCAGGTTCAGGTTCAGGTCCTCCAAGAGTATCAAGAAGAGCATCCATTGCATCATCTTTAATTTCCTGTATTTTAAGAAAATGTGCAAAGCACTTTGTAATTTCTTTAAACAGGCACAGGTTTTTACCTCAAGTGTTTTTATACTGTATATGAAGAAAACAGCCAACAACAAATTGGTCATTTTGGTTTGGCTTTACCCAATTTACTTAACACCAAATTACATGACAGAATTAGCACAGCTTTAGTCAGACATGAGGCTTTTCTTAAGGACAGAATGAAGAAAAAAGGAAGTAAAAAAACCCCAAAACCACAGTGCCACAATGTCATCTAACACAATTCTCATATGCTTTGACTTGGCAAACTGAAAAACACATTTGCTCTCTTTAGAAGAAAAAAACAGAAAGTTCATAAAACATGAGAAAGTTACATCATATCCAAGTTTTAAACACAGATCACAGAGCTAAGAACATTTTCCTACAAATATTTCTACTCTACTTCCTCTAGTGAGAAGAACCACAGTTATTCCTCAGAATCCAGAATGAAAATCTTCTGATATACTAAAGTAAGATCTTTAAGGCACAATGGAATCTGGGCAGTGGCATTTCTTGTTATGCCTATATTTTCTAAAATAAAGAGGATTTACAATTTAAAATGAGAATGATGAGCATCTTTATGAGAACAAAAACACATAACAGCAGTATATGCCTGTAAATTTTAATTAGAAGGTAACCAGTGAAAGAAAGATTATGTGTACCTCTTTTGATTTTGTTTTCTTCTCCTTAGGACGAGCTGAAGTCTTAACTGAACTTGCTTGTGCCTGCACTATTTCTCCTTCTTTATTTAATTTCTGCGAGTGAGATGAAATTACAAGCAAATTTGCAAATATAGAAAAGAAGCAGGAAATTTTATCTACTTTAAAATGAAATATTGTAACAGCATCATTCTTTTCCACACAATAAATGCATGCAATGGCAAGGAAAGTGTCAATACCTCTGTCACACTTGTTTTCTTCTCCTGAGCAGAAGCAGCACTGCAGGTGAAGTCAGATGACAGGGCCTCTGCAAGCTCATCATCTGTCATTGGCTTCTGAGCAAGGAATTGCAAACCAAGTTATGACCATGAGAAACTTCAAATATCAACACGGCTCAAGCTCAGTTTACAGCCTGAGTGTGTCCCACAATTACTCACACAGTGACCTCACTGGCACAAGTTCCTGACACAACAAAAAAATAAAGGTGCTTGCCCCCACTGGTTGATTCATGTCTCAGATAAGCTTTTATTTTTAGTATGTCAAACTTTCCAACCAGCAAAATTATGCTAACTGACAGAAATCTCTGGCTAAGTGTAGAAATACAAGTAGTCTTTGCTGAAGGCAGCACAGAGAGACTTCTGCTTGCACAGTATTTCTCCTCTTTGTTATTTGTATGACCAATATTTTTGTAAGCATTTATTTGACTCATTTCAGCTTCAGCATCATGAAAATTCCTGCACCTTTATTAAAAACCTCTGTGCCAAGCTCTATTTAGTTTTATCATTATAGTACTTGGCAGCCCACATGCCCCTCCAAATTGTGTGGGACTTTTGGAGAACAAGCAGCATTTATATTTTCCTAGGAATTCATTGATAACTGTTTTTTTTTCCACCCGGGTTACTTTCCCCTTCCAGTATATTAAAAAAAGTTCTTACTTCATCTTGCTCATTTGGTTTCGGTGGGACCACATCTTTGCCATCTCCTTTGCTCTAAAGTGAGAATTAATTTTGTAGTACATGAGAAGCAGAAATATCCAGTATTTCAGAAGACACACATGACGAATGTATTGATTTTTAACTCACTCACCTTCAACAGTTTAACATACTCTGGAGGGAGACTACCTTCCCGTTTGCCCAATTCTTCCAAGTATCTTGAATATATATCTTCCTGTGAAAAAAAGCACAATTAATGTACTGTTCTTTACTGAAATAAATTTCTTATAAAGCTGCCTACAGTGATACCATCAAAAAGAAAATGCAAATATTGACTAGGACATTCTACAGGGTCTTTCAGTACCTACTGTCATGCATATGCCTTCTCACTTGCTTCAACACTGTTCATCATCCAGCAGAACATTCCCAGATTCCTAATTTAAGCCATTTCACTGTCTCAGACCATAGGATGTGCTGAACCTAGACTGCTTTTTAAATATTTATGTATTCAAAAATTTTTGTCATGTTTTACTGAGCCGCTAAGCTTATAATCTAATCCTTTTTACATCATTCTCCGATTCAGTCTCAGAAAGTTATGCATTCTTCAACAAATTCCCAAAACTGTGTCATTTCTGTACTAACAAAACCAACATTAAAATGTAACTTTGCACACTCTGTTTCAACTCTTCATAGATCACAGGTACAAGTCCTGGATCAACACAGTAAAGAGCAACTACAGATGTAATTTAGGGATTAATCTTTTAAGAAATAAGAATGTAAAGTGTAAAATACCGTAATTTCTGGGCCAGTGTAAACAGGAGTAGTAGGCACATCTTCCTCAGGTCCACCAAGGGTATCTATTAGGCTATCAAGTGCTGACTCATCCATACCAGGCTAAAAAAATAACCAAACTATTATAGAAGTTACCAAGGACACAGGGGAAAAAAAAAATCTGAACCATCTGGTGAATCTGTAGAATACTCCTAGAAACCAATCTAAAAGCTTTCTTTCAGCAGGATATGATTTGCCAAATTTTTCAGTGAGAATGGCTCTAAACTGCATTCTCCAGCGTCATTAATAAGGTATTTTGTATTTGTGTAGCAGTGGATACACATATATATATTCAAATATAACTGAAGATAGGGAGTAACTGATTTTTAAGCTTGTATAATTTTAAGCTAGTTTCTAAAGAAGTCCTACTTAACAAAACACAAATAACACACCAGTTGTTTTTCACCTCTTCCTGCAGATGGCCCTCCACCATCATACATACATTGAAGATGTATAAGTACTACAGCAGTTACCCTTTTTTTTTCCTAAAACCAAAGTATTTCAGAGAGAGAAGTGCCCTCTGAGAGATTATTACAAGGGAACCCTTTGTCTGGGGCTGTGTTTACTAACCTCAGTACTTGATTTGTCAGCAGCAACAACCACACTTGCACCAGCTGTGCCTGTTCCAGCAGCTGCAGCAGTCACTGCGGACACATCCTTGGACTTTTGCTGGAGAGAAAAAATAAGAGATAGTTTATAACTATGTTAAAAGAGAGGCAGAACAAAGTAAAACATCCAATGCTGCGTCTGTGCACAATGTTTTGGACTCAGCAACTGGCTGGTGCAGATGCACAGCATCCAGATGCTTGGGCAGAGTGAGCTACCATCATAAAAGTGAGATTCTGCTGTGGGAGAGAAAGCTTTCTATTTTAAGCACTCTACCTCCTTCTTTTATTCTGACAGTGAAAGAAATCTGCAGGGCAGGAAAGACTTTGAAGTCCCAAGTGTCTTTGGAAAGCTGTAATTTACTTCTGGTAGCTCTCAATGAACCAATAAACTCCAGCAGCAAAAGGTGCTCAAGCAGGTGGGGTGAAAACTGCTGCAGGTAGGGAGGTGGAGGGGCAACACCACCACACAAAATGCAGACTTCTGCATTACTGACACTGCCATTTACTGCCAAAAATATGGGTGTAGCAGGGGAGCTGCAGGAGCCCTTCATGTTACCCTGGCCTTGTCACCAGACACGTGCACACCAGTAGACCAAAACACCCACATCCTGATGCCACCACATGCTTTTCCTTCACATTTTTTTCTCCAATTATCCTGTGGAAATTACCCCTCCCCAGACCTTTTCCCCAGCCTTCCTCATTTTAGTTTTTTGCAGAGCCTTGTGTTCAGGGCTGACCTGCTATATTTGGAGCCAGCACTGCCGTGAGCGGGCAAGGGAAGAGCCTGACAAAGAACCTGTGACAGCTGTGGAGCTACGAGGAACTTAAAAAAAAAACTGAGAGAAAAACAGAAGAGCCCCAAACACATAGAAACAAGCCTAAAACTAGGATGTTCTTACTGTTATTTGCTTGGCCAAAAGCTTAAATACACTGTGATTTTTGGGGGCCTAAAAGTGTCACTTGACAGTACTCAGCTAAACAATCCATATGGATGTGGATTCCTAACACCCCCTCAATAAAATAATAAAAAATTGGCTGAAATAATAAAAACTGGTTGTGTTTCTACGGTACCTTTGCTGTCTCTGTGGGGGTTGCTGGTGGAGGCTGATCAGTCTGAGTTGTAGTTACTTTTCCTGTGTTATTTGGTTTGGAAGCTGTTGTCACAGTGGGTGTGGTTTGGTTTTTTCCCTGTGTGGAGATAAACTATTATCAGTAGATACAGAGGGCTGGCTTTTTGTTTTTTCAAACTATTTTTTTAAGTGAAAGACTTAAGCAAAATACCAAAAGAAACCCGCATTAAAAAATTCAAAATATATATATAAATGGAGAGAGAGAGAGAGAGAGAGAGAGAGAGAGAGAGAGAGAGAGAGAGAGAGAGAGAGAGAGAGAGAGGTAGAAATTATACAACTTACATCACTGGGTTCCTTTTGTTTCTCTTCAGACAGCTGTTTATTTTGAGAGTCTGTTGGCTGTCATAAAATAAAATATTGAGATGATTTACCACTTCCACCACTCAGTGCTACAGAACATGATCCATGCTATACCAAACAAGCAAGCACAAGAGAGATCTAAAGATGGTTAAGAGGACACTTCTTGGACTGTACTGAAGTTTATGCACAAATATATCATTGGTCACACACCAGTTTCATGGGACACAGAAACAGCCAAGGGAGTTCAGCCTCTTTGTTTTCAAAGTTAGTAAAAGACCAAAGTGCAGCAACTCTGCAAAGGTGAAAGGTAGGTATTTACCTTGTCTGACTGGGTGTTTTTGTCAGTTCCTGCTTTAGTTGTCAGTGTGGACTGACAACATTTATGTAGAGATTAATATGCATGATTATTTGCAGAGGATCAGATTATGTAAAGGAGAGTATCAGACAGGTTCACACTTGTCAGTGCACATGCTAACTACTACACACTGACCTTGCAGCTCACAACATCCTAATACGAGCTGCCAGTGATTTAAGAGCACTCAAATATGTGCAAACATCCACACACAGACACACTCACTCCTCACGTGGGGGATTGACAGGGAAAGATGTTAAAACACAGTAACCAGTTTGATACCAAACCCAAATTGCCAGTAGCATTTTCTGAAATAGCCTCAAATATTACAGAATTATTTTTCACTAATTTATCAATGAAGTAATTATAATTGCAAAGTAAGTAATTATAAAAATACATGTAGTCCTGATGGAAAAAACATTAATTACTTAGATTCAACAGCACATACACAGGGTAGGATATGTTCAGTTAATATCCTTATACTAAACAGCAGAATTTTTGTATTTTTTCTTTCCTCTGTAACCTCCTAATGCTCTTATTTTACAACAGAGCTGGACAACCTGGCTAGGATAATATAACATGGGTTTACTTCCAGGGTTTACACCTGAAAACCTTCTGCAGCCATGCCACAAAATCAATTCCTGTGATTCATTCAAAGTACAGTAAGCAATAAATTACAACAGTAACAACTAAAACTGAAACATTATAGAATTGTTATGTCTGTTAAGAAGAGAGAAACTCAGCCTCCTCACCACATATTTTCTTCCTGTTTTTTCTTGCGACTTCAGCTGCACTATGAGCAACACAGAAAGAGCCTTTCATCTGCCAAACATTCATTACCATTTAGAATTACCCAGCTTCCGTTTTCTGGCTGACCACACAGACAAATTTTCTATGTTTGTTTACATTTTGTTATGCAAGTATTCACACCCCCACACTGAGCTGCAGACACTCAGCTGGGAAATCCTGAGCAAGCATTAAATGCAGATGCCTGGGCATAATCCTGGCAAAGGTCTTGAAGCTTTGAGGGAGACACCTCCACACACAAATGGGGAAATACTGATGGAAACGGAGAAGCAAAAATTCTCAAAGTGAGAAAAAGATATTAAAAATAAATATTAAACGTAAGGTCATAGATTCTCACCTTTTCCCCAGATTCCCTGCTTTGTATTTTGTCTTGATGCCTAAAACCTGATTACAGCACAGCAACTCTCAGGGTCAGTCATGCTTTATATGCTCCCACTTGTGTGTCCTTATTACAGGACTACTGCTAACTCAAAAGCACACATGCGTGTTTGCACACAAAATAATCCTGTAATGAAAGGATAATCCAAAATTTTCCTAGTTTTTAAGATAAATTAAGGTTGGGTGTGTTTCTGTAGCATCTATAGCAAAGAGTCAATCAGACATGAGCTGTCCTTCAGCAGCAAGATGTAAAACATGTAACAGAAGTGCAAAGATAAAGTAAAAAAAATACAGGTTGACTCTTCTTGTTCTGGGACTACTGCTTGCTCAGGATTCTAAGTACCCTGCTGTCAGAGTACAGGTTTTTCTTATCTTCCTTTCAGAAGAAAACTAAACACACCTTATATTTTCAGAACCATAAAATATATTTACTTGCACTTCTGCCCACACCCAAACAACACCTGTACAGAACATTGAATACAAATTCTCAACTTGCCAAACCAGTTATGAACAACTGTAAGTCTTCTTTTTTATACTGTAAGTATTATTTTACTGAATACTTTATGAACCTTCTGTGTGAGGTATGCATCATTCACGATCCTTTTGTGATGTTTAAAATATGCAGAATTACCCTTACTATAAGTTTATGTTTGGTGATGCTGAAGAATAAATGGACCCATATGGGCAAGGATTTGATTCAAGACTTGCACACAAAAGCTGAAGCCACAATAAAACACATTATTATAAACACCTGCTCACACACAGAGACACGTATATTTAGGTACACTTTTAGCAATTACAAGGTTCAAATCTAACTTTTAAAAAAATAAAAAAAAACAGGTAACCAAACCAATAATTTTCATATGAGACTATCACTTCAGAGAAATTGTTCAGCCATCCTCTAAACAGAGTCAACTGTGAGCAGCCACAGACTGAAGACATGGCATAAGCTGATGGTGTGCATTGAATTTCTGTGGGGAAAAGGATTCTCCACTTCCCCTTCAACTGCCTACTTCCACCTGCACTTTGTCAGGATCCATTAGGATGCATTTCAAACTGACTGAAATGGTCTGGAAATGAAAAATTACACTTTTTCACTGGTTCTGTGGTTCACAGTGCAGTTGCACGAACATGTGCAAAAGGAAGGCGGCTGGAGGGGACGTGTTTGTGACAGTGGAGGTAGCAGCACCCTGTTTGCTCCAACCCTGCCAAATCCAGAGTGCTGGCTCTACACTCTGGTCCTCCAAACTGTCCACCTAACCCCAGGCTTTGCCCACAGAACAAGAAATTTCACATTCCTTCCTCTGCCACAGTGAACTCAGGGCTTTCTCAGAGAGGGCACAACTCTGAGGGCTCATTAGAGGCAAAGGGCTCATTAGAAGGTTAAGGAGGGGTCCAGAGCATGTTTAAGAGCTGTGGCACACTAGAGAGACTTCAGGAAGGAAAAATGAGATGTGGTTATAGCAGGCAATTGGGTTAATTTGCAAGAAATTTAGGACTAGAAATTGAAGCGACTCAGCAACCTTACTAGTTTTCAAAGAAGTCTACTGTCAAAAATGCAAATGACTTGTTTAATCCAGCAAGAGAAAGATATTAATAATGCAGCAGACATTAAAAGAAAACATTATGTTACGCATGCAAATGCAAGCCACTGTTTCAAAGGGATTTGTGTTTACCAGTCTTACAGTGCTGAAGCATGCCTCTGCTACTCTATTTCTGGCTCATTTACCACATTCTTCTGAGAGTTGCTTTAAATTTCAAGTAGGGAAAGACCATTGCTGTCTGGGTTAGACCATATGGAGAACCACAGCACTAATGAACATGACACAAATGAGTTTGCCAACAAACACAACAGGGAGGAGAAACCAGATGCTGGCAGATGCCTTCATTTGTGAGTAATGATGATGGTGCACAAATGGAAAAATTTGTTTAATTGCCATTCAGCTCTTAGATGTATGTGTGCATGGAGGAAAAGGGTTTTAAAAGGCTGAGTGGAATGTAATGGCTAAGTTCAAATGCAGAGATGGGGATGCAGGCCAGAACAGACAGAGACAAGAGGAAAAGGTTATCACAAATAAACTTCCCATTTGATAAATGGAAAAAAAAATTATCACTGTGAAGGTAACCAGACCTCAGCTCTGACTGTGCCAGTGTGCTGTAGGTGCCCAGAAGGTGCCTGGCAGGGCCTCCAGCAGTGCCGTTTACCTGCAGAGCTGGCTCTGCCTGCACCAGAGCATCTGCAGGGACCTCTCCCACCCTCACCCTCCCCACACCCCTTTTCTGGCATTTACACAAGGTGCAGGCAGCCTGAGCCTTTACCACCACACAAGTTCCTGCTGGCCTGCTCTGGCATCCAGCTGTTGTTGGTTTTGCTGTTATGGCTGTGGAAAATGAAAGAGGTGAGGGGAGAACCATTAATCATTTATTTAAACAACACAGGTAACTCCTGTTAGGCAACGTGAGGATGATGACTCTCTCCTAACAAGCAAAGGACAGGACTGATGACACAGCCCTGACACTAAGCCCCAGTCATAAAACAAGACAGAACAGGTGTGAAGGGCAAAGGCAGGGGAGCTGTCAGACAGAGAAACACAGGAGATTAACAAGAAGATGCAACTGTACTTACAGAGAAAGCTGAAAGTTCATCCTGGATTTGTTAAGTATGTGAAAAACCATCAGCAAGGTAAATAACCCTGCAGTTACACTGGAGGGAGCTATACACATGTCACAAAACTGACAGAGCTAAAATTTAACATTGCCAATAATTTTCTTTTTATTGCTGTTGTAAAAACCTCTGGTTTATTTGAGTAGCACTTTTTTAGATTTTTTTTTCAGAGGAAACTGAGCTACAGATAAGAAATATAGGAGAAGTTACTCGGTATCGAAGTGTTAAAAACAAAAATCCATGGCTTAATACATGTGCCATGCAAGCATGATTTCTTTGTGAAATTCTTACCCTAGTTTCAGATGGCTTCATAATTTGTGGTTTCGATGCATCCGCAGGAGATTGCTTCTAAGAAAAAAAAACGAAAAACAAGTTTACTTTTGTAATAAATACCTGTATTAAACAAGCATAAAGAATCTGAAATCACTTGTTATCTAGATGAAAATTAAGAATAAATTATTTCTGAAAATTAGAGTTATTACTTGAGATCTTTTGTCTGGCCTGTATTTCTACAATACATACATGTAGAACTTCGACAGTTTTATGATGCCCACAGACCTTCTTTAAACATTATTTTTTCTCCTCTGACATGCACTGACAGCAAATTTTCCATCGAGTACCAAGACAAACTCAAATCCTACTCTCACACTGAAGCATATATGCTTACTTTGCAGGATTCACCCATGCTTGTTTTTTAAACAAAAATTGTGCCTTTGGATTTACTGGTTTGTTACAGAAGATATTTATTTCTAAAGTATCAAACTCAGATATGTTGAGACAAAAATAAATAGTTAATATGTGAGCAGCACATGTCCCCTGCAGTGTTCCTGTGTATCATCCAACCTTTTTGGAACTCCACAAAGGACATGGTCTGTTCTCCTGCCTTCAAGGACGTCAATCCAGAAACACCATGGTGTGTTGCTGTTGTGGCTGTATCAAACTTCAAAGCTCAGAACATTCCAGCTGTCTCATCAATACTTTATAAAGAAGTAATACTACTCCTTTATTCCTGCTTCATGCTTCTCTGCTTAAAGGTGTATTTTGTATTTTTACATACACTCAAAGCTGCATTCTGTGATTCTGTGATTTGCTCTCTCTGTCACAGTAACACATTCATAGGTTATATTTAAATTTACAGCATATTTTTTTTTTTTTACTTTTTCTCTTCCATTTTTTATATTGTCTCTGTTTACCATGCTACTTGAAGTATGAAAACACACACACAGTTTGAATGAACAGAAGCTATATTACTGCTCTAGACCCTAGGGTGGCTTCTTACATCCACATGGAAAAATTTTTAATTTCCCTAACCTCCTGCAGCACAAGGATTTCTCAGCACTAAGAGAAAAGCTGTACAGAATTTAAAATTAACACAATGATGACAACAGCATGGTCTCCCTACCAGCTTAGTTGGTGTCTCACACACCTCATTGAGAGGTTTGATTGTTCCAAATATATATTATAGAGAATCTGCAGTTGTCATACTGCAGAAAAGTAAACAAATAATACCTGCTTCCATATATACCTACAGAATGACTACTTAATAGATGGGAGCTTTTGCATGGGTGGAGACACACACAGGAATGTAAAGAGTCTCCTACACCAGGGCAGAGAAATAAAGTTTTTCATAACCTTTTAACCTATTTCCACTACTACCATCAGGTATTTTTTCTTAATTTGCTCTTTAACTGTTTTTCCTCTCATTTTCCTTCGCCAGCAAGAAATTAATCTGAATTCCTTCTGCATGACTAATGAGTAGGCATCTATTCTACACCTTTGTATTAGTCACCATAGTCCCTGTCTGTTTAATAATGAAAACATTTATCTGAGCCATTCTACCCTCCAGCCCTCAGAAAACTCCTACCAAGTCTCTGTCTTAAAATGCACTGAAAAATTCTTTTTTCCCATGACGCAGCACAGCAGCACCGTCACAACCTGTAGGGATGAGTGAAAACTTCCCAAAACCCCAGCTGCTTCTTCCTGCCCTGCCCAGCTGGAGGGCAGGGACCAGCAAAAGCAAAGATGTGAAGAATGGAGGTACTCATGGAGGAAGAGGAGCAGTTCTGGAAATAGTAAACAGCTCAATGCATGGCTGCTGAACAGGGGCTGTGGAGGACACCAAGCCATCCTCCCTGGAGACATTCAGGGGAACAAAGCCCTGAGGAGCCAGAGGAGAAAAGTGGGACAGGTGCCCGAGTGCCTGGCTTCACTTCCCCCACTTCCTGCTCAAGTCCCACAATAATAAAGGCCCACAATTTTCCACTCTCCCCCTAAAAAGAGCCACTCCAGGGAAGAAGTAGGGTACTTGTTCTGCCAGCCCTTCAGCCAGAGGGCTCTGCAGCCAGGCTGACAACGCCAAGAGGCTGCTGAGCTCCAAGCCCTCTGGCTGGTGTGGTACCACCTTGTCACTACCAGCCTGGCTCCAGGATCATCCTCTTACCACACGCTGCTCTGGTGTTCCCATCCCCAGGACCCTGCTCGGCTGCCAGCTGTGCCCAGATGTTTCTGCCCCAGCCCCACAGAGGGACTGGAGCAGGCGTGAAGCAGCACAGGGATGTGTGTCAGATGTGGAGGTAAATACTGAAGTGCTGCCTGGCAACCTGGCAACAAAACCCTCCTGACGCAGAGCTGCCGCGGCTGCGGCACACCCTGCTCGCACCCAGCGTGGCCAGCCCCAGCACCCCCGCACAGGAAGGCTGGGGTGTCAAACAGCCAGCTTGAACCACACCAGGAGGCTGGGGCAGAGAACGTCAGGAGATGCTGCAAAGCGAGGTGGCGTGTCCTCTGAGTTGTCAGCGATCCCTGGAGGACAGAGCTGGAGGGGAGAGCCAGCAGGATCAGTGCTGGTTCCTTTCTTCCTGCAGCTGCACCCCCATGGGTCCTGCCTGAAACCAGGCGTGGGTTCTGGAGGGTGATGTGCCAGCCCTGATGCCCTGGGAGTGAGGTGCAGGAGGGATCCCAGGCTGGGGAATGGCTAACGCACAGCACTCGTGTGAGCCGGGAGGCAAATCCACAGCATGGCATCCAGGACCCCTGATGGCCCACCAGGAGCTGCTCCCTGCCTAAGACCACCACAGCACGGACATACATGGAAGAGGTTACAGGACAGCACTAATTAAGCAAAGACTGACCCCTGTTAATTACCCCACCCTGCCAGCAGTACCCTACACTGCTGGATGACCTGCAGCATAATTAACAAGGATCAGTGTTTGCACTGGAGCTGACCAAAGGACCTCAGGTGCTCTTGAGTTAGAGGATGGCTTTCCAGGAAGGGCTGGTGAAGAGATCTGGGATCTGATTTGATAGAATTAAGAGAAAGAATACCCTTGGAGACTCATTTGTCAAGTTAGCAGGGCAGCATTCACGCCAGTTGAAAGAGAACTGTCACAGAAGCCAAGCAGCGGGTTAGCAAAACAAAGCTATCAGAAATTGGTATGAGTGTTAAAGAAATCTGCATGAAAAAATAGCAAGTGTAACAGGAGAAGAAGAAAATAATGGTGACAGCACAAATATTAAAAATTTGAACAGCTCAAAGAACTGGATGCAGATGCCCTCTGAAAAAATAAAACAACAGGCAAATAAGTCCATGAGTGCACTCAGTTTCATTCACAGACCTAAAAATCACTGAAATTGCCCCAAGTGTTGTGACAGCTAATGTCAACTAAAATGATAAATTCTGGGAATTTGTGAGGAAGATTCATCAGGCTGAGGAAGGTTGTTGTCCAGCCTCAGAAAGGGCACAATGCACCAGGTGGAGCCCTTCAAAACCAGAAGCAATGCTGCAAACATATAGCAAGCAACCCATACAGAGATGCTGTGATGGCAACAAGAAGATAAATAAGAACCAACAAGAATAAAGCAACAAACCTCCAGACACACTGTCACTGCAACTTTCCATTTTACTTGAGGTGACATTTTCTAGAATAAAATGGGAAAATTGGTCTATAACACTGGGTTACAACCTTGCTTTCAGACAGCTGAATAAAACAGAGGTTCTGACCTCTGACACTGGTGGTTAGCTGAAGGCAGCAACACAAAAACCCAAAACAACACCAAACCCTTCTAGGCAGGCAGCAATACTGCCAAAAACTTTCAAAGGCCATAATGTCACAGGCTGAGATTCTCCTCCAAAAATAAACACGGGAAGAGGAGTCTGGGGAAAAGTAATCTGTTGCTGTGACAATGTAAATATAAATGCAAAATATAACTTTCAACTTCTCTGGCTTGAGCTTCTCTAGGTCAAGTGCTAGCACAACTTTCACCATCACACTGCAGCAGGGATGAATATTTAAAGATATGAGAGCAGATTTAGGGGGGAAAACTAAGAAAAAATATGTATGAGGGAATTAGTGGCAGAAAAAGGTGAGTCAGGACCTGATGCTTTGTATTCTGGTCAGGGCCCCAAGAAAATGGGAAACAAAGAAGTGACTTAGCCTTTAATAAGGAATCTTTCAGGTCTGTGCTCAAAGATCTTCCTTCTGGAGAGAAGAGTCACTCTAAGGCAAAGGCTACCTGGATAAATCAGGCACCTCCAGCTCTAGCAGCCTTTGGAGGAGCTTTTATAAGCATTTTTAGAGTGATCTAGCTGAACTCAGTCTGGAACAGAGGACTGAAGAGCTGCCCAAGCTCTCTCATGGGCTAACACCCCCCGCCAGCATGACAGAGCTGGGATTGTTTCGCAGGCTTAGAGCTCACAACACCCATGATTTCACAATTACTAACTCACACGGTGTGTAATGCAAGGGTAAACCTAATCTACCTGACTATGAGTGGGTGCTCCTTTCCATGAATGGCCCTAATACCGAGCTTTAATTAATGGTGCGCTTGTAAGATGTGGGCAGCAAAAGCTCTTCAGAGAACCATTGTGAAAAATAATGGGTTATTTCGCTGAAGTGTGAAATACCACTTGAGCTGCTAAGAGGTTAAACCTCTCACTTGCTTTGATGGTGTGTGGCAAGGGCTGTGCAGCCTTCCCACCCCTGGACACACACCCAGGAGGCAGAAGGTGGGAGAGGGATAGCGCCAAGGGGGCGTGTGTGCACATGTACATATAAATACATAAATCTATAAACACGCATATTTAAAGTTACACAGCATGTCAGGCGTGCAGTGGCTTAAAATGGGAAAAAAGATTAAGCATTAACTCTTTATATATCTTTTATTCCTGCACTATCTAGAATAGCTGAGTTTAAACATTACAACTTTGAGTGCTCCTGTGTCATTTTCTATCCCAAGTAATTTGGTAAATACTCTACTATTTTGCCACTGCTGCTCTTATATTCATCTCTACTATTGCATTTCTAAGAAAAACAACAGCTTTTGTTTGAGACAACACTCAAGAGAAAGATAAAAAATACCCACAATAACTAAGAAAACAATATTCTTCTCAAGATTTCAAGCACTCAGTTAATTTTGTGGAGGCTTTCTATTAAGAGCAAAATGAAACGGAAGAGCAGGATGGAGGTTTCTACTTAGCACCTGTGTATTACTCAAACACTGGTGTCATCTGCAGAGACACTGTCTTGTTCTTTTAGCGTTCATAAACTCTGCTGATGTGAATATAACTGAAAAATAGCTACATTCCATTACTATCATTATAGCTCAAATTTCTACATCTACTATTGTGAAAAAGAATAACCCTAAAATTTCATTATTCTGCCATTTTCTCACCACGCAGAACAAGCATTTGCAACAATTATTAATCTATACCCAGAAGCAAGATCAACAACCATTTAGAGATGGTAAAAGATACAAAGGGAATACAGCCATTTCCTCATGAAACAAAAACATGACAATTTTTTAAAGAAGCTGCTTTGAACCAGGCGACTGAGGTGCTGATTAGCTTGTAAAGACTCTTTTATGGCCTCAAGTGCTGCTAATTTATTGATGATCATGGAACACTGAGCCAGACAACTTCCATTACACAGATTCACTGGTTTCTTCACTTTGAATACTACAATAAAATTTCTGCCATTCTGGCACAAAGATGAAACTCTTCAATACTTCACTGCTGAATTTTATGCATCAGCTAAAAGCTGGTTAACCACACTACTCAAATTTAATGCAACAGGTTTTTAAGCAGTGTTTTTAGAGGCAACCTACTTGCATTTGAATTTGGTCACACTAAGTAAAATGTTATCAAGCAAACCAGTGAGTAAGATCAGTATTATATTTACCACAGTGTAGAACAAGGCTTCACACCTCCTAGAAACTGCCAAACCACCTTTAGCTGAGATGTCTGTTTTAAAATGTATGGATTGCAGCAACATAATTCAGGCCCAAGACTTAATACTGGCATGTTTGTTTTTCTTTATTTTAGCAACTGTTAAGACTGTGAAACAAAACACAACTTTATGCTGGAACAAAACACAACTGAGACTAGTGAATGACAATTCAGTTTAAGTAATTTTTGAACTTCCAACACGTCAGTTTATGCTCACTTATATGCAGGAAGTTAGGATTGTCAAAAAATTTTCTACATATCCTGCAGCTGATGGCAAGAAGTACTATGCCTGTTTGCTTCTTGGAAGCAGAGGGAAAGAGTTTGCTAGCTGATCACAGGTCATGCACAGTATTTACACAGCAAGAACTTTACATACTCACAGTTCAATTTGTGGCACTGAGGAATTACTTAAGACTCCAGCATGCAGCTTGGCTCACTGCTTTAAAGACTTTAATATATACAAAGGCAATTTCTATTTAATGTTCTTCCATGATATTGGAAGTGATCTGGAAAAAAAGTATATTCCAAGCAGAGTAGCAGACTTCATCTGCTGCCTTCACATTCTGTGTGTCTGCAAATAGACCATTTCAGTATCTCAGGCTGCACAATCCTTGTTTCTTTTAAATTAATCAACAATCAGCTTTAAACTCCCCATTATTATTTCTCCTTAAAGCACAGTCTTCGATTGCCTCCTCCCAGAAACTTCCTGTTTCTCTGACAATTAACTACAAGCTGGCACGCACTGAAATTTCACTTTCACTCAGTCATATTCAGATATTAGAAGGCAGTGCCCCAGTCCTGTCAAGCCTCTTCTCAGGTTCCCACTCTGCACAAGAGAGGATCACAGTAATGTATGAGCTGGTCACTGCAGACGAACTCCCATGTTTCTGTGGGCAGCTCAAAAATCTGCTTTTCAGTTTTGCCTCACGTGGGCATTTAGCTGCAACTTTCTCCAGCCAACTGTTTCCATTCTCTGCATGCTGTTTCAAACAACAGAACATTCCACAGCTGTCTGCAGCAGCAAGCTGCAGGATGACAAATAAGCACCAGGAAAACAGGAGATTAGGTGCCAGGCACATGCCACGCGGTGCTGCTGAGCTCAGCTAGGATTTGTGTCACCTGGTCTGCAGTGTCACACCACACTCTGCTCTGCATGGCTGGGATGAAAAGGGAGCCACAAACAGAACCAGTGTTCTCTAAAGGTGGGGGGGAGGTTGAAAAATACACTAAAGCTACACAAAATACACAACTTCATCTTGAGGCTAAAGGTCTCTGAGGTTACGAATTCAATTATTTCCACTGCAGCAATCAAGCCAGGCAAGTGAGAGCAGCACTCAGAACAGGAAATTTGTTTTTCGCTCCCAGAATGCAGAGGAAATGGAAAGAAAAAATTATTCATGAATAGCTGTATATGGACTGACACACACACGGCTACCAAAATGAAAGGAGAACACAGGAGAATAAATAAAAAAACACCAAGTCAAGGAATCTTACTAGTTGTCTGTTCAAATATCATCCAAGGGCAATGCTGCATAACCAGGATGGTGGTGGTGTGTCACTGGGCTTTGTTCTTAGATAATTCTAGAAAATTTCAACATTGTTTTATTGTTCCCACTTAAAAAGAGGCAGATTGGGGCACTTTTCACTTCAGCATTGGCTTCAAGTTAAAATCACTTCAGAAGGGCCTTCAGCATGCTCTGAAGGAATAACTCCATTATTCAGTTAAAAAAATATGAAATCTCCACTTTGTTGAGGTTTTATCCTGACTCACAGGGGTCTTCCCTCCTAAGGATCAAAAATGTTGATTTTCTAGTTGGTTCCAGCATTTGTGCTGAGCATGGCATAAAGGCAGGCACAGACCTGCCTTCTTCCATAAAACCAGCAGTTTCTGTGCCTTAAGGAGCTCCCAAAGAGTGCTGAAGGCCATCACCCTCCCTGTCTCCCTGCTAGGTTCTCCCTTTGGCAGAAGAGACTCTGGACAAAGCCCCAGAGTGATAATGAGCACAAGCATTCTCCTCCCAGGGAAACAAGGGGCAGAAATGGTGATGGTGGAGAGGCTGGAGACCAACTCAGGGAAAAAACAGCTCCTTTGCTTTGTGGAGAGAAAGGTTTCTTCTCTGTCCTCGGTCTCAGTCCTCCAAGGGCCACCAGGGCAGCACAGCCTTGCCCAGAATTCAAACTCCCTAATGTGCAAAGCTCTACAGCCAAAAACGTAAGGAAAAACTGGTCATGGAACTCATTTCTGCAAGTCCAAGATCAGAAACAGAATCTTCTGCAAGCTCTACATACCCCATATATCTAACCATTCAAAGGAAACAAAAAAAACCCCAAAACCCAAAAACCCAAACCAAAAAGCACTGTGTTATATAAAAGACCGAGTGTAACAAATGATAAGTCTAGGAAAGAGAATGTCTAATGCAGAAATGCAGAAGTAGCTATTATAAATTCTATTATATAAATATAAAAAAATACAACATTTAGGAAATTAGTTACCAATAAAAGAAAAGAGATCAAGAACTGAGTAGAAGTGTCTGCAATGCTTAAAAATTCTGGGCTATTTCATGCACTACTTTAACTTCCTCCAACCAACAATAATCAAACAGTGGCATTACTTAAGTAATGCCTACCCAATTTTCACTACTTCAGAAACAATACAAACAACTTATTGAAAAGCATTATTTTTTTACCAGATGCTCTAGCATATTTTAGATATGCTAAAACATATCTGAAACATATATTTTTAAGTGCAGTAAACTACTGATACCTGAGCACAGTTCAAACAAGAAATTCCTCTTGCAGATCACCACACCCTGACTATGCAATACTCTGCAAAGGCATATAGACTCTGCATTAGTATTCCAAAAAAAGTCACACAGGTCTTGGAAGCCAGAACAGCGTGGGCTGTGAGCAAGGAAAAAATACCAACCCCGCCCCAAAACAAAAATATAAATACAGAACAGCTTAGACACCACTCTTCCTTGTCTCTCTCTTTTCCAAACTGCCGTGTCACGTGGTGTCTGAAAAGGCTGTTTCCAGTATATTCAAATCAATAAATTCAAAAGCTTATTAACCACACACTGCTCTGGAATGCCTCAAGCCTGCTGACAGGGGAGGCACGCCAGAAAGCCCTGGAGCTGGCAGCCTGTGTTATCACAGCCCACAGAATTCCCAGAAGAGGGGGAGAAAGGGGAGAAAACAAACAAAAAAAAAAAAGAAAAGGAAAAAAAAAAAAAAAAGAAAAGGAACTACAACGTGAGCAGAAACGAGCCTCGAGCAGAGGCAGCAGAGCAGAGCAGGAACAGGCAGCTCACCTGGGGGACGTGGGACTCCTGTCTGGCTGCAGGGACGCGGCTGCTGCTCGCCCCAGCGCTGGGGCTGTGGCTGTGGCTTCCGGGAGCTGCTGCTGGCCAAGCCAAGCCTTGGCAAGCCCGAGTGCTGAGCCACGCAATCCCCACCCCGCAGCACGGGGAAGGCACCCAGACCTGCGAGTTGGGGCTCCCACACTGAGCAAACCCCTCCTGCTGCTCCTCCTGGGGCTGGCCAGACCAGGGTCCCAGCTGTCAGTGAGCTGTCGCCGAGAGCCACGCAGCAAAAGCCAGGGGTGAAGCTAAATTCAGCATCCAAAAAGCAGTATTTGCCTCCCACCTTCTGATTTCTCAGCGCTGGTGCCGAGGGAAGGAACCTGCTCATTTCCCCTCAGCCCTGTTACAAGTCTCTAAATTTGGACTGATTTACCCAGACACTCTGAGTACATGGATGTTACTAATTGAAAATAATTGAGATTATTTAGGCCACTAACTAGAGCTATTTTTAAGCATAACAAACCCAAATAATCTGTATTACAGATTATTATTATTAACAGGTGCTTCTTGAAATACCAATAGTGATCTGCTCTTGAATTTCTTTTTGCCATATAATCAAATTTTCAATACCTGTGGTATTATGGGAGAGAGTGGGTTTTTTTCCAAGAAGTGTCCTCTACCACTAACAAAACCTTCAACCACTTTTTCATAATAGCATCTGTACTGCCCTTTACCTTGAGCAAATAATAAGAACTAAGTCAACCCTGGAAGATAATTAGAAAGGGATAAATATCCACAGACTGACAAAGAAAATATCCAATTTCTGAGTGAAATATAGAATTTTTCTTATTAAAGGTTTGTGCTATTCTGACCACAGCACAGCTCTACAAGTTGCAAATCCTGTATTTTTACACAAAGCCAGCTCTTCCATGCATGAGGCACCTTTTGTACTTCAGCAGATTCCCATTTTTAATGTTTAAGTCTATTTTTAGCATGGCCCTGCCACCAAGGAAGACAGCACTGTTCTCCACACAGGCACAGCCTTCCTGATTTTCAGGTGCTGCCAACAGCTCTGAGGGTAACTTCCAGGAAGAGCCCCAGGATTTGCTACAGTCCTGCTGCAGAACACCTAAAAAATGTGAATCTGTGTCATGACACACACCCATCCCAGAGACAACATGGAAATTAAGTCCTCAGATAACCTGAGTTGTTATTTTTCTGATTAATCTCAAATTTTAGAGGTAGCCTTCCCAACCTTCCCCATGCGACTGGAAATGTAAAAATAAAATTATGCATTTCTGTGGACATTCCCAAACAATTCTGTGACTTTGGATGCCTTCTACTCAAAAATTCCTTCCTTCACAATAAGGTGCTTCTGCAAAGCTCACAAAACAAAAATTCGGTGACAGTTAATAAAGTGTATAGCAGAAAAAAAACACTGACAGTAGGTTTTGAGGATAAACTAGATAAATTTGCCTGCTGCAAAAATAGTAAGGATTTCACACAAAGATACTTATCAACTGCTCTTCTTTTTCCTTGTTTTCTTGTTTGTTGCATGAGAAAGCAGAGAGAATTCTCTTTAGAACAATATTAATTTGGGTGCCAGCTAAAAGTAATTAACCTTAAGTTTCTTTAATCATTAAGGTCAAGAAGCTTCCTTGGAAAAATCAGAAATAATAATCGAAATAATAATACTTTATCATTATTATTATCATTAATAATAATAATGAAATACTACATTTCCACCACTGTTGTTGAGCTCTCCCAGCACTGCTTCAATAGGCCATGAAAGTAATACAGATAAAGATTCTCACTTCTCTAAGCTATACCACCAGTCAGAAAAAGAAAATAGTTACTCATTAGGAGCAATGCAAAAAATCTGCTACATAAAAAGCAGCAAAACTTCATCTGTTATCAACAGAAATACCATATAAGAACACAAAGATCAGGAAGGGTGGCTGGATCCAGCTGTGCTCAAGTATTAGTGCCTTCTATTAATAGACACGATTGAACACTGAGGTGGAAATTGGCTTTCCTGATGGTTGTGAAACTGGCAAAATCTTCATTAAAGGCTGTAAAAGGAAACGCAGCAGCACTGGCAGGAGAGGGAGGAGGTTGGTTCAGGTTTTCCCCCGCACTGCTGCCTGCTAATCCTGGCAGCCATGACCTGGTTTGCGCCCCTTGGCAGTCAGCGTGTGCATGGAAGAGGCTGCTCTTGGGCAACCCAGCAAACATTACTGATGATGACAGCCTCACCTGAACCTCCCTTTTCACTCCATTTACCTGCCTAGCCAGGTGCTCTCTGAAAACCTCCCTGGGACAAACCAGCAGCTGAAGAGGATTCTCCCATCAAAGAGGAAAGAAAGGTTTGTCACAGAAATGAAGGAGTCAGAACACTGCTTCAGCGAAGCCTCTCTAAATTATCCATCTGGATTTGAGTCACACAAAAGCTGGGCACCTCCAGGCTGCTGACGGAGCCTCCTGAGTGGCCTCAGTGCAGAGGAGGAGGCAGGAGAGGCAGCACTTCTTGCACCACAGGGACACTTGGGCAGACAATTAACACCCCTGCCAGAGCACAGGGAGCAGAGGCAGTGAGTAACACTGGCTGCAATTCCAGGAACTCCGGAGTGACACAACAGAGAGCGCAGGGGCAAAACGAAGCCACAGAGAACTGCATTTCTGAGGGATGTGTATGAAAACACAGCCAGGCAGCTGAGTGCTCTCCCCTGGACAAGCAGACTGCCCACATGCTCGGGCGTGACACAGCGACAATCCTTCACCACACACGCTCCTGCATCTGAAAGCCAGAAACCCCAGGAGAAACCAGACATCAGTTATTATTACTTACTAGATGAAGAAAAAATTACCCAGGATGAAAAATTACTGATGTGGCAGTAGCAAACCCCCTGTTGGCTCTTCAGGTTAATTCATTTCACCATAAGGTAGGAATATGTTAATAAAAAGCAGGAGCTGGAACAATTTAACTATCCCACCTACTTTGCCTCTGGTAAGGATTTAGAAATTTATCTGGGATAAGTAATGACAAGTACTACTGACCAACAGGATTATTACAGCTACATGAGGGGGAAATAAATAATATAAGTCCCAAACTGTCCAAAATGCTGTGGAGTAGTTTTGATTGCACCAAAAGATTTGATCTGGTTTTGCAGGAAAGCAGAAAGCACTGCCTTCACTTTTTAAGAAATACTTCCCTTCCTGTAAAATTCCTAGTAAAAAAAAAAAAATAAATAAAAAAATAAAAAAAAACCAACCTGCAAAATTATTGTTTTTAATAAATATTTTTAGAGACAAAAATAAAGGCAGAAAAGAAAACAGACAAATGGCTTTAAAAAGGGTATGGGTGGCACAAACTACAACTGCACACTACAAACTACAAAATCTCTGAGTTTTCCTTATTTTAAATAACACTATAGGATCACAGGGGATTGTTGAGAGTAAAAGTTACAATTAACACAAGATTTAGCCTAAGTGAAAAAAGGTGGTAATGGTTGAGTGGGAACTTAAAAGTCTGAATTTGAATTAGTTCTTGATTAAAAGTCAATATTAGATAGTATGAGGTGATTATCTTTGAAATACATAATCTTTACAGTAAGTATGCTGGAATGTCACAGAAACTGGAGAGTACTGCTAAAATACACATTCTAAGTTGCCATAACCTAATATACAGCAATTCTTGGCAATTCCATTGCATTATTTTCATGACACTACCTTCCAGTTCTTAGGCTTAATAGCATGTATGAATTGTGCCTTCCACACATAGAAGTTCTTCCTACTTATCACAGAAAGAACATATACTAAAAAAAAAAAAAAAAAAAAAGAAAAAAAAGACTCAGATCTGTGTTAGCCAGAAAATTAGATGTAAGCATCTGTGGGACTATGCAGCTGGTGACATCCAGGTTGATTAGGAGGAGGAAACCTTGGCAAAGAGCAAGGAATAGTAAGAAAAAAAAACAAACCTATTAAAAATGCTGGGCTGTATTTAGTAGTAGATAGAAACATTGAAAAAAAGGGACAACAGTATTTATTTCTTTCCTCCATCATTGAGTAAAAAGGAAAAATAAATTACTTGGGAAACATGCAGACATCTTAATTGTATTATTTCACAAAAGCACTGATTAAGAAAGTAAAAAATCCCATTCAAAAGCAGAAACTCTTCCTGCTGCCAGGATCCTATCCAACAATAGGCTCCCCCCAGACACGGAACACTGTGGTGGATCTGTGGACCCCTCTCAGCCAGCTCCACATCGTGGGTGAGCCAAGGAGCTGGAAAGCCCCTGGCTCACACATGGGAGTGAAGGTGGGTTGAGAAGTACATCAAAAGGTGCTTCTGAAACCCAGAATTTCAAGTACAGAACACGGTACCAGAACTAAACAAAGACACTGATCTCATCTCCACTGCTGACCAGCACCCAGCTGCCTCACTCTTGAGCACTGCCACAAAATTGGCCCTGTCTGAGCTCTTCCTGGGCTAAACTTTACTGTCAAACTTCACTAAACTCCAACAAAAATATTTCTTCACCTCAGTAAAGCATACTGCTGCTTCTCTTCTAAGTGTATGCATTTCACTCACCTGTGACAATTATGCACCTAACAATGGCTACCAGGTGCAGCATCAGCAAGAGCATTTTCAACACCCTCTTTCAATACTCTGCAAGACCTGAGCACCCTGCTTACCCTCAGAGCATATCACCTGCACTCCTTTGCAATTCAGCTTTAAAATGTTTCTTGAATTATCAGCTGAACTGCTCTGGGAGCAGTGAAAGAAAAAACAAGCTCTCAGTTCTTCAAACTCACCAAGATCCACCAAGTCAACAGAACACAAAAAAATACCAACACCTCAGGGTGAAAAACACAGCCCCCCAAAAGTCAAATGAAGGTGCCCACTGAAATCATCAGGGTCAGGATTCTTTAAAATAACTGGGAGACTAACAAAGATCATGTGAAAAGGGAGAATGTTACCATTTATTTCCTCACGGATGTCAAGACTGTGGTTCTGCTGACTTGTGCTCCCCTTTCAACAGGTTACAATTTCTAGCAAGTCATGAAGAGCATCCCTGTGGTGCTGAATGTTGGGAAACAAATAATTTTTGATCCCAGTGCAGGGCATGGAGTCACACCAAATTTTCTCCACATGTAAAAAAAAATTAGTTTTTTTAAGTACACATTACCTGAGCAGAAGCAGCTGCTCCACTTGTCTCTGTTTGGAGTGGCTTGCTGACATTAGCACTTGCCTGGTTCTTCTAGAAAATAAAAAGACAAAATAAAGCTCAGAAATGTCAACAAATGAAAAGAAAAGCCAAGTAAAACTGTGAAGCAAGCAAACAAAAAAGCCCAACTGAATCCAAAGTTTTGAAAAAAAAAGAAAAAGCACACTTAAAAATGTCCCCTAAAACATTTTTGCAAGGCGAGTCATCAAAAAATGAACTCTCCTACATAACTTTAATCCACACAGGCATATTTCAGAGCCCAGAAATGTGCACACCCAGAACAGCCCAAGTTCTCCTGCAGTGTTTTGTGGAGGATACATAAAACTGCATTATTTCCTGTAGCACAGCGACTCCATTTTAAACAAACAGTTAAAGCCACAGTGTCTATATAAAAAGTATCACGAAAACAACAGGGGCAAGCTATTGCTGTTTAACAGGATGTGAGTGGCCAAACAGAAGGTAACATCCAAGGGCAAGGAAGTAAAGATATAAAGTTAAGGGCAAAATCATGCCTTTTCTAAGAAGCACAAGATTCACAATGCAATAAAAGATTTCACATTTCAACAAGCAGGGCAGGCTGCAGCAGGCCCAGAGATTCAACCAGCAAACTCAAAAGTTCCAGTTTTCAATGGATGTGACACAAGAATTGTAACAATCTGGGAAATCCAGAGACCTCTGCCATTCAGGTAATTCTACTTCCTCTTTCTGGTTTTGTTTGATTAAAAAAAAACTAGAGCAAAGATGCACATTCAGCAGTCACCTCCAGAGATGAGGCAGAGGGCCATGTACACAATATTAATACGAACAAAATATGGCCCAAATCTGGTACCAAGTGAAACTAGGAGGAATCTTACATCCAGGATCGCACTGGGAAAAAATGATATCCCGGTAACAGGCCACAGGATGTTGCAAAACCCAAGGCTAACACTGGTTTTTGCCTGTTAAAAGGATGTTAGGAGTGTTCCAGCCCAGGACTTTCCTCCACAGCCACTGAAGTCCAGACCTGCCGAGAACCTGGGGTCTCTGCCCAGGCTGAGGGATGTGGTTAAAGAAAAAAGCAGCAGCAAAGCCCAGTGACATCCCAAACACACCCCAGAGACACACAGGAGCCTCACCACAGCCCCCCTCCATCACATGTCAGTCAGGTTCGTCTTGATATTTTCTCCTCTGACCACACATTCCATGCATTTACAATTTTGTAAAGACAGTACTGAGACGCAGAACACCTTGGGTTTTGTCTCTGACATAGTGCACTGAAGACTCTGTAATGAGCATTACCTACATATCTCTCAACTTTTAATTAAGTTGTTGAAGTAGCTCAAAATCTGAAGTGATAGCCATCCCTTTCCAAAGAGGAGAAAAAAAAAAGAAGTCCCATAAAAGAACCATCCAAAAAAAAAAAAAAAAAAAAAAGAGAAAAAAAGAGCAAAACTGAAGAGGAATCAATATTGTGGGCATACCTTCAGCACCATAGATCCTGACTGCCATCTCATGCTCAGCCTTTGGCTCAGGGTTTATGGTGTTCAAGATTTACCTTTGGTACCAAAGACTATGTCTAACAGAACTGTGATGCTCTGAAAATATCATAGAATCACAGAATTCCACAAATCCATAGAGTACTGCTTTTAGAGAAGGCAGTCCTTACGACACCAACATACTTCAAAAATTTCAGGCAGGATAGCTTCCCCATCTCCCAGCAAATCTGAGCTACCAAAAGCCTCAAAAAACCAAACCAAACTAACAATTAAAAAAACCCAAAAAACACAACAAACAAACAAAAAAAAAACCCACCAAACCAAAACCACCAAACAACCCCCAAGATAAAAACCAAAAGGATCCCCCAAACCCAAAAAACCCAAATCAAAAAAACAGACCGAAAACAAAAAACAAAAAATCCCACCTCCCAACTCCACCCCCAAAAATAAAAGGAAAAAAAAAAGCCCCCCCTAAAAACCAACAAAAACTACTAAATAAAGAAAACCCCCCCTCCAAAAACAGAACCAGCTAACAGAGTGAAATAAATCCTTGATCAGAGTATGAACTTGTGTTAACCAACTAAACAGAATTATAGAAAAAAGTGTAAGTGCCAATAATTATTTAGTGGTAAACAGCAATAAAAGATAGAGAAGAAAAATTAACAAATCCTCCTCTGCAACAAAGAAATACTACCTGGAGATAAACCATGTGGAAGTTGAAGCCACCATATCAAATGAGCATCACTCAGTGAGTACTATACAGCACATGGAGTAATACATATTTTAGTTCCCAGAGTCATCTTTCAACAGCAACTTCTTTGGTATTTATGCATCCCTTCATATATTTGTAAAAGCAGAATCTATGGCTACATCATTCAATGTTTATTGTTCAATTCTGGTTTATCCTTCTTTCACCCTTATTAAGATAAGGATGTTAAGGTGTTTCCCAAGATGTTCCCTCCATGCAAACCACCTCAGACACCCTTCATTGACAAATACATCAGAGCTGTTTTCATCTTCTCTCCCTCCAAGAACCGGAAGAGTATTTTTCTTCTGTGACATTCTCAGACACAAACAACTGAAAAATTACCTTGAAGCTGTACTCACACCTTGCTTTCCAACCCGATATTAACAGAGACAATGAATTATCAATGCACAGCTTCTTTAGGAAATTAATTAAAAGAATTATGGGCCTGTAAAGAATTGTGTGTGAAGGAATAAAAGCTGTGGCACACAGGTACTTATAATCTACTCTTCATTGTTAGCAGTGGCTTCAAAAAGACAGAACACTGTTTCAGAGTGGAATATTAATTCTGTAGGTTTAATAAGGGGGAGATGAACTATACAATCTTCTGCTAAATGGATTTGCAAAGGAAGATGTGTGTTAAGACTGGTGTCCAGAAATGTGGACTTAAGTGTTCATTTTGTACTACAACATTCAAATGTTCATTGTAAGATTGCAGTAAGAATGCTTACAGTACACTTGTCTTGAGAAAAAAAAACACAAGAGGCAAGGATGTGCAATCTCTGTTCTGCAAATATTTTTGACAACCATCAGCAGCATTTCAGCCTCCCCCATCAATCTTTCGCTTAAGAACAGCTCAAGCAGCAATCACCCTATATTCCTTCTGAAGGCAGAGACTTACATTGCAACAGCTCTCAGTAAGTGCCAGAATTTAACTGAAATAATGTTATTTTTCAACTACCTTTGGCATTTTAGCCGAAAGAAGCACCAAAACAGAAAAGGGAGACAGCTAAAGAAGCTGCTGTGCTTCTCAGAACCTTCCCACTTCTCTACTGAAGATGAATTAAGGCCACAATCCCCTCCACCAGTGCCAAGGTCCTGTGAGGCACAAAGGAGAAGGAAAACAAACAATGCAGATATAAATTAGTATTTTGGTACCAAATTAAAAAGAAACTTCACAAACCCCTAGGAAAAAACTACCCATGCACTTCCACAACTCAGACCAGCAGTGGGCACCCCAACGAGATTTTCGCCAGTCATAATGCCTTTACTCAGCATTAATGCTTTTACTGGATAAGGAATCCTAAGTGACAAGCCTCAGTGTTAAAAAGTATCACAGTCACACTGATTTCAGAGCAAAGAATCAATTCTAAAAGGATGGAGATGCTTTAGCACCAATTATCACTGTCATCCTTTCAAAGTAAAGAATATATTTCCTGATAAGTACAATGAGCTGAACAAGCAGGTTCTGCCTACATTCCTGTAAAGAACAACTCAAAATGCCACGACACGTTAGAGAGAGTCCTGTTTCACACCATACCTGGTGAAATATGGCCTCACTCTAAGCTGGGGCTTCCAATTCCTACAATATATGACTCTGTCTTCCTTTTTAGTATCACATTTTCACATACAGACAGCAGCCATGAACAGGCTGGGCTTTTACACAGATACAGAATCTCTCCTTGGTATTTCCTTCTGAGACAGTAAAAAGAGAACAGGCCTTTCTCCACATTATTAACATGGATCTGCTCAAAGCAGGGGGATTTCAGAGCACAGCCACACACAATGTCAGCACTTGTTCTGCATTATTCTTATGGATTTCATGTGTCTGTGTAGCAGAACAAACTGTGCCCCAAGGGCAGCCCTCTGACAGGCAGCACTGACTGGACGTGGCGTGCAAGATTAGGACAGCAGGACCACATGCCTCGTCACAGTGCAAGACCTGCCCTCCTGAGTTTGGATAAGCTTCACTTTTATCACTCCCCTGTCTCCAGCAGTGGTCAGCAGCAGACAGGAAAGAAAACAAAATCAGTTATGTAAAAATAGTTCAGGTCTATGTTGATACTTCTTCTAAATACTCTTCCAGGCTCAGTTTGTGGGTCAGGGATTTCTTAAGTTCAGTGTTATTTTATAAATCATCCTGGGTTTTTCTTCAGTGATTTTGTGCCATCTCCCCTTTAAAGCATTTATTTTCAGCATCCAAGAGCTTCTAGAGCACTCTTGCCCCAATGGCCTCAAAAGTGGAAGGGATCTGGAATTGGTAGAACGGCACACACATATATAAGCTGAAGGCAATGCCCAGAAGGGGACTAGCAGTTGCTACAAAGTTTATTTTGCACTTTAAACCTATCACTTTTATTTACTTCTGCTGCAATGAGTATACTCTTACCCAATGGGCTGCTATCACACCTACACACATATCCTTCTATTATAATTCTTAAACTCTTAGCTTACTCTGTACATTACTACCCTATAAACCCTTCACCATCTCATCAATACAGTTTCTTACTTACTTAAGGCATACTCTTACTTACAACTACAGAAACATAATTTTATAGTATTTCTGCTAAATGTCTATGTACTTTATTTCTGTATCAACCTATGTTTCTTCTAAGGCTGCAGATCAAATCCTTCAGTGTCTGTGGAAGTTTCTGTTTTTCTATTTCCCACATTCCCCCCCCCACACATCCACAAGGAATGAAAACATTTCAGTAAAGTTAAAGTGAGATTCTCAGGTGGTTTTTTTTTTTCCCCAAGATTTTCAGCAAGTGATTGATTCTCCCTAGAAGGTAAACTCAATAAATGTAAGGTTCTTACAACCAAGACATCAAGGTTTTAAGACAGATCCCTAGCACTTGAGCCCTGGAGCAATGCCTAATAGCACAGACACTTTTATTGACATCTACATGGATAAAGGACTGATTTTTTTTTTTTTTTTTCAATTACGTATTCTAACACATCTGGAACTTCCAGCACAGCTTTTGCCTGTTTCCACAAGGCTTCATTCACAGATACACACTCAGCTGCTCATCACTGGACTGACAGATTGTGTCAGTCTCAAACCAAAGTTGACCCTGCCTGTGCAAGCAGATCCCCCATCCTGTCTAGACTCACAGCTTGAGCAGCACTGCTGAAATTATGCAAGCAAATATGAGAGATATGGCTGATATCTTGAGGCAACGAAATGATGGAGATCAATCTTTCCAAGGACAACATGGCCTTGTCCACCACGGTATCACAGCTCCAGCCCTTCTTACCAAACAGGTTTCTATCAACAGCAAACCTGCTGTGTTTTCTTCAGTCTGTTTTTAAGTCTCCAAGAAGAAAGGGGTAAGAAGCCTCTTCTACACCCTAACACTATTCACTATTCTTGATGCTGTGGCTAACTTGCATCTCCCACTCAAACCAGCATCAGGCCCTTCCTAAGTTTGATTTTCAAAACTCTGCCCTCCTTCTCTCACTCTCTCAGTATTATACATCCAAAGAATCTGAGGGACAAGAGATGTTTGTTGTTATTTCTGGTTAAACAACAACCATAATGATTTTACTGTTTTCCTTCCAGTATGGATACAAACTCTTCAAAGACCTCAATATTTTCTTGTATTTTTTCTAATGGCAAACCTTTTCTAGCAGGCAGGTGAACAAACTCAATATTCTAGACAACGTTGTCCAAAGCTCTCTGCAGATATATTAGAAATTTCTGCCTCAAAAATCAAAGACTATAGGAATTATCTCTGACTTTTAAACGAAAATGTAACTTTGCAGACTCTTGGGAGAGTTGTTTAAAGATTTTGAGTTTCTTCCTCAACTGCTTAACAAATCAGAGTGTTTTGGAGGTAGGTATGAGTCACAGTGGAGCCCATGCCCCTCAGTAGGTCTCTGCAAGAGGTTTTTGATCTATTTCCTCTTTTAAGCACTGCAGAGAGGATGGAAAAAATAAAACATATGAAGAAATTCACAAGAGGAAACATACATGCAGTATTCTAAGGACTCAAAAAGCAGAAGTATCCAGACAATACATTTTAGTAAGAGTCTTTGTTTTGCTGGATATTCTCAATAAGAGGTATATTCTCAGAAACATTAGCCCCAGAACTCTGGACTACAGGCCTCAACTCCCACCCTTCCCACAAAAAATGCCAACACTTCTCTAGTAAGAAGAGCAATGTGCAGTCAAAGAATATGGCATTAAACCAAGAATGTATAAATGCACAGTGATATTCATGAAAAAAACAAGCTGTCTGGAGAGAAAAGGTGGAACATATTCTAAGGCTAGAGAAGCTTTCCTTGCTTTCTGGACAGGAAAGAAAAGCAATTGCCTGAATCATCTACTTCAGGGGACTGTAACAAAAGCATTCACTGACCCTGATTTGCAGTGCAGTCAAACAGGCTTAGGCAAAGCTATTTCCCACACAGCTTCTGCTGTGGATGAACCACCAGGTGGAAAGCATCAAGGTGCACTCCCTTCACCCGTACTTCTGGGCAACTCAAAAACCAGGGGCCATCAGATGTGCCCCACATGGAACCAGCACTGCACAGCAGACACTCCACTGAGGTAACTTCCACGGATACCAATGTGAAGTGTTAGGGAAAAGTACGAACAGAGCAAAAAAAATCATTTCCAGTAGGCTGCTCAGCAGCACAAGACAAAACTAAATGTTCCTAGGATGAATAATGACTGTCTGGAGACAACGGTTTATTGTCCAAAAACTATCGCTTTACTATCAAAAGGCCAAAATCAGTATAGGAGGAAATTCATGACCAACTTTTCTTCTTAATATATTAAAATACTTGGATTTACCTCTTCCACTTCTGCTTTTTTCTCTCCTGCCTTGGAAGAAGCTTCACTTGCCTTCTTGTCACCATGCTGTGAACAGAGAAAATAGATGTGTAGTTATTTAGACTTTAAGTGTAACCTTGCACACGCAGAAATTCTCAAACTTTTCAGTACAGGGCGATTCCCTTCAGCTACCAGCAATATGACAGTTTTTATTCTCACTAATGGACAGGATTTCTAAATGGCCTGCTGGATAACTTCAAGAGAAATCAGTCAGAAGGTCATGACTCTTAGGGCAGTTACATGACTGTTCTTGTGCAAAGTTCTGGAATACATTCAGCTTATCAGTCATCCCTCGCCAGCAAAGCATTCTCCAGTGCTTGATTTGGAAATGTCAGAATCACAGGCTTCAGCAGAACTGAGCAACTCTGAGAGACACCAACATGATGTGTGCAAACCACTCCAACATCTGAACTCCCCACAGACACACTGAAATGTTTGTTATGCCCAGCCCTCCTCACCTGAAAGAAAGCTGTTACCATGACTGCTGTAATTCTGGTGCTGATACAGAAAAAAAAAAAAAGCTCCAACACGTTAGGAAATACTGTTCTTCCAGGATCCCTGAACTTCCTGCATCTTTTATCTCCTTTTCTTTTCACTTAACCTGATGTGGAATCCCAGTAGCTTCCCATGTGCAGCAGCAATGTAAAGAAAGACACATTTTGCTCAGCACACACACTGATATCCAGCATGTTGTAACTGACTGCCTCTCTGAAAAGTGGTGAACATGGTCCCTCAAAAAATCTCTTCTCAAAAATAGTAAGAGCAAAAAGCAAGAAGTTAATATAAAAAGCAACATAATACAGCTACTCTCTAGTATCTCAGCTAGTGTAACTTCCCACAGCAACTGAGACATCTGGGAAGGAGAATTCACATCTGGTTTGTTTCGTTAAGTAAAGACAGGAGATGATTCAAGACCCATTTATTCCCTTCTGTTTTCGGGACTGAGCAGCAGGAGGCAGAGCCTGCTAATCCACCAAGTAATGAGTTCCTGCAGATTCTTCTTTACATGGCTATAGGCAGAAAGTAATGATCCATGTATCACTGCACTATGTTCAACAGAAATCAGTTCCAGCACATCAGCAGGAGAAAATGCAAGCTGAAAAAAGTACTATAGCAACAAAAATGTCAATAATTGTTTTGGACAACCTCTAACAATTCAAGTTTTTAAAACTAATTTGGTTATGAGTGAGACGCTCAGTGAGTTTCAAATTTAGAAATGCTATAATCATATTCCGAATGTGCCTCTTTAGAGGAAAAACAAGACCCCTTTGGTTGTCTATTCAAGTAAGAGATTAATTGATTCACTGCTCCATAATAGCACTTCCAGTAGAGACACAATTTACCCAGCTATCTGTGCTTTTTACTGCTACAATAAAAGCACATCGCACACGTTATCAGTGAGAGCAGTGCCAGCAAGTCTCCTGTTGCTGACAGAACAGGAATTTCAGAGCCAGCACTGCCATAAGGCTCAGGAGTTAAAAGGAGAGCACTGTTGATCAGGATCTATTCTTGCATGGATACCCCCAGCATCAAAATACTCCAAAAGTCAAGTATTATCCTGAATACAGCTATTAAAGTCTTCTCTTGCTTTCATTTGTTTTCTTCTTCAAATTCAGACATAGCCTTAAAAGCAGTAACACCAATTGAAGTGTAGGGTCTCTAGGGCTTTTTTTTTTTTTTTTTTTCCTTTTACTAAACCAAGTCAGGGAATGTAGGAAATGCTTCTTTCTGAGCACACCAAGCCTTTATCAGGGCTGAATCTGTGTTACCCTTCCTCCCTAAGTCCACCTCATCTTCGCACCAAAGAAACCCACAGCAGACAGGACTATGGCACCAAAAGAGCACCCAGACCCAGAACTAGGAGGGACATACGGAAAGGGACTCGCAGGATTCCCTCAACCTCAGGCAGAACAACTCCCTGAGGGACCCCTGGGCAGCTTCAGTGCCCAGAAAGGAAGCAGAACAGACCAGGACAAGGACCACAGCTTTGCTATCCCTAAACTCAAGTCAGACACTAAAAGCATGACATCTTCCCTCCAGAAGGCAATGTCAAACAGCATCTATAATAAAGACTCTTTGACTCAGTGGACAAATATGTTTATTCCAACTCAGGGAAACAAAGCACATATGGTCAGACTAGAGTAGTTTTTTTTGGGTTTTTTTTTTGTTTTGTTTTTTTTTTTTTTTCCCAGTAAGTTGAGTAATGCACTGTGTACACACAGAGCCCTGACACTCACTCCCTGGCCCCAGATAATAAAACAGCCTGTGAAAGTACTGCCTTGCAGGAAAGTCTGCTGTCCTGAGGAGGTAACCTGAGAAAGCACAGCTTCACAATGTACCTGGGGAAACCATGCTGGTTCCCAGAACAGCTGGTGAATAAGGTATGATGAGGGATCCCATTTCAATAACGCCCTTCAACAACTCTTTTCTTATCTGAATTTTCAAGCTTTGAACACTCCACTAAAAATAGGAAATATACAAAAAGAAATAAAACAAAACAAAAAAAAAGAAAACCCAAACAAACAACGAAAAAAACCCCAAAAAACTCAAACCAAAACAAAAACCAACCAAAGAAAATAAACAAAAAAAAACAAACAACAACAAAAATCACCAACAACACAAAAAAAGAAAAAAAAAAGGCAGTAAATCAATCTGCTTGGCCAGAAGGCCAAGCTCAGGTTTTGTGGGACAGTGTACATCCACTGTTCCTTCATATTCACAACTCATGATGACAAGCTGACTTTCTTTGGGCAATCTTTCCTTTTCCTGCTCAAATTTCAGTGCCAGAGACACAGATTCAAAACCAAGTCAGTGGGTCAGAGCAGCTCCAGCTTTCTTACATCAACAGTGGGCATACAGCTGAAGTGATAATTTTAGTTTCATTCATGATCTAACAATTCCTTGTAGCTTTTAAGCCAGCTCGAAATATTTTTCAACCTTACTAACTAAAAAAAAACCCAAAAAAACAAAAAACCACACAATCCTACCCATAATCACATATCCACAAAAATACATAAGTGTCATGAGGAAGAAAGTTTACACTGAGATCTTCATCCTGTTTTGAAGTGCACAAAAATGTCACCACACTATTAAAACACACCTTTAAACTTCTGACTCAAACAGCACTCATAAACTAGAGAGTAACTGGTGAAAAAGCACAAGAAAATTGCTAACAACTGAGCAGACACCTATGTGCACAAAAATCCAATCATCACTAAAGGCTTTGCTTGCAAGAAATTCCTTCTAAACCTCAGGAGATTCAGAAGGCATTAACAAGCCTTTGGTTTAAGGCCACTGCGCAGCATCTTGAAGGACTTGCAGTAACTGGGTGAGAAGTGAAGTCTTGCAAGATTCTCAGCTTAAGTCAATCAACTCAGTATTACAGATATTTAAGGAGATGGGAATCTGACTTTTGCTCTCAGCTGGAACTGGGAGAAGACAGAGATCTTTGACACTGCTTGGAAAACTATCAGATGCAAAGAGTTGCAAAGACTGTAGCAGGGGAGCTACAATCAAGCCAGGTAAGGAATGGAAACGTGAAACCCAGATTCTTATTGCATTCAATCCCAGCTTTAAATACACCAGCCAGTAAAAACCTTAATCTCCTTTGTGTCTGTCCCTCTCACCCACCTCTCCTGCCTCCCTATGCACGGGAGAGGACTCCAGTCCCACAAGTGCCAACAATCACAACCAGGAGTTTCCAAAAGAGCAGCTGTGGGAGCAGTTTTCTTACCTCATCACACACAGCCATATCTTGATCTCCTTTCTTCACTTGGATGCAATGACACAGAGCTAACGAGGCCTTTTACATCCATTCCATAGCTTAGTGCAGTAATTCTCAAACTTTCCCCTTTGTGATTTTGTGTCACCTCCACCACACTTGACTTAATACAATAACTGGCACCCGAAAACACTGATCCAAGCTACAAGAAGCAACTTAAAAGTACAGTTACAACTTCAAGAGGTTTCATCTACCTTATCACACATTTAGGAAATACATTAAAGTGATATTTTCTCTGAAACCAACATTTCACAACACACGCTTTCCGTAAAACTTTAACAGAATGCAGGCTTTTTTTCCCTTTTCACCATTCCATACAGAGGCCAACCACTTCCTCCTACGCGTAAGAAACCATAAAGGTTTCTTAAAGGCTTTTTAAAGCCTTTCAAAGCAGTCGCAGGACCCAAGTCCATCCGAACCACACGGAGAGCTGTGGTTAGCTCGGGGAGGACAAGGCAAAGGCCGGCTCCTGCCGTGCGCAGCACGCTCCCGGGAAAAGGCGCAGCACCGTTTTCCCCAAAACGGGAACATCCCCGCATAAAACCCTGTCTTACGCGTTCCGCCGCGGTTTCATCACCCCGCGAGCCTGCCTCACTCGGGCGACGGGCGAAAACTGCCAACAGCACCAAAAACTCCAGTTTCCTGCGTCGCTTTCTCGGACGGGACAGACAGCTGGCGCGCACCGCGCTTCCACCCGACCCGAAGCACCGGGGCGTTTTGTTTGAAAAGGCAGCCGCACCACAACCCCCTTCTCCACCCCGAACGCCGGGGAGCGGCGGGAGCATCGGGAGCGGCATCCCGGGGCGGTCCCGGCTCCCCACGGGGGTGGTCCCGGGGCTCTCCCCCGCACTCACCATGGCGTACCACCAGCGGGCGAAAGCCATGGCTGCGGCTGCTGCTGCTGCCCGCGCCGCCCGGCACTGCCCGGCCCGGCCGGGGCGCGCCCAGGGCGGTGCCGGCGCCGAGCCGCTCCCCCGCCGGGCCGCGGGGCACCGGGGCCACCGCCGCCCTCCTCACGCCCCTCACCGCACCGCCGCCCTCCTCACGCCCCTCACCGCACCGCCGCCCTCCTCACGCCCCTCCGCGTCCCCGAGCCCGCCTTACCGCCGCGGGCGGCGGCTGCCTGCCCGTCCCGGGCGCCGACATGCCGATCCCGGGCCGATCCCGGCGGCTCGCAGCTCCGCGGGCGGCTGGAGAGGCCGGCGGTCCCTCCCCTTCCTGCCGGGGCCGAACCGGGACGGGGGAGCCAGGGGGGCCGCGAGTGCGGGCGGGACGGCGCTCAGCTGCAGCCGGAGTGGCTTTTTTTAAAACAGCCTTGTTTTGGGGGGCTGCTCCTCAGGGCACAGGCGTTCTTCTGCTCACGAAAGTCGTTCCCTTTGGGAAAGCGTTTGGGTGTCGACAGCCGACCCAAGGTGGCTCCAGGCTCCATGGCAGCCCATGGCAAGGATTTTGTCTTTCCCCCGAGATGGAGCCGGGCGGAGGGTGCAACACCAGGCTCCTCCGTCGGCCTCTCGCCGGCTCCTCTGCCAGCTTGCCTCCGAATTGGGCACCCTGTTCATATGACAGCCTCCTTCCCCAGCCATTGCATCCCTGCAAGCCATTCTAGCTCAGCTTCTCTCTGGCTCCACCTTGGCCGTCACCTTGGTGTGAACTCATTCCCACCACACAAACACGGTCGGTTTGGAAATTGGCCGCACATCCCGTGGTTTGGTGCGGTGCTAGCCCTCACATCCAGGGGATCTGATGCAGGTCAGGTTATGAAATGGAAAACACAGGTGTTGCGTGCAGGAATGGGCACAGTTTGAAGAGTTTGTCTTGTGGCGTTGTGTGCAGTAAAAGAAGTCAGTGTTTGGGGTGTTGTGTGCCAGGGAGCCCCAGGCTCAGGCTGGATGGGTGGAACAGCTGTTGGATGAGATGCGCTGCTCTGAAGGGGTAACAGCAGCAGCTCCTGACCACATCCTTGTGTCAGGAGGCCCTGTCTATAAGCAGAAGGAAGTAAAAGTGTCCAAGTCTTTAGGGAGTTCTCATCAGCCGCTTCCTTGGGGAAGAGGCTGTAGGACTAATCCGCATGGTTGGAAGCCTGTAGAATCAATTAGTGCCTAAGCCCTCGGCTGTCAGACCTGAGAAAAATGGGTGAGGCCTCTCCTCAAGGTATTGGGAAATTACTTTTTTCTGCAGAGGGAGGGGGAATGTTCACAGCCATCTGCCTAAAGCCACCCCTGCATTTACTTTCTGATGTCAGCCTGTGACACTTTGCCAAGGTGCTCCAGACGGGGTGGAGGTGAGGGCCATGTTTAAAATGCACAGCTTCCACACGGGGCTGGCGTGTGCAGGTTTCCCTGGGGTCACTCTGACAGGTCTAACAGATTGTGCTGCATTCCTCCAGCTGGCTGCAGGCAGCAGACCCTCCCTGCTGGCTCCAGGGAGCCCTCAGGAAGCGTCACCCATCTCAGCGCCTGATGACAAACAACTGGATCTGACAGTAATTGGAGTGGTGGAGCTGCACAGGAACAGGGCAGTAGCAGATGAAACCTTCAGTGATGTCAGCCTGCATCATGCTGGATATTCAGGGCTCTGCTGACCCAGAAGCACATCACCCATTCCAGCTCTGCTGGTAGGTTCAGTTTATAAAGGAGGTCTAAACGCTGCTGCAGGAAGGAGGGAAGCTGCCCAGACACTTGCCCCAGTTCCTGCAGTTGTTGCAGTGTTTTGTAAACTGGTTGGGCTCCATCCAGACTTGCAAGGAAATCTTGCTTTAGGGCCAAGGGCTTGGCATTGTTGCTTCTATTAGAAGGCTCCTCTAGCTTGCTTCAAGAAACCATTGTTTATTGGCAATTTCTTCCCAAGTTTATTCTTAGCTATATGTGGTTTATATGAAAAGGATGTAGGCAGCACATATTTACCTGGAGATGGAGAAGCAGCTTCTTGTTTGTCTGACAGAAGGAGAGTCAGCTGATGGATGCCTGAGTCAGCTTTTTAAGCACTGAAGGCCTAAACACCACTCCAACAGTTTACTCATTTGGGTGAAGATTTGGATGTTTGAGTAGAACAGTCGTAATTATCCAAGTCAGTCAGACACTTACTATCATTAACTAGGAAAAAATAAGTTTTCCTTGCAGCTTGCAGCAGCATACAAGTGTTTGGTATCAAAATCAGTGTTTTCTGTCACGGTTTCTACTTATTCTTTCAGAACATCTGCAAGTGAACAAATCCACTGAGACTTGCTGAGATTTTGCATGGCATTAGCCATGGAGTTCTGCACAGGGCTGATCAGAAACAGATACAAGTAGTGATGGACAGCAGAAACATCAACTGTTTTTCCAATGTTTATTGGCTGGAAAAAGAGCAGATGACCACATCAGGAGCACACAGGTTGTTCTTTACTGCAATGATGTGTGATGTAGAACAAGTATTCAAAAAGAGGTTTTGTGCTTTTAATAGTAATGGATACATTTCCATGTAATTCAAGATATTAGGAGTCTAAAATTGGAATGGAGAATCACAGACTCATTTTCCCCACCATGTCTCATCTCCAAAGGGCACGAATTGACGTCAAATGCCTCCCAATAAAAAGGTGCACTAAATTCTGGCAGGATAGGATGAAATTTTTGCCAAGCATACATATTTTATTAATATAACTTGCATAATGATATGACTGCAAGCTTATGAGTCATTCACAAAATCTACAAAATAAAGTACAAAATCTCATGTGTAACTGGATTTTTATCTAGGGTAGTTTAAAAGATGTCTTAGTATTAAAACTAGTTATTAATAGTTCTTTTAAATTTCTTTCATCCTCTTCCTGTGTTTTACGAAGAAACTCACTGCAAGTTTTTGTTCTCTTGTCTTCCTCTGAAACCCAAAACCATCAGGATTAACTTTATTTTTCTTTTTAATTTGATGTGTTCAGTCCCACCCTGTTTAGTGACACCCACAACAACAAAGACAGAGAAGTACATTTAATTTCTTCTCCTGCCATTTTTGTTCACAGCATGTTCAGTAAATGGAAATTGGAAATTTAAATAACGAAAATTCTATTTGTTGATAAGCCTTGTTTGATGACATTCTTGTTCTAGAAAGCAATAATGCCAATCCTAACTATTGAAAATAAAGGTTTATTTCCTTATCTATGGATACATGTAGTTTTGCACGTTATAAACACCTGATACCATATAAATTTTATGTCCTCTGCTAGTTTAGTGCAGTCTGAAGATTGCCTGCTGGACTCCATTCCACTGCTAAGTGGGGATTTCCTCCCCTGTGACAGAAGACATAAACTTTGACACCAATCAAGAGAAAATTAGGGAAACCTCTAACCTTTTGTAATATTTTGATATTACAGAATATCAAACCTCTTCCTTGAGGTTTGATGTTTTGTAATTCCCTGAATAGAGCCAAACTTTAACTAAAAAACAAAACAATTTAAAAATTAATCTTGAATAATTTCTGAAGCCAGATTTGAGTGATATGTATGGCAGTATCTATCTATGCAAATTTTCTCCTTTGTTACATTGAAATGCAGCAAATCCCAAAGTTTAGTACAATGTATCACATACAACCATGAGGGGAAAAAAATTAAATTTTAGCCTTCATCATCCAGGATTATGTTCCACCCACCTATGTTTGGTCCTCTCCTCTCTCCCCAGTTTCTACTGGGGAAAACAAATGTGCTGTCAGTTCTGGGACTCAGCAGAAATTCAAGGTAATTGACTTGAAAACCACACTACAAATGAAGCTTCTAGCAAACCACAGGTATTTTTCTGGGTTGGATACAGATCCAGATGAGGCTGTGACCCCGAAGTGAGTCCAAAAGGAAGAGCAGCACAATGCGTGAGGCGTTGCCCAGTGAATGTCAAACATTGCAGCTATGCAGGAGTGGCCAGCCTGCAGCTCACGTCTGTCTGCTGGCTTTATCTGAAAAGAACTTTCCCAGTGTCAGGCACATTATCTCAGGTATAAACTGATTTTTGAAACTACAGAAAAATGTATGGACTAGACCTCATTGATTTTTATGAGCCTGATTTGTAAATATTTATACATATGAAAATGACAATACCATTCATCTTGGATTCTTAAACTGTAGAGTGGTAGGTAGAATTCTGTCGGTAGAAATTGCAGATTGGTGAGTTCTGTGAGAGGTGAGACAGAAAGCCTTGTGTATTCAGAAATATACTTTAAACTCTTTATACACTAGGGTTTCAAAATCAATAGAAATCCATGCTCCCAACATAAAACACATCACTTTTAAGTACAGCTTACACTGTCAACGTGCAGATTTTTGGAAAAAGTTTGATCTGTTCCAAATCATAAAATCCATGCAAGAGATTAAAAATACCATGTACTCTTTGGACATTTTTTCATATAGTCTCCATTTTCAGTAATTTGCTTGAGACTGATAGCGTTCTTTCCAATGCCACAATGATTGTCCTTAATTATCAAGGTGAACAATGCTCCCCTCAGGGCAGTTCCCTTCTTCATGTGAAATTAATCCTGAGATTCTTGGTATTAAGAGGCTCCCCAGAGGAAAGGTCATGAAAAAGAGTTGTGGGTTTATGAACTGCATCTGGTAAAAGAAGTTAAAAATTGTCTGTTTTGGTTTGCAGAGGTGCAGTGGGTGAGCTTTGATGCCAGGGTGATAAAGGTAAGGTTTTAGATGTTATCACATCCCTGCTTATGTTTTGGTTTGTATTTTCTTTTTGTCACTGTCTAACCCATGCACAGATACACATGCAGTCAAGGCTGAAAAAGCCCAAACCAGATTAAAATACACAAATACATATTTTACATAATAAAATAAATTAGTTTGTAACTAATCCAAAAGCAAAACTAAAGCTAATTATTAACTACTTTATATATAGTGTGCATATGCATTCGTACATACATAAATATCTTGTAATTATTCTGTACAAGTATGAGATGTAATGCACTACATGACTAACCAATGTTGCCATGATTCACAGGTAGAATAAAAGACTAATTATTGAACATTGAAGAAGAATAACCCAACAGCACTGATAGGTATAATAAATTTGCAATGAAGTTACACACCAAAATGTTCACATAAGGCAGAATTTTGACAGAAACCTTGGAAATCATCTACGGCTAGGAAAGTAAGGAAAAAACCTCTTCCACCTGCCTCTACTCAGCTTTTGCAAGGGTTATCCAGAGCTGCAGCCTGTGGCTGGATATCAGCTGTAGCTGTCAGTGACAGAACCAGCACGGAGTGGCCATGACTCTGTAATACAAAAAAAAAAAAAAAAATAGATTTTGCAGCTGTTCCTTGGGGGTTTTCAGGACTGTGCTTCTGGGAGAGACCTGGACAGTGCTGGTTGATGTAAGACACAAAATGCTCTCCTGCCAGGACTGTGAAATATCTCTTTTGCTCCCTCCTAGGGTTTGAAAATTCTTCCCTGATTCTATGTTGTTTGGAGTGATGCTGCCTAGGGCAGGGGTGGAGTCACCTTCCCTGGAGGGATTTGAAAGGCATGTTAATGTGGCCCTTGGGGACCTGGTTTAGTATTGGGCTTGGCAGTGCTGGGTTAACAGTTGGTCTTGATGATCTCAAGGGTCTTTTCCAACTTAAATTATTTTGTGATTCCGTGATTCTTTTTGTATTCTTTCAGCAGCTGCCCGTGAAACAAAATGTCAGTAATTACAAGGGTACTTCCATAATGTTTCCTTCTGTACTTTTGATAGGGTATGAAAAAAAAAATCTCTGGCAAACAAGAAATTCCTGTTGAGAGAGAAATTACAATGCTGGGCTCTGTCTGCTCAATGATTGCAGATTGGTGGATGTGGAGCAATTATCAGCCTTGTTAGCATCTGGTTCATCCTGTGTTTAACTTGGTTAACTAGTACCTCATCTGAAAGTGACTTTAATATGTTAAAAGCTGCATTAATATTAACAACCATGTTTACAGCCTGCCTCCCTGAATCCATTATATCCACTGCTTTGTCATTACTTCCCTCTTCATACCTTTTCTCAGTTGCATGGATCAAGTTCTTTTCCATCATTGGCACCATGGCTGCCTCCAGATAAAGTTTCACAGGTCTTTTCTTAGGCTGATACCACCCTTGGTGCCTCTTAAGGAGAGCAACTTCCAGTCAAAACTACAGAAAGGAAGCCAGCATAGGAATATTTTATGGGAAATTGCAACACTGTGTTGCAGTAAATTATTTCTTGCTTCAGAAGTGCGTGAAAACACGGAGCTGGGATTGCTTGGAAAGGAAACATGGGTGGTGCAGAAAATATTTTACAGCTGTGTGTTGCTCTGAAGGCAGCAGACATTTTTCATAGTTAAAAAAAGCCAGCAGATTGAACGGGCATTGAGCTGAATCACAGATAAGTGAGCACCAGGGCCACAGCACTCCGTGCAGCTTGGCTGGGTGAAAGACTGCGATGCACTGCCCGAGGACATCCCTGCTTGCAGCAGCTCCCCTTCCTGCTCATGCTCCTCTGAGCTCAGACATATGGCATTAATGGAGCCAGAGCACGGATATCTTTCCCTTGGGAACAGTTCTTAGTTCCTCCTTTCTTTTTTAATCTGCTGGGTTTGTGTTTGCCCTGAGATGTGCGGTGGAGCAGCCCTGCACTGCAGCAAAACCCATTTCTGTGCATGTTCAGGAGCAAGGAGAGCACAAGAGTGCAGAGAACTTGATTTGCGGTGAAACCGCTTGGTAGAGGAACCCAGCACAATTTACATGTGGCTGACGTGCAAATCATTACAAGCTGTGGCGGGGAGGGAGGGGGTTTTGCACATCACAAGCCCACAAATCTGTCACTTCTGCGCAGAGCCATATACTGCTTCTCCCAGGCAGGCTGGTGGGGGCAGGCAGCCCTATGAGCTGAGGTGATGCTCTGCTCCCTGTGGGTGCTGACACCCCATAGCTGCCTGTGGGTGTCCAGTGCCCTGTGCCGTGTTGTGAAGGTGAGAAAACTCCATCTGAAGACACACCAAACGTGTGCCACAAACGTGGGTGGGTGAAAAATGCACAGCAGTTCTGCGAGAATTTAGGTTTTGTGAACAGCAGCCCCAAATGTTGCAAAATCCGAAGCAACTCAAGTCACCACAGAGCAGGAGAGGAGTGACAGGAAGCCCTCTGCTTGAGGAAATGAAATTGGTTCGTGTGGAGAGGCTTGTGATGGCACTGCACAGGACAGACACACCATGCCCAGCCAGAACCAGCCTGGCCACCCCTGCTCACAGTGATGTTGTTCTCTGCCCTGGCACCAGCATAGCACCCCTGCCCCATGTCCAAATTCCCAGGCTGCTTCTGGACAAGGAGCAGAGAAGTTCCCTGGAAGGGAGAGGGGCTGGACCCCCAGGATCCATTCTGGGAGGTGGATGACAACCTCACCTGAAATTTTAAGGAATTCAGAGATTTTAGAGGAGCTAAGATTTTAGTTAGAGATAAGCCTTACTGGAGTTAATTAAAATAAATTAGTAGGCCTTGGTGAAGTTAAGAGTTAGTAGTTAACTAATAATTGATTGCTTGTCAGCACAATGTTTAGTTAGCTGGGTTTATAATGAAGAATACACAAACTGACAATTAGCTTTTAGGAACATAAGACAATTGTGGGGCTCTTCTGTTCTGAAACCAATTGAAGAAAAGGAATGGGAGTTCTACCAAGAGTTCATTTGTCACATTTGCATTGAAAAGGTAGAAAGGTCAGAACGAGGAAGACTTCATTGACTTCCTCATTTTGGCATCCCTCCCCATGAAAGGGACCACCGACCTATTTCAAGGAACAAACTATGCATGCTTCATAGCTTTTGAAATTATTAGCACATGAAGTGAGGAATGGGATGTACCAAAATTATGAATATGTATTTGTATTTTGGGTATTCAATACTTGTATGATAAAAGGACTCTGTAATCACTTGGAAGCTGCAGTGTGGATTTGGGAGGGATCCTGCACGCTGCCCGGCGTTGAATAAACACACACTTTCTAACTTTAAACTGTTAGAGAGTTTTTGTCTGTCACAGGTGGATATCGATACTAGATCAATATCCATATTTTTTTAGTTAATTACACCCTATGCCTACTGCTCCCCTCTCAGCTCTGCTGTGACTCACCCCAGTGAGCTCCGTGACAGATCTGTAGATCTGTCCTGCTTTGCTCTTCTGAGGCACCAGGCCAGCAGCAGAGTGGCTTTGGGGTGGAGTAATAAGCTAAATATGTAATTTAAGCTAATGTGTAATTATTAAATGTGGCAAAAATAACAGCCTCGAGTGAGAAAATGAATGCATCCTGCTGTTTAGACCCTGAAAATCCATATTTTTGAAAATAACACAGTATGAGTGGAAGTGCCCACCTACTAGGGACACCAGGAAGTCAAAATCCTCCTCCACCCCTCAGAATTTGCCACAGCTGGAGGAAATGTGGTCACTTGTTCTTGCCAGGGATCAGCTTCAAACTTCACAGCAAGTATTGGCTTTCCACTGCCACTCAATGAGTTTTAGATCAAGTAAAAAAAACCCCAAAACTTTATTTTTTGCAGCAGCAAAGTGTGGAAACAGTATTTTGCATGAATAAAATAAGATATCTACACCTGTGAAAATCCTTTCCCACTGTAGGGAAAAAAACTGATAAATCATTGTAGCAAAGTTATCCTTTCAAAAAAAGCTCCGAAAGCTGTGCCAGCACTGTGTACTGTTCCCAGGACATAACCCATCCTTTTAAACCCCAACCCCGCTGCCAGTGGTTGCAAGCAGGCCGGTGATTTGGGAAGAACAAAGAGTTGGAAGGGTTCAATGCCAGCGTGCCAGACATTTCCTCCTCACCTCTTGCCGGACCGCGCGGGCTCGCAGCAAGAACCGGGGGATTGGCTTCGCCTTCCCAAGAGAGAATCCCTGGGGAACCGGGACGTCTCTGGGAACGGGAAATACTGAGTACAGCCCACAACGTGCGAAGGGGAATTCCATAGCGCTGTGGGAAGGCTTGGTGGAGGATGCAGCGGTCCGAGGCGGGGGCAGCGCTGTGCTCGGACCGTGGCTTGTCCCTGGGCACGGGCGCCCTGCTCCCGGGGCTCGGCTCCCGGCTGGATTTCCTCGCCCTGACCTCAATCCTGCCTCTCCCCGCTGCTCCTCGCTGCCCGCCGTGTTTACAGAGCTGCTCTCCAAGGGATGCACAGGGCGTGACTCACCCGCAGACCTTGGAGGAGCTGGGTTGTAAAAGCTGAAACTTTCCTTTTCCTGACTCTGCAGATGAGCCGGGCTCCGCTGCGCAGGCTTGTTGACAAGACTGTGCTTGTACTCTTTGTTTTTCTTGTTTGTCTTGCCAGAAATCCTGTGCGGGAAGGTTCGTAAGGGTCATTCTAGCTCAGATCTAAATTTCTGAGCAGAGAAACGACGTGACTGGGACAAGTAGGGCACTACTGCGCTTTTGCTGCTGGGGGAGTCTGCCTGCCGGCGAAGCTGCATCACCTCTCCATCTCCTCACCGTGTGGACCGGGGCTCTGTAAAAAACCTCCAAATCAGCTACGCCACTCACCCAGGAGGTACCAGACTTCATACCCTTGTCTTTCACCGCGAAGATATGTGTTAGACATTTCTAGACCTTGCCCACTAAATTTCACCAAAGTGTTTTTCACCTTTTTTGTTAAATTTTGGGGTTTGTTGGGGTTTTTTTGTTTGTTTGTTTGTTTGTTTTTAATGACTACTGGATGCCTCAAATTGTCCTACTGGCAGCGCAGGTTCATTCATGGTAACTCATACCTGGGTTAATATTTGCTGTACACAGGTTTTTGTGTCCTCAGCCCCAAGTCCTCCAGAAAGGGTCTGTGGTGTACCCTGGTTTCTACCATTCTTCAGAATCAAAACAGTGTCAACAATGCATCATCACTTTGGCTAAATTATATTATTTGTCTCTTTTTTTCTGATACTCTGATGACATTTGTGTGTCTCAAGCATCTCCCTGCCATACTGAGAAATACTCAAAGTTGTGGCAGAAAGACAGAATCTGAGGAATTTAAACTCTTAGACCTACACAGCCCTTTCACAGCTCAAAATGGCTCCAAGAATCAGTGGCATAATACTGGTGGTTTCTCCTGTCCAGCTGTGTCTCCTCTTCTTCAGGGTGCCCCAGGAGGACAGCAAGCTTTGATTTCTGTTGTCTCTTCTCTGGGGAACTCCCTCTGCCCCTCTGGGGCTGTGACTCATTTCCTCCACACGGCTCATCTCATCCTGTCTGCTGCCAGAGCTTACATGTCCCTCTTCCCCTCTGCAGCAGCAAAACTTGTTACAAAAACAAGTGAAGCTACCACGTTGCTGGAAATCTTGTCCCCTTTCCTGCAGCATGTGGAGAGCAGGTCTGTGAGGCTCTGTGTATGGTGTGACATGTAAGGAAAAGTGGGGGAAAAACCTGGTTATTTGCATGTAAAGCCATTTTATATTCCTGTTGTGCAAATGTGGGGGGGAGATAGAGCCAATAATAACTGAAGTAGTAAAATAGTCTCAAGCTTCAGTCTTCAATCTGTTAATGTAGATTGAAATCTTGAATAGTGAATGAAGGCAGAAATACCCATGCTGGCAGTACCAGTTCTTGTGGTGAAAGGCATCCTGACAGTGAGCTGGCCAGGAAATTGGGTTGCATATTTCCCTCCCCTGTGGGTGGGACCCTTCCCTTGCATGTGCAGCATAACTTCTATCTTTATGTTGTTCAAGATAGGTGGCCTTTCTTTGCCTAAGAAACAAATCCTTTCTGAGATTGAAAACACAAAAATTTTCGTTATTATCTTGCCTTGCCTAAATTTGTTTTCCCTCTCACTCAGATTCAGTTTGTGTCATTATTTCTGTAAATTTTGGAACAGGAGGCAAAGAAAATTGCATGGTAGGAATCTTAAAATGATGCAATCTCCTTTTAATAGAACTTAACTCTGGTGCTTGGCTTCCTACAGGGGAATAAAAGGACTTTTAAGGTCTGTGGTTTTTTCTTTCAATTCTTCATCAGATTGTAAAGACCACTGAAGAGGTGCCAGTGGGTTTTTTTGCTTCTGTGAAGAGTTACTAGAGCTTGCCACATCCAAAGAGCTGGGTTGATGGATCCTGCACCTGGAAGTGAAGCATTGCCATCATGTTGGGCCTGAGACAGGAGGCAGCAGGGCTGTGAAATGTGGAAAAATGAAAATCATTCTGTGAAATCAGTGTCCAGGCTGCTTTCAGGTCGTGTGGAGAGCATGGGGAAAATATCAGTCCTCTTACAGCTGAGAGAGAGAGCAATCTGCTGTGGACTCTGTCAGATGTATCCTGTTTTTTCAGACTTCAGTTTTAACAGTAAAAGGCAGCACTGTAGCAGTGATGGTTCACTGCTACAAATAAAGGCATCCATGTTCTAACCTCAGAACTGATTGCAATTAAAATTTGATGCACAGGGCATTCTGCCACTATACATGCAAGGATACAGCAGAAATGCCAGTAATATAGAGCCTGTTTAATTTTTAATTTTTTTTTAAATACACTTACTACAGATTCCAAACTAGAGCCAAACTGGCAGAAGATTATAGTCATGGGGCGTAGTCTGTTGATTCATTCCTTATTTTCTCCTGAAACACTTGAAATATGTGCCACCTTGTGAAGGCATAGGATCTGCTTGATTTTTAAAAAAAGATTTGTTATTATTTATTGTTATTAAATTCCTCCATTTCCTTTTCCTTCTTCTTTCCCTTTTTCTCTTCTTTTTCCTTCCCCTTTCCCTTCCCCTTCCCCTTCCCCTTCCCCTTCCCCTTCTCCTTCTCCTTCTCCTTCTCCTTCTCCTTCTCCTTCTCCTTCTCCTTCTCCTTCTCCTTCTCCTTCTCCTTCTCCTTCTCCTTCTCCTTCTCCTTCTCCTTCTCCTTCTCCTTCTCCTTCTCCTTCTCCTTCTCCTTCTCCCTTTCTCTACCTCTTCTTTCTTCTTTTTTCCTTTATTTTGGTTTTCACTTTGTTTTTTCTCTTTCTTTCTTTTTGGAGGCAGAACAAGCAGCTGAAAGCTAATCCAGGGTCGAGAGATTTCTTCATGCAGCTCTGTGCTCACACTTCACCCCTAGCACGATGCTTTCAGCTCCTGGCTGCAGTGAGCTAAAAAAAGCCTTCTCGAGGCAGGGGTGCACTTTGGAGAGAGGGAATGGTGAACCTGCCAAGCCATGCTGGGGAGTGAGACAAAGCTCTGGATGTGGCCCAAGGACACCCTGGTTGTGTGTCAGCTCAGCGCTGCCCAGGAGATGGAGATGGTGGGGACAGACACAGCTCTTTCCGTGCCAGCAGCTGACCAGGGAGTGGGGACAAGAGCCCTCCAACCACAGTGAAGTTGGAAAAAGTGCTCAGTCCTTCCTCGGTTCCTGTAACAGCTCAGGATGACTTCACTTTCCAATTCCAAAGTTTGCAAGAAGCATCTGGGAGCTGGAAGCCCTGGAGTGGGCGGTGGCTTTTGGAGGTGTCGAGCTTCTCTGGCACTGGTGCACCCTGCACAAGGCACTGCCACGGCTCCCAGGGCGGCTGCAGACTGGCAGCCAGACCAGATTTCATCTTTTCCCCCTCAAAACAGCTCCCTTTGTAGCCATGGCAACTCACTGCCAAGCACAGGCAGGCCCCGGAGCTGGTGCTCTGCAGCAGCTCTGGTCCTACTCTCTGAGGCTGCCCAGGCAAGGGAATTTCCAGGAGCCTCCTCATCAACTTACAGTCAGCTGTTCTGGTCTCCCAGAAGACCCCTACGAGGCTGAAATCAGAATGAGAGTTTGTGAGCATCCCTTCATGTGTCACTCTTTGTGAGCTGCAGCAACCCCTCAAGGGCCACAGCATCCCCTCTTGGCATGCTCCCACATCCCCAGCAGGGGTGTGGAGCTGCAGACCTTGGGTGAGACCCATCACTAAATCTGAGCAGGGGAACAGGGCTCAGAAAGGGCTCAGTTCTCCCCAGAAAGGCTTTTTGGGTTTGCTGCTGTCACAGAGAGTCATGTGCCACAGTGCACCTTCTCTCTGTCTCAAAAATTCTCCATTGAGATGTGTATTCTGGAGTGGAGCAGGGATTTGATCTTGCTCCAGCAGCGAGCTCTAAGGGGTTAAAGGATGGAGTCATGCAGTCTGGGGCTTTGCTCATCGACTTCTTGCTGTTGTTTGCTGTTGCAGACATTTGTTATACCCTGCATTAGTCAGATTGTCCTTTAAGACATCTTTTCACTAAAGCAGCAGCCTTCCTTAATGAAGATTTCTTAATTAGGATTTCTTAATGAGAACCTTTAGGTTGCTCTTCTGTATTCACATGGGCAGCCCAAACCTTTTCTTTTCAGTGGCTTGAGGAATTCTCCTCCTGAGGGAAGAGAGGGCATAAGAGGAAAACAAACCATCACATTCTCGTTGTCTCAGCAGCATGTTTTTTAGGGCTGGGAGGAGAACTAGAGACAGCTCCCTCCAGACACCACTTTGAGGTAGTTAGGAGGAAATCATGGACACATCTTGACCCTGATGTGAGGCATTGGCTCCACCTTTGCTGCTCAGTTCCTGCATCTCCTGCTACCAGAAAGTGTTGCTGTAATCAGGAGCTGCAGCTCCAGAAGTCTTGTATTGCTCCCTGGGGAGCCATTCTGGCTCTCCTGGAAGAGGCAGCGTGGTGCCTGCGGAGCAACACGTTCCAAAAGCCAGGAAGAAGGTGGTGCTGGGGCCTCGGGTCTGCATTGCTCATATCTGCAGTGCTGATGTGTCTGTGTGCCCAAGTACCCACCCCTGGGTTTCATGCCAAGTGTTGTTTCTAATACAGTGATTTCCCTGGAAAAGGGCAAAATCTCCAGAGTCACACATCTGTTATGACAGGGGAGACAGGGAGGTGGGACTTGCTGAAAAAAGAGATGACACTTGGAAAATAGAAAACAACGAATGGGATTTTGTTATACCAAAGAGCTGTTGGCAGATTACCAGTGCCACCATATCGACACTCATTTGAATCTTGTGAGGTTTCACAAATGAATCATAAATCGCTGACTGGAGACTTCAGCACTGCCAAACATCACAAACTCAGCCTGATTCCAGCCCCACAGGTGTTGTCTGAGAGGTCAGAACAGTGTAAGCAGCTGAGGAGACTCCTGAGGCTCTCTTCTCTTGACCAGCCAGCAGCCCATAGTGGGCAGAACCAGAGCCAGGGCTGCTGCCCTGAGCCAAAGAAGCCACTGCTGCTGCAGTGCAGAACACAACTGGGTTTCCATGGTGCCACTGCTCCCCTTAATCTCCTGTAGCAGCCAAGTTATCTCCTAATGGAGGTATTCTTTGTGCTCCTGCATTCCTTTGGCTGTAGGCACATCAGCCTGGGCTTCAGCTTCAGGCTGGGCAAGATGCCCAGCAGAGCCAGTATGAGAGCTGTTGTTGGACCCATGGCCTGGAGGAGGTGGGGGGAGAGGGCATTCAGTGGGTCTGGCTGGGATGGAGCGGGGGGCTGGTGACACCTGCAATGTCCCCAAAGCCTCTCTGGGCACCTGCCACGCTGACAGCTCCAAGCCCCTCTTTCCCCAGCCCTGGGGACATTGCCCTGCCCTAAGGGTCCCAGCTCTCACACTGGCTTAAAACCCCCAGGGCCTCTTTCCCAGCCCCCATACAGCCCAGCATTCCCCCTGCATGTGCACTCACTGGCTGCCAGAATCCAAGTGTGCTGGGGCTGGGGCTGGGGCTGCCTGGTGATGTCCCTGGCACAGCTTCCAGTTTGACAAACCCTCCATGATATGGAAACGCCCAGAGCTACACCTCCCAGCCCACTAGCCCCAGCTTTGGTCCTCACTGCTGGGCTCAGAGGGTCCTGGGCATCCTCACCCTGGGCAAACACAGACACCTGAGCCCCCCGGGGCTCTCTGGAATAAGGTGGCCCTTGACCAGACCCTCCAAAGCTGTAATTGAAAGGAACATGGGGACTGTAGGTAATGTTGCTGGCTTAGGTGGAGAGGTGAGATGTCTTCTGGGCCATGTCATCTTACTCTGAATTTTATTGCAACAAAGGGTTATCTTGCCTTGTGCAGAGACAAAATTCTCCTCCTCCCCATCCTCTTGTACTCTTGGATTGCTTCTACTTCTGTAATTTGTTACTTGGAGAAGGGACCTGTCCCTACCTTGTTGCCATCTGTTTTCAGGGTGTTGTAGAGAGTGATAAGGTCTCCCCTGAGCCTCCTTTCCTTTAGTATAAACACTTCCAGCTTCCTCAGCCACTATGACTTAACCTCTAGATGCTTCCCCAACTCCACGGAGCTTCTCTGGACACACTTCATCACCTCAATCACTTTTTTGCCATAAGAGGCCTAAAACTAAACACAGGATTTGAGATGTGACCTCAGCAGTGCTGTTCCCTCACCCACTGAGTAGGTCACCTTGTCACAGAAGGAGATTGGGCTGGTGAAGCAAGACCTGCCCCATGGTCACAGTTCTCTTCCACAGTTCTGCTGCTTGTCAATGCGTTGAAACCACATCTGTGTCTAGTATGCATAAAAAAAAAAAATTGCATGATGAAACAGATTCTTTAATTCTGGTTGTTTTGTGGTGAAACTGGAAGCACCAGTGTCAATGAGTGACCTGGACTGCAGGAAACCCTTTAGGATCATGGTGATATGCTAATGGTGTCTGTATTTTCTCCTTTATTGCAATCAACAGTTTCTAATCTTCAGTACATGCAATGGGTGGGGTTTTATTTGTTTTGGGGTTTTTTGTTTTTGTTTTTGTTTTTTTTTCCCCAAACTATTTGGATTTTTTGAGGACAAGGAAGGGCCAACATATGGAAGGACTTTAGAGCTCTTGCCCAGTGTTTACATATTCTCCTGGAAAGCAGAAGAGCGAATGAGAACGTGCCAGCCAGCAATGAGGGAGGTCAAATTCCAACATGATAACTGCCCTCCTGCACTGCTGGCTCATCTACTTTTCATTTCCTTACATGTGCAAGCCAGCAGAGCAACACATGGAGCAAGGGTGACATGCTGTGATAATCCAGGAGAAGTGCTGCGGTTGTCCCCTCTTATCTCAGGATGGTTTCAAACGCACGGTAGATGGACTTCATTCACTGTGGCTCAGGGCCAGCTGAATGATCCCTCCCAGGGTGTGTGAACACACAGTTCCATAGGAACCCTCAGTCCCAAAAGCAACTGAGAAGAAAACACTGGCCAAATATGATCTCTGTTCATCTTAGCAAGGCTGCCCATCCTCTTAAGGAAGAGACAAATACTTTTAAACCTAAAGGTAAAAATTTCCCAAAGAGAGTCCTGTAAAACAGGGGTGCTCCTTGATCCTGGGAGTCAATCAATTTTGGATTCTCAGATTTGTGCCTTTTCATTCTTTCCTACTGACTTTCAACAGGGCTGCAGCAGAAGGGACTGCCTTGCTAGATGTTAAGGGATGTGAAGGTGTCATGAGATGAATCTAGAAAGGCTTCAGACTGTTAGATACCAAAAAACCTTTCTGATCATAAAAAAAAGTTAGGAAAGAAACCCAGCAGAATGTCCTCTGGTGCCTAATAAATTGTGAACTCTGAAGGAAGTTCAAATACTACCAGTTATAGCAACAACTGGGAAAAGTTATTCCAAGTATGAACTTACCTGCTGCCACTGGCTCTGTTGTATTTCTTGTACAAATAGAAAAAAAGTAAAAACAGTTTCACAGGGTTCAAAGCTCTTTAGGAAACTAGGCTAAGAATTCAAGATAGGTTTTATTGTAGGAAAATAACAGCCCAAGAACCAAACACATTTAGTAATGATGAGTATCCTGGGCAAGATTCAACTGGTTTCCAGCATTGCTTTGAGTATTGTCTGTCTTTAAAAGGAGGCTTAAATTGGCTTTTTCTCCATATGTGAATTCTCTGTGTCTTTAAAAACAGCAGGTGATGGAGCATGGCTGCTGTGACCAGAGGTGTTGGGGTCAGAGCTGGAAATCAAGGAGCCTGAATTCCTGTGAGACCCTTTGAGCACAGACTCGAGCACAGTTCCTACTCCAGAAGGGCCATGCTTCTTTTCAGATTCCTGATGAAAAAACCCCCCAAGCTCTTGCAGCTGGATGATGATAAAGTAGAGCTGCTCCTCTCTCAGAGCAATGCAAGTCTGATCTCTGTCCTGGAGCTACAGCTGAACGATATTGCCTGATTTCCAGCATTTATTGTAAGACCTCTGAGATACAGAGGTCTTACAGACAGAAAAAGACCATTGATATCTGACAGCTCATCCCCTTGCATAAACTGAGTTTTTAGAGATTTTGCTCAAATCAGGATAAGAAACCTGATACTGGTTCTCATCATGCTGTCTTTGAAAAATAAAGGAAAATCTTTCCCAGAAAATCACATTCATAAAGCCTATGTAAATTATTGCTGTGTCTTCAGTCTGTGTCTGTTTTGCATTATTAACCAGTCTAGGTTTTATTGTGAAGCTTCATTGATCATTTGCATCTTGCAGAGGCAACACAACTGGAAAGCAAATCAACTTCACCACTGGCTCTGCAAGTGATTTGCGTTTTGGAGCTATTGGCAAGGTGGTGCAGAATAAATTTTATCCTGAAATCCTTTCCTTGGGGCTTCCCACTGTTAATGGAACCTTTTTCTCTTTCAGCACCGAGTATTTCCCTGCAGATGTTATGCTATGTTTCTGTTCTAACTTCTGATACACCTGCAATATGTTCTGTCATATATGACTGTCTGGAGTCACTGATGCCAAACTGTAAAAGTTTTTCTTTATACTGTCCTAGACTTTTGCAAATGCTCCAGACTATTGTTAGAAGCACAGCTCAAACTATTCATGTTTTCTTAATAGAAAATGTTACCCTGGAAGATTGAAGCTATTACCTCCCTGCTGTCATTCTCTGGAAAATCGATCAATTTGCTAAGTAGGAGGAATAATAACCTGCTCTACTCACCAGATTTTTTTAATCAGTGTGTACGTTCATGGCTTGTTAGCAGAACCTTGGCTGCCTCTCTGCATGCTGCCTGCCTGACACAGCATCTTCTTCCCCAGCCCTTTCCTTAAATCTTCATGGGAGAGCTGTTACTGGGAGAGGCTGGCTTGCACTCATGGCTGCGTGATGAATTTATCTGCTGCATGTGAGTCAAGGGATGTGGCTGTTTCAAAGGGATGGCTACAGCCTTGGGTACAACCAGGATGATGTGAAAAGAGCTTTTCACTTAAAAGCAGGACAGTTTTTGCTTTTCTCCCATTGTACTGGCAGCCAGACCTCTGAAAATAAGTGAGGGGAACTCCAGCAGCTGGCACAGAGGGTTGGTAATGCTGGCGCAGCTCTACTTGGGGTCAGACTCTGCGGGCTGGGCTCCTCCTGGTGACACAGGACACAGTGCTGCTGGCTTTCAGTGGATGTTGAAGAAGCCCACTGTGCAGCGATGTGGGGTTTGGTCCTACCATCTTGTGTGCAGGCACATGAAGATGAGTATGTGGCACTTGGGGATGTGGTTTAGTGGTGGGCTTGGCTAGGCTTGTCAGTTTGAGATGATGATTTTAGGGGGTTTTTCCTACCTCAGCTATTCTATGATCACAGTGATTCTGTGTCTATAGATACAGTGTGAGCATCCCTGCTGGCTATGGCTTCATCCAGCCCTGATAAAGGCATTACAAAATTCAGTTTCTCCATGCTGAAATGACTTATTAAAACCCATTTTCACTATGACTTAGCTTGGTTTAAAAATGGACCCAGCTGAACCTGGTGAAAAGGTTTGCTTCTAAACTTGTGGAGGTATTTTAACATTATGCTTCAGACCACTGAGATATGCCTTCCAGCACTGCCTGTGATCTCTGCTGATCTTCTGGTAATTCTCCTTTGAGTCCAGTTGCACTTAAGGTTTATTCTCCTCTCTGCTTCTTCCCAGTAATCCTGTTTCATAATCCCTTCCATGACTGTTCGATCTATTGCCTCGAACCTCCCATGATCTTCTGCAAAGCAGCAATCAAATCTCTGCAGGCTTGTCCAGCCCCAGTCTCTTCTGCCAAGCTGCAAACATCTCAAAAACACCCCTGTCCTTTTCTGCTCTTCCCAGACATGGCTCAGACAGAGCTGCACAGCCTAACAGAGAACAACCAAATTGCACCGGTGCCATGGAAAGAATTCCCAGTGCTTATTGCTGCATTGTAAACCTTGAGGAAATCTGGCTCTGTGAAACCTGTAACTTACACCCCATTGCCTTTAGGAAGAGCAGAGGACCTGAAAGTAATTTCTGCTGCATTTCTGCTGATTTTTTCTCAATGTTGCCTTGGAGGCACAGTAGTGAAAGACAGTTTTTAGTGTTTTATAGAAAAGTCTATACAAATTAGGTTAGGGAAGTCCCTCTTCCACATGAGATGGTGTGATGTACTCTCTCTACTCTCTGTTGGTCAAAATAAGGCTGTAGCATTTTGCAGACCCTGACCAGAAGAGACTGAATTGTTTTACAAGCACTAATTTTCCTGATTTGTGCCTCAGCAGCATGCACAAGCCACTGGAGCTGTCTCTCTTTCCCAGGCTCTCCCAGGAGTGGGAAGAGCTGTGGCCAAGGGACTGAACACTAGAATTTTGGCCACAACCCTGGCCCTGTGTTCCCAGCCCAGGGAAGGGGCTGTTCCCAGATCCAGCCTCCAGTGCTCCCCTGGAGCACCACTGTACTCCCAACAGCAGTTGGGAAAGATTTCTGCCTCATTTGAATAATGGGTTAATTAGTGCTCCTCTGTTTAAAATTGCTCCGTTTCCAAGTCTATCAAAGTCTGTGAAAGCTTTGTCACATGTATTATGGGGATTAGGAGGCGGCACAATTTATATAAGACATGGAAAAATGATGCAGGAAAAGGAAGAAATTATTCCAGAATAGAAGCCATTAGCACAAACAGTAAAAATTACTTTTTTTTTTTTTTAATCTATTTTAAGAATTCATATATATATTTTTGGGCCTCATTCTCTCTCCTAGCACCACACGGTGCCATGGCAGGGCCCAGCTCCATGACAGGATGCACTGGACTTCTTGTGTAAAGCCTTGGGTGACCTGGAAGCATTCTCCTCTTGCAGGGCACGTGAAAGCTGTCAGGAAACATCTGGTGGTGGGGGTGGTCAACTCCATGAATTTGTTCTGCAGCAACTTCAGTAGAAGAGAGGAGGAAGAGCTCTGTTTGAAGGGACTCTGTAGGTGATGCAGAGAGCACATCTACTTCTTTCTTTTTTTTTTTTTTTTCCTGAGAAATAAGTGGAGATAGATAATTTATCAGGACAAACAGCACAGAGTTGAATTTGTAGCCATTCCTCACAGAGCAGGCTGTTAAAACACGTAGGACTTTCTGCCAGGACCAGATGAAAACTTACTGTCCAAATGCAGGAAAACATATAAGGAATCCAAGCAGGGTTTCTTTGCATGAAAATAACTGTGGGTGAAGTCAATAAAGTGTTATGCTGTAGGAAAAAAAATTCATTAGGTCATTGCATAAATGAGAATTAGTTGGTTCAGGCTGAGCACATGCTGAATCCAAGCATTCCCCTCGATCATCACTGCAGAGTCTCAGAGCAGAGCAGGAGCCTCGCTGCCTCCCCTGGCAGGGCAGGCTCTGCAAGGCAGGGAACAAACAGGAGAATCATTCAGGCCAGAAAAATTCTCCAAGATTATGTTGGAAAAGTGCTCCAAAGTCATTGAGTCCAACCACTAATCCAGCACTGTCAAGTCCACCACTAAGCCATATCCCCAAGCTACATTTACATGTCTTTCAAATCCCTCCAGGGTTGGTAACTCCACCCTGGAAAGCCTGTTCCAGCACTTGACAACACTTTGAAATGGAGAAATTTTTCCTAACCCCCAAGCTAAACTCCCCTGGAGCATCTTTATACCCTTTCCTCCTGTCCTATTGCTTGTAACTCCTGAGAAGAGGCTGTGCAAGGGAAAGGTCTGGATAACAAAGGACTCATTGGAAGGTAGTGAGAACCCAGAACTGATAAGCACTCATCTTTGTTAAAATCTAGCCACCAATATCACTGGAATTTCCATTAATGTGAACATTCATGATATGCATACTGGCTCTTCCATGTAAAAAGTGATGCTTATGGCAGGCTCTTGGTGTGGGGCTGTCACAGCTTCACCAGGATGTGTGGGAGCCACTCATGAAGAGAGGAGAAGAGGCTGGATGCTGATTTCCCTCTGGGGATCTCTTGAACCAAAGTCCAAGCCACCTCCTTTGCACCAATGAGTGGGAGCATGGGCTGTCATATTGTATTGTTTTAAGCCAAAACTTTAAAATCTGATGTAAATTTGTCTCATCTTGCCCATCAATGACATTTCAATTGAACAGAAGTTTGTGAAAGTACCTTGACACCAATTCTTATTTTTAAAATTGCTCTAGAGAAGCCAAATAACAGGAACATCTAGGGTCAGTTGTGTTCCCAGGTATCATCCTACTTCAGCATCTTATCACCATCTTTGCAACTCCTTTTCAGGCCAAGGCTACATACTATTCTAACTACCCAGGATGTTTGTCATGAGATGTCCCAGTGGCAAAGAGATAAATATATCTGAATGCATTTTAGAGATTTTCCTTATAGTTCAGCTCATTTTGTATGTAACCATAAAAACCTTCTTGTGCGGTTACAACTGCAGCTCTATTTCCCATGGTTATACATGGACTGGCTACAGCATGAGGAAACAGAAACATCAAGGAAACCTCTTGGGAATGCCCAGATTTCATAGCTCCCTTCTTTCTTAGCTTTGTGGTGGCTTGGCAAAACTGGTACCTTGCACTGAGCATCATCTGTGGGGGCTTGTGAGGTGGGACCCTGGGCTGGTACCAGCTGCAGAGCTGGGAGGATCAATCCACTCATCAGAACAAGGGATGTGAGAGTGCATCAGTCATTCCATACCCTTGACACGGGGTCAGGGATGATCTCAGGCACCAGCAACTTTCATTACCTTGAAAACCCTGACTGCCAGTCCAAGGCATGATTCCTTGTTTGCAGAGATAATGTCAATGGCTGGAATAATCCATTGACTTGATCCAAATGGAAAAGTAAACACTTTATTTCCATCCAGAGCCCTGTTTGCTAGGCTGTGCTTGTGGCACACTGGAGGATGAGCTCATACTCATGAAATATTTCATTTCCCACTTCTATTGTCCTTTGCAATGGAAGCTCTCACCTCTGTTTTAACTATAAAACCCTTGTAGGAGACAGATCATCCGCAGTTCTGACTCAGACCATTAAGGGCATGTTGAGAAATAACTTCCATTTCCCAGAAGACTAATTTACGTCAGCAAGCAAGAAGATAATCAGAGTCATAAATCTTTGTTCGTGTCCATATCTCCTGATTGCTTTAAAAATATTGCGACAATACTTTCTATACCTTAACCTAATGCAGAAATTCAGCTTGGTTTTCCTAAGATCTGCAGAGCATGGTAGTTAGGCTGGTTTCACTGCCTCATTTCCAGCAGGCTGGAATTAAACATGGCCTGTAAATTATGCGTGACTGTTTAACATTCATGAATCCCATAATTTTACTTCATTGATCAGTTCTTTACCATAATTGGCAACAACCCATGAGGAAATGGATGTTCTACATCAGGCAAATGGGAATTTTATTGATGTAGTGTTTGGAAAGCAATAGGCATGATTAGCAAGCTAAAATGTTCCTATCCTTGATGTTAGTTTGAGAGCAGTGGTGTTGTCCTCTTGCCTGCACTTTTCCTTGTGTCTTCATGGGAGTTAGAAAAGCTGCTCTATTTAATATTTATAGGGAAGCTATCTTATCCATCTGGCCCTCTATTAATATTCATCAAGGTAACCATGTATGTTGCCTCTGTTAATAATAATGGCAGCAAACACAAGTGTTAGTGCAGGGATTACGAAATTTTTCCCTAGGACTAGCAGCCAATTTTTCCTCTTCCCTCTCTCTCCACATTCATTCCACATACTTCCTGAATGTCCACACACATGGCCAACTGCAACACACAGGCTCTTCTGCTGATCCCCATGCTGGAGGAGCAGCAATTCCTTTCAGTTTGGGAGAAACAAACCCACCATGAATAATCTGATTAATGAAGTCCGTGTGCTGAACTACAGCCTTTGCCCTTGAGTCAGCTGTAAATCACAGAGGCACAGAGTCATTCAGGTTAGAAAGAGCTTTAACATCACCAAGCCCAGCCCCAGCACTACCACTAAACCACATCCTCAAGTGCCATTTCTACACATCTTTGAAATTCTCCCCCTGGATGGCGACAGTACCACTTCCCTGTGCCAACACCTGACAACCCTTTTGGCACCATTTTTTTTCCTAATATCCAATCTAAACCTCCTCTAGAGCCATTTGAGGCCATTCCTCATCCTGTTGCTCACCTGTCTGTGAGAAGAGGCCAACTTCCCTCTTGATATGACCTTTTTTGGAGGGTGGTAAGATCCCCATTGAGCCTCATTTTCTCCAGGCTAAACAAGCTCATCTCCCTCGGCCACTCCTCACCAGACTTACACTCCAAACCCTTCTACAGCCCTGTTGCCCTTCTTTACACGTGCACAAGATTTAAGACACATCAACAGCCAAAAAAATCAATGTCCAGGGAGGAGCCACAGCCATGTCTCTGCTGTTCTTATGGTCAGATCATGGGAAAGGAGAAATGGATCCATTTGTTCAAAGGGTAAACATAGCCTTTAATTAGATAGATTTCTTATAAAAATGGTTCCTGGTTGGACAGGGTGGCATCAACCCTTTTTTTTGCTTTAAATAGTGAAGTCAGACAGCCTTCCTGGTGGGCCTTGTAGCAGAGACTTTTAGAGGGTCCCCCAAAGCTCCCAAAGAGCAATATGATAATAAAGCATTGATGGTGACCTTTCATGACTCCAGTTGTACATCTGTGGAGATAAAGATTCACAGTGTGAGGGTAGTTAAAGAAAATATAATTCTCATTAAATTTAATTAATTAAATTTAATTCTCATTAAATTTAATTCTCATTAAATTGAATTAATATGCCCCCTCTAAATAAGTTTAATGTGCAATTTGCAGTCCTTGCATTCTGCTTTGGGAAGACAACTGATTATGTTGATAAAAGTGCTCACACCTCATACAAAGTACAAATGTCTGTAGTTTGTGCTAAAATTAAGAAAAGATGATTAGGAAGAGGAAAAGCCATTGCACACAAATAATCCTAAAAGTGGAATACAGGGTACTTAGTATCCATACTGGCAGGGAAAGCTGATGTAGTACATCGGGCAGATAAAGCATTTCTTCAAAGATCCTGGAACCCAAGAGCAGACTATAATAATGTAAAATAACAAAACAAAATATAGTCTTCACCTGGTCCAGAAATTTTTCAACTCTTTAGCAAATAAAGCCTATAAAGCAGAATCCTCTTTGCACAAAAAGAAACACCAAAACCCAACCAACCAACCAACCAAACAAACAAACAAACAAACAAGCAAACAAACAAACAAACCAGAAAAAAAAAACAGAGAAAAAAAAACATTAAAAAAACGCCAAAAAACAAAAACAAACAAAACCAAAAACCAACCAAACAAAACCACAAAAACCCAAAACAAAACAAAACAAAACAAAACACACCTAAAAAAAAAAACCAAACCAAACCAAACTAAACCAAAACAAAACAGAGAAGTGGGAAAGCAGGAAACAAAACCCCCTAAAACAGGATGTGTACAGTTCTGGTCCAAGGGCTTTGTAAAAGTATCCTTGTAAAAGTATCATCACCCTTCTTGGGAGAGCAGCATTCACAGATAGCTTTTTTGGGAGAAAAATCAAACATAATGTCCAATAATTCAACTTACTGGCAATTAATAAATAGTTTATGAGAAAGCCATTCTTTATTACACACCATGAGAGAGAAAGTATGTCTTGGTTTTTGGGAAAGCAGGAATGAAGTTAACATCTGATTAAGTTACTGACTATTTTCTTGGACATGGGGAACTAAAACATTTTGGTTTTTTATAATTAACACTTTTACCATAGGACTACCTGATATTGCACAACCCACAGCATCAGAGGGCACTTACCACACTTCTTCCAATGTGTTTGATCTTCATTGTAACTTTGTGACTATGCAGAACTCTTCATAAATATTTAATTCTTATTATTCTGCAGCCACAAGTTCCAGGGAAGAGTCAGAAAGTGACTCATTGTTTCTTAATAAGAGATGAGGGACAAAGGAGCTCTGGTGTCACAGTTGGAGAGGTTTCTCAGTGCTGATAAAATCATCCGAGGATTAAAAAATTCTGTGGAATGAAAAAAAGTATCTCTTACACCATCCATGAGGGTATGTGTGAGGAAACAAGCACAACTGTTTTGTTGGTCTAAAGGTCTAAACTACAATAACAAAAAAAAGTTAGCCGTAAAATAATCGTAAAAAACAATAGGAGTAATTTCTTTTATCTTTCAAGAGCTTTAGCCATGATATCATGGATGAAAATAAAAAGTAAACTGTGTGATCACACACTAAAATAACTGATCTATCATTGAAAACTATGCAAGGCAGGGCCATTCCTGTGCCCTTCTGGTACAATTTAATTGGCTTGTGTTTATGCTCACATTTTTCTGGAATTTGTCTTCACTTGATTTGGTGGTGTACAGCAAATTTACCATAAATGGATAATTTCAGGATGGCTCTAAGATGATACCAAGCATTAGTTCCACCTTTTGAGTTTAAAACAAGAGCAGGTGCACTGACAGCTGTGAAGAACTTGCAGGAAAAATCAGTGAAAAGATATTTTCCTGAAGTGAGCTGAGGTTTCCCATTCCATCCTCTGGGTGAGAAGGTTACAACTCACATTCACTCAAGCCATGTACAGAGATGGCTAAGCTGTCTATAATACAGAGTAGGAAATTTATTTACTCTTAATTTTAAAGTCAGTAAGAACCCTTTTAAATAACAAGCAAAAATATCCCAGCTGACGAAAAAAAAAATCCCAATAAAACTGAAACAACAAAACAAAACCACCACAACAAACACACCAAACATGTCTACAAATGGCAGCTGGTCAGTGGCTGCTGCAGGACATCAGCCACCAGAGCAGGGACAACAACCTCTGCCTCCTCACTGCTGCCTCTTGTGAATTCTTTAAATGTTCTTGAAGATGATTTCAAAATTATTTTAGCTATTTTTTTCCTCCAGAATTTGTGAAAGTTTCCATTCCATAAACCAATAGAGATTTTATTGAAAAATGGCTATGCAAAGGATGTCTGAAAAATGACTAATCATCATTGTATCAGCCTTATCCTCATTACCTGACACTTACTCTCTCTGTATATGAAGGTTTTTCTCTACCTTGCATACCCTGGTATTAAATTCTGCCTTCAAGCAGAAGTTTGAGCAACAGCCCAGGAGATAAATGGTCATGTGTACCTTGCTGGAGTAACCATATATTTCTATTTTTGGCTGGGCTACATTTTGAGTTGCAGCACCACCCTGAAAGTGATGTCTGATGTGTGACAGTTATTGTTATGAATTGCTTTTGCAGATCTTTCAATCCTGCAGGATGCTATCAATCCTCAGGGAAAGCACTGAAGGGTAAATTCCACATCAGTTCCCATTTTAATTTTAAATTAACAGTGTCTTGATTGCGTGGAGCTGCACACTGAATGATCATCCACAATTTCATGAAAAATACCTGTTTTTCCTGGTTTTTGTTGGTCCTGCTATCATTTTTCCTGCACCAAGAGGTCAGTGCTGGAGAGTTTAACCCATCTCGTGGGGATCTGCCAAGTGTTGCTCAGGGTGAAGGGAGGGTTGAGCATGGGGATGCTCCTGCCTTCACATGGAAGGAGCAGGCATTTTCTTTTACAGCCTCACTGAGCCACTAAGAAGGTTATCAGTCAACCAAGAAAAATGTGAGTGCCTTCAGAAACAGATTCTTTCCTATTATTCCCTACACAACAGATCAAAACCTGTGATGCTGCAGCTAATGCTGCAATGCCAGCACCCCCATGAAAATGCAACCTCTCAACTGAATGCTGTGAAATGTGATTGAGAACAGAGCAGAGCAGGCCCAAGCTTAATAACAAAGGAAAAGAAGCTTCATTAAACTACAACTACTATACAACTATAAAAGAAAAAAAGAAAGAAAAAACACACACTAAATCTAAAATGAAAACCTTCCAAACTATTCCTCCTCCCCCCACCCAACTCCAACAAATCACAGTGAGACACAACTTGGACCCTAAATCAAGTACTCACCCTTCAATATAATCAATACTGGGTCCACCAGGGGAGAGGGGAGTCTTCCTTGCACCATAGACCCCAATGGAAACACAGCTGCCACCTCTTGTGTTTCCATGTCACACATGGCACTGCCTGGAGAGAATCTGCCAGTGTGACACTCTCCTCTCCATGTCACAGTGCTCTCAGCACCGTGCATGGACAGAGACTGCTTATAGGGCCCCTTTAAGGATGCTTTGCCAAGGACCAACAGGAACAACAGTCCAGTGTCTCATTTTGGGACTACAGTCCCCCCCATTTTCTTCCTCCCTGGGGCCAAGGGTGGAAACAGAGATCTTCATCTTCCTGAAGATGGAGGGGATCATCACACCCTCCTCAGCTTTCCTCTGTTCATTCCTGAACTGGTAGTTGCTGAAGGAGTCTCTTGGCTCACCATGCATCCCCCTAAAATGGATTGGTTCAGTCTATGGCTAACAAGAAAAGTCCAGCCAAAAGCCACTCTATCATCTCCCCCCAACCTTCTTTCCCTAACAACTGAGGTCCCTGGCTGTCTCCCTTTCCTTCAAATTGAGGAGGAGCAATATTTCACAAAGCCTTCATTTCACAGGAAAGGGTTAAAATTCCCAGACTCCCTGAATGGCTGAAATCTCAGCCCAGGACTCCATCTCCCACGCTGGGCACCTTCAACCCCCTTCTCCTTCTCCTCTGCCAGCAAACTTCCAGGTGTCTGCAGGCTCTCTATCTCTTTTCCCTCTAGGTTGGTGGTGGTGGGGGAAGAGTCTGCACTTTCCACTGACCGGAACCAAAGAGAGCCAGTTCTCCTGGGAATTCTGCTTTTAACCCCTCTGTGTTCTCAGAGGCGTGCCCAACTTCAACTGGTCATCCCAAGTGTCAGTATCCAAACCTGACCCCTGACTGGATTGACGTCTTCCTTCTGAGAAAATTATTTTTCCGTGTCAAACCGCGACAATCTAGTGTTTCATGGACCTGGCATTATCACAGATCATGTGTCTTCATGGTGCTGTAACATCTCAGGTGCTGCATGAAGAGAAGTGCAAATCCTTCAGGGTGGATTAATCCTTCATGTTCAAATCAATCCTTCATTTGTTTTATATCTGCTAAAATCCTGATTCAGTTTTATGCTGTAATATCACCAGAACTCACTGGGTACTGCTGCTGCATGACTTTGCTTTGGGTTGCTGTGTAACCTTGGAAAGGCCACGAAAATCAGAAGAAAGCTGTCTTTTTTAGGGTGCATTGAAAATACAAACATGTGTAACATTTCAGGGGGCAAAGAGGCCACAATAACACAAACAAAAACAACAAGCTAAATTGCCTGAGCTGTTTTACCAGCCAAGAGGATGGCAACCTTGGGGACAGATCAGTAAAACCTGAAAGGCTGTGTCAGCACAATGGTTGAGTGTTGACAGCAGGGCCAGGCAGGATCCAGGTGACATCCCTCCCCTCCCTGCTGCTTGTGGCCTTGATGCTGTCCAAAAGATTGAAATGGCCTTTCTTGCCCCTGGATAAAGAGCACTGCCTTTTTCTCTATCTCACAGCCATTCAGGCCTCAAAACTTCAGCAAAAAGAAGCAGTAAAATAAAATATAAAGTCAAGATACTGCTGTTTTATTCCCTGAGCAATGACAAAAGAGCTAAAAAAGGCATCACAGATATCTGCCAGCAAATGAGAAAGCTGTTGTTCTTGATGCCAGGTTTATAATGCCAAGGTGAAGCTGGTTTAAGTCATTCCTGTAACTTATACAGCCATGGCACAGACTTTTGACGCTCCTGGCTTTTTCACTCCACCAAAAGTTATAGTCCTGAAAGTGTGCATCCAATTTATTTTCCTATCTTTTCTTGGAAATGAGCACACTATGTAAGAGTTTTCAAAAACAAGATGCAGGAGAAAAGCTGAGCTTATCTCACTTGTAAAATTTGCCAACTTTTCTGAGCCAAGTTTTGTGTCTTAAGACTAGCACTGCCTAATATGTAAATAATATTCCCATAAATACATAAGAAAAACCATTTTCCTCATTTGAAATGTGTGTTTTCTTTTTAGGAGAGGTGTTTACTTAGTGTCAAGGAGATGAAGATTGGACTTTGTGAGCTCAGAATGAACTTCCCATTACCTGCTGTGGGGTCAGAAGAGGGTTCTGGCCCAGCTGCAACACCCAGCTGCTACTTTCTTTCACAAGAAAATAGTAGAAAATAAATAAAACTGAGGAGGCTAGATTTTTTTTATTAAATAAATATAATAAATCTGGAAATACAGAATATTTTGCTTATCTTGACAGCTTTGAAGACTAAATTTGTGATAAGAAATTATCAGTGGTCATGAGGAAGTGTGATTACCAGCAAATTGCATGTAGGTAGACCATGATCTAAAACAATTTAAGTTTCATTTTATATATATATGTGTGTGTGTATATATACATATATTTATATATAGGTACTTTGCCCACTGAACAGCATCAGCTGATGCTGTTTCAGTGAAGAAAAATGCAATATTAATAAGTGGTAATGAAAGAGATTTATATCCTGGTGGACAAAATTTGCAAGATGGACAGCCTGCAGTATGGGCTTTGGAAAATCAGTTTAATTTTCCCAGCCCCTTTAACTTTAAATGATGGATTAAGAAATAAAATTCATTTGTAAAATACCTTGCAATATTGATTACTAGTCCTGCTGTAAAATGCACCATGATAAAGATGGTGTGCTGTTTTCTGGGTTTTTTGTTTGTTTGTTTTGGTTGGTTGGTTGGTTTTTGTTTTGTTTTGTTTCTTGGGGGTTGTTTGTTTTGTTTCGTTTTTGTGTAGGACAATCATAATAATTTTGATTCCAAATAATGATGCCCATTTTAAAGAGTATTTAAAAGCTTTTTTCTCTCATTCTCTACAAAACCATCATTTCAAAATTCCTCTCCCCTTAAAGCAGGCTATCAGAGTGCTTTGCACATGAAGGATACTATTGGCATATTCAGTGGGATATTTTTAGCATAGTGAGAAAAATAAAATCTTGGGAAAGGTCAGCTCTTTCAGTGCGCTAATTAAATTTCTGCGGAAGGAGATTTTGTCACGATGGTGACACGCAGGGCTGGAGGGGACGTCACGCAGCAGCCTGCAGCAAGCGAGAGGAGCTGGCAGGGGTGGGCCTGGCACATCAACCCTGAGTCAGGCAGCAGCAGATTTCCTTCCCTGATGTGTTCATTGCGGCAGGGCAAGCAGAGGGATTTCACAAAAAGAGGTTTCCCTTTGGTTAATGGCAGGTCTGTGCATCCTCTCTGGGAGCAGGATGTGCTAAGGGAGGGATGGGTGAGACTGCTGTCCTAACTGCACTTCTAATGCAGCCTGGGATAAAAACCCTGAGGATCCAGACTGGAAAAAAACAGGAAGTTTTCTACAGTGAGAGTGGTGAAGCACTGGCACTTCCAGAGGAGCTGAGCATACCCCATCTCTGGAAATGCTGCAGGCCAGGTTGGACTGGGTTTTTGACCAGCCTGGTCCAGGGGAAGATGTCCCTGCCAGTGGCAGGCAGAATGCAGCTGGATGGTCTTTAACGTCCCTTCCAACCCAAACCATTCTATGGTTCTATGATGTTGAAAGAGGAATTCAAACCTAAAGTCACTTTTAAAGCAAAATTATGCTACTGGCAGAGTTGGGACTTGACACATTTTAGTATTAGCAAAGTGCTCAGTAGAGCCTGGAATTTCAAAGCTCTGAACAGTGGTGATTATTGCTTGTCAGTAAACAGCCACATTCTCCTCTCTTCAGGGGGGCAAAACCAACTTGCTCCAGTGGAGAAATTAAGAACATGCTAAGAAAGATATTTCAAATAGCTAAGCTTTTTGGAAACTGACTTCCAATGGATATTGGGAACGAAAACTGCTTTGTGTTTTTTGTGGTAACTCACTGTTTGGACAAGGCAAGGCACAGAATATTTGCATCAGAAGATGATTTGTGTCCTGCAGGAGCGCGAGAGGAGCAGCTTGGCAGCAAAGTCAGTGGCTCTGCAGTCACCTGCAGTCTGACAGGTCCTCCCAGCCTTTGGATCCCTGTCTGCACCTGCCAGAACATAAAGAATGCCATCAATTTGTCTCAAAGCACTGTCAGAGGAGGACATTGCCATAAGAGGAGATGCCACAACAGGCACAGATGGAAAGCAGGAAGGAGTTAATGTCAGACCTAGACAGAGGCAAAAGGCTTGGAATTAGCACACCAGATAACATTCCATTATGCAGCCTGCAGAAAAAATAGGGAGGGAACAAGAGGAAGATTCCAGGCCTGGTGAGGCAGATCAGGGTAACTCGTCCAGACAATAATTCCCTCCATGGCAAACTGTAGGAAAGGAAGCAACTGTTTACACATATTCCATCCCAAGCTGTGGGAACAGCTTGTGGGCACCTTGGACTTGGACTGTATAAAGGTGGCACCTCCAAAAGACCACTCAGGGAAGCAGAGGAAGAGAGGCCAGTAGGACATCACAGGAACCTGTGTGGTGGTGACTGTCTACTTAATCTCTCTCTCTCTTTCTTTCTTTCTCTTCCCTTCTATCCCTTTCTCTACCTCACATGTACTGCTAAGTAAAATCTATACTATTGGCTTCAACCTATGGTCTCATTTGCACCTTAATTTTGCCAGAGACATCTTTTAATAATCAGATCCTGACAGTGATTCAGAAAGTGGGATCCTAACATTATTCCAGGGGGTTGTGACAGCATAAAAACACCACCGTCATGCAGGATCCCTTTCCCATCTTTCCAGCCCTGCACCCACCAGTGATTGCTGCCTCATTCATCCTCTAGTCCTGCTGTGGCCACAAGTGCCAGCACAGCTCCATCCACCACTCCTGGCCAGGGATGAGCACAGACTTATTCTTCCAAACATCCTCACTGATCTCCTGCAGAGCCCTGTGGTAGTTTACAAAATCTTTTTGACTGAAGACAATTTTGGTTGGTTACCTGTTGATGGCACAAGGGCTGTTCACCCTCCCAGTCTAGTCCCTGTCACTTCCCAGCAAGTGTGAACCCATCTTCATGCTTCCACAAGCAGACAGGCAAGTTGCCTGCATTGTCTTCAGTGGGGTATCCATCCTCCAGGGTAGAACTGTCACCATCTTTCAAGACTCAGATTTTAATAAAAAATTCTGCACAAAATATCTTAACTCTGAGTTGAGTGACTGCTTTGAACAGAGCCATTAAGAAGATGAAAGGGAGGAAGGTAGCCCCGTGTATCATGTTGTCATGTGCTTAAGGAGAGCTCCTGGGGTGGGTATGATAAATCCATGTGCAAATAGGTCTGTGCAAGAAGATCAACAGTTAAACTTGGGTGCTGCAGTCCTGGGCCCAGCAATGGGCGGTTGTGGCTGAGGACCCTGGAGGAATTTGCTGGGACTTCATTTTGGAGGATTATATTTAGGATCATTAATTGCTTATGAAATCCTTGAATACATTGTATTTAAATTCAGATTAATTGCTCCAATCTGCAGTTAATTTCAGAGCTGCTGTCAGTGTGATCTCACCGACACAGACAGGAAGGAGGCGTCTGAATAAAATGTCTGTGGCTGAGCTTTTGCCCCACAAATGAGTGAGCAATGCTCCCAGCATCACATCATTGGCCTCTGCCCCATTTTCCACAGTCTTTTCAGGTTGGATGTGCAGAGGAATAGTAGCCCAGCATTTCTGAGAATGCTTCATGGCAGAGATAATTACATGGTGAAATGCAAACTAACAAGCTGCATCTACTTAGTATTAAGGATTAATGATCTCAGCTTTAGTCTTTGCTCTCCTGCAGGGTGGCACATCTCATAAAAATCATGCTTCAATAAATACAAAAATTGTGGTGTGCAGCCTATGCAGAGTGCATGTATAGAAATAAGATTCTTACTTTTCTCACCCATTGTCAGAAGCTGGACCTAATATTCTGTGGCTTCACTTGCCTGAGGCAAAACAAAGATGCGGGTTAAAGAATCATGTCATCACAGCATGGTTTGGGTTGTAAAGGACAACAAAGACCATCCAGCCCCACCCCTGCCCCACCCCTTTCACTAGACCAGGCTGCTCCAAGACTCATCCAGTCCGGCTTTGAACTCTTCCATGGATAGGGCAGCCTCAGCTTCTCTGGGAAACCTGTTTGTGTGTTTCATCACTCCCACAGTCAAGATGTTCTTCCCAGTATCTAACCTAACCCTGTCTTCTGTCCGCTCAAAGCCATTCTTCCTCGTCCTTTCACTCCAGGACCTTGTTCAAAATCCATCTCCAGCTCTCTTGGAGCTCCTTTAGGCACTGGAAGGAATTCAAAGATCTCCTCAGAGGCTTTTCTGAACAGCCCCAGCTGAACAACCCCAGCTCTCCAAGCCATCACCAGACTTGCCATCCACTGTGACACAAACCCTGCTCTGCTCTCCACTCTCCAGGATTATTTATCCTCATTTCCAAGCTCAGTTCACCAGCCCTTTCTCACTGCTCTTTGTGCATATTTCATATGGTGAGATGATGGGCACTGTGGGGCACACCACACACCCAGTGCTTTCTTCTTAAGTCCTCCCCACATTTTCCAGCCAAGACATGAGGTTTCACCCACCCTTGGCTGTGGCCTGCTGTCTCTGGACCTTCCCTCTGAACCAAAAAATACTGAATATCCTGTCTTCTTGCTCTTTTGGTCTCATTGGCATCTATTTCTGAGCCACCTGATGATGCTAGGCTCCTCTGGAGCACCTTGGAACATGCTGGATAGGTGGCAGGAGGCAACAAGTTGGAATGGCAGACAGAGGCTGCCAGCCTGCTTCAGTCTAGCTCAGTTTTTCTTCATATCCAGGTTTTCAAAGCTCCAAAGCTGCACTACAGGGGTAATGTTAAGGAAGGGAAAATGTGGTTTAATAGAGCGTGTGCAACACGGGTTATGAAAACATCTGCCATCCCCATGGAGTTTCTGGTGTATCCACCTCTCCCGCATAGCCTCTGGCAGGCCATGTGTGTGTAAAGGCTGCTTCAGGTTATCATCTCCCACAACCAGAGGACAGAGATCCTGTCCATCACTCAGTTTGATTTCAGTTTAAAGAGATTTGACATTTCAAAGAGAGCCTCAGTCTCCTTTTGGGGTGGCTTATGTCAGACACTTACCAGAGACAGCACATCCATCAGTCTTCCCACATGGCTGTGAGCTGGAAAAAACCCTTCAGACTGTGAGCTAGAACCAGAAATGCAACCAAGCCCTTCAGGTATGGTTTTTCCATCTGGTTTTTGTAGAAGCTACTTAAAATCACTGTTCTTTCTTACCTGCCTTTAGTAGCTACTGCATAGTGTATTTAATTTCCCTGAGTGTGGCCCTGAAGTGCCCCTGCGGCAGGTTGTACATGCATCCAACTGACAGAGCTTCCTTCCTGTGAGAACCCTGGCCTTGCTCTGGGGTCTCATAAGGTGGTGAAATTTCTCCTCCAACCCGTGCTTCCAAAGAAAAACTGTGCAGGCTTTAGCTGTTAGGTCTCAAGGCAGTTTATTGTTAGTTATCTAACAGATTGTCTTCTCAGGCTGTGGCTGTTTGGTCAGTGGCCCAGGCAGAGGCACACACACCCTGACATCCTCTCTGACTGGTGTCTTCTTCTCTCTCCCCGCCCAGGGCTGCTGCTATATTTTATATGATATATTACGTATTACATGTTTATAGTTTTCCCCCAATACCTATTACCTATATTACAAAGTGCTTTTCTACTCTAAACCAATCTGTGAGTACCAACATCACCAAGAACATGGAGGTAAGGAAGAAGAAAGAGGAAGGACAGGATCAGCCCACTTTCCTCCGTCTTAGAACTTCTGACCCCCATGTACAAAGTGAAAACCCCCCTGTACAGGTGCTAAAACCCCCCTGTACAATACTAAAAAAATTTCCCCTCTATTTTGTAATTACTTTTACTATACTATCTAACCTTTTGTGACTGCTTGTTCCACCTCAAAAGTTGGTAACTCATTCCATGGCTCAAACTCAAAATCACAGCTGTTTTTCAGCTGTCTGCCCGGGTCTAGAATGCTTCTGACCAAGACCTGGAACCTCTAAAAATGTCTGAGAGACATTTTGAGTTTCCACACCCTCCACCAGCTATGTGGGAAATGGCACGAGCTCTCAGACATACTGACACATCCAGCTTAATCATCTTAACCCTGTTTGAACAGGAAAGAACCCCAGGTAGGATAAAAGAAAACGTGACATTTCTGCATGCAGAGAAAGAGGGGTTGCCTGGGTCATACTGGCGTGAGACACCAGCTGTGCCTGGGATGCCAGAGTTTGGATTCTCTAAATTAATACCTACAGCAGACGTGGATCCCTCCTCTCCTGGAGCACAAACCACCCTGTCAGGCTGGCTCCCCAGTCAGGATATCTGTATTCTGGAAATACACTGAAGGTTTCTTATTATGTCGTTTCTGTGGCTGGTTGTGTGAGTAAATCTTGTAGTCAGGCGAAGCATGAATAGTTTGGCACATATAATTTACTCAATGTATTCAGATGCGGTGCCCTGAATACTAAGCACTCTCTCCCATCAGTGAAAAAGACTGATTTTAAATGTTGGGGGCTTTTTTTCTCTTTCTTGGCAGTCAGAGGGGGTTATATATAAATCCTGCACTTGCAGGTATGTTTCAAATAAATAGATCTGGGTTTTTTTTTTATTTTTTAATTTTAAAAAAAATATCCAGGCTTGTACAACTGTCCTGTTGAGTCAGACTCCAAGGGGAAATATGGGAGGAAGGAAAAAGGTAGGACTGGACTGAAATGGAAGGGTAGTCTCTTGAAGAAGGCTGGAGGAAGCATGCCCTGTCCTCCCAGCCCTCAGTGGCAGGGCATCCAAGCTTTTTCCAGTCCCCAGAAGGCAGTGTCCTATCTCTATCACCCATGCCCAGTGCTGTTAGCCATCATCAGTGACTTCAAAAAGGTTCTGTTCCCATGGCCACATCTGGCAACACTTCTGTTCCCTGTCCCTGGGGAACGACTGGAAACACATCTGTGCATCCGTGCTGACAAGTGGAGGGTGTTTAGTATGCAGAAAGCTTCCCTTCTCTTTTCTTTTTACGTTTTTTTATTCTTGCCTTTTCTGGTTGTTTTGTTTTTTAATTAGAGAGCGCTAGAACAGTGAGCAGCTATTGTGGCACAGCCTGTCAGCTGCAGTGCTGGCAGGTGGGTATCTGCAGGTTGTGTCTTGGGCTTGCTGACAGGGACCTTACACAAATAATATCTCCTGCCTTCATCAGTCCCTCTGAAGCAGCCTGTCAGCTCAGGAGATGGGGAACAAGGCTCAGGCTTGATTGCAAGCCTCCAGCTCCCTGCTGGGGAGCTGAGAGGACAGGAATCAAACCCTGGGGCTGATTTCTAATTGGTAAAATAAGGAGACGTTTTAAACGAGATAGCTGCAATTAGGATGAGAGGCACTACAGAGATCAAGAGAAATGCTTCTTCATAAGAACAAGCTGTTGCTTCTCTCAAGGGGAGCAAGCAGGGGAAAGGTAGCCTGCCTGAAATGAGTTAGCTGCAGCAATTACGGAGGACACTCATAGACAGAAAGAAATCTCTTCCTTCAAGCTTGTGACTGATTTCAAAGGAATCAGGGCTCATTTTAAAATAAATGAATGCTATTAATCTGACAGCTTCCTTAGCTTGGTTATTTTGCTCTTACCTTCATGTTGGGAACATTATTTTTAATTATTTCTATAATTTTCAAGCATGCAAGGAGGAGCATGGGGCTACTGCAATGTTTGGGAAGAATGAGATAATATTGATAAATCCAGCAGGGAAAGCTAATGGTCTGCCAGGCCAGTGATGCTCATGGGGCAGTGGAGGTGTTGGCAGTGACTCCATTTACTATGGATAGTGACCAGCACTGCCTATTCCTTCATCCACACCTTTCCTTTCAAAAAGCCCTCAATCAGCTCTGGAACCAGAAGGGCCTAGAAGTGCTGTTTATCCCTAGAAACAGGGCTAGGAAGACAACTGCAAACTGTCTAGCAGTGGCAGATGGCAACTGAGATCAGAGCTAACACCAAAATTCCTGGTAAACACATCTCCCAAAAGTAGTGACAGAAAGTATCCTCTACTACCACGATGCTCTTACCACAAATCTCACTTCACCTTCTCTATTTTCTTCAGTGCTCATTTTAGTCTTCCATATTTAACACAGTCTTCAGGTTTCTGATATCTATAATTTTCTGGTGCCACTTCAGTTATGACACAGTTTAGATGTGACCTGGTCATCCACAGGAAGCTGGAGATAAAATTTCAAGCATTTGAAGAACACTTTTTGAGCTTATGCTGAATGCAGAGCAGCTGACTTTTCCCTAAAAGTTACTTACAAGCAGCACTAATTATCTTATTTTTCTGAAATTTTACCAGTGGCGTCAGTGCTTAAAAAAACCATCAAGACAGTCTGGAGAATAAGGTTTTTCTGGAAATGTTGAGCAGGGCTCAGAGCTGTAGATGATAAGCAAAAGGGAGCACAGAAACTGAATTTCTTCTGACAGCCTTCCCGGTGCAGCAATGTTGAGTATCAGAGAGAAGCAGAGGTTTCCATATCTAAAAATAAATTGAAACAAGAGCATCTTGTGGCCTGCTCAGTGGCATAGAGCAGCAGCAGCAGCTGCAGCACTTCCCTTGGTCTCCCCAATGCTTCAGCTGGGAGGATTTGGGCCACTGCCTTTCCTACATTGTTTAAATTGAAGCACTCCAAACAAACAGCCAACAAGTGTTTTGACATTACAAACTTGCCTTTAGGGCTTTTGCTTTTTCTCATGCAATTTTTTTCTTTTTTTTTTTTTTTTTTAAATCCTTCCTGCTTGTGCCTTGTGCTCCAGCTGCCTCATTAGCACAGAAGAAAAGGAGCCAGAGATAGTCCTGATTCTCATCTATTTCAGATCAAAGGAAAGAGAAAAACAGGGCAGAACCAGCATTTCCCAGGCAGAGCACGAGGAATCCTTAAAAATAAAAAAGCAAAGGCCAGGATCAAGCACTTCTTTTATGTCACAGGAGTGTGGCAGATAAAATTAGGTTCACAATGACCCAAATGCCTTGAGCAGAGATGTCTGTCCCAGTGCTGCCCTGGCCCTTTGCTGCATCCAGGGTGGCTACCTGGGGTTACCAGTGGCAGGTGAGGAGCCACACATTCCCAAAAACCTGCTGGCTCCCTTGCTGCTGCATTCCAAGGGTCTCTGTGCTCTTCTCAGGGCATGAAACCACACACGTGGGCAGCCCCTGGAGCCACCCAAGGAAAAACCAGGCAAGGTTGCTGTCAAAGCAACACAGCAATTGATTTTCTTGGTTTTAGATAAAAAACTTGGTTTAAGAGAAATACACATTTGAAGAAATTCTTCACTGTGATGGTGGTGAGGCATTGCCACAGGTTTCCAGAGAAGCTGTGAATAACCATCTCTGGAAATGCTGCAGGCCAGGTTGGACAGGGCTTTGACCAACCTGGTCCAGGGGAAGATGTCCCTGCCAGTGGCAGGCAGAGTGCAGCTGGATGCTCTTTAAATGGTTTTATGATTTTGGAGGAGGAGTTCAAATCTAAGGTCACATTTTAACCTAAATTATACCAACACAATCAGATATTGATCTGAGTCTTGACATATCTACATTATTTTATCTCTGCCCTCAGTATAGTTTGAAGAGGATTTTGAAGGAAACCCTAGAAATTAGGTTTCAGTAGATATAAATGTTTGGGGGTTTTTTTGTTTGGTTGGTTTTTTGTTGGTTTTTTTTGGTTTTTTTTTTTTTTTTTTTTTTCCAAAATTGAATATATTGCTGCTGTTTGGTGGATGTCTGTTAACTCTTGATGGTATCACCAAAGTGCTGAGTAGAGCCTTGGATTTCAAAGCTAAGCACAGTGGTGATTGTTGCTTGTCAGTAAACATCCACCTTCTTCTCCCCTCAGGGGGGCAAAACCAGCTTGCTCCAGTGGAAAAATTAGGAGCTAAGCCCTTTCAGTGCTTCAAAATTGGCTTCCAATGGATATGAAGAATGAAATGGATTTTTTAAGTTAACTCAGTTTCTGGATAAAGCACTGGCTTGTCCCCTGAGTGCTGAGGTTTTATTTGTCTGGCTGCATGGTCCCTGAAAAGTCATGGCATCTGTTCCTCCAGTTTCTCTCTGAATAAAAGAGAAATAACAATTCTGTTCCTTGTAAAGAGTTAAGCTGATCGTGCTGTCTTAGTGTTTTATCTCTTAACTTGCCATTCTCCCGAAAGGAATTATGGGATGCTGTCAGAGTAGGAATCAAAAAACATCAGGATTTCTCCTTAAGATATTCTTAGCATTTGTAAAACTAGAACATATACCATTGTTTATTCAGTTGAAACAGATGTATGATTTCTGGCTTTCTCTCCAAACCAAAAGCAGAAATGCTGGTGAAACCTCATGCATGAATAGATTTAGGAGTTTTGTTACCTTGCACCAGTGAGAAAATTCTGCGTTGCAGCTCTGTGTTTTGTGCTTAGTCCTCTTCCATTGTTTGCAGAAGCCAAAAGAAGAGGTAGAAAGGAGGACTGACAGCCTCTCCCACCTTTCCATGGACCATCACTGTCCTGGATCTGCAGCCAGAGAGGCACCCAGAGAGATGGACACCATGGTGTGGCACACGAGCACCTGATGGGCACGGGACAGATAAATGAGATACCAGGCTGCCTGCTGCAAACATCCATTGCTCTGGCAACTAAGGATGGCTTTTTGCCTAAGGAAGCAACCTGAAAAAACACCAAGATAACACAACACCTCTTAAATTTCATCAGTTGAAGGAGGGAAGGCAAGGCAAGGCAAGGCAGGAAAACAAGTAGCACATGGACAGAGAAGCAGACACATAAGCGCCCCAAAATCCAGAAGAGCTGGATGCCAAGATGCCAGTAAGGCCAGGGAATTGCATTAGAGACTATGTCCAATCTACTAAAGCCCACAGAAGTCATTAGAAAACTAGAAAACTATCAAGTGGCTGACACTACATTCAACACATTTTTTTCCTCCATTTTCCCCTACACTCCCTCATTACCTTATTTTTTTTTAGCTCCGAGAAAAATATTGGCACACAAGCTTCCACTCGGGAAACAGGGTTAGAATTTTCTTCTCTCTCTCTCTTTCTCTCTCTCTCTCTCTCTCTCTCTCTCTCTCTCTCTCTCTCATTGGCATTTTGTTCTGAAATTTTCTTCAAGAACTGTTTATTCTGAGAAGTGCAATGTTCAAATGAATGCCACGGTCACTTTGAATACTGCAGAGCCATTTAACCACCCCTCTCATCTCTGAAATCAGTTGTGTAGGTGCATGACACTCTGACAGTGCAAACAAACATCTGCTCCTGTGGGCGTGGGCTTGCTCACTCCAACATGCTCTTGAATCTAATTGGGAATTTCCAGGCATATATTGCTCACACTCTTTTCAAAATAACTTATAAGTATAAAGTGTATGAATTAATCATCCTTTTAATCTAGCAAAAGCTGTGCTATATCTGCTCAGTCACGAGACATTTATTTCTGTTCTGGGTATTCAGGATGGAATATTTTTGGTTTGGTTGTTGGGTTTGGATTCTTTTTTTTCCAGAAGTGCTGAGAGGAATTTCCAGCTTAAAGAAACAAACCAGCTGGTTTTTGCAACAGAAAAGAGATTTAGCAGCATGGTTGTCAATCCTACTGTCTGAAGGGAGAGGGTGAACTGAGGCTGTTTGATTGGGTTTGTCCAGAGCTTCACACCACATTGAAGTGCATGTGCAGTGTGATAGCATGAGTGTTCTTGTAGCTCAGAGTCTGGACACATGCTCCAGGCAGTCAGCAACATTTCTCTGTCCAGTCTCCTCCATGTTGTGGATGGGAGCTGTGGCCACTCAGGCACCAGTCCAGGTGTTGGGGTGTCACTGACCATTCTGGTCATGCTGTTGCCCATGCTGGACCCTGGAGTGGGCTGTGCTGAAGTATGAAGGTGATTGAAGTACTGAACACATAGACAAGGTGAGTTTCACAACCAGCAATACTGTCATATCAAAAGCCAATCCTATAGAGTGGACATTAATCTTAGTCCAGACACCATGGAGAATAAATATTAGGAAGCAATAGGAAAAAAGGAAGTGGCCTCAGATTGTGCTAGAGAGGGTTTAATTTGGAACTGGGAGAAATTTCTTTGGCACAAAAGGGGTTGTCAAGTGTTGGAACAGGCTTCCCAGGGCAGTGATGGGGTCACCATTCCTGGGAGGATTTAAAAGACATGTAGATGTGGAGCTAAGGGAAATGGTTCTGTGGTGGGTTTTGCAGTGCTGGGTTGAGGTTGAACCTGATGATCTTAGAGGGTTTTCCAATCCAAATGATTCTATGACTGTAAAGGAAACATGGGAAAATTACTGGGACTATAACATACATCAGATGTGCTGGCCTGAACAGGACACTTCTGCCAGACTCATGAGAAGGAGAAAGGGTGAGTTAAAAGGAAGAGTTCCACTCACCTGCATGACCTTTTCTGGCAGTTATGACACAGGAGGCTGATTGTTCAGTGATTGTATCCTGTTAGAAAAATAAACTTTTTATTTACTTGATGTGGAGAAGAAACTTTTAAGTGGTTCTTGTGATTGAAAATAAGGAATTTTTTTGCAATATATATTTTCAGCAAAAGTTGCTATGATTTCGCTGGAGGAGAAAGGCACATACAGATATTGGAAGAGTAGCTGAAGTAGTCTCTAATTAAAATTTATCCCATTTCACTCCTTAGTTAGAGAAGGTCATTTAATAATGATGGCTGTCTTAGCAGCTTCATCAAAGTGGTACATTTAAGCCAAATAGCACAATGTTTTATGTGATATATTCTAGGATATGGTGAACTATAAAATACTAGTCACAAAGTCAATCCAGATTTTTATGGGAAAAAACCATTAAAAGAGAAGCAATTGCAAGAATGTGAAATGTCTACAGCAATTCGAAGAGGAGCTGGTATGGCTTGCCTTCTATATTGATTTTGCTTTCTGCTTAGCAACAGGATCTCATGTGGGTTATATAAAACACAAAAACATCCAACAATATGATTCAGGATAACCTTTTCTGGAAATATTGCTGGTATTAATCTTAGATGGAACTGTTTCACCTTGGTAGATTTGAGCAATAAAACACAAACCTGAAGTAGCTGATCTGTGGGGAACTAACTGGAGTGCTTTCTTGCACCTAAACAAAGGCTTTGATTTTAATGTGCTTAAATACATCTTTATGTGATATCTGTTCAAATGTATCAGGGGCAACTGAAGACAAAGAAAATGGTTGATGGAAAGTAGCTTAGATAAAACAGGCTGTCCATAATACCTCATTTCAGAGAGAAAAGGATTTGTTAAACGTTCTGTAAAATTCCAAGAAACCCCAAGTATTTCTATTTATGTCCTTCCATTCAGGTCTCCAGCAATATTACAGTAGGATACCTTTTGTTCTGCACCCAATCTGGTAGCTTTTGCAGGACTACTGAAACATTTTTGTGAAGTTTAAATGCATGTGATTTGATTTCACTAACCTTTTACATCTTTTTTCTGATGATACTCGAGTGACTGTATTCCCCAGAAAGGACATTTTTGCCTGTGGCGAGACACCATCGTCTTGGAAGATGCTTAATGTTTTCAGCTGTCACTGGAATTAATTTTAGCTTGTTGGGAGCCAAATTTTCTTTGCTTACATGGTCGGCTTTGTTTGTCCTGCAAGGTCCTCCCCAGTCCTGTGGCTCTGTGCTGTGCCTGAATTGTCTTTTCCTAGAGGAAAAGATGGCAGACTGCTCTTCCCTGGAGTTAACAGTGGCTGCAGGGAAATCCCAACATGTCTTTTCTATGCAGGAGGAATAAATTTCTGTGATTGTTTGGCATAAGAAAGGTGATTTGTCTTTGACATACACTCTTCTTCTTCTTTTGCAGCTTTCCTTAAATACAGGATGAGATTAAAACATCCATTGTCACGTGAAGCTGCTATTTCTGTAGATGACAAAGGAAATATTTCTTCAGATAACTGGCAGACATTGTGTGGAATGTAATATTAAAAAAAAAGCCAAACCCAAAGAGATGGGTTCAGGTTACACAGTAAACTCAGAAATGCCAATACGTGTGTCTAGGGGTAGTTTTCTTGCCTTTTTATGCATGCAGCACCTCCTTTTGTACCCCACCAGCACTCTTCACTGCTTCTTGATCTCCTGGCTCTGCTTTGCTTGTGGGGGATTTCAGCCCTTTCATGTGGCAGCACAGGGTGCTGAGACAGTACAGGTAGAGAAAGAGACTTGTGTCTCTTCTTGGCTCCCCTGCCTTTCATTGCAAATGTTATAAATCCTATCTCTCAACAGGCACTTTACCTTTGTGATAATTTATAGATGTTGATGACACACTGTAGTGGGCTGACCCCACCCAGCCTTTCACTCATTACCTTGTGCCAGGGGATGGGGAGGAAAAAATTCAAAGGGAGGCAAAGAGAGTCATGGGTTGAGATAATGGAGTTTATTAAGCAGCACAAAAGCTGCCCATGTAAGCAAAGCAAAATAAAGGATTCATTCAGTACATCCCACTGTCAGGCAGACGTCCAGCTGCTTCCTGAGAAGCAGAGCCTTGCAAAGACAAATGCCATAATCACTAACATCCCATCTTCCTCCTCCCTTCCCTTGAGTTTTTTGCTGAGCCTGACATCATATGGCATGGGACAGCTCCAAGGTTGGCTTGAATATCTCCATGTCCCCCCCTAACTTCCATCCCACTCCCAGACTGCTTGCTTTGGGACAGGGTGGAGGAAAGAGAGAGGAAACCTCAGCGTGGGGTGAGCACCACCGCTCACAGCAATGCATCACAGAGGCTGCTGTGAGGAAAGTGACCTCCATCCCAGCCAGATGCAACCTAAAAAAGCCTTCCCCTTCAGCCCTTCAGCTCTCAATTTCTGACTCTAACTCCTCCCACTCAAGCAATGGGAGGCAGTGAGGAAAGGGGACTGTCATCAGCTCAAAGCATTCCCTCTGACACTCTTTTCTCCTCACGCTTCCTTCCCGCCCCAGCACAGCCCTTTCCCTGGGCTGCAGGCCCTCAGACAAGCCCATGCCAGTGTGGGTCCTCTCCATGAGCCACAGCTCCTGGCTGAGAATGAACCCCTGCACAGGCACCTCTGCCCACACCAAAATATTCCTTACACCAAAACCAAACTTATGCCGTCACAACACCAACAAAAGTGGCCAATTTACAAACACAATAAAGCTCCAGTGATTGGACCCTCACAACATTACAACAGTAAACTATTCCCCACAATTATTCCACTCTTCTGGGTGTTTCCAGTCCAAGTTTGGTTCACTAACCCTCCCAATTGCTTGTCTTTATCTTAAAACTCTGACCACGTCCTTCCTATTTCTAACTGGAGGGAAAAAGCAGATCCAGATGCCATCCTCCTGTTCTTCCTACTGCCCAGGAGAACACAAAAAAGTGAGATGGTGAAGCCACCTCTACACTGAAAGGCCACAAGCAAAAATTACAGGGAAAGACAACTGCTCAGAAGGGGTCCTTTCTTTTGTACTTGTTGATGGTGTGGGTCTCTGCCTCAACCATGCCCATCTAATGGCACTGGGTGCTGGGAAAGACACAGCCAAGTCCCAACAGAGTGGTGAGGAGGCTTCTCAGAAGACCTCTTAATTTTAGAAATCTCCCTGAGATCAGCAGGGCCAGGGCAGCTCCATTTGCTGTGACACAGGACACTTAATCACAGTATCATGTATTTCAGCCCATGAAGTGGGAAGAAGAGGTTTGCCTTCTTATCTTTGCTTCTCACCATTCTACCCTTATTTTCAAGCAGTAATAAATTATTGTCAATTAAATTGAATTAGTTAAATGAAATTAATTTCTCCCAAGTCGTATCTGTTTAGCCTGCGACAGTAATTAGCAAATAGTGATCTCCCTGTCCTCATCTCAACCCATGAGCTGCTGCTGTTGCTTTTTTCTTTCCCACCACCCTTTGGGATTAGGGAGAGAGCAGCAGGGTGGAGGCCTGGCAGGCAGACCTGGTCATCCCACCACAAATATGAAGGCATTTAATAACTTTGTACCATTAGCACTTAATACACTTTTTATTTAGGGTGACACCACGGGATTTTTTGTGATTTTGGGCTTATATTTCCTGTGGTGCAGAGGATTTTTGAAAACTCCTCCAGGAAATCCCCATGGGAAATAATTCAGCAGTATAACAGATGCAGGGCTCAGAACAGCAAGATCCAGGCATCTTTAACGGGATGAGTGTGTACATGATATAAGAGGAAAATACTTGGCATTCCTTTCTGGGTTCAGGAAAATTCTCTGATGAGGAGACAGTGGAGACCCAGGGAACCTGGAGGTCCTGGATGGAGCTTCTATGGGACAGAGCTAGATGGAGGAGTGCAAGACCATGCGCTGTGGAAAACCTCTGCTGCTGCATCCTTGAAGCATTTTCTAAAATGCATACCCTACCCTTAAAAAATTGTGTTTGCTTTAGCTGCTACAGCATTGGTAAAAAATGCTTCCAACCACAGACATGGCATAAAAACAGAAGGGCTGTTTTTTTGTGTTTATCAGCTTTGGACAGGGCTGAGTGATTTACTTTGAAATACCATTCCTTTGTCACAGCTGAACCTGAACTCAAAGGATATTTAAAAAGATCTTTTCCAACTGTCACTGGTACTCAGTAGCCCAAACTCTTGCTCCTTTGAAGCTAAATTGTAATAATTTGAATAAAATAACACTCAAGTGCTGTTGTAGTTTGGCACTACAACAGCACTTGAGTTATTAGATAAAGGTAAGCAGGCAGCACTTGGAAACCACCAAAAGTATAAAAAAGCACCCAAAAGCATGATGTGTGGCCAAGTGTCACCCAGCAGGGCAGGCTGTGTAGCACAGACATTTGAGATACTGCCCCAGGGAGCAGCAATACCCAGGCACAGGCCAGGATTATCTTCAGCCTGATGCTGTATTGGCCAAACCAACATGGGGATGTTTTATTTTCAGTATCAGGATGGTTAGACTCATTCCACATTGGCATTATACAAGCCTTTAAGCAGTGAAATTATGGGGAGAGGAATTTTATGCTCTATGAAGAGATGAGACTGATTTTAAGCAAGTTTAGGGACGTAGCTGAGTGGTGGGCTTGGCAGCGCTGGGCTGGACTTAAGGGTCTTTTCAACATTGGTCATCCTGTTCTGTGATTCTTTTCTCTTATCTGTGTACATTATAGATTCAGTATTGGCTTTGGTAATAAGCACTGGCAATTTAGTTTCTCCCAGTTTTCTGCAGTGAGACTACCCTTTCCTCAAGAAGAAAGCTTTCCTGAAATTTTAACCTAAAATAATAATTTATTGTATTTTTTTATCCCCTCATTGCTTAAAAAAAAAAAAAAAGAGAAAGGGATGACACATTTTTAAATATACTTTTTTTATACAGATCTGAATGGGGTTTAATCTGTTTTTCCATGTGTTTTTTCTCTTCTCTCATGTATTCATGCTCTTTGTTCTTTCCGGTCTTTTCTGTTTCATCCTACTTGAAATGGAACATGAGGAGGAAGAACACAGCATAAGAGCCATTTAAAATAATTAATCAATGTACTTAGTCTTCTAAAAATACTCATACAAAACCAACCCCTTTAAAATAAACATGTAACTAAAACAGTAATTTTGAATTCTCAGAAATGTTTTCAACAAGGCGAAATATTAATTATGCTGTTATTAAAATAAATCAACAACAGCTTTATAAATTTATTCATCCTTCTATAAGGATTTACTGAAGAGCTTGCAAGTGAGGACAATAAAATCATTACCATAAAATAAATATTATTAAAAGTGTAACACAAGTATGAAGAAATTTATAATGTCAGATTTGCAGATACAGGTGATAAAATGTTTCTTTAAAATATTTCCTTTCTTCGTTCACTTCTTCTATCAGGATTACAAAAAAAATAAACCCAAAATATAAACACCAATAATATTTCTTTCTATCACCATCAGTAAAATATTTGAGTTGGACTTTGTCCTTACCAAGTAGAGAGATTTTTACCATTTCCCTGTGGGCATCCACCTTCCCTACAGTCCCACCTATGAGTTTTCCCAGGGTTTTTTGCTTGGCTTGGCTTCAGCCAGAGGGCAAACAGAGCCATCCAGGTGGCCACAAACCTGTGGTTGTTCCCCAGCCGCTCTTGCTGGCCCCGGGTGGCTCCTGGTGTCATTAGGGCCCCTGTTTAACTCTGTGTATGGCCGGGAGGGCATGTTTGTGTTTCATTTGTACAGACGTGATTAGCTCCTTCTCAGGGCTTGTCTGCTGTAAAACTGGAAATGTGTCATGCGCTATTACCCAAGCAAATGTAATGCCCCCAGAATAAATATGCCCCGCGAGCTCCCGGGCTGTAATTGATGGAAAAACAGGTGTTCCCCCTTATCCTCTGTGATTGCCTGCACATATGGCCTCTTTTATGCCGTCCTCCAACTGCTTTGTAATGCTGGCTCCTGCAGAAAAAGAAATAGTGTTACTGTAAAAGAGTGGGTTTCGAGAGTGTTCTTCAGTCCACAGCCAAATTAAATACAAGCAGCACAGCCCTTTTTGGTATTTAACTAATTAAACTGCAGCAGCCGCCACAAGCACTTCAGGCACCAAACTGCATTTTCAGCTACTCTTGTTTTAAAACGTGGTGCTCTGACTTTGCAAATAAAATCTACATATAGCACAAATTCCTATTTGAGTGGTGTTAACATCCTCAGATTGGACCCTCCAAATAGAAATCAGCTCCTGGTTGGTTTTACACCTTACAGCCTGAAGTTTTGTGTTGAAAGGCTCATTTATCTCCCAGCAGCTGTGTAAGACCCACTGGCCTTGCAGTGTGAAAACCAGGAAGATTTTGGAATGAAGCACAGGCAGAAATGTCAATGGTCCCTTTATATAACAGGTTTTCTACAAGATTTTGCTCTCCTGGGTGAATGCACTTGCTGGAGAAACAAAAGAGAGGAGGCTGAACAGCTGGAGGGTCACCCTTAAGAGGTGAAGGCTGGTGATACCCAGAAGCCAAAATATTTAGTCTCGGACTGGGGTGAGTGCTGGTCCCTGTGATTTGTTCCCCCCAGCACATGAATCTGTCTCTGCATCACTCTTCCTGTCCAGCAAGGCTTGCAGTGGACAGGATAAGTCTTTGCTTCAGCTGTCTGGGGTGGTGGAAGATTCCTAGAGTCAAGACCAGGTCTTTGTCTACCCAGCAGTGTGTGCAAGGACTCAGTGACATGTTCAGGATTTGTTCCTCCTGCTCCCTAAACACACCTCTTATGGTTTCTCACAGAGAAGGTTTATTGTTTACCCATCAAGAACTACCAGTATTTTAACTTAAATTCAGCTCACATATTGAAAGCAAGCTCTGTGGGTAGACAAAATGTGCTTGGCTTGATCTTAAAAAAAAATCAAATGGGTTGATCAAGATATGACATCAGAGATTAATCTTCTATCTGGCTTTTACATTGTCACTGATATAAAAGAAAATGTCATTACATAATACCTTTCCTCATTCAAAATACACTTGCAACAAAACAAGGTGATAAAACAGTGGCATCCTCCTGAACTCTTTTGAATTTTCTGCAGATAAACATGGTATGTTTACCTGCCTTTGGTTTTCTTTATGTCCTGCTCCTGTTTATCTCTGGTCTTTCCTTAACTGCCTCAGCAAGAAGGCAGTTGCTCCTCTTCTATTAGGTGCACAAAGAAGAAGAAATGCATTTCTCTCACTTTATCCCTTCCTGGGGAGCTTTCATTTCTGCGGCAGCTTTCTCAATTCACAGCTGTCAGAGTCTCATGCCTGTGCTTCCCACCCTCTAACAGATAAATTCCACAGAGCTCTGGCCACTATTCAGAGGTGCTGAAGCTCCTGAACCCCTCCAGATTTCCCCACTGCATGGTTCTGACTGAAGGGATGTGGTGAAGCCACAGGGTACCAGCTGCAGAGAGTGATGGCCACACCAGGAACAGATGATGGAGAGATGCCATGGCAGCCAGCACAGAGCTGGGCTCGAGATTATAGACTTGAACTTGGAATAAGGATTGCTAGGTTTGAATAAGTTATGTCTACTAACAAGCGAGGAAATAGGGTGTTGGATGAAAGTACCTGGCTTTTCAAAACCAGCCTGTCTCCCTTTCTTTTTCATGGACAAGTCTTTGAAGGATCAGAAATGTGGGCACAAAAACACAGCTACAACCTCAAATATTTGCATGCCTTTTGACAGTAAGGGAGAAAAACCCACTAAGATAAAATCCTGGCCCTTGTAATTTAGGATTTCATCCTCAGTTTTACACACTGTATTGGTAGATAGCTTACCTATGTGAAAAGGAATATTTTGCACTAGATCTACAAGGGTATATTTCTGCCTGGGGAATATAACAATTCCCACTGGAAAAAACCTCCTCACAAGGTCCTTATTGAGATGTGGATCCCCTGGAAGCAGGTCTACCTTGAATTCCATGTTAAACTGAAGTTATAAAGAAGAAATAATATTTTCATAACCAGGCTTTTTTCTCATCTTACACTCGGGTAGAGTACCACTGGGTGCAGTAGGGATTAAATAAATATTTCACTGATAAACAACAAGCCTAAATTGTTTATGAAGCATAAAACAATTATCTTTGACTCCACCTGATGCTGCTGAGCAAGCTGTTCCTATTTGTTGTGCTATTATTAGATGGGAATGAAGTACATTGGACAGCATCTTTCCTGAATGGATGACATAAGCAAGTCCATGTAGCACAGACTCACTCTCCAGCACAATTCAGAACTCTATACTCAGCCCATCACCATCCATTGAAGGATTTCTTTAAAAGCAAACACGTGTGAATGAATTTATCATTTACTAAAGAGTGCCTAGGCTTTCAAAACCCTCCTGTGGATGTAGATGTTCTGACACTACTTAAAGACTTGAGGATATAAATTGTCATTATACATACATACAACTCTGATTCCATTTCTGTATTGAAACAATATTTCTGCAGATTTCCTTAACACAAAATGCATTCCAGCTTGCAGTCTCAGTGATGAGAAATGAGAGGTAAAAAAGCACTTTGTGTTTTGAGTAGAACACTGTTGGTAACACTCATACAGGAAAAACCCACATGGAATCAGAAATTGCTTGGTGAGGTGGCCACATTTAAATAAAGCCTCAGAAACAATTCTAAAAATGGAACCGAGGGAACTTTAAGGCATCTGTCCAGGAAAGAGAAGAAAAGACATTTTTGGCAGTGAGCACTGAGAAAACCATGCAGAGAATAAAATAAATTAAAATGACCACATGCCCTCATTGCTGCCTTGGCTTTGGTAAACCTTGACCTGTTGTTACACCATGTTGCAGAAAGCAAACATGGGTGAACCACAGGATGGTGTTTCAGTGCCATTTTTTCAGTGTTCTATATCAATATTTATTGATATTGGCAGTTCTAGTATACTTACTACACACTCACCCTTTCTCCCTCTAATGGATCCATTCATATTCCTTTTATTTGAGGCTCCTACTCTTATGGCTCGCAGAGCAGTGGCAGTGATTACAGTCCCCTGACCCCTGTGGGCTCATGGAGATGCCCAGAACCATATCCACTCTCACGGGGATGTCTGAGAATGAGATGTCAGACACTGAAACACTGATCTTTTAAAATATTTTCCTCTCCTGATTGTTTTGTATTTATGTTTTGGTTATTTTCCCATTGTAGAAGCCAGTGAAGAGCAAGGCAGGCATACGTGTCACTCCATAGTAAATGGAAGGAAGCATGGTATTGAAGCACAGATATAAAACCAGCTTGCTAAAATTTACAGTTAAAAAGTTGGAAGACTCAAGAAATTAAATACAGTGCACCATAAAGTGAAGATGCTAAAAGGTTCCGTTTCCAAGGCAAGGGGTATTTAGAAAGCATCAGGAAAGTTTTAGAAGCATTTTCTAACACGTGAAAAGACAATTAAAAGGTAGAGGGAATATTAAATAAAACTGAAGGAGCTGGGGAAATGCAGATGCAAAATAAAAATGTATAAATAAATGTTTAACAAATTGAAGTAGTTGCTGAAAAAACACAACGTGCACACCACTGGATGCGATTAAAAGAATAAAAATTGAAATTATTTTTAAACGAGAAATTGTACAAAATTAATAGCTGTATTTGAGGATAAGCATATTTGCCCACCATCACCAGGGTGGGCAGGGTGCCCATTCATGCCGCATGTCTGTGGTGTGTCAGAGGTGTCGGGGGACAATGCACGGTAATCGTGCTGTGCTGCCCGGTGCGTTAGAAGCCCAGTTGAACAAAAAATGCTAAATTCACCTCGCTGTGCCCTCGCAGCGAGGCAAGAGCTGACGCGGGCTGGGGGCAGAAAACCCACCCGCGACGGGATGGGTGCGAGGGGCGGGCGGGGTCCGCGCTCCTGCCTCACCTCGGCTCGGGCTCAGTCTCACCGATCACCTACAATAATGGAAAAGATCGCGCACCAGCCCCGACTCGACCCTCGGGGGCCAAACCCCGCATCCCCCGTCGCGCAGAGCCGCTGCCACCCCCGCCATCCCCCGTCCCCGTCCCCCGGGCTTCGCCCCCGCCTCCATCCCGCTCGCCTCCGCGCCCCCCCGGGAATCACCCCCCCGGCTCGGGGGCCAGGTACACTTGACGTCAGGATGGCTGTCGTCGTTTTGACGTGTAAACACTCATTTCCATTCCGGCTCCGGAGGGTCTGTGAGCCTCGGGCAGCCGCGCCGGCAGGCAGGGAAGCAGGCAGGGCTCCGCTCCGCGCTATCGCGTAGCAACGCGGCGCCGCATCCCGCCCGCATCCCGCCCGCCCGCATCCCGCCCGCATCCCGCCCGCATCCCTCCCGCGTCCCGCGGCCATGGCCGGGCGGCGCTGGGCCGGCCCGTGCGCGGCCCTGGCCGTGCTCCTGGCAGCCTGGTCCCTGCCCCGAGGAGGCAGCGCCGGGCGGCTCTTCCTCAACGAGTGGGCAGCGGAGATCCCGGCCGGCCCCGACGCTGCCAGAGCTATCGCGGACGAGCTGGACTACGACCTGGTGGGGCAGGTACGGCCGGGCAGGGGACATCCCGCAGGATGCTCCGCGACGGGGCTCCTCTCCCATCCCGCGAGGCTCCTTCCTTCCTTCCCCTCTCCCTCAAACTTGTGCCCGCCTGCCGCCCGCGGGGCTCCGGGGAGTTTAGAGCTCCCGGTCCCCCACCGCAGCCTCCCCGGGTCCGGGTGCTCCCCTGGCGCCCGGCCAGGGACAACTCTCTCGGAGCGGACGGGGCAGGGCGACTCGGCTCCTCCTCGGGGGACCGGGAGGGGACCTCCGGCTTTCCTTGAGGGGAGCGGGCAGGGCGCTCCCGTTCTCCTTGGCGGGACTGGGCAGGGTCGGGCGGGAGGTCCGGCTCTCCCTGGAGGGGTCCAGGCAGGGCGGCTGGCTGTCCCTGAGGAGAACGGACAGAGTCCGGCCGGGCACCCCGCGGTGCCACAGGGGACCGGGCAGGGCGCCCGGCGCTCCCCCGGCAGTCCGGGCAGGAGGAGGAGGAGGGTGTGGGGGGTGTCGGCTGCGACCCCGCGCCGCCTCCGCCCCGCCGGCTCCATTTCCATCGCGGGGCTTCTCTCCAGCCATCCCTTGGGCGCTTTTTTGGGATGCCGTGACGTCAGCGTTGTCAGGGATGAGTAAGTGCCGTGAGGGAGCAGCCTCGTCTCACGTCCCGGTGAGGGTCCTGTGCCGGGCACGGCGTCCCCCAGCGCTGGGACCCTGCTGCCCCCGGCCCGGCCCCGTGGTCGGGGTCGCGATCAGCCCCTCTCCATGCGATCTCCCCTCTCTGACTGGGGATGTCCAGGGTCAGCCCCCTCTGGCCGCCTGCCCAGCCCTGCTTTAGGGCACGGCTGTGTTCAACGCGCTCCCAAACCCGTAGGTGTGACCCCACCTCCGTGGGTTTGGTCCTCCTGCCCTTATAGCCGGTACATTTGCCCCCGCAGCTGTCAAAGAGCCGGTCCTTAGGGAAGTGGGGTGTTCAAAGTCAGTGGGGTGCACTGACTGGCGGCTGGCTGGTTACTGAGCAAGTGAAAATGCTGCTGCAGTGGGTGCCTGTACAACCCAGCCCTGCAGTGAGGTGTCTGAAGTCATGCAAAAAGATTTTCACACCTGTCCACCTGAAACCCAGGAAAAGCAGATAAAACTGGTGTGCGACCTGCCCACTGAAATGTGGCCTTGCCAAGGTGTGTCCATGAGTGTAGTGGTCACTAGTACAGGCGCTGTGTAACTTGAGTCCTGTAGTAGTAGTGACTGCACTCGTGTAGCCCAAATGAAATTACTCCCCCAGCTTCTTCTAGCAGCACACAGGCTGAGAGAAGCACTTGTTACTGAAAGAATGCTTCCTTATTTGGATTAAAAGATCTACAGGCTAGTTTCTTGCTCTTTTGTCTTTAAGGCAGCGTGAATTCTTTCAGAGTTTGGTTGTTGCTATTTGCTCACAGTGGGGAAATACTTCCTGATAATTAAAGCATGCCTGTGTCTTACAGATTGGATCACTGAAAAACCACTACTTATTCAGACATAAGAGTCACCCAAGACGGTCCCGAAGAAGTGCTATTCATATCACTAAGAGACTATCTGATGATGAGAGGGTAAGTGTTAAATTTATTCTTTTTTTTTTTTAATCTTTTTTTTATTCTGTCTCTTTACCACTAGCTTCATAAAGAGGTCACAGGCAGGCCTTCCTCATTTTGCAAGTCTAATATATTCAGCCATCCATACTCATGCTGAATAATACTTAACTATTCTGTCATTCACAGGCAGAGTCTGACCCTCCCTTACCACATATTTTACAAGAGCTTTTCAAATTGAGATTTAAGATGTGCAGCACCAGAATTTAAGATGTTGATGTGCCACTGAAGAAAATGTGAACGGGGAACCAAGGGGCTGGATTCAAAGTAAAAATCCATAGATGCACTAAGTTTAATTAGGCCACGTCTGTGCAATTACCATGTGAATTAGGTTTGATTTAAAGTCACTGAATATTAAATTTAAAAAAAAAAAAAGAAGCAGAGATAAAGGGCTGATGTTCTGCTGGATTGGCTTCCACAACAAGCCAAAATCCCTTCTCAAAGGATCCATCACACATTCCAGACTTGTAGTCTTTTGTTACAATAATATGCCACTGCAATCAGAGAACAGGCAAACTGGAGAGGGGTCTAAGGTACAACCCACTGGTGAAGCAGACCCCCCATTTTTCTGGCTTTATTTCAGAGAGAAGCATTTCTGTTTGTAACCATAATGAAAAACTGAGGTGCATGACAAATTTAAAGAGCAGACCAGAAATCTGTCAGCCTCTCTTACAAACTATTTTCTGGGAAATGTCACAACAACAACATTTGATTTTAAGATCAGCATTGTTGCAACAATCATTGTGACAATATGAGCTGTCCAAACCATGAAGTAACCTAGTTGTCAAAACAAGCAAATTATCATATAAGGACAAATCACTTCAGAATGAGTAATCTTCTACCTGGAGGTTTTAGATGCAAATGTCAACTAGGAGGAAATATTCTGTGTGGCAAGACAGGGTGTTTGCTTTGCCTGTTTTTTTTCAAAACGGTACAGTTTCATCTCTTGCAAACGGGAACTGGTTCAACAGTTAAAATTGAAATAATCCTAACCTGGGGATGCTCAAACCTGCAGATTCACTCTAAACTAGTTCCAATTTATGCCTGCAACTATGACCATATGTCCCATGTTATGGTAGTACAATGTTCAGGATCAGAATTTTGGGTGCAGTCTCTCTCTTTTGCTGCATCAAATGAATCTGTTACACAGGGAAGAATGAGAGTGTTCAATGCATCACATTCTAAAATTGTATCCAAACAGAGTGATTGTATTATATTGCTACCAGACATTTAGATTCAAAATGCTGCAGGTGATTTGCTAAATTTACTCCAATTTTCATTTTATTTACCATCCAGTATGCAAATTAATTCTGCGAATGAGATGTAATTATGCATTATGTAAGTGTATAAACACAAACCAATCATGTAACTGTGTAGTTACACAGGGACCTTTGCTCTGAAGAGCTGCTCTTGCTCAGCAGCAGCCTACTTAAAAAGATTTAGATTCAACCTTTAAAAAGGGAGAGAAAAGGGAATCCTATTTTTGTTTGTATAACGCCTTCATGAATTTTACGGTATGTTAAGTGTGAAAGTTGTGGTAAAACTTGGCTCTAATCTGAATATTTATTTGCTTCCTATAGTATTTGTTGTAAAACAGATAAAGGCTGTGAATACATTGAAGGGATGTCATTATCTGGTTACCTAACTTCTAGTATTTATACTAGTTTCTAAGTCTGCTTTCTTTCAAGTAGATTTGAATTGAGAAATTTTTTGCTGCTTTATGTATCAGTGATTGGAGATTTGGCATGGGGCCTTCAGATTTTGCTGGAGATGGATGGCTGGAACCTCACCCAGCTGCTGAGTGACAAACATTTTCCTTGTTTGCCTGACATATGGGCTTGGGAGTTTCAGCTCATTTCCCTTCAGTGCACTTGCTCACCGTGAAAAGAAATAACAAGCATGGAAGTTGTCAACTGCTAATTGCTGTTGGGTGGTGAAGAGGTCAAGCTTTGCTGTGGGCAGGGAAGAGAGATAGAGGTAATTGCTCCAACGTGTGCACAAGTATGTATGGCCTGAGATATCAATAGAGCAGTTTAAAATACCTAAGCTTGTATGGGTATAGTCATCTTCTATGACCAAGGTTTGTAGGGGGTTTAGGACTAAATATATAGCAAGAGAATCATAAACATGTCCAATGCAGATACCATTTTAAAGGATTTATGTTCTTGTAGTGAATTTTCATTAGGCTTTCATTAGGAAATTGCATTTTAATCAAATAATACTTTTTAATCATAACTTCTGAGTCATTATTATCTCATATATGGTGATAGATGTCAGGATCATAAAGCTGCTCAATCACAGCAGATAAAAGGAACAGAATCTATTCAGAGCTTGAAAATAAAAGATTAGATCCAAGGCACGCTCCATGTAAGGCTTGTCACAGGAATTTGACAATCTTACTGAACCTGAGTATGCTTTACCTGCTTCAAATTTGAGATGAAAAGGACCAGCCATGTCTGCATCAGAGTGACCATACAAGGAACAACTAATAATGCTTTATTCCAAAAATAATGTTTTATTTCCAAAAACAGCACACAGCACAGAGAGAGGCATCATCATCAGGATTTCATCTGAACTGGGTTCAGTAATGCATTCAAGGGCCGTACACATTTAAAATACAGCCTAGTGCCTTAGAGACTGCTGTGTCTGTGCACAAAGACTGTGCAACTCATTTGATGCTTTATCAAAGCATGCTGAAGGATTTTGCCTTTCAGTTGCCTTAAGTGGAATTATGCCAGTGATGAAGTTAGTCTAATATTTGTAGCTGGCTAATTGACCACTCTTCAAAACACCACTAGCAAGGAAGTTGGAAGTCCAGCTGGTCTGTGAGTAACAGCATCATTATAATTGCTAGACTAAAGCCAGAGATAATCTTTCTTCTTTCCTTTTCACTCTCAATTGAGAGTGAATAAAAGATAAATAGAAGAAAGAAACAGGCCGTGATTTTCCTTGTTTCAGTAAGAACCACTGCTTAGATGACCTTCTAGCCATACTACATGGGTCTTTTTGGTGTAAAAACCTGCCTCTTATCATTCACAGGTGTTCCTTGTTAACTTGTACTTAACGATTTTCTGTGAATTGATTCTACAGTATTGTGATTTCACCAAGTTCTTTTTCCTAAATCTAACTGTACTACAGTTTAAATAATCCTCTCCTCTGTACTGAATGTTGCTGATTTTGCTTTAGGCACCAAAACCTCTCTGTGTGATGAAAGCCCTTATACTCCAGGTTGAGAAAGTCCCAAATTAAAGAGGTTCACTTATCATATTTTTACAAATAATTATAGGTGTCGTGGGCAGAGCAGCAGTATGAAAAAAAGCGAACTAAGCGTGCTGCTGTGAGAGACTCAGCAGAAAGCTTTTTCAACGACCCTATGTGGAATCAGCAGTGGTATCTGGTAAGAATTTGTTGCCCTGTGGAACTGGAGAAGATGGTTGTGCCACCAGCTGCACTATTTTACCAGTATCAGAGTGATTGCATGAAAGGGAATAAATGAAGAGTCCTTTTTGTTAGCATATGCTGTAAAAATGAGTGATCCTTGTGCCTAACATTTTCAGGCCATCTTTTCTCTTCTGTGGAATATCACTTCTACAGAGAGTCTAGATGTCAATTTAGCTGCTATTTAGTATGGGGGAGGGGGATGATATCACAAATTGTTAACTGTTGAAAACCACTTTAATGATAATTTTAAAATATTTGTGGTTTTCTGTGTAAGAAGTCCATTACCGTATCTGAAGCTGGCCATCTATTTCTTTATTAAAATTGGTAGTGCAGAATTCATACACCAGATGAAAACAAAAGCATCTGTATGCATGCAACAAGCACTTTCAGCCACACAGACTAGGATTTATATATTAGAGGGTCTCTAAAGCTTGCTTACATGCTCAAAATGTCAGGGAAAAAATTTCCTGAGCTCCATAGTTTCTGTCTGCGTGTGTCAATTGAGAAATACAGTTGATCACTTAGGTTTTACATGTTTTTTCCAAAAGCCTGTGTTTCCATTGTACATTCTAGTTGTACCTTCAGTCTGGGATTCATTGCTTTCACTCAGAACAGGGATGGGCTTAAATGTGGGTATAACAAATCAGAAAGAAAGGTCAAGCACAAATACTTTTCCTCACTTCATCTTAGAGAAATCATACCAAACTGTAGGCTGCTTTCCTTCATTTGAGCTAGGGAAGATAACTATAAACCCCATAGCATAAAATATTTCCATGAAAATTCCTGCAGACTTCTTTTGAACAGAAAAAATTTGTTATCTGTAAGAATTCAGCTTTTCTTTGATCCAGAATGTTTGCTTCCTTGCCCTTATCCAAAAAAGCAGGACATTTCCAAGATGTCTATATTAGACAAATACACAAACACACACATGATTCATAACAGCAGTCAGGGGAAAAAAACCTGCCAATGTTCTGCTCTCCAGGAGATTTAGTTCCTTTTCCCACCTGTTTACGGTTTTCACTATTTTTCCCTCTAGTTTTTGCATATGAAAAATAAAAACATGCTGCTTAGCCTTGCTCACAATGAACATTGAATTTTTCTGATAAAATGCATGAAAGTGTTAGACATTTTCTTCCAAAATACCAAGGTTTCTTGCCTTGTAGTGAATAACTGACTATTACCTTATTTTTATTATTTGATGGCAACAGTTTTAGCTCTATCCTGTGTACCTTCACACATCACCAGGAAAAATATTATTTGATGGATTCAAGAGAACAAAGCTTGAATTCTCAAATAATTTCCTGAATGGAAGCAGTCAGGTACAGATAGCAGAAAATGAAAGAAATTTCACCCACAAAACAAAATTATTTTCCTAAACCTTGTATTTTATGCAGTATTTCTTTGGAAACAAAGACATACAGAAAACATGCCATCAGCTAACATAACTGTGAACAGAGAAACAGAATTAGAGTGCTTCTTTTTACATCTCTGCTTTTATGGGGCCTGTAAGCATGTTTTCTAAATTTGATGTATGTACTGCTCCTCTAGCATTAGAGGGGGAAAATGATCCATTTAGGAGATAGTCTTCAAAAATATGGTGCAGAAGAGAAGGCTATTCATGATTCATACTTCCAGCTGATTTACCACAGGAACAGCAATGAGGGTAGTAAAGAGAAAATTGTGATTCAACCCAGTTTTTCCCAACCAAACTACTACCTTAATTGTTTTACCCATTAATTATTTTGCTCTGGCTAACTTTAATGTCCAAGGAGAAAATACACTTGGAGGAAATCCAGCTCACTGCAGTGCAGGCACTGTCTTGGCTCCTCATCAAATGGAAAGAACAAACATTAGCAGGTCTGATTATTAACCCAGTGTTCCAAGGTCCATGGGTGCATCTCCACCGCTTCTTTCTGTTTCTGCTGCCTACTTACCAAAAATACAAGATGTTTTTTGTTTAGGAGTGGTCTTCAGGGATATTCACGCAGTGGGGTAAATCTTTCACTCCTACAAGTGCCTGATGAAATTAATTTTTGTTTTGTATTTGCAAAATTTGAGCAAAATATACAAGTTGTGGCTGAAACTGTTTACAGCATCTTTAGAATATGACTTTGGACCTGTATAAAATGTTGATATATTTGAATTCCTTCTGTCCCACAGCAAGATACAAGAATTACTCCATCCCTGCCCAAACTGGATCTCCATGTTATTCCTGTGTGGCAGAAAGGATTCACAGGCAAGGGAGTTGTCATCACAGTCCTAGATGATGGATTGGAGTGGAATCACACTGACATCTATGCTAACTATGTAAGTTTGAGCATCAGAATGCTATGGAATAGATGAACTCCTCGTAAACTTGATAAACAGACACTCCTCCCCAGCTCATTGTTTGTTCTGTAAGTCAGCTCCTGCAGTACAAAGACTGAAATACTTGCCTTAGGCATGATTTTGAACCTGGTCTCTGTCACAGGAAGCTGAATGTCACTTAGCAATGATAGTGGGGTGGATATTTTGTTGTTTTGTTTTTCCTCCAGTTCCCAGATACATTTGCATGTAGTGGTTTAATGCTGAATTATTAAAGCTCCATGAAAAAGTTATGGAATGGTTAATAGCCATCAAATTCTACCATCTTGATTGCTGCCAATATGAGGCACATCAAGTAAATAAATACAGATTCTAGAACCTATTTTCTTAGCAATTTAGAAATGCCTTTTCTAGTATCTGAATTAATTCTGCTTCTCTTTTTTTGCATGTAGGACCCAAAGGCAAGTTATGATTTCAATGACAATGATCATGATCCCTTTCCTAGATATGACCCAACAAATGAAAACAAGTGAGTAGCTTCACAGCTGTCTTAAGAGAGCAAAACATCACAGTGTTACTTTGTGTGTTAGGAGGTACAAGTGGAGAAATTTCTGTGTAGGTGTCCTGTGGCAATATTTTTCAAGAGGAAGAATTTGTGTAACAGAATCACTGAGAATTGTACAGCTTGAAAGGGACTTCTGAAGGTCATCTGCTCAAGCAGGGAGCTCCAGAGCCTGCTGCCCAGGATGATCAGGATGGCTTTTGACCATTTCCAAGGAGGGAGAGGCCACAACCTCCCTGGGCAACCTGTGGCAGTGCTTGGTTGCCCTCAATGTAAAGAATCACTACTGGATGTTCAGAAAGAACCTTCTGTGTTCCAGTTAGCAGGAGCATTCTCCCATAACATTGATATAAACATGAGGATAAAATTCCCAGATGAAGAACTTCATAATTGTAATCTCCCTATGATGTCCTGAATTTCTTCATGTCACATGTAAGGTGCTGAGGTGTTTCTGCAAGGTGAAGGGAATAATCTATTCTTGTGTCTCTGTTTCTGGAATGATACGTCCCAAAGTGTATTTTAACTTTGATTCTCTGCTTTGCACTGGCAATTAAAAAAAAAAGTCTCTTGATGGGTCTGTCAGACCTGGGCACATCCATCATAATCCAGTTATGGATTTTGTCTGTAAGAAAGAATAACAGGAGGGATCTCTCTAGAAACTGGTACACAAAATAGTCAATTTCTTTAAAAAATTTGAATGCCACTACTCAGTACAGATAGCAAGAAATGGATGCATTAGTTCCCTGTTTTCTATCAGACCATACAGTAGCATTAACAACACAAATCATTGTATGAGCGAAAAAAAAAGAAAGATCAGTCTGACAATAATATATCCATGAATAAAACATTTGAAAAATGGCATTTCTACTTTGTTACAGTGTTATTTTAGAGAAATAAGCCATTATCCTTTTGTTATGATGTCATTATCTCTTAAATCTACATGTATTGTCTCTAATCTTTATTAATAAGTAAATAGAATTCAGCTCAGAAGCATTGAGGCATGTCATTGAATAATAATCTGTAGCATTAAATAATACAATGCTCTTACCTTGAGACTTATAGGAAGGCATTCTCTATTGAGGAATTAGAATCAGCCATGGGGGAAAAAAATGAATTGCATAGAAACTAATTTGTTACAAGAAAAAATAGCAATGGGGATACTTTAAAGGCTCACTTTCTGAAATCATAAATAAATGCAGTCATTTAGAAAATATGTATCTAAACATGTGATTAAAAAAATATTTGTATCATGGTTCTGTTTGAAGACAGCTTCTTAGCCCCATAATTTTATGCCATTATTTCACTCTACGAAAATATTGATACCTGCAGTGAGATTAAAGAAAGCATTTATCATCCCATGAAAATATTTCTTTGAGCATTAAGTAGGTAAAATTACATTTAATGAAGCTTAGGAAAAGTAAGTATTTTTTGTATCATGTAGATACAATTCAAAAGCTCTTCAATAACTGCATTACATTAATTGAAAGGAAGAATTTGAACAAATCAAGGTCCTTGACGAGTCTTTCTGTACAATACAACAATGTTGTTATGATGTGTTCTTTATTCTTGCTGTATCAATTCAGGCATGGGACACGGTGTGCAGGAGAAATTGCCATGCAAGCCAACAACAGAAAATGCGGAGTTGGGGTAGCCTACAACTCCAGGGTTGGAGGTAAGGAAGCAAAATAATTAGATGTCTAATATGAATGGAAACAAGACAGATGCTGAGTGTTGCCAGATACCATTAATCTGAAATATGAATGATTGGTCATTCTCAGAAAACATTTATCTTGCAGTATTATAAGCTTCAAAGTCCTGTCTGGCAACACGGCGGGGGGACACCTGTACATGACAGGATTTCTTTAGGGAAGCCTGGAATTTGGTTATGAATAGATAGATAGGTAGAATACCTAACAAAAACAGCAATAATATATGTGAGGATGATGATGATAACAATAATAATAAAAAAGTAGTAATCATAATGTTAAGAATATTAAGAACAATTAATAATATTAACAACAACAATGATAGCAACAACTTACAACTTACCTAGAGTTAAGACAGTATATCTTAAGGAATGAAGAACTAATTATTATTATTTATACAGGGAAGGAGAGAGATTGAGTAGAGTGAAAGTAGAAGTACACAAAATTATACCCATCAATATTTGCAGCATATTGTTTCCATTTACACAATCACATTCAAAAGGTCATGTCAGTCAAGTCTTGCAAACTGCTGTCCTTTTTGTTTCAACACCTTGCTTCCCTACTGTCACCACAAGTTAAATTTAAAAACAAGTGAAGTCTTTCTTGCCCATCAATATTTTGGTTTTTAATCAGTGACTCAATCTGTTAGATGTTTATGAAATAATAATGATGCAAATATCATTTGCAAGTTGTTTTTTAGCTCAAAGGAAGTTATTTTCGCAGTCCTTCTTTTTCCAGTTTACCCTCTTTTTCATTTTAAACTACAGGAGTGGAAATTGACACCCATAACTGTTGTTCCCACCATTTCAGCATGGTGTTTTGTCAGCTCCCAGTTACTCCACTGAGCTGTCATGGATGTCAGCTTTGCAGTTTCCCATTGCCATAATGCATTATGCTGTCATGATCTGTTTAAATAAAATATCTCACTCATAATATGAAGACGTCAGATTTTCAAAGGAAAGCAAATGGATGAAGCTGCAAAGATGTCTGAACTCCCACTGTGCCCATATTTTAAGGCTCTTGCATCTACAGAGGATGTTCCTCCACAGCTATTTGTATATGATCTGTGCTCATTTGCAAATGCAAACTACAGATCTGCGCAGGATGATTTATCTAGAAAAGGGAAATTACAGCAGGAAAAGCAGTCCAGCAATCCATATTACCCAGCAAGCAGCATGCACTTGGGTGGGGAGGAGGAAGAATGGAAAAGCTGAAAGAGATTGTAAGTTGTTAGATGTGATCAGACTGATTAACACCCAGACAGGGGGGTAAGAAAAATAAATTCAAAGAGCAGTGGAAGATAAGAGAAGTCTTCAAAATATTCAGATCAATTTGGAATGGATAAACACTGGAAGCTTGTTTGATGATCCAAGCTCTAGAAGATTCATTTCTTCAGAGGCTGTTTTTCTCTCTTTTTTTTTTTTTTCTTTTTTTTTAATCCATGAAATGACATATTGCACACTTCTACTCAACATTACTACTCAACATTAGTTCATGATGACTTCCTTAAGTGGCTATTTACTTGTAGCAGTTGCCATATTGGACAAATCCAGTGGCCCACAGCCAGTGCCTTCTCTCTTGATAGTCAGCAATATCTGCTTCAGGGAAAAGAAACCCTGGCAATGTGGAATACCTTGTTTTCCAAACACAGGTTGGTTTAACTTTGCCTTGAGGGGTGAAACAAAACATTCTGTTGATTTTTTTTCTTGTTTGTTTTCTGTGAAAGTATTGAGTTTCACAGTCCTGAATGTTCTCTCCCTTCACATCAATGCCTGGCCCTATTATGCAACATTGACCAGCCTCTCTCTCCAGTGCTTTGTGGCTGTGAATACCATGGGCTTCCCTGTGCTCTGTGTGAAGGAAAAATACTCTTAATGCCAGTTTTCAAAGTGACACCTTTAACATTCAGCTCTTGGCCTTTGTAGTGCTGAGAAATATGTATTGATCACCTCTGGTATGAATCAGTGTATGTGTATTTTCGTGCATACCTCACCATACCGCTGTGTTATGATAATTCCATGGTGCTGCCATGGAAATTAAATTATTAAGAAGCTCCATTTTACAAAGGACTGGCTGAGAGTTCGTGTTGCTAAAAATATCCCTTCTGCCAGGCAGATGTGTGTCTGAAATTACCTTGGGCTTTGCCTGCTTTTGATTTTGTGGGACTGATGATGGGAGCAAGAATAGAAAAGAGTTTATGAAAGAGGACATAATTGGAATCTGTTTACAGAAATATCACTGCAGTCATCAAATCCCTGAGATGACTTGAGCTATCAGGATTTCTGATGATCAGGAATGCAAGGCAGTGATTTTTACCTTGAGCTGTTTTCTTCAATGTGGAGTCATTGTTCTTGGGGCTTTTTGTTTGTTTTTTGTTTGTTTTTGTCTTGTTTTGTTTTCCCCTTACTACATTATTTATCTGCAGACTTGTCTTTGTCTTTTTCTGTGGGAAGTATTACTCCTCACCTTCCTACTATCTTATTATGTGTTGCAAGCTCTCACCTGGGGCTTGCAGTCACTTTCACACAGGCAGGTCTTTGCTGGCATGAGAGAATCTGGAAATTCTAAGCAAACAGAAAAAAAGAGTAATCAAACCATTCTCAGTTTAAGACAATCCTGGGTAAGTGGTGTTTTTAGTACCTGAGGCACAGGATATACCTTGGTTCTTTTCCCAGCTTTGTGAGTGATAGTGGAGCAGCTGTGGCAGAGCGGATTAACTCCTTTGTCTGATTTTAGCACTAATGAATATGAAATAATAAAGCTCATCTTTATCTCGGAGGTATTAGGAGTATTAAGAGGTCAGCCATTCAGGAAAGGAATTATGCTTGCAGTCTTTTTTTCCCTGCTTGATAGCATAAAAAAAAAGAACAAGACACAGAGCTGCAAGGGTGAGGTTGAAGGTTTTTTTTGTTGTTGGGTATGTTTTTTTCTTTTTTTGATAGAATGACTACATTTTGCCTGCTGTGCTTTGGCAAAATCCCCTGTTTTGTGGAAAATACTAGAAAATGAGTAGTCATAATTCACCAACTGCCAGCAATGGTGCAGCTGCTGTAGTACTAACCTGCCAAATCCAAGGGAACCCAGACATTTTTATTGCTTGTAAACACAGGCTGAATCCTGACTGAGGTGACTCTAACATTGCTGCTTTTGCTGTAAGAGCAATGCCACAGTGGGCATTTTGCCAGATTTCTGCTTTTTTTGCTGTCTTCCAGCACTGGACAGTGGTAGCAGCCCCACTGTAGAGATGTGGCTTTGCACAGCAAAGGATCCAGTGCAGATGAACAACTGCCTGCACCTGAATTTTAAGTACCACTGCATTCAGGCTTGCTCTGAAGGAGATTATATCATGCAGCTCCTAATAAATTGTTAATGACTAGATATCTCTGGATTGCTCACAGCAGAAAAAAAATGAGGCAGTAGAAAAACAGTGAGATATTTTTCTATCGTAGAGATTGAAGAGCTGGTGAAATTGCAATGTCACAGAGACAGCAAAACCTTTAATGGCTGTTAGGGATAAGTGCTTTGGTCAGAACATTCTGAACTACATCTTTGAACTAAAACTCTTAGAACTCTTACAGATAAAAGTAATATTGGTAAAACCTATTTAATTTCAGTGGCATTTTAGCAGTTGGAGAAGTCTTTGTTGCAGATTTAAGAGAGAAGAAGGAGGAAGAAAGAGCATGTAATAGGAAAGAAACAGGAACAGTAAGCAAGACATCTTCTTTGGTCTCTGTAGAAGGAGAGAAAAAAGTAAATAGGAGGCTAAGAAGATTTTAAGAGTTTTTTTGGGTTGTTTTTTTTTTTTTTTTTTTTTTGTAGAGAAACACTGAGCTTTGCAAATAAAGTCTAACTGTACTGTTTTACACTGACAGGAGCTGTCCTCAATACTTTTTACATGAACAGCAGTCGGCTGTGGTTGCAGTACTTATGGCTTAATTTTACTGGAAACATTAAACCCAGTTAACTAAGACAAGGAGGAGGGAACAGAAAGTAAATCCAACTTCTTTTTTTTTTTTCCTTTGAAGGTATACGAATGCTGGATGGAATAGTCACTGATGCTATTGAGGCCAGTTCCATCGGTTTCAATCCAGAACATGTGGATATTTACAGTGCAAGCTGGGGCCCCAATGACGATGGTAAAACTGTGGAGGGACCCGGGAGACTGGCACAGAAGGCTTTTGAGTATGGGATAAACCAGGTACTATACTTCAGGGAAAAATAAAGCAAAAAATTTGGCAGAGAAGAGAGTTTTAAAATGGTTGATACCAGAAAAGAAATTAAAATGGTTTGTGCTGTCTTTGCTCAAATATATTTGAATGGACACAATGTATTTTAATAGTACAGATAAGAGAAATTTCCAGCCAGAAAGGACTTTTGAGAAAACAACATTAGGCTTTCTAAACTAGGTTTTAGTTGCTAATATCCATGGATAAGCTTTTTTTTATGTCCTTAATTTTGCTGCCTTCATCTCACCCTACACCCACCCTTCTCTGCTGCTTGTTTTACACTGAACAGTAATTTGATTTTTGTACTGAAAGCCCATAAAATTTAATACAAAATTCCTGCTTCATGAATATTTTGCTACGTGAAATAGTGATGCATTTTAGCACCCTGTGGATGAGCTTGTATTGTACTAATTGCATTAATTTATAAATTGGTGCATGTCATGATCCAATTAAAATGAAAATAGTTCCAATGCATGATGAGGAGTACTGGGAGAAATATTTTATGAGTTTCTTTTTTTCATGTCAGACTTTTTGGATCTGTTGGGTGATAAATAGGGTGCAAACTGAGACCTGCCGTGAATTTATTAGTAAACTATTCTAGCTCTTGCCAGTGAGGTGAAAAGATATCTAAAGATGGACAGGTACTAATAAAGAGAGGAACACAATCATAGAGGGGAGAATAGAGAAATAGCTTGAAGGACAAGCAAACATAAAATATTGGATAAAGGGCAATTAACATCAGTAGGCAGAGGGAAAAAAGGACAGAATAATTTAAATGCTGACAGCTGACAAAGATACTCTGAGAGAATGATTGAGACAAATGAGAGAGCTTGTAACAGGTTATATACCCATAGGTAGGTAGCAAGGGCAGAGGAGGAATTAAAGGTGAAAATTAGGCAACAAATATTAATTGGTTTTACTCTGAAAAAGCAGGTTCTTTGGTGGCGAATGTATCCTTTTCCCCCAGCTTGTTTTCTTTCTAATGGGGAACAAATTTACCCATTTGTCTCTCAGGATTCAAAGATTCCTTTTGCAAAGGTCTGTCTGGTTTCCATTCTGCTCAAAGTCAGCCAGTGCTGGGATTGACAATGGCTCTAATCCTTGGATCCTTCACTGCTGCCCTGGTGAAGCACCTGAGCACAGGCTTAACCTGAAGAACCAAGGAAGTGTTACCATCACTCTAAGTGAAATCAGAGCAGGTGCTGGGATACACCAGTGCTCTTCTGGGCTGCAGAAATGCAGTCTCAAAGATACTTTGTTCTCACAGATACTATATCATTTTCTGTAGTGGATGTGGCTTGTCTTTCTGAATTTAAAACTTGTATCACAGAGTACATCTTATTTCTCTTTGTTTTTTATGTTTTAAGTGCTGCAAATATAATTTGCATAAATAACTTCAAATCTAACCTGAGTGGAATGAAAAAAAAAAAATGTATTCCAGCTGCTGTGGATTATTAAATGTGCATATAGTAATAATGAACAACACATGAAATTCTGTTTGTCACATGTAATATATATTTTTCCTCTGAAGAGCAAGTAGAGCTCAAGACTGCATAGTGATGCATGTTTCCTCCATGATAGTTGTCATGTGTTATGCCTGGAGGCTGGTGATGCTGATCCCCATATCTGTGAGTGAAGGGAGGATTTTCAGTGTGTCTATCACTTATACTCCTAACCCATACTTCTGTGAGTACAGGAAAGGAAAATTAAATAACCCCTAATAGGCTTGCCAATTTGTTTTAAGGCATTTTTTTTTTAGAAATGGTAAGGCTCAAAGAGCAGCATGTGGAAAAATTTACTCATTGAACACAGACTCTGTTTTTAACTTGAAAATCTGAGGAAAGCTGTTGTATCAGGCAACTGAACCAAGTAAGCGAGATTAAGAGTTGTGCTATAGGGTGAGCAGTGGGATGTTGCAAACAGCTGGTTTATTCTGTCTCTGTCTTCTTCAGTGCTTATGGAAATTGCTTCTCTTCCATGTTTACTATATTAGGCCTTTTAGGGAAAGAAGCTGTTAAGGATATATTGTGAAATTTGAAATCTTTCTGATAAGTATCCTTTTTTTTAAATTTTTTTTTTTTTAATTTTTTATCCCTAGGGTCGAAATGGGAAAGGCTCCATTTTCGTATGGGCTTCAGGGAATGGAGGTCGCCAGGGTGACAACTGTGACTGTGATGGTTACACTGATAGCATCTACACTATCTCCATTAGCAGTGCATCTCAGCAAGGGCTTTCTCCCTGGTATGCAGAGAAGTGCTCTTCAACTCTGGCCACAGCTTACAGCAGCGGGGATTATACTGACCAAAGAATTGTAAGTTGCTTTTACCAGTTTCAGAACTAATACAAAGGTATGATCTATGCAAATAATAAACAAAACCTGTTAAATGCTTGGCTTTGAGTGCCTTTGTGTTATGTGCTTAGTGCTTTTCTCTGGAAAATTTAAGGGATTTGGAATCCAAAAAGTGATTACAAATCACTTTTGATTTTGATCCTCTGTTTTTCTACCCTAAAGCAATGGTTAAACAAAATCATTTTGTCGATGCAGTTAAATCAACATGCTGAAATTGTCTGTGGTTTGTGAGCAGTTTGTGTATGAAAGTGGTCTCTGCATGGTTTGATATGCCACTATTCTTCACAAAGGGCAAATGAAGAGAAATTCAGAATAAAAAGAAAACCTGTGATGTCAGGGCACTGTTACACCTTGTCATTACATTTTTTAAGACAAGAGACAGCAACAACAATGCCTCTAAACCTTCTAAACTTGGCAAGCAGGCATACCAGTCTGTGTGCCCACCTTAATTGTGCTGAAGAATATTGCTGTGGCACAATAATGTTGAAATACTTGTAATTTCTGTCCAACCCTGGTAATTTTACTATATTGATGGGGATTAAAACAGCGTCATTCCAAGTTAGCTTGGAGATCAGTCCTTACTATGTGGCTTCTCTTTATAGTAAAGATTTAGATAAATGAGCTGATGAGTTTGGTGTTTATTCATTGCAAATTATAGTTCTTCTGCTGAAGAGGGAGCAGAACACCAATGCTAATCCTATGAGTAATTTCCTAGTAAGCAGTAATTTTGAATGTTCTAGGCCCAACACAATGATCTGTTTTCATGAATCACCAATAAGCCTGAAACACTTATTGTGAAACCTTTAGACTAAAATAAGATATTCAGAGTGGGAGTATTTTGTTCCAACAAAAAAACGTTTTGATACTAAAATTATAGTTGAAGCAAAAGGAGTGGATTGAGAGAGATTTAAACACTCATCATTTCTTCTGCTGGTGATGAGTATATTAATATGCACCAAGTAAGGGACACATAGTTACATTTGTGACATTTGTGAGTGTGGACATAACAATATTTACAACTGTGTATGCCTTTTTTTTTTTTTTTTTTTCTTTTTCTTTTTCTCTTTTTTTTTTTTTTTTTTTTTTACTGTCAGACAAGTGTTGATCTTCACAATGAATGCACAGAAACTCACACAGGGACCTCTGCATCCGCACCTCTGGCAGCAGGAATTTTTGCTCTGGCGCTGGAAGCAAAGTAAGATGTCACCACCATGACCTTTGAAACTTCTTTCTCTCAACCACCCCACTGCCTGTTTGAAGAGGCTCTAACTCATAGTGCAGCTCCACTTTTGTCAGTCAGACTTACACAGGCTGATGACTAAAAAAATAAGCAGCTACTTGCCCCAACACCTTCCCAGAAAAGCAGAACCCATGTGAATAAATCATGATGACTGAAGAGTATTTTGTGCATTGGCAACAGCATCTACTGATTTCTGGTCAGATGCACTTAAAAGTGAGGGTGAACCTGGATTCAGGAAAATGTGATTTCGAGACAATAGGCTCCAGGAGTTTAAACTAAGCCTCAGCCAATTTACAGAAGAATTTCTGCCAGTGATAAGGTATAAAAGAGAAGGTGCCCAAGCTTGTCTGTCAGAGCAGGCAGGGAGCAGCCAGGTTTGGATCCTGTAGGGCAGGTAGTCAGATTTTAGGCTTTGGGGAAGCTAAGAAAGGACAGGACATTGACTTTTTTCAGAGAAAGCACTTTAGGCAGTAGTGAATAGGTTTAATGCTTGTATGGTGTAGATTCAGCTAAATTTTCTACTTCACACCCCTTTGGTGACATGAGCCTATATTACATACTATAAATTAAAAAGTAGATATTTTAAATGGCAGAGTGAGTCACAGATAAAATCAAATAGGCCGTTTTCAAAGTCCAGATCCAAAAATCTGTGTGGGAAACTCTAATATTGCTATATTTAAATGCCTGAATTTTTTTGGAGTATTGGACTCTACTCTTGCTAGACACCTTTTCTTCATGGACACAGAAATCTTGTCTGCCCAGAGAAGCATTGTGAGGATAAGTGCAACATGCTCTGTGTTATAAAACAGTGAGATGCCATATGCATTCAAAGCACGTTCTGTTTCAGTCTAGTAATTGATAGAAAAATGATAGATAGCGCTGAAAAAACTAATCAGGAACATTTTCCAAACAGCCCGGATCTAACATGGAGGGATATGCAGCACTTGGTAGTGTGGACCTCAGAATATGATCCACTGGCTGGAAATCCAGGATGGAAAAAAAATGGAGCAGGCCTGATGGTCAACAGCAGATTTGGGTTTGGACTACTCAATGCCAATGCCTTGGTGGATTTAGCTGATCCCAAGAGATGGAAAAGTGTACCAGAAAAGAGAGAGTGTATTGTCAAAGACAAGAACTTTGAACCCAGGTAAGGATTTGCATTACCAGTTACTAAGTTAGTGCCTATTGTAATAAAGCCTGAAGGATCATATTCTTCACAGATTGCTCTGAATGAGAATAAGTGACTTCTTTTCATTCATTTAGATTTGCCAGAATGTATTCCTCACAGGCAGCCAAGCAGCATTGCTTCTTGGTTTGTTTTTTTAGTGAAAGACTGTTGGAAATCACTTGCATGAAGCCTTAACAAAGACTAGGATTATTATATCTGCTTGTGCATAAAGAATGATACTGTGAGGCTGAGGCCAGTCAAGAAGGATGTGAATTTTTAGACAACCATCAGAAGATAGACTAAAAGATACTGAGGTCTCACAAAGATTTTTAAAAAATAAAAGTGTCTGTAACGGGTCTTAGAAATTCTTCTCCTGTGACAGGCTTGTATATGTTGAAACCAGGGTGATGTATTGAGCTTTAGTAATGTCTGTAATATTTTCTTATGAAACAAAACTGTCTCAAAGGTTCACTGGAAAATCTTATCAGCCACGTGCCAACAGCACACTGAGTCTGAACAGACAGATTCATTATCATTAGTCACTGAGCCGATTAATCAATAAGGATATCTAGATGCTTTTTATCTCTACATGTTCACATACATATTTTTATCCAGAAAAAAATATCTATTGCAAAGGCTGAAATGATACCATGTGAATGCAACAAAGGTCTGTACAGATATCTGTTGCAATGTTTCAGAGAGTCACTGCTTGGTAATATTATTATTTATGCTATTTTACTATCAAATTGTTTTTATGGACTCTGTCTATTTCACAGAATGTTGACCCACTACTGATGTATGCCACACTTGCTCTTTATGTATTTTTATTGTAGTCCTGTATGTTGCATTATGAAAACAAAGATCCCATGATACTGAGCTTAGAATTATTTGTGTGGAGCTTTAGATACCCATTCTATTTGGAAGTAAAGGGAACTGTGCAGAGAATGCTATGCAGAATCTCTCTCTGTGCAGATCATGAACAGCAGACATTACCTTTTTTTGTTGAGCTGGTATTGAGTCTTCCTTTCTCATCATTCTGAAATGGCTGTTAAATGTGTCATTCACGACCCAGAATCAAGAGTTCCTGTGGGTAATCAAAGAACTACTTCAATTTTGACAGATTATTAAGAGCAAATGAAGAAGTCATTATTGAAATTCCCACAAAAGCCTGCAAGGGTCAAGAGAACTCCATTGCATCTCTGGAGCACGTGCAGCTTGAGGCAACGATTGAGTATTCCCGTAGAGGTGATCTCCATGTCACTCTGGTTTCTCCATCAGGTACAGGAGGCAAACACACATTTTGTTTGTTTGCTGTAGTGTGTAACATTTACTTCATGAAAATAAATGTGGTTTTCAGTGGTTAAAGAGAGCTAAATATATCATTGGACAAGTCCAGTGAGGATGAAGCATCCAGGAGCTATAGAGACCCCTCTTCAACCTTCACCTGTTCTGGGTTCTTTTTGTGGAAGGAGATTTGAAAATCATACTTCAGAAAATGAAGGCACAGAATATTTTCACAGAGGCAAGTGGACCTATGAAACCTCAGGGCTCCTGATAGACAATGGATTATAGATCAATAATTCTTATCAGACTTCCTGTAATTTAGCAGACTAATGGAAAAACTGAGGATATCTGATTCCTCAGGTTTCATTTCATGCATCTCCCCATTGGTATATTTAAAAAAAAACCAAAGTGTTTCTGTTAGGTACCTTAGTACAACTGTATTAAATGAGCTAGAATATGGCAAGCTGTCTTGGCAATGTCTTGAAACAACACAAAAAAAAAGCCCAACCAACCAAAACAAAACAAAAACAAAACCAAACAAACAAAAAACCCCAAACAAAAAACCAACCAAACAAAAAAGATTAAAAATATTATGAACAACTAAGAGTAAAGTCTGTTAGATCAACTGACATTAAAAGGAAAAAAAAAAAGACAAGCTTTCACATACGAATTTATATATCAAGCTGATCTAATTTCTTCTGTTTCTAGGTAGCAATCATCAAGTACTGCTGCCTCCACTGCATTAGCATTTTGTTTTCATGGTTAAATTGTTTTTCCATTGTTTCTTGCTGCTTTTCTACTTTCCTGCAAAGCATTAGTAGGAAATGTATGTCATTCCTTTTCTATATTTATGGTGTTACCTTTAAATATATTTATAAATAGTGACAAGGCTCCTTGGGGCTTCACTGCTCTTTATTATATAAATATTGCTCCCTTGCTTTTTTCCTTATACATAAACACGCCAAACAAATTTCCTCCTGTGCAGCAGAACCTCTTTTGCTGCAGAAATTCTTTGTGAGCTGCAGCATTTTTGTAATAATAACAATGCAAATGCATTTTTTTTCACCCTGTTGGAGGACCAGGCTGTGACAATATATATCCACTCACCAAAAAAAACCCCAAACTAGTGATGAAATAATAAACTTGTGGTTTCATAATACTGCATGAGTTTTACCTTCAAAACCTCCATTTCAGAAGTTTCTTGAACAGCTCATAGGTGGGAAAGACTGGTTGTGCCTGACATCTTCTCCTTATGCTTTTTTTACGTGCATTCACTACCTTTTCATGCCAGAGATAGAGCACTGAACAAGATGTACCTTCTTGGTGTGACCTGACAGCTTGTGCACTCCTAAGCACTGCTGTAAAAATAATCACAGGAACCACTGCTAAAGGAGGCACTGCTGAACAGTTTATTTTCCAGGCCACCTCTGCTCTAGGCAGTGTGCAAGCTGACAAACATGAAAAGTAGGAAGAGGCAGTGCATGGACAATCAATGTTGATCTTGAACCCACACAGGGACCAGCACTGTCTTACTGGCTGAGAGAGAGAGAGACAAATCTCCCAATGGCTTCAAGAACTGGGACTTCATGTCTGTCCACACATGGGGGGAAAATCCAGAAGGCACCTGGATTTTAAGAATTACTGATATGGTGAGTATGCCATATGCTAACTAGCTGTGTTTGGGAGCTAACACAGATTAAATGATCACTCATCACTACAAAGCACATTGAGTAATGAGCCTGCTCATTAAGCAAGCTAAATTAGGAGTTATTTAAGATATCCAGATGTGTTAAGGATTAAAGAAAAAAGGAAGGGTCAGATTTTTGTGTTCTTTACCTACATGCAAATCATCATTCTCATTTCACTGGCATGTATCTGTCAAAAAAATTTCAGGCCTGTGTTTTTCAGACACATGTCACCAAAATTATCACTTGATACAATTTTCTGTGATTCTTGGATTGAAATATGAAACCAAATTAACATATGGTTAACTAGAAATTCTTTTTTGCAGAAAAGAACTCAGCATGGATCTAGTCTTCTTTTGGTCTATGTGCAGTGTTCATTAACTGAGAACCTTTTGAATTAATGATTTTTTGGGGGATCTCAGCAACCTATTCTGATGTACACATTTCTCTAATTTCTTGTTGAGAGTATATAGTGCTGAGCAACATTTAAGGATTAAAGCTAAGTAGCCTACAGATAAAAAATAAATCACTTTACTAAAGCCACCTGGGGATACAGATTACAAGAGCAAGACACCAGAATTAAGCTGCTTGATAGGCAACTGAAAAATAATTCCTTTCAAAGAGAGAGTGATCAAGCTCACTCATCTCATTGAAGTTGTCTGTTAATAAGCTTGTCCTTAGGGGTCAGAATTTGCCAAAAACTGAAAGCTTCCTGTTAGACACTGAGCCTTCAGCCCCTATTGGCCTCAATTGTAAACAGGAGGGTATTGCAAAGAGCTGAGCAGATGGACAAGGCACCAGGAGTAAATATTACTATCGGCAATGTAGTGTTAATTCTGAAGGCTTATAGATAGCCCCATGGTTACAGATATCCTGCTCTTTGAAAGTATTTTTATGAAACAAAGTTAAGAGGATTTTGTTTGCAAATTAGTTCTCATTTCAAGTGAGAATTTCCTGAAATTTACAATAATGCAAGATTTTTGTCCTCCTTGTATAATACACTCTTTCCTCACCTTGTAGGGTTTTGTGTTCTCTGTATTGTCTCTTCCACTTTCTACTTCCACACTACTTCTATTTGTACTGCCACCAAAATTTATAAATAAACATTTGCTGCTTTCTTCCACACACTGTATTTCAGATTGCTGTTTTACAATAGATAAATGACAAAGAATAGTATTTCACATTATCATTTCCAATGGTAACTTTTATAAGGAAATTATCAAGAAATGGCCTAGTGAGCAAGTTTTAAAAATACAAAATATTACTTCAGTAGCTTCTATCATTCTGTGTTATGACAAAATTCCACTGATGCTTACATGATGAATTAATAATTATTTTACATCACAATGTGAATATTTTGAGTGGTTAAGCTATTGTATTAAATCCCACATTCTAATATACTCTGTCTGTACTACATCTGGAGGTTTTGTGCTTATGAATCATACTCTCTAGGTAGGTATTGAAAGCCTGATAATCTGCTTTGGTCTCTCCTGTGTACTTTTCATTCAAGTGTCTCTTTTGCTCTTTTATGTCCTGAGAGCCTTTTCTGATGCCACGCTTGTTTTTCAGTCCAGACGAATACAAAATGAGGGGAGGATTGTAAACTGGAAATTGATTTTGCATGGCACTGCTACTCAGCCTGAACACATGAAGCAGCCACGTGTGTATACATCCTACAATGCTGTGCAGAATGACAGAAGAGGAGTGGAGAAGATGACTGATCTTGTAGAGGTAAAGTTATATTACATTTATTCCTTACATGTTTTTCAGTTTGTGGTGTTTTTTTTGTTTGTTTTTTGTTTTTTGTTTGTTTGTTTGTTTGCTTGTTTTTTGGTTGGTTATTTTTTCTGGCCTAGTAAGAAGACACATATTTCTTTTGCATTAATTTCATCTAACTCCTGATTGTTTTTGAGTGTATATTGTAATTTTTACCCATGTCAACAACTGATATTTTTATTAGTTTCTATTTCAAATTGCAAAATATAAAGGGGTTTAGGATGACAACAGGAAATTGCTCCTAAAGCAAAGAACTCTGTGGCTAATGCAGTTGAGTGGTGGAAGGAGGGAGGAAGACACCTCTGACAGACACACTAAATTCATGTAATTCTACCAAGAATGAGTGTCACATTCTAAAGGAACTTAGCCTGCTGGAGTGTTTCCAGTGAATTTGCAAGGAATTTCCGGACCAAAGGGCTTGACAAAAGTCAGGGATTCACTGATTCAAGAGGTTTGGCTCAGTGGATTTGTTGTTGCCATATCCTTTAGCACCCCTGTTTTACCCTACAAATAACAGTGCTCTAAAAATACAAGGCAGGGTGACCCTGGGTTTCAGGATGCACAGGATGGTAGTAATGCACATTTTCATAGTGCTTGATTACGTCAACAGCATCAGAAAATAATCCCATCACATCAAATTGTCTCCCCATTAAGTAATTAGGACATCCATAAAGCACAGATAGTTTAACCTTCCTCACACAGGTTATGAAAGGTGGGTGTGATAATGGTCTCTAAATCCATTCCATACATGTTGCCAGGTCTGGCAGCCACAGCCAAGAAAACAAATTTGAAGAAAGTAAAAGTGGATTCAGCAGGTGCTGAAGGAGAAAATGGGTGGACATGGTAAAAAACCACATGAAGATAAAATGACTGTTCAGTTATAAATACAGTTCTAGGTTGAACGAGGGAGCTCTGCAGCCATATACTAGTATTGAAATAAGATCACGCCTCTCACTAACTGGTCTGTGAACTTATACTTTGGATTAGTCTTCCAAGGTCTCCTAGGTATGTGTTATGACCACCCATTACCCATACTTCACTGTCTTTTTCTCAGGTGAGATCACCTACAGAGAAGGTTTCATGGAAACACTGGTTCCATCCTTTTCCTAAGAGTACAAGGCACAATCAGAGCTGCCATCACCATTGCATACATGTTTCCCTCGTTTAGAGTGCTATGTCCTGTGGCACAACCAGAAATATCTCTTAAGACTGGGACAAATACTGGTATAAAATGATGTGTTGTCTCCTGCCAATGTCGAATCTGAATTTATAACTGCCTATATTGTGGGAGGATTTGATATTTATACAGTGCAGTCCTTTCAAAAGTTTGATTTGGTTGATAATACTCTGCTTGTTTTCTAGATGCCCAACAGGCTCCTGAATGAAAAAATGACATTTTCCCACACATAGATGGAGATAACTGACCAGAGCAAGCCTTAATCCAGTCAGTCTTTCATTGACACCTGACCTTTTTTCATGCTAATCTGTATTCTAGGACCATACCACCCTGGAGAGCCTAAGTGAAAAACCCAAGGCCACACAAGACACCAGCAGCAGCAGTGACAAAGCAGAAGATAAAATCCCATCAGAAGCCATGCTGCATTTACTGCAAAGTGCTTTTAGCAGACAGATGGATCCGAAGCAACCACCAAAGAAGACCACAAGTGAGAAGTTAAACATTCCCTATGAACACTTCTATCAAGCCCTCAAAAAATTGAACAAGCCCTCCCAGTTAAGAGGCTCAGAAGAAAGTCTGTACAGTGACTACGTTGATCTTTTTTACAATGCCAAACCTTACAAGCATAGAGATGATAGACTGCTGCAAGCATTGGTTGATATCATAAATGAAGGAAATTAACTGTAGGGTATGGCACTGAGTTGGAAATATTTGTTCTCCCCACCTGTAGTTTTTTTTCCAAAGTCTATGTATGCTCTAGTTGTGTGATTGCTGCTTTGATTGCTTCATATTTAATACAAATATCAAGGAAGGGAAAAAACGGGTGTGAGGGGATAAGACAGGAAAATTACACTTTTTAGTATTATCTTTTTTCAAAACCTTTCTCCAGAGTAGATTTGCCCCCTCAGGCATGAAATGCAATAGTATTCCCCTGAAAAAACCCTTATACTCTATTTTAAACAATTTTTGCATTACTTATTTTTCCACCCTTTTCACTTAAGCATGCAGTAGGATTCAAAACCTGAATTACCAAGCAGTTTTGAACCAAACTGCCAAAGCTATGGGGATATATTCTCATCCATGGATTTGTCATGAATATTGCAGTCTTTGTTATATTTGTCGTTTATTCTGATTTAGTATTTGCATCCAGTACTGCTTCCGTCATAGGTGTTTTGTTCCTTCTCCAAACAATGCTCCCTTGCCCTTCTGTTCTCCTGGGAGGCTGGGGTTGGACTGGGGCATCAGTGAACACTGATGAAGTTATTCACAATTTAGACTACAGACATAAACACAAAAGAGCCCCCACTGAGACATCCCAGACCATGGGATGGCATTTTCTCCAGCAGACCTGGAACTTTCCCAAGTGAAGTGCCTGAATTATGAGCCTGGTCTTTCTAGGCCATATATGTTTAATGAGGACAGTCTCACTTCAGAGCACTTGTCATTCTTTTCACCAGTTATGAATCACCTGATGGAGTATTGATCGATTTGTGTCAATTATGTGAGCTTTGGGCTCCAACCTCCTACCTGTAGAGCCTCAGTTAGGTCTCCAAAGTAGTACAAAGCTGCCTTTTGAGATGCCTACATCTGCAAGTAGCCAGGCCAAGTGGAACAGAAAGGCTAGCTGTTGCAGAAAAGTCCACCCAAAGACTGTAAAATTCCTAAAATATCTAGGAAGAAAAGGCAAAATTATCTAAGATTAAAAAAAAAAAAAATACCCTGAGAAGGGTGAGCATGGAATGTGGAGTGGGAAGAAGAGGTTGAGGCAGAGGTGGCTGTCAGAAAGCAACTAGGGTGAGTAGGCCCCTAACATAAGTAGGGGTCAAAATTATATATTATTTTGCTTCTAATTATTGGAAAAAAAAAACACCAAAACAACATGTTGGATGATCAGAAAAGCTAGGGGATCTAGAACAAGGAAATGAAGATTCCCAGGGGATAATTATTGAAGTGATAAAGAAAACCCAAAAACCTGACGCTTTTTACTTTTCTTCCTCTTGACTACTATTGAAATGTGTTTTGCAGACTCTCTAGAAATATTTGATTAGATTATTTTTCACTGTCTATTCTTTAAAATTATGCAAGTGTCTCTAAGACAGGAATTTTACATTTTGCTCATAATCCATCAGTTCAAACAAAAGTTTTTCAAACTTCACACTAAATCCTGTAATTTAAAGGTAAACCTACTAATTGTAACTAAATAAGTCTTCTGTGGAAAAAAGGACTTCTCTAAAGACAATCTTAAAATTTTTCTTACCAAACATAAGATTTAAAAAAACATTCTTTGTGATGGCTTCATGCCTTTCTTCAGTTTAGCCTGCCTTTTTGCCAGTTTTAAGGTTTCTTTAATATTCTTCTAGTCAGCAGTTGAAGGATAATATCTCTGCTGTTGAATGCCACTTGTACTGACTCGTCCCCTCTCCACTAAGAAAATTGCTTAGGAAGAGAAGTCATTAAAAAAAAAATCCTGCAAGTGGTCCAGATCAGAAAGCTTTCCCTTTGCTGTCCTTTCTACGTAACAGCTTTCTGACAATGCATAACTAATGAACAAGCAAACCATGAAAATTTCTAATTGCTGCTATTACAGAATGAGAGCACTTATTTTCACTAATGTTTAAATTTCAGAATAGAATATGGCAAGGTAAGAGCCACTTTTAGTCCTGTGTAATGAAGCTTAGAGGCTGGTTCCCTCAGATAACAACAAATTTAACCAGTCCTCATTCAGGTATATTACAGTGAGAAAAGTACTAACAACACTCCATCAGGCCTTGAAAGAAATGTTCAGGTTAAAAGGGTGGGAATCAAAAGACCCTCCTTTGTTTAAGATCAGTTCCTATGCTGTAGCCAAAGTTTCAACAGATGACAAGTTTAAAATCTCTCTTTTGAATGTTTCCAACCCAGATCAGCTTGTACAGGAGTAAACTATTTTTATTGTTAGTCTTTCCTTGGTGCCTGTGTGGGTTTTGTGAAAAATGTAAAAGTAAAAAAAAGTTTTCTCTCAGAATTTCAAATTATATTTTCGTTACAGGTATTTATAATATAGCAAAGATTTTATTGAACAGACAGAATTTTAAAAGGCATAATAAATTATATTGAAGAACCAGACTTTTTCTTGAGAAAGAGACAATTTCATCCAATAAACGTATTTTTTAAAAGGCATGTTACAACAGCAACTGCAACATGTATGTGATGTGATGTTAAAATTTGTCTACTAGTAGCATAATACAGTGTGTTAGCAGAGCTCAGTGTGTGGTCTTAACATTTGTAAAGAAAACAGTAAGATAAAGTCAAGTTCTTGAGTTAAAAGGAAAAGGGAAATTGAGTTTAGAATGAAAAATAATGGCTTGGGGAAATAATCAGGATTGGGTGGAAAGAAATGTGGAATATATTGAAAATGAGGGCTTTCAAGGGATCTCTTCAGCAGTAATACTCACTTGTTTCCTTCTCACAACAGCAGCCAAGTAGGGTTTGCTGTGGACATCACTGACAGCAGCACTGTCTGTAATTCAGACAGTTAAAAGAATTCTGCCTATTTAGTACACAGATGTGTGTGTCAGAGGCACTAACATGAAGTAATGAAGCAAAAAGAGTCAGGGGATCAAGGTAAACACATGGGTCTTCACTTCCTTGCATGAAAACAGTTGAAATAATTGTTGTTCCCTCCACCACTACTCACATTTCAAGACAGCAGAGAAACAAGCCCTTAAGCCCTTGTACAGTGAACATAGTGTAACCAACTAGATCTCAATGACAAAATCTGCTTTGTCAAATGCCCTAAGGATAAATAAAACACTCTTAATGTGTTTTCAATGGATACATTCCTTTATAAGAAATACTTACGTTAAATGTACACAGAAAATGGATTTCTGAAGAAAACAGAGAAATCTAAGCCTAAATTACAGCAAACTACCTAGCCTCCACACTAAACAGCATTTTTTCTCTCAAGTTGGGTTTTGAAATGCTGCATTTGAACTTTTACATTCACCAGCTTTGAGTTTTCCAGAGTTTCTGATAAGTCACATCTTGTAACTCTAAATTTGTTGAGTTTTCAAATGAAGTGTCCTCTTTCTTGCCTCTCCGTCTCCTCTTCACTCTGAAAAAAAAAAAAAAAAAAGCATTTTCAGTAAACAGAAGGCCAATTTAAGAGAGAAAAGGGGGTCTTACATATAAAATGCTAGCTCTAGTATTTCTTATTGCATTATCTTAGTGTCATAGATTAAATGAGGACATGGTCTGTTAGTTAAAAGAGCACGTTCATGGGAAGGAGAAACACCTGATTGTTGCTTTTTTTTGGTGTGTAGATCACACTGTGGAGGTGACAGTCACAATTAACTCTTTGTGCATCACAGCAACAGGAGGGACTGCACTGTCCCTGAGAGTCTCCTTCTGCAATGTTAAGCCAGCCTCTGCCACTGCAGTTTTCCAAACATTACAAATCCAAGAAAAGTTGGCATCTGAGTTAATACAGCTCTGAAAAGAATTATAGAAGAAAAATTACAGGGAGAAAAATAAGGAGTTATTATACATGACACAGTGCCTGCATAGACTAAACTCTTTCTGTTTGATCAAATATTTCCTTTCAGGAAGTCCATTTTCAAAGCTCTGAGGAGCCATTCCATTCACAGCAGCATTTTATTCACAGCAGCATTTTGGGAAAGGAAAACTCTAGAAATGTGTATTTTGCTCAGAATCAGTTGGTTATCTAATATTTCTAACTGCAGACTGAAAAGGTTCAAACTCCAACCACTCTAGGCACTAATAAAGCTAATTTCTGTGAACATTCTTCTATTTAATTACACAAGTAGCCATTAAAAATATCACTTCTCCTACTGCTATTTGTGAGAATAATGTAACCAGAAAGAATGAGAAATTTTGTTTCCAGCAATGCACTAAATGCCTACTGGAAAAAAAAAACTATTTTTCAAGTCACTAATAAGCCTTCTTTATTAAGGAAACAACACTTGCAGATCCCCTAACAAACATCTTACATTTGAAGACCCTACTAAGATACCAGAAAAAAAATAAATAGATAATATATGAAAGTGGGTGGTTATCAGGAAAATGTATCTTAATGTTTATATAATTTCAGCTATTTGCTTCCAATCAAAGGTAGCTAAGCATATATAGCTTTATTTCTGCTGTCATAGTCTTCCCCTAAAACAAATGAATTGGTTGCTGTTGCATACAGCATTTTGTTTGACTATGGCCACATTATCAGCCAGTGTTTCAAACCATAAACATGCAGCATAATGCAGTGCCATATATTCTGATAAGGAAGTGCACTTAGGACAAGGGGCATGCAGCTCTGTGTGTGCTGCTGCACGAAGGGCTCATGTGAAACAGATCCTTAAAGGCTGGACTAAGAGGAGAGCCAAATACCAGCCCCATTAGACCCAGAGAATTAATAACCCTCTTCAGAATAACATTGGTGGGGTGCAGAGCACCACAAACATCTGGGATGTCAGGACGAAGTTCAGGTCCACAGTTGATCAGGGAGCTCAGCTACTTCTATCCTCATTCACTGTTCATGAGTGACATATTAAAAACCTGAGGATTTCAAAAGAACTCTCAGCTATGAGCTTCTCCTCTTTTACACTGTATTTCTATTACCTCACTATAGAGAGGTACACCATCCTTGAATGAAAGTTTTCTGAAAATACCAGTAGTTATTAAAAACACCACTTCATTCATGACTTTCAGGCATCAAGCTATCTGAATCCAGTTCATTTTTTACACTTTTATGTAGAAAAATACACACATGTGCACATGTAACAACTCCATGTACAACTCCATGTAAAGTTTCTTTGATGATGCAATGTAGCAATTCTTAGCAGGAACAGCAAGAAGGAAGAAGATGCAGCACTAATTTGGTAAAATAGAGTTTAAAGATAAATTGCAGCTTGGGCTTTCCACCGTAGTATTAATAGTTGTTTTGGAGTGGGACAGAAGAGGAAGGGAGATTTGTTTGTTTGGTTGTCCCTTTAGCAATTGAGGGTGAAGAATTTCCCGAAGAATTTCCCAAAGAATTGTGTATTTTTGCAATTGATCTAACAGAAAAATTACTCTACTCTTATAATGTAAAATATAGCCATTACTTTGAGTGGGCTTTGAACAGTTTAGACAGTTAAACATTGCTGGCTTTGTAACACAACCAACAAGTGTTTATTGGGCTCTGCAAACATTGGATTTTCAGTCTCTAGCAAAAAACATTGCCATCAAAATTCTTTCAAAACTTTGAGCATCGAATTTGGAGCTTTTCAGGAAGAAATATTCATAATACCTTGAATATTTATTTGTATTTACTTTAAAATTAATAGACATAGCCTCCTCTAGAGCATCTATAGCTTCCAGAGGTCATTCTGAATCACACTATGGAGGAGACTATCTGTCTCCAGATGTATACAGCAATTGTGAATCACCCTCTTCATTCAGGCACTGAATTTTTGTGTCTACAGTCAGGCAGTGTTAATGTTGCCTTCATCCCTTCTCCCTTCTCACTCCCAGGATGGTGCTGAGCCACGCTGAGTCCACCTTTTGTAAAGCTGGGCTGAATCTCTTGTGTGTGTTCAGACAATGGAGCAATCCAGTCCAGTGATGGCTACAGAAAATTTGCAAGGATCTCCCATTGCTGTCCAAGATTGCCTCTGCAATTGGATTCTTCTCTTTCCTCAACCCCAGAGGCTTGAGAAAAATCAATACAGAAAACAAAAGGCATTCTTCGTTTCAGCAAGTCGTTAAAGCACAGGCTGCGTGTGATGCAAAACCATTAGGCCTATACTTAATCTTATTTACTTGCTTAAACCAGTCTCCTGTCCTGTTTAAGTGCGTGTGTGGGATCAAGCACCTCCCTGAACACTTGGCTGAATCAGAAAGGATTATTCTTGTATGGTACTTCTGCACGGAACAGGGAGGATATGATGCTAAAGTTCTGCTCAATTACTGCAAATACCTCCTTGCAAACCTATATTGAGTGCGTGAGTCATGCCTGGATTTCCACACACTGTGCCACCAAGTCTCATGAGCTGCTTACATTGCAGTGTACTGGGTTTCAACCTGGCATGGTGAATCACCTTCCCTCTCGGAAATGCGTGCAAAACCTTCTTTACTAGGGAAACAACACTTGCAGATCCCCTGACAAGCATAATACATTTGGAGATCTTACTTCCACACAGGACAACTTAATGTCCTTAAGAAACATGTCAGATGTTCAGGGATTTCACACCTGTGTGACCTTACTCTTCTTTGGGAGCTCAGGGAATGCTCTGCATTTATAATGTGCAGTGTATTATAACAATTTTTTTTCATATTATGGGGCTGTACAGATGAATCGAGATTGAAGAACAGTCAGAAAATAGATTTCTTGGTATTAATTTTGAGTAATTCTGCAATGCTTACTCTGAATGCACTCACATACTTGAGAAAGGAAAACAGATTACAATTATTTGACTTGGGTGTTATCCCACAGCAGTTGAAAAGAAAGAGATGGCAGTTTGGAAACAGAGCCAGGCAAGAAGGAGCATATTTTGTGCATTTTGTGCTTTTCCATTCTCTTCATTCAAACAGCTCTGTTATAGTACCCTGGCTTCAAAGGACACATTTTAGAGATCTTTCTGCTGCTCATGCTGATGAGTCAGATATGGTTTATTTTGTGACAGAATTAATTGCTTTCTTGATCTCTCATGTCTCTCTTTCCTATCAGAAGTCTAATTATAAAATCCAAAGCCCAGCATTTCCAGCTATTCAAGGTTCATCTGCTCTGCAGTTTGTGTTAATGAGCTTGGCTCTTTGAATTCACCCCTGTAATTTTATACGAGCTGAGAGCCTAAGCCATTATCCATTTTTGGGAGCAGTCATCAACATGTACTTACCTTTAGAGATTATGAGAGTTTATCTTTCTCAGAAAAGCTAATGGCAATTTCCTCAGCTCAGCTTGTTGCACTGTTCAAAAACACTACAGACACCTATCAGAAGCATGACCTCCATACACCATTCTTGCTGATGGAAGGGTCTGTCTTTACAGAAAATTTTAAAGGAAGCAGAGGGAACAGGGGCCCAACTTTCCTTGTCTTTCAGTGGCATCTGAGACGCTAAACCCCTTCAGATATATTTCAAAACTCAGCCAATATTGCACCTCCCTGGAACAAAATATCAATGCATAGATTTCCAACTGTGATTATGCACTGAACTAAGTTGAATGTTCTGATAGTTCAAAGTCAAGGCTCAGCTTCCAAATATTATGTGTTTGCATCTGCAGTATGTGGAGTCATACAATTAGTTTCCCTGTGTGTGGGAGGAAGAGTGGAAGAGAAAGATATTTTATTTACTGCATTGCACATAGCATTGCACCTGATGCCTAGATCACTGTGCCCCATCAACTCCTCCTTTCCTGAGTCACAAGAGGAGCTCTTCAACTCAGTCACTTGGTTTTCATCAGCACAATGCTGTCCCTCAGTAATAACCAAATTATGAAAAAGATGAACAGCCTTCTGGAATTTAATCACTTAAAAACAACAAGTATTTTGCTTCATAGAGGTTGCCCTCAACCCTCTTAGCGTTCACCCGCTGTGAAGGGCATTTTTGGTGGAGTGAAATTAATGACAAAACAGTATCTCATACTTTTAATTCTTACTGCCATCACTTGGATCTACACATTGTTTGCAAGATTTGCAGATCCCATAACATGTGGGCATATGATGGTTCTCCTGTAGGTTCCAAAGCAGACTCCAGACAGTAGCTAACCTGAAAAAAAATATCCTCAGGAACAGAAAGCTGTAAAACAGCAAAGCTGTTGGATTTGAAACAGAACTACCCAGCTTGAAGGTAGTGGTCATTGTCCTCTAGAATTACCAATAATATACACAATCAAGCATTGATATATCTCTACATAAATCAGAGGAAAATAGACAAAGGTAAGCATCACTAACTGCTCTCTTGAGTAGCATTAATTTTCCTTTGGTGACAATGCTTCACACTTCTTTGTAGACAGCAAATGGAGACCAGAGTGGCAGAGCCCTCCTGTTCCAGCATTTGTCATGGTTTTTGACTTTTTCCAGACCACAGGTGGCCAGGAGAAAGACCATAGAATTATAGAATTATGCTGCATTGGAAGGGGCCTATCAGGATCATTGAGTCCAAGCCCTAGTCCCGTGAAGGACATCTCAAGAGTCACACCATGTTCCTGAGAGCCATGTCCAAATGCTTCCTGAACTCTCAGTCTTGGTGCCATGACCACTATCCTGGGGTGCTTGTTCCAGGGCCCAACCACCCCCTGGGGGAAAACCTTTCCCGATATCCAACCTCAAACTCCCCCAGCTCAACTTCAGGCCATTTCCAGGAGTCCTGTCAATGGTGTCAGAGAGTGAGCAGATTGGTATCTGCCCCTTGTAAGGATGTTAGAGCCCTAATGAGATCTCCCCTCAGTCTCCTCCAGCTGAACAGACCAATGTCCTTAGAAACTCCTCCTAGGGCTTCACCTTCAGGCTCTTCATCATCCTCATGGCATCCTTTGGTCCCTGACGGCTCAATGGCATTTTGACATTGCCCTGCCCAGAGCTGCACACAATATTCCAGCTGAGCCCCCCGACCCAGGGCAGAGCAGGACAATCCCTCCCTGGCCCGGCCGGCCATGCTGGGCCAGAGCCCCCAGGACAGGGATGTCCCTCCTGGCTCCGGGGCACTGCTGGCTCGTGTCCAGCTGGCCATCAAACAGGATGTCCAGGACTATCTCTGGGCAGAATCCAGCACCTTCCCTTGTAGAACTTCACACAGCTTGGTGATTGTTCAGCCTTTTAATTTCTCAAGGTGGCCTCTGCAGGGCTCCTCTTCTTCTGAGGCAGTCAGCAGCTCCTCCCAGCTTAATCCTGTTGTCAGACATAGTGTTCCTTCCAGGCCTGCATTCAAGTCATTTGTGAAGATATTGAAGAGAACCTGCTCTCACATGTAGTCCTGCAAAACCCTTCTAATGGCAGGTCACCCCTCTGATGTTACTTGATTCTCTATAACTCTTTCCTCCCAAGCCAGAAGGCAGCTGCTCACTCATCACATGATGTGTTTAGCTCTGGGATGAACGTTTTGTCCAGAAGGATCCTGGGAAAGACAGTAAGGAAAGCTTTGCTGAAATCCTAAAATATTATATTAGCTGGTTTCCCTTGATCCACAAGGGGGGATATCTTGTTGTAAAAGGAAATCAGGTCTGGCAAGCAGAACTTTCTCATGATAACGCTATGCTGGCATTGTCCTTCAGGTGATTTTCAATACCACCCAAAATAATCTTCTTCATGAATTTATCAGTCAGTGAAATGAGACTGACAGGCCTGTTGTTTCTGGGGTTTTCCTTCTTGCCCTCCTTGAAAACCAGGACAATGTCCACCCTCTTCCAGCCAGCTAGGACCTCTCCAGCTCCTGACTACTCAAAAATCATTGAGGGAGGCTTTGGGATGACATCAGCAGCTGAAAATTCTCAGACAAATCTCATCAGGTTCCACAGACCTGTAGGGATCCTGTTGGAGCAGCAGATCCCACATAAAGGTCAGCTAGGAGTTAATTGTTCCTGCAGCTGTGGTCTTCCAACTCAGGACACTGAGACTCCCATGGTCCATCATCCATATTGAAGACAGAAGTAAAGAATGTGTTAAGCACCTCTGCCTTGTCTGTGTTCCTGTTTATGAGGTGACCATCCTCATTCTGGAATGGGGCAATGTTATTTCTACAATGGCTTTTGTCATTAATATATTGGAAAAAATCCTCTTGTTGGATAAGCACTAACATTTTAGCTAACCAGAAAAACAACACAGGTGGGGCAGGATCTGCTTTTGTTTGCCCTGAAGAGAGGAAGGCTGAGTCATCTCCCTATACATATGATGTTTAATAGCTTATTGTGCCATTGTGTGACTGCTGTTCAAAAACCTTCTGATCTGGGGTAATGCTTGGCATATCCTCAGTAGTGCTGCTGACAAATAGGGTTGCCCAGAAGTCCCTCAACCAGATTAAAATGTTATTTATGATTTTTTTGGCTTAGAGTAATACATGAATTCCCAGCATTGATTTCCTCTGTTAGACAAAATTTTGGCTTTATCCCGATAAACACTCCTGGAACAAGATGAAGCTGGCTGCAGGAGACAGCTGGCAGACAGGTTTTGTGTAACAGTGCCTGCACTGAGCAGACCAGAGCTGAAGCAGAATGAAGCAAGAAGAAGAGTGAAAAGGGTGCAAGAGACCTGCATGGATGAACAAGGAACTCCTGTCATTATGCAATAGAAAGCAGGAAATATACAGGAGATGGAAGCAGGGTCAGGCCACTTGGAATGAACACAGAGATTATCAAAGTAGAAATGAGACAAGGAAAGCCAAGGCCCATCTGGAATTAAAACTAGCCAAGGATGTCAGGAACATGCCAAAATTCAACAAAGGAAATACAGGAAAGGAAAGGCACCTGGGCAGGAATAACCCCAAGCACCAGCACAGGCCAGGGTGATCTGGCAAACAGCTCTGCAGAGAAGGACCTGGAGGTCCCGGAGGACAAAGAGTTTCCTGACCAGCAGAGTGTCCTGGGATCCTGGAGCGCACTTGGAAGGACACTGCAGGGAGGGATCCTGCCCCTCTGCCCAGCCCTGGGAGGCACCTCTGGAGTGCTGTGCCCAGCTCTGGGCTCCTCAGGGCAGGAGGGACACCGAGCTCCTGGAGCAGAGCCAGCAAAGGCTGTGGAGGTGACGAAGGGCCTGGAGCATCTCCCTCACCAGGAAAGGCTGGGGAAGCTGGGGATGTTCAGCCTGGAGAGGAGCCCCAGCTGAGAGGGGCCGTCAGCCCTGGGTGTCCCTGGCTGCAGGACCCAGCAATGGCAGCAGAGCAACGGGCAGGGGCTGAGCCCAGGAAGCTCCACCTGGACCTGAGGCAGAATTTCTTCTCTGTGTAGTGACCGAGCCCTGAGCAGACTGCCCAGAGGGACTGTGGAGTTTCTCTCACTGGAGATACTCCAGAGCCTGGACACAACCCTGTGCCACGTGCTCTGGGATGATCCTGCTGGAGCCGGGAGATGGAGATCACTGTGGTCCCTTCCAACCTGACCCATCCTGGGATTCTGTGAATGACTTGCTTTCTCCTGCTCTTAACAGAAAGGCTGCAAGCTGGAAGCTGCCAGCTTCCAGAGGTCTTTCAAGGATGCTGCTCTGCTGCTTCCTTGACATAAGTCTGCTTTCTGCTCGGGACAGGCAGAGAAACCCACATCCCACTGCTGCCCAGACATAGAATAATCCTAACTGCCTTTGCTGCTCCTCTGCAACAACAGCCTGCAGTTTTGAACAGACAGGTCCCTCCACTGAGGGGATTTCATAGATTTTCTCTGTCAATACAATTTGCCCAGAATGCTCTTATATTCTGAAATGTTGGAATTTCCATGTACACTATGGCCAAATACTTTGGAAAGAGTCCCATCTTCCTTGCTCAGCCAACAAAGTTGTGGTTCTAAGGTTCTCAGCTGCTTTTTGCTTTCTTATGCCTCCTTCCTGTGTTGGTGAATGGTTACGCTTCCCCACCATTTTCTCAAAGCTGTGCCTTTCCCAATCTTTTCTACTGCAGTGAAGCTGCAGCACTTCCAGGCTTTTCTTGGAGAGTGAGCTACCCAGCTCCTTTCTCACTACTCTCATCTGGATTCCAGCTGCAGCAGGGATGTGCAGAGCAGGGCAACTGAGCACAGTTAATTCCTAGTATGGTGCCAGGATCCAGAAGTGTTGGTGCTCCTTGCTGGGTGATGCAGACGTCACTGAAGCATCTTCACAGCACAGCCTGGCCTATGATAACTTGCCAGCTCTCCTGCTGAGATAACTTCCCATGTTATCCTTTCCTAGCTTTCCTCTTGCTGGATTGATGTTTACTCTGCCTGCAATTCCCCCAGGTTTCTCTTTATTAAATTTTGATTCCACCCATGTGCTTTGTGCCTTTTGCTTTTCTGTGCCTGTGATTCTGGTGTCTGTTGCTTTGCATTAATTTGCAGCTCTCACAACTTCTAACTAATCCTCCCAAGTATCAAATCTCATTACTCTTTGCTTGTTTCTTCTTCTGAATGATTGATGAGAGTTTTAAATAGAGCAACTCCTGACAACTATCCTTGTGCCATTCTATTATACAAACACTCCCCAGTTTGCTATATGGTCACCTATAATTTTGTTCTGCTCCTTCAGCCAACTTGGAAATGAGAATATTCCTTCCAAGCCTCATTTACATTAATTTATCAGAGAGGAATTTTGTCAGCATGTCAACTGTTTCACTGCAGTCCAAATCTGGTTGGTTTTGATCTCTTGCAACTGTGCCCTCTAGTGCTTTCTTTGGCTTGGATTCTTTCAGAATAAAAACAACAGCAATACTGCCAGGCAACATTTGTTGCTTGCTGCTCAGGGGGTTTTGGCCTTCTGAATTCCTGGTGGTACAAAATGCTGTGTGTAATCTGTGTTTCACTTCTCTGCTAAGACTCAGTGTTTTCAAAGTGACAAAGTTCATCTGCTACAAGTATCAGTTTTCAATTATATTCTTTAGCATAACCTACTACAGGAGTAATATTCGGACAGCTGTTTGGTTTTCATCTTGTTCATCTGCAAACACTTAGATATGTTCCTTGCTGTTTTAGGCAACAATGTAAGAAAAGCTGGGTGGAAATGGAGAAAGACAGGCTGGAAAGTGGCTGCTAAGCATACGAAGCTGGTAAATAGAGGTAAATTTAAAAAGGTTTCCTCTTTGCAGGTCACACCTCAGGTTTGGTTGAAGGTTTTCCTGGTGCTGCTGGCGTTACTTGTCGCCTTGTGCATTGCAGCTGGCTGTAGCAAGCCAGTCCTTTTCTCATCCTGCTGCTGCTGAATTTGCCAGCAGCTCATCTGATGGGAGTGCCCATGCTTTCAGCAAATTCTTCCTCCTGCCCTGGGGAAGCACCAGCCCTCCCAGCGGTTGCAATTTTTATCAGGAGAGTCTTTATTTCCGGATAGACATGCATGAAGTGCATCGGTGGTACCAGATGTAACACTGCACCCAGAATCATCATATTTTTGGTGACAGCTGTCCCCACTGAGTGACAAAGAACTTTTTTAACTGGGCATCATTTTGTCCCCTGGTAGGCAGTAATAAGTAACATTGTTTTTGAAGTGGAAGGGGAATTGGGTAATGTTTGTTTTGTGTTCTGGTGTGAGAAAATGTGATGTGTTTTTCACAGTCAGCAATAAAAAACACCCTCAGGTCTTAATTTCCTAGTTAGCAAGAAGATTGTGTATAACAAAAACACTGACAGGTGACTTTGTATTCAACATGCTGGCAGGCCATGCGCTCAAGCTGCCTTAAAACTCATGGAACATGTTAAAACATAAAAAAATTATACCAAATAATTGGACAATTATGAATTACTAAGAACATCCTTCATTTTACCAGCAGAAAATTACACCCTTAACTGTGAAGGTAATTTTGATAAAATGAACACTCTGGGCTATGAATTTATCAAGCAAGTAAAGGTTGATTACATTACTTGATAAAATCTTCAAATTGTCAATAATAATGTATTATTAACATGAAAACCTCTTGCTCTTTCTACTTACCAAATCATCTTATCTATTCATGCAGCAATTGCAGTATACAAGTTAAAAGAGGAGTCTTGATTTTGCCATCAGTTAAATGGAGGAAAAAAAACAACATTACTGTGAAGAGCTGAAAAGCTGTTTTGTAATTTTCATATTGCCTTGGGACCTTTGGAAGTCACTGCTCTCTTGCAGGAAAAGCACTGCACCTTTTTATTTAGCTGGTCTAGGCCATAAGTTTCATTTCTAATTAAAGCACAACCTTGAAATAGGGATGACTGCCACCTCATCATTAGCTGCATGAAGTGTTTTCCTTGACTTCCCTAGGTTTGTCAATGACATGACTTATTTCACCCTTTCATGTTTCTCTATGGCAAACAAGTCTCCCTCCAGCTGAAAACATATTTCTTTGGCCTCTGCTTGCCCATTCCTAAGTGGAACTCCCTCCATTTAATGGTAAAAAGGATATAATTCCATGTTTTATTGGGCAATGTATAATCACAGCCTTATGGATCACTGAGGTTGGAAAAGCCCCCTAAGGTCCTCAGCTCAAGCTGTTAAACCAGCACTACCAAGCCCACCACTAAACCATGTCCCTGATCACCATGTTTCCACAGTTTTTAAATTCCTCCAGGAAAGGTGACCCAGCCATCTGGCCACCTGTCAAAAGGTGAAAGGCAGGTACTGAATGGAAAAAATACTTGTAGTTGGGAGTACAGGCCTTGTGATCCCAGACAATGTTGAATTTTTATTGACATGCATTTTACTTCCCCCTAATTTTAGATTTGTTTGAGGTCAAGTACTCGCTATGTATCACTCAAATGGCAACAAAAGAGATAAGAATCTTCCTCATCATTAGGGAATGTGACAGTGGGCAAATGCTACTAAAATGTTGACATTTATGGTAGAGATGGCTGGAGCTGACGCCTTCTGATCCCAAACCCAGCAGGGCCCAGGGTTCAGTGTGCTGGCCAGAGGCAAATCACCTCTCCAAACTGATTGCAAAGGGCTGGGATGAGGGGCCCAAAGCCCACCCAGAGGGCCTGGGGCCACCGGAGAATCCCTCTGAGTAAATCTGCTTGGGACTGCCAGGACTGCGCCTTGCAGGCAGCACAGAGACTGAGAGCACCTGGAGTACAGCCCAGGGAAACTCTGCAACTGCAATCTTCCTCTGCACTAAGGACAACTTCTGCCTCTCCTCAGCCGCCAGCGGCCTGACATCAGCACTGCCGCCCTCTACACAAGCAGAAAAATAGCGGAAAACTTTCCTGAACAAACAACCCCTTCCTTGCAAAGGTGGGCAAGATGCTTCTGGTGACTCATTTGGTCTCCAGGCCTCTGAATATGCTGGGACTGTGGAGCTGCCTGTGCCACGGCTGCAGGAAGGACACTGACCTCCTGCCACAAGTACAGGAGCGGCCGAATGGCAGAATTACCCCAACTTCTTTGGCAAACTCCTGGAAACTCTGGGCCATGGCTCTGCCTGGCTCAATCCCCGTTCACTGTCATTACTGACCTCCTGAGCCCACCAACAAACCCTGCCTCCCACAGCTTTCAGCAGGAAAATAGAGTGAAGCTGGCCTGATGTTCTCTGTTCACTGCTGGGCTCCACTCTCTGGTCACACTCGTGGGTTGAGTCCGCACCCAGCAGGGCCCGTGGTGGACAAGAGAGCAAACCAGAAAAGTCAGAGATGCAGATGGGAAAGAAAAACCTCAAGCTGACATTTGAAATAAGCACTCATTCAATAAGAAAATGGATTACACACCCACCGCTCCACCTTTCTGCAGGAGGGAAGAAGGGAAATGCAGAGAGCGGGGGGGCATTGTGCACACCCAGCTCATCGCCAGGCTCGGAGCTCCACCTCGTGGGTGCTGGCCACCACCAGCGGCCACTGGCCAAGGGGCCACCAAACCTACCTCTTGGGGACCTGGAGCTCAGCAAGGCTCTCAGACGCGCTTTCTGATGGCCTCTTGCTTATTACTTTTTTACTGACACCCACCTTGCATTTCTCAGCACTGGATCTCTCTTACTGTCCACGTTGGAGTCACTGAGGGACAAAGCTGCACGTCTGGCAGGGCTGTCTGTGAGTTCCTTCTGCTCTGCCATGGCTCAGGGCTGCTTTGTCTCAGCACAGTAGTGAATGGGAAGACATTTGTCATCTTTGAGCTGAGATGTTGCCCTGATCCTTCCAGAGGCACCGGGTCTGCTGACTCAGACCTTCCAAAGATGTGCACTGTCCATATGTCAGCTGTGAAATAGTCCACCCTAAATGTCATGGTGTTGTAGCACATCAGCTACAGCCTTTGCTTCAGAGGGAGCCAGGACAAAGCCATGAGAGACTGCGATGGAGCCTCTATCAGGCGTGTGCACCAGGGCAGAGGTCAGTGGAAAGTTCCTCGAGAAACACATTGTATCATGGACTGCTCAATGCACATTTCTTGTAGAGGAAACCTCTCAATGAAAAGAGATGTAAAAAGCTGAGTTGATATTCAAGACAGTAACATGAGAGTAGTGGTGAGCTGACTTGGGGGCATTATGGACAAAGTAAAGAAGCCCCACCCTGGAAAACAAAATATGTAATTTAATCCTCTGGACACTGTCACTCTGGACAGTGAGTATTTATTCTTAAAGCACAGCCAAGATAAAATAGCTGTAGTTCTTTAAGAGTCATTTAAACAGATCCATGCTAAACTATTTACAGAAGAAAAAAGCATTTTTAAAAAATTAAAAAGCCATCTCTCTACAGCACCAATAAATGTGCAGAAGCTAAACTTTTCTAATTAAATCAGAAGTTAATGGCAATCACCTAGGAAAGATTCAGCTGTCTGCATCTGGCAACACTACCCTGGGTACAAGGGCCTTTGGAGAAGATGAGGGAGAAAAGTTCACAAATCAAATCTCACATATTCCCCAAATGCAGAGCTCTCATTTTACCATGCCACAGAGATGTGTCTGGCTGCCAACCTATCCCTAAAGAAGCAGCCAGCTGGACCTTTACCAAGATAGTCTTAATTAACAGCTGAGCCTGCAGGCTGCTTCTTTTCTCATCTTGCATGGCTCTTGAAGCCCTGGCCTGGCTCCCTGCACTCACCTGTGCCTTGACCAGCAGTGTGCCAGGCCCACGTCTTGAGGGGCTGTGTTTCTGGAAGGATCAGGGCAACATCTCAGCTCAAAGATGACAAATGTCTTCCCATTCACTACTGTGCTGAGACAAAGCACCCTGAGCCATGGCAGAGCAGAAGGAACTCACAGACAGCCCTGCCAGACGTGCAGCTTTGTCCCTCAGTGACTCCAACGTGGACAGTAAGAGAGATCCAGTGCTGAGAAATGCAAGGTGGGTGTCAGTAAAAAAGTAATAAGCAAGAGGCCATCAGAAAGCGCGTCTGAGAGCCTTGCTGAGCTCCAGGTCCCCAAGAGGTAGGTTTGGTGGCCCCTTGGCCAGTGGCCGCTGGTGGTGGCCAGCACCCACGAGGTGGAGCTCCGAGCCTGGCGATGAGCTGGGTGTGCACAATGCCCCCCCGCTCTCTGCATTTCCCTTCTTCCCTCCTGCAGAAAGGTGGAGCGGTGGGTGTGTAATCCATTTTCTTATTGAATGAGTGCTTATTTCAAATGTCAGCTTGAGGTTTTTCTTTCCCATCTGCATCTCTGACTTTTCTGGTTTGCTCTCTTGTCCACCACGGGCCCTGCTGGGTGCGGACTCAACCCACGAGTGTGACCAGAGAGTGGAGCCCAGCAGTGAACAGAGAACATCAGGCCAGCTTCACTCTATTTTCCTGCTGAAAGCTGTGGGAGGCAGGGTTTGTTGGTGGGCTCAGGAGGTCAGTAATGACAGTGAACGGGATTGAGCCAGGCAGAGCCATGGCCCAGAGTTTCCAGGAGTTTGCCAAAGAAGTTGGGGTAATTCTGCCATTCGGCCGCTCCTGTACTTGTGGCAGGAGGTCAGTGTCCTTCCTGCAGCCGTGGCACAGGCAGCTCCACAGTCCCAGCATATTCAGAGGCCTGGAGACCAAATGAGTCACCAGAAGCATCTTGCCCACCTTTGCAAGGAAGGGGTTGTTTGTTCAGGAAAGTTTTCCGCTATTTTTCTGCTTGTGTAGAGGGCGGCAGTGCTGATGTCAGGCCGCTGGCGGCTGAGGAGAGGCAGAAGTTGTCCTTAGTGCAGAGGAAGATTGCAGTTGCAGAGTTTCCCTGGGCTGTACTCCAGGTGCTCTCAGTCTCTGTGCTGCCTGCAAGGCTCAGTCCTGGCAGTCCCAAGCAGATTTACTCAGAGGGATTCTCCGGTGGCCCCAGGCCCTCTGGGTGGGCTTTGGGCCCCTCATCCCAGCCCTTTGCAATCAGTAGAGCTGGTCCTCAGGGACCTAATTCAGGCACTGCTGGAGACTAGCTTTTGGTGCACCAAGCTCCTGATGGACCTGGATGGTCTTGGAGGGAGGAGTTCAGGCATCACCCCAAAGCAGGCTCACCTGTAGCTGTGCAGGACCAGGTGGAACATTTTGGGGAACAAAGTGGAGCCTCTTATTCCCCAGAGATGCTCAGAGCATAACTACAAAACTAAGGAAAGGGATGAGCATCTGGTTAAAACCAAAATAAAATCAGCTGTGTGGGACCCTTGACAAGGAAGGCAAGAAAGCAGAAGGTCCTGTATTACAAACACTCCTGATCTTTAGAGCTATGCTTTTATCCAACAGCAAATAGATGTTCCAAGTCAGAGAGAGATTAATTATTTTCTAATAAAAAATTTATACCATTTACCTACACTTTAGGAAAACTGCATCTTGAATTTCAGCAGTGGTCAGTGATGTTTAAGCTGCTTTTTTGCAGCTGAAAATCTGGCTGATGAGATCACACCCATGGGCATCTTTTCTCATACTAGCACCTCTGACAGCATGCAGGGCATGGTTTTTAGCAAGGAAAACATCTCCTTTCCCCACATGCACCAGGAAAATTGAAGTCAGGGCTAAACATCTCTAAAATCCTTGGCTGCAACAGAGGTTTCATCCCCCAGAGCAACAGAGAATAACAGGGTTATTAATCGCTCTCAGCAGCAGGATTTAAGGCTAAAACCTCTCTAGCATTTTCTGCTTGGTTGAACAACCCTGAAATCTCCAACCTCTCTGTCCCAATTCTCCTCCTGTCTCTCATTTCGCAGTGCCCATGCCTCAGGAGCTGATGAATGGAGAGTAAACTGCTGAATATTTCAAACTCAGCTTCCTAGAATAAGTCCTAATTTGTCCAATTTATAACTACCACGCTTTCATGAGGACTTCTCTTCCCACCAGCTAACTGGCTCAGAACAAAACAAACTATCATTATTCCTGCAGAATTCAGAGTGACCTCTGGAAGAAAATTATTTTTTCTGACAAGTTTTCTTTCTGAAGGATATCCATGATAGTCAAGGCATGTGATTGCTGGGCTCCAGAGTCATGGTGAGCTGCCACAAACAGATCTGCTGACTTCCAAATCCTCAGTAGCTGGGTCTTGCTGTGGAAACAAAATATCATATATTTTGTATGCAACAGTGGCTATGCGGTTGCTCTTTATTTTACTTTTCCTTATTTGTACCTTTGCTTAATGGTGGCATTTTTTATTTTTCTCCATGTATAGAAAACTTCCATAAGCTTCTAATTCTCCTTACTTGTGAACTTGGGGCAATCTCACGGACATTAACAGGCAAATTAAAAATGGATTTAGAAAATGCAACAAATACGAGCCGGCAAAAAGGAGGGTGGTAGGGCTATGTCCGCTCTATGGCCAGCTGTGTGCTTATGTCTTCCCAAAGAGACTCTGTCCAGGACCAGGTCAACATCCACAAATTATTGGAACAGAAAATCAGGAGCCTAATTAATGCTCTCCCTGCTGCTGAAGAAAACAATCCAGATGAAGCAAGGCTGAGGAAAAGATGAACCAAAGGCCTGGTGTGTGTGTTCTGAGGAGTTGTGATTGCAGTTCTGGTGGCTAAAGGGCTTAAAGCTTCAGCCCAGTCTCCTTGTCCCCTTTTCACCTTGACAAAAGGGCTTAAAAGGAGGAACTGGATTTCGAGTGTGTGTAGGAGAATCCTAATACAGGCATAATTGGCCGGTTTGTGAAAAGGAAGAAACTGACAGCTTTGAAGCACTCAGTTGGTTTCCTAGTTAATTTCCATGCCGCAATAATCAGTTCCATGACCGAACAGCAGAATGTTGTTAACTAACCAATGTCAGGGCTTTGTGGACATTTAAAAACAGGTGCAGCCAGAAACTCCTCAGAATTATGGACAAGCTGAATGTAATAATGGAGACAGTTCCACTAGGCCACAGCAAGTGCACTGCTGATCTGGAGAAAGAGTCCTCTTCTGGAGGACTGTGTGACAGACTGTCCAGTATGAAAAACAAAGCATCCTTGCAGAAGGCAGTCTTTGAATTTACAGGAAGGCTTCATGCAGCACAGATGGAATACCAGATACTGCACCGACAACTTGCAGAATTCAAATGGAATTTCAGTAAGAAATCATAGAAAAAAAGAAGCTGAGAAAGCCCAGAGCCCACAAGAGCAATTAAACATGCATCAGCAAAAATTCATCACACTGTGAGAGGTTTGAGTGTAGGAGAAACAAACAATGCATTACTTTGGAAGCATCAGGCATGATCACTTCGGAATGAACAGGAGCAACAGCTACAGGAGTAAAACATAAAAACTAGAATTGCACTCCAGTGAAGGATTTAAAAGCTAAGTCTTACATGAAACTCTAAAAGAAGACTCAGAGAGCATGGCCATGGACTGGACCTGACAACTTCTCTTCACAAAAGGAAAGAGCAGACAACTGTGAGAAAGTCTGCATTTTATAACTCAATCTTTATTTCACGTATCCAAATTTAAACCTCATTTTTCTGTGACCCTGATTTGTCCATGGAGTTAGATTGTTGTCTTACTCTCTGTTTTATTTGCTTTATAATCACAACTTTGTGTACTAAATTCTCTTGGAAATAATAGTGAAGAAATGAAGCAACACACAGCACACCCTCCATTCCCCCCTTATTTTATTTGGCTCAATATATTTAGAATAACTACATGACACAGAATTAACAAAACCACAGCTGAAAGCCATTTACAGAGATCAGGTCACAAAGGAGAAATTAAGTTTTGAGACTTTTCCCAGAGAGTGTGGAATATTGTGGAGTTCTTATCTCTTGCAATTAAAACCTTCAGTCTTGAATGATATATCCCAGGTATCCTGATGGATGTGTGCTGTAAGACAAAACCTGAAAGAAGCTCAGGATACCGTGGCTGGTGCCAGCAAAGAGTTAAATCATCTGCACACTAAGTGTGCAGAGAGAGAATTTAACAGGAACTTTAAAAATGGAGCCACAGAAAGTACAGCAGTGATTGGAGAAGGAGAGAGCTTTCCCAGGGTACTGCAGGTGGGAACAGCTGCTGTTTGACATACACGCTCGCACCTGGGGCTCGAAATCTCTAGGCTTGAGAGGTTTCACAAGCACCTTTACCTAGCCCTAACTCCTCATAGAGGGAGATGCGCTGCTCTGGTCCAGAGATGCTTTGAATTCTGTCCACAGACATTCAAAACTTTCTGGCTGTTTGTTCCTCTCCGCAGCCTGGGCGCTGCCCTGAGGACACGCGCGTCTCAGCCTGGCTCTGCTGTCAGTCGGTCTTTAATTTCCTGCAGTTGTATTTTGCCGTCGGGAGCCCTTGAGCCTGTCGAGATGTCTCGGAAGCCGGAGAGAGCGGCGGAGCCCCGGCGGAGCGCCGCGCTCGGTTCGGGAGCTGTGACATCACCGCGCGCATCCCTGGCAGCCGCGGAATTCCCGGCTGGGCTCCCGGCCGCTCCCAGCGCTGCAGCTCCTGCGGCGGTGCCACCTCGTCATGCTGGAGGACGAGCATCGTCGGGACAGCTCCAGAAATCCGCTGCACACTTCCCGGTGAGTTTCCACTGAGGATTTGTTACTCGCTCCGGGCTTTGCCTGTTTTAAGTTAGTGCCCCTTAAGATCACGGTTAGATTTATTCTTAAGCGGTCTCTATCACCTTCAAATGTCATCTTGTTCCACCCCCTGCCATGGGCGGGGACACCTTCCACTGTCCCAGGTTGCTGCTCCAAGCCCTGTCCAGCCTGATCTTGGACACTCCCAGGGACGGGGCAGCCACAGCTTCTCTGGGCACCCTGTGCCAGGGTCTCACCACCCTCACTGTGGAGAATTTCTTCCTCATATCTAAATCAGTGGCCTGTTCTGAAGTGTTCGGCATGTATTCGGAAGTTTGCAAGAAGAAACTGACACAAGCTTTTAATGACACATCAAACATAATTTCCCAAGCAAAAGCTTCCTCTGCTGTTTTGTTTACTTATAGAGCTTCCACAAGCTGCTCTGCGGCACTGGAATTTTTTGCTCCCTTAAGTGAAATTGCATGCTTTTTAATTTATCCTTTTGTGTGCTAGTAAGCTATTGATAGGTATTTTAACAGAGGAATAGTGCATATTCAAAAACCTTAGCATTCCCAGGTGACACTCTTCAGAATTAATTTTTTTTCTTTTCCTCTATGCAACTTCAGAGTAATTTAAAGAAGTTTTAAAACTTCAGAATGATGTGGATGTGACAGAAAATATTTTTATGTTTTGATTGTGTTTGATTGATTTATTTTTTGATTGTTTTGATCTTAACTCTTGATAAGTGTTATGAAACTACAGATTTTTTTTAGCATTATGAGATTTTGGTGTAAGTTGCAATAATAAAAAGAATGATGTTATGAAAAACGAATTTCTTAGTTCTCAGGGCTACATCTTAATGCAAAAATTCTGTGCAATTTGTGAAAGACTTACAAGCCTTTAACATAGCAAGTGTTCTAATAGGCAGTCAACCTTGGATTTTTGATCTACTTCAAAAATCATAGTACCTTTGTTTATTTCCCTTAGAATTGTGTAGAATTGTTTTGAAGAGAAGCAAAGTTTGTAATCTGCTTAGTAGACTGTAGCTCAATCTATGCAAATGTAACAATTTTTATGGGTGTTCTGAAAACTGACAGTGGATATTCTGCTATTTATTTATTTATTTATTTCTCTACAATATTCAGGCTTAGCGGACTAGCAGTACAACTCTATTTTCTGAAGCCGATGTCAGATTACAGTTGTGGTAATTGTTCATGTGACATGGTAGCATGAGTGGTTAAAAAACCCAGTATTTTAGTAGGTTGACAAACAAAGTAAAGCATGTCTCTGCTAGTGGCCTTGAATGGTTTTATGATATAGACAACGCTAATCTTTGAAACTCATTGAGTACAACGATGTATGGCTAACTATGTTCTTAATTCTCCACAGTTTATAGACATAAAAATCTGCAATTTGGACACCATGAGTTCACAACCTTCAGACAACATCACTTCCAGGAAAGCTAATCGGTGAGGTCCAGTTCTGGATTTTTAAGTGTAGCAGTTTAATTCCTGCTTTTGTGACTCATTTATTTTCTAGTAGCCTGAAATGGTACAATTAGGGCTGAGGAAGAACCAGATATGGTGGGAGAGATGCAAGCTGTCATAGAGTCATCAGGAAGTAGAGACAGTTTCTGCCAGCATGCAGGAACACTGCCCAGGAGGCACAGGAGAATTTTGCATATTAATTGAGGTGGTAGAGGTTGGCTGCCAGTCTTACCATTACCTGTGTTTTATAACTTGATAAGTGTTTGATCTTTGGCACAAACTATTTGTCTCTCTTTAGTCTGTACAAAACTGCCAGTTACATGGGAACAGCAAAATTCCACACATGCAGACTTTGGTCAGAAATCAGACTGCAGTCTGCTCCCTCAGCTGCAGAAGTTTAGCAAAATTACCTACACTGCTAGGTAGTAAGTGAAAGAACATTTCTCTCAATTGCAAAATTACTCTGCATTTTTTGTCAGCTGTGTAATTGAAGCTAGTGAAAAGCTGCTTTTCTGCAATGGTCAGTGCTGACTGTAACCAACAAACTTGTGAACACTGAGAGTTTAGGGTTTGAGCTACAAAGTACCTTCTTGCAATGTAGAGCTCAAGAGCTATTTCACCTGCTCATATGCTTTATTGAAGATTCTTAAGGTCCTGCTAAAAATGGTGTCTTAATAAAAATGATGTCTTATTAAAAGCTGTAGTTGGTAAAAAACATATTTTAGCTCAAAACCAAGGGTTGATGAACTACTAATATATGAAAATGCATGTAGAAAACATTCCCTGAATTTTTTATTAGATTGCCAATTGTGCATACTTTGAAACCTTCTAGGGACTTCGTGTGGTTTTGTCTTTGACTGAATCTTCTGAGAGCTTAATGGTTGTAGCACTTCTAGCTGTTATATTATGATGGAAGGAAAAATCTCCTACAAGTGGTAGTAGGAAGCTTTCATAAAGTCCTGCATTTGCTGTCACGCTGTGACAATTAAAGGAAGTATCACAGAAACAAAAATTCTTTAGGCTAGTTTCTATATTATTTGAAAATACATAAGTAGACAACCAAAATGAAGTGGGCAACATAAGTAATAGTTCAACAGTTATGGCACTGGTTGGCCGGGGGTTTTTTAATTAATTTGCTTGGTTTTGTTGGTTTTGTTTTTTTTAGTTCTATACTAAGAAAAAAAAATAAGGTTTTTTGATATATATTTTTAAGTTTCCATCAATTGCATTGTGACTCCAGAAGCTGTGCATAAGCTATTTCAAAAGGTGTCTAATGCTTTTTTTTTGCCAGTACTTAGTATTATGTTCTCTGTTTTAATGCTCTAATACACATTTTCATTTCCATAGCATCCTTAATTTGCTAATGCTTGTTGTGTCATAATTTGTGCATGGTACAGTTTTGGTTTTTTTTATTCTCCCCCCCCCAGATTCAGTTAAGCAGAATAATTAATTACATAGTTTCTCCTCTGCGTAAGTTTTAATGTGTCTTTCCATTATGATTTTTTGGTGGTGGATATTTCATAGGAGAGCTGAAAGAAACAGATTTCTTTAATTCTGACTGCCATAAAAGTCAATCTAATTTAATTAAAGCCTTAAAAAGGTTTTTACAAAAAGTGGCTATTCTCTTGCTTTCATTCTGTGTGGTTTCCAGGAAAATAATATTTAATCTCACCAAGTTTAAAGAAGTCAAATGACTTCCCTGCTGCCTACAGAGCAAATAAATGGTCTCTTTCCATAACCCTTGTTTCTTGGACCAAGTCTTCCCCAGTTTTCAGTTTGGGTTTCATTTTTCCCCCTTGGTGCTGCCTGGCTTTTATCTATTTTCAGCTGACATTGATGCTTCATTCATCATCTCCGAATAAAATTACCTGCCTTTATTTCTTCTGTGTTTTCCCCAGGAAGGGAGAAAAAAGGGCCACTCAAAGCTATTACACGATGTTCACAAACAATATTTTATTCAGCTTACAGAAGCTCTGGCTGTTCAGATTCTACTTATTTCCAAATCTTCTTATTGCAGTAGCTGTGTTGCATTTAAAAAAGTGATTTTAATTGTTGCTGATCTCTTGCTCTTTGAGTCATGTTGCTTGCTCTGAGTATGGCTCTGGTAGTAAGTACTGAAAACCAATAATGAGCTTGTGGTTTTCTTGCAGCGCATACAGGTTTCAATGATTGTTATCTCCTACACTGATTAAATACATACGAACACGACACCTTGTGGAACAATTTCTGATCACATATAGCTGTTCTGATCTGACAGCTGAAGTCTGTCTTCTTTTTAAATGGGAGTACACTTAGTATTTATTCAATTATAAAATATTTATGGTTTGCAGCTTAAAAACTGAAACTTCATTCTTTAATAGTAGTCTTCAAAGACAAGATTTAATCTAAGTTACCAATCCCCTTGTTGATGGCATTTGTGTCTCTGGCCAGTCAAAAAAAAAAAAAGTGAGAAAACATATGTCTTTAGGTAGATTTTTGGTAATGAAAAGTGTTAATTGTGCCTAGACACAAATCTAGGGGTAAAGTAGTCACTTTTTAATTAGAAAGAGCTATTAATTAAATGCCAGTACAGTGTTATTTCTGTAAAAAATACTTAATGTAGACAAAGGTATAGCATTTTAGTATTTCTATTTCTGTGTTATAGGATACCAGTTTAGTGCTTAATTTAATCATGTTTCTTTTATCAGTGTATTTCACATTTATTTCCCATAAACTCTTGCACTTTTGTCTAGAAAAAATAATTATTGCTGTCTTACATACTTAAAATAATGTAAAAACGAACATATCAAATAATGTGAACACTGATTTTCAAGAACTGAAATAAATTAAAAGTTTTCCAGTTTGAAGTTATAATAATTTAACTTAAAATTACTTAATTGGTTAATAAATACTTTTAAAAATATACCTAGTCATATGTATATACATAATCTATGTGTAAGTGTATATATATAAATTTATATATTCTTTGTATAAATTTTTCACTTTATATATACAAATGTGGTTTTGACTCATGTTATTTTTTGTGGTGCTTGAGGGCTGATTCTGCTAATTTCCAAGTAGATTTTGATTTAACTGTAATAGTAGTGGAAATTCTGATAAAACAGGGTAATTTGTAGGACTAAACCTTCAATGATCAGTTGTATGTCTGTGGTTTGGATGTATGCATCTCTGAAGACAAAGTGTGTAAAAGAGAGGTTTTTCTTCCCACATCTCTGCATTTGTTTCATGACAGAGATGGTTTTGAGGGAGTAACTAATGTTAAAAAAAGAATCTTATTGTGGAGACAAAAAGCTTGCCAGTTATTTTAACTTGCATAATTGGCATTATGTTTTTAAGTCTCCTGGAAGTTAATTATCAAAAATTATGGAAGTCCATTATCAGAAACAAAGATACTGTAAAATAATAATGAATGTGTTATTCTTAAATCAACTTTGTTAATTCAAAGTGAATCTCTCTTTTAAGGTCCTGCTGCCACATCTCTCATATCTTGCACAATAAGCAATTCTATATAGTCCTTTCTTCAAAGAGCAATAGTAAAGTGAAAACTGCACAAAATAATTTTACATATGTGAAGGTCTAAAACTCTGGACCCATGAATGGGTAATTGAAGTAAATCAGTATTGCAGCTTCAAAGGAATGCTCATATTTTTTCAAAACACATTTTTCAGCTCAGATAATGATACAGAGGAGTTCCAGTTGCCTGAGGATAGAAATCAAATAGAAATGGACACTGTTGAAGATCTGAGAAGAAAACTCCATAGGCTGGAGAAAAGAAATTTGGAATTACACAGTCAACACAATAAAGAAGTAAGGACTTTGTCTGCTTTATTTTACCCTTGGAATAAATGTAACAATATATTTAATTTGTTTTCTTAAATGCGATTTGTTTCCTTGAAATAATCCTCTCATCAGGTGTCTCAAAATCATATTCAGTAGCTGGAAAATAGCAAAGTAGCACTGTACAGAAACCTCATGCCTGTCCACAGGAACTGATACCTCTTTTAGTGTCATTGCTAATAGTTGAAGGTGTGTGTGAGAAACTTGAGCACTACACAACAGCAAAGTCATGCAGAAGAATATTTTGCACCCCCAGTTTTGGAATTCTCAATGTAAGACGTGTTTTGTTCGGTGTTTTAATCCCAGTAATTCCATGGATCCATTTTACAGAATAACCCCACCACTGATGGAGCACTAGGAGCACGACAAGAGGAAAGCACTGTGTAAGAAGCAGGAATCTCTTAGTAAAAGGATAGGGAACAACAAACTTGGTTTATTGGTTGTATTTAGTAGAAAACAGATGAATGAACACCCACACCAGCTGCCCCTAACAAACTCCTAAGAGCAGAATTGTTACTTAGAGCAGTAATAAAATTCAAACTAAAGAAAATTTTAATGAAGTATTTTTTCACTGCTACTTCATTTAGGTAATAGTTTGCCACAAGAGCATCATTACCTTTGTAATGGGGTTCAGTTTTTTCCCATGAATGGACCTCCTCTTAATAAGCATGCTGCTGCTTTGTAGATGTTTGAAGAAGTGCCTGTTTTACTTTCCAACTTCTTGCATTCAAATGGCTTGAACGTGGTTTCCTGGGTCCAGTTTTTGGCAGCAGTGACTAGACTGTCTTTCTTACACCAGATAGGAGCCCTTTTTGAAGCCTTTTCTTCATTATCTTTGTAGTGTTTAATAGCATTCTGCTATTAACTGCTATTATGACTGCTGAACATCATTGGAGTTTGTGTTTACAGTGAGTTACTGGGTGTCTGATAATCTAGTATCCCAACACAGCTGCTTTTCTAGTACTGAAATGCAGTTACCAGAAAATTGCCTGTGGAATATAATTAGAGTTTTTACTTGCTTAAGGCAGAGTATGTTTGGAAAAACAGGGAGGTATGTTTAAGGTACATGAAAGTGATCTAGAAACAGGATCAGTTTGCGTTAAAAAAAAGTATCTAAAATGTTTCAAGATTGCATTTCAAATTCAGATGGAATAAGATGGCAGGTGTGAATGCAATTTCTGAAATATTTATTTTCTAGATGTCTCACTGTGAAAAAGAAATAATGAAATTAAAGTTGGAACTTGAGAGAGGAGAAGTTCTTCATCAACGTCTGGAGAGTGAAATGTCATTTGCTAAAAAACAGGCTCATATGCAGATGTCTTCTGCAGAGAACAAGCTGTGGGATGCAAAAAGCACAGTTTTGGAACTTCAAGGTAATTAAAAAAAAAAAAAATCATAGACCAGAGGCTACATCAGTCTCAAGTCATAAAAACAAGCAGAGATTGCATAAGGTTTTACGGTTACAGCCTTTTTTGAAAATCTCTTATTTTCCCATGTCTTACTCATTGGCTTCTGTAAGTTCATAAGAGTTTACAAAGACCTTGCTGTCTCATATGAATTAAATATAACCTGCTAAATCTTGCAATCCCTTTTTTTTCTCTTGCTCCTTACCTTCTGTTATTCCTTCCCTCAGTGTGTACAGAATTGTAATTAAGGTGTCCCTCTCTGCTTCCTGCTTATCACTATGCCAGCAGTTCTTCCTTCTACATTTCAGGGGAAAAAAAAATCTAATCCTGTTTATTTGTTTACACTCTTTCAAAAAATTTTTCCTTCCCCCCCAGGAGGTCTCATTGTGCTGCTTTTTTCTTTCACCTTTTCAGGTATTTCTAGCTTTTCATTGCTCATATCTGGCCTCTTCATGTCATCTTTGGTTTTGTTTTTATACAAGTAATGTGTGTTATGACAGTAGTATGTGCAAAGGAGGGGTTTTACCTACATATTTTTTTCCCTATCAGTTTTGCATTCAGAAACTCAAATTTTCTTAATCCTTCTCAAACAGAGAGATATTTTTCACACTTAAAAGCTGGGGAGATGCATTTTTTTGTTAGCTAAGTATAATACTCTTTAAATTTAGTATAGGAGATGTATTTGTGAACCTTTGGTGTTCACTAAAAAGACTGGAGCACTCCTGGAGTTTGTAACTTTGGCAGGATGGAAGGAGACCCTGAAACTTGAAAGTACACTTATACTGCCAGATTTTTAAAAGATAATAAGAAATCTGCACTTTCATTCATTTGGAGAACACACAAATTACAAAAATCTTGGTTGGTTTAAAATTCTCAAACTTTTTTTATTTGGTTGGAGTTTTTTGTTTTGTTTTGTTCTTTGTTGGGGTTTTTTCTCTGGTTTTGTTTTTATTGTGACAAATGTCAAAGAAGCCAAATAGTCTCATTTCTTTTTCAGTTTTTAACTTACTGCTTCTTCTTCCTGATTTCTTGGAGCCTTGCTCACTTCATGTGATGTTTTTCATACAATCTCAACTTAAATTCTTGGACAGAGCAGCTCACTTGTGCCCTGTCTTTAGTATTTTCTCCAAACTGTTTTTCTGCTGTTCTTGAGACTTGACTTCCTGACATCTGACAGGTGTTCCCCTTCATTGTGATTTCTCACCATGTCTCTTCTGGTTGTTTCACCCTTCTCCAGCTAGGCAGAAATTTCAGAAGAATGGGATGAATTTGAAGTAAAAATCTATTAGAAAATGGCGATCACGTAAATGCCAGTGTAGCTAGTTGTACTCAGTAACTTCAAAAGCTAATACAAAATATTTTGACTGAGGTTGTGAAATGAAGCAAAGTTCCTAGTAAAACTGCTTTTAGGAAAAGAACTTTTCCTTGGCATTGAAGCTTTCACAGATAAGTAGATCCAGTATTTTCCTGTCTTGGGGCAGTTGCTGGGCTGAAAATTTAAATCTCTTGAGCAGCAGTAAATTTCCCCAGAAAAGCCAAGCCTTTGCTCATTAGCTCTACCTGCCTTAGGTTTTCCTAGAGTCTTTTTCATGCGGCAGCCATCTGTCTTTACCATTACTTAAACTGAGCTTGAAATTATTTGGTACAGACTAAAGTTTCACGTAGATATTTGGAAATAAGCTAGCCAAGTTTTGCAGAAAAATGTAATTAAGTTCCTCATGCTTATAGAGCCTCACTTGAAAGAGTTGAATTTTTATTCCTTTCCAAAGGGAGAAGAGCTTTAATTTGTAGAAATCTCCAAAGCATTTCCATGTCCTTGTGTGAAAAGACACTACAAGAACACAAAATGTGTTTGTTAATAATCCAGCGTGTCACAGGATATCACAGTACACAGACTTAGGTTCATTACCTTTTTCTTTCTGAACATGCTTATTTGCAGTGCTATTTTTCTTTTTCTCTTTCTTTTTTTTTTTTTTTTTTTTTTTTTTTTTTTTTTTTTGTAAACAGCTGTACTCGATGGTGAATACCAACAGAAAGCAGAAGCTGAGAAAATGGTTGAAAGTGCTCAGAGGCAGTGGGAAGAGGAGCAACAAAGATTGGCAGTGGAGAGGGATAACATCCACAGAGCACACCTTGCTGAACTGGAATTCCTTTTCAAAGAAAGAACTGAAACAGAAAAGGCTTCTCAGGTGTGATATATTTATAGATGGAAAGTTCCATGATATGCTGGCTGAAAGTTTTTTGGTGCAAAGTGCGTGGTGGGTTGGAGTTTTTCTGGTTTAAGAGGAAAAAAATTCCCCAAATAGCTGAATACTGCAGACTAGTTCTGAAGGTTACAGCCTTATGAAATTACACTTAGTGTGCAACACTGGTTTGGGGCTTTGATGGAACATGTTGTGGCTGTTTGTCATGGTAAGCACCTAACCCAAGTTATCAGTACACAGTGGTAGGGAAAAACAGAGGAGCTTGTGGACAGGACATAAGATCCTTCTCAAAACAAGCAGAAACACAAGTAAGTTTTTATTCAAAGCTGATTACTATAAAGGCAGGGCAGGGTACAGGCTGTGAAGAAGCCGACTTTTAGATGGAGTTTTCTTTTTTGAGTTGCCAGGTGCAGCAGGGCAAGCTCTGAGTTCTGGCTAACAGTAGGTGGCTGAGTTGGTTTGAGGAGGCTCTGGAAGGGTATTGCCTTTTGTTGTGTACAGTGTTTTGTAGAAGATTCTTTCAGAGAGTTTAATGCTGCAGCAAAAGATGAATGTTGAAAAAGTATGCTATGCTCTGCCAAGTGATGTTTGTCCTCAAAAAGGACAAAAGGAGCAGTGTATGCTCAGGGCATTGTGTTCTCTGTCAGCTCCCTGGCAGTCTTCTCTGCCAGTGGTTGTGGAGGAAGGGGCTTTCTTGGTAGATGCAGTAAAGCTACAAAATGGTAGGAAGTGTAATTAAGATGAGTAGACTAAGATCGCCATGAATACATCTAGCTCATTAAACAGGTCAGTGTGAGCTGTAGACTTTCAGAATCTTGACATCTCTGAACTCAGAAGTCTTTCTGAACTTTCAAAACTCTCCAAAAGGAAAATGTGATTCACTAATAGGTGCCAAACCTATAACCTGCCTTCAGCAGTAAAAATGTTCTAATTTTCCCTTTTGCTTTTGTAGCTGTTCCTCTGCCCATCACCCTACAGTTATGTTATGTATAGTCATAAAATTCTGGGAAATAAAAAAATCTTACAGCTGGACATGACTGCATTGAAAGCTTAATTCATTTAAACTTGTCAGATAAACATCAGAAATATGTGGGTTTATAAATTATGACTTCGAATGCACTGCAGTCTTTTGTGTTGTGTATTTAGAGACTTGGTTGAAATCTCCTTTAATTATTCTGAGCTATGAAATGAAAGCTAAGGAGATTTAATTGTGGTCTTAATTCGTGCAGAGAAGTATGTAGGCAAATCCTGTCTGGAAAAACTGCACTTCACAAACTGTAATTCTGAACTTGGCTGTAAAAATGATGAGGTAGGATGGGAGTGGAGTCACAGAGTACTGAAATGTGTTTCTGGGACACGTAGGAAAGGTCACTCTCTGCTCCGTGACAGTTTCATGATGAGCTTGTTGTGCGCATCCTGGCCCGGGATAGGAGGAGTTGGGGCTCGCTAGGAAGGGCAATAGCATCACCTCGTGGTTAGACAGGAGACCGTATCTCTTCACGTTTTTTTCCTCAGAATACTTGGGAGATCGCGTCGTTTACACACGGTTAAAAAAAAAAAACAACCAAACAAAACAAAACCAAAACAACCAGACATATTTTCCATGAGCAAATATTTGCAGGTGGTATGGGGATAATGTTAAACAGTCATACAGCCTCCAACAAGGTTTGAAATTCTACAAAGCTCTGAAATCCTGCAGCTCATGCTGACTTTTTCAATGAGCTTGATATATTCATGACAATTTTAGTTTGCAAATGTTAATTATATTTCCAGTATAAAAAGTTTAAAAACTTTTGTAGTATTTTACAACAAACTATCTGTTAATTATTTCACATTTCCCAGTTCACTTTTGTTAATATCTGGAAGATAAACTTGAAGAAATAAATATATCTATGTCTTTCCAGGTATAGTTCCATACAAATTGTTAATTTTTGTTTATTTATTTACTTATTTATTTATTTTGCATTTTGAAGGGACGAAACCTGTCTTGCTGGACATGAAAAGCTAGATGATTAGCTTAGATTTAGTCCAAATTCATATGGACTATGGGGATTTCATAGAACTTATTTCGCAGACCCACAGAGTCCACTGATGTCAATAATTCTTCCAACCTGTAGTTTAGTTCAATTTGTGTATGCAGAAATTGATGTGGGGATCAGCTTCTTTTATTCTACTGAGGACTTCATATTTCATAAGTTTTTAAAGTAATTCAGTTTCTAGAAAGAAGAAAATCCTTTTCAAAATAGCAGAAATTAAAATTATTTAGTCTGTAGGAGTTACTGTTTCTGAAAACATCTGATTTGAAATTTTAGAAATTAATATCAGAACAAAAATGAACTTTTGTCCCCATGTGCCATGTAACCAAATGAACCCTTTTTCTATCATTGCCACTGAGTTGAGAGACAGAAGAGATTGGAATTGCTTTACTCTTTTTGAGAAAGATTTCCTGTGGAGATCTGATTTTAGTGTTACCACAGAAGGTCATGTTCACAGTGATTTTTGGGCCAATAGAGTTTTCTTGGTGTTGAATTAAAAGCATGTCTGCTGTTGGGTAAACACTTCTGTTGACATGTGCTGGCATCTTAGATTTTAAAGTTCTAGCATCTTCTGATGCGGTATCCACTCCTCTGTTGAACTCTCTACTGCAATGCTTTATCTTAGTAAAAGTACATCTTGATGTATTTCTTTATTAATTTACCTATGTATCTTTAGAAAACTAATGCTGCCCTGCAAAGCATGCTCAAGAAGTTTAAGGATATGGAGGTTGAGCACCATGGCTGCAGCAAGATGCTGAGGCTCCAGGCTGACCACCTGTATTACAAGGATAAACGGCAGGAGACGCTCATCAAAGATCTGGAGGTAAATCTTTCTGCTTGCTGCTGGGAGCCTCAGCAAGCACTGGCACAACTAAGCAGTTTCATTTTTGAGGGGTGGAACCTCTGAGTTAGTCTCTGTGTGCCTTGTGTTTGATTAACAAAATGTGGAGCATCAGTTTGGCAGGAAAGGCGCATTCACAGGTGAATGCTGCGAGCCTGACCTGAGACTCTGAACAGCAGATGGGAAGAGCTCTATGTCCCTGGGAAAGTGCTCTTAAAAATATGGAAGTATAGAGGAAGTATTTGTGCAGGATTTGTGATATTTTTTTTTTTTTTAATTTAAGATTGTTAAGAGTTAAATCTTTTGGGAGGGGAAAAAGCTTAAGCCTTTTGGCTGATGGTGTTGTGGAGTAGGTTTGGTATGCTCTGCGCTGTGACTTTCTCTTTAACAGGCCTTCCACAGATCTCTGTTTCTCTGTTATTTCCTTTTGTGAATGTGTGAGATTCTACAGAGTTTAAATTTAGTGCCAACAGCTTGTATTAAAATTTATTTATTTATTTATTTTCTAGCAAATGTTTCCCTAACTGAAGTGCTTAAAGTCAGATTCAGTCTCACATACTTGCTATTTTGCTTTACCTGTCCAAAATCAGTGACTTCATTTATATCTATGTATCGTTAGGTATCTTAAATGACTTTTAATATTAATGTGTTTTTTTTGATCTTTATTGTATCTCTTGAAGGTAGGAGTCATTTTGGAGTGTACTGTTCCTCTCAAATAAGTCATGAGTCTTAAGTGAAAAGATTTTTTTTGATAGAAAACAGTGTAGTTAAAATTGCATGTGAATTTCTATTATAGCAACTCTGTAGTTACTGCTTTTGCTAAAAGCATTTTTTACATTAAAATTCCATGTGCAGGCCTTTATAGGTATACAGGCCTTTATAGATAGGTATTCTGTGATTATGAAAAATGCAGCAAGAACATAATCCTACATCAATTTCTTTAATAAAGCAAAATTTTTATTTTAATATTCTGGATATGTAATTGGTTTTTTTTATTTATTTATTGAGATGAGTTTTCACAGTTCCAAAGTGCAAGTAGTTCAGATACCACAGGTTGGTTTATGGAGACCTAATAAACTGAACAAATAAAGTTGTCTTTGCATGATGTTATCATCTTTCTGGACTTAAATATTTTCAAAATGTCCTTTTAGGCAGCTACACTGAAAATAAAGGAACTGGAGGAAAACACGTCAGCAGCAAGACTAGCACATATAGAATGTAAATACACTATAGAAACCATGCAGGTAAGCTTTTAATTAAATATTTGGTAGAAGTTTACAGTAAAACAGAAGATGAACTTGTAAACTTACAATCTTCCAAAAATACTAAGACTTCCTTGCTCCAGTAAAAACACTGAATAGATTTTTTGCAATGAGTGTCAAAACTGTAAAAGGTAATAGAAAAATATCTCCTTTTTTCAGGGGACTATCAAGTTAATAGAATAAATATTAAAATAAAATGTCCCATTCTTATATTTGAGAATTCAAAGTAGTATTGAAACAGTGAGGGGAAAGGAAATGTTTCACAGTAGTTAAACTATTCAAATATCCTGTCCTATATCTTTGGAATGGGCAGTTAGATAATTTTGGGGACAGAGTGCATATATCCAGCTTCTCTAGCTGTGAGATATTAATGCATCCTGAGACTGCAGTTCCAAATATAATTATTCAGGGTACATTTCAGCTTCAAAGCTATTATATCTGCAGTTACCAGAGAAGTTTGAATACATGAAAAAAATGTAATATGTATACCTGAATATTAAATTCTTGTGTTACTACACTGTATTACACAGGGTTTGATCCATTAAAGCAATTAGGATTTATTTTAAAAAACAAGTGTGAAAAACCTGTAAGATGATTGCTGAGTGATCTCATACTGACTAACAAAGCCTTCATACTCGACTTTTGAAAAACTAAATGAGAAAACAAAAGGGAATATAATCTTTTTTTTCTTGTTTTTTGAGGAATACAAACAAGCATTGCCACTTCTTCAGTCAGTTATTTTCTTTTGAACTTTTCTAAGTACAGGCACTTAGCTTTCTGACATGATGATTAACTAAGTAGTGATGATTCAGTTTTCTTGGTTTCTTCTCTACTTTTACAACATACAAAGGAACTATAAGGGCAACATTCCTTGAAGTTAGAAATTTAACTTCTATAGGTGAAGAACTGATAAGGTTTTCTTCTTGTTTATGTACATGTACAAGCTCCACATGAGCTTAGTTCTGAGTGCAAGTGTAGCTTTTACTGTTAAGCCCATCCTTTCACAAGTCTACTAAAAAAAGTAGAATTCCCCTTGAAAACTTCTGTAATGCAAAAAATTGAAAACAGCAAAATCCAAACTCCATGAATGGACAACAAAATGTGCTTTTGGTCAGCATATCTATTTCTCTCTGTTTTGAAATCTATGTATTAATACATTTTTACATATATTCAATGCTTTCTAATTCCATATAGAATTAATAGAAGATATTCACCTGTAAAAAGCAGAACAGAACAGTGAACAGCACTAAAGACCATGGTAGTATTTTCTAACTTCTTTTAACTGCTTTCTTATCACTCGGTAGTTGAGAATTCAAGAACTTGAAGATGCTTTGAATGAAGAGCGCCTCGGGAGAGAAGGTTTTTCAGGGGTAGCAAGGAAAGATTTCAGAGAGTCAGAAAATGCACATGAGAGAGGAAAAAAAGTGTAAGTTTCCTTTTAAAGCCATTGCAAAATGGCAACAGACAGCTTGAGTACAACTCGTAGTTTACATTCCCTGCAATTTTCAGTCAGCAGAAAATCTAGTACAATGTGCCAAACCAAACGAAAGGTTCAGAACCTGTCAGTCCATTAATAACAGGCCCATGTCAATAACCAAAGGTATAGTAAATGGGTACAGATAATAACTGACCTGTTACAGACTATTTGCCTACCTAGAAATTTTGAAAATAGTAGTTATGGTAGGGTCCAGCCTCCAGTGGTGGTTGGGGTTAGTGTAGGAAAACATAGCCAGCAGGTCTAGAAAAGATGGCTTTTCTATCTACATTCTATCTACATTCTAGATATATTCTTATTATGAAGACATTATTTTCCACTTTAGTGACTCAGTTGAATCTCCAAGACTCCTGTCAAGAAGTTGTGTATCATTTATAGTGGATAATCTTTGTTTTCAACTTTTGAATGGCTGTAGAAAGCTTTAAACGGTTAAAAAATACTGAAATGTGTGACAGCAGAGGAAATCTCTTGGGATGTTTCCTGCCCAGCACAGTCTGCTGTGTCTGTGGTAACAGAGCTTGGGTGACCCCTCTGTCAGCCTAGAACTATAGGGGTCTGTATACACAGGTGTTTGTGTTGACTTACACAACGAGTGGTGGAGAATTAAAGAAACTGGTTTTCCTACAAAAAAAAAGCAAGTTTCCTGGGCAGCTAATTCAAGATTCATGGTTATGGAATATTTTTTAGTAATATATTTAAAACTTGAGCCTTTGCAAACATAAATTTTAAGCAAGCGTTTGGCTTTCCTGACACCATGCCTAAGTACTCAGACAATCTTTTTAAATTCTTCCTTGGATTCCTGTCTCTGATTCTGTCACCTTTGTGCTGTTGTTTGGCCTTGTAGTTTCCTCATCAGCTGCCTGTTTAGTCATGCCAGGCTCTTGTTTTCCTGACTGACACAGTACAAGAGCAGGTTAAAATTCTGGGTAGTCTGCTTTAAAAGTCATGCCAGAGTAGAGCCAGGCATGTGGAAACCTTAGGAGTGAGAACTGTACGTGAAATCAGGGTTGATGATGCAAGATGTGACATGGTCTCTCTGAGAGAGAGACCATGAGAGCTGTTGTGTTAGTTAAAATATAAAGACTTCTGTTTATTATATGTAATTTCGAGGCCATATCCAAATATTAATCTATTGAATTGCATGATACAAGGCTTGGTAACTGAAAACATAACCACTTGACAAGTCTTTCTTAGAAGGAATATGAATTTCTTCAATTAAGAAAGGCAAGCAGCTTCAGAAGTCATGTGATGTGATAACGTGGTATCTGCCATATCCATTGATTATCCTTTAAAAGAATACATTGTATTTGACAAAAGCAATTTTGGTTAAAGTATCTCATTATGGAAACTTTCCAGTTTACGAGGACAACGTTCATCCTTAAATGTGCAATGGAGAGATGAGGCAGAGGCAAGGAAGAAAGCTGAAGAATCCTCTAGGACATTTGTGGATACTATAGAGAGCTTCACCGTGGAGGAAGGCTCAATAGTAAGGAAAAAAAAACCTTTGGCACATATTGTTTAGGTTTTTTTAAACATACTGTCAAAATATTTACTGTGCTGAGGATCTGCTGCATTTGCTGTGCTGAACTGTGGAAGAACGCTGCCATTTTCTTACCCTGTTTGTTATTATGCTACCTTTTTAAGAATTTAATACATTGACAAATGTAACCAGTGCCTTGGAGAAGCTAATTTTTAAAGTCTGGATAGGATGTACTGGCATTCCTAATTAAGAAGGCATTTTGTAGATATGGATTATGATTTCATCTGAAAAATATTCTGTCTTTCTACCCAACTTTTTTGTCAAGTTTCATTAGCTACCATTGTAGAAATGTTTATTTCTATTTCATATACTCTCAGACTGTAAAAAATTATTGAAAATTGTTTCAAACTTTCAGGTGGAAAAGCAGAGGGGATTTTTTGTTGTTTTGTTTTTTGCTTGTTTTGCTGTAGATTTGGCACATTGGATGCATTTCACTGGATTATTTTCTGAAAACTTTCTCCTCTTATATGACCACTTTGGGCCTTTCTACTGTCTTGAATAACAATTGTGACATCTTCTCACATAGCAGCCGGGACGAAGGAAAGTTCTTAGCATGTCTATAAAATCTCTCATTGTGTGGTAACATTTGCTCTGTTTCTACTCTTAGCAATATTAATTTTGGTGGTGGTGGTTTGGAAACTTTTCCTCTTTCTCTCTCAGACCTCTGAGCATGGAAGGTACCTGAGGTCTGTTCCCTGTTGGAGCAGAGACCTGCATAAGAGAGTCTTCAGATTTGTGGGTGTCTTTTGTTCAGTTGGTGGAGTTATTCTGCACTTTGTTTTAGTGTAATTCGTAAACTGAAGAAAAATAAAGTCAGAACATTCTTTTTCCTTCCTCTCTGGAAGAACAGCTTCTTCCATGCAAGTATTAATGTATTAAAAGATATTTGCTGGCCTAGTTAGCCTGAAAAAATAATTTCATCAGGCACAAAAGGAATACATAGAAAGAAAAGCAACTGTCTGGCCTAACTACAGGCACTAATGATTGCTATTTATAACTATGAAACACAATTACAAGCTGAAAATGTTCTACTAGAAGCCTTAAGTGCTTGCTAGATGTTGCTGTGCTAAGAGTTTCCCTTTTTATCTGTATTCCTTAGTAAAATATATGTTATATATGAGAAAAATTCAGTACAAGATTTCATTCATGATCAAGATTTCTGGTAATGGAAACAGTGTTTAATGGCGTGCTCAAAATTAATGTTATATTACTGAAAGGTTAAAAAACCAAGATTGTCTCACTGTCATATTCACAGAGCTGGTTGTTTTAATTGTTTTATTCAAAAGATTTCAAATCACAGGACTGTCCTGAGCATGCTAGAAATACTCATTTTTGAAGAGTTGTATTAGTGGTTTCCTTATGAGGTTAAATATTTATTGCCTTGGTTGGCTTTGTATTTTTCCCAAAGATATTTGTATTTGTTTGGGAAGCAGGAGTGCCTGTATGTGATCCTGTTTACTCCATTGAGACAGCTTTGATTTTGCTTCCCAAAATGAGAAAGTGGAAGACTGTAGCAGCAACTAAGTATGGATAACATTTAATATATTGCTGTTGGTCTTCGCTATACCCATGTCAAAACTATGTGAAAATGTCAGTGTGTTCTCTTCCCTTCATTTTCCCTTCCTGCTTTCCTGAACTGTACAGTAGTTTCTCATATTTTACACCACTTTTGTGCTCCCTGAATATGTTCTTTCCACTCTAGTCTGAGAATCTTATCTTGATCTCTGACTGTACTGATACAGCAGTTTACATACTTTGTCCTCATGGCATTTGAGAAACAGCTTTCTATTATCTTAATCAAAGTTTCAAACCACATGAATGTACTAAAAGTATGAAGAATTGAATTTCTACTGCATGCTGTTTTTACTGGAATTTGTTTATAATCTGAATCAATTTATTATACCACTGATTAAAATCACTGTAAAGAAATGAGGCATGGCTTGTGGAGTTTGACTGATGGAGTTGTAGGCCTATTTTGGCCAGCTATTTAATCATATATAATCCATGCAAAACAAATTTTAAACTAATTTAGAGTGTGTTGTGCTGCCAGGCCAACTGGACTGTTTTCCGTGTGCTGTGCAGTTGTGTGGGGGCACAGTTTGAATGCACCTCAAAGTATTAACATGGGAGATTGAATTGCATCCACTAAGAGCATGGAAATTTTTATCTGTGCCAGGTCACGGTTGTGGCCCCCACAGAACTGGGATTTATTCAAATACTTTATAGACATACAGTGTATAATTAGATAGATTTTGTGAAATCTGTTTTCTTATTCTGCTGTAAGATTATGCACTATTATGGCTGCAAGTATTAGAAATGAACTGAGGAATTTTGTAAAGCTGTCAGAATGAACTTTGAGATCTTGTTTTCAGCTGCATTCAGCACTGCTACTGCACATATGATGCCTCTCTTTTGATTTTAACAGTGCCCAGCTACAGCAATTAATTTTTCTTTGTGTTCCAGAGGGAGATGTCCGTTCTCCTGAACTTATACCAGAGCATGGCAAACGCCCATGTGCTTGCCAAACATTCAGACACCCCCCTGGAAGAGTTACCGTGGACAGAGCTTTGTGCACTCTTGTGTGAGAATGTTGAAGCCCTGATCCTGAACTTCCACAAGGCTAAGGAGAGGGTGAGTGTCCCCAGGCATCAGCTGCCTCTGCTGAGCTCTGTGACATTTGTGCACGCTGCAGTCTCGTTAAAAAGGAGTGATAGTCATCCCCCCAAGAGGATTTGGACATTAACAAATGAACACCTTTAATTATGGCTGGTGCACTGCTCAGTTTGCGGCTGCTGCTGTGAGCATTTAGATGTGACCGGAGTGTGCATCAAGTCTCTCAGCTCCACCTTCTGTACAGGACACTCTGAAAGGACTATCTGATACTAGCCACAGGGACCTAATTAAAAGATAATAAATTCATCTTACTGATGAAGAAATTCACAGAATGTAGTAATTTACAGTCATAAAGCAAGTCTTTATTTTATCACAATCCATAAGCAAAATACACTCTCTCCAGGAATATCATCTTTAAATTATGTGTTTATGATGCAGATGTACTATTTGAAAGAATGCCAGTGTGGGGTTTTTGTTTAATTGTAGTTTTTGGATTATGGCATTTTTATTCAGAAACACAATAGAAATACCTGTTATAAAACATTTATCAGTATTTGTGTGAAGGAGGAGCTGTACTTTTCTAAGTGATATTAATGCAAGTGAGCTTACCTGGCCTTTCTTCCAGCAAACTTTGTTTTTTAGGGAAAAAAAAACAAAAAACTTTTTAAATAGGTCAGCTGGCTCCAGAGATTAAGGTAAGAGTGGCTAAGCCACTCTTCAGGATTTCACTTTGTTTTCTGGTTTATTTATCTTTTTAAGTAGAAGAGGAAAGGGAGAAGGAAAGATTAAAAGGGAAGGAGATGGAAATTGTTGGCAGTGTTTGTGGGGCTTGTGTCTTATTGTGTTTGATTTTAAATTAAGCCTTGTTACTGAGACTGGTTGTGAGGTCTCTAGGGCTCTTCTCAGGTTCTTAGCAGCTTTTCTGGGATTTTAGACTGTGTTGTCCAAAACTTTTTTCCCTACAGTTCAGTGTTGTCTTGCTGATATTTTCTAGTTACAAAGTGCAGGTGTGTGCATTTGGAGATCATTGTTAGCTTGGTTCATTCCTCCATTTAATTTGCATGGGAGGTACAGTGTTAAACCACAAGAGTGAATCCCTTCATGCTTGTTGAAAACAGATCATAAACTTATGAACTACTTGTAAGGAAAATATTCTCTATGTTTTCCCTGAAATTGTTTAAAAACTAATAATAATCTGGAATGTCTTGGCTTTTCAACAAAAAAAAACAACCCAAAAAAACTGCCAAAAAAACAACAAAAAAACCCCTAACCAAACAAAACCAAAAACCCCAACAAAATAAAGCCCCCCAAAAACCCCCAAACAAAACAAAAAAATAAATGTTGTTTTTTAATTTTTGTTTGCAATCATCACAAATTTCTAAATTTCTATATGCTTGGATTACTAATTTACTAATATACTAAAATTTAATACAATTGTTTAAAAAATGTTTGAAGTGTCTGGTTCAGATTTCCTACAAAGAAGGTGACAAGTATCTGCAAGGTGGTAAAAGGATGGCAGAACCAAAACCAAATAAAATACTTTGTTTCAAAATATATTTCAGTTTTGTTTTGAGAACCAAGTAATTAATCTGCTATGAAAGAGTTTTACTTAGTTTTAATGAAAATTCTGAAGAAATTACAGTTTAGATTTTATGCTGAAATAGTCTGTGCTTGACTCAAAGTGAAAAGGAAAAAAATAATTTCTTCTTAAATGCTTGTCACACAGATATCTCAGTTAGAATATATTTGCAAGCACAAGACAGACACTGTGAATGACCTTCAGCAGAAGCAGGAGGATGCTTTTGAGAAAATGTCTGAACAGTTAAAAGCACAGGAACATTGCTGGCAAAAAGAAAAACAATATCTTGAACAGCATTACTCAAATATCCTTGCAGAGATTCATGCAAGAGCACAGGTATGGTGCTGGGAACTTCTAATTTTTTGTATTGTAACATTTAATGGATTCTTTCAGGAGTTTAAGGCCCTTAGCAATTTAAGGTCATTTGGGAATATTAGTATATTTTTAAATTAAAAAAAAACCCAAACAACAAATCAACTCATCACTGTAATAATATTAACACCACTTAAAATAAGAAATAAATTACTTTATTGAAGCATTTGTTGAAGAGAATTTGGTTCACAGCTTCAGCTGAGAAGCCTGATTTCATCTACAGTGGGTAGTATTTTTTTTCTGAGAATGCTAAAGCTGTAAGATCGGATTTCCTTTTTTCAAGAATTACTGAGGGCAGCAGCTACTTTTTCAGCATCATCATTTGCAGAGATGGTGTGGAGTAATAATAATGTGGTTACCTGTGGATAAATTTAATTACATATGTACTGACCCTAAGAAGAGTGGTAGATTTCAACTTTATTGATATGTCCTAGGGTGATGTTTTATTGTATGCTTTATTGATATGTCCTAGGGTGATGTTATGATGCTTGTATCCCCAGTTGTGTGTTCTGTTTATGCTTGATATTATGTTCTGTGCTTTCAGAACTGAGTCTGAAAGCGAAGGTTTCTTTTGTCTTGTTATCAGCTGGCTCACCTCTCCCCATGGTCTGCTGTCTAGGAGAGGCTTTGCTTGCTTGCTCTTGCTCCTGCTTTTGCTTTTGCCTTTGCTTTTGCTTATTAGTTAGTTTAGCTAAGCAGTCCAATTTTTTTTTCCCTGGACTGTTTTCTTTCCCTCTCCTGAATATCACTCCAACCTGCTCCGGACTGGGACCTGGGAAACACTGAGAAACCCCAGGAGCCTGCATTTGGTGATCTGCAGCAGCCATCCCCAGTGTCGGAGACCGAGAACTGGGCGACCACGCCCAGAAGACACTTTCTGGATTTGTCATCTCTTCAGAGTGGTGAAAGAGTTTTTGTCATCTGGTGTTGTTAATAATTTTTTTTCTTTTTTGTGCTGGGGAGTGTCTTGTTTGTTAAATAAACAGGTTTTTTTCCCACTTCTCTTTGAGGAAATTCTTCCCGAACCAGGTTGGGGCAAGGGGCCATGGGGGTTTTCTTTCTGGAGCTCCTTCCAGAGGTTTTCTCCCGAATTTGCCCTAAACCAGAACATGATACTACAGTGAGAAGTGGTTTTAAAGTGTGAAACTGCCACTGCTTGTTAGATGAGTTATTTGCAATCCAAAATGTTACCTGTTATTCCACAACCACAATTTCCTGTCTTTACCATCACATTTCTTCACACCTGTTTCAATTAGAGCATTGTGAATAAAGGAAATAGATGTCCCTTGTTATTTGTGAGTTGCTGCAACTTACTTCACAGAATAATGTTGTAGTTGATGCAGATTTCAGGACTGGAAGTCTTTGCATGCTGAAAAATTTAATCTGTCTAGCTTCATGTTCCAGCCTTCCTTACCTTTTTTCTCTCACTTATGCTGGCTTTCTGCTTGGTAGAGCAGTGCTCTCCCTGAAATTGGAGGTTGTTACTACTATTGTTAAGTCAACTCATAAAACTGTATTGTGGGCAGACAAGCGGTGTTGGACCTTCTGTGAGCTGTCACTGTATTGGTGGATTGTTGTTAGAAATCAGGAGTCCAATTTGCAGTTGATGATCCTGTAAATTTCCCTCCTATCATTGTTTTGGTTTCATATATCTGATTCTGTAATAGTTTACTAGAAGGAGACACTTTCATCACCATCATTACTAAGAATATTTGACTCCTGTAATGCATCATTTGAGTGGCAAAATGAAGAATTTTCTTCTTGCTCTCATCTAGGTAAAAACAATCTAGTTAATATTTCTTCCTTTTATTTTTTGGTTTGTTTCTGTCACAGGAATGTGAAGAAACAGTGCAGAAAAACAGGCAAAAACTGTATGGTCTTGAACAAATCCGTGAGAAACTGGCCCACGAAAACTATTCCATGACAAACACATTATCAAATGCTTACAAGGCACGCTCATCCCTGCTGGCAGCCTGTGCACTGCTGTCAGGGGCCCTGTGTCCTCTCTACAGCAGACTGGGTGCTGTGTCTTGCCAAAGAGACATTCTCCAGGAGCAGGTGAAGCACCACAGATTATTGAACCAGAAGATCATCAGCCTCCTTTATGCTCTCCCTACTAATGTGGGAAACAGCCAAGTCGAAGGCAGGCTGGAGCAGAGAAGAGCCAAGAACCTGGTTTACATCTTCCGAAGAGCCGTGATTGCAGTTCTGGCTGCTAACAGGCTGAGGGCTCTGGCCCAATATTCTTGCACCTTTTTTGTCTGGACAGATGGCTCCAGAGGATGCACTGGAATTCAAGTTTGTGTGGGAGAATCCAGAGGCAGGCATATGTCACGTAAGTGAAATGTGCTTATGACAAATTATATGGTTAAGGAATAACAAAGAGCAAGATTATTATTATTATTGTTGGGGCATAAAGACATATTTAATGACATTTGGACAAATATTATTTATGGATTTATGTTTCTTATGTTGCTTGACAAATGTATTTCACTCTAAGAGGAAATGCCTAGTTTTATGTTAAGCATTGCAGGTAAAATTGCAATTATGCACATGAATTTAACGCTATCTGATATTTTTCATATTTGTGTTATGAATTTCAGAACTAGGTGCTACAGTATCTTTTCTGTGGTAAATATCTTGCAGTGTTCCTAAATTATTAACCATCACCTTTTCTTTTTTTTTTTTTTTTTTTTAGAAAAGGTATTTCCTTTTCTTTTTAAAATAATTTTTAATATTTATTTCCTAATAAAACCCACAAAAATGGCTTTCTGATTCAGGTAAAATATTAGCATAGGATTTTGAATTTTTCTTTAGAGACTATGTCTACTTGCCTCTTTCTGTTGCCAGATCAGTTTATACTTCCCTCTGCAAGGACAAACGGTATCAAAAATGTTTTGCAAATTAGAAGATTAATCTACTTTTTTTTTTAGTAATTCTGGAAGCATGCTTAAAGTGGTCTAAATTGTCTTGACTAATTTGTTGTTTATATGCTTATTTTTGGTTAATTTCTCAAAGAGCTTGAGTGTGCCATATCTTAGTGATTCACTTATCCTGCTAGCTGCAATTCTGTTTCCCAGGTTTTGAAGAGGAAGGAGTTGACTGCATTGAAGCACTTGACTGGTTAACTAGCTCTAACCTCTATACTGTAATAATCAGCTCCATCTCTGAACTGGAGGATGTTCTGAGCACACAAGGTAATTTTAACACTGTATTGTTGTAGCAGAAATATATTAAAAATAAGTAAGTAAGGGTGGTCATATAATTTCTATTTTTATGATTTTATCTAAACTATTCTGCGTCATAGCTCTGAAGAGATATTTCTGAATATTATGATAGACACCTTTGACGAGAGGTTATATCCTGAGCTAGTCAATGCAAATTTTAGTGGGGCTGTTTCCCTGAAGGAGTAATTTTATTGCAGGGTAAAATAATAACCGTCTTCTACAATCTCTGAATCATCACATCTCTGTACTATTGGAACAGATTCATTTTCTTTAACAGCTGATAGGATATTTTATATATATTTTATAGCCATGGAAGCAGAAGGCTGGAGAGTGTTTCTAGAGCTTATTTACAGTGAGAACTGATACAGGCTTCCTTGATTCATCTGCATTGCTGCCATCCCTGGTTCTTTATTAATCTCTAGTTTCAGAATCCCCACAATTTTGTCACAGAAAAAAAGGCTATTAGAAGAGGGATGATTATGTGAATAAAGGGAACTAGCAGGAGAAAGACAAAGTGATGCATTTTCCAGAAGGCTAAATACTAAATTGGTATAAAAGTTGTCATTGCATCAAATGTGCTTAGATGCAGTTTCAGGCACTTTTTTCTTTGATCATGCTGTTTTCAATAAATTGAATTAATATCCTTAAAAAGCAAAGTTTGAACAGTGTTTCAGATTTAGTATTCTGTTTTTCAGAATATTTACAGGTTCCATCCTGTATAAATGAAAAAGTACATGATATTACAAGAAATGGGAAGTAATAACCTGTTTGATGTTTTCTTTTTGTTGCTGTTTCTCAAAGATGTGCACTCCTGGCTTTCTGGACACTCACTCATCAGTGCAGCCAGGAACTGCTTTGCAAAACTGATGGACAGCCTGAGCATACTGATGGAGACAGTTCAGGGGAAACCTTGTGGGTGCAGAGCTTACCTGGAGAGGGACTCCCTGATACAAAGGCTGGCTCGTGGGCTCCACAGAGTAAATGCCCAGGCCCTGGAAGCTGGATTGTATGACAGACTGCCCAGCACAGTAAGCAGATTTACAGTTCTCTTTCATGGAAACAGAAGGTTTACAGCAGCAGTGAAGCTCCCTTGATAGCACCATTTAGTCCATGACAATGAAGTACCACTATATGGACACTCAGAAGTTGATTTGTCACACATTAGGGTGTGAATAGGTCTTCTCTTTTATTGACAGAGAATTTTTGGAGGAGGTTTAGTGTATCCAAATAAAAGATTTTTTTTTCAAGGTCTATCAGATCTGCATTAGCTTATAAGAGCAAATTTGCTTCTCGCTTGATGTAAATGTTAAGGATGCTTTTTATTATGATTTTCTACTTTCTCGTGTTTACCATCCTTTCTTTCAGTAAAGATAGCCTTCTTCCCTTTAACCAAAATGAAAGGATAAATTCTTTCTCCAATAATCTTTTATTGGAGACTTTAGGTGAAAATAGTACTTCTATGTAAACAGAATTTGCAGTAGCCTTTGGTAGGGTTGGTAGGTGACAGGTTCATACTTTTGCCCTTGTGTATGTCTTTTAGAGGTGGAGGAAAAAAAATGATAGTTTTGTCTTCATTTTCTTGGGTCTTAAATATGATTTATTGCTGACATAGCAGATTTTATAGCCCATCAACTTTTTTTGTTTGCTGACAGAGAAACATAGCAATCTTGCAGCAAGAAATATTTGAATTTTCACGAAGGCTTCATGCAGCAGAAGTAGAGTCCCGCTCACTGCACCTGCAGCTTGCAGAATGCAGATGGGCTCTCAGTGAGATGCAAAAAGATGCTGAAAAGGCCCACAGTCTGCAGGAGCAATTAAATGAACTTCAGCATGTAAGTGCATTTGATTTGGAGGCTCTCTTGCTTCAAAGAGATTCTCCTTTCTACACATTTTTGATTTGTGTCCTTTTGGAAAACAAGCATAAAATTGATTTACTTTCAACAGACTTTTGCAGAAACCTTGCCTTGTAAATATCACTAAACTAGAAGACAGATGTATTTAGAAAGACCCCTTTTCCACTGGAGTTTCCTTTTGATTTGTAGAAGGAGGTATCCTATATAAATTGCGGTTTGGTGTTCATCAGTCCAGGTTCTCCCATTTGTTGGAAATGTTGTGATGGTTTATGTATCCTAAAAGAAGATTTCACTTCAACAGAGTAAAGTCAGCTGGAATGAGGGTATTCAATAAGAATGTTAATGAGAAGTTCATGAAATATAAATATAGCAGTTTAAACTCTGTATGGATGTTGATGAATGTTATAATAAGTACAATACAAATTTTAGTAGGTCTGTTTCCCTGAAGAAGTAACTTTATTGGGGGGGTGGGGGGGAAAGCCTTTTCCTATGTTCTCGGTAACACAAATGAACAAAATTCTCCTGAGTCTTTTACTGTTGCTGATTAACTTACTGAAACATTGTGGGTTCCCTAACCTGAAGCCTAGTTGGTAGAAGCTGGCAATGTGTCCCAATCCAAACAGTTCCAAGCAGATAATATCTGCTAGATGATGTCTCACTCATTGTCCTTCCTGTTCCTATCTAATAAAATGGATTTTTTTTTTTACTCAAAAATATCTAATCATCTTCAGTTCTGTTCTCAACAGGTTTTATTCCCTTAGTGCTTTGGGACAATTAGATGAAAATTTTATCACATTTTACTATCACATTTTAGATTGTAGTTGAAATACAGATAATGATTTTCCTTGAAGAATTATTTCTTCTTTCTGGAACAGTTTTTGGAGAAGAACAATCCACAAAAGTGTTTACAATGATTAATAAGCTATCCACTAAAATTTTGATCATTGATCTGCATATTTTTGCTTCTAAATATTGAGGTTTTGCATCCTAGGGTCCTAATTTGAATAGAACAATGAATGCCAAGACTTTACATGAATGTTCTTTATTAAAAAGACAGTAATTAACTGGTCTTCCATCTTACTGTTCTGTGATCTGTCTTCATGTTAAAAAACCCTCAATACTAATCCTAAGCATGCATTTGTTTTAAAATTTTGTATGTTTGCAAGTGGAACTTACTCAGTGGTAGGGAAACCACTGAATATAGTTACAGAATCAGGCACAACTTGTTTTTCTTTCCAGAAATTCAACCAAGACAATATACATGAGGAGTTAGATTATGCTTTGCAGCGTGAGCAGCAGGCAAGATCGCTTTTACAAGAACACCAGCGACGGCTTCAGGAGCTGAGTAATAGACTGGAATTGCACTCATTTGCCAGCCCAGATAGAAGCCAAGTCGCTGATGTATCTCTGCTGGTAAGCCTATTCTTCTGGAACAGTCAATAGAATTTTACCTTTTGTTAAATAAGCCAAATAGTACAGTCCTTGTGAAAATAAAGTAATGAGTAAATACACATACACTACTCAGTCTGATGGAATTTTAGGCTACTGAGAAAACACTTCAAAGACTCCTTTTTTTTTTTTTTAAGCTATCTATGTTTTATTTTTAACAATTAGAGAAAAAGTCTTCAGTGGGTGTTTGTGTTGGGTTTTTTGCCTACAATAATTTTGTTTTCTAAAACACATTTATACATAGCAAATATACTAAAAACTAGGGGTTTCTAAATCAGTAATGCTTTTTATAGGTAATTCATAAAACCTTAGTATGCAGTGGTCCAAATCTACTTCACAATCAATTTGTCTTCCATGTTGGTCAGTAGGCAGTGGCATAAAGTGAAGTTTATTTGGGCTAAAGAGTAACTCTGCTCTCTGTCTGCTGGCAGAACCTCCCTAATGCAACGGAGCAGCTGAGGAGCAGAGACCAGGTTCTGTATCACCAGAAAAGACTCCTGGAAGACACGGAGCAGGACCAGCAGCAGCTTCAGGAGACTCTTGAGGAGGCGGAACCTGCCCTCAAACTGGGAGTAAAGTGAGCACTGGGGCCTGGGGGATGTCACTTAAAGTGAATAAAAATTTAAATTCCTACTTCCAGGGCAGGGTTTTAGCCCTGTACAGTGTAAGGTTAGAAGAGAAAAGTACATATCCCTCTTTTATTTTTAAATTCAGGGATAGTCTTCTAAAAACAAAAATGTTAGTTCAAAATACTAGGTCATACATTTTATGCAGTTATCCCATAATAGTGCACCAAATTCTGGGTGCTGAAATAACTAGCAAACAAAATACCTGTGCTTTCTTACTGCTCTGACAACATGTCTTTGGCAGATCCTTAAAGTTTTGTTTACTTAAGAAAAGATTGTTTGTTCACCGTGTTCCCACACCATCTTTTTGTAGACAGATACAATTTCTTTATAGTAAATACAGAAGCATCAGATAGGGGACAGATCTTTGCCACCAAGGGTACTGAAACCCATTTTGGACCTAGCCTTTCCTGTGGTACAAGATAGATATTCCTGCTGATTTCAGGGAGTTTTGGATTTAGCCCTAATCCCCACACCACTACATGATGACCTAGAGTAAAAGGAAAGGCTCAGGCACTGGTCTTGAAAAGTGAAAAGGAGCCCCCTTGACTCAAAGGAGGTTATTGCTAAGCTATTTTTACACCATGTGAAAAATTAAATCTTTGCAGATTTTGTTTTCTAATACTTATCATAGCATGAAATATGTATTATGAATATTGTTGTTCCATGGCTAGGATCTAAAAAAATTTAGTTAATTAAAATTTCTCATCATACCTGGGATCATTCAACCCCTGAAGAGCAACATCTGAGAAGCTTTAAGGGTTTTATGCACCAGAGAAATAATGCAATTTGCATAGTCCTCAATGAAATGTTTAACAAGCTAATTAAAATTATCAGATCATACCAAATGATGGTAGGATTTGATCAAAGCAGGTGTCACTTGCAGAAGGATTTGTTCTAGAAAGCTTTCTGTTTTCATCCTGCCCCAATCTATTTTGGGCATTTCAGTAAAGAGCATTCCTTATGGCCATACATATATCCAGTAAAGGTTATTTTAATGTGAAGTGACTTTAAAACTGGAATTGTTTCCCTGTATAGAGCAGCTGAATGTCAACCAAGAAAGCTACCCTTCCCTTCATTATTATAGCAACTCTTCACAACAAATAGGGGTTTTTTCTCCTTTTGGAACATATAAACAAAGCAGATGAAATAAACAGAATCTGTCTGTGTTTTCCAATACAAGAATATAATACCACCCTGCTAGAGACTTTTTATGACCTCTATATCTAAGCCATGATACTTGTTCATTAATAGACCTATAATTACATCTACTTGAATTGCTTATCCTCAACAGAAGCAGCTTTCATATGGAAATGCACCAAATAGTGGCACATTAAGTATTTTTAGGGTTTGCATTGGAGATATGAAAAAGAGAGAAAATCCAAACAGTTTATAACTGTTATAATAATCAACAATTATTTTACAAGACATGACATCTATAAAGTAGCAGAAGATTAATTTCTACATTGGTAGAGCTTCAGTTCCATAAAGTTACTCCATTATTTTGTTTTGGTTTGTTTTTTTTTCTTTTATAATAGAGACAAAGAGTTGCTCATCAACCATATGAAAGCTGTGGAAGACGCCCTGAATGAGGTAAGAATTGGAAGTGTTGCCTCTGATTTGTGTTTCCAAACATGCCAAAGCCTTAGAACTGCTTCTTATCAGGGGAAGAGAGAAGTTAATGTAAAGCAACTTCCTTACTGTTGAAGTTTCCCTGCTCAACTTCTTCCATCTTAATAAACCACAGTGAAAGAAAAGGCAAGTTTTTAGTACACACGCAACTTGTTCTAAATGTATAAGTTATGCCAAAATTCACTTTCCTCCCCTCACTGAGCATTATTTCTGGTTGACAAGTGAAGACTAATGGAACACACAAATTTTATGGTTAATCCTCTACTGAATAATGAGAGGTCACGTACTTGGTGGCCATATTTGGCTTTGTGTCTGCTCCTTTAACCTATGAAACATCATAAATAGGAAAAGGCAGGAAATCATAACCTTTGGACAGAAACTAATGTGGTACTTTTTAAAATCATATTTTAAACTTAATAGTAATCTCAGGTTTTCCTTCTGACTTATACAATTGTGCCTTGGTATAGGATTATTTGAAGGTCCAATAAAGATGTACATATTAATTATTTAGGAGAAAGGACTATTTTCAACTTTAGCTCTAATGGCAGATGGTTTCATAACTGTTTTTAATCAAGAGCAGCATAGAGCTAAAGAAGTGTTTTCATTACCTTGGAGTGTTGATTTCCCTTACTACATCTTTAATTCCTAGCAACATGGGATTCTTTATTTTAGTTTCTGCATTCACCAAAACTGTTGTTAATTATATTTTCAGATATCTTTTTCAAGTCTCTTTCCTTTAATGTTCATAGAAAATGACAGAACCTAAACTGCGTGTTTCACCTATAGCAAACCGTGCTGATAGAAAATTTCCTTTGTGCCACCACCATCTTCATACTGGCTTCTTTCAAACTTTGGAAGTGAATGTCATGCAGCAACTGCCGTGTTTTTACAGTAATACATATGTGCCATGTCCTTGGACTTTCTCTTTTCTGACCAGGGCAAGGTGCTTTTTTTATTTTCTTGGTAGCATTCTCTCCCAGCACTGTGAGTTAGAGATTTATTTGCAATGAAAATTCAATCAGTTGTACTTTATTCATGGATGTTAGGTTCAGTGATCAATGCAAGTCTACTCAAGGGGCTCAAGGGGACCCAGTTCATCCCAGCTGGTGTGTCTGAAGGAGAATTACCACTGATGCTGGGTTTTTCCCTTTAGGCCAAAGAGGAGGCCGTGGCAGGAGCTGCAGCAGCCACGCCGCTCCCCAGCCTGCAGCTGGAGACCCTTTCAGAGGAAGCAGTGAGGGGCAAGCCAGAGGCTTTGTCATTCCAGGTTAGAGTCTAAAACTAATCCTGTTTCATTTTTTGTGTTTTAATTTTCTTTCATTTTTGGCATCTGAGACACAACAGGCAGATAGACTTCTCTGAGCATGTGGAGAGCAAAAAGCTTCAAAACAATTACAGTCAACAGCAGAAAGACAATTTCCATGTATACTCTTGCACATGGTATTTCAGCAATGATGGTAACTTTTAATCTTGCAGTTACAGTGCTAAATAACTGATGGGAATACAAACATGGACAGAAGTATATGTACCTGAAAATTAATATCCCTCTATCTCCCTCTCTTTTTTCCCATTAATATACACAAGACTAATTAAAAAAAAAAAACAAACCAAAAATACAAACAAAACTAAAACCAAGTAAGGTTCCCACAAAAAACCAAAACCAACCAAATAAAAAATACAAGATTTTCATACTCATTTTTGGTCAGTATCAGATTTTTTCAACTCACATATCTAGAATCAATTATGGGGTTTTGAGCATTCCTCATTTAAAAGAAACTGATATTTAGAATGTTTAATATAGAAGCTATTTTGCTCATGTAGCTTCTATATAAATATAATTATTATATTTATTATATTAATTAATTATAAATATTATTCATATTATATATAAATACTGATTTTGTTAGGACAAAACAGTAAGTAGGAAAAAAGATAAATTAACAGAAAATGTGCCATATTTTCAGCTCTAAACATAGATTCAGTGCAATGCCTCCTCATTGTTTTTAAGTTTGATGTCTTCTGCAGAAACTATCCATTAGTCTTTATAGCTGTGCAGAATATATTAGTGCCAAGACAGATTTTTTTTCCCAATGAAAGAACAAAAGGCAGTGAGTACATATTTCTTTCATTGTACTTCTCTGTCTGAAGAGCAGGTAATCAAGTAAATTGCAAGAATCTTAGACAAAATAAGTATTTCATACAGTGTGTAAGTTTCTGCAGTAATGCCTTACAATTTGTTCTAGATTTTCTGTTCTAATGTAGTATAAAATTGCAGGATCAGGGTCACAAAATCAAACATTCAAGAAAGGCAGATTCTAAGCTGAAAAATTCTCACTGTTGCTCTCTTGCATGCATACATGCCTGATAACGATATAAATTATGTATGTATTATCGTGTTTCTGCACTAAAAGATGGAAATACGGAATATGCAATACTTTGAGATTCCCATGAAGCTTAATTAGCACAGATGAACTTTTCCATCAAAGGGTAGAATTACAAATGTTTTCCCAGTACAGTGATCCATTTTAGAGCTGCACAAAAGGTTCCATGTGTGGCATCTTTTCACAGGAGGCATTGTGACAATCATCAGGTTTTAAATCCTGCTTTTCTAATTTGGTAGTGGATGCTGCTTCTTTTTTCTTTTTATCCCATCCCAACTCCCATTCTTTTTGACCTCACAATGATTGCAGAAGGATCTGCAGCCTGTTCCCTCTTTCTCTCCAGAAGAGAATCAGAAATACAAAAGGTTGCCTTTCATATTTGCACAAAGTGCTTGTGGTATAACTAACAAAGTAGAATACGTGCTGGGGAGTTTGCTGCTGGGGCAGACTGGTGAAGTTCTTGTTCACTTGGCAGCCTCAGGTGCACTTGGTAAGTCAGGACATACACAAACAGCACCAATGGCTCACAGTCTGTGTCACTGTGAACTTTGTTTTCTCCATCCCTTTTCCTCTTTCTCCCCTTCCCCATCTCTCTTTCCCCCTTTTCCCTCTCTCTCTCTTCTGCCCTCATCTCTAGTTACTGTTTGATTCCTTTCCAAGCTCATTATTGAGGTTTTATTATGAAATTTACCTTTTATAGACAGAGGTCACCTAATGGATTTTAGTTTTACTTTATGCCAAACTGTATGAAGGGCAATCCTGCAATCTTGAGTAAGGTAAGGAGTTAGGAATCACTTTAGGAGCACTTGTCATTAAAAGCAGTGGAGTTGTTTGCAGGCACATCCTCTAGAATTGCCTTAGTTAGTCTGTGGTGAGCACAATTCAATTAAAGGCCTTATAATCTGCAAGAATCCTCTTTCAGAACTAGAACCACAGCACCAAGACATTTTGTAGATTCTTTCTGATGACAAAAGATGTGATATGGGTTAGTTTGGCACTGCTGGTTCCTAGAAACCATAATGAAATAATCTGACTGAATTTAGCAGTGTCAACAACTATTCTGAAAATCAGCAATGAGAAATCAAGGAAAGAAAAAACTACAAACATCATTGTCTTGGTTCGACAAGACAGGAGTCTGTGGAAGAGGGCAAAGCCTCCTGTGCAATGGAGAACGGCAAACCCCCCTCCCTCTGAATTACCAGGATCTTTAAATTAAAAGGCTCTCAGGCAAAGATGTGGGAATGGGAGTAACAATTCTTTACTAGGAGAAAACTAGACAACAATTTAAAAAGGCAAATGCAATCGGTACAAACAAAACCAGTGAGAAAGTCCAGAACCTGAGGAGTCGGGGTGCCCGTAGCAGTTCTGCTGGGACAATTGATCCCCTTGCAATGGTTGATGAGTTGCAGCTGAAGTGGTGATCTTTAGAAGGGTATAGTTTTCCTCTGAAGATCTGGTGGCAGTGGGGCCGGTCTTCCTCTGCGCCGTGGTTGCCTCTGAGCTCCGCTGCCGTCGCCTCAGCGCGCTCCGGCTGCTTCGCTGCGAGTGCCGCCGAAGAGAGCTGCTTCTCTGGCAATCCCGTGAAGAGAGAGAGCCAGCTGCCTCTCTCCCCAAAAGCTACCCCTTTAAACCATAATAGAGTGCTTGGCTTCCCCCTCTGGGTGGGACCCCTCACAATAGGATGATGTTACATTTACCAGCCTGGCAGTGAGTCAGTCAATAGTGTATAAACAAACCATTGCCTCTACGGGGCAAACCATTGTCTCTGAGAGAGATAACAAAAACCTGTCCAACCGGTTTGCCTTCAACAGATGGCAAATGGAATACAAGCTTATCTTACAACCCAGGACAATCATTGTAAATCAGTTTGTGGTAGTAAGCTGATTTTTGTCTGTATCACAAGTTTACATTCAAAAGACCAGTGTCATACTGTCTGAAGAGGAAAATTATCACAAATAAAATGTGATTAACCATTGTAAAGAAGATCAATAATTTCAACAATTAGTTGAGACAACTTGAGATACATATAAAGTTACCAGTACTGCCAAATCAGCTGTGCTCTCTTGTTCTGCTAATTTTATCATCAATCCAAACAATATGACGAAATTGGGACATTCTTCCACTGCACACATGGAAATAGTTACATTTTTCCAATTATAGTGCAATCAGATAATTGTTTGCAGAGTTCTGTAGGTTTGTGATGTATCTTTTGTTACTACCTTTTTTTTCTTTCTTTCTTTTTTTTTTTTTTCCTGTGGAGTGGAAGGATTAATAAATTGACTCATCTTGGAAGTGTGAACATTAGCCTGAAACTGTGTGGTAATTTTTTGTGAACAGAAATTGAACCTGAAATAAAATGAAAAAATTGTATCAAGAGATCAGTGCTGTACTGAATACTTGAAAACGTCTCATCAAAGCATCTTCTAACTAGGGTGTGGACTCATTCCCTACTCCTCAATGATATCAATATTCAATATTTTAGAAAAAATACAAAATCCAGCGTTAAATGTTTTTTGATGTTTATGTCCTGGCACTGACATTATGCTTACAATCTGTATTTGATCTCTTTGCTAAAAAGAAATGTTCTGTCTTCTGTAAAAAATTTGGAAGTGTGCTATTTGGCATTTAAGAGTAGCTTGCCTGGCACTAATGATTCCTTCTACTTTTATTTAAAGCACGTGCTTAGACATTTTATGGATCTCTACTCATTGGCAGCTTCCAAAGTTAAAGCATTAACATCAGGAAGAGAATCTTCACAGATTCACTTTGAACCCTTAATTGCTGAGCCTCTTACTCCTGCTGCTGATGGTAAGTCTGCTTTTCAAGCAATTTCAGTCACTTGGATGTGGGTTCCCAGACAGCATCTCCCTTCATGCTGCACAGCTTCAGTAGGCAAACACAGCAATACTTGATTGTAATGATAATGGAGAGCAATAAAATTAGTGCAAAGAGAAATGTTCTGAGACATTTTTCAAAAGAGAAAGGGGATGGTGAAACCTAATACAGGGATTGAAATTACTACTGTAAGTTTTCTTCCTACTGGTCGATGTTTCATTCTGAGTTTTTTGGTTTTAGTTCAGATTTGTTGCTTGATTGGTTGGATTTTTTTTTCTTTTTTTTCTTTTTTTTTTTTTGTTTTTTGTTTTTTTTTTTTTTTTTTTTTGCTTTTTGTTTTTTGTTTTTTGTTTTTTGTTTTGTTTTGGGGAGTGGTGGGTGGGTGGGTGTTAGTTTGGAGATTATTTTTATATTTCCTCCCTTCTTCCCTTCCTTCCCTTCCTTCCCTTCCTTCCCTCCCTTCCCTCCCTTCCCTCCCTTCCCTCCCTTCCCTCCTTCCCTATCTCCTCCCTACCTCTTTCCTTCTCTTTTTTCTTTTTCCTTCTCTTTCCTTCTCTTTCCTTCTCTTTCTTTCTCTTTCTTTCTCTTTCATTCTCTTTCTTTATTTTTATATATTTTGGGTTTTTTTAACCAAAGCATTTTCCTTTCTTTCTGTTATAAATCATTAACTTTTCTGTAATAGCCTGTCTCTGTAGCCTAAACCCCTTCGGTTCTGCCCATTTCCTTGCTTTTTAACATTTACTTTCTTTGAACAGAATCCTTGCAAGTTCACTTTTCCCCCGAAGCAGCTGGTTCCCCTCCTGCTGGTGCTGCTCCTTCTGCTCCTGATGGTAAGTCTGCTTTTCAAGAAATTATAGTTTCTTAGATGTAATTTTCCAGAGAGCATCTCCTTTCATGCTGCTCAGCTTCCATAGGTAAATACAACATTACTTGATTTTACACATATTGGAGCAATAAAAGTAGTGCTAACAGAAATGATCTGTGACTTTTCAAAAGAGAAAGGGGATGGTGAAAGATAAAACCGGGATTAAAATTACCTTTTTTTTTTTTTCCTCTATTGTTCCTGATTTGCTTAGGTTTTAGTTTGGGTTTTGTTTGTTGAATCTTTTGTTATTGGGTAGTAGTTGTGGTGGTTGGGTCGGTATTTTCATTTACAGTTTTTGATTTTTGTTATTATTGTTTTCCCTTCCCTTCCCTTCCCTTCCCTTCCCTTCCCTTCCCTTCCCTTCCCTTCCCTTCCCTTCCCTTCCCTTCCCTTCCCTTCCCTTCCCTTCCCTTCCCTTCCCTTCCCTTCCCTTCCCTTCCCTTCCCTTCCCTTCCCTTCCCTTCCCTTCCCTTCCCTTCCCTTCCCTTCCCTTCCCTTCCCTTCCCTTCCCTTCCCTCCTTCCTCTGCCTTACCTTTCCGTTTTTTTACTGAATTCTGTTTTCCTTTCTTACTCTTAGAAACTATGAACATCTCTGTAATGGCCTTTCTTTGCAACCATAACCCCTTCAGTTCTGTGCATTTCCTTGCTTTTTAAAATTTACTTCCTCCAAACAGAAGTTCAATTTCAACCCGAAACAACTGGATTGCCACGTCCTCCTCCTCCTCCTCCTCCTCCTCCTCCTCCTCCTCCTCCTCCTCCTCCTGCTGCTCCTGCTGCTCCTGCTCCTGATGGTAAGTCTCCTTTTCAAGCAATTATTGTCACTTGGATGTGGGGTTCTTGCTAGCATCTCCCTTCATGCTGCACTGCTTCTGTAGGCAAATACAATAATTTTAAGTGTAAACATAATTGAGCAATAAAAGTAGTGTTAACAGAAACATTCTGTAACTTTTCAGAAGAGAAAGGTGGATGATAGCAGAGGGATCAAAATTACTACAGTAATTTTTTTTTTCTATTGGAGCCCCTTTGCTTAGGTTTTTTAATTTTCCTTTGGTTTTGGTTGCTTGGTGAGTTGGATTTTTTGGTTATGAAGAGTGTTTGCTGTGGGGTGGGTGGGTGGTTTTGGGGTTTTTTTTTTTGGTATTCCTGTTTTTGTCTCCCTCCCTCCCTCCCTCCCTCCCTCCCTCCCTCCCTCCCTCCCTCCCTCCCTCCCTCCCTCCCTCCCTCCCTCCCTCCCTCCCTCCCTTCCTTCCTCCCTCCCTCCCTCCCTCCCTCCCCTTCTCTTCTTTCTCTTCCTTCTCTTTCCTCTTCTTTTTTTTAACAAAGGCTTTTTCCATTCTTTCTATTAGAAACCATTAACATTTTGTAATACCCTTTCCTTGCAATGATAACCATTCCAGTACTCTGCATTTACTTGCTTTTAAAATTTACTTTCTCCAAGCAGAACCTTTGCAAGTTCACTTTGAACCCAAAACTGGTGATACACCACCTGCTCCTGCTCCTGTTCCTGCTCCAGATGGTAAGTCTGCTTTTCAATGTTATAGGCTGGGGACAGTGTAACTGGACAGGGCTCAGGTGGAAAACGACCTGGGGGTGCTGGGAGCATAAGCCAGCAGTGTGCCCTGTACTCAGCAATGGTGAGGCTGCACCTTGAGTGTTGTGTCCAGTTCTGGGCCCTCAGTTTGGGAAGGACGTTGAGATGCTTGAGAGCGTCCAGAGGAGGCAACAAGGCTGGTGAGGGGCTGGGAACACAAGTCCTTTGAGGAATGACTGAGGAAGCTGGGGGTGTTTAGCCTGGAGAAAAGGAGACTCAGAGGTGACTTTATCACTCTCTACAACTCCCTGAGAGGTGGTCATAGTCACGTGAGGGTTGGTCTCTTTCTCCAGGCAGAACTGACAGAAACAGAGGACACAGTCTCAAGCTGCACCAAGGGAAATATGGGTTGGATATAAGGAAGAAGATTTTTATAGAAAGGGTGATAAAGTTCTGTAATGGCCTGCCCACGAGGTGATGAAGTCACCATTCCTGGATGTGTTTGAAAGAAGACTGGATGTGGCACGCAGTGCTATGTTTTAGTTGAGGTGTTAAGGCATGGGTTGGACTTGATGATCTTTAAGATTGTTTCCAACCCAGTCATTCTATGAATTCTGTGAATTCTGTGAATATTGTGGGGTTTTTTTATTGGCCCACATTTGCATGTGTATTTTTGAATTTTGCTTTGATTGGTTGGATTTTTTTTGGTTTTGTGGAGTAGCAGTAGTGGATGGGTGAGTGGGTTTTTGTTTTTTGACTTTTTAAATTATTTTTTCTTATTGTCTACCTTTTTCTTTTCTTCCAAAGGCTTCTTCCTTTTATTGTGTTATAAAGCATTAATGTTTTTTAATCATATTTTCTTGTAAATATAACCACGTCAGTTTTGTGCATTTCCTCGCTTTTTAAAAATTTACCTCCTCTGAAGTAAATTTACTATCTCTGAACATATATTTTTTGGGTTAGCGTTGCACCCAAAGCACCCTGTGTAGGTGCAAATACAAAGGCAAATACAGTAACAATTAATTGAAAACATAATGGAGCATTAAAATAGTGCAAACAGAAATGTTGTGATTATTTTTAAAGGAGAGAAAGGGGATGATGAAAGCTAAGACAGGGGTTTAAATTATTTCTGGAATGGTTTTTTCTATTGTCCCCTATTTCCTTGTGGTGGTTTGTTTTTGTTTTTTTGGTGTTTTTTTTTTTTTTTTTTTTAGTTTGGTTGCTTGTTTTGGATGCTTGGTTGCTTGTAGGTTTTTGGTTTTGGGGAGTGGTTGAGGTGAGTATATGGGTGTTTACTTTTAGATTTTTTTCCTTTTATTACATCTTTTCATTGTTTTCCTTCTTTTTTTTTTTTTTAAATAATAAAAGTGTTTTTCCTTTATTTCCACCATAAACCATTAACATTTTGTGACAGCCTTTTCTTTCAACCATAACCATTTCCAATCTGTGCATTTCCTTGGTTTTTAAATCTTACTTTTACTCAACAGCTATTTTTCAGCCTCATGTTTCACCCCAAGCAGCTGGTAGACCTATTGCTCCTTCTGCACCTGCACCTGCACCTGCACCTGCACCTCCTCCTGCTCCTGCTCCAGCTCCAGCTCCAGCTCCAGCTCCAGCTCCAGCTCCAGCTCCAGCTCCAGCTCCAGCTCCAGCTCCAGCTCCAGCTCCAGCTCCTGCTCCTGATGGTAAGTCTATTTTTCAAGCAATTATAGTCTCTTGGATGGGGGTTCCTAGGCAGCATCTCCCTCCATGCTGCACAGATTCTGTAGGCAAATACAATACTTGATTTTAAACATAATGGAGCAAATAAACTAGTGCAAACAGAAATGTTGTGATACTTTTTTCAGAAGAGAAAGGGGATGGTGAGTACTGCAATGTTTTTATTTTCTATTGGTCCCTATTTGCTTGGATATTTTTTATTTTATTTGATTTTATTTTAGATTTGGTTGCTTGGTTGGTTTAATTTTTTGGTTCTGGGAAGTGGTGAGGGTGGGTGGGTTTCTGGTTTTAAATTTTTTTCTTTTATTTTTTTCTTTCTATTTATATTTTTTAACTGAACACTTCTTCCTTTCATTATGTTATAAACCATTAACTGTTTTTAAAGGTATTTCCTTTCAACCATAACCATTTCAGTTCTTTGCATTTCCTTTTTATTAAAAAATTTACCTTCTTTGACGTAAATTTACTTTCTGTGAACAGGTACTTTTCAGCCTCTTTTTTCACTCCGAGCAGCAGGTAGACCCACTGCTCCTCCTTTTCCTGCTGATGGTAAGTCTGCATTTCAAGCAACTGCAGACAGTTGGACGTGGGTTCAGAGCCAGCATGTCCCTTTATGCTGCACAGCTTCTGTAGGCAAATACAACAATACTTAATGCATTTCTTTGCATTCCATTTTTTTAAAAATTACTTCCTCTGAAGTAAATTTACTTTCACTGATCAGAATCTTTTTGGCATCACTTTGAACCCAAATCAGCCAGTACCTTGTACTGTGTCCTAGTTTGAAAACTAACAAGTGTGAGATTCCAAGTCAGAACTAGTATTTAATAGGACAATTAAAATAAAGGCAGAAAACACTGGCCTAAAGAGTCAGGATACAACCTGACACCCTGTTAGTCACGGTGGTGGTAGCAGTCTGATAAAATGGTGGCTGCAGTCCTGCTGAAGTGATAGATGTGGTTCTGCTAAAGCAGTGATCCTGTAGAAGGGTCTGATCTTCCTCTGAAGATCCAGAGGTGGTTATGCAGCTCTTGTCCTCTGGAAATCCAGTTGGTAAGGTTGTTCTGGTGTTCCAGTTCTCAGATTATATCCAGGTAGGAATGCTTGGCTCTCCCCATTGGGCAGAGCATCTCACAATGGGATGATGGAATTTTACGGGTGATGCAGTGAGGCCTTGATGGCCCATTGGCAGACACAGGCACCTGGAGGGAGTTGTCAGGAATGAGTCATGGAAAGGATAAAAAATACTGCCCCATTTCTCTTAACAGCTCAGCAGCTGTTGTAGATGGCAATAGAATGCATACGTCTGGGTTACATCTTACGTGATACCCTAAGACACTGAACTAAATGTACTTTCTCTGAACAGATTCCTTTCAACGTCGCATTGAACACCAAGAAGTTGCTACACCTCGTACTCCTGGTCCTGATGGTAAGTCTCCTTGTCAAGCAATTATTGTCCACAGTATTGGATGTGCATTCAGAGCCAGCCTCTCCCTTCATGCTGCACGGTTTCTGCAGACAATATAACAATACTTCATTGTAAACATAATGGAGCAATAACACTACTGCTAACATTTTGAATTAGCCATTTCTTGCAAACATAACCCTTCCAGTTCTGTGCATTTCCTTGCTTTTTAAAATTTACCTCCTCTGAAGTGATTTTACTTTCACTGAACAGACTCCTTCTGGCTTCCTGTTTCATCCCAAGCAGCTCGTGCACCTCCTGCACCTGCTCATGCTCGTGATGGTAAGTCTGCTTGTCAAGCAATTGGGATGTGGGTTCCTAGGCAGCATCTCCCTCATGCTGCACAGCTTCTGTAGGCAAATACAATAATCCTTAATTGCAAACACTAGGAAGCAGTAAAACTGCTGCTAACAGCAAAGTTGTGAGATTTTCTCAGAAGAGAAAGAGGATGCTGAAAGCTAACACAGGAATAAAATTACTGCTTATAGGGTTTTTTCCTATTGGTCTCCATTTGCTTGGACATATTTGGTTTTCATTTGGCTTTGGTTGCTGGGTTGTTTGGATTCTTTTCGTTTTGGAGACTAATGCTGGTGGATGGGTGCATGTTTTTTGGTTTGGTTTTTTTTGTTTGTTTTTGTTGTTTTTTTTTTTAACTATTTAAAATGTATTTATTTATTTTTCTTTGGTTTTTTTGGGTTATTTTTTTTTTAACCAAAGACTTTTTCCTTCCGTTATGATAGTTATGTTATCAACCAATACATGTAATGGCCTTTCCTTGCAACCACACCATTTCAGTGCTGTGCAATTCCTTGATTTATAAAACAAAAGCATTTTTTAGATTGAAAATTACTTTCTCTACATAGAATCTTTCTGGGGTCGAATTGGACACCAACTAGCCAGAACACCTCCTGCACATGCTGGTGCCAGTGATGGTAAGTCTGCTTTTCAAGCAATTTCAGTCACTTGGATGTGGGTTCCTAGCCAGCATCTCCCTTCATGCTGCACACCTTCTGTAGGCAAATGCAGCAATACTTACATGTCAGCATAATGGAGCAGTACAACCAAACACAAACACAAGTGCAAACACAAAACTTCTGAGCCATTTTTCAGAAGAGAAAGGGGATGGTGAAAGCTAACACAGGGATTAAAACAAAGGGATTGAAATGAATGCTATTATGGTTTTTTTTCTATTAGTCCCCACTTGCTTAGATATTCTACGTTTTAATTTGGCTTTGGATGCTTGGTAGGTTGGATTTTTTTTTTTTTTTTTTCATTTTGGGGTGTGTTGGGTGTGTGTGTGTGTTTTGTTTTTGATAATTTTTTACTGCCATTTTTTATTTCCTTCCTTCCTGCCTTCCTCCCCTCCTCCCTTCCCTCCCTTCCCTCCCTTTCCTTCCTACCTCCCTGCCTTCCGTTCCCTTTCTTCCTTTCCTTTCCATCAGTTTTTTTTCCAGTTGGCTTTTTCCTTTCTTTCTGTTATAAACCACTAATATTTCTGAAATAGTCTTTCCTTGCAACCATAACCCCTTCAGTTCTCTGCATTTCCTAGCTTTTTTCATTTTTTCTTTTGAAAAAGTAAATCCTCTAAAGTAAATTTACTTTCCCTGAACAGACTCTTTTGGACCTCAATTTGTGCCCAAAGGAGCTGCTGCACCTCCTGCTCCTGCTCCTCATGGTAAATCTGCTTTTCAGACAATTACAGTCACTTGGGTCCCCAGCCAGCATCTCCCTTCACACTGCACAGCTTCTGTAGGCAAATACAGCAATCTTTAATTGTCAACATATACTGGAGCATTAAAACTAGTGCTTACAGAAATCTTCTGAGACATCTATCAGAAGAGAATGGTGGTGCTGAAAGCTAACACAGGGATTAAAATTACTACTGTGTGTTTTTTTCTATTGTTTTCCATTTGCTTGGTGATTTTTGGTTTTGTTTTTTTTTCTTGGTTGGTTGGTTAGAATTTTTTAGTTTTGTGGAGTAGAAGTAGTGGATGGTTTTTTGCTTTTAGATTTTAATTTTTTTTCTTATTTTCCCTTTTTTTGGGTCAAATACTTCTTCCTTTCATTATGTTACATACGATTAATATTTTTTATTCATCTTTTCTTGCAAGCATAAACATTTTCTTGATTTTTAAAATTTACCTCCTCTGAAATAAATTTACTTTCTCTGAACAGATATTTTTCGGGTTAGTGTTGCACCCAGAGCGCCCCGTACACCTGCTACTCCTGTTCCTGCTCCTGCTGGTAAGTCTGACTTTTAGGCAATTACTGTCCTAGCCAGCATCTCCCTTCATGCTGCACAGCTTCTGTAGGCAAATACAGTAACAATTAATTAAAAACTTAATGGAGCATTAAAATAGTGTACACAGAAATGTTGTGATACTCTTTAAAGGAGAGAAAGGGGAGGGTGAAAGCTAATATTATTTTTTTAGCAATAAAACAGGGATTTAAATTATTACTAGAATGTTTTTTCTATTGGTCCCTATTACCTTGTGGCTTATTTTGGTTTTAGTTTGGGTTTGGATTCTTGGTTGCTAGTACTTTATTGGTTTTCAGGAGTGGTTGAGGAGGGTGGTTGGGCGTTTGGTTATGCTTTTTTTTTCTTTTCTATCTTCTTTTAATTCCTTCCTTTCTCCCTCCCTCCCTCCCTCCCTCCCTCCCTCCCTCTCTGCCTGCTTCCCTCCTTTCTGCCTGCCTGCCCTACCTTCATGTTTTTCCTTTCTTTCTGTTATAAACCATTAACATTTTGTAACAGCCTTTCCATTCAACCATAACCATTTCCAATCTGTGCTTTCCTTGGTTTTTAAATCTTACTTTTACTCAACAGATATTTTTCAGCCTTATGTTTCACCACAAGCAGCTGGTAGACCTGCTGCACCTACTCTTGCTCCTGCCCCTCTTGGTAAGTTTGTTTTTCAAGCAATTGCAGTCACTTGGATGTGGGTTCCTAGCCAGCATCTGCCTTCATGCTGCACAGCTTCTGCAGACAAATATAACAATACTTCATTGTAAACATAATGGCACAACAAAATTAATGCAAACAGAAGAGAAAGAGGATGGTGGAAGCTAACACAGAGATTAAAATTACTTCTGGAGGATTTTTTAATATAATGAGTCCCTAATTTGCTTAGATATTGTTGATATTAGTCTGTGTTTAGCTGCTTGGTTGGTCGGATTATTTTTTGGTTTTCCAGAGTGATGGTGGTGAGTGAGTGGGTGTTTGATTTTTTTTCTTTTAGTACTTCTTTTAATTGACTTTTTTTTAGGAACCAAAGGGTTTATCCTTTCTTTCTGTTATAAGACATTAATATTTTTCTAATAGACTTCCTTTTCAATCATAACCATTTCTATTCTGTGCATTTCTTGTGCATTTACCTTCTCTGAACAGCTATTTTGCAGCCTCATGTTTCACCCCAAGCAGCCAGTGCACCCCCTGCTCCTACTCCTGCTTCTGATGGTAAGTCTGCTTTTCAATAAATCAGTCTCTAGGATGTGGGTTCCTAAGCAGCATCTTCCTCCATGCTGAACAGCTTCTGCAGGCAAATACAACAATACTTGATTTTAAATGTAATGGAGCAAAAAAACTAGTTCAAACATAAATGTTTTGATATTTTTTTCAGAAGAGACGGGGGATGGTGAAAGCTAATACAGAAATTAAAAGTATTACTTTGATTATTTTTTTCCATTGGTCTCTATTTGTTTGAAAATTTTTTTGTTTCAATTTGGTTTCGGTTGATTGGTTAGTTGGATTTCTTGGTTTTGGGGAATGGTGGGTGGTGGTATAGTGTTTGATTTTTGAATTTTTACTTTAATTATTTCTTTTACTCTTTTTTTTCCCTTTTCTTTTTCCTACTAAAGGCATTTATGTTCTTTCTGTAATATATAATTAACATTTTTTGTAAATGCCTTTCCTTGAAACTGTAACCATAACCATTTCAGTTGCTTGTATTTCCTTGCTTTTAAAAATTTACATTCTCTGAAGTAAATTTACTTTCTCTGAACAGAATCTTTTCAGCTTCCCCTTATACTCCAAGGACCTCATACACCTCGTAGTCCAGCTCCTGATGGTAACTCTGCTTTTCAAGTAATTGTAGTCGCTTGGGTGGGAGTTCTTATCCAGCATCTCTGTTAGTCTTGCAAAGCTTCTCTAGGCAAATATAACAAATAGTTAAGAGTAAATATAATGGAGCAATAAAATTAGTGCTGAAAGAAAAGTTCTGAGACTTTGTTCAGAAGACAAAGCGATGGTGAAAGCCAACAGAGGGATTAAAATTACTTCTGTAATTTTTTTTCTATTTGTCCCTATTTGCTTATATACATTTCATTTTAGTTTGGCTTGGGTTGCTTGGTTAGTTCACTTATGGTTGGTTTTGGGGAGGAGTTATGGGTGGCTCAGTTTTTTCTATTCTGGGGTTTTTAAACTAAAATTATAACTATTTTTCTTTTTGTATCTTACTCTAACCAAATGCTTTTTTACTTTCTTTTTCTTTTAAACCATTAGTGTATTTATAATTGCACATCTTTGCAACCATATATATTTCTGTTCTGTGAATTACCTTGGTTTTTCAAATTCATCTTTTCTGACATAAATTTACTTTCTGTCAAAAGAATCCTTCCAGATACTCTTTGTACAACAAGGAACGAGTACACAACGTAGTCCTGGTCCTGAAGGTAAATCTGCTTATGAAGTAGTTAGAGTCACTTGCATGGGGGTTCCCAGAGAGCATCTCCCTTCATGTTGCACAGATTCTGTAGACAAATACAACACTTTATTATAATGATAAGGAAGCAATTCATCTAATATTAAGAGAAATGTTCTGAGACATTTTTCAGAAGAGAAAGGGGTGATGTAACTGACACAGGGATTAAAATGTTTGTAAGAGAGGCTGTAGAAGAACTTTGTTTCCTTTATTAAAAAAAATTAAAATCATGAGGTATCAAATATGTATGTAAGGATATGTAAAAGTTCAAATAAAATGAAATTCCTACAATTCCAAGGGCACTATACTTGTGCAAATGTCCTGTGTCCATTAAAGAGAAATATATAATATTCAGCTGCCGTGTATTTCAAGTAAGCAGTTAACACAAGGACCAAACAATTCTTACTATTACAAAAATATAACATTGTGAGAGGTATGTAACAGCAAATGTACATTTTCTCTTGATTTGTTTTTTATTCTTTTGCTTCTTCCAGCAAGCTGGGGAGAGCCAAGACATAGAACCTACCTTGATTCCAGAACTGACACAACCTCCAGTGTGGCACCCTACAAGGCCTCTACTATGTCTGGAATCGACACAATCTCCGGGGTGTCACCCCAGAGAACCTATCCTGTGTCTGGCAGTGATGTACCCTCCAGGGTGTCACCCTACAGAACCCACACTGTGTCTGCAAGTGACGTATCCTCCGGTGCGTCTCCCTACAGAACCTATGCTGTCTCTGGGACTAATATAGCCTTTCCTTCCTATCATAACCCTTTCCGGTACCTACATTTCTGTGCTTTTTAAAATTTGCCATCCCTGAAGCAAATTTGCTTTCTCTGAACAGAATCCTTTCGGCTTCCCTTTGTTCCTCAAGGAACCAGTACACCTCGTGGTCCTGCTCCTGTTGGTGAGTCTGCTTTTGAAGCTATTGCACTCACTTGGATGTGGGTCCAGAGCCAGCACCTCCCTTCATGCTGCACAGATTCTGTAGGCAAATACCACAATGCTCTCTTGTAGTGATAATGGAGCATTGCATCTACTATTAACAGAAATGTTATGAGACAGTTTTTAGGGAGGAAAACAGGATATTGAAAGTAACAGGAGGATTAAAGTTGTAGTCAAGGAAAATCTAGAAAAAGTTTGCCTACTAGATTAAATAAACACAGCTATGGAATTATCAGAATTAGCGGTAAAATATGTCTCTAAGTAAAAAAGTAAATATATGCAGCACTTCAAATAAAGTATTATTCCGAGATTTCCAAGGGCACTATACTTCTGTTCATGTCCTTTGTTTATGAAAGATTAATATACAATAATCACTTGCAGGGTGTTTCACACAAGCAATCAAAAAAGGAACCAAACACTTGTTACAAGTACACATACATAGGCTTGTGGGAGGTCTGTAACAGCAAGTGTAGATTCCCTCTTGATTAGTTTTTTATTCTTTTGCATATTGAAGCAAGCTGGGGAGAGCCGGGACACAGAACCTACATTGATTCTAGAACCAACACAAGCTCCAGTGTGATGCCCTACAGAACCTCTACTGTGTCTGGAACTGACACCAGATCCACTGAGACACCCTACAGAACATATACTGTGTCTGGAACTGGCACAACCTCCAGTGTGACACCCCAGAGAACCTATACTGTGTCCGGCAGTGATGTACCCTCCAGTGTGTCACCCTTCAGGACCTATACTGTGTCTGGCAGTGATGTGCCCTCCAGTGTGTCACCCTACGGAACCTATACTGTGTATGAAAGTGACGTACCCTCCAGTGTGTCACCCCACAGGACCTATACTGTGTCTGGCAGTGATGTACCCTCCAGTGTGACACCCTTCAGGACCTATACTGTGTCTGAAAGTGATGTGCCCTCCTGTGTGACACCCTTCACAACCTATACTGTGTCTGACACTGATGTGCCCTCCAGTGTGACACCCTTCAGGACCTATACTGTGTCTGGCAGTGATGTGCCCTCCAGTGTGTCACCCTACGGAACCTATACTGTGTATGAAAGTGATGTACCCTCCAGTATGAAACCCTTCAGGACCTATACTGTGACTGAAGGTGATGTACCCTCCAGTGTATCACCGTACAGAACCTATACTGTGTCTGAAAGTGATGTACCCTCCAGTGTGTCACTCTACAGAACCCACACTTTGTCTGCAAGTGACGTATCCTCCGGTACGTCTCCCTACAGAACCTATGCTGTCTCTGGGAATAATATAGCCTTTCCTTCCTATCATAACCTTTTCTTTTCCCTGCCTTTCCTTCCTTTTTAAAATTACCGTCTCTGAAGCAAATTTGCTTTCTCTGAACAGGATCCTTTCGGCTTCCCTTTGTTCCTCAAGGAACCAGTACACCTCGTGGTCCTGCTCCTGTTGGTGAGTCTGCTTTTGAAGCTATTGCACTCATTTGGATGTGGGTCCAGAGCCAGCACCTCCCTTCATGATGCACAGATTCTGTAGGCAAAAACAAGACTCTCTTGTAGTAATAATGGAGCATTGCATCTAGTATTAACAGAAATGTTATGAGACACTTTTTCGAGGAGAAAGGGATATTGTAAATAACACCAGGATTATTGCTGTTGTTAAGGAGAATCTAGAAAAAGTTTGCCTCCTAGATTAAATAAACACAGCTATGGAATTATCAGAATTAGCAGTAAAATATGTCTCTAAGTAAAGAAGTAAATATATGCAGCACTTCAAATAAAGTGTTATTCCGAGATTTCCAAGGGCACTATGCTTGGGCTCAAGTCCTTTCTCTATGACAGATTAACATACAATAATTACGTGCAGTGTGTTTCACACAAGCAATTAAAGCAACGAGGAAACAGTTGTTGTGAGGACAAATACATAGGTTTGTGGGAGGTATGTAACAGCAAGTGTAGATTCTCTCTTGATTAGTTTTTTATTCTTTTGCTTATTACAGCAAGCTGGGGAAAGCCAGGACACAGAACCTACATTGATTCTAGAACCAACACAAGCTCCAGTGTGACACCCTACAGAACCTCTACTGTGTCTGGAACTGACACCAGATCCAGTGTGACACCATACAGAACTTCTACTGTGTCTGGAACTGACACAGCCTCCAGAGTGACACCCTACGGAACCTCTGCTGTATCTGGAACTGACACAACGTTGAGTGTGTCACCCTACAGAACCTATACTATGTCTGGAACTGGAACAACCTCCATTGTGACACCGCAGAGAACCTATATTGTGTCTGAAAGTGATGTACCCTCCAGTGTGTCACCATTCATGACCGATACTGTGTCTGGCAGTGATGTACCTTCCAGTGTGACACCCTTCAGGACCTATACTGTGTCTGAAAGTGATGTGCCCTCTAATGTGACACCCTTCAGGACCTATACTATGTCTGAAAGTGATGTGCCCTCCAGTGTGACACCCTTCAGGACCTATACTGTGTCTGAAAGTGATGTACCCTCCAGTGTGTCACCCTACAGAACCCACACTGTGTCTGAAAGTGATGTACCCTCCAGTATGAAACCCTACAGGACCTATACTGTATCTGGCAATGATGTACCCTCCGCTGTGACACCCTACAAAACCTATACTGTGTCTGGCAGTGATGTACCCTCCAGTGTGTCACCCTACAGAACCCACACTGTGTCTGCAAGCGACGTATCCTCCGGTGCGTCTCCCTACAGAACCTATACTATCTCTGGGACTGATATAGCCTTTCTATCATAACCTTTTCTTTTCCCTGCTTTTCTATGCTTTTTAAAATTTGCCATCTCTGAAGCAAATTTGCTTTCTCTGAACAGAATCCTTTTGGCTTCCCTTTGTTCCTCAAGGAACCAGTACACCTCGTGGTCCTGCTCCTGTTGGTGAGTCTGCTTTTGAAGCTATTGCACTCACTTGGATGTGGGTCTGGGGCCAGCACCTCCCTTCATGCTGCACAGATTCTGTAGGCAAATACAACAATGCTCTCTTGTAATATTTTGTGAAGCATTGCATCTACTATTAACAGAAATTTACTGAGTCCGTTTCTGGGGAGGAATACAAGATATTGTATTAACAGGATTAACATTGTTGTCAAGGCAAATCTAGAAAAAGTTTGCCTCTTATATTAATTAAACACAGCTATGGAATTATCAGAATTAGCAGTAAAATATGTCTCTAAGTAAAGAAGTACATACTTGTAGCACTTCAAATAAAGTGCTATTCCAAGATTTCTGAGGGCACTATGCTTGGGCTCAAGTCGTTTGTTACAGATTAATGTACAATAATTACGTGCAGTGTGTTTCACACAAGCAGTTAAAGGAAGGAGTAAACACTTGTTATGTGTACACATACATAGGCTTGTGGGAGGTCTGTAACAGCAAGTGTAGATTTCCTCTTGATTAGTTTTTTATTCTATTGTTTATTGCAGCAAGCTGGGGAGAGCCAGAACACAGAACCTACATTGATTCTAGAACCAACACAAGCTCCAGTGTGAAACCCTACAGAACATATACTGTGTCTGGAACTGACACAGCCTCCAGAGTGACACCCCAGAGAACCTACACTGTGTCTGGCAGTGACATACCCTCCAGTGTGTCACCCTTCAGGACCTATACTGTGTCTGAAAGTGACGTACCCTCCAGTGTGTCACCCCACAGGACCTATACTGTATCTGAAAGTGATGTACCCTCCAATGTATCACCGTACAGAACCTATACTGTGTCTGGCAGTGATGTACCCTCCAGTGTATCACCGTACAGAACCTATACTGTGTCTGGCAGTGATGTACCCTCCAGTGTGACACCCTACAGAACTCACATTGTGTCTGCAAGCGACGTATCCTCCGGTGCGTCACTCTATAGAACCTAAACTGTCTCTGGGACTAATATAGCCTTTCTATCATAACCTTTTCTTTTCCCTGCCTTTCCTTCCTTTTTAAAATTTGCCATCTCTGAAGCAAATTTGCTTTCTCTGAACAGAATCCTTTCGGCATCCATTTGTACCTCAAGGAACCAGTACACCTCGTGGTCCTGCTCCTGTTGGTGAGTCTGCTTTTGAAGCTATTGCACTCATTTGGATGTGGGTCCAGAGCCAGCACCTCCCTTCATGATGCACAGATTCTGTAGGCAAATACCACAATGCTCTCTTGTAATGATTGTGAAGCATTGCATGTACTATTAACAGAAATGTACTGAGTCCGTTTCTCGGGAGGAAAACAGGATATTGTATTTACAGCATTAAAGTTGTTGTCAAGGAGAATCTAGAAAAAGTTTGCCTCCTAGATTAAGTAAACACAGCCATGGATTTATATATTTCACAGTAAAATATGTCTCTAATTAAATAAGCAAATATCTGCAGCACTTCAAATAAAGTATTATTCCGAGATTTCCGTGTGTACTATGCTTGGGCCCAAGTCCTTTGTTACAGATTAATGTACAATAATTATGTGCAGTGTGTTTCACATAAGCAATTAAAGCAACGAGGAAACAGTTGTTACGAGTACACATACATAGGCTTGTGGGAGGTATTTAAAAGCAAGTGTAGATTCCCTCTTGATTTGTTTATTTTTCTTTTGCTTATTGCAGCAAGCTGGGGAGAGCCGGGACACAGAACCTACATTGATTCTAGAACCAACACAAGCTCCAGTGTGACACCCTACAGAACCTCTACTGTGTCTGAAACTGACACCAGATCCAGTGTGACACCCTACAGAACATATACTGTGTCTGGAACTGGCACAACCTCCAGTGTGACACCCTACGGAACCTCTGCTGTGTCTGGAACTGACACAACGTTGAGTGTGTCACCCTACAGAACCTATACTATGTCTGGAACTGGCACAACATCCAGTGTGACACCATACAGAACCTATACTATGTCTGGAACTGGCACAACCTCCAGTGTGACACCCCAGAGAACCTATACTGTGTCTGGCAGTGATGTACCCTCCAGTGTGACACCCTACAGGACCTATATTGTGTCTGGCAATGATGTACCCTCCAGTGTGTCACCCTTCATGACCTATACTGTGTCTGAAAGTGATGTGCCTTCCAGTGTGACACCCTTCAGGACCTATACTGTATCTGGCAGTGATGTGCCTTCCAGTGTGACACCCTTCAGGACCTATACTGTGTCTGAAAGTGATGTACCCTCCAGTATGAAACCCTTCAGGACCTATATTGTGTCTGGCAGTGATGTACCCTCGATTGTGACACCCTGCAAAACTTATACTGTGTCTGAAAGTGATGTACCCTCCAGTGTGTCACCCTTCAGGACCTACACTGTGTCTGACAGTGATGTACCCTCCAGTGTGTCACCCTTCAGGACCTATACTCTGTCTGAAAGTGATGTACCCTCCAGTATGAAGCCCTACAGGACCTATACTGTGTCTGGCAATGATGTACCCTCCAGTGTGACACCCTTCAGGACCTATACTGTGTCTGAAAGTGATGTACCCTCCAGTGTGACACCCCTCAGGACCTACACTGTGTCTGACAGTGATGTACCCTCCAGTGTGTCACCCTTGAGGACCTATACTCTGTCTGAAAGTGATGTACCCTCCAGTATGAAGCCCTACAGGACCTATACTGTGTCTGGCAATGATTTACCCTCCAGTGTGACACCCTACAAAACCTATACTGTGTCTGAAAGTGATGTACCCTCCAGTGTGACACCCTTCAGGACCTATACTGTGTCTGAAAGTGATGTACCCTCCAGGGTGTCACCCTACAGAACCCACACTGTGTCTGCAAGTGACGTATCCTCCGGTACGTCTCCCTACAGAACCTATACTGTCTCTGGGACTAATATAGCCTTTCCTTCCTATCATAATCTTTTATTTTCCATGCCTTTCCTTCCTTTTTAAAATTACTGTCTCTGAAGCAAATTTTCTTTCTCTGAACAGAATCCTTTCGGCTTCCCTTTGTTCCTCAAGGAACCAGTACACCTCGTGGTCCTGCTCCTGTTGGTGAGTCTGCTTTTGAAGCTATTGCACTCACTTGGATGTGGGTCCAGAGCCAGCACCTCCCTTCATGATGCACAGATTCTGTAGGCAAATACCACAATGCTCTCTTGTAATGATTGTGAAGCATTGCATCTACTATTAACAAAATGTACCGAGTCCGTTTTTGGGGAGGAAAATTATATATTGTATTAACAGCATTAAAGTTGTTGTCAAGGAGAATCTAGAAAAAGTTTGCCTACTAGATTAAATAAACACAGCTACGGAATTATCAGAATTAGCGGTAAAATATGTCTCTAAGTAAAGAAGTACATACTTGTAGCACTTCGAATAAAGTGTTATTCCAAGACTTCAGAGGGCACTATGCTTCTGCTCATGTCCTATGTCTATGAAAGATTAATATACAATAATCACTTGCAGGGTGTTTCACACAAGCAATCAAAAAAAGGGACCAAAAACTTGTTACAAGTACACATACATAGGCTTGTGGGAGGTCTGTAACAGCAAGTGTAGATTCCCTCTTGATTAGTTTTTTATTCTTTTGCATATTGCAGCAAGCTGGGGAGAGCCGGGACACAGAACCTACATTGATTCTAGAACCAACACAAGCTCCAGTGTGACACCCTACAGAACCTCTACTGTGTCTGGAACTGACACCAGATCCAGTGTGACACCATACAGAACATATACTGTGTCTGGAACTGGCACAACCTCCAGTGTGACACCCCAGAGAACCTATACTGTGTCCAGCAGTGACATACCCTCCAGTGTGTCACCCTACAAAACCTATACTGTGTCTGAAAGTGATGTGCCTTCCAGTGTGACACCCTTCAGGACCTACACTGTGTCTGAAAGTGATGTACCCTCCAGTGTATCACCGTACAGAACCTATACTGTGTCTGAAAGTGATGTACCCTCCAGTGTATCACCTTACAGAACCTATACTGTGTCTGGCAGTGATGTACCCTCCAGTGTGACACCCTACAGAACCCACACTTTGTCTGCAAGTGACGTATCCTCCGGTGCGTCTCCCTACAGAACCTATGCTTTTTCTGGGACTAATATAGCCTTTCCTTCCTATCATAACCTTTTCTTTTCCCTGCCTTTCCTTCCTTTTTAAAATTTGCCATCTCTGAAGCAAATTTGCTTTCTCTGAACAGAATCCTTTCGGCTTCCCTTTGTTCCTCAAGGAACCAGTACACCTCGTGGTCCTGCTCCTGTTGGTGAGTCTGCTTTTGAAGCTATTGCACTCACTTGGATGTGGGTCCAGAGCCAGCACCTCCCTTCATGATGCACAGATTCTGTAGGCAAATACCACAATGCTCTCTTGTAATTTTTTGTGAAGCATTGCATCTACTATTAACAGAAATGTACTGAGTCCGTTTTTGGGGAGGAAAACAGGATATTGTATTAACAGGATTAAAGTTGTTGTCAAGGAGAATCTAGAAAAAGTTTGCCTCCTAGATTAAATAAACACAGCTATGGAATTATCAGAACTAGCAGTAAAATATGTCTCTAAGTAAAGGAGTACATTCTTGTAGCACTTCAAATAAAGTGTTATTCCGAGATTTCCAAGGGCACTATGCTTGGGCTCATGTCCTTTGTCTATGACAGATTAACATACAATAATTACGTTCAGTGTGTTTCACATAAGCAATTTAAACAAGGAGCAAACAGTTGTTACGAGTACACATACATAGGCTTGTGGGAGGTATGTAACAGCAAGTGTAGACTCTCTCTTGATTAGTTTTTTATTTGTTTGCTTATTGCAGCAAGCTGGGGAGAGCCAGAACACAGAACCTACATTGATTCTAGAACCAACACAAGCTCCAGTGTGACACCCTACAGAACCTCTACAGTGTCTGGAACTGACACAGCCTCCAGAGTGACACCCCAGACAACATATACTGTGTCTGGCAGTGACATACCCTCTAGTGTGACACCCTACAGGACCTATACTTCATCTGGAAGTGATGTACCTTCCAGTGGGACCCCCTTCAGGACCTCTACTGTGTCTGGCAGTGATGTGCCCTCCACTGTGAAACTCCAGAGAACCCATACTGTGTCTGGGAGCGACGTGTTCTCCGGTGTGTATGCTTCCTGAGAGGGGAATCTATTTGTGTCTGGAAACTACATAGCCTTTCCTTCCAACCACAAGCATTTCAGTTCCCTGCATTTCCTTGGTTTTTAAAATTTAAGTTCTTTGAAGTAAGTTTACTTTCTCTGAACAGACTCATTTCAGCGTCACACTGAACCCCAAGAATCTGCTATACCTTGTACTCCTGCTCCTGATGGTAAATCTGCTTGTCAAGTAATTATTGTCATTTGGATGTGGATTCACAGCAGCATTTCCCATCATGTTGCACATCTTCTGCAGAGAAATACAGCAATACTTAATTGTAAACACAGTAGAGCAATAGAACTACTGCTACCATTTTGAAATAGCAATTTCTTGCAACCATAACCCTTTCTGTTCTGTGCCTTTGTGTTGTGTCATTTTTTAAAGAAGAGAAAGGGAATGGTGGAAGCTAACTCAGGAATTAAAATTATTATTGGAATATTTTTTTCTGTTGTTTCCCACACCCTTGTGGGTTTGTTTTGGTTTTAGTTTGGGTTTGGATTCTTGGTTGCTTGGACTCTTTTGGTTTTGGGGAGTGGTTGAGGTGCATGGGTGTTTTATTTTTTTTTTTTTTTTTTCTGTTATTACTTCTTCTAAATACTTTTTTTTAATAAACAAATTATTTTTCCTTTCTTTCTGTTATAAACCATTAACATTTTGTAATAGACTTCCTTTTCAAGCATAAGCATTTCAGTTATTTGCTTGGTTTTAAAATTTACCTCCTCTGAACAGATATTTTTCAGCCTCTCATTTCATCCCAAGCAGACAGTGCACCTTCTGCTCCTATTCCTGCTCCTGATGGTAAGTCTGCTTTTCAAGATATCATAGTGTCTTTGATGATGTGGGTGCCTAGGCAGCATATTACTTCAAGTTGCACAGCTTCTGTAGGCAAATACAATATTTGTTTTTAAACATACTGTAGCAATAAAATTAATGCTAACAGATATGTTATGAGATTTTTTGAAAGGAGAGAAAGGGGAAGGCGAATGATAACACAGGGATTAAAATTACTACAGTAATTTTTTCTTTGTGTTCCCATCTACTTGGAAAAAATTTGTTTTCTGTTTGGATTTGGTTGGTAAGTTGGTTTGTTTTTTGGTTTTAGAGAGTGTTTCTGCTGGATAATTGGTTTTGACTTTTTCTTTTTCTAAATTATTTTCTCTAGCTATTTTTTTTTTTTTACTAAAGTCTTTTAGTTTCCTTCTGTGATAAATTATTGTAATAGCTTTTCCATGCCAACAACTATTTCAGTTCCATGAATTTCCTTATTTTTAAAATTCACCTTCTCTGAAGTAAATTTACTTTCTCTAAACAGAATCATTTCGGCTTCTCTTCATACCCCAAGGTCCCAGTACACCTCGTACTCCTGGTCCTGATGGTAAGTCTCCTTGTTAAGCAATTATTGTCCACAGTATTGGATGTGCATTCAGAGCCAGCCTCTCCCTTCATGCTGCACGGTTTCTGCAGACAATATAACAATACTTTACTTCATTGTAAACATAATGGAGCAATAACACTACTGCTAACATTTTGAATTAGCCATGTCTTGCAAACATAACCCTTCCAGTTCTGTGCATTTCCTTGCTTTTTAAAATTTACCTCCTCTGAAGTGATTTTACTTTCACTGAACAGACTCCTTCTGGCTTCCTGTTTCATCCCAAGCAGCTCGTGCACCTCCTGCACCTGCTCATGCTCGTGATGGTAAGTCTGCTTGTCAAGCAATTGGGATGTGGGCTCCTAGGCAGCATCTCCCTCATGCTGCACAGCTTCTGTAGGCAAATACAATAATCCTTAATTGCAAACACTAGGAAGCAGTAAAACTGCTGCTAACAGCAAAGTTGTGAGATTTTCTCAGAAGAGAAAGAGGATGTTGAAAGCTAACACAGGAATAAAATTACTGCTTATAGGGTTTTTTTCCTATTGGTCTCCATTTGCTTGGACATATTTGGTTTTCATTTGGGTTTGGTTGCTGGGTTGTTTGGATTCTTTTCGTTTTGGAGACTAATGCTGGTGGATGGGTGCATGTTTTTTGGTTTTGTTTTGTTTTGTTTTGTTTTTTTGGTTTTTTTACTATTTAAAATTTATTTATTTATTTTTCTTTGGTTTTTTTGGGTTATTTTTTTTTTAACCAAAGACTTTTTCCTTCCATTATGTTATCAACTAATACATGTAATGGCCTTTCCTTGCAACCACACCATTTCAGTGCTGTGCAATTCGTTGATTTATAAAACAAAAGCATTTTTTAGATTGAAAATTACTTTCTCTACATAGAATCTTTCTGGGGTCGAATTGGACACCAACTAGCCAGAACACCTCCTGCACATGCTGGTGCCAGTGATGGTAAGTCTGCTTTTCAAGCAATTTCAGTCACTTGGATGTGGGTTCCTAGCCAGCATCTCCCTTCATGCTGCACGGCTTGTGTAGGCAAATACAGCAATACTTACATGTCAGCATAATGGAGCAATACAACCAAACACAAACACAAGTGCAAACACAAAACTTCTGAGCCATTTTTCAGAAGAGAAAGGGGATGGTGAAAGCTAACACAGGGATTAAAACAAAGGGATTGAAATGAATGCTGTTATGGTTTTTCTCTATGAGTCCCCACTTGCTTAGATATTCTAAGTTTTAATTTGCTTGGTAGGTTGGATTTTTTTGGGGGGTTGAATTTTGATGTGTGTGCCCCTCCCCTCCCCTCCCCTCCCCTCCCCTCCCCTCCCCTCCCTTCCCCTCCCCTCCCCTCCCCTCCCCTCCCGTTTTTTATCAAAAGGCTTTTTTCTTTTCTTTCTGTTATAAACCACTAATATTTCTGAAATAGCCTTTCCTTGCAACCATAACCCCTTCAGTTCTCTGCATTTCCTGACTTTCATAAACTTTACTTTCCCTGAACAGACTCTTTTGGACCTCAATTTGTGCCCAAAGGAGCTGCTGCACCTCCTGCTCCTTATGGTAAGTCTGCTTTTCAAACAATTACAGTCACTTGGGTCCCCAGCCAGCATCTCCCTTCACACTGCACAGCTTCTGTAGGCAAATACAGCAATCTTTAATTGTCAACATATACTGGAGCATTAAAACTAGTGCTTACAGAAATCTTCTGAGACATCGATCAGAAGAGAATGGTGGTGCTGAAAGCTAACACAGGAATTAAAATTACTAGTGTAGTTTTTTTTCAGTTAGTCCCCATTTGCTTTCTGGGGGTTTTGTTTTGTTTGTTTGCTTGGTTAGTTGAGTATTTTTGGTTTTGCAGAGCAGCAATAGTGGATGGGTGTTTAAGTTTTGAATTTTAATTTTTTTTTATTTTCATTCTTTTTCCCCAAAAGGTTTCTTGCTTTCATTATGTTATAAAGCATTAACTTTTTTTATTCATCTTTTCTTGCAAACATAACCATTGCAGTTCTGTGCATTTCCTGACATTTTAAAATTTACCTCCTCTGAAGTAAATTTACTTTCTCTGAACAGATATTTTTCGGGTTAGCGTTGCACCCAGAGTGCCCCGTACACCTGCTACTCCTGTTCCTGCTCCTGCTGGTAAGTCTGCTTTTTAGGCAATTACTGTCCTAGCCAGCATCTCCCTTCATGCTGCACAGCTTCTGTAGGCAAATACAGTAACAATTAATTAAAAACCTAATGGAGCATTAAAACAGTGTACACAGAAATGTTGCAATACTTTTTAAAAATGGGAAAGGGAATAGAGAAAGCTTACACAGTGTTTACAATTATTACTGGAATGTTTTTTCTGTTGGTTCCAATGTCCTTGTGAGTTTGGATGTCCTTGTGGTTTTAGTTTGGGTTTGGATTCTTGGTTGCTTGGACTTTTTTGGTTTTGGGGAGTGGTTGAGGTGGGCGGGTGTTTGATTTTTGAATTTTTTATTTTATTACTCCTTTTAATTGCATTCTTTCTTTCTTTCTTTCTTTCTTTCTTCCTTTCTTCCTTTCTTCCTTTCTTCCTTTCTTCCTTTTTAATAGCCAAAGACTTTTCCTTTCTTTGTGTTATAAACCATTAACATTTTGTAATAGCCTTTCCTTTCAACTATAACTACTTCCATTCCATGCATTTCTTGGTTTTTAAAACCTATTTTTACTCAACAGATATTTTCCAGCCTTATGTTTCACCACAAGCAGCTGGTAGACCTCCAGCTCCTATTTCTGCTGCTGACGGTAAGTCTGTTTTTCAAGCAATTGTAGTCCCTTGGATGTGGGTTCCTAGGCAGCATCTCCATGCTGCATAGATTCTGTAGCCAAATACAACAACACTTAATTGTAGACATACAGAATCATTAAATCTAGTGCAAACAGAAATGTTTTGAGACATTTTTCAGAAGAAAAAGGGGTGGGGTAACTAAACAGCATTAAAATTTTTGTTAGGGAGACTGCAGAATAGGTTTGTTTCCTTGATTAAAAAAAACAGCTTTGGAATTAATATGATGAGAGGTAAAAGATGTCTGTAAGTAAGTACTTGTAGCACTTCAAATAAATGCTATGCCAACTTTTCTTAGGGAAGGATACTTGTGCTAATGTCCTTTGTCTATTAAAGATTTATGTATAATAATCAGGTGCAGTGTGTTTCAAATAAGCACTTAAAGGAGCAAACATTTAGAAGTACTTCACATACAACCCTTTGGTATGTATGTGAGGTATTTAACAGCAAACATAGAATCTCTCTTGATTTGTTTTTTATTCTTTTGTTTATTCCAGGACGCTGGAGAGTGCCTATCCACAGAGCCCATTCTGTATCTGGAGCCAATGTACCTGCTGCTGTGGAAGCACGCAGAACCTACAGTGCCTCCGACACCAACGTACCCTCCAGTGTGACACCAGGCAGATTCTACAGTGTGTCTGAAACCAACATACCCTCCAGTGTGATGCCAGGCAGAACAGGTTTTGGGTCATCAATGGACAGAGTCATCAACCCGAAACCAACCAGAATCAATACTGGGTCATCAGTGGATGCATCCTCGCGTATGAGAGGAAACAGAGCTCTTACCGTGCCTTCAAGCAACGTGTCCTCCATTATGACAGGGAATAGAGCTGGTACTGGGTCTTCAGTCAACAAATCCTTCAGTTTCAGACCACGCAGAGCCAGTTCTTTGCCTTCAGTCAGAACTTCCAGCCAGGATGTCTTACTCAGCACCAGAAAAAGTAATGAAATTTAATTACCAGATGTGACAGATTTCTTCATCAAAATACCGGCTTCTCTTCAGAAAGAAAATACTTCAGCAATGAAAAAAAATCTAAATAAATTACAATCTAAATAAAGTACGATCTTACCTACCTTTGTATTGTAGTTCAGTGTATATATTTTTTTATTTGTAATTTCATATTTTTATGAAAATGTGCATTCATATCTTCAAATTTCTGTGTTTCTAATTATTTCTATACCAAAGCACTTATTTATTTCACTCTTTTTAATTGCAGTCTTTAATTTTTATGTAATAAAAAAAATACACAAGCCATTTTAGTCTCTGTCTCTCAAAGTTGTTTCATACCTGTCTATTTTAAACCAGGACTACAATACTTTAATAGGATTGAGAGAGGTCCATCAAATGTACACCAGTGATTCCTCTTGTGGAATGTCATGGCCCTGTGTTGTGGTTTGAAAAGACAGGTGTCTGCTAAGGAAGGCAGAAGCTTCTCTTGAAATGGAAAATGCAAACTCCTTCTCTCTGAATTAGTATAATTTTGAAATAAAGGGGCTCTCAGGCAATAGGAATAGTAGTTCTTTATTAGGAAAATTAAAATACAAATGCAATAGTACAAAAAAAATCTACTGACAGAGTCAGAACATGGCCTGACACTGTGTTGGTCGGGGAGTTGGTAGCTGATTACATGGTGACTGTAGTCTTGGTGTGACAGCTGTGGTTCTGTTGAAGCAGTGATCCTGTAAAAGGGTGTAGTCTTCCTCTGAAGGTCCAGTGGTGGTGTAGATGGGCCTGGTCTTCTTCTGGCAATCCAGTGGAAAAGAAAACTGCTCCTCTGGGAATCTAGTTGGAAAAGGCTGCTGTGGTGTTGCAAAGCTCTGATTATATCTAGGTAGGAATGCTTGGGGTATCGTGGCGAGAGGAGCTGACCACGATAGAACAAATGGTAGCAGAGGATGGTTCCCTTCTTCATCTTGCAGAAAAAATGGGCAAATTTGTGGGGACACCCACCTCACAGAAGAAGAAGGAGGGAAGAGGGACATCTGCGGCCGTGGAAGCTTTGCCGGATGCTAAGAGGAGTTGAGCGCCAAGCAAAAAGGAGGTTTAGGCTCCGGGACCCCCTTTGTCCTTTCCACTGTGCTCTCTACCCCTGCCTGGAGCAGCCATTCTGCACTGGGGCAGACACGCTACAGAGGCTTTAAGCGGGTAGACCTACCCCGGGACAAAGAGTGCAGTTTGGCAGCAGCTCGGGAATGAGCCTGAAGAGAGGCCGACCGAGAGGGAGGTGGCTTTCCCCTTTTTCTTTTGCTTTATCGGGACCTGCCGGCTACATGCTAAAACAGGCAGGCTTCCGTTCTTTTTCCAAGAGGGAGGTAATGCTCCTCACTTTGTCTTTGACAGGGACCCATGCTTGAATCCCTTGGTCAAGGCACCTGCAGTGAGACCACCGGAGGCGGACAGTGGCCGAACCCAAGGCTTCGGGGACAAGCCTTGGTTAACAGGAACACCCAGGCCTCCGGAAGGGCCGAACCATGAAGGGACGTCCCTAGTTCGGTGCGACTTTTCCATCAAGTCAAGGAGAAGATTCAAGTCATCACCGCCTGCGCCCAGAGGGTAAGGTGGGCTAGACGGGGCAGGGACCGCCCCGACGGACGGCTGGGTTTGCCATTTTTCTTTTTGCGTTTTAACCCCCGCCCGCTCCCAGACTGGGGCTGTATCCCTGCATGTCCCTGGCAGGCGGGTGGGTTTTCCTTTTCTGGGGGGGGCTAGCACTCTTTGCTGAGTGATACTCTTTGCCCAGTCTTCTGTGGGGACCCATATTGGATTGTTTTTTCTTCTCCTCGAAAATGTTGTCTTCTCTATCCTCCCCTCCCCATTCTGGGCTGGACGGAGGGGGTAGAAAAGACACAAGTGGGACAAACATCTAAAAGGTGACACGTTAACTATGGGAGAGTTGTTAAAAGAGGCCCTTTACACCCACGCATTGCGCCGACATCTAGCTGCGTTGGGCCCCCCTCCTATAAATTTCCCCTTTTTGCTTCTGTGAAGCTCCCTATGCCCCCATCCCCTCGGACTTTCCTAAACCTTTCCCTATCCTCCCTTGGGGATTGCTGTGGCCAAGCCGCCCCAAGTGCCCTGCCGGACACTGCTCAGGTCAAGTGCAGTGTATCTGGCACCCCTCCCAAGATGGCGCTGGCCACGCCGCTCGGGACCCATTTCCCGCCTTGACCCTTCTTTTCCGCCCCTGGCTTCCCGCCAGTCCCATTTCTCCCCCAATAGCCCTGCACCATCCCTGCACGAGGCTAGTCCCTATTGTGGGGAGGCGGGGTTGGATATTCCCCCATCCTTCTTCTGACTCCTCCTCCGGGGGGAAGGATCGGGAGGGACCTTCTTCCGAGGAAATGGAGTCAAAACCTGGGACTGGGGATCCGTCATCTTGTCTTCCCCCTAACATGGTGGAATCCTGGTCCACCCCTTACCGATTCCCCTTATTATTCATGACAATCACTAATTAAGTGATTGTCTGATTCCCCGATCGTATTCCTTAATGTACCGTATGCAAGGTTCCCTTTTATTTTGCTACAAATTCTTTTTATTGCTTTTGATTATTTTTTGAATAATCTGTTTGTTGAGTTATATTTTATAGAAAGAAAGATCATCCCATTTAATTCATACACAAGGTATTATGCCTACCTCTCAAACAAATATTCAAATTGGACAAACCACGTCACTGTCTGCTGACCTGACTCTGCTTTAGGAATTTTAAGAAGCTGAACATCACAAGCGCCGTGACAAATCAAGTTCTAAATCAGATGAAGTCACAAATCCTGCTGTGTTTTGTACCCTTAATCTGGAGTTTCATTTAGGACAATTTTATATATTCCAGATCAAGTTTTTATGTGCTACATGTGTTGTAAACATAATTAGTTTATCCTTTTTTGATGTCTTTCAAGTTATGTCCTTTTAATAATGTGTAATGTTACAATTTGACTAAATATTAAGTTGTTTTGTTGTAATTATGATTAAGTTATTCTTTTCTGGTGTTTTTCAACTTAAAGATTTTTCCCTTTTCCTCCTGTTTTGGGAAATCAGAATTTATTTTTTTGCTGATCTCTGTTGTATTTCCGACCATCATTTGCTATGTGAACCATGTGGCTGCTGCATCTTTTCAGGCTTGCTGCATTGCTGTGAGGTTTGAAACTTATTTTTGACCAATCAAGGTTCAAATTGCTATAATCATGATTAGAATCTTGTGGTCAGTTGTAGTAATTTCTTTATTCTTCTTGTTTCTATAGATTGTTTGTTTTATTAGATTATTTCATTGCTTTTGTTCATTGTACTAATTCCAATTACTAGTTATTTTTAGTTTGATCTTTTATTGTAATCTATTCAGATTGTTTTATTTGGTTGTTTCTGTTAGAATCAGTTAGTATTTTAAGAGTATAGTTTTATTTTGATTTCATATTTAAATTGTTTTCAGTTTATCAATCATTTTATTCAATTGTTTTATTAGACAAAATTTGTCTAATTTAATTATTTAATTCAAATAATTCCATTTAATTATTTTATTTAAATTTGATAGTTGTGATTTTAATTATTCTAATTCAATTATTTAGTTTCTGTTAATTATTTCATTCTTTTTCAATCACCTGATTTTTAATTATTCTTAGTTAATTTGAACTAGATTTAAGTTGCTATTTCAATTCTATTTGTTTTATTTGTTACTCAAATTTCCTTATTTCAATTATTTTAATTTATTGCTTATCTTTATTGTCATTATATTATCATTATATCATTATATTATCATTAATTCAAAAGTTTTCCTTTTGTTTGTTTTCAATCACTTGATCATTCCACCGGGTATTATTTACATTATTTTAGATTGTCACTCAGAGCAGCAAAGCATCAAGTTTTTGTGCAGTTTTGTGTTTGCTTTGGGAGCAGTATAGCCAGCTAGTAGTTTAAAGGTCTGCTGTTGTTCCTGGCACTGTTGCTGCTCGCCTCCAGCCCACTGCTGCCGGCTGGCCCAGCTGAGCCTGGGACATGCCAGAGCACTGCCCAGTCCCCTGCCTGCTACTGACCTGGGTTGGACTACCCTGTCTTCCATCTAGAGCTCTATCTTGCCCTCCAGTGCTAGTGGCCGCTTTAAGGTCACTGCCTGCTTTCATAATGTCATCTTATTTGCAGTGGTGTTCTTGCAAGCTGACATGATTGGGGAGTTCAGAGTTGAGCTGTAGCAGAAGTAGAACTTGCATCTGTGTGCAGCAGGTCAGCTTGAGGTATCTGAGGCATTTGAAAAAATAAGGCTGTTACTGCCCTTCTAGCCCTGTTAGTGTAATTATGTGTTTTCATGTCCTTTTAGTAATTTGCAATGTTATCATATCCTGTTGTATTTTGTCAATGAAGTTTATATTATTTACATGCTATATTAATTTGCTTAAACACTAGAACTCTCCTTCTTTTATGTAAGTGATTAGTGAAATAAAAGGGCCAGGAGACCTGCTCCTTTTTAAGGCCTTTATTGAGTGACCAGCTCTGGGTTGGGGGCCCGAGGGGTCGCGCACACCGCCGCTGCTCCCACGTGGCGACGCTGAGGAGGAGGAGATCGGCTCCGCTAGGCAGCAGAACCGGGGCTTCCGTCCTCGCGGGCGTGCCCAGGAAGGCGATTTTCGGCTCGTTGTCTGGGGTCCTGATCATACAGATGTACTGTTTAAGTTATGGTGACATGTCGGCAGCTACTCCGCGGGTCTGGCACCGTCCGGGGACCTTTTGCCGATTGTCCGATCCGGTCTGCGGCCCCGAATTTGGCGTGGCTCATTGTCCTTGGGGCTCTTTTCAGAATTTTGCACTCGGTTCGCGATTTGCATATTACCGAGACAGCGCAGCCGCCATTTTGGGGAGCAGCGGCGGTAAAAACCCGGCGGTCACATAGTGAAGGGCAAGCGGGGCAAGGGGGAAACATAAAAAGGGTGCACATAAAGGGGATTTTAACAGGGTTTGAACAGTTAACAGCATTTCAATTAACATTTTCAATATAAAACTGAATTTATTCATAACAAGAGCAACTGTTCCTGCAGCTCTCGGTGACAGATGCTGCAGCCTTGTCCACAGGCCTCCCTCCTGAAGACTCAGGGGCAACATTGATTTTCCCTCTGAAAGAACAACAGAAAAAAAGGAAACTAATGATCATTCAGTATTTTTTTGGAATCGCATCAAGGATGCAGTTACTCTCCTCCATATAACAATGTTAGAAGCTCTCAGACGAGCCTCTTCCATTCCTCTCCAATGGGTTTACCTGGGCAGAGGGAGACCTTTCAGACAGGGACCTCCTGATCTCCTGAAACATTTGCTCTATGGCAAAGCCAAGATCCACTGGTGGCAGTTGCTCTTCCCGAGGTACATTCTGTGCTGAGCCATCGATGCTGCTCAACCTACACTGGCTGAAATGCCCGAGGCAGCTGCAAGAATCCAAACACAGTGGTCGCACTCCACAATGGTTCTGGTACACAGATCTTTGTTGCTTCCTTAGATCAAACAACACAGGAAATATGCAGGCAAATCAGGAAGAGAATCATTTGGCTTTCTAGGTGGCCCTTCTTAATAGGCTTGACAATTTGGGGCCAAGAATGACAGAGCCTTGAGGAAAAATTCTTCAGTCAGGATTTATGTCTGGAGTGAGAACTGATCTACCCCTCAGATAGGCCCTGATAAGCAGCCTTGATGGGGCGTCGAAGCCTTTGATGCAGTGAGAATTCAGTTGTGGCGCAGTTAGAAATTATGTTAGGGTAACTACAAAGTAATGAGCTATCTGAGCATGAATTAGAGGAGAGCGGCAGTGTGAAAAGCCTGACCACCTTAAGGCAAAGGTAAACAATGTTAGCATGCCAATCAGAGTGCCTTTGTAAACTAAACTATATGGAAGTGTATATAAACTGCCATCTTACCACTAATAAAGGGGAGAACGTTGCATTAATCATATTGGTTGGATTTGCGTTCTGACCTGTCCAGTCTTCCCGATTTAATGAGGTCCCTGGCTTTTAGTAACTTTTCATGACCTTTCGGAAAAGCAAGGCTACAGCTCTTTTCCTACCTTGTGGGACGGAGGCTGGGGGCTGCTGCTCCCTGTGGAGAGCCTGGAAGCTGCAGGGCTGCATCCTGAGCAACTCCAGGTCGACTGGAAGCAGCTGCTCTCTGTAGAACTCCTGGAAGCGGCTGCAGGGCCCCGCTCGTCTGAGCAGTAGCAGTAGCTCCCCGTAGAAACCGAGCAAGTCGCAGGGCAGGATCTGAAGCACCTCCCACTTGGCGGGCAGCGGCTGCTCCCTGGGCAGCGGCTTGAAGTGACTGCCCCCATCCTGCCCGTCCGGCAGCGGCCGCGCCCCGGGGAGCTGCCGGGAGCCGCAGGGTGGGCGCCGGCGGCCCTCCCGCCCCACCGCCGGCCGCTGCCTGGTGGCCGCGCTCCGGCGCCGGATGCGGAGCAGGAGGTCGGGGCGGTCGCGGCGGAAGCAGGGGTTGCTGTAGTGGAGCCGGGCCCCGGCATCGCCCGGCGCGGCTGAGCCAGCCCGGCCCGGCACACTGCGGAAGCCGTAGCGGTGGAGCTGGCGCACGAAGCTGCGGAACCGCGTGGCTCTGAAGGTGCGCGGGGCCGGCCCCTGGGCGTCGCCCGGGCCGAGCAGCTCCCGCTCGAAGAGGGAGCGGTCGATGAGCAGCCCCTGGGCCCGGCTGTCCCCGTGCACGGAGCGGACGCGGGGGCTGTTCGCCAGGCGCCACAGCTCGGCGGGGAAGGTGCTGGGCAGAGCCCGGCGGGCAGCGGCAGCTCCGCCATGGCACCGATCGCCGAGTGCCGCCACAACGGCCGCGGCTGCGCCGGCGGCGCGCGGCCTGAGGGGGGCGCTGCGCTCGGGCCCCCGGCGCGGGCCGGGCTCGGCGGGGACGAGCGCGGCAGAGCCGGGGCCGCGGGCACAGCGCGGGCGGGGCGGCTCCGGGGCTGGCCGGGCTCGGCACGGCACGGCACGGCACGGCACGGCTGGGCAGGGCAGGGGAAGGCCCTGGCGAGGGCGCCGGGAGCGGCGGAGGGCTCTGTCCCCACGCTGCATCCCGCGCCTGCGTCACCATCGGCTACAGGGGGAAAGGACATTGCTCTGTCATGTCTAGGAGAATAATGAAAAGGGGGATTGGAAAACATTCCTTTGGCGTCCTTTTCAGCAGACTAGCTGGTTTTATCTCAACATCTCTGCCTGTCTTCGGCAGAGTTAGCACACTGCTCGTGATTTGGAGTCAGCAGCAGCAGCAGGAAGGGGCAGCAATTTTGTCAACATTGTCCTCAAAACCACACTACTGCCCCACGGATAGATATTGCTTATCCCAAGGGATTATAATGCCTGGGCAACATGATAATCATCAGCTGGGGGAAGCTGTCCCAGCCAAGCCCTGGAAAGCCACGGCTGGGAACTGGGAAATCCCACGGTGCCTCCACCGCTGCCAGCCACGAGGTTTCTGACTGTGCTGTGAGAGCAGCCCAGCTTTGGTAGTGCTGGATGAGCAATGTGACAGAGCTTCTGCTGTGGGTGCATCTGATTTCATTCTCCTCCTCGTTTTCTCCCCAAGCCTGCTCAGGGCTCAAGGAGAAACCAAGGCCAGATTGGCCTTGTCCAGTTTCCTAATGCCAGAACGTGAAAACATGTTTCACTAATGAATGGATGCATCAATCCTTTTGAGAGCAAAACTTGGTTAAGGAGCAGATACATAGAATATTTGGCTGTAAAGGTCATCTGGAGGTCAGCTTTGGCTCAGGTCCTGTGGAGGCTTCAGTCAGGGTCTGTTGTTCAGGCCTTAGTCTGTTGGGGTTTAAGTTCCCCCATGTTATGGTTGCTCCCTCTTCCCCTCTTTATGTTAAATTGTATGTCCCTCCTCCTCCCCCTCTGCCGGTCAGTCTTCCCTTTCCCCACCCATGTTATGTAACTTTGTGCTGAGTCAATCCCCTGACCCCACCCCGGGGCTTGTCTGTCACTCTGAGGCCTCTCCCTTCTTTCCAGAACCTTCCATAATACCTCGGGTGATAGGCTGATCCCTGGGGACCCCTCCCTCCTTCTCACCTCATTGGACACCTCTCCTGGTTGTCATTCCCTTCACCACTCCCGGGTGGTTCACTATTGTTCTCCCCCCGGGTTGCCACCCCCTGTTATATACCTGTGCAAGCTGTTCTCAGTTGCCTTTTGGGACATTCCTGATTCGAGTTGAGGTTGGTCTCGTGGACTACCAATAAACTTGGAGCTGCGATACTCCCAAAAGGACGACTCCCTCGTCTTTGTCAATGTCGCCTAAGGTCCTTTACTGGTCTGGTGCATTGGAACCTATCGGTCACATCCCTCTCCCGCAGTGGTCATAGGGAGTGGCTGTTGTCAGCCGTGCTGAAAACCTGAGCTGGCTGCAGACCAGAGGAGGCACCGTGACATTAGTCCTTCAGTATTTTGTGGTGCAATCAATGCTGTGCAGAGCTGGACACAAACAAGTCTGTACTTAGCACATTTGAGACAGCAAAGAGGATTAGCCCTGCAAGGCTGGGCTAGAGCCAAGAGCAGAAGGCCAGCACCCTGCATTGCCCACAGGGAGCTGTCCAGAGCAAGAAGCCACTCCTGCCCAGGGCTGGGGTGCCCGAAGCTGCCTCCCCGCTGTGCAGCTCTGCAGAGCCCGCGGAGCGCAGGGCCCTGGGCAGCCAGGGCAGCCCGGCTGCCTTGGGGCACAAGGAGTGTCCCAGAGAGAAGCTGCTGCCCTTTGCTTTGGAGCTGCTGCTCAGAGTCTTGTCATTAATCCACAGCGTCAGACATGTTTTCCCTTTGTCTCACAAATTTAACACAGCTTCTTGAGAAAATTGACTGATGTGGCTTCTGCTGGTGGTGGTGCTTTTGTCTGCAGGTAATTTGAACCAAGGACAGAGTCCATTGTTAACACCCCAATTTTGCCAAGTCAAGGAAACCATTCACAATGGGGCTACTGGGGATGAGCAGCTTTCCTAGTTTTTGGCAAGTTACAGCCTTGAAAACTCAGCAGATTTTTCTCCATGAGGATACCAGCAGTAGCATGATGCCAAATTTTTCCACATCTTTTTTGTCTCTTCAGTGCTTTTAGGAGCTCCTCAGTGCCTAGCAGGCATAATAATGGAAGCGATTATACATGTGATAATGGATTTGAGAGCTTTGTTTTGTGCCCTGCCACATGAGTGTTTATGACAAGCTGAACACCCAACTCGTGGATCTGTCACGTTAAATTCATCCCAATTCTGTGCAAACAGCAGCCCTGAGATGCTGAGGAGAGCAAGGAGAATGTGTGGGTGTGCATGCATACTCAAAAAATACATCAAAAAATAGAATTGTCCAAAAAGACATGTGCATTAAATTTCATGCGTATTATATATTATATATTTTGATTCCTATCATATCATATCTAAAAGATATAAGGAATATATGTGATCATTTTCGAGGCCACTGCTTGTGGGGCATATAGATCATGTCCTAGTGTTTGTACATTTTTCCTTTCTGCTACTGCTGATCCTAGCAGCTCCCCTGGCAGTTCTTCCAGGGAACTTCACCCAGAGGGCTTCCATCATGTTAGTGCTTGTGAGAACTTCTTGTTTCCCAGTTTTCCAGCCTCCTTCTGGATTTTAGGGCATCTCAGCACTTGTGTCCTTCATCCCCAGCCTGCAGCAGTGACAGTCACTGCTGCCTCCCCCTTGCTGCAGCTCATTTCCCAAAGTGCTGCCAAAGGCAGCGGAGTTGGCTCAGGATCCTTGTTGGCTTCTGGTCTCCGGGATGAGCTTCAGAGGGACACTTGGAGCGCTGCCTAGAGAGCTGCCCCTGGGATGGGGGTGGATTTGTCCTCCCAGGTGGCTCCTACTTGCAGTGGAGTCCCAGAGTTTCCTCAGCAGGCCTCTCCAGCAAGTTCTGAGCCAACGTGTGGCTCTGCTGCCATCTCAAATCTGTGCTTCCCTTGCCCAGCCTGAGTGCACGTTGGGCATGTGCTGGGCATGACTGGAGATTTTCAGGGCCAAAATGATCCAGCATTGTATCTGGTCATGGCTTTGGGTAGCACAAATCTGTACTTCTTTCAGTCGAAACATTTACTTTTCTGCAGATTGTTACACTTGCACTGCTAATAAACAAATACAAAATCGTCAAATTAAGTTTAAAAATGAAATTTATTTTAAATTGCTACACTTGTGCTGCCAATATAGAAACATACAAATATCCATTTAAGATTAAAATCTAATTTATTGTGACAATAATGTTATGTAAATATATATGGGTATCAAATTCAGTTAAAGAAATTAATTTTCTACAACTCACTATACACAAATATGAATTTAAGTCTAACAATTACATTTTATTATGTATTACTACAACTGTACAGCCCATATACAAATACAGAAATATCAAAATCCCTCTCTAAAGAATGTCAATACAGAACTAAATAAAAAGAATTTTAGAACTATAGTGTTGCAGCATTTTTGAGAGAAAAGAGGACATGAGTTATGAGATTTGAGCTACTCCAGTCTAGGCCTCAATCTGGGCCTTGTGAGACCTTCAAGCCTCTGACGCAATTAGAAATTAAGAGTTTGTGGCACATTTAGAAATAGTATTAAGGTGTGATGGGGACCACTGGGCTGTCTGGGTGTGAATTAGTATAGATTTATAGTGTAACGTTTAGGCCACCTTAAGGAAAAGGTAAACAATGTTAGCTTGCCAATCAGAGTGCCTTTGTAATGTGTAAACTTTGTAGAAGCTTATATAAACTACCATCTTATCTTGAATAAACGGAGAACGTTTGATTAACCACATTGGTTCAGATCTGTGTTTGTCCTGTCCAGCTTCCCGTTTCCTGAGATTCCCTGGCTTTTCTATACAACTCCATATATATAAAAATAAGTAAATACATATATACTCATAATAATATACGCATTACATATTTCATGACATATGACACATATAATACACACATAAGAAATATATCTATAAACATACAAATATCAATGTACCAATAAAACAATCCATACAACTCCAGCAATAGAACTACACAGCTACAGAACTGTGCAAGTATGTAAACATAACTAGAGATGTAAACAGATCAATATACATGCATCAATATAACAACATAAATACATGGGCACCCATACAAATATCAGTATATATATATAAATATCCCTATACTTGTAACTAATAGAATCTAACTCTACACATTCATAAACAGAACTAGATCAGGAGGGATTGCAGCTGCCAAAGCTCCCAGGCTCTCCCTCGGTCTCTCCCTCCCATGCGGAGCAGGTCTCCTGGACACGGACAGCAGATGGCACATGTGGCAAGCAAAGGGAACACTCAGTCAGTATGGGGACATTTCCCTTGGCAGCAGCTGCACTTCCATCCGGGAAGAGAAGATCTCAGAGCCTCCCCAGGAGGATGAGTAAGAAAAAGCAGCTAATCAGGCCAGGCCATGGTGAGCTGTTCACTTCTTTCAGGCATCCCAGTTGGTCTGAGGGTGTGGGAGGTGCCCCTGGGGAAAACAGTTTGGGGATGCCAAGGGAAATTGCATTTGTTTAAAAAAGAACACTTCCCCAGAGTTCCCTGGTTCCCCATGCAGATGAGCACATGTCGATCATCTGTCAGTTCGTGCTTGTCACCTCCCCAGGTTCTAGAAAGTTCCCTGTTCTCGTTACTCCCATTGGTTCCCTCAGCAAACCACTCCTTCTCTTCCCCATTATTGGTCCAGTTCATGTCACCCCATGCCTGCTCCTCCCCTGAACCTTTCCCTCAGTGGACTGTTGTACCCTAGCCCTGCTATCCTGCCCCAGTTATATGCCCTGGGCCCTCCTTCCCTAGTCACTCTTTTATAGCCTGCTTCTCCTGCATGTGGTTGTCTCCCTGTGCCTGCTCCTGCCTCCCTTGTCCTTCAACCTGCCCTCAAATAATCCATGTGGATTTCAGCAGCCTGAGAGTCCTCCGGGCTTTTGGTGGAAGTACAATTACGCTATCCAGGCACCTGTTGACCAGCCAGCAGTGGCCTGCCCTGCAGGACAAGGCACAGGGCACCTGCAGGAGGGAACTCCATCCTGTCAAGTTATTCAACCACCTTTGCACTGTCAAGCTTGTGGCTCCCAAATCAATCAGTATTTATGTCTCCAACTGTTTGCACCAATGTCCTCTAACAGTGATGGGGCACAGTTACCTTCCTCAGGTCATCTGACAGGGCCTTTTTCTTCCTGTGCTTCTTGACTTTCTCCTTATCTTCTATTTGGAATTTTGAAAGGATTTATTTTTATTTTCTCTTATCAGTGCTAAAATGCATGTTTCTCTTTCAAGTTTTAGTTTGTTTAGTGAATCTGTCAAGCCTTATCTCAGAAGTCTTTATAATAAAATTGAGAGTAAATTTCAGCAATTTTTGTTGATTTCCTGTGTGATTTACACAAATTTCCTGTTAATTAGGTCACTACTTAGGAAGGTAAAAAGATAAAAAGGTTGTTTCTATACGTCAGTTCAGTAGGGGAATATTCATGGATAGAGAGTGATTAACTGAATTTTACATGTACTCCTAACCTGAAAATGCAACAGATAACTTGGGGAGAAATTAGAGCCAGATCTCTTCTCCTACCAGCCTGTATTCAAATGTAAAGTAAATAGAGCAGAATGGGAATGTTAGTGCTCAGCTCCTAAAGTGCCTTATTAAGGTGTTCTTAGAGTAATGGAGATAAAATCTGACTTCTCATTCCTAATTTCCAGACACTCATTGTCAGTGTCATTGACTCTGAAAACAGCAGAAATGTGCACATCATACCTTATCAATCCATCTGGGAATATTTTAGTTTTGTACTGTAATAGATGTTTAGATCTCTAGACAATGCTGTCTGGAGTCTAAATTATTAAATGACTTTCTCTTTTTTTCCTCAGTGTTTGCATCCATGTGCAAAGAGATCTCCAATGAATGTATTCCACTCTAACACAACTCCAAGCTGAATCTCTCAGCTGTGTTTACAGTGGTTGTCCGTGTGTCTCTTCTGCAGAGCACAATTTTAAAATCTTCATTCCTCATTATCTCTGCCCTTCTTTTTCTGTTTTAGCTTATAAATGCATGCAGATGTATCAGAAATGGCTTCCCCCCCCCCATATCACTTCCTGTCTAGCAATTTCTTTTTATCCTGTTCTGATGTTTTCCTAGTTTCGTATGTTTTATTCTAAATGCACTTCTGTTTTCTTGAATGTGAAGTTCTACAATGCAATGCTCTCATTCACCTGCTTTCGTGAAATCCTTCATTAACATTAGCTCAAGCAACTGTCTTGTTCCATTCCCCTTTGTAGAAGATTTGGGAAACTCAAGTCATGCTCAGGTACAAAAAACATATATGGTGCTTGGTAATTCTCATAAGAGCTTAAGTTAGTGGTAAAGCAACTGCAGCTGCTTATTCACAGAAACTGGGAGAAAACACACTGCAAATACTGAAGGATGCAGTGCAAGGGTGATGGGCATCGCTCAGTTATCATGACAGTCTGATGTCACTGGCAAAATTCCCTGTTTTCCAAAGGGTTTTCTGTTGCAGTGTCTTCCCAAAGTCTCTGGCAGCCCAGTACCTCTGGCACTGCAGACAAAAAGGGCCATGTTCGTACGCCACTGTGGGCAAGAACTATGGCCTGTGGGCCCGAAGCCACCAGACAGGAGGAGGCGCGTGACGACAGTGACAAAAGCAAGGAGTGATCATTTTGAGGGTATCCACATTCTGAGCTTATTAGAAGTCTGAGCAGACAACTGTGGCTCTGAGGGAAGATATGCCCCAAAAGGCACCGAGCACTGTGTGCACGGCCTTTTAACTGAGGGTGGTAACAAGGGGAGGGAACAACAGCAAAGGAATGGGGTAACAACTGGGAGTGATAACTGGGGTGACATACAAGGGAAGCGTCCAATGGGAGAAGGAGGAGGGAGGGAACCCCGGAGACCAGCCTGTCACCCGAGGCCCTGGATGGAAGCTTCTAGGTGGAAAGGAGAGGCCTCAGAATGACAGGCAAGCCCCGGGGTGGGGTCAGGAGGATGACTTAGCAGAAAATCACATAGCTTGGGTGGAGAGAGGGATGATTGGCAGAGGCAGGGAGAGGAGAAGAAGGGAGGTCAGACCATTTTACATAAAGAGGGGGAGAGGGAGCAACCATAAATGCGGGGAACTTAAACACACCCCAACAGTTTCATTTGCTTTGGCTGTACTTTGTATGGCTGCAGGTCACATTTCCCTTGATTTAAGGAAGTATCTTGGCAGTTCTTGAAGAAGCCGCCCTTGAAGGAATTACTCAATTCTGCAGTCATTATACACTCTGTTCTAAAAGACTTTATGCTATTTTCCCTCGCTCTGTTATCACAATTGTTCAGCAAGTTTTCTTTCTAAGAGTATTAATCACAGTATCCCAAAGGAATAAAAAATATTTGGGTACTTGTTCCCCATGTATTTACAAAAGAACAATTTAAAAAACCTGTATAAATGCTGGATGTAATATGCAAATAAAAATAAATTTGAGAATTTGCCCAAAAACCTTAAGAAATAAACCCATGTATTCAATAAAAATCAGATAATTCACCTGCAGACTATGCAAAGGGTAATGTTCTAGAAGAGGAAATTTGTACAACAGTGCTGCACAGAATTCTATTCTTTCAAGCTTTTTGCACTTCAGGGACAGTATCATTCTCTGAACTGTAATGCTCTGAGCATGTTCTGCTCACCATGGCAGATATCTGCTCTCCCTAGTACAGATCATCCTCCCAGCAAAGGGTGAGTGCAGCCACCACAACTCACAGCATCTTCCCACACAGCAAGAACCTGAAGGAGATAGCTTTCACCAACTGCTATGTGTTCTAATACTGCCACCTCTCAGTTGCTGAAAGCCTGAACTTCTGTGCCCTTTTCTCCTTCCCCAAATGTCACATTTTGCACCCCAAACATGCAAACCATTCCTCTCATCAAGGAGGAATGTCTATCCCACCTGTGCTTCAATGTCACCACTTGGCTCAGCCTCCTTTCCTTAGACCTACAACCTTTTTTCCCAGTGTGGGAAAAAGGCATATTCCAGAGCTTAGCAGAACAGCAGGGGTGATGAATGGATTGAGAGCAGCCCTGTGGAGAAGTACTGGGAGATCCTTGAGAAGGAAACACTGGATGTGAGCTGGCACTGTGTGCTTGCAGCTCTGAAACCCCTCTGTAGCCATGTTTAAAGAGGGATGTCTGCCGCGGCATCAGTCCAGCTTGGTTGACCCTGTGGGCTGTGCTAGCCACCTTCCCGGTCCTCGGAAGGTAGGGACGGCGGCTTGTGGGTCTGGATGCCCCAGCCCCAGAGAAACATTGGCAGCCAGGAGTAGGTGGAATCTGAGATTTGGTTGGTAAAGAGAGATTGTTCGGGGGAGAAGCCAAATTGGTTGTTAGACAAAGAAGTTGGGGCAGAGAGGGATGTTAAGGAAGGAGTCGGGATAGGGGCCAGGGAAGTCTGGGCAGGATTGTGGTCTTGTATATAAACGTTAGGAGGAGGTAGTAGTAGAATTACTACTGCAGGAGCTGGTAGGGGATTGGGGTTCAGGATTGGGTAAATTGGAGGAGGAGGAGGTGGCAAATAGTCAAGGGGATCCCAGGTCTTAGTAGTGGTTTTCTCCCCCTCATTTTCCTCCTTATCCTCTTCTTTCTTTTTTAATTTATGGATCTTCACATTCCCTTTACTCATATCTTTCAACCAACAAGCAGCATATTCTATTTGCTCAATGTCGGGAGTCTCTTGTGTCTTTAAATAATGATGTAGTTGGGAACAAATCCATGGGTCATTAGTCCTGTACCACGGCCACCTCCCCTGTAATTTTAACTTTGGCCAAATCTCGGTGCAAAAATAAATCATTTTTACTTGGTCTAGGGATTTGGTGGCTTCCTGAGACTCCCAATCGCTTAGCAACTGTCCTAGTAGACTTTCTATGGGAATACTTTTGATTTTCTTTTTCCCTACCAGGGGGCTTCCTCTTTTACTCACACACTGTCCCATTTTTAAATAAGCAACTCAAATCCCCTCAAAGGTGCCCCTACCCGAATGGAAATCTACAGACGGGCAACACAAATCTACAACCAACCAAACACTTTCTGAACTAAAACTATTTAACTTCAACGTAAGCCTTTTCCCCCCTCAGTGCAACTTAATCCCTCACAGACCTCTTTCACACTTTCCTTTCGCTCCAGGGAATAACGTTAAAAGACAGGATTCACACACACTCTCTTCCACACTCACACCTTCAGTATCGACTTCCTAGGCGTCCCCTCTGGACATTCCGATACCGGGGCCTATCCTAATGATCCGACCCCCGACCGTACCCCTAACCGTACCCCCGTGCCTCGCCTCTACCCTAGAGTCTCCTGAGCACACTTTTCGGCACCAGCCAGGGTACACAGTATTAGAAGCCTCTCCCCGGGCACCAGGTCCTCCCCTGGTCTAGCCTCCCGCCAGGCCGGACACCTTTAGTCCGCTCCCCGGGCTAGACCGCCCTGTTCTAATACTGTTCCTTCCTAAATTTTTTGAACGGAGGTAGGAAGGGACCAGGAGACGGCGTGGGGTTACCCGGGGGGTATCCCTTCCCAAAAAACAACTGGGATCAACCCAAGCGGGGCCCGACCCCTTTGCCATCTACCGGTCTGGCTTGGCTACCCCTCCCCAGCAGAATAACCTAGGCGAAAGGGATGTGTGTGGAATGTGTGGTGCCTGGCCTTGCCCTTCCAACTCCCCACCCCGGTGCTCTCGGCCGGGGGTTTACGGTCCCCTCCCTGGGACCGTGGCAGCGCACCACCTACGGCATGTCTGGCCCGGCCCTGGGAAGCGAGGACCCAAACCTACCCAGACCGCAACGGTCTTATCAAGGGAGACCTAGCCCTGCTGCGTGCCACTCACACTGGCTATCCCCTGCACGTGCGGGGGGGCCCTTATTATCCCCAGGAGACACCTCTTTCTCACCAACTTCTTTCACTTCCCCCCGTTCCTGGCCGGCCCCTCGCGGGAATCCGGAATGGTGGTACTAAGGGTCCAGTCGCTTCGAGGGTCCGAGCTGCCGGCCCTCGTCTCACTCACACACCACTCGCACGCCTCCTTCGCCCGCCACCGGGGTTACTCACCCTCCGGCACTCCTTGTCGTCACCGTGCCCAGGCTGGTCCTCTCTCGGTCCGGATAGCCAGCTGTCCCAGAGGCCCAGAGTGGGCAGCCGTCCCGGTCCTGGTGTCCTCTTCGGGTGTGGCTATCCCGGACGAGCCCCCAGCTGTTAAGAACGGGCAAGGAGACCAGCTCCTTTTTAATGCCTTTATTCAAGTGACCAGCTCTGGGTGAGGGCCCGAGGGGTTGTGCACACCGCCGCCGCTCCCTTTGGTGATGCAGAGGAGGAGGTAGTCAGTTTTGGTGTGCAGCAGAACTGGGGCTTCCGTCCTCACGGGCGTGCCTGGGAAGACGCTTTTGGGCTCGTTGACTAGGGTTTTTGTTCTTGGTTGGCTCTACTTAGGTTATGGCAACGCTTTGGAGATGATTTGTAGCACTGGTAAGGTGGAGGGACTCCTTCCCGATGGCCAGAGTCAGTTTGTTGTTCAGGTTTTAGGTTGGCTTGCTGTCTTTAGGGGTTTTTCCGAGTTTCTGGTTACTGTCCTTAATTTGCATATCCCCAGAAGTACTCTGGTCACCATTCTGGGGAGCAGCAGAGGCAATACCCGGCGGTCGCACCATGGATGACAGGTACAGCGAAGGGGCACAATAAAGGGAGATATGAGGGAGACATCAATGGGGATTTAACAGATAATAACAGTCTTAATTAACACATTTAACCTTAAATTCCTTAACTTCCTTTAACTAATGAACTTGTTCATAACACTTTTCATTGCTTTATAGAATTTTCTTTGATACAATTGGACTTCCTTTCTTTAAAAAGATAAAAAAAAAAGAAATATATGGGATTTAGCTGTGTGTCTGGATATGAAGCCACATGAGGTTTTTGAAGGGCCCCACACAAGTTTTTCAAGTTTTCTCTAAGCCTCCAGGTTCCCCAGCCCCAGGAGCACCAGTGGCCGGTTTTGTTGGTTTTGCATGGGTCAATTTTTGGAGAGGAGGAAAGAAGCCAGCCAGGAAAGTGAGGCACTCCTGTGAGGAGCTGCCATAAGCTCTCCCTGTGCCAGGCAAAAGCAATCCCTGAGTGGCTCTGAGAGCAGGCGCACTGCTAAGCCAATTAGAAAAGCTGGTGCCGCCTGTAGCACAACATTTCGAAGAGAGGAAAAAGAGAGGGAAAGAAGCCGGCTTTGTGTGTGCCCCCGAGGGGTGCTGCGGGGCAGCGGGGCCCCTTCCCGGCGGGCTCGGGGCTCTTTCCCAGCAGGGCCGCCGGGCCGTGCTGCCGGGGCTCATCCCAGCGCCGCCGGCAGCTGCGGCCGAGGCCAGGAGCGGGCCCGGGGCCAGGAGCGGGAACGTTCCCGCTGCCTGTGCCGGGAGCAGCCCCGGGACGGCGCCAGGGGAGGCCAGCATGGCCCGAACTGAGCGCGGCAGGGCCAGAAGGGCCCACGCAGCCACCGCCACCTCGGCACGGCCAGCGAGAGACTTTGCCTGCCCGGCCAGCGGCAGCTGCCGCCGCAAAGCAAAGCACAGAACCTGCTCAGGGGAGCGCTCTCTTCACTGGCAGGGCCGGGAGAGCCATTTGCAGGCATTAATCACTGCACGGGGGAATAGAGGGCTCAACACTGCCTGCTACAGCTAAAGGAACGCAGGATTTGTTAGGATTAAACTTTTCCTCGACACATCCCTTTCCTGGGAATTGCTCACAAGCATTTCGTCAATGCAACTGGCAAATGCTTTTGCTGACTGAAGCCACACTGTGTCTTTCCTTCAGAAATGAATAAAGGAAACACAAGTTGCCTGCTGAAACCCTTCTGCTCCCTTCCAAATCAGATCACTAGTCAAGCACAAGGCTCAGGCTCATCCCCGATTCCCTCTGAGAGATAGGAGGTAATATTTTGCTGCAGCCAAAAGGTCATTAGAAAAAAGAATGAAAGTTGTTGGTGCTAGGTCTTGTTAATTATGGTTTGAATTTCTTCAAGTTAATTTTTTTTTGTGTTTCTGTGAGCTGGAAAAGGTGGGGGGGGGGTGGGGGGATGGGTTGAACACCAGAGCAAAAGGAAGTATACCCAGCTCAGCTGAACCCTTACTAAGAAGAATGTTCTCCTTTGCTTTAATGACTTTGTCTCCATTTAATTGTACCTAAGAGTTTATCTCTAGCACCTCTCTCCCAGCAGCTCCCAGCTGCGGCGTGGCACAGCGCTTGCTGTGTGCCAGGGAGCACAAAGCAGGCTGGCCTGCCGGCCCTGAATATTTCTGCAGAGCACTCTGCAGCTCCCAGCTTTGCTGTGGCTCAGTGCAGAGCTGCAGGATTGCAGGCGCTGCCTCCCAGAGCTGTGTGAGGCACTGGCTCCTGCAGCCGTGAGCTGACAAGCTGTCCCTGCCTCCCGCTGGCCTCGGGTCCCCTGGCACAAGTGCCGTGCCCGAAGGACGCTGCCCTGTGCTCCAGCCTGCCGAGCAGCCCGGCTCCCTGCCCCGGTGCCCAGGGTGCTGCACACACTGCTGACCTTTGCCAGGAGTCGCAGGGCAGCGGCACAAGAGTGGGAATGCTGAGCCAGGCCAGCGGGCCTCGGCTGCCCTTGGCCTATCTCTCCTCGGGCAGACTCCAGAGGGCCAATGCCTCCAGGCTGGGCTGTGCCCAGCAGGGCTCCGCTTGCCCTCGGGAGCAGCCGGCTGCGCTTGGGCTCTGAGAGCGGAGGATGCGCCCGCTGCCAGCAAGAGGCACGCAGGGCCGGGCTGTGCCTCCTGCAGCTACCAGGGCCTCCTTGCAGCCTGGCCCTGCCGAGGCTCAGGCTGCTCCGGGCTCTGCCAGGGCTCTGCTGCGGCTCCACGCCGGGCAGGGCCGGGCCCGCTCTCAGCTCACACTCGCTGACAGCTCTGCACCGCAGGAGACCTTTCAGAGCACCTCTCTGATCTTTCTGCTTTCTCCGCTGAGCGAGGCTCTCCTCCAGCCAAAGACTTTGCCCTTTGTGATACAAATCCAAGTGGCAGGCACCCAAATGCTCTCGAGTCACAGCTGAAGGCCTGCATCTGCACAGGATGTTTTGGCTGCACAACTCACCCTTTGCTTTTTCCTGAAAATGCCATTGCCCTTTCTGTCTCAACTGGAAGTGCCACAGATGTGCCAAACAGGGCCCACGGGCCGTATGCCAAAGGCAGTGTGGTCTGGAGAGGATGAATGAAGAAGAGCCTTCTCCACTTACAAACCATACCAAAGGAGCCATAAGCATGTCTTAGCACCAATAAAAGACAACTGGCAATTCAGAAGGAAATCTTTTGTGAAGGGGTCAGAAGGAAGAGAACCTTCCAAATTATTTGATGTTTTGAAAACTTTAATTATAATCCTATCTATAAACCTATACTACAAAACTACTTAACAATCCTACTCTAGAGTCCTACTCTGCAATCCTACTCTAACTTGGTAATATCTTGATTGTTAGATTCTTGTCTTCTTTGTCTTCTTCTTCTTCACTGAGCTGATGAGTGGTGCCAGGGTGGATGCTGGCTTGGCTGCTGTTACAAATGGATGCTAATCCACAGGAAAAAAACAACAAAGAACCGTGAACCATGAGTTTCCAAGCTCAGTACATCACAGACTCAATCAGGATTCCTCTAACTCCTAGAAAGACCCAGAAAGTAAACCAACGGGACCATCTGCTCCCTAGTCGTCATGTGCAGGACCTTGCCATCACAGGCAAACCTGGCCCAGAATCTCACTCATCCATTTATTCTGGTTTCTCCATCTTGCCAGGATTTTTGCCCTGCCAGTGCCCTAGAAATGGTGCTTTCTGTCCCCGGGGTTTCTTCCTTTCAAGAAGCTCCAATGACTCCCATAGGTCCCTGTCTTGGAAAGACAGGCACCGTGCTGATTTCCACAGGCACACAGAGCAGTGTCTGCCTTTCCATGCCCTGCCCCTCCTGTGCTGGATGGCACCTTCCTTCCCAGCAGGGCCAGCCGAGCGGTGCTGGGTCCTGCAGTTCCCTCTCTGCCACACAACCTGGCAGTCAGCCTGGGCCAGTTCCCCTCTGCCTGAGTGTGCCAGGCAGCAGATGGGGCTGGGACAAGTCCCTCTCAGCTGTCCCTGTTTGTGTGCCAGAAACCTCTAAGGATGGGGTGGGGGGCACAAACCAGGGACCCTCAGAGGCTCACAGTGAGTCCCTCACAGCCCCTCCTGCCCACAGCCAAATCTCTCCAGAGTGCTCTGCCAGGACTGGCAGCCTTGGGTTCCTCCACCACCATTTCACGTCTCTCTAGCCTGCATTACTGTACTTCAGTTCTTTTGCCATTAGATAAAACTGAACACCCCACCAAATCAGGGCAAGAGAAACAGCCAGAAAACAGGGCACCTGTCCTCTCAGGAAATGCTCAGAGAGGTGGAGTTATTCAGTTTTGTGAAGAACAGGCCCCAGGGAGACTTTATTGCTGATTTCCAAGATTTCAGAGTAGCTTTGAAGAAAGTGGGGAACACCTTTTTTAACAGGGCCAGTTACAAGAGAGTGTGGGCGAATAGTCTTAAACACATGGGGATCTAATCAGAGTAGGTCTAAGGAAGAACTTGTTTACTCAGGGCATGGTGTCTCCCTGGCACAGGCTGTCCCAAGAGCTTGTAGGTGCCTCCATCCCTGGAATCATTCCACTTCAGGTGGGACAGGGCTCTGAGCAACCTGATCTCTTTACAGATATCCCTGCTTATTTCAGGACAGTTGGACCAGAGGACTTTACAGAGCCCTGCCAGCCCAGCCCAGTCTAGCACTCCTCAGCATTTTCATTTGAAGAGCACCAAGAGTGGAGGTGAGGAGGAAGGGGGCTCATCTGATGCCTCGGACCTCAGTGGAGGAGGAGCCCATCCCTCGGACACTATTTCACCTCAGCCCCTTGGCATTTTACCTGCAGGAGCCTCTTGGCAGGCCAGCGCTGCTGTTGGTCTGTCTGCAGGCAGCAGCTCAGGAAGTCACGCAGGTGAGACGAGAATCGGTTGGGCTTCCGCAGCTGTGGTCTCTCTCCTCTGGCTATCAGGAGTTCAGCCTGCAGGAAAAGGAAACACGAGGCTCCACCTGCTTCTTTCCCATCTGTAACTGCTCTCCCTGAGCCCAGTGTTTAAGTTCCACTCTGCAGAGCAGGTTCTGGTAAGATGCAGATGGTAAAGGAAAGATGACTTTCCTTTACCAACAAAAAGCCACGGCTTTTCCAACATCCTGCTGATCGTGCCTTGGCAGTCAATTTCATTGACTGACCCAGTTAGTGGGAGCTACATCAGCAAAGCATGTTTCCTTCTTGCAGGATTCACACCACCCTGACAGGCTTTCCGGAATATGGGCTCTGCTACACTAACTAACTCTACTATTTCCAAGGATTAGTACAGGAAAGGCATCTCTGCAGTGCTTGTTGGTCCCTTAAGCACAGTGGTCATAAACCAAAACTCACTGAGCTTCTTGTCCTCTTCTAGAAAACAGTGGTACATGGGAGGCAAGAAAAGAAATCCACCAGGTATTCCTCAAAGTAAGGAAACAAACATTTGGAATCTCATATTCAACACAGACCCTTTAAGATGCCTGCACACATGTATTGGGATGAAAATGCTTGCTTGGGCACACAGGAGCCACCTGCAGCTCTGTCTCTCAGCTGCAAGTTTCAGCCTCTTTATGTGGCAAAAGGAAACCTTTTCAAGGTCAAATCTGAAGAAGAAGTCAATGCATTAATGGCGCCCCCATCGCAAACAGTGTAGGTAAGAAGTGGGAGGTTTTGACAGGCTCTCCATGACACCAGGCTGCAGCCTGGTCTCCATAAAAATTCCCATCACAATAGTAACAGCTCTGTGCTGGTGGCACTGAAATAGATGGTGACCAAAAAGACTTTGTTATTATCCTCTTCAACTCAGAGGAAAATTTCCAAGCCTAAAACAGCAAGCATAGTCCCCTGGAGTATAAATAATTATGGCAGCTTTCTTTCTTTTTCCTGCACGCCCAGAGGTCACAAAGGGGGTTTTATCCTGTCTCTCTGCAACTGAGCTCAGCCACTGGACATGGTGGGGAGCTGGAGTCCTCATTGTCCTCAGAACTGTGCAAGCCAGGGATGTCCCTGCTCCTGTGGTAAAGGAACACAGCACCGGCATCAACCGCCCACGTTGGGTCCCAGCCCCAGGCACCGGGCTGCAAGCTCATCAACTTGTTAAAGTACCCAGAAACAGCCAAGGGTTTAGTGTTACTGCAGTTGGAGAAAAACACATCCTTAACTTATCCAGGCCACCCTCACACATGACTGAACAATGTACAGATGATTTGAAAGCCTGGAAGTTCTGAAGACCCACAGGTCTTGGAAAAGATGCTACAGTATGGAGGAAACTTGATGTGCTGTGGTTGAAAAAAGAAAAAGAAACCAAAACTATTGGGGAAGATGAAACAGGAAAACCTTACAAATATGTATGCCTGGAAAAAGATTTTGAGAATATGGAAACTGTAAGCGAGATTGAAATGAAAGTAAGCTTTGAGATAGTTACTAGCCTTAGTTAATGAACAACTGGAAAACAATGGTATGGCCAGCTGAAGGTAATCCCCTTGTGATTAAACTATACCCTCTGCTGGCAGACAGGTCCAAGGGTCAGAGCAGACCCTACTAGCTTGACAGAAAGGGTCCAAAGAGTAGTTTTTGTCGTTTAAAATGTAACACAATATGGTAATGTAATGATTCTTATAGGCTGTAGGTAAATGCTCTAGTGTTTGTATCTTGTACTAGATTGGTTAGTGAAAATTTGAATATTCAGCCCAGAAGAAGATTTATTGTATTGTAACAGGAACTTCCTCACTCTTTCAGGTCTCTCTTTTGGGCTCCTCTTTCGGGACTGCTCTGAGCTGTGGCTGGCAGCTCCAAGCAGGGCCCTGCACCCACGCCCTGTGCAATAAACTGAAAGTTCCAAGACCTGGCTTCAAAGATCTCTCATCTCCCTCCATCCCGACCATCCTACCCACTGTCACTCCTACACAAAACTACTTGGGCATTGCTTTGGTGGTTGTTTCTTTTTTCTTTTTCTTTTTCATTTTTTTTCTTCTCCAATAAAATTGAATCTGGGAAGGTCTGACCTCAGTTTCTCAGGATATTTATCACATGTCTAACCTCTCCACTGAAAAATTCTTGCCCTTCAGAGACTGTGGGAACTCAAAATGTCTCTCAGACATTTTTAGAGGTTCCAGGCCTTGGTCAGAAGCATTCTAGACCCTGGCAGACAGCTGAAAAACAGCTGTGATTTTGAGTTTGAGCCATGGAATGAATTACCAGCTTTGGAGGTGGAACAAGCAGTCACAAAAGGTTAGATAGTATAGTAAAAGTAGTTACAAAGTAGAGGGGAAAGTTTTTTAGTATTGTACAGGGGGGTTTTAACACATGTACAGGGGGGTTTTCACTTTGTACATGGGGGTCAGAAGTTCTAAGATGGAGGAAAGTGGGCTGATCCTGTTCTTCCTCCTTCTTTTTCCTTACCTCCATGTTCTTGGTGATGTTGGCACTCACAGATTGGTTTAGAGTAGAAAAACACTTGGCAACGTAGGTAGTAGGTATTGGGGAATAATTGTAAACATGTTATACGTAATATATCTTATAAAAGATAGCAGCAGCCCTGGGTGGGAAGAGAGACCGAAGAAGACAGCAGATAGAGAGGATGTCAGGGTGTGTGTGTGCCTCTACCCAGGCCGCTGATCAAATAGCCGCAGTCCAAGAACATAATCTGTTAGATAACTAGCAATAAACTGCCTTGAGACCGAACAGCTAAAGCCTGCGGAGTTTTTCTTTGGAAGCACGGGTTGGAGGAGGAATTTCAGCACCACATGAGACCCCAGAGCAAGGCCGGGCTTCTCACAAGAGACAGAGCACCAACGGAGTTCAAAAAGCAAATGAGAAATGTCAGGCAGGCTGGAGGCCAAAATGGCAGGTTTCTGAACTGCCACTTCACTTCTGATGCAACCAAATGTACAGCAGATGCTGACGTGCTGCAGGGACATGTTTAGAAGGGGACCTTGGTGGAAGTGGTGCCAGCAGATGGCAACGGGACTTGTCCAATGGCACACAGGACATGGGACAGGTGAGAAAGACAGGTGGGATCAGGGAGTATTTGCACCTTACCGAAACAGGAGTTTCATTCCTGTGAGGAACTTCTCGTTCCACCATTTCGATGCCCACGATTCCAAAAGACCATATGTCCACTTTGGGGCCATATGGTTGACCTGTCAGCATTTCAGGCGCCATCCAGCCAGAAGTGCCGGCCACTGAGCTCTGTCGACGCTGCACAGGGGTGAGCTGAGCAAAGAGGCCAAAGTCAGCTGTGGAGAAATAAACATACCATGAAAGCCAGCTCAAGTTAGGAAACCAAGCAAAAGAATTCCCCACTCTCAGTCTATGTGTTGTTGAATCTCCTGGAGAACTGTCCACGCTCGGTTTCCTTGGGGCTTTAGCCAAGGACATATGAAATTGGCCACTTCCAAAAAAATCCCAGTTTTTTTAACGCTGCTCACAGCAGTGGCCTTTATTCCCCTGAAGCTTTAGTTTGTGGCTCCCTCCCTCTGGAAGAGACAAAATCACACCAATGACACCCTTGACTTCTCGTGGTTCCTTATACCCCTGTGCACGTTGCAACCGTGCCCTCAGCTCACAGCGGTGGGGCCCTGCACTGCCACCAGCACCATTTCTGGGGAGCTGGCAGCCACTCAAAGCAGCCCCTCACCCCACATCCCTGAACGCTGCACCTGACCAGGAATATACTGACCCAGCTTGACAGAGCCATTGGTTCTGAGAAGAATGTTGTCACTCTTCACATCTCGGTAGATCACGTGGTTCCAGTGAAGAAAATCCAATCCTAGCAGGCACTGAGAGGGAAAACAGAAACAGGAGGGCAAAAATTAGTGATGTGATTTCATCACACCAGAAAGGAAACAGAGACTCTAAAAGATTCCCATTCCCCAGGGGAATGGCAACTAATGGCAGAACACAGTGCCACTGAGAGGAAGAGTTGTGTTCCAACACTTGCAGAGGAGGACCTTTCTACGGAAAGGCATGTCAGCTTTTGAAAGAGCAACAGCACCTGCTGTTGTAGACTGTCCCCTGCAAACCTGCCAGGATGACTGCTGCTGCAGTGGATGTGCTTTCTCCATGCAGAGGGCAAAGGAGGGGTTTGGCCAAGAAAGAAAAAGTCCCTCTCTCTGGTGTGAAGCGGATCACTTTTGGGTGGGAGGCTGCATGACGAAGGTTTTGTTGCTGGCCTCAGCACAGACTTAGAGTATAACATCAGTCACCTTCCTGAAGCAAAGAGCATTTTGGCTGCACTACTGTCCTTTTCAGTTGAGGACTGTGAGAAATGAGTCTCTATTTTTTCTCAGCTGATCATTTCAAATCCTGCCACCAGCACCTTTGCTTTTACAGGCAAGGAATGCAGTGCAGATAGGTTGAAGATAAAAGTTTAAGGAGGCAAGGTGGGGAAGAGCAAATACAAATACAGGAGGCAGAAGGAGAATACAACAGTAGGAGATAAGAGTACAAGAACTGAGTACAGTGAGTGCAGGGGCACTGGCAGGCAGTTCCCTTGAGATGCTTTTACTTGTCCATAGCATACTGGCACTAGGGAAACAAAGCTTTATACATGGAACCTCTCTGTTCCGAGCCCGTTTCCCAGACAATCCTGCCCAAGCCCTCTGAAGCACAGGTGGGATCCCTGACCTCCCGACTGATGGCTGCTATCTCCTCTTCAGACAGGTAGGTCTTGCTGATGACATCGCTCAGAGTGCCTCCATCCATGAACTCCATAACCAGCCAGAATTGATTATCCACAAGGTAGCTGAAAGAAGGAAACAAGAGCACGGAGGTAAACATGCATGGTTAGTTTGTTTTCTTGATTCTTATTTCCAAGTCCCTTTGTGACAAGGACAGAATAAAGGGAATAGACATTCCCTCTAGGCTGTGCATTGTTTGCAACCTGTCTCGAGAAGAAAGGCACAGCTTTGAAAAAGGAGAGGCCTTAAATAGCCAGCAAGTAAAAACTGCAGTTTAGGAACAGATAAAAAAGCCTGTCCCACTGCGTGTTTCTGGAAATAACCACCTAGTCTTCCTGGCATGCAAAGCAATGGAAAAGAGGGGACACAATCCAAGGAAAATCCATGTTAGTTTACCCAGATGTAAGAGGACTGTTGAAAAAAATCAAGCCCCAAAATAATGTAGTGGCTGTGAACTTACAGCCTATTGATTTAGTTAGATATGACTGATGCAGGTTTTTGAATAATTTTCAAACTATGTGTGCCAGGGAATACTCCTGCAGACAAGATGCACTCTCTTCCCACCCATTGGACATGAGCAGAGCAGTAATAATTCACCAATAATTACAGCTCTATTTTCTGCCACTGAATATCCTTGCATGTTTGCAGAATGTAAACAAACATTTACAACAACTCACCTGTCTAAATAGTTGACCACGTTGGGATTCTTATTTATCTTCACAACCATGAGTTCATTGACTTTTAGTTCCTTCTTCCTTGGTCCTTGGAGATTTATTTTCTTTATGGCCACCTAAAATGACATTGAAAACCAGTAACTTGAGAAGTTGGTGGCACGAAACCACCTGGAGCGAGTAATTTTGCAATGACACAGCCGAGCTGTGCCAGACTGCCTTGTGATCAGGCATTGCAGTAATTAGGAACTGACATTGCAATAGCCCATTGCTCCACTCCCTTGGGGGCCAGTTACAGGACACGTGGCCACTGAGGTTTTGCCGTGAACACTTGGTGACAGTGGTGTCTAAACTATCACCCACAAACCTCTGAGCCCACTCCCTGCTGCTTTGTATGGGATTCAGAAGAAGTAATCCACGCCTTAATACTCTGTGGCTACATCCTGGGCTATGGGCAGGGCTTGGGGCTTCTAGGGACGCCTTGCAGATCTCCCCCTATGTGCAGTTCCCAAGTGCAGCACTGCAGGTGGCTAAAGAACTACCAGTATCTTTCAGATGTATTTGCTGGCAACCAGAAGTGAGAATTCAAGACTCTGAAGCTGTAGCCCCAAAGAGCAGTGAGATGCTCTAAGGCACCACCTTTGTTTTAGCAATTGAGAGCGAGTGAGCACATCCTTCTCCGAAATGGACTGCTGCCCTGCGTGACTTCCTTCTGGCAGCTGAGAAGGACAAAGACTGTCCCCGATGTATTTTGCAGGCTGGTGCCAGTCTGTGTTTCTTGTGCCTCCTCAGCACAGCTCTACCCAAAGCTCTGGCCACAGCTGCCCACACCAGAGGGGAAAGCCCTTGAGTGCAGCAGAGTCTGTGGGGGATGTTGACATTTACCTCTACTCCTGTGGCTTTGTTGATTGCTCTAACCACAAATCCAAAAGTCCTAGAGACAAAAAAGCAGCAAAGAAAGGAGAAGCCATTTAGATCGTGCAGTGAAAGCCAGTCCACACAGGAGATCTCTGCTGTAAATGCCCAAGACCTGCAGGATGCAGGAGGGCTCTGCCAGAAGGCAGCTGATGCATTTTCCTCTTAAGTGCATGGGCACTGGGCCTGTCCCTGAAGTGTTGGGGTTTACTGCCTCAGCTCCTAAAGAGAGCTCCTTCTTTCATCTCAGGTTTCAGGTTCTAAACTGTGCAGTTTTCATAGTTTTCATCCTGACCATGGAGAATTCCCTTCAGCAAACTCTTGGAAAGAAATGTTCCTGAGAACTGTTATCTGACAGCTATCAGGGAGTAGGTTGCTCTTTCAGGCATGCAAGTTTCTTGCCCTTTTATTAGTGTGGCTATATGATTTGGAGAGATACAGAAATGCTAAGGAAATTAACAGAGAACTGTCCCACACTTGAGAGACAAGGAGATCTTCCAGGTCCTGTTCCTTGCTGAAGGCAAGAGACCTTGGCAGCACAGATGTGTCTCTGACAACACCTTCAGGGCACACTCACAAATTCTGAGCAGCACTGAGAGATGGGACAATCTATCCCCAGTGTCTGAACATGGCCATAGATGTCTGTTTGCAGCTGGCCTGACTTCACACTGCATAGATATTCCACCAGAAAAACACCTGGCCCATGGTTATGGAGAAGTAATTGTGGTTGGACTCACCCGCTGCCAATATATTCCAGTTCAGCATATTTCCTCACAGGATTTTCCATGTTCACTATTTTCCCTGAGGGAAACAAAATGCAAGATGCTCACTTTAAAGCAAAGACCCCAGCTTCCAGGAAATGCAAAAGGCAGCCCCAGAGCTTGGAGCTTTGAACTTCTAGTGGTTTCCTGGGTAACAACAACAACCAGGCAGACAGCTCTGCAGCACAAGTGGCCAGCACAGAGACTGATTTTCTACAGCAGTTCCCATGGGGAAATGTCTCAAAATGTCCCTGGGACACCAAACTCAGGAAAACCATTTGGTACAGCTATGCTGAAACATGCACACAATACACTGTCCCTCAGAGGAGAAATACAGCCGACGTACTCAGTTGCTCCAGGGAGTCATCCTTGTTCTCCTGTTGCTGAGCAGCGCTGGAGATGAGCAAATGGCCCCGGTTCCACTTCTCAGGTTGGGGAGCAAAGGCTCCTTTAGACAATGCTGCTCCTGCAGCAGGTTTGACAAAGCCCTTGTAGATCTGGGACAAGAAATGAGTTCATGTAAGAAAGGTCCCTGGCAGAGATAAGCCTGAGATCCCACTTCAAATGCAAGCCCTTAGGAAGGTGCTCTCAGCCACATGAAGGGATCTTAAATGGGTTTTTTCTGATGTCCACTTCTCAAACTGGATGGGTCAAAACCAAAGGCTAGCTCTACTCAAGTTCATGGCCAGATTCATGTTCCATTTTCATGGATTTTCTGAAGGATCACGCCACAATGACCATTCTGCTTCCTCTCAAGGATTCCTTTCCCCCTCCAAGGGCTTCAGACACACTTGCAGCTCCTTGTTCAAATGTTCTGCCTCCTCCCACTGTGTCCTCTTTTCCTGCACCATCTTCAGGTCATGCTCAACCTGTAGCAACTTTGGTGGGGACAGTTCCTGTACCTCATGCCAAGACTGGGGATCTTCATTGCCACCCATTTGCTGGAAGTCTTTGTAGGCTGCCCGGTGAGATGTCAACACTTTCACCTCAAGTTAAACAGAAGAAAGCAGTCAGAGACTACAGCTTATCTCTGTCAGTCAAGAGTCATTGACTGTAAGGAAAGGGAAAGAACAGATTTACAAGGGGTACAGACAGCTTCTTTCAATCCTCCCTCTGGGTCATCATGCTCCCCTGTAAAAACACCTCAAGAAACAAGGAGAGCAGGAACAGGCCACCAGGAATCAATTTGGATGACTGCTGGCCAAAAGGCCAAAGGACAAGTCCCTCTGTCCAGGGCAGCAGGTGAGATTCAGCACACCAGGAAATCCTTCAGAGTGAGTGTGATACACACTACAGCAGGATGGCACTCAGAGGCATCACCTCACTCCCTGCAGCTCTGCACTGGAAAGGCAAGAAGGGCAGAAACCACCAGTTTGGTGACTGCAGTGGCTATCCCTTTTTAACTCACTTGCTCTTGCAGATCCTGAGAGAGAGAATTAAGCTTTTCTCTGATGATTTTAATTTCTTCTTCCTGCCTCTTCTCCTTTGCTTTTATCTTACTGTGAACTTTCTGAAACTCCGTGTCCAGCTGTTCCTTCAAGTTCTGTAAAATACAAGAGAGAGGATCTTTCACGAGTGGAGTGGCTGCCACTCTTTCACTCACCTGGTTTTGTTGATCGCCCCTCTGCTGACGGAGATTCATGTCCTCTTCAATTCTTCTCATGTCTTCCTTGTTCCCCTTCTTCACGTCCACGATGGCACTCTGAGCTCCGGGCAGCTCTGCTTGTGACTCTGCCTTGATGTTCTGTACACACAAATGCAGGGCAAGTGACTGGGAGCTGCCATCAGGCTCAGCTTTTTCCTCTTGCAGCCTCAAAGTCACATTTATTCAGCCACTTCTTTCTGCTGCCCTACCCACCTCTGCTTCCAGTGTAACCCTCCTGTCCCAGTGCTGACTTTGGCAGATTCCAAGGCTCTGTGCTTTCAGTGCCTCCGTTTTATGCCCTCTTCCTGCCCTTCCCTCTGACACCTGGTGAGTCAGGCTTACCTGGCCTTTCTCCTGTGGCTCTTCCACCTGCTGCCTGAGCTGCTCTTCCTGCTCTCGGGCTGGGAGCAGCTCTCCACGAGTCTGCCATGGCATCTCTGACAAAGCAGGCTGCTCCTGCTCTTTCTCTGGAAGGACCTGCACAGAAAGCAAGAGAAGATGGGTTTCAACTTTCCATATGACATTTGTGGGCCAAGGCTCAAGGACTGATGGGCTCACACGTTCCCAAAGCACTGCAGTGCTGCAGCTCTCCTGGGTCATTCTCTGCCTGTGGGGAGGCACAGATGCCAAAGTGACCCTGGCACTGCAGTCAGGGGCTGAAGCTCCAACAGCCTCTGAGGCAGCTGACAGGGAAGCTGTGGCATTTCTCAAGGGTCTGCTGAGGACCTCCCTCTGCTTCTGCCATGCTCTGTTTGTCTTTCAGTAGTGACTGACACCCCACCCTGTCCCACAGCTCCATCCTGGCTCTGCAGGTAGCTTCCTGGGTGAGCTCAGCCCTTGTGAGAGACACTTCTGGAGTTCATGTTCTCTTCACCACCTAAAATATGGAATTCTTCCACCTCTCTGGGACAGACAGAACATTAAAGCATTAACTGGGGGCTTCAAGAAGAAGTGGCTGGAGGGAGAAACCATGTCTGAGGGGAAAAAAACACCACATCTGGAGGAGGAAACACCTCTGCCTGCTCAGAATCAGTCAATGTCTTTAATCCTCTCCTGAAAGGGATGCTTTACATGAACTTTTCACCTCCAACTGCTTTGGACCAGAGCCAAGAAGATTCAATTATGTAAATGTTACATAGATAGATAGATAGATAGATAGATAGATAGATAGATAGACAGATAGACAGACAGATCTCACTCTTATAATCTCTTGTTACTATAATTTCCATTCCTGCACACATCAACACTTGGTAGCCATTGCCCCAGTCAGCAGCAATCCCAAGACTGCTCCTTCAATAAACCACACTCTCAGGGAATTTAGAGCATTTAGGTCCTTATGGAATACAATCAGATCCAGAGCATTGCACTGGGAACTGCACTCTTGCAGCATCTGTGCTTGGCCAAGTGCTTCTCGTGGACTTGACCACACTGACAGTGCTAAAGGGGCTGTAAGCAGAAATAAAGCCCAGCCCCTCTCAGCTCCTCTGATCTCTGGGGACCAGCTGGAATGCAAGGGCATTGATTTCCTGCTCAATTCCCAAACACCACACCTACTGGTTTCCTGGGTTGCAAAAAGACACAGGGACTGTTAATAAGAAAGCAAAGAGCAAGGGCCTGTTGACTGGCCTGGCACCAAAACAGCTCCCTGTCCAAAACAATGTGTCATGCAAAAATACTGCATCCTCCAGAAGGGCCCCCTTACACAAGAAAAAGCAAGGAGAATCTTTACAAGTGCAGGAAAAGGACAGAAAAGATGGAGGAAAATCGACTTGCATAGATAAAAGACAAGAAAATGAACAAGACTTCTCCTCCTACCAAAGGAACAAAGACAGGAGAGCCACAGATGCCAGAGAAAAATACACTTGGATAAAGTGAGGGGATATTTGCTGAGGAAACAACCCTGGTGGTGAGCACTGTCACGTATGGAACCATGGAAGTGTGCCTAAAGGTCCCTCACGAGGCTCTCGTTGTCCAGGCTGAAACTCCCTCAGCACCTCCTCCTTGGCCTTGTGCTCCACACCCTTCCCCAGCTCCCGTGTCCTTCCCTGCACACGCTCCAGCCCCTCAAGGACTTTCTGCTTCACAGGGGCCCACAAGTGGACACAGCACTCCCAGCTCTGGCCGCAGCGCTGCCCAGCCCAGGGGGACGGTCACTGCCCTGCTCCTGCTGCCCCACTGCTGCTGACACAGGCCACGATGCCCTCAGCCTTCTTGGCTACCTGGCCAGGCGCTGGCCACCTTCAGCTGCTCTTGACAGCATGAGCCACAAATTTGCCCATTGGACTAAAAATACAGCATCCCTGGTTCCAAGATTTCCTTCCTGTTCTAAGCAACACAAGACAGCAGTCAAGGACTTGCAGCTTCAACCCCACCTCCACGTTCCAATGCACTTTACAAAGCTACAGACCACACCAAAAAATGCATACACAGAACCTTGCTCCTTCTACTGTCACTGCCTGCAGGAAGTCGATGGGTCCTGGCAGGACTCCAGCACTCAGCACCCTCAGGCAGCAGCAGCAAGAGCTGGCTGGTCAGAAACTTGCAGCTCTGCCTTCCTCTAAAGACAGCACCACCCACAACTGGCACTTACTGGCTCTGAAGATTCAGGCTCTGCTGTAACCACTGATGGAGCCTCATGCTCATACTCCTCAATTTGCTCCTCTTTGGTTTCGTCACCAGGAGGAGAGGGAGCCAGAACAGACACTGCTGGTGTCTCTGCCATCTGTGGCAAGAGAGAAGCATGAGGGACAGGCTGTTACCTCCAATTTATAGCCTTCTTTCTTCTCACATTTACCACCACATCTTCCAAGGAAAATTGAGAACCCTGGATTAAAATGGGATTCCAAGGCTCTCTCATGTATTAAAATTGGCTAATCCAACTGTACTGCAAATAGTTCTGAATTAAATATTCCACACTGCCTACTAAAAGGTTACAATGATCTATTTGTGTAAATGACCTTTTAAATCTTGAAATCTCTGAGATGAAAAATCGAAACTTGCAGCTCTCCCTTGCAGTAAAGACAGCAACACCCACAACTGGCACTTACTGGCTCAGAAGATTCAGGTTCCAGTGTAACCACTGATGGACCCTCGTGGTCATACTGCTCAATTTGCTGCTCCTCTTTGGCTTCTTCACCAGAAGCAGATGGAACTGGGGCAGAGACCGCTGCTCCTTCGTCCATCTGTGGTAAGAGAGAAGCATGAGGGACAGGCCGTTACCTCTCATTTATAATCGAGTTTCTCCTTGGATCCACAAAAACCTCTTCAAAGATGGAATCATCAACTTTGTTATAATTGGGATTCTTAATCACTCCAACCAGATTAAAATGGGCTAACTCAACAGAACTCTATTTGATGAACTCTATGAATTTGATAGTCCTCCCTGGCTGATATCAGCAAGCAACTGTGCCTTCGCGCAAAGGAGCATTTGGCACTTGAGAGCTTCAAACTGGAGAAATAGGAGATACCATGGCCTTTGCAATTGCTGCAGCAGACATAGAAAACTCAAACTGGATCAGAATCCCATCCAGTGCATGAAAAGGGCAGGAAAACTTTGTGCAGAAGCAGCTTTACTTGCTGGAAAGAGAGAAAACAAGCAGGGCCTCTCCGGCTAGCAAAGCAACAAACCAGAAATCAAGTGTCCCCTCCTCTGGCAGCTAAAACGCTTGGAGGCAGAGAGGGCATGTTTGGCAGGGAAACAGCCCTGGTGGTGAGCACTGTCCCGTATGGATCTACGGAAGTGTGCCAGAAGGTCCCTCACGAGGCTCTCGTTGTCCAGGCTGAAACTCCCTCAGCACCTCCTCCTTGGCCTTGTGCTCCACAGCCTTCCCCAGCTCCCGTGTCCTTCCCTGCACACGCTCCAGCCCCTCAAGGACTTTCTGCTTCACAGGGGCCCACAAGTGGACACAGCACTCCCAGCTCTGGCCGCAGCGCTGCCCAGCCCAGGGGGACGGTCACTGCCCTGCTCCTGCTGCCCCACTGCTGCTGACACAGGCCAGGATGCCCTCGGCCTTCTTGGCTACCTGGCCAGGCGCTGGCCCACCTTCAGCTGCTCTTGACTGGCACCCCTGGGTCCTTTGGCCCACACAGGTACCCAGCCACAAAGTTGCCCGTTTGATTTCAAATACAGCATCTCCGGTTCAGAGACATCCTGCCTCTTCTCAGCAACACAAGACAGCAGTCAAGGACTTGCAGCTTCACCCCCATCCTAGGCCCTAATGCCAGTTCCAAAATCTGCAGGCATCATTGCAAAAGGCATCCACAGGAAATTGCTGTTTCTGCTTTTTGCCACACAAGAAGCCTTCCCAATGAGGCACTTGGTTTCTTTGGCCATACCCGACAAGAATGGCACCCCACATGTTCCTGGACAACACAATCATCTTCATGCAGCTTAGCAAAAGTCAAAAGACAATGTACAAGAGAAGAACTATTGCAGAGAACTGCAGATCACTTCCACAAGCCAAACACACGTTCCACAAAGGGAAAACAAACAAACCAAGCCCTGCCACTTGCAGCACTACGTCCTGTGCCTTTGGCCACAGCAATGCAGAAGCCCAGAGACAGAACTTCCCTGAGCTGAGCAGCCAGAAGCTCATCCAGAACCCCCAGCTCTTCAGTGCCTCAAGGTGACAGGTCAAAATCCAATTTGTTGCTGGAGGTCACTGCCTGCAGGAAATCGCTGGCTCCTGGCAGGACTGCAGCACTCAGCATCCTCAGGCAGCAACAGCAAGAGCTGGCTGGTCAGAAACTTGCAGCTCTGCCTTGCACTAAAGACAGCACCACCCACAACTGGCACTTACTGGCTCCGAGCTGTCGGGCTCCGGTATGACCATTGATGGAGCCTCGTGGTCATACTCCTCAATTTGCTCCTCTTTGGCTTCTTCCTCAGAAGCAGAGGAAGCCAGGGCAGACACTGCTGTTGCCTCTGTCATCTGTGGCAAGAGATAAGCATGAGAACAGGGCATTATCTATGATTTATAACCTCCTATCTTCTCACATCTACCACCATATCATCCAGGAAAAATTGAGAAACTTTGATTGCAATGGGATTCTTAGGCACTCTCATGGTGTTGAATTTGGCTAGTCCAACTGTAATGCAAATTGCTCTGAATTAGTATTCCACCCTGTCTGCTATCATGTTACAATGATCTGATTCTGTAACTGACAATTTAAATCTGAAAGCTTTGCAATACAAAAGCAAAACTTGCAGCACTGCCTTGCACTAAAGACAGCACCACCCACAACTGGCACTTACTGGCTCTGAACTGTCAGGCTCTGGTGTGACCACTGATGGAGCCTCGTGGTCATACTCCTCAATTTGCTGCTCTTTGGCTTCTTCACCAGGAGCAGAGGGAGCCGGGGCAGAGACCGCTGTTCCTTCGTCCATCTGTGGCAAGAGAGAAGCATGATGGACAGCCATTACCTATCATTTATAGTCTCCTTTCTCCTTGTATCCACAACAACCTCTTTGAAGGAGAAATTATCAACTTTGTTAGCATTGGGATTCTAAGGCACTCTGACGAGAATAAAATGGACTAACCCAACAGAACTCTATTTAATGCACTCTATGTATTTGATAGTCCTTTCTGGCTCCTATCTGCATGCAACTGTGCCTCTGCACAAAGGAGCTTTTGTCTCTTTAAAGCCCTGAAATGGAAAAGTAGGAAACAGCCAGCAAGGCCTTTGCTATTGCTGCAGCAGACACAGAAAACTCAGACTGGATCAGAATCGCATCCAGTGCGTAAAAAGTGCAGGAAACTTTGTGCAGAAGCATCTGCGCTTGTTGCAAAGAGAGAAAACAAGCAGAGCTTCACCTCCTAGCAAAGCAACAAACCACAAGTCACAAGTGTCCCCTCCTCTGGCGGCTAAAACACTTGGAGGCAGTGAGGGCATGTTTGGCAGAAAAACAGCCCTGGTGGTGAGCACTGTCACGTATAGATCCATGGAAGTGTGCGTGAAAGTTTCTCTTGAGGCTCCTGTTGTTAAGGCTGAAACTCCCTCAGCACCTCCTCCTTGGCCTTGTGCTCCACAGCCTTCCCCAGCTCCCGTGTCCTTCCCTGCACACGCTCCAGCCCCTCAAGGACTTTCTGCTTCACAGGGGCCCACAAGTGGACACAGCACTCCCAGCTCTGGCCGCAGCGCTGCCCAGCCAAGGGGGACGGTCACTGCCCTGCTCCTGCTGCCCCACTGCTGCTGACACAGGCCAGGATGCCCTTGGCCTTCTTGGCTACCTGGCCAGGCGCTGGCCCACCTTCAGCTGCTCTTGACTGGCACCCCTGGGTCCTTTTGGCCCACACAGGTACCCAGCCACGAAGTTGCCTGTTTGATTTCAAATACAGCATCTCCGGTTCCAAGATGTGCTGCGTCTTCTCAGCAACACAAGACAGCCGTCAAGGACTTGCAGCTTCACCCCCACCCTAGGCCCTAATGCCAGTTCCAAAGCTGCGGCTTCATTGCAAAAGGCATCCACAGGAAATTGCTGCTTCTGCTTTTTGCCACAAAGAAACCTTCCCAATGAGGCACTTGGTTTCTTTGGCCATACCCGACAAGAATGGCACCCCACATGTTCCTGGACAACACAATCATCTTCATGCAGCTTAGCAAAAGTCAAGAGAGAATGTACAAGAGAAGAACTACTCCAGAACAGTGCAGATCACTTCCAGAAGCCAAACACACCTTTCCACAAAGGGAAAACAAACAAACCAAGCCCTGCCACTTGCAGCACTACGTCCTGTGCCTTTGGTGACAGGTCAAAATCCAATTTGTAGCTGGAGGTCACTGCCTGCAGGAAATCGCTGGCTCCTGGCAGGACTCCAGCACTCAGCATCCTCAGGCAGCAACAGCAAGAGCTGGCTGGTCAGAAACTTGCAGCTCTGCCTTGCACTAAAGACAGCACCACCCACAACTGGTACTTACTGGCTCCGAGCTGTCGGGCTCCAGTATGACCATTGATGGAGACTCGCGGTCATACTCCTCAATTTGCTGCTCTTTGGCTTCTTCACCAGGAGGAGAGGGAGTCAGGGGAGACACTGCTGCTGTCTCTGTCATCTGTGGCAAGAGAGAAGCGTGAAGGACAGGCCATTACCCCTCATTTACAACTTCGTTGCTCCTCACATATACCACCATTTCTCCCAAGGAAAACTGGGTAAGTCTAATTGCAATGGGATTCTAACGCACTCTCATGGTATTTACATTGGCTAATAATTCAGTAATGCAAATTGCTCTGAAATAAATATTCCACCCTCCTTACTATCATGTAGCAATGATCTCTTTGTAATTGATTTTTTAATTCTTGAAAGCTCTGAAATGCAAAAGGAAAACTTGCTGCTCTGCCTTGCACTAAAGACAGCACCACCCACAACTGGCACTTACTGGCTCAGAAGATTCAGGTTCTGCTCTGACCCCTGAGGAAGACTCATGGTCATACTGCTCAATTTGCCCCTCTTTATCTTCTCCAGGAGCAGAGGGAACTGGGGCAGACACTGATGCTGGTTTTGTGGTCTGGGGCAAGAGAGAAGCATGTGGGACAAGCCATTACCTATCACGTATAACCTCCTTCCTTCTCACATCTACGACCATATCTTCCAAGGAAAAATCATAAACTTCCAGAGTAAAAGATTCTAAGCCACACAGATCAAATTAAAACAGGCCAATTCAACAGAACTGCATATGGATATGTAGCCGATATTCCTCCCTGGCTGCCATCAGCAAGCAGCATTGTCTCTGCAAGCAGAGCTTTTATCTTTTGAAAGGTCTAAAATGGAAAAGTAGGAAAAAGACAGCTACGCCTTTGCTATTGCTGCTGCAGACATGGAAAACTACAACTGGATCTGAATCTCATCCAGTGCTGGAAAAAGGAGGAAACATTGTGCAGAAGCATCTTTGCTTGTTGGAAAATGAGAAAATCAACAGGACGTTTCTTCTACTAAACCAGCAAAATAAAAACTCAACCAACAACCAGCAGGGAGTGTCACTGATGACACTGTCTAAAGCACTGGGATGCAGTGAGGGAATGTTTGGTAGGGGAAAAGCCCTTGTAGTGAGCTGAGGGCCAATTTCTAGCTGTCACTGCCTAAAGGAAATGGCTACGTCCTGCAGGACTGCAGCTCTCGGCATCCTCCGCTAGCAACAGCAAGAGCTGGCTGCTCAGAAAATTGCAGCTCTGCCTTGCACTAAAGACAGTACCACCCATAACTGGCACTTACTGGCTCAGAAGATTCACGCTTTGGTGTGACTCCTGATGGAGCCTCGTGGTCATACTCGTCAATTTGCTGCTCTTTGGCTTCTTCACCAGGAGCAGAGGGAGCCAAGACAGAGACCGCTGTTCCTTCGTCCATCTGTGGCAAGAGAGAAGCATGATGGACAGGCCATTACCTATCATTTATAGCCTCCTTTCTCCTTGTATCCACAACTACCTCGTCGAAGGAGAAATTATCTACTTTGTTAGCATTGGGATTCTAAATCACTCCAACCAGATTAAAATAAGCTAACTCAACAGAACTCTATTTGATGTACTCTATGTATTTGATAGTCCTTTCTGGCTGCTATCAGCAAGCAACTGTGCCTCTGCACAAAGGAGCTTTTGGCTCTTTAAAGCCCTGAAATGGAGAAGTAGGAAATAGCCAGCAAGGCCTTTGCTATTGCTGCCGCAGACATGGAAAACTCAAACTGAATCAGAATGCCATCCTGTGCGTGAAAAGGGCAGGAAAGGTTGTGCAGAAGCATCCGTGCTTGTTGGAAAGAGAGACAATGGGACAGGGCTTCACCTCCTACCAAACCAACAAACCAGCGGTAGAAAATGTCCCCTCCTCAGGTGGCTAAAACACTTGTAGGCAGTGAGGGAATGTTTGGCAGGGAAACAGCCCTGGTGGTGAGCACAGTCACGTATGGAACCATGGAAGTGTGCCTGAAGGTCCCTCAGGAGGCTCCCATTGTCCAGGCTGAAACTCCCTCAGCACCTCCTCCTTGGCCTTGTGCTCCACAGCCTTCCCCAGCTCCCGTGTCCTTCCCTGCACACGCTCCAGCCCCTCAAGGACTTTCTGCTTCACAGGGGCCCACAAGTGGACACAGCACTCCCAGCTCTGGCCGCAGCACTGCCCAGCCCAGGGGGACGGTCACTGCCCTGCTCCTGCTGCCCCACTGCTGCTGACACAGGCCACGATGCCCTCGGCCTTCTTGGCTATGTGGCCACACCCTGGCTCTTGTTCCACTTCTCTTGACCAGCAACCCTGCATCCTTTGGGCCCATGCAGCTCCCCCACCACAGAGTTGCCTGTTTGACTTCAAATACAGCATCCCCATTTCAGAGACGTCTTGCTCTCTTCTCAGCAACACAAGACAGCAGTCAAGGACTTCCAGCTTCACCTCCACCTCCAGGCTCCAAAGCACTTTCCCAAGCTGCACACTACCTCTAAAAATGCAACCACAGAACCTTGCTCCTTGTGCTTTTTGCCTCACAACAGGGCTTCACAACTACACACTTTGTTTCTTTGGCCACAGGTCTTGTCCCCCACAGATTCATGGACAACACACTCGTCTCCTTCCATCTTATCAAAAGTCACAAGAAAGCTGGGCCACACACTTCGTAGAACTGAATAAATACTCAAGTAAGCTGAAGAGCAATTTCACCAGCCAAACACATGTTTCCACAAGGAGAAAGCAAACAAAGCAAACAAACCAAGCTCCAGCACTGCCATGTGTGCCCTTGGCAACAGGACTTCAGAAACCAAGAGACAGAGCTTCACTGAGCCGAGCAGACAGATGGTCACCCTGAGGCAACAGGGTTTGGTGCCTCAACATGACAGCTCCAAGGCCAATTTCTGCCTGGTGGTCACTGCCTGCAGGAAATCGCCGGGTCCTGGCAGGACTCCAGCACTCAGCATCCTCAGGCAACAACAGCAAGAGCTGGCTGGTCAGAAACTTGCAGCTCTGCCTTGCACTAAAGACAGCACAGCACCACCCACAACTGGCACTTACTGGCTCAGAAGATTCAGTCTCTGCTGTGACCCCTGATGGAGCCTCGTGGTCAAACTCCTCCATTTCCTCCTCTTTGGCTTCTTCTACAGGAGCAGAGGGAGGCGGGGCAGACACTGCTGTTCCTTCGTCCATCTGTGGCAAGAGAGAAGCATGAGGGGCAGGCCATTACCTATCATTTATAACTTTGTTTCTCCTCACATCTACCACCATATCATCCACGGAAAATTGTGAAACTTTGATTACAATGGGATTCTAAGGCACTCTCATGGTATTGAAATTGTTTAATCCGACTGTAAATCAAATTACTTGGATTTAAATATTCTACCCTGCCTACTATCAGGTAGGAATGAATCTATTTGTATAACTGATTTTTTAAATCTTGAAACCTCTGAAATGCAAACGCGAAATTTGCATCTCTTCCTTGCACTAAAGCCAGCACCACTCACAACTGGCACTTACTGGCTCAGAAGATTCAGGCTCTGCTGTGATCACTGATGGAGCCTCACGCTCATACTCCTCAATTTGCTGCTCCTCTTTGTCTTCTTCACCAGGAGGAGAGGGAGCTGGGGCAGACACTGCTCTTCCCGCTGTCATCTGTGGCAAGAAGGAATTATTAGGGACAGGCCTTTACCTATCATTTATAACTGTCTATATTCTCACATCTACCACCATTTCTTCCAAGGAAAATTGGGAAACTTTAATTGCAATTGGATTCCAATGCACTCTCATGGTTTTAAGATTGGCTAATCCACCTGTAATGCAAATTGCTCTGAAATAAATATTCCACCCTCCCTACTATCAGGTAGCAATGATCTCTTTGTAACTGACTTTTTAATTCTTGAAAGCTCTGAAATGCAAAAGGAAAACTTGCTGCTCTGTGTTACACTATAGATAGCACCACCCAGAACTTACACAAGTGTCTGGCTCTGCTGTGACCACTGCTGAAGCCTCGCGGTCATGCTGTTCAATTTGCTCCTCTTTGGCTTCTTCTCCAGGAGCAGAGGGAGCCGGGGCAGACACTGCTGTTGCCTCTGTCAGCTGTAGCAAGAGAGAGCCATGAGGGATGAACCGTTACCTATCATTTATAAGAACCTTTCTTCTCACATATAACACTAAATCTTTCAAGGAATATTAAGAAATTTTGATTGCAATGGGATTCATGGTATTAAAATTGGCGGATCCATCTGTAATGCAAATTGCTCTGATTTAAATATTCCACACTGCCTACTATCAGGTAGCAATGATCTACTTGTGTAACTGATCTTTTGAATCTTGAAAGCTCTGAAATGCAAAAGCAAAACTTGCAGCTCTGCCTTGCACTAAAGACAGCACCACCCACAACTGGCACTTACTGGCTCAGAAGATTCAGGCTCTGGTGTGATCACTGATGGAGACTCGCGGTCATTCTGCTCAATTTGCTCCCCTTCATCTTCTCCAGGAGCAGAGGGAGCTGGGGCAGACACCGATGCTGGTTTTGTGCTCTGGGACAAGAGAGAAGCATGTGGGACAAGCCATTACCTATCTCGTATAACCTCCTTCCTTCTCACATCTACCTCCATATCGTCCAAGGAGAAATCATAAAATTCCAGAGTAAAAGGATAGTAAAAGGATTCTAAGCCACACAGATCAAATTAAACCAGGCCAATTCAACAGAACTGCATATGGATATGTAGCTGATATTCCTCCCTGGCTGCCATCAGCAAGCAACGTTGTCTCTGCAATGCAGAGTTTTAGCTTTTGAAAGCTCTGAAATGGAAAAGAAAGAAAGAGACAGCTACGCATTTGCTATTGCTGCTGCAGACATGAAAAACTACAACTGGATCTGAATCTCATCCAGTGCTGGAAAAGAGCAGGAAACATTGTGCAGAAGCATCTTTGCTTGTTGGAAAATGAGAAAATCAACAGGAATTTTCCTCTACTAAAACAGCAAAACAAAAATGCAACCAACAACAAGCAGGGAGTGTTACTGATACCAGCGTCTAAAGCACTGGGATGCAGTGAAAGCGTTTGGCAGGGGAACAGCCCTGGTGGTGAGCACGGTCAGCTATGGATCTATGGAAGTGTGCCTGAAGGTCCCTCATGAGCCTCCCATTGTCCAGGCTGAAACTCCCTCAGCACCTCCTCCTTGGCCTTGTGCTCCACACCCTTCCCCAGCTCCCGTGTCCTTCTCTGCACAAGCTCCAGCCCCTCCTGGTATTTCTGCTTCAGATGGGCCCAAAAGTGTTTACGTATATAAAAAGGTAAAAATCTTTCTAAAGTGTAAGATGGCTTTAGAATGTACACATAATTTTGAGAAATGTTGGGAAATTTTAAAATAATAAGCAAAATCAGGATCACAAAATCAGGATCTAAATCATTAAGGAAAATTTAAACATTTAGAAAGCTGAGACTGTGAGTTGCTATAGTACCAAACTACTAATGAACCAAGCTGAGACTTCTTTCAGCAGAAAGATCAGAACTGTGTCTAGAAACCAAGACAGATTTCTCTCAGAGCTCAGTTGCTACAACAATAACCTGCCTAGTTCAGAATATGATGTCGCAACATCTGATTAGAAAAAAAATAGGGTTATATCTTTTGGAAAAAAAGAGATTTTAAGTGTTTAAATGAACAGATTTTCACCATGCCAGTCGCTTATGAGAGGGATAATAGTAGGCCAATGTATTAATCACTCTCGCTATATAACTGTTGTTGTTTGACACGGAAAAGGAATTTTCTCGGCAGGAAGAGGTCAATTTGGATATTGACCAATTGAAGGTGGACACGCCTCTGAGAACACAGAGGGGTTAAAAGCAGAATTCCCAGGAGAACTGGCTCTCTTTGGTTCCGGTCAGAGTGCAGTGCAGGACTCTGCCCTGCCTGGCCGTGGCTGGGTGGGGAGGGGAAGGCCCATGGCCTGGCTGAGGTGGTCCCAGGGGTGGAGGGACTGGAACTGGGCTGGCCCCTGCAGATGGAAGGGTGGAGAAATCTGGGATGTCTCCATTCCCCCCAGTCTCTCTCTCAAGAGAGACAGAGAAAGAGACAGCGGTGGTTTTATCAGCATCAGCAGTACGCCGCAGGGAAGGAGAAGAGCGAGGGGGCCGCAAGGTGCCCAGCTGCCTGTGGGAGCCGGAGCCTGGGCATCGAGCCAGCCCTGGGAGTCGGGACTTTTAACCCTTCCTTGAGAAATGAAAGCTTGGTGAAATTTCACTCCTCCTCGGTTTGAAAGAGAGCAAGAGAGACAGCTTGGACCCTGGGATGTTAGAAGGAGAAATTCGAGGTGGGAGGAGATGAGGAGTGGTTTTTTTGGCTGGACTTTTCCTTGTTGGCCATAGACTGAACCGATATTTCTCTTCCAAGAGAGACTGTATTTTTGGAGGATGCCAGTGAGCCAAGGGACCGGCTTCAGCTGGGAAAAGACAGAAGTGGAGCGAACAGAGAAGAGTTAGGGGGTTTGTGGTGGTGTTCCCTGTCCTCAAAGAAGGAGAAGAAGATCTCTGTTCTTGGACCCTCGGCCCCAGGGGAAAATGGGGGGGGACTGTGGTCCCAAAAAATGAAAAACGGAATTGTTGTTTTTCCCCCTCTTGGCAGGCATCCTTGAAAGGAAAAATCCTAAAAGCACTCTGTCCATCCATGCATTGGTGGTGAGAGCACAGTGCATGGAAAGGAGAAGGGTCACCATGGCAAACTTCTTCTCCGGGCGGTGCCATGTGTGACATGGAAACACAGGATGTGGCAGTGTGTTTCTTGGGGGGTCTGTGGCACAGAGGAGACGCCTGTCCCCCTTGATGGACTGAGTATCGATTGCCTGCAGGGTGAAACCTGATTGGGTTTGATTTGTAAATGCAAATGATGATTGCAAAAAAATTATTTATACAACCCAAACAGCCTCCAACTGTTACTCAAATGCTTTCAAGTTACAGTAAAATTAGCACTCCACAGTATCTTGCTACAGTACAAGCTAAAGCCTTTAGAGAACAAATTACTAAATCTCATGATTCACTAAAGAACAAAGTTTAAAAAGCAGTTGAAGAACAAATAAAACTTTTTAAAAAAAACTCTTGCTGCTGTTCAATGAAATTCTACTTAAAAGTCGTGCTTCAGATGTGAGAAGCCTAGTCATGTGATAAAGACTTACCCTGATCCAATAATAAAATCTGAAGAATACATTCTGCTAGTCCTCAATATCAAAAAGGGAAACATTATGCAAGAAATTGTCGTTCTAAATTTGATATAGATAGTAATCGCCTACCATTAAACTCCAAGCAAAGCGCGACCCACCACGCGGTGAAACAAGCAATAGCAACCCAGAATCCAGGGAATTTTGCCCCCTTAGCCTTAACTAGGAGACCTCAAAGCCAAACACAAGATCTACCTTTACCACCAGTACCACAAGATGTTCCTTCTTATTACCTCCAAGGACAAAACTGGAGTTAGCAAACTCAAAATTAACATGGTTTTTAAAAAATTTCTGTTATGAATGTATACCTACAGGTCTGATTAAGAAATCACAACAAAGACAAGAATTTTTAATTATTATAGGTTAAGACAACAATACAAGTCTTGGACTGTTAATTTTTCCAGTTATCATTTCAGTAAACTACAATGAAGAGCTAATAGTTTTAGCTCTTCCCCTCAAAGCCCCAACAGTAATTCAACCTAAGACGCCTCTTGCTTTTACAATGGCTTTACCTATAGACATACTCATACAAAATGTATCTCAACAAAATGCTTTGTTAACCAATCAAACGGTGTACCAAGGTGTTCCAGATGTGATTTCTACTCCAATGCTAGATGTCTTCTAAGTAGAACATACTTAGAAGTATGTTTTAAACCAACAAGAACTGACTTGTGGCCTAACTCATCGTGGTAGAACAATTTATGTTACAGGCATACCAGATATGGTGCAGATGTCTCTGTATTTCTCTCCTGTTTTAGCCCAGTAGCTAACACTTAATATCACCTATGAGAACACTCACAAGGATCAGAGGAACTACTGTTTGTTTACAAAGTGAATCCATGATTACTATTACAAGTCCTGAAAGGAAGATAGCGGCTGTACGTGCCTTTCTATCAAGAATTCCTAGAAACTGGCCTCTCATCATCATCGCTAGAAAAGACTGTTTCTTCAACATGCCACTTCATCCTGAAGATGGCCCAAGATTTGCCTGCTCAGTTCCAGTCATCAATCAAAGAAAGCCAATGCAAAGATATCACTAGGAATCTTTACCAATGAAGGGATGAAGACTTCTCTAACAATTTAACAATATTTTGTCACACTAGTACTGTGCCCAACTTGACAGAAGCATCCACAATCCCGGATTCTACACTACATAGATGATCTACTTGCAGCACTGACACAGACAAAGATGAAACAAACTCGTGACAGTGCTGTCACTGAAATCCAAAAGACTGAACTAGAATTTCTACATCTAAGATACAAGAAATCCCACTCTTAAAATATCTAAGATAAAAGATAACAAAACAATTTCACCACAAAAGATACAACTTCAAGTCAACATCAACACTTTGCAAGATTTACTTTGCAAGATTATGCTCCCAAGAAACCTTTCTTCCTGACTGCTTTGAGACAGAAGCTACAACTTTATAGCTTCATTTTTCAATGAGCTCCATCTGAGAAAGATCCATTACTAATAGTAGAATAAATTTTTCTTCCCTACAAGTCTCCAAAGACAATTTCTACAACCCTAGAGATAATAGCACAAATTGTAATTAAGGCCAAAGCAAGAATATTAACCTTAACAGGAAAAGATTTTACAGTTCTATATTTACCTTTAAATAAAGATTATTTCGATTAGGCATGACAAAATTCAGATGATTTACAAAATGCATTCTTAAATTTTTCAAGTGTTTGTGCTATTCATTATCCAAGTCACAAATTACTACAAACAAAATTGAGTTTCAAAAAAAAAAGCCCTTGCTAATGAAGGGCCTTTAAGTAAGACAACGCTCTTCGTCAAGAAAAACACATAAATCAGTAATTTAAATCAAACAACAAAAAATTAGAAATCAAATATTCAAGTAGTCAAAAGTTCTCCTCAAGTAGTTAAACTAGCTGCTGTTGTTAAAGCTTTTCAGCTATTTTCAAAGCCTTTCAATTTAATTACACATTCTACCTCTGTTACTAATGTAGGTAAAAATATAGTTTTAAAAGATACTAGTAATAATAATTTATATTGTTAGCTTTCATATCTTCATAAAAAATTACAACACAGAACTAACCTATATTATATTTCTCATATTAAAACCCATTTATCTTTACCAAGATGTTTAGCAAAAAGAAATTCAAGAACAAAAAAACTCACCATAGTTATCTCAAACACATTAGCAAACATTTTTCAGCACGCAAAATTGAGTCATCCCTTTTCCATCAATATACACAAGCACTTGTACAGACATTTCGTATCTCTAAATCCCAAGCTAAATCTGTCATTAACAGTTACCCTGATTGTCAGCTTGTGCAAACCCCTGTTTCTACAAGAACTGTTCATTCACAAAGTTTATAAAGTCTACAATTATAACAAACATCACTAAATACCCTTCTTTGGAGAGATTTAAAAATATTCATGTTTCAGTAGATTCACTATCAAGTACAGTTTTTACCTCTATCCACACAAGAGAACAAGTAATCGTACCTATCAACATTTTTTACAAACATTTACTTCATTAAGTGTACCACAATAGACCCACATATCTATCTCAAAAAGTAACAGCATTCCTAATAAATTAAAATGTTCATCACTCCTTCCGTATTCCCCGCTCCCCCACAAATCAAACAACTGTTAAAAAGACACATCACACATTAAAACACATTTAGATCAACAGAAGAGGGGAGCAGAAGTAATACCACAGATAAAATTGAGTAAAGCTTCATATGTTTCTAATTCTTTAAACAGTTCTTTTGCAGAACCAGATCCACCAATTCTTAAGCATTTTACAAATAACACACAAACAAAACTAAAAAAAAAAATCCTCCTGTTTTAATTAAGACCATAAAAAAGACAACTTAAAAGTCCTTTCCAATTAATAACTTAAAGCAAAGAGTATACTTGTATTTCTACAAGCACTAGAAAAGCAAAGTGAATTCCAATAAAGAACGTCAAACCATACAACACACCAAAACACACTAACAAACCCAAATACAAAAGAAAAATTACAAATAATTCACAAAACCTCACCAAAAACAATTAAAGTCAGTCACAAATTTAACTTTTAAATTGAGACCTTAAAAAAGTCAAAATTTATCAGAACCTAATACAAGATACTAAACCTAACTTTACCCAACATTAAGAATGGTTTAACTTAGAATTATAGAGCTTAAAACAAACAAAAACAAAAGTACCTTCATATAAAAAGTTTGTAACTTTTTTCCTACATGAATAAATATATGCAGTAGTAAAGCTATGTAACACAAAATAATAAGTGACGAGTCAAAAGCAGTTTATTTAAAAAAAGAGAGGGGGAATTGTAGGAATATATAAAAGGTAAAAGACTTTAGGAAGTGCAAAAAGGCCCCAGAAAGTAGACATAAAGCTGAAAAAGGCTGGGAAATTTCAAAACCTTCTCATGGGAAGCTAGGAAAATATATTTATATTTATCATAAGGAGCAAGAAAGAACAAGAACTTAGTGATAGTTGGAGATGTCAAAAGTCCTAGATATATGCTTTGCAAAAATAGAAAAAGGTTCAATCTTACATAATGAATTACCCTATACTGTTTGAGGTTCATAGAAGTCCTTCTGTTAATGTTAAACCCACATGGGTCCTGTTCTTATTGAGTAGGGTATAATGACTCTGCACCTTTTCTTTTATGTTATTGGTTCAAAGCATAAGTAGAAAAAGGCTTTGCATAAACTGCCATCTTGCCTTTGATCTAGATTTGCATGGATGTTCGTTTCTCTGTGTCTCTGGCTATTTGCTTGTATGATACAGACATAATAAATGCCAAGTCTGCAACCAGTCCGGGTCCCATCCTGTTTTGTGAGACGCAGAGCGACCGGGCAGAAAGTGGACACAGCACTCCCAGCTCTGGCCGCAGCGCTGCCCAGCCCAGGGGGACGGTCACTGCCCTGCTCCTGCTGCCCCACTGCTGCTGACACAGGCCACGATGCCCTTGGCCTTCTTGGCTACCTGGCCAGGCGCTGGCCCACCTTCAGCTGCTCTTGACAGGCACCCCTGGGTCCTTCGGCCCACACAGCTGCCCAGCCACAAAATTGCCCATTTGACTGCAAATACCGCATTAAATTGTCCTTCTACTTCTACAACCACATCTTCTAAGGAAGTATCATGAAGTTTGATAGGGATAGGAATGTAAGTTGCTGTGACTTCATTAAAATGGGCTTATTCAACTCTGCAGGAAGTTGCTCTCTCCTAAGTATTCATCCCTGTCTGGTGTCATCAAGAAATGTTCTCTCTGCAAAACTGAGTTTGTAGGTCTTCAAAGCTCTGAGTTGGAAATTAGGAAATATCCAGCTATGCCTTTGTATTTGTTGTGGAATGCCTGAAAATGGATTTTCTTTCAGCCTGCATGCCTGGCCCTCTACAGCCTACTGGTTCTGGCTAAGCACACAGCTTACTCTGCAATTGCCAAACAGCACAAACATGAAATGTTCCTTTCTTACTCACCTTAGGACCAGCACCGCTGAATACATGCTTCAGGTGACCTGTAGTAGGCAAGGGAAAATGAACCAGATGCTGTGAGAAAATTGCCTGGGCTGGTGAAACCCACAGAACAAGCACCACGAACAGAGAGTTTTCCCTTTCACAACATCCCTTCAGCAGACACATTTCATTCATACAACCAGCAAGAGATCCAGATAATATTCTTGGGCATGCCTACCCTTTGGCCTGTTTAGCCATTAAATGAACACAAACATGATGAAGAAAATGCAAATTGTTCTCTAACACTCAATGCTCCTGTTCTACCAAACACATAACACCTCTTTTAAAAATCCTCTCCTTCTGGTACCTAGGGTTTTTTTTAATCAGATGCATGCACAACTTCTCATTAACTTGCTGGAAACAGTTGCCCAGAAAAGCTTTTCCAAAATTCCACTCTGATGGGGCAGGCTCTATTGTGACACAACACAGCAGCAGCTCCAAGTTCCAGGAGCAGACACTCACTGCTTTGGAGTTTGCTCTTCCTTGCAAAGGGAATCACTATTTAACACTCAGTCAAGGCTCAAGTTAGACAGTCAAATCCTTTCATGACAAAATGTAGAAAGAAAGAAGCTTTCCCTGAATTCTGGGAAATACTGCACAGTTGTTAGAAGGCCTTCCAAGAAGGTCTCCAGTTTACATTTTCAAAGCTGTCTTGCATGTCCCAGCAAACTGAGGAAAAGACAGACTCTGCTGCCTCAGACTCTCCCGTGGAGGGAAAAGAACCCCTGCAGGTTCCCTTGCAAATGCTGCCCCTGTGGCTGCAGAAATCCCCTTGTACCTGGATGCCTTGACAGGAGCTTTACCAAACCAGTGGCACCCTAGTGTTCTTTCTGTTTTAAAATAACTCAGGCACTAACAAAGAGCAGGAAGACATACAGAAGCCAGGTTCGGGTACACCCAGGGAAAACCTCTACTTACGTGCCAGGTTAGTGAGGTAATAGCCAGAATAAACAACGCCATAAGCTGTGAAAGCTGCAGCAGCAAGTTGCTCAATCATTGTAGCACTGCGGTGCAGATTTGTCCAACACTAGAAAAAACAAGGCTCTTGTCAGTGGGCAGCTCTCACTGACAAGCACCTCAACCAGGAGGATGCTCCTGCACTGAGCAAGCCCTAGGGTTGCTCTGACACTGAGGCCTTCTGTGCACCAAGACAACCTTCTGCTGTCACCATGACCACATGGCAACCATGCCCTGACATCACAGTGCAAGCACTCTATATTGGCCTGTGAATTTATGCAGAGCAATAACCACCCTTCCGTACAGCAAACACAAAATAACCGGGGAAGTTCTTCTCTGTCACAAAGCAGCACAAATTCACTTTGTGGCCAAACCCTGTTGTTCAAGGGATCCAAGAGTAACTCCAGAAGTGCACCAAACAACTACAACCTGTACCCCAACTGAGCACTCGGGACCCAAGCAAAGGAAACCAGACCAAGAAAATGGCCCAAAGCATTGCACTTCTGAAAAACAACGCTTACTTTAAAAAATTTAAATGTTTATTAAATCTTAACAAAGGACTGAATAAGGAAAATTTGCAGCACTGGGAGTCTCTGACCATTACAAGCAGCACATCTATAGAATGGATGCTCTGCCTTTTATACCCTTAACCCCTCCAAAGTTTTGTCAAAGTTTTGCCATCCACTGGTGGAGATTCCTTTCTTACATTCTTATTGGAGGTCAGATGTTGCTACGCCACCCACACCTCCTGGTCACAAGCCAGCCCTCCCCAAAACCCCTGACTACCAAAGCCATTGCAAGGGGCAGGGGAAATAGGACTCTGGGAGGATGTATTACAATAACATCACTATACATTTTTACATCCCCATAATATCTACCTCTTAACAGTGAGAGCCAACTGTTACATGACTCATCTATTACACACAGAACCAGGAGAGAAGGCACTGTTGGCATAACAGCTGAAACAATTCCTAATCTCCCACATATTTTTGCACATTTATTGGATATGCCCAGGGCTCCTGAGCATGTACATCTCGGCCTTTATTCCCCTTTGGAAGCAGGCAAACTGGCACCATCTGCCTGCCAGCAGGAGCTGCTCCGAGCTTGGAAGACGACTGGTGGTGCTGATTTCCAGAGGCTTCTGTGTCCCAGGAGAAGATAAGGAAGGAGTGGATTGAAAGGTGCTGGCGCTGCTGCTGCTCTGTGCCAGACAGCCCTGGCTGAGCAGGGCACGGCGCTGCAGACTCTTGCTCCTGTCAGAGCTGGGCACACCTGGGAACAAGGCATGGCAACTTGTGGGGAAACCAAGGACTTCATGGGGACTGCACTGCTCAGCACACACCCAGGCCATCTGTGACCCAGAGTTCTGGTGCCTAAAAAGATAAAGCAGACGGAAATAGCTGGGAAAGGTTTCATTTTGACCTTTCTTACCTGTTCACAGAAGTGGCCAAAATGAAAGTTACAGAGCAGGGCCTGATCCCTGCTGCCAGCTCAGGCTTGCAAAGGAGGCATTCATTGATTTCAGTATTCAGTGCCTAGGGAATCACTCCTCTGACACCTGTACACCCACCAATCTCACTTACTACTTTGTATCCATGGAATGAAGACATATTTGATACTTTGCTGAAATTCACAGGCTAAACATTACTCCAAATTATTTGACATATTTAAATAATTTCTCAGAATTTATTGGCATAGGGGTAGGAGTATCCTGAAGGTCTCTGGTGGTCATTGCCACAGGTTCAGGAGGAGACTCATGAACAAAAGAATCAAAGACACAACTGGGCTTGCCAGGCAAATCTATTCCATTAGTTGCAGTAGCAAGTAATACATACTTGGATTCCCAAAAATCCACTGAGCAGGAGAAGGAGATGGAGTTATTATGGAGTCAAAATTATGTCTATATTCTAAAGACATCTTACAATTTAGAAAGATTTTTACCTTTCTATATACATAAACACTTGTGGGCCCCTCTGAAGCAGAAAGTCCTTGAGGGGCTGGAGCGTGTGCAGAGAAGGACACGGGAGCTGGGGAAGGGCTGTGGAGGGCAAGGCCAAGGAGGAGGTGTGGAGGCAGTTTCAGCCTGGACAACGGGAGCCTCCTGAGGGACATTCAGGCAAACTTCCATGGTTCCATAGGTGACAGTGCTCACCACCAGGGCTGTTCCCCTGCCAAACATGCCCTTACTGCCTCCAAGTGCTTTAGACGCTGGTGTCAGAGACACTCCCTGCTTGTTGTTTAGTTGCATTTTTGTTTTGCTGGTTTAGTAGATGAAAAGTCCTGTTGATTTTCTCATTTTCCAACAAGCAAAGATGCTTCTGCACAACGTTTCCTGCCCTTTTCCAGCACTGGATGGGATTCAGATCCAGTTGTAGGCTTCCATGTCTGCAGCAGTAATAGCAAAGGTGTAGCTGTCTCTTTCTTTCTTTTCCATTGCAGAGCTTTCAAAAGCTAAAACTCTGCATTGCAGAGACAATGTTGCTTGCTGATGGCAGCCAGGGAGGAATATCAGCTTCATATCCATATGCAGTTCTGTTGAATTGGCCTGGTTTAATTTGATCTGTGTGGCTTAGAATCCTTTTACTATCCTTTTACTCTGGAATTTTATGATTTCTCCTTGGAAGATACGGTCGTAGATGTGAGAAGGAAGGAAGTTATACGTGATAGGTAATAGCTTGTCCCACACGCTTCTCTCTTGTCCCAGAGCACAAAACCAGCATCGGTGTCTGCCCCAGCTCCCTCTGCTCCTGGAGAAGATGAAGAGCGGCAAATTGAGCAGAATGACCGCGAGTCTCCATCAGTGGTCAGAGCAGAGCCTGAATCTTCGAAGCCAGTAAGTGCCAGTTGTGGGTGGTGCTGTCTTTAGTGCAAGGCAGAGCTGCAAGTTTTGCTTTTGCATTTCAGAGCTTTCAAGATTCAAAAGATCAGTTACACAAGTAGATCATTGCTACCTCATAGTAGGCAGGGTGAAATATTTACGTCAGAGCAATTTGCATTACAGATGGATCTGCCAATTTTAATACCATGAGACCACCATAGAATCCCATTGCAATAAAAGTTTCTTAATATTCCTCAGAAGATTTAGTGTTATATGGGAGAAGAAAGATTCTTATAAATGAGAGGTAATGGCTCATCCCTCATGGTTCTCTCTTGCTACAGCTGAGAGAGGCAACAGCAGTGTCTGCCCCGGCTCCCTCTGCTCCTGGAGAAGAAGCCAAAGAGGAGAAAATTGAGCAGCATGACCGCGAGGCTCCATCAGTGGTCAGAGCAGAGCCTGAATCTTCTGAGCCAGTAAGTGCCAGTTGTGGGTGGTGCTGTCTTTAGTGCAAGGCAGAGCTGCAAGTTTCTGACCAGCCAGCACTTGCATGTTGCTTGCTGAGGATGCCGAGTGCTGCAATCCTGTGGGACGTAGCCATTTCCTGCAGGCTATGGCCTCCAGCTAGAAATTGGCCTTTGACCTGTCACTTTGAAGCACTGAAGGTCTGGGGGCTCTGGCTGAGCTTCTGGCTGCTCGGCTCAGGGAAGGTCGATCTCTGGGCTTCTGCAGCGTCGTGGCCAAGGGCACACATGGCAGTGCTGCAGGTGGAAGGGCTTTTTATGTCTGTTTTCCTATTGTGGACAAGTGTCTTTGGCTTGTGGAAGTGTTCTGCAGTTTTCTGGAGCACTTCTTCACTTGTACAGTCTCTTTTGGCTTTTGCTAAGCTGGAAGAAGATGATTGTGTTTTCCAGGAATCTGTGAGGCCCCATTCTTTTCCAAGCTGTCTGTATTCCTTGTTAATCTGTTCTTTCCCTTTCCTCACAGTCAGTCACTCTTGTCTGAGAGGGATAAGCTGTTGTCTCTGACTGCTATATTCTGTTTGACTTGAGGTGCATGTGTTGATATCTCACCAGGCAGCCTCCAAAGACCTCCAAGAACACACTGGCCGTGAAGATCACCAAATTTGTCCCGGACCACTGGAACTTTCCCCTCCTCGAAAAGTGCTGCAGTTTCAGCACGTCTGCACGGGCTCTGGTCCCAATCCTTGCTCTGCAGCAGCATTACTTAAAGGAACCTATGATGTGGAACCTGTGAACTCAATCTCAGCCTTTGGTGATCTCCTTCTTCTCAGCTCCTTCATCTCCCTCCACGTGGCTTCTGAGAACCAGGAGACTGAGGAGCAGTACCTGCGTATGCTCTGTACTTCTGCTGTATTTCTTGTCTGAGGGTCAGTGGATTGTGTGCAGGTGTCAGCAGAGCTGTACCAAATGTTCCTCCTGAGTTTGGTGTCACAGGGCCATTTAGGACTCCCGAGAGGAAGTGCTGTGCTCTGAGGCAGCGAGAGAGAGCTCTGGGTGCTCCTGCTGCCTCTGAAGGTAGCTGGGACTGGCCTGGGTTTGCCTGAGCTTCCCTCTCGGCTAAAGGCTGAAGCAGGGATTTTTCTTGCATCAGCAGAAGGCTAGGCAAGTCCTGCATGCTAGTGGCCAAACCAAAGAGAATTTTTAGCTTCCTAATTTCCCCTTAGACTCCTGACTTCCAACCAGTCATCAGAGCAAAAAATCTTCAGAAAAATTTACTGGTTTTATAGTTTTGTCTTTTTGGTTGGGGATTTTTTTTTTTTAGGGGGCTGGTGGTTTGGAGCTTTTTGCTTTTTCCCTGTTTATTTTTTTTATGGGGTTGTTTTTTTGGTTTTCTTTTTGCTGGGTTTTTTGGTCTTGTTTGTTTCTTTGTAGCGGTTATTTTTTGGTGGAGTTGGTTTATCTCCATCCTGAAGGAGCCCTTCTGCCCCACATGTCTTATTGATGTCATTTTTATGACAATTTTATGTTGCCACTACTACATATACAGTTTCTTTTCATGAGAATGCTATATTTTTGTCAATAAAAACTACTGTGAAAGAATATCAGGTTGCAGGAGAAATAGAGAGCAGGAGGTGTTTCCCGTGTGCCCCCAAAGAAAAAAACAGATACTTTTATAACAATCTGTATTTCATATCCTAGTTTTATGCTTCTAAAGATGTGTCCAAGAGAGACACATCGAAGTGGCTTGATCAGATAAATCTGTACTGCAGGCATTTCTCAGGAGACAGCCTCCAGCCCATCCATGGTATATTCCTCAGATCCATGGCACTTTTTCGTACCTTCCCCACTCTTTCCCATGACTCTTAGAATCCTACCCATTGGCCCGATCCCTGCTCAGATCCGTCTCTAGGAAAACACATCAAGTCCTCTGGGATTCTGCAGCACACCCCAAGGAATCTGCTTCTTGCCCGTAACAGCTGCCAGTGCTGAACTCTCAGATAAGACCTGGTGGGGCTGAGAGCAGAGCCCAGTGGAGAGCCCAGTGGATTCTGTGTCTACCATCACCTGTTGGGACAAAAATGGCATTGATCTGCACCTCGGTGTGTCTGATCTCAAAGCCCATCCTGTTGTGGCATGAATGGGGGCAACACTTTGACCGGGGCCCAGGCTGCCTGTGGCTTCTTCCCATTGCTTGTCAGTACTCATGCTTGGGCTTTGCCAGCCTTGTTGTGGTCACTGCCCTGTCCCTGAGGGCTGGTGGGACAGGGCTGGAGCCTTCCTTAGCCCCAAGATGGGTGTCTGTGAGCTCAGCCTGCTCATGAAGGGTGAGGGTCCCGATGCTGAAAGCACTGTTGACATTGGTTATAGCATGAGCTGCTCTGGATTACAATTGGAAAGGCATTGTTTGGGCAATGTTTTGGCTGAAAGCTGGAGAAGATGTGCTCCTCTCCTGGGAATGCATCTCCCTGTGCTTTGTTTCCTGTCAAGAGAACTCTTCCAAGGGCTCTACACAATCAGTCTCTGTGCCAGCCATCTGCACTGCAGGGCTGCCTGTCCTGTTGATGTTGTTGCTGTTGTTGCAACTAGCTGACTGCCTCCAGACACTGGGGCTGCCTTTTGTATCTCCTGGAAGCTGGGATCTATGCTTTAAAGTGAGCATCTTGCATTTTGTTTCCCTCAGGGAAAATGGTGAACGTGGAAAATCCCAAGATGAAATACACTGAAATGGAATATATTGGCAAGGGGTGAGTCCAGCCACACTTACTTCTACACAACCATGGGCCAGGGGTTCTTCTGGTATATCACTGGTATATCAGGTGTTCCACTGGAATATCTATCCATGTGAAGTCAGGTCAGCTGCAAACATGTTCAGACACTGGAGATAGATTGTCCTATCTCTTCAGTGCTGCTCAGAACTTGTGAGTGTGCTCAGAAGGCATTGTCAGAGACATCTCCATGCTGCCAAAGTCTGCCTACATCAAGAAGCAGGACCTGGAAGATTTCCTTGTCTCTCAAGTGTGGGAGAGCTCTGTGTTAATTTCTTCAGTATTTTTGTATGTCTCAAAACCACACTGCCACACTAATGAATGAAGAAGAATCTTGCTTGCCTGAGAGGGCAACCTAGCCCCTCTCAAAGCTGTGAGATAACAGTTCCCAGGAGAATTTCATTCAATCCACGGTTCTTGGAAGGAAATGCTCCATGCTCAGAATAGGAACCACAGAGTTTAGAAACTCAAACCTAAGATGAAAGAATAAATTCCCTTTAGGAGCTGAGGCAGTAAACCCCAGCGCTTCTGCAACCAGCCCAGGCACTGCCCATGCACTTGAGAGGAAAATGCATCATCTGCCTTCTGGCAGAGCCCTCCTGCATCCTGCAGGTTTTAGGCATTTACAGCAGAGATCTCCTGTGTGGGCCAGCTTTCACTCTAAGAAATAAACAGCTTCTCCTTTCTCTGCTTCTGTTTTGTTTCTAGGCATTTTGGATCTGTGGTTAGAGCACTCAACCAAGCCACAGGAGGAGAGGTAAATGCCGACATCCCCTGCAGACTCTGTTGCACTCAAGGGCTTTCCCCTCTGGTGCGAGTAGCTGTGGCTGGAGCTTTGGGTTGAGCTGTGCTGAAGAGGCACAAGAAACACAGACTGGTACCAGCCTGCAAAATACATTGGGGACAGTCTTTGTCCTTTTCAGCTGCCAGAAGGAAGTCACGCAGGGCAGCAGTTCATTTCAGAGAAGGATGTGCTCACTCGCTCTCAATTGCTAAAACAAAGGTGGTGCCTCAGGGCATCTCACTGCTCTTTGGGGCTACAGCTTCATAGTCCTGAATTCTCACTTCTGGTTGCCAGCAAATACATCTGAAAGTTACTGGTAGTTCTTTAGCCACCTGCAGTGCTGCACTTGGGAACTGCACAAAGGGAGAGATCTGCAAGGTATCTCTAAAAACTCGAAGCCCTGCCCATAGCCCAAGATGTAGCCACAGAGTATTAAGGCATGGATTACTTCTTCTGAATCCCATACAAAGCAGCAGGGAGTGGGCTCAGAGATTTGTGGGTGATAGTTGAGACACCAGTGTCACCAAGTGTTCACAGCAAAACCTCAGTGGCCACGTACCCTGTAACTGGCCCCAAGGGAGTGGAGAAATGGGCTATTGCAATGTCACTTCCTAATTACTGCAATGCCTAATCACAAGGCAGTTTGGCACAGCTCAACTGTGTCATTGCAAAATCACTTGCTCCATGTGCCTTGTGGTCTCATGACACCAACTTCTCAAGTTACTGATTTTCAGTGTCATTTTAGGTGGCCATAAAGAAAATAAGCCTTAAGGGACGGCAGAGGAAGCAACTAACCGTTAATGAAATCACAATCATGAAGAACCATAGGAGTCCCAGTGTTGTGAATTATTTAGACAGGTGAGTGGTCATGGTCTTATCCTGTGAATATGCATGTACATACTGCAAACATGAGAGGTTAAAAATCCACTTTGGTCACTTCTAGAAAGTAGAGCTGTTAATTATAATGTATTAATATTTCTCTACTCATCTGCAGTGGATGAGAAGAGAGTGCATCTTGTCTGCATGAGTCTTCCCTGGCACACATAGTTTGAAAATTATTCCAAAATTATTCAAAACCTGGATCATCTGTAGAGTACGAAGTTAATACTTTCTAAGTTCACTGCCTCCACATTTTTTGGGATTGATTTTTTAAAGTTTCTTCAATGCTGAATGATGAACCATCCTAAAGTGGATTTCCCTTGGATTGTTGCCCCTCTTTTTCTTTGCTATGCATGCCAGGAAGACTAGGTGCTTATTTCCAGAAACACCACGCGTGACAGGCTTTTGATCTGGGCTCTTACTAAACCACACTTTTCACTTGCTGGCCATCTAAGACATCTCCTTTTTCACAGCTGTGCCTTTCTCCCTGAGACTGCACAGATTGCAAACAAAGCACAGCCAGGAGGGAATGTCTATTCCTTTTATTCTGTCCTTGTCACAAAGGGCTTTGGAAACAAGAAGCCCGGAAGCAAAAAATCAACCTAGCCATACATGTTTATCTTCACGCCCTTGTTTCTTTCTTTCAGCCACCTTCTGGGTGAGGAACTCTGGCTGGTCATGGAGTACATGGATGGAGGCGCTCTGAGCGATGTCATCAGGAAGACCTTCCTGACTGAAATCGAGATAGCAGTCATCAGTCGGGAGGTCAGCAAGCCCACCTGTGCTTTCAAGGGTTTGGGTAGGATTATCTGGGAAACAGGGGCTCAGAACAGGAGAGGTTTCATGTGCCAAACTTTGCTTCTGCGTTGCTGGTATGCTATGGGCATGTAAAAGCATCTCCAGTGAAATGCCTGGAGTGCCCCTGCACCCACTCTACTCAGTTCTTGTACTCTTATCTCCTGCTGTTGTATTCTCACTCTGCCTCTTGTGTTTGCTGTTCTCCATCTTGCCTCCCTAAATTTTTGCCTGTCTTCACTGCATTCCTCTCTTGTAGAAGCAAGGTGCTGGTAGCAGGATTTGAAATGAACAGCAAAGGAAAAAAAAGAGACTCATTTCTCTCAGTCCTCAGCAAAAAAGGATACTAGTGCAGCCAAAATGCTCTTTGCTTCTGAGCACATCCACTGCAGCAGCAGTCATCCTGGCTGGTTTGCAGGGGGACAGTTTACAACAGCAGGTGCTGTTGCTCTTTCAAAAGGTGACATGCCTTTCCTTAGAAAGGTCCTGCTCTGCAAGTGTTGGAGCAGCAAATCTTCCTCTCAGTGGCACTGTGTTCTGCCATTACTCGCCATTCTCCTGGGGAATGGGAACCTTTTAGAGTCTCTGTTTCTATTCTGGTGTGATGAAATCACTGGGTTTGTCCCTCCTGGTTCTGTTTACTCTCTCAGTGCCTGCAAGGATTGGCTTTTTTTCACTCAAACCAAGTGATCCACAGAGATGTGAAGAGCGACAACATCCTTCTCAGAACTGACGGCTCTGTCAAGCTGGGTCAATATATTCCTGGTCAGGTGCAGCGTTCAGGGATGTGGGGTGAGGGGCTGCTTTGAGTGGCTGCCAGCTCCTAATAAATGGTGCTGGTGGCAGTGCAGGGACCCCCCGCTCTGAGCTGATGACACGGTTGCAAGGTGCACAGAGGTATGACAATGCACAAGCACTCAAGAGTGGTGTTGCTCTGTGTGTGTCCATTGCAGAGGGAGGGAGCTACATGTCTAAAGCTTCCACAGAACAAAAGCCACTGCTGAAGGCAGTGTACAAAATGTGGGGATTTGGCTAAAATCCTGAGGAAACAGAGCAGGGACAGTTGTCCAGGAGATTCAACAGCACATTCTCAAAGTTCTACTGGGCAATTCTTTTGCTTGGTCTCCTAATTGCACAGAATTCAAATAAAAGCAGTATTTTGCTTTCCCCTCAGCTGATTTTGGCATCTCTGTTGAGCTCAGCCCTGGGAAGAATAGACCGTCCTCGGTGGCTGGGACTCCTTGGTGGATGGCGCCTGAAGTGGTGATGCGTCAACCATATGGCCCCAAAGTGGACATATGGTCTTTTGGAATTGTGGGAATCGAAATGATAGAACGGAAAGTTCCCTACCGGAGCCGAAGTCCTGCCACGGTAAGGAGCAAATACTCACTGATCCCACTTGTCTTTCTCACCTGCCCTGTGTTCTGCATGCCATTGGACAAAATCCCATTGCCATCTGCTGGAACTACTGCCACCAAGGTCCACTCCTTAAAATGTCCCTGCAACACATCAGCACCTGCTGTAGTTTTGGTTGCATCAGTGTGGAACTCAAGCTATACCACATGCAAACAAACCCCGTGCTCAGGCAACACTTTCCTTTGGGTTGTAAGTGGTTCCAGTTCTTTGGTCTGTGTAGATGGCCACAATAACAGGAAACAAGAATCTCAGAATTGGTGCTGTACTTCCAGAAATGAAGGAAAGAAAGCCAAACCTAACAGAGTTTCTAAAAGAGTGGTTTTAGTGAGGAACTGCATCCCCTGTGCAGTTTCTGCACACTGAGAAACATGCCTGGAACCTGAACATGAGGCTGCAAGGGCCACAGAGTCTCTTCTGCTTCTTGTGCAGTGTTGCTGAAACACTTAGTGACTGTGTTTCTCTCATAGCCCAAGCCACCTTCTCCACATCACCAAGCCAGGGCCTGGTGAGAGGGAGAGCCTGCCAAAACCTCCTGTTTGTTTCCTGGCATTTTCTGGGATGGGCCTTCCATTCATGCATTGACTTGTGTAGCTAAATGAGCAGAGGGTGTCCACAGGGATGGCACATCTTCATCTTCGGAGCAGGAAAAGCTTTTCTGTTGCTGCATAAGGGAAGCTGAAATTTTCAGACTGCTGAGAGACAGAGCTGCAGGTGGCTCCTGTGTGCCCAAGCAGGCATTTTCATCCCCATACATTTGTGCATGCACCTTAATATGTCTGTGTTGAATATGAGATTATAAATGTTTGTTTCCTTACCTGGGGATTAACTGATGGATTTCATTTCTTTTCGTTCAATTACCATTGTTTTCAAGAACAGGGCAAAAAACTTTGAAAGTTTTGTTCTATGGCAACCGGGCTGAAGTGACCCACAAGCACTGCAGAGATGCCTTTCATGTCCTAATCCTTGGAATTATTTTGTATAGCAAAGTCCCCCTTCCAGAAAGGCTGCCAAGCTGGTGTGAATCCTCAGAGAAGCAAATGTGCTTTTGCTGATGTAGTTCCCAACTAACTAGGTCAATCAATGAAATTGGCTGCCAAGGCAAGATCTGCGGGATGTTGGCAAAGCTGTGGCTGCATCAGAGTTTGGTTTTTTGTTGGTAAAGGAAAGTCATCTCTGGGTCTCTGCCAGGGCAGAAACTGCCACTGAAGAAGAGAGGTTAAACAATGGGTTCTGGGAGGGCAGTTACAGATGGGAAAGAAGCAGGTGGAGCCTTGTGTTTCCTGTTTCTCCAGACTAAATTCCTGATAGCCACAGCAGGGACGCCACAGCTGCGGCAGCCCAAGCTCCTCTCGGCTTGGCTGCGTGACTTCCTGAGCTGCTGCCTGCAGAGAGACGAGGAGCGGCGCTGGTCTGCCAACGAGCTGCTGCAGGTAAAATGCCAAGGGGCTGAGGTGAAACAGTGTGCGAGGGATGGGCTCCTCCTCCACCAAGGTCCGAGGCCTCAGATGAGCCCCCTTCCTCCTCACCTCCACTCTTGGTGCTCTTCAAATGAAAATGCTGAGGAGTGCTAGACTGGGCTGGGCTGGCAGGGCTCTGTAATGTCCTTTGGTCCAAGTGTCCTGCAATGAGCAGGGACATCTTTAGAGGGATCAGGTTGCTCAGAGCCCTTTCCCACCTGACCTGGAATGGTTCCAGGGATGGGGCACCTACAAGCTCTTGGGACAGCCTGTGCCAGGGTGGCACCCTGCTCTGAGTAAACAAGGTCTTCCTTAGACCTACTCTGATTAGATCCCCTTTGTGTTTGAAACTATTTGCCCACATTCTATTGTAACTGGCCCTGTTAAAAACGGTGTCCCCCACTGCGGTGGTGTGTTTTTATTTCATTTAATATTTGTTCAGTGTCTGTTCACCCCCCAACCCCTCAATCTCCTCCTCTCCCCAGCTGTCAATCTCCCCAAGCTCTTCCCTAACCCACTCCTCTCCAAGTTGTCAATCCTCCCTTTCCCTGCCCCTTTCCCCAGAACATTCCCTGTCATTCCTCTCAGCCTCCTCCCCTGCTTCCAGACCATTCCCTGTCTATTCAGTGAGGCTCAACACCCTATTGGTTACTTTGTGTTACTCCACTCCCCTGTTTCCCCTGATAGGTTTGTCATATGTTAGTCCTGCCTTAAACTCCTCCCCAGCCCTACCCTCAGTGGTTGTTGTTTCTACTCCGCTCCTCTTGAGTTCTGTATAAAACCTTTGTTCACCCTCTCCATAAGGTCTTGGGGCTCACTGAATAAATCCATCTTGTTCACCCCCAAGTCCCGTGTCACCTCCCTCTGTTCCCGCGCCACCGACTGGGACAGCAGAGCACCCCGGGGGGAGCGGCTGCCCGTTCTCTTCCCTCTCGCCGCCCAGCACGCCACCGCTCGGGGTATCGCGGCGAGGGGGGGCGCATGCCGCGCCGCGACACCCCACTTTCTTCAAAGCCACTCTGAAGTCTTGCAAAGTGGCAATAAAGTCTCCCTGAGTCCCGTTCTTCACAAAACTGAATACTTCCACCTCTCTCTGCAGAAGATAGGACAGGTGTTCTATTTTCTTATTCTTTCTGTTGCCCTGTTTTTTAATTTGGTGGTGTATTCTGTTTTACCTGACAGCAAAAGAATTGAAGTAGAGCATTGTAGGGAGACATGAAACGGTGGTGGAGGAAGCCACGGCTGCCAGTCCTGGCAGAGCACTCTGGAGAGATTTGGCTGTGGGCAGGAGGGGCTGTGAGGGACTCACTGTGAGCCTCTGAGGGGCCCTGGTTTGTGCCCCCCACCCCACCCTTAGAGGTTTCTGGCACACAAACAGGGAGAGCTGAGAGGGACTTGTCCCAGCCCCATCTGCTGCCTGGCACGCTCAGGCAGAGGGGAACTGGCCCAGACTGACTGCCAGGTTGTGTGGCAGAGAGGGAACTGCAGGACCCAGCGCCACTCGGCTGACCCTGCTGGGAAGGAAGGTGCCATGCAGCACAGGAGGGGCAGGGCATGGAAAGGCAGACACTGCTCTGTGTGCCTGTGGAAATTAGCACAAGACAGGGACCTATGGGAGTCATTGGAGCTTCTTGAAAGGAAGAAACCCCAGGGACAGAAAGCACCATTTCTAGAGCACTGGCAGGGCAAAAACCCCAGCAAGATGGAGAAACCAGAATAAATGGATGAGTGGGATTCTGGGCCGGGTTTGCCTGTGATGGCAAGGTCCTGCACCTGACAATTGAGGAGCAGATGGTTGCATTGTTTTCCTTTCTGGGTCTTTCTAGGGACTAGAGGAATCCTGATGGAGTATGTGAGGCACTGAGCTTGGAAGGTCATGGTTCACTGTTCTTTGTTGTTTTTTTTTTCCCTTTGGACAGCATCCATTTGTAACATCAGCCAAGCCAGTGTCCATCCTGGCACCACTCATCACCGTCCTGAAGAGGATGCAGGAGAGAAGAATGTAACAACCAATTCAAGATGTAATCACCACAAGCAATTTTGAGGATTGGATGATTATAGGAGGAGGATTGTTGATAAGGTTTTATAGAATAGGATTTTAGAGGAGGATTGTAGAGTAGGATTTTTGGAGAGTTTTGTGGAATAGGACTGTAGATAGGATTGTTTAAGAGTTTTGTGGAATAGGATTGTAGAGGAGCATTGTGGAGTAGGATTGTTGAAGAGTTTTGTAGAATAGGATTGTAGAATATGATTGTGGCATAGGATTGTAGAGTAGGATTGTGGAAGAGTTTTGTAGAATAAGATTGTAAACAAGGATTTTCATTAAATAAAGTTTCTGAAAAATAAACTCACTTGGAAGACTGCCCTCTTTCTGACCCCTTCAGAAAACTCAACGTTTCCTTCTGAATTACCAGTTGTTTTTTATGGGTGTTAAATGGCACTTCTGGCTTTTTTTGTATGGTTTTTAAGTAGGGGAAGGCTCTTCTTCATTCATCCTTTCCAGACCACACTGTCTTGGGAAAATGGCCAACTAGGCAGCTTTTGGCCAGCTGTAGTATTTCTAGTTGAGGCAGAAAGGGCAATGGCAGTTGCAGGAAAAAGCAAAGGGCAAGTGGTGCAGCCAAAACATCCTGTGCAGATGCAGGCCTTCAGCTGTGACTCCAGAGCATTTGGGTGCCTGCCACTTGGATTTGTATCGTGAAGAGCAATGTCTTTGGCTGGAGGAGAGCCTCGCTCAGCGGAGAAAGCAGAAAGATCAGAGAGGTGCTCTGAAAGGTCTCCTGCGGTGCAGAGCTGTCAGCGAGTGTGAGCTGAGAGCGGGCCCGGCCCTGCCCGGCGTGGAGCCGCAGCAGAGCCCTGGCAGAGCCCGGAGCAGCCTGAGCCTCGGCAGGGCCAGGCTGCAAGGAGGCCCTGGTAGCTGCAGGAGGCACAGCCCGGCCCTGCGTGCCTCTTGCTGGCAGCGGGCGCATCCTCCGCTCTCAGAGCCCAAGCGCAGCCGGCTGCTCCCGAGGGCAAGCGGAGCCCTGCTGGGCACAGCCCAGCCTGGAGGCATTGGCCCTCTGGAGTCTGCCCGAGGAGAGAAAGGCCAAGGGCAGCCGAGGCCCGCTGGCCTGGCTCAGCATTCCCACTCTTGTGCCGCTGCCCTGCGACTCCTGGCAAAGGTCAGCAGTGTGTGCAGCACCCTGGGCACCGGGGCAGGGAGCCGGGCTGCTCGGCAGGCTGGAGCACAGGGCAGCGTCCTTCGGGCACGGCACTTGTGCCAGGGGACCCGAGGCCAGCGGGAGGCAGGGACAGCTTGTCAGCTCACGGCTGCAGGAGCCAGTGCCTCACACAGCTCTGGGAGGCAGCGCCCGCAATCCCGCAGCTCTGCACTGAGCCACAGCAAAGCTGGGAGCTGCAGAGTGCTCTGCAGAAATATTCAGGGCCGGCAGGCCAGCCTGCTTTGTGCTCCCTGGCACACAGCAAGCGCTGTGCCACACCGCAGCTCGGAGCTGCTGGGAGAGAGGTGTTAGAGATAAACTCTTAGGTACAATTAAATGGAGACAAAGTCATTAAAGCAAAAGAGAACCTTCTTCTTAGCAGAAGGCTCCTCTTGAAGCCAATAGCAGGTTTCTGAATATAACAGGAATTGGATTAAACCTAAAAGTCTGCCACTGCTATGACTGAAATACCAATTTGCATGTTTTCTTATTTCGGAATCAAAATACGACCATGGCTTTTAATGTTGGGTTTTTTGCAGCTAAGAGTTCAGATGCAATAATCACAGAACTCAGGTCATTTGAGATTACAGAAAGGTTAAAAACTATACATGGGAAGGTAATAACAGGAATTTCTATCTAATAACAAATGGATTGTCCTGCAGCCTTGAGGTCATATCCTTCTACCCTTCCCAAATGAAAACCTATTCACTGAAGACCCATCATCATCCCAAAACCATGTTTAAATTATTTGGACCTGTTTATTAGTCCATGTAAATTAGCACTTTCCCTTTTATTTTCACTGACAAACTCTGATTCAATGTCAAATTATCAATCTTTCAAGGAAAAACTATACCATGCAGAGTAAAACCCAGGGCAGAGGCTTCTATACATAGTGTTGCCAATCCCTGTGTGACAGCTCCTGCTAGCTTCCTACATCAGCCAGAAGGCAACTTCGCTGCAACACAGACTTTCTTTGTATTGGTGACATTTTCAAATCCAAAGACACTGCTTGTTTTCAAAGTCCTGAAAAGTGCGTTCTAAAAAGTTCATGAAAGCAAACACAGAAGCACGGATTTGGTTTAGGAGAGAAGGTGTTTGTGCAGTTGGATAACAGCTTACATGTTGAAGTGTCGGGGGGGATTTCTATGTTTGCGCTCACCTTGTTTGAGACAATGAGCGCAGTGTCACCTGTGCATCCCTGGATATGCCTTGAAGGTGCAATGCTTAATTTGTAATCAAAGGGGAAATGTATCTAAATTTATTAGGATAACCAGTTACTTTGCAAATAGACTGATAGAGAAACTTAGCAATTTTTGCTGGAGAATGGTTGCAGGAGAGGGGTCATGGATCAATGGAACAGTTATTCATTGATACCACTGTTTAAGACCCTAGAATCAGAATCAGCCTGTGTCTGGCCTGGGAACAAAGCTTGGGAAACAGGCTCTGTGTCTAGGCCTGGGAAACTGTACAAGGTCTCTCTAGGCCTGGGAAATAGAGCAAGTTCGGAATGAGATAATAAGGACAGGCATAAGGACAGCCTCAAAGATATGCTCTGTCCTTGGAAGGCATGACTTAGCAATGAGAACTTGGCTTGGAGAACTTAGCTACAGCTGTAACCACCCGTAGGAGAAGTAAAACAAAGACCTTTGTAAACTTGACCCATGAGAGCTGTTGCTGACTTTGCTTGTAGCAAACCCTATATAAACGGACAGGATTTTTGAATAAAAGAAGCTTGCTTATCAATCATACTGACTGTGCTTGTCTTCCCTGCGCCCGCGTAATCACCACTTGTCCATTCTTTTTACAGAACAATCTTCTAAACCTTTTTAACTTAATGTGACCATGATACATTCCTAACCTTCATATTGCAATATATTTTCTAATTACATGATTCTGTAAGCCCTTGTAGACCATGTGCAATTTCTACAAGAGGTTGTCATCAGCCTCTGGTGGTCGTTTTGGATGAAGGCTCAGAAGGCTTCCTCGGGCTTCAGCTGTTTTACCTCTGTTTCTGCACATGCTCTACAAGATTGTCTGCTCAAATAGGCACTGGTGAGTCTTTTGCAGTTAGCTTGTTCTGCTAAATTTGCTGATTTCTAGAAAGTGCTTCATTCCCATCCCTGGGTACAAAGTAACTACTTCTTTCTGCACAGCTTTTAGCATAGCTCAAGCATTATCTCATTGCCTCGGCACCTAAAAGAAGGTAGGGAGGAGGGGGCAAACCAGTGAGAGTGATGGGTCATTATCTTGTTAGCCAGGTATCAATTCTTAGATTAACTAAGGGCTATTCTTGTCCATAAAGTACGTGCAGGGATACCACAAGGACAGAGGCAACGCGTGGATTTGGAGCGCTGGGCTTGGCACCAAAGTCCTGCTCTTGAGAGGGGTGCAGGGACACAGGGAATGTCAGAAGACAATGAGAGACGGGGACATGAGGCCATAATGGGCCAAGCATGATCCTGCACAGGATGGCAGCAAAGACACTTCCTCACCATGGCTCTGGCACTCCAGGGCACCCCAGAAAGGGCTGAGGAGTCCTATGTGTAACCAGGAGAGAAGACTGACATCACTGTGGGTCCCAGCATTCCCCAGTCCCTTGCTGGCCATTCAGTGCTCACTGGGGACGCTGGACATGTGTGGGACATGGGGATGGGGTGCACAAAGTTAAAGGGGGACCCCAAAGTGGAAGGAGTGGAAGCCAAAATCGCTGGGTGGAGATGCCCAAAGAGGAGGTGTGGTATCCCAAAATGAACGGAGGACACCAGAAAATTGGGGCGATCCCCCAAAAGGACACACAAAGCTGTTCCCTCCCTCCATTACTTACCAACAAGAACTATCTACCAACTGTGATAATCACATCAGGACCATTTACTCCATAACCAGCTAAGAACAGGACTGAAGAGTAGTTTTGTAGAGTAGGATTGTAGAGTAGGATTATAGTTTAGGATTGAAAATAAAGCTTCTGAAACTTTAACTTGCCTGGAAGATTCCCTTTTTTTCAGCCTGTGAATACACTCAGCATTTCCTTCTGAGTTGTCAGCTGTCTCTTAAAGCTACAAAGTGACATTTCTTGGTGCCTTTGGTAAGGTTTAAAAGTGGGGATGGCTCTTCTTCATTCATGCCCTCCAGACTACACTGCCCTTGGCATATGGGCCACTGGTCCCACTTGGCACATCTGTGGCACTTCTAGATGCAGGCAGGAACCAAAGCAGAAGTGGTGCAGCCACAGACATCTCTGTGATGTCACTTCGGTCCTATGAGCTCCCACAGCTTTTTGTGATGTCACAATGACATCACTGTGATGTCACAGAGCTGCCTGCGATGTCACATGGACATCCCTATGATGTCATACTGACTTCTCTGTGATTTCACACAGCTGTCTCTGATGTCACACTGACCTCTTGGTGACGTCACACAGCTCTCTGTGATGTGACATGGACATCACTGTGATATCACACAACCTCCTGTTATGTCACACAGACATCTCTGTGATGTCACACAGCTCTCAGCGCTGTCACATCCACATTTCTGTGATGTCAGGATGAGATATCTGTGATGTCACGCAGTTGTCTGTGATGTCACAGTAACATTTTTGATGTCACAATGACATCATTGTGATGTCACACAGCAGTCTGTGATGTAACCCTGACATCTCTGTGACATCACACAGCTCTCTGTGATGTCACACAGACATATCTGTGATGTTACACTGACATCAGAGTGATGTCAAACAGCTGTCTGTGATGTCACAATGACATTTCTGGGATGTCACACAGACATCTCTGTGATGTCACTTGGACTCCATGAGGTGTCACAAAGTCATCTCTGTGATGTCACACAGCTCTCTTTGATGTCAGAATGACATATCTCTGATGTCACACAGATTTTTGTGACATCACGATGACATCACTGTGATGTCACACGGCTGTATTTGATGTCACACAGACATCACTGTGATGTCATTTCCACCCCATGAGGCCACCCAGCTTTTTGTGGTGTCACATGGACATCTCTGTCATGTCACACAGCTGTCTGTGATGTCACACTGACATCTGTCTGATGTCACACAGATTTTTGTGATGTCACAATGACATCACTGTGGCATCACACTGCTGTCTGTGAGGTCACACAGACATCTCTGTGATGTCACGCTTACATTTCTCTGACGTCACACAGCTCTGTGATGTCACAATAACATCTCTGTGATATCACACAGCTGTCTTTGATGTCACCCTTACATCTCTGTGATGTCACACAGCTCTCTGTGATGTCACACAGACATGTCTGGGCTGTCACAATGACATCACTGTGATGTCACACAGCTCTCTGTGATGTCACACAGACATCTCTTTGAGGTCACACTGACATCTCTGTGATATCACACAGACATCTCTGCGATGTAACTTTGTCCCTATGAGGTCACACAACTTTTTGTGGTTTCACACTCACATCTCTGTTGTGGGAACTTAAAATGTCTCTCAGACATTTTTAGAGGTTCCAGGCCTTGGTCAGAAGCATTCTAGACCCCAGCAAGCAGCTGGAAACAGCTGTGATTTCGAGTTTGAGCCATGGAATGAATTACCAGCTCTGAAGGTGGAACGAGCAGTCACAAAGGGTTAGATAGTATAGTAAAAGAAGTTACAAAACAGAGGGGAAAATGTTTTAGTATTGTACAGGGGGGTTTTAGCACCTGTTCAGGGGGGTTTTTACTTTGTACATAGGGGTCAGAAGTTCTAAGATGGAGGAAAGTGGGCTGATCCTATTCTTCCTCCTTCTTCTTCCTTGCCTCCATGTTCTTGGTGATGTTGGCATTCACAGATTGGTTTAGAGTAGAAAAGCACTTGGTAATATTGGTAGTAGGTATTGGGGAATAATTGTAAACATGTTATATGTAATATATCTTATAAAAATAGCAGCAGCCCTGGGTGGGGGGGAGAGAAGAAGAAGACACTGGACAGTGAGGGTGTCAGGAGTGTGTGTGTCTCTGCCGGGGCCGCTGATCAAACAGCCGCAGCCCGCGAACACAATCTGTTAGATAACTCGCAATAAACTGCCTTGAGACCAAACAACAAGAGGCTATGGAGTTTTTCTTTGGAAGCACGGGTTGGAGGAGAGACTTTACCACCACTCGAGACCCCAAACCAAACCCGGGCTTCTCACAGGGGATCAGAAAATTCTTTTGGGGTTTGGCTCATTCTCTCTTATTTTCTACATTACTCAGAATTCTCCCCATTTGGGTCTACTTCTGGATTAGGAGTCTCATCAGCTCCTCTGGACATCTTAGCCCTCAGTTTAGAGAAGCTGTAGACTGTATAGAGGAAGCTTACTAGATTAAATATGACGAAAGTGGTCTCTTTAACATTCAGGGAAAACTGACCATTTTCAAAAAGGGAAATAACAGATTCAGAGAAGAAGGAAAGGAAAGGCTGGAAAGCTTCATCCCTTGTTTCTCCTCTAATCAACTGGGTGTCATTTCTAATAAACCCCCAAAACATGCTATTGGAACTGGGACCTAGGGTAGGATGAAGAAACTATAAACCAAATATATCTTGGACAGACTTCAGTACTTTTGTTAACAATAGTGCAACTTCTTTATTGCTAAAGTTCAATACTAAATTCTGTAATCTTAGACTAACTAATCCTATGTTTTTAACAAATAATCATCTACTCAATCCTAACTTGAAGAATCCTAAAAACTTAATCTTCTTTTAAAATAAAACAGCCTGAGTTCATAGATGATTCCTTGCTGAAGCAGACGACTGGTGCCAGGACTCCACTTGCTGCTTGCCAAATTCAGATACTCATTGCTAAATGTGGGACAGCTTTTTGTGGAGGTACTGGCATCTGCTCTTCATCTCAGAGTAGCTGGGGCTACCCTAGGAAGAAGAAATTAAAAAAAAAAAAAAAAAGATTCAGGCATGTCAGCATTTCTGCAGAGTTTAGAATTTCCTGACCTTTTCTTTAAAATAGCCTTGAGGCAGACTCAGAGGTTACCAAGCCAAGCCAGTCTGGTTTTATTCATGTAAAGCAGTAAAAGTACTCTCAGACTGACTTTGGAGTCTTCTGGGAAGTTTGCAAACTGAGGCTGTTCTTTTACAACAAACTCTAGACAAGTCTGAAACCACAACAACAACCCAAAGCCCAGCAGTGGCTAAAGAGGGCAAAACTCATTCATGCTTAAAGCCACTGAAGGGACTCAAACCTTCTCCATCAAATCAACAGGTGTGAGGTTTATCAAGCTCATGATACAAATCCACGATGAAGTGGCAATGAGAATAATACTGTCACACCAAAGCTTCTGCTCTTCTGGGCCTGAAGATCTGGTTCTCTTTGGAATGACAAAAACTCATTCCACATGGGAATGAACACTTCAAACCATCTTGAGATAAATATTTACAAGCAATAAATCTTTACCAAGTTAAAATTCAGTACAGGGAGAGACAACAACAAATGCCAGGGATGCATCCCAGGCCAGATGCACCTGACTGGTGTGCAGGACAAGTTAGAAGAGAAAACTACAGATGCCTTTCAACATTTTGAGAGGTTCCTAAGAAGCAGTAGCTTGGACTACTGGCCTCTGCCCAGTGACATTAGCTAGCAAGAGCCCTAGCACGGGCCTCACTGCACTGCTCCCCTGCAGGGCCAGGCTTGCCCTCAGCCTTCCACAGAGCATCCCTGGCTGCATCCAGTGCGAGCCAGGGCCCTGCCTGCTCCAAAGGCCACAGCTGCCCCACAGCCCCAGAGCTGCAGGGGCCTGACTGCCCTTGCCAACATCACTGCTCTGAGACAAGCTGGGCGCAATTTCCAGTGTTTTATACCACACACACACACACACACACACACACACACACACACACACACACACACACACACACAGACAGTACTCCCTCCCCTCCTGCACTGCAAATGCAATGAGGGGATGCAGCACCACTGCTGCAGCTGAGCCTGTGCAACTGCACTGCAGGAAGGGAGGGCCTATGCGGGCCTAACCCACCTCGGTGTTCATCTCAGCTTTTCTCCCTGCCTGGCCCATCTCCTCCTTTAGCTTTCTATCCCTCTAGTTCACATTTACTATTAAATAATGTCTGTACTAGTGACTCTGGAATAGAGTCTTTCTTGCACCTTAATTCATGCAGAGGCTTCCCTTAATCATCAAATCTTTACTCCATCATTATCCACACTGGAGTTAGGAAAAGCTGTACACTGATACCTTCATTGAGATCCAAGGGACACTACTGCTTCAGCCTCCCGAATTCTTTTCACATCTTTTTTCACATGGTAGTCTTCAGCACATGATTGCTGTCATTGTAGAACTCAGAAATTTGTGTCTTTCTTAAACCCAAAAGGTGCAGGGGAAATGGAGCCGACATTTGGAGACAGGTAGGAAGTAGAATGGGATGTCAAAGCCAGCAGCCAGGAAGAAGAGCGGCCACCAGGTGCTGGCTGGAGGTAACTGAGCTACTGCTCAATCCTCTGCTTCTTGCTCATCACAGGTCTGGTCAAGACAGAACCCTGTTTCTACAACAATAACAAAACATTTCATTACTCTCTGACCCAGATCAGGTTTTGCTCCATTCTAAAAAAGCAGGATTTGTGAACTAGCAATGGTTGAAAACACATGTTTTTTTTTAAAAAAATAGCAGTCCAGTAATGGAAGACCTCCAGGTAAATATCTGCTCTATTGCATTCCTAGTTTCTCATCTTAGGAAATAGCAAGTCCTTCTCCAGGTCTACTGTTAAAAGGCTTTGGGAGGTAGCTCCCACTCCCTTCAGCATCTCCAGCAAAGCCTCCCCCAAAGGGGATGTCCTGTAAGTTTTATCTAGGTCCCAATTTCTGCTTGTACACACCAGGAAAATACTCAGCTTTTGCTGTCAAACTCCCACATGACTTACTGAAGAGGCACCTGGCTGTTTTAGAGTTTTATGTGTTAAAAATGAGATTAGTGCTTCGCTATAAGAATACAGGAGTGCAGGGTGTGATGGCTGGTTGTGAATTCTCATCGGGATGAACAAAGACAGCAGCCACATGTCAGGAAGCTCTTGTGCTTTTAGGTACAGTAGTCTAAGGTCCAGCGGGCTACCTGCTGTGCAGACTCAAAAGCTGTTGGCGGACAAAACCCTTAAATTTGCACAAGAGAGTTTCACAAGTGCTTACCAATAAGCCCTCAGTGCTGCTCAGTGCCCTTCAATCATCTCTCAGCTCCTCCCAAGGACCTTCTCAAAGCTGCTGACTCACAAGCCACAGCACATGGCCACAAGCTCCCCACACCCACTGCAAACTTCTGAACTGAGCATGGAGTAGAACAGGACAGCCGTGTGTGCCCAGGCAGAGTGAGGGAGGAGTGAAACAGAGACAGAGGAGGGACTGAGGGAATATCACCATTCTGTAGATCCTGTGTTGGTGCAGCCACGTGGATAGTGCAGAGCTGGAGTCAGCAATGAGGGTGACAGAGAGACAGAGGGACAAGAGGGCGAGAGGGCCCCATCTGCCTGGCCCTGGGGCAGCCTCTTATGTACAGGAGATTTTTCCTGCAGAGCCAGCCTTTTGAGGCCTCCTCCAGGGAATGAGTTGAGGTGGGGACTGAGCTCAAGTCTTCAGGCAGAGGAGAAATTTGGCTCAGGACAGTGCTGCTCCACCCCTGCAGGATCCTCTCTTCTCACCACAGCCTTTCTGTCACAGCACTTGGAATGTCTAAGGCAAAACATGCTTAGGCCTGCTCCTGCACATTCACATCACAGCTTTTATACCACCAGCAAGTCTGCTGAAACTTTACACAGCGTACAGAATATTAAAAATGCACAAAATACCTGAGCAGGTCTTGCTGGAGCGTTTCTCTCTGAAGGCCCTGGAGATGTTGCTTGGCTGCTGCTGGTGGGGCTCTGAGATGGAGCTGTTTTTCTGTAAGGATCGTCCAATATTTCAAGTTACAAGGCCTAAATATCAACTGTCATAGTCCTTTCCTTGCAGAGCTTCAGTGCCAGGACTCAAGGAAACAGCATGAAGCTGAGTTGAAGGAGCTTTAGGCAGGATATCAGGAAAACATGCGTGCCCCAGAGGGTGCTTGAGCACTGCAGCAGGCTCCCCAGGCCAGTGGTCACTGCAGCAAGGCTTCAGGAAGTGTTTGGACAGCACTCTTGGGCACCTGGTGTGATTCTGTGCAGGGTAAGGATCCTGGCAGGTCCCTCTACCTCAGCATATTCTAAGAACCTAGGCTTCATTTCCCAGGGCTAATTGAATTCTAATTTAAAGTAGAGCAACATGTAAAGCTTGGACCTATATCAAGGAGGTTTCCTAACATATTTTACCCAAGTTCAATTTGATGGTATAATTCATTCTCTCTCTTTTGCCACTAGCTTGGGGCCTATAAGGAGTATGAAGATCCCAAGCTATTCCCAAGGCTTTCCTAACTTCTTGTACCCCTTCTGCAATAAAGTGGGAACCTCTATCTGATGACATTCCTAAAGGCACCTCAAATCTAAGTATTATTTTATTCAACAATATTTTAACCACTTCCCTAGACTGATTGGTGTGACAAGGGAAGTCTTCTGGCCACACAGAAAAGGTACCCACCATAACTAGGAGAGATTTAGACCCCTATTTTCTGGGAAATTCTGTAAAATCCATCTGCCACTATTCACTTGGAACATCCCCAGATTTTATGGCTCTCAGCACTACATTGTAAGCTGTGTTAGGGTTGTCTCTTTTACAAACTATACATTTTTGGAGTCTTGATTGTACAATCTGAGCCATTTCAGACCCAAATATAGATCTTTCCAATGTTTCAAAAGTTTTTCAGTACTCCAATTAATGGCTTTGTGTTTGCAATCCACTTTTTCATGTAAGAGTGATTCTGGGACTACTCTTTGCCCAGCTGGGATAACTGCCCAGCCTTATGGTAATAATAACACTAAAAGGAGAGTGTACAAGAGGTGAACAAGTCACACATGATTGTTCACCATACAGAACTTGGCACACCCCATGACTAATGGCACACCGGCGGAGGAAGAACAAACCCCTTCCACTTCCCCCTGCCACGTGGCAGGTGATATCCAATTACCCCAAGGTTCTGGCCATACTCCTCCTGGCTGGTGAAAAATTTACCCCCGTTCTGGCTGGATCCAGGACATGGGATCTGCCCTGCGGGTCCTGGCTCTTCTTCTGGGTGAGAGACCTCCATGGCATCTGCCCGGCAAAAGGGACTTCAGGACAACCTACTACTTATTGACATTCCCCCAGTGCCCCTGTCCCAGCAACCTTTTTGCCTCTAGAAAACTTTGAACAGAAGTAGTACTTAGGTACAGTTCTGCACATTCTGAACTGGCAGGAAGGTGACCCACATGTCACTCTAGGCACATGTGCAGCACGGACAAAGAAAGTTTTTGAGGGGCCTGGGTCTCAAGGTCTTTTGTTCCAGGACTACCACCTGTTACTTTCAGATTCTGCTCAGGGATAACCAGTGATGTCCTTTTTGTTCTACATGAGACATAACCATGTGTGGCACATAAACTGTCACATTTTTTCCCATTTATTTTCAAGTATATTCTATCAATCAGGACCATGGTGGCTCCTGCTCTGAGGTGCAGTGGCCATCCCTCTATACATAGGTTAGCTGTCTTTTGAGAAATAGGCTCAAAATACCACAGGGTTACTTCCTTTATTCCCATTCTTTGAGCTAAAGATGGAATTACTGTGCAAGGCAAAAATACTCATGTATGAACAGTGCAAAGGGGTCAGTCACATCTGGTAACTCCAGAGCAGGAGTTGTCATCTATAACCTTTAAAATATATAGAAAGGTTGTTGGACATTCTGGAGTCCAGTGTAACACCTCCATGGAATCCTTTCATGACTCATACACAGGCCTTTCCAATAGTTCATAACTGAGGATCCATAATCAACACCATCCAGTCATTCCCAGAAAGGGACACAGATGTGGCCTCTGGTGTTGGACAAATTGCTTCCTCCCTTTCTTTCCCCAGACTGCACTGTCCTTGTGAGTGAGGCAGCCAGGAGATGAGACATGGGGAGATCTAGACATGGTCTTGAAAAAAAATACAAGATGTCATTGAAAATGTGCTTTGGATGGTAATATTCAACACATTCTTAACTACATGCTCTTATTATCTCTCCTGGTAATGACTGGACATCGTTTTTTTGGTGCCAGCTGACTTAAATCAGGAATAATCTTGGGTAGGGGGAAAATGACAATAAAACCATCATAAACTGAGTATAAAATGTTATCCACATGTGTCAGTAACTTCAATGGCCAGCTGCAGTCAGCATAATTATCAACCTGTAACTGTGCTCAGGGCCAGCATGAGCCTTTCCATGTCAGCTCCTCCTGCACAGCACATGGGGGCCTGGGCATGCTGCTGACTTGTTTCCTTTTAGGAGACTGGGATGAGGAAAGGTCAGGTTTTGTCAAAGAGATAATATTTGAGTGACTGTGTATGTGCTGGAAGCCTCACAGACTGATTGGTCCATGACAGGATTGCCCAGTGCTGGGGGGGCTGCACCTTGCTGCCCTGGATAGGGGTGTTAAGCTGCTCTTTTGCCTCAGAGAGAGCCAAGTGCAGCACTTTTGTGCAGAAACACTTCATTAGCCCTGGTTTGCAAAGCTACTGCAGCAACTGGTGTGGCCAGAGCACCCCTTTCTGCACTTGGAAATGAGCTGAGTCAGTCATGGGATAAGATAGGGCATTCCCCATGTGTGCCCATTGTGAACTCCCTGTGCCCCAGCTGTGTGGCGTCCCGCTCCTCAGTGACATCCCACCCAGCCTGGAACATGGAACTCCCCGTTTCCAAGGACACGTGGCCATTGTCACCAGCACACAGCAGGACCGGTCAGACCCCTCAGCAGCAGCGTTGAGAGCAGAGGTGTCAGAGCAAGAGCGAGTGTTGTTCCAGCTTGGTTGGTTCTAGCGCACGTTGTTCAAGAGGCCGATCCACACACTGAGTGGCGGTAATTATTTACAGTTCTGTGCAGAAATGGGGGGGCTCAGGGACAAAATCACACACATTTTCCTAACAAATATTTTGCATTTTGCAGATTTCTCAGCAGGCTCAGTGGCTGTGTGGGAGCCAGAGCACCCGAGGCAGAGCGGGATGGCGGAGCCGTGGGCCTGGGCACAATCCAGAGCGTTCTGCACTGCGTCCCACAGGGCCCCCGACAGCACTGCCGTGCCCGTCAGGGTGACCCAGAGGCCCCAGGACCAAGAGGTGAGGGGCAGGTGTCGGGCGCTGCGGGCTGCCAGCGGGTGGGGGCTTGGCCATGGTGTTGGTGTCGGGTGCTGCTGACCCCGCGGGACCTGTTGGGCAGGGCTGGGGCCCCACTGGTGCTCCAAGGGCTCCTTTGAGGCAGCGGCCCGGGTGGAAGCAACTCACAGGGATCACACGGAAGAGGTGCCAGTGGAATGGGAAGTTCTCTGAGGGATGTGTTTCTCAGGGATGACACTGAGGAGGTGCCAGGCAAAGTCAGATGTTCTCCACGCTGGGACACTCAGGAAATTCATGCTCTGGGCATGGCTCTTGGTCAAAATGCATGGATTTCTCATTGTTCCTTGTTTGCACTGTACTCACAGAACATGGCAGGAGAAAGGAAACTCTCTAACAATATTTTTTAGATTTAGGAGTAGCCATTTCTTTATTCTCAGCTGTGATGCATAGTGGAGAACTCCAGCCACATGCACACCATTTTCAAAGCTTTTCCAAACAAAGAAATTTTAGCATTTTTAGCTAACAAAAAAATTAATCTTCATTGGTTCTAAATTACATATTTTCTTCAATTAAGTAATATTCTACTGTCTATTCGGTATTGATGTCTCCCTTCTCATGAAAATTAATGTGCATCTTTCAGTCCATTTATCATAGCTTTTTAGATTTTATCTCAGACAATTCTGCCTACAGAATGAAGCAGTTGGATGGCAGTACTTGTTTTTGTTAAAAATGTACTTAGACTGATGAACATTTTAGTGAGTTTTAACCTCCAGCAGAATGCGATACATTATGCCCTAAATTATGAGATCAGCCAAGCAACCCAAATTCTGTTCTATATGATCAACCAAGGATAAACTGCTTCCATTTCACAGCTGCAAAGAATTGTATCTAGAGCTGAGGACGAGAGAAAGGGTTTTCATGCCTGTTGAGAGTAGACAATCACCTTATGCAGATGAAATTCTTCTTGGAGGTGACGCCAAGATGTGCTTCCTTAGTACCAAATAAATCCCAGCACCAGGTTGCATCCAAAATTCTTATATTTTTGTGAACCATTCTCACCTGCATTCTTAGCTGAACACTGGTTAGTTCAATTGTACTCAGGCACTTGATTTCAAGGGAAGCCTGTGTCTATAAATTCCGGCAACTGGGAAAGGATGACTTGCTACTTGAATGCTTGGCTGCATTAGAGGCTAAGTGAGGGTTGCTCTCTCAGGGCAGTTTTGTAGCCGGTTGCTTGCAGAGGGAGAACTGTGTCAAAGCAGCCCTTTCTAGTGATGTGACAGCAAACCTTCACAAATAGAGCTCTTGTTTAAAACAAGAGGCCTAGTTAATCAGCAGTGATGGAGAGTAGGCTGAAGTTTTTACAGAAAATATCTTTTTCCTTTTAGCCAAATGCCAGTGAGGCATCGCAAAATGGAAGTGGACAGAATGTCAAATTGTATAACCCACTTGGAGGTATGGTTGCCTTTCACATTTTGCTCAATGTTTGTAAGATTTTCAACTTGGTAATTCATTTTTGCAGCATATTCCTGGGACAGGGGGATCTCTTGTGTTCCAAGATCTCAACTGGAGGTGGTATGGCCTCAGATCAACCTTGCAGTCTCTTGTCACTGCATTTAGCCACTAGTTTGTTTTCCCCTGAGAAAGCGTGCCAGTCCTTCCCTGTTCACATACTGGTTGATGTGATGCAATTTGGAGCATTGAGGTCAAGGTTTGGACTACCTCATGCACCTAAGTTCACTGCCTTGGTAGCTAAGGTTTTGATTCTGGAGTATCTAGGCACTGTCATTATTCTTTAAATTTAATTGGGAAATGGGAAGAAAACCTATGCATTTTTGAGGAAGTTGCATAGAGCATTTAATAAAGCCAGCATGGGAAACTTTGCTTGATTTAATTTTTTGTCTTGGTTGTTAATAAGTGAGTGTTGCCACAACGCTGCATTGGATTCTTTTCAAGGGAATTGAAAGGAAGATATTGATGTCATCTTCCCCACAAATCCCATCATTTCCCACAAAGCACCACGTGCTTAGGTGATGTCATTTCTTATTAATCTGTTCTCAATGCTGTTTCCCCAAGGAGCCTGGTTCCAGGCAGACTCAAGGTGCATATTCCCCTTCCAGGCATTCAGTGGTGCTGCCTGCAGCAGTGAGCTGAGCCAAGTACAGCCAGCTGCCCTGAGAAAATCAGGCTCTCACCTGGCTGTGGCTGCAGCCACCTGCCTGCAGGGACGTCCCTGCCACTGCAAGTGCAGCTCTTGCTCTGCCTTAGCCTAGTGCAGAGCATTTTAAACTAGTGTCAGGGTGGCTTTTTGGAGAGACAAAACAAAACTTCACATTTCTCACTGGGAACGTTCTGTTTCACATGTGATTCTTGGTGGTGGTCTACATAGATCTTAAGGGAATATTTAACATTCAGTAACTGGGGTGTGAGGACTGGCAGCAGGGAGACAATTGTGGAACTTGGTGCTGCTTTGGCTTTAGGCTGGCACAGAGAAACTCAGGTGAGACAGGTCTGGTTGCTGGTAGGGTACAGGGTGCCTTTGCAACATACTCCATGCAGTACCAGTTAGGGACTGGGCCTTGTCACAGAATCAGAGAATCAGAATCAGAGTTGGATGAAAGTGCAGCTCTGTCCCCAAGAATCCCACCAGGTGCCTGTGGAACTTGTCCAAATGTTTTCTGAGCTCTGGTGGACTTGGTACCATACGCAGTCTTGTGGGGAGCCTGTCCCAATTCCTGACCACCCTCTGGGTGAAGAACTCTTACCTAATTTTCATCTTAATGCTTGCTTATGGTTTCAGGTAATTTTCTTTAGAAGTCATTCAGGGGTATGGTTTTAGGAGGTGTTTTGTTTGAATGCTGTGGGAAGTTTCTTTATCCACATTGGATTGAACTCAAAACATTAGTAGTGTCTTCCCTTGACAACTGGCATGTTTACAGTGTTCTAAATAATTAAAGTGTGTGATGTTTGTGCAATTAGGTTTGCGGACAAATATCAGAGAGGCATGGTCCAAGGAACAGGAAGTGGAGAAAGGCATTAAGAATTTGATGTACATTGCAAGACTGAAGGAGCGTGTAAAGAAAGGTCAGTCTGTGTGTGTGTGATGGAAGACACAAATCTCCCGGATTTCTCACCAATACGCATGAAGTCTCCCTCAGCCACTAAGCACAAATTCCTGGTTTCAAAACAGTGCTTGCTGTGTCATATCCCCTTCCTTGACCTGCTGGCCACACTTCACCTGATGCAGCCCAGGACACGGTTGCCTTTCTGGGCTGCCAGCACACGTTGCTGCCTCCTGTCCAGCCTCTCATCCACCAGCACCCCCAAGTCCTCTCCACCTTCATTCCAGGCTCCCCATCCCATCCCAGCACCCATGCCCAGCTGGGATAGGCCATGTCCCAACTCCAAAGATGCAGCACTTTGCACTTGGCCTTGTTAAGTTCCCAGGGCCCTACTTGCCAAGGTTCTCCATGTCCCTCTGGATGGCACCCCATGCCTCTGGTGTTGTCAAACTTGCCAAAGGTGCATTTAATCCCACTGGCCATATAACTCTTGACATAGCTCAGTGCTTGAGCTTACAAACTGCAGAAATCATATGAAAACCACTGTGCATATAAAGAGTTTTTCATAAATACCTCCCTTCCAGTATCACTCCTTTACATGGTCTTTTTAATGACTGTTTCTTCCCAATGCTTTACTATCTTGATTTGTAATGATCTATAAATTCTGAACAAAGAGCGTTTCAACAGTGTCGGTACATCCTTTTGAATCAACTGCCTTGCTTCCTCCCGCTCCCCATTTGACAATTCGTTTTCTGTTTTTTCTTTACTGAAGTGAAAATACCAGAGCTCAGGAGAGCACCACACAGCTCTCCAGATCTTGTGCCTGAGAGGAAGAGAACGATGCCCATGAACCCTGCAAAATACATCCGGAGTCTTTTCAGTACTGTTTCTCAGCGACCCATCAGAGACAGGGTGGTTCATTTACTGGCTCTGAAGAATTACAAGAAGTCAGAGCTACTTGCCTGCTTAGAGAGAGAGGGAGTTGTGGAAAAGGACAAGAAATCCCTTGAAAAGATCCTTCAGGAGGTGAGATCCTGGAGCTGCTGCCAGAAATGCTAACTCTTAGCAGCCTTACTTTAGGGTTTCAATTAGAAACCAATGACAGGCTTAGGAAATGCTCCTTGTTTACATTTTCCCATCAACTTTACCCAGTTTCCACCCAACTGCAAGTCCATGTGACAAAAAGAAAGAAATCTTCAAAACTTTGGAGGCCTTGTTGTTGTTTTTCTAGAATAGCTGGCAATGATAAATTCTTTGTAATGTTGTTGCTTCTCATGCCTTATTTTAATCCTCCCTCTTTCCCTTGCACTGTTAAATTGCTTCATAAAGTAACTTCACAGGGTGAAACTCTCAGCTAGGCAAAACACTTAGCTGAGGTCCTTAAAATACCTGGGGCAAGTTTCAGAGGAGAGAATCTTGGTAGCTGTATAGAGCAGTATATCATTTGAACGGATTTGGTGGTCTCTCAATGGTATTTCCTTCTACTTGGATCTGTGGGGATTGCCTTCCAGGGAAGGGTGTTCCAGGCAAATCCTACATGATAAAGGTGGTGGCCTAACTTTGAGCACAGAGTTTCTTTGCTGTTGTGTGGATTGAGTCTTCAGCTTCCTTGGCACCTGTTATTTCTCATAATATTCCATTTGTCATTTTAGTGCCTCTGGTATTTCTTTATTACAGCCATTCATATATGATTCACTTGGACTGAAGGATGCACTGGCTGTTTCCTTCCTTTTTCAATATTCCCCTTATTCAATATTCTCAATGTAGGCTGTTGCTGAATTATGCAAGCATTAACATATCAAGTAGCAATATTTCCTTTTTAGCTATGAAAAAAGTGATGATAAGATTTCAAAGCTCAGCTCCTTAGAGGGTAAGAGATGAAAAAAATTCTCCTTTCTGTTTAGTTTTGTTCATGTTGAAGGAGATTTTGAAGGAGTAGTTTCTTGTTTGCAGTGTGAACTGCCTGAAGATACTGGTTTGCATTCCGAAAGGGCTGTGTGAACAGCACTACATCCTGAAAAGCTGTTATTGACGTTTTTCTTAGCTTCACAGGGAGGTGGTGTTGTTTTTTTCTATACATGAAAAACCAGTAGGGAGAACTTGCTGAGCTCTTATACTCACAGTCTTCTTTCTCTTCCAACACAGCCTGAGTTCTGCTTTTAAAAAGTGAATTCCCGATTCTGGATATCTTTGTTACTGTTAAGCTGTTGAAGTGTAGCCCTAGGGTAGGTTATCTCCTATAAGTGTTCCATAGGAAGCTGTAGTTTCCTCTGAGCAGACACTTGAGGAAGAAAAGCAGTTCTGTTTGAAGAGACAAATGCCAACATCCTGTGGTGCTTCATGGGATGATGAAATCCTGCCCCTTACAGGTCCAGGCTGTGTTCTGCCATGGCAATGTAGCTGGGGGAAACAAGAGGGCAGCAGGTGTCCTCCTGAGGGTGGAAAAATATGGACTTGCTCATGGAGATGGTGTTCTTCAGGACCTACTCAAAAAAAGAAAATGAAAACAGAAAGGAAAAACCTGGTCTCTCCATGTATTTCAAATGGTGAAGACTGAGAGTTCTGGCATAGTGTACCTTGGTTCCCAAAGCTGTGTAAAAACCAAAAAACCTGGATCCCTGGTGCAGGGAGAGGTTTTCATAGCATCCATTTCCTCCATGCTTGCAGCAGTTTGGCATTTATTACATCCAAATTTCTACAGCCCAAATGGACCACACGTGTTTAATATTGTTGCTTCTTACATGACAGCTGCTTTGTTCTTTGCATCAAACAAAAATCCTGGAAAACTGGTGCATGATTTTCTTTTCAGCTTTGCTTTAGCTTTGTACTACCAGTTTTACATCTGTAGTCTGCCTTCAGGTGTAATGAATATTGATGTTTTAAATGTCTGCCGGTAGGTAGCCAACCTGGATGCAAATGAGAATTCTTTCAGTCTGAAGGAACGTTTCTTCAAAGACATTCAGGTTGATTGGCCTGGCTACAATGAAGGAGATAGAAAGACATTGGAGGTGACTCTTTTTCAGTAAGTTCAGTCAGGACAACAACCATTTCAAAAAAACCCTCTGGGAAATGAAGGTCTGTTTTCGCTGTGAGGTAAAAATGATGACTCTTATTTTTGCCTTGTAACCTGAAATGTTGGACCATCCTTACAGAAAAACAGCTCCAGCTCCAAATGTCACCAGCACCAGCCAGTCACTGTCTCTGGGACCTTCTGAAAGAAATACTCCACCTAGAACTGTTCAGGTATTTTGTGAAGTTTTAAGCATTCTCTAACATATATGATGTTTTCTCCCGCTTGCTCTTGGTGTCCAAGCAGTAGTGCTGTCTCTATAGTATATAAACTTGCAAGTGTATACTTCTACTGGGATTCCTGTATACTTTTCCTGATGGTTACAATGTCAAAGCCTGCAACAAGCTGCACACACATGACTTGTTTGTCACAAGTGGGTGGGAAACTCTGCTAAGGACAAGATGTGGACATATTTTTTGGTACCTAGCTGTGTCTGTGGAGGGTTCTTGATGATACGGCAGCTCTAGTACCTAAATCATGCACAGTAATGCCAGTGCTACTGTTTGAAGAGAAATCTTATTGAAGTCTATGATAAGGACATATTCCAGTACTGAGGCATTTGTAGGAAACTTGTTTTTCTGTCCTAAGCAGCATTTAGGCTCCCATTTTGGTTCAGGCTATCCCATGTGTGAGGAGGGGACTCTGAATCATCAGGGAATACCTTGGACTTGTCAGGCTTAAAATCAATACAAGAGGGCAAGGAAAAAATTCAGAATCTTGGAAAACACTGCATGAAAGGTATATTTTCTATACCTTAAAGAATTGTCTTTAAACAGCTCTGGTTTTCCCTAGCTCTTTTCCCAGCCAGAGCAGGAAATGCTGCAGGGCCCAGCATCCTCTTATGTCCTACCTCCATGCCTACAGAATTTCTGTCAACAGGCGGGCACAGAGCTGTGTCTGGCAATGCTGCTCTGAGCTGCTGCTGTGCACAGGTGGGAGCAGCGTGTGCTCGGTAGGGAAGAGGCTGTGATCCAGGGTTTCCTCTGGAGAACAGCAGGAATGGGACCTGCAGTCAGACTGGGGCTTCTCTCTGTTGTTATCATCTCTGCACTGAACACGCTGTGATCAGCACGGTACTGGCGGTTTCTTGGGGTTGCTTTGTGAATTATGTGGGTGTGTGACAGCAGGAGTTGAGTGTGTTCCTGGGGTGTCTAAGCAGAAATAGGGAACGAGATTGATAGAGGTGCTGAAGGGAATGTCTCTCTCCCAAAGCCATTTAGCTACAGAGTTGGAGGATGACTTGCTGAATACTCAGGTGAGAAAGTAGGAATGAAATAGAGAACATATTTAGCTGCAGCACCTCCTTGTATGACAGGCCATTTTAGGTAAGAAAGGTGTGTGTTCAACCATGGCCAGGTCAGAAATGCTGCTTTTTCAGAGCAAAACTAATTGGGATCATCTTTGCAGAAACGGCCTCTGGCTTCTGCCTTTATCAATCCTGTGAGGACCAAGAGGCAGAGGATTGACCAAGAGCCCTGTGATATTGAGCCAACAGCTGGTGGCCGCTGTCCTTCTTCCTTGGACCTGCCTTCCACATCCTGCTCAACTTTGAACCTCTCTCCAAGTGTCAGCTCCATTTCCACCTCCACGCATGAGCTACAAGAGAAAGATAAATTTCGGACTCCATCTGGAATCCCAGTGCCTGTCAGGGTGCAGGGGAAGATTTCTAGCTCCAAAGGTGAGAAAACAGAGTTAGACAGGGTGGAAAAATCCCATCCTTTGATTTTGATAAAATGCTTGCCATGAGCAAAGCCAAAGAGATGAGCAGAGAGTGCAGGAGCCAAGAACAAAAGGAGCCACACGATCCCAGCATGAAGGGTATTAAACTGATGGACCACTTTTAGATATGCTTCCATTACATTTTTTACTGGATATCTGTATGTTTTTTTAGTCATATTTAGCCTCCCATCTACCAGCACTTCCAAGTCCTCCCCACCTTCATCTCCAAGCCTCTCTTGGTGTCAGGGAAAGTCCCAAACCCAAAGATGCAGCACTTTGCACTTGGCTTTGTTGAATCTGATGAGGTTCCAAAGGCCCCACTTCCTGGTCCTTCCAGATGGCATCCCATGCCTCTGGTTTTGGCAAACTTGCTGAGGTTGCACTTAATCCCACTGTCCATGTCATTCTAGACATAGCTCAATGCTTGAGCTTACGAACAGGGGAAATCACATAAAAGCTTCATGCATAAAAAATTTTTCATAAAAACTTCCCATTCAGTATCACTCCTTTACCAGCTTTTAATGACTGTTTCTGTTTAATGCTTCACTGTTTAGATTCTTGGAGGTCTGTAAATACTGAACAGAGGCTCAAAAGTCTTGGTACATCCTTTTGAATCAACTTCCTTTCCTCCTCCAAACCTCCAATTTGAACTATTTGTTTCTGGTTTTCCCTCACTTTAGGAGAAAAAGCAGAGGTCAGAGGAGCTCAACAAAGCAATTCAGGTCCTGTGCCTGAGAAGAGGAGGATGATGACTGTGAGACTTGCAGACATTGACTGGAGCGGTTGCGCTGCTGTTTACGGCCGGCCCTACAGGGACAGGGTGATTCATTTACTTGCTCTGAGGGATTACAAGGAGCCAGAGTTACTTGCTCGGCTGCAGAGAGATGGAGTCAGGCAAAAGGACAAGGATTCCCTTGGAAAAATCCTTCAGGAGGTGAGATCGTGAAACTTGTGCCAGTGCTTCTTCCATCATGCTATTCTACTATTCATAATTTACTACTTCCTCACCGGTTGAAATTAGAGACTTTGCCAATAGTCCTTCGAGTTAAGTTCCACTGGGATTTCTTTCTCATAGGCTTTCATAAAATGCACACCCATTGAAAGATGCAGGAGATCTTTCCTTCCTTCCTTTTTAAATATTCCCCATCTGCATAATATATCAAATAGGAATATTTCCTCTTTAGCTAGGAAAAAGCATTTTGGAACTTAGTCAAAGGACTCAAATTCAACATGGACACACTTTTAGTTGATCCTACAGTGACTTTAAGGAACTGATTCCCTGAAGCTGTGACGTTTGTTGCTGTGTTTGCCCAGGGCAGTGGCAGGGATTTTTCACCCTGAGGACATTCACAATACCATGAGAGCCATGTTTTGCCATCCCAACTGAAGTAGCCCTTTTAGATTTCTGTAGTTTGCACATAGATGTAATGAACATTTCTTTTCTGAAATGTGTGCCTGTAGGTTGCTGAGCTGAATGCAAAGGATAATTCCTTCAGTCTGAAGGAGCATCTGTTTCAAACCCTTCAGACTGATTGGCCTGGCTACAGTAAAAACGATAGAGCGAAGTTGAAGTTAATACTTTCTAGGTAAGTTCAGTCTATTGGGGAAGGAAAAGAGCCTTTTTAGAAGAAAGCCCTGGGAAATGAAGCCTAGGTTCTTAGAATATGCTGAGGTAGAGGGACCTGCCAGGATCCTTACCCTGCACAGAATCACACCAGGTGCCCAAGAGTGCTGTCCAAACACTTCCTGAAGCCTTGCTGCAGTGACCACTGGCCTGGGGAGCCTGCTGCAGTGCTCAAGCACCCTCTGGGGCACGCATGTTTTCCTGATATCCTGCCTAAAGCTCCTTCAACTCAGCTTCATGCTGTTTCCTTGAGTCCTGGCACTGAAGCTCTGCAAGGAAAGGACTATGACAGTTGATATTTAGGCCTTGTAACTTGAAATATTGGACGATCCTTACAGAAAAACAGCTCCATCTCAGAGCCCCACCAGCAGCAGCCAAGCAACATCTCCAGGGCCTTCAGAGAGAAACGCTCCAGCAAGACCTGCTCAGGTATTTTGTGCATTTTTAATATTCTGTACGCTGTGTAAAGTTTCAGCAGACTTGCTGGTGGTATAAAAGCTGTGATGTGAATGTGCAGGAGCAGGCCTAAGCATGTTTTGCCTTAGACATTCCAAGTGCTGTGACAGAAAGGCTGTGGTGAGAAGAGAGGATCCTGCAGGGGTGGAGCAGCACTGTCCTGAGCCAAATTTCTCCTCTGCCTGAAGACTTGAGCTCAGTCCCCACCTCAACTCATTCCCTGGAGGAGGCCTCAAAAGGCTGGCTCTGCAGGAAAAATCTCCTGTACATAAGAGGCTGTCCCAGGGCCGGGCAGATGGGGCCCTCTCGCCCTCTTGTCCCTCTGTCTCTCTGTCACCCTCATTGCTGACTCCAGCTCTGCACTATCCACGTGGCTGCACCAACACAGGATCTACAGAATGGTGATATTCCCTCAGTCCCTCCTTCACTCTGCCTGGGCACACACGGCTGTCCTGTTCTACTCCATGCTCAGTTCAGAAGTTTGCAGTGGGTGTGGGGAGCTTGTGGCCATGTGCTGTGGCTTGTGAGTCAGCAGCTTTGAGAAGGTCCTTGGGAGGAGCTGAGAGATGATTGAAGGGCACTGAGCAGCACTGAGGGCTTATTGGGAAGCACTTGTGAAACTCTCTTGTGCAAATTTAAGGGTTTTGTCCGCCAACAGCTTTTGAGTCTGCACAGCAGGTAGCCTGCTGGACCTTAGACTACTGTACCTAAAAGCACAAGAGTTTCCTGACATGTGGCTGCTGTCTTTGTTCATCCTGATGAGAATTCACAATCAACCATCACACCCCGTACTCCTGTATTCTAATAGTGAAGCACTAATCTCATTTTTAACACATAAAACTCTAAAACAGCCAGGTGCCTCTTCAGTAAGTCATGTGGGAGTTTGACAGCAAAAGCTGAGTATTTTCCTGGTGTGTACAAGCAGAAATTGGGACCTAGATAAAACTTACAGGACATCCCCTTTGGGGGAGGCTTTGCTGGAAATGCTGAAGGGAGTGGGAGCTACCTCCCAAAGCCTTTTAACAGTAGACATGGAGAAGGACTTGCTAAGTCCTAGGATGAGAAACTAGGAATGCAATAGAGCAGATATTTTCCTGGAGGTCTTCCATTATTTAACAGGTATTTTTTTTAAAAAAACCATGTGTTTTCAACCATTGCTAGTTCACAAATCCTGCTTTTTTAGAATGGAGCAAAACCTGATCTGGGTCAGAGAGTAATGAAATGTTTTGTTATTGTTGTAGAAACAGGGTTCTGTCTTGACCAGACCTGTGATGAGCAAGAAGCAGAGGATTGAGCAGTAGCTCAGTTACCTCCAGCCAGCACCTGGTGGCCGCTCTTCTTCTTGGCTGCTGGCTTTGACATCCCATTCTACTTCCTACCTGTCTCCAAATGTCGGCTCCATTTCCCCTGCACCTTTTGGGTTTAAGAAAGACACAAATTTCTGAGTTCTACAATGACAGCAATCATGTGCTGAAGACTACCATGTGAAAAAAGATGTGAAAAGAATTCGGGAGGCTGAAGTAGTAGTGTCCCTTGGATCTCAATGAAGGTATCAGTGTACAGCTTTTCCTAACTCCAGTGTGGATAATGATGGAGTAAAGATTTGATGATTAAGGGATGCCTCTGCATGAATTAAGGTGCAAGAAAGACTCTATTCCAGAGTCACTAGTACAGACATTATTTAATAGTAAATGTGAACTAGAGGGATAGAAAGCTAAAGGAGGAGATGGGCCAGGCAGGGAGAAAAGCTGAGATGAACACCGAGGTGGGTTAGGCCCGCATAGGCCCTCCCTTCCTGCAGTGCAGTTGCACAGGCTCAGCTGCAGCAGTGGTGCTGCATCCCCTCATTGCATTTGCAGTGCAGGAGGGGAGGGAGAACTGTCTGTGTGTGTGTGTGTGTGTGTGGTATAAAACACTGGAAATTGCGCCCAGCTTGTCTCAGAGCAGTGATGTTGGCAAGGGCAGTCAGGCCCCTGCAGCTCTGGGGCTGTGGGGCAGCTGTGGCCTTTGGAGCAGGCAGGGCCCTGGCTCGCACTGGATGCAGCCAGGGATGCTCTGTGGAAGGCTGAGGGCAAGCCTGGCCCTGCAGGGGAGCAGTGCAGTGAGACCCGTGCTAGGGCTCTTGCTAGCTAATGTCACTGGGCAGAGGCCAGTAGTCCAAGCTGCTGCTTCTCAGGAACCTCTCAAAATGTTGAAAGGCAACTGTAGTTTTCTCTTCTAACTTGTCCTGCACACCAGTCAGGTGCATCTGGCCTGGGATGCATCCCTGGCATTTGTTGTTGTCTCTTCTTGTACTGAATTTTAACTTGGTAAAGATTTATTGCTTGTAAATATTTATCTCAAGATGGTTTGAAGTGTTCATTCCCATGTGGAATGAGTTTTTGTCATTCCAAAGAGAACCAGATCTTCAGGCCCAGAAGAGCAGAAGCTTTGGTGTGACAGTATTATTCTCATTGCCACTTCATCTTGGATTTGTATCATGAGCTTGATAAACCTCACACCTGTTGATTTGATGGAGAAGGTTTGAGTCCCTTCAGTGGCTTTAAGCATGAATGAGTTTTGCCCCCTTTAGCAGCTGCTGGGCTTTGGGTTGTTGTTGTGGTTTCAGACTTGTCTAGAGTTTGTTGTAAAAGAACAGCCTCAGTTTGCAAACTTCCCAGAAAGCTCCAAAGTCAATCTGAGAGTATTTTTACTGCTTTACATGAATAAAACCAGACTGGCCTGGCTTGGTAACCTCTGAGTCTGCCTCAAGGCTATTTTAAAGAAAAGGTCAGGAAATCCTAAACTCTGCAGAAATGCTGACATGCCTGATTTTTTTTATTTTTTATTTATTTCTTCTTCCTAGGGTAGCCCCAGCTACTCTGAGATGAAGAGCAGATGCCAGTACCTCCACAAAAAGCTGTCCCACATTTAGCAATGAGTATCTGAATTTGGCAAGCAGCAAGTGGAGTCCTGGCACCAGTCGTCTGCTTCAGCAAGGAATCATCTATGAACTCAGGCTGTTTTATTATAAAAGAAGATTAAGTTTTTAGGATTCTTCAAGTTAGGATTGAGTAGATGATTATTTGTTAAAAACATAGGATTAGTTAGTCTAAGATTACAGAATTTAGTATTGAACTTTAGCAATAAAGAAGTCGGACTATTGTTAACAAGAGTACTGAAGTCTGTCCAAGATATATTTGGTTTATAGTTTCTTCATCCTAGCCTAGGTCCCAGTTCCAGTAGCATGTTTTGGGGGTTTATTAGAAATGACACCCAGTTGATTAGAGGAAAAACAAGGGATGAAGCTTTCCAGCCTTTCCTTTCCTTCTTCTCTGAATCTGTTATTTCCCTTTTTGAAAATGGTCAGTTTCCTCTGAATGTTAAAGAGACCACTTTCGTCATATTTAATCTAGTAAGCTTCCTCTATACAGTCTACAGCTTCTCTAAACTGAGGGCTAAGATGTCCAGAGGAGCTGATGAGACTCCTAATCCAGAAGTAGACCCAAATGGGGAGAATTCTGAGTAATGCAGAAAATAAGAGAGAATGAGCCAAACCCCAAAAGAATTTTCTGATCCCCTGTGAGAACCCTGGGTTTGGTTTGGTGTCTTGAGTGGTGGTAAAGTCTCTCCTCCAACCCGTGCTTCCAAAGAAAAACTCCATAGCCTCTTGTTGTTTGGTCTCAAGGCAGTTTATTGCGAGTTATCTAACAGATTGTGTTCGCGGGCTGCGGCTGTTTGATCAGCGGCCCCGGCAGAGACACACACACTCCTGACACCCTCACTGTCCAGTGTCTTCTTCTTCTCCCCCCCCCACCCAGGGCTGCTGCTTTCTTTTATAAGATATATTACATATAACATGTTTACAATTATTCCCCAATACCTACTACCAATATTACCAAGTGCTTTTCTACTCTAAACCAATCTGTGAATGCCAACATCACCAAGAACATGGAGGCAAGGAAGAAGAATGAGGAAGAATAGGATCAGCCCACTTTCCTCCATCTTAGAACTTCTGACCCCCATGTACAAAGTAAAAACCCCCCTGAACAGGTGCTAAAACCCCCCTGTACAATACTAAAACATTTTCCTCTCTGTTTTGTAACTACTTTTACTATACTATCTAACCCTTTGTGACTGCTTGTTCCACCTTCAAAGCTGGTAATTCATTCCATGGCTCAAACTCGAAATCACAGCTGTTTCCAGCTGCCTTCTGGGGTCTAGAATGCTTCTGACCAAGGCCCTGAACCTCTAAAAATGTCTGAGAGACATTTTAAGTTCTCACAACAGAGACGTGAGTGTGAAACCACAAAAAGTAGAGTGACCTCATAGGGTCAAAGTTACATCACAGAGATGTCTGTGTGATATCACAGAGATATCAGTGTGACCTCAAAGAGATGTCTGTGTGACATCACAGACAGCTGTGTGACATCACAGTGATGTCATTGTGACATCCCAGAGATGTCTGTGTGACATCACAGAGAGCTGTGTGACATCACAGAGATGCAAGGGTGACATCACAGACAGCTGTGTGACATCACAGAGATGTCATTGTGACATCACAGAGAGCTGTGTGATGTCAGAGAGATGTCTGTGTGACGTCAGAGAGATGTAAGCGTGACATCACAGATATGTCCATGTGACACCACAAAAAGCTGTGTGACCTCATGGGGTCAAAGTGACATCAAAGAGATGTCTCTGAGACATCACAGAGATGGCTGTGTGACATCACAGAGATGTCAGTGTGACATCAGAGAGAGATGTGTGGCATCACACAGACATCTGTGTGACATCACAGGAGGTTGTGTGATGTCACAGAGATATCCAGGTGACATCATGGAGAGATATCAGTGTGAAATCACAGACAGCTGTATGCCATCACAGAGATGTAAGGGTGACATCAGGGAGATGTCTGTGTGACATCAGTGTGGCATCACACCGATGTTATTGTGGCATCACAAAAATCTGTGTGACATCAGACAGATGTCACACTGACATCACAGACAGCTGTGTGACATCACAGAGATGTTATTGTGACATCACAGAGAGCTGTATGACGTGAGAGAAATGTAAGCGTGACATCACAGAGATGTCTGTGTGACACCACAAAAAGCTGTGTGACCTCATGGGGTCGAAGTGACATCAAAGAGATGTCTCTGAGACATCACAGAGATGTCTGTGTGACATCACAGAGATGTAAGGGTGACATCAGGGAGATGTCTGTGTGACCTCACAGACAGCAGTGTGATGCCACAGTGATGTCATTGTGACATCACAAAAATCTGGGTGACATCAGACAGATGTCAGTGTGACATCACAGATAGCTATGTGACATCACAGAGATGTCCATGTGACACCACAAAAAGCTGGGTGGACTCATGGGGTGGAAATTACATCACAGCGATACCTGTGTGACATCACATGCAGCTGTGTGACATCACAGTGATGTCATTGTGATGTCACAAAAATCTGTGTGACATCAGACATATGTCATTGTGACATCAAAGAGAGCTGTGTGATGTCACAGAGATGTCAGTGTCACATCACAGAGAGCTGTGTGATGTCACAGAGATGTCATTGTGACATCAGAGAGAGCTGTGTGATGTCCCAGAAATGTCAGTACGTCATCACAGACAGCTGTGTGACATCAAAGTGTTGTCATTGTGACATGCCAGAGAGCTGTGTGACATCACAGACAGCTCTGTGACATCACAGAGATGACTTTGTGACACCAAAAAAAGATTTTTTACCTCATGGAGACCAAGTGACATCACAGAGATGTCTGTGTGACATCCCAGAAATGTCAGTGTGACATCACAGACAGCTGTTTGACATCACTCTGATGTCAGTGTAACATCACAGATATGTCTGTGTGACATCACAGAGAGCTGTGTGATGTCACAGAGATGTCAGGGTTACATCACAGACTGCTGTGTGACATCACAGATATGTCATCCTGACATCACAGAAATGTGGATGTGACAGCGCTGAGAGCTGTGTGACATCACAGAGATGTCTGTGTGACATAACAGGAGGTTGTGTGATATCACAGTGATGTCCATGTCACATCACAGAGAGCTGTGTGACGTCACCAAGAGGTCAGTGTGACATCACAGACAGCTGTGTGAAATCACAGAGAAGTCAGTGTGACATCATAGGGATGTCCATGTGACATCGCAGGCAGCTCTGTGACATCACAGTGATGTCATTGTGACATCACAAAAAGCTGTGGGAGCTCATAGGACCCAAGTGACATCACAGAGATGTCTGTGGCTGCACCACTTCTGCTTTGGTTCCTGCCTGCATCTAGAAGTGCCACAGATGTGCCAAGTGGGGCCAGTGGCCCATATGCCAAGGGCAGTGTAGTCTGGAGGGCATGAATGAAGAAGAGCCATCCCCACTTTTAAACCTTACCAAAGGCACCAAGAAATGTCACTTTGTAGCTTTAAGAGACAGCTGACAACTCAGAAGGAAATGCTGAGTGTATTCACAGGCTGAAAAAAAGGGAATCTTCCAGGCAAGTTAAAGTTTCAGAAGCTTTATTTTCAATCCTAAACTATAATCCTACTCTACAATCCTACTCTACAAAACTACTCTTCAGTCCTGTTCTTAGCTGGTTATGGAGTAAATGGTCCTGATGTGATTATCACAGTTGGTAGATAGTTCTTGTTGGTAAGTAATGGAGGGAGGGAACAGCTTTGTGTGTCCTTTTGAGGGATCGCCCCAATTTTCTGGTGTCCTCCGTTCATTTTGGGATACCACACCTCCTCTTTGGGCATCTCCACCCAGCGATTTTGGCTTCCACTCCTTCCACTTTGGGGTCCCCCTTTAACTTTGTGCACCCCATCCCCATGTCCCACACATGTCCAGCATCCCCAGTGTGCACTGAATGGCCAGCAAGGGACTGGGGAATGCTGGGACCCACAGTGATGTCAGTCTTCTCTCCTGGTTACACATAGGACTCCTCGGCCCTTTTTGGGGTGCCCTGGAGTGCCAGAGCCATGGTGAGGAAGTGTCTTTGCTGCCATCCTGTGCAGGATCATGCCTGGCCCATTATGGCCTCATGTCCCCGTCTCTCATTGTCCTCTGACATTCCCTGTGTCCCTGCACCCCTCTCAAGAGCAGGACTTTGGTGCCAAGCCCAGTGCCCCAAATCCATGCGTTGCCTCTGTCCTTGTGGTATCCCCGCACGTACTTTATGGACAAGAATAGTCCTTAGTTAATCTAAGAATTGATACCTGGCTAACAAGATAATGACCCATCACTCTCACTGGTTTGCCCCCTCCTCCCTACCTTCTTTTAGGTGCCGAGGCAATGAGATAATGCTTGAGCTATGCTAAAAGCTGTGCAGAAAGAAGTAGTTGCTTTGTACCCAGGGATGGGAATGAAGCACTTTCTAGAAATCAGCAAATTTAGCAGAACAAGCTAACTGCAAAAGACTCACCAGTGCCTATTTGAGCAGACAATCTTGTAGAGCATGTGCAGAAACAGAGGTAAAACAGCTGAAGCCCGAGGAAGCCTTCTGAGCCTTCATCCAAAACGACCACCAGAGGCTGACGACAACCTCCGGTAGAAATTGCACATGGTCTACAAGGGCTTACAGAATCATGTAATTAGAAAATATATTGCAATATGAAGGTTAGGAATGTATCATGGTCACATTAAGTTAAAAAGGTTTAGAAGATTGTTCTGTACAAAGAATGGACAAGTGGTGATTACGCGGGCGCAGGGAAGACAAGCACAGTCAGTATGATTGATAAGCAAGCTTCTTTTATTCAAAAATCCTGTCCGTTTATATAGGGTTTGCTACAAGCAAAGTCAGCAACAGCTCTCATTGGTCAAGTTTACAAAGGTCTTTGTTTTACTTCTCCTACGGGTGGTTACAGATGTAGCTAAGTTCTCCAAGCCAAGTTCTCATTGCTAAGTCATGCCTTCCAAGGACAGAGCATATCTTCGAGGCTGTCCTTATGCCTGTCCTTATTATCTCATTCCGAACTTGCTCTATTTCCCAGGCCTAGAGAGACCTTGTACAGTTTCCCAGGCCTAGACACAGAGCCTGTTTCCCAAGCTTTGTTCCCAGGCCAGACACAGGCTGATTCTGATTCTGGGGTCTTAAACAGTGGTATCAATGAATAACTGTTCCATTGATCCATGACCCCTCTCCTGCAACCATTCTCCAGCAAAAATTGCTAAGTTTCTCTATCAGTCTATTTACAAAGTAACTGGTTATCCTAATAAATTTAGATACATTTCCCCTTTGATTACAAATTAAGCATTGCACCTTCAAGGCATATCCAGGGATGCACAGGTGACACTGCGCTCATTGTCTCAAACAAGGTGAGCGCAAACATAGAAATCCCCCCCGACACTTCAACATGTAAGCTGTTATCCAACTGCACAAACACCTTCTCTCCTAAACCAAATCTGTGCTTCTGTGTTTGCTTTCATGAACTTAGAATGCACTTTTCAGGACTTTGAAAACAAGCAGTGTCTATGGATTTGAAAATGTCACCAATATTAAGAAAGTCTGTGTTGCAGCGAAGTTGCCTTCTGGCTGATGTAGGAAGCTAGCAGGAGCTGTCACAGAGGGTTTGGCAACCCTATGTATAGAAGCCTCTGCCCTGGGTTTTACTCTGCACGGTACAGTTTTTCCTTGAAAGATTGATAATTTGACATTGAATCAGAGTTTGTCAGTGAAAATAAAAGGGAAAGATCTAATTTACATGGGCTAATCAACAGGTCCAATTAAGTTAAACATGGTTTTGGGATGATGATGGGTCTTCAGTGAATAGGTTTTCATTTGGGAAGGGTAGAAGGATATGACCTCAAGGCTGCAGGACAATCCATTTGTTATTAGATAGAAATTCCTGTTATTACCTTCCCATGCATAGTTTTTAACCTTTCTGTAATCTCAAATGACCTGAGTTCTGTGATTATTGCATCTGCACTCTTAGCTGCAAAAAACCCAACATTAAAAGCCCATGGTCATATTTTGATTCCGAAATAAGAAAACATGCAAATTGGTATTTCAGTCATAGCAGTGGCAGACTTTTAGGTTTAATCCAATTCCTGCTATATTCAGAAACCTGCTATTGGCTTCAAGAGGAGCCTTCTGCTAAGAAGAAGGTTCTCTTTTACTTTAATGACTTTGCCTCCATTTAATTGTACCTAAGAGTTTATCTCTAACACCTCTCTCCCAGCAGCTCCGAGCTGCGGTGTGGCACAGCGCTTGCTGTGTGCCAGGGAGCACAAAGCAGGCTGGCCTGCCGGCCCTGAATATTTCTGCAGAGCACTCTGCAGCTCCCAGCTTTGCTGTGGCTCAGTGCAGAGCTGCAGGATTGCGGGCGCTGCCTCCCAGAGCTGTGTGAGGCACTGGCTCCTGCAGCCGTGAGCTGACAAGCTGTCCCTGCCTCCCGCTGGCCTCGGCTCCCCTGGCACAAGTGCCGTGCCCGAAGGACGCTGCCCTGTGCTCCAGCCTGCCGAGCAGCCCGGCTCCCTGCCCCGGTGCCCAGGGTGCTGCACACACTGCTGACCTTTGCCAGGAGTCGCAGGGCAGCGGCACAAGAGTGGGAATGCTGAGCCAGGCCAGCGGGCCTCGGCTGCCCTTGGCCTTTCTCTCCTCGGGCAGACTCCAGAGGGCCAATGCCTCCGGGCTGGGCTGTGCCCAGCAGGGCTCCGCTTGCCCTCGGGAGCAGCCGGCTGCGCTTGGGCTCTGAGAGCAGAGGATGCGCCCGCTGCCAGCAAGAGGCACGCAGGGCCGGGCTGTGCCTCCTGCAGCTACCAGGGCCTCCTTGCAGCCTGGCCCTGCCGAGGCTCAGGCTGCTCCGGGCTCTGCCAGGGCTCTGCTGCGGCTCCACGCCGGGCAGGGCCGGGCCCGCTCTCAGCTCACACTCGCTGACAGCTCTGCACCGCAGGAGACCTTTCAGAGCACCTCTCTGATCTTTCTGCTTTCTCCGCTGAGCGAGGCTCTCCTCCAGCCAAAGACATTGCCCTTCACGATACAAATCCAAGTGGCAGGCACCCAAATGCTCTGGAGTCACAGCTGAAGGCCTGCATCTGCACAGGATGTTTTGGCTGCACCACTTGCCCTTTGCTTTTTCCTGCAAATGCCATTGCCCTTTCTGCCTCAACTAGAAATACTACAGCTGGCCAAAAGCTGCCTAGTTGGCCACATTCCCAAGACAGTGTGGTCTGGAAAGGATGAATGAAGAAGAGCCTTCCCCTACTTAAAAACCATACAAAAGAAGCCATAAGTGTGACTTAACACCCATAAAAACCAGCTGGTAATTCAGAAGGAAATGTTGAGTTTTCTGAAGGGGTCAGAAAGTGGGCAGTCTTCCAAGTGAGTTTATTTTTCAGAAATTTTATTTAATGAAAATCCTTGTTTACAATCTTATTCCAGAAAACTCTTCAACAATCCTACTCTACCAATCCTACGCCACAATCCTACTCCACAATCCTTTTCTACAAAACTCTTCAACAATCCTACTCCACAATGCTCCTCTACAATCCTATTCCACAGAACTCTTCAACAATCTTACTCTACAATCCTATTCCACAAAACTCTCCAAAAATCCTACTCTACAATCCTCCTCTAAAATCCTATTCTCTAAAACCTTATCAACAATCCTCCTCCTACAATCCTCCAGTCCTCAAAATTCCTTGTGGTGATGACATCTCTACTTGGTTGTTACATTCTTCTCTGCTGCATCCTCTTCAGGACGGTGATAAGTGGTGCCAGGATGGATACTGGCTTGGCTGATGTTACAAATGGATGCTGTCCAAAGGGAAAAAAAAACAACAAAGAACAGTGAACCATGACCTTCCAAGCTCAGTGCCTCACATACTCCATCAGGATTCCTCTAGGTCCTAGAAAGACCCAGAAAGGAAAACAATGGGACCATCTGCTCCTCAATTGTCATGTGCAGGACCTTGCCATCACAGGCAAACCCGGCCCAGAATCCCACTCATCCATTTATTCTGGTTTCTCCATCTTGCTGGGGTTTTTGCCCTGCCAGTGCTCTAGAAATGGTGCTTTCTCTCTCTGGAGTTTCTTCCTTTCAAGAAGCTCCAATGACTCCCATAGGTCCCTGTCTTGTGCTAATTTCCACAGGCACACAGAGCAGTGTCTGCCTTTGCATGCCCTGCCCCTCCTGTGCTGCATGGCACCTTCCTTCCCAGCAGGGCCAGCCGAGCGGTGCTGGGTCCTGCAGTTCCCTCTCTGCCACACAACCTGGCAGTCAGTCTGGGCCAGTTCCCCTCTGCCTGAGCGTGCCAGGCAGCAGATGGGGCTGGGACAAGTCCCTCTCAGCTCTCCCTGTTTGTGTGCCAGAAACCTCTAAGGGTGGGGTGGGGGGCACAAACCAGGGACCCTCAGAGGCTCACAGTGAGTCCCTCACAGCCCCTCCTGCCCACAGCCAAATCTCTCCAGAGTGCTCTGCCAGGACTGGCAGCCGTGGCTTCCTCCACCACCATTTCATGTCTCTCTACAATGCTCTACATCAATTCTTTTGCTGTTAGGTAAAACAGAATACACCACCAAATTAAAAAACAGGGCAACAGAAAGAATAAGAAAATAGAACACCTGTCCTATCTTCTGCAGAGAGAGGTGGAAGTATTCAGTTTTGTGAAGAACGGGACTCAGGGAGACTTTATTGCCACTTTGCAAGACTTCAGAGTGGCTTTGAAGAAAGTGGGGGACACCGTTTTTAACAGGGCCAGTTACAATAGAATGTGGGCAAATAGTTTCAAACACAAAGGGGATCTAATCAGAGTAGGTCTAAGGAAGACCTTGTTTACTCAGAGCAGGGTGCCACCCTGGCACAGGCTGTCCCAAGAGCTTGTAGGTGCCACATCCCTGGAACCATTCCAGGTCAGGTGGGACAGGGCTCTGAGCAACCTGATCCCTCTAAAGATGTCCCTGCTCATTGCAGGACACTTGGACCAAAGGACATTACAGAGCCCTGCCAGCCCAGCCCAGTCTAGCACTCCTCAGCATTTTCATTTGAAGAGCACCAAGAGTGGAGGTGAGGAGGAAGGGGGCTCATCTGAGGCCTCGGACCTTGGTGGAGGAGGAGCCCATCCCTCGCACACTGTTTCACCTCAGCCCCTTGGCATTTTACCTGCAGCAGCTCGTTGGCAGACCAGCGCCGCTCCTCGTCTCTCTGCAGGCAGCAGCTCAGGAAGTCACGCAGCCAAGCCGAGAGGAGCTTGGGCTGCCGCAGCTGTGGCGTCCCTGCTGTGGCTATCAGGAATTTAGTCTGGAGAAACAGGAAACACAAGGCTCCACCTGCTTCTTTCCCATCTCTAACTGCCCTCCCAGAACCCATTGTTTAACCTCTCTTCTTCAGTGGCAGTTTCTGCCCTGGCAGAGACCCAGAGATGACTTTACCAACAAAAAACCAAACTCTGATGCAGCCACAGCTTTGCCATCATCCCGCAGATCTTGCCTTGGCAGCCAATTTCATTGATTGACCTAGTTAGTTGGGAACTACATCAGCAAAAGCACATTTGCTTCTCTGAAGATTCACACCAACTTGGAAGCATTTTGGAAGGGGGACTTTGCTATGTTAACTCTTTCCAAGGATTAGGACATGAAAGGCATCTCTGCAGTGCTTGTGGGTCCCTTCAGCCCAGTTGCCATACAACAAGACTCATCAAGTTTTTTGCCCTGTTCTTGAAAACAATGGTAATTGGAAGAAGAGAAAGGAAATCCATCAGTTAACCCCCAGCTAAGGAAACAAACATTTATAATCTCATATTCAACACAGACACATTAAGGTGCATGCACTAATGTATGGGGATGAAAATGCCTGCTTGGGCACACAGGAGCCACTGCAGCTCTGTCTCTCAGCAGCCTGAAAATTTCAGCTTCCTTACGCAGCAACAGAAAAGCTTTTCCTGCTCCGAAGATGGAGAGGTGCCATCCCTGTGGACACCCTCTGCTCATTTAGCTACACAAGTCAATGCATGAATGGAAGGCCCATCCCAGAAAATGCCAGGAAACAAACAGGAGGTTTTGGCAGGCTCTCCCTCTCACAAGGCCCTGGCTTGGTGATGTGGAGAAGGTGGCTTGGGCTATGAGAGAAACACAGTCACTAAGTGTTTCAGCAACACTGCACAAGAAGTAGAAGACACTCTGTGGCCCTTGCAGCCTCATGTTCAGGTTCCAGGCATGTTTCTCAGTGTGCAGAAACTGCACAGGGGATGCAGTTCCTCACTAAAACCACTCTTTTAGAAACTCTGTTAGGTTTGGCTTTCTTTCCTTCATTTCTGGAAGTATAGCACCAATTCTAAGATGCTTGTTTCCTGTTATTGTGGCCATCTACACAGACCAAAGAACTGGAACCACTTACAACCCAAAGGAAAATGTTGCCTGAGCATGGGGTTTGTTTGCATGTGGTATAGCTTGAGTTCCACACTGATGCAACCAAAACTACAGCAGATGCTGATGTGTTGCAGGGACATTTTAAGGAGTGGACCTTGGTGGCAGTAGTTCCAGCAGATGGCAATGGGATTTTGTCCAATGGCATGCAGAACACAGGGCAGGTGAGAAAGACAAGTGGGATCAGTGAGTATTTGCTCCTTACCGTGGCAGGACTTCGGCTCCAGTAGGGAACTTTCCGTTCTATCATTTCGATTCCCACAATTCCAAAAGACCATATGTCCACTTTGGGGCCATATGGTTGACGCATCACCACTTCAGGCGCCATCCACCAAGGAGTCCCGGCCACCGAGGACGGTCTATTCTTCCCAGGGCTGAGTTCAACAGAGATGCCAAAATCAGCTAAGGGGAAAGCAAAATACTGCTTTTATTTGAATTCTGTGCAATTAGGAAACCAAACAAAAGAATTGCCCAGTAGAACTTTGAGAATGTGCTGTTGAATCTCCTGGACAACTGTCCCTGCTCTGTCTCCTCAGGATTTTAGCCAAATCCCCACATTTTGTATACTGCCTTCAGCAGTGGCTTTTGTTCTATGGAAGCTTTAGACTTGTTGCTCCCTCCCTCTGCAATGGACACACACAGAGCAACACCCCTTTTGACTGCTTGTTCCTTGTCATACCTCTGTGCACCTTGCAACCATGTCATCAGCTCAGAGCGGGGGGTCCCCGCACTGCCACCAGCACCATTCCTGGGGAGCTGGCAGCCACTCAAAGCAGTCCCTCACCCCACATCCCTGAAAGCTGCACCTGACCAGGAATATACTGACCCAGCTTGACAGAGCCGTCGGTTCTGAGAAGGATGTTGTCGCTCTTCACGTCTCTGTGGATCACTTGGTTTGAGTGAAGAAAAGCCAATCCTTGCAAGCACTGAGAGAGTAAACAGAACCAGGAGGGACAAACCCAGTGATTTCATCACACCAGAAAAGAAACAGAGACTCTAAAAGGTTCCCATTCCCCAGAGGAATGGCGAGTAATGGCAGAACACAGTGCCACTGAGAGGAAGAGCTGCTGCTCCAACACTTGCAGAGCAGGACCTTTCTAAGGAAAGGCATGTCACCTTTTGAAAGAGCAACAGCACCTGCTGTTGTAAACTGTCCCCCTGCAAACCAGCCAGGATGACTGCTGCTGCAGTGGATGTGCTCAGAAGCAAAGAGCATTTTAGCTGCACTAGTACCCTTTTTAGCTGAGGACTGAAAGTAAATAGTCTCTCTTTTTACCTTTGCTGTTCATTTCAAATCCTGCTACCAGCACCTTGCTTCTACAAGTGAGGAATGCAGTGAAGACAGGCAAAAATTTAGGGAGGCAAGATGGAGAACAGCAGATACAAGAGGCAGAGTGAGAATACAACAGCAGGAGATAAGAGTACAAGAACTGAGTAGAGTGAGTGCAGGGGCACTCCAGGCATTTCACTGGAGATGCTTTTACGTGCCCATAGCATACCAGCAACGCAGAAGCAAAGTTTGGCACGTGAAACCTCTCCTGTTCTGAGCCCCTATTTCTCAGATAATCCTGCCCAAACCCTTGGAAGCACAGGTGGGCTTGCTGACCTCCCGACTGATGACTGCTATCTCGATTTCAGTCAGGAAGGTCTTCCTGATGACATCGCTCAGAGCGCCTCCATCCATGTACTCCATGACCAGCCAGAGTTCCTCACCCAGAAGGTGGCTGAAGGAAAGAAACAAGGGCGTGAAGATAAACATGCATGGCTAGGTTGATTTTTTGCTTCCGGGCTTCTTGTTTCCAAGGCCCTTTGTGACAAGGACAGAATAAAAGGAATAGACATTCTCTCTTGGCTGTGCTTTGTTTGCAATCTGTGCAGTCTCAGGGAGAAAGGCACAGCTGTGAAAAAGGAGATGTCTTAGATGGCCAGCAAGTGAAAAGTGTGGTTTAGTAAGAGCCCAGATCAAAAGCCTGTCACGCGTGGTGTTTCTGGAAATAAGCACCTAGTCTTCCTGGCATGCATAGCAAAGAAAAAGAGGGGCAACAATCCAAGGGAAATCCACTTTAGGATGGTTCATCATTCAGCATTGAAGAAACTTTAAAAAATCAATCCCAAAAGAATGTGGAGGCAGTGAACTTAGAAAGTATTAACTTCGTACTCTACAGATGATCCAGGTTTTGAATAATTTTGGAATAATTTTCAAACTACGTGTGCCAGGGAAGACTCATGCAGACAAGATGCACTCTCTTCTCATCCATTGCAGATGAGTAGAGAAATATTAATACATTATAATTAACAGCTCTACTTTCTAGAAGTGACCAAAGTGGATTTTTAACCTCTCATGTTTGCAGTATGTACATGCATATTCACAGGATAAGACCATGACCACTCACCTGTCTAAATAATTCACAACACTGGGACTCCTATGGTTCTTCATGATTGTGATTTCATTAACAGTTAGTTGCTTCCTCTGCTGTCCCTTAAGGCTTATTTTCTTTATGGCCACCTAAAATGACACTGAAAATCAGTAACTTGAGAAGCTGGTGGCACAAGGCCACAAGGCACATGGAGCAAGTGATTTTGCAATGACACAGTTGAGCTGTGCCAAACTGCCTTGTGATTAGGCATTGCAGTAATTAGGAAATGACATTGCAATAGCCCATTTCTCCACTCCCTTGGGGGCTAGTTACAGGACATGTGGCCACTGAGGTTTTGCTGTGAACACTTGGTGACACTGGTGTCTCAACTATCACCCACAAACCTCTGAGCCCACTCCCTGCTGCTTTGTATGGGATTCAGAAGAAGTAATCCATGCCTTAATACTCTGTGGCTACATCTTGGGCTATGGGCAGGGCTTCGAGTTTCTAGGGACGCCTCTTAGATCTCTCCCTATGTGCAGTTCCCAAGTGCAGCACTGCAGGTGGCTAAAGAACTACCAGTAACTTTCAGATGTATTTGCTGGCAACCAGAAGTGAGAATTCAGGACTCTGAAGCTGTAGCCCCAAAGAGCAGTGAGATGCTCTAAGGCACCACCTTTGTTTTAGCAATTGAGAGCGAGTGAGCACATCCTTCTCTGAAATGAACTGCTGCCCTGCGTGACTTCCTTCTGGCAGCTGAAAAGGACAAAGACTGTCCCCAATGTATTTTGCAGGCTGGTGCCAGTCTGTGTTTCTTGTGCCTCTTCAGCACAGCTCGACCCAAAGCTCCAGCCACAGCTGCTCGCACCAGAGGGGAAAGGCCTTGAGTGCAGCAGAGTCTGTGGGGGATGTTGACATTTACCTCTCCTCCTGTGGCTTGGTTGAGTGCTCTAACCACAGATCCAAAATGCCTAGAAACAAAACAGAAGCAGAGAAAGGAGAAGCTGTTTATTTCTTAGAGTGAAAGCTGGCCCACACAGGAGATCTCTGCTGTAAATGCCTAAAACCTGCAGGATGCAGGAGGGCTCTGCCAGAAGGCAGATGATGCATTTTCCTCTCAAGTGCATGGGCAGTGCCTGGGCTGGTTGCAGAAGCGCTGGGGTTTACTGACTCAGCTCCTAAAGGGAATTTATTCTTTCATCTTAGGTTTGAGTTTCTAAACTCTGTGGTTCCTATTCTGAGCATGGAGCATTTCCTTCCAAGAACCGTGGATTGAATGAAATTCTCCTGGGAACTGTTATCTCATAGCTTTGAGAGGGGCTAGGTTGCCCTTTCAGGCAAGCAAGATTCTTCTTTATTCATTAGTGTGGCAGTGTGGTTTTGAGACATACAAAAATACTGAAGAAATTAACACAGAGCTGTCCCACACTTGAGAGACAAGGAGATCTTCCAGGTCCTGCTCCTTGATGTAGGCAGACTTTGGCAGCATGGAGATGTCTCTGACAATGCCTTCTGAGCACCCTCACAAGTTCTGAGCAGCACTGAAGAGATAGGACAATCTATCTCCAGTGTCTGAACATGTTTGCAGCTGACCTGACTTCACACTGGATAGATATTCCAGTGGAACACCTGATATACCAGTGATATAGCAGAAGAACCCCTGGCCCATGGTTGTGTAGAAGTAAGTGTGGCTGGACTCACCCCTTGCCAATATATTCCATTTCAGTGTATTTCATCTTGGGATTTTCCACGTTCACCATTTTCCCTGAGGGAAACAAAATGCAAGATGCTCACTTTAAAGCAGAGATCCCAGCTTCCAGGAGATACAAAAGGCAGCCCCAGTGTCTGGAGGCAGTCAGCTAGTTGCAACAACAGCAACAACATCAACAGGACAGGCAGCCCTGCAGTGCAGATGGCTGGCACAGAGACTGATTGTGTAGAGCCCTTGGAAGAGTTCTCTTGACAGGAAACAAAGCACAGGGAGATGCATTCCCAGGAGAGGAGCACATCTTCTCCAGCTTTCAGCCAAAACATTGCCCAAACAATGCCTTTCCAATTGTAATCCAGAGCAGCTCATGCTATAACCAATGTCGACAGTGCTTTCAGCATCGGGACCCTCACCCTTCATGAGCAGGCTGAGCTCACAGACACCCATCTTGCGGCTAAGGAAGGCTCCAGCCCTGTCCCACCAGCCCTCAGGGACAGGGCAGTGACCACAACAAGGCTGGCAAAGCCCAAGCATGAGTACTGACAAGCAATGGGAAGAAGCCACAGGCAGCCTGGGCCCCGTACAAACTGTTGCCCCCATTCATGCCACAACAGGATGGGCTTTGAGATCAGACACACCGAGGTGCAGATCAATGCCATTTTTGTCCCAACAGATGATGGTAGACACAGAATCCACTGGGCTCTCCACTGGGCTCTGTTCTCAGCCCCACCAGGTCTTATCTGAGAGTTCAGCACTGGCAGCTGTTATGGGCAAGAAGCAGATTCATTGGGCTGTGCTGCAGAATCCCAGAGGACTTGATGTGTTTTCCTAGAGACGGATCTGAGCAGGGATCGGGCCAATGGGTAGGATTCTAAGAGTCATGGGAAAGAGTGGGGAAGGTACGAAAAAGTGCCATGGATCTGAGGAATATACCATGGATGGGCTGGAGGCTGTCTCCTGAGAAATGCCTGCAGTACAGATTTATCTGATCAAGCCACTTCGATGTGTCTCTCTTGGACACATCTTTAGAGGCATAAAACTAGGATATGAAATACAGATTGTTATAAAAGTATCTGTTTTTTTCTTTGGGGGCACACGGGAAACACCTCCTGCTCTCTATTTCTCCTGTAACCTGATATTCTTTCACAGTAGTTTTTATTGACAAAAATATAGCATTCTCACGAAAAGAAACTGTATATGTAGTAGTGGCAACATAAAAATGTCATAAAAATGACATCAATAAGACATGTGGGGCAGAAGGGCTCCTTCAGGATGGAGATAAACCAACTCCACCAAAAAAAAACCCCTACAAAGAAACAAACAAAACCAAAAAACCCAGCAAAAAGAAAACCAAAAAAACAACCCCATAAAAAATAAACAGGGAAAAAGCAAAAAACCCCAAACTACCAGCCCCCTAAAAAAAAATCCCCAACCAAAAAGACAAAAGTCCAAAACCATAAAATTTCTGTGAAGATTTTTTGCTCTGATGACTGGTTGGAAGTCAGGAGTCTAAGGGGAAATTAGGAAGCTAAAAATTCTCTTTGGTTTGGCCACTAGCATGCAGGACTTGCCTAGCCTTCTGCTGATGCAAGAAAAATCCCTGCTTCAGCCTTTAGCCGAGAGGGAAGCTCAGGCAAACCCAGGCCAGTCCCAGCTACCTTCAGAGGCAGCAGGAGCACCCAGAGCTCTCTCTCGCTGCCTCAGAGCACAGCACTTCCTCTGGGGAGTCCTAAATGGCCCTGTGACACCAAACTCAGGAGGAACATTTGGTACAGCTCTGCTGACACCTGCACACAATCCACTGACCCTCAGACAAGAAATACACCAGACGTACGGAGCATACGCAGGTACTGCTCCTCAGTCTCCTGGTTCTCAGAAGCCACGTGGAGGGAGATGAAGGAGCTGAGAAGAAGGAGATCACCAAAGGCTGAGATTGAGTTCACAGGTTCCACATCATAGGTTCCTTTAAGTAATGCTGCTGCAGAGCGAGGATTGGGACCAGAGCCCGTGCAGACGTGCTGAAACTGCAGCACTTTTCGAGGAGGGGGAAGTTCCAGTGGTCCGGGACAAATTTGGTGATCTTCACGGCCAGTGTGTTCTTGGAGGTCTTTCGAGGCTGCCTGGTGAGATATCAACACATGCACCTCAAGTCAAACAGAATATAGCAGTCAGAGACAACAGCTTATCCCTCTCAGACAAGAGTGACTGACTGTGAGGAAAGGGAAAGAACAGGTTAACAAGGAATACAGACAGCTTGGAAAAGAATGGGGCCTCACAGATTCCTGGAAAACACAATCATCTTCTTCCAGCTTAGCAAAAGCCAAAAGAGACTGTACAAGTGAAGAAGTGCTCCAGAAAACTGCAGAACACTTCCACAAACCAAACACACCTTTCCACAAAGGAAAACAGACAAAAAAAGCCCTGCCACCTGCAGCACTGCCACGTGTGCCCTTGGCCACGACGCTGCAGAAGCCCAGAGATCGACCTTCCCTGAGCCGAGCAGCCAGAAGCTCAGCCAGAGTCCCCAGACCTTCAGGGCCTCAAAGTGACAGGTCAAAGGCCAATTTCTAGCTGGAGGCCACTGCCTGCAGGAAATGGCTACGTCCCACAGGATTGCAGCACTCAGCATCCTCAGCAAGCAACATGCAAGTGCTGGCTGGTCAGAAACTTGCAGTTCTGCCTTGCACTAAGACAGCACCACCCACAACTGGCACTTACTGTCTTGGATCGATCGGCCACAGCTGCAGGCTTGTGGTCATCTTGCTCCTTTTGCTCCTTTTTGGCTCCTTCTCCAGGAGCAGAGGGAGCCGGGGCAGAGACCGCTGTTCCTTCTGCCATCTGCGGCAAGAGAGAAGCATGAGGGACAGGCCGTTACCTCTCATTTATGACCTTGTTTCTCCTCAGATCCACAACCACCTTTTCAAAGGAGAAATCCTCAACTTTGTTAGCAATGGGATTCTAAGTCACTCCAACCAGATGAAAATGGGCCAACTCAACAGAACTCTATTTGATGCACTCTATGAATTTGATAGTCCTCCCCGGCTGCCATCAGCAAGCAATGGTGCCCCTGCACAACAATGGAGCTTTGAGCTCTTTTATTTATTGCCCTGAAATGGAAAAAGAGGAAATAGCCAGCAAGGCCATTGCTATTGCTGCGGCAGATATGGAAAAGTCAAACTGGATCAGAATGCCATCCAGTGCGTGAAAAGGGCAGGAACGTTTGTGCAGAAGCATCTGTGCTTGTTGTAAAAGAGAGAAAATGGGCAGGGCTTCACCTCCTAGCAAGCCAACAAGCCAAAAGACAAAAGTGTTCCCTCCTCAGGTGGCTAAAGCACTTGGAGGCAGTGAGGGCATGTTTGGCAGGGAAACAGCCCTGGTGGTGAGCACTGTCACATATGGATCTATGGAAGTGTGCCTGAAGGTCCCTCAGGAGGCTCCCGTTGTCCAGGCTGAAACCCCTCCCTAGCTCTCGTGTCCTTCTCTGCACACGCTCCAGCCCCTCAAGGACTTTCAGCTTCAGAGGGGCCAACAAGTGGACACACACTCCCAGCTCTGGCCGCAGCGCTGCCCAGCCCAGGGGGACGGACACTGCCCTGCTCCTGCTGCACCACTGCTGCTGACACAGGCCAGGATGGCCTTGGCCTTCTTGGCTATGTGGCCAAGCTCTGGCCCACATTCAGCTGCTCTTGACTGGCACCACTGGGTCCTTTTAGCCTACTCAGGTCCCTCACCACAAAATTGCCCCTTTGACTTCAAATACAGCATCCCCGGTTCCAAGATGTCCTGCCTCTTCTCAGCCAAACAAGACAGCAGTCAAGGACTTGCAGCCTCACCCCCACCCTAGGCCCTAATGCCATTTCCAAAGCTGCAGGCTTCATCGCAAAAGGCGTCCACAGAAACTTGCTGCTTCTTCTTTCTGCCACACAAGAAGTCTTCCCAACGAGGCACTTGGTTTCTTTGGCCACACTCAACAAGAATGGCACCCACAGATTCCTAGACAACTCAATCATCTCCTTGCAGCTTAGCAAAAGCCAAAAGAGACTGTACAAGTGAAGAAGTGCTCCAGAAAACTGCAGAACACTTCCACAAACCAAACACACCTTTCCACAAAGGGAAAACAGACAAAAAAAGCCCTGCCACCTGCAGCACTGCCACGTGTGCCCTTGGCCACGACGCTGCAGAAGCCCAGAGATCGACCTTCCCTGAGCCGAGCAGCCAGAAGCTCAGCCAGAGTCCCCAGACCTTCAGGGCCTCAAAGTGACAGGTCAAAGGCCAATTTCTAGCTGGAGGCCACTGCCTGCAGGAAATGGCTACGTCCCACGGGATTGCAGCACTCGGCATCCTCAGCAAGCAACATGCAAGTGCTGGCTGGTCAGAAACTTGCAGCTCTGCCTTGCACTAAAGACAGCACCACCCACAACGGGCACTTACTGTCTTGGATCGATCGGCCACAGCTGCAGGCTTGTGGTCATCTTGCTCCTTTTGCTCCTTTTTGGCTCCTTCTCCAGGAGCAGAGGGAGCCGGGGCAGAGACCGCTGTTCCTTCTGCCATCTGCGGCAAGAGAGAAGCATGAGGGACAGGCCGTTACCTCTCATTTATGACCTCGTTTCTCCTCAGATCCACAACCACCTTTTCAAAGGAGAAATCCTCAACTTTGTTAGCAATGGGATTCTAAGTCACTCCAACCAGATGAAAATGGGCCAGCTCAACAGAACTCTATTTGATGCACTCTATGAATTTGATAGTCCTCCCCGGCTGCCATCAGCAAGCAATGGTGCCCCTGCACAACAATGGAGCTTTGAGCTCTTTTATTTATTGGCCTGAAATGGAAAAAGAGGAAATAGCCAGCAAGGCCATTGCTATTGCTGCGGCAGATATGGAAAAGTCAAACTGGATCAGAATGCCATCCAGTGCGTGAAAAGGGCAGGAACGTTTGTGCAGAAGCATCTGTGCTTGTTGTAAAAGAGAGAAAATGGGCAGGGCTTCACCTCCTAGCAAGCCAACAAGCCACAAGACAAAAGTGTTCCCTCCTCAGGTGGCTAAAGCACTTGGAGGTAGTGAGGGCATGTTTGGCAGGGAAACAGCCCTGGTGGTGAGCACTGTCACATATGGATCTATGGAAGTGTGCCTGAAGGTCCCTCAGGAGGCTCCCGTTGTCCAGGCTGAAACCCCTCCCTAGCTCTCGTGTCCTTCTCTGCACACGCTCCAGCCCCTCAAGGACTTTCAGCTTCAGAGGGGCCAACAAGTGGACACACACTCCCAGCTCTGGCCGCAGCGCTGCCCAGCCCAGGGGGACGGCCACTGCCCTGCTCCTGCTGCCCCACTGCTGCTGACACAGGCCAGGATGCCCTTGGCCTTCTTGGCTATGTGGCCAAGCTCTGGCCCACATTCAGCTGCTCTTGACTGGCACCACTGGGTCCTTTTAGCCTACTCAGGTCCCTCACCACAAAATTGCCCCTTTGACTTCAAATACAGCATCCCCGGTTCCAAGATGTCCTGCCTCTTCTCAGCTAAACAAGACAGCAGTCAAGGACTTGCAGCTTCACCCCCACCCTAGGCCCTAATGCCATTTCCAAAGCTGCAGGCTTCATCGCAAAAGGCATCCACAGAAACTTGCTGCTTCTTCTTTCTGCCACACAAGAAGTCTTCCCAACGAGGCACTTGGTTTCTTTGGCCACACTCAACAAGAATGGCACCCACAGATTCCTAGACAACTCAATCATCTCCTTGCAGCTTAGCAAAAGCCAAAAGAGACTGTACAAGTGAAGAAGTGCTCCAGAAAACTGCAGAACACTTCCACAAACCAAACACACCTTTCCACAAAGGGAAAACAGACAAAAAAAGCCCTGCCACCTGCAGCACTGCCACGTGTGCCCTTGGCCACGACGCTGCAGAAGCCCAGAGATCGACCTTCCCTGAGCCGAGCAGCCAGAAGCTCAGCCAGAGTCCCCAGACCTTCAGGGCCTCAAAGTGACAGGTCAAAGGCCAATTTCTAGCTGGAGGCCACTGCCTGCAGGAAATGGCTACGTCCCACAGGATTGCAGCACTCGGCATCCTCAGCAAGCAACATGCAAGTGCTGGCTGGTCAGAAACTTGCAGCTCTGCCTTGCACTAAAGACAGCACCACCCACAACGGGCACTTACTGTCTTGGATCGATCGGCCACAGCTGCAGGCTTGTGGTCATCTTGCTCCTTTTGCTCCTTTTTGGCTCCTTCTCCAGGAGAAGAGGGAGCCGGGGCAGAGACCGCTGTTCCTTCTGCCATCTGCGGCAAGAGAGAAGCATGAGGGACAGGCCGTTACCTCTCATTTATGACCTCGTTTCTCCTCAGATCCACAACCACCTTTTCAAAGGAGAAATCCTCAACTTTGTTAGCAATGGGATTCTAAGTCACTCCAACCAGATGAAAATGGGCCAGCTCAACAGAACTCTATTTGATGCACTCTATGAATTTGATAGTCCTCCCCGGCTGCCATCAGCAAGCAATGGTGCCCCTGCACAACAATGGAGCTTTGAGCTCTTTTATTTATTGGCCTGAAATGGAAAAAGAGGAAATAGCCAGCAAGGCCATTGCTATTGCTGCGGCAGATATGGAAAAGTCAAACTGGATCAGAATGCCATCCAGTGCGTGAAAAGGGCAGGAACGTTTGTGCAGAAGCATCTGTGCTTGTTGTAAAAGAGAGAAAATGGGCAGGGCTTCACCTCCTAGCAAGCCAACAAGCCACAAGACAAAAGTGTTCCCTCCTCAGGTGGCTAAAGCACTTGGAGGCAGTGAGGGCATGTTTGGCAGGGAAACAGCCCTGGTGGTGAGCACTGTCACATATGGATCTATGGAAGTGTGCCTGAAGGTCCCTCAGGAGGCTCCCGTTGTCCAGGCTGAAACCCCTCCCTAGCTCTCGTGTCCTTCTCTGCACACGCTCCAGCCCCTCAAGGACTTTCAGCTTCAGAGGGGCCAACAAGTGGACACACACTCCCAGCTCTGGCCGCAGCGCTGCCCAGCCCAGGGGGACGGCCACTGCCCTGCTCCTGCTGCCCCACTGCTGCTCACACAGGCCAGGATGGCCTTGGCCTTCTTGGCTATGTGGCCAAGCGCTAGCCCACATTCAGCTGCTCTTGACTGGCACCACTGGGTCCTTTTAGCCTACTCAGGTCCCTCACCACAAAATTGCCCCTTTGACTTCAAATACAGCATCCCCGGTTCCAAGATGTCCTGCCTCTTCTCAGCCAAACAAGACAGCAGTCAAGGACTTGCAGCCTCACCCCCACCCTAGGCCCTAATGCCATTTCCAAAGCTGCAGGCTTCATCGCAAAAGGCGTCCACAGAAACTTGCTGCTTCTTCTTTCTGCCACACAAGAAGTCTTCCCAACGAGGCACTTGGTTTCTTTGGCCACACTCAACAAGAATGGCACCCACAGATTCCTAGACAACTCAATCATCTCCTTGCAGCTTAGCAAAAGCCAAAAGAGACTGTACAAGTGAAGAAGTGCTCCAGAAAACTGCAGAACACTTCCACAAACCAAACACACCTTTCCACAAAGGGAAAACAGACAAAAAAAGCCCTGCCACCTGCAGCACTGCCACGTGTGCCCTTGGCCACGATGCTGCAGAAGCCCAGAGATCGACCTTCCCTGAGCCGAGCAGCCAGAAGCTCAGCCAGAGTCCCCAGACCTTCAGGGCCTCAAAGTGACAGGTCAAAGGCCAATTTCTAGCTGGAGGCCACTGCCTGCAGGAAATGGCTACGTCCCACAGGATTGCAGCACTCGGCATCCTCAGCAAGCAACATGCAAGTGCTGGCTGGTCAGAAACTTGCAGCTCTGCCTTGCACTAAAGACAGCACCACCCACAACTGGCACTTACTGTCTTGGATCGATCGGCCACAGCTGCAGGCTTGTGGTCATCTTGCTCCTTTTGCTCCTTTTTGGCTCCTTCTCCAGGAGCAGAGGGAGCCGGGGCAGAGACCGCTGTTCCTTCTGCCATCTGCGGCAAGAGAGAAGCATGAGGGACAGGCCGTTACCTCTCATTTATGACCTCGTTTCTCCTCTGATCCACAACCACCTTTTCAAAGGAGAAATCCTCAACTTTGTTAGCAATGGGATTCTAAGTCACTCCAACCAGATGAAAATGGGCCAACTCAACAGAACTCTATTTGATGCACTCTATGAATTTCATAGTCCTCCCTGGCTGCCATCAGCAAGCAATGGTGCCCCTGCACAACAATGGAGCTTTGAGCTCTTTTATTTATTGGCCTGAAATGGAAAAAGAGGAAATAGCCAGCAAGGCCATTGCTATTGCTGCGGCAGATATGGAAAAGTCAAACTGGATCAGAATGCCATCCAGTGCGTGAAAAGGGCAGGAACGTTTGTGCAGAAGCATCTGTGCTTATTGTAAAAGAGAGAAAATGGGCAGGGCTTCACCTCCTAGCAAGCCAACAAGCCAAAGTGTTCCCTCCTCAGGTGGCTAAAGCACTTGGAGGCAGTGAGGGCATGTTTGGCAGGGAAACAGCCCTGGTGGTGAGCACTGTCACATATGGATCTATGGAAGTGTGCCTGAAGGTCCCTCAGGAGGCTCCCGTTGTCCAGGCTGAAACCCCTCCCTAGCTCTCGTGTCCTTCTCTGCACACGCTCCAGCCCCTCAAGGACTTTCAGCTTCAGAGGGGCCAACAAGTGGACACACACTCCCAGCTCTGGCCGCAGCGCTGCCCAGCCCAGGGGGACGGCCACTGCCCTGCTCCTGCTGCCCCACTGCTGCTGACACAGGCCAGGATGGCCTTGGCCTTCTTGGCTATGTGGCCAAGCTCTGGCCCACATTCAGCTGCTCTTGACTGGCACCACTGGGTCCTTTTAGCCTACTCAGGTCCCTCACCACAAAATTGCCCCTTTGACTTCAAATACAGCATCCCCGGTTCCAAGATGTCCTGCCTCTTCTCAGCCAAACAAGACAGCAGTCAAGGACTTGCAGCCTCACCCCCACCCTAGGCCCTAATGCCATTTCCAAAGCTGCAGGCTTCATCGCAAAAGGCGTCCACAGAAACTTGCTGCTTCTTCTTTCTGCCACACAAGAAGTCTTCCCAACGAGGCACTTGGTTTCTTTGGCCACACTCAACAAGAATGGCACCCACAGATTCCTAGACAACTCAATCATCTCCTTGCAGCTTAGCAAAAGCCAAAAGAGACTGTACAAGTGAAGAAGTGCTCCAGAAAACTGCAGAACACTTCCACAAACCAAACACACCTTTCCACAAAGGGAAAACAGACAAAAAAAGCCCTGCCACCTGCAGCACTGCCACGTGTGCCCTTGGCCACGACGCTGCAGAAGCCCAGAGATCGACCTTCCCTGAGCCGAGCAGCCAGAAGCTCAGCCAGAGTCCCCAGACCTTCAGGGCCTCAAAGTGACAGGTCAAAGGCCAATTTCTAGCTGGAGGCCACTGCCTGCAGGAAATGGCTACGTCCCACAGGATTGCAGCACTCGGCATCCTCAGCAAGCAACATGCAAGTGCTGGCTGCTCAGAAACTTGCAGCTCTGCCTTGCACTAAAGACAGCACCACCCACAACTGGCACTTACTGTCTTGGATCGATCGGCCACAGCTGCAGGCTTGTGGTCATCTTGCTCCTTTTGCTCCTTTTTGGCTCCTTCTCCAGGAGCAGAGGGAGCCGGGGCAGAGACCGCTGTTCCTTCTGCCATCTGCGGCAAGAGAGAAGCATGAGGGACAGGCCGTTACCTCTCATTTATGACCTCGTTTCTCCTCAGATCCACAACCACCTTTTCAAAGGAGAAATCCTCAACTTTGTTAGCAATGGGATTCTAAGTCACTCCAACCAGATGAAAATGGGCCAGCTCAACAGAACTCTATTTGATGCACTCTATGAATTTGATAGTCCTCCCCGGCTGCCATCAGCAAGCAATGGTGCCCCTGCACAACAATGGAGCTTTGAGCTCTTTTATTTATTGGCCTGAAATGGAAAAAGAGGAAATAGCCAGCAAGGCCATTGCTATTGCTGCGGCAGATATGGAAAAGTCAAACTGGATCAGAATGCCATCCAGTGCGTGAAAAGGGCAGGAACGTTTGTGCAGAAGCATCTGTGCTTGTTGTAAAAGAGAGAAAATGGGCAGGGCTTCACCTCCTAGCAAGCCAACAAGCCACAAGACAAAAGTGTTCCCTCCTCAGGTGGCTAAAGCACTTGGAGGCAGTGAGGGCATGTTTGGCAGGGAAACAGCCCTGGTGGTGAGCACTGTCACATATGGATCTATGGAAGTGTGCCTGAAGGTCCCTCAGGAGGCTCCCGTTGTCCAGGCTGAAACCCCTCCCTAGCTCTCGTGTCCTTCTCTGCACACGCTCCAGCCCCTCAAGGACTTTCAGCTTCAGAGGGGCCAACAACTGGACACACACTCCCAGCTCTGGCCGCAGCGCTGCCCAGCCCAGGGGGACGGCCACTGCCCTGCTCCTGCTGCCCCACTGCTGCTCACACAGGCCAGGATGGCCTTGGCCTTCTTGGCTATGTGGCCAAGCGCTAGCCCACATTCAGCTGCTCTTGACTGGCACCACTGGGTCCTTTTAGCCTACTCAGGTCCCTCACCACAAAATTGCCCCTTTGACTTCAAATACAGCATCCCCGGTTCCAAGATGTCCTGCCTCTTCTCAGCCAAACAAGACAGCAGTCAAGGACTTGCAGCCTCACCCCCACCCTAGGCCCTAATGCCATTTCCAAAGCTGCAGGCTTCATCGCAAAAGGCGTCCACAGAAACTTGCTGCTTCTTCTTTCTGCCACACAAGAAGTCTTCCCAACGAGGCACTTGGTTTCTTTGGCCACACTCAACAAGAATGGCACCCACAGATTCCTAGACAACTCAATCATCTCCTTGCAGCTTAGCAAAAGCCAAAAGAGACTGTACAAGTGAAGAAGTGCTCCAGAAAACTGCAGAACACTTCCACAAACCAAACACACCTTTCCACAAAGGGAAAACAGACAAAAAAAGCCCTGCCACCTGCAGCACTGCCACGTGTGCCCTTGGCCACGACGCTGCAGAAGCCCAGAGATCGACCTTCCCTGAGCCGAGCAGCCAGAAGCTCAGCCAGAGTCCCCAGACCTTCAGGGCCTCAAAGTGACAGGTCAAAGGCCAATTTCTAGCTGGAGGCCACTGCCTGCAGGAAATGGCTACGTCCCACAGGATTGCAGCACTCGGCATCCTCAGCAAGCAACATGCAAGTGCTGGCTGGTCAGAAACTTGCAGCTCTGCCTTGCACTAAAGACAGCACCACCCACAACTGGCACTTACTGTCTTGGATCGATCGGCCACAGCTGCAGGCTTGTGGTCATCTTGCTCCTTTTGCTCCTTTTTGGCTCCTTCTCCAGGAGCAGAGGGAGCCGGGGCAGAGACCGCTGTTCCTTCTGCCATCTGCGGCAAGAGAGAAGCATGAGGGACAGGCCGTTACCTCTCATTTATGACCTCGTTTCTCCTCTGATCCACAACCACCTTTTCAAAGGAGAAATCCTCAACTTTGTTAGCAATGGGATTCTAAGTCACTCCAACCAGATGAAAATGGGCCAACTCAACAGAACTCTATTTGATGCACTCTATGAATTTCATAGTCCTCCCCGGCTGCCATCAGCAAGCAATGGTGCCCCTGCACAACAATGGAGCTTTGAGCTCTTTTATTTATTGGCCTGAAATGGAAAAGGAGGAAATAGCCAGCAAGGCCATTGCTATTGCTGCGGCAGATATGGAAAAGTCAAACTGGATCAGAATGCCATCCAGTGCGTGAAAAGGGCAGGAACGTTTGTGCAGAAGCATCTGTGCTTATGTAAAAGAGAGAAAATGGGCAGGGCTTCACCTCCTAGCAAGCCAACAAGCCAAAGTGTTCCCTCCTCAGGTGGCTAAAGCACTTGGAGGCAGTGAGGGCATGTTTGGCAGGGAAACAGCCCTGGTGGTGAGCACTGTCACATATGGATCTATGGAAGTGTGCCTGAAGGTCCCTCAGGAGGCTCCCGTTGTCCAGGCTGAAACCCCTCCCTAGCTCTCGTGTCCTTCTCTGCACACGCTCCAGCCCCTCAAGGACTTTCAGCTTCAGAGGGGCCAACAAGTGGACACACACTCCCAGCTCTGGCCGCAGCGCTGCCCAGCCCAGGGGGACGGCCACTGCCCTGCTCCTGCTGCCCCACTGCTGCTGACACAGGCCAGGATGGCCTTGGCCTTCTTGGCTATGTGGCCAAGCTCTGGCCCACATTCAGCTGCTCTTGACTGGCACCACTGGGTCCTTTTAGCCTACTCAGGTCCCTCACCACAAAATTGCCCCTTTGACTTCAAATACAGCATCCCCGGTTCCAAGATGTCCTGCCTCTTCTCAGCCAAACAAGACAGCAGTCAAGGACTTGCAGCCTCACCCCCACCCTAGGCCCTAATGCCATTTCCAAAGCTGCAGGCTTCATCGCAAAAGGCGTCCACAGAAACTTGCTGCTTCTTCTTTCTGCCACACAAGAAGTCTTCCCAACGAGGCACTTGGTTTCTTTGGCCACACTCAACAAGAATGGCACCCACAGATTCCTAGACAACTCAATCATCTCCTTGCAGCTTAGCAAAAGCCAAAAGAGACTGTACAAGTGAAGAAGTGCTCCAGAAAACTGCAGAACACTTCCACAAACCAAACACACCTTTCCACAAAGGGAAAACAGACAAAAAAAGCCCTGCCACCTGCAGCACTGCCACGTGTGCCCTTGGCCACGACGCTGCAGAAGCCCAGAGATCGACCTTCCCTGAGCCGAGCAGCCAGAAGCTCAGCCAGAGTCCCCAGACCTTCAGGGCCTCAAAGTGACAGGACAAAGGCCAATTTCTAGCTGGAGGCCACTGCCTGCAGGAAATGGCTACGTCCCACAGGATTGCAGCACTCGGCATCCTCAGCAAGCAACATGCAAGTGCTGGCTGCTCAGAAACTTGCAGCTCTGCCTTGCACTAAAGACAGCACCACCCACAACGGGCACTTACTGTCTTGGATCGATCGGCCACAGCTGCAGGCTTGTGGTCATCTTGCTCCTTTTGCTCCTTTTTGGCTCCTTCTCCAGGAGCAGAGGGAGCCGGGGCAGAGACCGCTGTTCCTTCTGCCATCTGCGGCAAGAGAGAAGCATGAGGGACAGGCCGTTACCTCTCATTTATGACCTCGTTTCTCCTCAGATCCACAACCACCTTTTCAAAGGAGAAATCCTCAACTTTGTTAGCAATGGGATTCTAAGTCACTCCAACCAGATGAAAATGGGCCAGCTCAACAGAACTCTATTTGATGCACTCTATGAATTTGATAGTCCTCCCCGGCTGCCATCAGCAAGCAATGGTGCCCCTGCACAACAATGGAGCTTTGAGCTCTTTTATTTATTGGCCTGAAATGGAAAAAGAGGAAATAGCCAGCAAGGCCATTGCTATTGCTGCGGCAGATATGAAAAAGTCAAACTGGATCAGAATGCCATCCAGTGCGTGAAAAGGGCAGGAACGTTTGTGCAGAAGCATCTGTGCTTGTTGTAAAAGAGAGAAAATGGGCAGGGCTTCACCTCCTAGCAAGCCAACAAGCCACAAGACAAAAGCGTCCCCTCCTCAGGTGGCTAAAGCACTTGGAGGCAGTGAGGGCATGTTTGGCAGGGAAACAGCCCTGGTGGTGAGCACTGTCACATATGGATCTATGGAAGTGTGCCTGAAGGTCCCTCAGGAGGCTCCCGTTGTCCAGGCTGAAACCCCTCCCTAGCTCTCGTGTCCTTCTCTGCACACGCTCCAGCCCCTCAAGGACTTTCAGCTTCAGAGAGGCCAACAAGTGGACACACACTCCCAGCTCTGGCCGCAGCGCTGCCCAGCCCAGGGGGACGGCCACTGCCCTGCTCCTGCTGCCCCACTGCTGCTGACACAGGCCAGGATGCCCTTGGCCTTCTTGGCTATGTGGCCAAGCTCTGGCCCACATTCAGCTGCTCTTGACTGGCACCACTGGGTCCTTTTAGCCTACTCAGGTCCCTCACCACAAAATTGCCCCTTTGACTTCAAATACAGCATCCCCGGTTCCAAGATGTCCTGCCTCTTCTCAGCTAAACAAGACAGCAGTCAAGGACTTGCAGCTTCACCCCCACCCTAGGCCCTAATGCCATTTCCAAAGCTGCAGGCTTCATCGCAAAAGGCGTCCACAGAAACTTGCTGCTTCTTCTTTCTGCCACACAAGAAGTCTTCCCAACGAGGCACTTGGTTTCTTTGGCCACACTCAACAAGAATGGCACCCACAGATTCCTAGACAACTCAATCATCTCCTTGCAGCTTAGCAAAAGCCAAAAGAGACTGTACAAGTGAAGAAGTGCTCCAGAAAACTGCAGAACACTTCCACAAACCAAACACACCTTTCCACAAAGGGAAAACAGACAAAAAAAGCCCTGCCACCTGCAGCACTGCCACGTGTGCCCTTGGCCACGACGCTGCAGAAGCCCAGAGATCGACCTTCCCTGAGCCGAGCAGCCAGAAGCTCAGCCAGAGTCCCCAGACCTTCAGGGCCTCAAAGTGACAGGACAAAGGCCAATTTCTAGCTGGAGGCCACTGCCTGCAGGAAATGGCTACGTCCCACAGGATTGCAGCACTCGGCATCCTCAGCAAGCAACATGCAAGTGCTGGCTGCTCAGAAACTTGCAGCTCTGCCTTGCACTAAAGACAGCACCACCCACAACGGGCACTTACTGTCTTGGATCGATCGGCCACAGCTGCAGGCTTGTGGTCATCTTGCTCCTTTTGCTCCTTTTTGGCTCCTTCTCCAGGAGCAGAGGGAGCCGGGGCAGAGACCGCTGTTCCTTCTGCCATCTGCGGCAAGAGAGAAGCATGAGGGACAGGCCGTTACCTCTCATTTATGACCTCGTTTCTCCTCAGATCCACAACCACCTTTTCAAAGGAGAAATCCTCAACTTTGTTAGCAATGGGATTCTAAGTCACTCCAACCAGATGAAAATGGGCCAGCTCAACAGAACTCTATTTGATGCACTCTATGAATTTGATAGTCCTCCCCGGCTGCCATCAGCAAGCAATGGTGCCCCTGCACAACAATGGAGCTTTGAGCTCTTTTATTTATTGGCCTGAAATGGAAAAAGAGGAAATAGCCAGCAAGGCCATTGCTATTGCTGCGGCAGATATGGAAAAGTCAAACTGGATCAGAATGCCATCCAGTGCGTGAAAAGGGCAGGAACGTTTGTGCAGAAGCATCTGTGCTTATTGTAAAAGAGAGAAAATGGGCAGGGCTTCACCTCCTAGCAAGCCAACAAGCCAAAGTGTTCCCTCCTCAGGTGGCTAAAGCACTTGGAGGCAGTGAGGGCATGTTTGGCAGGGAAACAGCCCTGGTGGTGAGCACTGTCACATATGGATCTATGGAAGTGTGCCTGAAGGTCCCTCAGGAGGCTCCTGTTGTCCAGGCTGAAACCCCTCCCTAGCTCTCGTGTCCTTCTCTGCACACGCTCCAGCCCCTCAAGGACTTTCAGCTTCAGAGGGGCCAACAAGTGGACACACACTCCCAGCTCTGGCCGCAGCGCTGCCCAGCCCAGGGGGACAGCCACTGCCCTGCTCCTGCTGCACCACTGCTGCTGACACAGGCCAGGATGGCCTTGGCCTTCTTGGCTATGTGGCCAAGCGCTAGCCCACATTCAGCTGCTCTTGACTGGCACCACTGGGTCCTTTTAGCCTACTCAGGTCCCTCACCACAAAATTGCCCCTTTGACTTCAAATACAGCATCCCCGGTTCCAAGATGTCCTGCCTCTTCTCAGCCAAACAAGACAGCAGTCAAGGACTTGCAGCCTCACCCCCACCCTAGGCCCTAATGCCATTTCCAAAGCTGCAGGCTTCATCGCAAAAGGCGTCCACAGAAACTTGCTGCTTCTTCTTTCTGCCACACAAGAAGTCTTCCCAACGAGGCACTTGGTTTCTTTGGCCACACTCAACAAGAATGGCACCCACAGATTCCTAGACAACTCAATCATCTCCTTGCAGCTTAGCAAAAGCCAAAAGAGACTGTACAAGTGAAGAAGTGCTCCAGAAAACTGCAGAACACTTCCACAAACCAAACACACCTTTCCACAAAGGGAAAACAGACAAAAAAAGCCCTGCCACCTGCAGCACTGCCACGTGTGCCCTTGGCCACGACGCTGCAGAAGCCCAGAGATCGACCTTCCCTGAGCCGAGCAGCCAGAAGCTCAGCCAGAGTCCCCATACCTTCAGTGCCTCAAAGTGACAGGTCAAAGGCCAATTTCTAGCTGGAGGCCACTGCCTGCAGGAAATGGCTACGTCCCACAGGATTGCAGCACTCGGCATCCTCAGCAAGCAACATGCAAGTGCTGGCTGCTCAGAAACTTGCAGCTCTGCCTTGCACTAAAGACAGCACCACCCACAACGGGCACTTACTGTCTTGGATCGATCGGCCACAGCTGCAGGCTTGTGGTCATCTTGCTCCTTTTGCTCCTTTTTGGCTCCTTCTCCAGGAGCAGAGGGAGCCGGGGCAGAGACCGCTGTTCCTTCTGCCATCTGCGGCAAGAGAGAAGCATGAGGGACAGGCCGTTACCTCTCATTTATGACCTCGTTTCTCCTCTGATCCGCAACCACGTTTTCAAAGGAGAAATCCTCAACTTTGTTAGCAATGGGATTCTAAGTCACTCCAACCAGATGAAAATGGGCCAACTCAACAGAACTCTATTTGATGCACTCTATGAATTTCATAGTCCTCCCTGGCTGCCATCAGCAAGCAATGGTGCCCCTGCACAACAATGGAGCTTTGAGCTCTTTTATTTATTGGCCTGAAATGGAAAAAGAGGAAATAGCCAGCAAGGCCATTGCTATTGCTGCGGCAGATATGGAAAAGTCAAACTGGATCAGAATGCCATCCAGTGCGTGTAAAGGGCAGGAACGTTTGTGCAGAAGCATCTGTGCTTGTTGTAAAAGAGAGAAAATGGGCAGGGCTTCACCTCCTAGCAAGCCAACAAGCCAAAGTGTTCCCTCCTCAGGTGGCTAAAGCACTTGGAGGCAGTGAGTGCATGTTTGGCAGGGAAACAGCCCTGGTGGTGAGCACTGTCACATATGGATCTATGGAAGTGTGCCTGAAGGTCCCTCAGGAGGCTCCCGTTGTCCAGGCTGAAACCCCTCCCTAGCTCTCGTGTCCTTCTCTGCACACGCTCCAGCCCCTCAAGGACTTTCAGCTTCAGAGGGGCCAACAAGTGGACACACACTCCCAGCTCTGGCCGCAGCGCTGCCCAGCCCAGGGGGACGGCCACTGCCCTGCTCCTGCTGCCCCACTGCTGCTGACACAGGCCAGGATGCCCTTGGCCTTCTTGGCTATGTGGCCACACCCTGGCTCTTGTTCCACTGCTCTTGACCGGCACGCCTTCATCCTTTGGGCCCACGCAGCTCCCCCACCACGAAGTTGCCCCTTTGACTTCAAATACAGCATCCCCTGTTCCAAGATGTCCTGCCTCTTCTCAGCAACAAGACACCAGTCAAGGACTTGCAGCTTCACCCCCGCCTCCAGGCTCCAATGCCATTTCCAAAGCTGCACTGTAACCCTAAAAATGGATCTACAGAACCTTGCTCCTTGAGCTTTTTGCCTCACAACAGGGCTTCACATCTACACACTTTGTTTCTGTGGCCCCAGGTCTTGTTCCCCACAGATTCATGGACAACACACTCGTCTCCTTCCATCTTATTAAAAGTCACAAGACAGCTGGGCCACACACTTTGTAGAACTGAATAAATTCTCAAGAAAGTTGAAGAGCAATTTCACCAGCCAAACACATGTTTCCACAAAGAGAAAGCAAACAAAGCAAACAAATGAAGCTCCAGCACCACCTCATGTGCACTTGGCAACAGCACTTCAAAAACCAAGAGACAGAGCTTCACTGAGCCGAGCAGACAGATGGTCACCCTGAGGCAAACAGGCTTTGGTGCCTCAACATGACAGGTCCAAGGCCAATTTCTGGCTGGTGGTCACTGCCTGCAGGAAATCGCCGGGTCCTGGCAGGACTCCAGCACTCAGCATCCTCAGCCAAGCAGCAGCAAGAGCTGGCTGGTCAGAAACTTGCAGCTCTGCCTTGCACTAAAGACAGCACCACCCACAACTGGCACTTACTGGCTCAGAAAATTCAGGCTCTGCTGTGACCACTGATGGAGCCTTGCAGTCATACTCCTCAATTTGCTCCTCTTTGGCTTCTTCTCCAGGAGCAGAGGGAGCTGGGGCAGACACTGCTCTTTCCTCTGTCATCTGTGACAAGAAAGAATTATTAGGGACGGGCCGTTACCTATAATTTATAACCTTCTATATTCTCACATCTACCACCATTTCTTCCAAGGAAAATTGGGAAACTTTAATTGCAATGGGATTCCAATGCGCTCTTATGGCATTAAAATTGGCTAATCCACCTGTAATGCAAATTCCTCTGAAATAAATATTCCACCCTCCCTACTATCATGGAGCAATGATCTCTTTGTAACTGACTTTTTAATTCTTGAAAGCTCTGAAATGCAAAAGGAAATCTTGCTGCTCTGTGTTGCACGATAGACAGCACCACCCACAACTGGCACTTACAGAAGTGTCAGGCTCTGCTCTGACCACTGATGGAGACTCGCGGTCATTCTGCTCAATTTGCTCCTCTTCATCTTCTCCAGGAGCAGAGGGAGCTGGGGCAGACACCGATGCTGGTTTTGTGCTCTGGGACAAGAGAGAAGCGTGTGCGACAAGCTATTACCTATCACGTATAACCTCCTTCCTTCTCACATCTACGACCGTATCTTCCAAGGAGAAATCATAAAATTCCAGAGTAAAAGGATAGTAAAAGGATTCTAAGCCACACAGATCAAATTAAACCAGGCCAATTCAACAGAACTGCATATGGATATGAAGCTGATATTCCTCCCTGGCTGCCATCAGCAAGCAACATTGTCTCTGCAATGCAGAGTTTTAGCTTTTGAAAGCTCTGCAATGGAAAAGAAAGAAAGAGACAGCTACACCTTTGCTATTGCTGCTGCAGACATGGAAGCCTACAACTGGATCTGAATCTCATCCAGTGCTGGAAAAGGGCAGGAAACGTTGTGCAGAAGCATATTTGCTTGTTGGAAAATGAGAAAATCAACAGGACTTTTCCTCTACTAAACCAGCAAAACAAAAATGCAACCAGCAACAAGCAGGGAGTGTCTCTGACACCAGTGTCTAAAGCACTGGGATGCAGTGAAAGCATGTTTGGCAGGGGAACATCCCTGGTGGTGAGCACTGTCACCTATGGAACCATGGAAGTTTGCCTGATTGTCCCTCTAGAGGCTCCCGTTTTCCACCCTAAAGCTTCCTCAGCACCTCCTCCTTGGCCTTGTGCTCCACAGCATTCCCCAGCTCTTGTGTCCTTCTCTGCACACGCTCCAGCCCCTCCAGGGCTTTCTGCTTCAGATGGGCTCACAAGTGTTTACGTTAATAAAAAGATAAAAATCTTTCTAAAGTGTAAGATGACTTTAGAATGTAGACATAATTTTGGGAAATGTTGGGAAATTTGAAATTAATAAGCACAATCAGGACCATAAAATCGGGATCTAAATCATTAAGGAAAATTAAAATTTATAAAGCTGAGACTGCGAGTTGCTATAGTAAGAATTTAGTAAGGAACCAAGCTGAGACTTCTTTCAGCAGAAAGCCCAGAACTGTGTCTAGAAACCAAGACAGATTTCTCTCAGAGCTCAGTTGCTACAACAATAATCTGCCTAGTTCAGAACATGATGTAGCAACATCTGATTAGAAAAAAATAGGGTTATATCTTTTGGAAAAAAAAGAGGTTTTAAGTTTTTAAACGAACAAATTTTATCCATGCCAGTCTCTTATGGGAGGGATAATAGCAGGCCTATGTATTAATCACTCTCACATTATAACTCTTGTTTTTTGACATGGAAAAAGAATTTTCTCGGAAGGCAGAGGTCAATTTGGATATTGACCAATTGAAGGTGGACACGCCTCTGAGAACACAGAGGGGTTAAAAGCAGAATTCCCAGGAGAACTGGCTCTCTTTGGTTCCGGTCAGCGTGCAGTGCAGGACTCTCCCCTGCCCGGCCGTGGCTGGGTGGGGAGGGGGAGGCCCATGGCCTGACTGAGGTGGGCCCAGGGGTGGAGGGACTGGAACTGGGCTGGCCACTGCAGGTAGAAGGGTGGAGAAATCTGGGATGTCTCCATTTCCCCCCAGAGTCGAGAGAGAGAGAGAGAGAGAGTGAAGAGACAGCGGTGGTTTTATCAGCATCAGCAGTACGCCGCAGGGAAGGAGAAGAGCGAGGGGGCCGCAAGGTGCCCAGCTGCCTGTGGGAGCCGGAGCCTGGGCATCGAGCCAGCCCTGGGAGTCGGGACTTTTAACCCTTCCTTGAGAAATGAAAGCTTGGTGAAATTTCACTCCTCCTCGGTTTGAAAGAGAGCAAGAGAGACAGCTTGGACCCTGGGATGTTAGAAGGAGGAATTCTAGGTGGGAGGAGATGAGGAGTGTTTTTTTTGGCTGGACTTTTCCTTGTTGGCCATAGACTGAACCGATTTTTCTCTTTCAAGAGAGACTGTATTTTAGGAGGATGCCAGTGAGCCAAGAGACCTGCTTCAGCTGGGAAAAGACAGAAGTGGAGCAAACAGAGAAGAGTTAGGGGGTTTGTGGTGGTGTCCCCTGACCTCAAAGAAGAAGAAGAGAAGAAGATCTCTGTTCTTGTACCCTCGGCCCCAGGGGAAAATGGGGGGAACTGTCGTCCCAAAAAATGAAAAAACTGAGCTGTTGTTTTCCCCCTCTTGGAAAGCATCCTTGAAAGAAAAAATCCTAAAAGCAGTCGGTCCATCCAGGCATTGGTGGTGAGAGCACTGTGCATGGAAAGGAGCAGGGTCACCATGGCAAACTTTTTCTCCGGGCGGTGCCATGTGTGACATGGAAACACAGGATGTGGCAGTGTGTTTCTTGGGGGGGTCTGTGGCACAGAGGAGACGCCTGTCCCCCTTGATGGACTGAGTATCGATTGTCTGCAGGGTGGAAACCTGATTGGGGTCCAGATTGTGTCTCACTGTGGTTTGTTGGAGTTGGTGGTGGGAGGAAGAATACTTTGCAAGGTTTTCATTTTGATCTTTGTGTGTTTTTTTTCTCTCTTTTTTTTCCCTTTTATAGTAGTAGCTTAATAAAGTTTTTTCCTTGTTAAAAAGCTTTGGCTTGCTTTGCTCTGTCCTCGATTGCATTACAGCATTCAATTGAGAGATTGAATTTTCATGGGGGCACTGGCATTGTGCCAGTGTCAAACCATGACAAGAACATCAAAGAGTGAAATCAAACTTTGAAAGAAAGCAGAATTAACTCTCTTTATTTTTAATTATGTGTTAAAAAGTATTTTTTTACTCTTATGAACTCATGCCAACTGATTATCGCATTGTGGCAAGACTGATTTTAACTAATTCACAATTTATGTTATTTATGAAAACTCCAGCAGAAAATACTTACTAAGGTTTTAAGGGAAAAATATGTTAGTAGTACATATGAAACATTTTCAGAAGCTAAATTGTCTAGCAAACTGCCATATGATAAACCAGACACAGAAACTTTTTTCCTAGGTCAGTGCTGAGAGATATTAAACAAGCTGCAAGAAAAACTTTCATTTCTGTCAAATCAACAGGTACTCCTCTTAAAGCATATTCGACCATGACACAAAGAACAAATGAATCATATCGTACATTTTTAATTAAGTTAACACAAGCTGTTGAATAACAACGCCCTGATAAAGCAGCTCATTCTTATATTCTCCAAAACCTAGCATTTGTAAATGCAAATGATGATTGCAAAAAAATTATTTCTACATTACCCAAACAGCCTCCAACTGTTACTCAAATGCTTTCAACTTACAGTAAAATTAGCACTCCAAGGTATCTTGCTACAGCACAAGCTAGTGCCTTTAGAGAGCAAATTACTAAATCTCATGATTCACTAAAAAACAAAGTTTAAAAAGCAATGGAAGAACAAATAAAACTTTTTGAAAAAACTCTTGCTGCTGTTCAATGAAATTCTACTAAAAAGTCGTGCTTCAGATGTGAGAAGACTAGTCATGTGATAAAGACTTACCTTGATCCAATAATAAAATCTGAAGAATACCTTCTCTTAGTCCTCAATATCAAAAAGGGAAACATTATGCAAAAAATTGTCATTCTAAATTTGATATAGATAGTAATCCCCTACCGTTAAACTCCAAGCAAAGCGCGACGCACCACGCAGTGAAACAAGCATTAGTAACCCAGAATCCAGGGAATTTTGCCCCCTTAGCCTTAACTAGGAGACCTCAAAGCCAAACACCTTTACCACCAGTACCACAAGATGTTCCTTCTTATTACCTCCAAGGACAAAACTGGACTTGGCCAACTCAAAATTAATACGGTTTTTAAAAAATTTCTGTTACGAATGTATACCTACAGGTGTGATTAAGAAATCACAACAAAGACAAGAATTTTAAATTCTTATAGGTTAAGACAACAATACAAGTCTTGGACTATTAATTTTTCCAGTTATCATTTCAGTAAACTACAATGAAGAGCTAATAGTTTTAGCTCTTCTCCTCAAAGCCCCAACAATAATTCAACCTAAGACGCCTCTTGCTTTTACAATTGCTTTACCTATAGACATACTCAAACAAAATGTATCTCAACAAGATGCTTTGTTAACCAATCAAACGGTGTACCAAGGTGTTCCAGATGTGATTTCTACTCCAATGCTAGGTGTCTTCTAAGTAGAACATACTTAGAAGTATGTTCTAAACCAACCAGAACTGACTTGTGCCCTAACTCATCGTGGTAGAACAATTTATGTTACAGGCATACCAGATACGGTGCAGATGTCTCTGTAATTTCTCTCCTGTTTTAGCCCAGTAGCTAACACTTAGTATCACCTATGAGAACACTCACAAGGATCAGAAGAACTACTGTTTGCTTACAAAGTGAATCCATAATTACTAGTACAAGTCCTGAAAGGAAGACAGCTGCTGCACGTCCCTCTCTATCAATAATTTCTAGAAACTGGCCTCTTGTCATTATCGCTATAAAGGACTGTTTCTTCAACATACCACCACTTCATCCTGAAGATGCCCCAAGATTTGCCTTCTCAGTTCCAGTCATCAATCAAAGAAAGCCAATGCAAAGATAGCACTAGAAATCTTTACCACAAGGGATGAAGACTTCTCTAACAATTTAACAATATTTTGTCACACAAGTACTGTGCCCAACTTGACAGAAGCATCCACAATCCACAATTCTACACTACATAGATGATCTCCTCATTGCAGCACTGACACAGACAAAGATGAAACAAACTCGTGACAGTGCTGTCACTGAAATCCAAAAGACTGAACTAGAATTTCTACATCTAAGATACAAGAAATCCCACTCTAAAAATATCTAAGATAGAAGATAGCAAAACAAACAATTTCACTACAAAAGATACACCTTCAAGTCAACATCAACACTTTGCAAGATTTACAGCAACTTTTAAGAGAAATGAACTAGATGAAACCTATTTTGAAAATTGCCAACGATGAACTTGCTCCACTTTTTGATCTACTGAGAGAAAACTGTGACATTAAATCTCCCAAGATTTTAACACCTGAAGCTCAACTCACCATAAAAAGTCACAAAAACTTTCCAAAGAAGACAAGCCCATCATTATGCTCCCAAGAAACCTTTCTTCCTGACTGCTTTGAGACAGAAGCTACAACTTTATAGCCTCATTTTTCCATGAGATCCATCTGAGAAAGATCCATTATTAATAGTAGAATAATAAGTTTTTCTTCCCTACAAGTCTCCAAAAACAATTTCTACAACCCTAGAGATAGTAGCACAAATTGTAATTAAGGCCAAAGCAAGAATATTAACCTTAATAGGTAAAGATTTTACAGTTCTCTAATTACCTTTAAATAAAGATTATTTCGATTAGGCATTACAAAATTCAGATGATTTACAAAATGCATTCTTAAATTTTGCAAGTGTTTGTGCTATTCATTATCCAAGTCACAAATTATTACAAACAAAATTGAGTTTCAAAAAATAGCCCTTGCTAAGTGAAGGGCCTTTAAGTAATACAACGCTCTTCGCTAATAAGTCAAGAAAAACACATAAATCAGTAATTGTATAGTTAAATCAAACTACAAAAAATTAGAAATCAAATATCCAAATAGTTGAAAGTTCTCCTCAAGTAGTTAAAATAGCTGCTGTTGTTAAAGCTCTTCAGCTATTTTCAAAGCCTTTCAGTTTAATTACAGATTCTACCTCTGTTACTAATGTAGGTAAAAATATCGTTTTAAAAAATATTAGTAATAATAATTTATATTGCTAGCTCTCATGTCTTCATAAAAATTTACAACACAGAACTAACCTATATTTTATTTCTCATATTACAACTCATTCATCTTTACCAAGATGTTTAGCAAAAAGAAATACAAGAACAAAAAAACTGGCCATAGTTATCTCAAACACATTAGCAAACATTTTTCAGCATGCAAAATTGAGTCATACCTTTTTCCTCAATATACACAAGTACTTGTACAGACGTTTTGTATCTCTAAATCCCAAGCTAAAGCTATTATTAACAGTTACCCTGATTGTCACCTTGTGCAAACCCCTGTTTCTACAGGAACTGTTAATCCACAAAGTTTATAAAGAGTACAATTATAACAAACATCACTAAATACCCTTCTTTGGGGAGATTTAAAAATATTCATGTTTCAGTAGATTCACTATCAAGTACAGTTTTTACCTCTATCCACACAAGAGAACAAGTAATCGTACCTATCAACATTTTTTACAAACATTTACTTCATTAAGTGTACTCCAGGAAATGAAAACAAACAATAGCCCCACATATCTATCTCAAAAAGTAACAACATTCCTAATAAATTAAAATGTTCATCACACCTGTAGTATTCCCCACTCCCCCACAAATCAAACAACTGTTAAAAAGACATATCACACATTAAAACACATTTAGATCAACAGAAGAGGGGAGCAGAAGTAATACTACAGATAAAATTGAGTCAAGCTTTATATGTTTATAATTTTTTAAACAGTTCTTTTGCAGAACCAGATCCACCAATTCTTAAGCATTTTACAAATAACACACAAACAAAACTAAAAAAAAATTATCTTGTTTTAATTAAAAGACCTGAAAGAAGACAAATTAAAAGTCCTCGCCAATTAATAACTTAAAGCAAAGAGTATACTTGTATTTCTCCAAGTATTAGAAAAGCAAAGTGAATTCCAATAAAGAGCATCAAACCATACAACACACCAAAACACACTAACAAACCCAAAAGTAAAAAAGCAATCACACAAACGTAAGCTAAACAGAGACTACAAGTCACGCCCAGTGTTCCTATGTCACCTGTAGAATCTGCAAACTTCAATCTAATGATAATGATACATGTGTAGAGCTTGTTTCGTAGAGCTCTTTTAACAAAAACATGAAAAGAAAGATTTCTTATCATTAGATTCTAAAAAATTAATATTCTAAACTCTCCAAAAAATGCAGTTTAAAAGTTAAAATATTATCGAAAATTCTTTTAACAAAGAGTAACTCAACAAAAAAGTTATGAAAGAAAATCAGTTCACTTTGTATTTTCTAACTTTGCTTACTTTTTATCATGCAAATTTTCCTATACAACACCAAAACCAAATGTCTAAGTCACATTAACCAAAGCTACAAGATCAGATACCATATGTATGTCTCACTCAAATCCAAAAAAGCCTTTTTCAACCTGTTTAGTTAGTGTACCACTAAAAATTAGCCAATACCTATATAACATGATCTTTTAACAAAAAAGTGATTTAACAACAAGCTAAGTGAAATTACTAATAGAAACAATCGCACATGGGATTAAAGCCTCTAGACCAAACAACTCCTCAAAACAAGTTCAGAACCCCAAGAATTAAAGATCCATAGTTCCTTAGCAATAAATTTCCGTGTCACATTTTCAAGAAACAATTAGAAAAAAAATAATTCTCCAAAATACAGTGCTATTCACTCTTACTATGAATACAAAAATTTAAGGCTTTAGTGCAATTACTCATACACTCTAGATAAAAATCTAAAGTTAACAAATATCCACGGAAATTACCAAAATGTTATTAGTTCATTTGTAGAAATAAAACATAGCAAAACATTCTATCATACCCTAAAGACAAACCATGTAACATTAGCACACTCACTGTAATAACACCTAGTACTAAAACAGTTTCAAAAAAGACAAGAAAAGACAAAAGATCTATTCATATATACCCAAAAAATTACAGCAGTAATTTCAGTCTTTCAAAAAAAACCACAAAATATTTCAACAAGCTTCTTCTTACCTACAATTGCTTCAGAAAAAACATTAAGACAAATAGACAAGATTAAATATTAACTAAACAAACAAATACCACATCCAGTGCGCTCAGTAACACACAGACTGACATCAGCAGTGTCCAACAAATTCCAAAATCAAACAACAGTTAATTTTCTTTTCTAACACATAAACAGAGTTGAAAAGAATTCAAAAGAATGTGCTACATAAATTTGTCTAATCATTCTAAATCCATTCACAAAAATATACAAAAACTTAAAAACTCTACAATCTACAATTAAAAATAAAGAAACATAGTTAAACAATTTATTCAGGAAGTAGAGCTTAACTCCTTAATCAAAAGAACTTTACAAGTTCAGTAAAATCTTGTTATTAGAATATTAATATTAATACCACATACACTTCATTATTCACAACAAATTACAAACTCATCAAAAAAGTTTTTATTTTCCAAAAGAAAAAAATTTAAAAAAATTATAGACAATTCACAAAACCTCAGCAAAAACAATTAAAGTCACTCACAAATTTAACCTTTACATTGAGGCCTTAAAAAAGTCAAAATTTATCAGAACCTAATACAGATACTAAACCTAACTTTACCCAACATTAAGAATGGTTTAACTTAGAATTATAGAGCTTAAAACAAACAAAAACAAAAGTACCTTCATGTAAAAAGTTTATAACTTTTTTCCTACATGAATAAATATATGCAGTAGTAAAGCTATGGAACACAAAGTAATAAATAACTGACAAGTCAAAAATAGTTTATTTAAAAAGAGAGGGGGAATTGTAGGAATATATAAAAGGTAAAAAACTTTAGAAAGTGCAAAAAGGCCCCAGAAAGTAGACATAAAGCTGAAAAAGGCTGGGAAATTTCAAAACCTTCTCATGGGAAGCTAGAAAAATAAGAACCAAGTGAATTCATTTATATTTATCATAAGGAGCAAGAAAGAACAAGAACTTAGTGATAGTTTGAGATGTCAAAAGTCCTAGATATATGCTTTGCAAAAATAGAAAAAGTTTCAGTCTTATATAATGAATTACTCTATATCGTTTGAGGTTCATAGAAGTCCTTCTGGTAATGTTAAACCCACATGGGTCCTTTTCTTATTGGTTAGGGTATAATGACTCTGCACCTTTTCTTTTATGTTATAGGTTCAAAGAACATGTAGAAAAAGGCTTTGCATCAACTGCCATCTTGCCTTTGATCTAGATTTGCATGGATGTTCATTTCTCTGTGTCTCTGGCTTTTTGCTTGGATGATACAGACATAATAAATGCTAAGTCTGCAACCAGTCCGGGTCCCATCCTGTTTTGTGAGATGCAGACCGACCGGGCAGAAAGTGGACACACACTCCCAGCTCTGGCCGCAGCGCTGCCCAGCCCAGGGGGACGGTCACTGCCCTGCTCCTGCTGCCCCACTGCTGCTGACACAGGCCACGATGCCCTCGGCCTTCTTGGCTACCTGGCCAGGCGCTGGCCCACCTTCAGCTGCTCTTGACTGGCACCCCTGGGTCCTTTTGGTCCACACAGCTGCCCAGCCACAAAATTGCCCGTTTGACTGCAAATACCGCATTAAATTGTCCTTCTAATTCTACAACCACATCTTCTAAGGAAGTATCATGAAGTTTTATAGGGATAGGAATCTAAGTTGCTGTGACTTCATTAAAATGGGCTTATTCAACTCTCTGCAAAACTGAGTTTGTAGGTCTTCAAGGCTCTGAGTTGGAAATTAGGAAATATCCAGCTATGCCTTTGTATTTGTTGTGGAATGCCTGAAAATGGATTTTCTTTCAGCCTGCATGCCTGGCCCTCTACAGCCTACTGGTTCTGGCTAAGCACACAGCTTACTCTGCAATTGCCAAACAGCACAAACATGAAATGTTCCTTTCTCACTCACCTTAGGACCAGCACCGCTGAATACATGCTTCAGGTGACCTGTAGTAGGCAAGGGAAAATGAACCAGATGCTGTGAGAAAATTGTCTGGGCTGGTGAAACCCACAGAACAAGCACCACGAACAGAGAGTTTTCCCTTTCACAACATCCCTTCAGCAGACACATTTCATTCATACAACCAGCAAGAGATCCAGATAATATTCTTGGGCATGCCTACCCTTTGGCCTGTTTAGCCATTAAATGAACACAAACATGATGAAGAAAATGCAAATTGTTCTCTAACACTCAATGCTCCTGTTCTACCAAACACATAACACCTCTTTTAAAAATCCTCTCCTTCTGGTACCTAGGGTTTTTTTTAATCAGATGCATGCACAACTTCTCATTAACTTGCTGGAAACATTTGCCCAGAAAAGCTTTTCCAAAATTCCACTATGATGGGGCAGGCTCTATTGTGACACAACACAGCAGCAGCTCCAAGTTCCAGGAGCAGACACTCACTGCTTTGGAGTTTGCTCTTCCTTGCAAAGGGAATCACTATTTAACACTCAGTCAAGGCTCAAGTTAGACAGTCAAATCCTTTCATGACAAAATGTAGAAAGAAAGAAGCTTTCCCTGAATTCTGGGAAATACTGCACAGTTGTTAGAAGGCCTTCCAAGAAGGTCTCCAGTTTACATTTTCAAAGCTGTCTTGCATGTCCCAGCAAACTGAGGAAAAGACAGACTCTGCTGCCTCAGACTCTCCCGTGGAGGGAAAAGAACCCCTGCAGGTTCCCTTGCAAATGCTGCCCCTGTGGCTGCAGAAATCCCCTTGTACCTGGATGCCTTGACAGGAGCTTTACCAAACCATTGGCACTCTAGTGTTCTTTCTGTTTTGAAATAACTCAGGCACTAACAAAGAGTAGGAAGACATACAGAAGCCAGGTTCGGGTACACCCAGGGAAAACCTCTACTTACGTGCCAGGTTAGTGAGGTAATAGCCAGAATAAACAACGCCATAAGCTGTGAAAGCTGCAGCAGCAAGTTGCTCAATCATTGTAGCACTGCTGCGCAGATTTGTCCAACACTAGAAAAAACAAGGCTCTTGTCAGTGGGCAGCTCTCACTGACAAGCGCCTCAACCAGGAGGATGCTCCTGCACTGAGCAAGCCCTAGGGTTGCTCTGACACTGAGGCCTTCCGTGCACCAAGACAACCTTCTGCTGTCACCATGACCACATGGCAACCATGCCCTGACATCACAGTGCAAGCACTCTATATTGGCCTGTGAATTTATGCAGAGCAATAACCACCCTTCCGTACAGCAAACGCAAAATAACCGGGGAAGTTCTTCTCTGTCACAAAGCAGCACAAATTCACTTTGTGGCCAAACCCTGTTGTTCAAGGAATCCAAGAGTAACTCAAGGAGTGCACCAAACACCTATAGCCTGTACCCCAACTGAGTGCTCAGATGGGACCCAAGCAAAGGAAACCAGACCAAGAAAATGGCCCAAAGCATTGCACTTCTGAGAAACAACCCTTACTTTTAAAAAATTTAAATGTTTATTAAATCTTAACAAAGGACTGAATAAGGAAAATTTGCAGCACTGGGAGTCTCTGACCATTACAAGCAGCACATCTATAGAATGGATGCTCTGCCTTTTATACCCTTAACCCCTCCAAAGTTTTGTCAAAGTTTTGCCATCCACTGGTGGAGATTCCTTTCTTACATTCTTATTGGAGGTCAGGTGTTGCTACGCCACTCACACCTCCTGGTCACAAGCCCTGACTACCAAGGCTATTGCAAGGGGCAGGGGAAATAGGACTCTGGGAGGATGTATTACAATAACATCACTATACATTTTTACATCCCCATAATATCTACCTCTTAACAGTGAGAGCCAACTGTTACATGACTCATCTATAACACACAGAACCAGGAGAGAAGGCACTGTTGGCATAACAGCTGAAACAATTCCTGACAAATCTCCCACATATTTGCACGTTTATTGGATATGCCCAGGGCTCCTGAGCATGTACATCTCGGCCTTTATTCCCCTTTGGAAGCAGTCAAACTGGCAGCATCTGCCTGCCAGCAGGAGCTGCTCCAAGCTTGGAAGACAACTGGTGGTGCTGATTTCCAGAGGCTTCTGTGTCCCAGGAGAAGATAAGGAAGGAGTGGATTGAAAGGTGCTGGCACTGCTGCTGCTCTGTGCCAGACAGCCCTGGCTGAGCAGGGCACGGCGCTGCAGGCTCTTTCTCCTGCCAGAGCTGGGCACACCTGGGAACAAGGCATGGCAACTTGTGGGGAAACCAAGGACTTTGTGGGGGCTGCATTGCTCAGCACACACCCAGGCCATCTGTGACCCAGAGTTCTGGTGCCTAAAAAGATAAAGCAGACGGAAATAGCTGGGAAAGGTTTCATTTTGACCTTTCTTACCTGTTCACAGAAGTGGCCAAAATGAAAGTTACAGAGCAGGGCCTGATCCCTGCAGCCAGCTCAGGCTTGCAAAGGAGGCATTCATTGATTGCAGTATTCGGTGCCTAGGGAATCACTCCTCTGACACCTGTACACCCACCAATCTCACTTACTACTTTGTATCCATGGAATGAAGACATATTCGATACTTTGCTGAAATTCACAGGCTAAACATTACTCCAAATTATTTGACATATGTTAGAGGGAAACTGCCGCGGGAGACAAGACTCATGATATCATGATCATCAAGTCTCAGTTTCTTGTGACAGATTACACAGTTTATATATGTTCGTTAATTAGCTCATACATATTGCAAAAGCCAAGCTCATGATTGGTTGCTATGTGACTTGTACTATTATCTTAAAAGTATCTTTATGATCGATACATGCCTGTCCGGCTGGCCTTGCAGTTAGAACAGCTTAGTACCCCTTTGTTCTTCTCTATCTATTTCTACATACCAAGCAGTTTCAATATCCTGCTTTCTGCACACCATCTACTCTTCAGGGCCATGCAAACTTTGCAGCAGTCACGTAGCCCTCCCTATTTGGGTTAATTTTACAGTATCATGTCCCTTGTCGTTCAACCATTCCTCTGTCAGGCTCTCTTCATCTCCCCCGTTTTCCTTTTGTACAAGAAGGTGTGCATTCAGCATTTTCTGCAAAAGCTGCTGCATCAAGCCTTGCAAGCAAGTAAACACACAGGGCAAAACAAGCAAAAGTATCACAATTATGCTTAGAACTATTATGCCGTATTTGATAATGTCTCTTAACTATGGTCCGATCCCCAATCCTTTTAGCTATCTTTTTAAACCTAATCTATCCTCTACCTTTAACTGTTGAGTTAGCTCGGTCAATTTTCGTATTTGCTTATGGATAGATGTAGAGTGATCAGATAAGTTCATACAGCACATTCCTTCAAATTCTTCACAACTATGACCTTGGGCTAGAAGAAGTAAATTAGTGGCAGCTGCTCTGTTTTGCAGAACTGCATGACAGATACTACCTATATTTGTGGCAAGCTCACTTAACATTTTAGATGAAATATTAATTTATTTTTCTGTCCAGTAGGCTAGGATTTTTAATTGTGTGAGAGCTTGCACTGAAGCAACTCGTGGGGTGAAAAATGAGGTTAGTATTACAGAAGTGCACCCCACTTCATATTTCTCATGTTTTTGATTGTTCTGTTTAACATGAAAGGAACAAACTTAATTCTAAATACAAACTATATTTATGATAAACTTAATGTTATGCTTTTGATTATCTAATTGATTGTCCCTCTTTTTCTTTTGCCATTGAAAAGCAATGGTAAAATGAACAGAAAAATCACAGGCATTACTAAAACTCATTAAAACTTAGTAAAAAAAGTCTATAACATAATTAAAAACACACTTATGAAAAAACCTAAAAGCCTACAATCTTCTGTGGGCGAAACACAAATCTTTGTACAATCCACTTTTGCTGTGCATCCTCTGATTTACTTGTGGAGAGATTAGTGTTCTCTTGAAATTGATAAGTTTAACATTCTTCACTGAAATCTATCCAGATTCTGCACCTGCTAAAACACAAACAAACTCAACACTCCCCACAGGGACTGGAGGGTCCTCTCTCAATTCTGTTTCTTAAAATTTGCATGAAGAAATGGAAATATCAACATCTTTATAATAAACATGAAAAAACATCAAGAACAAAACAATGCATATAGTAAAGAAACTAACAACAAATAAAAATCAATCAGATAATACACAATTAATATTACATATAAAATCACAGTTACCAAGTGCTACACTATCAAATTGTCATCCCAGAGTCTGCAGCAGCTGATAAACCTTAAAACAACAGAGATTTGGATAAAACATGTCCGGATCATGTCTCTCCAAAACTCCCTTTGAGGCTCAGCTGCCCTACATGGTCAAATTGTCAAGCCAAAAGGACTTGAATACTTTTTGATGCAGAAAACACCTGGGTCAATCACACCATCCACGTAGAGCCAGAGCTTAGCCAGAGCTCAAACTCTAATTGGAGGATATGTTTTAACACATTATAAAACAAAAGTCCTAGAAATAACAGTTATAAGTAGAAAACCTTATTATTAAAAATTTATCAAACTATTAAATAATTGAACCTGTTTAAAATCTCTTTCAAGACAAAAATTCTCTAAATACAACAAACTCTTTCTTCAGAAATCTGAAAATTATAGTCTGAAATCTTGAATTAAAATTTGGATAATGAATTTTTAAAGGAAGATGAATTGCAGCTGCATAAAAGATTGGATAAAGAAAACACATGAGTAGTTAAAAAATCAAAAACACAGGATCCTGAAAAAATATCTTGTAATCAATCACCTAAAGAGACAATAAAACACATGAAAACTGACTGTAAATACTATAACAACACCTTAATACCTTAATAATAATTCTTATCACAAAAATCAGACAACTCACATTTTATGATTAACCTATTAACAAGAAATGTTTAAAATAGTTTAAGACAATCCTTTTAAAGCACTCATATAACATTAGTAACAATCACTACTTATCATTACTTACAAAAACTTAACAATCACTATTTATCGTATTATCTATAAAACTTAAAAATCACTATTACTTATTATCTATAAAAACCCAAAGACAGAGATTACAAACTCAATACTAAAATTCCATGAGATGACATTTTCTTAACTCTTTGTTTTCAGAGACATTTTTGGTAATTAAATAATTACTAAAATTTCTATCTTTATACAGTGATTTTTATCTATATCATATTTGAAATAACATTGATTCACATAATGTTCATCCTTCTTGGTATCTTGGAAAACACTCGGTACTGCTGTACTTTTTCATTACGTCTCTGACTCTTGTAAGAAATTGGAAAGATGCTGTTGAAATTTTTGCTGTAGTGTCGCGATCCCGCCACCGGCGGCGCTGCTGCTCTCGGCGTTGTCGCTGCCATGGCAACCAGGACTGTGCCGCCATCTCCGCCGCCATTGCTGGGCGCTGCGGGGAGATGAGGGGCGGCGCCGCCTCGCTCCCGTCCTTGTTGTGTCACCTTGTGGATGGGAGAAGAGACACCCCCGCCACGGCCGCGCCCCGCCTGCTCCGGCTCCAGCGCGGCTGAGCCCCAGGAACGCCCCTCTCCCCCCTTGCGCTGCTGCTCGGCAGCAAGGAGCCTTCCGTCTCTCGGCTGATGTCCGCTCCGCCCCGGGCTCGCCTCCGGCTCGGTGCTGGCCGGCCCCGCTCTGTCTGGCCCCGCGCCTGCTCCGTTCTACCTGATCCCCGTTCACAAAAAGTGAATTTGGGATCCCAGTCCCGTTGCCATAAAGCAATTTGGATCTCAATTTCCAGCACCTCAATGCTACTAGTGTCTATGGGAGGTACAGGCATTTCAGAAGCAGAGATGGGAATGGGAAAATTTGTGAGAACCGGAGGGTTTGGCTCACTGGAGAGAAGCGAGGGTTTACATTCCTTATTTTTCTCCAGAGCTGTCCGTATCACTTCCACCGCCCTCTTTTCTGCCTGACACATTAACAATTCGTTATCAACCACTCTCCAAAGTTTACTCATTTTCTTGCCCGGTTTATCCTCATCTAACACTAATTCCCACAACTTATCCCTATATCTTCTCCATTCTGAAAGTTTATGAACACTATGGGGGTTAACGAAAAAGCCGTAAGACTCAGCATGATGCAATAGAGAAGGGAGATCCTTATCTAAGTCAATCCCCCTAATCTGCCTTTTTCTAAGAGAAGCACTAAATAAATCATATGCTGCTTGCCTTTCCATGATTACGTCGGTACCGTTGCTGGCTCCTTCAGGCTTCGGCAGCACGTATCGGCTGAGCCCGCTTCTACGGTCACTCAGGGCGCGGAGCAGAGCGTTTCGCCTCTTCTCTTTATATTCGCCGTCCTTCCAGCCGCAGGACCCGCACTCCAACGCAGCACCCCTCTCGCCTTAGGCTCGGATCATGTCCCTGTTTTCGGGCGCCAGTTGTTAGAGGGAAAATGCCGCGGGAGACAAGACTCATGCTATCATGATCATCAAGTCTCAGTTTATTGTGACAGATTACACAGTTTATATATGTTCGTTAATTAGCTCATACATATTGCAAAAGCCAAGCTCATGATTGGTTGCTATGTGACTTGTACTATTATCTTAAAAGTATCTTTATGATCGATACATGCCTGTCCAGCTGGCCTTGCAGTTAGAACAGCTTAGTACTCCTTCGTTCTTCTCTATCTACTTCTACATACCAAGCAGTTTCAATATCCTGCTTTCTGCACACCATCTACTCTTCAGGGCCATGCGAACTTTGCAGCAGTCACGTAGCCCTCCCTGTTTGGATTAATTTTACAGTATCATGTCCCTTGTCGTTCAACCATTCCTCTGTCAGGCTCTCTTCAGACATATTTAAATAATTTCTCAGAATTTATTGGCATAGGGGTACGAGTATCCTGTAGGTCCCTGGTGGTCATTGCCACAGGTTCAGGAGGAGACTCATGCACAAAAGAATCTAAGACAAAACTGGGCTTGCCAAGCAAATCTATTCCATTAGTTGCAGTAGCAAGTAATACATACCAAGCCCTGGATTCCCAAAAATCCACTGAGCAGGAGAAGGAGATGGAGTTATTATGGAGTCAAAATTATGTCTACATTCTAAAGACATCTTACAATTTAGAAAGATTTTTACCTTTCTCTATGCATTAACACTTGTGGGCCCCTCTGAAGCAGAAAGTCCTTGAGGGGCTGGAGCGTGTGCAGAGAAGGACACGAGAGCTAGGGAGGGCTGTGGAGGGCAAGGCCAAGGAGGAGGTGCGGAGGCAGTTTCAGCCTGGACAACGGGAGCCTCCTGAGGCACATTCAGGCAAACTTCCATGGTTCCATAGGTGACAGTGCTCACCACCAGGGCTGTTCCCCTGCCAAACATGCCCTCACTGCCTCCAAGTGCTTTAGACGCTGGTGTCAGAGACACTCCCTGCTTGTTGTTTGGTTGCTTTTTTGTTTTGCTGGTTTAGTAGAGGAAAAGTCCTGTTGATTTTCTCATTTTCCAACAAGCAAAGATGCTTCTGCACAACGTTTCCTGCCCTTTTCCAGCACTGGATGGGATTCAGATCCAGTTGTAGGCTTCCATGTCTGCAGCAGCAATAGCAAAGGTGTAGCTGTCTCTTTCTTTCTTTTCCATTGCAGAGCTTTCAAAAGCTAAAACTCTGCATTGCAGAGACAATGTTGCTTGCTGATGGCAGCCAGGGAGGAATATCAGCTTCATATCCATATGCAGTTCTGTTGAATTGGCCTGGTTTAATTTGATCTGTGTGGCTTAGAATCCTTTTACTATCTTTTTACTCTGGAATTTTATGATTTCTCCTTGGAAGATACGGTCGTATATGTGAGAAGGAAGGAAGTTATACGTGATAGGTAATAGCTTGTCCCACACGCTTTTCTCTTGTCCCAGAGCACAAAACCAGCATCAGTGTCTGCCCCAGCTCCCTCTGCTCCTGGAGAAGATGAAGAGGAGCAAATTGAGCAGAATGACCGCGAGTCTCCATCAGTGGTCAGAGCAGAGCCTGAATCTTCTGAGCCAGTAAGTGCCAGTTGTGGGTGGTGCTGTCTTAGTGCAAGGCAGAGCTGCAAGTTTCTGACCAGCCAGCACTTGCATGTTGCTTGCTGAGGATGCCGAGTGCTGCAATCCTGTGGGACGTAGCCATTTCCTGCAGGCAGTGGCCTCCAGCTAGAAATTGGCCTTTGACCTGTCACTTTGAGGCCCTGAAGATATGGGGGCTCTGGCTGAGCTTCTGGCTGCTCGGCTCAGGGAAGGTCGATCTCTGGGCTTCTGCAGCGTCGTGGCCAAGGGCACACGTGGCAGTGCTGCAGGTGGCAGGGCTTTTTTTGTCTGTTTTCCCTTTGTGGAAAGGTGTGTTTGGTTTGTGGAAGTGTTCTGCAGTTTTCTGGAGCACTTCTTCACTTGTACAGTCTCTTTTGGCTTTTGCTAAGCTGGAAGAAGATGATTGTGTTTTCCAGGAATCTGTGAGGCCCCATTCTTTTCCATGCTGTCTGTATTCCTTGTTAATCTGTTCTTTCCCTTTCCTCACAGTCAGCCACTCTTGTCTGAGAGGGATAAGCTGTTGTCTCTGACTGCTATATTCTGTTTGACTTGAGGTGCATGTGTTGATATCTCACCAGGCAGCCTCCAAAGACCTCCAAGAACACACTGGCCGTGAAGATCACCAAATTTGTCCCAGACAACTGGAACTTCCCCCTCCTCGAAAAGTGCTGCAGTTTCAGCACGTCTGCACAGGCTCTGGTCCCAATCCTCGCTCTGCAGCAGCATTACTTAAAGGAACCTATGATGTGGAACCTGTGAACTCAATCTCATCCTTTGGTGATCTCCTCCTTCTCAGCTCCTTCATCTCCCTCCACGTGGCTTCTGAGAACCAGGAGACTGAGGAGCAGTACCTGCGTATGCTCTGTACGTGTGCTGTATTTCTTGTCTGAGGGTCAGTGGATTGTGTGCAGGTGTCAGCAGAGCTGTACCAAATGTTCCTCCTGAGTTTGGTGTCACAGGGCCATTTAGGACTCCCGAGAGGAAGTGCTGTGCTCTGAGGCAGCGAGAGAGAGCTCTGGGTGCTCCTGCTGCCTCTGAAGACAGCTGGGACTGGCCTGGGTTTGCCTGAGCTTCCCTCTCGGCTAAAGGCTGAAGCAGGGATTTTTCTTGCATCAGCAGAAGGCTAGGCAAGTCCTGCATGCTAGTGCCCAAACCAAAGAGAATTTTTAGCTTCCTAATTTCCCCTTAGACTCCTGACTTCCAACCAGTCATCAGAGCAAAAAATCTTCAGAAAAATTTACTGGTTTTATAGTTTTGTCTTTTTGGTTGGGGATTTTTTTTTAGGGGGCTGGTGGTTTGGAGCTTTTTGCTTTTTCCCTGTTTATTTTTTTTATGGGGTTGTTTTTTTGGTTTTCTTTTGCTGGGTTTTTTGGTCTTGTTTGTTTCTTTGTAGCGGTTATTTTTTGGTGGAGTTGGTTTATCTCCATCCTGAAGGAGCCCTTCTGCCCCACATGTCTTATTGATGTCATTTTTATGACAATTTTATGTTGCCACTACTACATATACAGTTTCTTTTCATGAGAATGCTATATTTTTGTCAATAAAAACTACTGTGAAAGAATATCAGGTTGCAGGAGAAATAGAGAGCAGGAGGTGTTTCCCGTGTGCCCCCAAAGAAAAAAACAGATACTTTTATAACAATCTGTATTTCATATCCTAGTTTTATGCTTCTAAAGATGTGTCCAAGAGAGACACATCGAAGTGGCTTGATCAGATAAATCTGTACTGCAGGCATTTCTCAGGAGACAGCCTCCAGCCCATCCATGGTATATTCCTCAGATCCATGGCACTTTTTCGTACCTTCCCCACTCTTTCCCATGACTCTTAGAATCCTACCCATTGGCCCGATCCCTGCTCAGATCCGTCTCTAGGAAAACACATCAAGTCCTCTGGGATTCTGCAGCACACCCCAAGGAATCTGCTTCTTGCCCATAACAGCTGCCAGTGCTGAACTCTCAGATAAGACCTGGTGGGGCTGAGAGCAGAGCCCAGTGGAGAGCCCAGTGGATTCTGTGTCTACCATCACCTGTTGGGACAAAAATGGCATTGATCTGCACCTCAGTGTGTCTGATCTCAAAGCCCATCCTGTTGTGGCATGAATGGGGGCAACAGTTTGTACGGGGCCCAGGCTGCCTGTGGCTTCTTCCCATTGCTTGTCAGTACTCATGCTTGGGCTTTGCCAGCCTTGTTGTGGTCACTGCCCTGTCCCTGAGGGCTGGTGGGACAGGGCTGGAGCCTTCCTTAGCCGCAAGATGGGTGTCTGTGAGCTCAGCCTGCTCATGAAGGGTGAGGGTCCCGATGCTGAAAGCACTGTTGACATTGGTTATAGCATGAGCTGCTCTGGATTACAATTGGAAAGGCATTGTTTGGGCAATGTTTTGGCTGAAAGCTGGAGAAGATGTGCTCCTCTCCTGGGAATGCATCTCCCTGTGCTTTGTTTCCTGTCAAGAGAACTCTTCCAAGGGCTCTACACAATCAGTCTCTGTGCCAGCCATCTGCACTGCAGGGCTGCCTGTCCTGTTGATGTTGTTGCTGTTGTTGCAACTAGCTGACTGCCTCCAGACACTGGGGCTGCCTTTTGTATCTCCTGGAAGCTGGGATCTCTGCTTTAAAGTGAGCATCTTGCATTTTGTTTCCCTCAGGGAAAATGGTGAACGTGGAAAATCCCAAGATGAAATACACTGAAATGGAATATATTGGCAAGGGGTGAGTCCAGCCACACTTACTTCTACACAACCATGGGCCAGGGGTTCTTCTGCTATATCACTGGTATATCAGGTGTTCCACTGGAATATCTATCCAGTGTGAAGTCAGGTCAGCTGCAAACATGTTCAGACACTGGAGATAGATTGTCCTATCTCTTCAGTGCTGCTCAGAACTTGTGAGGGTGCTCAGAAGGCATTGTCAGAGACATCTCCATGCTGCCAAAGCCTGCCTACATCAAGGAGCAGGACCTGGAAGATCTCCTTGTCTCTCAAGTGTGGGACAGCTCTGTGTTAATTTCTTCAGTATTTTTGTATGTCTCAAAACCACACTGCCACACTAATGAATAAAGAAGAATCTTGCTTGCCTGAGAGGGCAACCTAGCCCCTCTCAAAGCTGTGAGATAACAGTTCCCAGGAGAATTTCATTCAATCCACGGTTCTTGGAAGGAAATGCTCCATGCTCAGAATAGGAACCACAGAGTTTAGAAACTCAAACCTAAGATGAAAGAATAAATTCCCTTTAGGAGCTGAGGCAGTAAACCCCAGCGCTTCTGCAACCAGCCCAGGCACTGCCCATGCACTTGAGAGGAAAATGCATCATCTGCCTTCTGGCAGAGCCCTCCTGCATCCTGCAGGTTTTAGGCATTTACAGCAGAGATCTCCTGTGTGGGCCAGCTTTCACTCTAAGAAATAAACAGCTTCTCCTTTCTCTGCTTCTGTTTTGTTTCTAGGCATTTTGGATCTGTGGTTAGAGCACTCAACCAAGCCACAGGAGGAGAGGTAAATGCCAACATCCCCTGCAGACTCTGTTGCACTCAAGGGCTTTCCCCTCTGGTGCGAGTAGCTGTGGCTGGAGCTTTGGGTTGAGCTGTGCTGAAGAGGCACAAGAAACACAGACTGGTACCAGCCTGCAAAATACATTGGGGACAGTCTTTGTCCTTTTCAGCTGCCAGAAGGAAGTCACGCAGGGCAGCAGTTCATTTCAGAGAAGGATGTGCTCACTCGCTCTCAATTGCTAAAACAAAGGTGGTGCCTTAGGGCATCTCACTGCTCTTTGGGGCTACAGCTTCATAGTCCTGAATTCTCACTTCTGGTTGCCAGCAAATACATCTGAAAGTTACTGGTAGTTCTTTAGCCACCTGCAGTGCTGCACTTGGGAACTGCACAAAGGGAGAGATGTGCAAGGTATCTCTAGAAACTCGAAGCCCTGCCCATAGCCCAAGATGTAGCCACAGAGTATTAAGGCATGGATTACTTCTTCTGAATCCCATACAAAGCAGCAGGGAGTGGGCTCAGAGGCTTGTGGGTGATAGTTGAGACACCAGTGTCACCAAGTGTTCACAGCAAAACCTCAGTGGCCACGTACCCTGTAACTGGCCCCCAAGGGAGTGGAGAAATGGGCTATTGCAATGTCACTTCCTAATTACTGCAATGCCTAATCACAAGGCAGTTTGGCACAGCTCAACTGTGTCATTGCAAAATCACTTGCTCCATGTGCCTTGTGGTCTCATGACACCAACTTCTCAAGTTACTGATTTTCAGTGTCATTTTAGGTGGCCATAAAGAAAATAAGCCTTAAGGGACGGCAGAGGAAGCAACTAACCGTTAATGAAATCACAATCATGAAGAACCATAGGAGTCCCAGTGTTGTGAATTATTTAGACAGGTGAGTGGTCATGGTCTTATCCTGTGAATATACATGTACATACTGCAAACATGAGAGGTTAAAAATCCACTTTGGTCACTTCTAGAAAGTAGAGCTGTTAATTATAATGTATTAATATTTCTCTACTCATCTGCAATGGATGAGAAGAGAGTGCATCTTGTCTGCATGAGTCTTCCCTGGCACACGTAGTTTGAAAATTATTCCAAAATTATTCAAAACCTGGATCATCTGTAGAGTACGAAGTTAATACTTTCTAAGTTCACTGCCTCCACATTCTTTTGGGATTGATTTTTTAAAGTTTCTTCAATGCTGAATGATGAACCATCCTAAAGTGGATTTCCCTTGGATTGTTGCCCCTCTTTTTCTTTGCTATGCATGCCAGGAAGACTAGGTGCTTATTTCCAGAAACACCACGCATGACAGGCTTTTGATCTGGGCTCTTACTAAACCACACTTTTCACTTGCTGGCCATCTAAGACATCTCCTTTTTCACAGCTGTGCCTTTCTCCCTGAGACTGCACAGATTGCAAACAAAGCACAGCCAGGAGGGAATGTCTATTCCTTTTATTCTGTCCTTGTCACAAAGGGCTTTGGAAACAAGAAGCCGGAAGCAAAAAATCAACCTAGCCATACATGTTTATCTTCACGCCCTTGTTTCTTTCTTTCAGCCACCTTCTGGGTGAGGAACTCTGGCTGGTCATGGAGTACATGGATGGAGGCGCTCTGAGCGATGTCATCAGGAATACCTTCCTGACTGAAATCGAGATAGCAGTCATCAGTCGGGAGGTCAGCAAGCCCACCTGTGCTTCCAAGGGTTTGGGTAGGATTATCTGGGAAACAGGGGCTCAGAACAGGAGAGGTTTCATGTGCCAAACTTTGCTTCTGCGTTGCTGGTATGCTATGGGCATGTAAAAGCATCTCCAGTGAAATGCCTGGAGTGCCCCTGCACTCACTCTACTCAGTTCTTGTACTCTTATCTCCTGCTGTTGTATTCTCACTCTGCCTCTTGTGTTTGCTGTTCTCCATCTTGCCTCCCTAAACTTTTGCCTGTCTTCACTGCATTCCTCTCTTGTAGAAGCAAGGTGCTGGTAGCAGGATTTGAAATGAACAGCAAAGGAAAAAAAAGAGACTCATTTCTCTCAGTCCTCAGCAAAAAAGGATACTAGTGCAGCCAAAATGCTCTTTGCTTCTGAGCACATCCACTGCAGCAGCAGTCATCCTGGCTGGTTTGCAGGGGGACAGTTTACAACAGCAGGTGCTGTTGCTCTTTCAAAAGGTGACATGCCTTTCCTTAGAAAGGTCCTGCTCTGCAAGTGTTGGAGCAGCAGCTCTTCCTCTCAGTGGCACTGTGTTCTGCCATTACTCGCCATTCCCCTGGGGAATGGGAACCTTTTAGAGTCTCTGTTTCCTTTCTGGTGTGATGAAATCACTGGATTTGTCCCTCCTGGTTCTGTTTACTCTCTCAGTGCCTGCAAGGATTGGCTTTTCTTCACTCAAACCAAGTGATCCACAGAGATGTGAAGAGCAACAACATCCTTCTCAGAACTGACGGCTCTGTCAAGCTGGGTCAGTATATTCCTGGTCAGGTGCAGCGTTCAGGGATGTGGGGTGAGGGACTGCTTTGAGTGGCTGCCAGCTCCTAATAAATGGTGCTGGTGGCAGTGCAGGGACCCCCCGCTCTGAGCTGATGACATGGTTGCAAGGTGCACAGAGGTATGACAATGCACAAGCACTCAAGAGTGGTGTTGCTCTGTGTGTGTCCATTGCAGAGGGAGGGAGCTACAGGTCTAAAGCTTCCACAGAACAAAAGCCACTGCTGAAGGCAGTGTACAAAATGTAGGGATTTGGCTAAAATCCTGAGGAAACAGAGCAGGGACAGTTGTCCAGGAGATTCAACAGCACATTCTCAAAGTTCTACTGGGCAATTCTTTTGCTTGGTCTCCTAATTGCACAGAATTCAAATAAAAGCAGTATTTTGCTTTCCCCTCAGCTGATTTTGGCATCTCTGTTGAGCTCAGCCCTGGGAAGAATAGACCGTCCTCGGTAGCCGGGACTCCTTGGTGGATGGCGCCTGAAGTGGTGATGGGTCAACCATATGGCCCCAAAGTGGACATATGGTCTTTTGGAATTGTGGGAATCGAAATGATAGAACGGAAAGTTCCCTACCGGAGCCGAAGTCCTGCCACGGTAAGGAGCAAATGCTCACTGATCCCGCTTGTCTTTCTCACCTGCCCTGTGTTCTGCATGCCATTGGACAAAATCCCATTGCCATCTGCTGGAACTACTGCCACCAAGGTCCACTCCTTAAAATGTCCCTGCAACACATCAGCATCTGCTGTAGTTGTGGTTGCATCAGTGTGGAACTCAAGCTATACCACATGCAAACAAACCCCGTGCTCAGGCAACACTTTCCTTTGGGTTGTAAGTGGTTCCAGTTCTTTGGTCTGTGTAGATGGCCACAATAACAGGAAACAAGAATCTCAGAATTGGTGCTGTACTTCCAGAAATGAAGGAAAGAAAGCCAAACCTAACAGAGTTTCTAAAAGAGTGGTTTTGGTGAGGAACTGCATCCCCTGTGCAGTTTCTGCACACTGAGAAACATGCCTGGAACCTGAACATGAGGCTGCAAGGGCCACAGAGTCTCTTCTGCTTCTTGTGCAGTGTTGCTGAAACACTTAGTGACTGTGTTTCTCTCATAGCCCAAGCCACCTTCTCCACATCACCAAGCTGGAGCCTGGTGAGAGGGAGAGCCTGCCAAAACCTCCTGTTTGTTTCCTGGCATTTTCTGGGATGGGCCTTCCATTCATGCATTGACTTGTGTAGCTAAATGAGCAGAGGGTGTCCACAGGGATGGCACATCTTCATCTTTGGAGCAGGAAAAGTTTTTCTGTTGCTGCATAAGGGAAGCTGAAATTTTCAGACTGCTGAGAGACAGAGCTGCAGGTGGCTCCTGTGTGCCCAAGCAGGCATTTTCATCCCCATACATTAGTGCATGCACCTTAATATGTCTGTGTTGAATATGAGATTATAAATGTTTGTTTCCTTTCCTGAGGATTAACTGATGGATTTCATTTCTTTTCGTTCAATTACCATTGTTTTCAAGAACAGGACAAAAAACTTTGAAAGTTTTGTTCTATGGCAACCGGGCTGAAGTGACCCACAAGCACTGCAGAGATGCCTTTCATGTCCTAATCCTTGGAATTATTTAGTATAGCAAAGTCCCCCTTCCAGAAAGGCTGCCAAGCTGGTGTGAATCCTCAGAGAAGCAAATGTGCTTTTGCTGATGTAGTTCCCAACTAACTAGGTCAATCAATGAAATTGGCTGCCAAGGCAAGATCTGCGGGATGTTGGCAAAGCTGTGGCTGCATCAGAGTTTGGTTTTTTGTTGGTAAAGGAAAGTCATCTCTGGGTCTCTGCCAGGGCAGAAACTGCCACTGAAGAAGAGACGTTAAACAATGGCTTCTGGGAGGGCAGTTACAGATGGGAAAGAAGCAGGTGGAGCCTTGTGTTTCCTGTTTCTCCAGACTAAATTCCTGATAGCCACAGCAGGGACGCCACAGCTGCGGCAGCCCAAGCTCCTCTCGGCTTGGCTGCGTGACTTCCTGAGCTGCTGCCTGCAGAGAGACGAGGAGCGGCGCTGGTCTGCCAACGAGCTGCTGCAGGTAAAATGCCAAGGGGCTGAGGTGAAACAGTGTACAAGGGATGGGCTCCTCCTCCACCAAGGTCCGAGGCCTCAGATGAGCCCCCTTCCTCCTCACCTCCACTCATGGTGCTCTTCAAATGAAAATGCTGACGAGTGCTAGACTGGGCTGGGCTGGCAGGGCTCTGTAATGTCCTTTGGTCCAAGTGTCCTGCAATGAGCAGGGACATCTTTAGAGGGATCAGGTTGCTCAGAGCCCTTTCCCACCTGACCTGGAATGGTTCCGGGGATGGGGCACCTACCAGCTCTTGGGACAGCCTGTGCCAGGGTGGCACCCTGCTCTGAGTAAACAAGGTCTTCCTTAGACCTACTCTGATTAGATCCCCTTTGTGTTTGAAACTATTTGCCCACATTCTATTGTAACTGGCCCTGTTAAAAACGGTGTCCCCCACTGCGGTGGTGTGTTTTTATTTCATTTAATATTTGTTCAGTGTCTGTTCACCCCCCAACCCCTCAATCTCCTCCTCTCCCCAGCTGTCAATCTCCCCAAGCTCTTCCCTAACCCACTCCTCTCCAAGTTGTCAATCCTCCCTTTCCCTGCCCCTTTCCCCAGAACATTCCCTGTCATTCCTCTCAGCCTCCTCCCCTGCTTCCAGACCATTCCCTGTCTATTTAGTGAGGCTCAACACCCTATTGGTTACTTTGTGTTACTCCACTCCCCTGTTTCCCCTGATAGGTTTGTCATATGTTAGTCCTGCCTTAAACTCCTCCCCAGCCCTACCCTCAGTGGTTGTTGTTTCTACTCCGCTCCTCTTGAGTTCTGTATAAAACCTTTGTTCACCCTCTCCATAAGGTCTTGGGGCTCACTGAATAAATCCATCTTGTTCACCCCCAAGTCCCGTGTCACCTCCCTCTGTTCCCGCGCCACCGACTGGGACAGCAGAGCACCCCGGAGGGAGCGGCTGCCCGTTCTCTTCCCTCTCGCCGCCCAGCACGCCACCGCTCGGGGTATCGCGGCGAGGGGGGGCGCATGCCGCGCCGCGACACCCCACTTTCTTCAAAGCCACTCTGAAGTCTTGCAAAGTGGCAATAAAGTCTCCCTGAGTCCCGTTCTTCACAAAACTGAATACTTCCACCTCTCTCTGCAGAAGATAGGACAGGTGTTCTATTTTCTTATTCTTTCTGTTGCCCTGTTTTTTAATTTGGTGGTGTATTCTGTTTTACCTGACAGCAAAAGAATTGAAGTAGAGCATTGTAGGGAGACATGAAACGGTGGTGGAGGAAGCCACGGCTGCCAGTCCTGGCAGAGCACTCTGGAGAGATTTGGCTGTGGGCAGGAGGGGCTGTGAGGGACTCACTGTGAGCCTCTGAGGGGCCCTGGTTTGTGCCCCCCACCCCACCCTTAGAGGTTTCTGGCACACAAACAGGGAGAGCTGAGAGGGACTTGTCCCAGCCCCATCTGCTGCCTGGCACGCTCAGGCAGAGGGGAACTGGCCCAGACTGACTGCCAGGTTGTGTGGCAGAGAGGGAACTGCAGGACCCAGCGCCACTCGGCTGGCCCTGCTGGGAAGGAAGGTGCCATGCAGCACAGGAGGGGCAGGGCATGGAAAGGCAGACACTGCTCTGTGTGCCTGTGGAAATTAGCACAAGACAGGGACCTATGGGAGTCATTGGAGCTTCTTGAAAGGAAGAAACCCCAGGGACAGAAAGCACCATTTCTAGAGCACTGGCAGGGCAAAAACCCCAGCAAGATGGAGAAACCAGAATAAATGGATGAGTGGGATTCTGGGCCGGGTTTGCCTGTGATGGCAAGGTCCTGCACCTGACAATTGAGGAGCAGATGGTTGCATTGTTTTCCTTTCTGGGTCTTTCTAGGGACTAGAGGAATCCTGATGGAGTATGTGAGGCACTGAGCTTGGAAGGTCATGGTTCACTGTTCTTTGTTGTTTTTTTTTTCCCTTTGGACAGCATCCATTTGTAACATCAGCCAAGCCAGTGTCCATCCTGGCACCACTCATCACCGTCCTGAAGAGGATGCAGGAGAGAAGAATGTAACAACCAATTCAAGATGTAATCACCACAAGCAATTTTGAGGATTGGATGATTATAGGAGGAGGATTGTTGATAAGGTTTTATAGAATAGGATTTTAGAGGAGGATTGTAGAGCAGGATTGTTGGAGAGTTTTGTGGAATAGGACTGTAGATAGGATTGTTTAAGAGTTTTGTGGAATAGGATTGTAGAGGAGCATTGTGGAGTAGGATTGTTGAAGAGTTTTGTAGAATAGGATTGTAGAATATGATTGTGGCATAGGATTGTAGAGTAGGATTGTGGAAGAGTTTTGTAGAATAAGATTGTAAACAAGGATTTTCATTAAATAAAGTTTCTGAAAAATAAACTCACTTGGAAGACTGCCCTCTTTCTGACCCCTTCAGAAAACTCAACGTTTCCTTCTGAATTACCAGTTGTTTTTTATGGGTGTTAAATGGCACTTCTGGCTTTTTTTGTATGGTTTTTAAGTAGGGGAAGGCTCTTCTTCATTCATCCTTTCCAGACCACACTGTCTTGGGAAAATGGCCAACTAGGCAGCTTTTGGCCAGCTGTAGTATTTCTAGTTGAGGCAGAAAGGGCAATGGCAGTTGCAGGAAAAAGCAAAGGGCAAGTGGTGCAATCAAAACATCCTGTGCAGATGCAGGCCTTCAGCTGTGACTCCAGAGCATTTGGGTGCCTGCCACTTGGATTTGTATCGTGAAGGGCAATGTCTTTGGCTGGAGGAGAGCCTCGCTCAGCGGAGAAAGCAGAAAGATCAGAGAGGTGCTCTGAAAGGTCTCCTGCGGTGCAGAGCTGTCAGCGAGTGTGAGCTGAGAGCGGGCCCGGCCCTGCCCGGCGTGGAGCCGCAGCAGAGCCCTGGCAGAGCCCGGAGCAGCCTGAGCCTCGGCAGGGCCAGGCTGCAAGGAGGCCCTGGTAGCTGCAGGAGGCACAGCCCGGCCCTGCGTGCCTCTTGCTGGCAGCGGGCGCATCCTCCGCTCTCAGAGCCCAAGCGCAGCCGGCTGCTCCCGAGGGCAAGCGGAGCCCTGCTGGGCACAGCCCAGCCTGGAGGCATTGGCCCTCTGGAGTCTGCCCGAGGAGAGAAAGGCCAAGGGCAGCCGAGGCCCGCTGGCCTGGCTCAGCATTCCCACTCTTGTGCCGCTGCCCTGCGACTCCTGGCAAAGGTCAGCAGTGTGTGCAGCACCCTGGGCACCGGGGCAGGGAGCCGGGCTGCTCGGCAGGCTGGAGCACAGGGCAGCGTCCTTCGGGCACGGCACTTGTGCCAGGGGAGCCGAGGCCAGCGGGAGGCAGCGACAGCTTGTCAGCTCACGGCTGCAGGAGCCAGTGCCTCACACAGCTCTGGGAGGCAGCGCCTGCAATCCTGCAGCTCTGCACTGAGCCACAGCAAAGCTGGGAGCTGCAGAGTGCTCTGCAGAAATATTCAGGGCTGGCAGGCCAGCCTGCTTTGTGCTCTCTGGCACACAGCAAGCGCTGTGCCACACCGCAGCTCGGAGCTGCTGGGAGAGAGGTGTTAGAGATAAACTCTTAGGTACAATTAAATGGAGACAAAGTCATTAAAGCAAAAGAGAACCTTCTTCTTAGCAGAAGGCTCCTCTTGAAGCCAATAGCAGGTTTCTGAATATAACAGGAATTGGATTAAACCTAAAAGTCTGCCACTGCTATGACTGAAATACCAATTTGCATGTTTTCTTATTTCGGAATCAAAATACGACCATGGCTTTTAATGTTGGGTTTTTTGCAGCTAAGAGTTCAGATGCAATAATCACAGAACTCAGGTCATTTGAGATTACAGGAAGGTTAAAAACTATACATGGGAAGGTAATAACAGGAATTTCTATCTAATAACAAATGGATTGTCCTGCAGCCTTGAGGTCATATCCTTCTACCCTTCCCAAATGAAAACCTATTCACTGAAGACCCATCATCATCCCAAAACCATGTTTAAATTATTTGGACCTGTTTATTAGTCCATGTAAATTAGCACTTTCCCTTTTATTTTCACTGACAAACTCTGATTCAATGTCAAATTATCAATCTTTCAAGGAAAAAATATACCATGCAGAGTAAAACCCAGGGCAGAGGCTTCTATACATAGTGTTGCCAATCCCTGTGTGACAGCTCCTGCTAGCTTCCTACATCAGCCAGAAGGCAACTTCGCTGCAACACAGACTTTCTTTGTATTGGTGACATTTTCAAATCCAAAGACACTGCTTGTTTTCAAAGTCCTGAAAAGTGCATTCTAAAAAGTTCATGAAAGGAAACACAGAAGCACGGATTTGGTTTAGGAGAGAAGGTGTTTGTGCAGTTGGATAACAGCTTACATGTTGAAGTGTCGGGGGGGATTTCTATGTTTGCGCTCACCTTGTTTGAGACAATGAGCGCAGTGTCACCTGTGCATCCCTGGATATGCCTTGAAGGTGCAATGCTTAATTTGTAATCAAAGGGGAAATGTATCTAAATTTATTAGGATAACCAGTTACTTTGCAAATAGACTGATAGAGAAACTTAGCAATTTTTGCTGGAGAATGGTTGCAGGAGAGGGGTCATGGATCAATGGAACAGTTATTCATTGATACCACTGTTTAAGACCCTAGAATCAGAATCAGCCTGTGTCTGGCCTGGGAACAAAGCTTGGGAAACAGGCTCTGTGTCTAGGCCTGGGAAACTGTACAAGGTCTCTCTAGGCCTGGGAAATAGAGCAAGTTCGGAATGAGATAATAAGGACAGGCATAAGGACAGCCTCAAAGATATGCTCTGTCCTTGGAAGGCATGACTTAGCAATGAGAACTTGGCTTGGAGAACTTAGCTACATCTGTAACCACCCGTAGGAGAAGTAAAACAAAGACCTTTGTAAACTTGACCCATGAGAGCTGTTGCTGACTTTGCTTGTAGCAAACCCTATATAAACGGACAGGATTTTTGAATAAAAGAAGCTTGCTTATCAATCATACTGACTGTGCTTGTCTTCCCTGCGCCCGCGTAATCACCACTTGTCCATTCTTTTTACAGAACAATCTTCTAAACCTTTTTAACTTAATGTGACCATGATACATTCCTAACCTTCATATTGCAATATATTTTCTAATTACATGATTCTGTAAGCCCTTGTAGACCATGTGCAATTTCTACAAGAGGTTGTCATCAGCCTCTGGTGGTCGTTTTGGATGAAGGCTCAGAAGGCTTCCTCGGGCTTCAGCTGTTTTACCTCTGTTTCTGCACATGCTCTACAAGATTGTCTGCTCAAATAGGCACTGGTGAGTCTTTTGCAGTTAGCTTGTTCTGCTAAATTTGCTGATTTCTAGAAAGTGCTTCATTCCCATCCCTGGGTACAAAGTAACTACTTCTTTCTGCACAGCTTTTAGCATAGCTCAAGCATTATCTCATTGCCTCGGCACCTAAAAGAAGGTAGGGAGGAGGGGGCAAACCAGTGAGAGTGATGGGTCATTATCTTGTTAGCCAGGTATCAATTCTTAGATTAACTAAGGGCTATTCTTGTCCATAAAGTACGTGCGGGGATACCACAAGGACAGAGGCAACGCGTGGATTTGGAGCGCTGGGCTTGGCACCAAAGTCCTGCTCTTGAGAGGGGTGCAGGGACACAGGGAATGTCAGAAGACAATGAGAGACGGGGACATGAGGCCCTAATGGGCCAAGCATGATCCTGCACAGGATGGCAGCAAAGACACTTCCTCACCATGGCTCTGGCACTCCAGGGCACCCCAGAAAGGGCTGAGGAGTCCTATGTGTAACCAGGAGAGAAGACTGACATCACTGTGGGTCCCAGCATTCCCCAGTCCCTTGCTGGCCATTCAGTGCACACTGGGGATGCTGGACATGTGTGGGACATGGGGATGGGGTGCACAAAGTTAAAGGGGGACCCCAAAGTGGAAGGAGTGGAAGCCAAAATCGCTGGGTGGAGATGCCCAAAGAGGAGGTGTGGTATCCCAAAATGAACGGAGGACACCAGAAAATTGGGGCGATCCCCCAAAAGGACACACAAAGCTGTTCCCTCCCTCCATTACTTACCAACAAGAACTATCTACCAACTGTGATAATCACATCAGGACCATTTACTCCATAACCAGCTAAGAACAGGACTGAAGAGTAGTTTTGTAGAGTAGGATTGTAGAGTAGGATTATAGTTTAGGATTGAAAATAAAGCTTCTGAAACTTTAACTTGCCTGGAAGATTCCCTTTTTTTCAGCCTGTGAATACACTCAGCATTTCCTTCTGAGTTGTCAGCTGTCTCTTAAAGCTACAAAGTGACATTTCTTGGTGCCTTTGGTAAGGTTTAAAAGTGGGGATGGCTCTTCTTCATTCATGCCCTCCAGACTACACTGCCCTTGGCATATGGGCCACTGGTCCCACTTGGCACATCTGTGGCACTTCTAGATGCAGGCAGGAACCAAAGCAGAAGTGGTGCAGCCACAGACATCTCTGTGATGTCACTTCGGTCCTATGAGCTCCCACAGCTTTTTGTGATGTCACAATGACATCACTGTGATGTCACAGAGCTGCCTGCGATGTCACATGGACATCCCTATGATGTCATACTGACTTCTCTGTGATTTCACACAGCTGTCTCTGATGTCACACTGACCTCTTGGTGACGTCACACAGCTCTCTGTGATGTGACATGGACATCACTGTGATATCACACAACCTCCTGTTATGTCACACAGACATCTCTGTGATGTCACACAGCTCTCAGCACTGTCACATCCACATTTCTGTGATGTCAGGATGACATATCTGTGATGTCACACAGCTGTCTGTGATGTCACAGTGACATTTTTGATGTCACAATGACATCATTGTGATGTCACACAGCAGTCTGTGATGTAACCCTGACATCTCTGTGACATCACACAGCTCTCTGTGATGTCACACAGACATATCTGTGATGTTACACTGACATCAGAGTTATGTCAAACAGCTGTCTGTGATGTCACACTGACATTTCTGGGATGTCACACAGACATCTCTGTGATGTCACTTGGACTCCATGAGGTGTCACAAAGTCATCTCTGTGATGTCACACAGCTCTCTTTGATGTCAGAATGACATATCTCTGATGTCACACAGATTTTTGTGACATCACGATGACATCACTGTGATGTCACACGGCTGTATTTGATGTCACACAGACATCACTGTGATGTCATTTCCACCCCATGAGGCCACCCAGCTTTTTGTGGTGTCACATGGACATCTCTGTCATGTCACACAGCTGTCTGTGATGTCACACTGACATCTGTCTGATGTCACACAGATTTTTGTGATGTCACAATGACATCACTGTGGCATCACACTGCTGTCTGTGAGGTCACACAGACATCTCTGTGATGTCACGCTTACATTTCTCTGACGTCACACAGCTCTGTGATGTCACAATAACATCTCTGTGATATCACACAGCTGTCTTTGATGTCACCCTTACATCTCTGTGATGTCACACAGCTCTCTGTGATGTCACACAGACATGTCTGGGCTGTCACAATGACATCACTGTGATGTCACACAGCTCTCTGTGATGTCACACAGACATCTCTTTGAGGTCACACTGACATCTCTGTGATATCACACAGACATCTCTGCGATGTAACTTTGTCCCTATGAGGTCACACAACTTTTTGTGGTTTCACACTCACATCTCTGTTGTGGGAACTTAAAATGTCTCTCAGACATTTTTAGAGGTTCCAGGCCTTGGTCAGAAGCATTCTAGACCCCAGCAAGCAGCTGGAAACAGCTGTGATTTCGAGTTTGAGCCATGGAATGAATTACCAGCTCTGAAGGTGGAACGAGCAGTCACAAAGGGTTAGATAGTATAGTAAAAGAAGTTACAAAACAGAGGGGAAAATGTTTTAGTATTGTACAGGGGGGTTTTAGCACCTGTTCAGGGGGGTTTTTACTTTGTACATAGGGGTCAGAAGTTCTAAGATGGAGGAAAGTGGGCTGATCCTATTCTTCCTCCTTCTTCTTCCTTGCCTCCATGTTCTTGGTGATGTTGGCATTCACAGATTGGTTTAGAGTAGAAAAGCACTTGGTAATATTGGTAGTAGGTATTGGGGAATAATTGTAAACATGTTATATGTAATATATCTTATAAAAATAGCAGCAGCCCTGGGTGGGGGGGAGAGAAGAAGAAGACACTGGACAGTGAGGGTGTCAGGAGTGTGTGTGTCTCTGCCGGGGCCGCTGATCAAACAGCCGCAGCCCGCGAACACAATCTGTTAGATAACTCGCAATAAACTGCCTAGAGACCAAACAACAAGAGGCTGTGGAGTTTTTCTTTGGAAGCACGGGTTGGAGGAGAGACTTTACCACCACTCGAGACCCCAAACCAAACCCGGGCTTCTCACAGGGGATCAGAAAATTCTTTTGGGGTTTGGCTCATTCTGTCTTATTTTCTACATTACTCAGAATTCTCCCCATTTGGGTCTACTTCTGGATTAGGAGTCTCATCAGCTCCTCTGGACATCTTAGCCCTCAGTTTAGAGAAGCTGTAGACTGTATAGAGGAAGCTTACTAGATTAAATATGACGAAAGTGGTCTCTTTAACATTCAGGGAAAACTGACCATTTTCAAAAAGGGAAATAACAGATTCAGAGAAGAAGGAAAGGAAAGGCTGGAAAGCTTCATCCCTTGTTTCTCCTCTAATCAACTGGGTGTCATTTCTAATAAACCCCCAAAACATGCTATTGGAACTGGGACCTAGGGTAGGATGAAGAAACTATAAACCAAATATATCTTGGACAGACTTCAGTACTTTTGTTAACAATAGTGCAACTTCTTTATTGCTAAAGTTCAATACTAAATTCTGTAATCTTAGACTAACTAATCCTATGTTTTTAACAAATAATCATCTACTCAATCCTAACTTGAAGAATCCTAAAAACTTAATCTTCTTTTAAAATAAAACAGCCTGAGTTCATAGATGATTCCTTGCTGAAGCAGACGACTGGTGCCAGGACTCCACTTGCTGCTTGCCAAATTCAGATACTCATTGCTAAATGTGGGACAGCTTTTTGTGGAGGTACTGGCATCTGCTCTTCATCTCAGAGTAGCTGGGGCTACCCTAGGAAGAAGAAATTAAAAAAAAAAAAAAAAGATTCAGGCATGTCAGCATTTCTGCAGAGTTTAGAATTTCCTGACCTTTTCTTTAAAATAGCCTTGAGGCAGACTCAGAGGTTACCAAGCCAAGCCAGTCTGGTTTTATTCATGTAAAGCAGTAAAAGTACTCTCAGACTGACTTTGGAGTCTTCTGGGAAGTTTGCAAACTGAGGCTGTTCTTTTACAACAAACTCTAGACAAGTCTGAAACCACAATAACAACCCAAAGCCCAGCAGTGGCTAAAGAGGGCAAAACTCATTCATGCTTAAAGCCACTGAAGGGACTCAAACCTTCTCCATCAAATCAACAGGTGTGAGGTTTATCAAGCTCATGATACAAATCCACGATGAAGTGGCAATGAGAATAATACTGTCACACCAAAGCTTCTGCTCTTCTGGGCCTGAAGATCTGGTTCTCTTTGGAATGACAAAAACTCATTCCACATGGGAATGAACACTTCAAACCATCTTGAGATAAATATTTACAAGCAATAAATCTTTACCAAGTTAAAATTCAGTACAGGGAGAGACAACAACAAATGCCAGGGATGCATCCCAGGCCAGATGCACCTGACTGGTGTGCAGGACAAGTTAGAAGAGAAAAACTACAGTTGCCTTTCAACATTTTGAGAGGTTCCTGAGAAGCAGTAGCTTGGACTACTGGCCTCTGCCCAGTGACATTAGCTAGCAAGAGCCCTAGCACGGGCCTCACTGCACTGCTCCCCTGCAGGGCCAGGCTTGCCCTCAGCCTTCCACAGAGCATCCCTGGCTGCATCCAGTGCGAGCCAGGGCCCTGCCTGCTCCAAAGGCCACAGCTGCCCCACAGCCCCAGAGCTGCAGGGGCCTGACTGCCCTTGCCAACATCACTGCTCTGAGACAAGCTGGGCGCAATTTCCAGTGTTTTATACCACACACACACACACACACACAGACAGTACTCCCTCCCCTCCTGCACTGCAAATGCAATGAGGGGATGCAGCACCACTGCTGCAGCTGAGCCTGTGCAACTGCACTGCAGGAAGGGAGGGCCTATGCGGGCCTAACCCACCTCGGTGTTCATCTCAGCTTTTCTCCCTGCCTGGCCCATCTCCTCCTTTAGCTTTCTATCCCTCTAGTTCACATTTACTATTAAATAATGTCTGTACTAGTGACTCTGGAATAGAGTCTTTCTTGCACCTTAATTCATGCAGAGGCTTCCCTTAATCATCAAATCTTTACTCCATCATTATCCACACTGGAGTTAGGAAAAGCTGTACACTGATACCTTCATTGAGATCCAAGGGACACTACTGCTTCAGCCTCCCGAATTCTTTTCACATCTTTTTTCACATGGTAGTCTTCAGCACATGATTGCTGTCATTGTAGAACTCAGAAATTTGTGTCTTTCTTAAACCCAAAAGGTGCAGGGGAAATGGAGCCGACATTTGGAGACAGGTAGGAAGTAGAATGGGATGTCAAAGCCAGCAGCCAGGAAGAAGAGCGGCCACCAGGTGCTGGCTGGAGGTAACTGAGCTACTGCTCAATCCTCTGCTTCTTGCTCATCACAGGTCTGGTCAAGACAGAACCCTGTTTCTACAACAATAACAAAACATTTCATTACTCTCTGACCCAGATCAGGTTTTGCTCCATTCTAAAAAAGCAGGATTTGTGAACTAGCAATGGTTGAAAACACATGTTTTTTTTTAAAAAAATAGCAGTCCAGTAATGGAAGACCTCCAGGTAAATATCTGCTCTATTGCATTCCTAGTTTCTCATCTTAGGAAATAGCAAGTCCTTCTCCAGGTCTACTGTTAAAAGGCTTTGGGAGGTAGCTCCCACTCCCTTCAGCATCTCCAGCAAAGCCTCCCCCAAAGGGGATGTCCTGTAAGTTTTATCTAGGTCCCAATTTCTGCTTGTACACACCAGGAAAATACTCAGCTTTTGCTGTCAAACTCCCACATGACTTACTGAAGAGGCACCTGGCTGTTTTAGAGTTTTATGTGTTAAAAATGAGATTAGTGCTTCGCTATAAGAATACAGGAGTGCAGGGTGTGATGGCTGGTTGTGAATTCTCATCGGGATGAACAAAGACAGCAGCCACATGTCAGGAAGCTCTTGTGCTTTTAGGTACAGTAGTCTAAGGTCCAGCGGGCTACCTGCTGTGCAGACTCAAAAGCTGTTGGCGGACAAAACCCTTAAATTTGCACAAGAGAGTTTCACAAGTGCTTCCCAATAAGCCCTCAGTGCTGCTCAGTGCCCTTCAATCATCTCTCAGCTCCTCCCAAGGACCTTCTCAAAGCTGCTGACTCACAAGCCACAGCACATGGCCACAAGCTCCTCACACCCACTGCAAACTTCTGAACTGAGCATGGAGTAGAACAGGACAGCCGTGTGTGCCCAGGCAGAGTGAGGGAGGAGTGAAACAGAGACAGAGGAGGGACTGAGGGAATATCACCATTCTGTAGATCCTGTGTTGGTGCAGCCACGTGGATAGTGCAGAGCTGGAGTCAGCAATGAGGGTGACAGAGAGACAGAGGGACAAGAGGGCAAGAGGGCCCCATCTGCCTGGCCCTGGGGCAGCCTCTTATGTACAGGAGATTTTTCCTGCAGAGCCAGCCTTTTGAGGCCTCCTCCAGGGAATGAGTTGAGGTGGGGACTGAGCTCAAGTCTTCAGGCAGAGGAGAAATTTGGCTCAGGACAGTGCTGCTCCACCCCTGCAGGATCCTCTCTTCTCACCACAGCCTTTCTGTCACAGCACTTGGAATGTCTAAGGCAAAACATGCTTAGGCCTGCTCCTGCACATTCACATCACAGCTTTTATACCACCAGCAAGTCTGCTGAAACTTTACACAGCGTACAGAATATTAAAAATGCACAAAATACCTGAGCAGGTCTTGCTGGAGCGTTTCTCTCTGAAGGCCCTGGAGATGTTGCTTGGCTGCTGCTGGTGGGGCTCTGAGATGGAGCTGTTTTTCTGTAAGGATCGTCCAATATTTCAAGTTACAAGGCCTAAATATCAACTGTCATAGTCCTTTCCTTGCAGAGCTTCAGTGCCAGGACTCAAGGAAACAGCATGAAGCTGAGTTGAAGGAGCTTTAGGCAGGATATCAGGAAAACATGCGTGCCCCAGAGGGTGCTTGAGCACTGCAGCAGGCTCCCCAGGCCAGTGGTCACTCCAGCAAGGCTTCAGGAAGTGTTTGGACAGCACTCTTGGGCACCTGGTGTGATTCTGTGCAGGGCTAGGATCCTGGCAGGTCCCTGCTACCTCAGCATATTCTAAGAACCTAGGCTTCATTTCCCAGGGCTAATTGAATTCTAATTTAAAGTAGAGCAACATGTAAAGCTTGGACCTATATCAAGGAGGTTTCCTAACATATTTTACCCAAGTTCAATTTGATGGTATAATTCATTCTCTCTCTTTTGCCACTAGCTTGGGGCCTATAAGGAGTATGAAGATCCCAAGCTATTCCCAAGGCTTTCCTAACTTCTTGTACCCCTTCTGCAATAAAGTGGGAACCTCTATCTGATGACATTCCTAAAGGCACCTCAAATCTAAGTATTATTTTATTCAACAATATTTTAACCACTTCCCTAGACTGATTGGTGTGACAAGGGAAGTCTTCTGGCCACACAGAAAAGGTACCCACCATAACTAGGAGAGATTTAGACCCCTATTTTCTGGGAAATTCTGTAAAATCCATCTGCCACTATTCACTTGGAACATCCCCAGATTTTATGGCTCTCAGCACTACATTGTAAGCTGTGTTAGGGTTGTCTCTTTTACAAACTATACATTTTTGGAGTCTTGATTGTACAATCTGAGCCATTTCAGACCCAAATATAGATCTTTCCAATGTTTCAAAAGTTTTTCAGTACTCCAATTAATGGCTTTGTGTTTGCAATCCACTTTTTCATGTAAGAGTGATTCTGGGACTACTCTTTGCCCAGCTGGGATAACTGCCCAGCCTTATGGTAATAATAACACTAAAAGGAGAGTGTACAAGAGGTGAACAAGTCACACATGATTGTTCACCATACAGAACTTGGCACACCCCATGACTAATGGCACACCGGCGGAGGAAGAACAAACCCCTTCCACTTCCCCCTGCCACGTGGCAGGTGATATCCAATTACCCCAAGGTTCTGGCCATACTCCTCCTGGCTGGTGAAAAATTTACCCCCGTTCTGGCTGGATCCAGGACATGGGATCTGCCCTGCGGGTCCTGGCTCTTCTTCTGGGTGAGAGACCTCCATGGCATCTGCCCGGCAAAAGGGACTTCAGGACAACCTACTACTTATTGACATTCCCCCAGTGCCCCTGTCCCAGCAACCTTTTTGCCTCTAGAAAACTTTGAACAGAAGTAGTACTTAGGTACAGTTGGTACAGTTCTGCACATTCTGAACTGGCAGGAAGGTGACCCACATGTCACTCTAGGCACATGTGCAGCACGGACAAAGAAAGTTTTTGAGGGGCCTGGGTCTCAAGGTCTTTTGTTCCAGGACTACCACCTGTTACTTTCAGATTCTGCTCAGGGATAACCAGTGATGTCCTTTTTGTTCTACATGAGACATAACCATGTGTGGCACATAAACTGTCACATTTTTTCCCATTTATTTTCAAGTATATTCTATCAATCAGGACCATGGTGGCTCCTGCTCTGAGGTGCAGTGGCCATCCCTCTATACATAGGTTAGCTGTCTTTTGAGAAATAGGCTCAAAATACCACAGGGTTACTTCCTTTATTCCCATTCTTTGAGCTAAAGATGGAATTACTGTGCAAGGCAAAAATACTCATGTATGAACAGTGCAAAGGGGTCAGTCACATCTGGTAACTCCAGAGCAGGAGTTGTCATCTATAACCTTTAAAATATATAGAAAGGTTGTTGGACATTCTGGAGTCCAGTGTAACACCTCCATGGAATCCTTTCATGACTCATACACAGGCCTTTCCAATAGTTCATAACTGAGGATCCATAATCAACACCATCCAGTCATTCCCAGAAAGGGACACAGATGTGGCCTCTGGTGTTTGACAAATTGCTTCCTCCCTTTCTTTCCCCAGACTGCACTGTCCTTGTGAGTGAGGCAGCCAGGAGATGAGACATGGGGAGATCTAGACATGGTCTTGAAAAAAAATACAAGATGTCATTGAAAATGTGCTTTGGATGGTAATATTCAACACATTCTTAACTACATGCTCTTATTATCTCTCCTGGTAATGACTGGACATCGTTTTTTTGGTGCCAGCTGACTTAAATCAGGAATAATCTTGGGTAGGGGGAAAATGACAATAAAACCATCATAAACTGAGTATAAAATGTTATCCACATGTGTCAGTAACTTCAATGGCCAGCTGCAGTCAGCATAATTATCAACCTGTAACTGTGCTCAGGGCCAGCATGAGCCTTTCCATGTCAGCTCCTCCTGCACAGCACATGGGGGCCTGGGCATGCTGCTGACTTGTTTCCTTTTAGGAGACTGGGATGAGGAAAGGTCAGGTTTTGTCAAAGAGATAATATTTGAGTGACTGTGTATGTGCTGGAAGCCTCACAGACTGATTGGTCCATGACAGGATTGCCCAGTGCTGGGGGGGCTGCACCTTGCTGCCCTGGATAGGGGTGTTAAGCTGCTCTTTTGCCTCAGAGAGAGCCAAGTGCAGCACTTTTGTGCAGAAACACTTCATTAGCCCTGGTTTGCAAAGCTACTGCAGCAACTGGTGTGGCCAGAGCACCCCTTTCTGCACTTGGAAATGAGCTGAGTCAGTCATGGGATAAGATAGGGCATTCCCCATGTGTGCCCATTGTGAACTCCCTGTGCCCCAGCTGTGTGGCGTCCCGCTCCTCAGTGACATCCCACCCAGCCTGGAACATGGAACTCCCCGTTTCCAAGGACACGTGGCCATTGTCACCAGCACACAGCAGGACCGGTTAGACCCCTCAGCAGCAGCGTTGAGAGCAGAGGTGTCAGAGCAAGAGCGAGTGTTGTTCCAGCTTGGTTGGTTCTAGCGTACGTTGTTCAAGAGGCCGATCCACACACTGAGTGGCGGTAATTATTTACAGTTCTGTGCAGAAATGGGGGGGCTCAGGGACAAAATCACACACATTTTCCTAACAAATATTTTGCATTTTGCAGATTTCTCAGCAGGCTCAGTGGCTGTGTGGGAGCCAGAGCACCCGAGGCAGAGCGGGATGGCGGAGCCGTGGGCCTGGGCACAATCCAGAGCGTTCTGCACTGCGTCCCACAGGGCCCCCGACAGCACTGCCGTGCCCGTCAGGGTGACCCAGAGGCCCCAGGACCAAGAGGTGAGGGGCAGGTGTCGGGCGCTGCGGGCTGCCAGCGGGTGGGGGCTTGGCCATGGTGTTGGTGTCGGGTGCTGCTGACCCCGCGGGACCTGTTGGGCAGGGCTGGGGCCCCACTGGTGCTCCAAGGGCTCCTTTGAGGCAGCGGCCCGGGTGGAAGCAACTCACAGGGATCACACGGAAGAGGTGCCAGTGGAATGGGAAGTTCTCTGAGGGATGTGTTTCTCAGGGATGACACTGAGGAGGTGCCAGGCAAAGTCAGATGTTCTCCACGCTGGGACACTCAGGAAATTCATGCTCTGGGCATGGCTCTTGGTCAAAATGCATGGATTTCTCATTGTTCCTTGTTTGCACTGTACTCACAGAACATGGCAGGAGAAAGGAAACTCTCTAACAATATTTTTTAGATTTAGGAGTAGCCATTTCTTTATTCTCAGCTGTGATGCATAGTGGAGAACTCCAGCCACATGCACACCATTTTCAAAGCTTTTCCAAACAAAGAAATTTTAGCATTTTTAGCTAACAAAAAAATTAATCTTCATTGGTTCTAAATTACATATTTTCTTCAATTAAGTAATATTCTACTGTCTATTCGGTATTGATGTCTCCCTTCTCATGAAAATTAATGTGCATCTTTCAGTCCATTTATCATAGCTTTTTAGATTTTATCTCAGACAATTCTGCCTACAGAATGAAGCAGTTGGATGGCAGTACTTGTTTTTGTTAAAAATGTACTTAGACTGATGAACATTTTAGTGAGTTTTAACCTCCAGCAGAATGCGATACATTATGCCCTAAATTATGAGATCAGCCAAGCAACCCAAATTCTGTTCTATATGATCAACCAAGGATAAACTGCTTCCATTTCACAGCTGCAAAGAATTGTATCTAGAGCTGAGGACGAGAGAAAGGGTTTTCATGCCTGTTGAGAGTAGACAATCACCTTATGCAGATGAAATTCTTCTTGGAGGTGACGCCAAGATGTGCTTCCTTAGTACCAAATAAATCCCAGCACCAGGTTGCATCCAAAATTCTTATATTTTTGTGAACCATTCTCACCTGCATTCTTAGCTGAACACTGGTTAGTTCAATTGTACTCAGGCACTTGATTTCAAGGGAAGCCTGTGTCTATAAATTCCGGCAACTGGGAAAGGATGACTTGCTACTTGAATGCTTGGCTGCATTAGAGGCTAAGTGAGGGTTGCTCTCTCAGGGCAGTTTTGTAGCCGGTTGCTTGCAGAGGGAGAACTGTGTCAAAGCAGCCCTTTCTAGTGATGTGACAGCAAACCTTCACAAATAGAGCTCTTGTTTAAAACAAGAGGCCTAGTTAATCAGCAGTGATGGAGAGTAGGCTGAAGTTTTTACAGAAAATATCTTTTTCCTTTTAGCCAAATGCCAGTGAGGCATCGCAAAATGGAAGTGGACAGAATGTCAAATTGTATAACCCACTTGGAGGTATGGTTGCCTTTCACATTTTGCTCAATGTTTGTAAGATTTTCAACTTGGTAATTCATTTTTGCAGCATATTCCTGGGACAGGGGGATCTCTTGTGTTCCAAGATCTCAACTGGAGGTGGTATGGCCTCAGATCAACCTTGCAGTCTCTTGTCACTGCATTTAGCCACTAGTTTGTTTTCCCCTGAGAAAGCGTGCCAGTCCTTCCCTGTTCACATACTGGTTGATGTGATGCAATTTGGAGCATTGAGGTCAAGGTTTGGACTACCTCATGCACCTAAGTTCACTGCCTTGGTAGCTAAGGTTTTGATTCTGGAGTATCTAGGCACTGTCATTATTCTTTAAATTTAATTGGGAAATGGGAAGAAAACCTATGCATTTTTGAGGAAGTTGCATAGAGCATTTAATAAAGCCAGCATGGGAAACTTTGCTTGATTTAATTTTTTGTCTTGGTTGTTAATAAGTGAGTGTTGCCACAACGCTGCATTGGATTCTTTTCAAGGGAATTGAAAGGAAGATATTGATGTCATCTTCCCCACAAATCCCATCATTTCCCACAAAGCACCACGTGCTTAGGTGATGTCATTTCTTATTAATCTGTTCTCAATGCTGTTTCCCCAAGGAGCCTGGTTCCAGGCAGACTCAAGGTGCATATTCCCCTTCCAGGCATTCAGTGGTGCTGCCTGCAGCAGTGAACTGAGCCAAGTACAGCCAGCTGCCCTGAGAAAATCAGGCTCTCACCTGGCTGTGGCTGCAGCCACCTGCCTGCAGGGACGTCCCTGCCACTGCAAGTGCAGCTCTTGCTCTGCCTTAGCCTAGTGCAGAGCATTTTAAACTAGTGTCAGGGTGGCTTTTTGGAGAGACAAAACAAAACTTCACATTTCTCACTGGGAACGTTCTGTTTCACATGTGATTCTTGGTGGTGGTCTACATAGATCTTAAGGGAATATTTAACATTCAGTAACTGGGGTGTGAGGACTGGCAGCAGGGAGACAATTGTGGAACTTGGTGCTGCTTTGGCTTTAGGCTGGCACAGAGAAACTCAGGTGAGACAGGTCTGGTTGCTGGTAGGGTACAGGGTGCCTTTGCAACATACTCCATGCAGTACCAGTTAGGGACTGGGCCTTGTCACAGAATCAGAGAATCAGAATCAGAGTTGGATGAAAGTGCAGCTCTGTCCCCAAGAATCCCACCAGGTGCCTGTGGAACTTGTCCAAATGTTTTCTGAGCTCTGGTGGACTTGGTACCATACGCAGTCTTGTGGGGAGCCTGTCCCAATTCCTGACCACCCTCTGGGTGAAGAACTCTTACCTAATTTTCATCTTAATGCTTGCTTATGGTTTCAGGTAATTTTCTTTAGAAGTCATTCAGGGGTATGGTTTTAGGAGGTGTTTTGTTTGAATGCTGTGGGAAGTTTCTTTATCCACATTGGATTGAACTCAAAACATTAGTAGTGTCTTCCCTTGACAACTGGCATGTTTACAGTGTTCTAAATAATTAAAGTGTGTGATGTTTGTGCAATTAGGTTTGCGGACAAATATCAGAGAGGCATGGTCCAAGGAACAGGAAGTGGAGAAAGGCATTAAGAATTTGATGTACATTGCAAGACTGAAGGAGCGTGTAAAGAAAGGTCAGTCTGTGTGTGTGTGATGGAAGACACAAATCTCCCGGATTTCTCACCAATACGCATGAAGTCTCCCTCAGCCACTAAGCACAAATTCCTGGTTTCAAAACAGTGCTTGCTGTGTCATATCCCCTTCCTTGACCTGCTGGCCACACTTCACCTGATGCAGCCCAGGACACGGTTGCCTTTCTGGGCTGCCAGCACACGTTGCTGCCTCCTGTCCAGCCTCTCATCCACCAGCACCCCCAAGTCCTCTCCACCTTCATCCCAGGCTCCCCATCCCATCCCAGCACCCATGCCCAGCTGGGATAGGCCATGTCCCAACTCCAAAGATGCAGCACTTTGCACTTGGCCTTGTTAAGTTCCCAGGGCCCTACTTGCCAAGGTTCTCCATGTCCCTCTGGATGGCACCCCATGCCTCTGGTGTTGTCAAACTTGCCAAAGGTGCATTTAATCCCACTGGCCATATAACTCTTGACATAGCTCAGTGCTTGAGCTTACAAACTGCAGAAATCATATGAAAACCACTGTGCATATAAAGAGTTTTTCATAAATACCTCCCTTCCAGTATCACTCCTTTACATGGTCTTTTTAATGACTGTTTCTTCCCAATGCTTTACTATCTTGATTTGTAATGATCTATAAATTCTGAACAAAGAGCGTTTCAACAGTGTCGGTACATCCTTTTGAATCAACTGCCTTGCTTCCTCCCGCTCCCCATTTGACAATTCGTTTTCTGTTTTTTCTTTACTGAAGTGAAAATACCAGAGCTCAGGAGAGCACCACACAGCTCTCCAGATCTTGTGCCTGAGAGGAAGAGAACGATGCCCATGAACCCTGCAAAATACATCCGGAGTCTTTTCAGTACTGTTTCTCAGCGACCCATCAGAGACAGGGTGGTTCATTTACTGGCTCTGAAGAATTACAAGAAGTCAGAGCTACTTGCCTGCTTAGACAGAGAGGGAGTTGTGGAAAAGGACAAGAAATCCCTTGAAAAGATCCTTCAGGAGGTGAGATCCTGGAGCTGCTGCCAGAAATGCTAACTCTTAGCAGCCTTACTTTAGGGTTTCAATTAGAAACCAATGACAGGCTTAGGAAATGCTCCTTGTTTACATTTTCCCATCAACTTTACCCAGTTTCCACCCAACTGCAAGTCCATGTGACAAAAAGAAAGAAATCTCCAAAACTTTGGAGGCCTTGTTGTTGTTTTTCTAGAATAGCTGGCAATGATAAATTCTTTGTAATGTTGTTGCTTCTCATGCCTTATTTTAATCCTCCCTCTTTCCCTTGCACTGTTAAATTGCTTCATAAAGTAACTTCACAGGGTGAAACTCTCAGCTAGGCAAAACACTTAGCTGAGGTCCTTAAAATACCTGGGGCAAGTTTCAGAGGAGAGAATCTTGGTAGCTGTATAGAGCAGTATATCATTTGAACGGATTTGGTGGTCTCTCAATGGTATTTCCTTCTACTTGGATCTGTGGGGATTGCCTTCCAGGGAAGGGTGTTCCAGGCAAATCCTACATGATAAAGGTGGTGGCCTAACTTTGAGCACAGAGTTTCTTTGCTGTTGTGTGGATTGAGTCTTCAGCTTCCTTGGCACCTGTTATTTCTCATAATATTCCATTTGTCATTTTAGTGCCTCTGGTATTTCTTTATTACAGCCATTCATATATGATTCACTTGGACTGAAGGATGCACTGGCTGTTTCCTTCCTTTTTCAATATTCCCCTTATTCAATATTCTCAATGTAGGCTGTTGCTGAATTATGCAAGCATTAACATATCAAGTAGCAATATTTCCTTTTTAGCTATGAAAAAAGTGATGATAAGATTTCAAAGCTCAGCTCCTTAGAGGGTAAGAGATGAAAAAAATTCTCCTTTCTGTTTAGTTTTGTTCATGTTGAAGGAGATTTTGAAGGAGTAGTTTCTTGTTTGCAGTGTGAACTGCCTGAAGATACTGGTTTGCATTCCGAAAGGGCTGTGTGAACAGCACTACATCCTGAAAAGCTGTTATTGACGTTTTTCTTAGCTTCACAGGGAGGTGGTGTTGTTTTTTCCTATACATGAAAAACCAGTAGGGAGAACTTGCTGAGCTCTTATACTCACAGTCTTCCTTCTCTTCCAACACAGCCTGAGTTCTGCTTTTAAAAGTGAATTCCCGATTCTGGATATCTTTGTTACTGTTAAGCTGTTGAAATGTAGCCCTAGGGTAGGTTATCTCCTATAAGCGTTCCATAGGAAGCTGTAGTTTCCTCTGAGCAGACACTTGAGGAAGAAAAGCAGTTCTGTTTGCAGAGACAAATGCCAACATCCTGTGGTGCTTCATGGGATGATGAAATCCTGCCCCTTACAGGTCCAGGCTGTGTTCTGCCATGGCAATGTAGCTGGGGGAAACAAGAGGGCAGCAGGTGTCCTCCTGAGGGTGGAAAAATATGGACTTGCTCATGGAGATGGTGTTCTTCAGGACCTACTCAAAAAAAGAAAATGAAAACAGAAAGGAAAAACCTGGTCTCTCCATGTATTTCAAATGGTGAAGACTGAGAGTTCTGGCATAGTGTACCTTGGTTCCCAAAGCTGTGTAAAAACCAAAAAACCTGGATCCCTGGTGCAGGGAGAGGTTTTCATAGCATCCATTTCCTCCATGCTTGCAGCAGTTTGGCATTTATTACATCCAAATTTCTACAGCCCAAATGGACCACACGTGTTTAATATTGTTGCTTCTTACATGACAGCTGCTTTGTTCTTTGCATCAAACAAAAATCCTGGAAAACTGGTGCATGATTTTCTTTTCAGCTTTGCTTTAGCTTTGTACTACCAGTTTTACATCTGTAGTCTGCCTTCAGGTGTAATGAATATTGATGTTTTAAATGTCTGCCGGTAGGTAGCCAACCTGGATGCAAATGAGAATTCTTTCAGTCTGAAGGAACGTTTCTTCAAAGACATTCAGGTTGATTGGCCTGGCTACAATGAAGGAGATAGAAAGACATTGGAGGTGACTCTTTTTCAGTAAGTTCAGTCAGGACAACAACCATTTCAAAAAAACCCTCTGGGAAATGAAGGTCTGTTTTCGCTGTGAGGTAAAAATGATGACTCTTATTTTTGCCTTGTAACCTGAAATGTTGGACCATCCTTACAGAAAAACAGCTCCAGCTCCAAATGTCACCAGCACCAGCCAGTCACTGTCTCTGGGACCTTCTGAAAGAAATACTCCACCTAGAACTGTTCAGGTATTTTGTGAAGTTTTAAGCATTCTCTAACATATATGATGTTTTCTCCCGCTTGCTCTTGGTGTCCAAGCAGTAGTGCTGTCTCTATAGTATATAAACTTGCAAGTGTATACTTCTACTGGGATTCCTGTATACTTTTCCTGATGGTTACAATGTCAAAGCCTGCAACAAGCTGCACACACATGACTTGTTTGTCACAAGTGGGTGGGAAACTCTGCTAAGGACAAGATGTGGACATATTTTTTGGTACCTAGCTGTGTCTGTGGAGGGTTCTTGATGATACGGCAGCTCTAGTACCTAAATCATGCACAGTAATGCCAGTGCTACTGTTTGAAGAGAAATCTTATTGAAGTCTATGATAAGGACATATTCCAGTACTGAGGCATTTGTAGGAAACTTGTTTTTCTGTCCTAAGCAGCATTTAGGCTCCCATTTTGGTTCAGGCTATCCCATGTGTGAGGAGGGGACTCTGAATCATCAGGGAATACCTTGGACTTGTCAGGCTTAAAATCAATACAAGAGGGCAAGGAAAAAATTCAGAATCTTGGAAAACACTGCATGAAAGGTATATTTTCTATACCTTAAAGAATTGTCTTTAAACAGCTCTGGTTTTCCCTAGCTCTTTTCCCAGCCAGAGCAGGAAATGCTGCAGGGCCCAGCATCCTCTTATGTCCTACCTCCATGCCTACAGAATTTCTGTCAACAGGCGGGCACAGAGCTGTGTCTGGCAATGCTGCTCTGAGCTGCTGCTGTGCACAGGTGGGAGCAGCGTGTGCTCGGTAGGGAAGAGGCTGTGATCCAGGGTTTCCTCTGGAGAACAGCAGGAATGGGACCTGCAGTCAGACTGGGGCTTCTCTCTGTTGTTATCATCTCTGCACTGAACACGCTGTGATCAGCACGGTACTGGCGGTTTCTTGGGGTTGCTTTGTGAATTATGTGGGTGTGTGACAGCAGGAGTTGAGTGTGTTCCTGGGGTGTCTAAGCAGAAATAGGGAACGAGATTGATAGAGGTGCTGAAGGGAATGTCTCTCTCCCAAAGCCATTTAGCTACAGAGTTGGAGGATGACTTGCTGAATACTCAGGTGAGAAAGTAGGAATGAAATAGAGAACATATTTAGCTGCAGCACCTCCTTGTATGACAGGCCATTTTAGGTAAGAAAGGTGTGTGTTCAACCATGGCCAGGTCAGAAATGCTGCTTTTTCAGAGCAAAACTAATTGGGATCATCTTTGCAGAAACGGCCTCTGGCTTCTGCCTTTATCAATCCTGTGAGGACCAAGAGGCAGAGGATTGACCAAGAGCCCTGTGATATTGAGCCAACAGCTGGTGGCCGCTGTCCTTCTTCCTTGGACCTGCCTTCCACATCCTGCTCAACTTTGAACCTCTCTCCAAGTTTCAGCTCCATTTCCACCTCCACGCATGAGCTACAAGAGAAAGATAAATTTCGGACTCCATCTGGAATCCCAGTGCCTGTCAGGGTGCAGGGGAAGATTTCTAGCTCCAAAGGTGAGAAAACAGAGTTAGACAGGGTGGAAAAATCCCATCCTTTGATTTTGATAAAATGCTTGCCATGAGCAAAGCCAAAGAGATGAGCAGAGAGTGCAGGAGCCAAGAACAAAAGGAGCCACACGATCCCAGCATGAAGGGTATTAAACTGATGGACCACTTTTAGATATGCTTCCATTACATTTTTTACTGGATATCTGTATGTTTTTTTAGTCATATTTAGCCTCCCATCTACCAGCACTTCCAAGTCCTCCCCACCTTCATCTCCAAGCCTCTCTTGGTGTCAGGGAAAGTCCCAAACCCAAAGATGCAGCACTTTGCACTTGGCTTTGTTGAATCTGATGAGGTTCCAAAGGCCCCACTTCCTGGTCCTTCCAGATGGCATCCCATGCCTCTGGTTTTGGCAAACTTGCTGAGGTTGCACTTAATCCCACTGTCCATGTCATTCTAGACATAGCTCAATGCTTGAGCTTACGAACAGGGGAAATCACATAAAAGCTTCATGCATAAAAAATTTTTCATAAAAACTTCCCATTCAGTATCACTCCTTTACCAGCTTTTAATGACTGTTTCTGTTTAATGCTTCACTGTTTAGATTCTTGGAGGTCTGTAAATACTGAACAGAGGCTCAAAAGTCTTGGTACATCCTTTTGAATCAACTTCCTTTCCTCCTCCAAACCTCCAATTTGAACTATTTGTTTCTGGTTTTCCCTCACTTTAGGAGAAAAAGCAGAGGTCAGAGGAGCTCAACAAAGCAATTCAGGTCCTGTGCCTGAGAAGAGGAGGATGATGACTGTGAGACTTGCAGACATTGACTGGAGCGGTTGCGCTGCTGTTTACGGCCGGCCCTACAGGGACAGGGTGATTCATTTACTTGCTCTGAGGGATTACAAGGAGCCAGAGTTACTTGCTCGGCTGCAGAGAGATGGAGTCAGGCAAAAGGACAAGGATTCCCTTGGAAAAATCCTTCAGGAGGTGAGATCGTGAAACTTGTGCCAGTGCTTCTTCCATCATGCTATTCTACTATTCATAATTTACTACTTCCTCACCGGTTGAAATTAGAGACTTTGCCAATAGTCCTTCGAGTTAAGTTCCACTGGGATTTCTTTCTCATAGGCTTTCATAAAATGCACACCCATTGAAAGATGCAGGAGATCTTTCCTTCCTTCCTTTTTAAATATTCCCCATCTGCATAATATATCAAATAGGAATATTTCCTCTTTAGCTAGGAAAAAGCATTTTGGAACTTAGTCAAAGGACTCAAATTCAACATGGACACACTTTTAGTTGATCCTACAGTGACTTTAAGGAACTGATTCCCTGAAGCTGTGACGTTTGTTGCTGTGTTTGCCCAGGGCAGTGGCAGGGATTTTTCACCCTGAGGACATTCACAATACCATGAGAGCCATGTTTTGCCATCCCAACTGAAGTAGCCCTTTTAGATTTCTGTAGTTTGCACATAGATGTAATGAACATTTCTTTTCTGAAATGTGTGCCTGTAGGTTGCTGAGCTGAATGCAAAGGATAATTCCTTCAGTCTGAAGGAGCATCTGTTTCAAACCCTTCAGACTGATTGGCCTGGCTACAGTAAAAACGATAGAGCGAAGTTGAAGTTAATACTTTCTAGGTAAGTTCAGTCTATTGGGGAAGGAAAAGAGCCTTTTTAGAAGAAAGCCCTGGGAAATGAAGCCTAGGTTCTTAGAATATGCTGAGGTAGAGGGACCTGCCAGGATCCTTACCCTGCACAGAATCACACCAGGTGCCCAAGAGTGCTGTCCAAACACTTCCTGAAGCCTTGCTGCAGTGACCACTGGCCTGGGGAGCCTGCTGCAGTGCTCAAGCACCCTCTGGGGCACGCATGTTTTCCTGATATCCTGCCTAAAGCTCCTTCAACTCAGCTTCATGCTGTTTCCTTGAGTCCTGGCACTGAAGCTCTGCAAGGAAAGGACTATGACAGTTGATATTTAGGCCTTGTAACTTGAAATATTGGACGATCCTTACAGAAAAACAGCTCCATCTCAGAGCCCCACCAGCAGCAGCCAAGCAACATCTCCAGGGCCTTCAGAGAGAAACGCTCCAGCAAGACCTGCTCAGGTATTTTGTGCATTTTTAATATTCTGTACGCTGTGTAAAGTTTCAGCAGACTTGCTGGTGGTATAAAAGCTGTGATGTGAATGTGCAGGAGCAGGCCTAAGCATGTTTTGCCTTAGACATTCCAAGTGCTGTGACAGAAAGGCTGTGGTGAGAAGAGAGGATCCTGCAGGGGTGGAGCAGCACTGTCCTGAGCCAAATTTCTCCTCTGCCTGAAGACTTGAGCTCAGTCCCCACCTCAACTCATTCCCTGGAGGAGGCCTCAAAAGGCTGGCTCTGCAGGAAAAATCTCCTGTACATAAGAGGCTGCCCCAGGGCCAGGCAGATGGGGCCCTCTCGCCCTCTTGTCCCTCTGTCTCTCTGTCACCCTCATTGCTGACTCCAGCTCTGCACTATCCACGTGGCTGCACCAACACAGGATCTACAGAATGGTGATATTCCCTCAGTCCCTCCTCTGTCTCTGTTTCACTCCTCCCTCACTCTGCCTGGGCACACACGGCTGTCCTGTTCTACTCCATGCTCAGTTCAGAAGTTTGCAGTGGGTGTGGGGAGCTTGTGGCCATGTGCTGTGGCTTGTGAGTCAGCAGCTTTGAGAAGGTCCTTGGGAGGAGCTGAGAGATGATTGAAGGGCACTGAGCAGCACTGAGGGCTTATTGGGAAGCACTTGTGAAACTCTCTTGTGCAAATTTAAGGGTTTTGTCCGCCAACAGCTTTTGAGTCTGCACAGCAGGTAGCCTGCTGGACCTTAGACTACTGTACCTAAAAGCACAAGAGTTTCCTGACATGTGGCTGCTGTCTTTGTTCATCCTGATGAGAATTCACAATCAACCATCACACCCCGTACTCCTGTATTCTAATAGTGAAGCACTAATCTCATTTTTAACACATAAAACTCTAAAACAGCCAGGTGCCTCTTCAGTAAGTCATGTGGGAGTTTGACAGCAAAAGCTGAGTATTTTCCTGGTGTGTACAAGCAGAAATTGGGACCTAGATAAAACTTACAGGACATCCCCTTTGGGGGAGGCTTTGCTGGAAATGCTGAAGGGAGTGGGAGCTACCTCCCAAAGCCTTTTAACAGTAGACATGGAGAAGGACTTGCTAAGTCCTAGGATGAGAAACTAGGAATGCAATAGAGCAGATATTTTCCTGGAGGTCTTCCATTATTTAACAGGTATTTTTTTTAAAAAAACCATGTGTTTTCAACCATTGCTAGTTCACAAATCCTGCTTTTTTAGAATGGAGCAAAACCTGATCTGGGTCAGAGAGTAATGAAATGTTTTGTTATTGTTGTAGAAACAGGGTTCTGTCTTGACCAGACCTGTGATGAGCAAGAAGCAGAGGATTGAGCAGTAGCTCAGTTACCTCCAGCCAGCACCTGGTGGCCGCTCTTCTTCTTGGCTGCTGGCTTTGACATCCCATTCTACTTCCTACCTGTCTCCAAATGTCGGCTCCATTTCCCCTGCACCTTTTGGGTTTAAGAAAGACACAAATTTCTGAGTTCTACAATGACAGCAATCATGTGCTGAAGACTACCATGTGAAAAAAGATGTGAAAAGAATTCGGGAGGCTGGAGTAGTAGTGTCCCTTGGATCTCAATGAAGGTATCAGTGTACAGCTTTTCCTAACTCCAGTGTGGATAATGATGGAGTAAAGATTTGATGATTAAGGGATGCCTCTGCATGAATTAAGGTGCAAGAAAGACTCTATTCCAGAGTCACTAGTACAGACATTATTTAATAGTAAATGTGAACTAGAGGGATAGAAAGCTAAAGGAGGAGATGGGCCAGGCAGGGAGAAAAGCTGAGATGAACACCGAGGTGGGTTAGGCCCGCATAGGCCCTCCCTTCCTGCAGTGCAGTTGCACAGGCTCAGCTGCAGCAGTGGTGCTGCATCCCCTCATTGCATTTGCAGTGCAGGAGGGGAGGGAGAACTGTCTGTGTGTGTGTGTGTGTGTGTGTGTGTGTGTGTGTGTGTGTGTGTGTGGTATAAAACACTGGAAATTGCGCCCAGCTTGTCTCAGAGCAGTGATGTTGGCAAGGGCAGTCAGGCCCCTGCAGCTCTGGGGCTGTGGGGCAGCTGTGGCCTTTGGAGCAGGCAGGGCTCTGGCTCGCACTGGATGCAGCCAGGGATGCTCTGTGGAAGGCTGAGGGCAAGCCTGGCCCTGCAGGGGAGCAGTGCAGTGAGGCCCGTGCTAGGGCTCTTGCTAGCTAATGTCACTGGGCAGAGGCCAGTAGTCCAAGCTACTGCTTCTCAGGAACCTCTCAAAATGTTGAAAGGCAACTGTAGTTTTCTCTTCTAACTTGTCCTGCACACCAGTCAGGTGCATCTGGCCTGGGATGCATCCCTGGCATTTGTTGTTGTCTCTTCTTGTACTGAATTTTAACTTGGTAAAGATTTATTGCTTGTAAATATTTATCTCAAGATGGTTTGAAGTGTTCATTCCCATGTGGAATGAGTTTTTGTCATTCCAAAGAGAAACAGATCTTCAGGCCCAGAAGAGCAGAAGCTTTGGTGTGACAGTATTATTCTCATTGCCACTTCATCTTGGATTTGTATCATGAGCTTGATAAACCTCACACCTGTTGATTTGATGGAGAAGGTTTGAGTCCCTTCAGTGGCTTTAAGCATGAATGAGTTTTGCCCTCTTTAGCAGCTGCTGGGCTTTGGGTTGTTGTTGTGGTTTCAGACTTGTCTAGAGTTTGTTGTAAAAGAACAGCCTCAGTTTGCAAACTTCCCAGAAAGCTCCAAAGTCAATCTGAGAGTATTTTTACTGCTTTACATGAATAAAACCAGACTGGCCTGGCTTGGTAACCTCTGAGTCTGCCTCAAGGCTATTTTAAAGAAAAGGTCAGGAAATCCTAAACTCTGCAGAAATGCTGACATGCCTGATTTTTTTTATTTTTTATTTATTTCTTCTTCCTAGGGTAGCCCCAGCTACTCTGAGATGAAGAGCAGATGCCAGTACCTCCACAAAAAGCTGTCCCGCATTTAGCAATGAGTATCTGAATTTGGCAAGCAGCAAGTGGAGTCCTGGCACCAGTCGTCTGCTTCAGCAAGGAATCATCTATGAACTCAGGCTGTTTTATTATAAAAGAAGATTACATTTTTAGGATTCTTCAAGTTAGGATTGAGTAGATGATTATTTGTTAAAAACATAGGATTAGTTAGTCTAAGATTACAGAATTTAGTATTGAACTTTAGCAATAAAGAAGTTGGACTATTGTTAACAAGAGTACTGAAGTCTGTCCAAGATATATTTGGTTTATAGTTTCTTCATCCTACCCTAGGTCCCAGTTCCAATAGCATGTTTTGGGGGTTTATTAGAAATGACACCCAGTTGATTAGAGGAGAAACAAGGGATGAAGCTTTCCAGCCTTTCTTTTCCTTCTTCTCTGAATCTGTTATTTCCCTTTTTGAAAATGGTCAGTTTCCTCTGAATGTTAAAGAGACCACTTTCGTCATATTTAATCTAGTAAGCTTCCTCTATACAGTCTACAGCTTCTCTAAACTGAGGGCTAAGATGTCCAGAGGAGCTGATGAGACTCCTAATCCAGAAGTAGACCCAAATGGGGAGAATTCTGAGTAATGCAGAAAATAAGAGAGAATGAGCCAAACCCCAAAAGAATTTTCTGATCCCCTGTGAGAACCCTGGGTTTGGTTTGGGGTCTTGAGTGGTGGTAAAGTCTCTCCTCCAACCCGTGCTTCCAAAGAAAAACTCCATAGCCTCTTGTTGTTTGGTCTCAAGGCAGTTTATTGCGAGTTATCTAACAGATTGTGTTCGCGGGCTGCGGCTGTTTGATCAGCGGCCCCGGCAGAGACACACACACTCCTGACACCCTCACTGTCCAGTGTCTTCTTCTTCTCCCCCCCCCCCACCCAGGGCTGGTGCTATCTTTCATAAGATATATTACATATAACATGTTTACAATTATTCCCCAATACCTACTACCAATATTACCAAGTGCTTTTCTACTCTAAACCAATCTGTGAATGCCAACATCACCAAGAACATGGAGGCAAGGAAGAAGAATGAGGAAGAATAGGATCAGCCCACTTTCCTCCATCTTAGAACTTCTGACCCCCATGTACAAAGTAAAAACCCCCCTGTACAGGTGCTAAAACCCCCCTGTACAATACTAAAACATTTTCCTCTCTGTTTTGTAACTACTTTTACTATACTATCTAACCCTTTGTGACTGCTTGTTCCACCTTCAAAGCTGGTAATTCATTCCTTGGCTCAAACTCGAAATCACAGCTGTTTCCAGCTGCCTTCTGGGGTCTAGAATGCTTCTGACCAAGGCCTGGAACCTCTAAAAATGTCTGAGAGACATTTTAAGTTCTCACAACAGAGATGTGAGTGTGAAACCACAAAAAGTAGAGTGACCTCATAGGGTCAAAGTTACATCACAGAGATGTCTGTGTGATATCACAGAGATGTCAGTGTGACCTCAAAGAGATGTCTGTGTGACCTCACAGACAGCTGTGTGACATCACAGTGATGTCATTGTGACATCCCAGAGATGTCTGTGTGACATCACAGAGAGCTGTGTGGCGTCACAGAGATGCAAGGGTGACATCACAGACAGCTGTGTGACATCACAGAGATGTCATTGTGACATCACAGAGCTGTGTGATGTCAGAGAGATGTCTGTGTGACGTCAGAGAGATGTAAGCGTGACATCACAGAGATGTCCATGTGACACCACAAAAAGCTGTGTGACCTCATGGGGTCAAAGTGACATCAAAGAGATGTCTCTGAGACATCACAGAGATGGCTGTGTGACATCACAGAGATGTCAGTGTGACATCAGAGAGACATGTGTGGCATCATACAGAGGTCTGTGTGACATCACAGGAGGTTGTGTGATGTCACAGAGATATCCAGGTGACATCATGGAGAGATATCAGTGTGAAATCACAGACAGCTGTATGCCATCACAGAGATGTAAGGGTGACATCAGGGAGATGTCTGTGTGACATCAGTGTGGCATCACACTGATGTCATTGTGACATCACAAAAATTTGTGTGACATCAGACAGATGTCACACTGACATCACAGACAGCTGTGTGACATCACAGAGATGTTATTGTGACATCACAGAGAGCTGTATGACGTGAGAGAAATGTAAGCGTGACATCACAGAGATGTCTGTGTGACACCACAAAAAGCTGTGTGACCTCATGGGGTCGAAGTGACATCAAAGAGATGTCTCTGAGACACCACAGAGATGTCTGTGTGACATCACAGAGATGTAAGGGTGACATCAGGGAGATGTCTGTGTGACCTCACAGACAGCAGTGTGATGCCACAGTGATGTCATTGTGACATCACAAAAATCTGTGTGACATCAGACAGATGACAGTGTGACATCACCGATAGCTATGTGACATCACAGAGATGTCCATGTGACACCACAAAAAGCTGGGTGGACTCATGGGGTGGAAATGACATCACAGCGATATCTGTGTGACATCACATGCAGCTGTGTGACATCACAGTGATGTCATTGTGATGTCACAAAAATCTGTGTGACATCAGACATATGTCATTGTGACATCACAGAGAGCTGTGTGATGTCACAGAGATGTCAGTGTCACATCACAGAGAGCTGTGTGATGTCACAGAGATGTCATTGTGACATCAGAGAGAGCTGTGTGATGTCCCAGAAATGTCAGTACGTCACCACAGACGGCTGTGTGACATCAAAGTGTTGTCATTGTGACATGCCAGAGAGCTGTGTGACATCACAGACAGCTCTGTGACATCACAGAGATGACTTTGTGACACCAAAAAAAGATTTTTTACCTCATGGAGTCCAAGTGACATCACAGAGATGTCTGTGTGACATCCCAGAAATGTCATTGTGACATCACAGACAGCTGTTTGACATCACTCTGATGTCAGTGTAACATCACAGATATGTCTGTGTGACATCACAGAGAGCTGTGTGATGTTACAGAGATGTCAGGATTACATCACAGACTGCTGTGTGACATCACAATGATGTCACTGTGACATCAAAAATGTTACTGTGACATCACAGACAACTGTGTGACATCACAGATATGTCATCCTGACATCACAGAAATGTGGATGTGACAGTGCTGAGAGCTGTGTGACATCACAGAGATGTCTGTGTGACATAACAGGAGGTTGTGTGATATCACAGTGATGTCCATGTCACATCACAGAGAGCTGTGTGACGTCACCAAGAGGTCAGTGTGACATCAGAGACAGCTGTGTGAAATCACAGAGAAGTCAGTATGACATCATAGGGATGTCCATGCGACATCGCAGGCAGCTCTGTGACATCACAGTGATGTCATTGTGACATCACAAAAAGCTGTGGGAGCTCATAGGACCCAAGTGACATCACAGAGATGTCTGTGGCTGCACCACTTCTGCTTTGGTTCCTGCCTGCATCTAGAAGTGCCACAGATGTGCCAAGTGGGGCCAGTGGCCCATATGCCAAGGGCAGTGTAGTCTGGAGGGCATGAATGAAGAAGAGCCATCCCCACTTTTAAACCTTACCAAAGGCACCAAGAAATGTCACTTTGTAGCTTTAAGAGACAGCTGACAACTCAGAAGGAAATGCTGAGTGTATTCACAGGCTGAAAAAAAGGGAATCTTCCAGGCAAGTTAAAGTTTCAGAAGCTTTATTTTCAATCCTAAACTATAATCCTACTCTACAATCCTACTCTACAAAACTACTCTTCAGTCCTGTTCTTAGCTGGTTATGGAGTAAATGGTCCTGATGTGATTATCACAGTTGGTAGATAGTTCTTGTTGGTAAGTAATGGAGGGAGGGAACAGCTTTGTGTGTCCTTTTGGGGGATCGCCCCAATTTTCTGGTGTCCTCCGTTCATTTTGGGATACCACACCTCCTCTTTGGGCATCTCCACCCAGCGATTTTGGCTTCCACTCCTTCCACTTTGGGGTCCCCCTTTAACTTTGTGCACCCCATCCCCATGTCCCACACATGTCCAGCGTCCCCAGTGAGCACTGAATGGCCAGCAAGGGACTGGGGAATGCTGGGACCCACAGTGATGTCAGTCTTCTCTCCTGGTTACACATAGGACTCCTCGGCCCTTTCTGGGGTGCCCTGGAGTGCCAGAGCCATGGTGAGGAAGTGTCTTTGCTGCCATCCTGTGCAGGATCATGCCTGGCCCATTATGGCCTCATGTCCCCGTCTCTCATTGTCCTCTGACATTCCCTGTGTCCCTGCACCCCTCTCAAGAGCAGGACTTTGGTGCCAAGCCCAGCGCTCCAAATCCACGCGTTGCCTCTGTCCTTGTGGTATCCCCGCACGTACTTTATGGACAAGAATAGCCCTTAGTTAATCTAAGAATTGATACCTGGCTAACAAGATAATGACCCATCACTCTCACTGGTTTGCCCCCTCCTCCCTACCTTCTTTTAGGTGCCGAGGCAATGAGATAATGCTTGAGCTATGCTAAAAGCTGTGCAGAAAGAAGTAGTTACTTTGTACCCAGGGATGGGAATGAAGCACTTTCTAGAAATCAGCAAATTTAGCAGAACAAGCTAACTGCAAAAGACTCACCAGTGCCTATTTGAGCAGACAATCTTGTAGAGCATGTGCAGAAACAGAGGTAAAACAGCTGAAGCCCGAGGAAGCCTTCTGAGCCTTCATCCAAAACGACCACCAGAGGCTGACGACAACCTCCGGTAGATATTGCACATGGTCTACAAGGGCTTACAGAATCATGTATTTAGAAAATATATTGCAATATGAAGGTTAGGAATGTATCATGGTCACATTAAGTTAAAAAGGTTTAGAAGATTGTTCTGTACAAAGAATGGACAAGTGGTGATTACGCGGGCGCAGGGAAGACAAGCACAGTCAGTATGATTGATAAGCAAGCTTCTTTTATTCAAAAATCCTGTCCGTTTATATAGGGTTTGCTACAAGCAAAGTCAGCAACAGCTCTCATGGGTCAAGTTTACAAAGGTCTTTGTTTTACTTCTCCTATGGGTGGTTACAGCTGTAGCTAAGTTCTCCAAGCCAAGTTCTCATTGCTAAGTCATGCCTTCCAAGGACAGAGCATATCTTCGAGGCTGTCCTTATGCCTGTCCTTATTATCTCATTCCGAACTTGCTCTATTTCCCAGGCCTAGAGAGACCTTGTACAGTTTCCCAGGCCTAGACACAGAGCCTGTTTCCCAAGCTTTGTTCCCAGGCCAGACACAGGCTGATTCTGATTCTGGGGTCTTAAACAGTGGTATCAATGAATAACTGTTCCATTGATCCATGACCCCTCTCCTGCAACCATTCTCCAGCAGAAATTGCTAAGATTCTCTATCAGTCTATTTACAAAGTAACTGGTTATCCTAATAAATTTAGATACATTTCCCCTTTGATTACAAATTAAGCATTGCACCTTCAAGGCATATCCAGGGATGCACAGGTGACACTGCGCTCATTGTCTCAAACAAGGTGAGCGCAAACATAGAAATCCCCCCCGACACTTCAACATGTAAGCTGTTATCCAACTGCACAAACACCTTCTCTCCTAAACCAAATCAGTGCTTCTGTGTTTGCTTTCATGAACTTAGAATGCACTTTTCAGGACTTTGAAAACAAGCAGTGTCTATGGATTTGAAAATGTCACCAATATTAAGAAAGTCTGTGTTGCAGCGAAGTTGCCTTCTGGCTGATGCTGGAAGCTAGCAGGAGCTGCCACAGAAGGTTTGGCAACCCTATGTATAGAAGCCTCTGCCCTGGGTTTTACTCTGCATGGTATAGTTTTTCCTTGAAAGATTGATAATTTGACATTGAATCAGAGTTTGTCAGTGAAAATAAAAGCGAAAGATCTAATTTACATGGGCTAATCAACAGGTCCAATTAATTTAAACATGGTTTTGGGATGATGATGGGTCTTCAGTGAGTAGGTTTTCATTTGGGAAGGGTAGAAGGATATGACCTCAAGGCTGCAGGACAATCCATTTGTTATTAGATAGAAATTCCTGTTATTACCTTCCCATGTATAGTTTTTAACCTTTCTGTAATCTCAAATGACCTGAGTTCTGTGATTATTGCATCTGCACTCTTAGCTGCAAAAAACCCAACATTAAAAGCCCATGGTCATATTTTGATTCCGAAATAAGAAAACATGCAAATTGGTATTTCAGTCATAGCAGTGGCAGACTTTTAGGTTTAATCCAATTCCTGCTATATTCAGAAACCTGCTATTGGCTTCAAGAGGAGCCTTCTGCTAAGAAGAAGGTTCTCTTTTACTTTAATGACTTTGTCTCCATTTAATTGTACCTAAGAGTTTATCTCTAACACCTCTCTCCCAGCAGCTCTGAGCTGCGGTGTGGCACAGCGCTTGCTGTGTGCCAGGGAGCACAAAGCAGGCTGGCCTGCCGGCCCTGAATATTTCTGCAGAGCACTCTGCAGCTCCCAGCTTTGCTGTGGCTCAGTGCAGAGCTGCAGGATTGCAGGCGCTGCCTCCCAGAGCTGTGTGAGGCACTGGCTCCTGCAGCCGTGAGCTGACAAGCTGTCCCTGCCTCCCGCTGGCCTCGGCTCCCCTGGCACAAGTGCCGTGCCCGAAGGATGCTGCCCTGTGCTCCAGCCTGCCGAGCAGCCCGGCTCCCTGCCCCGGTGCCCAGGGTGCTGCACACACTGCTGACCTTTGCCAGGAGTCGCAGGGCAGCGGCACAAGAGTGGGAATGCTGAGCCAGGCCAGCGGGCCTCGGCTGCCCTTGGCCTTTCTCTCCTCGGGCAGACTCCAGAGGGCCAATGCCTCCGGGCTGGGCTGTGCCCAGCAGGGCTCCGCTTGCCCTCGGGAGCAGCCGGCTGCGCTTGGGCTCTGAGAGCGGAGGATGCGCCCGCTGCCAGCAAGAGGCACGCAGGGCCGGGCTGTGCCTCCTGCAGCTACCAGGGCCTCCTTGCAGCCTGGCCCTGCCGAGGCTCAGGCTGCTCCGGGCTCTGCCAGGGCTCTGCTGCGGCTCCACGCCGGGCAGGGCCGGGCCCGCTCTCAGCTCACACTCGCTGACAGCTCTGCACCACAGGAGACCTTTCAGAGCACCTCTCTGATCTTTCTGCTTTCTCCGCTGAGCGAGGCTCTCCTCCAGCCAAAGACATTGCCCTTCACGATACAAATCCAAGTGGCAGGCACCCAAATGCTCTGGAGTCACAGCTGAAGGCCTGCATCTGCACAGGATGTTTTGGCTGCACCACTTGCCCTTCGCTTTTTCCTGCAAATGCCATTGCCCTTTCTGCCTCAACTAGAAATACTACAGCTGGCCAAAAGCTGCCTAGTTGGCCACATTCCCAAGACAGTGTGGTCTGGAAAGGATGAATGAAGAAGAGCCTTCCCCTACTTAAAAAACATACAAAAGAAGCCATAAGTGTGACTTAACACCCATAAAAACCAGCTGGTAATTCAGAAGGAAATGTTGAGTTTTCTGAAGGGGTCAGAAAGAGGGCAGTCTTCCAAGTGAGTTTATTTTTCAGAAATTTTATTTAATGAAAATCCTTGTTTACAATCTTATTCCAGAAAACTCTTCAACAATCCTACTCTACCAATCCTACGCCACAATCCTACTCCACAATCCTATTCTACAAAACTCTTCAACAACCCTACTCCACAATGCTCCTCTACAATCCTATTCCACAAAACTCTTCAACAATCTTACTGTACAATCCTATTCCACAAAACTCTCCAAAAATCCTACTCTACAATCCTCCTCTAAAATCCTATTCTCTAAAACCTTATCAACAATCCTCCTCCTATAATCCTCCAGTCCTCAAAATTCCTTGTGGTGATGACATCTCTACTTGGTTGTTACATTCTTCTCTGCTGCATCCTCTTCAGGACGGTGATAAGTGGTGCCAGGATGGATACTGGCTTGGCTGATGTTACAAATGGATGCTGTCCAAAGGGAAAAAAAAACAACAAAGAACAGTGAACCATGACCTTCCAAGCTCAGTGCCTCACATACTCCATCAGGATTCCTCTAGTCCCTAGAAAGACCCAGAAAGGAAAACAATGCGACCATCTGCTCCTCAATTGTCATGTGCAGGATCTTGCCATCACAGGCAAACCCGGCCCAGAATCCCACTCATCCATTTATTCTGGTTTCTCCATCTTGCTGGGGTTTTTGCCCTGCCAGTGCTCTAGAAATGGTGCTTTCTGTCCCTGGGGTTTCTTCCTTTCAAGAAGCTCCAATGACTCCCATAGGTCCCTGTCTTGTGCTAATTTCCACAGGCACACAGAGCAGTGTCTGCCTTTCCATGCCCTGCCCCTCCTGTGCTGCATGGCACCTTCCTTCCCAGCAGGGCCAGCCGAGTGGCGCTGGGTCCTGCAGTTCCCTCTCTGCCACACAACCTGGCAGTCAGTCTGGGCCAGTTCCCCTCTGCCTGAGCGTGCCAGGCAGCAGATGGGGCTGGGACAAGTCCCTCTCAGCTCTCCCTGTTTGTGTGCCAGAAACCTCTAAGGGTGGGGTGGGGGGCACAAACCAGGGCCCCTCAGAGGCTCACAGTGAGTCCCTCACAGCCCCTCCTGCCCACAGCCAAATCTCTCCAGAGTGCTCTGCCAGGACTGGCAGCCGTGGCTTCCTCCACCACCATTTCATGTCTCTCTACAATGCTCTACGTCAATTCTTTTGCTGTTAGGTAAAACAGAATACACCACCAAATTAAAAAACAGGGCAACAGAAAGAATAAGAAAATAGAACACCTGTCCTATCTTCTGCAGAGAGAGGTGGAAGTATTCAGTTTTGTGAAGAACGGGACTCAGGGAGACTTTATTGCCACTTTGCAAGACTTCAGAGTGGCTTTGAAGAAAGTGGGGGACACCGTTTTTAACAGGGCCAGTTACAACAGAATGTGGGCAAATAGTTTCAAACACAAAGGGGATCCAATCAGAGTAGGTCTAAGGAAGACCTTGTTTACTCAGAGCAGGGTGCCAGGCTGTCCCAAGAGCTTGTAGGTGCCCCATCCCTGGAACCATTCCAGGTCAGGTGGGAAAGGGCTCTGAGCAACCTGATCCCTCTAAAGATGTCCCTGCTCATTGCAGGACACTTGGACCAAAGGACATTACAGAGCCCTGCCAGCCCAGCCCAGTCTAGCACTCCTCAGCATTTTCATTTGAAGAGCACCAAGAGTGGAGGTGAGGAGGAAGGGGGCTCATCTGAGGCCTCGGACCTTGGTGGAGGAGGAGCCCATCCCTCGCACACTGTTTCACCTCAGCCCCTTGGCATTTTACCTGCAGCAGCTCGTTGGCAGACCAGCGCCGCTCCTCGTCTCTCTGCAGGCAGCAGCTCAGGAAGTCACGCAGCCAAGCTGAGAGGAGCTTGGGCTGCCGCAGCTGTGGTGTCCCTGCTGTTGCTATCAGGAATTTAGTCTGGAGAAACAGGAAACACAAGGCTCCACCTGCTTCTTTCCCATCTGTAACTGCCCTCCCAGAACCCATTGTTTAACCTCTCTTCTTCAGTGGCAGTTTCTGCCTTGGCAGAGACCCAGAGATGACTTTCCTTTACCAACAAAAAAACAAACTCTGATGCAGCCACAGCTTTGCCAACATCCCGCAGATCTTGCCTTGGCAGCCAATTTCATTGATTGACCTAGTTAGTTGGGAACTACATCAGCAAAAGCACATTTGCTTCTCTGAGGATTCACACCAGCTTGGCAGCCTTTCTGGAAGGGGGACTTTGCTATACTAAATAATTCCAAGGATTAGGACATGAAAGGCATCTCTGCAGTGCTTGTGGGTCACTTCAGCCCGGTTGCCATAGAACAAAACTTTCAAAGTTTTTTGTCCTGTTCTTGAAAACAATGGTAATTGGAAGAAGAGAAAGGAAATCCATCAGTTAACCCCCAGGTAAGGAAACAAACATTTATAATCTCATATTCAACACAGACACATTAAGGTGCATGCACTAATGTATGGGGATGAAAATGCCTGCTTGGGCACACAGGAGCCACTGCAGCTCTGTCTCTCAGCAGCCTGAAAATTTCAGCTTCCTTACGCAGCAACAGAAAAGCTTTTCCTGCTCCGAAGATGGAGAGGTGCCATCCCTGTGGACACCCTCTGCTCATTTAGCTACACAAGTCAATGCATGAATGGAAGACCCATCCCAGAAAATGCCAGGAAACAAACAGGAGGTTTTGGCAGGCTCTCCCTCTCACCAGGCCCTGGCTTGGTGATGTGGAGAAGGTGGCTTGGGCTATGAGAGAAACACAGTCACTAAGTGTTTCAGCAACACTGCACAAGAAGCAGAAGAGACTCTGTGGCCCTTGCAGCCTCATGTTCAGGTTCCAGGCATGTTTCTCAGTGTGCAGAAACTGCACAGGGAATGCAGTTCCTCACTAAAACCACTCTTTTAGAAACTCTGTTAGGTTTGGCTTTCTTTCCTTCATTTCTGGAAGTATAGCACCAATTCTAAGCTGCTTGTTTCCTTTTATTGTGGCCATCTACACAGACCGAAGAACTGGAACCACTTACAGCCCAAAGGAAAATGTTGCCTGAGCATGGGGTTTGTTTGCATGTGGTATAGCTTGAGTTCCACACTGATGCAACCAAAACTACAGCAGATGCTGATGTGTTGCAGGGACATTTTAAGGAGTGGACCTTGGTGGCAGTAGTTCCAGCAGATGGCAATGGGATTTTGTCCAATGGCATGCAGAACACAGGGCAGGTGAGAAAGACAAGTGGGATCAGTGAGTATTTGCTCCTTACCGTGGCAGGACTTCGGCTCCAGTAGGGAACTTTCCGTTCTATCATTTCGATTCCCACAATTCCAAAAGACCATATGTCCACTTTGGGGCCATATGGTTGACGCATCACCACTTCAGGCGCCATCCACCAAGGAGTCCCGGCCACCGAGGACGGTCTATTCTTCCCAGGGCTGAGCTCAACAGAGATGCCAAAATCAGCTGAGGGGAAAGCAAAATACTGCTTTTATTTGAATTCTGTGCAATTAGGAAACCAAGCAAAAGAATTGCCCAGTAGAACTTTGAGAATGTGCTGTTGAATCTCCTGGACAACTGTCCCTGCTCTGTTTCCTCAGGATTTTAGCCAAATCCCCACATTTTGTATACTGCCTTCAGCAGTGGCTTTTGTTCTATGGAAGCTTTAGACTTGTTGCTCCCTCCCTCTGCAATGGACACACACAGAGCAACACCACTCTTGACTGCTTGTTCCTTGTCATACCTCTGTGCACCTTGCAACCATGTCATCAGCTCAGAGCGGGGGGTCCCCGCACTGCCACCAGCACCATTCCTGGGGAGCTGGCAGCCACTCAAAGCAGCCCCTCACCCCACATCCCTGAACGCTGCACCTGACCAGGAATATACTGACCCAGCTTGACAGAGCCGTCGGTTCTGAGAAGGATGTTGTCGCTCTTCACGTCTCTGTGGATCACTTGGTTTGAGTGAAGAAAAGCCAATCCTTGCAAGCACTGAGAGAGTCAACAGAACCAGGAGGGACAAACCCAGTGATTTCATCACACCAGAAAGGAAACAGAGACTCTAAAAGGTTCCCATTCCCCAGGAGAATGGTGAGTAATGGCAGAACACAGTGCCATTGAGAGGAAGATTTGCTGCTCCAACACTTGCAGAGCAGGACCTTTCTAAGGAAAGGCATGTCACCTTTTGAAAGAGCAACAGCACCTGCTGTTGTAGACTGTCCCCTGCAAACCAGCCAGGATGACTGCTGCTGCAGTGGATGTGCTCAGAAGCAAAGAGCATTTTGGCTGCACTAGTATCCTTTTTAGCTGAGGACTGAAAGTAAATAGTCTCTCTTTTTACCTTTGCTGTTCATTTCAAATCCTGCTACCAGCACCTTGCTTCTACAAGTGAGGAATGCAGTGAAGACAGGCAAAAATTTAGGGAGGCAAGATGGAGAACAGCAGATACAAGAGGCAGAGTGAGAATACAACAGCAGGAGATAAGAGTACAAGAACTGAGTAGAGTGAGTGCAGGGGCACTCCAGGCATTTCACTGGAGATGCTTTTACGTGCCCATAGCATACCAGCAACGCAGAAGCAAAGTTTGGCACATGAAACCTCTCCTGTTCTGAGCCCCTATTTCTCAGACAATCCTGCCCAAACCCTTGAAAGCACAGGTGGGCTTGCTGACCTCCCGACTGATGACTGCTATCTCGATTTCAGTCAGGAAGGTCTTCCTGATGACATCGCTCAGAGCGCCTCCATCCATGTACTCCATGACCAGCCAGAGTTCCTCACCCAGAAGGTGGCTGAAGGAAAGAAACAAGGGCGTGAAGATAAACATGCATGGCTTACTTGATTTTTTGCTTCCGGGCTTCTTGTTTCCAAGGCCCTTTGTGACAAGGACAGAATAAAAGGAATAGACATTCCCTCTTGGCTGTGCTTTGTTTGCAATCTGTGCAGTCTCAGGGAGAAAGGCACAGCTGTGAAAAAGGAGATGTCTTAGATGGCCAGCAAGTGAAAAGTGTGGTTTAGTAAGAGCCCAGATCAAAAGCCTGTCACGCATGGTGTTTCTGGAAATAAGCACCTAGTCTTCCTGGCATGCATAGCAAAGAAAAAGAGGGGCAACAATCCAAGGGAAATCCACTTTAGGATGGTTCATCATTCAGCATTGAAGAAACTTTAAAAAATCAATCCCAAAAGAATGTGGAGGCAGTGAACTTAGAAAGTATTAACTTTGTACGATACAGCTGATCCAGGTTTTGAATAATTTTGGAATAATTTTCAAACTACGTGTGCCAGGGAAGACTCATGCAGACAAGATGCACTCTCTTCTCATCCATTGCAGATGAGTAGAGAAATATTAATACATTATAATTAACAGCTCTACTTTCTAGAAGTGACCAAAGTGGATTTTTAACCTCTCATGTTTGCAGTATGTACATGCATATTCACAGGATAAGACCATGACCACTCACCTGTCTAAATAATTCACAACACTGGGACTCCTATGGTTCTTCATGATTGTGATTTCATTAACGGTTAGTTGCTTCCTCTGCTGTCCCTTAAGGCTTATTTTCTTTATGGCCACCTAAAATTACACTGAAAATCAGTAACTTGAGAAGCTGGTGTCATGAGACCACAAGGCACATGGAGCAAGTGATTTTGCAATGACACAGTTGAGCTGTGCCAAACTGCCTTGTGATTAGGCATTGCAGTAATTAGGAAATGACATTGCAATAGCCCATTTCTCCACTCCCTTGGGGGCTAGTTACAGGACATGTGGCCACTGAGGTTTTGCCGTGAACACTTGGTGACACTGGTGTCTCAACTATCACCCACAAACCTCTGAGCCCACTCCCTGCTGCTTTGTATGGGATTCAGAAGAAGTAATCCATGCCTTAATACTCTGTGGCTACATCTTGGGCTATGGGCAGGGCTTCGAATTTCTAGGGATGCCTCTTAGATCTCTCCCTATGTGCAGTTCTCAAGTGCAGCACTGCAGGTGGCTAAAGAACTACCAGTAACTTTCAGATGTATTTGCTGGCAACCAGAAATGAGAATTCAGGACTCTGAAGCTGTAGCCCCAAAGAGCAGTGAGATGCCCTAAGGCACCACCTTTGTTTTAGCAATTGAAAGCGAGTGAGCACATCCTTCTCTGAAATGAACTGCTGCCCTGCGTGACTTCCTTCTGGCAGCTGAAAAGGACAAAGACTGTCCCCAATGTATTTTGCAGGCTGGTACCAGTCTGTGTTTCTTGTGCCTCTTCAGCACAGCTCGACCCAAAGCTCCAGCCACAGCTGCTCGCACCAGAGGGGAAAGGCCTTGAGTGCAGCAGAGTCTGCAGGGGATGTTGACATTTACCTCTCCTCCTGTGGCTTGGTTGAGTGCTCTAACCACAGATCCAAAATGCCTAGAAACAAAACAGAAGCAGAGAAAGGAGAAGCTGTTTATTTCTTAGAGTGAAAGCTGGCCCACACAGGAGATCTCTGCTGTAAATGCCTAAAACCTGCAGGATGCAGGAGGGCTCTGCCAGAAGGCAGATGATGCATTTTCCTCTCAAGTGCATGGGCAGTGCCTGGGCTGGTTGCAGAAGCGCTGGGGTTTACTGCCTCAGCTCCTAAAGGGAATTTATTCTTTCATCTTAGGTTTGAGTTTCTAAACTCTGTGGTTCCTATTCTGAGCATGGAGCATTTCCTTCCAAGAACCGTGGATTGAATGAAATTCTCCTGGGAACTGTTATCTCACAGCTTTGAGAGGGGCTAGGTTGCCCTCTCAGGCAAGCAAGATTCTTCTTCATTCATTAGTGTGGCAGTGTGGTTTTGAGACATACAAAAATACTGAAGAAATTAACACAGAGCTGTCCCACACTTGAGAGACAAGGAGATCTTCCAGGTCCTGCTCCTTGATGTAGGCAGGCTTTGGCAGCATGGAGATGTCTCTGACAATGCCTTCTGAGCACCCTCACAAGTTCTGAGCAGCGCTGAAGAGATAGGACAATCTATCTCCAGTGTCTGAACATGTTTGCAGCTGACCTGACTTCACACTGGATAGATATTCCAGTGGAACTCCTGATATACCAGTGATATAGCAGAAGAACCCCTGGCCCATGGTTGTGTAGAAGTAAGTGTGGCTGGACTCACCCCTTGCCAATATATTCCATTTCAGTGTATTTCATCTTGGGATTTTCCACGTTCACCATTTTCCCTGAGGGAAACAAAATGCAAGATGCTCACTTTAAAGCAGAGATCCCAGCTTCCAGGAGATACAAAAGGCAGCCCCAGTGTCTGGAGGCAGTCAGCTAGTTGCAACAACAGCAACAACATCAACAGGACAGGCAGCCCTGCAGTGCAGATGGCTGGCACAGAGACTGATTGTGTAGAGCCCTTGGAAGAGTTCTCTTGACAGGAAACAAAGCACAGGGAGATGCATTCCCAGGAGAGGAGCACATCTTCTCCAGCTTTCAGCCAAAACATTGCCCAAACAATGCCTTTCCAACTGTAATCCAGAGCAGCTCATGCTATAACCAATGTCGACAGTGCTTTCAGCATCGGGACCCTCACCCTTCATGAGCAGGCTGAGCTCACAGACACCCATCTTGGGGCTAAGGAAGGCTCCAGCCCTGTCCCACCAGCCCTCAGGGACAGGGCAGCGACCACAACAAGGCTGGCAAAGCCCAAGCATGAGTACTGACAAGCAATGGGAAGAAGCCACAGGCAGCCTGGGCCCCGTACAAAGTGTTGCCCCCATTCATGCCACAACAGGATGGGCTTTGAGATCAGACACACCGAGGTGCAGATCAATGCCATTTTTGACCCAACAGGTGATGGTAGACACAGAATCCACTGGGCTCTGCTCTCAGCCCCACCAGGTCTTATCTGAGAGTTCAGCACTGGCAGCTGTTATGGGCAAGAAGCAGATTCATTGGGCTGTGCTGCAGAATCCCAGAGGACTTGATGTGTTTTCCTAGAGACGGATCTGAGCAGGGCTCGGGCCAATGGGTAGGATTCTAAGAGTCATGGGAAAGAGTGGGGAAGGTACGAAAAAGTGCCATGGATCTGAGGAATATACCATGGATGGGCTGGAGGCTGTCTCCTGAGAAATGCCTGCAGTACAGATTTATCTGATCAAACCACTTCGATGTGTTTCTGTTGGAAACATCTTTAGAAGCATAAAACTAGGATATGAAATACAGATTGTTATAAAAGTATCTGTTTTTTTCTTTGGGGGCACACGGGAAACACCTCCTGCTCTCTATTTCTCCTGTAACCTGATATTCTTTCACAGTAGTTTTTATTGACAAAAATATAGCATTCTCACGAAAGGAAACTGTATATGTAGTAGTGGCAACATAAAAATGTCATAAAAATGACATCAATAAGACATGTGGGGCAGAAGGGCTCCTTCAGGATGGAGATAAACCAACTCCACCAAAAAATAACCGCTACAAAGAAACAAACAAAACCAAAAAACCCAGCAAAGAGAAAACCAAAAAAACAACCCCATAAAAAATAAACAGGGAAAAAGCAAAAAACCCCAAACCACCAGCCCCCTAAAAAAAAAATCCCCAACCAAAAAGACAAAAGTCCAAAACCATAAAATTTCTGTGAAGATTTTTTGCTCTGATGACTGGTTGGAAGTCAGGAGTCTAAGGGGAAATTAGGAAGCTAAAAATTCTCTTTGGTTTGGCCACTAGCATGCAGGACTTGCCTAGCCTTCTGCTGATGCAAGAAAAATCCCTGCTTCAGCCTTTAGCCGAGAGGGAAGCTCAGGCAAACCCAGGCCAGTCCCAGCTGTCTTCAGAGGCAGCAGGAGCACCCAGAGCTCTCTATCGCTCCCTCAGAGCACAGCACTTCCTCTGGGGAGTCCTAAATGGCCCTGTGACACCAAACTCAGGAGGAACATTTGGTACAGCTCTGCTGACACCTGCACACAATCCACTGACCCTCAGACAAGAAATACAGCACACGTACAGAGCATACGCAGGTACTGCTCCTCAGTCTCCTGGTTCTCAGAAGCCACGTGGAGGGAGATGAAGGAGCTGAGAAGGAGGAGATCACCAAAGGCTGAGATTGAGTTCACAGGTTCCACATCATAGGTTCCTTTAAGTAATGCTGCTGCAGAGCGAGGATTGGGACCAGAGCCCGTGCAGATATGCTGAAACTGCAGCACTTTTCGAGGAGGGGGAAGTTCCAGTTGTCTGGGACAAATTTGGTGATCTTCAGGGCCAGTGTGTTCTTGGAGGTCTTTGGAGGCTGCCTGGTGAGATATCAACACATGCACCTCAAGTCAAACAGAATATAGCAGTCAGAGACAACAGCTTATCCCTCTCAGACAAGAGTGACTGACTGTGAGGAAAGGGAAAGAACAGATTAACAAGGAATACAGACAGCTTGGAAAAGAATGGGGCCTCACAGATTCCTGGAAAACACAATCATCTTCTTGCAGCTTAGCAAAAGCCAAAAGAGACTGTACAGGTGAAGAAGTGCTCCAGAAAACCGCAGAACACTTCCACAAACCAAACACACCTTTCCACAAAGGGAAAACAGACAAAAAAAGCCCTGCCACCTGCAGCACTGCCACGTGTGCCCTTGGCCACGACGCTGCAGAAGCCCAGAGATCGACCTTCCCTGAGCCGAGCAGCCAGAAGCTCAGCCAGAGTCCCCAGACCTTCAGGGCCTCAAAGTGACAGGTCAAAGGCCAATTTCTAGCTGGAGGCCACTGCCTGCAGGAAATGGCTACGTCCCACAGGATTGCAGCACTCGGCATCCTCAGCAAGCAACATGCAAGTGCTGGCTGGTCAGAAACTTGCAGCTCTGCCTTGCACTAAAGACAGCACCACCCACAACTGGCACTTACTGTCTTGGATCGATCGGCCACAGCTGCAGGCTTGTGGTCATCTTGCTCCTTTTGCTCCTTTTTGGCTCCTTCTCCAGGAGCAGAGGGAGCCGGGGCAGAGACCGCTGTTCCTTCTGCCATCTGCGGCAAGAGAGAAGCATGAGGGACAGGCCGTTACCACTCATTTATGACCTCGTTTCTCCTCAGATCCACAACCACCTTTTCAAAGGAGAAATCCTCAACTTTGTTAGCAATGGGATTCTAAGTCACTCCAACCAGATGAAAATGGGCCAACTCAACAGAACTCTATTTGATGCACTCTATGAATTTGATAGTCCTCCCTGGCTGCCATCAGCAAGCAATGGTGCCCCTGCACAACAATGGAGCTTTGAGCTCTTTTATTTATTGCCCTGAAATGGAAAAGGAGGAAATAGCCAGCAAGGCCATTGCTATTGCTGCGGCAGATATGGAAAAGTCAAACTGGATCAGAATGCCATCCAGTGCGTGAAAAGGGCAGGAACGTTTGTGCAGAAGCATCTGTGCTTGTTGTAAAAGAGAGAAAATGGGCAGGGCTTCACCTCCTAGCAAGCCAACAAGCCACAAGACAAAAGTGTTCCCTCCTCAGGTGGCTAAAGCACTTGGAGGCAGTGAGGGCATGTTTGGCAGGGAAACAGCCCTGGTGGTGAGCACTGTCACATATGGATCTAAGGAAGTGTGCCTGAAGGTCCCTCAGGAGGCTCCCGTTGTCCAGGCTGAAACCCCTCCCTAGCTCTCGTGTCCTTCTCTGCACACGCTCCAGCCCCTCAAGGACTTTCAGCTTCAGAGGGGCCAACAAGTGGACACACACTCCCAGCTCTGGCCGCAGCGCTGCCCAGCCCAGGGGGACGGCCACTGCCCTGCTCCTGCTGCACCACTGCTGCTGACACAGGCCAGGATGGCCTTGGCCTTCTTGGCTATGTGGCCAAGCGCTGGCCCACATTCAGCTGCTCTTGACTGGCACCACTGGGTCCTTTTAGCCTACTCAGGTCCCTCACCACAAAATTGCCCCTTTGACTTCAAATACAGCATCCCCGGTTCCAAGATGTCCTGCCTCTTCTCAGCCAAACAAGACAGCAGTCAAGGACTTGCAGCTTCACCCCCACCCTAGGCCCTAATGCCATTTCCAAAGCTGCAGGCTTCATCGCAAAAGGCGTCCACAGAAACTTGCCGCTTCTTCTTTCTGCCACACAAGAAGTCTTCCCAACGAGGCACTTGGTTTCTTTGGCCACACTCAACAAGAATGGCACCCACAGATTCCTAGACAACTCAATCATCTCCTTGCAGCTTAGCAAAAGCCAAAAGAGACTGTACAAGTGAAGAAGTGCTCCAGAAAACTGCAGAACACTTCCACAAACCAAACACACCTTTCCACAAAGGGAAAACAGACAAAAAAAGCCCTGCCACCTGCAGCACTGCCACGTGTGCCCTTGGCCACGACGCTGCAGAAGCCCAGAGATCGACCTTCCCTGAGCCGAGCAGCCAGAAGCTCAGCCAGAGTCCCCAGACCTTCAGGGCCTCAAAGTGACAGGTCAAAGGCCAATTTCTAGCTGGAGGCCACTGCCTGCAGGAAATGGCTACGTCCCACGGGATTGCAGCACTCGGCATCCTCAGCAAGCAACATGCAAGTGCTGGCTGGTCAGAAACTTGCAGCTCGGCCTTGCACTAAAGACAGCACCACCCACAACTGGCACTTACTGTCTTGGATCGATCGGCCACAGCTGCAGGCTTGTGGTCATCTTGCTCCTTTTGCTCCTTTTTGGCTCCTTCTCCAGGAGAAGAGGGAGCCGGGGCAGAGACCGCTGTTCCTTCTGCCATCTGCGGCAAGAGAGAAGCATGAGGGACAGGCCGTTACCACTCATTTATAACCTCGTTTCCCTCCAGATCCACAACCAACTTTTCAAAGGAGAAATCCTCAACTTTGTTAGCAATGGGATTCTAAGTCACTCCAACCAGATGAAAATGGGCCAACTCAACAGAACTCTATTTGATGCACTCTATGAATTTGATAGTCCTCCCTGGCTGCCATCAGCAAGCAATGGTGCCCCTGCACAACAATGGAGCTTTGAGCTCTTTTATTTATTGCCCTGAAATGGAAAAGGAGGAAATAGCCAGCAAGGCCATTGCTATTGCTGCGGCAGATATGGAAAAGTCAAACTGGATCAGAATGCCATCCAGTGCGTGAAAAGGGCAGGAACGTTTGTGCAGAAGCATCTGTGCTTGTTGTAAAAGAGAGAAAATGGGCAGGGCTTCACCTCCTAGCAAGCCAACAAGCCACAAGACAAAAGTGTTCCCTCCTCAGGTGGCTAAAGCACTTGGAGGCAGTGAGGGCATGTTTGGCAGGGAAACAGCCCTGGTGGTGAGCACTGTCACATATGGATCTAAGGAAGTGTGCCTGAAGGTCCCTCAGGAGGCTCCCGTTGTCCAGGCTGAAACCCCTCCCTAGCTCTCGTGTCCTTCTCTGCACACGCTCCAGCCCCTCAAGGACTTTCAGCTTCAGAGAGGCCAACAAGTGGACACACACTCCCAGCTCTGGCCGCAGCGCTGCCCAGCCCAGGGGGACGGCCACTGCCCTGCTCCTGCTGCCCCACTACTGCTGACACAGGCCAGGATGGCTTTGGCCTTCTTGGCTATGTGGCCAAGCGCTGGCCCACATTCAGCTGCTCTTGACTGGCACCACTGGGTCCTTTTAACCTACTCAGGTCCCTCACCACAAAATTGCCCCTTTGACTTCAAATACAGCATCCCCGGTTCCAAGATGTCCTGCCTCTTCTCAGCCAAACAAGACAGCAGTCAAGGACTTGCAGCTTCACCGCCACCCTAGGCCCTAATGCCATTTCCAAAGCTGCAGGCTTCATCGCAAAAGGCGTCCACAGAAACTTGCTGCTTCTTCTTTCTGCCACACAAGAAGTCTTCCCAACGAGGCACTTGGTTTCTTTGGCCACACTCAACAAGAATGGCACCCACAGATTCCTAGACAACTCAATCATCTCCTTGCAGCTTAGCAAAAGCCAAAAGAGACTGTACAAGTGAAGAAGTGCTCCAGAAAACTGCAGAACACTTCCACAAACCAAACACACCTTTCCACAAAGGGAAAACAGACAAAAAAAGCCCTGCCACCTGCAGCACTGCCACGTGTGCCCTTGGCCACGACGCTGCAGAAGCCCAGAGATCGACCTTCCCTGAGCCGAGCAGCCAGAAGCTCAGCCAGAGTCCCCAGACCTTCAGGGCCTCAAAGTGACAGGTCAAAGGCCAATTTCTAGCTGGAGGCCACTGCCTGCAGGAAATGGCTACGTCCCACGGGATTGCAGCACTCGGCATCCTCAGCAAGCAACATGCAAGTGCTGGCTGGTCAGAAACTTGCAGCTCTGCCTTGCACTAAGACAGCACCACCCACAACTGGCACTTACTGTCTTGGATCGATCGGCCACAGCTGCAGGATTGTGGTCATCTTGCTCCTTTTGCTCCTTTTTGGCTCCTTCTCCAGGAGCAGAGGGAGCTGGGGCAGAGACCGCTGTTCCTTCTGCCATCTGCGGCAAGAGAGAAGCATGAGGGACAGGCCGTTACCACTCATTTATGACCTCGTTTCTCCTCAGATCCACAACCACCTTTTCAAAGGAGAAATCCTCAACTTTGTTAGCAATGGGATTCTAAGTCACTCCAACCAGATGAAAATGGGCCAACTCAACAGAACTCTATTTGATGCACTCTATGAATTTGATAGTCCTCCCTGGCTGCCATCAGCAAGCAATGGTGCCCCTGCACAACAATGGAGCTTTGAGCTCTTTTATTTATTGCCCTGAAATGGAAAAGGAGGAAATAGCCAGCAAGGCCATTGCTATTGCTGCGGCAGATATGGAAAAGTCAAACTGGATCAGAATGCCATCCAGTGCGTGAAAAGGGCAGGAACGTTTGTGCAGAAGCATCTGTGCTTGTTGTAAAAGAGAGAAAATGGGCAGGGCTTCACCTCCTAGCAAGCCAACAAGCCACAAGACAAAAGTGTTCCCTCCTCAGGTGGCTAAAGCACTTGGAGGCAGTGAGGGCATGTTTGGCAGGGAAACAGCCCTGGTGGTGAGCACTGTCACATATGGATCTAAGGAAGTGTGCCTGAAGGTCCCTCAGGAGGCTCCCGTTGTCCAGGCTGAAACCCCTCCCTAGCTCTCGTGTCCTTCTCTGCACACGCTCCAGCCCCTCAAGGACTTTCAGCTTCAGAGAGGCCAACAAGTGGACACACACTCCCAGCTCTGGCCGCAGCGCTGCCCAGCCCAGGGGGACGGCCACTGCCCTGCTCCTGCTGCCCCACTACTGCTGACACAGGCCAGGATGGCTTTGGCCTTCTTGGCTATGTGGCCAAGCGCTGGCCCACATTCAGCTGCTCTTGACTGGCACCACTGGGTCCTTTTAACCTACTCAGGTCCCTCACCACAAAATTGCCCCTTTGACTTCAAATACAGCATCCCCGGTTCCAAGATGTCCTGCCTCTTCTCAGCCAAACAAGACAGCAGTCAAGGACTTGCAGCTTCACCCCCACCCTAGGCCCTAATGCCATTTCCAAAGCTGCAGGCTTCATCGCAAAAGGCGTCCACAGAAACTTGCTGCTTCTTCTTTCTGCCACACAAGAAGTCTTCCCAACGAGGCACTTGGTTTCTTTGGCCACACTCAACAAGAATGGCACCCACAGATTCCTAGACAACTCAATCATCTCCTTGCAGCTTAGCAAAAGCCAAAAGAGACTGTACAAGTGAAGAAGTGCTCCAGAAAACTGCAGAACACTTCCACAAACCAAACACACCTTTCCACAAAGGGAAAACAGACAAAAAAAGCCCTGCCACCTGCAGCACTGCCACGTGTGCCCTTGGCCACGACGCTGCAGAAGCCCAGAGATCGACCTTCCCTGAGCCGAGCAGCCAGAAGCTCAGCCAGAGTCCCCAGACCTTCAGGGCCTCAAAGTGACAGGTCAAAGGCCAATTTCTAGCTGGAGGCCACTGCCTGCAGGAAATGGCTACGTCCCACGGGATTGCAGCACTCGGCATCCTCAGCAAGCAACATGCAAGTGCTGGCTGGTCAGAAACTTGCAGCTCTGCCTTGCACTAAGACAGCACCACCCACAACTGGCATTTACTGTCTTGGATCGATCGGCCACAGCTGCAGGATTGTGGTCATCTTGCTCCTTTTGCTCCTTTTTGGCTCCTTCTCCAGGAGCAGAGGGAGCTGGGGCAGAGACCGCTGTTCCTTCTGCCATCTGCGGCAAGAGAGAAGCATGAGGGACAGGCCGTTACCACTCATTTATGACCTCGTTTCTCCTCAGATCCACAACCACCTTTTCAAAGGAGAAATCCTCAACTTTGTTAGCAATGGGATTCTAAGTCACTCCAACCAGATGAAAATGGGCCAACTCAACAGAACTCTATTTGATGCACTCTATGAATTTGATAGTCCTCCCTGGCTGCCATCAGCAAGCAATGGTGCCCCTGCACAACAATGGAGCTTTGAGCTCTTTTATTTATTGCCCTGAAATGGAAAAGGAGGAAATAGCCAGCAAGGCCATTGCTATTGCTGCGGCAGATATGGAAAAGTCAAACTGGATCAGAATGCCATCCAGTGCGTGAAAAGGGCAGGAACGTTTGTGCAGAAGCATCTGTGCTTGTTGTAAAAGAGAGAAAATGGGCAGGGCTTCACCTCCTAGCAAGCCAACAAGCCACAAGACAAAAGTGTTCCCTCCTCAGGTGGCTAAAGCACTTGGAGGCAGTGAGGGCATGTTTGGCAGGGAAACAGCCCTGGTGGTGAGCACTGTCACATATGGATCTAAGGAAGTGTGCCTGAAGGTCCCTCAGGAGGCTCCCGTTGTCCAGGCTGAAACCCCTCCCTAGCTCTCGTGTCCTTCTCTGCACACGCTCCAGCCCCTCAAGGACTTTCAGCTTCAGAGAGGCCAACAAGTGGACACACACTCCCAGCTCTGGCCGCAGCGCTGCCCAGCCCAGGGGGACGGCCACTGCCCTGCTCCTGCTGCCCCACTACTGCTGACACAGGCCAGGATGGCTTTGGCCTTCTTGGCTATGTGGCCAAGCGCTGGCCCACATTCAGCTGCTCTTGACTGGCACCACTGGGTCCTTTTAACCTACTCAGGTCCCTCACCACAAAATTGCCCCTTTGACTTCAAATACAGCATCCCCGGTTCCAAGATGTCCTGCCTCTTCTCAGCCAAACAAGACAGCAGTCAAGGACTTGCAGCTTCACCCCCACCCTAGGCCCTAATGCCATTTCCAAAGCTGCAGGCTTCATCGCAAAAGGCGTCCACAGAAACTTGCTGCTTCTTCTTTCTGCCACACAAGAAGTCTTCCCAACGAGGCACTTGGTTTCTTTGGCCACACTCAACAAGAATGGCACCCACAGATTCCTAGACAACTCAATCATCTCCTTGCAGCTTAGCAAAAGCCAAAAGAGACTGTACAAGTGAAGAAGTGCTCCAGAAAACTGCAGAACACTTCCACAAACCAAACACACCTTTCCACAAAGGGAAAACAGACAAAAAAAGCCCTGCCACCTGCAGCACTGCCACGTGTGCCCTTGGCCACGACGCTGCAGAAGCCCAGAGATCGACCTTCCCTGAGCCGAGCAGCCAGAAGCTCAGCCAGAGTCCCCAGACCTTCAGGGCCTCAAAGTGACAGGTCAAAGGCCAATTTCTAGCTGGAGGCCACTGCCTGCAGGAAATGGCTACGTCCCACGGGATTGCAGCACTCGGCATCCTCAGCAAGCAACATGCAAGTGCTGGCTGGTCAGAAACTTGCAGCTCTGCCTTGCACTAAGACAGCACCACCCACAACTGGCACTTACTGTCTTGGATCGATCGGCCACAGCTGCAGGATTGTGGTCATCTTGCTCCTTTTGCTCCTTTTTGGCTCCTTCTCCAGGAGCAGAGGGAGCTGGGGCAGAGACCGCTGTTCCTTCTGCCATCTGCGGCAAGAGAGAAGCATGAGGGACAGGCCGTTACCACTCATTTATGACCTCGTTTCTCCTCAGATCCACAACCACCTTTTCAAAGGAGAAATCCTCAACTTTGTTAGCAATGGGATTCTAAGTCACTCCAACCAGATGAAAATGGGCCAACTCAACAGAACTCTATTTGATGCACTCTATGAATTTGATAGTCCTCCCTGGCTGCCATCAGCAAGCAATGGTGCCCCTGCACAACAATGGAGCTTTGAGCTCTTTTATTTATTGCCCTGAAATGGAAAAGGAGGAAATAGCCAGCAAGGCCATTGCTATTGCTGCGGCAGATATGGAAAAGTCAAACTGGATCAGAATGCCACCCAGTGCATGAAAAGGGCAGGAACGTTTGTGCAGAAGCATCTGTGCTTGTTGTAAAAGAGAGAAAATGGGCAGGGCTTCACCTCCTAGCAAGCCAACAAGCCACAAGACAAAAGTGTTCCCTCCTCAGGTGGCTAAAGCACTTGGAGGCAGTGAGGGCATGTTTGGCAGGGAAACAGCCCTGGTGGTGAGCACTGTCACATATGGATCTAAGGAAGTGTGCCTGAAGGTCCCTCAGGAGGCTCCCGTTGTCCAGGCTGAAACCCCTCCCTAGCTCTCGTGTCCTTCTCTGCACACGCTCCAGCCCCTCAAGGACTTTCAGCTTCAGAGAGGCCAACAAGTGGACACACACTCCCAGCTCTGGCCGCAGCGCTGCCCAGCCCAGGGGGACGGCCACTGCCCTGCTCCTGCTGCACCACTGCTGCTGACACAGGCCAGGATGGCCTTGGCCTTCTTGGCTATGTGGCCAAGCGCTGGCCCACATTCAGCTGCTCTTGACTGGCACCACTGGGTCCTTTTAACCTACTCAGGTCCCTCACCACAAAATTGCCCCTTTGACTTCAAATACAGCATCCCCGGTTCCAAGATGTCCTGCCTCTTCTCAGCCAAACAAGACAGCAGTCAAGGACTTGCAGCTTCACCCCCACCCTAGGCCCTAATGCCATTTCCAAAGCTGCAGGCTTAATCGCAAAAGGCGTCCACAGAAACTTGCCGCTTCTTCTTTCTGCCACACAAGAAGTCTTCCCAACGAGGCACTTGGTTTCTTTGGCCACACTCAACAAGAATGGCACCCACAGATTCCTAGACAACTCAATCATCTCCTTGCAGCTTAGCAAAAGCCAAAAGAGACTGTACAAGTGAAGAAGTGCTCCAGAAAACTGCAGAACACTTCCACAAACCAAACACACCTTTCCACAAAGGGAAAACAGACAAAAAAAGCCCTGCCACCTGCAGCACTGCCACGTGTGCCCTTGGCCACGACGCTGCAGAAGCCCAGAGATCGACCTTCCCTGAGCCGAGCAGCCAGAAGCTCAGCCAGAGTCCCCAGACCTTCAGGGCCTCAAAGTGACAGGTCAAAGGCCAATTTCTAGCTGGAGGCCACTGCCTGCAGGAAATGGCTACGTCCCACAGGATTGCAGCACTCGGCATCCTCAGCAAGCAACATGCAAGTGCTGACTGGTCAGAAACTTGCAGCTCTGCCTTGCACTAAGACAGCACCACCCACAACTGGCACTTACTGTCTTGGATCGATCGGCCACAGCTGCAGGCTTGTGGTCATCTTGCTCCTTTTGCTCCTTTTTGGCTCCTTCTCCAGGAGCAGAGGGAGCCGGGGCAGAGACCGCTGTTCCTTCTGCCATCTGCGGCAAGAGAGAAGCATGAGGGACAGGCCGTTACCTCTCATTTATGACCTCGTTTCCCTCCAGATCCACAACCACCTTTTCAAAGGAGAAATCCTCAACTTTGTTAGCAATGGGAATCTAAGTCACCCCAACCAGATGAAAATGGGCCAACTCAACAGAACTCTATTTGATGCACTCTATGAATTTGATAGTCCTCCCTGGCTGCCATCAGCAAGCAATGGTGCCCCTGCACAACAATGGAGCTTTGAGCTCTTTTATTTATTGCCCTGAAATGGAAAAGGAGGAAATAGCCAGCAAGGCCATTGCTATTGCTGCGGCAGATATGGAAAAGTCAAACTGGATCAGAATGCCATCCAGTGCGTGAAAAGGGCAGGAACGTTTGTGCAGAAGCATCTGTGCTTGTTGTAAAAGAGAGAAAATGGGCAGGGCTTCACCTCCTAGCAAGCCAACAAGCCACAAGACAAAAGTGTTCCCTCCTCAGGTGGCTAAAGCACTTGGAGGCAGTGAGGGCATGTTTGGCAGGGAAACAGCCCTGGTGGTGAGCACTGTCACATATGGATCTAAGGAAGTGTGCCTGAAGGTCCCTCAGGAGGCTCCCGTTGTCCAGGCTGAAACCCCTCCCTAGCTCTCGTGTCCTTCTCTGCACACGCTCCAGCCCCTCAAGGACTTTCAGCTTCAGAGAGGCCAACAAGTGGACACACACTCCCAGCTCTGGCCGCAGCGCTGCCCAGCCCAGGGGGACGGCCACTGCCCTGCTCCTGCTGCCCCACTACTGCTGACACAGGCCAGGATGGCTTTGGCCTTCTTGGCTATGTGGCCAAGCGCTGGCCCACATTCAGCTGCTCTTGACTGGCACCACTGGGTCCTTTTAGCCTACTCAGGTCCCTCACCACAAAATTGCCCCTTTGACTTCAAATACAGCATCCCCGGTTCCAAGATGTCCTGCCTCTTCTCAGCCAAACAAGACAGCAGTCAAGGACTTGCAGCTTCACCCCCACCCTAGGCCCTAATGCCATTTCCAAAGCTGCAGGCTTCATCGCAAAAGGCGTCCACAGAAACTTGCTGCTTCTTCTTTCTGCCACACAAGAAGTCTTCCCAACGAGGCACTTGGTTTCTTTGGCCACACTCAACAAGAATGGCACCCACAGATTCCTAGACAACTCAATCATCTCCTTGCAGCTTAGCAAAAGCCAAAAGAGACTGTACAAGTGAAGAAGTGCTCCAGAAAACTGCAGAACACTTCCACAAACCAAACACACCTTTCCACAAAGGGAAAACAGACAAAAAAAGCCCTGCCACCTGCAGCACTGCCACGTGTGCCCTTGGCCACGACGCTGCAGAAGCCCAGAGATCGACCTTCCCTGAGCCGAGCAGCCAGAAGCTCAGCCAGAGTCCCCAGACCTTCAGGGCCTCAAAGTGACAGGTCAAAGGCCAATTTCTAGCTGGAGGCCACTGCCTGCAGGAAATGGCTACGTCCCACGGGATTGCAGCACTCGGCATCCTCAGCAAGCAACATGCAAGTGCTGGCTGGTCAGAAACTTGCAGCTCTGCCTTGCACTAAGACAGCACCACCCACAACTGGCACTTACTGTCTTGGATCGATCGGCCACAGCTGCAGGATTGTGGTCATCTTGCTCCTTTTGCTCCTTTTTGGCTCCTTCTCCAGGAGCAGAGGGAGCTGGGGCAGAGACCGCTGTTCCTTCTGCCATCTGCGGCAAGAGAGAAGCATGAGGGACAGGCCGTTACCACTCATTTATGACCTCGTTTCTCCTCAGATCCACAACCACCTTTTCAAAGGAGAAATCCTCAACTTTGTTAGCAATGGGATTCTAAGTCACTCCAACCAGATGAAAATGGGCCAACTCAACAGAACTCTATTTGATGCACTCTATGAATTTGATAGTCCTCCCTGGCTGCCATCAGCAAGCAATGGTGCCCCTGCACAACAATGGAGCTTTGAGCTCTTTTATTTATTGCCCTGAAATGGAAAAGGAGGAAATAGCCAGCAAGGCCATTGCTATTGCTGCGGCAGATATGGAAAAGTCAAACTGGATCAGAATGCCATCCAGTGCGTGAAAAGGGCAGGAACGTTTGTGCAGAAGCATCTGTGCTTGTTGTAAAAGAGAGAAAATGGGCAGGGCTTCACCTCCTAGCAAGCCAACAAGCCACAAGACAAAAGTGTTCCCTCCTCAGGTGGCTAAAGCACTTGGAGGCAGTGAGGGCATGTTTGGCAGGGAAACAGCCCTGGTGGTGAGCACTGTCACATATGGATCTAAGGAAGTGTGCCTGAAGGTCCCTCAGGAGGCTCCCGTTGTCCAGGCTGAAACCCCTCCCTAGCTCTCGTGTCCTTCTCTGCACACGCTCCAGCCCCTCAAGGACTTTCAGCTTCAGAGAGGCCAACAAGTGGACACACACTCCCAGCTCTGGCCGCAGCGCTGCCCAGCCCAGGGGGACGGCCACTGCCCTGCTCCTGCTGCCCCACTACTGCTGACACAGGCCAGGATGGCTTTGGCCTTCTTGGCTATGTGGCCAAGCGCTGGCCCACATTCAGCTGCTCTTGACTGGCACCACTGGGTCCTTTTAACCTACTCAGGTCCCTCACCACAAAATTGCCCCTTTGACTTCAAATACAGCATCCCCGGTTCCAAGATGTCCTGCCTCTTCTCAGCCAAACAAGACAGCAGTCAAGGACTTGCAGCTTCACCCCCACCCTAGGCCCTAATGCCATTTCCAAAGCTGCAGGCTTCATCGCAAAAGGCGTCCACAGAAACTTGCTGCTTCTTCTTTCTGCCACACAAGAAGTCTTCCCAACGAGGCACTTGGTTTCTTTGGCCACACTCAACAAGAATGGCACCCACAGATTCCTAGACAACTCAATCATCTCCTTGCAGCTTAGCAAAAGCCAAAAGAGACTGTACAAGTGAAGAAGTGCTCCAGAAAACTGCAGAACACTTCCACAAACCAAACACACCTTTCCACAAAGGGAAAACAGACAAAAAAAGCCCTGCCACCTGCAGCACTGCCACGTGTGCCCTTGGCCACGACGCTGCAGAAGCCCAGAGATCGACCTTCCCTGAGCCGAGCAGCCAGAAGCTCAGCCAGAGTCCCCAGACCTTCAGGGCCTCAAAGTGACAGGTCAAAGGCCAATTTCTAGCTGGAGGCCACTGCCTGCAGGAAATGGCTACGTCCCACGGGATTGCAGCACTCGGCATCCTCAGCAAGCAACATGCAAGTGCTGGCTGGTCAGAAACTTGCAGCTCTGCCTTGCACTAAGACAGCACCACCCACAACTGGCACTTACTGTCTTGGATCGATCGGCCACAGCTGCAGGATTGTGGTCATCTTGCTCCTTTTGCTCCTTTTTGGCTCCTTCTCCAGGAGCAGAGGGAGCCGGGCCAGAGACCGCTGTTCCTTCTGCCATCTGCGGCAAGAGAGAAGCATGAGGGACAGGCCGTTACCACTCATTTATGACCTCGTTTCTCCTCAGATCCACAACCACCTTTTCAAAGGAGAAATCCTCAACTTTGTTAGCAATGGGATTCTAAGTCACTCCAACCAGATGAAAATGGGCCAACTCAACAGAACTCTATTTGATGCACTCTATGAATTTGATAGTCCTCCCTGGCTGCCATCAGCAAGCAATGGTGCCCCTGCACAACAATGGAGCTTTGAGCTCTTTTATTTATTGCCCTGAAATGGAAAAGGAGGAAATAGCCAGCAAGGCCATTGCTATTGCTGCGGCAGATATGGAAAAGTCAAACTGGATCAGAATGCCATCCAGTGCGTGAAAAGGGCAGGAACGTTTGTGCAGAAGCATCTGTGCTTGTTGTAAAAGAGAGAAAATGGGCAGGGCTTCACCTCCTAGCAAGCCAACAAGCCACAAGACAAAAGTGTTCCCTCCTCAGGTGGCTAAAGCACTTGGAGGCAGTGAGGGCATGTTTGGCAGGGAAACAGCCCTGGTGGTGAGCACTGTCACATATGGATCTAAGGAAGTGTGCCTGAAGGTCCCTCAGGAGGCTCCCGTTGTCCAGGCTGAAACCCCTCCCTAGCTCTCGTGTCCTTCTCTGCACACGCTCCAGCCCCTCAAGGACTTTCAGCTTCAGAGAGGCCAACAAGTGGACACACACTCCCAGCTCTGGCCGCAGCGCTGCCCAGCCCAGGGGGACGGCCACTGCCCTGCTCCTGCTGCCCCACTACTGCTGACACAGGCCAGGATGGCTTTGGCCTTCTTGGCTATGTGGCCAAGCGCTGGCCCACATTCAGCTGCTCTTGACTGGCACCACTGGGTCCTTTTAACCTACTCAGGTCCCTCACCACAAAATTGCCCCTTTGACTTCAAATACAGCATCCCCGGTTCCAAGATGTCCTGCCTCTTCTCAGCCAAACAAGACAGCAGTCAAGGACTTGCAGCTTCACCCCCACCCTAGGCCCTAATGCCATTTCCAAAGCTGCAGGCTTCATCGCAAAAGGCGTCCACAGAAACTTGCTGCTTCTTCTTTCTGCCACACAAGAAGTCTTCCCAACGAGGCACTTGGTTTCTTTGGCCACACTCAACAAGAATGGCACCCACAGATTCCTAGACAACTCAATCATCTCCTTGCAGCTTAGCAAAAGCCAAAAGAGACTGTACAAGTGAAGAAGTGCTCCAGAAAACTGCAGAACACTTCCACAAACCAAACACACCTTTCCACAAAGGGAAAACAGACAAAAAAAGCCCTGCCACCTGCAGCACTGCCACGTGTGCCCTTGGCCACGACGCTGCAGAAGCCCAGAGATCGACCTTCCCTGAGCCGAGCAGCCAGAAGCTCAGCCAGAGTCCCCAGACCTTCAGGGCCTCAAAGTGACAGGTCAAAGGCCAATTTCTAGCTGGAGGCCACTGCCTGCAGGAAATGGCTACGTCCCACGGGATTGCAGCACTCGGCATCCTCAGCAAGCAACATGCAAGTGCTGGCTGGTCAGAAACTTGCAGCTCTGCCTTGCACTAAGACAGCACCACCCACAACTGGCACTTACTGTCTTGGATCGATCGGCCACAGCTGCAGGATTGTGGTCATCTTGCTCCTTTTGCTCCTTTTTGGCTCCTTCTCCAGGAGCAGAGGGAGCTGGGGCAGAGACCGCTGTTCCTTCTGCCATCTGCGGCAAGAGAGAAGCATGAGGGACAGGCCGTTACCACTCATTTATGACCTCGTTTCTCCTCAGATCCACAACCACCTTTTCAAAGGAGAAATCCTCAACTTTGTTAGCAATGGGATTCTAAGTCACTCCAACCAGATGAAAATGGGCCAACTCAACAGAACTCTATTTGATGCACTCTATGAATTTGATAGTCCTCCCTGGCTGCCATCAGCAAGCAATGGTGCCCCTGCACAACAATGGAGCTTTGAGCTCTTTTATTTATTGCCCTGAAATGGAAAAGGAGGAAATAGCCAGCAAGGCCATTGCTATTGCTGCGGCAGATATGGAAAAGTCAAACTGGATCAGAATGCCACCCAGTGCATGAAAAGGGCAGGAACGTTTGTGCAGAAGCATCTGTGCTTGTTGTAAAAGAGAGAAAATGGGCAGGGCTTCACCTCCTAGCAAGCCAACAAGCCACAAGACAAAAGTGTTCCCTCCTCAGGTGGCTAAAGCACTTGGAGGCAGTGAGGGCATGTTTGGCAGGGAAACAGCCCTGGTGGTGAGCACTGTCACATATGGATCTAAGGAAGTGTGCCTGAAGGTCCCTCAGGAGGCTCCCGTTGTCCAGGCTGAAACTCCTCCCTAGCTCTCGTGTCCTTCTCTGCACACGCTCCAGCCCCTCAAGGACTTTCAGCTTCAGAGAGGCCAACAAGTGGACACACACTCCCAGCTCTGGCCGCAGCGCTGCCCAGCCCAGGGGGACGGCCACTGCCCTGCTCCTGCTGCACCACTGCTGCTGACACAGGCCAGGATGGCCTTGGCCTTCTTGGCTATGTGGCCAAGCGCTGGCCCACATTCAGCTGCTCTTGACTGGCACCACTGGGTCCTTTTAACCTACTCAGGTCCCTCACCACAAAATTGCCCCTTTGACTTCAAATACAGCATCCCCGGTTCCAAGATGTCCTGCCTCTTCTCAGCCAAACAAGACAGCAGTCAAGGACTTGCAGCTTCACCCCCACCCTAGGCCCTAATGCCATTTCCAAAGCTGCAGGCTTCATCGCAAAAGGCGTCCACAGAAACTTGCCGCTTCTTCTTTCTGCCACACAAGAAGTCTTCCCAACGAGGCACTTGGTTTCTTTGGCCACACTCAACAAGAATGGCACCCACAGATTCCTAGACAACTCAATCATCTCCTTGCAGCTTAGCAAAAGCCAAAAGAGACTGTACAAGTGAAGAAGTGCTCCAGAAAACTGCAGAACACTTCCACAAACCAAACACACCTTTCCACAAAGGGAAAACAGACAAAAAAAGCCCTGCCACCTGCAGCACTGCCACGTGTGCCCTTGGCCACGACGCTGCAGAAGCCCAGAGATCGACCTTCCCTGAGCCGAGCAGCCAGAAGCTCAGCCAGAGTCCCCAGACCTTCAGGGCCTCAAAGTGACAGGTCAAAGGCCAATTTCTAGCTGGAGGCCACTGCCTGCAGGAAATGGCTACGTCCCACAGGATTGCAGCACTCGGCATCCTCAGCAAGCAACATGCAAGTGCTGACTGGTCAGAAACTTGCAGCTCTGCCTTGCACTAAGACAGCACCACCCACAACTGGCACTTACTGTCTTGGATCGATCGGCCACAGCTGCAGGCTTGTGGTCATCTTGCTCCTTTTGCTCCTTTTTGGCTCCTTCTCCAGGAGCAGAGGGAGCCGGGGCAGAGACCGCTGTTCCTTCTGCCATCTGCGGCAAGAGAGAAGCATGAGGGACAGGCCGTTACCTCTCATTTATGACCTCGTTTCCCTCCAGATCCACAACCACCTTTTCAAAGGAGAAATCCTCAACTTTGTTAGCAATGGGATTCTAAGTCACCCCAACCAGATGAAAATGGGCCAACTCAACAGAACTCTATTTGATGCACTCTATGAATTTGATAGTCCTCCCTGGCTGCCATCAGCAAGCAATGGTGCCCCTGCACAACAATGGAGCTTTGAGCTCTTTTATTTATTGCCCTGAAATGGAAAAGGAGGAAATAGCCAGCAAGGCCATTGCTATTGCAGCGGCAGATATGGAAAAGTCAAACTGGATCAGAATGCCATCCAGTGCGTGAAAAGGGCAGGAACGTTTGTGCAGAAGCATCTGTGCTTGTTGTAAAAGAGAGAAAATGGGCAGGGCTTCACCTCCTAGCAAGCCAACAAGCCACAAGACAAAAGTGTTCCCTCCTCAGGTGGCTAAAGCACTTGGAGGCAGTGAGGGCATGTTTGGCAGGGAAACAGCCCTGGTGGTGAGCACTGTCACATATGGATCTATGGAAGTGTGCCTGAAGGTCCCTCAGGAGGCTCCCGTTGTCCAGGCTGAAACCCCTCCCTAGCTCTCGTGTCCTTCTCTGCACACGCTCCAGCCCCTCAAAGACTTTCAGCTTCAGAGGGGCCAACAAGTGGACACACACTCCCAGCTCTGGCCGCAGCGCTGCCCAGCCCAGGGGGACGGCCACTGCCCTGCTCCTGCTGCCCCACTTCTGCTGACACAGGCCAGGATGGCTTTGGCCTTCTTGGCTATGTGGCCAAGCGCTAGCCCACATTCAGCTGCTCTTGACTGGCACCACTGGGTCCTTTTAGCCTACTCAGGTCCCTCACCACAAAATTGCCCCTTTGACTTCAAATACAGCATCCCCGGTTCCAAGATGTCCTGCCTCTTCTCAGCCAAACAAGACAGCAGTCAAGGACTTGCAGCTTCACCCCCACCCTAGGCCCTAATGCCATTTCCAAAGCTGCAGGCTTCATCGCAAAAGGCGTCCACAGAAACTTGCTGCTTCTTCTTTCTGCCACACAAGAAGTCTTCCCAACGAGGCACTTGGTTTCTTTGGCCACACTCAACAAGAATGGCACCCACAGATTCCTAGACAACTCAATCATCTCCTTGCAGCTTAGCAAAAGCCAAAAGAGACTGTACAAGTGAAGAAGTGCTCCAGAAAACTGCAGAACACTTCCACAAACCAAACACACCTTTCCACAAAGGGAAAACAGACAAAAAAAGCCCTGCCACCTGCAGCACTGCCACGTGTGCCCTTGGCCACGACGCTGCAGAAGCCCAGAGATCGACCTTCCCTGAGCCGAGCAGCCAGAAGCTCAGCCAGAGTCCCCAGACCTTCAGGGCCTCAAAGTGACAGGTCAAAGGCCAATTTCTAGCTGGAGGCCACTGCCTGCAGGAAATGGCTACGTCCCACAGGATTGCAGCACTCGGCATCCTCAGCAAGCAACATGCAAGTGCTGGCTGCTCAGAAACTTGCAGCTCTGCCTTGCACTAAAGACAGCACCACCCACAACTGGCACTTACTGTCTTGGATCGATCGGCCACAGCTGCAGGCTTGTGGTCATCTTGCTCCTTTTGCTCCTTTTTGGCTCCTTCTCCAGGAGAAGAGGGAGCCGGGGCAGAGACCGCTGTTCCTTCTGCCATCTGCGGCAAGAGAGAAGCATGAGGGACAGGCCGTTACCTCTCATTTATGACCTCGTTTCCCTCCAGATCCACAACCACCTTTTCAAAGGAGAAATCCTCAACTTTGTTAGCAATGGGATTCTAAGTCACTCCAACCAGATGAAAATGGGCCAACTCAACAGAACTCTATTTGATGCACTCTATGAATTTGATAGTCCTCCCTGGCTGCCATCAGCAAGCAATGGTGCCCCTGCACAACAATGGAGCTTTGAGCTCTTTTATTTATTGCCCTGAAATGGAAAAGGAGGAAATAGCCAGCAAGGCCATTGCTATTGCTGCGGCAGATATGGAAAAGTCAAACTGGATCAGAATGCCATCCAGTGCGTGAAAAGGGCAGGAACGTTTGTGCAGAAGCATCTGTGCTTGTTGTAAAAGAGAGAAAATGGGCAGGGCTTCACCTCCTAGCAAGCCAACAAGCCACAAGACAAAAGTGTTCCCTCCTCAGGTGGCTAAAGCACTTGGAGGCAGTGAGGGCATGTTTGGCAGGGAAACAGCCCTGGTGGTGAGCACTGTCACATATGGATCTATGGAAGTGTGCCTGAAGGTCCCTCAGGAGGCTCCCGTTGTCCAGGCTGAAACCCCTCCCTAGCTCTCGTGTCCTTCTCTGCACACGCTCCAGCCCCTCAAGGACTTTCAGCTTCAGAGGGGCCAACAAGTGGACACACACTCCCAGCTCTGGCCGCAGCGCTGCCCAGCCCAGGGGGACGGCCACTGCCCTGCTCCTGCTGCCCCACTGCTGCTGACACAGGCCAGGATGGCCTTGGCCTTCTTGGCTATGTGGCCAAGCTCTGGCCCACATTCAGCTGCTCTTGACTGGCACCACTGGGTCCTTTTAACCTACTCAGGTCCCTCACCACAAAATTGCCCCTTTGACTTCAAATACAGCATCCCCGGTTCCAAGATGTCCTGCCTCTTCTCAGCCAAACAAGACAGCAGTCAAGGACTTGCAGCTTCACCCCCACCCTAGGCCCTAATGCCATTTCCAAAGCTGCAGGCTTCATCGCAAAAGGCGTCCACAGAAACTTGCCGCTTCTTCTTTCTGCCACACAAGAAGTCTTCCCAACGAGGCACTTGGTTTCTTTGGCCACACTCAAGAAGAATGGCGCCCACAGATTCCTAGACAACTCAATCATCTCCTTGCAGCTTAGCAAAAGCCAAAAGAGACTGTACAAGTGAAGAAGTGCTCCAGAAAACTGCAGAACACTTCCACAAACCAAACACACCTTTCCACAAAGGGAAAACAGACAAAAAAAGCCCTGCCACCTGCAGCACTGCCACGTGTGCCCTTGGCCACGAGGCTGCAGAAGCCCAGAGATCGACCTTCCCTGAGCCGAGCAGCCAGAAGCTCAGCCAGAGTCCCCAGACCTTCAGGGCCTCAAAGTGACAGGTCAAAGGCCAATTTCTAGCTGGAGGCCACTGCCTGCAGGAAATGGCTTTGTCCCACAGGATTGCAGCACTCTGCATCCTCAGCAAGCAACATGCAAGTGCTGGCTGGTCAGAAACTTGCAGCTCTGCCTTGCACTAAGACAGCACCACCCACAACTGGCACTTACTGTCTTGGATCGATCGGCCACAGCTGCAGGCTTGTGGTCATCTTGCTCCTTTTGCTCCTTTTTGGCTCCTTCTCCAGGAGCAGAGGGAGCCGGGACAGAGACCGCTGTTCCTTCTGCCATCTGCGGCAAGAGAGAAGCAGGAGGGACTGGCCGTTACCACTCATTTATAACCTCGTTTCCCTCCAGATCCACAACCACCTTTTCAAAGGAGAAATCCTCAACTTTGTTAGCAATGGGATTCTAAGTCACTCCAACCAGATGAAAATGGGCCAACTCAACAGAACTCTATTTGATGCACTCTGTGAATTTGATAGTCCTCCCTGGCTGCCATCAGCAAGCAATGGTGCCCCTGCACAACAAGGGAGCTTTGAGCTCTTTTATTTATTGCCCTGAAATGGAAAAGGAGGAAATAGCCAGCAAGGCCATTGCTATTGCTGCGGCAGATATGGAAAAGTCAAACTGGATCAGAATGCCATCCAGTGCGTGAAAAGGGCAGGAACGTTTGTGCAGAAGCATCTGTGCTTGTTGTAAAAGAGAGAAAATGGGCAGGGCTTCACCTCCTAGCAAGCCAACAAGCCACAAGACAAAAGTGTTCCCTCCTCAGGTGGCTAAAGCACTTGGAGGCAGTGAGGGCATGTTTGGCAGGGAAACAGCCCTGGTGGTGAGCACTGTCACATATGGATCTATGGAAGTGTGCCTGAAGGTCCCTCAGGAGGCTCCCGTTGTCCAGGCTGAAACCCCTCCCTAGCTCTCGTGTCCTTCTCTGCACACGCTCCAGCCCCTCAAGGACTTTCAGCTTCAGAGGGGCCAACAAGTGGACACACACTCCCAGCTCTGGCCGCAGCGCTGCCCAGCCCAGGGGGACGGCCACTGCCCTGCTCCTGCTGCACCACTGCTGCTGACACAGGCCAGGATGGCCTTGGCCTTCTTGGCTATGTGGCCAAGCGCTGGCCCACATTCAGCTGCTCTTGACTGGCACCACTGGGTCCTTTTAGCCTACTCAGGTCCCTCACCACAAAATTGCCCCTTTGACTTCAAATACAGCATCCCCGGTTCCAAGATGTCCTGCCTCTTCTCAGCCAAACAAGACAGCAGTCAAGGACTTGCAGCTTCACCCCCACCCTAGGCCCTAATGCCATTTCCAAAGCTGCAGGCTTCATCGCAAAAGGCGTCCACAGAAACTTGCTGCTTCTTCTTTCTGCCACACAAGAAGTCTTCCCAACGAGGCACTTGGTTTCTTTGGCCACACTCAACAAGAATGGCACCCACAGATTCCTAGACAACTCAATCATCTCCTTGCAGCTTAGCAAAAGCCAAAAGAGACTGTACAAGTGAAGAAGTGCTCCAGAAAACTGCAGAACACTTCCACAAACCAAACACACCTTTCCACAAAGGGAAAACAGACAAAAAAAGCCCTGCCACCTGCAGCACTGCCACGTGTGCCCTTGGCCACGACGCTGCAGAAGCCCAGAGATCGACCTTCCCTGAGCCGAGCAGCCAGAAGCTCAGCCAGAGTCCCCAGACCTTCAGGGCCTCAAAGTGACAGGTCAAAGGCCAATTTCTAGCTGGAGGCCACTGCCTGCAGGAAATGGCTACGTCCCACGGGATTGCAGCACTCGGCATCCTCAGCAAGCAACATGCAAGTGCTGGCTGGTCAGAAACTTGCAGCTCTGCCTTGCACTAAGACAGCACCACCCACAACTGGCACTTACTGTCTTGGATCGATCGGCCACAGCTGCAGGATTGTGGTCATCTTGCTCCTTTTGCTCCTTTTTGGCTCCTTCTCCAGGAGCAGAGGGAGCTGGGGCAGAGACCGCTGTTCCTTCTGCCATCTGCGGCAAGAGAGAAGCATGAGGGACAGGCCGTTACCACTCATTTATGACCTCGTTTCTCCTCAGATCCACAACCACCTTTTCAAAGGAGAAATCCTCAACTTTGTTAGCAATGGGATTCTAAGTCACTCCAACCAGATGAAAATGGGCCAACTCAACAGAACTCTATTTGATGCACTCTATGAATTTGATAGTCCTCCCTGGCTGCCATCAGCAAGCAATGGTGCCCCTGCACAACAATGGAGCTTTGAGCTCTTTTATTTATTGCCCTGAAATGGAAAAGGAGGAAATAGCCAGCAAGGCCATTGCTATTGCTGCGGCAGATATGGAAAAGTCAAACTGGATCAGAATGCCATCCAGTGCGTGAAAAGGGCAGGAACGTTTGTGCAGAAGCATCTGTGCTTGTTGTAAAAGAGAGAAAATGGGCAGGGCTTCACCTCCTAGCAAGCCAACAAGCCACAAGACAAAAGTGTTCCCTCCTCAGGTGGCTAAAGCACTTGGAGGCAGTGAGGGCATGTTTGGCAGGGAAACAGCCCTGGTGGTGAGCACTGTCACATATGGATCTAAGGAAGTGTGCCTGAAGGTCCCTCAGGAGGCTCCCGTTGTCCAGGCTGAAACCCCTCCCTAGCTCTCGTGTCCTTCTCTGCACACGCTCCAGCCCCTCAAGGACTTTCAGCTTCAGAGAGGCCAACAAGTGGACACACACTCCCAGCTCTGGCCGCAGCGCTGCCCAGCCCAGGGGGACGGCCACTGCCCTGCTCCTGCTGCCCCACTACTGCTGACACAGGCCAGGATGGCTTTGGCCTTCTTGGCTATGTGGCCAAGCGCTGGCCCACATTCAGCTGCTCTTGACTGGCACCACTGGGTCCTTTTAACCTACTCAGGTCCCTCACCACAAAATTGCCCCTTTGACTTCAAATACAGCATCCCCGGTTCCAAGATGTCCTGCCTCTTCTCAGCCAAACAAGACAGCAGTCAAGGACTTGCAGCTTCACCCCCACCCTAGGCCCTAATGCCATTTCCAAAGCTGCAGGCTTCATCGCAAAAGGCGTCCACAGAAACTTGCTGCTTCTTCTTTCTGCCACACAAGAAGTCTTCCCAACGAGGCACTTGGTTTCTTTGGCCACACTCAACAAGAATGGCACCCACAGATTCCTAGACAACTCAATCATCTCCTTGCAGCTTAGCAAAAGCCAAAAGAGACTGTACAAGTGAAGAAGTGCTCCAGAAAACTGCAGAACACTTCCACAAACCAAACACACCTTTCCACAAAGGGAAAACAGACAAAAAAAGCCCTGCCACCTGCAGCACTGCCACGTGTGCCCTTGGCCACGACGCTGCAGAAGCCCAGAGATCGACCTTCCCTGAGCCGAGCAGCCAGAAGCTCAGCCAGAGTCCCCAGACCTTCAGGGCCTCAAAGTGACAGGTCAAAGGCCAATTTCTAGCTGGAGGCCACTGCCTGCAGGAAATGGCTACGTCCCACGGGATTGCAGCACTCGGCATCCTCAGCAAGCAACATGCAAGTGCTGGCTGGTCAGAAACTTGCAGCTCTGCCTTGCACTAAGACAGCACCACCCACAACTGGCACTTACTGTCTTGGATCGATCGGCCACAGCTGCAGGATTGTGGTCATCTTGCTCCTTTTGCTCCTTTTTGGCTCCTTCTCCAGGAGCAGAGGGAGCTGGGGCAGAGACCGCTGTTCCTTCTGCCATCTGCGGCAAGAGAGAAGCATGAGGGACAGGCCGTTACCACTCATTTATGACCTCGTTTCTCCTCAGATCCACAACCACCTTTTCAAAGGAGAAATCCTCAACTTTGTTAGCAATGGGATTCTAAGTCACTCCAACCAGATGAAAATGGGCCAACTCAACAGAACTCTATTTGATGCACTCTATGAATTTGATAGTCCTCCCTGGCTGCCATCAGCAAGCAATGGTGCCCCTGCACAACAATGGAGCTTTGAGCTCTTTTATTTATTGCCCTGAAATGGAAAAGGAGGAAATAGCCAGCAAGGCCATTGCTATTGCTGCGGCAGATATGGAAAAGTCAAACTGGATCAGAATGCCACCCAGTGCATGAAAAGGGCAGGAACGTTTGTGCAGAAGCATCTGTGCTTGTTGTAAAAGAGAGAAAATGGGCAGGGCTTCACCTCCTAGCAAGCCAACAAGCCACAAGACAAAAGTGTTCCCTCCTCAGGTGGCTAAAGCACTTGGAGGCAGTGAGGGCATGTTTGGCAGGGAAACAGCCCTGGTGGTGAGCACTGTCACATATGGATCTAAGGAAGTGTGCCTGAAGGTCCCTCAGGAGGCTCCCGTTGTCCAGGCTGAAACTCCTCCCTAGCTCTCGTGTCCTTCTCTGCACACGCTCCAGTCCCTCAAGGACTTTCAGCTTCAGAGAGGCCAACAAGTGGACACACACTCCCAGCTCTGGCCGCAGCGCTGCCCAGCCCAGGGGGACGGCCACTGCCCTGCTCCTGCTGCACCACTGCTGCTGACACAGGCCAGGATGGCCTTGGCCTTCTTGGCTATGTGGCCAAGCGCTGGCCCACATTCAGCTGCTCTTGACTGGCACCACTGGGTCCTTTTAACCTACTCAGGTCCCTCACCACAAAATTGCCCCTTTGACTTCAAATACAGCATCCCCGGTTCCAAGATGTCCTGCCTCTTCTCAGCCAAACAAGACAGCAGTCAAGGACTTGCAGCTTCACCCCCACCCTAGGCCCTAATGCCATTTCCAAAGCTGCAGGCTTCATCGCAAAAGGCGTCCACAGAAACTTGCCGCTTCTTCTTTCTGCCACACAAGAAGTCTTCCCAACGAGGCACTTGGTTTCTTTGGCCACACTCAACAAGAATGGCACCCACAGATTCCTAGACAACTCAATCATCTCCTTGCAGCTTAGCAAAAGCCAAAAGAGACTGTACAAGTGAAGAAGTGCTCCAGAAAACTGCAGAACACTTCCACAAACCAAACACACCTTTCCACAAAGGGAAAACAGACAAAAAAAGCCCTGCCACCTGCAGCACTGCCACGTGTGCCCTTGGCCACGACGCTGCAGAAGCCCAGAGATCGACCTTCCCTGAGCCGAGCAGCCAGAAGCTCAGCCAGAGTCCCCAGACCTTCAGGGCCTCAAAGTGACAGGTCAAAGGCCAATTTCTAGCTGGAGGCCACTGCCTGCAGGAAATGGCTACGTCCCACAGGATTGCAGCACTCGGCATCCTCAGCAAGCAACATGCAAGTGCTGACTGGTCAGAAACTTGCAGCTCTGCCTTGCACTAAGACAGCACCACCCACAACTGGCACTTACTGTCTTGGATCGATCGGCCACAGCTGCAGGCTTGTGGTCATCTTGCTCCTTTTGCTCCTTTTTGGCTCCTTCTCCAGGAGCAGAGGGAGCCGGGGCAGAGACCGCTGTTCCTTCTGCCATCTGCGGCAAGAGAGAAGCATGAGGGACAGGCCGTTACCTCTCATTTATGACCTCGTTTCCCTCCAGATCCACAACCACCTTTTCAAAGGAGAAATCCTCAACTTTGTTAGCAATGGGATTCTAAGTCACCCCAACCAGATGAAAATGGGCCAACTCAACAGAACTCTATTTGATGCACTCTATGAATTTGATAGTCCTCCCTGGCTGCCATCAGCAAGCAATGGTGCCCCTGCACAACAATGGAGCTTTGAGCTCTTTTATTTATTGCCCTGAAATGGAAAAGGAGGAAATAGCCAGCAAGGCCATTGCTATTGCAGCGGCAGATATGGAAAAGTCAAACTGGATCAGAATGCCATCCAGTGCGTGAAAAGGGCAGGAACGTTTGTGCAGAAGCATCTGTGCTTGTTGTAAAAGAGAGAAAATGGGCAGGGCTTCACCTCCTAGCAAGCCAACAAGCCACAAGACAAAAGTGTTCCCTCCTCAGGTGGCTAAAGCACTTGGAGGCAGTGAGGGCATGTTTGGCAGGGAAACAGCCCTGGTGGTGAGCACTGTCACATATGGATCTATGGAAGTGTGCCTGAAGGTCCCTCAGGAGGCTCCCGTTGTCCAGGCTGAAACCCCTCCCTAGCTCTCGTGTCCTTCTCTGCACACGCTCCAGCCCCTCAAAGACTTTCAGCTTCAGAGGGGCCAACAAGTGGACACACACTCCCAGCTCTGGCCGCAGCGCTGCCCAGCCCAGGGGGACGGCCACTGCCCTGCTCCTGCTGCCCCACTTCTGCTGACACAGGCCAGGATGGCTTTGGCCTTCTTGGCTATGTGGCCAAGCGCTAGCCCACATTCAGCTGCTCTTGACTGGCACCACTGGGTCCTTTTAGCCTACTCAGGTCCCTCACCACAAAATTGCCCCTTTGACTTCAAATACAGCATCCCCGGTTCCAAGATGTCCTGCCTCTTCTCAGCCAAACAAGACAGCAGTCAAGGACTTGCAGCTTCACCCCCACCCTAGGCCCTAATGCCATTTCCAAAGCTGCAGGCTTCATCGCAAAAGGCGTCCACAGAAACTTGCCGCTTCTTCTTTCTGCCACACAAGAAGTCTTCCCAACGAGGCACTTGGTTTCTTTGGCCACACTCAACAAGAATGGCACCCACAGATTCCTAGACAACTCAATCATCTCCTTGCAGCTTAGCAAAAGCCAAAAGAGACTGTACAAGTGAAGAAGTGCTCCAGAAAACTGCAGAACACTTCCACAAACCAAACACACCTTTCCACAAAGGGAAAACAGACAAAAAAAGCCCTGCCACCTGCAGCACTGCCACGTGTGCCCTTGGCCACGACGCTGCAGAAGCCCAGAGATCGACCTTCCCTGAGCCGAGCAGCCAGAAGCTCAGCCAGAGTCCCCAGACCTTCAGGGCCTCAAAGTGACAGGTCAAAGGCCAATTTCTAGCTGGAGGCCACTGCCTGCAGGAAATGGCTACGTCCCACAGGATTGCAGCACTCGGCATCCTCAGCAAGCAACATGCAAGTGCTGGCTGCTCAGAAACTTGCAGCTCTGCCTTGCACTAAAGACAGCACCACCCACAACTGGCACTTACTGTCTTGGATCGATCGGCCACAGCTGCAGGCTTGTGGTCATCTTGCTCCTTTTGCTCCTTTTTGGCTCCTTCTCCAGGAGAAGAGGGAGCCGGGGCAGAGACCGCTGTTCCTTCTGCCATCTGCGGCAAGAGAGAAGCATGAGGGACAGGCCGTTACCTCTCATTTATGACCTCGTTTCCCTCCAGATCCACAACCACCTTTTCAAAGGAGAAATCCTCAACTTTGTTAGCAATGGGATTCTAAGTCACTCCAACCAGATGAAAATGGGCCAACTCAACAGAACTCTATTTGATGCACTCTATGAATTTGATAGTCCTCCCTGGCTGCCATCAGCAAGCAATGGTGCCCCTGCACAACAATGGAGCTTTGAGCTCTTTTATTTATTGCCCTGAAATGGAAAAGGAGGAAATAGCCAGCAAGGCCATTGCTATTGCTGCGGCAGATATGGAAAAGTCAAACTGGATCAGAATGCCATCCAGTGCGTGAAAAGGGCAGGAACGTTTGTGCAGAAGCATCTGTGCTTGTTGTAAAAGAGAGAAAATGGGCAGGGCTTCACCTCCTAGCAAGCCAACAAGCCACAAGACAAAAGTGTTCCCTCCTCAGGTGGCTAAAGCACTTGGAGGCAGTGAGGGCATGTTTGGCAGGGAAACAGCCCTGGTGGTGAGCACTGTCACATATGGATCTATGGAAGTGTGCCTGAAGGTCCCTCAGGAGGCTCCCGTTGTCCAGGCTGAAACCCCTCCCTAGCTCTCGTGTCCTTCTCTGCACACGCTCCAGCCCCTCAAGGACTTTCAGCTTCAGAGGGGCCAACAAGTGGACACACACTCCCAGCTCTGGCCGCAGCGCTGCCCAGCCCAGGGGGACGGCCACTGCCCTGCTCCTGCTGCCCCACTGCTGCTGACACAGGCCAGGATGGCTTTGGCCTTCTTGGCTATGTGGCCAAGCGCTGGCCCACATTCAGCTGCTCTTGACTGGCACCACTGGGTCCTTTTAACCTACTCAGGTCCCTCACCACAAAATTGCCCCTTTGACTTCAAATACAGCATCCCCGGTTCCAAGATGTCCTGCCTCTTCTCAGCCAAACAAGACAGCAGTCAAGGACTTGCAGCTTCACCCCCACCCTAGGCCCTAATGCCATTTCCAAAGCTGCAGGCTTCATCGCAAAAGGCGTCCACAGAAACTTGCCGCTTCTTCTTTCTGCCACACAAGAAGTCTTCCCAACGAGGCACTTGGTTTCTTTGGCCACACTCAACAAGAATGGCACCCACAGATTCCTAGACAACTCAATCATCTCCTTGCAGCTTAGCAAAAGCCAAAAGAGACTGTACAAGTGAAGAAGTGCTCCAGAAAACTGCAGAACACTTCCACAAACCAAACACACCTTTCCACAAAGGGAAAACAGACAAAAAAAGCCCTGCCACCTGCAGCACTGCCACGTGTGCCCTTGGCCACGAGGCTGCAGAAGCCCAGAGATCGACCTTCCCTGAGCCGAGCAGCCAGAAGCTCAGCCAGAGTCCCCAGACCTTCAGGGCCTCAAAGTGACAGGTCAAAGGCCAATTTCTAGCTGGAGGCCACTGCCTGCAGGAAATGGCTTTGTCCCACAGGATTGCAGCACTCTGCATCCTCAGCAAGCAACATGCAAGTGCTGGCTGGTCAGAAACTTGCAGCTCTGCCTTGCACTAAGACAGCACCACCCACAACTGGCACTTACTGTCTTGGATCGATCGGCCACAGCTGCAGGCTTGTGGTCATCTTGCTCCTTTTGCTCCTTTTTGGCTCCTTCTCCAGGAGCAGAGGGAGCCGGGGCAGAGACCGCTGTTCCTTCTGCCATCTGCGGCAAGAGAGAAGCAGGAGGGACTGGCCGTTACCACTCATTTATAACCTCGTTTCCCTCCAGATCCACAACCACCTTTTCAAAGGAGAAATCCTCAACTTTGTTAGCAATGGGATTCTAAGTCACTCCAACCAGATGAAAATGGGCCAACTCAACAGAACTCTATTTGATGCACTCTGTGAATTTGATAGTCCTCCCTGGCTGCCATCAGCAAGCAATGGTGCCCCTGCACAACAAGGGAGCTTTGAGCTCTTTTATTTATTGCCCTGAAATGGAAAAGGAGGAAATAGCCAGCAAGGCCATTGCTATTGCTGCGGCAGATATGGAAAAGTCAAACTGGATCAGAATGCCATCCAGTGCGTGAAAAGGGCAGGAACGTTTGTGCAGAAGCATCTGTGCTTGTTGTAAAAGAGAGAAAATGGGCAGGGCTTCACCTCCTAGCAAGCCAACAAGCCACAAGACAAAAGTGTTCCCTCCTCAGGTGGCTAAAGCACTTGGAGGCAGTGAGGGCATGTTTGGCAGGGAAACAGCCCTGGTGGTGAGCACTGTCACATATGGATCTATGGAAGTGTGCCTGAAGGTCCCTCAGGAGGCTCCCGTTGTCCAGGCTGAAACCCCTCCCTAGCTCTCGTGTCCTTCTCTGCACACGCTCCAGCCCCTCAAGGACTTTCAGCTTCAGAGGGGCCAACAAGTGGACACACACTCCCAGCTCTGGCCGCAGCGCTGCCCAGCCCAGGGGGACGGCCACTGCCCTGCTCCTGCTGCACCACTGCTGCTGACACAGGCCAGGATGGCCTTGGCCTTCTTGGCTATGTGGCCAAGCGCTGGCCCACATTCAGCTGCTCTTGACTGGCACCACTGGGTCCTTTTAGCCTACTCAGGTCCCTCACCACAAAATTGCCCCTTTGACTTCAAATACAGCATCCCCGGTTCCAAGATGTCCTGCCTCTTCTCAGCCAAACAAGACAGCAGTCAAGGACTTGCAGCTTCACCCCCACCCTAGGCCCTAATGCCATTTCCAAAGCTGCAGGCTTCATCGCAAAAGGCGTCCACAGAAACTTGCTGCTTCTTCTTTCTGCCACACAAGAAGTCTTCCCAACGAGGCACTTGGTTTCTTTGGCCACACTCAACAAGAATGGCACCCACAGATTCCTAGACAACTCAATCATCTCCTTGCAGCTTAGCAAAAGCCAAAAGAGACTGTACAAGTGAAGAAGTGCTCCAGAAAACTGCAGAACACTTCCACAAACCAAACACACCTTTCCACAAAGGGAAAACAGACAAAAAAAGCCCTGCCACCTGCAGCACTGCCACGTGTGCCCTTGGCCACGACGCTGCAGAAGCCCAGAGATCGACCTTCCCTGAGCCGAGCAGCCAGAAGCTCAGCCAGAGTCCCCAGACCTTCAGGGCCTCAAAGTGACAGGTCAAAGGCCAATTTCTAGCTGGAGGCCACTGCCTGCAGGAAATGGCTACGTCCCACGGGATTGCAGCACTCGGCATCCTCAGCAAGCAACATGCAAGTGCTGGCTGGTCAGAAACTTGCAGCTCTGCCTTGCACTAAGACAGCACCACCCACAACTGGCACTTACTGTCTTGGATCGATCGGCCACAGCTGCAGGATTGTGGTCATCTTGCTCCTTTTGCTCCTTTTTGGCTCCTTCTCCAGGAGCAGAGGGAGCTGGGGCAGAGACCGCTGTTCCTTCTGCCATCTGCGGCAAGAGAGAAGCATGAGGGACAGGCCGTTACCACTCATTTATGACCTCGTTTCTCCTCAGATCCACAACCACCTTTTCAAAGGAGAAATCCTCAACTTTGTTAGCAATGGGATTCTAAGTCACTCCAACCAGATGAAAATGGGCCAACTCAACAGAACTCTATTTGATGCACTCTATGAATTTGATAGTCCTCCCTGGCTGCCATCAGCAAGCAATGGTGCCCCTGCACAACAATGGAGCTTTGAGCTCTTTTATTTATTGCCCTGAAATGGAAAAGGAGGAAATAGCCAGCAAGGCCATTGCTATTGCTGCGGCAGATATGGAAAAGTCAAACTGGATCAGAATGCCATCCAGTGCGTGAAAAGGGCAGGAACGTTTGTGCAGAAGCATCTGTGCTTGTTGTAAAAGAGAGAAAATGGGCAGGGCTTCACCTCCTAGCAAGCCAACAAGCCACAAGACAAAAGTGTTCCCTCCTCAGGTGGCTAAAGCACTTGGAGGCAGTGAGGGCATGTTTGGCAGGGAAACAGCCCTGGTGGTGAGCACTGTCACATATGGATCTATGGAAGTGTGCCTGAAGGTCCCTCAGGAGGCTCCCGTTGTCCAGGCTGAAACCCCTCCCTAGCTCTCGTGTCCTTCTCTGCACACGCTCCAGCCCCTCAAGGACTTTCAGCTTCAGAGAGGCCAACAAGTGGACACACACTCCCAGCTCTGGCCGCAGCGCTGCCCAGCCCAGGGGGACGGCCACTGCCCTGCTCCTGCTGCCCCACTACTGCTGACACAGGCCAGGATGGCTTTGGCCTTCTTGGCTATGTGGCCAAGCGCTGGCCCACATTCAGCTGCTCTTGACTGGCACCACTGGGTCCTTTTAACCTACTCAGGTCCCTCACCACAAAATTGCCCCTTTGACTTCAAATACAGCATCCCCGGTTCCAAGATGTCCTGCCTCTTCTCAGCCAAACAAGACAGCAGTCAAGGACTTGCAGCTTCACCCCCACCCTAGGCCCTAATGCCATTTCCAAAGCTGCAGGCTTCATCGCAAAAGGCGTCCACAGAAACTTGCTGCTTCTTCTTTCTGCCACACAAGAAGTCTTCCCAACGAGGCACTTGGTTTCTTTGGCCACACTCAACAAGAATGGCACCCACAGATTCCTAGACAACTCAATCATCTCCTTGCAGCTTAGCAAAAGCCAAAAGAGACTGTACAAGTGAAGAAGTGCTCCAGAAAACTGCAGAACACTTCCACAAACCAAACACACCTTTCCACAAAGGGAAAACAGACAAAAAAAGCCCTGCCACCTGCAGCACTGCCACGTGTGCCCTTGGCCACGACGCTGCAGAAGCCCAGAGATCGACCTTCCCTGAGCCGAGCAGCCAGAAGCTCAGCCAGAGTCCCCAGACCTTCAGGGCCTCAAAGTGACAGGTCAAAGGCCAATTTCTAGCTGGAGGCCACTGCCTGCAGGAAATGGCTACGTCCCACGGGATTGCAGCACTCGGCATCCTCAGCAAGCAACATGCAAGTGCTGGCTGGTCAGAAACTTGCAGCTCTGCCTTGCACTAAGACAGCACCACCCACAACTGGCACTTACTGTCTTGGATCGATCGGCCACAGCTGCAGGATTGTGGTCATCTTGCTCCTTTTGCTCCTTTTTGGCTCCTTCTCCAGGAGCAGAGGGAGCTGGGGCAGAGACCGCTGTTCCTTCTGCCATCTGCGGCAAGAGAGAAGCATGAGGGACAGGCCGTTACCACTCATTTATGACCTCGTTTCTCCTCAGATCCACAACCACCTTTTCAAAGGAGAAATCCTCAACTTTGTTAGCAATGGGATTCTAAGTCACTCCAACCAGATGAAAATGGGCCAACTCAACAGAACTCTATTTGATGCACTCTATGAATTTGATAGTCCTCCCTGGCTGCCATCAGCAAGCAATGGTGCCCCTGCACAACAATGGAGCTTTGAGCTCTTTTATTTATTGCCCTGAAATGGAAAAGGAGGAAATAGCCAGCAAGGCCATTGCTATTGCTGCGGCAGATATGGAAAAGTCAAACTGGATCAGAATGCCATCCAGTGCGTGAAAAGGGCAGGAACGTTTGTGCAGAAGCATCTGTGCTTGTTGTAAAAGAGAGAAAATGGGCAGGGCTTCACCTCCTAGCAAGCCAACAAGCCACAAGACAAAAGTGTTCCCTCCTCAGGTGGCTAAAGCACTTGGAGGCAGTGAGGGCATGTTTGGCAGGGAAACAGCCCTGGTGGTGAGCACTGTCACATATGGATCTAAGGAAGTGTGCCTGAAGGTCCCTCAGGAGGCTCCCGTTGTCCAGGCTGAAACCCCTCCCTAGCTCTCGTGTCCTTCTCTGCACACGCTCCAGCCCCTCAAGGACTTTCAGCTTCAGAGAGGCCAACAAGTGGACACACACTCCCAGCTCTGGCCGCAGCGCTGCCCAGCCCAGGGGGACGGCCACTGCCCTGCTCCTGCTGCCCCACTACTGCTGACACAGGCCAGGATGGCTTTGGCCTTCTTGGCTATGTGGCCAAGCGCTGGCCCACATTCAGCTGCTCTTGACTGGCACCACTGGGTCCTTTTAACCTACTCAGGTCCCTCACCACAAAATTGCCCCTTTGACTTCAAATACAGCATCCCCGGTTCCAAGATGTCCTGCCTCTTCTCAGCCAAACAAGACAGCAGTCAAGGACTTGCAGCTTCACCCCCACCCTAGGCCCTAATGCCATTTCCAAAGCTGCAGGCTTCATCGCAAAAGGCGTCCACAGAAACTTGCTGCTTCTTCTTTCTGCCACACAAGAAGTCTTCCCAACGAGGCACTTGGTTTCTTTGGCCACACTCAACAAGAATGGCACCCACAGATTCCTAGACAACTCAATCATCTCCTTGCAGCTTAGCAAAAGCCAAAAGAGACTGTACAAGTGAAGAAGTGCTCCAGAAAACTGCAGAACACTTCCACAAACCAAACACACCTTTCCACAAAGGGAAAACAGACAAAAAAAGCCCTGCCACCTGCAGCACTGCCACGTGTGCCCTTGGCCACGACGCTGCAGAAGCCCAGAGATCGACCTTCCCTGAGCCGAGCAGCCAGAAGCTCAGCCAGAGTCCCCAGACCTTCAGGGCCTCAAAGTGACAGGTCAAAGGCCAATTTCTAGCTGGAGGCCACTGCCTGCAGGAAATGGCTACGTCCCACGGGATTGCAGCACTCGGCATCCTCAGCAAGCAACATGCAAGTGCTGGCTGGTCAGAAACTTGCAGCTCTGCCTTGCACTAAGACAGCACCACCCACAACTGGCACTTACTGTCTTGGATCGATCGGCCACAGCTGCAGGATTGTGGTCATCTTGCTCCTTTTGCTCCTTTTTGGCTCCTTCTCCAGGAGCAGAGGGAGCCGGGGCAGAGACCGCTGTTCCTTCTGCCATCTGCGGCAAGAGAGAAGCAGGAGGGACAGGCCGTTACCTCTCATTTATGACCTCGTTTCTCCTCAGATCCACAACCACCTTTTCAAAGGAGAAATCCTCAACTTTGTTAGCAATGGGATTCTAAGTCACTCCAACCAGATGAAAATGGGCCAACTCAACAGAACTCTATTTGATGCACTCTATGAATTTGATAGTCCTCCCTGGCTGCCATCAGCAAGCAATGGTGCCCCTGCACAACAATGGAGCTTTGAGCTCTTTTATTTATTGCCCTGAAATGGAAAAGGAGGAAATAGCCAGCAAGGCCATTGCTATTGCTGCGGCAGATATGGAAAAGTCAAACTGGATCAGAATGCCACCCAGTGCATGAAAAGGGCAGGAACGTTTGTGCAGAAGCATCTGTGCTTGTTGTAAAAGAGAGAAAATGGGCAGGGCTTCACCTCCTAGCAAGCCAACAAGCCACAAGACAAAAGTGTTCCCTCCTCAGGTGGCTAAAGCACTTGGAGGCAGTGAGGGCATGTTTGGCAGGGAAACAGCCCTGGTGGTGAGCACTGTCACATATGGATCTAAGGAAGTGTGCCTGAAGGTCCCTCAGGAGGCTCCCGTTGTCCAGGCTGAAACCCCTCCCTAGCTCTCGTGTCCTTCTCTGCACACGCTCCAGCCCCTCAAGGACTTTCAGCTTCAGAGAGGCCAACAAGTGGACACACACTCCCAGCTCTGGCCGCAGCGCTGCCCAGCCCAGGGGGACGGCCACTGCCCTGCTCCTGCTGCACCACTGCTGCTGACACAGGCCAGGATGGCCTTGGCCTTCTTGGCTATGTGGCCAAGCGCTGGCCCACATTCAGCTGCTCTTGACTGGCACCACTGGGTCCTTTTAACCTACTCAGGTCCCTCACCACAAAATTGCCCCTTTGACTTCAAATACAGCATCCCCGGTTCCAAGATGTCCTGCCTCTTCTCAGCCAAACAAGACAGCAGTCAAGGACTTGCAGCTTCACCCCCACCCTAGGCCCTAATGCCATTTCCAAAGCTGCAGGCTTCATCGCAAAAGGCGTCCACAGAAACTTGCCGCTTCTTCTTTCTGCCACACAAGAAGTCTTCCCAACGAGGCACTTGGTTTCTTTGGCCACACTCAACAAGAATGGCACCCACAGATTCCTAGACAACTCAATCATCTCCTTGCAGCTTAGCAAAAGCCAAAAGAGACTGTACAAGTGAAGAAGTGCTCCAGAAAACTGCAGAACACTTCCACAAACCAAACACACCTTTCCACAAAGGGAAAACAGACAAAAAAAGCCCTGCCACCTGCAGCACTGCCACGTGTGCCCTTGGCCACGACGCTGCAGAAGCCCAGAGATCGACCTTCCCTGAGCCGAGCAGCCAGAAGCTCAGCCAGAGTCCCCAGACCTTCAGGGCCTCAAAGTGACAGGTCAAAGGCCAATTTCTAGCTGGAGGCCACTGCCTGCAGGAAATGGCTACGTCCCACAGGATTGCAGCACTCGGCATCCTCAGCAAGCAACATGCAAGTGCTGACTGGTCAGAAACTTGCAGCTCTGCCTTGCACTAAGACAGCACCACCCACAACTGGCACTTACTGTCTTGGATCGATCGGCCACAGCTGCAGGCTTGTGGTCATCTTGCTCCTTTTGCTCCTTTTTGGCTCCTTCTCCAGGAGCAGAGGGAGCCGGGGCAGAGACCGCTGTTCCTTCTGCCATCTGCGGCAAGAGAGAAGCATGAGGGACAGGCCGTTACCACTCATTTATGACCTCGTTTCCCTCCAGATCCACAACCACCTTTTCAAAGGAGAAATCCTCAACTTTGTTAGCAATGGGATTCTAAGTCACCCCAACCAGATGAAAATGGGCCAACTCAACAGAACTCTATTTGATGCACTCTATGAATTTGATAGTCCTCCCTGGCTGCCATCAGCAAGCAATGGTGCCCCTGCACAACAATGGAGCTTTGAGCTCTTTTATTTATTGCCCTGAAATGGAAAAGGAGGAAATAGCCAGCAAGGCCATTGCTATTGCTGCGGCAGATATGGAAAAGTCAAACTGGATCAGAATGCCATCCAGTGCGTGAAAAGGGCAGGAACGTTTGTGCAGAAGCATCTGTGCTTGTTGTAAAAGAGAGAAAATGGGCAGGGCTTCACCTCCTAGCAAGCCAACAAGCCACAAGACAAAAGTGTTCCCTCCTCAGGTGGCTAAAGCACTTGGAGGCAGTGAGGGCATGTTTGGCAGGGAAACAGCCCTGGTGGTGAGCACTGTCACATATGGATCTATGGAAGTGTGCCTGAAGGTCCCTCAGGAGGCTCCCGTTGTCCAGGCTGAAACCCCTCCCTAGCTCTCGTGTCCTTCTCTGCACACGCTCCAGCCCCTCAAAGACTTTCAGCTTCAGAGGGGCCAACAAGTGGACACACACTCCCAGCTCTGGCCGCAGCGCTGCCCAGCCCAGGGGGACGGCCACTGCCCTGCTCCTGCTGCCCCACTTCTGCTGACACAGGCCAGGATGGCTTTGGCCTTCTTGGCTATGTGGCCAAGCGCTAGCCCACATTCAGCTGCTCTTGACTGGCACCACTGGGTCCTTTTAGCCTACTCAGGTCCCTCACCACAAAATTGCCCCTTTGACTTCAAATACAGCATCCCCGGTTCCAAGATGTCCTGCCTCTTCTCAGCCAAACAAGACAGCAGTCAAGGACTTGCAGCCTCACCCCCACCCTAGGCCCTAATGCCATTTCCAAAGCTGCAGGCTTCATCGCAAAAGGCGTCCACAGAAACTTGCCGCTTCTTCTTTCTGCCACACAAGAAGTCTTCCCAACGAGGCACTTGGTTTCTTTGGCCACACTCAACAAGAATGGCACCCACAGATTCCTAGACAACTCAATCATCTCCTTGCAGCTTAGCAAAAGCCAAAAGAGACTGTACAAGTGAAGAAGTGCTCCAGAAAACTGCAGAACACTTCCACAAACCAAACACACCTTTCCACAAAGGGAAAACAGACAAAAAAAGCCCTGCCACCTGCAGCACTGCCACGTGTGCCCTTGGCCACGACGCTGCAGAAGCCCAGAGATCGACCTTCCCTGAGCCGAGCAGCCAGAAGCTCAGCCAGAGTCCCCAGACCTTCAGGGCCTCAAAGTGACAGGTCAAAGGCCAATTTCTAGCTGGAGGCCACTGCCTGCAGGAAATGGCTACGTCCCACAGGATTGCAGCACTCGGCATCCTCAGCAAGCAACATGCAAGTGCTGGCTGCTCAGAAACTTGCAGCTCTGCCTTGCACTAAAGACAGCACCACCCACAACTGGCACTTACTGTCTTGGATCGATCGGCCACAGCTGCAGGCTTGTGGTCATCTTGCTCCTTTTGCTCCTTTTTGGCTCCTTCTCCAGGAGAAGAGGGAGCCGGGGCAGAGACCGCTGTTCCTTCTGCCATCTGCGGCAAGAGAGAAGCATGAGGGACAGGCCGTTACCTCTCATTTATGACCTCGTTTCCCTCCAGATCCACAACCACCTTTTCAAAGGAGAAATCCTCAACTTTGTTAGCAATGGGATTCTAAGTCACTCCAACCAGATGAAAATGGGCCAACTCAACAGAACTCTATTTGATGCACTCTATGAATTTGATAGTCCTCCCTGGCTGCCATCAGCAAGCAATGGTGCCCCTGCACAACAATGGAGCTTTGAGCTCTTTTATTTATTGCCCTGAAATGGAAAAGGAGGAAATAGCCAGCAAGGCCATTGCTATTGCTGCGGCAGATATGGAAAAGTCAAACTGGATCAGAATGCCATCCAGTGCGTGAAAAGGGCAGGAACGTTTGTGCAGAAGCATCTGTGCTTGTTGTAAAAGAGAGAAAATGGGCAGGGCTTCACCTCCTAGCAAGCCAACAAGCCACAAGACAAAAGTGTTCCCTCCTCAGGTGGCTAAAGCACTTGGAGGCAGTGAGGGCATGTTTGGCAGGGAAACAGCCCTGGTGGTGAGCACTGTCACATATGGATCTATGGAAGTGTGCCTGAAGGTCCCTCAGGAGGCTCCCGTTGTCCAGGCTGAAACCCCTCCCTAGCTCTCGTGTCCTCTGCACACGCTCCAGCCCCTCAAGGACTTTCAGCTTCAGAGGGGCCAACAAGTGGACACACACTCCCAGCTCTGGCCGCAGCGCTGCCCAGCCCAGGGGGACGGCCACTGCCCTGCTCCTGCTGCCCCACTGCTGCTGACACAGGCCAGGATGCCCTTGGCCTTCTTGGCTATGTGGCCACACCCTGGCTCTTGTTCCACTGCTCTTGACCGGCACGCCTTCTTCCTTTGGGCCCACGCAGCTCCCCCACCACAAAATTGCCCCTTTGACTTCAAATACAGCATCCCCGGTTCCAAGATGTCCTGCCTCTTCTCAGCAACAAGACAGCAGTCAAGGACTTGCAGCTTCACCCCCGCCTCCAGGCTCCAATGCCATTTCCAAAGCTGCACTGTAACCCTAAAAATGCATCTACAGAACCTTGCTCCTTGAGCTTTTTGCCTCACAACAGGGCTTCACATCTACACACTTTGTTTCTGTGGCCACAGGTCTTGTTCCCCACAGATTCATGGACAACACACTCGTCTCCCTCCATCTTATTAAAAGTCACAAGACAGCTGGGCCACACACTTTGTAGAACTGAATAAATTCTCAAGAAAGCTGAAGAGCAATTTCACCAGCCAAACACGTGTTTCCACAAAGAGAAAGCAAACAAAGCAAACAAATGAAGCTCCAGAACCACCTCATGTGCACTTGGCAACAGCACTTCAAAAACCAAGAGACAGAGCTTCACTGAGCCGAGCAGACAGATGCTCACCCTGAGGCAAACAGGCTTTGGTGCCTCAACATGACAGGTCCAAGACCAATTTCTGGCTGGTGGTCACTGCCTGCAGGAAATCGCCGGGTCCTGGCAGGACTCCAGCACTCAGCATCCTCAGCCAAGCAGCAGCAAGAGCTGGCTGGTCAGAAACTTGCAGCTCTGCCTTGCACTAAAGACAGCACCACCCACAACTGGCACTTACTGGCTCAGAAAATTCAGGCTCTGCTGTGACCACTGATGGAGCCTTGCAGTCATACTCCTCAATTTGCTCCTCTTTGGCTTCTTCTCCAGGAGGAGAGGGAGCTGGGGCAGACACTGCTCTTTCCTCTGTCATCTGTGACAAGAAAGAATTATTAGGGACGGGCCGTTACCTATAATTTACAACCTTCTATATTCTCACATCTACCACCATTTCTTCCAAGGAAAATTGGGAAACTTTAATTGCAATGGGATTCCAATGCGCTCTTATGGCATTAAAATTGGCTAATCCACCTGTAATGCAAATTCCTCTGAAATAAATATTCCACCCTCCCTACTATCATGGAGCAATGATCTCTTTGTAACTGACTTTTTAATTCTTGAAAGCTCTGAAATGCAAAAGGAAATCTTGCTGCTCTGTGTTGCACGATAGACAGCACCACCCACAACTGGCACTTACAGAAGTGTCAGGCTCTGCTCTGACCACTGATGGAGACTCGCGGTCATTCTGCTCAATTTGCTCCTCTTCATCTTCTCCAGGAGCAGAGGGAGCTGGGGCAGACACCGATGCTGGTTTTGTGCTCTGGGACAAGAGAGAAGCGTGTGCGACAAGCTATTACCTATCACGTATAACCTCCTTCCTTCTCACATCTACGACCGTATCTTCCAAGGAGAAATCATAAAATTCCAGAGTAAAAGGATAGTAAAAGGATTCTAAGCCACACAGATCAAATTAAACCAGGCCAATTCAACAGAACTGCATATGGATATGAAGCTGATATTCCTCCCTGGCTGCCATCAGCAAGCAACATTGTCTCTGCAATGCAGAGTTTTAGCTTTTGAAAGCTCTGCAATGGAAAAGAAAGAAAGAGACAGCTACACCTTTGCTATTGCTGCTGCAGACATGGAAGCCTACAACTGGATCTGAATCTCATCCAGTGCTGGAAAAGGGCAGGAAACGTTGTGCAGAAGCATATTTGCTTGTTGGAAAATGAGAAAATCAACAGGACTTTTCCTCTACTAAACCAGCAAAACAAAAATGCAACCAGCAACAAGCAGGGAGTGTCTCTGACACCAGTGTCTAAAGCACTGGGATGCAGTGAGGGCATGTTTGGCAGGGGAACATCCCTGGTGGTGAGCACTGTCACCTATGGAACCATGGAAGTTTGCCTGATTGTCCCTCTAGAGGCTCCCGTTTTCCACCCTAAAGCTTCCTCAGCACCTCCTCCTTGGCCTTGTGCTCCACAGCATTCCCCAGCTCTTGTGTCCTTCTCTGCACACGCTCCAGCCCCTCCAGGGCTTTCTGCTTCAGATGGGCTCACAAGTGTTTACGTTAATAAAAAGATAAAAATCTTTCTAAAGTGTAAGATGACTTTAGAATGTAGACATAATTTTGGGAAATGTTGGGAAATTTGAAATTAATAAGCACAATCAGGACCATAAAATCGGGATCTAAATCATTAAGGAAAATTAAAATTTATAAAGCTGAGACTGCGAGTTGCTATAGTAAGAATTTAGTAAGGAACCAAGCTGAGACTTCTTTCAGCAGAAAGCCCAGAACTGTGTCTAGAAACCAAGACAGATTTCTCTCAGAGCTCAGTTGCTACAACAATAATCTGCCTAGTTCAGAACATGATGTAGCAACATCTGATTAGAAAAAAATAGGGTTATATCTTTTGGAAAAAAAAGAGGTTTTAAGTTTTTAAACGAACAAATTTTATCCATGCCAGTCTCTTATGGGAGGGATAATAGCAGGCCTATGTATTAATCACTCTCACATTATAACTCTTGTTTTTTGACATGGAAAAAGAATTTTCTCGGAAGGCAGAGGTCAATTTGGATATTGACCAATTGAAGGTGGACACGCCTCTGAGAACACAGAGGGGTTAAAATCAGAATTCCCAGGAGAACTGGCTCTCTTTGGTTCCGGTCAGCGTGCAGTGCAGGACTCTCCCCTGCCCGGCCGTGGCTGGGTGGGGAGGGGGAGGCCCATGGCCTGACTGAGGTGGGCCCAGGGGTGGAGGGACTGGAACTGGGCTGGCCACTGCAGGTAGAAGGGTGGAGAAATCTGGGATGTCTCCATTCCCCCCAGTCTCTCTCTCAAGAGAGACAGAGAAAGAGACAGCGGTGGTTTTATCAGCATCAGCAGTACGCCGCAGGGAAGGAGAAGAGCGAGGGGGCCGCAAGGTGCCCAGCTGCCTGTGGGAGCCGGAGCCTGGGCATCGAGCCAGCCCTGGGAGTCGGGACTTTTAACCCTTCCTTGAGAAATGAAAGCTTGGTGAAATTTCACTCCTCCTCGGTTTGAAAGAGAGCAAGAGAGACAGCTTGGACCCTGGGATGTTAGAAGGAGGAATTCTAGGTGGGAGGAGATGAGGAGTGTTTTTTTTGGCTGGACTTTTCCTTGTTGGCCATAGACTGAACCGATTTTTCTCTTTCAAGAGAGACTGTATTTTAGGAGGATGCCAGTGAGCCAAGAGACCTGCTTCAGCTGGGAAAAGACAGAAGTGGAGCGAACAGAGAAGAGTTAGGGGGTTTGTGGTGGTGTCCCCTGACCTCAAAGAAGAAGAAGAGAAGAAGATCTCTGTTCTTGTACCCTCGGCCCCAGGGGAAAATGGGGGGAACTGTCGTCCCAAAAAATGAAAAAACTGAGCTGTTGTTTTCCCCCTCTTGGAAAGCATCCTTGAAAGAAAAAATCCTAAAAGCAGTCGGTCCATCCAGGCATTGGTGGTGAGAGCACTGTGCATGGAAAGGAGCAGGGTCACCATGGCAAACTTTTTCTCCGGGCGGTGCCATGTGTGACATGGAAACACAGGATGTGGCAGTGTGTTTCTTGGGGGGGTCTGTGGCACAGAGGAGACTCCTGTTCTCCCTTGATGGACTGAGTATCGATTGTCTGCAGGGTGGAAACCTGATTGGGGTCCAGATTGTGTCTCACTGTGGTTTGTTGGAGTTGGTGGTGGGAGGAAGAATACTTTGCAAGGTTTTCATTTTGATCTTTGTGTGGTTTTTTTCTCTCTTTTTTTTCCCTTTTATAGTAGTAGCTTAATAAAGTTTTTTCCTTGTTAAAAAGCTTTGGCTTGCTTTGCTCTGTCCTCGATTGCATTACAGCATTCAATTGAGAGATTGAATTTTCATGGGGGCACTGGCATTGTGCCAGTGTCAAACCATGACAAGAACATCAAAGAGTGAAATCAAACTTTGAAAGAAAGCAGAATTAACTCTCTTTATTTTTAATTATGTGTTAAAAAGTATTTTTTTTACTCTTATGAACTCATGCCAACTGATTATCGCATTGTGGCAAGACTGATTTTAACTAATTCACAATTTATGTTATTTATGAAAACTCCAGCAGAAAATACTTACTAAGGTTTTAAGGGAAAAATATGTTAGTAGTACATATGAAACATTTTCAGAAGCTAAATTGTCTAGCAAACTGCCATATGATAAACCAGACACAGAAACTTTTTTCCTAGGTCAGTGCTGAGAGATATTAAACAAGCTGCAAGAAAAACTTTCATTTCTGTCAAATCAACAGGTACTCCTCTTAAAGCATATTCGACCATGACACAAAGAACAAATGAATCATATCGTACATTTTTAATTAAGTTAACACAAGCTGTTGAATAACAACGCCCTGATAAAGCAGCTCATTCTTATATTCTCCAAAACCTAGCATTTGTAAATGCAAATGATGATTGCAAAAAAATTATTTCTACATTACCCAAACAGCCTCCAACTGTTACTCAAATGCTTTCAACTTACAGTAAAATTAGCACTCCAAGGTATCTTGCTACAGCACAAGCTAGTGCCTTTAGAGAGCAAATTACTAAATCTCATGATTCACTAAAAAACAAAGTTTAAAAAGCAATGGAAGAACAAATAAAACTTTTTGAAAAAACTCTTGCTGCTGTTCAATGAAATTCTACTAAAAAGTCGTGCTTCAGATGTGAGAAGACTAGTCATGTGATAAAGACTTACCTTGATCCAATAATAAAATCTGAAGAATACCTTCTCTTAGTCCTCAATATCAAAAAATTGCAAAAAATTGTCATTCTAAATTTGATATAGATAGTAATCCCCTACCGTTAAACTCCAAGCAAAGCGCGACGCACCACGCAGTGAAACAAGCATTAGTAACCCAGAATCCAGGGAATTTTGCCCCCTTAGCCTTAACTAGGAGACCTCAAAGCCAAACACCTTTACCACCAGTACCACAAGATGTTCCTTCTTATTACCTCCAAGGACAAAACTGGACTTGGCCAACTCAAAATTAATACGGTTTTTAAAAAATTTCTGTTACGAATGTATACCTACAGGTGTGATTAAGAAATCACAACAAAGACAAGAATTTTAAATTCTTATAGGTTAAGACAACAATACAAGTCTTGGACTATTAATTTTTCCAGTTATCATTTCAGTAAACTACAATGAAGAGCTAATAGTTTTAGCTCTTCTCCTCAAAGCCCCAACAATAATTCAACCTAAGACGCCTCTTGCTTTTACAATTGCTTTACCTATAGACATACTCAAACAAAATGTATCTCAACAAGATGCTTTGTTAACCAATCAAACGGTGTACCAAGGTGTTCCAGATGTGATTTCTACTCCAATGCTAGGTGTCTTCTAAGTAGAACATACTTAGAAGTATGTTCTAAACCAACCAGAACTGACTTGTGCCCTAACTCATCGTGGTAGAACAATTTATGTTACAGGCATACCAGATACGGTGCAGATGTCTCTGTAATTTCTCTCCTGTTTTAGCCCAGTAGCTAACACTTAATATCACCTATGAGAACACTCACAAGGATCAGAGGAACTACTGTTTGCTTACAAAGTGAATCCATAATTACTAGTACAAGTCCTGAAAGGAAGACAGCTGCTGCACGTCCCTCTCTATCAATAATTTCTAGAAACTGGCCTCTTGTCATTATCGCTATAAAGGACTGTTTCTTCAACATACCACCACTTCATCCTGAAGATGCCCCAAGATTTGCCTTCTCAGTTCCAGTCATCAATCAAAGAAAGCCAATGCAAAGATAGCACTAGAAATCTTTACCACAAGGGATGAAGACTTCTCTAACAATTTAACAATATTTTGTCACACAAGTACTGTGCCCAACTTGACAGAAGCATCCACAATCCACAATTCTACACTACATAGATGATCTCCTCATTGCAGCACTGACACAGACAAAGATGAAACAAACTCGTGACAGTGCTGTCACTGAAATCCAAAAGACTGAACTAGAATTTCTACATCTAAGATACAAGAAATCCCACTCTAAAAATATCTAAGATAGAAGATAGCAAAACAAACAATTTCACTACAAAAGATACACCTTCAAGTCAACATCAACACTTTGCAAGATTTACAGCAACTTTTAAGAGAAATGAACTAGATGAAACCTATTTTGAAAATTGCCAACGATGAACTTGCTCCACTTTTTGATCTACTGAGAGAAAACTGTGACATTAAATCTCCCAAGATTTTAACACCTGAAGCTCAACTCACCATAAAAAGTCACAAAAACTTTCCAAAGAAGACAAGCCCATCATTATGCTCCCAAGAAACCTTTCTTCCTGACTGCTTTGAGACAGAAGCTACAACTTTATAGCCTCATTTTTCCATGAGATCCATCTGAGAAAGATCCATTATTAATAGTAGAATAATAAGTTTTTCTTCCCTACAAGTCTCCAAAAACAATTTCTACAACCCTAGAGATAGTAGCACAAATTGTAATTAAGGCCAAAGCAAGAATATTAACCTTAATAGGTAAAGATTTTACAGTTCTCTAATTACCTTTAAATAAAGATTATTTAGATTAGGCATTACAAAATTCAGATGATTTACAAAATGCATTCTTAAATTTTGCAAGTGTTTGTGCTATTCATTATCCAAGTCACAAATTATTACAAACAAAATTGAGTTTCAAAAAATAGCCCTTGCTAAGTGAAGGGCCTTTAAGTAATACAACGCTCTTCGCTAATAAGTCAAGAAAAACACATAAATCAGTACTTGTATAGTTAAATCAAACTACAAAAAATTAGAAATCAAATATCCAAATAGTTGAAAGTTCTCCTCAAGTAGTTAAAATAGCTGCTGTTGTTAAAGCTCTTCAGCTATTTTCAAAGCCTTTCAGTTTAATTACAGATTCTACCTCTGTTACTAATGTAGGTAAAAATATCGTTTTAAAAAATATTAGTAATAATAATTTATATTGCTAGCTCTCATGTCTTCATAAAAATTTACAACACAGAACTAACCTATATTTTATTTCTCATATTAAAACTCATTCATCTTTACCAAGATGTTTAGCAAAAAGAAATACAAGAACAAAAAAACTGGCCATAGTTATCTCAAACACATTAGCAAACATTTTTCAGCATGCAAAATTGAGTCATACCTTTTTCCTCAATATACACAAGTACTTGTACAGACGTTTTGTATCTCTAAATCCCAAGCTAAAGCTATTATTAACAGTTACCCTGATTGTCACCTTGTGCAAACCCCTGTTTCTACAGGAACTGTTAATCCACAAAGTTTATAAAGAGTACAATTATAACAAACATCACTAAATACCCTTCTTTGGGGAGATTTAAAAATATTCATGTTTCAGTAGATTCACTATCAAGTACAGTTTTTACCTCTATCCACACAAGAGAACAAGTAATCGTACCTATCAACATTTTTTACAAACATTTACTTCATTAAGTGTACTCCAGGAAATGAAAACAAACAATAGCCCCACATATCTATCTCAAAAAGTAACAACATTCCTAATAAATTAAAATGTTCATCACACCTGTAGTATTCCCCACTCCCCCACAAATCAAACAACTGTTAAAAAGACATATCACACATTAAAACACATTTAGATCAACAGAAGAGGGGAGCAGAAGTAATACTACAGATAAAATTGAGTCAAGCTTTATATGTTTATAATTTTTTAAACAGTTCTTTTGCAGAACCAGATCCACCAATTCTTAAGCATTTTACAAATAACACACAAACAAAACTAAAAAAAAATTATCTTGTTTTAATTAAAAGACCTGAAAGAAGACAAATTAAAAGTCCTCGCCAATTAATAACTTAAAGCAAAGAGTATACTTGTATTTCTCCAAGTATTAGAAAAGCAAAGTGAATTCCAATAAAGAGCATCAAACCATACAACACACCAAAACACACTAACAAACCCAAAAGTAAAAAAGCAATCACACAAACGTAAGCTAAACAGAGACTACAAGTCACGCCCAGTGTTCCTATGTCACCTGTAGAATCTGCAAACTTCAATCTAATGATAATGATACATGTGTAGAGCTTGTTTCGTAGAGCTCTTTTAACAAAAACATGAAAAGAAAGATTTCTTATCATTAGATTCTAAAAAATTAATATTCTAAACTCTCCAAAAAATGCAGTTTAAAAGTTAAAATATTATCGAAAATTCTTTTAACAAAGAGTAACTCATCAAAAAAGTTATGAAAGAAAATCAGTTCACTTTGTATTTTCTAACTTTGCTTACTTTTTATCATGCAAATTTTCCTATACAACACCAAAACCAAATGTCTAAGTCACATTAACCAAAGCTACAAGATCAGATACCATATGTATGTCTCACTCAAATCCAAAAAAGCCTTTTTCAACCTGTTTAGTTAGTGTACCACTAAAAATTAGCCAATACCTATATAACATGATCTTTTAACAAAAAAGTGATTTAACAACAAGCTAAGTGAAATTACTAATAGAAACAATCGCACATGGGATTAAAGCCTCTAGACCAAACAACTCCTCAAAACAAGTTCAGAACCCCAAGAATTAAAGATCCATAGTTCCTTAGCAATAAATTTCCGTGTCACATTTTCAAGAAACAATTAGAAAAAAAATAATTCTCCAAAATACAGTGCTATTCACTCTTACTATGAATACAAAAATTTAAGGCTTTAGTGCAATTACTCATACACTGTAGATAAAAATCTAAAGTTAACAAATATCCACGGAAATTACCAAAATGTTATTAGTTCATTTGTAGAAATAAAACATAGCAAAACATTCTATCATACCCTAAAGACAAACCATGTAACATTAGCACACTCACTGTAATAACACCTAGTACTAAAACAGTTTCAAAAAAGACAAGAAAAGACAAAAGATCTATTCATATATACCCAAAAAATTACAGCAGTAATTTCAGTCTTTCAAAAAAAACCACAAAATATTTCAACAAGCTTCTTCTTACCTACAATTGCTTCAGAAAAAACATTAAGACAAATAGACAAGATTAAATATTAACTAAACAAACAAATACCACATCCAGTGCGCTCAGTAACACACAGACTGACATCAGCAGTGTCCAACAAATTCCAAAATCAAACAACAGTTAATTTTCTTTTCTAACACATAAACAGAGTTGAAAAGAATTCAAAAGAATGTGCTACATAAATTTGTCTAATCATTCTAAATCCATTCACAAAAATATACAAAAACTTAAAAACTCTACAATCTACAATTAAAAATAAAGAAACATAGTTAAACAATTTATTCAGGAAGTAGAGCTTAACTCCTTAATCAAAAGAACTTTACAAGTTCAGTAAAATCTTGTTATTAGAATATTAATATTAATACCACATACACTTCATTATTCACAACAAATTACAAACTCATCAAAAAAGTTTTTATTTTCCAAAAGAAAAAAATTTAAAAAAATTATAGACAATTCACAAAACCTCAGCAAAAACAATTAAAGTCACTCACAAATTTAACCTTTACATTGAGGCCTTAAAAAAGTCAAAATTTATCAGAACCTAATACAGATACTAAACCTAACTTTACCCAACATTAAGAATGGTTTAACTTAGAATTATAGAGCTTAAAACAAACAAAAACAAAAGTACCTTCATGTAAAAAGTTTATAACTTTTTTCCTACATGAATAAATATATGCAGTAGTAAAGCTATGGAACACAAAGTAATAAATAACTGACAAGTCAAAAATAGTTTATTTAAAAAGAGAGGGGGAATTGTAGGAATATATAAAAGGTAAAAAACTTTAGAAAGTGCAAAAAGGCCCCAGAAAGTAGACATAAAGCTGAAAAAGGCTGGGAAATTTCAAAACCTTCTCATGGGAAGCTAGAAAAATAAGAACCAAGTGAATTCATTTATATTTATCATAAGGAGCAAGAAAGAACAAGAACTTAGTGATAGTTTGAGATGTCAAAAGTCCTAGATATATGCTTTGCAAAAATAGAAAAAGTTTCAGTCTTATATAATGAATTACTCTATATCGTTTGAGGTTCATAGAAGTCCTTCTGGTAATGTTAAACCCACATGGGTCCTTTTCTTATTGGTTAGGGTATAATGACTCTGCACCTTTTCTTTTATGTTATAGGTTCAAAGAATATGTAGAAAAAGGCTTTGCATCAACTGCCATCTTGCCTTTGATCTAGATTTGCATGGATGTTCATTTCTCTGTGTCTCTGGCTTTTTGCTTGGATGATACAGACATAATAAATGCTAAGTCTGCAACCAGTCCGGGTCCCATCCTGTTTTGTGAGACGCAGACCGACCGGGCAGAAAGTGGACACACACTCCCAGCTCTGGCCGCAGCGCTGCCCAGCCCAGGGGGACGGTCACTGCCCTGCTCCTGCTGCCCCACTGCTGCTGACACAGGCCAGGATGCCCTCGGCCTTCTTGGCTACCTGGCCAGGTGCTGGCCCACCTTCAGCTGCTCTTGACCGGCACCCCGGGCTCCTTTAGCCCACGCAGCTGCCCAGCCACAAAATTGCCCGTTTGACTGCAAATACCGCATTAAATTGTCCTTCTAATTCTACAACCACATCTTCTAAGGAAGTATCATGAAGTTTTATAGGGATAGGAATCTAAGTTGCTGTGACTTCATTAAAATGGGCTTATTCAACTCTCTGCAAAACTGAGTTTGTAGGTCTTCAAGGCTCTGAGTTGGAAATTAGGAAATATCCAGCTATGCCTTTGTATTTGTTGTGGAATGCCTGAAAATGGATTTTCTTTCAGCCTGCATGCCTGGCCCTCTACAGCCTACTGGTTCTGGCTAAGCACACAGCTTACTCTGCAATTGCCAAACAGCACAAACATGAAATGTTCCTTTCTCACTCACCTTAGGACCAGCACCGCTGAATACATGCTTCAGGTGACCTGTAGTAGGCAAGGGAAAATGAACCAGATGCTGTGAGAAAATTGTCTGGGCTGGTGAAACCCACAGAACAAGCACCACGAACAGAGAGTTTTCCCTTTCACAACATCCCTTCAGCAGACACATTTCATTCATACAACCAGCAAGAGATCCAGATAATATTCTTGGGCATGCCTACCCTTTGGCCTGTTTAGCCATTAAATGAACACAAACATGATGAAGAAAATGCAAATTGTTCTCTAACACTCAATGCTCCTGTTCTACCAAACACATAACACCTCTTTTAAAAATCCTCTCCTTCTGGTACCTAGGGTTTTTTTTAATCAGATGCATGCACAACTTCTCATTAACTTGCTGGAAACATTTGCCCAGAAAAGCTTTTCCAAAATTCCACTATGATGGGGCAGGCTCTATTGTGACACAACACAGCAGCAGCTCCAAGTTCCAGGAGCAGACACTCACTGCTTTGGAGTTTGCTCTTCCTTGCAAAGGGAATCACTATTTAACACTCAGTCAAGGCTCAAGTTAGACAGTCAAATCCTTTCATGACAAAATGTAGAAAGAAAGAAGCTTTCCCTGAATTCTGGGAAATACTGCACAGTTGTTAGAAGGCCTTCCAAGAAGGTCTCCAGTTTACATTTTCAAAGCTGTCTTGCATGTCCCAGCAAACTGAGGAAAAGACAGACTCTGCTGCCTCAGACTCTCCCGTGGAGGGAAAAGAACCCCTGCAGGTTCCCTTGCAAATGCTGCCCCTGTGGCTGCAGAAATCCCCTTGTACCTGGATGCCTTGACAGGAGCTTTACCAAACCATTGGCACTCTAGTGTTCTTTCTGTTTTGAAATAACTCAGGCACTAACAAAGAGTAGGAAGACATACAGAAGCCAGGTTCGGGTACACCCAGGGAAAACCTCTACTTACGTGCCAGGTTAGTGAGGTAATAGCCAGAATAAACAACGCCATAAGCTGTGAAAGCTGCAGCAGCAAGTTGCTCAATCATTGTAGCACTGCTGCGCAGATTTGTCCAACACTAGAAAAAACAAGGCTCTTGTCAGTGGGCAGCTCTCACTGACAAGCGCCTCAACCAGGAGGATGCTCCTGCACTGAGCAAGCCCTAGGGTTGCTCTGACACTGAGGCCTTCCGTGCACCAAGACAACCTTCTGCTGTCACCATGACCACATGGCAACCATGCCCTGACATCACAGTGCAAGCACTCTATATTGGCCTGTGAATTTATGCAGAGCAATAACCACCCTTCCGTACAGCAAACGCAAAATAACCGGGGAAGTTCTTCTCTGTCACAAAGCAGCACAAATTCACTTTGTGGCCAAACCCTGTTGTTCAAGGAATCCAAGAGTAACTCAAGGAGTGCACCAAACACCTATAGCCTGTACCCCAACTGAGTACTCAGATGGGACCCAAGCAAAGGAAACCAGACCAAGAAAATGGCCCAAAGCATTGCACTTCTGAGAAACAACCCTTACTTTTAAAAAATTTAAATGTTTATTAAATCTTAACAAAGGACTGAATAAGGAAAATTTGCAGCACTGGGAGTCTCTGACCATTACAAGCAGCACATCTATAGAATGGATGCTCTGCCTTTTATACCCTTAACCCCTCCAAAGTTTTGTCAAAGTTTTGCCATCCACTGGTGGAGATTCCTTTCTTACATTCTTATTGGAGGTCAGGTGTTGCTACGCCACTCACACCTCCTGGTCACAAGCCCTGACTACCAAGGCTATTGCAAGGGGCAGGGGAAATAGGACTCTGGGAGGATGTATTACAATAACATCACTATACATTTTTACATCCCCATAATATCTACCTCTTAACAGTGAGAGCCAACTGTTACATGACTCATCTATAACACACAGAACCAGGAGAGAAGGCACTGTTGGCATAACAGCTGAAACAATTCCTGACAAATCTCCCACATATTTGCACGTTTATTGGATATGCCCAGGGCTCCTGAGCATGTACATCTCGGCCTTTATTCCCCTTTGGAAGCAGTCAAACTGGCAGCATCTGCCTGCCAGCAGGAGCTGCTCTGAGCTGGGAACACGCCTGGTGGTGCTGATTTCCAGAGGCTTCTGTGTCCCAGGAGAAGATAAGGAAGGAGTGGATTGAAAGGTGCTGGCGCTGCTGCTGCTCTGTGCCAGACAGCCCTGGCTGAGCAGGGCACGGCGCTGCAGACTCTTGCTCCTGTCAGAGCTGGGCACACCTGGGAACAAGGCATGGCAACTTGTGGGGAAACCAAGGACTTTGTGGGGGCTGCATTGCTCAGCACACACCCAGGCCATCTGTGACCCAGAGTTCTGGTGCCTAAAAAGATAAAGCAGACGGAAATAGCTGGGAAAGGTTTCATTTTGACCTTTCTTACCTGTTCACAGAAGTGGCCAAAATGAAAGTTACAGAGCAGGGCCTGATCCCTGCTGCCAGCTCAGGCTTGCAAAGGAGGCATTCATTGATTTCAGTATTCAGTGCCTAGGGAATCACTCCTCTGACACCTGTACACCCACCAATCTCACTTACTACTTTGTATCCATGGAATGAAGACATATTTGATACTTTGCTGAAATTCACAGGCTAAACATTACTCCAAATTATTTGACATATTTAAATAATTTCTCAGAATTTATTGGCATAGGGGTAGGAGTATCCTGAAGGTCTCTGGTGGTCATTGCCACAGGTTCAGGAGGAGACTCATGAACAAAAGAATCAAAGACACAACTGGGCTTGCCAGGCAAATCTATTCCATTAGTTGCAGTAGCAAGTAATACATACTTGGATTCCCAAAAATCCACTGAGCAGGAGAAGGAGATGGAGTTATTATGGAGTCAAAATTATGTCTATATTCTAAAGACATCTTACAATTTAGAAAGATTTTTACCTTTCTATATACATAAACACTTGTGGGCCCCTCTGAAGCAGAAAGTCCTTGAGGGGCTGGAGCGTGTGCAGAGAAGGACACGGGAGCTGGGGAAGGGCTGTGGAGGGCAAGGCCAAGGAGGAGGTGTGGAGGCAGTTTCAGCCTGGACAACGGGAGCCTCCTGAGGGACATTCAGGCAAACTTCCATGGTTCCATACGTGACAGTGCTCACCACCAGGGCTGTTCCCCTGCCAAACATGCCCTTACTGCCTCCAAGTGCTTTAGACGCTGGTGTCAGAGACACTCCCTGCTTGTTGTTTAGTTGCATTTTTGTTTTGCTGGTTTAGTAGATGAAAAGTCCTGTTGATTTTCTCATTTTCCAACAAGCAAAGATGCTTCTGCACAACGTTTCCTGCCCTTTTCCAGCACTGGATGGGATTCAGATCCAGTTGTAGGCTTCCATGTCTGCAGCAGTAATAGCAAAGGTGTAGCTGTCTCTTTCTTTCTTTTCCATTGCAGAGCTTTCAAAAGCTAAAACTCTGCATTGCAGAGACAATGTTGCTTGCTGATGGCAGCCAGGGAGGAATATCAGCTTCATATCCATATGCAGTTCTGTTGAATTGGCCTGGTTTAATTTGATCTGTGTGGCTTAGAATCCTTTTACTATCCTTTTACTCTGGAATTTTATGATTTCTCCTTGGAAGATACGGTCGTAGATGTGAGAAGGAAGGAAGTTATACGTGATAGGTAATAGCTTGTCCCACACGCTTCTCTCTTGTCCCAGAGCACAAAACCAGCATCGGTGTCTGCCCCAGCTCCCTCTGCTCCTGGAGAAGATGAAGAGCGGCAAATTGAGCAGAATGACCGCGAGTCTCCATCAGTGGTCAGAGCAGAGCCTGAATCTTCGAAGCCAGTAAGTGCCAGTTGTGGGTGGTGCTGTCTTTAGTGCAAGGCAGAGCTGCAAGTTTTGCTTTTGCATTTCAGAGCTTTCAAGATTCAAAAGATCAGAAAAACAAGTAGATCATTGCTACCTCATAGTAGGCAGGGTGAAATATTTACGTCAGAGCAATTTGCATTACAGATGGATCTGCCAATTTTAATACCATGAGACCACCATAGAATCCCATTGCAATAAAAGTTTCTTAATATTCCTCAGAAGATTTAGTGTTATATGGGAGAAGAAAGATTCTTATAAATGAGAGGTAATGGCTCATCCCTCATGGTTCTCTCTTGCTACAGCTGAGAGAGGCAACAGCAGTGTCTGCCCCGGCTCCCTCTGCTCCTGGAGAAGAAGCCAAAGAGGAGAAAATTGAGCAGCATGACCGCGAGGCTCCATCAGTGGTCAGAGCAGAGCCTGAATCTTCTGAGCCAGTAAGTGCCAGTTGTGGGTGGTGCTGTCTTTAGTGCAAGGCAGAGCTGCAAGTTTCTGACCAGCCAGCACTTGCATGTTGCTTGCTGAGGATGCCGAGTGCTGCAATCCTGTGGGACGTAGCCATTTCCTGCAGGCTATGGCCTCCAGCTAGAAATTGGCCTTTGACCTGTCACTTTGAAGCACTGAAGGTCTGGGGGCTCTGGCTGAGCTTCTGGCTGCTCGGCTCAGGGAAGGTCGATCTCTGGGCTTCTGCAGCGTCGTGGCCAAGGGCACACATGGCAGTGCTGCAGGTGGAAGGGCTTTTTATGTCTGTTTTCCTATTGTGGACAAGTGTCTTTGGCTTGTGGAAGTGTTCTGCAGTTTTCTGGAGCACTTCTTCACTTGTACAGTCTCTTTTGGCTTTTGCTAAGCTGGAAGAAGATGATTGTGTTTTCCAGGAATCTGTGAGGCCCCATTCTTTTCCAAGCTGTCTGTATTCCTTGTTAATCTGTTCTTTCCCTTTCCTCACAGTCAGTCACTCTTGTCTGAGAGGGATAAGCTGTTGTCTCTGACTGCTATATTCTGTTTGACTTGAGGTGCATGTGTTGATATCTCACCAGGCAGCCTCGAAAGACCTCCAAGAACACACTGGCCGTGAAGATCACCAAATTTGTCCCGGACCACTGGAACTTTCCCCTCCTCGAAAAGTGCTGCAGTTTCAGCACGTCTGCACGGGCTCTGGTCCCAATCCTTGCTCTGCAGCAGCATTACTTAAAGGAACCTATGATGTGGAACCTGTGAACTCAATCTCAGCCTTTGGTGATCTCCTTCTTCTCAGCTCCTTCATCTCCCTCCACGTGGCTTCTGAGAACCAGGAGACTGAGGAGCAGTACCTGCGTATGCTCTGTACTTCTGCTGTATTTCTTGTCTGAGGGTCAGTGGATTGTGTGCAGGTGTCAGCAGAGCTGTACCAAATGTTCCTCCTGAGTTTGGTGTCACAGGGCCATTTAGGACTCCCGAGAGGAAGTGCTGTGCTCTGAGGCAGCGAGAGAGAGCTCTGGGTGCTCCTGCTGCCTCTGAAGGTAGCTGGGACTGGCCTGGGTTTGCCTGAGCTTCCCTCTCGGCTAAAGGCTGAAGCAGGGATTTTTCTTGCATCAGCAGAAGGCTAGGCAAGTCCTGCATGCTAGTGGCCAAACCAAAGAGAATTTTTAGCTTCCTAATTTCCCCTTAGACTCCTGACTTCCAACCAGTCATCAGAGCAAAAAATCTTCAGAAAAATTTACTGGTTTTATAGTTTTGTCTTTTTGGTTGGGGATTTTTTTTTTTTAGGGGGCTGGTGGTTTGGAGCTTTTTGCTTTTTCCCTGTTTATTTTTTTTATGGGGTTGTTTTTTTGGTTTTCTTTTTGCTGGGTTTTTTGGTCTTGTTTGTTTCTTTGTAGCGGTTATTTTTTGGTGGAGTTGGTTTATCTCCATCCTGAAGGAGCCCTTCTGCCCCACATGTCTTATTGATGTCATTTTTATGACAATTTTATGTTGCCACTACTACATATACAGTTTCTTTTCATGAGAATGCTATATTTTTGTCAATAAAAACTACTGTGAAAGAATATCAGGTTGCAGGAGAAATAGAGAGCAGGAGGTGTTTCCCGTGTGCCCCCAAAGAAAAAACCAGATACTTTTATAACAATCTGTATTTCATATCCTAGTTTTATGCTTCTAAAGATGTGTCCAAGAGAGACACATCGAAGTGGCGCGATCAGATAAATCTGTACTGCAGGCATTTCTCAGGAGACAGCCTCCAGCCCATCCATGGTATATTCCTCAGATCCATGGCACTTTTTCGTACCTTCCCCACTCTTTCCCATGACTCTTAGAATCCTACCCATTGGCCCGATCCCTGCTCAGATCCGTCTCTAGGAAAACACATCAAGTCCTCTGGGATTCTGCAGCACACCCCAAGGAATCTGCTTCTTGCCCGTAACAGCTGCCAGTGCTGAACTCTCAGATAAGACCTGGTGGGGCTGAGAGCAGAGCCCAGTGGAGAGCCCAGTGGATTCTGTGTCTACCATCACCTGTTGGGACAAAAATGGCATTGATCTGCACCTCGGTGTGTCTGATCTCAAAGCCCATCCTGTTGTGGCATGAATGGGGGCAACACTTTGTACGGGGCCCAGGCTGCCTGTGGCTTCTTCCCATTGCTTGTCAGTACTCATGCTTGGGCTTTGCCAGCCTTGTTGTGGTCGCTGCCCTGTCCCTGAGGGCTGGTGGGACAGGGCTGGAACCTTCCTTAGCCCCAAGATGGGTGTCTGTGAGCTCAGCCTGCTCATGAAGGGTGAGGGTCCCGATGCTGAAAGCACTGTTGACATTGGTTATAGCATGAGCTGCTCTGGATTACAATTGGAAAGGCATTGTTTGGGCAATGTTTTGGCTGAAAGCTGGAGAAGATGTGCTCCTCTCCTGGGAATGCATCTCCCTGTGCTTTGTTTCCTGTCAAGAGAACTCTTCCAAGGGCTCTACACAATCAGTCTCTGTGCCAGCCATCTGCACTGCAGGGCTGCCTGTCCTGTTGATGTTGTTGCTGTTGTTGCAAGTAGCTGACTGCCTCCAGACACTGGGGCTGCCTTTTGTATCTCCTGGAAGCTGGGATCTATGCTTTAAAGTGAGCATCTTGCATTTTGTTTCCCTCAGGGAAAATGGTGAACGTGGAAAATCCCAAGATGAAATACACTGAAATGGAATATATTGGCAAGGGGTGAGTCCAGCCACACTTACTTCTACACAACCATGGGCCAGGGGTTCTTCTGCTATATCACTGGTATATCAGGTGTTCCACTGGAATATCTATCCAGTGTGAAGTCAGGTCAGCTGCAAACATGTTCAGACACTGGAGATAGATTGTCCTATCTCTTCAGTGCTGCTCAGAACTTGTGAGTGTGCTCAGAAGGCATTGTCAGAGACATCTCCATGCTGCCAAAGTCTGCCTACATCAAGAAGCAGGACCTGGAAGATTTCCTTGTCTCTCAAGTGTGGGAGAGCTCTGTGTTAATTTCTTCAGTATTTTTGTATGTCTCAAAACCACACTGCCACACTAATGAATGAAGAAGAATCTTGCTTGCCTGAGAGGGCAACCTAGCCCCTCTCAAAGCTGTGAGATAACAGTTCCCAGGAGAATTTCATTCAATCCACGGTTCTTGGAAGGAAATGCTCCATGCTCAGAATAGGAACCACAGAGTTTAGAAACTCAAACCTAAGATGAAAGAATAAATTCCCTTTAGGAGCTGAGGCAGTAAACCCCAGCGCTTCTGCAACCAGCCCAGGCACTGCCCATGCACTTGAGAGGAAAATGCATCATCTGCCTTCTGGCAGAGCCCTCCTGCATCCTGCAGGTTTTAGGCATTTACAACAGAGATCTCCTGTGTGGGCCAGCTTTCACTCTAAGAAATAAACAGCTTCTCCTTTCTCTGCTTCTGTTTTGTTTCTAGGCATTTTGGATCTGTGGTTAGAGCACTCAACCAAGCCACAGGAGGAGAGGTAAATGCCGACATCCCCTGCAGACTCTGTTGCACTCAAGGGCTTTCCCCTCTGGTGCGAGTAGCTGTGGCTGGAGCTTTGGGTTGAGCTGTGCTGAAGAGGCACAAGAAACACAGACTGGTACCAGCCTGCAAAATACATTGGGGACAGTCTTTGTCCTTTTCAGCTGCCAGAAGGAAGTCACGCAGGGCAGCAGTTCATTTCAGAGAAGGATGTGCTCACTCGCTCTCAATTGCTAAAACAAAGGTGGTGCCTCAGGGCATCTCACTGCTCTTTGGGGCTACAGCTTCATAGTCCTGAATTCTCACTTCTGGTTGCCAGCAAATACATCTGAAAGTTACTGGTAGTTCTTTAGCCACCTGCAGTGCTGCACTTGGGAACTGCACAAAGGGAGAGATCTGCAAGGTATCTCTAAAAACTCGAAGCCCTGCCCATAGCCCAAGATGTAGCCACAGAGTATTAAGGCATGGATTACTTCTTCTGAATCCCATACAAAGCAGCAGGGAGTGGGCTCAGAGGTTTGTGGGTGATAGTTGAGACACCAGTGTCACCAAGTGTTCACAGCAAAACCTCAGTGGCCACGTACCCTGTAACTGGCCCCAAGGGAGTGGAGAAATGGGCTATTGCAATGTCACTTCCTAATTACTGCAATGCCTAATCACAAGGCAGTTTGGCACAGCTCAACTGTGTCATTGCAAAATCACTTGCTCCATGTGCCTTGTGGTCTCATGACACCAACTTCTCAAGTTACTGATTTTCAGTGTCATTTTAGGTGGCCATAAAGAAAATAAGCCTTAAGGGACGGCAGAGGAAGCAACTAACCGTTAATGAAATCACAATCATGAAGAAGCATAGGAGTCCCAGTGTTGTGAATTATTTAGACAGGTGAGTGGTCATGGTCTTATCCTGTGAATATGCATGTACATACTGCAAACATGAGAGGTTAAAAATCCACTTTGGTCACTTCTAGAAAGTAGAGCTGTTAATTATAATGTATTAATATTTCTCTACTCATCTGCAGTGGATGAGAAGAGAGTGCATCTTGTCTGCATGAGTCTTCCCTGGCACACATAGTTTGAAAATTATTCCAAAATTATTCAAAACCTGGATCATCTGTAGAGTACGAAGTTAATACTTTCTAAGTTCACTGCCTCCACATTTTTTGGGATTGATTTTTTAAAGTTTCTTCAATGCTGAATGATGAACCATCCTAAAGTGGATTTCCCTTGGATTGTTGCCCCTCTTTTTCTTTGCTATGCATGCCAGGAAGACTAGGTGCTTATTTCCAGAAACACCACGCGTGACAGGCTTTTGATCTGGGCTCTTACTAAACCACACTTTTCACTTGCTGGCCATCTAAGACATCTCCTTTTTCACAGCTGTGCCTTTCTCCCTGAGACTGCACAGATTGCAAACAAAGCACAGCCAAGAGGGAATGTCTATTCCTTTTATTCTGTCCTTGTCACAAAGGGCTTTGGAAACAAGAAGCCCGGAAGCAAAAAATCAACCTAGCCATACATGTTTATCTTCACGCCCTTGTTTCTTTCTTTCAGCCACCTTCTGGGTGAGGAACTCTGGCTAGTCATGGAGTACATGGATGGAGGCGCTCTGAGCGATGTCATCAGGAAGACCTTCCTGACTGAAATCGAGATAGCAGTCATCAGTCGGGAGGTCAGCAAGCCCACCTGTGCTTCCAAGGGTTTGGGTAGGATTATCTGGGAAACAGGGGCTCAGAACAGGAGAGGTTTCATGTGCCAAACTTTGCTTCTGCGTTGCTGGTATGCTATGGGCATGTAAAAGCATCTCCAGTGAAATGCCTGGAGTGCCCCTGCACCCACTCTACTCAGTTCTTGTACTCTTATCTCCTGCTGTTGTATTCTCACTCTGCCTCTTGTGTTTGCTGTTCTCCATCTTGCCTCCCTAAATTTTTGCCTGTCTTCACTGCATTCCTCTCTTGTAGAAGCAAGGTGCTGGTAGCAGGATTTGAAATGAACAGCAAAGGAAAAAAAAGAGACTCATTTCTCTCAGTCCTCAGCAAAAAAGGATACTAGTGCAGCCAAAATGCTCTTTGCTTCTGAGCACATCCACTGCAGCAGCAGTCATCCTGGCTGGTTTGCAGGGGGACAGTCTACAACAGCAGGTGCTGTTGCTCTTTCAAAAGGTGACATGCCTTTCCTTAGAAAGGTCCTGCTCTGCAAGTGTTGGAGCAGCAAATCTTCCTCTCAGTGGCACTGTGTTCTGCCATTACTCGCCATTCTCCTGGGGAATGGGAACCTTTTAGAGTCTCTGTTTCTATTCTGGTGTGATGAAATCACTGGGTTTGTCCCTCCTGGTTCTGTTTACTCTCTCAGTGCCTGCAAGGATTGGCTTTTTTTCACTCAAACCAAGTGATCCACAGAGATGTGAAGAGCGACAACATCCTTCTCAGAACTGACGGCTCTGTCAAGCTGGGTCAATATATTCCTGGTCAGGTGCAGCGTTCAGGGATGTGGGGTGAGGGACTGCTTTGAGTGGCTGCCAGCTCCTAATAAATGGTGCTGGTGGCAGTGCAGGGACCCCCCGCTCTGAGCTGATGACACGGTTGCAAGGTGCACAGAGGTATGACAATGCACAAGCACTCAAGAGTGGTGTTGCTCTGTGTGTGTCCATTGCAGAGGGAGGGAGCTACAGGTCTAAAGCTTCCACAGAACAAAAGCCACTGCTGAAGGCAGTGTACAAAATGTGGGGATTTGGCTAAAATCCTGAGGAAACAGAGCAGGGACAGTTGTCCAGGAGATTCAACAGCACATTCTCAAAGTTCTACTGGGCAATTCTTTTGCTTGGTCTCCTAATTGCACAGAATTCAAATAAAAGCAGTATTTTGCTTTCCCCTCAGCTGATTTTGGCATCTCTGTTGAGCTCAGCCCTGGGAAGAATAGACCGTCCTCGGTGGCTGGGACTCCTTGGTGGATGGCGCCTGAAGTGGTGATGCGTCAACCATATGGCCCCAAAGTGGACATATGGTCTTTTGGAATTGTGGGAATCGAAATGATAGAACGGAAAGTTCCCTACCGGAGCTGAAGTCCTGCCACGGTAAGGAGCAAATGCTCACTGATCCCGCTTGTCTTTCTCACCTGCCCTGTGTTCTGCATGCCATTGGACAAAATCCCATTGCCATCTGCTGGAACTACTGCCACCAAGGTCCACTCCTTAAAATGTCCCTGCAACACATCAGCACCTGCTGTAGTTTTGGTTGCATCAGTGTGGAACTCAAGCTATACCACATGCAAACAAACCCCGTGCTCAGGCAACACTTTCCTTTGGGTTGTAAGTGGTTCCAGTTCTTTGGTCTGTGTAGATGGCCACAATAACAGGAAACAAGAATCTCAGAATTGGTGCTGTACTTCCAGAAATGAAGGAAAGAAAGCCAAACCTAACAGAGTTTCTAAAAGAGTGGTTTTAGTGAGGAACTGCATTCCCTGTGCAGTTTCTGCACACTGAGAAACATGCCTGGAACCTGAACATGAGGCTGCAAGGGCCACAGAGTCTCTTCTGCTTCTTGTGCAGTGTTGCTGAAACACTTAGTGACTGTGTTTCTCTCATAGCCCAAGCCATCTTCTCCACATCACCAAGCCGGAGCCTGGTGAGAGGGAGAGCCTGCCAAAACCTCCTGTTTGTTTCCTGGCATTTTCTGGGATGGGCCTTCCATTCATGCATTGACTTGTGTAGCTAAATGAGCAGAGGGTGTCCACAGGGATGGCACATCTTCATCTTCGGAGCAGGAAAAGAGTTTCTGTTGCTGCATAAGGGAAGCTGAAATTTTCAGACTGCTGAGAGACAGAGCTGCAGGTGGCTCCTGTGTGCCCAAGCAGGCATTTTCATCCCCATACATTTGTGCATGCACCTTAATATGTCTGTGTTGAATATGAGATTATAAATGTTTGTTTCCTTACCTGGGGATTAACTGATGGATTTCATTTCTTTTCGTTCAATTACCATTGTTTTCAAGAACAGGGCAAAAAACTTTGAAAGTTTTGTTCTATGGCAACCGGGCTGAAGTGACCCACAAGCACTGCAGAGATGCCTTTCATGTCCTAATCCTTGGAATTATTTAGTATAGCAAAGTCCCCCTTCCAGAAAGGCTGCCAAGCTGGTGTGAATCCTCAGAGAAGCAAATGTGCTTTTGCTGATGTAGTTCCCAACTAACTAGGTCAATCAATGAAATTGGCTGCCAAGGCAAGATCTGCGGGATGTTGGCAAAGCTGTGGCTGCATCAGAGTTTGGTTTTTTGTTGGTAAAGGAAAGTCATCTCTGGGTCTCTGCCAGGGCAGAAACTGCCACTGAAGAAGAGAGGTTAAACAATGGGTTCTGGGAGGGCAGTTACAGATGGGAAAGAAGCAGGTGGAGCCTTGTGTTTCCTGTTTCTCCAGACTAAATTCCTGATAGCCACAGCAGGGATGCCACAGCTGCGGCAGCCCAAGCTCCTCTCGGCTTGGCTGCGTGACTTCCTGAGCTGCTGCCTGCAGAGAGACGAGGAGCGGCACTGGTCTGCCAACGAGCTGCTGCAGGTAAAATGCCAAGGGGCTGAGGTGAAACAGTGTACAAGGGATGGGCTCCTCCTCCACCAAGGTCCGAGGCCTCAGATGAGCCCCCTTCCTCCTCACCTCCACTCTTGGTGCTCTTCAAATGAAAATGCTGAGGAGTGCTAGACTGGGCTGGGCTGGCAGGGCTCTGTAATGTCCTTTGGTCCAAGTGTCCTGCAATGAGCAGGGACATCTTTAGAGGGATCAGGTTGCTCAGAGCCCTTTCCCACCTGACCTGGAATGGTTCCAGGGATGGGGCACCTACAAGCTCTTGGGACAGCCTGTGCCAGGGTGGCACCCTGCTCTGAGTAAACAAGGTCTTCCTTAGACCTACTCTGATTAGATCCCCTTTGTGTTTGAAACTATTTGCCCACATTCTATTGTAACTGGCCCTGTTAAAAACGGTGTCCCCCACTGCGGTGGTGTGTTTTTATTTCATTTAATATTTGTTCAGTGTCTGTTCACCCCCCAACCCCTCAATCTCCTCCTCTCCCCAGCTGTCAATCTCCCCAAGCTCTTCCCTAACCCACTCCTCTCCAAGTTGTCAATCCTCCCTTTCCCTGCCCCTTTCCCCAGAACATTCCCTGTCATTCCTCTCAGCCTCCTCCCCTGCTTCCAGACCATTCCCTGTCTATTTAGTGAGGCTCAACACCCTATTGGTTACTTTGTGTTACTCCACTCCCCTGTTTCCCCTGATAGGTTTGTCATATGTTAGTCCTGCCTTAAACTCCTCCCCAGCCCTACCCTCAGTGGTTGTTGTTTCTACTCCCCTCCTCTTGAGTTCTGTATAAAACCTTTGTTCACCCTCTCCATAAGGTCTTGGGGCTCACTGAATAAATCCATCTTGTTCACCCCCAAGTCCCGTGTCACCTCCCTCTGTTCCCGCGCCACCGACTGGGACAGCAGAGCACCCCGGGGGGAGCGGCTGCCCGTTCTCTTCCCTCTCGCCGCCCAGCACGCCACCGCTCGGGGTATCGCGGCGAGGGGGGGCGCATGCCACGCCGTGACACCCCACTTTCTTCAAAGCCACTCTGAAGTCTTGCAAAGTGGCAATAAAGTCTCCCTGAGTCCCGTTCTTCACAAAACTGAATACTTCCACCTCTCTCTGCAGAAGATAGGACAGGTGTTCTATTTTCTTATTCTTTCTGTTGCCCTGTTTTTTAATTTGGTGGTGTATTCTGTTTTACCTGACAGCAAAACAATTGAAGTAGAGCATTGTAGGGAGACATGAAACGGTGGTGGAGGAAGCCACGGCTGCCAGTCCTGGCAGAGCACTCTGGAGAGATTTGGCTGTGGGCAGGAGGGGCTGTGAGGGACTCACTGTGAGCCTCTGAGGGGCCCTGGTTTGTGCCCCCCACCCCACCCTTAGAGGTTTCTGGCACACAAACAGGGAGAGCTGAGAGGGACTTGTCCCAGCCCCATCTGCTGCCTGGCACGCTCAGGCAGAGGGGAACTGGCCCAGACTGACTGCCAGGTTGTGTGGCAGAGAGGGAACTGCAGGACCCAGCGCCACTCGGCTGGCCCTGCTGGGAAGGAAGGTGCCATGCAGCACAGGAGGGGCAGGGCATGGAAAGGCAGACACTGCTCTGTGTGCCTGTGGAAATTAGCACAAGACAGGGACCTATGGGAGTCATTGGAGCTTCTTGAAAGGAAGAAACCCCAGGGACAGAAAGCACCATTTCTAGAGCACTGGCAGGGCAAAAACCCCAGCAAGATGGAGAAACCAGAATAAATGGATGAGTGGGATTCTGGGCCGGGTTTGCCTGTGATGGCAAGGTCCTGCACCTGACAATTGAGGAGCAGATGGTTGCATTGTTTTCCTTTCTGGGTCTTTCTAGGGACTAGAGGAATCCTGATGGAGTATGTGAGGCACTGAGCTTGGAAGGTCATGGTTCACTGTTCTTTGTTGTTTTTTTTTTCCCTTTGGACAGCATCCATTTGTAACATCAGCCAAGCCAGTGTCCATCCTGGCACCACTCATCACCGTCCTGAAGAGGATGCAGGAGAGAAGAATGTAACAACCAATTCAAGATGTAATCACCACAAGCAATTTTGAGGATTGGATGATTATAGGAGGAGGATTGTTGATAAGGTTTTATAGAATAGGATTTTAGAGGAGGATTGTAGAGCAGGATTGTTGGAGAGTTTTGTGGAATAGGACTGTAGATAGGATTGTTTAAGAGTTTTGTGGAATAGGATTGTAGAGGAGCATTGTGGAGTAGGATTGTTGAAGAGTTTTGTAGAATAGGATTGTAGAATATGATTGTGGCATAGGATTGTAGAGTAGGATTGTGGAAGAGTTTTGTAGAATAAGATTGTAAACAAGGATTTTCATTAAATAAAGTTTCTGAAAAATAAACTCACTTGGAAGACTGCCCTCTTTCTGACCCCTTCAGAAAACTCAACGTTTCCTTCTGAATTACCAGTTGTTTTTTATGGGTGTTAAATGGCACTTCTGGCTTTTTTTGTATGGTTTTTAAGTAGGGGAAGGCTCTTCTTCATTCATCCTTTCCAGACCACACTGTCTTGGGAAAATGGCCAACTAGGCAGCTTTTGGCCAGCTGTAGTATTTCTAGTTGAGGCAGAAAGGGCAATGGCAGTTGCAGGAAAAAGCAAAGGGCAAGTGGTGCAATCAAAACATCCTGTGCAGATGCAGGCCTTCAGCTGTGACTCCAGAGCATTTGGGTGCCTGCCACTTGGATTTGTATCGTGAAGGGCAATGTCTTTGGCTGGAGGAGAGCCTCGCTCAGCGGAGAAAGCAGAAAGATCAGAGAGGTGCTCTGAAAGGTCTCCTGCGGTGCAGAGCTGTCAGCGAGTGTGAGCTGAGAGCGGGCCCGGCCCTGCCCGGCGTGGAGCCGCAGCAGAGCCCTGGCAGAGCCCGGAGCAGCCTGAGCCTCGGCAGGGCCAGGCTGCAAGGAGGCCCTGGTAGCTGCAGGAGGCACAGCCCGGCCCTGCGTGCCTCTTGCTGGCAGCGGGCACATCCTCCGCTCTCAGAGCCCAAGCGCAGCCGGCTGCTCCCGAGGGCAAGCGGAGCCCTGCTGGGCACAGCCCAGCCTGGAGGCATTGGCCCTCTGGAGTCTGCCCGAGGAGAGAAAGGCCAAGGGCAGCCGAGGCCCGCTGGCCTGGCTCAGCATTCCCACTCTTGTGCCGCTGCCCTGCGACTCCTGGCAAAGGTCAGCAGTGTGTGCAGCACCCTGGGCACCGGGGCAGGGAGCCGGGCTGCTCGGCAGGCTGGAGCACAGGGCAGCGTCCTTCGGGCACGGCACTTGTGCCAGGGGACCCGAGGCCAGCGGGAGGCAGGGACAGCTTGTCAGCTCACGGCTGCAGGAGCCAGTGCCTCACACAGCTCTGGGAGGCAGCGCCTGCAACCTGCAGCTCTGCACTGAGCCACAGCAAAGCTGGGAGCTGCAGAGTGCTCTGCAGAAATATTCAGGGCCGGCAGGCCAGCCTGCTTTGTGCTCCCTGGCACACAGCAAGCGCTGTGCCACACCGCAGCTCGGAGCTGCTGGGAGAGAGGTGTTAGAGATAAACTCTTAGGTACAATTAAATGGAGACAAAGTCATTAAAGCAAAAGAGAACCTTCTTCTTAGCAGAACGCTCCTCTTGAAGCCAATAGCAGGTTTCTGAATATAACAGGAATTGGATTAAACCTAAAAGTCTGCCACTGCTATGACTGAAATACCAATTTGCATGTTTTCTTATTTCGGAATCAAAATACGACCATGGCTTTTAATGTTGGGTTTTTTGCAGCTAAGAGTTCAGATGCAATAATCACAGAACTCAGGTCATTTGAGATTACAGAAAGGTTAAAAACTATACATGGGAAGGTAATAACAGGAATTTCTATCTAATAACAAATGGATTGTCCTGCAGCCTTGAGGTCATATCCTTCTACCCTTCCCAAATGAAAACCTACTCACTGAAGACCCATCATCATCCCAAAACCATGTTTAAATTATTTGGACCTGTTTATTAGTCCATGTAAATTAGCACTTTCCCTTTTATTTTCACTGACAAACTCTGATTCAATGTCAAATTATCAATCTTTCAAGGAAAAACTATACCATGCAGAGTAAAACCCAGGGCAGAGGCTTCTATACATAGTGTTGCCAATCCCTGTGTGACAGCTCCTGCTAGCTTCCTACATCAGCCAGAAGGCAACTTCGCTGCAACACAGACTTTCTTTGTATTGGTGACATTTTCAAATCCAAAGACACTGCTTGTTTTCAAAGTCCTGAAAAGTGCGTTCTAAAAAGTTCATGAAAGCAAACACAGAAGCACGGATTTGGTTTAGGAGGGAAGGTGTTTGTGCAGTTGGATAACAGCTTACATGTTGAAGTGTCGGGGGGGATTTCTATGTTTGCGCTCACCTTGTTTGAGACAATGAGCGCAGTGTCACCTGTGCATCCCTGGATATGCCTTGAAGGTGCAATGCTTAATTTGTAATCAAAGGGGAAATGTATCTAAATTTATTAGGATAACCAGTTACTTTGCAAATAGACTGATAGAGAAACTTAGCAATTTTTGCTGGAGAATGGTTGCAGGAGAGGGGTCATGGATCAATGGAACAGTTATTCATTGATACCACTGTTTAAGACCCCAGAATCAGAATCAGCCTGTGTCTGGCCTGGGAACAAAGCTTGGGAAACAGGCTCTGTGTCTAGGCCTGGGAAACTGTACAAGGTCTCTCTAGGCCTGGGAAATAGAGCAAGTTCGGAATGAGATAATAAGGACAGGCATAAGGACAGCCTCGAAGATATGCTCTGTCCTTGGAAGGCATGACTTAGCAATGAGAACTTGGCTTGGAGAACTTAGCTACATCTGTAACCACCCGTAGGAGAAGTAAAACAAAGACCTTTGTAAACTTGACCCATGAGAGCTGTTGCTGACTTTGCTTGTAGCAAACCCTATATAAACGGACAGGATTTTTGAATAAAAGAAGCTTGCTTATCAATCATACTGACTGTGCTTGTCTTCCCTGCGCCCGCGTAATCACCACTTGTCCATTCTTTTTACAGAACAATCTTCTAAACCTTTTTAACTTAATGTGACCATGATACATTCCTAACCTTCATATTGCAATATATTTTCTAATTACATGATTCTGTAAGCCCTTGTAGACCATGTGCAATTTCTACAAGAGGTTGTCATCAGCCTCTGGTGGTCGTTTTGGATGAAGGCTCAGAAGGCTTCCTCGGGCTTCAGCTGTTTTACCTCTGTTTCTGCACATGCTCTACAAGATTGTCTGCTCAAATAGGCACTGGTGAGTCTTTTGCAGTTAGCTTGTTCTGCTAAATTTGCTGATTTCTAGAAAGTGCTTCATTCCCATCCCTGGGTACAAAGTAACTACTTCTTTCTGCACAGCTTTTAGCATAGCTCAAGCATTATCTCATTGCCTCGGCACCTAAAAGAAGGTAGGGAGGAGGGGGCAAACCAGTGAGAGTGATGGGTCATTATCTTGTTAGCCAGGTATCAATTCTTAGATTAACTAAGGGCTATTCTTGTCCATAAAGTACGTGCAGGGATACCACAAGGACAGAGGCAACGCGTGGATTTGGAGCGCTGGGCTTGGCACCAAAGTCCTGCTCTTGAGAGGGGTGCAGGGACACAGGGAATGTCAGAAGACAATGAGAGACGGGGACATGAGGCCATAATGGGCCAAGCATGATCCTGCACAGGATGGCAGCAAAGACACTTCCTCACCATGGCTCTGGCACTCCAGGGCACCCCAGAAAGGGCCGAGGAGTCCTATGTGTAACCAGGAGAGAAGACTGACATCACTGTGGGTCCCAGCATTCCCCAGTCCCTTGCTGGCCATTCAGTGCACACTGGGGATGCTGGACATGTGTGGGACATGGGGATGGGGTGCACAAAGTTAAAGGGGGACCCCAAAGTGGAAGGAGTGGAAGCCAAAATCGCTGGGTGGAGATGCCCAAAGAGGAGGTGTGGTATCCCAAAATGAACGGAGGACACCAGAAAATTGGGGCGATCCCCCAAAAGGACACACAAAGCTGTTCCCTCCCTCCATTACTTACCAACAAGAACTATCTACCAACTGTGATAATCACATCAGGACCATTTACTCCATAACCAGCTAAGAACAGGACTGAAGAGTAGTTTTGTAGAGTAGGATTGTAGAGTAGGATTATAGTTTAGGATTGAAAATAAAGCTTCTGAAACTTTAACTTGCCTGGAAGATTCCCTTTTTTTCAGCCTGTGAATACACTCAGCATTTCCTTCTGAGTTGTCAGCTGTCTCTTAAAGCTACAAAGTGACATTTCTTGGTGCCTTTGGTAAGGTTTAAAAGTGGGGATGGCTCTTCTTCATTCATGCCCTCCAGACTACACTGCCCTTGGCATATGGGCCACTGGTCCCACTTGGCACATCTGTGGCACTTCTAGATGCAGGCAGGAACCAAAGCAGAAGTGGTGCAGCCACAGACATCTCTGTGATGTCACTTGGGTCCTATGAGCTCCCACAGCTTTTTGTGATGTCACAATGACATCACTGTGATGTCACAGAGCTGCCTGCGATGTCACATGGACATCCCTATGATGTCATACTGACTTCTCTGTGATTTCACACAGCTGTCTCTGATGTCACACTGACCTCTTGGTGACGTCACACAGCTCTCTGTGATGTGACATGGACATCACTGTGATATCACACAACCTCCTGTTATGTCACACAGACATCTCTGTGATGTCACACAGCTCTCAGCACTGTCACATCCACATTTCTGTGATGTCAGGATGAGATATCTGTGATGTCACGCAGTTGTCTGTGATGTCACAGTAACATTTTTTATGTCACAGTGACATCATTGTGATGTCACACAGCAGTCTGTGATGTAACCCTGACATCTCTGTGACATCACACAGCTCTCTGTGATGTCACACAGACATATCTGTGATGTTACACTGACATCAGAGTTATGTCAAACAGCTGTCTGTGATGTCACACTGACATTTCTGGGATGTCACACAGACATCTCTGTGATGTCACTTGGACTCCATGAGGTGTCACAAAGTCATCTCTGTGATGTCACACAGCTCTCTTTGATGTCAGAATGACATATCTCTGATGTCACACAGATTTTTGTGACATCACGATGACATCACTGTGATGTCACACGGCTGTATTTGATGTCACACAGACATCACTGTGATGTCATTTCCACCCCATGAGGCCACCCAGCTTTTTGTGGTGTCACATGGACATCTCTGTCATGTCACACAGCTGTCTGTGATGTCACACTGACATCTGTCTGATGTCACACAGATTTTTGTGATGTCACAATGACATCACTGTGGCATCACACTGCTGTCTGTGAGGTCACACAGACATCTCTGTGATGTCACGCTTACATTTCTCTGACGTCACACAGCTCTGTGATGTCACAATAACATCTCTGTGATATCACACTGCTGTCTTTGATGTCACCCTTACATCTCTGTGATGTCACACAGCTCTCTGTGATGTCACACAGACATGTCTGGGCTGTCACAATGACATCACTGTGATGTCACACAGCTCTCTGTGATGTCACACAGACATCTCTTTGAGGTCACACTGACATCTCTGTGATATCACACAGACATCTCTGCGATGTAACTTTGTCCCTATGAGGTCACACAACTTTTTGTGGTTTCACACTCACATCTCTGTTGTGGGAACTTAAAATGTCTCTCAGACATTTTTAGAGGTTCCAGGCCTTGGTCAGAAGCATTCTAGACCCCAGCAAGCAGCTGGAAACAGCTGTGATTTCGAGTTTGAGCCATGGAATGAATTACCAGCTCTGAAGGTGGAACGAGCAGTCACAAAGGGTTAGATAGTATAGTAAAAGAAGTTACAAAACAGAGGGGAAAATGTTTTAGTATTGTACAGGGGGGTTTTAGCACCTGTTCAGGGGGGTTTTTACTTTGTACATAGGGGTCAGAAGTTCTAAGATGGAGGAAAGTGGGCTGATCCTATTCTTCCTCCTTCTTCTTCCTTGCCTCCATGTTCTTGGTGATGTTGGCATTCACAGATTGGTTTAGAGTAGAAAAGCACTTGGTAATATTGGTAGTAGGTATTGGGGAATAATTGTAAACATGTTATATGTAATATATCTTATAAAAATAGCAGCAGCCCTGGGTGGGGGGGAGAGAAGAAGAAGACACTGGACAGTGAGGGTGTCAGGAGTGTGTGTGTCTCTGCCGGGGCCGCTGATCAAACAGCCGCAGCCCGCGAACACAATCTGTTAGATAACTCGCAATAAACTGCCTAGAGACCAAACAACAAGAGGCTGTGGAGTTTTTCTTTGGAAGCACGGGTTGGAGGAGAGACTTTACCACCACTCGAGACCCCAAACCAAACCCGGGCTTCTCACAGGGGATCAGAAAATTCTTTTGGGGTTTGGCTCATTCTGTCTTATTTTCTACATTACTCAGAATTCTCCCCATTTGGGTCTACTTCTGGATTAGGAGTCTCATCAGCTCCTCTGGACATCTTAGCCCTCAGTTTAGAGAAGCTGTAGACTGTATAGAGGAAGCTTACTAGATTAAATATGACGAAAGTGGTCTCTTTAACATTCAGGGAAAACTGACCATTTTCAAAAAGGGAAATAACAGATTCAGAGAAGAAGGAAAGGAAAGGCTGGAAAGCTTCATCCCTTGTTTCTCCTCTAATCAACTGGGTGTCATTTCTAATAAACCCCCAAAACATGCTATTGGAACTGGGACCTAGGGTAGGATGAAGAAACTATAAACCAAATATATCTTGGACAGACTTCAGTACTTTTGTTAACAATAGTGCAACTTCTTTATTGCTAAAGTTCAATACTAAATTCTGTAATCTTAGACTAACTAATCCTATGTTTTTAACAAATAATCATCTACTCAATCCTAACTTGAAGAATCCTAAAAACTTAATCTTCTTTTAAAATAAAACAGCCTGAGTTCATAGATGATTCCTTGCTGAAGCAGACGACTGGTGCCAGGACTCCACTTGCTGCTTGCCAAATTCAGATACTCATTGCTAAATGTGGGACAGCTTTTTGTGGAGGTACTGGCATCTGCTCTTCATCTCAGAGTAGCTGGGGCTACCCTAGGAAGAAGAAATTAAAAAAAAAAAAAAAAGATTCAGGCATGTCAGCATTTCTGCAGAGTTTAGAATTTCCTGACCTTTTCTTTAAAATAGCCTTGAGGCAGACTCAGAGGTTACCAAGCCAAGCCAGTCTGGTTTTATTCATGTAAAGCAGTAAAAGTACTCTCAGACTGACTTTGGAGTCTTCTGGGAAGTTTGCAAACTGAGGCTGTTCTTTTACAACAAACTCTAGACAAGTCTGAAACCACAATAACAACCCAAAGCCCAGCAGTGGCTAAAGAGGGCAAAACTCATTCATGCTTAAAGCCACTGAAGGGACTCAAACCTTCTCCATCAAATCAACAGGTGTGAGGTTTATCAAGCTCATGATACAAATCCACGATGAAGTGGCAATGAGAATAATACTGTCACACCAAAGCTTCTGCTCTTCTGGGCCTGAAGATCTGGTTCTCTTTGGAATGACAAAAACTCATTCCACATGGGAATGAACACTTCAAACCATCTTGAGATAAATATTTACAAGCAATAAATCTTTACCAAGTTAAAATTCAGTACAGGGAGAGACAACAACAAATGCCAGGGATGCATCCCAGGCCAGATGCACCTGACTGGTGTGCAGGACAAGTTAGAAGAGAAAACTACAGATGCCTTTCAACATTTTGAGAGGTTCCTAAGAAGCAGTAGCTTGGACTACTGGCCTCTGCCCAGTGACATTAGCTAGCAAGAGCCCTAGCACGGGCCTCACTGCACTGCTCCCCTGCAGGGCCAGGCTTGCCCTCAGCCTTCCACAGAGCATCCCTGGCTGCATCCAGTGCGAGCCAGGGCCCTGCCTGCTCCAAAGGCCACAGCTGCCCCACAGCCCCAGAGCTGCAGGGGCCTGACTGCCCTTGCCAACATCACTGCTCTGAGACAAGCTGGGCGCAAGTTCCAGTGTTTTATACCACACACACACACACACACACAGACAGTACTCCCTCCCCTCCTGCACTGCAAATGCAATGAGGGGATGCAGCACCACTGCTGCAGCTGAGCCTGTGCAACTGCACTGCAGGAAGGGAGGGCCTATGCGGGCCTAACCCACCTCGGTGTTCATCTCAGCTTTTCTCCCTGCCTGGCCCATCTCCTCCTTTAGCTTTCTATCCCTCTAGTTCACATTTACTATTAAATAATGTCTGTACTAGTGACTCTGGAATAGAGTCTTTCTTGCACCTTAATTCATGCAGAGGCTTCCCTTAATCATCAAATCTTTACTCCATCATTATCCACACTGGAGTTAGGAAAAGCTGTACACTGATACCTTCATTGAGATCCAAGGGACACTACTGCTTCAGCCTCCCGAATTCTTTTCACATCTTTTTTCACATGGTAGTCTTCAGCACATGATTGCTGTCATTGTAGAACTCAGAAATTTGTGTCTTTCTTAAACCCAAAAGGTGCAGGGGAAATGGAGCCGACATTTGGAGACAGGTAGGAAGTAGAATGGGATGTCAAAGCCAGCAGCCAGGAAGAAGAGCGGCCACCAGGTGCTGGCTGGAGGTAACTGAGCTACTGCTCAATCCTCTGCTTCTTGCTCATCACAGGTCTGGTCAAGACAGAACCCTGTTTCTACAACAATAACAAAACATTTCATTACTCTCTGACCCAGATCAGGTTTTGCTCCATTCTAAAAAAGCAGGATTTGTGAACTAGCAATGGTTGAAAACACATGTTTTTTTTTAAAAAAATAGCAGTCCAGTAATGGAAGACCTCCAGGTAAATATCTGCTCTATTGCATTCCTAGTTTCTCATCTTAGGAAATAGCAAGTCCTTCTCCAGGTCTACTGTTAAAAGGCTTTGGGAGGTAGCTCCCACTCCCTTCAGCATCTCCAGCAAAGCCTCCCCCAAAGGGGATGTCCTGTAAGTTTTATCTAGGTCCCAATTTCTGCTTGTACACACCAGGAAAATACTCAGCTTTTGCTGTCAAACTCCCACATGACTTACTGAAGAGGCACCTGGCTGTTTTAGAGTTTTATGTGTTAAAAATGAGATTAGTGCTTCGCTATAAGAATACAGGAGTGCAGGGTGTGATGGCTGGTTGTGAATTCTCATCGGGATGAACAAAGACAGCAGCCACATGTCAGGAAGCTCTTGTGCTTTTAGGTACAGTAGTCTAAGGTCCAGCGGGCTACCTGCTGTGCAGACTCAAAAGCTGTTGGCGGACAAAACCCTTAAATTTGCACAAGAGAGTTTCACAAGTGCTTACCAATAAGCCCTCAGTGCTGCTCAGTGCCCTTCAATCATCTCTCAGCTCCTCCCAAGGACCTTCTCAAAGCTGCTGACTCACAAGCCACAGCACATGGCCACAAGCTCCCCACACCCACTGCAAACTTCTGAACTGAGCATGGAGTAGAACAGGACAGCCGTGTGTGCCCAGGCAGAGTGAGGGAGGAGTGAAACAGAGACAGAGGAGGGACTGAGGGAATATCACCATTCTGTAGATCCTGTGTTGGTGCAGCCACGTGGATAGTGCAGAGCTGGAGTCAGCAATGAGGGTGACAGAGAGACAGAGGGACAAGAGGGCGAGAGGGCCCCATCTGCCTGGCCCTGGGGCAGCCTCTTATGTACAGGAGATTTTTCCTGCAGAGCCAGCCTTTTGAGGCCTCCTCCAGGGAATGAGTTGAGGTGGGGACTGAGCTCAAGTCTTCAGGCAGAGGAGAAATTTGGCTCAGGACAGTGCTGCTCCACCCCTGCAGGATCCTCTCTTCTCACCACAGCCTTTCTGTCACAGCACTTGGAATGTCTAAGGCAAAACATGCTTAGGCCTGCTCCTGCACATTCACATCACAGCTTTTATACCACCAGCAAGTCTGCTGAAACTTTACACAGCGTACAGAATATTAAAAATGCACAAAATACCTGAGCAGGTCTTGCTGGAGCGTTTCTCTCTGAAGGCCCTGGAGATGTTGCTTGGCTGCTGCTGGTGGGGCTCTGAGATGGAGCTGTTTTTCTGTAAGGATCGTCCAATATTTCAAGTTACAAGGCCTAAATATCAACTGTCATAGTCCTTTCCTTGCAGAGCTTCAGTGCCAGGACTCAAGGAAACAGCATGAAGCTGAGTTGAAGGAGCTTTAGGCAGGATATCAGGAAAACATGCGTGCCCCAGAGGGTGCTTGAGCACTGCAGCAGGCTCCCCAGGCCAGTGGTCACTGCAGCAAGGCTTCAGGAAGTGTTTGGACAGCACTCTTGGGCACCTGGTGTGATTCTGTGCAGGGCTAGGATCCTGGCAGGTCCCTGCTACCTCAGCATATTCTAAGAACCTAGGCTTCATTTCCCAGGGCTAATTGAATTCTAATTTAAAGTAGAGCAACATGTAAAGCTTGGACCTATATCAAGGAGGTTTCCTAACATATTTTACCCAAGTTCAATTTGATGGTATAATTCATTCTCTCTCTTTTGCCACTAGCTTGGGGCCTATAAGGAGTATGAAGATCCCAAGCTATTCCCAAGGCTTTCCTAACTTCTTGTACCCCTTCTGCAATAAAGTGGGAACCTCTATCTGATGACATTCCTAAAGGCACCTCAAATCTAAGTATTATTTTATTCAACAATATTTTAACCACTTCCCTAGACTGATTGGTGTGACAAGGGAAGTCTTCTGGCCACACAGAAAAGGTACCCACCATAACTAGGAGAGATTTAGACCCCTATTTTCTGGGAAATTCTGTAAAATCCATCTGCCACTATTCACTTGGAACATCCCCAGATTTTATGGCTCTCAGCACTACATTGTAAGCTGTGTTAGGGTTGTCTCTTTTACAAACTATACATTTTTGGAGTCTTGATTGTACAATCTGAGCCATTTCAGACCCAAATATAGATATTTCCAATGTTTCAAAAGTTTTTCAGTACTCCAATTAATGGCTTTGTGTTTGCAATCCACTTTTTCATGTAAGAGTGATTCTGGGACTACTCTTTGCCCAGCTGGGATAACTGCCCAGCCTTATGGTAATAATAACACTAAAAGGAGAGTGTACAAGAGGTGAACAAGTCACACATGATTGTTCACCATACAGAACTTGGCACACCCCATGACTAATGGCACACCGGCGGAGGAAGAACAAACCCCTTCCACTTCCCCCTGCCACGTGGCAGGTGATATCCAATTACCCCAAGGTTCTGGCCATACTCCTCCTGGCTGGTGAAAAATTTACCCCCGTTCTGGCTGGATCCAGGACATGGGATCTGCCCTGCGGGTCCTGGCTCTTCTTCTGGGTGAGAGACCTCCATGGCATCTGCCCGGCAAAAGGGACTTCAGGACAACCTACTACTTATTGACATTCCCCCAGTGCCCCTGTCCCAGCAACCTTTTTGCCTCTAGAAAACTTTGAACAGAAGTAGTACTTAGGTACAGTTCTGCACATTCTGAACTGGCAGGAAGGTGACCCACATGTCACTCTAGGCACATGTGCAGCACGGACAAAGAAAGTTTTTGAGGGGCCTGGGTCTCAAGGTCTTTTGTTCCAGGACTACCACCTGTTACTTTCAGATTCTGCTCAGGGATAACCAGTGATGTCCTTTTTGTTCTACATGAGACATAACCATGTGTGGCACATAAACTGTCACATTTTTTCCCATTTATTTTCAAGTATATTCTATCAATCAGGACCATGGTGGCTCCTGCTCTGAGGTGCAGTGGCCATCCCTCTATACATAGGTTAGCTGTCTTTTGAGAAATAGGCTCAAAATACCACAGGGTTACTTCCTTTATTCCCATTCTTTGAGCTAAAGATGGAATTACTGTGCAAGGCAAAAATACTCATGTATGAACAGTGCAAAGGGGTCAGTCACATCTGGTAACTCCAGAGCAGGAGTTGTCATCTATAACCTTTAAAATATATAGAAAGGTTGTTGGACATTCTGGAGTCCAGTGTAACACCTCCATGGAATCCTTTCATGACTCATACACAGGCCTTTCCAATAGTTCATAACTGAGGATCCATAATCAACACCATCCAGTCATTCCCAGAAAGGGACACAGATGTGGCCTCTGGTGTTGGACAAATTGCTTCCTCCCTTTCTTTCCCCAGACTGCACTGTCCTTGTGAGTGAGGCAGCCAGGAGATGAGACATGGGGAGATCTAGACATGGTCTTGAAAAAAAATACAAGATGTCATTGAAAATGTGCTTTGGATGGTAATATTCAACACATTCTTAACTACATGCTCTTATTATCTCTCCTGGTAATGACTGGACATCGTTTTTTTGGTGCCAGCTGACTTAAATCAGGAATAATCTTGGGTAGGGGGAAAATGACAATAAAACCATCATAAACTGAGTATAAAATGTTATCCACATGTGTCAGTAACTTCAATGGCCAGCTGCAGTCAGCATAATTATCAACCTGTAACTGTGCTCAGGGCCAGCATGAGCCTTTCCATGTCAGCTCCTCCTGCACAGCACATGGGGGCCTGGGCATGCTGCTGACTTGTTTCCTTTTAGGAGACTGGGATGAGGAAAGGTCAGGTTTTGTCAAAGAGATAATATTTGAGTGACTGTGTATGTGCTGGAAGCCTCACAGACTGATTGGTCCATGACAGGATTGCCCAGTGCTGGGGGGGCTGCACCTTGCTGCCCTGGATAGGGGTGTTAAGCTGCTCTTTTGCCTCAGAGAGAGCCAAGTGCAGCACTTTTGTGCAGAAACACTTCATTAGCCCTGGTTTGCAAAGCTACTGCAGCAACTGGTGTGGCCAGAGCACCCCTTTCTGCACTTGGAAATGAGCTGAGTCAGTCATGGGATAAGATAGGGCATTCCCCATGTGTGCCCATTGTGAACTCCCTGTGCCCCAGCTGTGTGGCGTCCGGCTCCTCAGTGACATCCCACCCAGCCTGGAACATGGAACTCCCCGTTTCCAAGGACACGTGGCCATTGTCACCAGCACACAGCAGGACCGGTCAGACCCCTCAGCAGCAGCGTTGAGAGCAGAGGTGTCAGAGCAAGAGCGAGTGTTGTTCCAGCTTGGTTGGTTCTAGCGCACGTTGTTCAAGAGGCCGATCCACACACTGAGTGGCGGTAATTATTTACAGTTCTGTGCAGAAATGGGGGGGCTCAGGGACAAAATCACACACATTTTCCTAACAAATATTTTGCATTTTGCAGATTTCTCAGCAGGCTCAGTGGCTGTGTGGGAGCCAGAGCACCCGAGGCAGAGCGGGATGGCGGAGCCGTGGGCCTGGGCACAATCCAGAGCGTTCTGCACTGCGTCCCACAGGGCCCCCGACAGCACTGCCGTGCCCGTCAGGGTGACCCAGAGGCCCCAGGACCAAGAGGTGAGGGGCAGGTGTCGGGCGCTGCGGGCTGCCAGCGGGTGGGGGCTTGGCCATGGTGTTGGTGTCGGGTGCTGCTGACCCCGCGGGACCTGTTGGGCAGGGCTGGGGCCCCACTGGTGCTCCAAGGGCTCCTTTGAGGCAGCGGCCCGGGTGGAAGCAACTCACAGGGATCACACGGAAGAGGTGCCAGTGGAATGGGAAGTTCTCTGAGGGATGTGTTTCTCAGGGATGACACTGAGGAGGTGCCAGGCAAAGTCAGATGTTCTCCACGCTGGGACACTCAGGAAATTCATGCTCTGGGCATGGCTCTTGGTCAAAATGCATGGATTTCTCATTGTTCCTTGTTTGCACTGTACTCACAGAACATGGCAGGAGAAAGGAAACTCTCTAACAATATTTTTTAGATTTAGGAGTAGCCATTTCTTTATTCTCAGCTGTGATGCATAGTGGAGAACTCCAGCCACATGCACACCATTTTCAAAGCTTTTCCAAACAAAGAAATTTTAGCATTTTTAGCTAACAAAAAAATTAATCTTCATTGGTTCTAAATTACATATTTTCTTCAATTAAGTAATATTCTACTGTCTATTCGGTATTGATGTCTCCCTTCTCATGAAAATTAATGTGCATCTTTCAGTCCATTTATCATAGCTTTTTAGATTTTATCTCAGACAATTCTGCCTACAGAATGAAGCAGTTGGATGGCAGTACTTGTTTTTGTTAAAAATGTACTTAGACTGATGAACATTTTAGTGAGTTTTAACCTCCAGCAGAATGCGATACATTATGCCCTAAATTATGAGATCAGCCAAGCAACCCAAATTCTGTTCTATATGATCAACCAAGGATAAACTGCTTCCATTTCACAGCTGCAAAGAATTGTATCTAGAGCTGAGGACGAGAGAAAGGGTTTTCATGCCTGTTGAGAGTAGACAATCACCTTATGCAGATGAAATTCTTCTTGGAGGTGACGCCAAGATGTGCTTCCTTAGTACCAAATAAATCCCAGCACCAGGTTGCATCCAAAATTCTTATATTTTTGTGAACCATTCTCACCTGCATTCTTAGCTGAACACTGGTTAGTTCAATTGTACTCAGGCACTTGATTTCAAGGGAAGCCTGTGTCTATAAATTCCGGCAACTGGGAAAGGATGACTTGCTACTTGAATGCTTGGCTGCATTAGAGGCTAAGTGAGGGTTGCTCTCTCAGGGCAGTTTTGTAGCCGGTTGCTTGCAGAGGGAGAACTGTGTCAAAGCAGCCCTTTCTAGTGATGTGACAGCAAACCTTCACAAATAGAGCTCTTGTTTAAAACAAGAGGCCTAGTTAATCAGCAGTGATGGAGAGTAGGCTGAAGTTTTTACAGAAAATATCTTTTTCCTTTTAGCCAAATGCCAGTGAGGCATCGCAAAATGGAAGTGGACAGAATGTCAAATTGTATAACCCACTTGGAGGTATGGTTGCCTTTCACATTTTGCTCAATGTTTGTAAGATTTTCAACTTGGTAATTCATTTTTGCAGCATATTCCTGGGACAGGGGGATCTCTTGTGTTCCAAGATCTCAACTGGAGGTGGTATGGCCTCAGATCAACCTTGCAGTCTCTTGTCACTGCATTTAGCCACTAGTTTGTTTTCCCCTGAGAAAGCGTGCCAGTCCTTCCCTGTTCACATACTGGTTGATGTGATGCAATTTGGAGCATTGAGGTCAAGGTTTGGACTACCTCATGCACCTAAGTTCACTGCCTTGGTAGCTAAGGTTTTGATTCTGGAGTATCTAGGCACTGTCATTATTCTTTAAATTTAATTGGGAAATGGGAAGAAAACCTATGCATTTTTGAGGAAGTTGCATAGAGCATTTAATAAAGCCAGCATGGGAAACTTTGCTTGATTTAATTTTTTGTCTTGGTTGTTAATAAGTGAGTGTTGCCACAACGCTGCATTGGATTCTTTTCAAGGGAATTGAAAGGAAGATATTGATGTCATCTTCCCCACAAATCCCATCATTTCCCACAAAGCACCACGTGCTTAGGTGATGTCATTTCTTATTAATCTGTTCTCAATGCTGTTTCCCCAAGGAGCCTGGTTCCAGGCAGACTCAAGGTGCATATTCCCCTTCCAGGCATTCAGTGGTGCTGCCTGCAGCAGTGAACTGAGCCAAGTACAGCCAGCTGCCCTGAGAAAATCAGGCTCTCACCTGGCTGTGGCTGCAGCCACCTGCCTGCAGGGATGTCCCTGCCACTGCAAGTGCAGCTCTTGCTCTGCCTTAGCCTAGTGCAGAGCATTTTAAACTAGTGTCAGGGTGGCTTTTTGGAGAGACAAAACAAAACTTCACATTTCTCACTGGGAACGTTCTGTTTCACATGTGATTCTTGGTGGTGGTCTACATAGATCTTAAGGGAATATTTAACATTCAGTAACTGGGGTGTGAGGACTGGCAGCAGGGAGACAATTGTGGAACTTGGTGCTGCTTTGGCTTTAGGCTGGCACAGAGAAACTCAGGTGAGACAGGTCTGGTTGCTGGTAGGGTACAGGGTGCCTTTGCAACATACTCCATGCAGTACCAGTTAGGGACTGGGCCTTGTCACAGAATCAGAGAATCAGAATCAGAGTTGGATGAAAGTGCAGCTCTGTCCCCAAGAATCCCACCAGGTGCCTGTGGAACTTGTCCAAATGTTTTCTGAGCTCTGGTGGACTTGGTACCATACGCAGTCTTGTGGGGAGCCTGTCCCAATTCCTGACCACCCTCTGGGTGAAGAACTCTTACCTAATTTTCATCTTAATGCTTGCTTATGGTTTCAGGTAATTTTCTTTAGAAGTCATTCAGGGGTATGGTTTTAGGAGGTGTTTTGTTTGAATGCTGTGGGAAGTTTCTTTATCCACATTGGATTGAACTCAAAACATTAGTAGTGTCTTCCCTTGACAACTGGCATGTTTACAGTGTTCTAAATAATTAAAGTGTGTGATGTTTGTGCAATTAGGTTTGCGGACAAATATCAGAGAGGCATGGTCCAAGGAACAGGAAGTGGAGAAAGGCATTAAGAATTTGATGTACATTGCAAGACTGAAGGAGCGTGTAAAGAAAGGTCAGTCTGTGTGTGTGTGATGGAAGACACAAATCTCCCGGATTTCTCACCAATACGCATGAAGTCTCCCTCAGCCACTAAGCACAAATTCCTGGTTTCAAAACAGTGCTTGCTGTGTCATATCCCCTTCCTTGACCTGCTGGCCACACTTCACCTGATGCAGCCCAGGACACGGTTGCCTTTCTGGGCTGCCAGCACACGTTGCTGCCTCCTGTCCAGCCTCTCATCCACCAGCACCCCCAAGTCCTCTCCACCTTCATCCCAGGCTCCCCATCCCATCCCAGCACCCATGCCCAGCTGGGATAGGCCATGTCCCAACTCCAAAGATGCAGCACTTTGCACTTGGCCTTGTTAAGTTCCCAGGGCCCTACTTGCCAAGGTTCTCCATGTCCCTCTGGATGGCACCCCATGCCTCTGGTGTTGTCAAACTTGCCAAAGGTGCATTTAATCCCACTGGCCATATAACTCTTGACATAGCTCAGTGCTTGAGCTTACAAACTGCAGAAATCATATGAAAACCACTGTGCATATAAAGAGTTTTTCATAAATACCTCCCTTCCAGTATCACTCCTTTACATGGTCTTTTTAATGACTGTTTCTTCCCAATGCTTTACTATCTTGATTTGTAATGATCTATAAATTCTGAACAAAGAGCGTTTCAACAGTGTCGGTACATCCTTTTGAATCAACTGCCTTGCTTCCTCCCGCTCCCCATTTGACAATTCGTTTTCTGTTTTTTCTTTACTGAAGTGAAAATACCAGAGCTCAGGAGAGCACCACACAGCTCTCCAGATCTTGTGCCTGAGAGGAAGAGAACGATGCCCATGAACCCTGCAAAATACATCCGGAGTCTTTTCAGTACTGTTTCTCAGCGACCCATCAGAGACAGGGTGGTTCATTTACTGGCTCTGAAGAATTACAAGAAGTCAGAGCTACTTGCCTGCTTAGACAGAGAGGGAGTTGTGGAAAAGGACAAGAAATCCCTTGAAAAGATCCTTCAGGAGGTGAGATCCTGGAGCTGCTGCCAGAAATGCTAACTCTTAGCAGCCTTACTTTAGGGTTTCAATTAGAAACCAATGACAGGCTTAGGAAATGCTCCTTGTTTACATTTTCCCATCAACTTTACCCAGTTTCCACCCAACTGCAAGTCCATGTGACAAAAAGAAAGAAATCTTCAAAACTTTGGAGGCCTTGTTGTTGTTTTTCTAGAATAGCTGGCAATGATAAATTCTTTGTAATGTTGTTGCTTCTCATGCCTTATTTTAATCCTCCCTCTTTCCCTTGCACTGTTAAATTGCTTCATAAAGTAACTTCACAGGGTGAAACTCTCAGCTAGGCAAAACACTTAGCTGAGGTCCTTAAAATACCTGGGGCAAGTTTCAGAGGAGAGAATCTTGGTAGCTGTATAGAGCAGTATATCATTTGAACGGATTTGGTGGTCTCTCAATGGTATTTCCTTCTACTTGGATCTGTGGGGATTGCCTTCCAGGGAAGGGTGTTCCAGGCAAATCCTACATGATAAAGGTGGTGGCCTAACTTTGAGCACAGAGTTTCTTTGCTGTTGTGTGGATTGAGTCTTCAGCTTCCTTGGCACCTGTTATTTCTCATAATATTCCATTTGTCATTTTAGTGCCTCTGGTATTTCTTTATTACAGCCATTCATATATGATTCACTTGGACTGAAGGATGCACTGGCTGTTTCCTTCCTTTTTCAATATTCCCCTTATTCAATATTCTCAATGTAGGCTGTTGCTGAATTATGCAAGCATTAACATATCAAGTAGCAATATTTCCTTTTTAGCTATGAAAAAAGTGATGATAAGATTTCAAAGCTCAGCTCCTTAGAGGGTAAGAGATGAAAAAAATTCTCCTTTCTGTTTAGTTTTGTTCATGTTGAAGGAGATTTTGAAGGAGTAGTTTCTTGTTTGCAGTGTGAACTGCCTGAAGATACTGGTTTGCATTCCGAAAGGGCTGTGTGAACAGCACTACATCCTGAAAAGCTGTTATTGACGTTTTTCTTAGCTTCACAGGGAGGTGGTGTTGTTTTTTTCTATACATGAAAAACCAGTAGGGAGAACTTGCTGAGCTCTTATACTCACAGTCTTCCTTCTCTTCCAACACAGCCTGAGTTCTGCTTTTAAAAAGTGAATTCCCGATTCTGGATATCTTTGTTACTGTTAAGCTGTTGAAGTGTAGCCCTAGGGTAGGTTATCTCCTATAAGCGTTCCATAGGAAGCTGTAGTTTCCTCTGAGCAGACACTTGAGGAAGAAAAGCAGTTCTGTTTGCAGAGACAAATGCCAACATCCTGTGGTGCTTCATGGGATGATGAAATCCTGCCCCTTACAGGTCCAGGCTGTGTTCTGCCATGGCAATGTAGCTGGGGGAAACAAGAGGGCAGCAGGTGTCCTCCTGAGGGTGGAAAAATATGGACTTGCTCATGGAGATGGTGTTCTTCAGGACCTACTCAAAAAAAGAAAATGAAAACAGAAAGGAAAAACCTGGTCTCTCCATGTATTTCAAATGGTGAAGACTGAGAGTTCTGGCATAGTGTACCTTGGTTCCCAAAGCTGTGTAAAAACCAAAAAACCTGGATCCCTGGTGCAGGGAGAGGTTTTCATAGCATCCATTTCCTCCATGCTTGCAGCAGTTTGGCATTTATTACATCCAAATTTCTACAGCCCAAATGGACCACACGTGTTTAATATTGTTGCTTCTTACATGACAGCTGCTTTGTTCTTTGCATCAAACAAAAATCCTGGAAAACTGGTGCATGATTTTCTTTTCAGCTTTGCTTTAGCTTTGTACTACCAGTTTTACATCTGTAGTCTGCCTTCAGGTGTAATGAATATTGATGTTTTAAATGTCTGCCGGTAGGTAGCCAACCTGGATGCAAATGAGAATTCTTTCAGTCTGAAGGAACGTTTCTTCAAAGACATTCAGGTTGATTGGCCTGGCTACAATGAAGGAGATAGAAAGACATTGGAGGTGACTCTTTTTCAGTAAGTTCAGTCAGGACAACAACCATTTCAAAAAAACCCTCTGGGAAATGAAGGTCTGTTTTCGCTGTGAGGTAAAAATGATGACTCTTATTTTTGCCTTGTAACCTGAAATGTTGGACCATCCTTACAGAAAAACAGCTCCAGCTCCAAATGTCACCAGCACCAGCCAGTCACTGTCTCTGGGACCTTCTGAAAGAAATACTCCACCTAGAACTGTTCAGGTATTTTGTGAAGTTTTAAGCATTCTCTAACATATATGATGTTTTCTCCCGCTTGCTCTTGGTGTCCAAGCAGTAGTGCTGTCTCTATAGTATATAAACTTGCAAGTGTATACTTCTACTGGGATTCCTGTATACTTTTCCTGATGGTTACAATGTCAAAGCCTGCAACAAGCTGCACACACATGACTTGTTTGTCACAAGTGGGTGGGAAACTCTGCTAAGGACAAGATGTGGACATATTTTTTGGTACCTAGCTGTGTCTGTGGAGGGTTCTTGATGATACGGCAGCTCTAGTACCTAAATCATGCACAGTAATGCCAGTGCTACTGTTTGAAGAGAAATCTTATTGAAGTCTATGATAAGGACATATTCCAGTACTGAGGCATTTGTAGGAAACTTGTTTTTCTGTCCTAAGCAGCATTTAGGCTCCCATTTTGGTTCAGGCTATCCCATGTGTGAGGAGGGGACTCTGAATCATCAGGGAATACCTTGGACTTGTCAGGCTTAAAATCAATACAAGAGGGCAAGGAAAAAATTCAGAATCTTGGAAAACACTGCATGAAAGGTATATTTTCTATACCTTAAAGAATTGTCTTTAAACAGCTCTGGTTTTCCCTAGCTCTTTTCCCAGCCAGAGCAGGAAATGCTGCAGGGCCCAGCATCCTCTTATGTCCTACCTCCATGCCTACAGAATTTCTGTCAACAGGCGGGCACAGAGCTGTGTCTGGCAATGCTGCTCTGAGCTGCTGCTGTGCACAGGTGGGAGCAGCGTGTGCTCGGTAGGGAAGAGGCTGTGATCCAGGGTTTCCTCTGGAGAACAGCAGGAATGGGACCTGCAGTCAGACTGGGGCTTCTCTCTGTTGTTATCATCTCTGCACTGAACACGCTGTGATCAGCACGGTACTGGCGGTTTCTTGGGGTTGCTTTGTGAATTATGTGGGTGTGTGACAGCAGGAGTTGAGTGTGTTCCTGGGGTGTCTAAGCAGAAATAGGGAACGAGATTGATAGAGGTGCTGAAGGGAATGTCTCTCTCCCAAAGCCATTTAGCTACAGAGTTGGAGGATGACTTGCTGAATACTCAGGTGAGAAAGTAGGAATGAAATAGAGAACATATTTAGCTGCAGCACCTCCTTGTATGACAGGCCATTTTAGGTAAGAAAGGTGTGTGTTCAACCATGGCCAGGTCAGAAATGCTGCTTTTTCAGAGCAAAACTAATTGGGATCATCTTTGCAGAAACGGCCTCTGGCTTCTGCCTTTATCAATCCTGTGAGGACCAAGAGGCAGAGGATTGACCAAGAGCCCTGTGATATTGAGCCAACAGCTGGTGGCCGCTGTCCTTCTTCCTTGGACCTGCCTTCCACATCCTGCTCAACTTTGAACCTCTCTCCAAGTTTCAGCTCCATTTCCACCTCCACGCATGAGCTACAAGAGAAAGATAAATTTCGGACTCCATCTGGAATCCCAGTGCCTGTCAGGGTGCAGGGGAAGATTTCTAGCTCCAAAGGTGAGAAAACAGAGTTAGACAGGGTGGAAAAATCCCATCCTTTGATTTTGATAAAATGCTTGCCATGAGCAAAGCCAAAGAGATGAGCAGAGAGTGCAGGAGCCAAGAACAAAAGGAGCCACACGATCCCAGCATGAAGGGTATTAAACTGATGGACCACTTTTAGATATGCTTCCATTACATTTTTTACTGGATATCTGTATGTTTTTTTAGTCATATTTAGCCTCCCATCTACCAGCACTTCCAAGTCCTCCCCACCTTCATCTCCAAGCCTCTCTTGGTGTCAGGGAAAGTCCCAAACCCAAAGATGCAGCACTTTGCACTTGGCTTTGTTGAATCTGATGAGGTTCCAAAGGCCCCACTTCCTGGTCCTTCCAGATGGCATCCCATGCCTCTGGTTTTGGCAAACTTGCTGAGGTTGCACTTAATCCCACTGTCCATGTCATTCTAGACATAGCTCAATGCTTGAGCTTACGAACAGGGGAAATCACATAAAAGCTTCATGCATAAAAAATTTTTCATAAAAACTTCCCATTCAGTATCACTCCTTTACCAGCTTTTAATGACTGTTTCTGTTTAATGCTTCACTGTTTAGATTCTTGGAGGTCTGTAAATACTGAACAGAGGCTCAAAAGTCTTGGTACATCCTTTTGAATCAACTTCCTTTCCTCCTCCAAACCTCCAATTTGAACTATTTGTTTCTGGTTTTCCCTCACTTTAGGAGAAAAAGCAGAGGTCAGAGGAGCTCAACAAAGCAATTCAGGTCCTGTGCCTGAGAAGAGGAGGATGATGACTGTGAGACTTGCAGACATTGACTGGAGCGGTTGCGCTGCTGTTTACGGCCGGCCCTACAGGGACAGGGTGATTCATTTACTTGCTCTGAGGGATTACAAGGAGCCAGAGTTACTTGCTCGGCTGCAGAGAGATGGAGTCAGGCAAAAGGACAAGGATTCCCTTGGAAAAATCCTTCAGGAGGTGAGATCGTGAAACTTGTGCCAGTGCTTCTTCCATCATGCTATTCTACTATTCATAATTTACTACTTCCTCACCGGTTGAAATTAGAGACTTTGCCAATAGTCCTTCGAGTTAAGTTCCACTGGGATTTCTTTCTCATAGGCTTTCATAAAATGCACACCCATTGAAAGATGCAGGAGATCTTTCCTTCCTTCCTTTTTAAATATTCCCCATCTGCATAATATATCAAATAGGAATATTTCCTCTTTAGCTAGGAAAAAGCATTTTGGAACTTAGTCAAAGGACTCAAATTCAACATGGACACACTTTTAGTTGATCCTACAGTGACTTTAAGGAACTGATTCCCTGAAGCTGTGACGTTTGTTGCTGTGTTTGCCCAGGGCAGTGGCAGGGATTTTTCACCCTGAGGACATTCACAATACCATGAGAGCCATGTTTTGCCATCCCAACTGAAGTAGCCCTTTTAGATTTCTGTAGTTTGCACATAGATGTAATGAACATTTCTTTTCTGAAATGTGTGCCTGTAGGTTGCTGAGCTGAATGCAAAGGATAATTCCTTCAGTCTGAAGGAGCATCTGTTTCAAACCCTTCAGACTGATTGGCCTGGCTACAGTAAAAACGATAGAGCGAAGTTGAAGTTAATACTTTCTAGGTAAGTTCAGTCTATTGGGGAAGGAAAAGAGCCTTTTTAGAAGAAAGCCCTGGGAAATGAAGCCTAGGTTCTTAGAATATGCTGAGGTAGAGGGACCTGCCAGGATCCTTACCCTGCACAGAATCACACCAGGTGCCCAAGAGTGCTGTCCAAACACTTCCTGAAGCCTTGCTGCAGTGACCACTGGCCTGGGGAGCCTGCTGCAGTGCTCAAGCACCCTCTGGGGCACGCATGTTTTCCTGATATCCTGCCTAAAGCTCCTTCAACTCAGCTTCATGCTGTTTCCTTGAGTCCTGGCACTGAAGCTCTGCAAGGAAAGGACTATGACAGTTGATATTTAGGCCTTGTAACTTGAAATATTGGACGATCCTTACAGAAAAACAGCTCCATCTCAGAGCCCCACCAGCAGCAGCCAAGCAACATCTCCAGGGCCTTCAGAGAGAAACGCTCCAGCAAGACCTGCTCAGGTATTTTGTGCATTTTTAATATTCTGTACGCTGTGTAAAGTTTCAGCAGACTTGCTGGTGGTATAAAAGCTGTGATGTGAATGTGCAGGAGCAGGCCTAAGCATGTTTTGCCTTAGACATTCCAAGTGCTGTGACAGAAAGGCTGTGGTGAGAAGAGAGGATCCTGCAGGGGTGGAGCAGCACTGTCCTGAGCCAAATTTCTCCTCTGCCTGAAGACTTGAGCTCAGTCCCCACCTCAACTCATTCCCTGGAGGAGGCCTCAAAAGGCTGGCTCTGCAGGAAAAATCTCCTGTACATAAGAGGCTGTCCCAGGGCCGGGCAGATGGGGCCCTCTTGCCCTCTTGTCCCTCTGTCTCTCTGTCACCCTCATTGCTGACTCCAGCTCTGCACTATCCACGTGGCTGCACCAACACAGGATCTACAGAATGGTGATATTCCCTCAGTCCCTCCTTCACTCTGCCTGGGCACACACGGCTGTCCTGTTCTACTCCATGCTCAGTTCAGAAGTTTGCAGTGGGTGTGGGGAGCTTGTGGCCATGTGCTGTGGCTTGTGAGTCAGCAGCTTTGAGAAGGTCCTTGGGAGGAGCTGAGAGATGATTGAAGGGCACTGAGCAGCACTGAGGGCTTATTGGTAAGCACTTGTGAAACTCTCTTGTGCAAATTTAAGGGTTTTGTCCGCCAACAGCTTTTGAGTCTGCACAGCAGGTAGCCTGCTGGACCTTAGACTACTGTACCTAAAAGCACAAGAGTTTCCTGACATGTGGCTGCTGTCTTTGTTCATCCTGATGAGAATTCACAATCAACCATCACACCCCGTACTCCTGTATTCTAATAGTGAAGCACTAATCTCATTTTTAACACATAAAACTCTAAAACAGCCAGGTGCCTCTTCAGTAAGTCATGTGGGAGTTTGACAGCAAAAGCTGAGTATTTTCCTGGTGTGTACAAGCAGAAATTGGGACCTAGATAAAACTTACAGGACATCCCCTTTGGGGGAGGCTTTGCTGGAAATGCTGAAGGGAGTGGGAGCTACCTCCCAAAGCCTTTTAACAGTAGACATGGAGAAGGACTTGCTAAGTCCTAGGATGAGAAACTAGGAATGCAATAGAGCAGATATTTTCCTGGAGGTCTTCCATTATTTAACAGGTATTTTTTTTAAAAAAACCATGTGTTTTCAACCATTGCTAGTTCACAAATCCTGCTTTTTTAGAATGGAGCAAAACCTGATCTGGGTCAGAGAGTAATGAAATGTTTTGTTATTGTTGTAGAAACAGGGTTCTGTCTTGACCAGACCTGTGATGAGCAAGAAGCAGAGGATTGAGCAGTAGCTCAGTTACCTCCAGCCAGCACCTGGTGGCCGCTCTTCTTCTTGGCTGCTGGCTTTGACATCCCATTCTACTTCCTACCTGTCTCCAAATGTCGGCTCCATTTCCCCTGCACCTTTTGGGTTTAAGAAAGACACAAATTTCTGAGTTCTACAATGACAGCAATCATGTGCTGAAGACTACCATGTGAAAAAAGATGTGAAAAGAATTCGGGAGGCTGAAGTAGTAGTGTCCCTTGGATCTCAATGAAGGTATCAGTGTACAGCTTTTCCTAACTCCAGTGTGGATAATGATGGAGTAAAGATTTGATGATTAAGGGATGCCTCTGCATGAATTAAGGTGCAAGAAAGACTCTATTCCAGAGTCACTAGTACAGACATTATTTAATAGTAAATGTGAACTAGAGGGATAGAAAGCTAAAGGAGGAGATGGGCCAGGCAGGGAGAAAAGCTGAGATGAACACCGAGGTGGGTTAGGCCCGCATAGGCCCTCCCTTCCTGCAGTGCAGTTGCACAGGCTCAGCTGCAGCAGTGGTGCTGCATCCCCTCATTGCATTTGCAGTGCAGGAGGGGAGGGAGAACTGTCTGTGTGTGTGTGTGTGTGTTTGTGTGTGTGTGTGTGTGTGTGTGTGTGTGTGTGTGTGTGTGTGTGTGTGTGTGTGGTATAAAACACTGGAAATTGCGCCCAGCTTGTCTCAGAGCAGTGATGTTGGCAAGGGCAGTCAGGCCCCTGCAGCTCTGGGGCTGTGGGGCAGCTGTGGCCTTTGGAGCAGGCAGGGCCCTGGCTCGCACTGGATGCAGCCAGGGATGCTCTGTGGAAGGCTGAGGGCAAGCCTGGCCCTGCAGAGGAGCAGTGCAGTGAGGCCCGTGCTAGGGCTCTTGCTAGCTAATGTCACTGGGCAGAGGCCAGTAGTCCAAGCTACTGCTTCTCAGGAACCTCTCAAAATGTTGAAAGGCAACTGTAGTTTTCTCTTCTAACTTGTCCTGCACACCAGTCAGGTGCATCTGGCCTGGGATGCATCCCTGGCATTTGTTGTTGTCTCTCCCTGTACTGAATTTTAACTTGGTAAAGATTTATTGCTTGTAAATATTTATCTCAAGATGGTTTGAAGTGTTCATTCCCATGTGGAATGAGTTTTTGTCATTCCAAAGAGAAACAGATCTTCAGGCCCAGAAGAGCAGAAGCTTTGGTGTGACAGTATTATTCTCATTGCCACTTCATCTTGGATTTGTATCATGAGCTTGATAAACCTCACACCTGTTGATTTGATGGAGAAGGTTTGAGTCCCTTCAGTGGCTTTAAGCATGAATGAGTTTTGCCCTCTTTAGCAGCTGCTGGGCTTTGGGTTGTTGTTGTGGTTTCAGACTTGTCTAGAGTTTGTTGTAAAAGAACAGCCTCAGTTTGCAAACTTCCCAGAAAGCTCCAAAGTCAATCTGAGAGTATTTTTACTGCTTTACATGAATAAAACCAGACTGGCCTGGCTTGGTAACCTCTGAGTCTGCCTCAAGGCTATTTTAAAGAAAAGGTCAGGAAATCCTAAACTCTGCAGAAATGCTGACATGCCTGATTTTTTTTATTTTTTATTTATTTCTTCTTCCTAGGGTAGCCCCAGCTACTCTGAGATGAAGAGCAGATGCCAGTACCTCCACAAAAAGCTGTCCCGCATTTAGCAATGAGTATCTGAATTTGGCAAGCAGCAAGTGGAGTCCTGGCACCAGTCGTCTGCTTCAGCAAGGAATCATCTATGAACTCAGGCTGTTTTATTATAAAAGAAGATTACATTTTTAGGATTCTTCAAGTTAGGATTGAGTAGATGATTATTTGTTAAAAACATAGGATTAGTTAGTCTAAGATTACAGAATTTAGTATTGAACTTTAGCAATAAAGAAGTTGGACTATTGTTAACAAGAGTACTGAAGTCTGTCCAAGATATATTTGGTTTATAGTTTCTTCATCCTAGCCTAGGTCCCAGTTCCAGTAGCATGTTTTGGGGGTTTATTAGAAATGACACCCAGTTGATTAGAGGAAAAACAAGGGATGAAGCTTTCCAGCCTTTCTTTTCCTTCTTCTCTGAATCTGTTATTTCCCTTTTTGAAAATGGTCAGTTTCCTCTGAATGTTAAAGAGACCACTTTCGTCATATTTAATCTAGTAAGCTTCCTCTATACAGTCTACAGCTTCTCTAAACTGAGGGCTAAGATGTCCAGAGGAGCTGATGAGACTCCTAATCCAGAAGTAGACCCAAATGGGGAGAATTCTGAGTAATGCAGAAAATAAGAGAGAATGAGCCAAACCCCAAAAGAATTTTCTGATCCCCTGTGAGAACCCTGGGTTTGGTTTGGGGTCTTGAGTGGTGGTAAAGTCTCTCCTCCAACCCGTGCTTCCAAAGAAAAACTCCATAGCCTCTTGTTGTTTGGTCTCAAGGCAGTTTATTGCGAGTTATCTAACAGATTGTGTTCGCGGGCTGCGGCTGTTTGATCAGCGGCCCCGGCAGAGACACACACACTCCTGACACCCTCACTGTCCAGTGTCTTCTTCTTCTCCCCCCCCCCCCACCCAGGGCTGGTGCTATCTTTCATAAGATATATTACATATAACATGTTTACAATTATTCCCCAATACCTACTACCAATATTACCAAGTGCTTTTCTACTCTAAACCAATCTGTGAATGCCAACATCACCAAGAACATGGAGGCAAGGAAGAAGAATGAGGAAGAATAGGATCAGCCCACTTTCCTCCATCTTAGAACTTCTGACCCCCATGTACAAAGTAAAAACCCCCCTGTACAGGTGCTAAAACCCCCCTGTACAATACTAAAACATTTTCCTCTCTGTTTTGTAACTACTTTTACTATACTATCTAACCCTTTGTGACTGCTTGTTCCACCTTCAAAGCTGGTAATTCATTCCTTGGCTCAAACTCGAAATCACAGCTGTTTCCAGCTGCCTTCTGGGGTCTAGAATGCTTCTGACCAAGGCCTGGAACCTCTAAAAATGTCTGAGAGACATTTTAAGTTCTCACAACAGAGATGTGAGTGTGAAACCACAAAAAGTAGAGTGACCTCATAGGGTCAAAGTTACATCACAGAGATGTCTGTGTGATATCACAGAGATGTCAGTGTGACCTCAAAGAGATGTCTGTGTGACCTCACAGACAGCTGTGTGACATCACAGTGATGTCATTGTGACATCCCAGAGATGTCTGTGTGACATCACAGAGAGCTGTGTGGCGTCACAGAGATGCAAGGGTGACATCACAGACAGCTGTGTGACATCACAGAGATGTCATTGTGACATCACAGAGAGCTGTGTGATGTCAGAGAGATGTCTGTGTGACGTCAGAGAGATGTAAGCGTGACATCACAGAGATGTCCATGTGACACCACAAAAAGCTGTGTGACCTCATGGGGTCAAAGTGACATCAAAGAGATGTCTCTGAGACACCACAGAGATGGCTGTGTGACATCACAGAGATGTCAGTGTGACATCAGAGAGAGATGTGTGGCATCACACAGACATCTGTGTGACATCACAGGAGGTTGTGTGATGTCACAGAGATATCCAGGTGACATCATGGAGAGATATCAGTGTGAAATCACAGACAGCTGTATGCCATCACAGAGATGTAAGGGTGACATCAGGGAGATGTCTGTGTGACATCAGTGTGGCATCACACCGATGTTATTGTGGCATCACAAAAATCTGTGTGACATCAGACAGATGTCACACTGACATCACAGACAGCTGTGTGACATCACAGAGATGTTATTGTGACATCACAGAGAGCTGTATGACGTGAGAGAAATGTAAGCGTGACATCACAGAGATGTCTGTGTGACACCACAAAAAGCTGTGTGACCTCATGGGGTCGAAGTGACATCAAAGAGATGTCTCTGAGACATCACAGAGATGTCTGTGTGACATCACAGAGATGTAAGGGTGACATCAGGGAGATGTCTGTGTGACCTCACAGACAGCAGTGTGATGCCACAGTGATGTCATTGTGACATCACAAAAATCTGGGTGACATCAGACAGATGTCAGTGTGACATCACAGATAGCTATGTGACATCACAGAGATGTCCATGTGACACCACAAAAAGCTGGGTGGACTCATGGGGTGGAAATTACATCACAGCGATACCTGTGTGACATCACATGCAGCTGTGTGACATCACAGTGATGTCATTGTGATGTCACAAAAATCTGTGTGACATCAGACATATGTCATTGTGACATCAAAGAGAGCTGTGTGATGTCACAGAGATGTCAGTGTCACATCACAGAGAGCTGTGTGATGTCACAGAGATGTCATTGTGACATCAGAGAGAGCTGTGTGATGTCCCAGAAATGTCAGTACGTCATCACAGACAGCTGTGTGACATCAAAGTGTTGTCATTGTGACATGCCAGAGAGCTGTGTGACATCACAGACAGCTCTGTGACATCACAGAGATGACTTTGTGACACCAAAAAAAGATTTTTTACCTCATGGAGACCAAGTGACATCACAGAGATGTCTGTGTGACATCCCAGAAATGTCAGTGTGACATCACAGACAGCTGTTTGACATCACTCTGATGTCAGTGTAACATCACAGATATGTCTGTGTGACATCACAGAGAGCTGTGTGATGTTACAGAGATGTCAGGGTTACATCACAGACTGCTGTGTGACATCACAGATATGTCATCCTGACATCACAGAAATGTGGATGTGACAGCGCTGAGAGCTGTGTGACATCACAGAGATGTCTGTGTGACATAACAGGAGGTTGTGTGATATCACAGTGATGTCCATGTCACATCACAGAGAGCTGTGTGACGTCACCAAGAGGTCAGTGTGACATCACAGACAGCTGTGTGAAATCACAGAGAAGTCAGTATGACATCATAGGGATGTCCATGCGACATCGCAGGCAGCTCTGTGACATCACAGTGATGTCATTGTGACATCACAAAAAGCTGTGGGAGCTCATAGGACCGAAGTGACATCACAGAGATGTCTGTGGCTGCACCACTTCTGCTTTGGTTCCTGCCTGCATCTAGAAGTGCCACAGATGTGCCAAGTGGGGCCAGTGGCCCATATGCCAAGGGCAGTGTAGTCTGGAGGGCATGAATGAAGAAGAGCCATCCCCACTTTTAAACCTTACCAAAGGCACCAAGAAATGTCACTTTGTAGCTTTAAGAGACAGCTGACAACTCAGAAGGAAATGCTGAGTGTATTCACAGGCTGAAAAAAAGGGAATCTTCCAGGCAAGTTAAAGTTTCAGAAGCTTTATTTTCAATCCTAAACTATAATCCTACTCTACAATCCTACTCTACAAAACTACTCTTCAGTCCTGTTCTTAGCTGGTTATGGAGTAAATGGTCCTGATGTGATTATCACAGTTGGTAGATAGTTCTTGTTGGTAAGTAATGGAGGGAGGGAACAGCTTTGTGTGTCCTTTTGAGGGATCGCCCCAATTTTCTGGTGTCCTCCGTTCATTTTGGGATACCACACCTCCTCTTTGGGCATCTCCACCCAGCGATTTTGGCTTCCACTCCTTCCACTTTGGGGTCCCCCTTTAACTTTGTGCACCCCATCCCCATGTCCCACACATGTCCAGCATCCCCAGTGTGCACTGAATGGCCAGCAAGGGACTGGCGAATGCTGGGACCCACAGTGATGTCAGTCTTCTCTCCTGGTTACACATAGGACTCCTCGGCCCTTTTTGGGGTGCCCTGGAGTGCCAGAGCCATGGTGAGGAAGTGTCTTTGCTGCCATCCTGTGCAGGATCATGCCTGGCCCATTATGGCCTCATGTCCCCGTCTCTCATTGTCCTCTGACATTCCCTGTGTCCCTGCACCCCTCTCAAGAGCAGGACTTTGGTGCCAAGCCCAGTGCCCCAAATCCATGCGTTGCCTCTGTCCTTGTGGTATCCCCGCACGTACTTTATGGACAAGAATAGTCCTTAGTTAATCTAAGAATTGATACCTGGCTAACAAGATAATGACCCATCACTCTCACTGGTTTGCCCCCTCCTCCCTACCTTCTTTTAGGTGCCGAGGCAATGAGATAATGCTTGAGCTATGCTAAAAGCTGTGCAGAAAGAAGTAGTTGCTTTGTACCCAGGGATGGGAATGAAGCACTTTCTAGAAATCAGCAAATTTAGCAGAACAAGCTAACTGCAAAAGACTCACCAGTGCCTATTTGAGCAGACAATCTTGTAGAGCATGTGCAGAAACAGAGGTAAAACAGCTGAAGCCCGAGGAAGCCTTCTGAGCCTTCATCCAAAACGACCACCAGAGGCTGACGACAACCTCCGGTAGAAATTGCACATGGTCTACAAGGGCTTACAGAATCATGTAATTAGAAAATATATTGCAATATGAAGGTTAGGAATGTATCATGGTCACATTAAGTTAAAAAGGTTTAGAAGATTGTTCTGTACAAAGAATGGACAAGTGGTGATTACGCGGGCGCAGGGAAGACAAGCACAGTCAGTATGATTGATAAGCAAGCTTCTTTTATTCAAAAATCCTGTCCGTTTATATAGGGTTTGCTACAAGCAAAGTCAGCAACAGCTCTCATTGGTCAAGTTTACAAAGGTCTTTGTTTTACTTCTCCTACGGGTGGTTACAGATGTAGCTAAGTTCTCCAAGCCAAGTTCTCATTGCTAAGTCATGCCTTCCAAGGACAGAGCATATCTTCGAGGCTGTCCTTATGCCTGTCCTTATTATCTCATTCCGACCTTGTTCTATTTCCCAGGCCTAGAGAGACCTTGTACAGTTTCCCAGGCCTAGACACAGAGCCTGTTTCCCAAGCTTTGTTCCCAGGCCAGACACAGGCTGATTCTGATTCTGGGGTCTTAAACAGTGGTATCAATGAATAACTGTTCCATTGATCCATGACCCCTCTCCTGCAACCATTCTCCAGCAAAAATTGCTAAGTTTCTCTATCAGTCTATTTACAAAGTAACTGGTTATCCTAATAAATTTAGATACATTTCCCCTTTGATTACAAATTAAGCATTGCACCTTCAAGGCATATCCAGGGATGCACAGGTGACACTGCGCTCATTGTCTCAAACAAGGTGAGCGCAAACATAGAAATCCCCCCCGACACTTCAACATGTAAGCTGTTATCCAACTGCACAAACACCTTCTCTCCTAAACCAAATCTGTGCTTCTGTGTTTGCTTTCATGAACTTAGAATGCACTTTTCAGGACTTTGAAAACAAGCAGTGTCTATGGATTTGAAAATGTCACCAATATTAAGAAAGTCTGTGTTGCAGCGAAGTTGCCTTCTGGCTGATGTAGGAAGCTAGCAGGAGCTGTCACAGAGGGTTTGGCAACCCTATGTATAGAAGCCTCTGCCCTGGGTTTTACTCTGCACGGTACAGTTTTTCCTTGAAAGATTGATAATTTGACATTGAATCAGAGTTTGTCAGTGAAAATAAAAGGGAAAGATCTAATTTACATGGGCTAATCAACAGGTCCAATTAAGTTAAACATGGTTTTGGGATGATGATGGGTCTTCAGTGAATAGGTTTTCATTTGGGAAGGGTAGAAGGATATGACCTCAAGGCTGCAGGACAATCCATTTGTTATTAGATAGAAATTCCTGTTATTACCTTCCCATGCATAGTTTTTAACCTTTCTGTAATCTCAAATGACCTGAGTTCTGTGATTATTGCATCTGCACTCTTAGCTGCAAAAAACCCAACATTAAAAGCCCATGGTCATATTTTGATTCCGAAATAAGAAAACATGCAAATTGGTATTTCAGTCATAGCAGTGGCAGACTTTTAGGTTTAATCCAATTCCTGCTATATTCAGAAACCTGCTATTGGCTTCAAGAGGAGCCTTCTGCTAAGAAGAAGGTTCTCTTTTACTTTAATGACTTTGCCTCCATTTAATTGTACCTAAGAGTTTATCTCTAACACCTCTCTCCCAGCAGCTCCGAGCTGCGGTGTGGCACAGCGCTTGCTGTGTGCCAGGGAGCACAAAGCAGGCTGGCCTGCCGGCCCTGAATATTTCTGCAGAGCACTCTGCAGCTCCCAGCTTTGCTGTGGCTCAGTGCAGAGCTGCGGGATTGCGGGCGCTGCCTCCCAGAGCTGTGTGAGGCACTGGCTCCTGCAGCCGTGAGCTGACAAGCTGTCGCTGCCTCCCGCTGGCCTCGGGTCCCCTGGCACAAGTGCCGTGCCCGAAGGACGCTGCCCTGTGCTCCAGCCTGCCGAGCAGCCCGGCTCCCTGCCCCGGTGCCCAGGGTGCTGCACACACTGCTGACCTTTGCCAGGAGTCGCAGGGCAGCGGCACAAGAGTGGGAATGCTGAGCCAGGCCAGCGGGCCTCGGCTGCCCTTGGCCTTTCTCTCCTCGGGCAGACTCCAGAGGGCCAATGCCTCCAGGCTGGGCTGTGCCCAGCAGGGCTCCGCTTGCCCTCGGGAGCAGCCGGCTGCGCTTGGGCTCTGAGAGCGGAGGATGCGCCCGCTGCCAGCAAGAGGCACGCAGGGCCGGGCTGTGCCTCCTGCAGCTACCAGGGCCTCCTTGCAGCCTGGCCCTGCCGAGGCTCAGGCTGCTCCGGGCTCTGCCAGGGCTCTGCTGCGGCTCCACGCCGGGCAGGGCCGGGCCCGCTCTCAGCTCACACTCGCTGACAGCTCTGCACCGCAGGAGACCTTTCAGAGCACCTCTCTGATCTTTCTGCTTTCTCCGCTGAGCGAGGCTCTCCTCCAGCCAAAGACATTGCCCTTCACGATACAAATCCAAGTGGCAGGCACCCAAATGCTCTGGAGTCACAGCTGAAGGCCTGCATCTGCACAGGATGTTTTGGCTGCACCACTTGCCCTTTGCTTTTTCCTGCAAATGCCATTGCCCTTTCTGCCTCAACTAGAAATACTACAGCTGGCCAAAAGCTGCCTAGTTGGCCACATTCCCAAGACAGTGTGGTCTGGAAAGGATGAATGAAGAAGAGCCTTCCCCTACTTAAAAACCATACAAAAGAAGCCATAAGTGTGACTTAACACCCATAAAAACCAGCTGGTAATTCAGAAGGAAATGTTGAGTTTTCTGAAGGGGTCAGAAAGTGGGCAGTCTTCCAAGTGAGTTTATTTTTCAGAAATTTTATTTAATGAAAATCCTTGTTTACAATCTTATTCCAGAAAACTCTTCAACAATCCTACTCTACCAATCCTACGCCACAATCCTACTCCACAATCCTTTTCTACAAAACTCTTCAACAATCCTACTCCACAATGCTCCTCTACAATCCTATTCCACAGAACTCTTCAACAATCTTACTCTACAATCCTATTCCACAAAACTCTCCAAAAATCCTACTCTACAATCCTCCTCTAAAATCCTATTCTCTAAAACCTTATCAACAATCCTCCTCCTACAATCCTCCAGTCCTCAAAATTCCTTGTGGTGATGACATCTCTACTTGGTTGTTACATTCTTCTCTGCTGCATCCTCTTCAGGACGGTGATAAGTGGTGCCAGGATGGACACTGGCTTGGCTGATGTTACAAATGGATGCTGTCCAAAGGGAAAAAAAAACAACAAAGAACAGTGAACCATGACCTTCCAAGCTCAGTGCCTCACATACTCCATCAGGATTCCTCTAGTCCCTAGAAAGACCCAGAAAGGAAAACAATGCGACCATCTGCTCCTCAATTGTCATGTGCAGGATCTTGCCATCACAGGCAAACCCGGCCCAGAATCCCACTCATCCATTTATTCTGGTTTCTCCATCTTGCTGGGGTTTTTGCCCTGCCAGTGCTCTAGAAATGGTGCTTTCTGTCCCTGGGGTTTCTTCCTTTCAAGAAGCTCCAATGACTCCCATAGGTCCCTGTCTTGTGCTAATTTCCACAGGCACACAGAGCAGTGTCTGCCTTTCCATGCCCTGCCCCTCCTGTGCTGCATGGCACCTTCCTTCCCAGCAGGGCCAGCCGAGTGGCGCTGGGTCCTGCAGTTCCCTCTCTGCCACACAACCTGGCAGTCAGCCTGGGCCAGTTCCCCTCTGCCTGAGCGTGCCAGGCAGCAGATGGGGCTGGGACAAGTCCCTCTCAGCTCTCCCTGTTTGTGTGCCAGAAACCTCTAAGGGTGGGGTGGGGGGCACAAACCAGGGCCCCTCAGAGGCTCACAGTGAGTCCCTCACAGCCCCTCCTGCCCACAGCCAAATCTCTCCAGAGTGCTCTGCCAGGACTGGCAGCCGTGGCTTCCTCCACCACCATTTCATGTCTCTCTACAATGCTCTACGTCAATTCTTTTGCTGTTAGATAAAACAGAATACACCACCAAATTAAAAAACAGGGCAACAGAAAGAATAAGAAAATAGAACACCTGTCCTATCTTCTGCAGAGAGAGGTGGAAGTATTCAGTTTTGTGAAGAACGGGACTCAGGGAGACTTTATTGCCACTTTGCAAGACTTCAGAGTGGCTTTGAAGAAAGTGGGGGACACCGTTTTTAACAGGGCCAGTTACAACAGAATGTGGGCAAATAGTTTCAAACACAAAGGGGATCCAATCAGAGTAGGTCTAAGGAAGACCTTGTTTACTCAGAGCAGGGTGCCAGGCTGTCCCAAGAGCTTGTAGGTGCCCCATCCCTGGAACCATTCCAGGTCAGGTGGGAAAGGGCTCTGAGCAACCTGATCCCTCTAAAGATGTCCCTGCTCATTGCAGGACACTTGGACCAAAGGACATTACAGAGCCCTGCCAGCCCAGCCCAGTCTAGCACTCCTCAGCATTTTCATTTGAAGAGCACCAAGAGTGGAGGTGAGGAGGAAGGGGGCTCATCTGAGGCCTCGGACCTTGGTGGAGGAGGAGCCCATCCCTCGCACACTGTTTCACCTCAGCCCCTTGGCATTTTACCTGCAGCAGCTCGTTGGCAGACCAGCGCCGCTCCTCGTCTCTCTGCAGACAGCAGCTCAGGAAGTCACGCAGCCAAGCCGAGAGGAGCTTGGGCTGCCGCAGCTGTGGCGTCCCTGCTGTTGCTATCAGGAATTTAGTCTGGAGAAACAGGAAACACAAGGCTCCACCTGCTTCTTTCCCATCTGTAACTGCCCTCCCAGAACCCATTGTTTAACCTCTCTTCTTCAGTGGCAGTTTCTGCCTTGGCAGAGACCCAGAGATGACTTTCCTTTACCAACAAAAAAACAAACTCTGATGCAGCCACAGCTTTGCCAACATCCCGCAGATCTTGCCTTGGCAGCCAATTTCATTGATTGACCTAGTTAGTTGGGAACTACATCAGCAAAAGCACATTTGCTTCTCTGAGGATTCACACCAGCTTGGCAGCCTTTCTGGAAGGGGGACTTTGCTATACTAAATAATTCCAAGGATTAGGACATGAAAGGCATCTCTGCAGTGCTTGTGGGTCACTTCAGCCCGGTTGCCATAGAACAAAACTTTCAAAGTTTTTTGTCCTGTTCTTGAAAACAATGGTAATTGGAAGAAGAGAAAGGAAATCCATCAGTTAACCCCCAGGTAAGGAAACAAACATTTATAATCTCATATTCAACACAGACACATTAAGGTGCATGCACTAATGTATGGGGATGAAAATGCCTGCTTGGGCACACAGGAGCCACTGCAGCTCTGTCTCTCAGCAGCCTGAAAATTTCAGCTTCCTTACGCAGCAACAGAAAAGCTTTTCCTGCTCCGAAGATGGAGAGGTGCCATCCCTGTGGACACCCTCTGCTCATTTAGCTACACAAGTCAATGCATGAATGGAAGACCCATCCCAGAAAATGCCAGGAAACAAACAGGAGGTTTTGGCAGGCTCTCCCTCTCACCAGGCCCTGGCTTGGTGATGTGGAGAAGGTGGCTTGGGCTATGAGAGAAACACAGTCACTAAGTGTTTCAGCAACACTGCACAAGAAGCAGAAGAGACTCTGTGGCCCTTGCAGCCTCATGTTCAGGTTCCAGGCATGTTTCTCAGTGTGCAGAAACTGCACAGGGAATGCAGTTCCTCACTAAAACCACTCTTTTAGAAACTCTGTTAGGTTTGGCTTTCTTTCCTTCATTTCTGGAAGTATAGCACCAATTCTAAGCTGCTTGTTTCCTTTTATTGTGGCCATCTACACAGACCGAAGAACTGGAACCACTTACAGCCCAAAGGAAAATGTTGCCTGAGCATGGGGTTTGTTTGCATGTGGTATAGCTTGAGTTCCACACTGATGCAACCAAAACTACAGCAGATGCTGATGTGTTGCAGGGACATTTTAAGGAGTGGACCTTGGTGGCAGTAGTTCCAGCAGATGGCAATGGGATTTTGTCCAATGGCATGCAGAACAAAGGGCAGGTGAGAAAGACAAACGGGATCAGTGAGGATTTGCTCCTTACCGTGGCAGGACTTCGGCTCCTGTAGGGAACTTTCCGTTCTATCATTTCGATTCCCACAATTCCAAAAGACCATATGTCCACTTTGGGGCCATATGGTTGACGCATCACCACTTCAGGCGCCATCCACCAAGGAGTCCCGGCCACCGAGGACGGTCTATTCTTCCCAGGGCTGAGCTCAACAGAGATGCCAAAATCAGCTGAGGGGAAAGCAAAATACTGCTTTTATTTGAATTCTGTGCAATTAGGAAACCAAGCAAAAGAATTGCCCAGTAGAACTTTGAGAATGTGCTGTTGAATCTCCTGGACAACTGTCCCTGCTCTGTTTCCTCAGGATTTTAGCCAAATCCCCACATTTTGTATACTGCCTTCAGCAGTGGCTTTTGTTCTATGGAAGCTTTAGACTTGTTGCTCCCTCCCTCTGCAATGGACACACACAGAGCAACACCCCTTTTGACTGCTTGTTCCTTGTCATACCTCTGTGCACCTTGCAACCATGTCATCAGCTCAGAGCGGGGGGTCCCCGCACTGCCACCAGCACCATTCCTGGGGAGCTGGCAGCCACTCAAAGCAGCCCCTCACCCCACATCCCTGAAAGCTGCACCTGACCAGGAATATACTGACCCAGCTTGACAGAGCCGTCGGTTCTGAGAAGGATGTTGTCGCTCTTCACGTCTCTGTGGATCACTTGGTTTGAGTGAAGAAAAGCCAATCCTTGCAAGCACTGAGAGAGTAAACAGAACCAGGAGGGACAAACCCAGTGATTTCATCACACCAGAAAAGAAACAGAGACTCTAAAAGGTTCCCATTCCCCAGAGGAATGGCGAGTAATGGCAGAACACAGTGCCACTGAGAGGAAGAGCTGCTGCTCCAACACTTGCAGAGCAGGACCTTTCTAAGGAAAGGCATGTCACCTTTTGAAAGAGCAACAGCACCTGCTGTTGTAAACTGTCCCCCTGCAAACCAGCCAGGATGACTGCTGCTGCAGTGGATGTGCTCAGAAGCAAAGAGCATTTTAGCTGCACTAGTACCCTTTTTAGCTGAGGACTGAAAGTAAATAGTCTCTCTTTTTACCTTTGCTGTTCATTTCAAATCCTGCTACCAGCACCTTGCTTCTACAAGTGAGGAATGCAGTGAAGACAGGCAAAAATTTAGGGAGGCAAGATGGAGAACAGCAGATACAAGAGGCAGAGTGAGAATACAACAGCAGGAGATAAGAGTACAAGAACTGAGTAGAGTGAGTGCAGGGGCACTCCAGGCATTTCACTGGAGATGCTTTTACGTGCCCATAGCATACCAGCAACGCAGAAGCAAAGTTTGGCACGTGAAACCTCTCCTGTTCTGAGCCCCTATTTCTCAGATAATCCTGCCCAAACCCTTGGAAGCACAGGTGGGCTTGCTGACCTCCCGACTGATGACTGCTATCTCGATTTCAGTCAGGAAGGTCTTCCTGATGACATCGCTCAGAGCGCCTCCATCCATGTACTCCATGACCAGCCAGAGTTCCTCACCCAGAAGGTGGCTGAAGGAAAGAAACAAGGGCGTGAAGATAAACATGCATGGCTAGGTTGATTTTTTGCTTCCGGGCTTCTTGTTTCCAAGGCCCTTTGTGACAAGGACAGAATAAAAGGAATAGACATTCTCTCTTGGCTGTGCTTTGTTTGCAATCTGTGCAGTCTCAGGGAGAAAGGCACAGCTGTGAAAAAGGAGATGTCTTAGATGGCCAGCAAGTGAAAAGTGTGGTTTAGTAAGAGCCCAGATCAAAAGCCTGTCACGCGTGGTGTTTCTGGAAATAAGCACCTAGTCTTCCTGGCATGCATAGCAAAGAAAAAGAGGGGCAACAATCCAAGGGAAATCCACTTTAGGATGGTTCATCATTCAGCATTGAAGAAACTTTAAAAAATCAATCCCAAAAGAATGTGGAGGCAGTGAACTTAGAAAGTATTAACTTCGTACTCTACAGATGATGCAGGTTTTGAATAATTTTGGAATAATTTTCAAACTACGTGTGCCAGGGAAGACTCATGCAGACAAGATGCACTCTCTTCTCATCCATTGCAGATGAGTAGAGAAATATTAATACATTATAATTAACAGCTCTACTTTCTAGAAGTGACCAAAGTGGATTTTTAACCTCTCATGTTTGCAGTATGTACATGCATATTCACAGGATAAGACCATGACCACTCACCTGTCTAAATAATTCACAACACTGGGACTCCTATGCTTCTTCATGATTGTGATTTCATTAACAGTTAGTTGCTTCCTCTGCTGTCCCTTAAGGCTTATTTTCTTTATGGCCACCTAAAATGACACTGAAAATCAGTAACTTGAGAAGCTGGTGGCACAAGGCCACAAGGCACATGGAGCAAGTGATTTTGCAATGACACAGTTGAGCTGTGCCAAACTGCCTTGTGATTAGGCATTGCAGTAATTAGGAAATGACATTGCAATAGCCCATTTCTCCACTCCCTTGGGGGCTAGTTACAGGACATGTGGCCACTGAGGTTTTGCCCTGAACACTTGGTAACACTGGTGTCTCAACTATCACCCACAAACCTCTGAGCCCACTCCCTGCTGCTTTGTATGGGATTCAGAAGAAGTAATCCATGCCTTAATACTCTGTGGCTACATCTTGGGCTATGGGCAGGGCTTCGAGTTTCTAGGGACGCCTCTTAGATCTCTCCCTATGTGCAGTTCCCAAGTGCAGCACTGCAGGTGGCTAAAGAACTACCAGTAACTTTCAGATGTATTTGCTGGCAACCAGAAGTGAGAATTCAGGACTCTGAAGCTGTAGCCCCAAAGAGCAGTGAGATGCTCTAAGGCACCACCTTTGTTTTAGCAATTGAGAGCGAGTGAGCACATCCTTCTCTGAAATGAACTGCTGCCCTGCGTGACTTCCTTCTGGCAGCTGAAAAGGACAAAGACTGTCCCCAATGTATTTTGCAGGCTGGTACCAGTCTGTGTTTCTTGTGCCTCTTCAGCACAGCTCGACCCAAAGCTCCAGCCACAGCTGCTCGCACCAGAGGGGAAAGGCCTTGAGTGCAGCAGAGTCTGTGGGGGATGTTGACATTTACCTCTCCTCCTGTGGCTTGGTTGAGTGCTCTAACCACAGATCCAAAATGCCTAGAAACAAAACAGAAGCAGAGAAAGGAGAAGCTGTTTATTTCTTAGAGTGAAAGCTGGCCCACACAGGAGATCTCTGTTGTAAATGCCTAAAACCTGCAGGATGCAGGAGGGCTCTGCCAGAAGGCAGATGATGCATTTTCCTCTCAAGTGCATGGGCAGTGCCTGGGCTGGTTGCAGAAGCGCTGGGGTTTACTGACTCAGCTCCTAAAGGGAATTTATTCTTTCATCTTAGGTTTGAGTTTCTAAACTCTGTGGTTCCTATTCTGAGCATGGAGCATTTCCTTCCAAGAACCGTGGATTGAATGAAATTCTCCTGGGAACTGTTATCTCATAGCTTTGAGAGGGGCTAGGTTGCCCTTTCAGGCAAGCAAGATTCTTCTTTATTCATTAGTGTGGCAGTGTGGTTTTGAGACATACAAAAATACTGAAGAAATTAACACAGAGCTGTCCCACACTTGAGAGACAAGGAGATCTTCCAGGTCCTGCTCCTTGATGTAGGCAGACTTTGGCAGCATGGAGATGTCTCTGACAATGCCTTCTGAGCACCCTCACAAGTTCTGAGCAGCACTGAAGAGATAGGACAATCTATCTCCAGTGTCTGAACATGTTTGCAGCTGACCTGACTTCACACTGGATAGATATTCCAGTGGAACACCTGATATACCAGTGATATAGCAGAAGAACCCCTGGCCCATGGTTGTGTAGAAGTAAGTGTGGCTGGACTCACCCCTTGCCAATATATTCCATTTCAGTGTATTTCATCTTGGGATTTTCCACGTTCACCATTTTCCCTGAGGGAAACAAAATGCAAGATGCTCACTTTAAAGCAGAGATCCCAGCTTCCAGGAGATACAAAAGGCAGCCCCAGTGTCTGGAGGCAGTCAGCTACTTGCAACAACAGCAACAACATCAACAGGACAGGCAGCCCTGCAGTGCAGATGGCTGGCACAGAGACTGATTGTGTAGAGCCCTTGGAAGAGTTCTCTTGACAGGAAACAAAGCACAGGGAGATGCATTCCCAGGAGAGGAGCACATCTTCTCCAGCTTTCAGCCAAAACATTGCCCAAACAATGCCTTTCCAATTGTAATCCAGAGCAGCTCATGCTATAACCAATGTCGACAGTGCTTTCAGCATCGGGACCCTCACCCTTCATGAGCAGGCTGAGCTCACAGACACCCATCTTGGGGCTAAGGAAGGCTCCAGCCCTGTCCCACCAGCCCTCAGGGACAGGGCAGTGACCACAACAAGGCTGGCAAAGCCCAAGCATGAGTACTGACAAGCAATGGGAAGAAGCCACAGGCAGCCTGGGCCCCGTACAAACTGTTGCCCCCATTCATGCCACAACAGGATGGGCTTTGAGATCAGACACACCGAGGTGCAGATCAATGCCATTTTTGTCCCAACAGATGATGGTAGACACAGAATCCACTGGGCTCTCCACTGGGCTCTGTTCTCAGCCCCACCAGGTCTTATCTGAGAGTTCAGCACTGGCAGCTGTTATGGGCAAGAAGCAGATTCATTGGGCTGTGCTGCAGAATCCCAGAGGACTTGATGTGTTTTCCTAGAGACGGATCTGAGCAGGGCTCGGGCCAATGGGTAGGATTCTAAGAGTCATGGGAAAGAGTGGGGAAGGTACGAAAAAGTGCCATGGATCTGAGGAATATACCATGGATGGGCTGGAGGCTGTCTCCTGAGAAATGCCTGCAGTACAGATTTATCTGATCAAGCCACTTCGATGTGTCTCTCTTGGACACATCTTTAGAGGCATAAAACTAGGATATGAAATACAGATTGTTATAAAAGTATCTGTTTTTTTCTTTGGGGGCACACGGGAAACACCTCCTGCTCTCTATTTCTCCTGTAACCTGATATTCTTTCACAGTAGTTTTTATTGACAAAAATATAGCATTCTCACGAAAAGAAACTGTATATGTAGTAGTGGCAACATAAAAATGTCATAAAAATGACATCAATAAGACATGTGGGGCAGAAGGGCTCCTTCAGGATGGAAATAAACCAACTCCACCAAAAAAAAACCCCTACAAAGAAACAAACAAAACCAAAAAACCCAGCAAAAAGAAAACCAAAAAAACAACCCCATAAAAAATAAACAGGGAAAAAGCAAAAAACCCCAAACTACCAGCCCCCTAAAAAAAAATCCCCAACCAAAAAGACAAAAGTCCAAAACCATAAAATTTCTGTGAAGATTTTTTGCTCTGATGACTGGTTGGAAGTCAGGAGTCTAAGGGGAAATTAGGAAGCTAAAAATTCTCTTTGGTTTGGCCACTAGCATGCAGGACTTGCCTAGCCTTCTGCTGATGCAAGAAAAATCCCTGCTTCAGCCTTTAGCCGAGAGGGAAGCTCAGGCAAACCCAGGCCAGTCCCAGCTACCTTCAGAGGCAGCAGGAGCACCCAGAGCTCTCTCTCGCTGCCTCGGAGCACAGCACTTCCTCTCGGGAGTCCTAAATGGCCCTGTGACACCAAACTCAGGAGGAACATTTGGTACAGCTCTGCTGACACCTGCACACAATCCACTGACCCTCAGACAAGAAATACACCAGACGTACGGAGCATACGCAGGTACTGCTCCTCAGTCTCCTGGTTCTCAGAAGCCACGTGGAGGGAGATGAAGGAGCTGAGAAGAAGGAGATCACCAAAGGCTGAGATTGAGTTCACAGGTTCCACATCATAGGTTCCTTTAAGTAATGCTGCTGCAGAGCGAGGATTGGGACCAGAGCCCGTGCAGACGTGCTGAAACTGCATCACTTTTCGAGGAGGGGGAAGTTCCAGTGGTCCGGGACAAATTTGGTGATCTTCACGGCCAGTGTGTTCTTGGAGGTCTTTCGAGGCTGCCTGGTGAGATATCAACACATGCACCTCAAGTCAAACAGAATATAGCAGTCAGAGACAACAGCTTATCCCTCTCAGACAAGAGTGACTGACTGTGAGGAAAGGGAAAGAACAGGTTAACAAGGAATACAGACAGCTTGGAAAAGAATGGGGCCTCACAGATTCCTGGAAAACACAATCATCTTCTTCCAGCTTAGCAAAAGCCAAAAGAGACTGTACAAGTGAAGAAGTGCTCCAGAAAACTGCAGAACACTTCCACAAACCAAACACACCTTTCCACAAAGGGAAAACAGACAAAAAAAGCCCTGCCACCTGCAGCACTGCCACGTGTGCCCTTGGCCACGACGCTGCAGAAGCCCAGAGATCGACCTTCCCTGAGCCGAGCAGCCAGAAGCTCAGCCAGAGTCCCCAGACCTTCAGGGCCTCAAAGTGACAGGTCAAAGGCCAATTTCTAGCTGGAGGCCACTGCCTGCAGGAAATGGCTACGTCCCACAGGATTGCAGCACTCGGCATCCTCAGCAAGCAACATGCAAGTGCTGGCTGCTCAGAAACTTGCAGCTCTGCCTTGCACTAAAGACAGCACCACCCACAACGGGCACTTACTGTCTTGGATCGATCGGCCACAGCTGCAGGCTTGTGGTCATCTTGCTCCTTTTGCTCCTTTTTGGCTCCTTCTCCAGGAGCAGAGGGAGCCGGGGCAGAGACCGCTGTTCCTTCTGCCATCTGCGGCAAGAGAGAAGCATGAGGGACAGGCCGTTACCTCTCATTTATGACCTTGTTTCTCCTCAGATCCACAACCACCTTTTCAAAGGAGAAATCCTCAACTTTGTTAGCAATGGGATTCTAAGTCACTCCAACCAGATGAAAATGGGCCAGCTCAACAGAACTCTATTTGATGCACTCTATGAATTTGATAGTCCTCCCCGGCTGCCATCAGCAAGCAATGGTGCCCCTGCACAACAATGGAGCTTTGAGCTCTTTTATTTATTGCCCTGAAATGGAAAAAGAGGAAATAGCCAGCAAGGCCATTGCTATTGCTGCGGCAGATATGGAAAAGTCAAACTGGATCAGAATGCCATCCAGTGCGTGAAAAGGGCAGGAACGTTTGTGCAGAAGCATCTGTGCTTGTTGTAAAAGAGAGAAAATGGGCAGGGCTTCACCTCCTAGCAAGCCAACAAGCCAAAAGACAAAAGTGTTCCCTCCTCAGGTGGCTAAAGCACTTGGAGGCAGTGAGGGCATGTTTGGCAGGGAAACAGCCCTGGTGGTGAGCACTGTCACATATGGATCTATGGAAGTGTGCCTGAAGGTCCCTCAGGAGGCTCCCGTTGTCCAGGCTGAAACCCCTCCCTAGCTCTCGTGTCCTTCTCTGCACACGCTCCAGCCCCTCAAGGACTTTCAGCTTCAGAGGGGCCAACAAGTGGACACACACTCCCAGCTCTGGCCGCAGCGCTGCCCAGCCCAGGGGGACGGCCACTGCCCTGCTCCTGCTGCACCACTGCTGCTGACACAGGCCAGGATGGCCTTGGCCTTCTTGGCTATGTGGCCAAGCGCTGGCCCACATTCAGCTGCTCTTGACTGGCACCACTGGGTCCTTTTAGACTACTCAGGTCCCTCACCACAAAATTGCCCCTTTGACTTCAAATACAGCATCCCCGGTTCCAAGATGTCCTGCCTCTTCTCAGCCAAACAAGACAGCAGTCAAGGACTTGCAGCCTCACCCCCACCCTAGGCCCTAATACCATTTCCAAAGCTGCAGGCTTCATCGCAAAAGGCGTCCACAGAAACTTGCTGCTTCTTCTTTCTGCCACACAAGAAGTCTTCCCAACGAGGCACTTGGTTTCTTTGGCCACACTCAACAAGAATGGCACCCACAGATTCCTAGACAACTCAATCATCTCCTTGCAGCTTAGCAAAAGCCAAAAGAGACTGTACAAGTGAAGAAGTGCTCCAGAAAACTGCAGAACACTTCCACAAACCAAACACACCTTTCCACAAAGGAAAACAGACAAAAAAAGCCCTGCCACCTGCAGCACTGCCACGTGTGCCCTTGGCCACGACGCTGCAGAAGCCCAGAGATCGACCTTCCCTGAGCCGAGCAGCCAGAAGCTCAGCCAGAGTCCCCAGACCTTCAGGGCCTCAAAGTGACAGGTCAAAGGCCAATTTCTAGCTGGAGGCCACTGCCTGCAGGAAATGGCTACGTCCCACAGGATTGCAGCACTCGGCATCCTCAGCAAGCAACATGCAAGTGCTGGCTGGTCAGAAACTTGCAGCTCTGCCTTGCACTAAAGACAGCACCACCCACAACGGGCACTTACTGTCTTGGATCGATCGGCCACAGCTGCAGGCTTGTGGTCATCTTGCTCCTTTTGCTCCTTTTTGGCTCCTTCTCCAGGAGCAGAGGGAGCCGGGGCAGAGACCGCTGTTCCTTCTGCCATCTGCGGCAAGAGAGAAGCATGAGGGACAGGCCGTTACCTCTCATTTATGACCTCGTTTCTCCTCAGATCCACAACCACCTTTTCAAAGGAGAAATCCTCAACTTTGTTAGCAATGGGATTCTAAGTCACTCCAACCAGATGAAAATGGGCCAGCTCAACAGAACTCTATTTGATGCACTCTATGAATTTGATAGTCCTCCCCGGCTGCCATCAGCAAGCAATGGTGCCCCTGCACAACAATGGAGCTTTGAGCTCTTTTATTTATTGGCCTGAAATGGAAAAAGAGGAAATAGCCAGCAAGGCCATTGCTATTGCTGCGGCAGATATGAAAAAGTCAAACTGGATCAGAATGCCATCCAGTGCGTGAAAAGGGCAGGAACGTTTGTGCAGAAGCATCTGTGCTTGTTGTAAAAGAGAGAAAATGGGCAGGGCTTCACCTCCTAGCAAGCCAACAAGCCACAAGACAAAAGCGTCCCCTCCTCAGGTGGCTAAAGCACTTGGAGGCAGTGAGGGCATGTTTGGCAGGGAAACAGCCCTGGTGGTGAGCACTGTCACATATGGATCTATGGAAGTGTGCCTGAAGGTCCCTCAGGAGGCTCCCGTTGTCCAGGCTGAAACCCCTCCCTAGCTCTCGTGTCCTTCTCTGCACACGCTCCAGCCCCTCAAGGACTTTCAGCTTCAGAGGGGCCAACAAGTGGACACACACTCCCAGCTCTGGCCGCAGCGCTGCCCAGCCCAGGGGGACGGCCACTGCCCTGCTCCTGCTGCCCCACTGCTGCTGACACAGGCCACGATGCCCTTGGCCTTCTTGGCTATGTGGCCAAGCTCTGGCCCACATTCAGCTGCTCTTGACTGGCACCACTGGGTCCTTTTAGCCTACTCAGGTCCCTCACCACAAAATTGCCCCTTTGACTTCAAATACAGCATCCCCGGTTCCAAGATGTCCTGCCTCTTCTCAGCCAAACAAGACAGCAGTCAAGGACTTGCAGCTTCACCCCCACCCTAGGCCCTAATGCCATTTCCAAAGCTGCAGGCTTCATCGCAAAAGGCGTCCACAGAAACTTGCTGCTTCTTCTTTCTGCCACACAAGAAGTCTTCCCAACGAGGCACTTGGTTTCTTTGGCCACACTCAACAAGAATGGCACCCACAGATTCCTAGACAACTCAATCATCTCCTTGCAGCTTAGCAAAAGCCAAAAGAGACTGTACAAGTGAAGAAGTGCTCCAGAAAACTGCAGAACACTTCCACAAACCAAACACACCTTTCCACAAAGGGAAAACAGACAAAAAAAGCCCTGCCACCTGCAGCACTGCCACGTGTGCCCTTGGCCACGACGCTGCAGAAGCCCAGAGATCGACCTTCCCTGAGCCGAGCAGCCAGAAGCTCAGCCAGAGTCCCCAGACCTTCAGGGCCTCAAAGTGACAGGTCAAAGGCCAATTTCTAGCTGGAGGCCACTGCCTGCAGGAAATGGCTACGTCCCACAGGATTGCAGCACTCGGCATCCTCAGCAAGCAACATGCAAGTGCTGGCTGCTCAGAAACTTGCAGCTCTGCCTTGCACTAAAGACAGCACCACCCACAACGGGCACTTACTGTCTTGGATCGATCGGCCACAGCTGCAGGCTTGTGGTCATCTTGCTCCTTTTGCTCCTTTTTGGCTCCTTCTCCAGGAGCAGAGGGAGCCGGGGCAGAGACCGCTGTTCCTTCTGCCATCTGCGGCAAGAGAGAAGCATGAGGGACAGGCCGTTACCTCTCATTTATGACCTCGTTTCTCCTCAGATCCACAACCACCTTTTCAAAGGAGAAATCCTCAACTTTGTTAGCAATGGGATTCTAAGTCACTCCAACCAGATGAAAATGGGCCAGCTCAACAGAACTCTATTTGATGCACTCTATGAATTTGATAGTCCTCCCCGGCTGCCATCAGCAAGCAATGGTGCCCCTGCACAACAATGGAGCTTTGAGCTCTTTTATTTATTGCCCTGAAATGGAAAAAGAGGAAATAGCCAGCAAGGCCATTGCTATTGCTGCGGCAGATATGGAAAAGTCAAACTGGATCAGAATGCCATCCAGTGCGTGAAAAGGGCAGGAACGTTTGTGCAGAAGCATCTGTGCTTGTTGTAAAAGAGAGAAAATGGGCAGGGCTTCACCTCCTAGCAAGCCAACAAGCCACAAGACAAAAGTGTTCCCTCCTCAGGTGGCTAAAGCACTTGGAGGTAGTGAGGGCATGTTTGGCAGGGAAACAGCCCTGGTGGTGAGCACTGTCACATATGGATCTATGGAAGTGTGCCTGAAGGTCCCTCAGGAGGCTCCCGTTGTCCAGGCTGAAACCCCTCCCTAGCTCTCGTGTCCTTCTCTGCACACGCTCCAGCCCCTCAAGGACTTTCAGCTTCAGAGGGGCCAACAAGTGGACACACACTCCCAGCTCTGGCCGCAGCGCTGCCCAGCCCAGGGGGACGGCCACTGCCCTGCTCCTGCTGCCCCACTGCTGCTGACACAGGCCACGATGCCCTTGGCCTTCTTGGCTATGTGGCCAAGCTCTGGCCCACATTCAGCTGCTCTTGACTGGCACCACTGGGTCCTTTTAGCCTACTCAGGTCCCTCACCACAAAATTGCCCCTTTGACTTCAAATACAGCATCCCCGGTTCCAAGATGTCCTGCCTCTTCTCAGCTAAACAAGACAGCAGTCAAGGACTTGCAGCTTCACCCCCACCCTAGGCCCTAATGCCATTTCCAAAGCTGCAGGCTTCATCGCAAAAGGCGTCCACAGAAACTTGCTGCTTCTTCTTTCTGCCACACAAGAAGTCTTCCCAACGAGGCACTTGGTTTCTTTGGCCACACTCAACAAGAATGGCACCCACAGATTCCTAGACAACTCAATCATCTCCTTGCAGCTTAGCAAAAGCCAAAAGAGACTGTACAAGTGAAGAAGTGCTCCAGAAAACTGCAGAACACTTCCACAAACCAAACACACCTTTCCACAAAGGAAAACAGACAAAAAAAGCCCTGCCACCTGCAGCACTGCCACGTGTGCCCTTGGCCACGACGCTGCAGAAGCCCAGAGATCGACCTTCCCTGAGCCGAGCAGCCAGAAGCTCAGCCAGAGTCCCCAGACCTTCAGGGCCTCAAAGTGACAGGTCAAAGGCCAATTTCTAGCTGGAGGCCACTGCCTGCAGGAAATGGCTACGTCCCACAGGATTGCAGCACTCGGCATCCTCAGCAAGCAACATGCAAGTGCTGGCTGGTCAGAAACTTGCAGCTCTGCCTTGCACTAAAGACAGCACCACCCACAACGGGCACTTACTGTCTTGGATTGATCGGCCACAGCTGCAGGCTTGTGGTCATCTTGCTCCTTTTGCTCCTTTTTGGCTCCTTCTCCAGGAGCAGAGGGAGCCGGGGCAGAGACCGCTGTTCCTTCTGCCATCTGCGGCAAGAGAGAAGCATGAGGGACAGGCCGTTACCTCTCATTTATGACCTCGTTTCTCCTCAGATCCACAACCACCTTTTCAAAGGAGAAATCCTCAACTTTGTTAGCAATGGGATTCTAAGTCACTCCAACCAGATGAAAATGGGCCAGCTCAACAGAACTCTATTTGATGCACTCTATGAATTTGATAGTCCTCCCCGGCTGCCATCAGCAAGCAATGGTGCCCCTGCACAACAATGGAGCTTTGAGCTCTTTTATTTATTGCCCTGAAATGGAAAAAGAGGAAATAGCCAGCAAGGCCATTGCTATTGCTGCGGCAGATATGAAAAAGTCAAACTGGATCAGAATGCCATCCAGTGCGTGAAAAGGGCAGGAACGTTTGTGCAGAAGCATCTGTGCTTGTTGTAAAAGAGAGAAAATGGGCAGGGCTTCACCTCCTAGCAAGCCAACAAGCCACAAGACAAAAGCGTCCCCTCCTCAGGTGGCTAAAGCACTTGGAGGCAGTGAGGGCATGTTTGGCAGGGAAACAGCCCTGGTGGTGAGCACTGTCACATATGGATCTATGGAAGTGTGCCTGAAGGTCCCTCAGGAGGCTCCCGTTGTCCAGGCTGAAACCCCTCCCTAGCTCTCGTGTCCTTCTCTGCACACGCTCCAGCCCCTCAAGGACTTTCAGCTTCAGAGGGGCCAACAAGTGGACACACACTCCCAGCTCTGGCCGCAGCGCTGCCCAGCCCAGGGGGACGGCCACTGCCCTGCTCCTGCTGCCCCACTGCTGCTGACACAGGCCAGGATGCCCTTGGCCTTCTTGGCTATGTGGCCAAGCTCTGGCCCACATTCAGCTGCTCTTGACTGGCACCACTGGGTCCTTTTAGCCTACTCAGGTCCCTCACCACAAAATTGCCCCTTTGACTTCAAATACAGCATCCCCGGTTCCAAGATGTCCTGCCTCTTCTCAGCCAAACAAGACAGCAGTCAAGGACTTGCAGCTTCACCCCCACCCTAGGCCCTAATGCCATTTCCAAAGCTGCAGGCTTCATCGCAAAAGGCGTCCACAGAAACTTGCTGCTTCTTCTTTCTGCCACACAAGAAGTCTTCCCAACGAGGCACTTGGTTTCTTTGGCCACACTCAACAAGAATGGCACCCACAGATTCCTAGACAACTCAATCATCTCCTTGCAGCTTAGCAAAAGCCAAAAGAGACTGTACAAGTGAAGAAGTGCTCCAGAAAACTGCAGAACACTTCCACAAACCAAACACACCTTTCCACAAAGGGAAAACAGACAAAAAAAGCCCTGCCACCTGCAGCACTGCCACGTGTGCCCTTGGCCACGACGCTGCAGAAGCCCAGAGATCGACCTTCCCTGAGCCGAGCAGCCAGAAGCTCAGCCAGAGTCCCCAGACCTTCAGGGCCTCAAAGTGACAGGTCAAAGGCCAATTTCTAGCTGGAGGCCACTGCCTGCAGGAAATGGCTACGTCCCACAGGATTGCAGCACTCGGCATCCTCAGCAAGCAACATGCAAGTGCTGGCTGGTCAGAAACTTGCAGCTCTGCCTTGCACTAAAGACAGCACCACCCACAACGGGCACTTACTGTCTTGGATCGATCGGCCACAGCTGCAGGCTTGTGGTCATCTTGCTCCTTTTGCTCCTTTTTGGCTCCTTCTCCAGGAGCAGAGGGAGCCGGGGCAGAGACCGCTGTTCCTTCTGCCATCTGCGGCAAGAGAGAAGCATGAGGGACAGGCCGTTACCTCTCATTTATGACCTCGTTTCTCCTCAGATCCACAACCACCTTTTCAAAGGAGAAATCCTCAACTTTGTTAGCAATGGGATTCTAAGTCACTCCAACCAGATGAAAATGGGCCAGCTCAACAGAACTCTATTTGATGCACTCTATGAATTTGATAGTCCTCCCCGGCTGCCATCAGCAAGCAATGGTGCCCCTGCACAACAATGGAGCTTTGAGCTCTTTTATTTATTGGCCTGAAATGGAAAAAGAGGAAATAGCCAGCAAGGCCATTGCTATTGCTGCGGCAGATATGGAAAAGTCAAACTGGATCAGAATGCCATCCAGTGCGTGAAAAGGGCAGGAACGTTTGTGCAGAAGCATCTGTGCTTGTTGTAAAAGAGAGAAAATGGGCAGGGCTTCACCTCCTAGCAAGCCAACAAGCCACAAGACAAAAGCGTCCCCTCCTCAGGTGGCTAAAGCACTTGGAGGCAGTGAGGGCATGTTTGGCAGGGAAACAGCCCTGGTGGTGAGCACTGTCACATATGGATCTATGGAAGTGTGCCTGAAGGTCCCTCAGGAGGCTCCCGTTGTCCAGGCTGAAACCCCTCCCTAGCTCTCGTGTCCTTCTCTGCACACGCTCCAGCCCCTCAAGGACTTTCAGCTTCAGAGGGGCCAACAAGTGGACACACACTCCCAGCTCTGGCCGCAGCGCTGCCCAGCCCAGGGGGACGGCCACTGCCCTGCTCCTGCTGCCCCACTGCTGCTGACACAGGCCAGGATGCCCTTGGCCTTCTTGGCTATGTGGCCAAGCTCTGGCCCACATTCAGCTGCTCTTGACTGGCACCACTGGGTCCTTTTAGCCTACTCAGGTCCCTCACCACAAAATTGCCCCTTTGACTTCAAATACAGCATCCCCGGTTCCAAGATGTCCTGCCTCTTCTCAGCTAAACAAGACAGCAGTCAAGGACTTGCAGCTTCACCCCCACCCTAGGCCCTAATGCCATTTCCAAAGCTGCAGGCTTCATCGCAAAAGGCGTCCACAGAAACTTGCTGCTTCTTCTTTCTGCCACACAAGAAGTCTTCCCAACGAGGCACTTGGTTTCTTTGGCCACACTCAACAAGAATGGCACCCACAGATTCCTAGACAACTCAATCATCTCCTTGCAGCTTAGCAAAAGCCAAAAGAGACTGTACAAGTGAAGAAGTGCTCCAGAAAACTGCAGAACACTTCCACAAACCAAACACACCTTTCCACAAAGGGAAAACAGACAAAAAAAGCCCTGCCACCTGCAGCACTGCCACGTGTGCCCTTGGCCACGACGCTGCAGAAGCCCAGAGATCGACCTTCCCTGAGCCGAGCAGCCAGAAGCTCAGCCAGAGTCCCCAGACCTTCAGGGCCTCAAAGTGACAGGTCAAAGGCCAATTTCTAGCTGGAGGCCACTGCCTGCAGGAAATGGCTACGTCCCACAGGATTGCAGCACTCGGCATCCTCAGCAAGCAACATGCAAGTGCTGGCTGCTCAGAAACTTGCAGCTCTGCCTTGCACTAAAGACAGCACCACCCACAACGGGCACTTACTGTCTTGGATCGATCGGCCACAGCTGCAGGCTTGTGGTCATCTTGCTCCTTTTGCTCCTTTTTGGCTCCTTCTCCAGGAGCAGAGGGAGCCGGGGCAGAGACCGCTGTTCCTTCTGCCATCTGCGGCAAGAGAGAAGCATGAGGGACAGGCCGTTACCTCTCATTTATGACCTCGTTTCTCCTCAGATCCACAACCACCTTTTCAAAGGAGAAATCCTCAACTTTGTTAGCAATGGGATTCTAAGTCACTCCAACCAGATGAAAATGGGCCAGCTCAACAGAACTCTATTTGATGCACTCTATGAATTTGATAGTCCTCCCCGGCTGCCATCAGCAAGCAATGGTGCCCCTGCACAACAATGGAGCTTTGAGCTCTTTTATTTATTGGCCTGAAATGGAAAAAGAGGAAATAGCCAGCAAGGCCATTGCTATTGCTGCGGCAGATATGGAAAAGTCAAACTGGATCAGAATGCCATCCAGTGCGTGAAAAGGGCAGGAACGTTTGTGCAGAAGCATCTGTGCTTGTTGTAAAAGAGAGAAAATGGGCAGGGCTTCACCTCCTAGCAAGCCAACAAGCCACAAGACAAAAGTGTTCCCTCCTCAGGTGGCTAAAGCACTTGGAGGCAGTGAGGGCATGTTTGGCAGGGAAACAGCCCTGGTGGTGAGCACTGTCACATATGGATCTATGGAAGTGTGCCTGAAGGTCCCTCAGGAGGCTCCCGTTGTCCAGGCTGAAACCCCTCCCTAGCTCTCGTGTCCTTCTCTGCACACGCTCCAGCCCCTCAAGGACTTTCAGCTTCAGAGGGGCCAACAAGTGGACACACACTCCCAGCTCTGGCCGCAGCGCTGCCCAGCCCAGGGGGACGGCCACTGCCCTGCTCCTGCTGCCCCACTGCTGCTCACACAGGCCAGGATGCCCTTGGCCTTCTTGGCTATGTGGCCAAGCGCTAGCCCACATTCAGCTGCTCTTGACTGGCACCACTGGGTCCTTTTAGCCTACTCAGGTCCCTCACCACAAAATTGCCCCTTTGACTTCAAATACAGCATCCCCTGTTCCAAGATGTCCTGCCTCTTCTCAGCCAAACAAGACAGCAGTCAAGGACTTGCAGCCTCACCCCCACCCTAGGCCCTAATGCCATTTCCAAAGCTGCAGGCTTCATCGCAAAAGGCGTCCACAGAAACTTGCTGCTTCTTCTTTCTGCCACACAAGAAGTCTTCCCAACGAGGCACTTGGTTTCTTTGGCCACACTCAACAAGAATGGCACCCACAGATTCCTAGACAACTCAATCATCTCCTTGCAGCTTAGCAAAAGCCAAAAGAGACTGTACAAGTGAAGAAGTGCTCCAGAAAACTGCAGAACACTTCCACAAACCAAACACACCTTTCCACAAAGGGAAAACAGACAAAAAAAGCCCTGCCACCTGCAGCACTGCCACGTGTGCCCTTGGCCACGACGCTGCAGAAGCCCAGAGATCGACCTTCCCTGAGCCGAGCAGCCAGAAGCTCAGCCAGAGTCCCCAGACCTTCAGTGCCTCAAAGTGACAGGTCAAAGGCCAATTTCTAGCTGGAGGCCACTGCCTGCAGGAAATGGCTACGTCCCACAGGATTGCAGCACTCGGCATCCTCAGCAAGCAACATGCAAGTGCTGGCTGGTCAGAAACTTGCAGCTCTGCCTTGCACTAAAGACAGCACCACCCACAACTGGCACTTACTGTCTTGGATCGATCGGCCACAGCTGCAGGCTTGTGGTCATCTTGCTCCTTTTGCTCCTTTTTGGCTCCTTCTCCAGGAGCAGAGGGAGCCGGGGCAGAGACCGCTGTTCCTTCTGCCATCTGCGGCAAGAGAGAAGCATGAGGGACAGGCCGTTACCTCTCATTTATGACCTCGTTTCTCCTCTGATCCACAACCACGTTTTCAAAGGAGAAATCCTCAACTTTGTTAGCAATGGGATTCTAAGTCACTCCAACCAGATGAAAATGGGCCAACTCAACAGAACTCTATTTGATGCACTCTATGAATTTCATAGTCCTCCCTGGCTGCCATCAGCAAGCAATGGTGCCCCTGCACAACAATGGAGCTTTGAGCTCTTTTATTTATTGGCCTGAAATGGAAAAAGAGGAAATAGCCAGCAAGGCCATTGCTATTGCTGCGGCAGATATGGAAAAGTCAAACTGGATCAGAATGCCATCCAGTGCGTGAAAAGGGCAGGAACGTTTGTGCAGAAGCATCTGTGCTTATTGTAAAAGAGAGAAAATGGGCAGGGCTTCACCTCCTAGCAAGCCAACAAGCCAAAGTGTTCCCTCCTCAGGTGGCTAAAGCACTTGGAGGCAGTGAGGGCATGTTTGGCAGGGAAACAGCCCTGGTGGTGAGCACTGTCACATATGGATCTATGGAAGTGTGCCTGAAGGTCCCTCAGGAGGCTCCCGTTGTCCAGGCTGAAACCCCTCCCTAGCTCTCGTGTCCTTCTCTGCACACGCTCCAGCCCCTCAAGGACTTTCAGCTTCAGAGGGGCCAACAAGTGGACACACACTCCCAGCTCTGGCCGCAGCGCTGCCCAGCCCAGGGGGACGGCCACTGCCCTGCTCCTGCTGCACCACTGCTGCTGACACAGGCCAGGATGCCCTTGGCCTTCTTGGCTATGTGGCCAAGCTCTGGCCCACATTCTGCTGCTCTTGACTGGCACCACTGGGTCCTTTTAGCCTACTCAGGTCCCTCACCACAAAATTGCCCCTTTGACTTCAAATACAGCATCCCCGGTTCCAAGATGTCCTGCCTCTTCTCAGCCAAACAAGACAGCAGTCAAGGACTTGCAGCTTCACCCCCACCCTAGGCCCTAATGCCATTTCCAAAGCTGCAGGCTTCATCGCAAAAGGCGTCCACAGAAACTTGCTGCTTCTTCTTTCTGCCACACAAGAAGTCTTCCCAACGAGGCACTTGGTTTCTTTGGCCACACTCAACAAGAATGGCACCCACAGATTCCTAGACAACTCAATCATCTCCTTGCAGCTTAGCAAAAGCCAAAAGAGACTGTACAAGTGAAGAAGTGCTCCAGAAAACTGCAGAACACTTCCACAAACCAAACACACCTTTCCACAAAGGGAAAACAGACAAAAAAAGCCCTGCCACCTGCAGCACTGCCACGTGTGCCCTTGGCCACGACGCTGCAGAAGCCCAGAGATCGACCTTCCCTGAGCCGAGCAGCCAGAAGCTCAGCCAGAGTCCCCAGACCTTCAGGGCCTCAAAGTGACAGGTCAAAGGCCAATTTCTAGCTGGAGGCCACTGCCTGCAGGAAATGGCTACGTCCCACAGGATTGCAGCACTCGGCATCCTCAGCAAGCAACATGCAAGTGCTGGCTGCTCAGAAACTTGCAGCTCTGCCTTGCACTAAAGACAGCACCACCCACAACTGGCACTTACTGTCTTGGATCGATCGGCCACAGCTGCAGGCTTGTGGTCATCTTGCTCCTTTTGCTCCTTTTTGGCTCCTTCTCCAGGAGCAGAGGGAGCCGGGACAGAGACCGCTGTTCCTTCTGCCATCTGCGGCAAGAGAGAAGCATGAGGGACAGGCCGTTACCTCTCATTTATGACCTCGTTTCTCCTCATATCCACAACCACCTTTTCAAAGGAGAAATCCTCAACTTTGTTAGCAATGGGATTCTAAGTCACTTCAACCAGATGAAAATGGGCCAGCTCAACAGAACTCTATTTGATGCACTCTATGAATTTGATAGTCCTCCCCGGCTGCCATCAGCAAGCAATGGTGCCCCTGCACAACAATGGAGCTTTGAGCTCTTTTATTTATTGCCCTGAAATGGAAAAAGAGGAAATAGCCAGCAAGGCCATTGCTATTGCTGCGGCAGATATGGAAAAGTCAAACTGGATCAGAATGCCATCCAGTGCGTGAAAAGGGCAGGAACGTTTGTGCAGAAGCATCTGTGCTTGTTGTAAAAGAGAGAAAATGGGCAGGGCTTCACCTCCTAGCAAGCCAACAAGCCACAAGACAAAAGTGTTCCCTCCTCAGGTGGCTAAAGCACTTGGAGGCAGTGAGGGCATGTTTGGCAGGGAAACAGCCCTGGTGGTGAGCACTGTCACATATGGATCTATGGAAGTGTGCCTGAAGGTCCCTCAGGAGGCTCCCGTTGTCCAGGCTGAAACCCCTCCCTAGCTCTCGTGTCCTTCTCTGCACACGCTCCAGCCCCTCAAGGACTTTCAGCTTCAGAGGGGCCAACAAGTGGACACACACTCCCAGCTCTGGCCGCAGCGCTGCCCAGCCCAGGGGGACGGCCACTGCCCTGCTCCTGCTGCCCCACTGCTGCTCACACAGGCCAGGATGCCCTTGGCCTTCTTGGCTATGTGGCCAAGCGCTGGCCCACATTCAGCTGCTCTTGACTGGCACCACTGGGTCCTTTTAGCCTACTCAGGTCCCTCACCACAAAATTGCCCCTTTGACTTCAAATACAGCATCCCCGGTTCCAAGATGTCCTGCCTCTTCTCAGCCAAACAAGACAGCAGTCAAGGACTTGCAGCCTCACCCCCACCCTAGGCCCTAATGCCATTTCCAAAGCTGCAGGCTTCATCGCAAAAGGCGTCCACAGAAACTTGCTGCTTCTTCTTTCTGCCACACAAGAAGTCTTCCCAACGAGGCACTTGGTTTCTTTGGCCACACTCAACAAGAATGGCACCCACAGATTCCTAGACAACTCAATCATCTCCTTGCAGCTTAGCAAAAGCCAAAAGAGACTGTACAAGTGAAGAAGTGCTCCAGAAAACTGCAGAACACTTCCACAAACCAAACACACCTTTCCACAAAGGGAAAACAGACAAAAAAAGCCCTGCCACCTGCAGCACTGCCACGTGTGCCCTTGGCCACGACGCTGCAGAAGCCCAGAGATCGACCTTCCCTGAGCCGAGCAGCCAGAAGCTCAGCCAGAGTCCCCAGACCTTCAGTGCCTCAAAGTGACAGGTCAAAGGCCAATTTCTAGCTGGAGGCCACTGCCTGCAGGAAATGGCTACGTCCCACAGGATTGCAGCACTCGGCATCCTCAGCAAGCAACATGCAAGTGCTGGCTGGTCAGAAACTTGCAGCTCTGCCTTGCACTAAAGACAGCACCACCCACAACGGGCACTTACTGTCTTGGATCGATCGGCCACAGCTGCAGGCTTGTGGTCATCTTGCTCCTTTTGCTCCTTTTTGGCTCCTTCTCCAGGAGCAGAGGGAGCCGGGGCAGAGACCGCTGTTCCTTCTGCCATCTGCGGCAAGAGAGAAGCATGAGGGACAGGCCGTTACCTCTCATTTATGACCTCGTTTCTCCTCTGATCCACAACCACGTTTTCAAAGGAGAAATCCTCAACTTTGTTAGCAATGGGATTCTAAGTCACTCCAACCAGATGAAAATGGGCCAACTCAACAGAACTCTATTTGATGCACTCTATGAATTTCATAGTCCTCCCTGGCTGCCATCAGCAAGCAATGGTGCCCCTGCACAACAATGGAGCTTTGAGCTCTTTTATTTATTGGCCTGAAATGGAAAAAGAGGAAATAGCCAGCAAGGCCATTGCTATTGCTGCGGCAGATATGGAAAAGTCAAACTGGATCAGAATGCCATCCAGTGCGTGAAAAGGGCAGGAACGTTTGTGCAGAAGCATCTGTGCTTATTGTAAAAGAGAGAAAATGGGCAGGGCTTCACCTCCTAGCAAGCCAACAAGCCAAAGTGTTCCCTCCTCAGGTGGCTAAAGCACTTGGAGGCAGTGAGGGCATGTTTGGCAGGGAAACAGCCCTGGTGGTGAGCACTGTCACATATGGATCTATGGAAGTGTGCCTGAAGGTCCCTCAGGAGGCTCCCGTTGTCCAGGCTGAAACCCCTCCCTAGCTCTCGTGTCCTTCTCTGCACACGCTCCAGCCCCTCAAGGACTTTCAGCTTCAGAGGGGCCAACAAGTGGACACACACTCCCAGCTCTGGCCGCAGCGCTGCCCAGCCCAGGGGGACGGCCACTGCCCTGCTCCTGCTGCACCACTGCTGCTGACACAGGCCAGGATGCCCTTGGCCTTCTTGGCTATGTGGCCAAGCTCTGGCCCACATTCTGCTGCTCTTGACTGGCACCACTGGGTCCTTTTAGCCTACTCAGGTCCCTCACCACAAAATTGCCCCTTTGACTTCAAATACAGCATCCCCGGTTCCAAGATGTCCTGCCTCTTCTCAGCCAAACAAGACAGCAGTCAAGGACTTGCAGCTTCACCCCCACCCTAGGCCCTAATGCCATTTCCAAAGCTGCAGGCTTCATCGCAAAAGGCGTCCACAGAAACTTGCTGCTTCTTCTTTCTGCCACACAAGAAGTCTTCCCAACGAGGCACTTGGTTTCTTTGGCCACACTCAACAAGAATGGCACCCACAGATTCCTAGACAACTCAATCATCTCCTTGCAGCTTAGCAAAAGCCAAAAGAGACTGTACAAGTGAAGAAGTGCTCCAGAAAACTGCAGAACACTTCCACAAACCAAACACACCTTTCCACAAAGGGAAAACAGACAAAAAAAGCCCTGCCACCTGCAGCACTGCCACGTGTGCCCTTGGCCACGACGCTGCAGAAGCCCAGAGATCGACCTTCCCTGAGCCGAGCAGCCAGAAGCTCAGCCAGAGTCCCCAGACCTTCAGGGCCTCAAAGTGACAGGTCAAAGGCCAATTTCTAGCTGGAGGCCACTGCCTGCAGGAAATGGCTACGTCCCACAGGATTGCAGCACTCGGCATCCTCAGCAAGCAACATGCAAGTGCTGGCTGCTCAGAAACTTGCAGCTCTGCCTTGCACTAAAGACAGCACCACCCACAACTGGCACTTACTGTCTTGGATCGATCGGCCACAGCTGCAGGCTTGTGGTCATCTTGCTCCTTTTGCTCCTTTTTGGCTCCTTCTCCAGGAGCAGAGGGAGCCGGGACAGAGACCGCTGTTCCTTCTGCCATCTGCGGCAAGAGAGAAGCATGAGGGACAGGCCGTTACCTCTCATTTATGACCTCGTTTCTCCTCATATCCACAACCACCTTTTCAAAGGAGAAATCCTCAACTTTGTTAGCAATGGGATTCTAAGTCACTTCAACCAGATGAAAATGGGCCAGCTCAACAGAACTCTATTTGATGCACTCTATGAATTTGATAGTCCTCCCCGGCTGCCATCAGCAAGCAATGGTGCCCCTGCACAACAATGGAGCTTTGAGCTCTTTTATTTATTGCCCTGAAATGGAAAAAGAGGAAATAGCCAGCAAGGCCATTGCTATTGCTGCGGCAGATATGGAAAAGTCAAACTGGATCAGAATGCCATCCAGTGCGTGAAAAGGGCAGGAACGTTTGTGCAGAAGCATCTGTGCTTGTTGTAAAAGAGAGAAAATGGGCAGGGCTTCACCTCCTAGCAAGCCAACAAGCCACAAGACAAAAGTGTTCCCTCCTCAGGTGGCTAAAGCACTTGGAGGCAGTGAGGGCATGTTTGGCAGGGAAACAGCCCTGGTGGTGAGCACTGTCACATATGGATCTATGGAAGTGTGCCTGAAGGTCCCTCAGGAGGCTCCCGTTGTCCAGGCTGAAACCCCTCCCTAGCTCTCGTGTCCTTCTCTGCACACGCTCCAGCCCCTCAAGGACTTTCAGCTTCAGAGGGGCCAACAAGTGGACACACACTCCCAGCTCTGGCCGCAGCGCTGCCCAGCCCAGGGGGACGGCCACTGCCCTGCTCCTGCTGCCCCACTGCTGCTCACACAGGCCAGGATGCCCTTGGCCTTCTTGGCTATGTGGCCAAGCGCTGGCCCACATTCAGCTGCTCTTGACTGGCACCACTGGGTCCTTTTAGCCTACTCAGGTCCCTCACCACAAAATTGCCCCTTTGACTTCAAATACAGCATCCCCGGTTCCAAGATGTCCTGCCTCTTCTCAGCCAAACAAGACAGCAGTCAAGGACTTGCAGCCTCACCCCCACCCTAGGCCCTAATGCCATTTCCAAAGCTGCAGGCTTCATCGCAAAAGGCGTCCACAGAAACTTGCTGCTTCTTCTTTCTGCCACACAAGAAGTCTTCCCAACGAGGCACTTGGTTTCTTTGGCCACACTCAACAAGAATGGCACCCACAGATTCCTAGACAACTCAATCATCTCCTTGCAGCTTAGCAAAAGCCAAAAGAGACTGTACAAGTGAAGAAGTGCTCCAGAAAACTGCAGAACACTTCCACAAACCAAACACACCTTTCCACAAAGGGAAAACAGACAAAAAAAGCCCTGCCACCTGCAGCACTGCCACGTGTGCCCTTGGCCACGACGCTGCAGAAGCCCAGAGATCGACCTTCCCTGAGCCGAGCAGCCAGAAGCTCAGCCAGAGTCCCCAGACCTTCAGTGCCTCAAAGTGACAGGTCAAAGGCCAATTTCTAGCTGGAGGCCACTGCCTGCAGGAAATGGCTACGTCCCACAGGATTGCAGCACTCGGCATCCTCAGCAAGCAACATGCAAGTGCTGGCTGGTCAGAAACTTGCAGCTCTGCCTTGCACTAAAGACAGCACCACCCACAACGGGCACTTACTGTCTTGGATCGATCGGCCACAGCTGCAGGCTTGTGGTCATCTTGCTCCTTTTGCTCCTTTTTGGCTCCTTCTCCAGGAGCAGAGGGAGCCGGGGCAGAGACCGCTGTTCCTTCTGCCATCTGCGGCAAGAGAGAAGCATGAGGGACAGGCCGTTACCTCTCATTTATGACCTCGTTTCTCCTCTGATCCACAACCACGTTTTCAAAGGAGAAATCCTCAACTTTGTTAGCAATGGGATTCTAAGTCACTCCAACCAGATGAAAATGGGCCAACTCAACAGAACTCTATTTGATGCACTCTATGAATTTCATAGTCCTCCCTGGCTGCCATCAGCAAGCAATGGTGCCCCTGCACAACAATGGAGCTTTGAGCTCTTTTATTTATTGGCCTGAAATGGAAAAAGAGGAAATAGCCAGCAAGGCCATTGCTATTGCTGCGGCAGATATGGAAAAGTCAAACTGGATCAGAATGCCATCCAGTGCGTGAAAAGGGCAGGAACGTTTGTGCAGAAGCATCTGTGCTTATTGTAAAAGAGAGAAAATGGGCAGGGCTTCACCTCCTAGCAAGCCAACAAGCCAAAGTGTTCCCTCCTCAGGTGGCTAAAGCACTTGGAGGCAGTGAGGGCATGTTTGGCAGGGAAACAGCCCTGGTGGTGAGCACTGTCACATATGGATCTATGGAAGTGTGCCTGAAGGTCCCTCAGGAGGCTCCCGTTGTCCAGGCTGAAACCCCTCCCTAGCTCTCGTGTCCTTCTCTGCACACGCTCCAGCCCCTCAAGGACTTTCAGCTTCAGAGGGGCCAACAAGTGGACACACACTCCCAGCTCTGGCCGCAGCGCTGCCCAGCCCAGGGGGACGGCCACTGCCCTGCTCCTGCTGCACCACTGCTGCTGACACAGGCCAGGATGCCCTTGGCCTTCTTGGCTATGTGGCCAAGCTCTGGCCCACATTCTGCTGCTCTTGACTGGCACCACTGGGTCCTTTTAGCCTACTCAGGTCCCTCACCACAAAATTGCCCCTTTGACTTCAAATACAGCATCCCCGGTTCCAAGATGTCCTGCCTCTTCTCAGCCAAACAAGACAGCAGTCAAGGACTTGCAGCTTCACCCCCACCCTAGGCCCTAATGCCATTTCCAAAGCTGCAGGCTTCATCGCAAAAGGCGTCCACAGAAACTTGCTGCTTCTTCTTTCTGCCACACAAGAAGTCTTCCCAACGAGGCACTTGGTTTCTTTGGCCACACTCAACAAGAATGGCACCCACAGATTCCTAGACAACTCAATCATCTCCTTGCAGCTTAGCAAAAGCCAAAAGAGACTGTACAAGTGAAGAAGTGCTCCAGAAAACTGCAGAACACTTCCACAAACCAAACACACCTTTCCACAAAGGGAAAACAGACAAAAAAAGCCCTGCCACCTGCAGCACTGCCACGTGTGCCCTTGGCCACGACGCTGCAGAAGCCCAGAGATCGACCTTCCCTGAGCCGAGCAGCCAGAAGCTCAGCCAGAGTCCCCAGACCTTCAGGGCCTCAAAGTGACAGGTCAAAGGCCAATTTCTAGCTGGAGGCCACTGCCTGCAGGAAATGGCTACGTCCCACAGGATTGCAGCACTCGGCATCCTCAGCAAGCAACATGCAAGTGCTGGCTGCTCAGAAACTTGCAGCTCTGCCTTGCACTAAAGACAGCACCACCCACAACTGGCACTTACTGTCTTGGATCGATCGGCCACAGCTGCAGGCTTGTGGTCATCTTGCTCCTTTTGCTCCTTTTTGGCTCCTTCTCCAGGAGCAGAGGGAGCCGGGACAGAGACCGCTGTTCCTTCTGCCATCTGCGGCAAGAGAGAAGCATGAGGGACAGGCCGTTACCTCTCATTTATGACCTCGTTTCTCCTCATATCCACAACCACCTTTTCAAAGGAGAAATCCTCAACTTTGTTAGCAATGGGATTCTAAGTCACTTCAACCAGATGAAAATGGGCCAGCTCAACAGAACTCTATTTGATGCACTCTATGAATTTGATAGTCCTCCCCGGCTGCCATCAGCAAGCAATGGTGCCCCTGCACAACAATGGAGCTTTGAGCTCTTTTATTTATTGGCCTGAAATGGAAAAAGAGGAAATAGCCAGCAAGGCCATTGCTATTGCTGCGGCAGATATGAAAAAGTCAAACTGGATCAGAATGCCATCCAGTGCGTGAAAAGGGCAGGAACGTTTGTGCAGAAGCATCTGTGCTTGTTGTAAAAGAGAGAAAATGGGCAGGGCTTCACCTCCTAGCAAGCCAACAAGCCACAAGACAAAAGCGTCCCCTCCTCAGGTGGCTAAAGCACTTGGAGGCAGTGAGGGCATGTTTGGCAGGGAAACAGCCCTGGTGGTGAGCACTGTCACATATGGATCTATGGAAGTGTGCCTGAAGGTCCCTCAGGAGGCTCCCGTTGTCCAGGCTGAAACCCCTCCCTAGCTCTCGTGTCCTTCTCTGCACACGCTCCAGCCCCTCAAGGACTTTCAGCTTCAGAGGGGCCAACAAGTGGACACACACTCCCAGCTCTGGCCGCAGCGCTGCCCAGCCCAGGGGGACGGCCACTGCCCTGCTCCTGCTGCCCCACTGCTGCTGACACAGGCCAGGATGCCCTTGGCCTTCTTGGCTATGTGGCCAAGCTCTGGCCCACATTCAGCTGCTCTTGACTGGCACCACTGGGTCCTTTTAGCCTACTCAGGTCCCTCACCACAAAATTGACCCTTTGACTTCAAATACAGCATCCCCGGTTCCAAGATGTCCTGCCTCTTCTCAGCTAAACAAGACAGCAGTCAAGGACTTGCAGCTTCACCCCCACCCTAGGCCCTAATGCCATTTCCAAAGCTGCAGGCTTCATCGCAAAAGGCGTCCACAGAAACTTGCTGCTTCTTCTTTCTGCCACACAAGAAGTCTTCCCAACGAGGCACTTGGTTTCTTTGGCCACACTCAACAAGAATGGCACCCACAGATTCCTAGACAACTCAATCATCTCCTTGCAGCTTAGCAAAAGCCAAAAGAGACTGTACAAGTGAAGAAGTGCTCCAGAAAACTGCAGAACACTTCCACAAACCAAACACACCTTTCCACAAAGGGAAAACAGACAAAAAAAGCCCTGCCACCTGCAGCACTGCCACGTGTGCCCTTGGCCACGACGCTGCAGAAGCCCAGAGATCGACCTTCCCTGAGCCGAGCAGCCAGAAGCTCAGCCAGAGTCCCCAGACCTTCAGGGCCTCAAAGTGACAGGTCAAAGGCCAATTTCTAGCTGGAGGCCACTGCCTGCAGGAAATGGCTACGTCCCACAGGATTGCAGCACTCGGCATCCTCAGCAAGCAACATGCAAGTGCTGGCTGCTCAGAAACTTGAAGCTCTGCCTTGCACTAAAGACAGCACCACCCACAACGGGCACTTACTGTCTTGGATCGATCGGCCACAGCTGCAGGCTTGTGGTCATCTTGCTCCTTTTGCTCCTTTTTGGCTCCTTCTCCAGGAGCAGAGGGAGCCGGGGCAGAGACCGCTGTTCCTTCTGCCATCTGCGGCAAGAGAGAAGCATGAGGGACAGGCCGTTACCTCTCATTTATGACCTCGTTTCTCCTCAGATCCACAACCACCTTTTCAAAGGAGAAATCCTCAACTTTGTTAGCAATGGGATTCTAAGTCACTCCAACCAGATGAAAATGGGCCAGCTCAACAGAACTCTATTTGATGCACTCTATGAATTTGATAGTCCTCCCTGGCTGCCATCAGCAAGCAATGGTGCCCCTGCACAACAATGGAGCTTTGAGCTCTTTTATTTATTGGCCTGAAATGGAAAAAGAGGAAATAGCCAGCAAGGCCATTGCTATTGCTGCGGCAGATATGGAAAAGTCAAACTGGATCAGAATGCCATCCAGTGCGTGAAAAGGGCAGGAACGTTTGTGCAGAAGCATCTGTGCTTGTTGTAAAAGAGAGAAAATGGGCAGGGCTTCACCTCCTAGCAAGCCAACAAGCCACAAGACAAAAGTGTTCCCTCCTCAGGTGGCTAAAGCACTTGGAGGTAGTGAGGGCATGTTTGGCAGGGAAACAGCCCTGGTGGTGAGCACTGTCACATATGGATCTATGGAAGTGTGCCTGAAGGTCCCTCAGGAGGCTCCCGTTGTCCAGGCTGAAACCCCTCCCTAGCTCTCGTGTCCTTCTCTGCACACGCTCCAGCCCCTCAAGGACTTTCAGCTTCAGAGGGGCCAACAAGTGGACACACACTCCCAGCTCTGGCCGCAGCGCTGCCCAGCCCAGGGGGACGGCCACTGCCCTGCTCCTGCTGCCCCACTGCTGCTGACACAGGCCAGGATGCCCTTGGCCTTCTTGGCTATGTGGCCAAGCGCTGGCCCACATTCAGCTGCTCTTGACTGGCACCACTGGGTCCTTTTAGCCTACTCAGGTCCCTCACCACAAAATTGCCCCTTTGACTTCAAATACAGCATCCCCGGTTCCAAGATGTCCTGCCTCTTCTCAGCTAAACAAGACAGCAGTCAAGGACTTGCAGCTTCACCCCCACCCTAGGCCCTAATGCCATTTCCAAAGCTGCAGGCTTCATCGCAAAAGGCGTCCACAGAAACTTGCTGCTTCTTCTTTCTGCCACACAAGAAGTCTTCCCAACGAGGCACTTGGTTTCTTTGGCCACACTCAACAAGAATGGCACCCACAGATTCCTAGACAACTCAATCATCTCCTTGCAGCTTAGCAAAAGCCAAAAGAGACTGTACAAGTGAAGAAGTGCTCCAGAAAACTGCAGAACACTTCCACAAACCAAACACACCTTTCCACAAAGGGAAAACAGACAAAAAAAGCCCTGCCACCTGCAGCACTGCCACGTGTGCCCTTGGCCACGACGCTGCAGAAGCCCAGAGATCGACCTTCCCTGAGCCGAGCAGCCAGAAGCTCAGCCAGAGTCCCCATACCTTCAGTGCCTCAAAGTGACAGGTCAAAGGCCAATTTCTAGCTGGAGGCCACTGCCTGCAGGAAATGGCTACGTCCCACAGGATTGCAGCACTCGGCATCCTCAGCAAGCAACATGCAAGTGCTGGCTGGTCAGAAACTTGCAGCTCTGCCTTGCACTAAAGACAGCACCACCCACAACTGGCACTTACTGTCTTGGATCGATCGGCCACAGCTGCAGGCTTGTGGTCATCTTGCTCCTTTTGCTCCTTTTTGGCTCCTTCTCCAGGAGCAGAGGGAGCCGGGGCAGAGACCGCTGTTCCTTCTGCCATCTGCGGCAAGAGAGAAGCATGAGGGACAGGCCGTTACCTCTCATTTATGACCTCGTTTCTCCTCTGATCCACAACCACGTTTTCAAAGGAGAAATCCTCAACTTTGTTAGCAATGGGATTCTAAGTCACTCCAACCAGATGAAAATGGGCCAACTCAACAGAACTCTATTTGATGCACTCTATGAATTTCATAGTCCTCCCTGGCTGCCATCAGCAAGCAATGGTGCCCCTGCACAACAATGGAGCTTTGAGCTCTTTTATTTATTGGCCTGAAATGGAAAAAGAGGAAATAGCCAGCAAGGCCATTGCTATTGCTGCGGCAGATATGGAAAAGTCAAACTGGATCAGAATGCCATCCAGTGCGTGAAAAGGGCAGGAACGTTTGTGCAGAATCATCTGTGCTTATTGTAAAAGAGAGAAAATGGGCAGGGCTTCACCTCCTAGCAAGCCAACAAGCCAAAGTGTTCCCTCCTCAGGTGGCTAAAGCACTTGGAGGCAGTGAGGGCATGTTTGGCAGGGAAACAGCCCTGGTGGTGAGCACTGTCACATATGGATCTATGGAAGTGTGCCTGAAGGTCCCTCAGGAGGCTCCCGTTGTCCAGGCTGAAACCCCTCCCTAGCTCTCGTGTCCTTCTCTGCACACGCTCCAGCCCCTCAAGGACTTTCAGCTTCAGAGGGGCCAACAAGTGGACACACACTCCCAGCTCTGGCCGCAGCGCTGCCCAGCCCAGGGGGACGGCCACTGCCCTGCTCCTGCTGCCCCACTGCTGCTGACACAGGCCAGGATGCCCTTGGCCTTCTTGGCTATGTGGCCAAGCTCTGGCCCACATTCAGCTGCTCTTGACTGGCACCACTGGGTCCTTTTAGCCTACTCAGGTCCCTCACCACAAAATTGCCCCTTTGACTTCAAATACAGCATCCCCGGTTCCAAGATGTCCTGCCTCTTCTCAGCCAAACAAGACAGCAGTCAAGGACTTGCAGCTTCACCCCCACCCTAGGCCCTAATGCCATTTCCAAAGCTGCAGGCTTCATCGCAAAAGGCGTCCACAGAAACTTGCTGCTTCTTCTTTCTGCCACACAAGAAGTCTTCCCAACGAGGCACTTGGTTTCTTTGGCCACACTCAACAAGAATGGCACCCACAGATTCCTAGACAACTCAATCATCTCCTTGCAGCTTAGCAAAAGCCAAAAGAGACTGTACAAGTGAAGAAGTGCTCCAGAAAACTGCAGAACACTTCCACAAACCAAACACACCTTTCCACAAAGGGAAAACAGACAAAAAAAGCCCTGCCACCTGCAGCACTGCCACGTGTGCCCTTGGCCACGACGCTGCAGAAGCCCAGAGATCGACCTTCCCTGAGCCGAGCAGCCAGAAGCTCAGCCAGAGTCCCCAGACCTTCAGGGCCTCAAAGTGACAGGTCAAAGGCCAATTTCTAGCTGGAGGCCACTGCCTGCAGGAAATGGCTACGTCCCACAGGATTGCAGCACTCGGCATCCTCAGCAAGCAACATGCAAGTGCTGGCTGCTCAGAAACTTGCAGCTCTGCCTTGCACTAAAGACAGCACCACCCACAACGGGCACTTACTGTCTTGGATCGATCGGCCACAGCTGCAGGCTTGTGGTCATCTTGCTCCTTTTGCTCCTTTTTGGCTCCTTCTCCAGGAGCAGAGGGAGCCGGGGCAGAGACCGCTGTTCCTTCTGCCATCTGCGGCAAGAGAGAAGCATGAGGGACAGGCCGTTACCTCTCATTTATGACCTCGTTTCTCCTCATATCCACAACCACCTTTTCAAAGGAGAAATCCTCAACTTTGTTAGCAATGGGATTCTAAGTCACTCCAACCAGATGAAAATGGGCCAGCTCAACAGAACTCTATTTGATGCACTCTATGAATTTGATAGTCCTCCCCGGCTGCCATCAGCAAGCAATGGTGCCCCTGCACAACAATGGAGCTTTGAGCTCTTTTATTTATTGGCCTGAAATGGAAAAAGAGGAAATAGCCAGCAAGGCCATTGCTATTGCTGCGGCAGATATGGAAAAGTCAAACTGGATCAGAATGCCATCCAGTGCGTGAAAAGGGCAGGAACGTTTGTGCAGAAGCATCTGTGCTTGTTGTAAAAGAGAGAAAATGGGCAGGGCTTCACCTCCTAGCAAGCCAACAAGCCAAAAGACAAAAGTGTTCCCTCCTCAGGTGGCTAAAGCACTTGGAGGCAGTGAGGGCATGTTTGGCAGGGAAACAGCCCTGGTGGTGAGCACTGTCACATATGGATCTATGGAAGTGTGCCTGAAGGTCCCTCAGGAGGCTCCCGTTGTCCAGGCTGAAACCCCTCCCTAGCTCTCGTGTCCTTCTCTGCACACGCTCCAGCCCCTCAAGGACTTTCAGCTTCAGAGGGGCCAACAAGTGGACACACACTCCCAGCTCTGGCCGCAGCGCTGCCCAGCCCAGGGGGACGGCCACTGCCCTGCTCCTGCTGCCCCACTGCTGCTGACACAGGCCAGGATGGCCTTGGCCTTCTTGGCTATGTGGCCAAGCGCTAGCCCACATTCAGCTGCTCTTGACTGGCACCACTGGGTCCTTTTAGCCTACTCAGGTCCCTCACCACAAAATTGCCCCTTTGACTTCAAATACAGCATCCCCGGTTCCAAGATGTCCTGCCTCTTCTCAGCCAAACAAGACAGCAGTCAAGGACTTGCAGCCTCACCCCCACCCTAGGCCCTAATGCCATTTCCAAAGCTGCAGGCTTCATCGCAAAAGGCGTCCACAGAAACTTGCTGCTTCTTCTTTCTGCCACACAAGAAGTCTTCCCAACGAGGCACTTGGTTTCTTTGGCCACACTCAACAAGAATGGCACCCACAGATTCCTAGACAACTCAATCATCTCCTTGCAGCTTAGCAAAAGCCAAAAGAGACTGTACAAGTGAAGAAGTGCTCCAGAAAACTGCAGAACACTTCCACAAACCAAACACACCTTTCCACAAAGGGAAAACAGACAAAAAAAGCCCTGCCACCTGCAGCACTGCCACGTGTGCCCTTGGCCACGACGCTGCAGAAGCCCAGAGATCGACCTTCCCTGAGCCGAGCAGCCAGAAGCTCAGCCAGAGTCCCCAGACCTTCAGGGCCTCAAAGTGACAGGTCAAAGGCCAATTTCTAGCTGGAGGCCACTGCCTGCAGGAAATGGCTACGTCCCACAGGATTGCAGCACTCGGCATCCTCAGCAAGCAACATGCAAGTGCTGGCTGCTCAGAAACTTGCAGCTCTGCCTTGCACTAAAGACAGCACCACCCACAACGGGCACTTACTGTCTTGGATCGATCGGCCACAGCTGCAGGCTTGTGGTCATCTTGCTCCTTTTGCTCCTTTTTGGCTCCTTCTCCAGGAGCAGAGGGAGCCGGGGCAGAGACCGCTGTTCCTTCTGCCATCTGCGGCAAGAGAGAAGCATGAGGGACAGGCCGTTACCTTTCATTTATGACCTCGTTTCTCCTCTGATCCACAACCACCTTTTCAAAGGAGAAATCCTCAACTTTGTTAGCAATGGGATTCTAAGTCACTCCAACCAGATGAAAATGGGCCAACTCAACAGAACTCTATTTGATGCACTCTATGAATTTGATAGTCCTCCCTGGCTGCCATCAGCAAGCAATGGTGCCCCTGCACAACAATGGAGCTTTGAGCTCTTTTATTTATTGGCCTGAAATGGAAAAAGAGGAAATAGCCAGCAAGGCCATTGCTATTGCTGCGGCAGATATGGAAAAGTCAAACTGGATCAGAATGCCATCCAGTGCGTGAAAAGGGCAGGAACGTTTGTGCAGAAGCATCTGTGCTTGTTGTAAAAGAGAGAAAATGGGCAGGGCTTCACCTCCTAGCAAGCCAACAAGCCAAAGTGTTCCCTCCTCAGGTGGCTAAAGCACTTGGAGGCAGTGAGGGCATGTTTGGCAGGGAAACAGCCCTGGTGGTGAGCACTGTCACATATGGATCTATGGAAGTGTGCCTGAAGGTCCCTCAGGAGGCTCCCGTTGTCCAGGCTGAAACCCCTCCCTAGCTCTCGTGTCCTTCTCTGCACACGCTCCAGCCCCTCAAGGACTTTCAGCTTCACAGGGGCCCACAAGTGGACACACACTCCCAGCTCTGGCCGCAGCGCTGCCCAGCCCAGGGGGACGGCCACTGCCCTGCTCCTGCTGCCCCACTGCTGCTGACACAGGCCAGGATGCCCTTGGCCTTCTTGGCTATGTGGCCAAGCTCTGGCCCACATTCAGCTGCTCTTGACTGGCACCACTGGGTCCTTTTAGCCTACTCAGGTCCCTCACCACAAAATTGCCCCTTTGACTTCAAATACAGCATCCCCGGTTCCAAGATGTCCTGCCTCTTCTCAGCCAAACAAGACAGCAGTCAAGGACTTGCAGCCTCACCCCCACCCTAGGCCCTAATGCCATTTCCAAAGCTGCAGGCTTCATCGCAAAAGGCGTCCACAGAAACTTGCTGCTTCTTCTTTCTGCCACACAAGAAGTCTTCCCAACGAGGCACTTGGTTTCTTTGGCCACACTCAACAAGAATGGCACCCACAGATTCCTAGACAACTCAATCATCTCCTTGCAGCTTAGCAAAAGCCAAAAGAGACTGTACAAGTGAAGAAGTGCTCCAGAAAACTGCAGAACACTTCCACAAACCAAACACACCTTTCCACAAAGGGAAAACAGACAAAAAAAGCCCTGCCACCTGCAGCACTGCCACGTGTGCCCTTGGCCACGACGCTGCAGAAGCCCAGAGATCGACCTTCCCTGAGCCGAGCAGCCAGAAGCTCAGCCAGAGTCCCCATACCTTCAGTGCCTCAAAGTGACAGGTCAAAGGCCAATTTCTAGCTGGAGGCCACTGCCTGCAGGAAATGGCTACGTCCCACAGGATTGCAGCACTCGGCATCCTCAGCAAGCAACATGCAAGTGCTGGCTGGTCAGAAACTTGCAGCTCTGCCTTGCACTAAAGACAGCACCACCCACAACTGGCACTTACTGTCTTGGATCGATCGGCCACAGCTGCAGGCTTGTGGTCATCTTGCTCCTTTTGCTCCTTTTTGGCTCCTTCTCCAGGAGCAGAGGGAGCCGGGGCAGAGACCGCTGTTCCTTCTGCCATCTGCGGCAAGAGAGAAGCATGAGGGACAGGCCGTTACCTCTCATTTATGACCTCGTTTCTCCTCTGATCCACAACCACCTTTTCAAAGGAGAAATCCTCAACTTTGTTAGCAATGGGATTCTAAGTCACTCCAACCAGATGAAAATGGGCCAACTCAACAGAACTCTATTTGATGCACTCTATGAATTTCATAGTCCTCCCTGGCTGCCATCAGCAAGCAATGGTGCCCCTGCACAACAATGGAGCTTTGAGCTCTTTTATTTATTGGCCTGAAATGGAAAAAGAGGAAATAGCCAGCAAGGCCATTGCTATTGCTGCGGCAGATATGGAAAAGTCAAACTGGATCAGAATGCCATCCAGTGCGTGAAAAGGGCAGGAACGTTTGTGCAGAAGCATCTGTGCTTGTTGTAAAAGAGAGAAAATGGGCAGGGCTTCACCTCCTAGCAAGCCAACAAGCCAAAGTGTTCCCTCCTCAGGTGGCTAAAGCACTTGGAGGCAGTGAGGGCATGTTTGGCAGGGAAACAGCCCTGGTGGTGAGCACTGTCACATATGGATCTATGGAAGTGTGCCTGAAGGTCCCTCAGGAGGCTCCCGTTGTCCAGGCTGAAACCCCTCCCTAGCTCTCGTGTCCTTCTCTGCACACGCTCCAGCCCCTCAAGGACTTTCAGCTTCAGAGGGGCCAACAAGTGGACACACACTCCCAGCTCTGGCCGCAGCGCTGCCCAGCCCAGGGGGACGGCCACTGCCCTGCTCCTGCTGCCCCACTGCTGCTGACACAGGCCAGGATGCCCTTGGCCTTCTTGGCTATGTGGCCACACCCTGGCTCTTGTTCCACTGCTCTTGACCGGCACGCCTTCATCCTTTGGGCCCACGCAGCTCCCCCACCACAAAGTTGCCCCTTTGACTTCAAATACAGCATCCCCTGTTCCAAGATGTCCTGCCTCTTCTCAGCAACAAGACACCAGTCAAGGACTTGCAGCTTCACCCCCGCCTCCAGGCTCCAATGCCATTTCCAAAGCTGCACTGTAACCCTAAAAATGGATCTACAGAACCTTGCTCCTTGAGCTTTTTGCCTCACAACAGGGCTTCACATCTACACACTTTGTTTCTGTGGCCCCAGGTCTTGTTCCCCACAGATTCATGGACAACACACTCGTCTCCTTCCATCTTATTAAAAGTCACAAGACAGCTGGGCCACACACTTTGTAGAACTGAATAAATTCTCAAGAAAGTTGAAGAGCAATTTCACCAGCCAAACACATGTTTCCACAAAGAGAAAGCAAACAAAGCAAACAAATGAAGCTCCAGCACCACCTCATGTGCACTTGGCAACAGCACTTCAAAAACCAAGAGACAGAGCTTCACTGAGCCGAGCAGACAGATGGTCACCCTGAGGCAAACAGGCTTTGGTGCCTCAACATGACAGGTCCAAGGCCAATTTCTGGCTGGTGGTCACTGCCTGCAGGAAATCGCCGGGTCCTGGCAGGACTCCAGCACTCAGCATCCTCAGCCAAGCAGCAGCAAGAGCTGGCTGGTCAGAAACTTGCAGCTCTGCCTTGCACTAAAGACAGCACCACCCACAACTGGCACTTACTGGCTCAGAAAATTCAGGCTCTGCTGTGACCACTGATGGAGCCTTGCAGTCATACTCCTCAATTTGCTCCTCTTTGGCTTCTTCTCCAGGAGCAGAGGGAGCTGGGGCAGACACTGCTCTTTCCTCTGTCATCTGTGACAAGAAAGAATTATTAGGGACGGGCCGTTACCTATAATTTATAACCTTCTATATTCTCACATCTACCACCATTTCTTCCAAGGAAAATTGGGAAACTTTAATTGCAATGGGATTCCAATGCGCTCTTATGGCATTAAAATTGGCTAATCCACCTGTAATGCAAATTCCTCTGAAATAAATATTCCACCCTCCCTACTATCATGGAGCAATGATCTCTTTGTAACTGACTTTTTAATTCTTGAAAGCTCTGAAATGCAAAAGGAAATCTTGCTGCTCTGTGTTGCACGATAGACAGCACCACCCACAACTGGCACTTACAGAAGTGTCAGGCTCTGCTGTGACCACTGATGGAGCCTCGCGGTCATTCTGCTCAATTTGCTCCTCTTCATCTTCTCCAGGAGCAGAGGGAGCTGGGGCAGACACCGATGCTGGTTTTGTGCTCTGGGACAAGAGAGAAGCGTGTGCGACAAGCTATTACCTATCACGTATAACCTCCTTCCTTCTCACATCTACGACCGTATCTTCCAAGGAGAAATCATAAAATTCCAGAGTAAAAGGATAGTAAAAGGATTCTAAGCCACACAGATCAAATTAAACCAGGCCAATTCAACAGAACTGCATATGGATATGAAGCTGATATTCCTCCCTGGCTGCCATCAGCAAGCAACATTGTCTCTGCAATGCAGAGTTTTAGCTTTTGAAAGCTCTGCAATGGAAAAGAAAGAAAGAGACAGCTACACCTTTGCTATTGCTGCTGCAGACATGGAAGCCTACAACTGGATCTGAATCTCATCCAGTGCTGGAAAAGGGCAGGAAACGTTGTGCAGAAGCATATTTGCTTGTTGGAAAATGAGAAAATCAACAGGACTTTTCCTCTACTAAACCAGCAAAACAAAAATGCAACCAGCAACAAGCAGGGAGTGTCTCTGACACCAGTGTCTAAAGCACTGGGATGCAGTGAGGGCATGTTTGGCAGGGGAACATCCCTGGTGGTGAGCACTGTCACCTATGGAACCATGGAAGTTTGCCTGATTGTCCCTCTAGAGGCTCCCGTTTTCCACCCTAAAGCTTCCTCAGCACCTCCTCCTTGGCCTTGTGCTCCACAGCATTCCCCAGCTCTTGTGTCCTTCTCTGCACACGCTCCAGCCCCTCCAGGGCTTTCTGCTTCAGATGGGCTCACAAGTGTTTACGTTAATAAAAAGATAAAAATCTTTCTAAAGTGTAAGATGACTTTAGAATGTAGACATAATTTTGGGAAATGTTGGGAAATTTGAAATTAATAAGCACAATCAGGACCATAAAATCGGGATCTAAATCATTAAGGAAAATTAAAATTTATAAAGCTGAGACTGCGAGTTGCTATAGTAAGAATTTAGTAAGGAACCAAGCTGAGACTTCTTTCAGCAGAAAGCCCAGAACTGTGTCTAGAAACTAAGACAGATTTCTCTCAGAGCTCAGTTGCTACAACAATAATCTGCCTAGTTCAGAACATGATGTAGCAACATCTGATTAGAAAAAAATAGGGTTATATCTTTTGGAAAAAAAAGAGGTTTTAAGTTTTTAAACGAACAAATTTTATCCATGCCAGTCTCTTATGGGAGGGATAATAGCAGGCCTATGTATTAATCACTCTCACATTATAACTCTTGTTTTTTGACATGGAAAAAGAATTTTCTCGGAAGGCAGAGGTCAATTTGGATATTGACCAATTGAAGGTGGACACGCCTCTGAGAACACAGAGGGGTTAAAATCAGAATTCCCAGGAGAACTGGCTCTCTTTGGTTCCGGTCAGCGTGCAGTGCAGGACTCTCCCCTGCCCGGCCGTGGCTGGGTGGGGAGGGGGAGGCCCATGGCCTGACTGAGGTGGGCCCAGGGGTGGAGGGACTGGAACTGGGCTGGCCACTGCAGGTAGAAGGGTGGAGAAATCTGGGATGTCTCCATTTCCCCCCAGAGTCGAGAGAGAGAGAGAGAGAGTGAAGAGACAGCGGTGGTTTTATCAGCATCAGCAGTACGCCGCAGGGAAGGAGAAGAGCGAGGGGGCCGCAAGGTGCCCAGCTGCCTGTGGGAGCCGGAGCCTGGGCATCGAGCCAGCCCTGGGAGTCGGGACTTTTAACCCTTCCTTGAGAAATGAAAGCTTGCTGAAATTTCACTCCTCCTCGGTTTGAAAGAGAGGAAGAGAGACAGCTTGGACCCTGGGATGTTAGAAGGAGGAATTCTAGGTGGGAGGAGATGAGGAGTGTTTTTTTTGGCTGGACTTTTCCTTGTTGGCCATAGACTGAACCGATTTTTCTCTTTCAAGAGAGACTGTATTTTAGGAGGATGCCAGTGAGCCAAGAGACCTGCTTCAGCTGGGAAAAGACAGAAGTGGAGCAAACAGAGAAGAGTTAGGGGGTTTGTGGTGGTGTCCCCTGACCTCAAAGAAGAAGAAGAGAAGAAGATCTCTGTTCTTGGACCCTCGGCCCCAGGGGAAAATGGGGGGAACTGTCGTCCCAAAAAATGAAAAAACTGAGCTGTTGTTTTCCCCCTCTTGGAAAGCATCCTTGAAAGAAAAAATCCTAAAAGCAGTCGGTCCATCCAGGCATTGGTGGTGAGAGCACTGTGCATGGAAAGGAGCAGGGTCACCATGGCAAACTTTTTCTCCGGGCGGTGCCATGTGTGACATGGAAACACAGGATGTGGCAGTGTGTTTCTTGGGGGGGTCTGTGGCACAGAGGAGACTCCTGTTCTCCCTTGATGGACTGAGTATCGATTGTCTGAAGGGTGGAAACCTGACTGGGGTCCAGATTGTGTCTCACCGTGGTTTGCTGGAGTTGGGTGGTGGGAGGAAGAATACTTTGCAAGGTTTTCATTTTGATCTTTGGGTGGTTTTTTTCTCTCTTTTTTTTCCCTTTTATAGTAGTAGCTTGATAAAGTTTTTTCCTTGTTAAAAAGCTCTGGCTTGCTTTGCTCTGTCCTCGATTGCATTACAGCATTCAATTGAGAGATTGAATTTTCATGGGGGCACTGGCATTGTGCCAGTGTCAAACCATGACAAGAACATCAAAGAGTGAAATCAAACTTTGAAAGAAAGCAGAATTAACTCTCTTTATTTTTAATTATGTGTTAAAAAGTATTTTTTTTACTCTTATGAACTCATGCCAACTGATTATCGCATTGTGGCAAGACTGATTTTAACTAATTCACAATTTATGTTATTTATGAAAACTCCAGCAGAAAATACTTACTAAGGTTTTAAGGGAAAAATATGTTAGTAGTACATATGAAACATTTTCAGAAGCTAAATTGTCTAGCAAACTGCCATATGATAAACCAGACACAGAAACTTTTTTCCTAGGTCAGTGCTGAGAGATATTAAACAAGCTGCAAGAAAAACTTTCATTTCTGTCAAATCAACAGGTACTCCTCTTAAAGCATATTCGACCATGACACAAAGAACAAATGAATCATATCGTACATTTTTAGAGAAGTTAACACAAGCTGTTGAATAACAACGCCCTGATAAAGCAGCTCATTCTTATATTCTCCAAAACCTAGCATTTGTAAATGCAAATGATGATTGCAAAAAAATTATTTCTACATTACCCAAACAGCCTCCAACTGTTACTCAAATGCTTTCAACTTACAGTAAAATTAGCACTCCAAGGTATCTTGCTACAGCACAAGCTAGTGCCTTTAGAGAGCAAATTACTAAATCTCATGATTCACTAAAAAACAAAGTTTAAAAAGCAATGGAAGAACAAATAAAACTTTTTGAAAAAACTCTTGCTGCTGTTCAATGAAATTCTACTAAAAAGTCGTGCTTCAGATGTGAGAAGACTAGTCATGTGATAAAGACTTACCTTGATCCAATAATAAAATCTGAAGAATACCTTCTCTTAGTCCTCAATATCAAAAAGGGAAACATTATGCAAAAAATTGTCATTCTAAATTTGATATAGATAGTAATCCCCTACCGTTAAACTCCAAGCAAAGCGCAACCCACCACGCAGTGAAACAAGCATTAGTAACCCAGAATCCAGGGAATTTTGCCCCCTTAGCCTTAACTAGGAGACCTCAAAGCCAAACACCTTTACCACCAGTACCACAAGATGTTCCTTCTTATTACCTCCAAGGACAAAACTGGACTTGGCCAACTCAAAATTAATACGGTTTTTAAAAAATTTCTGTTACGAATGTATACCTACAGGTGTGATTAAGAAATCACAACAAAGACAAGAATTTTAAATTCTTATAGGTTAAGACAACAATACAAGTCTTGGACTATTAATTTTTCCAGTTATCATTTCAGTAAACTACAATGAAGAGCTAATAGTTTTAGCTCTTCTCCTCAAAGCCCCAACAATAATTCAACCTAAGACGCCTCTTGCTTTTACAATTACTTTACCTATAGACATACTCAAACAAAATGTATCTCAACAAGATGCTTTGTTAACCAATCAAACGGTGTACCAAGGTGTTCCAGATGTGATTTCTACTCCAATGCTAGGTGTCTTCTAAGTAGAACATACTTAGAAGTATGTTCTAAACCAACCAGAACTGACTTGTGCCCTAACTCATCGTGGTAGAACAATTTATGTTACAGGCATACCAGATACGGTGCAGATGTCTCTGTAATTTCTCTCCTGTTTTAGCCCAGTAGCTAACACTTAGTATCACCTATGAGAACACTCACAAGGATCAGAAGAACTACTGTTTGCTTACAAAGTGAATCCATAGTTACTATTCCAAGTCCTGAAAGGAAGACAGCTGCTGCACGTCCCTCTCTATCAATAATTTCTAGAAACTGGCCTCTTGTCATTATCGCTATAAAAGACTGTTTCTTCAACATACCACCACTTCATCCTGAAGATGCCCCAAGATTTGCCTTCTCAGTTCCAGTCATCAATCAAAGAAAGCCAATGCAAAGATAGCACTAGAAATCTTTACCACAAGGGATGAAGACTTCTCTAACAATTTAACAATATTTTGTCACACAAGTACTGTGCCCAACTTGACAGAAGCATCCACAATCCACAATTCTACACTACATAGATGATCTCCTCATTGCAGCACTGACACAGACAAAGATGAAACAAACTCGTGACAGTGCTGTCACTGAAATCCAAAAGACTGAACTAGAATTTCTACATCTAAGATACAAGAAATCCCACTCTAAAAATATCTAAGATAGAAGATAGCAAAACAAACAATTTCACTACAAAAGATACACCTTCAAGTCAACATCAACACTTTGCAAGATTTACAGCAACTTTTAAGAGAAATGAACTAGATGAAACCTATTTTGAAAATTGCCAACGATGAACTTGCTCCACTTTTTGATCTACTGAGAGAAAACTGTGACATTAAATCTCCCAAGATTTTAACACCTGAAGCTCAACTCACCATAAAAAGTCACAAAAACTTTCCAAAGAAGACAAGCCCATCATTATGCTCCCAAGAAACCTTTCTTCCTGACTGCTTTGAGACAGAAGCTACAACTTTATAGCCTCATTTTTCAATGAGCTCCATCTGAGAAAGATCCATTATTAATAGTAGAATAATAAGTTTTTCTTCCCTACAAGTCTCCAAAAACAATTTCTACAACCCTAGAGATAGTAGCACAAATTGTAATTAAGGCCAAAGCAAGAATATTAACCTTAATAGGTAAAGATTTTACAGTTCTCTAATTACCTTTAAATAAAGATTATTTCGATTAGGCATTACAAAATTCAGATGATTTACAAAATGCATTCTTAAATTTTGCAAGTGTTTGTGCTATTCATTATCCAAGTCACAAATTATTACAAACAAAATTGAGTTTCAAAAAATAGCCCTTGCTAAGTGAAGGGCCTTTAAGTAATACAACGCTCTTCGCTAATAAGTCAAGAAAAACACATAAATCAGTAATTGTATAGTTAAATCAAACTACAAAAAATTAGAAATCAAATATCCAAATAGTTGAAAGTTCTCCTCAAGTAGTTAAAATAGCTGCTGTTGTTAAAGCTCTTCAGCTATTTTCAAAGCCTTTCAGTTTAATTACAGATTCTACCTCTGTTACTAATGTAGGTAAAAATATCGTTTTAAAAAATATTAGTAATAATAATTTATATTGCTAGCTCTCATGTCTTCATAAAAATTTACAACACAGAACTAACCTATATTTTATTTCTCATATTACAACTCATTCATCTTTACCAAGATGTTTAGCAAAAAGAAATACAAGAACAAAAAAACTGGCCATAGTTATCTCAAACACATTAGCAAACATTTTTCAGCATGCAAAATTGAGTCATACCTTTTTCCTCAATATACACAAGTACTTGTACAGACGTTTTGTATCTCTAAATCCCAAGCTAAAGCTATTATTAACAGTTACCCTGATTGTCACCTTGTGCAAACCCCTGTTTCTACAGGAACTGTTAATCCACAAAGTTTATAAAGAGTACAATTATAACAAACATCACTAAATACCCTTCTTTGGGGAGATTTAAAAATATTCATGTTTCAGTAGATTCACTATCAAGTACAGTTTTTACCTCTATCCACACAAGAGAACAAGTAATTGTACCTATCAACATTTTTTACAAACATTTACTTCATTAAGTGTACTCCAGGAAATGAAAACAAACAATAGCCCCACATATCTATCTCAAAAAGTAACAACATTCCTAATAAATTAAAATGTTCATCACACCTGTAGTATTCCCCACTCCCCCACAAATCAAACAACTGTTAAAAAGACATATCACATATTAAAACACATTTAGATCAACAGAAGAGGGGAGCAGAAGTAATACTACAGATAAAATTGAGTCAAGCTTTATATGTTTATAATTTTTTAAACAGTTCTTTTGCAGAACCAGATCCACCAATTCTTAAGCATTTTACAAATAACACACAAACAAAACTAAAAAAAAATTCTCTTGTTTTAATTAAAAGACCTGAAAGAAGACAAATTAAAAGTCCTCGCCAATTAATAACTTAAAGCAAAGAGTATACTTGTATTTCTCCAAGTACTAGAAAAGCAAAGTGAATTCCAATAAAGAGCATCAAACCATACAACACACCAAAACATACTAACAAACCCAAAAGTAAAAAAGCAATCACACAAACGTAAGCTAAACAGAGACTACAAGTCATGCCCAGTGTTCCTATGTCACCTGTAGAATCTGCAAACTTCAATCTAATGATAATGATACATGTGTAGAGCTTGTTTCGTAGAGCTCTTTTAACAAAAACATGAAAAGAAAGATTTCTTATCATTAGATTCTAAAAAATTAATATTCTAAACTCTCCAAAAAATGCAGTTTAAAAGTTAAAATATTATTGAAAATTCTTTTAACAAAGAGTAACTCAACAAAAAAGATATGAAAGAAAATCAGTTCACTTTGCATTTTCTAACTTTGCTTACTTTTTATCATGCTAATTTTCCTATACAACACCAAAACCAAATGTCTAAGTCACATTAACCAAAGCTACAAGATCAGATACCATATGTATGTCTCACTCAAATCCAAAAAAGCCTTTTTCAACCTGTTTAGTTAGTGTACCACTAAAAATTAGCCAATACCTATATAACATGATCTTTTAACAAAAAAGTGATTTAACAACAAGCTAAGTGAAATTACTAATAGAAACAATCGCACAAGGGATTAAAGCCTCTAGACCAAACAACTCCTCAAAACAAGTTCAGAACCCCAAGAATTAAAGATCCGTAGTTCCTTAGCAATAAATTTCCGTGTCACATTTTCAAGAAACAATTAGAAAAAAAATAATTCTCCAAAATACAGTGCTATTCACTCTTACTATGAATACAAAAATTTAAGGCTTTAGTGCAATTACTCATACACTCTAGATAAAAATCTAAAGTTAACAAATATCCACGGAAATTACCAAAATGTTATTAGTTCATTTGTAGAAATAAAACATAGCAAAACATTCTATCATACCCTAAAGACAAACCATGTAACATTAGCACACTCACTGTAATAACACCTAGTACTAAAACAGTTTCAAAAAAGACAAGAAAAGACAAAAGATCTATTCATATATACCCAAAAAATTACAGCAGTAATTTCAGTCTTTCAAAAAAAACCACAAAATATTTCAACAAGCTTCTTCTTACCTACAATTGCTTCAGAAAAAACATTAAGACAAATAGACAAGATTAAATATTAACTAAACAAACAAATACCACATCCAGTGCGCTCAGTAACACGCAGACTGACATCAGCAGTGTCCAACAAATTCCAAAATCAAACAACAGTTAATTTTCTTTTCTAACACATAAACAGAGTTGAAAAGAATTCAAAAGAATGTGCTACATAAATTTGTCTAATCATTCTAAATCCATTCACAAAAATATACAAAAACTTAAAAACTTTACAATCTACAATTAAAAATAAAGAAACATAGTTAAACAATTTATTCAGGAAGTAGAGCTTAACTCCTTAATCAAAAGAACTTTACAAGTTCAGTAAAATCTTGTTATTAGAATATTAATATTAATACCACATACACTTCATTATTCACAACAAATTACAAACTCATCAAAAAAGTTTTTATTTTCCAAAAGAAAAAAATTTTAAAAAATTATAGAGAATTCACAAAACCTCAGCAAAAACAATTAAAGTCACTCACAAATTTAACCTTTACATTGAGGCCTTAAAAAAGTCAAAATTTATCAGAACCTAATTGTCGTGGTTTGACACGGAAACATAATTTTTTCCGGAAGGAAGAGGTCAATTTAGATATTGACCAATTGAAAGTAGACACGCCTCTGAGAACACAGAGGGGTTGAAAGCAGAATTCCCAGGGGAACTCGCTTTCTTTGGTTCCGGTCAGCGTGCAGTGCAAACCTCCCCTGCCCAGCCACGAGCTGGGTGGGGGAGGGGAAGCCCATGACCTGAGAAAGGTAGGCCGAAAGCCCCAAGGGTGGTGAAAAGACTGGAACCGGGCTGGCCCCTGCAGATGGAAGGGTGGAAGAAATCTAAGATGTCTCCATTTCTCCCCCCAGAGTTCCTCTCCCGAGAGGGAGAGAGAAAGCCGCGAGGAAGGAGAAGCCGGGGGAGCTCCAAGGTGCCCAGTTGTGTGGGAGTTGCTGGATGTCCGGGCATCGAGCCATCCTGGGAGTTCGGACTTTTAACCCTTTCTTGAGGAAATGAAAGCTTTGTGAATTTTCCTTTCCCCTCCTCGGTTTGAAAGAGAGGAAGAGGGACACCTTGGACCCTGGGATGGGATGTTGGAAGGAGGAATTCTAGATGGGAGGGGGACAAAGAGTGGCTTTTGGCTGGACTTTTCCATGTTAGCCACAACCTGAACCAAATCTTCTCCTTCAAGAGAGACTGTGTTTTGGGAGGATGCCAGTGAGTCAAGAGACCTGCTTCAGCTGAGAGAAAGACAAAAGTGGAGTGAACAGAGGAAAGGTTAGGGGGTTTGTGGTGGCGCCCCCTTGCCCTGGAAAGGAAAAGGAAAGAGAAGAGAAGAAGATCTCTGTTCTTGAGCCCTCGGCCCCAGGGGAAAATGGGGGGGACTGTGGTCCCAAACAATGAAAACTGAACTGTTGTTTTCTCCCCTCTTGGCAGGGCATCCTTGAAAGGAAAAATCCTAAAGGCAGTGACCATCCATGCATTGGTGGTGAGAGCACTGTGCATGGAAAGGAGAAGAGTCACCATGGCAAACTTTTTCTCCGGGCGGTGCCATGTGTGACATAGAAACACAGGATGTGAAGCTGTGTTTCTTGGGGGGTCTGTGGCACAGGAGAGACTCTGTTCCCTTAATGGACTGAGTATTGATTGTCTGGAGGGTGGAAACCTGATTGGGGTCCAGATTGTGTCTCACTGTGGTTTGTTAAAGTTGGGTGGTGGGGGGAGGAATGTTTTGCAAAGTTTTCATTTGATCTTTGTGTGGTTTTTTTCCCCCTTCTTTAGTTTTCTCTTTTCTTTAGTAGTAGTAGTTTAATAAAGTTTTTTCCTGTTATTAAGCTTGGGCCTGCTTTGCTCTATTCTAGATTCCACTTCACAGCATTCAAAGTAGAGATCACATTTTCATGGGGGCACTGGCATTGTGCCAGTGTCAAACCATGACATTTGGTTCCCTGACCGGGAAAAGATAAGATAAGATAAGATAAGATAAGATAAGATAAGATAAGATAAGATAAGATAAGATAAGATAAGATAAGATAAGATAAGATAAGATAAGATAAGATGGTGATAAGGTGAATGTTGTGAAATAGGATCAGGAGGAATAAGAGCAAAGCATGTGTTGGGTTTTGAGATGAATTGGGGTGGAGATTTAGTGTAAGTTGCTGTTTTATGTAGAATGTGTTGAATGTAATTTTGATAATGATTTTTTTTTTTTGTAGTCTGTGTTCTCAGAGGCGAAGGGTGGAATGTCGTGGTTTGACACGGAAACATAATTTTTTCCGGAAGGAAGAGGTCAATTTAGATATTGACCAATTGAAAGTAGACACGCCTCTGAGAACACAGAGGGGTTGAAAGCAGAATTCCCAGGGGAACTCGCTCTCTTTGGTTCCGGTCAGCGTGCAGTGCAAACCTCCCCTGCCCAGCCACGAGCTGGGTGGGGGAGGGGAAGCCCATGGCCTGAGAAAGGTAGGCCGAAAGCCCCAAGGGTGGTGAAAAGACTGGAACCGGGCTGGCCCCTGCAGATGGAAGGGTGGAAGAAATCTAAGATGTCTCCATTTCCCCCCCCAGAGTTCCTCTCCCGAGAGGGAGAGAGAAAGCCGCGAGGAAGGAGAAGCCGGGGGAGCTCCAAGGTGCCCAGTTGTGTGGGAGTTGCTGGATGTCCGGGCATCGAGCCATCCTGGGAGTTCGGACTTTTAACCCTTTCTTGAGGAAATGAAAGCTTTGTGAATTTTCCTTTCCCCTCCTCGGTTTGAAAGAGAGGAAGAGGGACACCTTGGACCCTGGGATGGGATGTTGGAAGGAGGAATTCTAGATGGGAGGGGGACAAAGAGTGGCTTTTGGCTGGACTTTTCCATGTTAGCCACAACCTGAACCAAATCTTCTCCTTCAAGAGAGACTGTGTTTTGGGAGGATGCCAGTGAGTCAAGAGACCTGCTTCAGCTGAGAGAAAGACAAAAGTGGAGTAAACAGAGGAAAGGTTAGGGAGTTTGTGGTGGTGCCCCCTTGCCCTGGAAAGGAAAAGGAAAGAGAAGAGAAGAAGATCTCTGTTCTTGAGCCCTCGGCCCCAGGGGAAAATGGGGGGGACTGTGGTCCCAAACAATGAAAACTGAACTGTTGTTTTCTCCCCTCTTGGCAGGGCATCCTTGAAAGGAAAAATCCTAAAGGCAGTGACCATCCATGCATTGGTGGTGAGAGCACTGTGCATGGAAAGGAGAAGAGTCACCATGGCAAACTTTTTCTCCGGGCGGTGCCATGTGTGACATAGAAACACAGGATGTGAAGCTGTGTTTCTTAGGGGGTCTGTGGCACAAGAGAAACTCTGTTCCCTTAATGGACTGAGTATTGATTGTCTGGAGGGTGGAAACCTGATTGGGGTCCAGATTGTGTCTCACTGTGGTTTGTTAAAGTTGAGTAGTGGGGGGAGGAATGTTTTGCAAAGTTTTCATTTGATCTTTGTGTGGTTTTTTTCCCCCTTCTTTAGTTTTCTCTTTTCTTTAGTAATAATAATTTAATAAAGTTTTTTCCTGTTATTAAGCTTGGACCTGCTTTGCTCTATTCTAGATTCCACTTCACAGCATTCAAAGTAGAAATCACATTTTCATGGGGGCACTGGCATTGTGCCAGTGTCAAACCATGACACTAATACAGATACTAAACCTAACTTTACCCAACATTAAGAATGGTTTAACTTAGAATTATAGAGCTTAAAACAAACAAAAACAAAAGTACCTTCATGTAAAAAGTTTATAACTTTTTTCCTACATGAATAAATATATGCAGTAGTAAAGCTATGGAACACAAAGTAATAAATAAGTGACAAGTCAAAAATAGTTTATTTAAAAAGAGAGGGGGAATTGTAGGAATATATAAAAGGTAAAAAACTTTAGAAAGTGCAAAAAGGCCCCAGAAAGTAGACATAAAGCTGAAAAAGGCTGGGAAATTTCAAAACCTTCTCATGGGAAGCTAGGAAAATAAGAACCAAGTGAATTCATTTATATTTATCATAAGGAGCAAGAAAGAACAAGAACTTAGTGATAGTTTGAGATGTCAAAAGTCCTAGATATATGCTTTGCAAAAACAGAAAAAGTTTCAGTCTTATATAATGAATTACTCTATATCGTTTGAGGTTCATAGAAGTCCTTCTGGTAATGTTAAACCCACATGGGTCCTTTTCTTATTGGTTAGGGTATAATGACTCTGCACCTTTTCTTTTATGTTATAGGTTCAAAGAATATGTAGAAAAAGGCTTTGCATCAACTGCCATCTTGCCTTTGATCTAGATTTGCATGGATGTTAATTTCTCTGTGTCTCTGGCTTTTTGCTTGGATGATACAGACATAATAAATGCTAAGTCTGCAACCAGTCCGGGTCCCATCCTGTTTTGTGAGACGCAGACCGACCGGGCAGAAAGTGGACACACACTCCCAGCTCTGGCCGCAGCGCTGCCCAGCCCAGGGGGACGGTCACTGCCCTGCTCCTGCTGCCCCACTGCTGCTGACACAGGCCAGGATGCCCTTGGCCTTCTTGGCTACCTGGCCAGGCGCTGGCCACCTTCAGCTGCTCTTGACCAGCACCCCGGGCTCCTTTGGCCCACGCAGCTGCCCAGCCACAAAATTGCCCGTTTGACTGCAAATACCGCATTAAATTGTCCTTCTAATTCTACAACCACATCTTCTAAGGAAGTATCATGAAGTTTTATAAGGATAGGAATCTAAGTTGCTGTGACTTCATTAAAATGGGCTTATTCAACTCTCTGCAAAACTGAGTTTGTAGGTCTTCAAGGCTCTGAGTTGGAAATTAGGAAATATCCAGCTATGCCTTTGTATTTGTTGTGGAATGCCTGAAAATGGATTTTCTTTCAGCCTGCATGCCTGGCCCTCTACAGCCTACTGGTTCTGGCTAAGCACACAGCTTGCTCTGCAATTGCCAAACAGCACAAACATGAAATGTTCCTTTCTTACTCACCTTAGGACCAGCACCGCTGAATACATGCTTCAGGTGACCTGTAGTAGGCAAGGGAAAATGAACCAGATGCTGTGAGAAAATTGTCTGGGCTGGTGAAACCCACAGAACAAGCACCACGAACAGAGAGTTTTCCCTTTCACAACATCCCTTCAGCAGACACATTTCATTCATACAACCAGCAAGAGATCCAGATAATATTCTTGGGCATGCCTACCCTTTGGCCTGTTTAGCCATTAAATGAATACAAACATGATGAAGAAAATGCAAATTGTTCTCTAACACTCAATGCTCCTGTTCTACCAAACACATCACACCTCTTTTAAAAATCCTCTCCTTCTGGTACCTAGGGTTTTTTTTAATCAGATGCATGCACAACTTCTCATTAACTTGCTGGAAACAGTTGCCCAGAAAAGCTTTTCCAAAATTCCACTCTGACGGGGCAGGCTCTATTGTGACACAACACAGCAGCAGCTCCAAGTTCCAGGAGCAGACACTCACTGCTTTGGAGTTTGCTCTTCCTTGCAAAGGGAATCACTATTTAACACTCAGTCAAGGCTCAAGTTAGACAGTCAAATCCTTTCATGACAAAATGTAGAAAGAAAGAAGCTTTCCCTGAATTCTGGGAAATACTGCACAGTTGTTAGAAGGCCTTCCAAGAAGGTCTCCAGTTTACATTTTCAAAGCTGTCTTGCATGTCCCAGCAAACTGAGGAAAAGACAGACTCTGCTGCCTCAGACTCTCCCGTGGAGGGAAAAGAACCCCTGCAGGTTCCCTTGCAAATGCTGCCCCTGTGGCTGCAGAAACCCCCTTGTACCTGGATGCCTTGACAGGAGCTTTACCAAACCAGTGGCACTCTAGTGTTCTTTCTGTTTTAAAATAACTCAGGCACTAACAAAGAGCAGGAAGACATACAGAAGCCAGGTTCGGGTACACCCAGGGAAAACCTCTACTTACGTGCCAGGTTAGTGAGGTAATAGCCAGAATAAACAACGCCATAAGCTGTGAAAGCTGCAGCAGCAAGTTGCTCAATCATTGTAGCACTGCTGTGCAGATTTGTCCAACACTAGAAAAAACAAGGCTCTTGTCAGTGGGCAGCTCTCACTGACAAGCACCTCAACCAGGAGGATGCTCCTGCACTGAGCAAGCCCTAGGGTTGCTCTGACACTGAGGCCTTCCGTGCACCAAGACAACCTTCTGCTGTCACCATGACCACATGGCAACCATGCCCTGACATCACAGTGCAAGCACTCTATATTGGCCTGTGAATTTATGCAGAGCAATAACCACCCTTCCGTACAGCAAACGCAAAATAACCGGGGAAGTTCTTCTCTGTCACAAAGCAGCACAAATTCACTTTGTGGCCAAACCCTGTTGTTCAAGGAATCCAAGAGTAACTCAAGGAGTGCACCAAACACCTATAGCCTGTACCCCAACTGAGTACTCAGATGGGACCCAAGCAAAGGAAACCAGACCAAGAAAATGGCCCAAAGCATTGCACTTCTGAGAAACAACCCTTACTTTTAAAAAATTTAAATGTTTATTAAATCTTAACAAAGGACTGAATAAGGAAAATTTGCAGCACTGGGAGTCTCTGACCATTACAAGCAGCACATCTATAGAATGGATGCTCTGCCTTTTATACCCTTAACCCCTCCAAAGTTTTGTCAAAGTTTTGCCATCCACTGGTGGAGATTCCTTTCTTACATTCTTATTGGAGGTCAGGTGTTGCTACGCCACTCACACCTCCTGGTCACAAGCCCTGACTACCAAGGCTATTGCAAGGGGCAGGGGAAATAGGACTCTGGGAGGATGTATTACAATAACATCACTATACATTTTTACATCCCCATAATATCTACCTCTTAACAGTGAGAGCCAACTGTTACATGACTCATCTATAACACACAGAACCAGGAGAGAAGGCACTGTTGGCATAACAGCTGAAACAATTCCTGACAAATCTCCCACATATTTGCACGTTTATTGGATATGCCCAGGGCTCCTGAGCATGTACATCTCGGCCTTTATTCCCCTTTGGAAGCAGTCAAACTGGCAGCATCTGCCTGCCAGCAGGAGCTGCTCCGAGCTTGGAAGACGACTGGTGGTGCTGATTTCCAGAGGCTTCTGTGTCCCAGGAGAAGATAAGGAGGGAGCAGATTGAAAGGTGCTGGCGCTGCTGCTGCTCTGTGCCAGACAGCCCCGGCTGGGCAGGGCACGGCGCTGCAGACTCTTGCTCCTGTCAGAGCTGGGCACACCTGGGAACAAGGCATGGCAACTTGTGGGGAAACCAAGGACTTTGTGGGGGCTGCATTGCTCAGCACACACCCAGGCCATCTGTGACCCAGAGTTCTGGTGCCTAAAAAGATAAAGCAGACGGAAATAGCTGGGAAAGGTTTCATTTTGACCTTTCTTACCTGTTCACAGAAGTGGCCAAAATGAAAGTTACAGAGCAGGGCCTGATCCCTGCTGCCAGCTCAGGCTTGCAAAGGAGGCATTCATTGATTTCAGTATTCAGTGCCTAGGGAATCACTCCTCTGACACCTGTACACCCACCAATCTCACTTACTACTTTGTATCCATGGAATGAAGACATATTTGATACTTTGCTGAAATTCACAGGCTAAACATTACTCCAAATTATTTGACATATTTAAATAATTTCTCAGAATTTATTGGCATAGGGGTAGGAGTATCCTGAAGGTCTCTGGTGGTCATTGCCACAGGTTCAGGAGGAGACTCATGAACAAAAGAATCAAAGACACAACTGGGCTTGCCAGGCAAATCTATTCCATTAGTTGCAGTAGCAAGTAATACATACTTGGATTCCCAAAAATCCACTGAGCAGGAGAAGGAGATGGAGTTATTATGGAGTCAAAATTATGTCTATATTCTAAAGACATCTTACAATTTAGAAAGATTTTTACCTTTCTATATACATAAACACTTGTGGGCCCCTCTGAAGCAGAAAGTCCTTGAGGGGCTGGAGCGTGTGCAGAGAAGGACACGGGAGCTGGGGAAGGGCTGTGGAGGGCAAGGCCAAGGAGGAGGTGTGGAGGCAGTTTCAGCCTGGACAACGGGAGCCTCCTGAGGGACATTCAGGCAAACTTCCATGGTTCCATACGTGACAGTGCTCACCACCAGGGCTGTTCCCCTGCCAAACATGCCCTTACTGCCTCCAAGTGCTTTAGACGCTGGTGTCAGAGACACTCCCTGCTTGTTGTTTAGTTGCATTTTTGTTTTGCTGGTTTAGTAGATGAAAAGTCCTGTTGATTTTCTCATTTTCCAACAAGCAAAGATGCTTCTGCACAACGTTTCCTGCCCTTTTCCAGCACTGGATGGGATTCAGATCCAGTTGTAGGCTTCCATGTCTGCAGCAGTAATAGCAAAGGTGTAGCTGTCTCTTTCTTTCTTTTCCATTGCAGAGCTTTCAAAAGCTAAAACTCTGCATTGCAGAGACAATGCTGCTTGCTGATGGCAGCCAGGGAGGAATATCAGCTTCATATCCATATGCAGTTCTGTTGAATTGGCCTGGTTTAATTTGATCTGTGTGGCTTAGAATCCTTTTACTATCCTTTTACTCTGGAATTTTATGATTTCTCCTTGGAAGATACGGTCGTAGATGTGAGAAGGAAGGAAGTTATACGTGATAGGTAATAGCTTGTCCCACACGCTTCTCTCTTGTCCCAGAGCACAAAACCAGCATCGGTGTCTGCCCCAGCTCCCTCTGCTCCTGGAGAAGATGAAGAGCGGCAAATTGAGCAGAATGACCGCGAGTCTCCATCAGTGGTCAGAGCAGAGCCTGAATCTTCGAAGCCAGTAAGTGCCAGTTGTGGGTGGTGCTGTCTTTAGTGCAAGGCAGAGCTGCAAGTTTTGCTTTTGCATTTCAGAGCTTTCAAGATTCAAAAGATCAGAAAAACAAGTAGATCATTGCTACCTCATAGTAGGCAGGGTGAAATATTTACGTCAGAGCAATTTGCATTACAGATGGATCTGCCAATTTTAATACCATGAGACCACCATAGAATCCCATTGCAATAAAAGTTTCTTAATATTCCTCAGAAGATTTAGTGTTATATGGGAGAAGAAAGATTCTTATAAATGAGAGGTAATGGCTCATCCCTCATGGTTCTCTCTTGCTACAGCTGAGAGAGGCAACAGCAGTGTCTGCCCCGGCTCCCTCTGCTCCTGGAGAAGAAGCCAAAGAGGAGAAAATTGAGCAGCATGACCGCGAGGCTCCATCAGTGGTCAGAGCAGAGCCTGAATCTTCTGAGCCAGTAAGTGCCAGTTGTGAGTGGTGCTGTCTTTAGTGCAAGGCAGAGCTGCAAGTTTCTGACCAGCCAGCACTTGCATGTTGCTTGCTGAGGATGCCGAGTGCTGCAATCCTGTGGGACGTAGCCATTTCCTGCAGGCTATGGCCTCCAGCTAGAAATTGGCCTTTGACCTGTCATTTTGAAGCACTGAAGGTCTGGGGGCTCTGGCTGAGCTTCTGGCTGCTCGGCTCAGGGAAGGTCGATCTCTGGGCTTCTGCAGCGTCGTGGCCAAGGGCACACATGGCAGTGCTGCAGGTGGAAGGGCTTTTTATGTCTGTTTTCCTATTGTGGACAAGTGTCTTTGGCTTGTGGAAGTGTTCTGCAGTTTTCTGGAGCACTTCTTCACTTGTACAGTCTCTTTTGGCTTTTGCTAAGCTGGAAGAAGATGATTGTGTTTTCCAGGAATCTGTGAGGCCCCATTCTTTTCCAAGCTGTCTGTATTCCTTGTTAATCTGTTCTTTCCCTTTCCTCACAGTCAGTCACTCTTGTCTGAGAGGGATAAGCTGTTGTCTCTGACTGCTATATTCTGTTTGACTTGAGGTGCATGTGTTGATATCTCACCAGGCAGCCTCCAAAGACCTCCAAGAACACACTGGCCGTGAAGATCACCAAATTTGTCCCGGACCACTGGAACTTTCCCCTCCTCGAAAAGTGCTGCAGTTTCAGCACGTCTGCACGGGCTCTGGTCCCAATCCTTGCTCTGCAGCAGCATTACTTAAAGGAACCTATGATGTGGAACCTGTGAACTCAATCTCAGCCTTTGGTGATCTCCTTCTTCTCAGCTCCTTCATCTCCCTCCACGTGGCTTCTGAGAACCAGGAGACTGAGGAGCAGTACCTGCGTATGCTCTGTACTTCTGCTGTATTTCTTGTCTGAGGGTCAGTGGATTGTGTGCAGGTGTCAGCAGAGCTGTACCAAATGTTCCTCCTGAGTTTGGTGTCACAGGGCCATTTAGGACTCCCGAGAGGAAGTGCTGTGCTCTGAGGCAGCGAGAGAGAGCTCTGGGTGCTCCTGCTGCCTCTGAAGGTAGCTGGGACTGGCCTGGGTTTGCCTGAGCTTCCCTCTCGGCTAAAGGCTGAAGCAGGGATTTTTCTTGCATCAGCAGAAGGCTAGGCAAGTCCTGCATGCTAGTGGCCAAACCAAAGAGAATTTTTAGCTTCCTAATTTCCCCTTAGACTCCTGACTTCCAACCAGTCATCAGAGCAAAAAATCTTCAGAAAAATTTACTGGTTTTATAGTTTTGTCTTTTTGGTTGGGGATTTTTTTTTTTAGGGGGCTGGTGGTTTGGAGCTTTTTGCTTTTTCCCTGTTTATTTTTTTTATGGGGTTGTTTTTTTGGTTTTCTTTTTGCTGGGTTTTTTGGTCTTGTTTGTTTCTTTGTAGCGGTTATTTTTTGGTGGAGTTGGTTTATCTCCATCCTGAAGGAGCCCTTCTGCCCCACATGTCTTATTGATGTCATTTTTATGACAATTTTATGTTGCCACTACTACATATACAGTTTCTTTTCATGAGAATGCTATATTTTTGTCAATAAAAACTACTGTGAAAGAATATCAGGTTGCAGGAGAAATAGAGAGCAGGAGGTGTTTCCCGTGTGCCCCCAAAGAAAAAACCAGATACTTTTATAACAATCTGTATTTCATATCCTAGTTTTATGCTTCTAAAGATGTGTCCAAGAGAGACACATCGAAGTGGCGCGATCAGATAAATCTGTACTGCAGGCATTTCTCAGGAGACAGCCTCCAGCCCATCCATGGTATATTCCTCAGATCCATGGCACTTTTTCGTACCTTCCCCACTCTTTCCCATGACTCTTAGAATCCTACCCATTGGCCCGATCCCTGCTCAGATCCGTCTCTAGGAAAACACATCAAGTCCTCTGGGATTCTGCAGCACACCCCAAGGAATCTGCTTCTTGCCCGTAACAGCTGCCAGTGCTGAACTCTCAGATAAGACCTGGTGGGGCTGAGAGCAGAGCCCAGTGGAGAGCCCAGTGGATTCTGTGTCTACCATCACCTGTTGGGACAAAAATGGCATTGATCTGCACCTCGGTGTGTCTGATCTCAAAGCCCATCCTGTTGTGGCATGAATGGGGGCAACACTTTGTACGGGGCCCAGGCTGCCTGTGGCTTCTTCCCATTGCTTGTCAGTACTCATGCTTGGGCTTTGCCAGCCTTGTTGTGGTCACTGCCCTGTCCCTGAGGGCTGGTGGGACAGGGCTGGAGCCTTCCTTAGCCCCAAGATGGGTGTCTGTGAGCTCAGCCTGCTCATGAAGGGTGAGGGTCCCGATGCTGAAAGCACTGTTGACATTGGTTATAGCATGAGCTGCTCTGGATTACAATTGGAAAGGCATTGTTTGGGCAATGTTTTGGCTGAAAGCTGGAGAAGATGTGCTCCTCTCCTGGGAATGCATCTCCCTGTGCTTTGTTTCCTGTCAAGAGAACTCTTCCAAGGGCTCTACACAATCAGTCTCTGTGCCAGCCATCTGCACTGCAGGGCTGCCTGTCCTGTTGATGTTGTTGCTGTTGTTGCAAGTAGCTGACTGCCTCCAGACACTGGGGCTGCCTTTTGTATCTCCTGGAAGCTGGGATCTATGCTTTAAAGTGAGCATCTTGCATTTTGTTTCCCTCAGGGAAAATGGTGAACGTGGAAAATCCCAAGATGAAATACACTGAAATGGAATATATTGGCAAGGGGTGAGTCCAGCCACACTTACTTCTACACAACCATGGGCCAGGGGTTCTTCTGGTATATCACTGGTATATCAGGTGTTCCACTGGAATATCTATCCAGTGTGAAGTCAGGTCAGCTGCAAACATGTTCAGACACTGGAGATAGATTGTCCTATCTCTTCAGTGCTGCTCAGAACTTGTGAGTGTGCTCAGAAGGCATTGTCAGAGACATCTCCATGCTGCCAAAGTCTGCCTACATCAAGAAGCAGGACCTGGAAGATTTCCTTGTCTCTCAAGTGTGGGAGAGCTCTGTGTTAATTTCTTCAGTATTTTTGTATGTCTCAAAACCACACTGCCACACTAATGAATGAAGAAGAATCTTGCTTGCCTGAGAGGGCAACCTAGCCCCTCTCAAAGCTGTGAGATAACAGTTCCCAGGAGAATTTCATTCAATCCACGGTTCTTGGAAGGAAATGCTCCATGCTCAGAATAGGAACCACAGAGTTTAGAAACTCAAACCTAAGATGAAAGAATAAATTCCCTTTAGGAGCTGAGGCAGTAAACCCCAGCGCTTCTGCAACCAGCCCAGGCACTGCCCATGCACTTGAGAGGAAAATGCATCATCTGCCTTCTGGCAGAGCCCTCCTGCATCCTGCAGGTTTTAGGCATTTACAGCAGAGATCTCCTGTGTGGGCCAGCTTTCACTCTAAGAAATAAACAGCTTCTCCTTTCTCTGCTTCTGTTTTGTTTCTAGGCATTTTGGATCTGTGGTTAGAGCACTCAACCAAGCCACAGGAGGAGAGGTAAATGCCGACATCCCCTGCAGACTCTGTTGCACTCAAGGGCTTTCCCCTCTGGTGCGAGTAGCTGTGGCTGGAGCTTTGGGTTGAGCTGTGCTGAAGAGGCACAAGAAACACAGACTGGTACCAGCCTGCAAAATACATTGGGGACAGTCTTTGTCCTTTTCAGCTGCCAGAAGGAAGTCACGCAGGGCAGCAGTTCATTTCAGAGAAGGATGTGCTCACTCGCTCTCAATTGCTAAAACAAAGGTGGTGCCTCAGGGCATCTCACTGCTCTTTGGGGCTACAGCTTCATAGTCCTGAATTCTCACTTCTGGTTGCCAGCAAATACATCTGAAAGTTACTGGTAGTTCTTTAGCCACCTGCAGTGCTGCACTTGGGAACTGCACAAAGGGAGAGATCTGCAAGGTATCTCTAAAAACTCGAAGCCCTGCCCATAGCCCAAGATGTAGCCACAGAGTATTAAGGCATGGATTACTTCTTCTGAATCCCATACAAAGCAGCAGGGAGTGGGCTCAGAGGTTTGTGGGTGATAGTTGAGACACCAGTGTCACCAAGTGTTCACAGCAAAACCTCAGTGGCCACGTACCCTGTAACTGGCCCCAAGGGAGTGGAGAAATGGGCTATTGCAATGTCACTTCCTAATTACTGCAATGCCTAATCACAAGGCAGTTTGGCACAGCTCAACTGTGTCATTGCAAAATCACTTGCTCCATGTGCCTTGTGGTCTCATGACACCAACTTCTCAAGTTACTGATTTTCAGTGTCATTTTAGGTGGCCATAAAGAAAATAAGCCTTAAGGGACGGCAGAGGAAGCAACTAACCGTTAATGAAATCACAATCATGAAGAACCATAGGAGTCCCAGTGTTGTGAATTATTTAGACAGGTGAGTGGTCATGGTCTTATCCTGTGAATATGCATGTACATACTGCAAACATGAGAGGTTAAAAATCCACTTTGGTCACTTCTAGAAAGTAGAGCTGTTAATTATAATGTATTAATATTTCTCTACTCATCTGCAATGGATGAGAAGAGAGTGCATCTTGTCTGCATGAGTCTTCCCTGGCACACGTAGTTTGAAAATTATTCCAAAATTATTCAAAACCGGGATCAGCTGTATCGTACAAAGTTAATACTTTCTAAGTTCACTGCCTCCACATTCTTTTGGGATTGATTTTTTAAAGTTTCTTCAATGCTGAATGATGAACCATCCTAAAGTGGATTTCCCTTGGATTGTTGCCCCTCTTTTTCTTTGCTATGCATGCCAGGAAGACTAGGTGCTTATTTCCAGAAACACCACGCGTGACAGGCTTTTGATCTGGGCTCTTATTAAACCACACTTTTCACTTGCTGGCCATCTAAGACATCTCCTTTTTCACAGCTGTGCCTTTCTCCCTGAGACTGCACAGATTGCAAACAAAGCACAGCCAAGAGGGAATGTCTATTCCTTTTATTCTGTCCTTGTCACAAAGGGCCTTGGAAACAAGAAGCCCGGAAGCAAAAAATCAAGTAAGCCATGCATGTTTATCTTCACGCCCTTGTTTCTTTCCTTCAGCCACCTTCTGGGTGAGGAACTCTGGCTGGTCATGGAGTACATGGATGGAGGCGCTCTGAGCGATGTCATCAGGAAGACCTTCCTGACTGAAATCGAGATAGCAGTCATCAGTCGGGAGGTCAGCAAGCCCACCTGTGCTTTCAAGGGTTTGGGCAGGATTATCTGGGAAACAGGGGCTCAGAACAGGAGAGGTTTCATGTGCCAAACTTTGCTTCTGCGTTGCTGGTATGCTATGGGCACGTAAAAGCATCTCCAGTGAAATGCCTGGAGTGCCCCTGCACCCACTCTACTCAGTTCTTGTACTCTTATCTCCTGCTGTTGTATTCTCACTCTGCCTCTTGTATCTGCTGTTCTCCATCTTGCCTCCCTAAATTTTTGCCTGTCTTCACTGCATTCCTCACTTGTAGAAGCAAGGTGCTGGTAGCAGGATTTGAAATGAACAGCAAAGGTAAAAAGAGAGACTATTTACTTTCAGTCCTCAGCTAAAAAGGGTACTAGTGCAGCTAAAATGCTCTTTGCTTCTGAGCACATCCACTGCAGCAGCAGTCATCCTGGCTGGTTTGCAGGGGACAGTCTACAACAGCAGGTGCTGTTGCTCTTTCAAAAGGTGACATGCCTTTCCTTAGAAAGGTCCTGCTCTGCAAGTGTTGGAGCAGCAAATCTTCCTCTCAATGGCACTGTGTTCTGCCATTACTCACCATTCTCCTGGGGAATGGGAACCTTTTAGAGTCTCTGTTTCCTTTCTGGTGTGATGAAATCACTGGGTTTGTCCCTCCTGGTTCTGTTTACTCTCTCAGTGCCTGCAAGGATTGGCTTTTTTTCACTCAAACCAAGTGATCCACAGAGATGTGAAGAGCGACAACATCCTTCTCAGAACTGACGGCTCTGTCAAGCTGGGTCAATATATTCCTGGTCAGGTGCAGCGTTCAGGGATGTGGGGTGAGGGACTGCTTTGAGTGGCTGCCAGCTCCTAATAAATGGTGCTGGTGGCAGTGCGGGGACCCCCCGCTCTGAGCTGATGACACGGTTGCAAGGTGCACAGAGGTATGACAATGCACAAGCACTCAAGAGTGGTGTTGCTCTGTGTGTGTCCATTGCAGAGGGAGGGAGCTACAGGTCTAAAGCTTCCACAGAACAAAAGCCACTGCTGAAGGCAGTGTACAAAATGTGGGGATTTGGCTAAAATCCTGAGGAAACAGAGCAGGGACAGTTGTCCAGGAGATTCAACAGCACATTCTCAAAGTTCTACTGGGCAATTCTTTTGCTTGGTCTCCTAATTGCACAGAATTCAAATAAAAGCAGTATTTTGCTTTCCCCTCAGCTGATTTTGGCATCTCTGTTGAGCTCAGCCCTGGGAAGAATAGACCGTCCTCGGTGGCTGGGACTCCTTGGTGGATGGCGCCTGAAGTGGTGATGCGTCAACCATATGGCCCCAAAGTGGACATATGGTCTTTTGGAATTGTGGGAATCGAAATGATAGAACGGAAAGTTCCCTACCGGAGCCGAAGTCCTGCCACGGTAAGGAGCAAATGCTCACTGATCCCGCTTGTCTTTCTCACCTGCCCTGTGTTCTGCATGCCATTGGACAAAATCCCATTGCCATCTGCTGGAACTACTGCCACCAAGGTCCACTCCTTAAAATGTCCCTGCAACACATCAGCACCTGCTGTAGTTTTGGTTGCATCAGTGTGGAACTCAAGCTATACCACATGCAAACAAACCCCGTGCTCAGGCAACACTTTCCTTTGGGTTGTAAGTGGTTCCAGTTCTTTGGTCTGTGTAGATGGCCACAATAACAGGAAACAAGAATCTCAGAATTGGTGCTGTACTTCCAGAAATGAAGGAAAGAAAGCCAAACCTAACAGAGTTTCTAAAAGAGTGGTTTTAGTGAGGAACTGCATCCCCTGTGCAGTTTCTGCACACTGAGAAACATGCCTGGAACCTGAACATGAGGCTGCAAGGGCCACAGAGTCTCTTCTGCTTCTTGTGCAGTGTTGCTGAAACACTTAGTGACTGTGTTTCTCTCATAGCCCAAGCCATCTTCTCCACATCACCAAGCCGGAGCCTGGTGAGAGGGAGAGCCTGCCAAAACCTCCTGTTTGTTTCCTGGCATTTTCTGGGATGGGCCTTCCATTCATGCATTGACTTGTGTAGCTAAATGAGCAGAGGGTGTCCACAGGGATGGCACATCTTCATCTTCGGAGCAGGAAAAGCTTTTCTGTTGCTGCATAAGGGAAGCTGAAATTTTCAGACTGCTGAGAGACAGAGCTGCAGGTGGCTCCTGTGTGCCCAAGCAGGCATTTTCATCCCCATACATTTGTGCATGCACCTTAATATGTCTGTGTTGAATATGAGATTATAAATGTTTGTTTCCTTACCTGGGGATTAACTGATGGATTTCATTTCTTTTCGTTCAATTACCATTGTTTTCAAGAACAGGGCAAAAAACTTTGAAAGTTTTGTTCTATGGCAACCGGGCTGAAGTGACCCACAAGCACTGCAGAGATGCCTTTCATGTCCTAATCCTTGGAATTATTTAGTATAGCAAAGTCCCCCTTCCAGAAAGGCTGCCAAGCTGGTGTGAATCCTCAGAGAAGCAAATGTGCTTTTGCTGATGTAGTTCCCAACTAACTAGGTCAATCAATGAAATTGGCTGCCAAGGCAAGATCTGCGGGATGTTGGCAAAGCTGTGGCTGCATCAGAGTTTGGTTTTTTGTTGGTAAAGGAAAGTCATCTCTGGGTCTCTGCCAGGGCAGAAACTGCCACTGAAGAAGAGAGGTTAAACAATGGGTTCTGGGAGGGCAGTTACAGATGGGAAAGAAGCAGGTGGAGCCTTGTGTTTCCTGTTTCTCCAGACTAAATTCCTGATAGCCACAGCAGGGACGCCACAGCTGCGGCAGCCCAAGCTCCTCTCGGCTTGGCTGCGTGACTTCCTGAGCTGCTGCCTGCAGAGAGACGAGGAGCGGCGCTGGTCTGCCAACGAGCTGCTGCAGGTAAAATGCCAAGGGGCTGAGGTGAAACAGTGTGCGAGGGATGGGCTCCTCCTCCACCAAGGTCCGAGGCCTCAGATGAGCCCCCTTCCTCCTCACCTCCACTCTTGGTGCTCTTCAAATGAAAATGCTGAGGAGTGCTAGACTGGGCTGGGCTGGCAGGGCTCTGTAATGTCCTTTGGTCCAAGTGTCCTGCAATGAGCAGGGACATCTTTAGAGGGATCAGGTTGCTCAGAGCCCTTTCCCACCTGACCTGGAATGGTTCCAGGGATGGGGCACCTACAAGCTCTTGGGACAGCCTGTGCCAGGGTGGCACCCTGCTCTGAGTAAACAAGGTCTTCCTTAGACCTACTCTGATTAGATCCCCTTTGTGTTTGAAACTATTTGCCCACATTCTATTGTAACTGGCCCTGTTAAAAACGGTGTCCCCCACTGCGGTGGTGTGTTTTTATTTCATTTAATATTTGTTCAGTGTCTGTTCACCCCCCAACCCCTCAATCTCCTCCTCTCCCCAGCTGTCAATCTCCCCAAGCTCTTCCCTAACCCACTCCTCTCCAAGTTGTCAATCCTCCCTTTCCCTGCCCCTTTCCCCAGAACATTCCCTGTCATTCCTCTCAGCCTCCTCCCCTGCTTCCAGACCATTCCCTGTCTATTTAGTGAGGCTCAACACCCTATTGGTTACTTTGTGTTACTCCACTCCCCTGTTTCCCCTGATAGGTTTGTCATATGTTAGTCCTGCCTTAAACTCCTCCCCAGCCCTACCCTCAGTGGTTGTTGTTTCTACTCCGCTCCTCTTGAGTTCTGTATAAAACCTTTGTTCACCCTCTCCATAAGGTCTTGGGGCTCACTGAATAAATCCATCTTGTTCACCCCCAAGTCCCGTGTCACCTCCCTCTGTTCCCGCGCCACCGACTGGGACAGCAGAGCACCCCGGGGGGAGCGGCTGCCCGTTCTCTTCCCTCTCGCCGCCCAGCACGCCACCGCTCGGGGTATCGCGGCGAGGGGGGGCGCATGCCGCGCCGCGACACCCCACTTTCTTCAAAGCCACTCTGAAGTCTTGCAAAGTGGCAATAAAGTCTCCCTGAGTCCCGTTCTTCACAAAACTGAATACTTCCACCTCTCTCTGCAGAAGATAGGACAGGTGTTCTATTTTCTTATTCTTTCTGTTGCCCTGTTTTTTAATTTGGTGGTGTATTCTGTTTTACCTGACAGCAAAAGAATTGAAGTAGAGCATTGTAGGGAGACATGAAACGGTGGTGGAGGAAGCCACGGCTGCCAGTCCTGGCAGAGCACTCTGGAGAGATTTGGCTGTGGGCAGGAGGGGCTGTGAGGGACTCACTGTGAGCCTCTGAGGGGCCCTGGTTTGTGCCCCCCACCCCACCCTTAGAGGTTTCTGGCACACAAACAGGGAGAGCTGAGAGGGACTTGTCCCAGCCCCATCTGCTGCCTGGCACGCTCAGGCAGAGGGGAACTGGCCCAGGCTGACTGCCAGGTTGTGTGGCAGAGAGGGAACTGCAGGACCCAGCGCCACTCGGCTGGCCCTGCTGGGAAGGAAGGTGCCATGCAGCACAGGAGGGGCAGGGCATGGAAAGGCAGACACTGCTCTGTGTGCCTGTGGAAATTAGCACAAGACAGGGACCTATGGGAGTCATTGGAGCTTCTTGAAAGGAAGAAACCCCAGGGACAGAAAGCACCATTTCTAGAGCACTGGCAGGGCAAAAACCCCAGCAAGATGGAGAAACCAGAATAAATGGATGAGTGGGATTCTGGGCCGGGTTTGCCTGTGATGGCAAGGTCCTGCACCTGACAATTGAGGAGCAGATGGTTGCATTGTTTTCCTTTCTGGGTCTTTCTAGGGACTAGAGGAATCCTGATGGAGTATGTGAGGCACTGAGCTTGGAAGGTCATGGTTCACTGTTCTTTGTTGTTTTTTTTTTCCCTTTGGACAGCATCCATTTGTAACATCAGCCAAGCCAGTGTCCATCCTGGCACCACTCATCACCGTCCTGAAGAGGATGCAGGAGAGAAGAATGTAACAACCAATTCAAGATGTAATCACCACAAGCAATTTTGAGGATTGGATGATTATAGGAGGAGGATTGTTGATAAGGTTTTATAGAATAGGATTTTAGAGGAGGATTGTAGAGCAGGATTGTTGGAGAGTTTTGTGGAATAGGACTGTAGATAGGATTGTTTAAGAGTTTTGTGGAATAGGATTGTAGAGGAGCATTGTGGAGTAGGATTGTTGAAGAGTTTTGTAGAATAGGATTGTAGAATATGATTGTGGCATAGGATTGTAGAGTAGGATTGTGGAAGAGTTTTGTAGAATAAGATTGTAAACAAGGATTTTCATTAAATAAAGTTTCTGAAAAATAAACTCACTTGGAAGACTGCCCTCTTTCTGACCCCTTCAGAAAACTCAACGTTTCCTTCTGAATTACCAGTTGTTTTTTATGGGTGTTAAATGGCACTTCTGGCTTTTTTTGTATGGTTTTTAAGTAGGGGAAGGCTCTTCTTCATTCATCCTTTCCAGACCACACTGTCTTGGGAAAATGGCCAACTAGGCAGCTTTTGGCCAGCTGTAGTATTTCTAGTTGAGGCAGAAAGGGCAATGGCAGTTGCAGGAAAAAGCAAAGGGCAAGTGGTGCAATCAAAACATCCTGTGCAGATGCAGGCCTTCAGCTGTGACTCCAGAGCATTTGGGTGCCTGCCACTTGGATTTGTATCGTGAAGGGCAATGTCTTTGGCTGGAGGAGAGCCTCGCTCAGCGGAGAAAGCAGAAAGATCAGAGAGGTGCTCTGAAAGGTCTCCTGCGGTGCAGAGCTGTCAGCGAGTGTGAGCTGAGAGCGGGCCCGGCCCTGCCCGGCGTGGAGCCGCAGCAGAGCCCTGGCAGAGCCCGGAGCAGCCTGAGCCTCGGCAGGGCCAGGCTGCAAGGAGGCCCTGGTAGCTGCAGGAGGCACAGCCCGGCCCTGCGTGCCTCTTGCTGGCAGCGGGCGCATCCTCCGCTCTCAGAGCCCAAGCGCAGCCGGCTGCTCCCGAGGGCAAGCGGAGCCCTGCTGGGCACAGCCCAGCCTGGAGGCATTGGCCCTCTGGAGTCTGCCCGAGGAGAGAAAGGCCAAGGGCAGCCGAGGCCCGCTGGCCTGGCTCAGCATTCCCACTCTTGTGCCGCTGCCCTGCGACTCCTGGCAAAGGTCAGCAGTGTGTGCAGCACCCTGGGCACCGGGGCAGGGAGCCGGGCTGCTCGGCAGGCTGGAGCACAGGGCAGCGTCCTTCGGGCACGGCACTTGTGCCAGGGGAGCCGAGGCCAGCGGGAGGCAGCGACAGCTTGTCAGCTCACGGCTGCAGGAGCCAGTGCCTCACACAGCTCTGGGAGGCAGCGCCTGCAATCCTGCAGCTCTGCACTGAGCCACAGCAAAGCTGGGAGCTGCAGAGTGCTCTGCAGAAATATTCAGGGCCGGCAGGCCAGCCTGCTTTGTGCTCCCTGGCACACAGCAAGCGCTGTGCCACGCCGCAGCTGGGAGCTGCTGGGAGAGAGGTGCTAGAGATAAACTCTTAGGTACAATTAAATGGAGACAAAGTCATTAAAGCAAAAGAGAACCTTCTTCTTAGCAGAAGGCTCCTCTTGAAGCCAATAGCAGGTTTCTGAATATAACAGGAATTGGATTAAACCTAAAAGTCTGCCACTGCTATGACTGAAATACCAATTTGCATGTTTTCTTATTTCGGAATCAAAATACGACCATGGCTTTTAATGTTGGGTTTTTTGCAGCTAAGAGTTCAGATGCAATAATCACAGAACTCAGGTCATTTGAGATTACAGAAAGGTTAAAAACTATACATGGGAAGGTAATAACAGGAATTTCTATCTAATAACAAATGGATTGTCCTGCAGCCTTGAGGTCATATCCTTCTACCCTTCCCAAATGAAAACCTATTCACTGAAGACCCATCATCATCCCAAAACCATGTTTAAATTATTTGGACCTGTTTATTAGTCCATGTAAATTAGCACTTTCCCTTTTATTTTCACTGACAAACTCTGATTCAATGTCAAATTATCAATCTTTCAAGGAAAAACTATACCATGCAGAGTAAAACCCAGGGCAGAGGCTTCTATACATAGTGTTGCCAATCCCTGTGTGACAGCTCCTGCTAGCTTCCTACATCAGCCAGAAGGCAACTTCGCTGCAACACAGACTTTCTTTGTATTGGTGACATTTTCAAATCCAAAGACACTGCTTGTTTTCAAAGTCCTGAAAAGTGCGTTCTAAAAAGTTCATGAAAGCAAACACAGAAGCACGGATTTGGTTTAGGAGAGAAGGTGTTTGTGCAGTTGGATAACAGCTTACATGTTGAAGTGTCGGGGGGGATTTCTATGTTTGCGCTCACCTTGTTTGAGACAATGAGCGCAGTGTCACCTGTGCATCCCTGGATATGCCTTGAAGGTGCAATGCTTAATTTGTAATCAAAGGGGAAATGTATCTAAATTTATTAGGATAACCAGTTACTTTGCAAATAGACTGATAGAGAAACTTAGCAATTTCTGCTGGAGAATGGTTGCAGGAGAGGGGTCATGGATCAATGGAACAGTTATTCATTGATACCACTGTTTAAGACCCCAGAATCAGAATCAGCCTGTGTCTGGCCTGGGAACAAAGCTTGGGAAACAGGCTCTGTGTCTAGGCCTGGGAAACTGTACAAGGTTTCTCTAGGCCTGGGAAATAGAGCAAGTTCGGAATGAGATAATAAGGACAGGCATAAGGACAGCCTCAAAGATATGCTCTGTCCTTGGAAGGCATGACTTAGCAATGAGAACTTGGCTTGGAGAACTTAGCTACATCTGTAACCACCCGTAGGAGAAGTAAAACAAAGACCTTTGTAAACTTGACCCATGAGAGCTGTTGCTGACTTTGCTTGTAGCAAACCCTATATAAACGGACAGGATTTTTGAATAAAAGAAGCTTGCTTATCAATCATACTGACTGTGCTTGTCTTCCCTGCGCCCGCGTAATCACCACTTGTCCATTCTTTTTACAGAACAATCTTCTAAACCTTTTTAACTTAATGTGACCATGATACATTCCTAACCTTCATATTGCAATATATTTTCTAATTACATGATTCTGTAAGCCCTTGTAGACCATGTGCAATTTCTACAAGAGGTTGTCATCAGCCTCTGGTGGTCGTTTTGGATGAAGGCTCAGAAGGCTTCCTCGGGCTTCAGCTGTTTTACCTCTGTTTCTGCACATGCTCTACAAGATTGTCTGCTCAAATAGGCACTGGTGAGTCTTTTGCAGTTAGCTTGTTCTGCTAAATTTGCTGATTTCTAGAAAGTGCTTCATTCCCATCCCTGGGTACAAAGTAACTACTTCTTTCTGCACAGCTTTTAGCATAGCTCAAGCATTATCTCATTGCCTCGGCACCTAAAAGAAGGTAGGGAGGAGGGGGCAAACCAGTGAGAGTGATGGGTCATTATCTTGTTAGCCAGGTATCAATTCTTAGATTAACTAAGGGCTATTCTTGTCCATAAAGTACGTGCAGGGATACCACAAGGACAGAGGCAACGCGTGGATTTGGAGCGCTGGGCTTGGCACCAAAGTCCTGCTCTTGAGAGGGGTGCAGGGACACAGGGAATGTCAGAAGACAATGAGAGACGGGGACATGAGGCCCTAATGGGCCAAGCATGATCCTGCACAGGATGGCAGCAAAGACACTTCCTCACCATGGCTCTGGCACTCCAGGGCACCCCAGAAAGGGCTGAGGAGTCCTATGTGTAACCAGGAGGGAAGACTGACATCACTGTGGGTCCCAGCATTCCCCAGTCCCTTGCTGGCCATTCAGTGCACACTGGGGATGCTGGACATGTGTGGGACATGGGGATGGGGTGCACAAAGTTAAAGGGGGACCCCAAAGTGGAAGGAGTGGAAGCCAAAATCGCTGGGTGGAGATGCCCAAAGAGGAGGTGTGGTATCCCAAAATGAACGGAGGACACCAGAAAATTGGGGCGATCCCCCAAAAGGACACACAAAGCTGTTCCCTCCCTCCATTACTTACCAACAAGAACTATCTACCAACTGTGATAATCACATCAGGACCATTTACTCCATAACCAGCTAAGAACAGGACTGAAGAGTAGTTTTGTAGAGTAGGATTGTAGAGTAGGATTATAGTTTAGGATTGAAAATAAAGCTTCTGAAACTTTAACTTGCCTGGAAGATTCCCTTTTTTTCAGCCTGTGAATACACTCAGCATTTCCTTCTGAGTTGTCAGCTGTCTCTTAAAGCTACAAAGTGACATTTCTTGGTGCCTTTGGTAAGGTTTAAAAGTGGGGATGGCTCTTCTTCATTCATGCCCTCCAGACTACACTGCCCTTGGCATATGGGCCACTGGTCCCACTTGGCACATCTGTGGCACTTCTACATGCAGGCAGGAACCAAAGCAGAAGTGGTGCAGCCACAGACATCTCTGTGATGTCACTTCGGTCCTATGAGCTCCCACAGCTTTTTGTGATGTCACAATGACATCACTGTGATGTCACAGAGCTGCCTGCGATGTCACATGGACATCCCTATGATGTCATACTGACTTCTCTGTGATTTCACACAGCTGTCTCTGATGTCACACTGACCTCTTGGTGACGTCACACAGCTCTCTGTGATGTGACATGGACATCACTGTGATATCACACAACCTCCTGTTATGTCACACAGACATCTCTGTGATGTCACACAGCTCTCAGCGCTGTCACATCCACATTTCTGTGATGTCAGGATGACATATCTGTGATGTCACACAGCTGTCTGTGATGTCACAGTGACATTTTTGATGTCACAATGACATCATTGTGATGTCACACAGCAGTCTGTGATGTAACCCTGACATCTCTGTGACATCACACAGCTCTCTGTGATGTCACACAGACATATCTGTGATGTTACACTGACATCAGAGTTATGTCAAACAGCTGTCTGTGATGTCACACTGACATTTCTGGGATGTCACACAGACATCTCTGTGATGTCACTTGGACTCCATGAGGTGTCACAAAGTCATCTCTGTGATGTCACACAGCTCTCTTTGATGTCAGAATGACATATCTCTGATGTCACACAGATTTTTGTGACATCACGATGACATCACTGTGATGTCACACGGCTGTATTTGATGTCACACAGACATCACTGTGATGTCATTTCCACCCCATGAGGCCACCCAGCTTTTTGTGGTGTCACATGGACATCTCTGTCATGTCACACAGCTGTCTGTGATGTCACACTGACATCTGTCTGATGTCACACAGATTTTTGTGATGTCACTATGACATCACTGTGGCATCACACTGCTGTCTGTGAGGTCACACAGACATCTCTGTGATGTCACGCTTACATTTCTCTGACGTCACACAGCTCTGTGATGTCACAATAACATCTCTGTGATATCACACAGCTGTCTTTGATGTCACCCTTACATCTCTGTGATGTCACACAGCTCTCTGTGATGTCACACAGACATGTCTGGGCTGTCACAATGACATCACTGTGATGTCACACAGCTCTCTTTGATGTCAGAATGACATATCTCTGATGTCACACAGATTTTTGTGACATCACGATGACATCACTGTGATGTCACACGGCTGTATTTGATGTCACACAGACATCACTGTGATGTCATTTCCACCCCATGAGGCCACCCAGCTTTTTGTGGTGTCACATGGACATCTCTGTCATGTCACACAGCTGTCTGTGATGTCACACTGACATCTGTCTGATGTCACACAGATTTTTGTGATGTCACTATGACATCACTGTGGCATCACACTGCTGTCTGTGAGGTCACACAGACATCTCTGTGATGTCACGCTTACATTTCTCTGACGTCACACAGCTCTGTGATGTCACAATAACATCTCTGTGATATCACACAGCTGTCTTTGATGTCACCCTTACATCTCTGTGATGTCACACAGCTCTCTGTGATGTCACACAGACATGTCTGGGCTGTCACAATGACATCACTGTGATGTCACACAGCTCTCTGTGATGTCACACAGACATCTCTTTGAGGTCACACTGACATCTCTGTGATATCACACAGACATCTCTGCGATGTAACTTTGTCCCTATGAGGTCACACAACTTTTTGTGGTTTCACACTCACATCTCTGTTGTGGGAACTTAAAATGTCTCTCAGACATTTTTAGAGGTTCCAGGCCTTGGTCAGAAGCATTCTAGACCCCAGCAAGCAGCTGGAAACAGCTGTGATTTCGAGTTTGAGCCATGGAATGAATTACCAGCTCTGAAGGTGGAACGAGCAGTCACAAAGGGTTAGATAGTATAGTAAAAGAAGTTACAAAACAGAGGGGAAAATGTTTTAGTATTGTACAGGGGGGTTTTAGCACCTGTTCAGGGGGGTTTTTACTTTGTACATAGGGGTCAGAAGTTCTAAGATGGAGGAAAGTGGGCTGATCCTATTCTTCCTCCTTCTTCTTCCTTGCCTCCATGTTCTTGGTGATGTTGGCATTCACAGATTGGTTTAGAGTAGAAAAGCACTTGGTAATATTGGTAGTAGGTATTGGGGAATAATTGTAAACATGTTATATGTAATATATCTTATAAAAATAGCAGCAGCCCTGGGTGGGGGGGAGAGAAGAAGAAGACACTGGACAGTGAGGGTGTCAGGAGTGTGTGTGTCTCTGCCGGGGCCGCTGATCAAACAGCCGCAGCCCGCGAACACAATCTGTTAGATAACTCGCAATAAACTGCCTTGAGACCAAACAACAAGAGGCTGTGGAGTTTTTCTTTGGAAGCACGGGTTGGAGGAGAGACTTTACCACCACTCGAGACCCCAAACCAAACCCGGGCTTCTCACAGGGGATCAGAAAATTCTTTTGGGGTTTGGCTCATTCTCTCTTATTTTCTACATTACTCAGAATTCTCCCCATTTGGGTCTACTTCTGGATTAGGAGTCTCATCAGCTCCTCTGGACATCTTAGCCCTCAGTTTAGAGAAGCTGTAGACTGTATAGAGGAAGCTTACTAGATTAAATATGACGAAAGTGGTCTCTTTAACATTCAGGGAAAACTGACCATTTTCAAAAAGGGAAATAACAGATTCAGAGAAGAAGGAAAGGAAAGGCTGGAAAGCTTCATCCCTTGTTTCTCCTCTAATCAACTGGGTGTCATTTCTAATAAACCCCCAAAACATGCTATTGGAACTGGGACCTAGGCTAGGATGAAGAAACTATAAACCAAATATATCTTGGACAGACTTCAGTACTTTTGTTAACAATAGTGCAACTTCTTTATTGCTAAAGTTCAATACTAAATTCTGTAATCTTAGACTAACTAATCCTATGTTTTTAACAAATAATCATCTACTCAATCCTAACTTGAAGAATCCTAAAAACTTAATCTTCTTTTAAAATAAAACAGCCTGAGTTCATAGATGATTCCTTGCTGAAGCAGACGACTGGTGCCAGGACTCCACTTGCTGCTTGCCAAATTCAGATACTCATTGCTAAATGTGGGACAGCTTTTTGTGGAGGTACTGGCATCTGCTCTTCATCTCAGAGTAGCTGGGGCTACCCTAGGAAGAAGAAATTAAAAAAAAAAAAAAAAAGATTCAGGCATGTCAGCATTTCTGCAGAGTTTAGAATTTCCTGACCTTTTCTTTAAAATAGCCTTGAGGCAGACTCAGAGGTTACCAAGCCAAGCCAGTCTGGTTTTATTCATGTAAAGCAGTAAAAGTACTCTCAGACTGACTTTGGAGTCTTCTGGGAAGTTTGCAAACTGAGGCTGTTCTTTTACAACAAACTCTAGACAAGTCTGAAACCACAATAACAACCCAAAGCCCAGCAGTGGCTAAAGAGGGCAAAACTCATTCATGCTTAAAGCCACTGAAGGGACTCAAACCTTCTCCATCAAATCAACAGGTGTGAGGTTTATCAAGCTCATGATACAAATCCACGATGAAGTGGCAATGAGAATAATACTGTCACACCAAAGCTTCTGCTCTTCTGGGCCTGAAGATCTGGTTCTCTTTGGAATGACAAAAACTCATTCCACATGGGAATGAACACTTCAAACCATCTTGAGATAAATATTTACAAGCAATAAATCTTTACCAAGTTAAAATTCAGTACAGGGAGAGACAACAACAAATGCCAGGGATGCATCCCAGGCCAGATGCACCTGACTGGTGTGCAGGACAAGTTAGAAGAGAAAACTACAGATGCCTTTCAACATTTTGAGAGGTTCCTAAGAAGCAGTAGCTTGGACTACTGGCCTCTGCCCAGTGACATTAGCTAGCAAGAGCCCTAGCACGGGCCTCACTGCACTGCTCCCCTGCAGGGCCAGGCTTGCCCTCAGCCTTCCACAGAGCATCCCTGGCTGCATCCAGTGCGAGCCAGGGCCCTGCCTGCTCCAAAGGCCACAGCTGCCCCACAGCCCCAGAGCTGCAGGGGCCTGACTGCCCTTGCCAACATCACTGCTCTGAGACAAGCTGGGCGCAATTTCCAGTGTTTTATACCACACACACACACACACACACAGACAGTACTCCCTCCCCTCCTGCACTGCAAATGCAATGAGGGGATGCAGCACCACTGCTGCAGCTGAGCCTGTGCAACTGCACTGCAGGAAGGGAGGGCCTATGCGGGCCTAACCCACCTCGGTGTTCATCTCAGCTTTTCTCCCTGCCTGGCCCATCTCCTCCTTTAGCTTTCTATCCCTCTAGTTCACATTTACTATTAAATAATGTCTGTACTAGTGACTCTGGAATAGAGTCTTTCTTGCACCTTAATTCATGCAGAGGCTTCCCTTAATCATCAAATCTTTACTCCATCATTATCCACACTGGAGTTAGGAAAAGCTGTACACTGATACCTTCATTGAGATCCAAGGGACACTACTGCTTCAGCCTCCCGAATTCTTTTCACATCTTTTTTCACATGGTAGTCTTCAGCACATGATTGCTGTCATTGTAGAACTCAGAAATTTGTGTCTTTCTTAAACCCAAAAGGTGCAGGGGAAATGGAGCCGACATTTGGAGACAGGTAGGAAGTAGAATGGGATGTCAAAGCCAGCAGCCAGGAAGAAGAGCGGCCACCAGGTGCTGGCTGGAGGTAACTGAGCTACTGCTCAATCCTCTGCTTCTTGCTCATCACAGGTCTGGTCAAGACAGAACCCCGTTTCTACAACAATAACAAAACATTTCATTACTCTCTGACCCAGATCAGGTTTTGCTCCATTCTAAAAAAGCAGGATTTGTGAACTAGCAATGGTTGAAAACACATGTTTTTTTTTAAAAAAATAGCAGTCCAGTAATGGAAGACCTCCAGGTAAATATCTGCTCTATTGCATTCCTAGTTTCTCATCTTAGGAAATAGCAAGTCCTTCTCCAGGTCTACTGTTAAAAGGCTTTGGGAGGTAGCTCCCACTCCCTTCAGCATCTCCAGCAAAGCCTCCCCCAAAGGGGATGTCCTGTAAGTTTTATCTAGGTCCCAATTTCTGCTTGTACACACCAGGAAAATACTCAGCTTTTGCTGTCAAACTCCCACATGACTTACTGAAGAGGCACCTGGCTGTTTTAGAGTTTTATGTGTTAAAAATGAGATTAGTGCTTCGCTATAAGAATACAGGAGTGCAGGGTGTGATGGCTGGTTGTGAATTCTCATCGGGATGAACAAAGACAGCAGCCACATGTCAGGAAGCTCTTGTGCTTTTAGGTACAGTAGTCTAAGGTCCAGCGGGCTACCTGCTGTGCAGACTCAAAAGCTGTTGGCGGACAAAACCCTTAAATTTGCACAAGAGAGTTTCACAAGTGCTTACCAATAAGCCCTCAGTGCTGCTCAGTGCCCTTCAATCATCTCTCAGCTCCTCCCAAGGACCTTCTCAAAGCTGCTGACTCACAAGCCACAGCACATGGCCACAAGCTCCCCACACCCACTGCAAACTTCTGAACTGAGCATGGAGTAGAACAGGACAGCCGTGTGTGCCCAGGCAGAGTGAGGGAGGAGTGAAACAGAGACAGAGGAGGGACTGAGGGAATATCACCATTCTGTAGATCCTGTGTTGGTGCAGCCACGTGGATAGTGCAGAGCTGGAGTCAGCAATGAGGGTGACAGAGAGACAGAGGGACAAGAGGGCGAGAGGGCCCCATCTGCCTGGCCCTGGGGCAGCCTCTTATGTACAGGAGATTTTTCCTGCAGAGCCAGCCTTTTGAGGCCTCCTCCAGGGAATGAGTTGAGGTGGGGACTGAGCTCAAGTCTTCAGGCAGAGGAGAAATTTGGCTCAGGACAGTGCTGCTCCACCCCTGCAGGATCCTCTCTTCTCACCACAGCCTTTCTGTCACAGCACTTGGAATGTCTAAGGCAAAACATGCTTAGGCCTGCTCCTGCACATTCACATCACAGCTTTTATACCACCAGCAAGTCTGCTGAAACTTTACACAGCGTACAGAATATTAAAAATGCACAAAATACCTGAGCAGGTCTTGCTGGAGCGTTTCTCTCTGAAGGCCCTGGAGATGTTGCTTGGCTGCTGCTGGTGGGGCTCTGAGATGGAGCTGTTTTTCTGTAAGGATCGTCCAATATTTCAAGTTACAAGGCCTAAATATCAACTGTCATAGTCCTTTCCTTGCAGAGCTTCAGTGCCAGGACTCAAGGAAACAGCATGAAGCTGAGTTGAAGGAGCTTTAGGCAGGATATCAGGAAAACATGCGTGCCCCAGAGGGTGCTTGAGCACTGCAGCAGGCTCCCCAGGCCAGTGGTCACTCCAGCAAGGCTTCAGGAAGTGTTTGGACAGCACTCTTGGGCACCTGGTGTGATTCTGTGCAGGGCTAGGATCCTGGCAGGTCCCTGCTACCTCAGCATATTCTAAGAACCTAGGCTTCATTTCCCAGGGCTAATTGAATTCTAATTTAAAGTAGAGCAACATGTAAAGCTTGGACCTATATCAAGGAGGTTTCCTAACATATTTTACCCAAGTTCAATTTGATGGTATAATTCATTCTCTCTCTTTTGCCACTAGCTTGGGGCCTATAAGGAGTATGAAGATCCCAAGCTATTCCCAAGGCTTTCCTAACTTCTTGTACCCCTTCTGCAATAAAGTGGGAACCTCTATCTGATGACATTCCTAAAGGCACCTCAAATCTAAGTATTATTTTATTCAACAATATTTTAACCACTTCCCTAGACTGATTGGTGTGACAAGGGAAGTCTTCTGGCCACACAGAAAAGGTACCCACCATAACTAGGAGAGATTTAGACCCCTATTTTCTGGGAAATTCTGTAAAATCCATCTGCCACTATTCACTTGGAACATCCCCAGATTTTATGGCTCTCAGCACTACATTGTAAGCTGTGTTAGGGTTGTCTCTTTTACAAACTATACATTTTTGGAGTCTTGATTGTACAATCTGAGCCATTTCAGACCCAAATATAGATATTTCCAATGTTTCAAAAGTTTTTCAGTACTCCAATTAATGGCTTTGTGTTTGCAATCCACTTTTTCATGTAAGAGTGATTCTGGGACTACTCTTTGCCCAGCTGGGATAACTGCCCAGCCTTATGGTAATAATAACACTAAAAGGAGAGTGTACAAGAGGTGAACAAGTCACACATGATTGTTCACCATACAGAACTTGGCACACCCCATGACTAATGGCACACCGGCGGAGGAAGAACAAACCCCTTCCACTTCCCCCTGCCACGTGGCAGGTGATATCCAATTACCCCAAGGTTCTGGCCATACTCCTCCTGGCTGGTGAAAAATTTACCCCCGTTCTGGCTGGATCCAGGACATGGGATCTGCCCTGCGGGTCCTGGCTCTTCTTCTGGGTGAGAGACCTCCATGGCATCTGCCCGGCAAAAGGGACTTCAGGACAACCTACTACTTATTGACATTCCCCCAGTGCCCCTGTCCCAGCAACCTTTTTGCCTCTAGAAAACTTTGAACAGAAGTAGTACTTAGGTACAGTTCTGCACATTCTGAACTGGCAGGAAGGTGACCCACATGTCACTCTAGGCACATGTGCAGCACGGACAAAGAAAGTTTTTGAGGGGCCTGGGTCTCAAGGTCTTTTGTTCCAGGACTACCACCTGTTACTTTCAGATTCTGCTCAGGGATAACCAGTGATGTCCTTTTTGTTCTACATGAGACATAACCATGTGTGGCACATAAACTGTCACATTTTTTCCCATTTATTTTCAAGTATATTCTATCAATCAGGACCATGGTGGCTCCTGCTCTGAGGTGCAGTGGCCATCCCTCTATACATAGGTTAGCTGTCTTTTGAGAAATAGGCTCAAAATACCACAGGGTTACTTCCTTTATTCCCATTCTTTGAGCTAAAGATGGAATTACTGTGCAAGGCAAAAATACTCATGTATGAACAGTGCAAAGGGGTCAGTCACATCTGGTAACTCCAGAGCAGGAGTTGTCATCTATAACCTTTAAAATATATAGAAAGGTTGTTGGACATTCTGGAGTCCAGTGTAACACCTCCATGGAATCCTTTCATGACTCATACACAGGCCTTTCCAATAGTTCATAACTGAGGATCCATAATCAACACCATCCAGTCATTCCCAGAAAGGGACACAGATGTGGCCTCTGGTGTTGGACAAATTGCTTCCTCCCTTTCTTTCCCCAGACTGCACTGTCCTTGTGAGTGAGGCAGCCAGGAGATGAGACATGGGGAGATCTAGACATGGTCTTGAAAAAAAATACAAGATGTCATTGAAAATGTGCTTTGGATGGTAATATTCAACACATTCTTAACTACATGCTCTTATTATCTCTCCTGGTAATGACTGGACATCGTTTTTTTAGTGCCAGCTGACTTAAATCAGGAATAATCTTGGGTAGGGGGAAAATGACAATAAAACCATCATAAACTGAGTATAAAATGTTATCCACATGTGTCAGTAACTTCAATGGCCAGCTGCAGTCAGCATAATTATCAACCTGTAACTGTGCTCAGGGCCAGCATGAGCCTTTCCATGTCAGCTCCTCCTGCACAGCACATGGGGGCCTGGGCATGCTGCTGACTTGTTTCCTTTTAGGAGACTGGGATGAGGAAAGGTCAGGTTTTGTCAAAGAGATAATATTTGAGTGACTGTGTATGTGCTGGAAGCCTCACAGACTGATTGGTCCATGACAGGATTGCCCAGTGCTGGGGGGGCTGCACCTTGCTGCCCTGGATAGGGGTGTTAAGCTGCTCTTTTGCCTCAGAGAGAGCCAAGTGCAGCACTTTTGTGCAGAAACACTTCATTAGCCCTGGTTTGCAAAGCTACTGCAGCAACTGGTGTGGCCAGAGCACCCCTTTCTGCACTTGGAAATGAGCTGAGTCAGTCATGGGATAAGATAGGGCATTCCCCATGTGTGCCCATTGTGAACTCCCTGTGCCCCAGCTGTGTGGCGTCCCGCTCCTCAGTGACATCCCACCCAGCCTGGAACATGGAACTCCCCGTTTCCAAGGACACGTGGCCATTGTCACCAGCACACAGCAGGACCGGTCAGACCCCTCAGCAGCAGCGTTGAGAGCAGAGGTGTCAGAGCAAGAGCGAATGTTGTTCCAGCTTGGTTGGTTCTAGCGCACGTTGTTCAAGAGGCCGATCCACACACTGAGTGGCGGTAATTATTTACAGTTCTGTGCAGAAATGGGGGGGCTCAGGGACAAAATCACACACATTTTCCTAACAAATATTTTGCATTTTGCAGATTTCTCAGCAGGCTCAGTGGCTGTGTGGGAGCCAGAGCACCCGAGGCAGAGCGGGATGGCGGAGCCGTGGGCCTGGGCACAATCCAGAGCGTTCTGCACTGCGTCCCACAGGGCCCCCGACAGCACTGCCGTGCCCGTCAGGGTGACCCAGAGGCCCCAGGACCAAGAGGTGAGGGGCAGGTGTCGGGCGCTGCGGGCTGCCAGCGGGTGGGGGCTTGGCCATGGTGTTGGTGTCGGGTGCTGCTGACCCCGCGGGACCTGTTGGGCAGGGCTGGGGCCCCACTGGTGCTCCAAGGGCTCCTTTGAGGCAGCGGCCCGGGTGGAAGCAACTCACAGGGATCACACGGAAGAGGTGCCAGTGGAATGGGAAGTTCTCTGAGGGATGTGTTTCTCAGGGATGACACTGAGGAGGTGCCAGGCAAAGTCAGATGTTCTCCACGCTGGGACACTCAGGAAATTCATGCTCTGGGCATGGCTCTTGGTCAAAATGCATGGATTTCTCATTGTTCCTTGTTTGCACTGTACTCACAGAACATGGCAGGAGAAAGGAAACTCTCTAACAATATTTTTTAGATTTAGGAGTAGCCATTTCTTTATTCTCAGCTGTGATGCATAGTGGAGAACTCCAGCCACATGCACACCATTTTCAAAGCTTTTCCAAACAAAGAAATTTTAGCATTTTTAGCTAACAAAAAAATTAATCTTCATTGGTTCTAAATTACATATTTTCTTCAATTAAGTAATATTCTACTGTCTATTCGGTATTGATGTCTCCCTTCTCATGAAAATTAATGTGCATCTTTCAGTCCATTTATCATAGCTTTTTAGATTTTATCTCAGACAATTCTGCCTACAGAATGAAGCAGTTGGATGGCAGTACTTGTTTTTGTTAAAAATGTACTTAGACTGATGAACATTTTAGTGAGTTTTAACCTCCAGCAGAATGCGATACATTATGCCCTAAATTATGAGATCAGCCAAGCAACCCAAATTCTGTTCTATATGATCAACCAAGGATAAACTGCTTCCATTTCACAGCTGCAAAGAATTGTATCTAGAGCTGAGGACGAGAGAAAGGGTTTTCATGCCTGTTGAGAGTAGACAATCACCTTATGCAGATGAAATTCTTCTTGGAGGTGACGCCAAGATGTGCTTCCTTAGTACCAAATAAATCCCAGCACCAGGTTGCATCCAAAATTCTTATATTTTTGTGAACCATTCTCACCTGCATTCTTAGCTGAACACTGGTTAGTTCAATTGTACTCAGGCACTTGATTTCAAGGGAAGCCTGTGTCTATAAATTCCGGCAACTGGGAAAGGATGACTTGCTACTTGAATGCTTGGCTGCATTAGAGGCTAAGTGAGGGTTGCTCTCTCAGGGCAGTTTTGTAGCCGGTTGCTTGCAGAGGGAGAACTGTGTCAAAGCAGCCCTTTCTAGTGATGTGACAGCAAACCTTCACAAATAGAGCTCTTGTTTAAAACAAGAGGCCTAGTTAATCAGCAGTGATGGAGAGTAGGCTGAAGTTTTTACAGAAAATATCTTTTTCCTTTTAGCCAAATGCCAGTGAGGCATCGCAAAATGGAAGTGGACAGAATGTCAAATTGTATAACCCACTTGGAGGTATGGTTGCCTTTCACATTTTGCTCAATGTTTGTAAGATTTTCAACTTGGTAATTCATTTTTGCAGCATATTCCTGGGACAGGGGGATCTCTTGTGTTCCAAGATCTCAACTGGAGGTGGTATGGCCTCAGATCAACCTTGCAGTCTCTTGTCACTGCATTTAGCCACTAGTTTGTTTTCCCCTGAGAAAGCCTGCCAGTCCTTCCCTGTTCACATACTGGTTGATGTGATGCAATTTGGAGCATTGAGGTCAAGGTTTGGACTACCTCATGCACCTAAGTTCACTGCCTTGGTAGCTAAGGTTTTGATTCTGGAGTATCTAGGCACTGTCATTATTCTTTAAATTTAATTGGGAAATGGGAAGAAAACCTATGCATTTTTGAGGAAGTTGCATAGAGCATTTAATAAAGCCAGCATGGGAAACTTTGCTTGATTTAATTTTTTGTCTTGGTTGTTAATAAGTGAGTGTTGCCACAACGCTGCATTGGATTCTTTTCAAGGGAATTGAAAGGAAGATATTGATGTCATCTTCCCCACAAATCCCATCATTTCCCACAAAGCACCACGTGCTTAGGTGATGTCATTTCTTATTAATCTGTTCTCAATGCTGTTTCCCCAAGGAGCCTGGTTCCAGGCAGACTCAAGGTGCATATTCCCCTTCCAGGCATTCAGTGGTGCTGCCTGCAGCAGTGAACTGAGCCAAGTACAGCCAGCTGCCCTGAGAAAATCAGGCTCTCACCTGGCTGTGGCTGCAGCCACCTGCCTGCAGGGACGTCCCTGCCACTGCAAGTGCAGCTCTTGCTCTGCCTTAGCCTAGTGCAGAGCATTTTAAACTAGTGTCAGGGTGGCTTTTTGGAGAGACAAAACAAAACTTCACATTTCTCACTGGGAACGTTCTGTTTCACATGTGATTCTTGGTGGTGGTCTACATAGATCTTAAGGGAATATTTAACATTCAGTAACTGGGGTGTGAGGACTGGCAGCAGGGAGACAATTGTGGAACTTGGTGCTGCTTTGGCTTTAGGCTGGCACAGAGAAACTCAGGTGAGACAGGTCTGGTTGCTGGTAGGGTACAGGGTGCCTTTGCAACATACTCCATGCAGTACCAGTTAGGGACTGGGCCTTGTCACAGAATCAGAGAATCAGAATCAGAGTTGGATGAAAGTGCAGCTCTGTCCCCAAGAATCCCACCAGGTGCCTGTGGAACTTGTCCAAATGTTTTCTGAGCTCTGGTGGACTTGGTACCATACGCAGTCTTGTGGGGAGCCTGTCCCAATTCCTGACCACCCTCTGGGTGAAGAACTCTTACCTAATTTTCATCTTAATGCTTGCTTATGGTTTCAGGTAATTTTCTTTAGAAGTCATTCAGGGGTATGGTTTTAGGAGGTGTTTTGTTTGAATGCTGTGGGAAGTTTCTTTATCCACATTGGATTGAACTCAAAACATTAGTAGTGTCTTCCCTTGACAACTGGCATGTTTACAGTGTTCTAAATAATTAAAGTGTGTGATGTTTGTGCAATTAGGTTTGCGGACAAATATCAGAGAGGCATGGTCCAAGGAACAGGAAGTGGAGAAAGGCATTAAGAATTTGACGTACATTGCAAGACTGAAGGAGCGTGTAAAGAAAGGTCAGTCTGTGTGTGTGTGATGGAAGACACAAATCTCCCGGATTTCTCACCAATACGCATGAAGTCTCCCTCAGCCACTAAGCACAAATTCCTGGTTTCAAAACAGTGCTTGCTGTGTCATATCCCCTTCCTTGACCTGCTGGCCACACTTCACCTGATGCAGCCCAGGACACGGTTGCCTTTCTGGGCTGCCAGCACACGTTGCTGCCTCCTGTCCAGCCTCTCATCCACCAGCACCCCCAAGTCCTCTCCACCTTCATCCCAGGCTCCCCATCCCATCCCAGCACCCATGCCCAGCTGGGATAGGCCATGTCCCAACTCCAAAGATGCAGCACTTTGCACTTGGCCTTGTTAAGTTCCCAGGGCCCTACTTGCCAAGGTTCTCCATGTCCCTCTGGATGGCACCCCATGCCTCTGGTGTTGTCAAACTTGCCAAAGGTGCATTTAATCCCACTGGCCATATAACTCTTGACATAGCTCAGTGCTTGAGCTTACAAACTGCAGAAATCATATGAAAACCACTGTGCATATAAAGAGTTTTTCATAAATACCTCCCTTCCAGTATCACTCCTTTACGTGGGCTTTTTAATGACTGTTTCTTCCCAATGCTTTACTATCTTGATTTGTAATGATCTATAAATTCTGAACAAAGAGCGTTTCAACAGTGTCGGTACGTCCTTTTGAATCAACTGCCTTGCTTCCTCCCGCTCCCCATTTGACAATTCGTTTTCTGTTTTTTCTTTACTGAAGTGAAAATACCAGAGCTCAGGAGAGCACCACACAGCTCTCCAGATCTTGTGCCTGAGAGGAAGAGAACGATGCCCATGAACCCTGCAAAATACATCCGGAGACTTTTCAGTACTGTTTCTCAGCGACCCATCAGAGACAGGGTGGTTCATTTACTGGCTCTGAAGAATTACAAGAAGTCAGAGCTACTTGCCTGCTTAGAGAGAGAGGGAGTTGTGGAAAAGGACAAGGAATCCCTTGGAAAGATCCTTCAGGAGGTGAGATCCTGGAGCTGCTGCCAGAAATGCTAACTCTTAGCAGCCTTACTTTAGGGTTTCAATTAGAAACCAATGACAGGCTTAGGAAATGCTCCTTGTTTACATTTTCCCATCAACTTTACCCAGTTTCCACCCAACTGCAAGTCCATGTGACAAAAAGAAAGAAATCTTCAAAACTTTGGAGGACTTGTTGTTGTTTTTCCTAGAATAGCTGGCAATGATAAATTCTTTGTAATGTTGTTGCTTCTCATGCCTTATTTTAATCCTCCCTCTTTCCCTTGCACTGTTAAATTGCTTCATAAAGTAACTTCACAGGGTGAAACTCTCAGCTAGGCAAAACACTTAGCTGAGGTCCTTAAAATACCTGGGGCAAGTTTCAGAGGAGAGAATTTTGGTAGCTGTATAGGGCAGTATATCATTTGAACGGATTTGGTGGTCTCTCAATGGTATTTCCTTCTACTTGGATCTGTGGGGATTGCCTTCCAGGGAAGGGTGTTCCAGGCAAATCCTACATGATAAAGGTGGTGGCCTAACTTTGAGCACAGAGTTTCTTTGCTGTTGTGTGGATTGAGTCTTCAGCTTCCTTGGCACCTGTTATTTCTCATAATATTCCATTTGTCATTTTAGTGCCTCTGGTATTTCTTTATTACAGCCATTCATATATGATTCACTTGGACTGAAGGATGCACTGGCTGTTTCCTTCCTTTTTCAATATTCCCCTTATTCAATATTCTCAATGTAGGCTGTTGCTGAATTATGCAAGCATTAACATATCAAGTAGCAATATTTCCTTTTTAGCTATGAAAAAAGTGATGATAAGATTTCAAAGCTCAGCTCCTTAGAGGGTAAGAAATGAAAAAAATTCTCCTTTCTGTTTATTTTTGTTCATGTTGAAGGAGATTTTGAAGAAGTAGTTTCTTGTTTGCAGTGTGAACTGCCTGAGATACTGGTTTGCATTCCGAAAGGGCTGTGTGAACAGCACTACATCCTGAAAAGCTGTTATTGACGTTTTTCTTAGCTTCACAGGGAGGTGGTGTTGTTTTTTTCTATACATGAAAAACCAGTAGGGAGAACTTGCTGAGCTCTTATACTCACAGTCTTCCTTCTCTTCCAACACAGCCTGAGTTCTGCTTTTAAAAAGTGAATTCCCGATTCTGGATATCTTTGTTACTGTTAAGCTGTTGAAGTGTAGCTCTAGGGTAGGTTATCTCCTATAAGCGTTCCATAGGAAGCTGTAGTTTCCTCTGAGCAGACACTTGAGGAAGAAAAGCAGTTCTGTTTGCAGAGACAAATGCCAACATCCTGTGGTGCTTCACGGGATGATGAAATCCTGCCCCTTACAGGTCCAGGCTGTGTTCTGCCATGGCAATGTAGCTGGGGGAAACAAGAGGGCAGCAGGTGTCCTCCTGAGGGTGGAAAAATATGGACTTGCTCATGGAGATGGTGTTCTTCAGGACCTACTCAAAAAAAGAAAATGAAAACAGAAAGGAAAAACCTGGTCTCTCCATGTATTTCAAATGGTGAAGACTGAGAGTTCTGGCATAGTGTACCTTGGTTCCCAAAGCTGTGTAAAAACCAAAAAACCTGGATCCCTGGTGCAGGGAGAGGTTTTCATAGCATCCATTTCCTCCATGCTTGCAGCAGTTTGGCATTTATTACATCCAAATTTCTACAGCCCAAATGGACCACACGTGTTAAATATTGTTGCTTCTTACATGACAGCTGCTTTGTTCTTTGCATCAAACAAAAATCCTGGAAAACTGGTGCATGATTTTCTTTTCGGCTTTGCTTTAGCTTTGTACTACCAGTTTTACATCTGTAGTCTGCCTTCAGGTGTAATGAATATTGATGTTTTAAATGTCTGCCTGTAGGTAGCCAACCTGGATGCAAATGAGAATTCTTTCAGTCTGAAGGAACGTTTCTTCAAAGACATTCAGGTTGATTGGCCTGGCTACAATGAAGGAGATAGAAAGACATTGGAGGTGACTCTTTTTCAGTAAGTTCAGTCAGGACAACAACCATTTCAAAAAAACCCTCTGGGAAATGAAGGTCTGTTTTCGCTGTGAGGTAAAAATGATGACTCTTATTTTTGCCTTGTAACCTGAAATGTTGGACCATCCTTACAGAAAAACAGCTCCAGCTCCAAATGTCACCAGCACCAGCCAGTCACTGTCTCTGGGACCTTCTGAAAGAAATACTCCACCTAGAACTGTTCAGGTATTTTGTGAAGTTTTAAGCATTCTCTAACATATATGATGTTTTCTCCCGCTTGCTCTTGGTGTCCAAGCAGTAGTGCTGTCTCTATAGTATATAAACTTGCAAGTGTATACTTCTACTGGGATTCCTGTATACTTTTCCTGATGGTTACAATGTCAAAGCCTGCAACAAGCTGCACACACATGACTTGTTTGTCACAAGTGGGTGGGAAACTCTGCTAAGGACAAGATGTGGACATATTTTTTGGTACCTAGCTGTGTCTGTGGAGGGTTCTTGATGATACGGCAGCTCTAGTACCTAAATCATGCACGGTAATGCCAGTGCTACTGTTTGAAGAGAAATCTTATTGAAGTCTATGATAAGGACATATTCCAGTACTGAGGCATTTGTAGGAAACTTGTTTTTCTGTCCTAAGCAGCATTTAGGCTCCCATTTTGGTTCAGGCTATCCCATGTGTGAGGAGGGGACTCTGAATCATCAGGGAATACCTTGGACTTGTCAGGCTTAAAATCAATACAAGAGGGCAAGGAAAAAATTCAGAATCTTGGAAAACACTGCATGAAAGGTATATTTTCTATACCTTAAAGAATTGTCTTTAAACAGCTCTGGTTTTCCCTAGCTCTTTTCCCAGCCAGAGCAGGAAATGCTGCAGGGCCCAGCATCCTCTTATGTCCTACCTCCATGCCTACAGAATTTCTGTCAACAGGCGGGCACAGAGCTGTGTCTGGCAATGCTGCTCTGAGCTGCTGCTGTGCACAGGTGGGAGCAGCGTGTGCTCGGTAGGGAAGAGGCTGTGATCCAGGGTTTCCTCTGGAGAACAGCAGGAATGAGACCTGCAGTCAGACTGGGGCTTCTCTCTGTTGTTATCATCTCTGCACTGAACACGCTGTGATCAGCACAGTACTGGCGGTTTCTTGGGGTTGCTTTGTGAATTATGTGGGTGTGTGACAGCAGGAGTTGAGTGTGTTCCTGGGGTGTCTAAGCAGAAATAGGGAACGAGATTGATAGAGGTGCTGAAGGGAATGTCTCTCCCAAAGCCATTTAGCTACAGAGTTGGAGGATGACTTGCTGAATACTCAGGTGAGAAAGTAGGAATGAAATAGAGAACATATTTAGCTGCAGCACCTCCTTGTATGACAGGCCATTTTAGGTAAGAAAGGTGTGTGTTCAACCATGGCCAGGTCAGAAATGCTGCTTTTTCAGAGCAAAACTAATTGGGATCATCTTTGCAGAAACGGCCTCTGGCTTCTGCCTTTATCAATCCTGTGAGGACCAAGAGGCAGAGGATTGACCAAGAGCCCTGTGATATTGAGCCAACAGCTGGTGGCCGCTGTCCTTCTTCCTTGGACCTGCCTTCCACATCCTGCTCAACTTTGAACCTCTCTCCAAGTGTCAGCTCCATTTCCACCTCCACGCATGAGCTACAAGAGAAAGATAAATTTCGGACTCCATCTGGAATCCCAGTGCCTGTCAGGGTGCAGGGGAAGATTTCTAGCTCCAAAGGTGAGAAAACAGAGTTAGACAGGGTGGAAAAATCCCATCCTTTGATTTTGATAAAATGCTTGCCATGAGCAAAGCCAAAGAGATGAGCAGAGAGTGCAGGAGCCAAGAACAAAAGGAGCCACACGATCCCAGCATGAAGGGTATTAAACTGATGGACCACTTTTAGATATGCTTCCATTACATTTTTTACTGGATATCTGTATGTTTTTTTAGTCATATTTAGCCTCCCATCTACCAGCACTTCCAAGTCCTCCCCACCTTCATCTCCAAGCCTCTCTTGGTGTCAGGGAAAGTCCCAAACCCAAAGATGCAGCACTTTGCACTTGGCTTTGTTGAATCTGATGAGGTTCCAAAGGCCCCACTTCCTGGTCCTTCCAGATGGCATCCCATGCCTCTGGTTTTGGCAAACTTGCTGAGGTTGCACTTAATCCCACTGTCCATGTCATTCTAGACATAGCTCAATGCTTGAGCTTACGAACAGGGGAAATCACATAAAAGCTTCATGCATAAAAAATTTTTCATAAAAACTTCCCATTCAGTATCACTCCTTTACCAGCTTTTAATGACTGTTTCTGTTTAATGCTTCACTGTTTAGATTCTTGGAGGTCTGTAAATACTGAACAGAGGCTCAAAAGTCTTGGTACATCCTTTTGAATCAACTTCCTTTCCTCCTCCAAACCTCCAATTTGAACTATTTGTTTCTGGTTTTCCCTCACTTTAGGAGAAAAAGCAGAGGTCAGAGGAGCTCAACAAAGCAATTCAGGTCCTGTGCCTGAGAAGAGGAGGATGATGACTGTGAGACTTGCAGACATTGACTGGAGCGGTTGTGCTGCTGTTTACGGCCGGCCCTACAGGGACAGGGTGATTCATTTACTTGCTCTGAGGGATTACAAGGAGCCAGAGTTACTTGCTCGGCTGCAGAGAGATGGAGTCAGGCAAAAGGACAAGGATTCCCTTGGAAAAATCCTTCAGGAGGTGAGATCGTGAAACTTGTGCCAGTGCTTCTTCCATCATGCTATTCTACTATTCATAATTTACTACTTCCTCACCGGTTGAAATTAGAGACTTTGCCAATAGTCCTTCGAGTTAAGTTCCACTGGGATTTCTTTCTCATAGGCTTTCATAAAATGCACACCCATTGAAAGATGCAGGAGATCCTTCCTTCCTTCCTTTTTAAATATTCCCCATCTGCATAATATATCAAATAGGAATATTTCCTCTTTAGCTAGGAAAAAGCATTTTGGAACTTAGTCAAAGGACTCAAATTCAACATGGACACACTTTTAGTTGATCCTACAGTGACTTTAAGGAACTGATTCCCTGAAGCTGTGACGTTTGTTGCTGTGTTTGCCCAGGGCAGTGGCAGGGATTTTTCACCCTGAGGACATTCACAATACCATGAGAGCCATGTTTTGCCATCCCAACTGAAGTAGCCCTTTTAGATTTCTGTAGTTTGCACATAGATGTAATGAACATTTGTTTTCTGAAATGTGTGCCTGTAGGTTGCTGACCTGAATGCAAAGGATAATTCCTTCAGTCTGAAGGAACATCTGTTTCAAACCCTTCAGACTGATTGGCCTGGCTACAGTAAAAACGATAGAGCGAAGTTGAAGTTAATACTTTCTAGGTAAGTTCAGTCTATTGGGGAAGGAAAAGAGCCTTTTTAGAAGAAAGCCCTGGGAAATGAAGCCTAGGTTCTTAGAATATGCTGAGGTAGAGGGACCTGCCAGGATCCTAGCCCTGCACAGAATCACACCAGGTGCCCAAGAGTGCTGTCCAAACACTTCCTGAAGCCTTGCTGCAGTGACCACTGGCCTGGGGAGCCTGCTGCAGTGCTCAAGCACCCTCTGGGGCACGCATGTTTTCCTGATATCCTGCCTAAAGCTCCTTCAACTCATCTTCATGCTGTTTCCTTGAGTCCTGGCACTGAAGCTCTGCAAGGAAAGGACTATGACAGTTGATATTTAGGCCTTGTAATTTGAAATATTGGACCATCCTTACAGAAAAACAGCTCCATCTCAGAGCCCCACCAGCAGCAGCCAAGCAACATCTCCAGGGCCTTCGGAGAGAAATGCTCCAGCAAGACCTGCTCAGGTATTTTGTGCATTTTTAATATTCTGTACGCTGTGTAAAGTTTCAGCAGACTTGCTGGTGGTATAAAAGCTGTGATGTGAATGTGCAGGAGCAGGCCTAAGCATGTTTTGCCTCAGACATTCCAAGTGCTGTGACAGAAAGGCTGTGGTGAGAAGAGAGGATCCTGCAGGGGTGGAGCAGCACTGTCCTGAGCCAAATTTCTCCTCTGCCTGAAGACTTGAGCTCAGTCCCCACCTCAACTCATTCCCTGGAGGAGGCCTCAAAAGGCTGGCTCTGCAGGAAAAATCTCCTGTACATAAGAGGCTGTCCCAGGGCCGGGCAGATGGGGCCCTCTTGCCCTCTTGTCCCTCTGTCTCTCTGTCACCCTCATTGCTGACTCCAGCTCTGCACTATCCACGTGGCTGCACCAACACAGGATCTACAGAATGGTGATATTCCCTCAGTCCCTCCTCTTTCTCTGTTTCACTCCTCCTTCACTCTGCCTGGGCACACACGGCTGTCCTGTTCTACTCCATGCTCAGTTCAGAAGTTTGCAGTGGGTGTGGGGAGCTTGTGGCCATGTGCTGTGGCTTGTGAGTCAGCAGCTTTGAGAAGGTCCTTGGGAGGAGCTGAGAGATGATTGAAGGGCACTGAGCAGCACTGAGGGCTTATTGGGAAGCACTTGTGAAACTCTCTTGTGCAAATTTAAGGGTTTTGTCCGCCAACAGCTTTTGAGTCTGCACAGCAGGTAGCCTGCTGGACCTTAGACTACTGTACCTAAAAGCACAAGAGTTTCCTGACATGTGGCTGCTGTCTTTGTTCATCCTGATGAGAATTCACAATCAACCAACACCCCGTACTCCTGTATTCTAATAGTGAAGCACTAATCTCATTTTTAACACATAAAACTCTAAAACAGCCAGGTGCCTCTTCAGTAAGTCATGTGGGAGTTTGACAGCAAAAGCTGAGTATTTTCCTGGTGTGTACAAGCAGAAATTGGGACCTAGATAAAACTTACAGGACATCCCCTTTGGGGGAGGCTTTGCTGGAGATGCTGAAGGGAGTGGGAGCTACCTCCCAAAGCCTTTTAACAGTAGACCTGGAGAAGGACTTGCTAAGTCCTAAGATGAGAAACTAGGAATGCAATAGAGCAGATATTTTCCTGGAGGTCTTCCATTTTTTAACAGGTATTTTTTTTAAAAAAAGCATGTGTTTTCAACCATTGCTAGTTCACAAATCCTGCTTTTTTAGAATGGAGCAAAACCTGATCTGGGTCAGAGAGTAATGAATTGTTTTGTTATTGTTGTAGAAACGGGGTTCTGTCTTGACCAGACCTGTGATGAGCAAGAAGCAGAGGATTGAGCAGTAGCTCAGTTACCTCCAGCCAGCACCTGGTGGCCGCTCTTCTTCCTGGCTGCTGGCTTTGACATCCCATTCTACTTCCTACCTGTCTCCAAATGTCGGCTCCATTTCCCCTGCACCTTTTGGGTTTAAGAAAGACACAAATTTCTGAGTTCTACAATGACAGCAATCATGTGCTGAAGACTACCATGTGAAAAAAGATGTGAAAAAAATTCGGGAGGCTGAAGTAGTAGTGTCCCTTGGATCTCAATGAAGGTATCAGTGTACAGCTTTTCCTAACTCCAGTGTGGATAATGATGGAGTAAAGATTTGATGATTAAGGGAAGCCTCTGCATGAATTAAGGTGCAAGAAAGACTCTATTCCAGAGTCACTAGTACAGACATTATTTAATAGTAAATGTGAACTAGAGGGATAGAAAGCTAAAGGAGGAGATGGGCCAGGCAGGGAGAAAAGCTGAGATGAACACCGAGGTGGGTTAGGCCCGCATAGGCCCTCCCTTCCTGCAGTGCAGTTGCACAGGCTCAGCTGCAGCAGTGGTGCTGCATCCCCTCATCGCATTTGCAGTGCAGGAGGGGAGGGAGAACTGTCTGTCTGTGTGTGTGTGTGTGTGGTATAAAACACTGGAAACTGCGCCCAGCTTGTCTCAGAGCAGTGATGTTGGCAAGGGCAGTCAGGCGCCTGCAGCTCTGGGGCTGTGGGGCAGCTGTGGCCTTTGGAGCAGGCAGGGCCCTGGCTCGCACTGGATGCAGCCAGGGATGCTCTGTGGAAGGCTGAGGGCAAGCCTGGCCCTGCAGGGGAGCAGTGCAGTGAGGCCCGTGCTAGGGCTCTTGCTAGCTAATGTCACTGGGCAGAGGCCAGTAGTCCAAGCTACTGCTTCTTAGGAACCTCTCAAAATGTTGAAAGGCATCTGTAGTTTTCTCTTCTAACTTGTCCTGCACACCAGTCAGGTGCATCTGGCCTGGGATGCATCCCTGGTATTTGTTGTTGTCTCTCCCTGTACTGAATTTTAACTTGGTAAAGATTTATTGCTTGTAAATATTTATCTCAAGATGGTTTGAAGTGTTCATTCCCATGTGGAATGAGTTTTTGTCATTCCAAAGAGAACCAGATCTTCAGGCCCAGAAGAGCAGAAGCTTTGGTGTGACAGTATTATTCTCATTGCCACTTCATCGTGGATTTGTATCATGAGCTTGATAAACCTCACACCTGTTGATTTGATGGAGAAGGTTTGAGTCCCTTCAGTGGCTTTAAGCATGAATGAGTTTTGCCCTCTTTAGCCACTGCTGGGCTTTGGGTTGTTATTGTGGTTTCAGACTTGTCTAGAGTTTGTTGTAAAAGAACAGCCTCAGTTTGCAAACTTCCCAGAAGACTCCAAAGTCAGTCTGAGAGTATTTTTACTGCTTTACATGAATAAAACCAGACTGGCTTGGCTTGGTAACCTCTGAGTCTGCCTCAAGGCTATTTTAAAGAAAAGGTCAGGAAATTCTAAACTCTGCAGAAATGCTGACATGCCTGAATCTTTTTTTTTTTTTTTTAATTTCTTCTCCCTAGGGTAGCCACAGCTACTCTGAGATGAAGAGCAGATGCCAGTACCTCCACAAAAAGCTGTCCCACATTTAGCAATGGGTATCTGAATTTGGCAAGCAGCAAGTGGAGTCCTGGCACCAGTCGTCTGCTTCAGCAAGGAATCATCTATGAACTCAGGCTGTTTTATTTTAAAAGAAGATTAAGTTTTTAGGATTCTTCAAGTTAGGATTGAGTAGATGATTATTTGTTAAAAACATAGGATTAGTTAGTCTAAGATTACAGAATTTAGTATTGAACTTTAGCAATAAAGAAGTTGCACTATTGTTAACAAAAGTACTGAAGTCTGTCCAAGATATATTTGGTTTATAGTTTCTTCATCCTACCCTAGGTCCCAGTTCCAGTAGCATGTTTTGGGGGTTTATTAGAAATGACACCCAGTTGATTAGAGGAGAAACAAGGGATGAAGCTTTCCAGCCTTTCCTTTCCTTCTTCTCTGAATCTGTTATTTCCCTTTTTGAAAATGGTCAGTTTTCCCTGAATGTTAAAGAGACCACTTTCGTCATATTTAATCTAGTAAGCTTCCTCTATACAGTCTACAGCTTCTCTAAACTGAGGGCTAAGATGTCCAGAGGAGCTGATGAGACTCCTAATCCAGAAGTAGACCCAAATGGGGAGAATTCTGAGTAATGTAGAAAATAAGAGAGAATGAGCCAAACCCCAAAAGAATTTTCTGATCCCCTGTGAGAAGCCCGGGTTTGGTTTGGGGTCTCGAGTGGTGGTAAAGTCTCTCCTCCAACCCGTGCTTCCAAAGAAAAACTCCACAGCCTCTTGTTGTTTGGTCTCAAGGCAGTTTATTGCGAGTTATCTAACAGATTGTGTTCGCGGGCTGCGGCTGTTTGATCAGCGGCCCCGGCAGAGACACACACACTCCTGACACCCTCACTGTCCAGTGTCTTCTTCTTCTCTCCCCCCCACCCAGGGCTGCTGCTATTTTTATAAGATATATTACATATAACATGTTTACAATTATTCCCCAATACCTACTACCAATATTACCAAGTGCTTTTCTACTCTAAACCAATCTGTGAATGCCAACATCACCAAGAACATGGAGGCAAGGAAGAAGAATGAGGAAGAATAGGATCAGCCCACTTTCCTCCATCTTAGAACTTCTGACCCCTATGTACAAAGTAAAAACCCCCCTGAACAGGTGCTAAAACCACCCTGTACAATACTAAAACATTTTCCCCTCTGTTTTGTAACTACTTTTACTATACTATCTAACCCTTTGTGGCTGCTCGTTCCACTTTCAGAGCTGGTAATTCATTCCATGGCTCAAACTCGAAATCACAGCTGTTTCCAGCTGCTTGCTGGGGTCTAGAATGCTTCTGACCAAGGCCCTGAACCTCTAAAAATGTCTGAGAGACATTTTAAGTTCTCACAACAGAGAAGTGAGTGTGAAACCACAAAAAGTAGAGTGACCTCATAGGGTCAAAGTTACATCACAGATATGTCTGTGTGATATCACAGAGATGTCAGTGTGACCTCAAAGAGATGTCTGTGTGACATCACAGACAGCTGTGTGACATCACAGTGATGTCATTGTGACAGCCCAGACATGTCTGTGTGACATCACAGAGAGCTGTGTGACATCACAGAGATGTAAGGGAGACATCAAAGACAGCTGTGTGATATCACAGAGATGTTATTGTGACATCACAGAGCTGTGTGACGTCAGAGAAATGTAAGCGTGACATCACAGAGATGTCTGTGTGACCTCACAGACAGCAGTGTGATGCCACAGTGATGTCATTGTGACATCACAAAAATCTGTGTGACATCAGACAGATGTCAGTGTGACATCACAGACAGCTGTGTGACATGACAGAGATGTCCATGTGACACCACAAAAAGCTGGGTGGCCTCATGGGGTGGAAATGACATCACAGTGATGTCTGTGTGACATCAAATACAGCTGTGTGACATCACAGTGATGTCATTGTGATGTCACAAAAATCTGTGTGACGTCAGATATATGTCATTCTGACATCAAAGAGAGCTGTGTGACATCACAGAGATGACTTTGTGACACCTCATGGAGTCCAAGTGACATCACAGAGATGTCTGTGTGACATCCCAGAAATGTCAGTGTGACATCACAGACAGCTGTTTGACATAACTCTGATGTCTGTGTAACATCACAGATATGTCTGTGTGACATCACAGAGAGCTGTGTGATGTCACAGAGATGTCAGGGTTACATCACAGACTGCTGTGTGACATCACAATGATGTCATTGTGACATCAAAAATGTCAGTGTGACATCACAGACAGCTGTGTGACATCACAGATATGTCATCCTGACATCACAGAAATGTGGATGTGACAGCGCTGAGAGCTGTGTGACATCACAGAGATGTCTGTGTGACATAACAGGAGGTTGTGTGATATCACAGTGATGTCCATGTCACATCACAGAGAGCCGTGTGACATCACCAAGAGGTCAGTGTGACATCACAGACAGCTGTGTGAAATCACAGAGAAGTCAGTATGACATCATAGGGATGTCCATGCGACATCGCAGGCAGCTCTGTGACATCACAGTGATGTCATTGTGACATCACAAAAAGCTGTGGGAGCTCATAGGACCGAAGTGACATCACAGAGATGTCTGTGGCTGCACCACTTCTGCTTTGGTTCCTGCCTGCATCTAGAAGTGCCACAGATGTGCCAAGTGGGGCCAGTGGCCCATATGCCAAGGGCAGTGTAGTCTGGAGGGCATGAATGAAGAAGAGCCATCCCCACTTTTAAACCTTACCAAAGGCACGAAGAAATGTCACTTTGTAGCTTTAAGAGACAGCTGACAACTCAGAAGGAAATGCTGAGTGTATTCACAGGCTGAAAAAAAGGGAATCTTCCAGGCAAGTTAAAGTTTCAGAAGCTTTATTTTCAATCCTAAACTATAATCCTACTCTACAATCCTACTCTACAAAACTACTCTTCAGTCCTGTTCTTAGCTGGTTATGGAGTAAATGGTCCTGATGTGATTATCACAGTTGGTAGATAGTTCTTGTTGGTAAGTAATGGAGGGAGGGAACAGCTTTGTGTGTCCTTTTGGGGGATCGCCACAATTTTCTGGTGTCCTCCGTTCATTTTGGGATACCACACCTCCTCTTTGGGCATCTCCACCCAGCGATTTTGGCTTCCACTCCTTCCACTTTGGGGTCCCCCTTTAACTTTGTGCACCCCATCCCCATGTCCCACACATGTCCAGCATCCCCAGTGTGCACTGAATGGCCAGCAAGGGACTGGGGAATGCTGGGACCCACAGTGATGTCAGTCTTCTCTCCTGGTTACACATAGGACTCCTCGGCCCTTTCTGGGGTGCCCTGGAGTGCCAGAGCCATGGTGAGGAAGTGTCTTTGCTGCCATCCTGTGCAGGATCATGCTTGGCCCATTATGGCCTCATGTCCCCGTCTCTCATTGTCCTCTGACATTCCCTGTGTCCCTGCACCCCTCTCAAGAGCAGGACTTTGGTGCCAAGCCCAGCGCTCCAAATCCACGCGTTGCCTCTGTCCTTGTGGTATCCCCGCACGTACTTTATGGACAAGAATAGCCCTTAGTTAATCTAAGAATTGATACCTGGCTAACAAGATAATGACCCATCACTCTCACTGGTTTGCCCCCTCCTCCCTACCTTCTTTTAGGTGCCGAGGCAATGAGATAATGCTTGAGCTATGCTAAAAGCTGTGCAGAAAGAAGTAGTTACTTTGTACCCAGGGATGGGAATGAAGCACTTTCTAGAAATCAGCAAATTTAGCAGAACAAGCTAACTGCAAAAGACTCACCAGTGCCTATTTGAGCAGACAATCTTGTAGAGCATGTGCAGAAACAGAGGTAAAACAGCTGAAGCCCGAGGAAGCCTTCTGAGCCTTCATCCAAAACGACCACCAGAGGCTGATGACAACCTCTTGTAGAAATTGCACATGGTCTACAAGGGCTTACAGAATCATGTAATTAGAAAATATGTTGCAATATGAAGGTTAGGAATGTATCATGGTCACATTAAGTTAAAAAGGTTTAGAAGATTATTCTGTACAAAGAATGGACAAGTGGTGATTACGCGGGCGCAGGGAAGACAAGCACAGTCAGTATGATTGATAAGCAAGCTTCTTTTAATCAAAACTCCTGTCAGTTTATAGAGGGTTTGCTACAAGCAAAGTCAGCAACAGCTCTCATTGGTCAAGTTTACAAAGGTCTTTGTTTTACTTCTCCTACGGGTGGTTACAGCTGTAGCTAAGTTCTCCAAGCCAAGTTCTCATTGCTAAGTCATGCCTTCCAAGGACAGAGCATATCTTCGAGGCTGTCCTTATGCCTGTCCTTATTATCTCATTCCGAACTTGCTCTATTTCCCAGGCCTAGAGAGACCTTGTACAGTTTCCCAGGCCTAGACACAGAGCCTGTTTCCCAAGCTTTGTTCCCAGGCCAGACACAGGCTGATTCTGATTCTGGGGTCTTAAACAGTGGTATCAATGAATAACTGTTCCATTGATCCATGACCCCTCTCCTGCAACCATTCTCCAGCAAAAATTGCTAAGTTTCTCTATCAGTCTATTTGCAAAGTAACTGGTTATCCTAATAAATTTAGATACATTTCCCCTTTGATTACAAATTAAGCATTGCACCTTCAAGGCATATCCAGGGATGCACAGGTGACACTGCGCTCATTGTCTCAAACAAGGTGAGCGCAAACATAGAAATCCCCCCCGACACTTCAACATGTAAGCTGTTATCCAACTGCACAAACACCTTCTCTCCTAAACCAAATCCGTGCTTCTGTGTTTCCTTTCATGAACTTTTTAGAATGCACTTTTCAGGACTTTGAAAACAAGCAGTGTCTTTGGATTTGAAAATGTCACCAATACAAAGAAAGTCTGTGTTGCAGCGAAGTTGCCTTCTGGCTGATGTAGGAAGCTAGCAGGAGCTGTCACACAGGGATTGGCAACACTATGTATAGAAGCCTCTGCCCTGGGTTTTACTCTGCATGGTATATTTTTTCCTTGAAAGATTGATAATTTGACATTGAATCAGAGTTTGTCAGTGAAAATAAAAGGGAAAGTGCTAATTTACATGGACTAATAAACAGGTCCAAATAATTTAAACATGGTTTTGGGATGATGATGGGTCTTCAGTGAATAGGTTTTCATTTGGGAAGGGTAGAAGGATATGACCTCAAGGCTGCAGGACAATCCATTTGTTATTAGATAGAAATTCCTGTTATTACCTTCCCATGTATAGTTTTTAACCTTCCTGTAATCTCAAATGACCTGAGTTCTGTGATTATTGCATCTGAACTCTTAGCTGCAAAAAACCCAACATTAAAAGCCATGGTCGTATTTTGATTCCGAAATAAGAAAACATGCAAATTGGTATTTCAGTCATAGCAGTGGCAGACTTTTAGGTTTAATCCAATTCCTGTTATATTCAGAAACCTGCTATTGGCTTCAAGAGGAGCCTTCTGCTAAGAAGAAGGTTCTCTTTTGCTTTAATGACTTTGTCTCCATTTAATTGTACCTAAGAGTTTATCTCTAACACCTCTCTCCCAGCAGCTCCGAGCTGCGGTGTGGCACAGCGCTTGCTGTGTGCCAGGGAGCACAAAGCAGGCTGGCCTGCCGGCCCTGAATATTTCTGCAGAGCACTCTGCAGCTCCCAGCTTTGCTGTGGCTCAGTGCAGAGCTGCAGGATTGCAGGCGCTGCCTCCCAGAGCTGTGTGAGGCACTGGCTCCTGCAGCCGTGAGCTGACAAGCTGTCCCTGCCTCCCGCTGGCCTCGGGTCCCCTGGCACAAGTGCCGTGCCCGAAGGACGCTGCCCTGTGCTCCAGCCTGCCGAGCAGCCCGGCTCCCTGCCCCGGTGCCCAGGGTGCTGCACACACTGCTGACCTTTGCCAGGAGTCGCAGGGCAGCGGCACAAGAGTGGGAATGCTGAGCCAGGCCAGCGGGCCTCGGCTGCCCTTGGCCTTTCTCTCCTCGGGCAGACTCCAGAGGGCCAATGCCTCCAGGCTGGGCTGTGCCCAGCAGGGCTCCGCTTGCCCTCGGGAGCAGCCGGCTGCGCTTGGGCTCTGAGAGCGGAGGATGCGCCCGCTGCCAGCAAGAGGCACGCAGGGCCGGGCTGTGCCTCCTGCAGCTACCAGGGCTGAAGAGAGCCTGACAGAGGAATGGTTGAACGACAAGGGACATGATACTGTAAAATTAATCCAAATAGGGAGGGCTACGTGACTGCTGCAAAGTTCGCATGGCCCTGAAGAATAGATGATGTGCAGAAAGCAGGATATTGAAATTGCTTAGTATGTAGAAGTAGATAGAGAAGAACAAAGGGGGTACTAAGCTGTTCTAACTGCAAGGCCAGCCGGACAGGCATGTATCGATCATAACGATACTTTTAAGATAATAGTACAAGTCACATAGCAACCAATCATGAGCTTGGCTTTTGCAATATGTATGAGCTAATTAACGAACATATATAAACTATGTAATCTGTTACAATAAACTGAGACTTGATGATCATGATATCATGAGTCTTGTCTCCCGCGGCATTTTCCTCTAACAACTGGCGCCCGAAAGCAGGGACCTGATCCGAGCCTAAGGCGAGAGAGGTGCTGCGTTGGAGTGCGGGTCCTGCAGCTGGAAGGACGGCGAAAATAAAGAGAAGAGGCGAAACGCTCTGCTCCGCGCCCTGAGTGACCGTAGAAGCGGGCTCAGCCGATACGTGCTGCCGAAGCCTGAAGGAGCCAGCAACGGTACCGACGTAACCATGGAAAGGCAAGCAGCATATGATTTATTTAGTGCTTCTCTTAGAAAAAGGCAGATTAGGGGGATTGACTTAGATAAGGATCTCCCTTCGCTATTGCATCATGCTGAGTCTTACGGCTTTTTCATTAACCCCCATAGTGTTCATAAACTTTCAGAATGGAGAAGATATGGGGATAAGTTGTGGGAATTAGTGTTAGATGAGGATAAACCAGGCAAGAAAATGAGTAAACTTTGGAGAGTGGTTCATAATGAATTGTTAATGTGTCAGGCAGAAAAGAGGGCGGTGGAAGTGATACGGACAGCTCTGGAGAAAAATAAGGAATGTAAACCCTCGCTTCTCTCCAGTGAGCCAAACCCTCCGGTTCTCACAAATTTTCCCATTCCCATCTCTGCTTCTGAAATGCCTGTACCTCCCATAGACACTAGTAGCATTGAGGTGCTGGAAATTGAGATCCAAATTGCTTTATGGCAACGGGACTGGGATCCCAAATTCACTTTGTGTGAACGGGGATCAGGTAGAACGGAGCGGGCGCGGGGCCAGACAGAGCGGGGCTGGCCAGCACCGAGCCGGAGGCGAGCCCGGGGCGGAGCGGACATCAGCCGAGAGACGGAAGGCTCCTTGCTGCCGAGCAGCAGCGCAAGGGGGCAGAGGGGCGTTCCTGGGGCTCAGCCGCGCTGGAGCCGGAGCAGGCGGGGCGCGGCCGTGGCGGGGGTGTCTCTTCTCCCATCCACAAGGTGACACAACAAGGACGGGAGCGAGGCGGCGCCGCCCCTCATCGCCCCGCAGCGCCCAGCAATGGCGGCGGAGATGGCGGCACAGTCCGGTTGCCATGGCAGCGACAACGCCGAGAGCAGCAGCGCCGCCGGTGGCGGGATCGCAACACTACAGCAAAAATTTCAACAGCATCTTCCCAATTTCTTACAAGAGTCAGAGACGTAATGAAAAAGTACAGCAGTACCGAGTGTTTTCCAAGATACCAAGAAGGATGAACATTATGTGAATCAATGTTATTTCAAATATGATATGGATAAAAATCACTGTATAAAGATAGAAATGTTAGTAATGATTTAATTACCAAAAATGTCTCTGCAAACAAAGAGTTGAGAAAATGTCATCTGATGGAATTTTAGTATTGAGTTTGTAATCTCTGTCTTTAGGTTTTTATAGATAATAATATAAGTAATAGTGATTTTTAAGTTTTATAGATAATACGATAAATAGTGATTGTTAAGTTTTTGTAAGTAATGATAAGTAGTGATTGTTACTAATGTTATATGAGTGCTTTAAAAGGATTTGCTTAAACTATTTTAAACATTTCTTGTTAATAAGTTAATCATAAAATGTGAGTTGTCTGATTTTTGTGATAAGAATTATTATTAAGGTATTAAGGTATTAAGGTGTTGTTATAGTATTTACAGTCAGTTTTCATATGTTTTATTGTCTCTTTAGGTGATTGATTACAAGATATTTTTTCAGGATCCTGTGTTTTTGATTTTTTAACTACTCATGTGTTTTCTTTATCCAATCTTTTATGCAGCTGCAATTCATCTTCCTTTAAAAATTCATTGTCCAAATTTTAGTTCAAGATTTCATACTTCAAATTTTCAGATTTCTGAAGAAAGAGTTTGTTATATTTAGAGAATTTTTGTCTTGAAAGAGATTTTAAACAGGTTCAATTATTTAATAGTTTGATAAATTTTTAATAATAAGGTTTTTTACTTATAACTGTTATTTCTAAGACTTTTGTTTTATAATGTGTTCAAACATATCCTCCAATTAGAGTTTGAGCTCTGGCCAAGCTCTGGCTCTACATGGATGGTGTGATTGACCCAGGTGTTTTCTGCATCAAAAAGTATTCAAGTCCTTTTGGCTTGACAATTTGACCTTGTAGGGCAGCTGAGCCTCAAAGGGAGTTTTGGAGAGACATGATCCGGACATGTTTTATCCCAAATCTCTGATGTTTTAAGGTTTATCAGCTGCTGCAGACTCTGGGATGACAATTTGATAGTGTAGCACTTGGTAACTGTGATTTTATATGTAATATTAATTGTGTATTATCTGATTGATTTTTATTTGTTATTAGTTTCTTTACTATATGCATTGTTTTATTCTTGATGTTTTTTCATGTTTATTATAAAGATGCTGATATTTCCATTTCTTCATGCAAATTTTAAGAAACAGAATTGAGAGAGGACCCTCCAGTCCCTGTGGGGAGTGTTGAGTTTGTTTGTGTTTTAGCAGGTACAGAATCTGGATAAATTTCAGTGAAGAATGTTAAACTTATCAATTTCAAGAAAACACTAATCTCTCCACAAGTAAATCAGAGGATGCACAGCAAAAGTGGATTGTGCAAAGATTTGTGTTTCACCCACAAAAGATTGTATATTTTTAATTATGTTACAGACTTTTTTACTAAGTTTTAATAAGTTTTAGTAATGCCTGTGATTTTTCTGTTTATTTTGCCATTGCTTTTCAATGGCAAAAGAAAAAGAGGGACAATCAATTAGATAATCAAAAGCATAACATTAAGTTTATCATAAATATAGTTTGTATTTAGAATTAAATTTGTTCCTTTCATGTTAAACAGAACAATCAAGAACATGAGAAATATGAAGTGGGGTGCACTTCTGTAATACTAACCTCATTTTCACCCCACGAGTTACTTCAGTGCAAGCTCTCACACAATTAAAAATCCTAGCCTACTGGACAGAAAAATAAATTAATATTTCATCTAAAATATTAAGTGAGCTTGCCACAAATATAGGTAGTATCTGTCATGCAGTTCTGCAAAACAGAGCAGCTGCCACTAATTTACTTCTTCTAGCCCAAGGTCATAGTTGTGAAGAATTTGAAGGAATGTGCTGTATGAACTTATCTGATCACTCTACATCTATCCATAAGCAAATACGAAAATTGACCGAGCTAACTCAACAGTTAAAGGTAGAAGATAGATTAGATTTAAAAAGATAGCTAAAAGGATTGGGGATCGGACCATAGTTAAGAGACATTATCAAATACGGCATAATAGTTCTAAGCATAATTGTGATACTTCTGTTTGTTTTGCCCTGTGTGTTTACTTGCTTGCAAGGCTTGATGCAGCAGCTTTTGCAGAAAATGCTGAATGCACACCTTCTTGTACAAAAGGAAAACGGGGGAGATGAAGAGAGCCTGACAGAGGAATGGTTGAACGACAAGGGACATGATACTGTAAAATTAATCCAAATAGGGAGGGCTACGTGACTGCTGCAAAGTTCGCATGGCCCTGAAGAATAGATGATGTGCAGAAAGCAGGATATTGAAATTGCTTAGTATGTAGAAGTAGATAGAGAAGAACAAAGGGGTACTAAGCTGTTCTAACTGCAAGGCCAGCCGGACAGGCATGTATCGATCATAACGATACTTTTAAGATAATAGTACAAGTCACATAGCAACCAATCATGAGCTTGGCTTTTGCAATATGTATGAGCTAATTAACGAACATATATAAACTATGTAATCTGTTACAATAAACTGAGACTTGATGATCATGATATCATGAGTCTTGTCTCCCGCGGCATTTTCCTCTAACACAGGGCCTCCTTGCAGCCTGGCCCTGCCGAGGCTCAGGCTGCTCCGGGCTCTGCCAGGGCTCTGCTGCGGCTCCACGCCGGGCAGGGCCGGGCCCGCTCTCAGCTCACACTCGCTGACAGCTCTGCACCGCAGGAGACCTTTCAGAGCACCTCTCTGATCTTTCTGCTTTCTCCGCTGAGCGAGGCTCTCCTCCAGCCAAAGACATTGCCCTTCACGATACAAATCCAAGTGGCAGGCACCCAAATGCTCTGGAGTCACAGCTGAAGGCCTGCATCTGCACAGGATATTTTGGCTGCACCACTTGCCCTTTGCTTTTTCCTGCAAATGCCACTGCCCTTTCTGCCTCAACTAGAAATACTACAGCTGGCCAAAAGCTGCCTAGTTGGCCATTTTCCCAAGACAGTGTGGTCTGGAAAGGATGAATGAAGAAGAGCCTTCCCCTACTTAAAAACCATACAAAAAAAGCCAGAAGTGCCATTTAACACCCATAAAAAACAACTGGTAATTCAGAAGGAAACGTTGAGTTTTCTGAAGGGGTCAGAAAGAGGGCAGTCTTCCAAGTGAGTTTATTTTTCAGAAACTTTATTTAATGAAAATCCTTGTTTACAATCTTATTCTACAAAACTCTTCAACAATCCTACTCTACAATCCTATGCCACAATCATATTCTACAATCCTATTCTACAAAACTCTTCAACAATCCTACTCCACAATGCTCCTCTACAATCCTATTCCACAAAACTCTTAAACAATCCTATCTACAGTCCTATTCCACAAAACTCTCCAACAATCCTGCTCTACAATCCTCCTCTAAAATCCTATTCTATAAAACCTTATCAACAATCCTCCTCCTATAATCATCCAATCCTCAAAATTGCTTGTGGTGATTACATCTTGAATTGGTTGTTACATTCTTCTCTCCTGCATCCTCTTCAGGACGGTGATGAGTGGTGCCAGGATGGACACTGGCTTGGCTGATGTTACAAATGGATGCTGTCCAAAGGGAAAAAAAAAACATCAAAGAACAGTGAACCATGACCTTCCAAGCTCAGTGGCTCACATACTCCATCAGGATTCCTCTAGTCCCTAGAAAGACCCAGAAAGGAAAACAATGCAACCATCTGCTCCTCAATTGTCAGGTGCAGGACCTTGCCATCACAGGCAAACCCGGCCCAGAATCCCACTCATCCATTTATTCTGGTTTCTTCACCTTGCTGGGATTTTTGCCCTGCCAGTGCTCTAGAAATGGTGCTTTCTGTCCCTGGGGTTTCTTCCTTTCAAGAAGCTCCAATGACTCCCATAGGTCCCTGTCTTGTGCTAATTTCCACAGGCACACAGAGCAGTGTCTGCCTTTCCATGCCCTGCCCCTCCTGTGCTGCATGGCACCTTCCTTCCCAGCAAGGCCAGCCGAGTGGCGCTGGGTCCTGCAGTTCCCTCTCTGCCACACAACCTGGCAGTCAGCCTGGGCCAGTTCCCCTCTGCCTGAGCGTGCCAGGCAGCAGATGGGGCTGGGACAAGTCCCTCTCAGCTCTCCCTGTTTGTGTGCCAGAAACCTCTAAGGGTGGGGTGGGGGGCACAAACCAGGGCCCCTCAGAGGCTCACAGTGAGTCCCTCACAGCCCCTCCTGCCCACAGCCAAATCTCTCCAGAGTGCTCTGCCAGGACTGGCAGCCGTGGCTTCCTCCACCACCGTTTCATGTCTCCCTACAATGCTCTACTTCAATTCTTTTGCTGTCAGGTAAAACAGAATACACCACCAAATTAAAAAACAGGGCAACAGAAAGAATAAGAAAATAGAACACCTGTCCTATCTTCTGCAGAGAGAGGTGGAAGTATTCAGTTTTGTGAAGAACGGGACTCAGGGAGACTTTATTGCCACTTTGCAAGACTTCAGAGTGGCTTTGAAGAAAGTGGGGTGTCGCGGCGCGGCATGCGCCCCCCCTCGCCGCGATACCCCGAGCGGTGGCGTGCTGGGCGGCGAGAGGGAAGAGAACGGGCAGCCGCTCCCCCCGGGGTGCTCTGCTGTCCCAGTCGGTGGCGCGGGAACAGAGGGAGGCGACACGGGACTTGGGGGTGAACAAGATGGATTTATTCAGTGAGCCCCAAGACCTTATGGAGAGGGTGAACAAAGGTTTTATACAGAACTCAAGAGGAGGGGAGTAGAAACAACAACCACTGAGGGTAGGGCTGGGGAGGAGTTTAAGGCAGGACTAACATATGACAAACCTATCAGGGGAAACAGGGGAGTGGAGTAACACAAAGTAACCAATAGCGTGTTGAGCCTCACTAAATAGACAGGGAATGGTCTGGAAGCAGGGGAGGAGGCTGAGAGGAATGACAGGGAATGTTCTGGGGAAAGGGGCAGGGAAAGGGAGGTTTGACAACTTGGAGAGGAGTGGGTTAGGGAAGAGCTTGGGGAGATTGACAGCTGGGGAGAGGAGGAGATTGAGGGGTTGGGGGGTGAACAGACACTGAACAAATATTAAATGAAATAAAAACACACCACCGCAGTGGGGGACACCGTTTTTAACAGGGCCAGTTACAATAGAATGTGGGCAAATAGTTTCAAACACAAAGGGGATCTAATCAGAGTAGGTCTAAGGAAGACCTTGTTTACTCAGAGCAGGGTGCCACCCTGGCACAGGCTGTCCCAAGAGCTGGTAGGTGCCCCATCCCCGGAACCATTCCAGGTCAGGTGGGAAAGGGCTCTGAGCAACCTGATCCCTCTAAAGATGTCCCTGCTCATTGCAGGACACTTGGACCAAAGGACATTACAGAGCCCTGCCAGCCCAGCCCAGTCTAGCACTCGTCAGCATTTTCATTTGAAGAGCACCATGAGTGGAGGTGAGGAGGAAGGGGGCTCATCTGAGGCCTCGGACCTTGGTGGAGGAGGAGCCCATCCCTCGCACACTGTTTCACCTCAGCCCCTTGGCATTTTACCTGCAGCAGCTCGTTGGCAGACCAGCGCCGCTCCTCGTCTCTCTGCAGACAGCAGCTCAGGAAGTCACGCAGCCAAGCCGAGAGGAGCTTGGGCTGCCGCAGCTGTGGCGTCCCTGCTGTGGCTATCAGGAATTTAGTCTGGAGAAACAGGAAACACAAGGCTCCACCTGCTTCTTTCCCATCTGTAACTGCCCTCCCAGAACCCATTGTTTAACGTCTCTTCTTCAGTGGCAGTTTCTGCCCTGGCAGAGACCCAGAGATGACTTTCCTTTACCAACAAAAAAACAAACTCTGATGCAGCCACAGCTTTGCCAACATCCCGCAGATCTTGCCTTGGCAGCCAATTTCATTGATTGACCTAGTTAGTTGGGAACTACATCAGCAAAAGCACATTTGCTTCTCTGAGGATTCACACCAGCTTGGCAGCCTTTCTGGAAGGGGGACTTTGCTATACTAAATAATTCCAAGGATTAGGACATGAAAGGCATCTCTGCAGTGCTTGTGGGTCACTTCAGCCCGGTTGCCATAGAACAAAACTTTCAAAGTTTTTTGTCCTGTTCTTGAAAACAATGGTAATTGAACGAAAAGAAATGAAATCCATCAGTTAATCCCCAGGAAAGGAAACAAACATTTATAATCTCATATTCAACACAGACATATTAAGGTGCATGCACTAATGTATGGGGATGAAAATGCCTGCTTGGGCACACAGGAGCCACTGCAGCTCTGTCTCTCAGCAGTCTGAAAATTTCAGCTTCCCTTATGCAGCAACAGAAAAACTTTTCCTGCTCCAAAGATGAAGATGTGCCATCCCTGTGGACACCCTCTGCTCATTTAGCTACACAAGTCAATGCATGAATGGAAGGCCCATCCCAGAAAATGCCAGGAAACAAACAGGAGGTTTTGGCAGGCTCTCCCTCTCACCAGGCTCCGGCTTGGTGATGTGGAGAAGATGGCTTGGGCTATGAGAGAAACACAGTCACTAAGTGTTTCAGCAACACTGCACAAGAAGCAGAAGAGACTCTGTGGCCCTTGCAGCCTCATGTTCAGGTTCCAGGCATGTTTCTCAGTGTGCAGAAACTGCACAGGGGATGCAGTTCCTCACCAAAACCACTCTTTTAGAAACTCTGTTAGGTTTGGCTTTCTTTCCTTCATTTCTGGAAGTACAGCACCAATTCTGAGATTCTTGTTTCCTGTTATTGTGGCCATCTACACAGACCAAAGAACTGGAACCACTTACAACCCAAAGGAAAGTGTTTCCTGAGCACGGGGTTTGTTTGCATGTGGTATAGCTTGAGTTCCACACTGATGCAACCACAACTACAGCAGATGCTGATGTGTTGCAGGGACATTTTAAGGAGTGGACCTTGGTGGCAGTAGTTCCAGCAGATGGCAATGGGATTTTGTCCAATGGCATGCAGAACACAGGGCAGGTGAGAAAGACAAGCGGGATCAGTGAGCATTTGCTCCTTACCGTGGCAGGACTTCGGCTCCGGTAGGGAACTTTCCGTTCTATCATTTCGATTCCCACAATTCCAAAAGACCATATGTCCACTTTGGGGCCATATGGTTGACCCATCACCACTTCAGGCGCCATCCACCAAGGAGTCCCGGCTACCGAGGACGGTCTATTCTTCCCAGGGCTGAGCTCAACAGAGATGCCAAAATCAGCTGAGGGGAAAGCAAAATACTGCTTTTATTTGAATTCTGTGCAATTAGGAGACCAAGCAAAAGAATTGCCCAGTAGAACTTTGAGAATGTGCTGTTGAATCTCCTGGACAACTGTCCCTGCTCTGTTTCCTCAGGATTTTAGCCAAATCCCTACATTTTGTACACTGCCTTCAGCAGTGGCTTTTGTTCTGTGGAAGCTTTAGACCTGTAGCTCCCTCCCTCTGCAATGGACACACACAGAGCAACACCACTCTTGAGTGCTTGTGCATTGTCATACCTCTGTGCACCTTGCAACCATGTCATCAGCTCAGAGCGGGGGGTCCCTGCACTGCCACCAGCACCATTTATTAGGAGCTGGCAGCCACTCAAAGCAGTCCCTCACCCCACATCCCTGAACGCTGCACCTGACCAGGAATATACTGACCCAGCTTGACAGAGCCGTCAGTTCTGAGAAGGATGTTGTTGCTCTTCACATCTCTGTGGATCACTTGGTTTGAGTGAAGAAAAGCCAATCCTTGCAGGCACTGAGAGAGTAAACAGAACCAGGAGGGACAAATCCAGTGATTTCATCACACCAGAAAGGAAACAGAGACTCTAAAAGGTTCCCATTCCCCAGGGGAATGGCGAGTAATGGCAGAACACAGTGCCACTGAGAGGAAGAGCTGCTGCTCCAACACTTGCAGAGCAGGACCTTTCTAAGGAAAGGCATGTCACCTTTTGAAAGAGCAACAGCACCTGCTGTTGTAAACTGTCCCCCTGCAAACCAGCCAGGATGACTGCTGCTGCAGTGGATGTGCTCAGAAGCAAAGAGCATTTTGGCTGCACTAGTATCCTTTTTTGCTGAGGACTGAGAGAAATGAGTCTCTTTTTTTTCCTTTGCTGTTCATTTCAAATCCTGCTACCAGCACCTTGCTTCTACAAGAGAGGAATGCAGTGAAGACAGGCAAAAGTTTAGGGAGGCAAGATGGAGAACAGCAAACACAAGAGGCAGAGTGAGAATACAACAGCAGGAGATAAGAGTACAAGAACTGAGTAGAGTGGGTGCAGGGGCACTCCAGGCATTTCACTGGAGATGCTTTTACATGCCCATAGCATACCAGCAACGCAGAAGCAAAGTTTGGCACATGAAACCTCTCCTGTTCTGAGCCCCTGTTTCCCAGATAATCCTACCCAAACCCTTGGAAGCACAGGTGGGCTTGCTGACCTCCCGACTGATGACTGCTATCTCGATTTCAGTCAGGAAGGTATTCCTGATGACATCGCTCAGAGCGCCTCCATCCATGTACTCCATGACCAGCCAGAGTTCCTCACCCAGAAGGTGGCTGAAAGAAAGAAACAAGGGCGTGAAGATAAACATGTATGGCTAGGTTGATTTTTTGCTTCCGGCTTCTTGTTTCCAAAGCCCTTTGTGACAAGGACAGAATAAAAGGAATAGACATTCCCTCCTGGCTGTGCTTTGTTTGCAATCTGTGCAGTCTCAGGGAGAAAGGCACAGCTGTGAAAAAGGAGATGTCTTAGATGGCCAGCAAGTGAAAAGTGTGGTTTAGTAAGAGCCCAGATCAAAAGCCTGTCATGCGTGGTGTTTCTGGAAATAAGCACCTAGTCTTCCTGGCATGCATAGCAAAGAAAAAGAGGGGCAACAATCCAAGGGAAATCCACTTTAGGATGGTTCATCATTCAGCATTGAAGAAACTTTAAAAAATCAATCCCAAAAAATGTGGAGGCAGTGAACTTAGAAAGTATTAACTTCGTACTCTACAGATGATCCAGGTTTTGAATAATTTTGGAATAATTTTCAAACTACGTGTGCCAGGGAAGACTCATGCAGACAAGATGCACTCTCTTCTCATCCATTGCAGATGAGTAGAGAAATATTAATACATTATAATTAACAGCTCTACTTTCTAGAAGTGACCAAAGTGGATTTTTAACCTCTCATGTTTGCAGTATGTACATGTATATTCACAGGATAAGACCATGACCACTCACCTGTCTAAATAATTCACAACACTGGGACTCCTATGCTTCTTCATGATTGTGATTTCATTAACGGTTAGTTGCTTCCTCTGCCGTCCCTTAAGGCTTATTTTCTTTATGGCCACCTAAAATGACACTGAAAATCAGTAACTTGAGAAGTTGGTGTCATGAGACCACAAGGCACATGGAGCAAGTGATTTTGCAATGACACAGTTGAGCTGTGCCAAACTGCCTTGTGATTAGGCATTGCAGTAATTAGGAAGTGACATTGCAATAGCCCATTTCTCCACTCCCTTGGGGGCCAGTTACAGGGTACGTAGCCACTGAGGTTTTGCTGTGAACACTTGGTGACACTGGTGTCTCAACTATCACCCACAAGCCTCTGAGCCCACTCCCTGCTGCTTTGTATGGGATTCAGAAGAAGTAATCCATGCCTTAATACTCTGTGGCTACATCTTGGGCTATGGGCAGGGCTTCGAGTTTCTAGAGATACCTTGCACATCTCTCCCTTTGTGCAGTTCCCAAGTGCAGCACTGCAGGTGGCTAAAGAACTACCAGTAACTTTCAGATGTATTTGCTGGCAACCAGAAGTGAGAATTCAGGACTATGAAGCTGTAGCCCCAAAGAGCAGTGAGATGCTCTAAGGCACCACCTTTGTTTTAGCAATTGAGAGCGAGTGAGCACATCCTTCTCTGAAATGAACTGCTGCCCTGCGTGACTTCCTTCTGGCAGCTGAAAAGGACAAAGACTGTCCCCAATGTATTTTGCAGGCTGGTACCAGTCTGTGTTTCTTGTGCCTCTTCAGCACAGCTCAACCCAAAGCTCCAGCCACAGCTGCTCGCACCAGAGGGGAAAGCCCTTGAGTGCAACAGAGTCTGCAGGGGATGTTGGCATTTACCTCTCCTCCTGTGGCTTGGTTGAGTGCTCTAACCACAGATCCAAAATGCCTAGAAACAAAACAGAAGCAGAGAAAGGAGAAGCTGTTTATTTCTTAGAGTGAAAGCTGGCCCACACAGGAGATCTCTGCTGTAAATGCCTAAAACCTGCAGGATGCAGGAGGGCTCTGCCAGAAGGCAGATGATGCATTTTCCTCTCAAGTGCATGGGCAGTGCCTGGGCTGGTTGCAGAAGCGCTGGGGTTTACTGCCTCAGCTCCTAAAGGGAATTTATTCTTTCATCTTAGGTTTGAGTTTCTAAACTCTGTGGTTCCTATTCTGAGCATGGAGCATTTCCTTCCAAGAACCGTGGATTGAATGAAATTCTCCTGGGAACTGTTATCTCATAGCTTTGAGAGGGGCTAGGTTGCCCTCTCAGGCAAGCAAGATTCTTCTTTATTCATTAGTGTGGCAGTGTGGTTTTGAGACATACAAAAATACTGAAGAAATTAACACAGAGCTGTCCCACACTTGAGAGACAAGGAGATCTTCCAGGTCCTGCTCCTTGATGTAGGCAGGCTTTGGCAGCATGGAGATGTCTCTGACAATGCCTTCTGAGCACCCTCACAAGTTCTGAGCAGCACTGAAGAGATAGGACAATCTATCTCCAGTGTCTGAACATGTTTGCAGCTGACCTGACTTCACACTGGATAGATATTCCAGTGGAACACCTGATATACCAGTGATATACCAGAAGAACCCCTGGCCCATGGTTGTGTAGAAGTAAGTGTGGCTGGACTCACCCCTTGCCAATATATTCCATTTCAGTGTATTTCATCTTGGGATTTTCCACGTTCACCATTTTCCCTGAGGGAAACAAAATGCAAGATGCTCACTTTAAAGCAGAGATCCCAGCTTCCAGGAGATACAAAAGGCAGCCCCAGTGTCTGGAGGCAGTCAGCTAGTTGCAACAACAGCAACAACATCAACAGGACAGGCAGCCCTGCAGTGCAGATGGCTGGCACAGAGACTGATTGTGTAGAGCCCTTGGAAGAGTTCTCTTGACAGGAAACAAAGCACAGGGAGATGCATTCCCAGGAGAGGAGCACATCTTCTCCAGCTTTCAGCCAAAACATTGCCCAAACAATGCCTTTCCAATTGTAATCCAGAGCAGCTCATGCTATAACCAATGTCAACAGTGCTTTCAGCATCGGGACCCTCACCCTTCATGAGCAGGCTGAGCTCACAGACACCCATCTTGGGGCTAAGGAAGGCTCCAGCCCTGTCCCACCAGCCCTCAGGGACAGGGCAGCGACCACAACAAGGCTGGCAAAGCCCAAGCATGAGTACTGACAAGCAATGGGAAGAAGCCACAGGCAGCCTGGGCCCCGTACAAAGTGTTGCCCCCATTCATGCCACAACAGGATGGGCTTTGAGATCAGACACACTGAGGTGCAGATCAATGCCATTTTTGTCCCAACAGGTGATGGTAGACACAGAATCCACTGGGCTCTCCACTGGGCTCTGCTCTCAGCCCCACCAGGTCTTATCTGAGAGTTCAGCACTGGCAGCTGTTATGGGCAAGAAGCAGATTCCTTGGGGTGTGCTGCAGAATCCCAGAGGACTTGATGTGTTTTCCTAGAGACAGATCTGAGCAGGGCTCGGGCCAATGGGTAGGATTCTAAGAGTCATGGGAAAGAGTGGGGAAGGTACGAAAAAGTGCCATGGATCTGAGGAATATACCATGGATGGGCTGGAGGCTGTCTCCTGAGAAATGCCTGCAGTACAGATTTATCTGATCAAGCCACTTCGATGTGTCTCTCTTGGACACATCTTTAGAAGCATAAAACTAGGATATGAAATACAGATTGTTATAAAAGTATCTGTTTTTTTCTTTGGGGGCACACGGGAAACACCTCCTGCTCTCTATTTCTCCTGCAACCTGATATTCTTTCACAGTAGTTTTTATTGACAAAAATATAGCATTCTCATGAAAAGAAACTGTATATGTAGTAGTGGCAACATAAAATTGTCATAAAAATGACATCAATAAGACATGTGGGGCAGAAGGGCTCCTTCAGGATGGAGATAAACCAACTCCACCAAAAAATAACCGCTACAAAGAAACAAACAAGACCAAAAAACCCAGCAAAAGAAAACCAAAAAAACAACCCCTTAAAAAAAATAAACAGGGAAAAAGCAAAAAGCTCCAAACCACCAGCCCCCTAAAAAAAAAAATCCCCAACCAAAAAGACAAAACTATAAAACCAGTAAATTTTTCTGAAGATTTTTTGCTCTGATGACTGGTTGGAAGTCAGGAGTCTAAGGGGAAATTAGGAAGCTAAAAATTCTCTTTGGTTTGGCCACTAGCATGCAGGACTTGCCTAGCCTTCTGCTGATGCAAGAAAAATCCCTGCTTCAGCCTTTAGCCGAGAGGGAAGCTCAGGCAAACCCAGGCCAGTCCCAGCTGTCTTCAGAGGCAGCAGGAGCACCCAGAGCTCTCTCTCGCTGCCTCAGAGCACAGCACTTCCTCTGGGGAGTCCTAAATGGCCCTGTGACACCAAACTCAGGAGGAACATTTGGTACAGCTCTGCTGACACCTGCACACAATCCACTGACCCTCAGACAAGAAATACAGCACACGTACAGAGCATACGCAGGTACTGCTCCTCAGTCTCCTGGTTCTCAGAAGCCACGTGGAGGGAGATGAAGGAGCTGAGAAGGAGGAGATCACCAAAGGATGAGATTGAGTTCACAGGTTCCACATCATAGGTTCCTTTAAGTAATGCTGCTGCAGAGCGAGGATTGGGACCAGAGCCCGTGCAGATATGCTGAAACTGCAGCACTTTTCGAGGAGGGGGAAGTTCCAGTTGTCTGGGACAAATTTGGTGATCTTCACGGCCAGTGTGTTCTTGGAGGTCTTTGGAGGCTGCCTGGTGAGATATCAACACATGCACCTCAAGTCAAACAGAATATAGCAGTCAGAGACAACAGCTTATCCCTCTCAGACAAGAGTGGCTGACTGTGAGGAAAGGGAAAGAACAGATTAACAAGGAATACAGACAGCATGGAAAAGAATGGGGCCTCACAGATTCCTGGAAAACACAATCATCTTCTTCCAGCTTAGCAAAAGCCAAAAGAGACTGTACAAGTGAAGAAGTGCTCCAGAAAACTGCAGAACACTTCCACAAACCAAACACACCTTTCCACAAAGGGAAAACAGACAAAAAAAGCCCTGCCACCTGCAGCACTGCCACGTGTGCCCTTGGCCACGACGCTGCAGAAGCCCAGAGATCGACCTTCCCTGAGCCGAGCAGCCAGAAGCTCAGCCAGAGCCCCCATATCTTCAGGGCCTCAAAGTGACAGGTCAAAGGCCAATTTCTAGCTGGAGGCCACTGCCTGCAGGAAATGGCTACGTCCCACGGGATTGCAGCACTCGGCATCCTCAGCAAGCAACATGCAAGTGCTGGCTGGTCAGAAACTTGCAGCTCTGCCTTGCACTAAGACAGCACCACCCACAACTGGCACTTACTGGCTCAGAAGATTCAGGCTCTGCTCTGACCACTGATGGAGACTCGCGGTCATTCTGCTCAATTTGCTCCTCTTCATCTTCTCCAGGAGCAGAGGGAGCTGGGGCAGACACTGATGCTGGTTTTGTGCTCTGGGACAAGAGAAAAGCGTGTGGGACAAGCTATTACCTATCACGTATAACTTCCTTCCTTCTCACATATACGACCGTATCTTCCAAGGAGAAATCATAAAATTCCAGAGTAAAAAGATAGTAAAAGGATTCTAAGCCACACAGATCAAATTAAACCAGGCCAATTCAACAGAACTGCATATGGATATGAAGCTGATATTCCTCCCTGGCTGCCATCAGCAAGCAACATTGTCTCTGCAATGCAGAGTTTTAGCTTTTGAAAGCTCTGCAATGGAAAAGAAAGAAAGAGACAGCTACACCTTTGCTATTGCTGCTGCAGACATGGAAGCCTACAACTGGATCTGAATCCCATCCAGTGCTGGAAAAGGGCAGGAAACGTTGTGCAGAAGCATATTTGCTTGTTGGAAAATGAGAAAATCAACAGGACTTTTCCTCTACTAAACCAGCAAAACAAAAAAGCAACCAAACAACAAGCAGGGAGTGTCTCTGACACCAGCGTCTAAAGCACTTGGAGGCAGTGAGGGCATGTTTGGCAGGGGAACAGCCCTGGTGGTGAGCACTGTCACCTATGGAACCATGGAAGTTTGCCTGAATGTGCCTCAGGAGGCTCCCGTTGTCCAGGCTGAAACTGCCTCCGCACCTCCTCCTTGGCCTTGCCCTCCACAGCCCTTCCCCAGCTCCCGTGTCCTTCTCTGCACACGCTCCAGCCCCTCAAGGACTTTCTGCTTCAGAGGGGCCCACAAGTGTTAATGCATAGAGAAAGGTAAAAATCTTTCTAAATTGTAAGATGTCTTTAGAATGTAGACATAATTTTGACTCCATAATAACTCCATCTCCTTCTCCTGCTCAGTGGATTTTTGGGAATCCAGGGCTTGGTATGTATTACTTGCTACTGCAACTAATGGAATAGATTTGCTTGGCAAGCCCAGTTTTGTCTTAGATTCTTTTGTGCATGAGTCTCCTCCTGAACCTGTGGCAATGACCACCAGGGACCTACAGGATACTCGTACCCCTATGCCAATAAATTCTGAGAAATTATTTAAATATGTCTGAAGAGAGCCTGACAGAGGAATGGTTGAACGACAAGGGACATGATACTGTAAAATTAATCCAAACAGGGAGGGCTACGTGACTGCTGCAAAGTTCGCATGGCCCTGAAGAGTAGATGATGTGCAGAAAGCAGGATATTGAAACTGCTTGGTATGTAGAAGTAGATAGAGAAGAACGAAGGAGTACTAAGCTGTTCTAACTGCAAGGCCAGCTGGACAGGCATGTATCGATCATAAAGATACTTTTAAGATAATAGTACAAGTCACATAGCAACCAATCATGAGCTTGGCTTTTGCAATATGTATGAGCTAATTAACGAACATATATAAACTGTGTAATCTGTCACAATAAACTGAGACTTGATGATCATGATAGCATGAGTCTTGTCTCCCGCGGCATTTTCCCTCTAACAACTGGCGCCCGAAAACAGGGACATGATCCGAGCCTAAGGCGAGAGAGGTGCTGCGTTGGAGTGCGGGTCCTGCAGCTGGAAGGACGGCGAAAATAAAGAGAAGAGGCGAAACGCTCTGCTCCGCGCCCTGAGTGACCGTAGAAGCGGGCTCAGCCGATACGTGCTGCCGAAGCCTGAAGGAGCCAGCAACGGTACCGACGTAATCATGGAAAGGCAAGCAGCATATGATTTATTTAGTGCTTCTCTTAGAAAAAGGCAGATTAGGGGGATTGACTTAGATAAGGATCTCCCTTCTCTATTGCATCATGCTGAGTCTTACGGCTTTTTCGTTAACCCCCATAGTGTTCATAAACTTTCAGAATGGAGAAGATATAGGGATAAGTTGTGGGAATTAGTGTTAGATGAGGATAAACCGGGCAAGAAAATGAGTAAACTTTGGAGAGTGGTTGATAACGAATTGTTAATGTGTCAGGCAGAAAAGAGGGCGGTGGAAGTGATACGGACAGCTCTGGAGAAAAATAAGGAATGTAAACCCTCGCTTCTCTCCAGTGAGCCAAACCCTCCGGTTCTCACAAATTTTTCCATTCCCATCTCTGCTTCTGAAATGCCTGTACCTCCCATAGACACTAGTAGCATTGAGGTGCTGGAAATTGAGATCCAAATTGCTTTATGGCAACGGGACTGGGATCCCAAATTCACTTTGTGTGAACGGGAATCAGGTAGAACGGAGCGGGCGCGGGGCCAGACAGAGCGGGGCCGGCCAGCACCGAGCCGGAGGCGAGCCCGGGGCGGAGCGGACATCAGCCGAGAGACGGAAGGCTCCTTGCTGCCGAGCAGCAGCGCAAGGGGGGAGAGGGGCGTTCCTGGGGCTCAGCCGCGCTGGAGCCGGAGCAGGCGGGGCGCGGCCGTGGCGGGGGTGTCTCTTCTCCCATCCACAAGGTGACACAACAAGGACGGGAGCGAGGCGGCGCCGCCCCTCATCGCCCCGCAGCGCCCAGCAATGGCGGCGGAGATGGCGGCACAGTCCTGGTTGCCATGGCAGCGACAACGCCGAGAGCAGCAGCGCCACCGGTGGCGGGATCGCAACACTACAGCAAAAATTTCAACAGCATCTTCCCAATTTCTTACAAGAGTCAGAGACGTAATGAAAAAGTACAGCAGGACCGAGTGTTTTCCAAGATACCAAGAAGGATGAACATTATGTGAATCAATGTTATTTCAAATATGATATAGATAAAAATCACTGTATAAAGATAGAAATTTTAGTAATTATTTAATTACCAAAAATGTCTCTGAAAACAAAGAGTTAAGAAAATGTCATCTCATGGAATTTTAGTATTGAGTTTGTAATCTCTGTCTTTGGGTTTTTATAGATAATAAGTAATAGTGATTTTTAAGTTTTATAGATAATACGATAAATAGTGATTGTTAAGTTTTTGTAAGTAATGATAAGTAGTGATTGTTACTAATGTTATATGAGTGCTTTAAAAGGATTTGCTTAAACTATTTTAAACATTTCTTGTTAATAGGTTAATCATAAAATGTGAGTTGTCTGATTTTTGTGATAAGAATTATTATTAAGGTATTAAGGTGTTGTTATAGTATTTACAGTCAGTTTTCATGTGTTTTATTGTCTCTTTAGGTGATTGATTACAAGATATTTTTTCAGGATCCTGTGTTTTTGATTTTTTAACTACTCATGTGTTTTCTTTATCCAATCTTTTATGCAGCTGCAATTCATCTTCCTTTAAAAATTCATTATCCAAATTTTAATTCAAGATTTCAGACTATAATTTTCAGATTTCTGAAGAAAGGGTTTGTTGTATTTAGAGAATTTTTGTCTTGAAAGAGATTTTAAACAGGTTCAATTATTTAATAGTTTGATAAATTTTTAATAATAAGGTTTTCTACTTATAACTGTTATTTCTAGGACTTTTGTTTTATAATGTGTTAAAACATATCCTCCAATTAGAGTTTGAGCTCTGGCTAAGCTCTGGCTCTACGTGGATGGTGTGATTGACCCAGGTGTTTTCTGCATCAAAAAGTATTCAAGTCCTTTTGGCTTGACAATTTGACCATGTAGGGCAGCTGAGCCTCAAAGGGAGTTTTGGAGAGACATGATCCGGACATGTTTTATCCAAATCTCTGTTGTTTTAAGGTTTATCAGCTGCTGCAGACTCTGGGATGACAATTTGATAGTGTAGCACTTGGTAACTGTGATTTTATATGTAATATTAATTGTGTATTATCTGATTGATTTTTATTTGTTGTTAGTTTCTTTACTATATGCATTGTTTTGTTCTTGATGTTTTTTCATGTTTATTATAAAGATGTTGATATTTCCATTTCTTCATGCAAATTTTAAGAAACAGAATTGAGAGAGGACCCTCCAGTCCCTGTGGGGAGTGTTGAGTTTGTTTGTGTTTTAGCAGGTGCAGAATCTGGATAGATTTCAGTGAAGAATGTTAAACTTATCAATTTCAAGAGAACACTAATCTCTCCACAAGTAAATCAGAGGATGCACAGCAAAAGTGGATTGTACAAAGATTTGTGTTTCGCCCACAGAAGATTGTAGGCTTTTAGGTTTTTTCATAAGTGTGTTTTTAATTATGTTATAGACTTTTTTTACTAAGTTTTAATGAGTTTTAGTAATGCCTGTGATTTTTCTGTTCATTTTACCATTGCTTTTCAATGGCAAAAGAAAAAGAGGGACAATCAATTAGATAATCAAAAGCATAACATTAAGTTTATCATAAATATAGTTTGTATTTAGAATTAAGTTTGTTCCTTTCATGTTAAACAGAACAATCAAAAACATGAGAAATATGAAGTGGGGTGCACTTCTGTAATACTAACCTCATTTTTCACCCCACGAGTTGCTTCAGTGCAAGCTCTCACACAATTAAAAATCCTAGCCTACTGGACAGAAAAATAAATTAATATTTCATCTAAAATGTTAAGTGAGCTTGCCACAAATATAGGTAGTATCTGTCATGCAGTTCTGCAAAACAGAGCAGCTGCCACTAATTTACTTCTTCTAGCCCAAGGTCATAGTTGTGAAGAATTTGAAGGAATGTGCTGTATGAACTTATCTGATCACTCTACATCTATCCATAAGCAAATACGAAAATTGACCGAGCTAACTCAACAGTTAAAGGTAGAGGATAGATTAGGTTTAAAAAGATAGCTAAAAGGATTGGGGATCGGACCATAGTTAAGAGACATTATCAAATACGGCATAATAGTTCTAAGCATAATTGTGATACTTCTGTTTGTTTTGCCCTGTGTGTTTACTTGCTTGCAAGGCTTGATGCAGCAGCTTTTGCAGAAAATGCTGAATGCACACCTTCTTGTACAAAAGGAAAACGGGGGAGATGAAGAGAGCCTGACAGAGGAATGGTTGAACGACAAGGGACATGATACTGTAAAATTAACCCAAATAGGGAGGGCTACGTGACTGCTGCAAAGTTCGCATGGCCCTGAAGAGTAGATGGTGTGCAGAAAGCAGGATATTGAAACTGCTTGGTATGTAGAAATAGATAGAGAAGAACAAAGGGGTACTAAGCTGTTCTAACTGCAAGGCCAGCTGGACAGGCATGTATCGATCATAAAGATACTTTTAAGATAATAGTACAAGTCACATAGCAACCAATCATGAGCTTGGCTTTTGCAATATGTATGAGCTAATTAACGAACATATATAAACTGTGTAATCTGTCACAAGAAACTGAGACTTGATGATCATGATATCATGAGTCTTGTCTCCCGCGGCATTTTCCCTCTAACATATGTCAAATAATTTGGAGTAATGTTTAGCCTGTGAATTTCAGCAAAGTATCGAATATGTCTTCATTCCATGGATACAAAGTAGTAAGTGAGATTGGTGGGTGTACAGGTGTCAGAGGAGTGATTCCCTAGGCACCGAATACTGCAATCAATGAATGCCTCCTTTGCAAGCCTGAGCTGGCTGCAGGGATCAGGCCCTGCTCTGTAACTTTCATTTTGGCCACTTCTGTGAACAGGTAAGAAAGGTCAAAATGAAACCTTTCCCAGCTATTTCCGTCTGCTTTATCTTTTTAGGCACCAGAACTCTGGGTCACAGATGGCCTGGGTGTGTGCTGAGCAGTGCAGTCCCCATGAAGTCCTTGGTTTCCCCACAAGTTGCCATGCCTTGTTCCCAGGTGTGCCCAGCTCTGACAGGAGCAAGAGTCTGCAGCGCCGTGCCCTGCTCAGCCAGGGCTGTCTGGCACAGAGCAGCAGCAGCGCCAGCACCTTTCAATCCACTCCTTCCTTATCTTCTCCTGGGACACAGAAGCCTCTGGAAATCAGCACCACCAGTTGTCTTCCAAGCTTGGAGCAGCTCCTGCTGGCAGGCAGATGCTGCCAGTTTGACTGCTTCCAAAGGGGAATAAAGGCCGAGATGTACATGCTCAGGAGCCCTGGGCATATCCAATAAACGTGCAAATATGTGGGAGATTTGTCAGGAATTGTTTCAGCTGTTATGCCAACAGTGCCTTCTCTCCTGGTTCTGTGTGTTATAGATGAGTCATGTAACAGTTGGCTCTCACTGTTAAGAGGTAGATATTATGGGGATGTAAAAATGTATAGTGATGTTATTGTAATACATCCTCCCAGAGTCCTATTTCCCCTGCCCCTTGCAATAGCCTTGGTAGTCAGGGCTTGTGACCAGGAGGTGTGAGTGGCGTAGCAACACCTGACCTCCAATAAGAATGTAAGAAAGGAATCTCCACCAGTGGATGGCAAAACTTTGACAAAACTTTGGAGGGGTTAAGGGTATAAAAGGCAGAGCATCCATTCTATAGATGTGCTGCTTGTAATGGTCAGAGACTCCCAGTGCTGCAAATTTTCCTTATTCAGTCCTTTGTTAAGATTTAATAAACATTTAAATTTTTTAAAAGTAAGGGTTGTTTCTCAGAAGTGCAATGCTTTGGGCCATTTTCTTGGTCTGGTTTCCTTTGCTTGGGTCCCATCTGAGTACTCAGTTGGGGTACAGGCTATAGGTGTTTGGTGCACTCCTTGAGTTACTCTTGGATTCCTTGAACAACAGGGTTTGGCCACAAAGTGAATTTGTGCTGCTTTGTGACAGAGAAGAACTTCCCCGGTTATTTTGCGTTTGCTGTACGGAAGGGTGGTTATTGCTCTGCATAAATTCACAGGCCAATATAGAGTGCTTGCACTGTGATGTCAGGGCATGGTTGCCATGTGGTCATGGTGACAGCAGAAGGTTGTCTTGGTGCACGGAAGGCCTCAGTGTCAGAGCAACCCTAGGGCTTGCTCAGTGCAGGAGCATCCTCCTGGTTGAGGCGCTTGTCAGTGAGAGCTGCCCACTGACAAGAGCCTTGTTTTTTCTAGTGTTGGACAAATCTGCACAGCAGTGCTACAATGATTGAGCAACTTGCTGCTGCAGCTTTCACAGCTTATGGCGTTGTTTATTCTGGCTATTACCTCACTAACCTGGCACGTAAGTAGAGGTTTTCCCTGGGTGTACCCGAACCTGGCTTCTGTATGTCTTCCTGCTCTTTGTTAGTGCCTGAGTTATTTCAAAACAGAAAGAACACTAGAGTGCCAATGGTTTGGTAAAGCTCCTGTCAAGGCATCCAGGTACAAGGGGATTTCTGCAGCCACAGGGGCAGCATTTGCAAGGGAACCTGCAGGGGTTCTTTTCCCTCCACGGGAGAGTCTGAGGCAGCAGAGTCTGTCTTTTCCTCAGTTTGCTGGGACATGCAAGACAGCTTTGAAAATGTAAACTGGAGACCTTCTTGGAAGGCCTTCTAACAACTGTGCAGTATTTCCCAGAATTCAGGGAAAGCTTCTTTCTTTCTACATTTTGTCATGAAAGGATTTGACTGTCTAACTTGAGCCTTGACTGAGTGTTAAATAGTGATTCCCTTTGCAAGGAAGAGCAAACTCCAAAGCAGTGAGTGTCTGCTCCTGGAACTTGGAGCTGCTGCTGTGTTGTGTCACAATAGAGCCTGCCCCATCATAGTGGAATTTTGGAAAAGCTTTTCTGGGCAAATGTTTCCAGCAAGTTAATGAGAAGTTGTGCATGCATCTGATTAAAAAAAACCCTAGGTACCAGAAGGAGAGGATTTTTAAAAGAGGTGTTATGTGTTTGGTAGAACAGGAGCATTGAGTGTTAGAGAACAATTTGCATTTTCTTCATCATGTTTGTGTTCATTTAATGGCTAAACAGGCCAAAGGGTAGGCATGCCCAAGAATATTATCTGGATCTCTTGCTGGTTGTATGAATGAAATGTGTCTGCTGAAGGGATGTTGTGAAAGGGAAAACTCTCTGTTCGTGGTGCTTGTTCTGTGGGTTTCACCAGCCCAGACAATTTTCTCACAGCATCTGGTTCATTTTCCCTTGCCTACTACAGGTCACCTGAAGCATGTATTCAGCGGTGCTGGTCCTAAGGTGAGTGAGAAAGGAACATTTCATGTTTGTGCTGTTTGGCAATTGCAGAGTAAGCTGTGTGCTTAGCCAGAACCAGTAGGCTGTAGAGGGCCAGGCATGCAGGCTGAAAGAAAATGCATTTTCAGGCATTCCACAACAAATACAAAGGCATAGCTGGATATTTCCTAATTTCCAACTCAGAGCCTTGAAGACCTACAAACTCAGTTTTGCAGAGAGTTGAATAAGCCCATTTTAATGAAGTCACAGCAACTTAGATTCCTATCCCTATAAAACTTCATGATACTTCCTTAGAAGATGTGGTTGTAGAATTAGAAGGACAATTTAATGCGGTATTTGCAGTCAAATGGGCAATTTTGTGGCTGGGCAGCTGCGTGGGCCAAAGGAGCCCGGGGTGCTGGTCAAGAGCAGCTGAAGGTGGCCAGCGCCTGGCCAGGTAGCCAAGAAGGCCAAGGGCATCCTGGCCTGTGTCAGCAGCAGTGGGGCAGCAGGAGCAGGGCAGTGACCGTCCCCCTGGGCTGGGCAGCGCTGCGGCCAGAGCTGGGAGTGTGTGTCCACTTTCTGCCCGGTCGGTCTGCATCTCACAAAACAGGATGGGACCCGGACTGGTTGCAGACTTAGCATTTATTATGTCTGTATCATCCAAGCAAAAAGCCAGAGACACAGAGAAATGAACATCCATGCAAATCTAGATCAAAGGCAAGATGGCAGTTGATGCAAAGCCTTTTTCTACATATTCTTTGAACCTATAACATAAAAGAAAAGGTGCAGAGTCATTATACCCTAACCAATAAGAAAAGGACCCATGTGGGTTTAACATTACCAGAAGGACTTCTATGAACCTCAAACGATATAGAGTAATTCATTATATAAGACTGAAACTTTTTCTATTTTTGCAAAGCATATATCTAGGACTTTTGACATCTCAAACTATCACTAAGTTCTTGTTCTTTCTTGCTCCTTATGATAAATATAAATGAATTCACTTGGTTCTTATTTTTCTAGCTTCCCATGAGAAGGTTTTGAAATTTCCCAGCCTTTTTCAGCTTTATGTCTACTTTCTGGGGCCTTTTTGCACTTTCTAAAGTTTTTTACCTTTTATATATTCCTACAATTCCCCCTCTCTTTTTAAATAAACTATTTTTGACTTGTCAGTTATTTATTACTTTGTGTTCCATAGCTTTACTACTGCATATATTTATTCATGTAGGAAAAAAGTTATAAACTTTTTACATGAAGGTACTTTTGTTTTTGTTTGTTTTAAGCTCTATAATTCTAAGTTAAACCATTCTTAATGTTGGGTAAAGTTAGGTTTAGTATCTGTATTAGGTTCTGATAAATTTTGACTTTTTTAAGGCCTCAATGTAAAGGTTAAATTTGTGAGTGACTTTAATTGTTTTTGCTGAGGTTTTGTGAATTGTCTATAATTTTTTTAAATTTTTTTCTTTTGGAAAATAAAAACTTTTTTGATGAGTTTGTAATTTGTTGTGAATAATGAAGTGTATGTGGTATTAATATTAATATTCTAATAACAAGATTTTACTGAACTTGTAAAGTTCTTTTGATTAAGGAGTTAAGCTCTACTTCCTGAATAAATTGTTTAACTATGTTTCTTTATTTTTAATTGTAGATTGTAGAGTTTTTAAGTTTTTGTATATTTTTGTGAATGGATTTAGAATGATTAGACAAATTTATGTAGCACATTCTTTTGAATTCTTTTCAACTCTGTTTATGTGTTAGAAAAGAAAATTAACTGTTGTTTGATTTTGGAATTTGTTGGACACTGCTGATGTCAGTCTGTGTGTTACTGAGCGCACTGGATGTGGTATTTGTTTGTTTAGTTAATATTTAATCTTGTCTATTTGTCTTAATGTTTTTTCTGAAGCAATTGTAGGTAAGAAGAAGCTTGTTGAAATATTTTGTGGTTTTTTTTGAAAGACTGAAATTACTGCTGTAATTTTTTGGGTATATATGAATAGATCTTTTGTCTTTTCTTGTCTTTTTTGAAACTGTTTTAGTACTAGGTGTTATTACAGTGAGTGTGCTAATGTTACATGGTTTGTCTTTAGGGTATGATAGAATGTTTTGCTATGTTTTATTTCTACAAATGAACTAATAACATTTTGGTAATTTCCGTGGATATTTGTTAACTTTAGATTTTTATCTACAGTGTATGAGTAATTGCACTAAAGCCTTAAATTTTTGTATTCATAGTAAGAGTGAATAGCACTGTATTTTGGAGAATTATTTTTTTCTAATTGTTTCTTGAAAATGTGACACGGAAATTTATTGCTAAGGAACTATGGATCTTTAATTCTTGGGGTTCTGAACTTGTTTTGAGGAGTTGTTTGGTCTAGAGGCTTTAATCCCATGTGCGATTGTTTCTATTAGTAATTTCACTTAGCTTGTTGTTAAATCACTTTTTTGTTAAAAGATCATGTTATATAGGTATTGGCTAATTTTTAGTGGTACACTAACTAAACAGGTTGAAAAAGGCTTTTTTGGATTTGAGTGAGACATACATATGGTATCTGATCTTGTAGCTTTGGTTAATGTGACTTAGACATTTGGTTTTGGTGTTGTATAGGAAAATTTGCATGATAAAAAGTAAGCAAAGTTAGAAAATACAAAGTGAACTGATTTTCTTTCATAACTTTTTTGTTGAGTTACTCTTTGTTAAAAGAATTTTCGATAATATTTTAACTTTTAAACTGCATTTTTTGGAGAGTTTAGAATATTAATTTTTTAGAATCTAATGATAAGAAATCTTTCTTTTCATGTTTTTGTTAAAAGAGCTCTACGAAACAAGCTCTACACATGTATCATTATCATTAGATTGAAGTTTGCAGATTCTACAGGTGACATAGGAACACTGGGCGTGACTTGTAGTCTCTGTTTAGCTTACGTTTGTGTGATTGCTTTTTTACTTTTGGGTTTGTTAGTGTGTTTTGGTGTGTTGTATGGTTTGATGCTCTTTATTGGAATTCACTTTGCTTTTCTAATACTTGGAGAAATACAAGTATACTCTTTGCTTTAAGTTATTAATTGGCGAGGACTTTTAATTTGTCTTCTTTCAGGTCTTTTAATTAAAACAAGATAATTTTTTTTTAGTTTTGTTTGTGTGTTATTTGTAAAATGCTTAAGAATTGGTGGATCTGGTTCTGCAAAAGAACTGTTTAAAAAATTATAAACATATAAAGCTTGACTCAATTTTATCTGTAGTATTACTTCTGCTCCCCTCTTCTGTTGATCTAAATGTGTTTTAATGTGTGATATGTCTTTTTAACAGTTGTTTGATTTGTGGGGGAGTGGGGAATACTACAGGTGTGATGAACATTTTAATTTATTAGGAATGTTGTTACTTTTTGAGATAGATATGTGGGGCTATTGTTTGTTTTCATTTCCTGGAGTACACTTAATGAAGTAAATGTTTGTAAAAAATGTTGATAGGTACAATTACTTGTTCTCTTGTGTGGATAGAGGTAAAAACTGTACTTGATAGTGAATCTACTGAAACATGAATATTTTTAAATCTCCCCAAAGAAGGGTATTTAGTGATGTTTGTTATAATTGTACTCTTTATAAACTTTGTGGATTAACAGTTCCTGTAGAAACAGGGGTTTGCACAAGGTGACAATCAGGGTAACTGTTAATAATAGCTTTAGCTTGGGATTTAGAGATACAAAACGTCTGTACAAGTACTTGTGTATATTGAGGAAAAAGGTATGACTCAATTTTGCATGCTGAAAAATGTTTGCTAATGTGTTTGAGATAACTATGGCCAGTTTTTTTGTTCTTGTATTTCTTTTTGCTAAACATCTTGGTAAAGATGAATGAGTTTTAATATGAGAAATAAAATATAGGTTAGTTCTGTGTTGTAAATTTTTATGAAGACATGAGAGCTAGCAATATAAATTATTATTACTAATATTTTTTAAAACGATATTTTTACCTACATTAGTAACAGAGGTAGAATCTGTAATTAAACTGAAAGGCTTTGAAAATAGCTGAAGAGCTTTAACAACAGCAGCTATTTTAACTACTTGAGGAGAACTTTCAACTATTTGGATATTTGATTTCTAATTTTTTGTAGTTTGATTTAACTATACAATTACTGATTTATGTGTTTTTCTTGACTTATTAGCGAAGAGCGTTGTATTACTTAAAGGCCCTTCACTTAGCAAGGGCTATTTTTTGAAACTCAATTTTGTTTGTAATAATTTGTGACTTGGATAATGAATAGCACAAACACTTGCAAAATTTAAGAATGCATTTTGTAAATCATCTGAATTTTGTAATGCCTAATCTAAATAATCTTTATTTAAAGGTAATTAGAGAACTGTAAAATCTTTACCTATTAAGGTTAATATTCTTGCTTTGGCCTTAATTACAATTTGTGCTACTATCTCTAGGGTTGTAGAAATTGTTTTTGGAGACTTGTAGGGAAGAAAAACTTATTATTCTACTATTAATAATGGATCTTTCTCAGATGGATCTCATGGAAAAATGAGGCTATAAAGTTGTAGCTTCTGTCTCAAAGCAGTCAGGAAGAAAGGTTTCTTGGGAGCATAATGATGGGCTTGTCTTCTTTGGAAAGTTTTTGTGACTTTTTATGGTGAGTTGAGCTTCAGGTGTTAAAATCTTGGGAGATTTAATGTCACAGTTTTCTCTCAGTAGATCAAAAAGTGGAGCAAGTTCATCGTTGGCAATTTTCAAAATAGGTTTCATCTAGTTCATTTCTCTTAAAAGTTGCTGTAAATCTTGCAAAGTGTTGATGTTGACTTGAAGGTGTATCTTTTGTAGTGAAATTGTTTGTTTTGCTATCTTCTATCTTAGATATTTTTAGAGTGGGATTTCTTGTATCTTAGATGTAGAAATTCTAGTTCAGTCTTTTGGATTTCAGTGACAGCACTGTCACGAGTTTGTTTCATCTTTGTCTGTGTCAGTGCTGCAATGAGGAGATCATCTATGTAGTGTAGAATTGTGGATTGTGGATGCTTCTGTCAAGTTGGGCACAGTACTTGTGTGACAAAATATTGTTAAATTGTTAGAGAAGTCTTCATCCCTTGTGGTAAAGATTTCTAGTGCTATCTTTGCATTGGCTTTCTTTGATTGATGACTGGAACTGAGAAGGCAAATCTTGGGGCATCTTCAGGATGAAGTGGTGGTATGTTGAAGAAACAGTCCTTTATAGCGATAATGACAAGAGGCCAGTTTCTAGAAATTATTGATAGAGAGGGACGTGCAGCAGCTGTCTTCCTTTCAGGACTTGTACTAGTAATTATGGATTCACTTTGTAAGCAAACAGTAGTTCTTCTGATCCTTGTGAGTGTTCTCATAGGTGATACTAAGTGTTAGCTACTGGGCTAAAACAGGAGAGAAATTACAGAGACATCTGCACCGTATCTGGTATGCCTGTAACATAAATTGTTCTACCACGATGAGTTAGGGCACAAGTCAGTTCTGGTTGGTTTAGAACATACTTCTAAGTATGTTCTACTTAGAAGACACCTAGCATTGGAGTAGAAATCACATCTGGAACACCTTGGTACACCGTTTGATTGGTTAACAAAGCATCTTGTTGAGATACATTTTGTTTGAGTATGTCTATAGGTAAAGCAATTGTAAAAGCAAGAGGCGTCTTAGGTTGAATTATTGTTGGGGCTTTGAGGAGAAGAGCTAAAACTATTAGCTCTTCATTGTAGTTTACTGAAATGATAACTGGAAAAATTAATAGTCCAAGACTTGTATTGTTGTCTTAACCTATAAGAATTTAAAATTCTTGTCTTTGTTGTGATTTCTTAATCACACCTGTAGGTATACATTCGTAACAGAAATTTTTTAAAAACCGTATTAATTTTGAGTTGGCCAAGTCCAGTTTTGTCCTTGGAGGTAATAAGAAGGAACATCTTGTGGTACTGGTGGTAAAGGTGTTTGGCTTTGAGGTCTCCTAGTTAAGGCTAAGGGGGCAAAATTCCCTGGATTCTGGGTTACTAATGCTTGTTTCACTGCGTGGTGCGTCGCGCTTTGCTTGGAGTTTAACGGTAGGGGATTACTATCTATATCAAATTTAGAATGACAATTTTTTGCATAATGTTTCCCTTTTTGATATTGAGGACTAAGAGAAGGTATTCTTCAGATTTTATTATTGGATCAAGGTAAGTCTTTATCACATGACTAGTCTTCTCACATCTGAAGCACGACTTTTTAGTAGAATTTCATTGAACAGCAGCAAGAGTTTTTTCAAAAAGTTTTATTTGTTCTTCCATTGCTTTTTAAACTTTGTTTTTTAGTGAATCATGAGATTTAGTAATTTGCTCTCTAAAGGCACTAGCTTGTGCTGTAGCAAGATACCTTGGAGTGCTAATTTTACTGTAAGTTGAAAGCATTTGAGTAACAGTTGGAGGCTGTTTGGGTAATGTAGAAATAATTTTTTTGCAATCATCATTTGCATTTACAAATGCTAGGTTTTGGAGAATATAAGAATGAGCTGCTTTATCAGGGCGTTGTTATTCAACAGCTTGTGTTAACTTAATTAAAAATGTACGATATGATTCATTTGTTCTTTGTGTCATGGTCGAATATGCTTTAAGAGGAGTACCTGTTGATTTGACAGAAATGAAAGTTTTTCTTGCAGCTTGTTTAATATCTCTCAGCACTGACCTAGGAAAAAAGTTTCTGTGTCTGGTTTATCATATGGCAGTTTGCTAGACAATTTAGCTTCTGAAAATGTTTCATATGTACTACTAACATATTTTTCCCTTAAAACCTTAGTAAGTATTTTCTGCTGGAGTTTTCATAAATAACATAAATTGTGAATTAGTTAAAATCAGTCTTGCCACAATGCGATAATCAGTTGGCATGAGTTCATAAGAGTAAAAAAAATACTTTTTAACACATAATTAAAAATAAAGAGAGTTAATTCTGCTTTCTTTCAAAGTTTGATTTCACTCTTTGATGTTCTTGTCATGGTTTGACACTGGCACAATGCCAGTGCCCCCATGAAAATTCAATCTCTCAATTGAATGCTGTAATGCAATCGAGGACAGAGCAAAGCAAGCCAAAGCTTTTTAACAAGGAAAAAACTTTATTAAGCTACTACTATAAAAGGGAAAAAAAAGAGAGAAAAAAAACACACAAAGATCAAAATGAAAACCTTGCAAAGTATTCTTCCTCCCACCACCAACTCCAACAAACCACAGTGAGACACAATCTGGACCCCAATCAGGTTTCCACCCTGCAGACAATCGATACTCAGTCCATCAAGGGAGAACAGGAGTCTCCTCTGTGCCACAGACCCCCCCAAGAAACACACTGCCACATCCTGTGTTTCCATGTCACACATGGCACCGCCCGGAGAAAAAGTTTGCCATGGTGACCCTTCTCCTTTCCATGCACAGTGCTCTCACCACCAATGCCTGGATGGACCGACTGCTTTTAGGATTTTTTCTTTCAAGGATGCTTTCCAAGAGGGGGAAAACAACAGCTCAGTTTTTTCATTTTTTGGGACGACAGTTCCCCCCATTTTCCCCTGGGGCCGAGGGTACAAGAACAGAGATCTTCTTCTCTTCTTCTTCTTTGAGGTCAGGGGACACCACCACAAACCCCCTAACTCTTCTCTGTTTGCTCCACTTCTGTCTTTTCCCAGCTGAAGCAGGTCTCTTGGCTCACTGGCATCCTCCTAAAATACAGTCTCTCTTGAAAGAGAAAAATCGGTTCAGTCTATGGCCAACAAGGAAAAGTCCAGCCAAAAAAAACACTCCTCATCTCCTCCCACCTAGAATTCCTCCTTCTAACATCCCAGGGTCCAAGCTGTCTCTCTTCCTCTCTTTCAAACCGAGGAGGAGTGAAATTTCACCAAGCTTTCATTTCTCAAGGAAGGGTTAAAAGTCCTGACTCCCAGGGCTGGCTCGATGCTCAGGCTCTGGCTCCCACAGGCAGCTGGGCACCTTGCGGCCCCTCGCTCTTCTCCTTCCCTGCGGCGTACTGCTGATGCTGATAAAACCACCGCTGTCTCTTCACTCTCTCTCTCTCTCTCTCTCGACTCTGGGGGGAAATGGAGACATCCCAGATTTCTCCACCCTTCTACCTGCAGTGGCCAGCCCAGTTCCAGTCCCTCCACCCCTGGGCCCACCTCAGTCAGGCCATGGGCCTCCCCCTCCCCACCCAGCCACGGCCGGGCAGGGGAGAGTCCTGCACTGCACGCTGACCGGAACCAAAGAGAGCCAGTTCTCCTGGGAATTCTGATTTTAACCCCTCTGTGTTCTCAGAGGCGTGTCCACCTTCAATTGGTCAATATCCAAATTGACCTCTGCCTTCCGAGAAAATTCTTTTTCCATGTCAAAAAACAAGAGTTATAATGTGAGAGTGATTAATACATAGGCCTGCTATTATCCCTCCCATAAGAGACTGGCATGGATAAAATTTGTTCGTTTAAAAACTTAAAACCTCTTTTTTTTCCAAAAGATATAACCCTATTTTTTTCTAATCAGATGTTGCTACATCATGTTCTGAACTAGGCAGATTATTGTTGTAGCAACTGAGCTCTGAGAGAAATCTGTCTTGGTTTCTAGACACAGTTCTGGGCTTTCTGCTGAAAGAAGTCTCAGCTTGGTTCCTTACTAAATTCTTACTATAGCAACTCGCAGACTCAGCTTTATAAATTTTAATTTTCCTTAATGATTTAGATCCCGATTTTATGGTCCTGATTGTGCTTATTAATTTCAAATTTCCCAACATTTCCCAAAATTATGTCTACATTCTAAAGTCATCTTACACTTTAGAAAGATTTTTATCTTTTTATTAACGTAAACACTTGTGAGCCCATCTGAAGCAGAAAGCCCTGGAGGGGCTGGAGCGTGTGCAGAGAAGGACACAAGAGCTGGGGAATGCTGTGGAGCACAAGGCCAAGGAGGAGGTGCTGAGGAAGCTTTAGGGTGGAAAACGGGAGCCTCTAGAGGGACAATCAGGCAAACTTCCATGGTTCCATAGGTGACAGTGCTCACCACCAGGGATGTTCCCCTGCCAAACATGCCCTCACTGCATCCCAGTGCTTTAGACACTGGTGTCAGAGACACTCCCTGCTTGTTGCTGGTTGCATTTTTGTTTTGCTGGTTTAGTAGAGGAAAAGTCCTGTTGATTTTCTCATTTTCCAACAAGCAAATATGCTTCTGCACAACGTTTCCTGCCCTTTTCCAGCACTGGATGAGATTCAGATCCAGTTGTAGGCTTCCATGTCTGCAGCAGCAATAGCAAAGGTGTAGCTGTCTCTTTCTTTCTTTTCCATTGCAGAGCTTTCAAAAGCTAAAACTCTGCATTGCAGAGACAATGTTGCTTGCTGATGGCAGCCAGGGAGGAATATCAGCTTCATATCCATATGCAGTTCTGTTGAATTGGCCTGGTTTAATTTGATCTGTGTGGCTTAGAATCCTTTTACTATCCTTTTACTCTGGAATTTTATGATTTCTCCTTGGAAGATACGGTCGTAGATGTGAGAAGGAAGGAGGTTATACGTGATAGGTAATAGCTTGTCGCACACGCTTCTCTCTTGTCCCAGAGCACAAAACCAGCATCGGTGTCTGCCCCAGCTCCCTCTGCTCCTGGAGAAGATGAAGAGGAGCAAATTGAGCAGAATGACCGCGAGTCTCCATCAGTGGTCAGAGCAGAGCCTGACACTTCTGTAAGTGCCAGTTGTGGGTGGTGCTGTCTATCGTGCAACACAGAGCAGCAAGATTTCCTTTTGCATTTCAGAGCTTTCAAGAATTAAAAAGTCAGTTACAAAGAGATCATTGCTCCATGATAGTAGGGAGGGTGGAATATTTATTTCAGAGGAATTTGCATTACAGGTGGATTAGCCAATTTTAATGCCATAAGAGCGCATTGGAATCCCATTGCAATTAAAGTTTCCCAATTTTCCTTGGAAGAAATGGTGGTAGATGTGAGAATATAGAAGGTTGTAAATTATAGGTAACGGCCCGTCCCTAATAATTCTTTCTTGTCACAGATGACAGAGGAAAGAGCAGTGTCTGCCCCAGCTCCCTCTCCTCCTGGAGAAGAAGCCAAAGAGGAGCAAATTGAGGAGTATGACTGCAAGGCTCCATCAGTGGTCACAGCAGAGCCTGAATTTTCTGAGCCAGTAAGTGCCAGTTGTGGGTGGTGCTGTCTTTAGTGCAAGGCAGAGCTGCAAGTTTCTGACCAGCCAGCTCTTGCTGCTGCTTGGCTGAGGATGCTGAGTGCTGGAGTCCTGCCAGGACCCGGCGATTTCCTGCAGGCAGTGACCACCAGCCAGAAATTGGTCTTGGACCTGTCATGTTGAGGCACCAAAGCCTGTTTGCCTCAGGGTGAGCATCTGTCTGCTCGGCTCAGTGAAGCTCTGTCTCTTGGTTTTTGAAGTGCTGTTGCCAAGTGCACATGAGGTGGTTCTGGAGCTTCATTTGTTTGCTTTGTTTGCTTTCTCTTTGTGGAAACACGTGTTTGGCTGGTGAAATTGCTCTTCAGCTTTCTTGAGAATTTATTCAGTTCTACAAAGTGTGTGGCCCAGCTGTCTTGTGACTTTTAATAAGATGGAGGGAGACGAGTGTGTTGTCCATGAATCTGTGGGGAACAAGACCTGTGGCCACAGAAACAAAGTGTGTAGATGTGAAGCCCTGTTGTGAGGCAAAAAGCTCAAGGAGCAAGGTTCTGTAGATGCATTTTTAGGGTTACAGTGCAGCTTTGGAAATGGCATTGGAGCCTGGAGGCGGGGGTGAAGCTGCAAGTCCTTGACTGCTGTCTTGTTGCTGAGAAGAGGCAGGACATCTTGGAACCGGGGATGCTGTATTTGAAGTCAAAGGGGCAATTTTGTGGTGGGGGAGCTGCGTGGGCCCAAAGGAAGAAGGCGTGCCGGTCAAGAGCAGTGGAACAAGAGCCAGGGTGTGGCCACATAGCCAAGAAGGCCAAGGGCATCCTGGCCTGTGTGAGCAGCAGTGGGGCAGCAGGAGCAGGGCAGTGGCCGTCCCCCTGGGCTGGGCAGCGCTGCGGCCAGAGCTGGGAGTGTGTGTCCACTTGTTGGCCCCTCTGAAGCTGAAAGTCCTTGAGGGGCTGGAGCGTGTGCAGAGGACACGAGAGCTAGGGAGGGGTTTCAGCCTGGACAACGGGAGCCTCCTGAGGGACCTTCAGGCACACTTCCATAGATCCATATGTGACAGTGCTCACCACCAGGGCTGTTTCCCTGCCAAACATGCCCTCACTGCCTCCAAGTGCTTTAGCCACCTGAGGAGGGAACACTTTTGTCTTGTGGCTTATTGGCTTGCTAGGAGGTGAAGCCCTGCCCATTTTCTCTCTTTTACAACAAGCACAGATGCTTCTGCACAAACGTTCCTGCCCTTTTCACGCACTGGATGGCATTCTGATCCAGTTTGACTTTTCCATATCTGCCGCAGCAATAGCAATGGCCTTGCTGGCTATTTCCTCCTTTTCCATTTCAGGGCAATAAATAAAAGAGCTCAAAGCTCCCTTGTTGTGCAGGGGCACCATTGCTTGCTGATGGCAGCCAGGGAGGACTATCAAATTCACAGAGTGCATCAAATAGAGTTCTGTTGAGTTGGCCCATTTTCATCTGGTTGGAGTGACTTAGAATCCCATTGCTAACAAAGTTGAGGATTTCTCCTTTGAAAAGGTGGTTGTGGATCTGGAGGGAAACGAGGTTATAAATGAGTGGTAACGGCCAGTCCCTCCTGCTTCTCTCTTGGCGCAGATGGCAGAAGGAACAGCGGTCTCTGTCCCGGCTCCCTCTGCTCCTGGAGAAGGAGCCAAAAAGGAGCAAAAGGAGCAAGATGACCACAAGCCTGCAGCTGTGGCCGATCGATCCAAGACAGTAAGTGCCAGTTGTGGGTGGTGCTGTCTTAGTGCAAGGCAGAGCTGCAAGTTTCTGACCAGCCAGCACTTGCATGTTGCTTGCTGAGGATGCAGAGTGCTGCAATCCTGTGGGACAAAGCCATTTCCTGCAGGCAGTGGCCTCCAGCTAGAAATTGGCCTTTGACCTGTCACTTTGAGGCCCTGAAGGTCTGGGGACTCTGGCTGAGCTTCTGGCTGCTCGGCTCAGGGAAGGTCGATCTCTGGGCTTCTGCAGCGTCGTGGCCAAGGGCACACGTGGCAGTGCTGCAGGTGGCAGGGCTTTTTTTGTCTGTTTTCCCTTTGTGGAAAGGTGTGTTTGGTTTGTGGAAGTGTTCTGCAGTTTTCTGGAGCACTTCTTCACTTGTACAGTCTCTTTTGGCTTTTGCTAAGCTGCAAGGAGATGATTGAGTTGTCTAGGAATCTTCTTGAGTGTGGCCAAAGAAACCAAGTGCCTCGTTGGGAAGACTTCTTGTGTGGCAGAAAGAAGAAGCGGCAAGTTTCTGTGGACGCCTTTTGCGATGAAGCCTGCAGCTTTGGAAATGGCATTAGGGCCTAGGGTGGGGGTGAAGCTGCAAGTCCTTGACTGCTGTCTTGTTTGGCTGAGAAGAGGCAGGACATCTTGGAACCGGGGATGCTGTATTTGAAGTCAAAGGGGCAATTTTGTGGTGAGGGACCTGAGTAGGCTAAAAGGACCCAGTGGTGCCAGTCAAGAGCAGCTGAATGTGGGCCAGCGCTTGGCCACATAGCCAAGAAGGCCAAAGCCATCCTGGCCTGTGTCAGCAGCAGTGGGGCAGCAGGAGCAGGGCAGTGGCCGTCCCCCTGGGCTGGGCAGCGCTGCGGCCAGAGCTGGGAGTGTGTGTCCACTTGTTGGCCCCTCTGAAGCTGAAAGTCCTTGAGGGGCTGGAGCGTGTGCAGAGAAGGACACGAGAGCTAGGGAGGGGTTTCAGCCTGGACAACGGGAGCCTCCTGAGGGACCTTCAGGCACACTTCCATAGATCCATATGTGACAGTGCTCACCACCAGGGCTGTTTCCCTGCCAAACATGCCCTCACTGCCTCCAAGTGCTTTAGCCACCTGAGGAGGGAACACTTTTGTCTTGTGGCTTGTTGGCTTGCTAGGAGGTGAAGCCCTGCCCATTTTCTCTCTTTTACAACAAGCACAGATGCTTCTGCACAAACGTTCCTGCCCTTTTCACGCACTGGATGGCATTCTGATCCAGTTTGACTTTTCCATATCTGCCGCAGCAATAGCAATGGCCTTGCTGGCTATTTCCTCCTTTTCCATTTCAGGGCAATAAATAAAAGAGCTCAAAGCTCCATTGTTGTGCAGGGGCACCATTGCTTGCTGATGGCAGCCGGGGAGGACTATCAAATTCATAGAGTGCATCAAATAGAGTTCTGTTGAGCTGGCCCATTTTCATCTGGTTGGAGTGACTTAGAATCCCATTGCTAACAAAGTTGAGGATTTCTCCTTTGAAAAGGTGGTTGTGGATCTGGAGGGAAACGAGGTCATAAATGAGAGGTAACGGCCTGTCCCTCATGCTTCTCTCTTGCCGCAGATGGCAGAAGGAACAGCGGTCTCTGCCCCGGCTCCCTCTTCTCCTGGAGAAGGAGCCAAAAAGGAGCAAAAGGAGCAAGATGACCACAAGCCTGCAGCTGTGGCCGATCGATCCAAGACAGTAAGTGCCAGTTGTGGGTGGTGCTGTCTTTAGTGCAAGGCAGAGCTGCAAGTTTCTGACCAGCCAGCACTTGCATGTTGCTTGCTGAGGATGCCGAGTGCTGCAATCCTGTGGGACGTAGCCATTTCCTGCAGGCAGTGGCCTCCAGCTAGAAATTGGCCTTTGACCTGTCACTTTGAGGCCCTGAAGGTCTGGGGACTCTGGCTGAGCTTCTGGCTGCTCGGCTCAGGGAAGGTCGATCTCTGGGCTTCTGCAGCGTCGTGGCCAAGGGCACACGTGGCAGTGCTGCAGGTGGCAGGGCTTTTTTTGTCTGTTTTCCCTTTGTGGAAAGGTGTGTTTGGTTTGTGGAAGTGTTCTGCAGTTTTCTGGAGCACTTCTTCACTTGTACAGTCTCTTTTGGCTTTTGCTAAGCTGCAAGGAGATGATTGAGTTGTCTAGGAATCTGTGGGTGCCATTCTTGTTGAGTGTGGCCAAAGAAACCAAGTGCCTCGTTGGGAAGACTTCTTGTGTGGCAGAAAGAAGAAGCGGCAAGTTTCTGTGGACGCCTTTTGCGATGAAGCCTGCAGCTTTGGAAATGGCATTAGGGCCTAGGGTGGGGGTGAGGCTGCAAGTCCTTGACTGCTGTCTTGTTTGGCTGAGAAGAGGCAGGACATCTTGGAACCGGGGATGCTCTATTTGAAGTCAAAGGGCAATTTTGTGGTGAGGGACCTGAGTAGGCTAAAAGGACCCAGTGGTGCCAGTCAAGAGCAGCTGAATGTGGGCCAGCGCTTGGCCACATAGCCAAGAAGGCCAAGGCCATCCTGGCCTGTGTCAGCAGCAGTGGTGCAGCAGGAGCAGGGCAGTGGCCGTCCCCCTGGGCTGGGCAGCGCTGCGGCCAGAGCTGGGAGTGTGTGTCCACTTGTTGGCCCCTCTGAAGCTGAAAGTCCTTGAGGGGCTGGAGCGTGTGCAGAGAAGGACACGAGAGCTAGGGAGGGGTTTCAGCCTGGACAACGGGAGCCTCCTGAGGGACCTTCAGGCACACTTCCTTAGATCCATATGTGACAGTGCTCACCACCAGGGCTGTTTCCCTGCCAAACATGCCCTCACTGCCTCCAAGTGCTTTAGCCACCTGAGGAGGGAACACTTTTGTCTTGTGGCTTGTTGGCTTGCTAGGAGGTGAAGCCCTGCCCATTTTCTCTCTTTTACAACAAGCACAGATGCTTCTGCACAAACGTTCCTGCCCTTTTCATGCACTGGGTGGCATTCTGATCCAGTTTGACTTTTCCATATCTGCCGCAGCAATAGCAATAGCCTTGCTGGCTATTTCCTCCTTTTCCATTTCAGGCCAATAAATAAAAGAGCTCAAAGCTCCATTGTTGTGCAGGGGCACCATTGCTTGCTGATGGCAGCCAGGGAGGACTATCAAATTCATAGAGTGCATCAAATAGAGTTCTGTTGAGTTGGCCCATTTTCTTCTGGTTGGAGTGACTTAGAATCCCATTGCTAACAAAGTTGAGGATTTCTCCTTTGAAAAGGTGGTTGTGGATCTGAGGAGAAACGAGGTCATAAATGAGTGGTAACGGCCTGTCCCTCATGCTTCTCTCTTGCCGCAGATGGCAGAAGGAACAGCGGTCTCTGTCCCGGCTCCCTCTGCTCCCGGAGAAGGAGCCAAAAAGGAGCAAAAGGAGCAAGATGACCACAAGCCTGCAGCTGTGGCCGATCGATCCAAGACAGTAAGTGCCAGTTGTGGGTGGTGCTGTCTTAGTGCAAGGCAGAGCTGCAAGTTTCTGAGCAGCCAGCACTTGCATGTTGCTTGCTGAGGATGCCGAGTGCTGCAATCCCGTGGGACGTAGCCATTTCCTGCAGGCAGTGGCCTCCAGCTAGAAATTGGCCTTTGACCTGTCACTTTGAAGCACTGAAGGTCTGGCTACTCTGGCTGAGCTTCTGGCTGCTCGGCTCAGGGAAGGTCGATCTCTGGGCTTCTGCAGCGTCGTGGCCAAGGGCACACGTGGCAGTGCTGCAGGTGGCAGGGCTTTTTTTGTCTGTTTTCCCTTTGTGGAAAGGTGTGTTTGGTTTGTGGAAGTGTTCTGCAGTTTTCTGGAGCACTTCTTCACTTGTACAGTCTCTTTTGGCTTTTGCTAAGCTGCAAGGAGATGATTGAGTTGTCTAGGAATCTGTGGGTGCCATTCTTGTTGAGTGTGGCCAAAGAAACCAAGTGCCTCGTTGGGAAGACTTCTTGTGTGGCAGAAAGAAGAAGCGGCAAGTTTCTGTGGACGCCTTTTGCGATGAAGCCTGCAGCTTTGGAAATGGCATTAGGGCCTAGGGTGGGGGTGAAGCTGCAAGTCCTTGACTGCTGTCTTGTTTGGCTGAGAAGAGGCAGGACATCTTGGAACCGGGGATGCTCTATTTGAAGTCAAAGGGGCAATTTTGTGGTGAGGGACCTGAGTAGGCTAAAAGGACCCAGTGGTGCCAGTCAAGAGCAGCTGAATGTGGGCCAGAGCTTGGCCACATAGCCAAGAAGGCCAAGGCCATCCTGGCCTGTGTCAGCAGCAGTGGTGCAGCAGGAGCAGGGCAGTGGCCGTCCCCCTGGGCTGGGCAGCGCTGCGGCCAGAGCTGGGAGTGCTGTGTCCACTTGTGGGCCCCTGTGAAGCAGAAAGTCCTTGAGGGACTGGAGCGTGTGCAGAGAAGGACACGAGAGCTAGGGAGGGGTTTCAGCCTGGACAACGGGAGCCTCCTGAGGGACCTTCAGGCACACTTCCTTAGATCCATATGTGACAGTGCTCACCACCAGGGCTGTTTCCCTGCCAAACATGCCCTCACTGCCTCCAAGTGCTTTAGCCACCTGAGGAGGGAACACTTTTGTCTTGTGGCTTGTTGGCTTGCTAGGAGGTGAAGCCCTGCCCATTTTCTCTCTTTTACAACAAGCACAGATGCTTCTGCACAAACGTTCCTGCCCTTTTCATGCACTGGGTGGCATTCTGATCCAGTTTGACTTTTCCATATCTGCCGCAGCAATAGCAATAGCCTTGCTGGCTATTTCCTCCTTTTCCGTTTCAGGCCAATAAATAAAAGAGCTCAAAGCTCCATTGTTGTGCAGGGGCACCATTGCTTGCTGATGGCAGCCAGGGAGGACTATCAAATTCATAGAGTGCATCAAATAGAGTTCTGTTGAGTTGGCCCATTTTCATCTGGTTGGAGTGACTTAGAATCCCATTGCTAACAAAGTTGAGGATTTCTCCTTTGAAAAGGTGGTTGTGGATCTGAGGAGAAACGAGGTCATAAATGAGTGGTAACGGCCTGTCCCTCATGCTTCTCTCTTGCCGCAGATGGCAGAAGGAACAGCGGTCTCTGCCCCAGCTCCCTCTGCTCCTGGAGAAGGAGCCAAAAAGGAGCAAAAGGAGCAAGATGACCACAAGCCTGCAGCTGTGGCCGATCGATCCAAGACAGTAAGTGCCAGTTGTGGGTGGTGCTGTCTTAGTGCAAGGCAGAGCTGCAAGTTTCTGACCAGCCAGCACTTGCATGTTGCTTGCTGAGGATGCCGAGTGCTGCAATCCCGTGGGACGTAGCCATTTCCTGCAGGCAGTGGCCTCCAGCTAGAAATTGGCCTTTGACCTGTCACTTTGAGGCCCTGAAGGTCTGGGGACTCTGGCTGAGCTTCTGGCTGCTCGGCTCAGGGAAGGTCGATCTCTGGGCTTCTGCAGCGTCGTGGCCAAGGGCACACGTGGCAGTGCTGCAGGTGGCAGGGCTTTTTTTGTCTGTTTTCCCTTTGTGGAAAGGTGTGTTTGGTTTGTGGAAGTGTTCTGCAGTTTTCTGGAGCACTTCTTCACTTGTACAGTCTCTTTTGGCTTTTGCTAAGCTGCAAGGAGATGATTGAGTTGTCTAGGAATCTGTGGGTGCCATTCTTGTTGAGTGTGGCCAAAGAAACCAAGTGCCTCGTTGGGAAGACTTCTTGTGTGGCAGAAAGAAGAAGCGGCAAGTTTCTGTGGACGCCTTTTGCGATGAAGCCTGCAGCTTTGGAAATGGCATTAGGGCCTAGGGTGGGGGTGAAGCTGCAAGTCCTTGACTGCTGTCTTGTTTGGCTGAGAAGAGGCAGGACATCTTGGAACCGGGGATGCTGTATTTGAAGTCAAAGGGGCAATTTTGTGGTGAGGGACCTGAGTAGGTTAAAAGGACCCAGTGGTGCCAGTCAAGAGCAGCTGAATGTGGGCCAGCGCTTGGCCACATAGCCAAGAAGGCCAAAGCCATCCTGGCCTGTGTCAGCAGTAGTGGGGCAGCAGGAGCAGGGCAGTGGCCGTCCCCCTGGGCTGGGCAGCGCTGCGGCCAGAGCTGGGAGTGTGTGTCCACTTGTTGGCCTCTCTGAAGCTGAAAGTCCTTGAGGGGCTGGAGCGTGTGCAGAGAAGGACACGAGAGCTAGGGAGGGGTTTCAGCCTGGACAACGGGAGCCTCCTGAGGGACCTTCAGGCACACTTCCTTAGATCCATATGTGACAGTGCTCACCACCAGGGCTGTTTCCCTGCCAAACATGCCCTCACTGCCTCCAAGTGCTTTAGCCACCTGAGGAGGGAACACTTTTGTCTTGTGGCTTGTTGGCTTGCTAGGAGGTGAAGCCCTGCCCATTTTCTCTCTTTTACAACAAGCACAGATGCTTCTGCACAAACGTTCCTGCCCTTTTCACGCACTGGATGGCATTCTGATCCAGTTTGACTTTTCCATATCTGCCGCAGCAATAGCAATGGCCTTGCTGGCTATTTCCTCCTTTTCCATTTCAGGGCAATAAATAAAAGAGCTCAAAGCTCCATTGTTGTGCAGGGGCACCATTGCTTGCTGATGGCAGCCAGGGAGGACTATCAAATTCATAGAGTGCATCAAATAGAGTTCTGTTGAGTTGGCCCATTTTCATCTGGTTGGAGTGACTTAGAATCCCATTGCTAACAAAGTTGAGGATTTCTCCTTTGAAAAGGTGGTTGTGGATCTGAGGAGAAACGAGGTCATAAATGAGTGGTAACGGCCTGTCCCTCATGCTTCTCTCTTGCCGCAGATGGCAGAAGGAACAGCGGTCTCTGTCCCGGCTCCCTCTGCTCCTGGAGAAGGAGCCAAAAAGGAGCAAAAGGAGCAAGATGACCACAAGCCTGCAGCTGTGGCCGATCGATCCAAGACAGTAAGTGCCAGTTGTGGGTGGTGCTGTCTTTAGTGCAAGGCAGAGCTGCAAGTTTCTGACCAGCCAGCACTTGCATGTTGCTTGCTGAGGATGCCGAGTGCTGCAATCCTGTGGGACGTAGCCATTTCCTGCAGGCAGTGGCCTCCAGCTAGAAATTGGCCTTTGACCTGTCACTTTGAGGCCCTGAAGGTCTGGGGACTCTGGCTGAGCTTCTGGCTGCTCGGCTCAGGGAAGGTCGATCTCTGGGCTTCTGCAGCGTCGTGGCCAAGGGCACACGTGGCAGTGCTGCAGGTGGCAGGGCTTTTTTTGTCTGTTTTCCCTTTGTGGAAAGGTGTGTTTGGTTTGTGGAAGTGTTCTGCGGTTTTCTGGAGCACTTCTTCACTTGTACAGTCTCTTTTGGCTTTTGCTAAGCTGCAAGAAGATGATTGTGTTTTCCAGGAATCTGTGAGGCCCCATTCTTTTCCAAGCTGTCTGTATTCCTTGTTAATCAGTTCTTTCCCTTTTCTCACAGTCAGTCACTCTTGTCTGAGAGGGATAAGCTGTTGTCTCTGACTGCTATATTCTGTTTGACTTGAGGTGCATGTGTTGATATCTCACCAGGCAGCCTCCAAAGACCTCCAAGAACACACTGGCCCTGAAGATCACCAAATTTGTCCCAGACAACTGGAACTTCCCCCTCCTCGAAAAGTGCTGCAGTTTCAGCACGTCTGCACGGGCTCTGGTCCCAATCCTCGCTCTGCAGCAGCATTACTTAAAGGAACCTATGATGTGGAACCTGTGAACTCAATCTCAGCCTTTGGTGATCTCCTCCTTCTCAGCTCCTTCATCTCCCTCCACGTGGCTTCTGAGAACCAGGAGACTGAGGAGCAGTACCTGCGTATGCTCTGTACTTCTGCTGTATTTCTTGTCTGAGGGTCAGTGGATTGTGTGCAGGTGTCAGCAGAGCTGTACCAAATGTTCCTCCTGAGTTTGGTGTCACAGGGCCATTTAGGACTCCCCAGAGGAAGTGCTGTGCTCTGAGGCAGCGAGAGAGAGCTCTGGGTGCTCCTGCTGCCTCTGAAGACAGCTGGGACTGGCCTGGGTTTGCCTGAGCTTCCCTCTCGGCTAAAGGCTGAAGCAGGGATTTTTCTTGCATCAGCAGAAGGCTAGGCAAGTCCTGCATGCTAGTGGCCAAACCAAAGAGAATTTTTAGCTTCCTAATTTCCCCTTAGACTCCTGACTTCCAACCAGTCATCAGAGCAAAAAATCTTCACAGAAATTTTATGGTTTTGGACTTTTGTCTTTTTGGTTGGGGATTTTTTTTTTAGGGGGCTGGTGGTTTGGGGTTTTTTGCTTTTTCCCTGTTTATTTTTTATGGGGTTGTTTTTTTGGTTTTCTTTTTGCTGGGTTTTTTGGTCGTGTTTGTTTCTTTGTAGCGGTTATTTTTTGGTGGAGTTGGTTTATCTCCATCCTGAAGGAGCCCTTCTGCCCCACATGTCTTATTGATGTCATTTTTATGACATTTTTATGTTGCCACTACTACATATACAGTTTCCTTTCGTGAGAATGCTATATTTTTGTCAATAAAAACTACTGTGAAAGAATATCAGGTTACAGGAGAAATAGAGAGCAGGAGGTGTTTCCCGTGTGCCCCCAAAGAAAAAAACAGATACTTTTATAACAATCTGTATTTCATATCCTAGTTTTATGCTTCTAAAGATGTTTCCAACAGAAACACATCGAAGTGGTTTGATCAGATAAATCTGTACTGCAGGCATTTCTCAGGAGACAGCCTCCAGCCCATCCATGGTATATTCCTCAGATCCATGGCACTTTTTCGTACCTTCCCCACTCTTTCCCATGACTCTTAGAATCCTACCCATTGGCCCGAGCCCTGCTCAGATCCGTCTCTAGGAAAACACATCAAGTCCTCTGGGATTCTGCAGCACAGCCCAATGAATCTGCTTCTTGCCCATAACAGCTGCCAGTGCTGAACTCTCAGATAAGACCTGGTGGGGCTGAGAGCAGAGCCCAGTGGAGAGCCCAGTGGATTCTGTGTCTACCATCATCTGTTGGGACAAAAATGGCATTGATCTGCACCTCGGTGTGTCTGATCTCAAAGCCCATCCTGTTGTGGCATGAATGGGGGCAACACTTTGTACGGGGCCCAGGCTGCCTGTGGCTTCTTCCCATTGCTTGTCAGTACTCATGCTTGGGCTTTGCCAGCCTTGTTGTGGTCGCTGCCCTGTCCCTGAGGGCTGGTGGGACAGGGCTGGAGCCTTCCTTAGCCCCAAGATGGGTGTCTGTGAGCTCAGCCTGCTCATGAAGGGTGAGGGTCCCGATGCTGAAAGCACTGTCGACATTGGTTATAGCATGAGCTGCTCTGGATTACAGTTGGAAAGGCATTGTTTGGGCAATGTTTTGGCTGAAAGCTGGAGAAGATGTGCTCCTCTCCTGGGAATGCATCTCCCTGTGCTTTGTTTCCTGTCAAGAGAACTCTTCCAAGGGCTCTACACAATCAGTCTCTGTGCCAGCCATCTGCACTGCAGGGCTGCCTGTCCTGTTGATGTTGTTGCTGTTGTTGCAACTAGCTGACTGCCTCCAGACACTGGGGCTGCCTTTTGTATCTCCTGGAAGCTGGGATCTCTGCTTTAAAGTGAGCATCTTGCATTTTGTTTCCCTCAGGGAAAATGGTGAACGTGGAAAATCCCAAGATGAAATACACTGAAATGGAATATATTGGCAAGGGGTGAGTCCAGCCACACTTACTTCTACACAACCATGGGCCAGGGGTTCTTCTGCTATATCACTGGTATATCAGGAGTTCCACTGGAATATCTATCCAGTGTGAAGTCAGGTCAGCTGCAAACATGTTCAGACACTGGAGATAGATTGTCCTATCTCTTCAGCGCTGCTCAGAACTTGTGAGGGTGCTCAGAAGGCATTGTCAGAGACATCTCCATGCTGCCAAAGCCTGCCTACATCAAGGAGCAGGACCTGGAAGATCTCCTTGTCTCTCAAGTGTGGGACAGCTCTGTGTTAATTTCTTCAGTATTTTTGTATGTCTCAAAACCACACTGCCACACTAATGAATAAAGAAGAATCTTGCTTGCCTGAGAGGGCAACCTAGCCCCTCTCAAAGCTGTGAGATAACAGTTCCCAGGAGAATTTCATTCAATCCACGGTTCTTGGAAGGAAATGCTCCATGCTCAGAATAGGAACCACAGAGTTTAGAAACTCAAACCTAAGATGAAAGAATAAATTCCCTTTAGGAGCTGAGGCAGTAAACCCCAGCGCTTCTGCAACCAGCCCAGGCACTGCCCATGCACTTGAGAGGAAAATGCATCATCTGCCTTCTGGCAGAGCCCTCCTGCATCCTGCAGGTTTTAGGCATTTACAGCAGAGATCTCCTGTGTGGGCCAGCTTTCACTCTAAGAAATAAACAGCTTCTCCTTTCTCTGCTTCTGTTTTGTTTCTAGGCATTTTGGATCTGTGGTTAGAGCACTCAACCAAGCCACAGGAGGAGAGGTAAATGTCAACATCCCCTGCAGACTCTGCTGCACTCAAGGCCTTTCCCCTCTGGTGCGAGCAGCTGTGGCTGGAGCTTTGGGTCGAGCTGTGCTGAAGAGGCACAAGAAACACAGACTGGTACCAGCCTGCAAAATACATTGGGGACAGTCTTTGTCCTTTTCAGCTGCCAGAAGGAAGTCACGCAGGGCAGCAGTTCATTTCAGAGAAGGATGTGCTCACTCGCTCTCAATTGCTAAAACAAAGGTGGTGCCTTAGGGCATCTCACTGCTCTTTGGGGCTACAGCTTCAGAGTCCTGAATTCTCATTTCTGGTTGCCAGCAAATACATCTGAAAGTTACTGGTAGTTCTTTAGCCACCTGCAGTGCTGCACTTGAGAACTGCACATAGGGAGAGATCTAAGAGGCATCCCTAGAAATTCGAAGCCCTGCCCATAGCCCAAGATGTAGCCACAGAGTATTAAGGCATGGATTACTTCTTCTGAATCCCATACAAAGCAGCAGGGAGTGGGCTCAGAGGTTTGTGGGTGATAGTTGAGACACCAGTGTCACCAAGTGTTCACGGCAAAACCTCAGTGGCCACATGTCCTGTAACTAGCCCCCAAGGGAGTGGAGAAATGGGCTATTGCAATGTCATTTCCTAATTACTGCAATGCCTAATCACAAGGCAGTTTGGCACAGCTCAACTGTGTCATTGCAAAATCACTTGCTCCATGTGCCTTGTGGTCTCATGACACCAGCTTCTCAAGTTACTGATTTTCAGTGTAATTTTAGGTGGCCATAAAGAAAATAAGCCTTAAGGGACAGCAGAGGAAGCAACTAACCGTTAATGAAATCACAATCATGAAGAAGCATAGGAGTCCCAGTGTTGTGAATTATTTAGACAGGTGAGTGGTCATGGTCTTATCCTGTGAATATGCATGTACATACTGCAAACATGAGAGGTTAAAAATCCACTTTGGTCACTTCTAGAAAGTAGAGCTGTTAATTATAATGTATTAATATTTCTCTACTCATCTGCAATGGATGAGAAGAGAGTGCATCTTGTCTGCATGAGTCTTCCCTGGCACACGTAGTTTGAAAATTATTCCAAAATTATTCAAAACCTGGATCAGCTGTATCGTACAAAGTTAATACTTTCTAAGTTCACTGCCTCCACATTCTTTTGGGATTGATTTTTTAAAGTTTCTTCAATGCTGAATGATGAACCATCCTAAAGTGGATTTCCCTTGGATTGTTGCCCCTCTTTTTCTTTGCTATGCATGCCAGGAAGACTAGGTGCTTATTTCCAGAAACACCACGCGTGACAGGCTTTTGATCTGGGCTCTTACTAAACCACACTTTTCACTTGCTGGCCATCTAAGACATCTCCTTTTTCACAGCTGTGCCTTTCTCCCTGAGACTGCACAGATTGCAAACAAAGCACAGCCAAGAGGGAATGTCTATTCCTTTTATTCTGTCCTTGTCACAAAGGGCCTTGGAAACAAGAAGCCCGGAAGCAAAAAATCAAGTAAGCCATGCATGTTTATCTTCACGCCCTTGTTTCTTTCCTTCAGCCACCTTCTGGGTGAGGAACTCTGGCTGGTCATGGAGTACATGGATGGAGGCGCTCTGAGCGATGTCATCAGGAAGACCTTCCTGACTGAAATCGAGATAGCAGTCATCAGTCGGGAGGTCAGCAAGCCCACCTGTGCTTTCAAGGGTTTGGGCAGGATTGTCTGAGAAATAGGGGCTCAGAACAGGAGAGGTTTCATGTGCCAAACTTTGCTTCTGCGTTGCTGGTATGCTATGGGCACGTAAAAGCATCTCCAGTGAAATGCCTGGAGTGCCCCTGCACTCACTCTACTCAGTTCTTGTACTCTTATCTCCTGCTGTTGTATTCTCACTCTGCCTCTTGTATCTGCTGTTCTCCATCTTGCCTCCCTAAATTTTTGCCTGTCTTCACTGCATTCCTCACTTGTAGAAGCAAGGTGCTGGTAGCAGGATTTGAAATGAACAGCAAAGGTAAAAAGAGAGACTATTTACTTTCAGTCCTCAGCTAAAAAGGATACTAGTGCAGCCAAAATGCTCTTTGCTTCTGAGCACATCCACTGCAGCAGCAGTCATCCTGGCTGGTTTGCAGGGGACAGTCTACAACAGCAGGTGCTGTTGCTCTTTCAAAAGGTGACATGCCTTTCCTTAGAAAGGTCCTGCTCTGCAAGTGTTGGAGCAGCAAATCTTCCTCTCAATGGCACTGTGTTCTGCCATTACTCACCATTCTCCTGGGGAATGGGAACCTTTTAGAGTCTCTGTTTCCTTTCTGGTGTGATGAAATCACTGGGTTTGTCCCTCCTGGTTCTGTTGACTCTCTCAGTGCTTGCAAGGATTGGCTTTTCTTCACTCAAACCAAGTGATCCACAGAGACGTGAAGAGCGACAACATCCTTCTCAGAACCGACGGCTCTGTCAAGCTGGGTCAGTATATTCCTGGTCAGGTGCAGCGTTCAGGGATGTGGGGTGAGGGGCTGCTTTGAGTGGCTGCCAGCTCCCCAGGAATGGTGCTGGTGGCAGTGCGGGGACCCCCCGCTCTGAGCTGATGAAATGGTTGCAAGGTGCACAGAGGTATGACAAGGAACAAGCAGTCAAAAGGGGTGTTGCTCTGTGTGTGTCCATTGCAGAGGGAGGGAGCAACAAGTCTAAAGCTTCCATAGAACAAAAGCCACTGCTGAAGGCAGTATACAAAATGTGGGGATTTGGCTAAAATCCTGAGGAAACAGAGCAGGGACAGTTGTCCAGGAGATTCAACAGCACATTCTCAAAGTTCTACTGGGCAATTCTTTTGCTTGGTTTCCTAATTGCACAGAATTCAAATAAAAGCAGTATTTTGCTTTCCCCTCAGCTGATTTTGGCATCTCTGTTGAGCTCAGCCCTGGGAAGAATAGACCGTCCTCGGTGGCCGGGACTCCTTGGTGGATGGCGCCTGAAGTGGTGATGCGTCAACCATATGGCCCCAAAGTGGACATATGGTCTTTTGGAATTGTGGGAATCGAAATGATAGAACGGAAAGTTCCCTACTGGAGCCGAAGTCCTGCCACGGTAAGGAGCAAATCCTCACTGATCCCGTTTGTCTTTCTCACCTGCCCTTTGTTCTGCATGCCATTGGACAAAATCCCATTGCCATCTGCTGGAACTACTGCCACCAAGGTCCACTCCTTAAAATGTCCCTGCAACACATCAGCATCTGCTGTAGTTTTGGTTGCATCAGTGTGGAACTCAAGCTATACCACATGCAAACAAACCCCATGCTCAGGCAACATTTTCCTTTGGGCTGTAAGTGGTTCCAGTTCTTCGGTCTGTGTAGATGGCCACAATAAAAGGAAACAAGCAGCTTAGAATTGGTGCTATACTTCCAGAAATGAAGGAAAGAAAGCCAAACCTAACAGAGTTTCTAAAAGAGTGGTTTTAGTGAGGAACTGCATTCCCTGTGCAGTTTCTGCACACTGAGAAACATGCCTGGAACCTGAACATGAGGCTGCAAGGGCCACAGAGTCTCTTCTGCTTCTTGTGCAGTGTTGCTGAAACACTTAGTGACTGTGTTTCTCTCATAGCCCAAGCCACCTTCTCCACATCACCAAGCCAGGGCCTGGTGAGAGGGAGAGCCTGCCAAAACCTCCTGTTTGTTTCCTGGCATTTTCTGGGATGGGTCTTCCATTCATGCATTGACTTGTGTAGCTAAATGAGCAGAGGGTGTCCACAGGGATGGCACCTCTCCATCTTCGGAGCAGGAAAAGCTTTTCTGTTGCTGCGTAAGGAAGCTGAAATTTTCAGGCTGCTGAGAGACAGAGCTGCAGTGGCTCCTGTGTGCCCAAGCAGGCATTTTCATCCCCATACATTAGTGCATGCACCTTAATGTGTCTGTGTTGAATATGAGATTATAAATGTTTGTTTCCTTACCTGGGGGTTAACTGATGGATTTCCTTTCTCTTCTTCCAATTACCATTGTTTTCAAGAACAGGACAAAAAACTTTGAAAGTTTTGTTCTATGGCAACCAGGCTGAAGTGACCCACAAGCACTGCAGAGATGCCTTTCATGTCCTAATCCTTGGAAAGAGTTAACATAGCAAAGTCCCCCTTCCAAAATGCTGCCAAGCTGGTGTGAATCCTCAGAGAAGCAAATGTGCTTTTGCTGATGTAGTTCCCAACTAACTAGGTCAATCAATGAAATTGGCTGCCAAGGCAAGATCTGCGGGATGTTGGCAAAGCTGTGGCTGCATCAGAGTTTGTTTTTTTGTTGGTAAAGGAAAGTCATCTCTGGGTCTCTGCCAAGGCAGAAACTGCCACTGAAGAAGAGAGGTTAAACAATGGGTTCTGGGAGGGCAGTTACAGATGGGAAAGAAGCAGGTGGAGCCTTGTGTTTCCTGTTTCTCCAGACTAAATTCCTGATAGCAACAGCAGGGACGCCACAGCTGCGGCAGCCCAAGCTCCTCTCGGCTTGGCTGCGTGACTTCCTGAGCTGCTGTCTGCAGAGAGACGAGGAGCGGCGCTGGTCTGCCAACGAGCTGCTGCAGGTAAAATGCCAAGGGGCTGAGGTGAAACAGTGTGCGAGGGATGGGCTCCTCCTCCACCAAGGTCCGAGGCCTCAGATGAGCCCCCTTCCTCCTCACCTCCACTCTTGGTGCTCTTCAAATGAAAATGCTGAGGAGTGCTAGACTGGGCTGGGCTGGCAGGGCTCTGTAATGTCCTTTGGTCCAAGTGTCCTGCAATGAGCAGGGACATCTTTAGAGGGATCAGGTTGCTCAGAGCCCTTTCCCACCTGACCTGGAATGGTTCCAGGGATGGGGCACCTACAAGCTCTTGGGACAGCCTGTGCCAGGGTGGCACCCTGCTCTGAGTAAACAAGGTCTTCCTTAGACCTACTCTGATTGGATCCCCTTTGTGTTTGAAACTATTTGCCCACATTCTGTTGTAACTGGCCCTGTTAAAAACGGTGTCCCCCACTTTCTTCAAAGCCACTCTGAAGTCTTGCAAAGTGGCAATAAAGTCTCCCTGAGTCCCGTTCTTCACAAAACTGAATACTTCCACCTCTCTCTGCAGAAGATAGGACAGGTGTTCTATTTTCTTATTCTTTCTGTTGCCCTGTTTTTTAATTTGGTGGTGTATTCTGTTTTACCTAACAGCAAAAGAATTGACGTAGAGCATTGTAGAGAGACATGAAATGGTGGTGGAGGAAGCCACGGCTGCCAGTCCTGGCAGAGCACTCTGGAGAGATTTGGCTGTGGGCAGGAGGGGCTGTGAGGGACTCACTGTGAGCCTCTGAGGGGTCCTGGTTTGTGCCCCCCACCCCACCCTTAGAGGTTTCTGGCACACAAACAGGGAGAGCTGAGAGGGACTTGTCCCAGCGCCATCTGCTGCCTGGCACGCTCAGGCAGAGGGGAACTGGCCCAGGCTGACTGCCAGGTTGTGTGGCAGAGAGGGAACTGCAGGACCCAGCGCCACTCGGCTGGCCCTGCTGGGAAGGAAGGTGCCATGCAGCACAGGAGGGGCAGGGCATGGAAAGGCAGACACTGCTCTGTGTGCCTGTGGAAATTAGCACAAGACAGGGACCTATGGGAGTCATTGGAGCTTCTTGAAAGGAAGAAACCCCAGGGACAGAAAGCACCATTTCTAGAGCACTGGCAGGGCAAAAACCCCAGCAAGATGGAGAAACCAGAATAAATGGATGAGTGGGATTCTGGGCCGGGTTTGCCTGTGATGGCAAGATCCTGCACATGACAATTGAGGAGCAGATGGTCGCATTGTTTTCCTTTCTGGGTCCTTCTAGGGACTAGAGGAATCCTGATGGAGTATGTGAGGCACTGAGCTTGGAAGGTCATGGTTCACTGTTCTTTGTTGTTTTTTTTTCCCTTTGGACAGCATCCATTTGTAACATCAGCCAAGCCAGTATCCATCCTGGCACCACTTATCACCGTCCTGAAGAGGATGCAGCAGAGAAGAATGTAACAACCAAGTAGAGATGTCATCACCACAAGGAATTTTGAGGACTGGAGGATTATAGGAGGAGGATTGTTGATAAGGTTTTAGAGAATAGGATTTTAGAGGAGGATTGTAGAGTAGGATTTTTGGAGAGTTTTGTGGAATAGGATTGTACAGTAAGATTGTTGAAGAGTTTTGTGGAATAGGATTGTAGAGGAGCATTGTGGAGTAGGGTTGTTGAAGAGTTTTGTAGAATAGGATTGTGGAGTAGGATTGTGGCGTAGGATTGGTAGAGTAGGATTGTTGAAGAGTTTTCTGGAATAAGATTGTAAACAAGGATTTTCATTAAATAAAATTTCTGAAAAATAAACTCACTTGGAAGACTGCCCTCTTTCTGACCCCTTCAGAAAACTCAACATTTCCTTCTGAATTACCAGCTGGTTTTTATGGGTGTTAAGTCACACTTATGGCTTCTTTTGTATGTTTTTTAAGTAGGGGAAGGCTCTTCTTCATTCATCCTTTCCAGACCACACTGTCTTGGGAATGTGGCCAACTAGGCAGCTTTTGGCCAGCTGTAGTATTTCTAGTTGAGGCAGAAAGGGCAATGGCATTTGCAGGAAAAAGCGAAGGGCAAGTGGTGCAGCCAAAACATCCTGTGCAGATGCAGGCCTTCAGCTGTGACTCCAGAGCATTTGGGTGCCTGCCACTTGGATTTGTATCGTGAAGGGCAATGTCTTTGGCTGGAGGAGAGCCTCGCTCAGCGGAGAAAGCAGAAAGATCAGAGAGGTGCTCTGAAAGGTCTCCTGCGGTGCAGAGCTGTCAGCGAGTGTGAGCTGAGAGCGGGCCCGGCCCTGCCCGGCGTGGAGCCGCAGCAGAGCCCTGGCAGAGCCCGGAGCAGCCTGAGCCTCGGCAGGGCCAGGCTGCAAGGAGGCCCTGGTAGCTGCAGGAGGCACAGCCCGGCCCTGCGTGCCTCTTGCTGGCAGCGGGCGCATCCTCCGCTCTCAGAGCCCAAGCGCAGCCGGCTGCTCCCGAGGGCAAGCGGAGCCCTGCTGGGCACAGCCCAGCCTGGAGGCATTGGCCCTCTGGAGTCTGCCCGAGGAGAGAAAGGCCAAGGGCAGCCGAGGCCCGCTGGCCTGGCTCAGCATTCCCACTCTTGTGCCGCTGCCCTGCGACTCCTGGCAAAGGTCAGCAGTGTGTGCAGCACCCTGGGCACCGGGGCAGGGAGCCGGGCTGCTCGGCAGGCTGGAGCACAGGGCAGCGTCCTTCGGGCACGGCACTTGTGCCAGGGGAGCCGAGGCCAGCGGGAGGCAGGGACAGCTTGTCAGCTCATGGCTGCAGGAGCCAGTGCCTCACACAGCTCTGGGAGGCAGCGCCTGCAATCCTGCAGCTCTGCACTGAGCCACAGCAAAGCTGGGAGCTGCAGAGTGCTCTGCAGAAATATTCAGGGCCGGCAGGCCAGCCTGCTTTGTGCTCCCTGGCACACAGCAAGCGCTGTGCCACACCGCAGCTCAGAGCTGCTGGGAGAGAGGTGTTAGAGATAAACTCTTAGGTACAATTAAATGGAGACAAAGTCATTAAAGTAAAAGAGAACCTTCTTCTTAGCAGAAGGCTCCTCTTGAAGCCAATAGCAGGTTTCTGAATATAGCAGGAATTGGATTAAACCTAAAAGTCTGCCACTGCTATGACTGAAATACCAATTTGCATGTTTTCTTATTTCGGAATCAAAATATGACCATGGGCTTTTAATGTTGGGTTTTTTGCAGCTAAGAGTGCAGATGCAATAATCACAGAACTCAGGTCATTTGAGATTACAGAAAGGTTAAAAACTATGCATGGGAAGGTAATAACAGGAATTTCTATCTAATAACAAATGGATTGTCCTGCAGCCTTGAGGTCATATCCTTCTACCCTTCCCAAATGAAAACCTACTCACTGAAGACCCATCATCATCCCAAAACCATGTTTAAATTAATTGGACCTGTTGATTAGCCCATGTAAATTAGATCTTTCGCTTTTATTTTCACTGACAAACTCTGATTCAATGTCAAATTATCAATCTTTCAAGGAAAAACTATACCATGCAGAGTAAAACCCAGGGCAGAGGCTTCTATACATAGGGTTGCCAAACCTTCTGTGGCAGCTCCTGCTAGCTTCCAGCATCAGCCAGAAGGCAACTTCGCTGCAACACAGACTTTCTTAATATTGGTGACATTTTCAAATCCATAGACACTGCTTGTTTTCAAAGTCCTGAAAAGTGCATTCTAAGTTCATGAAAGCAAACACAGAAGCACTGATTTGGTTTAGGAGAGAAGGTGTTTGTGCAGTTGGATAACAGCTTACATGTTGAAGTGTCGGGGGGGATTTCTATGTTTGCGCTCACCTTGTTTGAGACAATGAGCGCAGTGTCACCTGTGCATCCCTGGATATGCCTTGAAGGTGCAATGCTTAATTTGTAATCAAAGGGGAAATGTATCTAAATTTATTAGGATAACCAGTTACTTTGTAAATAGACTGATAGAGAATCTTAGCAATTTCTGCTGGAGAATGGTTGCAGGAGAGGGGTCATGGATCAATGGAACAGTTATTCATTGATACCACTGTTTAAGACCCCAGAATCAGAATCAGCCTGTGTCTGGCCTGGGAACAAAGCTTGGGAAACAGGCTCTGTGTCTAGGCCTGGGAAACTGTACAAGGTCTCTCTAGGCCTGGGAAATAGAGCAAGTTCGGAATGAGATAATAAGGACAGGCATAAGGACAGCCTCGAAGATATGCTCTGTCCTTGGAAGGCATGACTTAGCAATGAGAACTTGGCTTGGAGAACTTAGCTACAGCTGTAACCACCCATAGGAGAAGTAAAACAAAGACCTTTGTAAACTTGACCAATGAGAGCTGTTGCTGACTTTGCTTGTAGCAAACCCTATATAAACGGACAGGATTTTTGAATAAAAGAAGCTTGCTTATCAATCATACTGACTGTGCTTGTCTTCCCTGCGCCCGCGTAATCACCACTTGTCCATTCTTTGTACAGAACAATCTTCTAAACCTTTTTAACTTAATGTGACCATGATACATTCCTAACCTTCATATTGCAATATATTTTCTAAATACATGATTCTGTAAGCCCTTGTAGACCATGTGCAATATCTACCGGAGGTTGTCGTCAGCCTCTGGTGGTCGTTTTGGATGAAGGCTCAGAAGGCTTCCTCGGGCTTCAGCTGTTTTACCTCTGTTTCTGCACATGCTCTACAAGATTGTCTGCTCAAATAGGCACTGGTGAGTCTTTTGCAGTTAGCTTGTTCTGCTAAATTTGCTGATTTCTAGAAAGTGCTTCATTCCCATCCCTGGGTACAAAGTAACTACTTCTTTCTGCACAGCTTTTAGCATAGCTCAAGCATTATCTCATTGCCTCGGCACCTAAAAGAAGGTAGGGAGGAGGGGGCAAACCAGTGAGAGTGATGGGTCATTATCTTGTTAGCCAGGTATCAATTCTTAGATTAACTAAGGGCTATTCTTGTCCATAAAGTACGTGCGGGGATACCACAAGGACAGAGGCAACGCGTGGATTTGGAGCGCTGGGCTTGGCACCAAAGTCCTGCTCTTGAGAGGGGTGCAGGGACACAGGGAATGTCAGAGGACAATGAGAGACGGGGACATGAGGCCATAATGGGCCAGGCATGATCCTGCACAGGATGGCAGCAAAGACACTTCCTCACCATGGCTCTGGCACTCCAGGGCACCCCAAAAAGGGCCGAGGAGTCCTATGTGTAACCAGGAGAGAAGACTGACATCACTGTGGGTCCCAGCATTCCCCAGTCCCTTGCTGGCCATTCAGTGCTCACTGGGGACGCTGGACATGTGTGGGACATGGGGATGGGGTGCACAAAGTTAAAGGGGGACCCCAAAGTGGAAGGAGTGGAAGCCAAAATCGCTGGGTGGAGATGCCCAAAAAGGAGGTGTGGTATCCCAAAATGAACGGAGGACACCAGAAAATTGGGGCGATCCCTCAAAAGGACACACAAAGCTGTTCCCTCCCTCCATTACTTACCAACAAGAACTATCTACCAACTGTGATAATCACATCAGGACCATTTACTCCATAACCAGCTAAGAACAGGACTGAAGAGTAGTTTTGTAGAGTAGGATTGTAGAGTAGGATTATAGTTTAGGATTGAAAATAAAGCTTCTGAAACTTTAACTTGCCTGGAAGATTCCCTTTTTTTCAGCCTGTGAATACACTCAGCATTTCCTTCTGAGTTGTCAGCTGTCTCTTAAAGCTACAAAGTGACATTTCTTGGTGCCTTTGGTAAGGTTTAAAAGTGGGGATGGCTCTTCTTCATTCATGCCCTCCAGACTACACTGCCCTTGGCATATGGGCCACTGGCCCCACTTGGCACATCTGTGGCACTTCTAGATGCAGGCAGGAACCAAAGCAGAAGTGGTGCAGCCACAGACATCTCTGTGATGTCACTTGGGTCCTATGAGCTCCCACAGCTTTTTGTGATGTCACAATGACATCACTGTGATGTCACAGAGCTGCCTGCGATGTCGCATGGACATCCCTATGATGTCATACTGACTTCTCTGTGATTTCACACAGCTGTCTGTGATGTCACACTGACCTCTTGGTGACGTCACACAGCTCTCTGTGATGTGACATGGACATCACTGTGATATCACACAACCTCCTGTTATGTCACACAGACATCTCTGTGATGTCACACAGCTCTCAGCGCTGTCACATCCACATTTCTGTGATGTCAGGATGACATATCTGTGATGTCACACAGTTGTCTGTGATGTCACAGTAACATTTTTGATGTCACAGTGACATCATTGTGATGTCACACAGCAGTCTGTGATGTAATCCTGACATCTCTGTAACATCACACAGCTCTCTGTGATGTCACACAGACATATCTGTGATGTTACACTGACATCAGAGTGATGTCAAACAGCTGTCTGTGATGTCACAATGACATTTCTGGGATGTCACACAGACATCTCTGTGATGTCACTTGGACTCCATGAGGTAAAAAATCTTTTTTTGGTGTCACAAAGTCATCTCTGTGATGTCACAGAGCTGTCTGTGATGTCACACAGCTCTCTGGCATGTCACAATGACAACACTTTGATGTCACACAGCCGTCTGTGGTGACGTACTGACATTTCTGGGACATCACACAGCTCTCTCTGATGTCACAATGACATCTCTGTGACATCACACAGCTCTCTGTGATGTGACACTGACATCTCTGTGACATCACACAGCTCTCTGTGATGTCACAATGACATATGTCTGATGTCACACAGATTTTTGTGACATCACAATGACATCACTGTGATGTCACACAGCTGCATGTGATGTCACACAGGTATCGCTGTGATGTCATTTCCACCCCATGAGTCCACCCAGCTTTTTGTGGTGTCACATGGACATCTCTGTGATGTCACATAGCTATCGGTGATGTCACACTGTCATCTGTCTGATGTCACACAGATTTTTGTGATGTCACAATGACATCACTGTGGCATCACACTGCTGTCTGTGAGGTCACACAGACATCTCCCTGATGTCACCCTTACATCTCTGTGATGTCACACAGACATCTCTGTGGTGTCTCAGAGACATCTCTTTGATGTCACTTCGACCCCATGAGGTCACACAGCTTTTTGTGGTGTCACACAGACATCTCTGTGATGTCACGCTTACATTTCTCTCACGTCATACAGCTCTCTGTGATGTCACAATAACATCTCTGTGATGTCACACAGCTGTCTGTGATGTCAGTGTGACATCTGTCTGATGTCACACAGATTTTTGTGATGCCACAATAACATCGGTGTGATGCCACACTGATGTCACACAGACATCTCCCTGATGTCACCCTTACATCTCTGTGATGGCATACAGCTGTCTGTGATTTCACACTGATATCTCTCCATGATGTCACCTGGATATCTCTGTGACATCACACAACCTCCTGTGATGTCACACAGACGTCTGTATGATGCCACACATCTCTCTCTGATGTCACACTGACATCTCTGTGATGTCACACAGCCATCTCTGTGATGTCTCAGAGACATCTCTTTGATGTCACTTTGACCCCATGAGGTCACACAGCTTTTTGTGGTGTCACATGGACATATCTGTGATGTCACGCTTACATCTCTCTGACGTCACACAGACATCTCTCTGACATCACACAGCTCTCTGTGATGTCACAATGACATCTCTGTGATGTCACACAGCTGTCTGTGATGTCACCCTTGCATCTCTGTGATGTCACACAGCTCTCTGTGATGTCACACAGACATCTCTGGGATGTCACAATGACATCACTGTGATGTCACACAGCTGTCTGTGAGGTCACACAGACATCTCTTTGAGGTCACACTGACATCTCTGTGATATCACACAGACATCTCTGTGATGTAACTTTGACCCTATGAGGTCACTCTACTTTTTGTGGTTTCACACTCACATCTCTGTTGTGAGAACTTAAAATGTCTCTCAGACATTTTTAGAGGTTCCAGGCCTTGGTCAGAAGCATTCTAGACCCCAGAAGGCAGCTGGAAACAGCTGTGATTTCGAGTTTGAGCCATGGAATGAATTACCAGCTTTGGAGGTGGAACAAGCAGTCACAAAGGGTTAGATAGTATAGTAAAAGTAGTTACAAAACAGAGAGGAAAATGTTTTAGTATTGTACAGGGGGGTTTTAGCACCTGTTCAGGGGGGTTTTTACTTTGTACATGGGGGTCAGAAGTTCTAAGATGGAGGAAAGTGGGCTGATCCTATTCTTCCTCATTCTTCTTCCTTGCCTCCATGTTCTTGGTGATGTTGGCATTCACAGATTGGTTTAGAGTAGAAAAGCACTTGGTAATATTGGTAGTAGGTATTGGGGAATAATTGTAAACATGTTATATGTAATATATCTTATGAAAGATAGCACCAGCCCTGGGTGGGGGGGGGGGAGAAGAAGAAGACACTGGACAGTGAGGGTGTCAGGAGTGTGTGTGTCTCTGCCGGGGCCGCTGATCAAACAGCCGCAGCCCGCGAACACAATCTGTTAGATAACTCGCAATAAACTGCCTTGAGACCAAACAACAAGAGGCTATGGAGTTTTTCTTTGGAAGCACGGGTTGGAGGAGAGACTTTACCACCACTCAAGACCCCAAACCAAACCCAGGGTTCTCACAGGGGATCAGAAAATTCTTTTGGGGTTTGGCTCATTCTCTCTTATTTTCTGCATTACTCAGAATTCTCCCCATTTGGGTCTACTTCTGGATTAGGAGTCTCATCAGCTCCTCTGGACATCTTAGCCCTCAGTTTAGAGAAGCTGTAGACTGTATAGAGGAAGCTTACTAGATTAAATATGACGAAAGTGGTCTCTTTAACATTCAGAGGAAACTGACCATTTTCAAAAAGGGAAATAACAGATTCAGAGAAGAAGGAAAAGAAAGGCTGGAAAGCTTCATCCCTTGTTTTTCCTCTAATCAACTGGGTGTCATTTCTAATAAACCCCCAAAACATGCTACTGGAACTGGGACCTAGGCTAGGATGAAGAAACTATAAACCAAATATATCTTGGACAGACTTCAGTACTCTTGTTAACAATAGTCCAACTTCTTTATTGCTAAAGTTCAATACTAAATTCTGTAATCTTAGACTAACTAATCCTATGTTTTTAACAAATAATCATCTACTCAATCCTAACTTGAAGAATCCTAAAAATGTAATCTTCTTTTATAATAAAACAGCCTGAGTTCATAGATGATTCCTTGCTGAAGCAGACGACTGGTGCCAGGACTCCACTTGCTGCTTGCCAAATTCAGATACTCATTGCTAAATGCGGGACAGCTTTTTGTGGAGGTACTGGCATCTGCTCTTCATCTCAGAGTAGCTGGGGCTACCCTAGGAAGAAGAAATAAATAAAAAATAAAAAAAATCAGGCATGTCAGCATTTCTGCAGAGTTTAGGATTTCCTGACCTTTTCTTTAAAATAGCCTTGAGGCAGACTCAGAGGTTACCAAGCCAGGCCAGTCTGGTTTTATTCATGTAAAGCAGTAAAAATACTCTCAGATTGACTTTGGAGCTTTCTGGGAAGTTTGCAAACTGAGGCTGTTCTTTTACAACAAACTCTAGACAAGTCTGAAACCACAACAACAACCCAAAGCCCAGCAGCTGCTAAAGAGGGCAAAACTCATTCATGCTTAAAGCCACTGAAGGGACTCAAACCTTCTCCATCAAATCAACAGGTGTGAGGTTTATCAAGCTCATGATACAAATCCAAGATGAAGTGGCAATGAGAATAATACTGTCACACCAAAGCTTCTGCTCTTCTGGGCCTGAAGATCTGTTTCTCTTTGGAATGACAAAAACTCATTCCACATGGGAATGAACACTTCAAACCATCTTGAGATAAATATTTACAAGCAATAAATCTTTACCAAGTTAAAATTCAGTACAGGGAGAGACAACAACAAATGCCAGGGATGCATCCCAGGCCAGATGCACCTGACTGGTGTGCAGGACAAGTTAGAAGAGAAAACTACAGTTGCCTTTCAACATTTTGAGAGGTTCCTGAGAAGCAGTAGCTTGGACTACTGGCCTCTGCCCAGTGACATTAGCTAGCAAGAGCCCTAGCACGGGCCTCACTGCACTGCTCCCCTGCAGGGCCAGGCTTGCCCTCAGCCTTCCACAGAGCATCCCTGGCTGCATCCAGTGCGAGCCAGGGCCCTGCCTGCTCCAAAGGCCACAGCTGCCCCACAGCCCCAGAGCTGCAGGCGCCTGACTGCCCTTGCCAACATCACTGCTCTGAGACAAGCTGGGCGCAATTTCCAGTGTTTTATACCACACACACACACACACACACACACACACACACACACACACACACACAGACAGTTCTCCCTCCCCTCCTGCACTGCAAATGCAATGAGGGGATGCAGCACCACTGCTGCAGCTGAGCCTGTGCAACTGCACTGCAGGAAGGGAGGGCCTATGCGGGCCTAACCCACCTCGGTGTTCATCTCAGCTTTTCTCCCTGCCTGGCCCATCTCCTCCTTTAGCTTTCTATCCCTCTAGTTCACATTTACTATTAAATAATGTCTGTACTAGTGACTCTGGAATAGAGTCTTTCTTGCACCTTAATTCATGCAGAGGCATCCCTTAATCATCAAATCTTTACTCCATCATTATCCACACTGGAGTTAGGAAAAGCTGTACACTGATACCTTCATTGAGATCCAAGGGACACTACTACTTCAGCCTCCCGAATTCTTTTCACATCTTTTTTCACATGGTAGTCTTCAGCACATGATTGCTGTCATTGTAGAACTCAGAAATTTGTGTCTTTCTTAAACCCAAAAGGTGCAGGGGAAATGGAGCCGACATTTGGAGACAGGTAGGAAGTAGAATGGGATGTCAAAGCCAGCAGCCAAGAAGAAGAGCGGCCACCAGGTGCTGGCTGGAGGTAACTGAGCTACTGCTCAATCCTCTGCTTCTTGCTCATCACAGGTCTGGTCAAGACAGAACCCTGTTTCTACAACAATAACAAAACATTTCATTACTCTCTGACCCAGATCAGGTTTTGCTCCATTCTAAAAAAGCAGGATTTGTGAACTAGCAATGGTTGAAAACACATGGTTTTTTTAAAAAAAATACCTGTTAAATAATGGAAGACCTCCAGGAAAATATCTGCTCTATTGCATTCCTAGTTTCTCATCCTAGGACTTAGCAAGTCCTTCTCCATGTCTACTGTTAAAAGGCTTTGGGAGGTAGCTCCCACTCCCTTCAGCATTTCCAGCAAAGCCTCCCCCAAAGGGGATGTCCTGTAAGTTTTATCTAGGTCCCAATTTCTGCTTGTACACACCAGGAAAATACTCAGCTTTTGCTGTCAAACTCCCACATGACTTACTGAAGAGGCACCTGGCTGTTTTAGAGTTTTATGTGTTAAAAATGAGATTAGTGCTTCACTATTAGAATACAGGAGTACGGGGTGTGATGGTTGATTGTGAATTCTCATCAGGATGAACAAAGACAGCAGCCACATGTCAGGAAACTCTTGTGCTTTTAGGTACAGTAGTCTAAGGTCCAGCAGGCTACCTGCTGTGCAGACTCAAAAGCTGTTGGCGGACAAAACCCTTAAATTTGCACAAGAGAGTTTCACAAGTGCTTCCCAATAAGCCCTCAGTGCTGCTCAGTGCCCTTCAATCATCTCTCAGCTCCTCCCAAGGACCTTCTCAAAGCTGCTGACTCACAAGCCACAGCACATGGCCACAAGCTCCCCACACCCACTGCAAACTTCTGAACTGAGCATGGAGTAGAACAGGACAGCCGTGTGTGCCCAGGCAGAGTGAAGGAGGGACTGAGGGAATATCACCATTCTGTAGATCCTGTGTTGGTGCAGCCACGTGGATAGTGCAGAGCTGGAGTCAGCAATGAGGGTGACAGAGAGACAGAGGGACAAGAGGGCAAGAGGGCCCCATCTGCCCGGCCCTGGGACAGCCTCTTATGTACAGGAGATTTTTCCTGCAGAGCCAGCCTTTTGAGGCCTCCTCCAGGGAATGAGTTGAGGTGGGGACTGAGCTCAAGTCTTCAGGCAGAGGAGAAATTTGGCTCAGGACAGTGCTGCTCCACCCCTGCAGGATCCTCTCTTCTCACCACAGCCTTTCTGTCACAGCACTTGGAATGTCTAAGGCAAAACATGCTTAGGCCTGCTCCTGCACATTCACATCACAGCTTTTATACCACCAGCAAGTCTGCTGAAACTTTACACAGCGTACAGAATATTAAAAATGCACAAAATACCTGAGCAGGTCTTGCTGGAGCGTTTCTCTCTGAAGGCCCTGGAGATGTTGCTTGGCTGCTGCTGGTGGGGCTCTGAGATGGAGCTGTTTTTCTGTAAGGATGGTCCAATATTTCAAGTTACAAGGCCTAAATATCAACTGTCATAGTCCTTTCCTTGCAGAGCTTCAGTGCCAGGACTCAAGGAAACAGCATGAAGCTGAGTTGAAGGAGCTTTAGGCAGGATATCAGGAAAACATGCGTGCCCCAGAGGGTGCTTGAGCACTGCAGCAGGCTCCCCAGGCCAGTGGTCACTGCAGCAAGGCTTCAGGAAGTGTTTGGACAGCACTCTTGGGCACCTGGTGTGATTCTGTGCAGGGTAAGGATCCTGGCAGGTCCCTCTACCTCAGCATATTCTAAGAACCTAGGCTTCATTTCCCAGGGCTTTCTTCTAAAAAGGCTCTTTTCCTTCCCCAATAGACTGAACTTACCTAGAAAGTATTAACTTCAACTTCGCTCTATCGTTTTTACTGTAGCCAGGCCAATCAGTCTGAAGGGTTTGAAACAGATGCTCCTTCAGACTGAAGGAATTATCCTTTGCATTCAGCTCAGCAACCTACAGGCACACATTTCAGAAAAGAAATGTTCATTACATCTATGTGCAAACTACAGAAATCTAAAAGGGCTACTTCAGTTGGGATGGCAAAACATGGCTCTCATGGTATTGTGAATGTCCTCAGGGTGAAAAATCCCTGCCACTGCCCTGGGCAAACACAGCAACAAACGTCACAGCTTCAGGGAATCAGTTCCTTAAAGTCACTGTAGGATCAACTAAAAGTGTGTCCATGTTGAATTTGAGTCCTTTGACTAAGTTCCAAAATGCTTTTTCCTAGCTAAAGAGGAAATATTCCTATTTGATATATTATGCAGATGGGGAATATTTAAAAAGGAAGGAAGGAAAGATCTCCTGCATCTTTCAATGGGTGTGCATTTTATGAAAGCCTATGAGAAAGAAATCCCAGTGGAACTTAACTCGAAGGACTATTGGCAAAGTCTCTAATTTCAACCGGTGAGGAAGTAGTAAATTATGAATAGTAGAATAGCATGATGGAAGAAGCACTGGCACAAGTTTCACGATCTCACCTCCTGAAGGATTTTTCCAAGGGAATCCTTGTCCTTTTGCCTGACTCCATCTCTCTGCAGCTGAGCAAGTAACTCTGGCTCCTTGTAATCCCTCAGAGCAAGTAAATGAATCACCCTGTCCCTGTAGGGCCGGCCGTAAACAGCAGCGCAACCGCTCCAGTCAATGTCTGCAAGTCTCACAGTCATCATCCTCCTCTTCTCAGGCACAGGACCTGAATTGCTTTGTTGAGCTCCTCTGACCTCTGCTTTTTCTCCTAAAGTGAGGGAAAACCAGAAACAAATAGTTCAAATTGGAGGTTTGGAGGAGGAAAGGAAGTTGATTCAAAAGGATGTACCAAGACTTTTGAGCCTCTGTTCAGTATTTACAGACCTCCAAGAATCTAAACAGTGAAGCATTAAACAGAAACAGTCATTAAAAGCTGGTAAAGGAGTGATACTGAATGGGAAGTTTTTATGAAAAATTTTTTATGCATGAAGCTTTTATGTGATTTCCCCTGTTCGTAAGCTCAAGCATTGAGCTATGTCTAGAATGACATGGACAGTGGGATTAAGTGCAACCTCAGCAAGTGTGCCAAAACCAGAGGCATGGGATGCCATCTGGAAGGACCAGGAAGTGGGGCCTTTGGAACCTCATCAGATTCAACAAAGCCAAGTGCAAAGTGCTGCATCTTTGGGTTTGGGACTTTCCCTGACACCAAGAGAGGCTTGGAGATGAAGGTGGGGAGGACTTGGAAGTGCTGGTAGATGGGAGGCTAAATATGACTAAAAAAACATACAGATATCCAGTAAAAAATGTAATGGAAGCATATCTAAAAGTGGTCCATCAGTTTAATACCCTTCATGCTGGGATCGTGTGGCTCCTTTTGTTCTTGGCTCCTGCACTCTCTGCTCATCTCTTTGGCTTTGCTCATGGCAAGCATTTTATCAAAATCAAAGGATGGGATTTTTCCACCCTGTCTAACTCTGTTTTCTCACCTTTGGAGCTAGAAATCTTCCCCTGCACCCTGACAGGCACTGGGATTCCAGATGGAGTCCGAAATTTATCTTTCTCTTGTAGCTCATGCGTGGAGGTGGAAATGGAGCTGAAACTTGGAGAGAGGTTCAAAGTTGAGCAGGATGTGGAAGGCAGGTCCAAGGAAGAAGGACAGCGGCCACCAGCTGTTGGCTCAATATCACAGGGCTCTTGGTCAATCCTCTGCCTCTTGGTCCTCACAGGATTGATAAAGGCAGAAGCCAGAGGCCGTTTCTGCAAAGATGATCCCAATTAGTTTTGCTCTGAAAAAGCAGCATTTCTGACCTGGCCATGGTTGAACACACACCTTTCTTACCTAAAATGGCCTGTCATACAAGGAGGTGCTGCAGCTAAATATGTTCTCTATTTCATTCCTACTTTCTCACCTGAGTATTCAGCAAGTCATCCTCCAACTCTGTAGCTAAATGGCTTTGGGAGAGAGACATTCCCTTCAGCACCTCTATCAATCTCGTTCCCTATTTCTGCTTAGACACCCCAGGAACACACTCAACTCCTGCTGTCACACACCCACATAATTCACAAAGCAACCCCAAGAAACCGCCAGTACCGTGCTGATCACAGCGTGTTCAGTGCAGAGATGATAACAACAGAGAGAAGCCCCAGTCTGACTGCAGGTCCCATTCCTGCTGTTCTCCAGAGGAAACCCTGGATCACAGCCTCTTCCCTACCGAGCACACGCTGCTCCCACCTGTGCACAGCAGCAGCTCAGAGCAGCATTGCCAGACACAGCTCTGTGCCCGCCTGTTGACAGAAATTCTGTAGGCATGGAGGTAGGACATAAGAGGATGCTGGGCCCTGCAGCATTTCCTGCTCTGGCTGGGAAAAGAGCTAGGGAAAACCAGAGCTGTTTAAAGACAATTCTTTAAGGTATAGAAAATATACCTTTCATGCAGTGTTTTCCAAGATTCTGAATTTTTTCCTTGCCCTCTTGTATTGATTTTAAGCCTGACAAGTCCAAGGTATTCCCTGATGATTCAGAGTCCCCTCCTCACACATGGGATAGCCTGAACCAAAATGGGAGCCTAAATGCTGCTTAGGACAGAAAAACAAGTTTCCTACAAATGCCTCAGTACTGGAATATGTCCTTATCATAGACTTCAATAAGATTTCTCTTCAAACAGTAGCACTGGCATTACCGTGCATGATTTAGGTACTAGAGCTGCCGTATCATCAAGAACCCTCCACAGACACAGCTAGGTACCAAAAAATATGTCCACATCTTGTCCTTAGCAGAGTTTCCCACCCACTTGTGACAAACAAGTCATGTGTGTGCAGCTTGTTGCAGGCTTTGACATTGTAACCATCAGGAAAAGTATACAGGAATCCCAGTAGAAGTATACACTTGCAAGTTTATATACTATAGAGACAGCACTACTGCTTGGACACCAAGAGCAAGTGGGAGAAAACATCATATATGTTAGAGAATGCTTAAAACTTCACAAAATACCTGAACAGTTCTAGGTGGAGTATTTCTTTCAGAAGGTCCCAGAGACAGTGACTGGCTGGTGCTGGTGACATTTGGAGCTGGAGCTGTTTTTCTGTAAGGATGGTCCAACATTTCAGGTTACAAGGCAAAAATAAGAGTCATCATTTTTACCTCACAGCGAAAACAGACCTTCATTTCCCAGAGGGTTTTTTTGAAATGGTTGTTGTCCTGACTGAACTTACTGAAAAAGAGTCACCTCCAATGTCTTTCTATCTCCTTCATTGTAGCCAGGCCAATCAACCTGAATGTCTTTGAAGAAACGTTCCTTCAGACTGAAAGAATTCTCATTTGCATCCAGGTTGGCTACCTACAGGCAGACATTTAAAACATCAATATTCATTACACCTGAAGGCAGACTACAGATGTAAAACTGGTAGTACAAAGCTAAAGCAAAGCCGAAAAGAAAATCATGCACCAGTTTTCCAGGATTTTTGTTTGATGCAAAGAACAAAGCAGCTGTCATGTAAGAAGCAACAATATTTAACACGTGTGGTCCATTTGGGCTGTAGAAATTTGGATGTAATAAATGCCAAACTGCTGCAAGCATGGAGGAAATGGATGCTATGAAAACCTCTCCCTGCACCAGGGATCCAGGTTTTTTGGTTTTTACACAGCTTTGGGAACCAAGGTACACTATGCCAGAACTCTCAGTCTTCACCATTTGAAATACATGGAGAGACCAGGTTTTTCCTTTCTGTTTTCATTTTCTTTTTTTGAGTAGGTCCTGAAGAACACCATCTCCATGAGCAAGTCCATATTTTTCCACCCTCAGGAGGACACCTGCTGCCCTCTTGTTTCCCCCAGCTACATTGCCATGGCAGAACACAGCCTGGACCTGTAAGGGGCAGGATTTCATCATCCCGTGAAGCACCACAGGATGTTGGCATTTGTCTCTGCAAACAGAACTGCTTTTCTTCCTCAAGTGTCTGCTCAGAGGAAACTACAGCTTCCTATGGAACGCTTATAGGAGATAACCTACCCTAGAGCTACACTTCAACAGCTTAACAGTAACAAAGATATCCAGAATCGGGAATTCACTTTTTAAAAGCAGAACTCAGGCTGTGTTGGAAGAGAAGGAAGACTGTGAGTATAAGAGCTCAGCAAGTTCTCCCTACTGGTTTTTCATGTATAGAAAAAAACAACACCACCTCCCTGTGAAGCTAAGAAAAACGTCAATAACAGCTTTTCAGGATGTAGTGCTGTTCACACAGCCCTTTCGGAATGCAAACCAGTATCTCAGGCAGTTCACACTGCAAACAAGAAACTACTTCTTCAAAATCTCCTTCAACATGAACAAAAATAAACAGAAAGGAGAATTTTTTTCATTTCTTACCCTCTAAGGAGCTGAGCTTTGAAATCTTATCATCACTTTTTTCATAGCTAAAAAGGAAATATTGCTACTTGATATGTTAATGCTTGCATAATTCAGCAACAGCCTACATTGAGAATATTGAATAAGGGGAATATTGAAAAAGGAAGGAAACAGCCAGTGCATCCTTCAGTCCAAGTGAATCATATATGAATGGCTGTAATAAAGAAATACCAGAGGCACTAAAATGACAAATGGAATATTATGAGAAATAACAGGTGCCAAGGAAGCTGAAGACTCAATCCACACAACAGCAAAGAAACTCTGTGCTCAAAGTTAGGCCACCACCTTTATCATGTAGGATTTGCCTGGAACACCCTTCCCTGGAAGGCAATCCCCACAGATCCAAGTAGAAGGAAATACCATTGAGAGACCACCAAATCCGTTCAAATGATATACTGCCCTATACAGCTACCAAAATTCTCTCCTCTGAAACTTGCCCCAGGTATTTTAAGGACCTCAGCTAAGTGTTTTGCCTAGCTGAGAGTTTCACCCTGTGAAGTTACTTTATGAAGCAATTTAACAGTGCAAGGGAAAGAGGGAGGATTAAAATAAGGCATGAGAAGCAACAACATTACAAAGAATTTATCATTGCCAGCTATTCTAGGAAAAACAACAACAAGTCCTCCAAAGTTTTGAAGATTTCTTTCTTTTTGTCACATGGACTTGCAGTTGGGTGGAAACTGGGTAAAGTTGATGGGAAAATGTAAACAAGGAGCATTTCCTAAGCCTGTCATTGGTTTCTAATTGAAACCCTAAAGTAAGGCTGCTAAGAGTTAGCATTTCTGGCAGCAGCTCCAGGATCTCACCTCCTGAAGGATCTTTCCAAGGGATTCCTTGTCCTTTTCCACAACTCCCTCTCTCTCTAAGCAGGCAAGTAGCTCTGACTTCTTGTAATTCTTCAGAGCCAGTAAATGAACCACCCTGTCTCTGATGGGTCGCTGAGAAACAGTACTGAAAAGTCTCCGGATGTATTTTGCAGGGTTCATGGGCATCGTTCTCTTCCTCTCAGGCACAAGATCTGGAGAGCTGTGTGGTGCTCTCCTGAGCTCTGGTATTTTCACTTCAGTAAAGAAAAAACAGAAAACGAATTGTCAAATGGGGAGCGGGAGGAAGCAAGGCAGTTGATTCAAAAGGACGTACCGACACTGTTGAAACGCTCTTTGTTCAGAATTTATAGATCATTACAAATCAAGATAGTAAAGCATTGGGAAGAAACAGTCATTAAAAAGCCCACGTAAAGGAGTGATACTGGAAGGGAGGTATTTATGAAAAACTCTTTATATGCACAGTGGTTTTCATATGATTTCTGCAGTTTGTAAGCTCAAGCACTGAGCTATGTCAAGAGTTATATGGCCAGTGGGATTAAATGCACCTTTGGCAAGTTTGACAACACCAGAGGCATGGGGTGCCATCCAGAGGGACATGGAGAACCTTGGCAAGTAGGGCCCTGGGAACTTAACAAGGCCAAGTGCAAAGTGCTGCATCTTTGGAGTTGGGACATGGCCTATCCCAGCTGGGCATGGGTGCTGGGATGGGATGGGGAGCCTGGGATGAAGGTGGAGAGGACTTGGGGGTGCTGGTGGATGAGAGGCTGGACAGGAGGCAGCAACGTGTGCTGGCAGCCCAGAAAGGCAACCGTGTCCTGGGCTGCATCAGGTGAAGTGTGGCCAGCAGGTCAAGGAAGGGGATATGACACAGCAAGCACTGTTTTGAAACCAGGAATTTGTGCTTAGTGGCTGAGGGAGACTTCATGCGTATTGGTGAGAAATCCGGGAGATTTGTGTCTTCCATCACACACACACAGACTGACCTTTCTTTACACGCTCCTTCAGTCTTGCAATGTACGTCAAATTCTTAATGCCTTTCTCCACTTCCTGTTCCTTGGACCATGCCTCTCTGATATTTGTCCGCAAACCTAATTGCACAAACATCACACACTTTAATTATTTAGAACACTGTAAACATGCCAGTTGTCAAGGGAAGACACTACTAATGTTTTGAGTTCAATCCAATGTGGATAAAGAAACTTCCCACAGCATTCAAACAAAACACCTCCTAAAACCATACCCCTGAATGACTTCTAAAGAAAATTACCTGAAACCATAAGCAAGCATTAAGATGAAAATTAGGTAAGAGTTCTTCACCCAGAGGGTGGTCAGGAATTGGGACAGGCTCCCCACAAGACTGCGTACGGTACCAAGTCCACCAGAGCTCAGAAAACATTTGGACAAGTTCCACAGGCACCTGGTGGGATTCTTGGGGACAGAGCTGCACTTTCATCCAACTCTGATTCTGATTCTCTGATTCTGTGACAAGGCCCAGTCCCTAACTGGTACTGCATGGAGTATGTTGCAAAGGCACCCTGTACCCTACCAGCAACCAGACCTGTCTCACCTGAGTTTCTCTGTGCCAGCCTAAAGCCAAAGCGGCACCAAGTTCCACAATTGTCTCTCTGCTGCCAGTCCTCACACCCCAGTTACTGAATGTTAAATATTCCCTTAAGATCTATGTAGACCACCACCAAGAATCACATGTGAAACAGAACGTTCCCAGTGAGAAATGTGAAGTTTTGTTTTGTCTCTCCAAAAAGCCACCCTGACACTAGTTTAAAATGCTCTGCACTAGGCTAAGGCAGAGCAAGAGCTGCACTTGCAGTGGCAGGGACGTCCCTGCAGGCAGGTGGCTGCAGCCACAGCCAGGTGAGAGCCTGATTTTCTCAGGGCAGCTGGCTGTACTTGGCTCAGTTCACTGCTGCAGGCAGCACCACTGAATGCCTGGAAGGGGAATATGCACCTTGAGTCTGCCTGGAACCAGGCTCCTTGGGGAAACAGCATTGAGAACAGATTAATAAGAAATGACATCACCTAAGCACGTGGTGCTTTGTGGGAAATGATGGGATTTGTGGGGAAGATGACATCAATATCTTCCTTTCAATTCCCTTGAAAAGAATCCAATGCAGCGTTGTGGCAACACTCACTTATTAACAACCAAGACAAAAAATTAAATCAAGCAAAGTTTCCCATGCTGACTTTATTAAATGCTCTATGCAACTTCCTCAAAAATGCATAGGTTTTCTTCCCATTTCCCAATTAAATTTAAAGAATAATGACAGTGCCTAGATACTCCAGAATCAAAACCTTAGCTACCAAGGCAGTGAACTTAGGTGCATGAGGTAGTCCAAACCTTGACCTCAATGCTCCAAATTGCATCACATCAACCAGTATGTGAACAGGGAAGGACTGGCACGCTTTCTCAGGGGAAAACAAACTAGTGGCTAAATGCAGTGACAAGAGACTGCAAGGTTGATCTGAGGCCATACCACCTCCAGTTGAGATCTTGGAACACAAGAGATCCCCCTGTCCCAGGAATATGCTGCAAAAATGAATTACCAAGTTGAAAATCTTACAAACATTGAGCAAAATGTGAAAGGCAACCATACCTCCAAGTGGGTTATACAATTTGACATTCTGTCCACTTCCATTGTGCGATGCCTCACTGGCATTTGGCTAAAAGGAAAAAGATATTTTCTGTAAAAACTTCAGCCTACTCTCCATCACTGCTGATTAACTAGGCCTCTTGTTTTAAACAAGAGCTCTATTTGTGAAGGTTTGCTGTCACATCACTAGAAAGGGCTGCTTTGACACAGTTCTCCCTCTGCAAGCAACCGGCTACAAAACTGCCCTGAGAGAGCAACCCTCACTTAGCCTCTAATGCAGCCAAGCATTCAAGTAGCAAGTCATCCTTTCCCAGTTGCCGGAATTTATAGACACAGGCTTCCCTTGAAATCAAGTGCCTGAGTACAATTGAACTAACCAGTGTTCAGCTAAGAATGCAGGTGAGAATGGTTCACAAAAATATAAGAATTTTGGATGCAACCTGGTGCTGGGATTTATTTGGTACTAAGGAAGCACATCTTGGCGTCACCTCCAAGAAGAATTTCATCTGCATAAGGTGATTGTCTACTCTCAACAGGCATGAAAACCCTTTCTCTCGTCCTCAGCTCTAGATACAATTCTTTGCAGCTGTGAAATGGAAGCAGTTTATCCTTGGTTGATCATATAGAACAGAATTTGGGTTGCTTGGCTGATCTCATAATTTAGGGCATAATGTATCGCATTCTGCTGGAGGTTAAAACTCATTAAAATGTTCATCAGTCTAAGTACATTTTTAACAAAAACAAGTACTGCCATCCAACTGCTTCATTCTGTAGGCAGAATTGTCTGAGATAAAATCTAAAAAGCTATGATAAATGGACTGAAAGATGCACATTAATTTTCATGAGAAGGGAGACATCAATACCGAATAGACAGTAGAATATTACTTAATTGAAGAAAATATGTAATTTAGAACCAATGAAGATTAATTTTTTTGTTAGCTAAAAATGCTAAAATTTCTTTGTTTGGAAAAGCTTTGAAAATGGTGTGCATGTGGCTGGAGTTCTCCACTATGCATCACAGCTGAGAATAAAGAAATGGCTACTCCTAAATCTAAAAAATATTGTTAGAGAGTTTCCTTTCTCCTGCCATGTTCTGTGAGTACAGTGCAAACAAGGAACAATGAGAAATCCATGCATTTTGACCAAGAGCCATGCCCAGAGCATGAATTTCCTGAGTGTCCCAGCGTGGAGAACATCTGACTTTGCCTGGCACCTCCTCAGTGTCATCCCTGAGAAACACATCCCTCAGAGAACTTCCCATTCCACTGGCACCTCTTCCGTGTGATCCCTGTGAGTTGCTTCCACCCGGGCCGCTGCCTCAAAGGAGCCCTTGGAGCACCAGTGGGGCCCCAGCCCTGCCCAACAGGTCCCGCGGGGTCAGCAGCACCCGACACCAACACCATGGCCAAGCCCCCACCCGCTGGCAGCCCGCAGCGCCCGACACCTGCCCCTCACCTCTTGGTCCTGGGGCCTCTGGGTCACCCTGACGGGCACGGCAGTGCTGTCGGGGGCCCTGTGGGACGCAGTGCAGAACGCTCTGGATTGTGCCCAGGCCCACGGCTCCGCCATCCCGCTCTGCCTCGGGTGCTCTGGCTCCCACACAGCCACTGAGCCTGCTGAGAAATCTGCAAAATGCAAAATATTTGTTAGGAAAATGTGTGTGATTTTGTCCCTGAGCCCCCCCATTTCTGCACAGAACTGTAAATAATTACCGCCACTCAGTGTGTGGATCGGCCTCTTGAACAACGTGCGCTAGAACCAACCAAGCTGGAACAACACTCGCTCTTGCTCTGACACCTCTGCTCTCAACGCTGCTGCTGAGGGGTCTGACCGGTCCTGCTGTGTGCTGGTGACAATGGCCACGTGTCCTTGGAAACGGGGAGTTCCATGTTCCAGGCTGGGTGGGATGTCACTGAGGAGCGGGACGCCACACAGCTGGGGCACAGGGAGTTCACAACGGGCACACATGGGGAATGCCCTATCTTATCCCATGACTGACTCAGCTCATTTCCAAGTGCAGAAAGGGGTGCTCTGGCCAAACCAGTTGCTGCAGTAGCTTTGCAAACCAGGGCTAATGAAGTGTTTCTGCACAAAAGTGCTGCACTTGGCTCTCTCTGAGGCAAAAGAGCAGCTTAACACCCCTATCCAGGGCAGCAAGGTGCAGCCCCCCCAGCACTGGGCAATCCTGTCATGGACCAATCAGTCTGTGAGGCTTCCAGCACATACACAGTCACTCAAATATTATCTCTTTGACAAAACCTGACCTTTCCTCATCCCAGTCTCCTAAAAGGAAACAAGTCAGCAGCATGCCCAGGCCCCCATGTGCTGTGCAGGAGGAGCTGACATGGAAAGGCTCATGCTGGCCCTGAGCACAGTTACAGGTTGATAATTATGCTGACTGCAGCTGGCCATTGAAGTTACTGACACATGTAGATAACATTTTATACTCAGTTTATGATGGTTTTATTGTCATTTTCCCCCTACCCAAGATTATTCCTGATTTAAGTCAGCTGGCACCAAAAAAACGATGTCCAGTCATTACCAGGAGAGATAATAAGAGCATGTAGTTAAGAATGTGTTGAATATTACCATCCAAAGCACATTTTCAATGACATCTTGTATTTTTTTTCAAGACCATGTCTAGATCTCCCCATGTCTCATCTCCTGGCTGCCTCACTCACAAGGACAGTGCAGTCTGGGGAAAGAAAGGGAGGAAGCAATTTGTCAAACACCAGAGGCCACATCTGTGTCCCTTTTTGGGAATGACTGGATGGTGTTGATTATGGATCCTCAGTTATGAACTATTGGAAAGGCCTGTGTATGAGTCATGAAAGGATTCCATGGAGGTGTTACACTGGACTCCAGAATGTCCAACAACCTTTCTATATATTTTAAAGGTTATAGATGACAACTCCTGCTCTGGAGTTACCAGATGTGACTGACCCCTTTGCACTGTTCATACATGAGTACCTTTGCCTTGCACAGTAATTCCATCTTTAGCTCAAAGAATGGGAATGAAGGAAGTAACCCTGTGGTATTTTGAGCCTATTTCTCAAAAGACAGCTAACCTATGTATAGAGGGATGGCCACTGCACCTCAGAGCAGGAGCCACCATGGTCCTGATTGATAGAATATACTTGAAAATAAATGGGAAAAAATGTGACAGTTTATGTGCCACACATGGTTATGTCTCATGTAGAACAAAAAGGTCATCACTGGTTATCCCTGAGCAGAATCTGAAAGTAACAGGTGGTAGTCCTGGAACAAAAGACCTTGAGACCCAGGCCCCTCAAAAACTTTCTTTGTCCGTGCTGCACATGTGCCTAGAGTGACATGTGGGTCACCTTCCTGCCAGTTCAGAATGTGCAGAACTGTACCTAAGTACTACTTCTGTTCAAAGTTTTCTAGAGGCAAAAAGGTTGCTGGGACAGGGGCACTGGGGGAATGTCAATAAGTAGTAGGTTGTCCTGAAGTCCCTTTTGCCGGGCAGATGCCATGGAGGTCTCTCACCCAGAAGAAGAGCCAGGACCCGCAGGGCAGATCCCATGTCCTGGATCCAGCCAGAACGGGGGTAAATTTTTCACCAGCCAGGAGGAGTATGGCCAGAACCTTGGGGTAATTGGATATCACCTGCCACGTGGCAGGGGGAAGTGGAAGGGGTTTGTTCTTCCTCCGCCGGTGTGCCATTAGTCATGGGGTGTGCCAAGTTCTGTATGGTGAACAATCATGTGTGACTTGTTCACCTCTTGTACACTCTCCTTTTAGTGTTATTATTACCATAAGGCTGGGCAGTTATCCCAGCTGGGCAAAGAGTAGTCCCAGAATCACTCTTACATGAAAAAGTGGATTGCAAACACAAAGCCATTAATTGGAGTACTGAAAAACTTTTGAAACATTGGAAATATCTATATTTGGGTCTGAAATGGCTCAGATTGTACAATCAAGACTCCAAAAATGTATAGTTTGTAAAAGAGACAACCCTAACACAGCTTACAATGTAGTGCTGAGAGCCATAAAATCTGGGGATGTTCCAAGTGAATAGTGGCAGATGGATTTTACAGAATTTCCCAGAAAATAGGGGTCTAAATCTCTCCTAGTTATGGTGGGTACCTTTTCTGTGTGGCCAGAAGACTTCCCTTGTCACACCAATCAGTCTAGGGAAGTGGTTAAAATATTGTTGAATAAAATAATACTTAGATTTGAGGTGCCTTTAGGAATGTCATCAGATAGAGGTTCCCACTTTATTGCAGAAGGGGTACAAGAAGTTAGGAAAGCCTTGGGAATAGCTTGGGATCTTCATACTCCTTATAGGCCCCAAGCTAGTGGCAAAAGAGAGAGAATGAATTATACCATCAAATTGAACTTGGGTAAAATATGTTAGGAAACCTCCTTGATATAGGTCCAAGCTTTACATGTTGCTCTACTTTAAATTAGAATTCAATTAGCCCTGGGAAATGAAGTCTAGGTTCTTAGAATATGCTGAGGTAGCAGGGACCTGCCAGGATCCTAGCCCTGCACAGAATCACACCAGGTGCCCAAGAGTGCTGTCCAAACACTTCCTGAAGCCTTGCTGCAGTGACCACTGGCCTGGGGAGCCTGCTGCAGTGCTCAAGCACCCTCTGGGACACGCATGTTTTCCTGATATCCTGCCTAAAGCTCCTTCAACTCATCTTCATGCTGTTTCCTTGAGTCCTGGCACTGAAGCTCTGCAAGGAAAGGACTATGACAGTTGATATTTAGGCCTTGTAACTTGAAATATTGGACCATCCTTACAGAAAAACAGCTCCATCTCAGAGCCCCACCAGCAGCAGCCAAGCAACATCTCCAGGGCCTTCGGAGAGAAACGCTCCAGCAAGACCTGCTCAGGTATTTTGTGCATTTTTAATATTCTGTACGCTGTGTAAAGTTTCAGCAGACTTGCTGGTGGTATAAAAGCTGTGATGTGAATGTGCAGGAGCAGGCCTAAGCATGTTTTGCCTCAGACATTCCAAGTGCTGTGACAGAAAGGCTGTGGTGAGAAGAGAGGATCCTGCAGGGGTGGAGCAGCACTGTCCTGAGCCAAATTTCTCCTCTGCCTGAAGACTTGAGCTCAGTCCCCACCTCAACTCATTCCCTGGAGGAGGCCTCAAAAGGCTGGCTCTGCAGGAAAAATCTCCTGTACATAAGAGGCTGCCCCAGGGCCAGGCAGATGGGGCCCTCTTGCCCTCTTGTCCCTCTGTCTCTCTGTCACCCTCATTGCTGACTCCAGCTCTGCACTATCCACGTGGCTGCACCAACACAGGATCTACAGAATGGTGATATTCCCTCAGTCCCTCCTTCACTCTGCCTGGGCACACACGGCTGTCCTGTTCTACTCCATGCTCAGTTCAGAAGTTTGCAGTGGGTGTGGGGAGCTTGTGGCCATGTGCTGTGGCTTGTGAGTCAGCAGCTTTGAGAAGGTCCTTGGGAGGAGCTGAGAGATGATTGAAGGGCACTGAGCAGCACTGAGGGCTTATTGGGAAGCACTTGTGAAACTCTCTTGTGCAAATTTAAGGGTTTTGTCCGCCAACAGCTTTTGAGTCTGCACAGCAGGTAGCCTGCTGGACCTTAGACTACTGTACCTAAAAGCACAAGAGTTTCCTGACATGTGGCTGCTGTCTTTGTTCATCCTGATGAGAATTCACAATCAACCAACACCCCGTACTCCTGTATTCTAATAGTGAAGCACTAATCTCATTTTTAACACATAAAACTCTAAAACAGCCAGGTGCCTCTTCAGTAAGTCATGTGGGAGTTTGACAGCAAAAGCTGAGTATTTTCCTGGTGTGTACAAGCAGAAATTGGGACCTAGATAAAACTTACAGGACATCCCCTTTGGGGGAGGCTTTGCTGGAGATGCTGAAGGGAGTGGGAGCTACCTCCCAAAGCCTTTTAACAGTAGACCTGGAGAAGGACTTGCTAAGTCCTAAGATGAGAAACTAGGAATGCAATAGAGCAGATATTTACCTGGAGGTCTTCCATTATTGGACTGCTATTTTTTTAAAAAAAAACATGTGTTTTGAACCATTGCTAGTTCACAAATCCTGCTTTTTTAGAATGGAGCAAAACCTGATCTGGGTCAGAGAGTAATGAAATGTTTTGTTATTGTTGTAGAAACGGGGTTCTGTCTTGACCAGACCTGTGATGAGCAAGAAGCAGAGGATTGAGCAGTAGCTCAGTTACCTCCAGCCAGCACCTGGTGGCCGCTCTTCTTCCTGGCTGCTGGCTTTGACATCCCATTCTACTTCCTACCTGTCTCCAAATGTCGGCTCCATTTCCCCTGCACCTTTTGGGTTTAAGAAAGACACAAATTTCTGAGTTCTACAATGACAGCAATCATGTGCTGAAGACTACCATGTGAAAAAAGATGTGAAAAGAATTCGGGAGGCTGAAGTAGTAGTGTCCCTTGGATCTCAATGAAGGTATCAGTGTACAGCTTTTCCTAACTCCAGTGTGGATAATGATGGAGTAAAGATTTGATGATTAAGGGAAGCCTCTGCATGAATTAAGGTGCAAGAAAGACTCTATTCCAGAGTCACTAGTACAGACATTATTTAATAGTAAATGTGAACTAGAGGGATAGAAAGCTAAAGGAGGAGATGGGCCAGGCGGGGAGAAAAGCTGAGATGAACACCGAGGTGGGTTAGGCCCGCATAGGCCCTCCCTTCCTGCAGTGCAGTTGCACAGGCTCAGCTGCAGCAGTGGTGCTGCATCCCCTCATTGCATTTGCAGTGCAGGAGGGGAGGGAGAACTGTCTGTGTGTGTGTGTGTGTGTTTGTGTGTGTGTGTGTGTGTGTGTGTGTGTGTGTGTGTGTGTGTGTGTGTGTGTGTGTGTGTGGTATAAAACACTGGAAATTGCGCCCAGCTTGTCTCAGAGCAGTGATGTTGGCAAGGGCAGTCAGGCCCCTGCAGCTCTGGGGCTGTGGGGCAGCTGTGGCCTTTGGAGCAGGCAGGGCCCTGGCTCGCACTGGATGCAGCCAGGGATGCTCTGTGGAAGGCTGAGGGCAAGCCTGGCCCTGCAGGGGAGCAGTGCAGTGAGGCCCGTGCTAGGGCTCTTGCTAGCTAATGTCACTGGGCAGAGGCCAGTAGTCCAAGCTGCTGCTTCTCAGGAACCTCTCAAAATGTTGAAAGGCAACTGTAGTTTTCTCTTCTAACTTGTCCTGCACACCAGTCAGGTGCATCTGGCCTGGGATGCATCCCTGGCATTTGTTGTTGTCTCTTCTTGTACTGAATTTTAACTTGGTAAAGATTTATTGCTTGTAAATATTTATCTCAAGATGGTTTGAAGTGTTCATTCCCATGTGGAATGAGTTTTTGTCTTTCAAAGAGAAACAGATCTTCAGGCCCAGAAGAGCAGAAGCTTTGGTGTGACAGTATTATTCTCATTGCCACTTCATCTTGGATTTGTATCATGAGCTTGATAAACCTCACACCTGTTGATTTGATGGAGAAGGTTTGAGTCCCTTCAGTGGCTTTAAGCATGAATGAGTTTTGCCCTCTTTAGCAGCTGCTGGGCTTTGGGTTGTTGTTGTGGTTTCAGACTTGTCTAGAGTTTGTTGTAAAAGAACAGCCTCAGTTTGCAAACTTCCCAGAAAGCTCCAAAGTCAATCTGAGAGTATTTTTACTGCTTTACATGAATAAAACCAGACTGGTCTGGCTTGGTAACCTCTGAGTCTGCCTCAAGGCTATTTTAAAGAAAAGGTCAGGAAATCCTAAACTCTGCAGAAATGCTGACATGCCTGATTTTTTTTATTTTTTATTTATTTCTTCTTCCTAGGGTAGCCCCAGCTACTCTGAGATGAAGAGCAGATGCCAGTACCTCCACAAAAAGCTGTCCCACATTTAGCAATGAGTATCTGAATTTGGCAAGCAGCAAGTGGAGTCCTGGCACCAGTCGTCTGCTTCAGCAAGGAATCATCTATGAACTCAGGCTGTTTTATTATAAAAGAAGATTAAGTTTTTAGGATTCTTCAAGTTAGGATTGAGTAGATGATTATTTGTTAAAAACATAGGATTAGTTAGTCTAAGATTACAGAATTTAGTATTGAACTTTAGCAATAAAGAAGTCGGACTATTGTTAACAAGAGTACTGAAGTCTGTCCAAGATATATTTGGTTTATAGTTTCTTCATCCTAGCCTAGGTCCCAGTTCCAGTAGCATGTTTTGGGGGTTTATTAGAAATGACACCCAGTTGATTAGAGGAAAAACAAGGGATGAAGCTTTCCAGCCTTTCCTTTCCTTCTTCTCTGAATCTGTTATTTCCCTTTTTGAAAATGGTCAGTTTCCTCTGAATGTTAAAGAGACCACTTTCGTCATATTTAATCTAGTAAGCTTCCTCTATACAGTCTACAGCTTCTCTAAACTGAGGGCTAAGATGTCCAGAGGAGCTGATGAGACTCCTAATCCAGAAGTAGACCCAAATGGGGAGAATTCTGAGTAATGCAGAAAATAAGAGAGAATGAGCCAAACCCCAAAAGAATTTTCTGATCCCCTGTGAGAACCCTGGGTTTGGTTTGGGGTCTTGAGTGGTGGTAAAGTCTCTCCTCCAACCCGTGCTTCCAAAGAAAAACTCCACAGCCTCTTGTTGTTTGGTCTCAAGGCAGTTTATTGCGAGTTATCTAACAGATTGTGTTCGCGGGCTGCGGCTGTTTGATCAGCGGCCCCGGCAGAGACACACACACTCCTGACACCCTCACTGTCCAGTGTCTTCTTCTTCTCCCCCCCCCACCCAGGGCTGCTGCTTTCTTTTATAAGATATATTACATATAACATGTTTACAATTATTCCCCAATACCTACTACCAATATTACCAAGTGCTTTTCTACTCTAAACCAATCTGTGAATGCCAACATCACCAAGAACATGGAGGCAAGGAAGAAGAATGAGGAAGAATAGGATCAGCCCACTTTCCTCCATCTTAGAACTTCTGACCCCCATGTACAAAGTAAAAACCCCCCTGAACAGGTGCTAAAACCCCCCTGTACAATACTAAAACATTTTCCTCTCTGTTTTGTAACTACTTTTACTATACTATCTAACCCTTTGTGACTGCTTGTTCCACCTTCAAAGCTGGTAATTCATTCCATGGCTCAAACTCGAAATCACAGCTGTTTCCATCTGCCTTCTGGGGTCTAGAATGCTTCTGACCAAGGCCCTGAACCTCTAAAAATGTCTGAGAGACATTTTAAGTTCTCACAACAGAGAAGTGAGTGTGAAACCACAAAAAGTAGAGTGACCTCATAGGGTCAAAGTTACATCACAGAGATGTCTGTGTGATATCACAGAGATGTCAGTGTGACCTCAAAGAGATGTCTGTGTGACATCACAGACAGCTGTGTGACATCACAGTGATGTCATTGTGACATCCCAGAGATGTCTGTGTGACATCACAGAGAGCTGTGTGACATCACAGAGATGCAAGGGTGACATCACAGACAGCTGTGTGACATCACAGAGATGTCATTGTGACATCACAGAGAGCTGTGTGATGTCAGAGAGATGTCTGTGTGACGTCAGAGAGATGTAAGCGTGACATCACAGATATGTCCATGTGACACCACAAAAAGCTGTGTGACCTCATGGGGTCAAAGTGACATCAAAGAGATGTCTCTGAGACATCACAGAGATGGCTGTGTGACATCACAGAGATGTCAGTGTGACATCAGAGAGAGATGTGTGGCATCACACAGACATCTGTGTGACATCACAGGAGGTTGTGTGATGTCACAGAGATATCCAGGTGACATCATGGAGAGATATCAGTGTGAAATCACAGACAGCTGTATGCCATCACAGAGATGTAAGGGTGACATCAGGGAGATGTCTGTGTGACATCAGTGTGGCATCACACCGATGTTATTGTGGCATCACAAAAATCTGTGTGACATCAGACAGATGTCACACTGACATCACAGACAGCTGTGTGACATCACAGAGATGTTATTGTGACATCACAGAGAGCTGTATGACGTGAGAGAAATGTAAGCGTGACATCACAGAGATGTCTGTGTGACACCACAAAAAGCTGTGTGACCTCATGGGGTCGAAGTGACATCAAAGAGATGTCTCTGAGACATCACAGAGATGTCTGTGTGACATCACAGAGATGTAAGGGTGACATCAGGGAGATGTCTGTGTGACCTCACAGACAGCAGTGTGATGCCACAGTGATGTCATTGTGACATCACAAAAATCTGGGTGACATCAGACAGATGTCAGTGTGACATCACAGATAGCTATGTGACATCACAGAGATGTCCATGTGACACCACAAAAAGCTGGGTGGACTCATGGGGTGGAAATTACATCACAGCGATACCTGTGTGACATCACATGCAGCTGTGTGACATCACAGTGATGTCATTGTGATGTCACAAAAATCTGTGTGACATCAGACATATGTCATTGTGACATCAAAGAGAGCTGTGTGATGTCACAGAGATGTCAGTGTCACATCACAGAGAGCTGTGTGATGTCACAGAGATGTCATTGTGACATCAGAGAGAGCTGTGTGATGTCCCAGAAATGTCAGTACGTCATCACAGACAGCTGTGTGACATCAAAGTGTTGTCATTGTGACATGCCAGAGAGCTGTGTGACATCACAGACAGCTCTGTGACATCACAGAGATGACTTTGTGACACCAAAAAAAGATTTTTTACCTCATGGAGACCAAGTGACATCACAGAGATGTCTGTGTGACATCCCAGAAATGTCAGTGTGACATCACAGACAGCTGTTTGACATCACTCTGATGTCAGTGTAACATCACAGATATGTCTGTGTGACATCACAGAGAGCTGTGTGATGTCACAGAGATGTCAGGGTTACATCACAGACTGCTGTGTGACATCACAGATATGTCATCCTGACATCACAGAAATGTGGATGTGACAGCGCTGAGAGCTGTGTGACATCACAGAGATGTCTGTGTGACATAACAGGAGGTTGTGTGATATCACAGTGATGTCCATGTCACATCACAGAGAGCTGTGTGACGTCACCAAGAGGTCAGTGTGACATCACAGACAGCTGTGTGAAATCACAGAGAAGTCAGTATGACATCATAGGGATGTCCATGCGACATCGCAGGCAGCTCTGTGACATCACAGTGATGTCATTGTGACATCACAAAAAGCTGTGGGAGCTCATAGGACCCAAGTGACATCACAGAGATGTCTGTGGCTGCACCACTTCTGCTTTGGTTCCTGCCTGCATCTAGAAGTGCCACAGATGTGCCAAGTGGGGCCAGTGGCCCATATGCCAAGGGCAGTGTAGTCTGGAGGGCATGAATGAAGAAGAGCCATCCCCACTTTTAAACCTTACCAAAGGCACCAAGAAATGTCACTTTGTAGCTTTAAGAGACAGCTGACAACTCAGAAGGAAATGCTGAGTGTATTCACAGGCTGAAAAAAAGGGAATCTTCCAGGCAAGTTAAAGTTTCAGAAGCTTTATTTTCAATCCTAAACTATAATCCTACTCTACAATCCTACTCTACAAAACTACTCTTCAGTCCTGTTCTTAGCTGGTTATGGAGTAAATGGTCCTGATGTGATTATCACAGTTGGTAGATAGTTCTTGTTGGTAAGTAATGGAGGGAGGGAACAGCTTTGTGTGTCCTTTTGAGGGATCGCCCCAATTTTCTGGTGTCCTCCGTTCATTTTGGGATACCACACCTCCTCTTTGGGCATCTCCACCCAGCGATTTTGGCTTCCACTCCTTCCACTTTGGGGTCCCCCTTTAACTTCGTGTACCCCATCCCCATGTCCCACACATGCCCAGCGTCCCCAGTGTGCACTGAATGGCCAGCAAGGGACTGGGGAATGCTGGGACCCACAGTGATGTCAGTCTTCTCTCCTGGTTACACATAGGACTCCTCGGCCCTTTTTGGGGTGCCCTGGAGTGCCAGAGCCATGGTGAGGAAGTGTCTTTGCTGCCATCCTGTGCAGGATCATGCCTGGCCCATTATGGCCTCATGTCCCCGTCTCTCATTGTCCTCTGACATTCCCTGTGTCCCTGCACCCCTCTCAAGAGCAGGACTTTGGTGCCAAGCCCAGTGCCCCAAATCCATGCGTTGCCTCTGTCCTTGTGGTATCCCCGCACGTACTTTATGGACAAGAATAGTCCTTAGTTAATCTAAGAATTGATACCTGGCTAACAAGATAATGACCCATCACTCTCACTGGTTTGCCCCCTCCTCCCTACCTTCTTTTAGGTGCCGAGGCAATGAGATAATGCTTGAGCTATGCTAAAAGCTGTGCAGAAAGAAGTAGTTACTTTGTACCCAGGGATGGGAATGAAGCACTTTCTAGAAATCAGCAAATTTAGCAGAACAAGCTAACTGCAAAAGACTCACCAGTGCCTATTTGAGCAGACAATCTTGTAGAGCATGTGCAGAAACAGAGGTAAAACAGCTGAAGCCCGAGGAAGCCTTCTGAGCCTTCATCCAAAACGACCACCAGAGGCTGACGACAACCTCCGGTAGAAATTGCACATGGTCTACAAGGGCTTACAGAATCATGTAATTAGAAAATATATTGCAATATGAAGGTTAGGAATGTATCATGGTCACATTAAGTTAAAAAGGTTTAGAAGATTGTTCTGTACAAAGAATGGACAAGTGGTGATTACGCGGGCGCAGGGAAGACAAGCACAGTCAGTATGATTGATAAGCAAGCTTCTTTTATTCAAAAATCCTGTCCGTTTATATAGGGTTTGCTACAAGCAAAGTCAGCAACAGCTCTCATTGGTCAAGTTTACAAAGGTCTTTGTTTTACTTCTCCTACGGGTGGTTACAGATGTAGCTAAGTTCTCCAAGCCAAGTTCTCATTGCTAAGTCATGCCTTCCAAGGACAGAGCATATCTTCGAGGCTGTCCTTATGCCTGTCCTTATTATTTCATTCCGAACTTGCTCTATTTCCCAGGCCTAGAGAGACCTTGTACAGTTTCCCAGGCCTAGACACAGAGCCTGTTTCCCAAGCTTTGTTCCCAGGCCAGACACAGGCTGATTCTGATTCTGGGGTCTTAAACAGTGGTATCAATGAATAACTGTTCCATTGATCCATGACCCCTCTCCTGCAACCATTCTCCAGCAAAAATTGCTAAGTTTCTCTATCAGTCTATTTACAAAGTAACTGGTTATCCTAATAAATTTAGATACATTTCCCCTTTGATTACAAATTAAGCATTGCACCTTCAAGGCATATCCAGGGATGCACAGGTGACACTGCGCTCATTGTCTCAAACAAGGTGAGCGCAAACATAGAAATCCCCCCCGACACTTCAACATGTAAGCTGTTATCCAACTGCACAAACACCTTCTCTCCTAAACCAAATCTGTGCTTCTGTGTTTGCTTTCATGAACTTAGAATGCACTTTTCAGGACTTTGAAAACAAGCAGTGTCTATGGATTTGAAAATGTCACCAATATTAAGAAAGTCTGTGTTGCAGCGAAGTTGCCTTCTGGCTGATGTAGGAAGCTAGCAGGAGCTGTCACAGAGGGTTTGGCAACCCTATGTATAGAAGCCTCTGCCCTGGGTTTTACTCTGCACGGTACAGTTTTTCCTTGAAAGATTGATAATTTGACATTGAATCAGAGTTTGTCAGTGAAAATAAAAGGGAAAGATCTAATTTACATGGGCTAATCAACAGGTCCAATTAAGTTAAACATGGTTTTGGGATGATGATGGGTCTTCAGTGAATAGGTTTTCATTTGGGAAGGGTAGAAGGATATGACCTCAAGGCTGCAGGACAATCCATTTGTTATTAGATAGAAATTCCTGTTATTACCTTCCCATGCATAGTTTTTAACCTTTCTGTAATCTCAAATGACCTGAGTTCTGTGATTATTGCATCTGCACTCTTAGCTGCAAAAAACCCAACATTAAAAGCCCATGGTCATATTTTGATTCCGAAATAAGAAAACATGCAAATTGGTATTTCAGTCATAGCAGTGGCAGACTTTTAGGTTTAATCCAATTCCTGCTATATTCAGAAACCTGCTATTGGCTTCAAGAGGAGCCTTCTGCTAAGAAGAAGGTTCTCTTTTACTTTAATGACTTTGCCTCCATTTAATTGTACCTAAGAGTTTATCTCTAACACCTCTCTCCCAGCAGCTCCGAGCTGCGGTGTGGCACAGCGCTTGCTGTGTGCCAGGGAGCACAAAACAGGCTGGCCTGCCGGCCCTGAATATTTCTGCAGAGCACTCTGCAGCTCCCAGCTTTGCTGTGGCTCAGTGCAGAGCTGCAGGTTGCAGGCGCTGCCTCCCAGAGCTGTGTGAGGCACTGGCTCCTGCAGCCGTGAGCTGACAAGCTGTCCCTGCCTCCCGCTGGCCTCGGCTCCCCTGGCACAAGTGCCGTGCCCGAAGGACGCTGCCCTGTGCTCCAGCCTGCCGAGCAGCCCGGCTCCCTGCCCCGGTGCCCAGGGTGCTGCACACACTGCTGACCTTTGCCAGGAGTCGCAGGGCAGCGGCACAAGAGTGGGAATGCTGAGCCAGGCCAGCGGGCCTCGGCTGCCCTTGGCCTTTCTCTCCTCGGGCAGACTCCAGAGGGCCAATGCCTCCAGGCTGGGCTGTGCCCAGCAGGGCTCCGCTTGCCCTCGGGAGCAGCCGGCTGCGCTTGGGCTCTGAGAGCGGAGGATGCGCCCGCTGCCAGCAAGAGGCACGCAGGGCCGGGCTGTGCCTCCTGCAGCTACCAGGGCCTCCTTGCAGCCTGGCCCTGCCGAGGCTCAGGCTGCTCCGGGCTCTGCCAGGGCTCTGCTGCGGCTCCACGCCGGGCAGGGCCGGGCCCGCTCTCAGCTCACACTCGCTGACAGCTCTGCACCGCAGGAGACCTTTCAGAGCACCTCTCTGATCTTTCTGCTTTCTCCGCTGAGCGAGGCTCTCCTCCAGCCAAAGACATTGCCCTTCACGATACAAATCCAAGTGGCAGGCACCCAAATGCTCTGGAGTCACAGCTGAAGGCCTGCATCTGCACAGGATGTTTTGGCTGCACCACTTGCCCTTTGCTTTTTCCTGCAAATGCCATTGCCCTTTCTGCCTCAACTAGAAATACTACAGCTGGCCAAAAGCTGCCTAGTTGGCCACATTCCCAAGACAGTGTGGTCTGGAAAGGATGAATGAAGAAGAGCCTTCCCCTACTTAAAAACCATACAAAAGAAGCCATAAGTGTGACTTAACACCCATAAAAACCAGCTGGTAATTCAGAAGGAAATGTTGAGTTTTCTGAAGGGGTCAGAAAGTGGGCAGTCTTCCAAGTGAGTTTATTTTTCAGAAATTTTATTTAATGAAAATCCTTGTTTACAATCTTATTCCAGAAAACTCTTCAACAATCCTACTCTACCAATCCTACGCCACAATCCTACTCCACAATCCTTTTCTACAAAACTCTTCAACAATCCTACTCCACAATGCTCCTCTACAATCCTATTCCACAGAACTCTTCAACAATCTTACTCTACAATCCTATTCCACAAAACTCTCCAAAAATCCTACTCTACAATCCTCCTCTAAAATCCTATTCTCTAAAACCTTATCAACAATCCTCCTCCTACAATCCTCCAGTCCTCAAAATTCCTTGTGGTGATGACATCTCTACTTGGTTGTTACATTCTTCTCTGCTGCATCCTCTTCAGGACGGTGATAAGTGGTGCCAGGATGGATACTGGCTTGGCTGATGTTACAAATGGATGCTGTCCAAAGGGAAAAAAAAACAACAAAGAACAGTGAACCATGACCTTCCAAGCTCAGTGCCTCACATACTCCATCAGGATTCCTCTAGGTCCTAGAAAGACCCAGAAAGGAAAACAATGGGACCATCTGCTCCTCAATTGTCATGTGCAGGACCTTGCCATCACAGGCAAACCCGGCCCAGAATCCCACTCATCCATTTATTCTGGTTTCTCCATCTTGCTGGGGTTTTTGCCCTGCCAGTGCTCTAGAAATGGTGCTTTCTCTCTCTGGAGTTTCTTCCTTTCAAGAAGCTCCAATGACTCCCATAGGTCCCTGTCTTGTGCTAATTTCCACAGGCACACAGAGCAGTGTCTGCCTTTCCATGCCCTACCCCTCCTGTGCTGCATGGCACCTTCCTTCCCAGCAGGGCCAGCCGAGTGGCGCTGGGTCCTGCAGTTCCCTCTCTGCCACACAACCTGGCAGTCAGCCTGGGCCAGTTCCCCTCTGCCTGAGCGTGCCAGGCAGCAGATGGGGCTGGGACAAGTCCCTCTCAGCTCTCCCTGTTTGTGTGCCAGAAACCTCTAAGGGTGGGGTGGGGGGCACAAACCAGGGCCCCTCAGAGGCTCACAGTGAGTCCCTCACAGCCCCTCCTGCCCACAGCCAAATCTCTCCAGAGTGCTCTGCCAGGACTGGCAGCCGTGGCTTCCTCCACCACCATTTCATGTCTCTCTACAATGCTCTACATCAATTCTTTTGCTGTTAGGTAAAACAGAATACACCACCAAATTAAAAAACAGGGCAACAGAAAGAATAAGAAAATAGAACACCTGTCCTATCTTCTGCAGAGAGAGGTGGAAGTATTCAGTTTTGTGAAGAACGGGACTCAGGGAGACTTTATTGCCACTTTGCAAGACTTCAGAGTGGCTTTGAAGAAAGTGGGGGACACCGTTTTTAACAGGGCCAGTTACAATAGAATGTGGGCAAATAGTTTCAAACACAAAGGGGATCTAATCAGAGTAGGTCTAAGGAAGACCTTGTTTACTCAGAGCAGGGTGCCACCCTGGCACAGGCTGTCCCAAGAGCTTGTAGGTGCCACATCCCTGGAACCATTCCAGGTCAGGTGGGACAGGGCTCTGAGCAACCTGATCCCTCTAAAGATGTCCCTGCTCATTGCAGGACACTTGGACCAAAGGACATTACAGAGCCCTGCCAGCCCAGCCCAGTCTAGCACTCCTCAGCATTTTCATTTGAAGAGCACCATGAGTGGAGGTGAGGAGGAAGGGGGCTCATCTGAGGCCTCGGACCTTGGTGGAGGAGGAGCCCATCCCTCGCACACTGTTTCACCTCAGCCCCTTGGCATTTTACCTGCAGCAGCTCGTTGGCAGACCAGCGCCGCTCCTCGTCTCTCTGCAGGCAGCAGCTCAGGAAGTCACGCAGCCAAGCCGAGAGGAGCTTGGGCTGCCGCAGCTGTGGCGTCCCTGCTGTGGCTATCAGGAATTTAGTCTGGAGAAACAGGAAACACAAGGCTCCACCTGCTTCTTTCCCATCTGTAACTGCCCTCCCAGAACCCATTGTTTAACCTCTCTTCTTCAGTGGCAGTTTCTGCCCTGGCAGAGACCCAGAGATGACTTTACCAACAAAAAACCAAACTCTGATGCAGCCACAGCTTTGCCATCATCCCGCAGATCTTGCCTTGGCAGCCAATTTCATTGATTGACCTAGTTAGTTGGGAACTACATCAGCAAAAGCACATTTGCTTCTCTGAAGATTCACACCAACTTGGCAGCATTTTGGAAGGGGGACTTTGCTATGTTAACTCTTTCCAAGGATTAGGACATGAAAGGCATCTCTGCAGTGCTTGTGGGTCCCTTCAGCCCAGTTGCCATACAACAAGACTCATCAAGTTTTTTGCCCTGTTCTTGAAAACAATGGTAATTGGAAGAAGAGAAAGGAAATCCATCAGTTAACCCCCAGCTAAGGAAACAAACATTTATAATCTCATATTCAACACAGACACATTAAGGTGCATGCACTAATGTATGGGGATGAAAATGCCTGCTTGGGCACACAGGAGCCACTGCAGCTCTGTCTCTCAGCAGCCTGAAAATTTCAGCTTCCTTACGCAGCAACAGAAAAGCTTTTCCTGCTCCGAAGATGGAGAGGTGCCATCCCTGTGGACACCCTCTGCTCATTTAGCTACACAAGTCAATGCATGAATGGAAGGCCCATCCCAGAAAATGCCAGGAAACAAACAGGAGGTTTTGGCAGGCTCTCCCTCTCACCAGGCTCCGGCTTGGTGATGTGGAGAAGGTGGCTTGGGCTATGAGAGAAACACAGTCACTAAGTGTTTCAGCAACACTGCACAAGAAGTAGAAGACACTCTGTGGCCCTTGCAGCCTCATGTTCAGGTTCCAGGCATGTTTCTCAGTGTGCAGAAACTGCACAGGGGATGCAGTTCCTCACTAAAACCACTCTTTTAGAAACTCTGTTAGGTTTGGCTTTCTTTCCTTCATTTCTGGAAGTATAGCACCAATTCTAAGATGCTTGTTTCCTGTTATTGTGGCCATCTACACAGACCAAAGAACTGGAACCACTTACAGCCCAAAGGAAAATGTTGCCTGAGCATGGGGTTTGTTTGCATGTGGTATAGCTTGAGTTCCACACTGATGCAACCAAAACTACAGCAGATGCTGATGTGTTGCAGGGACATTTTAAGGAGTGGACCTTGGTGGCAGTAGTTCCAGCAGATGGCAATGGGATTTTGTCCAATGGCATGCAGAACACAGGGCAGGTGAGAAAGACAAGTGGGATCAGTGAGTATTTGCTCCTTACCGTGGCAGGACTTCGGCTCCAGTAGGGAACTTTCCGTTCTATCATTTCGATTCCCACAATTCCAAAAGACCATATGTCCACTTTGGGGCCATATGGTTGACGCATCACCACTTCAGGCGCCATCCACCAAGGAGTCCCGGCCACCGAGGACGGTCTATTCTTCCCAGGGCTGAGTTCAACAGAGATGCCAAAATCAGCTAAGGGGAAAGCAAAATACTGCTTTTATTTGAATTCTGTGCAATTAGGAAACCAAACAAAAGAATTGCCCAGTAGAACTTTGAGAATGTGCTGTTGAATCTCCTGGACAACTGTCCCTGCTCTGTCTCCTCAGGATTTTAGCCAAATCCCCACATTTTGTATACTGCCTTCAGCAGTGGCTTTTGTTCTATGGAAGCTTTAGACTTGTTGCTCCCTCCCTCTGCAATGGACACACACAGAGCAACACCCCTTTTGACTGCTTGTTCCTTGTCATACCTCTGTGCACCTTGCAACCATGTCATCAGCTCAGAGCGGGGGGTCCCCGCACTGCCACCAGCACCATTCCTGGGGAGCTGGCAGCCACTCAAAGCAGCCCCTCACCCCACATCCCTGAAAGCTGCTCCTGACCAGGAATATACTGACCCAGCTTGACAGAGCCGTCGGTTCTGAGAAGGATGTTGTCGCTCTTCACGTCTCTGTGGATCACTTGGTTTGAGTGAAGAAAAGCCAATCCTTGCAAGCACTGAGAGAGTAAACAGAACCAGGAGGGACAAACCCAGTGATTTCATCACACCAGAAAAGAAACAGAGACTCTAAAAGGTTCCCATTCCCCAGAGGAATGGTGAGTAATGGCAGAACACAGTGCCACTGAGAGGAAGAGCTGCTGCTCCAACACTTGCAGAGCAGGACCTTTCTAAGGAAAGGCATGTCACCTTTTGAAAGAGCAACAGCACCTGCTGTTGTAAACTGTCCCCCTGCAAACCAGCCAGGATGACTGCTGCTGCAGTGGATGTGCTCAGAAGCAAAGAGCATTTTAGCTGCACTAGTACCCTTTTTAGCTGAGGACTGAAAGTAAATAGTCTCTCTTTTTACCTTTGCTGTTCATTTCAAATCCTGCTACCAGCACCTTGCTTCTACAAGTGAGGAATGCAGTGAAGACAGGCAAAAATTTAGGGAGGCAAGATGGAGAACAGCAGATACAAGAGGCAGAGTGAGAATACAACAGCAGGAGATAAGAGTACAAGAACTGAGTAGAGTGAGTGCAGGGGCACTCCAGGCATTTCACTGGAGATGCTTTTACGTGCCCATAGCATACCAGCAACGCAGAAGCAAAGTTTGGCACGTGAAACCTCTCCTGTTCTGAGCCCCTATTTCTCAGATAATCCTGCCCAAACCCTTGGAAGCACAGGTGGGCTTGCTGACCTCCCGACTGATGACTGCTATCTCGATTTCAGTCAGGAAGGTCTTCCTGATGACATCGCTCAGAGCGCCTCCATCCATGTACTCCATGACCAGCCAGAGTTCCTCACCCAGAAGGTGGCTGAAAGAAAGAAACAAGGGCGTGAAGATAAACATGCATGGCTAGGTTGATTTTTTGCTTCCGGGCTTCTTGTTTCCAAGGCCCTTTGTGACAAGGACAGAATAAAAGGAATAGACATTCTCTCTTGGCTGTGCTTTGTTTGCAATCTGTGCAGTCTCAGGGAGAAAGGCACAGCTGTGAAAAAGGAGATGTCTTAGATGGCCAGCAAGTGAAAAGTGTGGTTTAGTAAGAGCCCAGATCAAAAGCCTGTCACGCGTGGTGTTTCTGGAAATAAGCACCTAGTCTTCCTGGCATGCATAGCAAAGAAAAAGAGGGGCAACAATCCAAGGGAAATCCACTTTAGGATGGTTCATCATTCAGCATTGAAGAAACTTTAAAAAATCAATCCCAAAAGAATGTGGAGGCAGTGAACTTAGAAAGTATTAACTTCGTACTCTACAGATGATGCAGGTTTTGAATAATTTTGGAATAATTTTCAAACTACGTGTGCCAGGGAAGACTCATGCAGACAAGATGCACTCTCTTCTCATCCATTGCAGATGAGTAGAGAAATATTAATACATTATAATTAACAGCTCTACTTTCTAGAAGTGACCAAAGTGGATTTTTAACCTCTCATGTTTGCAGTATGTACATGCATATTCACAGGATAAGACCATGACCACTCACCTGTCTAAATAATTCACAACACTGGGACTCCTATGCTTCTTCATGATTGTGATTTCATTAACAGTTAGTTGCTTCCTCTGCTGTCCCTTAAGGCTTATTTTCTTTATGGCCACCTAAAATGACACTGAAAATCAGTAACTTGAGAAGCTGGTGGCACAAGGCCACAAGGCACATGGAGCAAGTGATTTTGCAATGACACAGTTGAGCTGTGCCAAACTGCCTTGTGATTAGGCATTGCAGTAATTAGGAAATGACATTGCAATAGCCCATTTCTCCACTCCCTTGGGGGCTAGTTACAGGACATGTGGCCACTGAGGTTTTGCCCTGAACACTTGGTAACACTGGTGTCTCAACTATCACCCACAAACCTCTGAGCCCACTCCCTGCTGCTTTGTATGGGATTCAGAAGAAGTAATCCATGCCTTAATACTCTGTGGCTACATCTTGGGCTATGGGCAGGGCTTCGAGTTTCTAGGGACGCCTCTTAGATCTCTCCCTATGTGCAGTTCCCAAGTGCAGCACTGCAGGTGGCTAAAGAACTACCAGTAACTTTCAGATGTATTTGCTGGCAACCAGAAGTGAGAATTCAGGACTCTGAAGCTGTAGCCCCAAAGAGCAGTGAGATGCTCTAAGGCACCACCTTTGTTTTAGCAATTGAGAGCGAGTGAGCACATCCTTCTCTGAAATGAACTGCTGCCCTGCGTGACTTCCTTCTGGCAGCTGAAAAGGACAAAGACTGTCCCCAATGTATTTTGCAGGCTGGTACCAGTCTGTGTTTCTTGTGCCTCTTCAGCACAGCTCGACCCAAAGCTCCAGCCACAGCTGCTCGCACCAGAGGGGAAAGGCCTTGAGTGCAGCAGAGTCTGTGGGGGATGTTGACATTTACCTCTCCTCCTGTGGCTTGGTTGAGTGCTCTAACCACAGATCCAAAATGCCTAGAAACAAAACAGAAGCAGAGAAAGGAGAAGCTGTTTATTTCTTAGAGTGAAAGCTGGCCCACACAGGAGATCTCTGCTGTAAATGCCTAAAACCTGCAGGATGCAGGAGGGCTCTGCCAGAAGGCAGATGATGCATTTTCCTCTCAAGTGCATGGGCAGTGCCTGGGCTGGTTGCAGAAGCGCTGGGGTTTACTGACTCAGCTCCTAAAGGGAATTTATTCTTTCATCTTAGGTTTGAGTTTCTAAACTCTGTGGTTCCTATTCTGAGCATGGAGCATTTCCTTCCAAGAACCGTGGATTGAATGAAATTCTCCTGGGAACTGTTATCTCATAGCTTTGAGAGGGGCTAGGTTGCCCTTTCAGGCAAGCAAGATTCTTCTTTATTCATTAGTGTGGCAGTGTGGTTTTGAGACATACAAAAATACTGAAGAAATTAACACAGAGCTGTCCCACACTTGAGAGACAAGGAGATCTTCCAGGTCCTGCTCCTTGATGTAGGCAGACTTTGGCAGCATGGAGATGTCTCTGACAATGCCTTCTGAGCACCCTCACAAGTTCTGAGCAGCGCTGAAGAGATAGGACAATCTATCTCCAGTGTCTGAACATGTTTGCAGCTGACCTGACTTCACACTGGATAGATATTCCAGTGGAACACCTGATATACCAGTGATATAGCAGAAGAACCCCTGGCCCATGGTTGTGTAGAAGTAAGTGTGGCTGGACTCACCCCTTGCCAATATATTCCATTTCAGTGTATTTCATCTTGGGATTTTCCACGTTCACCATTTTCCCTGAGGGAAACAAAATGCAAGATGCTCACTTTAAAGCAGAGATCCCAGCTTCCAGGAGATACAAAAGGCAGCCCCAGTGTCTGGAGGCAGTCAGCTACTTGCAACAACAGCAACAACATCAACAGGACAGGCAGCCCTGCAGTGCAGATGGCTGGCACAGAGACTGATTGTGTAGAGCCCTTGGAAGAGTTCTCTTGACAGGAAACAAAGCACAGGGAGATGCATTCCCAGGAGAGGAGCACATCTTCTCCAGCTTTCAGCCAAAACATTGCCCAAACAATGCCTTTCCAATTGTAATCCAGAGCAGCTCATGCTATAACCAATGTCGACAGTGCTTTCAGCATCGGGACCCTCACCCTTCATGAGCAGGCTGAGCTCACAGACACCCATCTTGGGGCTAAGGAAGGCTCCAGCCCTGTCCCGCCAGCCCTCAGGGACAGGGCAGTGACCACAACAAGGCTGGCAAAGCCCAAGCATGAGTACTGACAAGCAATGGGAAGAAGCCACAGGCAGCCTGGGCCCCGTACAAAGTGTTGCCCCCATTCATGCCACAACAGGATGGGCTTTGAGATCAGACACACCGAGGTGCAGATCAATGCCATTTTTGTCCCAACAGATGATGGTAGACACAGAATCCACTGGGCTCTCCACTGGGCTCTGCTCTCAGCCCCACCAGGTCTTATCTGAGAGTTCAGCACTGGCAGCTGTTATGGGCAAGAAGCAGATTCATTGGGCTGTGCTGCAGAATCCCAGAGGACTTGATGTGTTTTCCTAGAGACGGATCTGAGCAGGGCTCGGGCCAATGGGTAGGATTCTAAGAGTCATGGGAAAGAGTGGGGAAGGTACGAAAAAGTGCCATGGATCTGAGGAATATACCATGGATGGGCTGGAGGCTGTCTCCTGAGAAATGCCTGCAGTACAGATTTATCTGATCAAGCCACTTCGATGTGTCTCTCTTGGACACATCTTTAGAGGCATAAAACTAGGATATGAAATACAGATTGTTATAAAAGTATCTGTTTTTTTCTTTGGGGGCACACGGGAAACACCTCCTGCTCTCTATTTCTCCTGTAACCTGATATTCTTTCACAGTAGTTTTTATTGACAAAAATATAGCATTCTCACGAAAAGAAACTGTATATGTAGTAGTGGCAACATAAAAATGTCATAAAAATGACATCAATAAGACATGTGGGGCAGAAGGGCTCCTTCAGGATGGAGATAAACCAACTCCACCAAAAAAAAACCCCTACAAAGAAACAAACAAAACCAAAAAACCCAGCAAAAAGAAAACCAAAAAAACAACCCCATAAAAAATAAACAGGGAAAAAGCAAAAAACCCCAAACTACCAGCCCCCTAAAAAAAAATCCCCAACCAAAAAGACAAAAGTCCAAAACCATAAAATTTCTGTGAAGATTTTTTGCTCTGATGACTGGTTGGAAGTCAGGAGTCTAAGGGGAAATTAGGAAGCTAAAAATTCTCTTTGGTTTGGGCACTAGCATGCAGGACTTGCCTAGCCTTCTGCTGATGCAAGAAAAATCCCTGCTTCAGCCTTTAGCCGAGAGGGAAGCGCAGGCAAACCCAGGCCAGTCCCAGCTGTCTTCAGAGGCAGCAGGAACACCCAGAGCTCTCTCTCGCTGCCTCGGAGCACAGCACTTCCTCTCGGGAGTCCTAAATGGCCCTGTGACACCAAACTCAGGAGGAACATTTGGTACAGCTCTGCTGACACCTGCACACAATCCACTGACCCTCAGACAAGAAATACACCAGACGTACGGAGCATACGCAGGTACTGCTCCTCAGTCTCCTGGTTCTCAGAAGCCACGTGGAGGGAGATGAAGGAGCTGAGAAGAAGGAGATCACCAAAGGATGAGATTGAGTTCACAGGTTCCACATCATAGGTTCCTTTAAGTAATGCTGCTGCAGAGCGAGGATTGGGACCAGAGCCCGTGCAGACGTGCTGAAACTGCATCACTTTTCGAGGAGGGGGAAGTTCCAGTGGTCCGGGACAAATTTGGTGATCTTCACGGCCAGTGTGTTCTTGGAGGTCTTTGGAGGCTGCCTGGTGAGATATCAACACATGCACCTCAAGTCAAACAGAATATAGCAGTCAGAGACAACAGCTTATCCCTCTCAGACAAGAGTGACTGACTGTGAGGAAAGGGAAAGAACAGGTTAACAAGGAATACAGACAGCTTGGAAAAGAATGGGGCCTCACAGATTCCTGGAAAACACAATCATCTTCTTCCAGCTTAGCAAAAGCCAAAAGAGACTGTACAAGTGAAGAAGTGCTCCAGAAAACTGCAGAACACTTCCACAAACCAAACACACCTTTCCACAAAGGAAAACAGACAAAAAAAGCCCTGCCACCTGCAGCACTGCCACGTGTGCCCTTGGCCACGACGCTGCAGAAGCCCAGAGATCGACCTTCCCTGAGCCGAGCAGCCAGAAGCTCAGCCAGAGTCCCCAGACCTTCAGGGCCTCAAAGTGACAGGTCAAAGGCCAATTTCTAGCTGGAGGCCACTGCCTGCAGGAAATGGCTACGTCCCACAGGATTGCAGCACTCGGCATCCTCAGCAAGCAACATGCAAGTGCTGGCTGGTCAGAAACTTGCAGTTCTGCCTTGCACTAAAGACAGCACCACCCACAACTGGCACTTACTGTCTTGGATCGATCGGCCACAGCTGCAGGCTTGTGGTCATCTTGCTCCTTTTGCTCCTTTTTGGCTCCTTCTCCAGGAGCAGAGGGAGCCGGGGCAGAGACCGCTGTTCCTTCTGCCATCTGCGGCAAGAGAGAAGCATGAGGGACAGGCCGTTACCTCTCATTTATGACCTTGTTTCTCCTCAGATCCACAACCACCTTTTCAAAGGAGAAATCCTCAACTTTGTTAGCAATGGGATTCTAAGTCACTCCAACCAGATGAAAATGGGCCAGCTCAACAGAACTCTATTTGATGCACTCTATGAATTTGATAGTCCTCCCCGGCTGCCATCAGCAAGCAATGGTGCCCCTGCACAACAATGGAGCTTTGAGCTCTTTTATTTATTGGCCTGAAATGGAAAAAGAGGAAATAGCCAGCAAGGCCATTGCTATTGCTGCGGCAGATATGGAAAAGTCAAACTGGATCAGAATGCCATCCAGTGCGTGAAAAGGGCAGGAACGTTTGTGCAGAAGCATCTGTGCTTGTTGTAAAAGAGAGAAAATGGGCAGGGCTTCACCTCCTAGCAAGCCAACAAGCCAAAGTGTTCCCTCCTCAGGTGGCTAAAGCACTTGGAGGCAGTGAGGGCATGTTTGGCAGGGAAACAGCCCTGGTGGTGAGCACTGTCACATATGGATCTATGGAAGTGTGCCTGAAGGTCCCTCAGGAGGCTCCCGTTGTCCAGGCTGAAACCCCTCCCTAGCTCTCGTGTCCTTCTCTGCACACGCTCCAGCCCCTCAAGGACTTTCAGCTTCAGAGGGGCCAACAAGTGGACACACACTCCCAGCTCTGGCCGCAGCGCTGCCCAGCCCAGGGGGACGGCCACTGCCCTGCTCCTGCTGCCCCACTGCTGCTCACACAGGCCAGGATGCCCTTGGCCTTCTTGGCTATGTGGCCAAGCGCTAGCCCACATTCAGCTGCTCTTGACTGGCACCACTGGGTCCTTTTAGCCTACTCAGGTCCCTCACCACAAAATTGCCCCTTTGACTTCAAATACAGCATCCCTGGTTCCAAGATGTCCTGCCTCTTCTCAGCCAAACAAGACAGCAGTCAAGGACTTGCAGCCTCACCCCCACCCTAGGCCCTAATGCCATTTCCAAAGCTGCAGGCTTCATCGCAAAAGGCGTCCACAGAAACTTGCTGCTTCTTCTTTCTGCCACACAAGAAGTCTTCCCAACGAGGCACTTGGTTTCTTTGGCCACACTCAACAAGAATGGCACCCACAGATTCCTAGACAACTCAATCATCTCCTTGCAGCTTAGCAAAAGCCAAAAGAGACTGTACAAGTGAAGAAGTGCTCCAGAAAACTGCAGAACACTTCCACAAACCAAACACACCTTTCCACAAAGGGAAAACAGACAAAAAAAGCCCTGCCACCTGCAGCACTGCCACGTGTGCCCTTGGCCACGACGCTGCAGAAGCCCAGAGATCGACCTTCCCTGAGCCGAGCAGCCAGAAGCTCAGCCAGAGTCCCCAGACCTTCAGGGCCTCAAAGTGACAGGTCAAAGGCCAATTTCTAGCTGGAGGCCACTGCCTGCAGGAAATGGCTACGTCCCACAGGATTGCAGCACTCGGCATCCTCAGCAAGCAACATGCAAGTGCTGGCTGCTCAGAAACTTGCAGCTCTGCCTTGCACTAAAGACAGCACCACCCACAACTGGCACTTACTGTCTTGGATCGATCGGCCACAGCTGCAGGCTTGTGGTCATCTTGCTCCTTTTGCTCCTTTTTGGCTCCTTCTCCAGGAGCAGAGGGAGCCGGGGCAGAGACCGCTGTTCCTTCTGCCATCTGCGGCAAGAGAGAAGCATGAGGGACAGGCCGTTACCTCTCATTTATGACCTTGTTTCTCCTCAGATCCACAACCACCTTTTCAAAGGAGAAATCCTCAACTTTGTTAGCAATGGGATTCTAAGTCACTCCAACCAGATGAAAATGGGCCAGCTCAACAGAACTCTATTTGATGCACTCTATGAATTTGATAGTCCTCCCCGGCTGCCATCAGCAAGCAATGGTGCCCCTGCACAACAATGGAGCTTTGAGCTCTTTTATTTATTGGCCTGAAATGGAAAAAGAGGAAATAGCCAGCAAGGCCATTGCTATTGCTGCGGCAGATATGGAAAAGTCAAACTGGATCAGAATGCCATCCAGTGCGTGAAAAGGGCAGGAACGTTTGTGCAGAAGCATCTGTGCTTGTTGTAAAAGAGAGAAAATGGGCAGGGCTTCACCTCCTAGCAAGCCAACAAGCCAAAGTGTTCCCTCCTCAGGTGGCTAAAGCACTTGGAGGCAGTGAGGGCATGTTTGGCAGGGAAACAGCCCTGGTGGTGAGCACTGTCACATATGGATCTATGGAAGTGTGCCTGAAGGTCCCTCAGGAGGCTCCCGTTGTCCAGGCTGAAACCCCTCCCTAGCTCTCGTGTCCTTCTCTGCACACGCTCCAGCCCCTCAAGGACTTTCAGCTTCAGAGGGGCCAACAAGTGGACACACACTCCCAGCTCTGGCCGCAGCGCTGCCCAGCCCAGGGGGACGGCCACTGCCCTGCTCCTGCTGCCCCACTGCTGCTCACACAGGCCAGGATGCCCTTGGCCTTCTTGGCTATGTGGCCAAGCGCTAGCCCACATTCAGCTGCTCTTGACTGGCACCACTGGGTCCTTTTAGCCTACTCAGGTCCCTCACCACAAAATTGCCCCTTTGACTTCAAATACAGCATCCCTGGTTCCAAGATGTCCTGCCTCTTCTCAGCCAAACAAGACAGCAGTCAAGGACTTGCAGCCTCACCCCCACCCTAGGCCCTAATGCCATTTCCAAAGCTGCAGGCTTCATCGCAAAAGGCGTCCACAGAAACTTGCTGCTTCTTCTTTCTGCCACACAAGAAGTCTTCCCAACGAGGCACTTGGTTTCTTTGGCCACACTCAACAAGAATGGCACCCACAGATTCCTAGACAACTCAATCATCTCCTTGCAGCTTAGCAAAAGCCAAAAGAGACTGTACAAGTGAAGAAGTGCTCCAGAAAACTGCAGAACACTTCCACAAACCAAACACACCTTTCCACAAAGGGAAAACAGACAAAAAAAGCCCTGCCACCTGCAGCACTGCCACGTGTGCCCTTGGCCACGACGCTGCAGAAGCCCAGAGATCGACCTTCCCTGAGCCGAGCAGCCAGAAGCTCAGCCAGAGTCCCCAGACCTTCAGGGCCTCAAAGTGACAGGTCAAAGGCCAATTTCTAGCTGGAGGCCACTGCCTGCAGGAAATGGCTACGTCCCACAGGATTGCAGCACTCGGCATCCTCAGCAAGCAACATGCAAGTGCTGGCTGCTCAGAAACTTGCAGCTCTGCCTTGCACTAAAGACAGCACCACCCACAACGGGCACTTACTGTCTTGGATCGATCGGCCACAGCTGCAGGCTTGTGGTCATCTTGCTCCTTTTGCTCCTTTTTGGCTCCTTCTCCAGGAGCAGAGGGAGCCGGGGCAGAGACCGCTGTTCCTTCTGCCATCTGCGGCAAGAGAGAAGCATGAGGGACAGGCCGTTACCTCTCATTTATGACCTCGTTTCTCCTCAGATCCACAACCACCTTTTCAAAGGAGAAATCCTCAACTTTGTTAGCAATGGGATTCTAAGTCACTCCAACCAGATGAAAATGGGCCAGCTCAACAGAACTCCATTTGATGCACTCTATGAATTTGATAGTCCTCCCCGGCTGCCATCAGCAAGCAATGGTGCCCCTGCACAACAATGGAGCTTTGAGCTCTTTTATTTATTGGCCTGAAATGGAAAAAGAGGAAATAGCCAGCAAGGCCATTGCTATTGCTGCGGCAGATATGGAAAAGTCAAACTGGATCAGAATGCCATCCAGTGCGTGAAAAGGGCAGGAACGTTTGTGCAGAAGCATCTGTGCTTGTTGTAAAAGAGAGAAAATGGGCAGGGCTTCACCTCCTAGCAAGCCAACAAGCCACAAGACAAAAGTGTTCCCTCCTCAGGTGGCTAAAGCACTTGGAGGTAGTGAGGGCATGTTTGGCAGGGAAACAGCCCTGGTGGTGAGCACTGTCACATATGGATCTATGGAAGTGTGCCTGAAGGTCCCTCAGGAGGCTCCCGTTGTCCAGGCTGAAACCCCTCCCTAGCTCTCGTGTCCTTCTCTGCACACGCTCCAGCCCCTCAAGGACTTTCAGCTTCAGAGGGGCCAACAAGTGGACACACACTCCCAGCTCTGGCCGCAGCGCTGCCCAGCCCAGGGGGACGGCCACTGCCCTGCTCCTGCTGCCCCACTGCTGCTGACACAGGCCAGGATGCCCTTGGCCTTCTTGGCTATGTGGCCAAGCTCTGGCCCACATTCAGCTGCTCTTGACTGGCACCACTGGGTCCTTTTAGCCTACTCAGGTCCCTCACCACAAAATTGCCCCTTTGACTTCAAATACAGCATCCCCGGTTCCAAGATGTCCTGCCTCTTCTCAGCTAAACAAGACAGCAGTCAAGGACTTGCAGCTTCACCCCCACCCTAGGCCCTAATGCCATTTCCAAAGCTGCAGGCTTCATCGCAAAAGGCGTCCACAGAAACTTGCTGCTTCTTCTTTCTGCCACACAAGAAGTCTTCCCAACGAGGCACTTGGTTTCTTTGGCCACACTCAACAAGAATGGCACCCACAGATTCCTAGACAACTCAATCATCTCCTTGCAGCTTAGCAAAAGCCAAAAGAGACTGTACAAGTGAAGAAGTGCTCCAGAAAACTGCAGAACACTTCCACAAACCAAACACACCTTTCCACAAAGGGAAAACAGACAAAAAAAGCCCTGCCACCTGCAGCACTGCCACGTGTGCCCTTGGCCACGACGCTGCAGAAGCCCAGAGATCGACCTTCCCTGAGCCGAGCAGCCAGAAGCTCAGCCAGAGTCCCCAGACCTTCAGGGCCTCAAAGTGACAGGTCAAAGGCCAATTTCTAGCTGGAGGCCACTGCCTGCAGGAAATGGCTACGTCCCACAGGATTGCAGCACTCGGCATCCTCAGCAAGCAACATGCAAGTGCTGGCTGCTCAGAAACTTGCAGCTCTGCCTTGCACTAAAGACAGCACCACCCACAACGGGCACTTACTGTCTTGGATCGATCGGCCACAGCTGCAGGCTTGTGGTCATCTTGCTCCTTTTGCTCCTTTTTGGCTCCTTCTCCAGGAGCAGAGGGAGCCGGGGCAGAGACCGCTGTTCCTTCTGCCATCTGCGGCAAGAGAGAAGCATGAGGGACAGGCCGTTACCTCTCATTTATGACCTCGTTTCTCCTCATATCCACAACCACCTTTTCAAAGGAGAAATCCTCAACTTTGTTAGCAATGGGATTCTAAGTCACTCCAACCAGATGAAAATGGGCCAGCTCAACAGAACTCTATTTGATGCACTCTATGAATTTGATAGTCCTCCCCGGCTGCCATCAGCAAGCAATGGTGCCCCTGCACAACAATGGAGCTTTGAGCTCTTTTATTTATTGGCCTGAAATGGAAAAAGAGGAAATAGCCAGCAAGGCCATTGCTATTGCTGCGGCAGATATGAAAAAGTCAAACTGGATCAGAATGCCATCCAGTGCGTGAAAAGGGCAGGAACGTTTGTGCAGAAGCATCTGTGCTTATTGTAAAAGAGAGAAAATGGGCAGGGCTTCACCTCCTAGCAAGCCAACAAGCCACAAGACAAAAGCGTCCCCTCCTCAGGTGGCTAAAGCACTTGGAGGCAGTGAGGGCATGTTTGGCAGGGAAACAGCCCTGGTGGTGAGCACTGTCACATATGGATCTATGGAAGTGTGCCTGAAGGTCCCTCAGGAGGCTCCCGTTGTCCAGGCTGAAACCCCTCCCTAGCTCTCGTGTCCTTCTCTGCACACGCTCCAGCCCCTCAAGGACTTTCAGCTTCAGAGGGGCCAACAAGTGGACACACACTCCCAGCTCTGGCCGCAGCGCTGCCCAGCCCAGGGGGACGGCCACTGCCCTGCTCCTGCTGCCCCACTGCTGCTGACACAGGCCAGGATGCCCTTGGCCTTCTTGGCTATGTGGCCAAGCTCTGGCCCACATTCAGCTGCTCTTGACTGGCACCACTGGGTCCTTTTAGCCTACTCAGGTCCCTCACCACAAAATTGCCCCTTTGACTTCAAATACAGCATCCCCGGTTCCAAGATGTCCTGCCTCTTCTCAGCCAAACAAGACAGCAGTCAAGGACTTGCAGCTTCACCCCCACCCTAGGCCCTAATGCCATTTCCAAAGCTGCAGGCTTCATCGCAAAGGGCGTCCACAGAAACTTGCTGCTTCTTCTTTCTGCCACACAAGAAGTCTTCCCAACGAGGCACTTGGTTTCTTTGGCCACACTCAACAAGAATGGCACCCACAGATTCCTAGACAACTCAATCATCTCCTTGCAGCTTAGCAAAAGCCAAAAGAGACTGTACAAGTGAAGAAGTGCTCCAGAAAACTGCAGAACACTTCCACAAACCAAACACACCTTTCCACAAAGGGAAAACAGACAAAAAAAGCCCTGCCACCTGCAGCACTGCCACGTGTGCCCTTGGCCACGACGCTGCAGAAGCCCAGAGATCGACCTTCCCTGAGCCGAGCAGCCAGAAGCTCAGCCAGAGTCCCCAGACCTTCAGGGCCTCAAAGTGACAGGTCAAAGGCCAATTTCTAGCTGGAGGCCACTGCCTGCAGGAAATGGCTACGTCCCACAGGATTGCAGCACTCGGCATCCTCAGCAAGCAACATGCAAGTGCTGGCTGCTCAGAAACTTGCAGCTCTGCCTTGCACTAAAGACAGCACCACCCACAACGGGCACTTACTGTCTTGGATCGATCGGCCACAGCTGCAGGCTTGTGGTCATCTTGCTCCTTTTGCTCCTTTTTGGCTCCTTCTCCAGGAGCAGAGGGAGCCGGGGCAGAGACCGCTGTTCCTTCTGCCATCTGCGGCAAGAGAGAAGCATGAGGGACAGGCCGTTACCTCTCATTTATGACCTCGTTTCTCCTCAGATCCACAACCACCTTTTCAAAGGAGAAATCCTCAACTTTGTTAGCAATGGGATTCTAAGTCACTCCAACCAGATGAAAATGGGCCAGCTCAACAGAACTCTATTTGATGCACTCTATGAATTTGATAGTCCTCCCCGGCTGCCATCAGCAAGCAATGGTGCCCCTGCACAACAATGGAGCTTTGAGCTCTTTTATTTATTGGCCTGAAATGGAAAAAGAGGAAATAGCCAGCAAGGCCATTGCTATTGCTGCGGCAGATATGGAAAAGTCAAACTGGATCAGAATGCCATCCAGTGCGTGAAAAGGGCAGGAACGTTTGTGCAGAAGCATCTGTGCTTGTTGTAAAAGAGAGAAAATGGGCAGGGCTTCACCTCCTAGCAAGCCAACAAGCCACAAGACAAAAGTGTTCCCTCCTCAGGTGGCTAAAGCACTTGGAGGTAGTGAGGGCATGTTTGGCAGGGAAACAGCCCTGGTGGTGAGCACTGTCACATATGGATCTATGGAAGTGTGCCTGAAGGTCCCTCAGGAGGCTCCCGTTGTCCAGGCTGAAACCCCTCCCTAGCTCTCGTGTCCTTCTCTGCACACGCTCCAGCCCCTCAAGGACTTTCAGCTTCAGAGGGGCCAACAAGTGGACACACACTCCCAGCTCTGGCCGCAGCGCTGCCCAGCCCAGGGGGACGGCCACTGCCCTGCTCCTGCTGCCCCACTGCTGCTCACACAGGCCAGGATGCCCTTGGCCTTCTTGGCTATGTGGCCAAGCTCTGGCCCACATTCAGCTGCTCTTGACTGGCACCACTGGGTCCTTTTAGCCTACTCAGGTCCCTCACCACAAAATTGCCCCTTTGACTTCAAATACAGCATCCCCGGTTCCAAGATGTCCTGCCTCTTCTCAGCTAAACAAGACAGCAGTCAAGGACTTGCAGCTTCACCCCCACCCTAGGCCCTAATGCCATTTCCAAAGCTGCAGGCTTCATCGCAAAAGGCGTCCACAGAAACTTGCTGCTTCTTCTTTCTGCCACACAAGAAGTCTTCCCAACGAGGCACTTGGTTTCTTTGGCCACACTCAACAAGAATGGCACCCACAGATTCCTAGACAACTCAATCATCTCCTTGCAGCTTAGCAAAAGCCAAAAGAGACTGTACAAGTGAAGAAGTGCTCCAGAAAACTGCAGAACACTTCCACAAACCAAACACACCTTTCCACAAAGGGAAAACAGACAAAAAAAGCCCTGCCACCTGCAGCACTGCCACGTGTGCCCTTGGCCACGACGCTGCAGAAGCCCAGAGATCGACCTTCCCTGAGCCGAGCAGCCAGAAGCTCAGCCAGAGTCCCCAGACCTTCAGTGCCTCAAAGTGACAGGTCAAAGGCCAATTTCTAGCTGGAGGCCACTGCCTGCAGGAAATGGCTACGTCCCACAAGATTGCAGCACTCGGCATCCTCAGCAAGCAACATGCAAGTGCTGGCTGCTCAGAAACTTGCAGCTCTGCCTTGCACTAAAGACAGCACCACCCACAACGGGCACTTACTGTCTTGGATCGATCGGCCACAGCTGCAGGCTTGTGGTCATCTTGCTCCTTTTGCTCCTTTTTGGCTCCTTCTCCAGGAGCAGAGGGAGCCGGGGCAGAGACCGCTGTTCCTTCTGCCATCTGCGGCAAGAGAGAAGCATGAGGGACAGGCCGTTACCTCTCATTTATGACCTCGTTTCTCCTCAGATCCACAACCACCTTTTCAAAGGAGAAATCCTCAACTTTGTTAGCAATGGGATTCTAAGTCACTCCAACCAGATGAAAATGGGCCAGCTCAACAGAACTCTATTTGATGCACTCTATGAATTTGATAGTCCTCCCCGGCTGCCATCAGCAAGCAATGGTGCCCCTGCACAACAATGGAGCTTTGAGCTCTTTTATTTATTGGCCTGAAATGGAAAAAGAGGAAATAGCCAGCAAGGCCATTGCTATTGCTGCGGCAGATATGGAAAAGTCAAACTGGATCAGAATGCCATCCAGTGCGTGAAAAGGGCAGGAACGTTTGTGCAGAAGCATCTGTGCTTGTTGTAAAAGAGAGAAAATGGGCAGGGCTTCACCTCCTAGCAAGCCAACAAGCCACAAGACAAAAGTGTTCCCTCCTCAGGTGGCTAAAGCACTTGGAGGCAGTGAGGGCATGTTTGGCAGGGAAACAGCCCTGGTGGTGAGCACTGTCACATATGGATCTATGGAAGTGTGCCTGAAGGTCCCTCAGGAGGCTCCCGTTGTCCAGGCTGAAACCCCTCCCTAGCTCTCGTGTCCTTCTCTGCACACGCTCCAGCCCCTCAAGGACTTTCAGCTTCAGAGGGGCCAACAAGTGGACACACACTCCCAGCTCTGGCCGCAGCGCTGCCCAGCCCAGGGGGACGGCCACTGCCCTGCTCCTGCTGCCCCACTGCTGCTGACACAGGCCAGGATGCCCTTGGCCTTCTTGGCTATGTGGCCAAGCTCTGGCCCACATTCAGCTGCTCTTGACTGGCACCACTGGGTCCTTTTAGCCTACTCAGGTCCCTCACCACAAAATTGCCCCTTTGACTTCAAATACAGCATCCCCGGTTCCAAGATGTCCTGCCTCTTCTCAGCCAAACAAGACAGCAGTCAAGGACTTGCAGCCTCACCCCCACCCTAGGCCCTAATGCCATTTCCAAAGCTGCAGGCTTCATCGCAAAAGGCGTCCACAGAAACTTGCTGCTTCTTCTTTCTGCCACACAAGAAGTCTTCCCAACGAGGCACTTGGTTTCTTTGGCCACACTCAACAAGAATGGCACCCACAGATTCCTAGACAACTCAATCATCTCCTTGCAGCTTAGCAAAAGCCAAAAGAGACTGTACAAGTGAAGAAGTGCTCCAGAAAACTGCAGAACACTTCCACAAACCAAACACACCTTTCCACAAAGGGAAAACAGACAAAAAAAGCCCTGCCACCTGCAGCACTGCCACGTGTGCCCTTGGCCACGACGCTGCAGAAGCCCAGAGATCGACCTTCCCTGAGCCGAGCAGCCAGAAGCTCAGCCAGAGTCCCCAGACCTTCAGTGCCTCAAAGTGACAGGTCAAAGGCCAATTTCTAGCTGGAGGCCACTGCCTGCAGGAAATGGCTACGTCCCACAGGATTGCAGCACTCGGCATCCTCAGCAAGCAACATGCAAGTGCTGGCTGCTCAGAAACTTGCAGCTCTGCCTTGCACTAAAGACAGCACCACCCACAACTGGCACTTACTGTCTTGGATCGATCGGCCACAGCTGCAGGCTTGTGGTCATCTTGCTCCTTTTGCTCCTTTTTGGCTCCTTCTCCAGGAGCAGAGGGAGCCGGGGCAGAGACCGCTGTTCCTTCTGCCATCTGCGGCAAGAGAGAAGCATGAGGGACAGGCCGTTACCTCTCATTTATGACCTCGTTTCTCCTCTGATCCACAACCACGTTTTCAAAGGAGAAATCCTCAACTTTGTTAGCAATGGGATTCTAAGTCACTCCAACCAGATGAAAATGGGCCAACTCAACAGAACTCTATTTGATGCACTCTATGAATTTCATAGTCCTCCCTGGCTGCCATCAGCAAGCAATGGTGCCCCTGCACAACAATGGAGCTTTGAGCTCTTTTATTTATTGGCCTGAAATGGAAAAAGAGGAAATAGCCAGCAAGGCCATTGCTATTGCTGCGGCAGATATGGAAAAGTCAAACTGGATCAGAATGCCATCCAGTGCGTGAAAAGGGCAGGAACGTTTGTGCAGAAGCATCTGTGCTTATTGTAAAAGAGAGAAAATGGGCAGGGCTTCACCTCCTAGCAAGCCAACAAGCCAAAGTGTTCCCTCCTCAGGTGGCTAAAGCACTTGGAGGCAGTGAGGGCATGTTTGGCAGGGAAACAGCCCTGGTGGTGAGCACTGTCACATATGGATCTATGGAAGTGTGCCTGAAGGTCCCTCAGGAGGCTCCCGTTGTCCAGGCTGAAACCCCTCCCTAGCTCTCGTGTCCTTCTCTGCACACGCTCCAGCCCCTCAAGGACTTTCAGCTTCAGAGGGGCCAACAAGTGGACACACACTCCCAGCTCTGGCCGCAGCGCTGCCCAGCCCAGGGGGACGGCCACTGCCCTGCTCCTGCTGCCCCACTGCTGCTGACACAGGCCAGGATGCCCTTGGCCTTCTTGGCTATGTGGCCAAGCTCTGGCCCACATTCAGCTGCTCTTGACTGGCACCACTGGGTCCTTTTAGCCTACTCAGGTCCCTCACCACAAAATTGCCCCTTTGACTTCAAATACAGCATCCCCGGTTCCAAGATGTCCTGCCTCTTCTCAGCCAAACAAGACAGCAGTCAAGGACTTGCAGCCTCACCCCCACCCTAGGCCCTAATGCCATTTCCAAAGCTGCAGGCTTCATCGCAAAAGGCGTCCACAGAAACTTGCTGCTTCTTCTTTCTGCCACACAAGAAGTCTTCCCAACGAGGCACTTGGTTTCTTTGGCCACACTCAACAAGAATGGCACCCACAGATTCCTAGACAACTCAATCATCTCCTTGCAGCTTAGCAAAAGCCAAAAGAGACTGTACAAGTGAAGAAGTGCTCCAGAAAACTGCAGAACACTTCCACAAACCAAACACACCTTTCCACAAAGGGAAAACAGACAAAAAAAGCCCTGCCACCTGCAGCACTGCCACGTGTGCCCTTGGCCACGACGCTGCAGAAGCCCAGAGATCGACCTTCCCTGAGCCGAGCAGCCAGAAGCTCAGCCAGAGTCCCCAGACCTTCAGGGCCTCAAAGTGACAGGTCAAAGGCCAATTTCTAGCTGGAGGCCACTGCCTGCAGGAAATGGCTACGTCCCACAGGATTGCAGCACTCGGCATCCTCAGCAAGCAACATGCAAGTGCTGGCTGCTCAGAAACTTGCAGCTCTGCCTTGCACTAAAGACAGCACCACCCACAACGGGCACTTACTGTCTTGGATCGATCGGCCACAGCTGCAGGCTTGTGGTCATCTTGCTCCTTTTGCTCCTTTTTGGCTCCTTCTCCAGGAGCAGAGGGAGCCGGGGCAGAGACCGCTGTTCCTTCTGCCATCTGCGGCAAGAGAGAAGCATGAGGGACAGGCCGTTACCTCTCATTTATGACCTCGTTTCTCCTCAGATCCACAACCACCTTTTCAAAGGAGAAATCCTCAACTTTGTTAGCAATGGGATTCTAAGTCACTCCAACCAGATGAAAATGGGCCAGCTCAACAGAACTCTATTTGATGCACTCTATGAATTTGATAGTCCTCCCCGGCTGCCATCAGCAAGCAATGGTGCCCCTGCACAACAATGGAGCTTTGAGCTCTTTTATTTATTGGCCTGAAATGGAAAAAGAGGAAATAGCCAGCAAGGCCATTGCTATTGCTGCGGCAGATATGGAAAAGTCAAACTGGATCAGAATGCCATCCAGTGCGTGAAAAGGGCAGGAACGTTTGTGCAGAAGCATCTGTGCTTGTTGTAAAAGAGAGAAAATGGGCAGGGCTTCACCTCCTAGCAAGCCAACAAGCCAAAAGACAAAAGTGTTCCCTCCTCAGGTGGCTAAAGCACTTGGAGGCAGTGAGGGCATGTTTGGCAGGGAAACAGCCCTGGTGGTGAGCACTGTCACATATGGATCTATGGAAGTGTGCCTGAAGGTCCCTCAGGAGACTCCCGTTGTCCAGGCTGAAACCCCTCCCTAGCTCTCGTGTCCTTCTCTGCACACGCTCCAGCCCCTCAAGGACTTTCAGCTTCAGAGGGGCCAACAAGTGGACACACACTCCCAGCTCTGGCCGCAGCGCTGCCCAGCCCAGGGGGACGGCCACTGCCCTGCTCCTGCTGCACCACTGCTGCTGACACAGGCCAGGATGGCCTTGGCCTTCTTGGCTATGTGGCCAAGCGCTAGCCCACATTCAGCTGCTCTTGACTGGCACCACTGGGTCCTTTTAACCTACTCAGGTCCCTCACCACAAAATTGCCCCTTTGACTTCAAATACAGCATCCCCGGTTCCAAGATGTCCTGCCTCTTCTCAGCCAAACAAGACAGCAGTCAAGGACTTGCAGCCTCACCCCCACCCTAGGCCCTAATGCCATTTCCAAAGCTGCAGGCTTCATCGCAAAAGGCGTCCACAGAAACTTGCTGCTTCTTCTTTCTGCCACACAAGAAGTCTTCCCAACGAGGCACTTGGTTTCTTTGGCCACACTCAACAAGAATGGCACCCACAGATTTCTAGACAACTCAATCATCTCCTTGCAGCTTAGCAAAAGCCAAAAGAGACTGTACAAGTGAAGAAGTGCTCCAGAAAACTGCAGAACACTTCCACAAACCAAACACACCTTTCCACAAAGGGAAAACAGACAAAAAAAGCCCTGCCACCTGCAGCACTGCCACGTGTGCCCTTGGCCACGACGCTGCAGAAGCCCAGAGATCGACCTTCCCTGAGCCGAGCAGCCAGAAGCTCAGCCAGAGTCCCCAGACCTTCAGGGCCTCAAAGTGACAGGTCAAAGGCCAATTTCTAGCTGGAGGCCACTGCCTGCAGGAAATGGCTACGTCCCACAGGATTGCAGCACTCGGCATCCTCAGCAAGCAACATGCAAGTGCTGGCTGGTCAGAAACTTGCAGCTCTGCCTTGCACTAAAGACAGCACCACCCACAACTGGCACTTACTGTCTTGGATCGATCGGCCACAGCTGCAGGCTTGTGGTCATCTTGCTCCTTTTGCTCCTTTTTGGCTCCTTCTCCAGGAGCAGAGGGAGCCGGGGCAGAGACCGCTGTTCCTTCTGCCATCTGCGGCAAGAGAGAAGCATGAGGGACAGGCCGTTACCTCTCATTTATGACCTCGTTTCTCCTCTGATCCGCAACCACGTTTTCAAAGGAGAAATCCTCAACTTTGTTAGCAATGGGATTCTAAGTCACTCCAACCAGATGAAAATGGGCCAACTCAACAGAACTCTATTTGATGCACTCTATGAATTTGATAGTCCTCCCCGGCTGCCATCAGCAAGCAATGGTGCCCCTGCACAACAATGGAGCTTTGAGCTCTTTTATTTATTGCCCTGAAATGGAAAATTAGGAAATAGCCAGCAAGGCCATTGCTATTGCTGCGGCAGATATGGAAAAGCCAAACTGGATCAGAATGCCATCCAGTGCGTGAAAAGGGCAGGAACGTTTGTGCAGAAGCATCTGTGCTTATTGTAAAAGAGAGAAAATGGGCAGGGCTTCACCTCCTAGCAAGCCAACAAGCCAAAGTGTTCCCTCCTCAGGTGGCTAAAGCACTTGGAGGCAGTGAGGGCATGTTTGGCAGGGAAACAGCCCTGGTGGTGAGCACTGTCACATATGGATCTATGGAAGTGTGCCTGAAGGTCCCTCAGGAGGCTCCCGTTGTCCAGGCTGAAACCCCTCCCTAGCTCTCGTGTCCTTCTCTGCACACGCTCCAGCCCCTCAAGGACTTTCAGCTTCAGAGGGGCCAACAAGTGGACACACACTCCCAGCTCTGGCCGCAGCGCTGCCCAGCCCAGGGGGACAGCCACTGCCCTGCTCCTGCTGCACCACTGCTGCTGACACAGGCCAGGATGGCCTTGGCCTTCTTGGCTATGTGGCCAAGCGCTAGCCCACATTCAGCTGCTCTTGACTGGCACCACTGGGTCCTTTTAACCTACTCAGGTCCCTCACCACAAAATTGCCCCTTTGACTTCAAATACAGCATCCCCGGTTCCAAGATGTCCTGCCTCTTCTCAGCCAAACAAGACAGCAGTCAAGGACTTGCAGCCTCACCCCCACCCTAGGCCCTAATGCCATTTCCAAAGCTGCAGGCTTCATCGCAAAAGGCGTCCACAGAAACTTGCTGCTTCTTCTTTCTGCCACACAAGAAGTCTTCCCAACGAGGCACTTGGTTTCTTTGGCCACACTCAACAAGAATGGCACCCACAGATTCCTAGACAACTCAATCATCTCCTTGCAGCTTAGCAAAAGCCAAAAGAGACTGTACAAGTGAAGAAGTGCTCCAGAAAACTGCAGAACACTTCCACAAACCAAACACACCTTTCCACAAAGGGAAAACAGACAAAAAAAGCCCTGCCACCTGCAGCACTGCCACGTGTGCCCTTGGCCACGACGCTGCAGAAGCCCAGAGATCGACCTTCCCTGAGCCGAGCAGCCAGAAGCTCAGCCAGAGTCCCCAGACCTTCAGGGCCTCAAAGTGACAGGTCAAAGGCCAATTTCTAGCTGGAGGCCACTGCCTGCAGGAAATGGCTACGTCCCACGGGATTGCAGCACTCGGCATCCTCAGCAAGCAACATGCAAGTGCTGGCTGCTCAGAAACTTGCAGCTCTGCCTTGCACTAAAGACAGCACCACCCACAACTGGCACTTACTGTCTTGGATCGATCGGCCACAGCTGCAGGCTTGTGGTCATCTTGCTCCTTTTGCTCCTTTTTGGCTCCTTCTCCAGGAGCAGAGGGAGCCGGGGCAGAGACCGCTGTTCCTTCTGCCATCTGCGGCAAGAGAGAAGCATGAGGGACAGGCCGTTACCACTCATTTATGACCTCGTTTCCCTCCAGATCCACAACCACCTTTTCAAAGGAGAAATCCTCAGCTTTGTTAGCAATGGGATTCTAAGTCACCCCAACCAGATGAAAATGGGCCAACTCAACAGAACTCTATTTGATGCACTCTATGAATTTGATAGTCCTCCCTGGCTGCCATCAGCAAGCAATGGTGCCCCTGCACAACAATGGAGCTTTGAGCTCTTTTATTTATTGCCCTGAAATGGAAAAGGAGGAAATAGCCAGCAAGGCCATTGCTATTGCTGCGGCAGATATGGAAAAGTCAAACTGGATCAGAATGCCATCCAGTGCGTGAAAAGGGCAGGAACGTTTGTGCAGAAGCATCTGTGCTTGTTGTAAAAGAGAGAAAATGGGCAGGGCTTCACCTCCTAGCAAGCCAACAAGCCACAAGACAAAAGTGTTCCCTCCTCAGGTGGCTAAAGCACTTGGAGGCAGTGAGGGCATGTTTGGCAGGGAAACAGCCCTGGTGGTGAGCACTGTCACATATGGATCTATGGAAGTGTGCCTGAAGGTCCCTCAGGAGGCTCCCGTTGTCCAGGCTGAAACCCCTCCCTAGCTCTCGTGTCCTTCTCTGCACACGCTCCAGCCCCTCAAGGACTTTCAGCTTCAGAGGGGCCAACAAGTGGACACACACTCCCAGCTCTGGCCGCAGCGCTGCCCAGCCCAGGGGGACGGCCACTGCCCTGCTCCTGCTGCCCCACTGCTGCTGACACAGGCCAGGATGGCCTTGGCCTTCTTGGCTATGTGGCCAAGCGCTGGCCCACATTCAGCTGCTCTTGACTGGCACCACTGGGTCCTTTTAGCCTACTCAGGTCCCTCACCACAAAATTGCCCCTTTGACTTCAAATAGAGCATCCCCGGTTCCAAGATGTCCTGCCTCTTCTCAGCCAAACAAGACAGCAGTCAAGGACTTGCAGCTTCACCCCCACCCTAGGCCCTAATGCCATTTCCAAAGCTGCAGGCTTCATCGCAAAAGGCGTCCACAGAAACTTGCCGCTTCTTCTTTCTGCCACACAAGAAGTCTTCCCAACGAGGCACTTGGTTTCTTTGGCCACACTCAACAAGAATGGCACCCACAGATTCCTAGACAACTCAATCATCTCCTTGCAGCTTAGCAAAAGCCAAAAGAGACTGTACAAGTGAAGAAGTGCTCCAGAAAACTGCAGAACACTTCCACAAACCAAACACACCTTTCCACAAAGGGAAAACAGACAAAAAAAGCCCTGCCACCTGCAGCACTGCCACGTGTGCCCTTGGCCACGACGCTGCAGAAGCCCAGAGATCGACCTTCCCTGAGCCGAGCAGCCAGAAGCTCAGCCAGAGTCCCCAGACCTTCAGGGCCTCAAAGTGACAGGTCAAAGGCCAATTTCTAGCTGGAGGCCACTGCCTGCAGGAAATGGCTACGTCCCACGGGATTGCAGCACTCGGCATCCTCAGCAAGCAACATGCAAGTGCTGGCTGGTCAGAAACTTGCAGCTCTGCCTTGCACTAAAGACAGCACCACCCACAACTGGCACTTACTGTCTTGGATCGATCGGCCACAGCTGCAGGCTTGTGGTCATCTTGCTCCTTTTGCTCCTTTTTGGCTCCTTCTCCAGGAGAAGAGGGAGCCGGGGCAGAGACCGCTGTTCCTTCTGCCATCTGCGGCAAGAGAGAAGCATGAGGGACAGGCCGTTACCTCTCATTTATGACCTCGTTTCCCTCCAGATCCACAACCACCTTTTCAAAGGAGAAATCCTCAACTTTGTTAGCAATGGGATTCTAAGTCACTCCAACCAGATGAAAATGGGCCAACTCAACAGAACTCTATTTGATGCACTCTATGAATTTGATAGTCCTCCCTGGCTGCCATCAGCAAGCAATGGTGCCCCTGCACAACAATGGAGCTTTGAGCTCTTTTATTTATTGGCCTGAAATGGAAAAGGAGGAAATAGCCAGCAAGGCCATTGCTATTGCTGCGGCAGATATGGAAAAGTCAAACTGGATCAGAATGCCATCCAGTGCGTGAAAAGGGCAGGAACGTTTGTGCAGAAGCATCTGTGCTTGTTGTAAAAGAGAGAAAATGGGCAGGGCTTCACCTCCTAGCAAGCCAACAAGCCACAAGACAAAAGTGTTCCCTCCTCAGGTGGCTAAAGCACTTGGAGGCAGTGAGGGCATGTTTGGCAGGGAAACAGCCCTGGTGGTGAGCACTGTCACATATGGATCTAAGGAAGTGTGCCTGAAGGTCCCTCAGGAGGCTCCCGTTGTCCAGGCTGAAACCCCTCCCTAGCTCTCGTGTCCTCTGCACACGCTCCAGCCCCTCAAGGACTTTCAGCTTCAGAGGGGCCAACAAGTGGACACACACTCCCAGCTCTGGCCGCAGCGCTGCCCAGCCCAGGGGGACGGCCACTGCCCTGCTCCTGCTGCCCCACTGCTGCTGACACAGGCCAGGATGCCCTTGGCCTTCTTGGCTATGTGGCCACACCCTGGCTCTTGTTCCACTGCTCTTGACCGGCACGCCTTCTTCCTTTGGGCCCACGCAGCTCCCCCACCACAAAGTTGCCCCTTTGACTTCAAATACAGCATCCCCTGTTCCAAGATGTCCTGCCTCTTCTCAGCAACAAGACACCAGTCAAGGACTTGCAGCTTCACCCCCGCCTCCAGGCTCCAATGCCATTTCCAAAGCTCCACTGTAACCCTAAAAATGCATCTACAGAACCTTGCTCCTTGAGCTTTTTGCCTCACAACAGGGCTTCACATCTACACACTTTGTTTCTGTGGCCACAGGTCTTGTTCCCCACAGATTCATGGACAACACACTCGTCTCCCTCCATCTTATTAAAAGTCACAAGACAGCTGGGCCACACACTTTGTAGAACTGAATAAATTCTCAAGAAAGCTGAAGAGCAATTTCACCAGCCAAACACGTGTTTCCACAAAGAGAAAGCAAACAAAGCAAACAAATGAAGCTCCAGAACCACCTCATGTGCACTTGGCAACAGCACTTCAAAAACCAAGAGACAGAGCTTCACTGAGCCGAGCAGACAGATGCTCACCCTGAGGCAAACAGGCTTTGGTGCCTCAACATGACAGGTCCAAGACCAATTTCTGGCTGGTGGTCACTGCCTGCAGGAAATCGCCGGGTCCTGGCAGGACTCCAGCACTCAGCATCCTCAGCCAAGCAGCAGCAAGAGCTGGCTGGTCAGAAACTTGCAGCTCTGCCTTGCACTAAAGACAGCACCACCCACAACTGGCACTTACTGGCTCAGAAAATTCAGGCTCTGCTGTGACCACTGATGGAGCCTTGCAGTCATACTCCTCAATTTGCTCCTCTTTGGCTTCTTCTCCAGGAGGAGAGGGAGCTGGGGCAGACACTGCTCTTTCCTCTGTCATCTGTGACAAGAAAGAATTATTAGGGACGGGCCGTTACCTATAATTTACAACCTTCTATATTCTCACATCTACCACCATTTCTTCCAAGGAAAATTGGGAAACTTTAATTGCAATGGGATTCCAATGCGCTCTTATGGCATTAAAATTGGCTAATCCACCTGTAATGCAAATTCCTCTGAAATAAATATTCCACCCTCCCTACTATCATGGAGCAATGATCTCTTTGTAACTGACTTTTTAATTCTTGAAAGCTCTGAAATGCAAAAGGAAATCTTGCTGCTCTGTGTTGCACGATAGACAGCACCACCCACAACTGGCACTTACAGAAGTGTCAGGCTCTGCTCTGACCACTGATGGAGACTCGCGGTCATTCTGCTCAATTTGCTCCTCTTCATCTTCTCCAGGAGCAGAGGGAGCTGGGGCAGACACCGATGCTGGTTTTGTGCTCTGGGACAAGAGAGAAGCGTGTGCGACAAGCTATTACCTATCACGTATAACCTCCTTCCTTCTCACATCTACGACCGTATCTTCCAAGGAGAAATCATAAAATTCCAGAGTAAAAGGATAGTAAAAGGATTCTAAGCCACACAGATCAAATTAAACCAGGCCAATTCAACAGAACTGCATATGGATATGAAGCTGATATTCCTCCCTGGCTGCCATCAGCAAGCAACATTGTCTCTGCAATGCAGAGTTTTAGCTTTTGAAAGCTCTGCAATGGAAAAGAAAGAAAGAGACAGCTACACCTTTGCTATTGCTGCTGCAGACATGGAAGCCTACAACTGGATCTGAATCTCATCCAGTGCTGGAAAAGGGCAGGAAACGTTGTGCAGAAGCATATTTGCTTGTTGGAAAATGAGAAAATCAACAGGACTTTTCCTCTACTAAACCAGCAAAACAAAAATGCAACCAGCAACAAGCAGGGAGTGTCTCTGACACCAGTGTCTAAAGCACTGGGATGCAGTGAGGGCATGTTTGGCAGGGGAACATCCCTGGTGGTGAGCACTGTCACCTATGGAACCATGGAAGTTTGCCTGATTGTCCCTCTAGAGGCTCCCGTTTTCCACCCTAAAGCTTCCTCAGCACCTCCTCCTTGGCCTTGTGCTCCACAGCATTCCCCAGCTCTTGTGTCCTTCTCTGCACACGCTCCAGCCCCTCCAGGGCTTTCTGCTTCAGATGGGCTCACAAGTGTTTACGTTAATAAAAAGATAAAAATCTTTCTAAAGTGTAAGATGACTTTAGAATGTAGACATAATTTTGGGAAATGTTGGGAAATTTGAAATTAATAAGCACAATCAGGACCATAAAATCGGGATCTAAATCATTAAGGAAAATTAAAATTTATAAAGCTGAGACTGCGAGTTGCTATAGTAAGAATTTAGTAAGGAACCAAGCTGAGACTTCTTTCAGCAGAAAGCCCAGAACTGTGTCTAGAAACCAAGACAGATTTCTCTCAGAGCTCAGTTGCTACAACAATAATCTGCCTAGTTCAGAACATGATGTAGCAACATCTGATTAGAAAAAAATAGGGTTATATCTTTTGGAAAAAAAAGAGGTTTTAAGTTTTTAAACGAACAAATTTTATCCATGCCAGTCTCTTATGGGAGGGATAATAGCAGGCCTATGTATTAATCACTCTCACATTATAACTCTTGTTTTTTGACATGGAAAAAGAATTTTCTCGGAAGGCAGAGGTCAATTTGGATATTGACCAATTGAAGGTGGACACGCCTCTGAGAACACAGAGGGGTTAAAATCAGAATTCCCAGGAGAACTGGCTCTCTTTGGTTCCGGTCAGTGTGCAGTGCAGGACTCTCCCCTGCCCGGCCGTGGCTGGGTGGGGAGGGGGAGGCCCATGGCCTGACTGAGGTGGGCCCAGGGGTGGAGGGACTGGAACTGGGCTGGCCACTGCAGGTAGAAGGGTGGAGAAATCTGGGATGTCTCCATTCCCCCCAGAGTCGAGAGAGAGAGAGAGAGAGAGTGAAGAGACAGCGGTGGTTTTATCAGCATCAGCAGTACGCCGCAGGAAAGGAGAAGAGAGAGGGGCCGCAAGGTGCCCAGCTGCCTGTGGGAGCCAGAGCCTGAGCATCGAGCCAGCCCTGGGAGTCAGGACTTTTAACCCTTCCTTGAGAAATGAAAGCTTGGTGAAATTTCACTCCTCCTCGGTTTGAAAGAGAGGAAGAGAGACAGCTTGGACCCTGGGATGTTAGAAGGAGGAATTCTAGGTGGGAGGAGATGAGGAGTGTTTTTTTTGGCTGGACTTTTCCTTGTTGGCCATAGACTGAACCGATTTTTCTCTTTCAAGAGAGACTGTATTTTAGGAGGATGCCAGTGAGCCAAGAGACCTGCTTCAGCTGGGAAAAGACAGAAGTGGAGCAAACAGAGAAGAGTTAGGGGGTTTGTGGTGGTGTCCCCTGACCTCAAAGAAGAAGAAGAGAAGAAGATCTCTGTTCTTGTACCCTCGGCCCCAGGGGAAAATGGGGGGAACTGTCGTCCCAAAAAATGAAAAAACTGAGCTGTTGTTTTCCCCCTCTTGGAAAGCATCCTTGAAAGAAAAAATCCTAAAAGCAGTCGGTCCATCCAGGCATTGGTGGTGAGAGCACTGTGCATGGAAAGGAGCAGGGTCACCATGGCAAACTTTTTCTCCGGGCGGTGCCATGTGTGACATGGAAACACAGGATGTGGCAGTGTGTTTCTTGGGGGGGTCTGTGGCACAGAGGAGACTCCTGTTCTCCCTTGATGGACTGAGTATCGATTGTCTGCAGGGTGGAAACCTGATTGGGGTCCAGATTGTGTCTCACTGTGGTTTGTTGGAGTTGGTGGTGGGAGGAAGAATACTTTGCAAGGTTTTCATTTTGATCTTTGTGTGTTTTTTTTCTCTCTTTTTTTTCCCTTTTATAGTAGTAGCTTAATAAAGTTTTTTCCTTGTTAAAAAGCTTTGGCTTGCTTTGCTCTGTCCTCGATTGCATTACAGCATTCAATTGAGAGATTGAATTTTCATGGGGGCACTGGCATTGTGCCAGTGTCAAACCATGACAAGAACATCAAAGAGTGAAATCAAACTTTGAAAGAAAGCAGAATTAACTCTCTTTATTTTTAATTATGTGTTAAAAAGTATTTTTTTTACTCTTATGAACTCATGCCAACTGATTATCGCATTGTGGCAAGACTGATTTTAACTAATTCACAATTTATGTTATTTATGAAAACTCCAGCAGAAAATACTTACTAAGGTTTTAAGGGAAAAATATGTTAGTAGTACATATGAAACATTTTCAGAAGCTAAATTGTCTAGCAAACTGCCATATGATAAACGCCCTGATAAAGCAGCTCATTCTTATATTCTCCAAAACCTAGCATTTGTAAATGCAAATGATGATTGCAAAAAAATTATTTCTACATTACCCAAACAGCCTCCAACTGTTACTCAAATGCTTTCAACTTACAGTAAAATTAGCACTCCAAGGTATCTTGCTACAGCACAAGCTAGTGCCTTTAGAGAGCAAATTACTAAATCTCATGATTCACTAAAAAACAAAGTTTAAAAAGCAATGGAAGAACAAATAAAACTTTTTGAAAAAACTTGCTGCTGTTCAATGAAATTCTACTAAAAAGTCGTGCTTCAGATGTGAGAAGACTAGTCATGTGATAAAGACTTACCTTGATCCAATAATAAAATCTGAAGAATACCTTCTCTTAGTCCTCAATATCAAAAAGGGAAACATTATGCAAAAAATTGTCATTCTAAATTTGATATAGATAGTAATCCCCTACCGTTAAACTCCAAGCAAAGCGCGACGCACCACGCAGTGAAACAAGCATTAGTAACCCAGAATCCAGGGAATTTTGCCCCCTTAGCCTTAACTAGGAGACCTCAAAGCCAAACACCTTTACCACCAGTACCACAAGATGTTCCTTCTTATTACCTCCAAGGACAAAACTGGACTTGGCCAACTCAAAATTAATACGGTTTTTAAAAAATTTCTGTTACGAATGTATACCTACAGGTGTGATTAAGAAATCACAACAAAGACAAGAATTTTAAATTCTTATAGGTTAAGACAACAATACAAGTCTTGGACTATTAATTTTTCCAGTTATCATTTCAGTAAACTACAATGAAGAGCTAATAGTTTTAGCTCTTCTCCTCAAAGCCCCAACAATAATTCAACCTAAGACGCCTCTTGCTTTTACAATTGCTTTACCTATAGACATACTCAAACAAAATGTATCTCAACAAGATGCTTTGTTAACCAATCAAACGGTGTACCAAGGTGTTCCAGATGTGATTTCTACTCCAATGCTAGGTGTCTTCTAAGTAGAACATACTTAGAAGTATGTTCTAAACCAACCAGAACTGACTTGTGCCCTAACTCATCGTGGTAGAACAATTTATGTTACAGGCATACCAGATACGGTGCAGATGTCTCTGTAATTTCTCTCCTGTTTTAGCCCAGTAGCTAACACTTAGTATCACCTATGAGAACACTCACAAGGATCAGAAGAACTACTGTTTGCTTACAAAGTGAATCCATAATTACTAGTACAAGTCCTGAAAGGAAGACAGCTGCTGCACGTCCCTCTCTATCAATAATTTCTAGAAACTGGCCTCTTGTCATTATCGCTATAAAGGACTGTTTCTTCAACATACCACCACTTCATCCTGAAGATGCCCCAAGATTTGCCTTCTCAGTTCCAGTCATCAATCAAAGAAAGCCAATGCAAAGATAGCACTAGAAATCTTTACCACAAGGGATGAAGACTTCTCTAACAATTTAACAATATTTTGTCACACAAGTACTGTGCCCAACTTGACAGAAGCATCCACAATCCACAATTCTACACTACATAGATGATCTCCTCATTGCAGCACTGACACAGACAAAGATGAAACAAACTCGTGACAGTGCTGTCACTGAAATCCAAAAGACTGAACTAGAATTTCTACATCTAAGATACAAGAAATCCCACTCTAAAAATATCTAAGATAGAAGATAGCAAAACAAACAATTTCACTACAAAAGATACACCTTCAAGTCAACATCAACACTTTGCAAGATTTACAGCAACTTTTAAGAGAAATGAACTAGATGAAACCTATTTTGAAAATTGCCAACGATGAACTTGCTCCACTTTTTGATCTACTGAGAGAAAACTGTGACATTAAATCTCCCAAGATTTTAACACCTGAAGCTCAACTCACCATAAAAAGTCACAAAAACTTTCCAAAGAAGACAAGCCCATCATTATGCTCCCAAGAAACCTTTCTTCCTGACTGCTTTGAGACAGAAGCTACAACTTTATAGCCTCATTTTTCCATGAGATCCATCTGAGAAAGATCCATTATTAATAGTAGAATAATAAGTTTTTCTTCCCTACAAGTCTCCAAAAACAATTTCTACAACCCTAGAGATAGTAGCACAAATTGTAATTAAGGCCAAAGCAAGAATATTAACCTTAATAGGTAAAGATTTTACAGTTCTCTAATTACCTTTAAATAAAGATTATTTAGATTAGGCATTACAAAATTCAGATGATTTACAAAATGCATTCTTAAATTTTGCAAGTGTTTGTGCTATTCATTATCCAAGTCACAAATTATTACAAACAAAATTGAGTTTCAAAAAATAGCCCTTGCTAAGTGAAGGGCCTTTAAGTAATACAACGCTCTTCGCTAATAAGTCAAGAAAAACACATAAATCAGTAATTGTATAGTTAAATCAAACTACAAAAAATTAGAAATCAAATATCCAAATAGTTGAAAGTTCTCCTCAAGTAGTTAAAATAGCTGCTGTTGTTAAAGCTCTTCAGCTATTTTCAAAGCCTTTCAGTTTAATTACAGATTCTACCTCTGTTACTAATGTAGGTAAAAATATCGTTTTAAAAAATATTAGTAATAATAATTTATATTGCTAGCTCTCATGTCTTCATAAAAATTTACAACACAGAACTAACCTATATTTTATTTCTCATATTAAAACTCATTCATCTTTACCAAGATGTTTAGCAAAAAGAAATACAAGAACAAAAAAACTGGCCATAGTTATCTCAAACACATTAGCAAACATTTTTCAGCATGCAAAATTGAGTCATACCTTTTTCCTCAATATACACAAGTACTTGTACAGACGTTTTGTATCTCTAAATCCCAAGCTAAAGCTATTATTAACAGTTACCCTGATTGTCACCTTGTGCAAACCCCTGTTTCTACAGGAACTGTTAATCCACAAAGTTTATAAAGAGTACAATTATAACAAACATCACTAAATACCCTTCTTTGGAGAGATTTAAAAATATTCATGTTTCAGTAGATTCACTATCAAGTACAGTTTTTACCTCTATCCACACAAGAGAACAAGTAATCGTACCTATCAACATTTTTTACAAACATTTACTTCATTAAGTGTACTCCAGGAAATGAAAACAAACAATAGCCCCACATATCTATCTCAAAAAGTAACAACATTCCTAATAAATTAAAATGTTCATCACACCTGTAGTATTCCCCACTCCCCCACAAATCAAACAACTGTTAAAAAGACATATCACACATTAAAACACATTTAGATCAACAGAAGAGGGGAGCAGAAGTAATACTACAGATAAAATTGAGTCAAGCTTTATATGTTTATAATTTTTTAAACAGTTCTTTTGCAGAACCAGATCCACCAATTCTTAAGCATTTTACAAATAACACACAAACAAAACTAAAAAAAAATTATCTTGTTTTAATTAAAAGACCTGAAAGAAGACAAATTAAAAGTCCTCGCCAATTAATAACTTAAAGCAAAGAGTATACTTGTATTTCTCCAAGTATTAGAAAAGCAAAGTGAATTCCAATAAAGAGCATCAAACCATACAACACACCAAAACACACTAACAAACCCAAAAGTAAAAAAGCAATCACACAAACGTAAGCTAAACAGAGACTACAAGTCACGCCCAGTGTTCCTATGTCACCTGTAGAATCTGCAAACTTCAATCTAATGATAATGATACATGTGTAGAGCTTGTTTCGTAGAGCTCTTTTAACAAAAACATGAAAAGAAAGATTTCTTATCATTAGATTCTAAAAAATTAATATTCTAAACTCTCCAAAAAATGCAGTTTAAAAGTTAAAATATTATCGAAAATTCTTTTAACAAAGAGTAACTCAACAAAAAAGTTATGAAAGAAAATCAGTTCACTTTGTATTTTCTAACTTTGCTTACTTTTTATCATGCAAATTTTCCTATACAACACCAAAACCAAATGTCTAAGTCACATTAACCAAAGCTACAAGATCAGATACCATATGTATGTCTCACTCAAATCCAAAAAAGCCTTTTTCAACCTGTTTAGTTAGTGTACCACTAAAAATTAGCCAATACCTATATAACATGATCTTTTAACAAAAAAGTGATTTAACAACAAGCTAAGTGAAATTACTAATAGAAACAATCGCACATGGGATTAAAGCCTCTAGACCAAACAACTCCTCAAAACAAGTTCAGAACCCCAAGAATTAAAGATCCATAGTTCCTTAGCAATAAATTTCCGTGTCACATTTTCAAGAAACAATTAGAAAAAAAATAATTCTCCAAAATACAGTGCTATTCACTCTTACTATGAATACAAAAATTTAAGGCTTTAGTGCAATTACTCATACACTGTAGATAAAAATCTAAAGTTAACAAATATCCACGGAAATTACCAAAATGTTATTAGTTCATTTGTAGAAATAAAACATAGCAAAACATTCTATCATACCCTAAAGACAAACCATGTAACATTAGCACACTCACTGTAATAACACCTAGTACTAAAACAGTTTCAAAAAAGACAAGAAAAGACAAAAGATCTATTCATATATACCCAAAAAATTACAGCAGTAATTTCAGTCTTTCAAAAAAAACCACAAAATATTTCAACAAGCTTCTTCTTACCTACAATTGCTTCAGAAAAAACATTAAGACAAATAGACAAGATTAAATATTAACTAAACAAACAAATACCACATCCAGTGCGCTCAGTAACACACAGACTGACATCAGCAGTGTCCAACAAATTCCAAAATCAAACAACAGTTAATTTTCTTTTCTAACACATAAACAGAGTTGAAAAGAATTCAAAAGAATGTGCTACATAAATTTGTCTAATCATTCTAAATCCATTCACAAAAATATACAAAAACTTAAAAACTCTACAATCTACAATTAAAAATAAAGAAACATAGTTAAACAATTTATTCAGGAAGTAGAGCTTAACTCCTTAATCAAAAGAACTTTACAAGTTCAGTAAAATCTTGTTATTAGAATATTAATATTAATACCACATACACTTCATTATTCACAACAAATTACAAACTCATCAAAAAAGTTTTTATTTTCCAAAAGAAAAAAATTTAAAAAAATTATAGACAATTCACAAAACCTCAGCAAAAACAATTAAAGTCACTCACAAATTTAACCTTTACATTGAGGCCTTAAAAAAGTCAAAATTTATCAGAACCTAATACAGATACTAAACCTAACTTTACCCAACATTAAGAATGGTTTAACTTAGAATTATAGAGCTTAAAACAAACAAAAACAAAAGTACCTTCATGTAAAAAGTTTATAACTTTTTTCCTACATGAATAAATATATGCAGTAGTAAAGCTATGGAACACAAAGTAATAAATAACTGACAAGTCAAAAATAGTTTATTTAAAAAGAGAGGGGGAATTGTAGGAATATATAAAAGGTAAAAAACTTTAGAAAGTGCAAAAAGGCCCCAGAAAGTAGACATAAAGCTGAAAAAGGCTGGGAAATTTCAAAACCTTCTCATGGGAAGCTAGAAAAATAAGAACCAAGTGAATTCATTTATATTTATCATAAGGAGCAAGAAAGAACAAGAACTTAGTGATAGTTTGAGATGTCAAAAGTCCTAGATATATGCTTTGCAAAAATAGAAAAAGTTTCAGTCTTATATAATGAATTACTCTATATCGTTTGAGGTTCATAGAAGTCCTTCTGGTAATGTTAAACCCACATGGGTCCTTTTCTTATTGGTTAGGGTATAATGACTCTGCACCTTTTCTTTTATGTTATAGGTTCAAAGAATATGTAGAAAAAGGCTTTGCATCAACTGCCATCTTGCCTTTGATCTAGATTTGCATGGATGTTCATTTCTCTGTGTCTCTGGCTTTTTGCTTGGATGATACAGACATAATAAATGCTAAGTCTGCAACCAGTCCGGGTCCCATCCTGTTTTGTGAGACGCAGAGCGATCGGGCAGAAAGTGGACAGAGCACTCCCAGCTCTGGCCGCAGCGCTGCCCAGCCCAGGGGGACGGTCACTGCCCTGCTCCTGCTGCCCCACTGCTGCTGACACAGGCCAGGATGCCCTTGGCCTTCTTGGCTACCTGGCCAGGCGCTGGCCACCTTCAGCTGCTCTTGACCAGCACCCCGGGCTCCTTTGGCCCACGCAGCTGCCCAGCCACAAAATTGCCCGTTTGACTGCAAATACCGCATTAAATTGTCCTTCTAATTCTACAACCACATCTTCTAAGGAAGTATCATGAAGTTTTATAGGGATAGGAATCTAAGTTGCTGTGACTTCATTAAAATGGGCTTATTCAACTCTCTGCAAAACTGAGTTTGTAGGTCTTCAAGGCTCTGAGTTGGAAATTAGGAAATATCCAGCTATGCCTTTGTATTTGTTGTGGAATGCCTGAAAATGGATTTTCTTTCAGCCTGCATGCCTGGCCCTCTACAGCCTACTGGTTCTGGCTAAGCACACAGCTTACTCTGCAATTGCCAAACAGCACAAACATGAAATGTTCCTTTCTCACTCACCTTAGGACCAGCACCGCTGAATACATGCTTCAGGTGACCTGTAGTAGGCAAGGGAAAATGAACCAGATGCTGTGAGAAAATTGTCTGGGCTGGTGAAACCCACAGAACAAGCACCACGAACAGAGAGTTTTCCCTTTCACAACATCCCTTCAGCAGACACATTTCATTCATACAACCAGCAAGAGATCCAGATAATATTCTTGGGCATGCCTACCCTTTGGCCTGTTTAGCCATTAAATGAACACAAACATGATGAAGAAAATGCAAATTGTTCTCTAACACTCAATGCTCCTGTTCTACCAAACACATAACACCTCTTTTAAAAATCCTCTCCTTCTGGTACCTAGGGTTTTTTTTAATCAGATGCATGCACAACTTCTCATTAACTTGCTGGAAACATTTGCCCAGAAAAGCTTTTCCAAAATTCCACTATGATGGGGCAGGCTCTATTGTGACACAACACAGCAGCAGCTCCAAGTTCCAGGAGCAGACACTCACTGCTTTGGAGTTTGCTCTTCCTTGCAAAGGGAATCACTATTTAACACTCAGTCAAGGCTCAAGTTAGACAGTCAAATCCTTTCATGACAAAATGTAGAAAGAAAGAAGCTTTCCCTGAATTCTGGGAAATACTGCACAGTTGTTAGAAGGCCTTCCAAGAAGGTCTCCAGTTTACATTTTCAAAGCTGTCTTGCATGTCCCAGCAAACTGAGGAAAAGACAGACTCTGCTGCCTCAGACTCTCCCGTGGAGGGAAAAGAACCCCTGCAGGTTCCCTTGCAAATGCTGCCCCTGTGGCTGCAGAAATCCCCTTGTACCTGGATGCCTTGACAGGAGCTTTACCAAACCATTGGCACTCTAGTGTTCTTTCTGTTTTGAAATAACTCAGGCACTAACAAAGAGTAGGAAGACATACAGAAGCCAGGTTCGGGTACACCCAGGGAAAACCTCTACTTACGTGCCAGGTTAGTGAGGTAATAGCCAGAATAAACAACGCCATAAGCTGTGAAAGCTGCAGCAGCAAGTTGCTCAATCATTGTAGCACTGCTGCGCAGATTTGTCCAACACTAGAAAAAACAAGGCTCTTGTCAGTGGGCAGCTCTCACTGACAAGCGCCTCAACCAGGAGGATGCTCCTGCACTGAGCAAGCCCTAGGGTTGCTCTGACACTGAGGCCTTCCGTGCACCAAGACAACCTTCTGCTGTCACCATGACCACATGGCAACCATGCCCTGACATCACAGTGCAAGCACTCTATATTGGCCTGTGAATTTATGCAGAGCAATAACCACCCTTCCGTACAGCAAACGCAAAATAACCGGGGAAGTTCTTCTCTGTCACAAAGCAGCACAAATTCACTTTGTGGCCAAACCCTGTTGTTCAAGGAATCCAAGAGTAACTCAAGGAGTGCACCAAACACCTATAGCCTGTACCCCAACTGAGTACTCAGATGGGACCCAAGCAAAGGAAACCAGACCAAGAAAATGGCCCAAAGCATTGCACTTCTGAGAAACAACCCTTACTTTTAAAAAATTTAAATGTTTATTAAATCTTAACAAAGGACTGAATAAGGAAAATTTGCAGCACTGGGAGTCTCTGACCATTACAAGCAGCACATCTATAGAATGGATGCTCTGCCTTTTATACCCTTAACCCCTCCAAAGTTTTGTCAAAGTTTTGCCATCCACTGGTGGAGATTCCTTTCTTACATTCTTATTGGAGGTCAGGTGTTGCTACGCCACCCACACCTCCTGGTCACAAGCCCTGACTACCAAGGCTATTGCAAGGGGCAGGGGAAATAGGACTCTGGGAGGATGTATTACAATAACATCACTATACATTTTTACATCCCCATAATATCTACCTCTTAACAGTGAGAGCCAACTGTTACATGACTCATCTATAACACACAGAACCAGGAGAGAAGGCACTGTTGGCATAACAGCTGAAACAATTCCTGACAAATCTCCCACATATTTGCACGTTTATTGGATATGCCCAGGGCTCCTGAGCATGTACATCTCGGCCTTTATTCCCCTTTGGAAGCAGTCAAACTGGCAGCATCTGCCTGCCAGCAGGAGCTGCTCCAAGCTTGGAAGACAACTGGTGGTGCTGATTTCCAGAGGCTTCTGTGTCCCAGGAGAAGATAAGGAAGGAGCAGATTGAAAGGTGCTGGCGCTGCTGCTGCTCTGTGCCAGACAGCCCTGGCTGAGCAGGGCACGGCGCTGCAGACTCTTGCTCCTGTCAGAGCTGGGCACACCTGGGAACAAGGCATGGCAACTTGTGGGGAAACCAAGGACTTCATGGGGACTGCACTGCTCAGCACACACCCAGGCCATCTGTGACCCAGAGTTCTGGTGCCTAAAAAGATAAAGCAGACGGAAATAGCTGGGAAAGGTTTCATTTTGACCTTTCTTACCTGTTCACAGAAGTGGCCAAAATGAAAGTTACAGAGCAGGGCCTGATCCCTGCAGCCAGCTCAGGCTTGCAAAGGAGGCATTCATTGATTGCAGTATTCGGTGCCTAGGGAATCACTCCTCTGACACCTGTACACCCACCAATCTCACTTACTACTTTGTATCCATGGAATGAAGACATATTCGATACTTTGCTGAAATTCACAGGCTAAACATTACTCCAAATTATTTGACATATGTTAGAGGGAAAATGCCGCGGGAGACAAGACTCATGATATCATGATCATCAAGTCTCAGTTTCTTGTGACAGATTACATAGTTTATATATGTTCGTTAATTAGCTCATACATATTGCAAAAGCCAAGCTCATGATTGGTTGCTATGTGACTTGTACTATTATCTTAAAAGTATCTTTATGATCGATACATGCCTGTCCAGCTGGCCTTGCAGTTAGAACAGCTTAGTACCCCTTTGTTCTTCTCTATCTATTTCTACATACCAAGCAGTTTCAATATCCTGCTTTCTGCACACCATCTACTCTTCAGGGCCATGCAAACTTTGCAGCAGTCATGTAGCCCTCCCTATTTGGGTTAATTTTACAGTATCATGTCCCTTGTCGTTCAACCATTCCTCTGTCAGGCTCTCTTCATCTCCCCCGTTTTCCTTTTGTACAAGAAGGTGTGCATTCAGCATTTTCTGCAAAAGCTGCTGCATCAAGCCTTGCAAGCAAGTAAACACACAGGGCAAAACAAGCAAAAGTATCACAATTATGCTTAGAACTATTATGCCGTATTTGATAATGTCTCTTAACTATGGTCCGATCCCCAATCCTTTTAGCTATCTTTTTAAACCTAATCTATCCTCTACCTTTAACTGTTGAGTTAGCTCGGTCAATTTTTGTATTTGCTTATGGATAGATGTAGAGTGATCAGATAAGTTCATACAGCACATTCCTTCAAATTCTTCACAACTATGACCTTGGGCTAGAAGAAGTAAATTAGTGGCAGCTGCTCTGTTTTCAGAACTGCATGACAGATACTACCTATATTTGTGGCAAGCTCACTTAACATTTTAGATGAAATATTAATTTATTTTTCTGTCCAGTAGGCTAGGATTTTTAATTGTGTGAGAGCTTGCACTGAAGCAACTCGTGGGGTGAAAAATGAGGTTAGTATTACAGAAGTGCACCCCACTTCATATTTCTCATGTTTTTGATTGTTCTGTTTAACATGAAAGGAACAAACTTAATTCTAAATACAAACTATATTTATGATAAACTTAATGTTATGCTTTTGATTATCTAATTGATTGTCCCTCTTTTTCTTTTGCCATTGAAAAGCAATGGTAAAATGAACAGAAAAATCACAGGCATTACTAAAACTCATTAAAACTTAGTAAAAAAAGTCTATAACATAATTAAAAACACACTTATGAAAAAACCTAAAAGCCTACAATCTTCTGTGGGCGAAACACAAATCTTTGTACAATCCACTTTTGCTGTGCATCCTCTGATTTACTTGTGGAGAGATTAGTGTTCTCTTGAAATTGATAAGTTTAACATTCTTCACTGAAATCTATCCAGATTCTGCACCTGCTAAAACACAAACAAACTCAACACTCCCCACAGGGACTGGAGGGTCCTCTCTCAATTCTGTTTCTTAAAATTTGCATGAAGAAATGGAAATATCAACATCTTTATAATAAACATGAAAAAACATCAAGAACAAAACAATGCATATAGTAAAGAAACTAACAACAAATAAAAATCAATCAGATAATACACAATTAATATTACATATAAAATCACAGTTACCAAGTGCTACACTATCAAATTGTCATCCCAGAGTCTGCAGCAGCTGATAAACCTTAAAACAACAGAGATTTGGATAAAACATGTCCGGATCATGTCTCTCCAAAACTCCCTTTGAGGCTCAGCTGCCCTACATGGTCAAATTGTCAAGCCAAAAGGACTTGAATACTTTTTGATGCAGAAAACACCTGGGTCAATCACACCATCCACGTAGAGCCAGAGCTTAGCCAGAGCTCAAACTCTAATTGGAGGATATGTTTTAACACATTATAAAACAAAAGTCCTAGAAATAACAGTTATAAGTAGAAAACCTTATTATTAAAAATTTATCAAACTATTAAATAATTGAACCTGTTTAAAATCTCTTTCAAGACAAAAATTCTCTAAATACAACAAACCCTTTCTTCAGAAATCTGAAAATTATAGTCTGAAATCTTGAATTAAAATTTGGATAATGAATTTTTAAAGGAAGATGAATTGCAGCTGCATAAAAGATTGGATAAAGAAAACACATGAGTAGTTAAAAAATCAAAAACACAGGATCCTGAAAAAATATCTTGTAATCAATCACCTAAAGAGACAATAAAACACATGAAAACTGACTGTAAATACTATAACAACACCTTAATACCTTAATAATAATTCTTATCACAAAAATCAGACAACTCACATTTTATGATTAACCTATTAACAAGAAATGTTTAAAATAGTTTAAGACAATCCTTTTAAAGCACTCATATAACATTAGTAACAATCACTACTTATCATTACTTACAAAAACTTAACAATCACTATTTATCGTATTATCTATAAAACTTAAAAATCACTATTACTTATTATCTATAAAAACCCAAAGACAGAGATTACAAACTCAATACTAAAATTCCATGAGATGACATTTTCTTAACTCTTTGTTTTCAGAGACATTTTTGGTAATTAAATAATTACTAAAATTTCTATCTTTATACAGTGATTTTTATCTATATCATATTTGAAATAACATTGATTCACATAATGTTCATCCTTCTTGGTATCTTGGAAAACACTCGGTCCTGCTGTACTTTTTCATTACGTCTCTGACTCTTGTAAGAAATTGGAAAGATGCTGTTGAAATTTTTGCTGTAGTGTCGCGATCCCGCCACCGGCGGCGCTGCTGCTCTCGGCGTTGTCGCTGCCATGGCAACCAGGACTGTGCCGCCATCTCCGCCGCCATTGCTGGGCGCTGCGGGGCGATGAGGGGCGGCGCCGCCTCGCTCCCGTCCTTGTTGCGCCACCTTGTGGATGGGAGAAGAGACACCCCCGCCACGGCCGCGCCCCGCCTGCTCCGGCTCCAGCGCGGCTGAGCCCCCAGGAATGCCCCTCTCCCCCCTTGCGCTGCTGCTCGGCAGCAAGGAGCCTTCCGTCTCTCGGCTGATGTCCGCTCCGCCCCGGGCTCGCCTCCGGCTCGGTGCTGGCCAGCCCCGCTCTGTCTGGCCCCGCGCCTGCTCCGTTCTACCTGATCCCCGTTCACAAAAAGTGAATTTGGGATCCCAGTCCCGTTGCCATAAAGCAATTTGGATCTCAATTTCCAGCACCTCAATGCTACTAGTGTCTATGGGAGGTACAGGCATTTCAGAAGCAGAGATGGGAATGGGAAAATTTGTGAGAACCGGAGGGTTTGGCTCACTGGAGAGAAGCGAGGGTTTACATTCCTTATTTTTCTCCAGAGCTGTCCGTATCACTTCCACCGCCCTCTTTTCTGCCTGACACATTAACAATTCGTTATCAACCACTCTCCAAAGTTTACTCATTTTCTTGCCCGGTTTATCCTCATCTAACACTAATTCCCACAACTTATCCCTATATCTTCTCCATTCTGAAAGTTTATGAACACTATGGGGGTTAACGAAAAAGCCGTAAGACTCAGCATGATGCAATAGAGAAGGGAGATCCTTATCTAAGTCAATCCCCCTAATCTGCCTTTTTCTAAGAGAAGCACTAAATAAATCATATGCTGCTTGCCTTTCCATGATTACGTCGGTACCGTTGCTGGCTCCTTCAGGCTTCGGCAGCACGTATCGGCTGAGCCCGCTTCTACGGTCACTCAGGGCGCGGAGCAGAGCGTTTCGCCTCTTCTCTTTATTTTCGCCGTCCTTCCAGCCGCAGGACCCGCACTCCAACGCAGCACCCCTCTCGCCTTAGGCTCGGATCATGTCCCTGTTTTCGGGCGCCAGTTGTTAGAGGGAAAATGCCGCGGGAGACAAGACTCATGCTATCATGATCATCAAGTCTCAGTTTATTGTGACAGATTACACAGTTTATATATGTTCGTTAATTAGCTCATACATATTGCAAAAGCCAAGCTCATGATTGGTTGCTATGTGACTTGTACTATTATCTTAAAAGTATCTTTATGATCGATACATGCCTGTCCAGCTGGCCTTGCAGTTAGAACAGCTTAGTACTCCTTCGTTCTTCTCTATCTACTTCTACATACCAAGCAGTTTCAATATCCTGCTTTCTGCACACCATCTACTCTTCAGGGCCATGCGAACTTTGCAGCAGTCACGTAGCCCTCCCTGTTTGGATTAATTTTACAGTATCATGTCCCTTGTCGTTCAACCATTCCTCTGTCAGGCTCTCTTCAGACATATTTAAATAATTTCTCAGAATTTATTGGCATAGGGGTACGAGTATCCTGTAGGTCCCTGGTGGTCATTGCCACAGGTTCAGGAGGAGACTCATGCACAAAAGAATCTAAGACAAAACTGGGCTTGCCAAGCAAATCTATTCCATTAGTTGCAGTAGCAAGTAATACATACCAAGCCCTGGATTCCCAAAAATCCACTGAGCAGGAGAAGGAGATGGAGTTATTATGGAGTCAAAATTATGTCTACATTCTAAAGACATCTTACAATTTAGAAAGATTTTTACCTTTCTCTATGCATTAACACTTGTGGGCCCCTCTGAAGCAGAAAGCCCTGGAGGGGCTGGAGCGTGTGCAGAGAAGGACACGAGAGCTAGGGAGGGCTGTGGAAGGCAAGGCCAAGGAGGAGGTGCGGAGGCAGTTTCAGCCTGGACAACGGGAGCCTCCTGAGGCACATTCAGGCAAACTTCCATGGTTCCATAGGTGACAGTGCTCACCACCAGGGCTGTTCCCCTGCCAAACATGCCCTCACTGCCTCCAAGTGCTTTAGACGCTGGTGTCAGAGACACTCCCTGCTTGTTGTTTGGTTGCTTTTTTGTTTTGCTGGTTTAGTAGAGGAAAAGTCCTGTTGATTTTCTCATTTTCCAACAAGCAAATATGCTTCTGCACAACGTTTCCTGCCCTTTTCCAGCACTGGATGGGATTCAGATCCAGTTGTAGGCTTCCATGTCTGCAGCAGCAATAGCAAAGGTGTAGCTGTCTCTTTCTTTCTTTTCCATTGCAGAGCTTTCAAAAGCTAAAACTCTGCATTGCAGAGACAATGTTGCTTGCTGATGGCAGCCAGGGAGGAATATCAGCTTCATATCCATATGCAGTTCTGTTGAATTGGCCTGGTTTAATTTGATCTGTGTGGCTTAGAATCCTTTTACTATCTTTTTACTCTGGAATTTTATGATTTCTCCTTGGAAGATACGGTCGTATATGTGAGAAGGAAGGAAGTTATACGTGATAGGTAATAGCTTGTCCCACACGCTTTTCTCTTGTCCCAGAGCACAAAACCAGCATCAGTGTCTGCCCCAGCTCCCTCTGCTCCTGGAGAAGATGAAGAGGAGCAAATTGAGCAGAATGACCGCGAGTCTCCATCAGTGGTCAGAGCAGAGCCTGAATCTTCTGAGCCAGTAAGTGCCAGTTGTGGGTGGTGCTGTCTTAGTGCAAGGCAGAGCTGCAAGTTTCTGACCAGCCAGCACTTGCATGTTGCTTGCTGAGGATGCCGAGTGCTGCAATCCTGTGGGACGTAGCCATTTCCTGCAGGCAGTGGCCTCCAGCTAGAAATTGGCCTTTGACCTGTCACTTTGAGGCCCTGAAGATATGGGGGCTCTGGCTGAGCTTCTGGCTGCTCGGCTCAGGGAAGGTCGATCTCTGGGCTTCTGCAGCGTCGTGGCCAAGGGCACACGTGGCAGTGCTGCAGGTGGCAGGGCTTTTTTTGTCTGTTTTCCCTTTGTGGAAAGGTGTGTTTGGTTTGTGGAAGTGTTCTGCAGTTTTCTGGAGCACTTCTTCACTTGTACAGTCTCTTTTGGCTTTTGCTAAGCTGGAAGAAGATGATTGTGTTTTCCAGGAATCTGTGAGGCCCCATTCTTTTCCATGCTGTCTGTATTCCTTGTTAATCTGTTCTTTCCCTTTCCTCACAGTCAGCCACTCTTGTCTGAGAGGGATAAGCTGTTGTCTCTGACTGCTATATTCTGTTTGACTTGAGGTGCATGTGTTGATATCTCACCAGGCAGCCTCCAAAGACCTCCAAGAACACACTGGCCGTGAAGATCACCAAATTTGTCCCAGACAACTGGAACTTCCCCCTCCTCGAAAAGTGCTGCAGTTTCAGCACGTCTGCACAGGCTCTGGTCCCAATCCTCGCTCTGCAGCAGCATTACTTAAAGGAACCTATGATGTGGAACCTGTGAACTCAATCTCATCCTTTGGTGATCTCCTCCTTCTCAGCTCCTTCATCTCCCTCCACGTGGCTTCTGAGAACCAGGAGACTGAGGAGCAGTACCTGCGTATGCTCTGTACGTGTGCTGTATTTCTTGTCTGAGGGTCAGTGGATTGTGTGCAGGTGTCAGCAGAGCTGTACCAAATGTTCCTCCTGAGTTTGGTGTCACAGGGCCATTTAGGACTCCCGAGAGGAAGTGCTGTGCTCTGAGGGAGCGATAGAGAGCTCTGGGTGCTCCTGCTGCCTCTGAAGACAGCTGGGACTGGCCTGGGTTTGCCTGAGCTTCCCTCTCGGCTAAAGGCTGAAGCAGGGATTTTTCTTGCATCAGCAGAAGGCTAGGCAAGTCCTGCATGCTAGTGCCCAAACCAAAGAGAATTTTTAGCTTCCTAATTTCCCCTTAGACTCCTGACTTCCAACCAGTCATCAGAGCAAAAAATCTTCAGAAAAATTTACTGGTTTTATAGTTTTGTCTTTTTGGTTGGGGATTTTTTTTTTTAGGGGGCTGGTGGTTTGGAACTTTTTGCTTTTTCCCTGTTTATTTTTTTTATGGGGTTGTTTTTTTGGTTTTCTTTTGCTGGGTTTTTTGGTCTTGTTTGTTTCTTTGTAGCGGTTATTTTTTGGTGGAGTTGGTTTATCTCCATCCTGAAGGAGCCCTTCTGCCCCACATGTCTTATTGATGTCATTTTTATGACAATTTTATGTTGCCACTACTACATATACAGTTTCTTTTCATGAGAATGCTATATTTTTGTCAATAAAAACTACTGTGAAAGAATATCAGGTTGCAGGAGAAATAGAGAGCAGGAGGTGTTTCCCGTGTGCCCCCAAAGAAAAAAACAGATACTTTTATAACAATCTGTATTTCATATCCTAGTTTTATGCTTCTAAAGATGTGTCCAAGAGAGACACATCGAAGTGGCTTGATCAGATAAATCTGTACTGCAGGCATTTCTCAGGAGACAGCCTCCAGCCCATCCATGGTATATTCCTCAGATCCATGGCACTTTTTCGTACCTTCCCCACTCTTTCCCATGACTCTTAGAATCCTACCCATTGGCCCGATCCCTGCTCAGATCCGTCTCTAGGAAAACACATCAAGTCCTCTGGGATTCTGCAGCACAGCCCAATGAATCTGCTTCTTGCCCATAACAGCTGCCAGTGCTGAACTCTCAGATAAGACCTGGTGGGGCTGAGAGCAGAGCCCAGTGGATTCTGTGTCTACCATCACCTGTTGGGACAAAAATGGCATTGATCTGCACCTCGGTGTGTCTGATCTCAAAGCCCATCCTGTTGTGGCATGAATGGGGGCAACACTTTGTACGGGGCCCAGGCTGCCTGTGGCTTCTTCCCATTGCTTGTCAGTACTCATGCTTGGGCTTTGCCAGCCTTGTTGTGGTCGCTGCCCTGTCCCTGAGGGCTGGTGGGACAGGGCTGGAGCCTTCCTTAGCCGCAAGATGGGTGTCTGTGAGCTCAGCCTGCTCATGAAGGGTGAGGGTCCCGATGCTGAAAGCACTGTTGACATTGGTTATAGCATGAGCTGCTCTGGATTACAATTGGAAAGGCATTGTTTGGGCAATGTTTTGGCTGAAAGCTGGAGAAGATGTGCTCCTCTCCTGGGAATGCATCTCCCTGTGCTTTGTTTCCTGTCAAGAGAACTCTTCCAAGGGCTCTACACAATCAGTCTCTGTGCCAGCCATCTGCACTGCAGGGCTGCCTGTCCTGTTGATGTTGTTGCTGTTGTTGCAACTAGCTGACTGCCTCCAGACACTGGGGCTGCCTTTTGTATCTCCTGGAAGCTGGGATCTCTGCTTTAAAGTGAGCATCTTGCATTTTGTTTCCCTCAGGGAAAATGGTGAACGTGGAAAATCCCAAGATGAAATACACTGAAATGGAATATATTGGCAAGGGGTGAGTCCAGCCACACTTACTTCTACACAACCATGGGCCAGGGGTTCTTCTGGTATATCACTGGTATATCAGGTGTTCCACTGGAATATCTATCCAGTGTGAAGTCAGGTCAGCTGCAAACATGTTCAGACACTGGAGATAGATTGTCCTATCTCTTCAGTGCTGCTCAGAACTTGTGAGGGTGCTCAGAAGGCATTGTCAGAGACATCTCCATGCTGCCAAAGCCTGCCTACATCAAGGAGCAGGACCTGGAAGATCTCCTTGTCTCTCAAGTGTGGGACAGCTCTGTGTTAATTTCTTCAGTATTTTTGTATGTCTCAAAACCACACTGCCACACTAATGAATAAAGAAGAATCTTGCTTGCCTGAGAGGGCAACCTAGCCCCTCTCAAAGCTGTGAGATAACAGTTCCCAGGAGAATTTCATTCAATCCACGGTTCTTGGAAGGAAATGCTCCATGCTCAGAATAGGAACCACAGAGTTTAGAAACTCAAACCTAAGATGAAAGAATAAATTCCCTTTAGGAGCTGAGGCAGTAAACCCCAGCGCTTCTGCAACCAGCCCAGGCACTGCCCATGCACTTGAGAGGAAAATGCATCATCTGCCTTCTGGCAGAGCCCTCCTGCATCCTGCAGGTTTTAGGCATTTACAGCAGAGATCTCCTGTGTGGGCCAGCTTTCACTCTAAGAAATAAACAGCTTCTCCTTTCTCTGCTTCTGTTTTGTTTCTAGGCATTTTGGATCTGTGGTTAGAGCACTCAACCAAGCCACAGGAGGAGAGGTAAATGCCAACATCCCCCGCAGACTCTGTTGCACTCAAGGGATTTCCCCTCTGGTGCGAGCAGCTGTGGCTGGAGCTTTGGGTTGAGCTGTGCTGAAGAGGCACAAGAAACACAGACTGGTACCAGCCTGCAAAATACATTGGGGACAGTCTTTGTCCTTTTCAGCTGCCAGAAGGAAGTCACGCAGGGCAGCAGTTCATTTCAGAGAAGGATGTGCTCACTCGCTCTCAATTGCTAAAACAAAGGTGGTGCCTTAGGGCATCTCACTGCTCTTTGGGGCTACAGCTTCATAGTCCTGAATTCTCACTTCTGGTTGCCAGCAAATACATCTGAAAGTTACTGGTAGTTCTTTAGCCACCTGCAGTGCTGCACTTGGGAACTGCACAAAGGGAGAGATGTGCAAGGTATCTCTAGAAACTCGAAGCCCTGCCCATAGCCCAAGATGTAGCCACAGAGTATTAAGGCATGGATTACTTCTTCTGAATCCCATACAAAGCAGCAGGGAGTGGGCTCAGAGGCTTGTGGGTGATAGTTGAGACACCAGTGTCACCAAGTGTTCACAGCAAAACCTCAGTGGCCACGTACCCTGTAACTGGCCCCCAAGGGAGTGGAGAAATGGGCTATTGCAATGTCACTTCCTAATTACTGCAATGCCTAATCACAAGGCAGTTTGGCACAGCTCAACTGTGTCATTGCAAAATCACTTGTTCCATGTGCCTTGTGGTCTCATGACACCAACTTCTCAAGTTACTGATTTTCAGTGTCATTTTAGGTGGCCATAAAGAAAATAAGCCTTAAGGGACGGCAGAGGAAGCAACTAACCGTTAATGAAATCACAATCATGAAGAAGCATAGGAGTCCCAGTGTTGTGAATTATTTAGACAGGTGAGTGGTCATGGTCTTATCCTGTGAATATACATGTACATACTGCAAACATGAGAGGTTAAAAATCCACTTTGGTCACTTCTAGAAAGTAGAGCTGTTAATTATAATGTATTAATATTTCTCTACTCATCTGCAATGGATGAGAAGAGAGTGCATCTTGTCTGCATGAGTCTTCCCTGGCACACGTAGTTTGAAAATTATTCCAAAATTATTCAAAACCTGGATCATCTGTAGAGTACGAAGTTAATACTTTCTAAGTTCACTGCCTCCACATTTTTTGGGATTGATTTTTTAAAGTTTCTTCAATGCTGAATGATGAACCATCCTAAAGTGGATTTCCCTTGGATTGTTGCCCCTCTTTTTCTTTGCTATGCATGCCAGGAAGACTAGGTGCTTATTTCCAGAAACACCACGCATGACAGGCTTTTGATCTGGGCTCTTACTAAACCACACTTTTCACTTGCTGGCCATCTAAGACATCTCCTTTTTCACAGCTGTGCCTTTCTCCCTGAGACTGCACAGATTGCAAACAAAGCACAGCCAGGAGGGAATGTCTATTCCTTTTATTCTGTCCTTGTCACAAAGGGCTTTGGAAACAAGAAGCCGGAAGCAAAAAATCAACCTAGCCATACATGTTTATCTTCACGCCCTTGTTTCTTTCTTTCAGCCACCTTCTGGGTGAGGAACTCTGGCTGGTCATGGAGTACATGGATGGAGGCGCTCTGAGCGATGTCATCAGGAAGACCTTCCTGACTGAAATCGAGATAGCAGTCATCAGTCGGGAGGTCAGCAAGCCCACCTGTGCTTCCAAGGGTTTGGGTAGGATTATCTGGGAAACAGGGGCTCAGAACAGGAGAGGTTTCATGTGCCAAACTTTGCTTCTGCGTTGCTGGTATGCTATGGGCATGTAAAAGCATCTCCAGTGAAATGCCTGGAGTGCCCCTGCACTCACTCTACTCAGTTCTTGTACTCTTATCTCCTGCTGTTGTATTCTCACTCTGCCTCTTGTGTTTGCTGTTCTCCATCTTGCCTCCCTAAACTTTTGCCTGTCTTCACTGCATTCCTCTCTTGTAGAAGCAAGGTGCTGGTAGCAGGATTTGAAATGAACAGCAAAGGAAAAAAAAGAGACTCATTTCTCTCAGTCCTCAGCAAAAAAGGATACTAGTGCAGCCAAAATGCTCTTTGCTTCTGAGCACATCCACTGCAGCAGCAGTCATCCTGGCTGGTTTTCAGGGGGACAGTTTACAACAGCAGGTGCTGTTGCTCTTTCAAAAGGTGACATGCCTTTCCTTAGAAAGGTCCTGCTCTGCAAGTGTTGGAGCAGCAGCTCTTCCTCTCAGTGGCACTGTGTTCTGCCATTACTCGCCATTCCCCTGGGGAATGGGAACCTTTTAGAGTCTCTGTTTCCTTTCTGGTGTGATGAAATCACTGGATTTGTCCCTCCTGGTTCTGTTTACTCTCTCAGTGCCTGCAAGGATTGGCTTTTCTTCACTCAAACCAAGTGATCCACAGAGATGTGAAGAGCAACAACATCCTTCTCAGAACTGACGGCTCTGTCAAGCTGGGTCAGTATATTCCTGGTCAGGTGCAGCGTTCAGGGATGTGGGGTGAGGGACTGCTTTGAGTGGCTGCCAGCTCCTAATAAATGGTGCTGGTGGCAGTGCAGGGACCCCCCGCTCTGAGCTGATGACATGGTTGCAAGGTGCACAGAGGTATGACAATGCACAAGCACTCAAGAGTGGTGTTGCTCTGTGTGTGTCCATTGCAGAGGGAGGGAGCTACAGGTCTAAAGCTTCCACAGAACAAAAGCCACTGCTGAAGGCAGTGTACAAAATGTAGGGATTTGGCTAAAATCCTGAGGAAACAGAGCAGGGACAGTTGTCCAGGAGATTCAACAGCACATTCTCAAAGTTCTACTGGGCAATTCTTTTGCTTGGTTTCCTAATTGCACAGAATTCAAATAAAAGCAGTATTTTGCTTTCCCCTCAGCTGATTTTGGCATCTCTGTTGAGCTCAGCCCTGGGAAGAATAGACCGTCCTCGGTAGCCGGGACTCCTTGGTGGATGGCGCCTGAAGTGGTGATGGGTCAACCATATGGCCCCAAAGTGGACATATGGTCTTTTGGAATTGTGGGAATCGAAATGATAGAACGGAAAGTTCCCTACCGGAGCCGAAGTCCTGCCACGGTAAGGAGCAAATGCTCACTGATCCCGCTTGTCTTTCTCACCTGCCCTGTGTTCTGCATGCCATTGGACAAAATCCCATTGCCATCTGCTGGAACTACTGCCACCAAGGTCCACTCCTTAAAATGTCCCTGCAACACATCAGCATCTGCTGTAGTTGTGGTTGCATCAGTGTGGAACTCAAGCTATACCACATGCAAACAAACCCCGTGCTCAGGCAACACTTTCCTTTGGGTTGTAAGTGGTTCCAGTTCTTTGGTCTGTGTAGATGGCCACAATAACAGGAAACAAGAATCTCAGAATTGGTGCTGTACTTCCAGAAATGAAGGAAAGAAAGCCAAACCTAACAGAGTTTCTAAAAGAGTGGTTTTGGTGAGGAACTGCATCCCCTGTGCAGTTTCTGCACACTGAGAAACATGCCTGGAACCTGAACATGAGGCTGCAAGGGCCACAGAGTCTCTTCTGCTTCTTGTGCAGTGTTGCTGAAACACTTAGTGACTGTGTTTCTCTCATAGCCCAAGCCACCTTCTCCACATCACCAAGCTGGAGCCTGGTGAGAGGGAGAGCCTGCCAAAACCTCCTGTTTGTTTCCTGGCATTTTCTGGGATGGGCCTTCCATTCATGCATTGACTTGTGTAGCTAAATGAGCAGAGGGTGTCCACAGGGATGGCACATCTTCATCTTTGGAGCAGGAAAAGTTTTTCTGTTGCTGCATAAGGGAAGCTGAAATTTTCAGACTGCTGAGAGACAGAGCTGCAGGTGGCTCCTGTGTGCCCAAGCAGGCATTTTCATCCCCATACATTAGTGCATGCACCTTAATATGTCTGTGTTGAATATGAGATTATAAATGTTTGTTTCCTTTCCTGGGGATTAACTGATGGATTTCATTTCTTTTCGTTCAATTACCATTGTTTTCAAGAACAGGACAAAAAACTTTGAAAGTTTTGTTCTATGGCAACCGGGCTGAAGTGACCCACAAGCACTGCAGAGATGCCTTTCATGTCCTAATCCTTGGAATTATTTAGTATAGCAAAGTCCCCCTTCCAGAAAGGCTGCCAAGCTTGTGTGAATCCTCAGAGAAGCAAATGTGCTTTTGCTGATGTAGTTCCCAACTAACTAGGTCAATCAATGAAATTGGCTGCCAAGGCAAGATCTGCGGGATGTTGGCAAAGCTGTGGCTGCATCAGAGTTTGGTTTTTTGTTGGTAAAGGAAAGTCATCTCTGGGTCTCTGCCAGGGCAGAAACTGCCACTGAAGAAGAGACGTTAAACAATGGCTTCTGGGAGGGCAGTTACAGATGGGAAAGAAGCAGGTGGAGCCTTGTGTTTCCTGTTTCTCCAGACTAAATTCCTGATAGCCACAGCAGGGACGCCACAGCTGCGGCAGCCCAAGCTCCTCTCGGCTTGGCTGCGTGACTTCCTGAGCTGCTGCCTGCAGAGAGACGAGGAGCGGCGCTGGTCTGCCAACGAGCTGCTGCAGGTAAAATGCCAAGGGGCTGAGGTGAAACAGTGTACAAGGGATGGGCTCCTCCTCCACCAAGGTCCGAGGCCTCAGATGAGCCCCCTTCCTCCTCACCTCCACTCTTGGTGCTCTTCAAATGAAAATGCTGAGGAGTGCTAGACTGGGCTGGGCTGGCAGGGCTCTGTAATGTCCTTTGGTCCAAGTGTCCTGCAATGAGCAGGGACATCTTTAGAGGGATCAGGTTGCTCAGAGCCCTTTCCCACCTGACCTGGAATGGTTCCGGGGATGGGGCACCTACCAGCTCTTGGGACAGCCTGTGCCAGGGTGGCACCCTGCTCTGAGTAAACAAGGTCTTCCTTAGACCTACTCTGATTAGATCCCCTTTGTGTTTGAAACTATTTGCCCACATTCTGTTGTAACTGGCCCTGTTAAAAACGGTGTCCCCCACTGCGGTGGTGTGTTTTTATTTCATTTAATATTTGTTCAGTGTCTGTTCACCCCCCAACCCCTCAATCTCCTCCTCTCCCCAGCTGTCAATCTCCCCAAGCTCTTCCCTAACCCACTCCTCTCCAAGTTGTCAAACCTCCCTTTCCCTGCCCCTTTCCCCAGAACATTCCCTGTCATTCCTCTCAGCCTCCTCCCCTGCTTCCAGACCATTCCCTGTCTATTTAGTGAGGCTCAACACCCTATTGGTTACTTTGTGTTACTCCACTCCCCTGTTTCCCCTGATAGGTTTGTCATATGTTAGTCCTGCCTTAAACTCCTCCCCAGCCCTACCCTCAGTGGTTGTTGTTTCTACTCCCCTCCTCTTGAGTTCTGTATAAAACCTTTGTTCACCCTCTCCATAAGGTCTTGGGGCTCACTGAATAAATCCATCTTGTTCACCCCCAAGTCCCGTGTCGCCTCCCTCTGTTCCCGCGCCACCGACTGGGACAGCAGAGCACCCCGGGGGGAGCGGCTGCCCGTTCTCTTCCCTCTCGCCGCCCAGCACGCCACCGCTCGGGGTATCGCGGCGAGGGGGGGCGCATGCCACGCCGTGACACCCCACTTTCTTCAAAGCCACTCTGAAGTCTTGCAAAGTGGCAATAAAGTCTCCCTGAGTCCCGTTCTTCACAAAACTGAATACTTCCACCTCTCTCTGCAGAAGATAGGACAGGTGTTCTATTTTCTTATTCTTTTTGTTGCCCTGTTTTTTAATTTGGTGGTGTATTCTGTTTTACCTAACAGCAAAAGAATTGACGTAGAGCATTGTAGAGAGACATGAAACGGTGGTGGAGGAAGCCACGGCTGCCAGTCCTGGCAGAGCACTCTGGAGAGATTTGGCTGTGGGCAGGAGGGGCTGTGAGGGACTCACTGTGAGCCTCTGAGGGGCCCTGGTTTGTGCCCCCCACCCCACCCTTAGAGGTTTCTGGCACACAAACAGGGAGAGCTGAGAGGGACTTGTCCCAGCCCCATCTGCTGCCTGGCACGCTCAGGCAGAGGGGAACTGGCCCAGGCTGACTGCCAGGTTGTGTGGCAGAGAGGGAACTGCAGGACCCAGCGCCACTCGGCTGGCCCTGCTGGGAAGGAAGGTGCCATGCAGCACAGGAGGGGCAGGGCATGGAAAGGCAGACACTGCTCTGTGTGCCTGTGGAAATTAGCACAAGACAGGGACCTATGGGAGTCATTGGAGCTTCTTGAAAGGAAGAAACCCCAGGGACAGAAAGCACCATTTCTAGAGCACTGGCAGGGCAAAAATCCCAGCAAGGTGAAGAAACCAGAATAAATGGATGAGTGGGATTCTGGGCCGGGTTTGCCTGTGATGGCAAGGTCCTGCACCTGACAATTGAGGAGCAGATGGTTGCATTGTTTTCCTTTCTGGGTCTTTCTAGGGACTAGAGGAATCCTGATGGAGTATGTGAGCCACTGAGCTTGGAAGGTCATGGTTCACTGTTCTTTGATGTTTTTTTTTTCCCTTTGGACAGCATCCATTTGTAACATCAGCCAAGCCAGTGTCCATCCTGGCACCACTCATCACCGTCCTGAAGAGGATGCAGGAGAGAAGAATGTAACAACCAATTCAAGATGTAATCACCACAAGCAATTTTGAGGATTGGATGATTATAGGAGGAGGATTGTTGATAAGGTTTTATAGAATAGGATTTTAGAGGAGGATTGTAGAGCAGGATTGTTGGAGAGTTTTGTGGAATAGGACTGTAGATAGGATTGTTTAAGAGTTTTGTGGAATAGGATTGTAGAGGAGCATTGTGGAGTAGGATTGTTGAAGAGTTTTGTAGAATAGGATTGTAGAATATGATTGTGGCATAGGATTGTAGAGTAGGATTGTTGAAGAGTTTTGTAGAATAAGATTGTAAACAAGGATTTTCATTAAATAAAGTTTCTGAAAAATAAACTCACTTGGAAGACTGCCCTCTTTCTGACCCCTTCAGAAAACTCAACGTTTCCTTCTGAATTACCAGTTGTTTTTTATGGGTGTTAAATGGCACTTCTGGCTTTTTTTGTATGGTTTTTAAGTAGGGGAAGGCTCTTCTTCATTCATCCTTTCCAGACCACACTGTCTTGGGAAAATGGCCAACTAGGCAGCTTTTGGCCAGCTGTAGTATTTCTAGTTGAGGCAGAAAGGGCAGTGGCATTTGCAGGAAAAAGCAAAGGGCAAGTGGTGCAGCCAAAATATCCTGTGCAGATGCAGGCCTTCAGCTGTGACTCCAGAGCGTTTGGGTGCCTGCCACTTGGATTTGTATCGTGAAGGGCAATGTCTTTGGCTGGAGGAGAGCCTCGCTCAGCGGAGAAAGCAGAAAGATCAGAGAGGTGCTCTGAAAGGTCTCCTGTGGTGCAGAGCTGTCAGCGAGTGTGAGCTGAGAGCGGGCCTGGCCCTGCCCGGCGTGGAGCCGCAGCAGAGCCCTGGCAGAGCCCGGAGCAGCCTGAGCCTCGGCAGGGCCAGGCTGCAAGGAGGCCCTGTGTTAGAGGAAAATGCCGCGGGAGACAAGACTCATGATATCATGATCATCAAGTCTCAGTTTATTGTAACAGATTACATAGTTTATATATGTTCGTTAATTAGCTCATACATATTGCAAAAGCCAAGCTCATGATTGGTTGCTATGTGACTTGTACTATTATCTTAAAAGTATCGTTATGATCGATACATGCCTGTCCGGCTGGCCTTGCAGTTAGAACAGCTTAGTACCCCCTTTGTTCTTCTCTATCTACTTCTACATACTAAGCAATTTCAATATCCTGCTTTCTGCACATCATCTATTCTTCAGGGCCATGCGAACTTTGCAGCAGTCACGTAGCCCTCCCTATTTGGATTAATTTTACAGTATCATGTCCCTTGTCGTTCAACCATTCCTCTGTCAGGCTCTCTTCATCTCCCCCGTTTTCCTTTTGTACAAGAAGGTGTGCATTCAGCATTTTCTGCAAAAGCTGCTGCATCAAGCCTTGCAAGCAAGTAAACACACAGGGCAAAACAAACAGAAGTATCACAATTATGCTTAGAACTATTATGCCGTATTTGATAATGTCTCTTAACTATGGTCCGATCCCCAATCCTTTTAGCTATCTTTTTAAACCTAATCTATCCTCTACCTTTAACTGTTGAGTTAGCTCGGTCAATTTTCGTATTTGCTTATGGATAGATGTAGAGTGATCAGATAAGTTCATACAGCACATTCCTTCAAATTCTTCACAACTATGACCTTGGGCTAGAAGAAGTAAATTAGTGGCAGCTGCTCTGTTTTGCAGAACTGCATGACAGATACTACCTATATTTGTGGCAAGCTCACTTAATATTTTAGATGAAATATTAATTTATTTTTCTGTCCAGTAGGCTAGGATTTTTAATTGTGTGAGAGCTTGCACTGAAGTAACTCGTGGGGTGAAAATGAGGTTAGTATTACAGAAGTGCACCCCACTTCATATTTCTCATGTTCTTGATTGTTCTGTTTAACATGAAAGGAACAAATTTAATTCTAAATACAAACTATATTTATGATAAACTTAATGTTATGCTTTTGATTATCTAATTGATTGTCCCTCTTTTTCTTTTGCCATTGAAAAGCAATGGCAAAATAAACAGAAAAATCACAGGCATTACTAAAACTTATTAAAACTTAGTAAAAAAGTCTGTAACATAATTAAAAATATACAATCTTTTGTGGGTGAAACACAAATCTTTGCACAATCCACTTTTGCTGTGCATCCTCTGATTTACTTGTGGAGAGATTAGTGTTTTCTTGAAATTGATAAGTTTAACATTCTTCACTGAAATTTATCCAGATTCTGTACCTGCTAAAACACAAACAAACTCAACACTCCCCACAGGGACTGGAGGGTCCTCTCTCAATTCTGTTTCTTAAAATTTGCATGAAGAAATGGAAATATCAGCATCTTTATAATAAACATGAAAAAACATCAAGAATAAAACAATGCATATAGTAAAGAAACTAATAACAAATAAAAATCAATCAGATAATACACAATTAATATTACATATAAAATCACAGTTACCAAGTGCTACACTATCAAATTGTCATCCCAGAGTCTGCAGCAGCTGATAAACCTTAAAACATCAGAGATTTGGATAAAACATGTCCGGATCATGTCTCTCCAAAACTCCCTTTGAGGCTCAGCTGCCCTACAAGGTCAAATTGTCAAGCCAAAAGGACTTGAATACTTTTTGATGCAGAAAACACCTGGGTCAATCACACCATCCATGTAGAGCCAGAGCTTGGCCAGAGCTCAAACTCTAATTGGAGGATATGTTTGAACACATTATAAAACAAAAGTCTTAGAAATAACAGTTATAAGTAAAAAACCTTATTATTAAAAATTTATCAAACTATTAAATAATTGAACCTGTTTAAAATCTCTTTCAAGACAAAAATTCTCTAAATATAACAAACTCTTTCTTCAGAAATCTGAAAATTTGAAGTCTGAAATCTTGAACTAAAATTTGGACAATGAATTTTTAAAGGAAGATGAATTGCAGCTGCATAAAAGATTGGATAAAGAAAACACATGAGTAGTTAAAAAATCAAAAACACAGGATCCTGAAAAAATATCTTGTAATCAATCACCTAAAGAGACAATAAAACATATGAAAACTGACTGTAAATACTATAACAACACCTTAATACCTTAATACCTTAATAATAATTCTTATCACAAAAATCAGACAACTCACATTTTATGATTAACTTATTAACAAGAAATGTTTAAAATACTTTAAGCAAATCCTTTTAAAGCACTCATATAACATTAGTAACAATCACTACTTATCATTACTTACAAAAACTTAACAATCACTATTTATCGTATTATCTATAAAACTTAAAAATCACTATTACTTATATTATTATCTATAAAAACCTAAAGACAGAGATTACAAACTCAATACTAAAATTCCATCAGATGACATTTTCTCAACTCTTTGTTTGCAGAGACATTTTTGGTAATTAAATCATTACTAACATTTCTATCTTTATACAGTGATTTTTATCTATATCATATTTGAAATAACATTGATTCACATAATGTTCATCCTTCTTGGTATCTTGGAAAACACTCGGTCCTGCTGTACTTTTTCATTACGTCTTCTGACTCTTGTAAGAAATTGGAAAGATGCTGTTGAAGTTTTTGCTGTAGTGTTGCGATCCCGCCACCGGCGGCGCTGCTGCTCTCGGCGTTGTCGCTGCCATGGCAACCAGGACTGTGCCGCCATCTCCGCCGCCATTGCTGGGCGCTGCGGGGAGATGAGGGGCGGCGCCGCCTCGCTCCCGTCCTTGTTGTGTCACCTTGTGGATGGGAGAAGAGACACCCCCGCCACGGCCGCGCCCCGCCTGCTCCGGCTCCAGCGCGGCTGAGCCCCGGGAACGCCCCTCTCCCCCCTTGCGCTGCTGCTCGGCAGCAAGGAGCCTTCCGTCTCTCGGCTGATGTCCGCTCCGCCCCGGGCTCGCCTCCGGCTCGGTGCTGGCCGGCCCCGCTCTGTCTGGCCCCGCGCCCGCTCCGTTCTACCTGATCCCCGTTCACAAAAAGTGAATTTGGGATCCCAGTCCCGTTGCCATAAAGCAATTTGGATCTCAATTTCCAGCACCTCAATGCTGCTAGTGTCTATGGGAGGTACAGGCATTTCAGAAGCAGAGATGGGAATGGGAAAATTTGTGAGAACCGGAGGGTTTGGCTCACTGGAGAGAAGCGAGGGTTTACATTCCTTATTTTTCTCCAGAGCTGTCCGTATCACTTCCACCGCCCTCTTTTCTGCCTGACACATTAACAATTCGTTATCAACCACTCTCCAAAGTTTACTCATTTTCTTGCCCGGTTTATCCTCATCTAACACTAATTCCCACAACTTATCCCTATATCTTCTCCATTCTGAAAGTTTATGAACACTATGGGGGTTAACGAAAAAGCCGTAAGACTCAGCATGATGCAATAGAGAAGGGAGATCCTTATCTAAGTCAATCCCCCTAATCTGCCTTTTTCTAAGAGAAGCACTAAATAAATCATATGCTGCTTGCCTTTCCATGATTACGTCGGTACCGTTGCTGGCTCCTTCAGGCTTCGGCAGCACGTATCGGCTGAGCCCGCTTCTACGGTCACTCAGGGCGCGGAGCAGAGCGTTTCGCCTCTTCTCTTTATTTTCGCCGTCCTTCCAGCCGCAGGACCCGCACTCCAACGCAGCACCCCTCTCGCCTTAGGCTCGGATCATGTCCCTGTTTTCGGGCGCCAGTTGTTAGAGGGAAAATGCCGCGGGAGACAAGACTCATGCTATCATGATCATCAAGTCTCAGTTTATTGTGACAGATTACACAGTTTATATATGTTCGTTAATTAGCTCATACATATTGCAAAAGCCAAGCTCATGATTGGTTGCTATGTGACTTGTACTATTATCTTAAAAGTATCTTTATGATCGATACATGCCTGTCCAGCTGGCCTTGCAGTTAGAACAGCTTAGTACTCCTTCGTTCTTCTCTATCTACTTCTACATACCAAGCAGTTTCAATATCCTGCTTTCTGCACACCATCTACTCTTCAGGGCCATGCGAACTTTGCAGCAGTCACGTAGCCCTCCCTGTTTGGATTAATTTTACAGTATCATGTCCCTTGTCGTTCAACCATTCCTCTGTCAGGCTCTCTTCAGACATATTTAAATAATTTCTCAGAATTTATTGGCATAGGGGTACGAGTATCCTGTAGGTCCCTGGTGGTCATTGCCACAGGTTCAGGAGGAGACTCATGCACAAAAGAATCTAAGACAAAACTGGGCTTGCCAAGCAAATCTATTCCATTAGTTGCAGTAGCAAGTAATACATACCAAGCCCTGGATTCCCAAAAATCCACTGAGCAGGAGAAGGAGATGGAGTTATTATGGAGTCAAAATTATGTCTACATTCTAAAGACATCTTACAATTTAGAAAGATTTTTACCTTTCTCTATGCATTAACACTTGTGGGCCCCTCTGAAGCAGAAAGTCCTTGAGGGGCTGGAGCGTGTGCAGAGAAGGACACGAGAGCTAGGGAGGGCTGTGGAAGGCAAGGACAAGGAGGAGGTGCGGAGGCAGTTTCAGCCTGGACAACGGGAGCCTCCTGAGGCACATTCAGGCAAACTTCCATGGTTCCATACGTGACAGTGCTCACCACCAGGGCTGTTCCCCTGCCAAACATGCCCTCACTGCCTCCAAGTGCTTTAGACGCTGGTGTCAGAGACACTCCCTGCTTGTTGTTTGGTTGCTTTTTTGTTTTGCTGGTTTAGTAGAGGAAAAGTCCTGTTGATTTTCTCATTTTCCAACAAGCAAATATGCTTCTGCACAACGTTTCCTGCCCTTTTCCAGCACTGGATGGGATTCAGATCCAGTTGTAGGCTTCCATGTCTGCAGCAGCAATAGCAAAGGTGTAGCTGTCTCTTTCTTTCTTTTCCATTGCAGAGCTTTCAAAAGCTAAAACTCTGCATTGCAGAGACAATGTTGCTTGCTGATGGCAGCCAGGGAGGAATATCAGCTTCATATCCATATGCAGTTCTGTTGAATTGGCCTGGTTTAATTTGATCTGTGTGGCTTAGAATCCTTTTACTATCTTTTTACTCTGGAATTTTATGATTTCTCCTTGGAAGATACGGTCGTATATGTGAGAAGGAAGGAAGTTATACGTGATAGGTAATAGCTTGTCCCACACGCTTTTCTCTTGTCCCAGAGCACAAAACCAGCATCAGTGTCTGCCCCAGCTCCCTCTGCTCCTGGAGAAGATGAAGAGGAGCAAATTGAGCAGAATGACCGCGAGTCTCCATCAGTGGTCAGAGCAGAGCCTGAATCTTCTGAGCCAGTAAGTGCCAGTTGTGGGTGGTGCTGTCTTAGTGCAAGGCAGAGCTGCAAGTTTCTGACCAGCCAGCACTTGCATGTTGCTTGCTGAGGATGCCGAGTGCTGCAATCCTGTGGGACGTAGCCATTTCCTGCAGGCAGTGGCCTCCAGCTAGAAATTGGCCTTTGACCTGTCACTTTGAGGCCCTGAAGATATGGGGGCTCTGGCTGAGCTTCTGGCTGCTCGGCTCAGGGAAGGTCGATCTCTGGGCTTCTGCAGCGTCGTGGCCAAGGGCACACGTGGCAGTGCTGCAGGTGGCAGGGCTTTTTTTGTCTGTTTTCCCTTTGTGGAAAGGTGTGTTTGGTTTGTGGAAGTGTTCTGCAGTTTTCTGGAGCACTTCTTCACTTGTACAGTCTCTTTTGGCTTTTGCTAAGCTGGAAGAAGATGATTGTGTTTTCCAGGAATCTGTGAGGCCCCATTCTTTTCCATGCTGTCTGTATTCCTTGTTAATCTGTTCTTTCCCTTTCCTCACAGTCAGCCACTCTTGTCTGAGAGGGATAAGCTGTTGTCTCTGACTGCTATATTCTGTTTGACTTGAGGTGCATGTGTTGATATCTCACCAGGCAGCCTCCAAAGACCTCCAAGAACACACTGGCCGTGAAGATCACCAAATTTGTCCCAGACAACTGGAACTTCCCCCTCCTCGAAAAGTGCTGCAGTTTCAGCACGTCTGCACAGGCTCTGGTCCCAATCCTCGCTCTGCAGCAGCATTACTTAAAGGAACCTATGATGTGGAACCTGTGAACTCAATCTCATCCTTTGGTGATCTCCTCCTTCTCAGCTCCTTCATCTCCCTCCACGTGGCTTCTGAGAACCAGGAGACTGAGGAGCAGTACCTGCGTATGCTCTGTACTTCTGCTGTATTTCTTGTCTGAGGGTCAGTGGATTGTGTGCAGGTGTCAGCAGAGCTGTACCAAATGTTCCTCCTGAGTTTGGTGTCACAGGGCCATTTAGGACTCCCGAGAGGAAGTGCTGTGCTCTGAGGCAGCGAGAGAGAGCTCTGGGTGCTCCTGCTGCCTCTGAAGGTAGCTGGGACTGGCCTGGGTTTGCCTGAGCTTCCCTCTCGGCTAAAGGCTGAAGCAGGGATTTTTCTTGCATCAGCAGAAGGCTAGGCAAGTCCTGCATGCTAGTGGCCAAACCAAAGAGAATTTTTAGCTTCCTAATTTCCCCTTAGACTCCTGACTTCCAACCAGTCATCAGAGCAAAAAATCTTCAGAAAAATTTACTGGTTTTATAGTTTTGTCTTTTTGGTTGGGGATTTTTTTTTTTAGGGGGCTGGTGGTTTGGAGCTTTTTGCTTTTTCCCTGTTTATTTTTTTTATGGGGTTGTTTTTTTGGTTTTCTTTTTGCTGGGTTTTTTGGTCTTGTTTGTTTCTTTGTAGCGGTTATTTTTTGGTGGAGTTGGTTTATCTCCATCCTGAAGGAGCCCTTCTGCCCCACATGTCTTATTGATGTCATTTTTATGACAATTTTATGTTGCCACTACTACATATACAGTTTCTTTTCATGAGAATGCTATATTTTTGTCAATAAAAACTACTGTGAAAGAATATCAGGTTGCAGGAGAAATAGAGAGCAGGAGGTGTTTCCCGTGTGCCCCCAAAGAAAAAACCAGATACTTTTATAACAATCTGTATTTCATATCCTAGTTTTATGCTTCTAAAGATGTGTCCAAGAGAGACACATCGAAGTGGCGCGATCAGATAAATCTGTACTGCAGGCATTTCTCAGGAGACAGCCTCCAGCCCATCCATGGTATATTCCTCAGATCCATGGCACTTTTTCGTACCTTCCCCACTCTTTCCCATGACTCTTAGAATCCTACCCATTGGCCCGATCCCTGCTCAGATCCGTCTCTAGGAAAACACATCAAGTCCTCTGGGATTCTGCAGCACACCCCAAGGAATCTGCTTCTTGCCCGTAACAGCTGCCAGTGCTGAACTCTCAGATAAGACCTGGTGGGGCTGAGAGCAGAGCCCAGTGGAGAGCCCAGTGGATTCTGTGTCTACCATCACCTGTTGGGACAAAAATGGCATTGATCTGCACCTCGGTGTGTCTGATCTCAAAGCCCATCCTGTTGTGGCATGAATGGGGGCAACACTTTGTACGGGGCCCAGGCTGCCTGTGGCTTCTTCCCATTGCTTGTCAGTACTCATGCTTGGGCTTTGCCAGCCTTGTTGTGGTCACTGCCCTGTCCCTGAGGGCTGGTGGGACAGGGCTGGAGCCTTCCTTAGCCGCAAGATGGGTGTCTGTGAGCTCAGCCTGCTCATGAAGGGTGAGGGTCCCGATGCTGAAAGCACTGTTGACATTGGTTATAGCATGAGCTGCTCTGGATTACAATTGGAAAGGCATTGTTTGGGCAATGTTTTGGCTGAAAGCTGGAGAAGATGTGCTCCTCTCCTGGGAATGCATCTCCCTGTGCTTTGTTTCCTGTCAAGAGAACTCTTCCAAGGGCTCTACACAATCAGTCTCTGTGCCAGCCATCTGCACTGCAGGGCTGCCTGTCCTGTTGATGTTGTTGCTGTTGTTGCAAGTAGCTGACTGCCTCCAGACACTGGGGCTGCCTTTTGTATCTCCTGGAAGCTGGGATCTATGCTTTAAAGTGAGCATCTTGCATTTTGTTTCCCTCAGGGAAAATGGTGAACGTGGAAAATCCCAAGATGAAATACACTGAAATGGAATATATTGGCAAGGGGTGAGTCCAGCCACACTTACTTCTACACAACCATGGGCCAGGGGTTCTTCTGGTATATCACTGGTATATCAGGTGTTCCACTGGAATATCTATCCAGTGTGAAGTCAGGTCAGCTGCAAACATGTTCAGACACTGGAGATAGATTGTCCTATCTCTTCAGTGCTGCTCAGAACTTGTGAGTGTGCTCAGAAGGCATTGTCAGAGACATCTCCATGCTGCCAAAGTCTGCCTACATCAAGAAGCAGGACCTGGAAGATTTCCTTGTCTCTCAAGTGTGGGAGAGCTCTGTGTTAATTTCTTCAGTATTTTTGTATGTCTCAAAACCACACTGCCACACTAATGAATGAAGAAGAATCTTGCTTGCCTGAGAGGGCAACCTAGCCCCTCTCAAAGCTGTGAGATAACAGTTCCCAGGAGAATTTCATTCAATCCACGGTTCTTGGAAGGAAATGCTCCATGCTCAGAATAGGAACCACAGAGTTTAGAAACTCAAACCTAAGATGAAAGAATAAATTCCCTTTAGGAGCTGAGGCAGTAAACCCCAGCGCTTCTGCAACCAGCCCAGGCACTGCCCATGCACTTGAGAGGAAAATGCATCATCTGCCTTCTGGCAGAGCCCTCCTGCATCTTGCAGGTTTTAGGCATTTACAACAGAGATCTCCTGTGTGGGCCAGCTTTCACTCTAAGAAATAAACAGCTTCTCCTTTCTCTGCTTCTGTTTTGTTTCTAGGCATTTTGGATCTGTGGTTAGAGCACTCAACCAAGCCACAGGAGGAGAGGTAAATGCCAACATCCCCTGCAGACTCTGTTGCACTCAAGGGCTTTCCCCTCTGGTGCGAGTAGCTGTGGCTGGAGCTTTGGGTTGAGCTGTGCTGAAGAGGCACAAGAAACACAGACTGGTACCAGCCTGCAAAATACATTGGGGACAGTCTTTGTCCTTTTCAGCTGCCAGAAGGAAGTCATGCAGGGCAGCAGTTCATTTCAGAGAAGGATGTGCTCACTCGCTCTCAATTGCTAAAACAAAGGTGGTGCCTCAGGGCATCTCACTGCTCTTTGGGGCTACAGCTTCATAGTCCTGAATTCTCACTTCTGGTTGCCAGCAAATACATCTGAAAGTTACTGGTAGTTCTTTAGCCACCTGCAGTGCTGCACTTGGGAACTGCACAAAGGGAGAGATCTGCAAGGTATCTCTAAAAACTCGAAGCCCTGCCCATAGCCCAAGATGTAGCCACAGAGTATTAAGGCATGGATTACTTCTTCTGAATCCCATACAAAGCAGCAGGGAGTGGGCTCAGAGGTTTGTGGGTGATAGTTGAGACACCAGTGTCACCAAGTGTTCACAGCAAAACCTCAGTGGCCACGTACCCTGTAACTGGCCCCAAGGGAGTGGAGAAATGGGCTATTGCAATGTCACTTCCTAATTACTGCAATGCCTAATCACAAGGCAGTTTGGCACAGCTCAACTGTGTCATTGCAAAATCACTTGCTCCATGTGCCTTGTGGTCTCATGACACCAACTTCTCAAGTTACTGATTTTCAGTGTCATTTTAGGTGGCCATAAAGAAAATAAGCCTTAAGGGACGGCAGAGGAAGCAACTAACCGTTAATGAAATCACAATCATGAAGAACCATAGGAGTCCCAGTGTTGTGAATTATTTAGACAGGTGAGTGGTCATGGTCTTATCCTGTGAATATGCATGTACATACTGCAAACATGAGAGGTTAAAAATCCACTTTGGTCACTTCTAGAAAGTAGAGCTGTTAATTATAATGTATTAATATTTCTCTACTCATCTGCAGTGGATGAGAAGAGAGTGCATCTTGTCTGCATGAGTCTTCCCTGGCACACATAGTTTGAAAATTATTCCAAAATTATTCAAAACCTGGATCATCTGTAGAGTACGAAGTTAATACTTTCTAAGTTCACTGCCTCCACATTTTTTGGGATTGATTTTTTAAAGTTTCTTCAATGCTGAATGATGAACCATCCTAAAGTGGATTTCCCTTGGATTGTTGCCCCTCTTTTTCTTTGCTATGCATGCCAGGAAGACTAGGTGCTTATTTCCAGAAACACCACGCGTGACAGGCTTTTGATCTGGGCTCTTACTAAACCACACTTTTCACTTGCTGGCCATCTAAGACATCTCCTTTTTCACAGCTGTGCCTTTCTCCCTGAGACTGCACAGATTGCAAACAAAGCACAGCCAGGAGGGAATGTCTATTCCTTTTATTCTGTCCTTGTCACAAAGGGCTTTGGAAACAAGAAGCCCGGAAGCAAAAAATCAACCTAGCCATACATGTTTATCTTCACGCCCTTGTTTCTTTCTTTCAGCCACCTTCTGGGTGAGGAACTCTGGCTGGTCATGGAGTACATGGATGGAGGCGCTCTGAGCGATGTCATCAGGAAGACCTTCCTGACTGAAATCGAGATAGCAGTCATCAGTCGGGAGGTCAGCAAGCCCACCTGTGCTTCCAAGGGTTTGGGTAGGATTATCTGGGAAACAGGGGCTCAGAACAGGAGAGGTTTCATGTGCCAAACTTTGCTTCTGCGTTGCTGGTATGCTATGGGCATGTAAAAGCATCTCCAGTGAAATGCCTGGAGTGCCCCTGCACCCACTCTACTCAGTTCTTGTACTCTTATCTCCTGCTGTTGTATTCTCACTCTGCCTCTTGTGTTTGCTGTTCTCCATCTTGCCTCCCTAAATTTTTGCCTGTCTTCACTGCATTCCTCTCTTGTAGAAGCAAGGTGCTGGTAGCAGGATTTGAAATGAACAGCAAAGGAAAAAAAAGAGACTCATTTCTCTCAGTCCTCAGCAAAAAAGGATACTAGTGCAGCCAAAATGCTCTTTGCTTCTGAGCACATCCACTGCAGCAGCAGTCATCCTGGCTGGTTTGCAGGGGGACAGTCTACAACAGCAGGTGCTGTTGCTCTTTCAAAAGGTGACATGCCTTTCCTTAGAAAGGTCCTGCTCTGCAAGTGTTGGAGCAGCAAATCTTCCTCTCAGTGGCACTGTGTTCTGCCATTACTCGCCATTCTCCTGGGGAATGGGAACCTTTTAGAGTCTCTGTTTCTATTCTGGTGTGATGAAATCACTGGGTTTGTCCCTCCTGGTTCTGTTTACTCTCTCAGTGCCTGCAAGGATTGGCTTTTTTTCACTCAAACCAAGTGATCCACAGAGATGTGAAGAGCGACAACATCCTTCTCAGAACTGACGGCTCTGTCAAGCTGGGTCAATATATTCCTGGTCAGGTGCAGCGTTCAGGGATGTGGGGTGAGGGACTGCTTTGAGTGGCTGCCAGCTCCTAATAAATGGTGCTGGTGGCAGTGCAGGGACCCCCCGCTCTGAGCTGATGACACGGTTGCAAGGTGCACAGAGGTATGACAATGCACAAGCACTCAAGAGTGGTGTTGCTCTGTGTGTGTCCATTGCAGAGGGAGGGAGCTACAGGTCTAAAGCTTCCACAGAACAAAAGCCACTGCTGAAGGCAGTGTACAAAATGTGGGGATTTGGCTAAAATCCTGAGGAAACAGAGCAGGGACAGTTGTCCAGGAGATTCAACAGCACATTCTCAAAGTTCTACTGGGCAATTCTTTTGTTTGGTCTCCTAATTGCACAGAATTCAAATAAAAGCAGTATTTTGCTTTCCCCTCAGCTGATTTTGGCATCTCTGTTGAGCTCAGCCCTGGGAAGAATAGACCGTCCTCGGTGGCTGGGACTCCTTGGTGGATGGCGCCTGAAGTGGTGATGCGTCAACCATATGGCCCCAAAGTGGACATATGGTCTTTTGGAATTGTGGGAATCGAAATGATAGAACGGAAAGTTCCCTACCGGAGCTGAAGTCCTGCCACGGTAAGGAGCAAATGCTCACTGATCCCGCTTGTCTTTCTCACCTGCCCTGTGTTCTGCATGCCATTGGACAAAATCCCATTGCCATCTGCTGGAACTACTGCCACCAAGGTCCACTCCTTAAAATGTCCCTGCAACACATCAGCACCTGCTGTAGTTTTGGTTGCATCAGTGTGGAACTCAAGCTATACCACATGCAAACAAACCCCGTGCTCAGGCAACACTTTCCTTTGGGTTGTAAGTGGTTCCAGTTCTTTGGTCTGTGTAGATGGCCACAATAACAGGAAACAAGAATCTCAGAATTGGTGCTGTACTTCCAGAAATGAAGGAAAGAAAGCCAAACCTAACAGAGTTTCTAAAAGAGTGGTTTTAGTGAGGAACTGCATCCCCTGTGCAGTTTCTGCACACTGAGAAACATGCCTGGAACCTGAACATGAGGCTGCAAGGGCCACAGAGTCTCTTCTGCTTCTTGTGCAGTGTTGCTGAAACACTTAGTGACTGTGTTTCTCTCATAGCCCAAGCCATCTTCTCCACATCACCAAGCCGGAGCCTGGTGAGAGGGAGAGCCTGCCAAAACCTCCTGTTTGTTTCCTGGCATTTTCTGGGATGGGCCTTCCATTCATGCATTGACTTGTGTAGCTAAATGAGCAGAGGGTGTCCACAGGGATGGCACATCTTCATCTTCGGAGCAGGAAAAGCTTTTCTGTTGCTGCATAAGGGAAGCTGAAATTTTCAGACTGCTGAGAGACAGAGCTGCAGGTGGCTCCTGTGTGCCCAAGCAGGCATTTTCATCCCCATACATTTGTGCATGCACCTTAATATGTCTGTGTTGAATATGAGATTATAAATGTTTGTTTCCTTACCTGGGGATTAACTGATGGATTTCATTTCTTTTCGTTCAATTACCATTGTTTTCAAGAACAGGGCAAAAAACTTTGAAAGTTTTGTTCTATGGCAACCGGGCTGAAGTGACCCACAAGCACTGCAGAGATGCCTTTCATGTCCTAATCCTTGGAATTATTTAGTATAGCAAAGTCCCCCTTCCAGAAAGGCTGCCAAGCTGGTGTGAATCCTCAGAGAAGCAAATGTGCTTTTGCTGATGTAGTTCCCAACTAACTAGGTCAATCAATGAAATTGGCTGCCAAGGCAAGATCTGCGGGATGTTGGCAAAGCTGTGGCTGCATCAGAGTTTGGTTTTTTGTTGGTAAAGGAAAGTCATCTCTGGGTCTCTGCCAGGGCAGAAACTGCCACTGAAGAAGAGAGGTTAAACAATGGGTTCTGGGAGGGCAGTTACAGATGGGAAAGAAGCAGGTGGAGCCTTGTGTTTCCTGTTTCTCCAGACTAAATTCCTGATAGCCACAGCAGGGACGCCACAGCTGCGGCAGCCCAAGCTCCTCTCGGCTTGGCTGCGTGACTTCCTGAGCTGCTGCCTGCAGAGAGACGAGGAGCGGCACTGGTCTGCCAACGAGCTGCTGCAGGTAAAATGCCAAGGGGCTGAGGTGAAACAGTGTGCGAGGGATGGGCTCCTCCTCCACCAAGGTCCGAGGCCTCAGATGAGCCCCCTTCCTCCTCACCTCCACTCTTGGTGCTCTTCAAATGAAAATGCTGAGGAGTGCTAGACTGGGCTGGGCTGGCAGGGCTCTGTAATGTCCTTTGGTCCAAGTGTCCTGCAATGAGCAGGGACATCTTTAGAGGGATCAGGTTGCTCAGAGCCCTTTCCCACCTGACCTGGAATGGTTCCAGGGATGGGGCACCTACAAGCTCTTGGGACAGCCTGTGCCAGGGTGGCACCCTGCTCTGAGTAAACAAGGTCTTCCTTAGACCTACTCTGATTAGATCCCCTTTGTGTTTGAAACTATTTGCCCACATTCTATTGTAACTGGCCCTGTTAAAAACGGTGTCCCCCACTGCGGTGGTGTGTTTTTATTTCATTTAATATTTGTTCAGTGTCTGTTCACCCCCCAACCCCTCAATCTCCTCCTCTCCCCAGCTGTCAATCTCCCCAAGCTCTTCCCTAACCCACTCCTCTCCAAGTTGTCAATCCTCCCTTTCCCTGCCCCTTTCCCCAGAACATTCCCTGTCATTCCTCTCAGCCTCCTCCCCTGCTTCCAGACCATTCCCTGTCTATTTAGTGAGGCTCAACACCCTATTGGTTACTTTGTGTTACTCCACTCCCCTGTTTCCCCTGATAGGTTTGTCATATGTTAGTCCTGCCTTAAACTCCTCCCCAGCCCTACCCTCAGTGGTTGTTGTTTCTACTCCGCTCCTCTTGAGTTCTGTATAAAACCTTTGTTCACCCTCTCCATAAGGTCTTGGGGCTCACTGAATAAATCCATCTTGTTCACCCCCAAGTCCCGTGTCACCTCCCTCTGTTCCCGCGCCACCGACTGGGACAGCAGAGCACCCCGGGGGGAGCGGCTGCCCGTTCTCTTCCCTCTCGCCGCCCAGCACGCCACCGCTCGGGGTATCGCGGCGAGGGGGGGCGCATGCCGCGCCGCGACACCCCACTTTCTTCAAAGCCACTCTGAAGTCTTGCAAAGTGGCAATAAAGTCTCCCTGAGTCCCGTTCTTCACAAAACTGAATACTTCCACCTCTCTCTGCAGAAGATAGGACAGGTGTTCTATTTTCTTATTCTTTCTGTTGCCCTGTTTTTTAATTTGGTGGTGTATTCTGTTTTACCTGACAGCAAAAGAATTGAAGTAGAGCATTGTAGGGAGACATGAAACGGTGGTGGAGGAAGCCACGGCTGCCAGTCCTGGCAGAGCACTCTGGAGAGATTTGGCTGTGGGCAGGAGGGGCTGTGAGGGACTCACTGTGAGCCTCTGAGGGGCCCTGGTTTGTGCCCCCCACCCCACCCTTAGAGGTTTCTGGCACACAAACAGGGAGAGCTGAGAGGGACTTGTCCCAGCCCCATCTGCTGCCTGGCACGCTCAGGCAGAGGGGAACTGGCCCAGGCTGACTGCCAGGTTGTGTGGCAGAGAGGGAACTGCAGGACCCAGCGCCACTCGGCTGACCCTGCTGGGAAGGAAGGTGCCATGCAGCACAGGAGGGGCAGGGCATGGAAAGGCAGACACTGCTCTGTGTGCCTGTGGAAATTAGCACAAGACAGGGACCTATGGGAGTCATTGGAGCTTCTTGAAAGGAAGAAACCCCAGGGACAGAAAGCACCATTTCTAGAGCACTGGCAGGGCAAAAACCCCAGCAAGATGGAGAAACCAGAATAAATGGATGAGTGGGATTCTGGGCCGGGTTTGCCTGTGATGGCAAGGTCCTGCACCTGACAATTGAGGAGCAGATGGTTGCATTGTTTTCCTTTCTGGGTCTTTCTAGGGACTAGAGGAATCCTGATGGAGTATGTGAGGCACTGAGCTTGGAAGGTCATGGTTCACTGTTCTTTGTTGTTTTTTTTTTCCCTTTGGACAGCATCCATTTGTAACATCAGCCAAGCCAGTGTCCATCCTGGCACCACTCATCACCGTCCTGAAGAGGATGCAGGAGAGAAGAATGTAACAACCAATTCAAGATGTAATCACCACAAGCAATTTTGAGGATTGGATGATTATAGGAGGAGGATTGTTGATAAGGTTTTATAGAATAGGATTTTAGAGGAGGATTGTAGAGCAGGATTGTTGGAGAGTTTTGTGGAATAGGACTGTAGATAGGATTGTTTAAGAGTTTTGTGGAATAGGATTGTAGAGGAGCATTGTGGAGTAGGATTGTTGAAGAGTTTTGTAGAATAGGATTGTAGAATATGATTGTGGCATAGGATTGTAGAGTAGGATTGTGGAAGAGTTTTGTAGAATAAGATTGTAAACAAGGATTTTCATTAAATAAAGTTTCTGAAAAATAAACTCACTTGGAAGACTGCCCTCTTTCTGACCCCTTCAGAAAACTCAACGTTTCCTTCTGAATTACCAGTTGTTTTTTATGGGTGTTAAATGGCACTTCTGGCTTTTTTTGTATGGTTTTTAAGTAGGGGAAGGCTCTTCTTCATTCATCCTTTCCAGACCACACTGTCTTGGGAAAATGGCCAACTAGGCAGCTTTTGGCCAGCTGTAGTATTTCTAGTTGAGGCAGAAAGGGCAATGGCAGTTGCAGGAAAAAGCAAAGGGCAAGTGGTGCAATCAAAACATCCTGTGCAGATGCAGGCCTTCAGCTGTGACTCCAGAGCATTTGGGTGCCTGCCACTTGGATTTGTATCGTGAAGGGCAATGTCTTTGGCTGGAGGAGAGCCTCGCTCAGCGGAGAAAGCAGAAAGATCAGAGAGGTGCTCTGAAAGGTCTCCTGTGGTGCAGAGCTGTCAGCGAGTGTGAGCTGAGAGCGGGCCCGGCCCTGCCCGGCGTGGAGCCACAGCAGAGCCCTGGCAGAGCCCGGAGCAGCCTGAGCCTCGGCAGGGCCAGGCTGCAAGGAGGCCCTGGTAGCTGCAGGAGGCACAGCCCGGCCCTGCGTGCCTCTTGCTGGCAGCGGGCGCATCCTCCGCTCTCAGAGCCCAAGCGCAGCCGGCTGCTCCCGAGGGCAAGCGGAGCCCTGCTGGGCACAGCCCAGCCTGGAGGCATTGGCCCTCTGGAGTCTGCCCGAGGAGAGAAAGGCCAAGGGCAGCCGAGGCCCGCTGGCCTGGCTCAGCATTCCCACTCTTGTGCCGCTGCCCTGCGACTCCTGGCAAAGGTCAGCAGTGTGTGCAGCACCCTGGGCACCGGGGCAGGGAGCCGGGCTGCTCGGCAGGCTGGAGCACAGGGCAGCGTCCTTCGGGCACGGCACTTGTGCCAGGGGAGCCGAGGCCAGCGGGAGGCAGGGACAGCTTGTCAGCTCACGGCTGCAGGAGCCAGTGCCTCACACAGCTCTGGGAGGCAGCGCCTGCAATCCTGCAGCTCTGCACTGAGCCACAGCAAAGCTGGGAGCTGCAGAGTGCTCTGCAGAAATATTCAGGGCCGGCAGGCCAGCCTGCTTTGTGCTCCCTGGCACACAGCAAGCGCTGTGCCACGCCGCAGCTGGGAGCTGCTGGGAGAGAGGTGCTAGAGATAAACTCTTAGGTACAATTAAATGGAGACAAAGTCATTAAAGCAAAAGAGAACCTTCTTCTTAGCAGAAGGCTCCTCTTGAAGCCAATAGCAGGTTTCTGAATATAACAGGAATTGGATTAAACCTAAAAGTCTGCCACTGCTATGACTGAAATACCAATTTGCATGTTTTCTTATTTCGGAATCAAAATACGACCATGGCTTTTAATGTTGGGTTTTTTGCAGCTAAGAGTTCAGATGCAATAATCACAGAACTCAGGTCATTTGAGATTACAGGAAGGTTAAAAACTATACATGGGAAGGTAATAACAGGAATTTCTATCTAATAACAAATGGATTGTCCTGCAGCCTTGAGGTCATATCCTTCTACCCTTCCCAAATGAAAACCTATTCACTGAAGACCCATCATCATCCCAAAACCATGTTTAAATTATTTGGACCTGTTTATTAGTCCATGTAAATTAGCACTTTCCCTTTTATTTTCACTGACAAACTCTGATTCAATGTCAAATTATCAATCTTTCAAGGAAAAAATATACCATGCAGAGTAAAACCCAGGGCAGAGGCTTCTATACATAGTGTTGCCAATCCCTGTGTGACAGCTCCTGCTAGCTTCCTACATCAGCCAGAAGGCAACTTCGCTGCAACACAGACTTTCTTTGTATTGGTGACATTTTCAAATCCAAAGACACTGCTTGTTTTCAAAGTCCTGAAAAGTGCATTCTAAAAAGTTCATGAAAGGAAACACAGAAGCACGGATTTGGTTTAGGAGAGAAGGTGTTTGTGCAGTTGGATAACAGCTTACATGTTGAAGTGTCGGGGGGGATTTCTATGTTTGCGCTCACCTTGTTTGAGACAATGAGCGCAGTGTCACCTGTGCATCCCTGGATATGCCTTGAAGGTGCAATGCTTAATTTGTAATCAAAGGGGAAATGTATCTAAATTTATTAGGATAACCAGTTACTTTGCAAATAGACTGATAGAGAAACTTAGCAATTTTTGCTGGAGAATGGTTGCAGGAGAGGGGTCATGGATCAATGGAACAGTTATTCATTGATACCACTGTTTAAGACCCCAGAATCAGAATCAGCCTGTGTCTGGCCTGGGAACAAAGCTTGGGAAACAGGCTCTGTGTCTAGGCCTGGGAAACTGTACAAGGTTTCTCTAGGCCTGGGAAATAGAGCAAGTTCGGAATGAGATAATAAGGACAGGCATAAGGACAGCCTCGAAGATATGCTCTGTCCTTGGAAGGCATGACTTAGCAATGAGAACTTGGCTTGGAGAACTTAGCTACAGCTGTAACCACCCGTAGGAGAAGTAAAACAAAGACCTTTGTAAACTTGACCAATGAGAGCTGTTGCTGACTTTGCTTGTAGCAAACCCTCTATAAACTGACAGGAGTTTTGAATAAAAGAAGCTTGCTTATCAATCATACTGACTGTGCTTGTCTTCCCTGCGCCCGCGTAATCACCACTTGTCCATTCTTTGTACAGAATAATCTTCTAAACCTTTTTAACTTAATGTGACCATGATACATTCCTAACCTTCATATTGCAACATATTTTCTAATTACATGATTCTGTAAGCCCTTGTAGACCATGTGCAATTTCTACAAGAGGTTGTCATCAGCCTCTGGTGGTCGTTTTGGATGAAGGCTCAGAAGGCTTCCTCGGGCTTCAGCTGTTTTACCTCTGTTTCTGCACATGCTCTACAAGATTGTCTGCTCAAATAGGCACTGGTGAGTCTTTTGCAGTTAGCTTGTTCTGCTAAATTTGCTGATTTCTAGAAAGTGCTTCATTCCCATCCCTGGGTACAAAGTAACTACTTCTTTCTGCACAGCTTTTAGCATAGCTCAAGCATTATCTCATTGCCTCGGCACCTAAAAGAAGGTAGGGAGGAGGGGGCAAACCAGTGAGAGTGATGGGTCATTATCTTGTTAGCCAGGTATCAATTCTTAGATTAACTAAGGGCTATTCTTGTCCATAAAGTACGTGCGGGGATACCACAAGGACAGAGGCAACGCGTGGATTTGGAGCGCTGGGCTTGGCACCAAAGTCCTGCTCTTGAGAGGGGTGCAGGGACACAGGGAATGTCAGAGGACAATGAGAGACGGGGACATGAGGCCATAATGGGCCAAGCATGATCCTGCACAGGATGGCAGCAAAGACACTTCCTCACCATGGCTCTGGCACTCCAGGGCACCCCAGAAAGGGCTGAGGAGTCCTATGTGTAACCAGGAGAGAAGACTGACATCACTGTGGGTCCCAGCATTCCCCAGTCCCTTGCTGGCCATTCAGTGCACACTGGGGACGCTGGGCATGTGTGGGACATGGGGATGGGGTGCACAAAGTTAAAGGGGGACCCCAAAGTGGAAGGAGTGGAAGCCAAAATCGCTGGGTGGAGATGCCCAAAGAGGAGGTGTGGTATCCCAAAATGAACGGAGGACACCAGAAAATTGGGGCGATCCCTCAAAAGGACACACAAAGCTGTTCCCTCCCTCCATTACTTACCAACAAGAACTATCTACCAACTGCGATAATCACATCAGGACCATTTACTCCATAACCAGCTAAGAACAGGACTGAAGAGTAGTTTTGTAGAGTAGGATTGTAGAGTAGGATTATAGTTTAGGATTGAAAATAAAGCTTCTGAAACTTTAACTTGCCTGGAAGATTCCCTTTTTTTCAGCCTGTGAATACACTCAGCATTTCCTTCTGAGTTGTCAGCTGTCTCTTAAAGCTACAAAGTGACATTTCTTGGTGCCTTTGGTAAGGTTTAAAAGTGGGGATGGCTCTTCTTCATTCATGCCCTCCAGACTACACTGCCCTTGGCATATGGACCACTGGCCCCACTTGGCACATCTGTGGCACTTCTACATGCAGGCAGGAACCAAAGCAGAAGTGGTGCAGCCACAGACATCTCTGTGATGTCACTTCGGTCCTATGAGCTCCCACAGCTTTTTGTGATGTCACAATGACATCACTGTGATGTCACAGAGCTGCCTGCGATGTCGCATGGACATCCCTATGATGTCATACTGACTTCTCTGTGATTTCACACAGCTGTCTCTGATGTCACACTGACCTCTTGGTGACGTCACACAGCTCTCTGTGATGTGACATGGACATCACTGTGATATCACACAACCTCCTGTTATGTCACACAGACATCTCTGTGATGTCACACAGCTCTCAGCGCTGTCACATCCACATTTCTGTGATGTCAGGATGACATATCTGTGATGTCACACAGCTGTCTGTGATGTCACACTGACATTTTTGATGTCACAATGACATCATTGTGATGTCACACAGCAGTCTGTGATGTAACCCTGACATCTCTGTGACATCACACAGCTCTCTGTGATGTCACACAGACATATCTGTGATGTTACACAGACATCAGAGTGATGTCAAACAGCTGTCTGTGATGTCACACTGACATTTCTGGGATGTCACACAGACATCTCTGTGATGTCACTTGGACTCCATGAGGTGTCACAAAGTCATCTCTGTGATGTCACACAGCTCTCTTTGATGTCAGAATGACATATATCTGACGTCACACAGATTTTTGTGACATCACAATGACATCACTGTGATGTCACACAGCTGTATTTGATGTCACACAGACATCACTGTGATGTCATTTCCACCCCATGAGGCCACCCAGCTTTTTGTGGTGTCACATGGACATCTCTGTCATGTCACACAGCTGTCTGTGATGTCACACTGACATCTGTCTGATGTCACACAGATTTTTGTGATGTCACAATGACATCACTGTGGCATCACACTGCTGTCTGTGAGGTCACACAGACATCTCTGTGATGTCACGCTTACATTTCTCTGACGTCACACAGCTCTGTGATGTCACAATGACATCTCTGTGATATCACACAGCTGTCTTTGATGTCACCCTTACATCTCTGTGATGTCACACAGCTCTCTGTGATGTCACACAGACATGTCTGGGCTGTCACAATGACATCACTGTGATGTCACACAGCTCTCTGTGATGTCACACAGACATCTCTTTGAGGTCACACTGACATCTCTGTGATATCACACAGACATCTCTGCGATGTAACTTTGTCCCTATGAGGTCACACAACTTTTTGTGGTTTCACACTCACATCTCTGTTGTGGGAACTTAAAATGTCTCTCAGACATTTTTAGAGGTTCCAGGCCTTGGTCAGAAGCATTCTAGACCCCAGCAAGCAGCTGGAAACAGCTGTGATTTCGAGTTTGAGCCATGGAATGAATTACCAGCTCTGAAGGTGGAACGAGCAGTCACAAAGGGTTAGATAGTATAGTAAAAGAAGTTACAAAACAGAGGGGAAAATGTTTTAGTATTGTACAGGGGGGTTTTAGCACCTGTTCAGGGGGGTTTTTACTTTGTACATAGGGGTCAGAAGTTCTAAGATGGAGGAAAGTGGGCTGATCCTATTCTTCCTCATTCTTCTTCCTTGCCTCCATGTTCTTGGTGATGTTGGCATTCACAGATTGGTTTAGAGTAGAAAAGCACTTGGTAATATTGGTAGTAGGTATTGGGGAATAATTGTAAACATGTTATATGTAATATATCTTATAAAAATAGCAGCAGCCCTGGGTGGGGGGGAGAGAAGAAGAAGACACTGGACAGTGAGGGTGTCAGGAGTGTGTGTGTCTCTGCCGGGGCCGCTGATCAAACAGCCGCAGCCCGCGAACACAATCTGTTAGATAACTCGCAATAAACTGCCTTGAGACCAAACAACAAGAGGCTATGGAGTTTTTCTTTGGAAGCACGGGTTGGAGGAGAGACTTTACCACCACTCGAGACCCCAAACCAAACCCGGGCTTCTCACAGGGGATCAGAAAATTCTTTTGGGGTTTGGCTCATTCTGTCTTATTTTCTACATTACTCAGAATTCTCCCCATTTGGGTCTACTTCTGGATTAGGAGTCTCATCAGCTCCTCTGGACATCTTAGCCCTCAGTTTAGAGAAGCTGTAGACTGTATAGAGGAAGCTTACTAGATTAAATATGACGAAAGTGGTCTCTTTAACATTCAGGGAAAACTGACCATTTTCAAAAAGGGAAATAACAGATTCAGAGAAGAAGGAAAGGAAAGGCTGGAAAGCTTCATCCCTTGTTTCTCCTCTAATCAACTGGGTGTCATTTCTAATAAACCCCCAAAACATGCTATTGGAACTGGGACCTAGGGTAGGATGAAGAAACTATAAACCAAATATATCTTGGACAGACTTCAGTACTTTTGTTAACAATAGTGCAACTTCTTTATTGCTAAAGTTCAATACTAAATTCTGTAATCTTAGACTAACTAATCCTATGTTTTTAACAAATAATCATCTACTCAATCCTAACTTGAAGAATCCTAAAAACTTAATCTTCTTTTAAAATAAAACAGCCTGAGTTCATAGATGATTCCTTGCTGAAGCAGACGACTGGTGCCAGGACTCCACTTGCTGCTTGCCAAATTCAGATACCCATTGCTAAATGTGGGACAGCTTTTTGTGGAGGTACTGGCATCTGCTCTTCATCTCAGAGTAGCTGGGGCTACCCTAGGAAGAAGAAATTAAAAAAAAAAAAAAAAAGATTCAGGCATGTCAGCATTTCTGCAGAGTTTAGAATTTCCTGACCTTTTCTTTAAAATAGCCTTGAGGCAGACTCAGAGGTTACCAAGCCAAGCCAGTCTGGTTTTATTCATGTAAAGCAGTAAAAGTACTCTCAGACTGACTTTGGAGTCTTCTGGGAAGTTTGCAAACTGAGGCTGTTCTTTTACAACAAACTCTAGACAAGTCTGAAACCACAACAACAACCCAAAGCCCAGCAGTGGCTAAAGAGGGCAAAACTCATTCATGCTTAAAGCCACTGAAGGGACTCAAACCTTCTCCATCAAATCAACAGGTGTGAGGTTTATCAAGCTCATGATACAAATCCACGATGAAGTGGCAATGAGAATAATACTGTCACACCAAAGCTTCTGCTCTTCTGGGCCTGAAGATCTGGTTCTCTTTGGAATGACAAAAACTCATTCCACATGGGAATGAACACTTCAAACCATCTTGAGATAAATATTTACAAGCAATAAATCTTTACCAAGTTAAAATTCAGTACAGGGAGAGACAACAACAAATGCCAGGGATGCATCCCAGGCCAGATGCACCTGACTGGTGTGCAGGACAAGTTAGAAGAGAAAACTACAGATGCCTTTCAACATTTTGAGAGGTTCCTAAGAAGCAGTAGCTTGGACTACTGGCCTCTGCCCAGTGACATTAGCTAGCAAGAGCCCTAGCACGGGCCTCACTGCACTGCTCCCCTGCAGGGCCAGGCTTGCCCTCAGCCTTCCACAGAGCATCCCTGGCTGCATCCAGTGCGAGCCAGGGCCCTGCCTGCTCCAAAGGCCACAGCTGCCCCACAGCCCCAGAGCTGCAGGGGCCTGACTGCCCTTGCCAACATCACTGCTCTGAGACAAGCTGGGCGCAAGTTCCAGTGTTTTATACCACACACACACACACACACACAGACAGTACTCCCTCCCCTCCTGCACTGCAAATGCAATGAGGGGATGCAGCACCACTGCTGCAGCTGAGCCTGTGCAACTGCACTGCAGGAAGGGAGGGCCTATGCGGGCCTAACCCACCTCGGTGTTCATCTCAGCTTTTCTCCCTGCCTGGCCCATCTCCTCCTTTAGCTTTCTATCCCTCTAGTTCACATTTACTATTAAATAATGTCTGTACTAGTGACTCTGGAATAGAGTCTTTCTTGCACCTTAATTCATGCAGAGGCTTCCCTTAATCATCAAATCTTTACTCCATCATTATCCACACTGGAGTTAGGAAAAGCTGTACACTGATACCTTCATTGAGATCCAAGGGACACTACTGCTTCAGCCTCCCGAATTCTTTTCACATCTTTTTTCACATGGTAGTCTTCAGCACATGATTGCTGTCATTGTAGAACTCAGAAATTTGTGTCTTTCTTAAACCCAAAAGGTGCAGGGGAAATGGAGCCGACATTTGGAGACAGGTAGGAAGTAGAATGGGATGTCAAAGCCAGCAGCCAGGAAGAAGAGCGGCCACCAGGTGCTGGCTGGAGGTAACTGAGCTACTGCTCAATCCTCTGCTTCTTGCTCATCACAGGTCTGGTCAAGACAGAACCCTGTTTCTACAACAATAACAAAACATTTCATTACTCTCTGACCCAGATCAGGTTTTGCTCCATTCTAAAAAAGCAGGATTTGTGAACTAGCAATGGTTGAAAACACATGTTTTTTTTTAAAAAAATAGCAGTCCAGTAATGGAAGACCTCCAGGTAAATATCTGCTCTATTGCATTCCTAGTTTCTCATCTTAGGAAATAGCAAGTCCTTCTCCAGGTCTACTGTTAAAAGGCTTTGGGAGGTAGCTCCCACTCCCTTCAGCATCTCCAGCAAAGCCTCCCCCAAAGGGGATGTCCTGTAAGTTTTATCTAGGTCCCAATTTCTGCTTGTACACACCAGGAAAATACTCAGCTTTTGCTGTCAAACTCCCACATGACTTACTGAAGAGGCACCTGGCTGTTTTAGAGTTTTATGTGTTAAAAATGAGATTAGTGCTTCGCTATAAGAATACAGGAGTGCAGGGTGTGATGGCTGGTTGTGAATTCTCATCGGGATGAACAAAGACAGCAGCCACATGTCAGGAAGCTCTTGTGCTTTTAGGTACAGTAGTCTAAGGTCCAGCGGGCTACCTGCTGTGCAGACTCAAAAGCTGTTGGCGGACAAAACCCTTAAATTTGCACAAGAGAGTTTCACAAGTGCTTCCCAATAAGCCCTCAGTGCTGCTCAGTGCCCTTCAATCATCTCTCAGCTCCTCCCAAGGACCTTCTCAAAGCTGCTGACTCACAAGCCACAGCACATGGCCACAAGCTCCCCACACCCACTGCAAACTTCTGAACTGAGCATGGAGTAGAACAGGACAGCCGTGTGTGCCCAGGCAGAGTGAAGGAGGGACTGAGGGAATATCACCATTCTGTAGATCCTGTGTTGGTGCAGCCACGTGGATAGTGCAGAGCTGGAGTCAGCAATGAGGGTGACAGAGAGACAGAGGGACAAGAGGGCGAGAGGGCCCCATCTGCCTGGCCCTGGGGCAGCCTCTTATGTACAGGAGATTTTTCCTGCAGAGCCAGCCTTTTGAGGCCTCCTCCAGGGAATGAGTTGAGGTGGGGACTGAGCTCAAGTCTTCAGGCAGAGGAGAAATTTGGCTCAGGACAGTGCTGCTCCACCCCTGCAGGATCCTCTCTTCTCACCACAGCCTTTCTGTCACAGCACTTGGAATGTCTAAGGCAAAACATGCTTAGGCCTGCTCCTGCACATTCACATCACAGCTTTTATACCACCAGCAAGTCTGCTGAAACTTTACACAGCGTACAGAATATTAAAAATGCACAAAATACCTGAGCAGGTCTTGCTGGAGCGTTTCTCTCTGAAGGCCCTGGAGATGTTGCTTGGCTGCTGCTGGTGGGGCTCTGAGATGGAGCTGTTTTTCTGTAAGGATCGTCCAATATTTCAAGTTACAAGGCCTAAATATCAACTGTCATAGTCCTTTCCTTGCAGAGCTTCAGTGCCAGGACTCAAGGAAACAGCATGAAGCTGAGTTGAAGGAGCTTTAGGCAGGATATCAGGAAAACATGCGTGCCCCAGAGGGTGCTTGAGCACTGCAGCAGGCTCCCCAGGCCAGTGGTCACTCCAGCAAGGCTTCAGGAAGTGTTTGGACAGCACTCTTGGGCACCTGGTGTGATTCTGTGCAGGGCTAGGATCCTGGCAGGTCCCTGCTACCTCAGCATATTCTAAGAACCTAGGCTTCATTTCCCAGGGCTAATTGAATTCTAATTTAAAGTAGAGCAACATGTAAAGCTTGGACCTATATCAAGGAGGTTTCCTAACATATTTTACCCAAGTTCAATTTGATGGTATAATTCATTCTCTCTCTTTTGCCACTAGCTTGGGGCCTATAAGGAGTATGAAGATCCCAAGCTATTCCCAAGGCTTTCCTAACTTCTTGTACCCCTTCTGCAATAAAGTGGGAACCTCTATCTGATGACATTCCTAAAGGCACCTCAAATCTAAGTATTATTTTATTCAACAATATTTTAACCACTTCCCTAGACTGATTGGTGTGACAAGGGAAGTCTTCTGGCCACACAGAAAAGGTACCCACCATAACTAGGAGAGATTTAGACCCCTATTTTCTGGGAAATTCTGTAAAATCCATCTGCCACTATTCACTTGGAACATCCCCAGATTTTATGGCTCTCAGCACTACATTGTAAGCTGTGTTAGGGTTGTCTCTTTTACAAACTATACATTTTTGGAGTCTTGATTGTACAATCTGAGCCATTTCAGACCCAAATATAGATCTTTCCAATGTTTCAAAAGTTTTTCAGTACTCCAATTAATGGCTTTGTGTTTGCAATCCACTTTTTCATGTAAGAGTGATTCTGGGACTACTCTTTGCCCAGCTGGGATAACTGCCCAGCCTTATGGTAATAATAACACTAAAAGGAGAGTGTACAAGAGGTGAACAAGTCACACATGATTGTTCACCATACAGAACTTGGCACACCCCATGACTAATGGCACACCGGCGGAGGAAGAACAAACCCCTTCCACTTCCCCCTGCCACGTGGCAGGTGATATCCAATTACCCCAAGGTTCTGGCCATACTCCTCCTGGCTGGTGAAAAATTTACCCCCGTTCTGGCTGGATCCAGGACATGGGATCTGCCCTGCGGGTCCTGGCTCTTCTTCTGGGTGAGAGACCTCCATGGCATCTGCCCGGCAAAAGGGACTTCAGGACAACCTACTACTTATTGACATTCCCCCAGTGCCCCTGTCCCAGCAACCTTTTTGCCTCTAGAAAACTTTGAACAGAAGTAGTACTTAGGTACAGTTCTGCACATTCTGAACTGGCAGGAAGGTGACCCACATGTCACTCTAGGCACATGTGCAGCACGGACAAAGAAAGTTTTTGAGGGGCCTGGGTCTCAAGGTCTTTTGTTCCAGGACTACCACCTGTTACTTTCAGATTCTGCTCAGGGATAACCAGTGATGTCCTTTTTGTTCTACATGAGACATAACCATGTGTGGCACATAAACTGTCACATTTTTTCCCATTTATTTTCAAGTATATTCTATCAATCAGGACCATGGTGGCTCCTGCTCTGAGGTGCAGTGGCCATCCCTCTATACATAGGTTAGCTGTCTTTTGAGAAATAGGCTCAAAATACCACAGGGTTACTTCCTTTATTCCCATTCTTTGAGCTAAAGATGGAATTACTGTGCAAGGCAAAAATACTCATGTATGAACAGTGCAAAGGGGTCAGTCACATCTGGTAACTCCAGAGCAGGAGTTGTCATCTATAACCTTTAAAATATATAGAAAGGTTGTTGGACATTCTGGAGTCCAGTGTAACACCTCCATGGAATCCTTTCATGACTCATACACAGGCCTTTCCAATAGTTCATAACTGAGGATCCATAATCAACACCATCCAGTCATTCCCAGAAAGGGACACAGATGTGGCCTCTGGTGTTGGACAAATTGCTTCCTCCCTTTCTTTCCCCAGACTGCACTGTCCTTGTGAGTGAGGCAGCCAGGAGATGAGACATGGGGAGATCTAGACATGGTCTTGAAAAAAAATACAAGATGTCATTGAAAATGTGCTTTGGATGGTAATATTCAACACATTCTTAACTACATGCTCTTATTATCTCTCCTGGTAATGACTGGACATCGTTTTTTTGGTGCCAGCTGACTTAAATCAGGAATAATCTTGGGTAGGGGGAAAATGACAATAAAACCATCATAAACTGAGTATAAAATGTTATCCACATGTGTCAGTAACTTCAATGGCCAGCTGCAGTCAGCATAATTATCAACCTGTAACTGTGCTCAGGGCCAGCATGAGCCTTTCCATGTCAGCTCCTCCTGCACAGCACATGGGGGCCTGGGCATGCTGCTGACTTGTTTCCTTTTAGGAGACTGGGATGAGGAAAGGTCAGGTTTTGTCAAAGAGATAATATTTGAGTGACTGTGTATGTGCTGGAAGCCTCACAGACTGATTGGTCCATGACAGGATTGCCCAGTGCTGGGGGGGCTGCACCTTGCTGCCCTGGATAGGGGTGTTAAGCTGCTCTTTTGCCTCAGAGAGAGCCAAGTGCAGCACTTTTGTGCAGAAACACTTCATTAGCCCTGGTTTGCAAAGCTACTGCAGCAACTGGTGTGGCCAGAGCACCCCTTTCTGCACTTGGAAATGAGCTGAGTCAGTCATGGGATAAGATAGGGCATTCCCCATGTGTGCCCGTTGTGAACTCCCTGTGCCCCAGCTGTGTGGCGTCCCGCTCCTCAGTGACATCCCACCCAGCCTGGAACATGGAACTCCCCGTTTCCAAGGACACGTGGCCATTGTCACCAGCACACAGCAGGACCGGTCAGACCCCTCAGCAGCAGCGTTGAGAGCAGAGGTGTCAGAGCAAGAGCGAGTGTTGTTCCAGCTTGGTTGGTTCTAGCGCACGTTGTTCAAGAGGCCGATCCACACACTGAGTGGCGGTAATTATTTACAGTTCTGTGCAGAAATGGGGGGGCTCAGGGACAAAATCACACACATTTTCCTAACAAATATTTTGCATTTTGCAGATTTCTCAGCAGGCTCAGTGGCTGTGTGGGAGCCAGAGCACCCGAGGCAGAGCGGGATGGCGGAGCCGTGGGCCTGGGCACAATCCAGAGCGTTCTGCACTGCGTCCCACAGGGCCCCCGACAGCACTGCCGTGCCCGTCAGGGTGACCCAGAGGCCCCAGGACCAAGAGGTGAGGGGCAGGTGTCGGGCGCTGCGGGCTGCCAGCGGGTGGGGGCTTGGCCATGGTGTTGGTGTCGGGTGCTGCTGACCCCGCGGGACCTGTTGGGCAGGGCTGGGGCCCCACTGGTGCTCCAAGGGCTCCTTTGAGGCAGCGGCCCGGGTGGAAGCAACTCACAGGGATCACACGGAAGAGGTGCCAGTGGAATGGGAAGTTCTCTGAGGGATGTGTTTCTCAGGGATGACACTGAGGAGGTGCCAGGCAAAGTCAGATGTTCTCCACGCTGGGACACTCAGGAAATTCATGCTCTGGGCATGGCTCTTGGTCAAAATGCATGGATTTCTCATTGTTCCTTGTTTGCACTGTACTCACAGAACATGGCAGGAGAAAGGAAACTCTCTAACAATATTTTTTAGATTTAGGAGTAGCCATTTCTTTATTCTCAGCTGTGATGCATAGTGGAGAACTCCAGCCACATGCACACCATTTTCAAAGCTTTTCCAAACAAAGAAATTTTAGCATTTTTAGCTAACAAAAAAATTAATCTTCATTGGTTCTAAATTACATATTTTCTTCAATTAAGTAATATTCTACTGTCTATTCGGTATTGATGTCTCCCTTCTCATGAAAATTAATGTGCATCTTTCAGTCCATTTATCATAGCTTTTTAGATTTTATCTCAGACAATTCTGCCTACAGAATGAAGCAGTTGGATGGCAGTACTTGTTTTTGTTAAAAATGTACTTAGACTGATGAACATTTTAGTGAGTTTTAACCTCCAGCAGAATGCGATACATTATGCCCTAAATTATGAGATCAGCCAAGCAACCCAAATTCTGTTCTATATGATCAACCAAGGATAAACTGCTTCCATTTCACAGCTGCAAAGAATTGTATCTAGAGCTGAGGACGAGAGAAAGGGTTTTCATGCCTGTTGAGAGTAGACAATCACCTTATGCAGATGAAATTCTTCTTGGAGGTGACGCCAAGATGTGCTTCCTTAGTACCAAATAAATCCCAGCACCAGGTTGCATCCAAAATTCTTATATTTTTGTGAACCATTCTCACCTGCATTCTTAGCTGAACACTGGTTAGTTCAATTGTACTCAGGCACTTGATTTCAAGGGAAGCCTGTGTCTATAAATTCCGGCAACTGGGAAAGGATGACTTGCTACTTGAATGCTTGGCTGCATTAGAGGCTAAGTGAGGGTTGCTCTCTCAGGGCAGTTTTGTAGCCGGTTGCTTGCAGAGGGAGAACTGTGTCAAAGCAGCCCTTTCTAGTGATGTGACAGCAAACCTTCACAAATAGAGCTCTTGTTTAAAACAAGAGGCCTAGTTAATCAGCAGTGATGGAGAGTAGGCTGAAGTTTTTACAGAAAATATCTTTTTCCTTTTAGCCAAATGCCAGTGAGGCATCGCAAAATGGAAGTGGACAGAATGTCAAATTGTATAACCCACTTGGAGGTATGGTTGCCTTTCACATTTTGCTCAATGTTTGTAAGATTTTCAACTTGGTAATTCATTTTTGCAGCATATTCCTGGGACAGGGGGATCTCTTGTGTTCCAAGATCTCAACTGGAGGTGGTATGGCCTCAGATCAACCTTGCAGTCTCTTGTCACTGCATTTAGCCACTAGTTTGTTTTCCCCTGAGAAAGCCTGCCAGTCCTTCCCTGTTCACATACTGGTTGATGTGATGCAATTTGGAGCATTGAGGTCAAGGTTTGCACTACCTCATGCACCTAAGTTCACTGCCTTGGTAGCTAAGGTTTTGATTCTGGAGTATCTAGGCACTGTCATTATTCTTTAAATTTAATTGGGAAATGGGAAGAAAACCTATGCATTTTTGAGGAAGTTGCATAGAGCATTTAATAAAGCCAGCATGGGAAACTTTGCTTGATTTAATTTTTTGTCTTGGTTGTTAATAAGTGAGTGTTGCCACAACGCTGCATTGGATTCTTTTCAAGGGAATTGAAAGGAAGATATTGATGTCATCTTCCCCACAAATCCCATCATTTCCCACAAAGCACCACGTGCTTAGGTGATGTCATTTCTTATTAATCTGTTCTCAATGCTGTTTCCCCAAGGAGCCTGGTTCCAGGCAGACTCAAGGTGCATATTCCCCTTCCAGGCATTCAGTGGTGCTGCCTGCAGCAGTGAACTGAGCCAAGTACAGCCAGCTGCCCTGAGAAAATCAGGCTCTCACCTGGCTGTGGCTGCAGCCACCTGCCTGCAGGGACGTCCCTGCCACTGCAAGTGCAGCTCTTGCTCTGCCTTAGCCTAGTGCAGAGCATTTTAAACTAGTGTCAGGGTGGCTTTTTGGAGAGACAAAACAAAACTTCACATTTCTCACTGGGAACGTTCTGTTTCACATGTGATTCTTGGTGGTGGTCTACATAGATCTTAAGGGAATATTTAACATTCAGTAACTGGGGTGTGAGGACTGGCAGCAGGGAGACAATTGTGGAACTTGGTGCTGCTTTGGCTTTAGGCTGGCACAGAGAAACTCAGGTGAGACAGGTCTGGTTGCTGGTAGGGTACAGGGTGCCTTTGCAACATACTCCATGCAGTACCAGTTAGGGACTGGGCCTTGTCACAGAATCAGAGAATCAGAATCAGAGTTGGATGAAAGTGCAGCTCTGTCCCCAAGAATCCCACCAGGTGCCTGTGGAACTTGTCCAAATGTTTTCTGAGCTCTGGTGGACTTGGTACCATACGCAGTCTTGTGGGGAGCCTGTCCCAATTCCTGACCACCCTCTGGGTGAAGAACTCTTACCTAATTTTCATCTTAATGCTTGCTTATGGTTTCAGGTAATTTTCTTTAGAAGTCATTCAGGGGTATGGTTTTAGGAGGTGTTTTGTTTGAATGCTGTGGGAAGTTTCTTTATCCACATTGGATTGAACTCAAAACATTAGTAGTGTCTTCCCTTGACAACTGGCATGTTTACAGTGTTCTAAATAATTAAAGTGTGTGATGTTTGTGCAATTAGGTTTGCGGACAAATATCAGAGAGGCATGGTCCAAGGAACAGGAAGTGGAGAAAGGCATTAAGAATTTGATGTACATTGCAAGACTGAAGGAGCGTGTAAAGAAAGGTCAGTCTGTGTGTGTGTGATGGAAGACACAAATCTCCCGGATTTCTCACCAATACGCATGAAGTCTCCCTCAGCCACTAAGCACAAATTCCTGGTTTCAAAACAGTGCTTGCTGTGTCATATCCCCTTCCTTGACCTGCTGGCCACACTTCACCTGATGCAGCCCAGGACACGGTTGCCTTTCTGGGCTGCCAGCACACGTTGCTGCCTCCTGTCCAGCCTCTCATCCACCAGCACCCCCAAGTCCTCTCCACCTTCATCCCAGGCTCCCCATCCCATCCCAGCACCCATGCCCAGCTGGGATAGGCCATGTCCCAACTCCAAAGATGCAGCACTTTGCACTTGGCCTTGTTAAGTTCCCAGGGCCCTACTTGCCAAGGTTCTCCATGTCCCTCTGGATGGCACCCCATGCCTCTGGTGTTGTCAAACTTGCCAAAGGTGCATTTAATCCCACTGGCCATATAACTCTTGACATAGCTCAGTGCTTGAGCTTACAAACTGCAGAAATCATATGAAAACCACTGTGCATATAAAGAGTTTTTCATAAATACCTCCCTTCCAGTATCACTCCTTTACATGGTCTTTTTAATGACTGTTTCTTCCCAATGCTTTACTATCTTGATTTGTAATGATCTATAAATTCTGAACAAAGAGCGTTTCAACAGTGTCGGTACATCCTTTTGAATCAACTGCCTTGCTTCCTCCCGCTCCCCATTTGACAATTCGTTTTCTGTTTTTTCTTTACTGAAGTGAAAATACCAGAGCTCAGGAGAGCACCACACAGCTCTCCAGATCTTGTGCCTGAGAGGAAGAGAACGATGCCCATGAACCCTGCAAAATACATCCGGAGTCTTTTCAGTACTGTTTCTCAGCGACCCATCAGAGACAGGGTGGTTCATTTACTGGCTCTGAAGAATTACAAGAAGTCAGAGCTACTTGCCTGCTTAGACAGAGAGGGAGTTGTGGAAAAGGACAAGAAATCCCTTGAAAAGATCCTTCAGGAGGTGAGATCCTGGAGCTGCTGCCAGAAATGCTAACTCTTAGCAGCCTTACTTTAGGGTTTCAATTAGAAACCAATGACAGGCTTAGGAAATGCTCCTTGTTTACATTTTCCCATCAACTTTACCCAGTTTCCACCCAACTGCAAGTCCATGTGACAAAAAGAAAGAAATCTTCAAAACTTTGGAGGCCTTGTTGTTGTTTTTCTAGAATAGCTGGCAATGATAAATTCTTTGTAATGTTGTTGCTTCTCATGCCTTATTTTAATCCTCCCTCTTTCCCTTGCACTGTTAAATTGCTTCATAAAGTAACTTCACAGGGTGAAACTCTCAGCTAGGCAAAACACTTAGCTGAGGTCCTTAAAATACCTGGGGCAAGTTTCAGAGGAGAGAATCTTGGTAGCTGTATAGAGCAGTATATCATTTGAACGGATTTGGTGGTCTCTCAATGGTATTTCCTTCTACTTGGATCTGTGGGGATTGCCTTCCAGGGAAGGGTGTTCCAGGCAAATCCTACATGATAAAGGTGGTGGCCTAACTTTGAGCACAGAGTTTCTTTGCTGTTGTGTGGATTGAGTCTTCAGCTTCCTTGGCACCTGTTATTTCTCATAATATTCCATTTGTCATTTTAGTGCCTCTGGTATTTCTTTATTACAGCCATTCATATATGATTCACTTGGACTGAAGGATGCACTGGCTGTTTCCTTCCTTTTTCAATATTCCCCTTATTCAATATTCTCAATGTAGGCTGTTGCTGAATTATGCAAGCATTAACATATCAAGTAGCAATATTTCCTTTTTAGCTATGAAAAAAGTGATGATAAGATTTCAAAGCTCAGCTCCTTAGAGGGTAAGAGATGAAAAAAATTCTCCTTTCTGTTTAGTTTTGTTCATGTTGAAGGAGATTTTGAAGGAGTAGTTTCTTGTTTGCAGTGTGAACTGCCTGAAGATACTGGTTTGCATTCCGAAAGGGCTGTGTGAACAGCACTACATCCTGAAAAGCTGTTATTGACGTTTTTCTTAGCTTCACAGGGAGGTGGTGTTGTTTTTTTCTATACATGAAAAACCAGTAGGGAGAACTTGCTGAGCTCTTATACTCACAGTCTTCCTTCTCTTCCAACACAGCCTGAGTTCTGCTTTTAAAAAGTGAATTCCCGATTCTGGATATCTTTGTTACTGTTAAGCTGTTGAAGTGTAGCCCTAGGGTAGGTTATCTCCTATAAGCGTTCCATAGGAAGCTGTAGTTTCCTCTGAGCAGACACTTGAGGAAGAAAAGCAGTTCTGTTTGCAGAGACAAATGCCAACATCCTGTGGTGCTTCATGGGATGATGAAATCCTGCCCCTTACAGGTCCAGGCTGTGTTCTGCCATGGCAATGTAGCTGGGGGAAACAAGAGGGCAGCAGGTGTCCTCCTGAGGGTGGAAAAATATGGACTTGCTCATGGAGATGGTGTTCTTCAGGACCTACTCAAAAAAAGAAAATGAAAACAGAAAGGAAAAACCTGGTCTCTCCATGTATTTCAAATGGTGAAGACTGAGAGTTCTGGCATAGTGTACCTTGGTTCCCAAAGCTGTGTAAAAACCAAAAAACCTGGATCCCTGGTGCAGGGAGAGGTTTTCATAGCATCCATTTCCTCCATGCTTGCAGCAGTTTGGCATTTATTACATCCAAATTTCTACAGCCCAAATGGACCACACGTGTTTAATATTGTTGCTTCTTACATGACAGCTGCTTTGTTCTTTGCATCAAACAAAAATCCTGGAAAACTGGTGCATGATTTTCTTTTCAGCTTTGCTTTAGCTTTGTACTACCAGTTTTACATCTGTAGTCTGCCTTCAGGTGTAATGAATATTGATGTTTTAAATGTCTGCCGGTAGGTAGCCAACCTGGATGCAAATGAGAATTCTTTCAGTCTGAAGGAACGTTTCTTCAAAGACATTCAGGTTGATTGGCCTGGCTACAATGAAGGAGATAGAAAGACATTGGAGGTGACTCTTTTTCAGTAAGTTCAGTCAGGACAACAACCATTTCAAAAAAACCCTCTGGGAAATGAAGGTCTGTTTTCGCTGTGAGGTAAAAATGATGACTCTTATTTTTGCCTTGTAACCTGAAATGTTGGACCATCCTTACAGAAAAACAGCTCCAGCTCCAAATGTCACCAGCACCAGCCAGTCACTGTCTCTGGGACCTTCTGAAAGAAATACTCCACCTAGAACTGTTCAGGTATTTTGTGAAGTTTTAAGCATTCTCTAACATATATGATGTTTTCTCCCGCTTGCTCTTGGTGTCCAAGCAGTAGTGCTGTCTCTATAGTATATAAACTTGCAAGTGTATACTTCTACTGGGATTCCTGTATACTTTTCCTGATGGTTACAATGTCAAAGCCTGCAACAAGCTGCACACACATGACTTGTTTGTCACAAGTGGGTGGGAAACTCTGCTAAGGACAAGATGTGGACATATTTTTTGGTACCTAGCTGTGTCTGTGGAGGGTTCTTGATGATACGGCAGCTCTAGTACCTAAATCATGCACAGTAATGCCAGTGCTACTGTTTGAAGAGAAATCTTATTGAAGTCTATGATAAGGACATATTCCAGTACTGAGGCATTTGTAGGAAACTTGTTTTTCTGTCCTAAGCAGCATTTAGGCTCCCATTTTGGTTCAGGCTATCCCATGTGTGAGGAGGGGACTCTGAATCATCAGGGAATACCTTGGACTTGTCAGGCTTAAAATCAATACAAGAGGGCAAGGAAAAAATTCAGAATCTTGGAAAACACTGCATGAAAGGTATATTTTCTATACCTTAAAGAATTGTCTTTAAACAGCTCTGGTTTTCCCTAGCTCTTTTCCCAGCCAGAGCAGGAAATGCTGCAGGGCCCAGCATCCTCTTATGTCCTACCTCCATGCCTACAGAATTTCTGTCAACAGGCGGGCACAGAGCTGTGTCTGGCAATGCTGCTCTGAGCTGCTGCTGTGCACAGGTGGGAGCAGCGTGTGCTCGGTAGGGAAGAGGCTGTGATCCAGGGTTTCCTCTGGAGAACAGCAGGAATGGGACCTGCAGTCAGACTGGGGCTTCTCTCTGTTGTTATCATCTCTGCACTGAACACGCTGTGATCAGCACGGTACTGGCGGTTTCTTGGGGTTGCTTTGTGAATTATGTGGGTGTGTGACAGCAGGAGTTGAGTGTGTTCCTGGGGTGTCTAAGCAGAAATAGGGAACGAGATTGATAGAGGTGCTGAAGGGAATGTCTCTCTCCCAAAGCCATTTAGCTACAGAGTTGGAGGATGACTTGCTGAATACTCAGGTGAGAAAGTAGGAATGAAATAGAGAACATATTTAGCTGCAGCACCTCCTTGTATGACAGGCCATTTTAGGTAAGAAAGGTGTGTGTTCAACCATGGCCAGGTCAGAAATGCTGCTTTTTCAGAGCAAAACTAATTGGGATCATCTTTGCAGAAACGGCCTCTGGCTTCTGCCTTTATCAATCCTGTGAGGACCAAGAGGCAGAGGATTGACCAAGAGCCCTGTGATATTGAGCCAACAGCTGGTGGCCGCTGTCCTTCTTCCTTGGACCTGCCTTCCACATCCTGCTCAACTTTGAACCTCTCTCCAAGTTTCAGCTCCATTTCCACCTCCACGCATGAGCTACAAGAGAAAGATAAATTTCGGACTCCATCTGGAATCCCAGTGCCTGTCAGGGTGCAGGGGAAGATTTCTAGCTCCAAAGGTGAGAAAACAGAGTTAGACAGGGTGGAAAAATCCCATCCTTTGATTTTGATAAAATGCTTGCCATGAGCAAAGCCAAAGAGATGAGCAGAGAGTGCAGGAGCCAAGAACAAAAGGAGCCACACGATCCCAGCATGAAGGGTATTAAACTGATGGACCACTTTTAGATATGCTTCCATTACATTTTTTACTGGATATCTGTATGTTTTTTTAGTCATATTTAGCCTCCCATCTACCAGCACTTCCAAGTCCTCCCCACCTTCATCTCCAAGCCTCTCTTGGTGTCAGGGAAAGTCCCAAACCCAAAGATGCAGCACTTTGCACTTGGCTTTGTTGAATCTGATGAGGTTCCAAAGGCCCCACTTCCTGGTCCTTCCAGATGGCATCCCATGCCTCTGGTTTTGGCAAACTTGCTGAGGTTGCACTTAATCCCACTGTCCATGTCATTCTAGACATAGCTCAATGCTTGAGCTTACGAACAGGGGAAATCACATAAAAGCTTCATGCATAAAAAATTTTTCATAAAAACTTCCCATTCAGTATCACTCCTTTACCAGCTTTTAATGACTGTTTCTGTTTAATGCTTCACTGTTTAGATTCTTGGAGGTCTGTAAATACTGAACAGAGGCTCAAAAGTCTTGGTACATCCTTTTGAATCAACTTCCTTTCCTCCTCCAAACCTCCAATTTGAACTATTTGTTTCTGGTTTTCCCTCACTTTAGGAGAAAAAGCAGAGGTCAGAGGAGCTCAACAAAGCAATTCAGGTCCTGTGCCTGAGAAGAGGAGGATGATGACTGTGAGACTTGCAGACATTGACTGGAGCGGTTGTGCTGCTGTTTACGGCCGGCCCTACAGGGACAGGGTGATTCATTTACTTGCTCTGAGGGATTACAAGGAGCCAGAGTTACTTGCTCGGCTGCAGAGAGATGGAGTCAGGCAAAAGGACAAGGATTCCCTTGGAAAAATCCTTCAGGAGGTGAGATCGTGAAACTTGTGCCAGTGCTTCTTCCATCATGCTATTCTACTATTCATAATTTACTACTTCCTCACCGGTTGAGATTAGAGACTTTGCCAATAGTCCTTCGAGTTAAGTTCCACTGGGATTTCTTTCTCATAGGCTTTCATAAAATGCACACCCATTGAAAGATGCAGGAGATCTTTCCTTCCTTCCTTTTTAAATATTCCCCATCTGCATAATATATCAAATAGGAATATTTCCTCTTTAGCTAGGAAAAAGCATTTTGGAACTTAGTCAAAGGACTCAAATTCAACATGGACACACTTTTAGTTGATCCTACAGTGACTTTAAGGAACTGATTCCCTGAAGCTGTGACGTTTGTTGCTGTGTTTGCCCAGGGCAGTGGCAGGGATTTTTCACCCTGAGGACATTCACAATACCATGAGAGCCATGTTTTGCCATCCCAACTGAAGTAGCCCTTTTAGATTTCTGTAGTTTGCACATAGATGTAATGAACATTTCTTTTCTGAAATGTGTGCCTGTAGGTTGCTGAGCTGAATGCAAAGGATAATTCCTTCAGTCTGAAGGAGCATCTGTTTCAAACCCTTCAGACTGATTGGCCTGGCTACAGTAAAAACGATAGAGCGAAGTTGAAGTTAATACTTTCTAGGTAAGTTCAGTCTATTGGGGAAGGAAAAGAGCCTTTTTAGAAGAAAGCCCTGGGAAATGAAGCCTAGGTTCTTAGAATATGCTGAGGTAGAGGGACCTGCCAGGATCCTTACCCTGCACAGAATCACACCAGGTGCCCAAGAGTGCTGTCCAAACACTTCCTGAAGCCTTGCTGGAGTGACCACTGGCCTGGGGAGCCTGCTGCAGTGCTCAAGCACCCTCTGGGGCACGCATGTTTTCCTGATATCCTGCCTAAAGCTCCTTCAACTCAGCTTCATGCTGTTTCCTTGAGTCCTGGCACTGAAGCTCTGCAAGGAAAGGACTATGACAGTTGATATTTAGGCCTTGTAACTTGAAATATTGGACGATCCTTACAGAAAAACAGCTCCATCTCAGAGCCCCACCAGCAGCAGCCAAGCAACATCTCCAGGGCCTTCAGAGAGAAACGCTCCAGCAAGACCTGCTCAGGTATTTTGTGCATTTTTAATATTCTGTACGCTGTGTAAAGTTTCAGCAGACTTGCTGGTGGTATAAAAGCTGTGATGTGAATGTGCAGGAGCAGGCCTAAGCATGTTTTGCCTTAGACATTCCAAGTGCTGTGACAGAAAGGCTGTGGTGAGAAGAGAGGATCCTGCAGGGGTGGAGCAGCACTGTCCTGAGCCAAATTTCTCCTCTGCCTGAAGACTTGAGCTCAGTCCCCACCTCAACTCATTCCCTGGAGGAGGCCTCAAAAGGCTGGCTCTGCAGGAAAAATCTCCTGTACATAAGAGGCTGTCCCAGGGCCGGGCAGATGGGGCCCTCTTGCCCTCTTGTCCCTCTGTCTCTCTGTCACCCTCATTGCTGACTCCAGCTCTGCACTATCCACGTGGCTGCACCAACACAGGATCTACAGAATGGTGATATTCCCTCAGTCCCTCCTTCACTCTGCCTGGGCACACACGGCTGTCCTGTTCTACTCCATGCTCAGTTCAGAAGTTTGCAGTGGGTGTGGGGAGCTTGTGGCCATGTGCTGTGGCTTGTGAGTCAGCAGCTTTGAGAAGGTCCTTGGGAGGAGCTGAGAGATGATTGAAGGGCACTGAGCAGCACTGAGGGCTTATTGGTAAGCACTTGTGAAACTCTCTTGTGCAAATTTAAGGGTTTTGTCCGCCAACAGCTTTTGAGTCTGCACAGCAGGTAGCCTGCTGGACCTTAGACTACTGTACCTAAAAGCACAAGAGCTTCCTGACATGTGGCTGCTGTCTTTGTTCATCCTGATGAGAATTCACAATCAACCATCACACCCCGTACTCCTGTATTCTAATAGTGAAGCACTAATCTCATTTTTAACACATAAAACTCTAAAACAGCCAGGTGCCTCTTCAGTAAGTCATGTGGGAGTTTGACAGCAAAAGCTGAGTATTTTCCTGGTGTGTACAAGCAGAAATTGGGACCTAGATAAAACTTACAGGACATCCCCTTTGGGGGAGGCTTTGCTGGAAATGCTGAAGGGAGTGGGAGCTACCTCCCAAAGCCTTTTAACAGTAGACATGGAGAAGGACTTGCTAAGTCCTAGGATGAGAAACTAGGAATGCAATAGAGCAGATATTTTCCTGGAGGTCTTCCATTATTTAGCAGGTATTTTTTTTAAAAAAACCATGTGTTTTCAACCATTGCTAGTTCACAAATCCTGCTTTTTTAGAATGGAGCAAAACCTGATCTGGGTCAGAGAGTAATGAAATGTTTTGTTATTGTTGTAGAAACAGGGTTCTGTCTTGACCAGACCTGTGATGAGCAAGAAGCAGAGGATTGAGCAGTAGCTCAGTTACCTCCAGCCAGCACCTGGTGGCCGCTCTTCTTCTTGGCTGCTGGCTTTGACATCCCATTCTACTTCCTACCTGTCTCCAAATGTCGGCTCCATTTCCCCTGCACCTTTTGGGTTTAAGAAAGACACAAATTTCTGAGTTCTACAATGACAGCAATCATGTGCTGAAGACTACCATGTGAAAAAAGATGTGAAAAGAATTCGGGAGGCTGAAGCAGTAGTGTCCCTTGGATCTCAATGAAGGTATCAGTGTACAGCTTTTCCTAACTCCAGTGTGGATAATGATGGAGTAAAGATTTGATGATTAAGGGATGCCTCTGCATGAATTAAGGTGCAAGAAAGACTCTATTCCAGAGTCACTAGTACAGACATTATTTAATAGTAAATGTGAACTAGAGGGATAGAAAGCTAAAGGAGGAGATGGGCCAGGCAGGGAGAAAAGCTGAGATGAACACCGAGGTGGGTTAGGCCCGCATAGGCCCTCCCTTCCTGCAGTGCAGTTGCACAGGCTCAGCTGCAGCAGTGGTGCTGCATCCCCTCATTGCATTTGCAGTGCAGGAGGGGAGGGAGAACTGTCTGTGTGTGTGTGTGTGTGTGTGTGTGTGTGTGTGTGTGTGTGTGTGTGTGGTATAAAACACTGGAAATTGCGCCCAGCTTGTCTCAGAGCAGTGATGTTGGCAAGGGCAGTCAGGCGCCTGCAGCTCTGGGGCTGTGGGGCAGCTGTGGCCTTTGGAGCAGGCAGGGCCCTGGCTCGCACTGGATGCAGCCAGGGATGCTCTGTGGAAGGCTGAGGGCAAGCCTGGCCCTGCAGAGGAGCAGTGCAGTGAGGCCCGTGCTAGGGCTCTTGCTAGCTAATGTCACTGGGCAGAGGCCAGTAGTCCAAGCTACTGCTTCTCAGGAACCTCTCAAAATGTTGAAAGGCATCTGTAGTTTTCTCTTCTAACTTGTCCTGCACACCAGTCAGGTGCATCTGGCCTGGGATGCATCCCTGGCATTTGTTGTTGTCTCTCCCTGTACTGAATTTTAACTTGGTAAAGATTTATTGCTTGTAAATATTTATCTCAAGATGGTTTGAAGTGTTCATTCCCATGTGGAATGAGTTTTTGTCATTCCAAAGAGAACCAGATCTTCAGGCCCAGAAGAGCAGAAGCTTTGGTGTGACAGTATTATTCTCATTGCCACTTCATCGTGGATTTGTATCATGAGCTTGATAAACCTCACACCTGTTGATTTGATGGAGAAGGTTTGAGTCCCTTCAGTGGCTTTAAGCATGAATGAGTTTTGCCCTCTTTAGCAGCTGCTGGGCTTTGGGTTGTTGTTGTGGTTTCAGACTTGTCTAGAGTTTGTTGTAAAAGAACAGCCTCAGTTTGCAAACTTCCCAGAAAGCTCCAAAGTCAATCTGAGAGTATTTTTACTGCTTTACATGAATAAAACCAGACTGGCCTGGCTTGGTAACCTCTGAGTCTGCCTCAAGGCTATTTTAAAGAAAAGGTCAGGAAATCCTAAACTCTGCAGAAATGCTGACATGCCTGATTTTTTTTATTTTTTATTTATTTCTTCTTCCTAGGGTAGCCCCAGCTACTCTGAGATGAAGAGCAGATGCCAGTACCTCCACAAAAAGCTGTCCCGCATTTAGCAATGAGTATCTGAATTTGGCAAGCAGCAAGTGGAGTCCTGGCACCAGTCGTCTGCTTCAGCAAGGAATCATCTATGAACTCAGGCTGTTTTATTATAAAAGAAGATTACATTTTTAGGATTCTTCAAGTTAGGATTGAGTAGATGATTATTTGTTAAAAACATAGGATTAGTTAGTCTAAGATTACAGAATTTAGTATTGAACTTTAGCAATAAAGAAGTTGGACTATTGTTAACAAGAGTACTGAAGTCTGTCCAAGATATATTTGGTTTATAGTTTCTTCATCCTAGCCTAGGTCCCAGTTCCAGTAGCATGTTTTGGGGGTTTATTAGAAATGACACCCAGTTGATTAGAGGAAAAACAAGGGATGAAGCTTTCCAGCCTTTCTTTTCCTTCTTCTCTGAATCTGTTATTTCCCTTTTTGAAAATGGTCAGTTTCCTCTGAATGTTAAAGAGACCACTTTCGTCATATTTAATCTAGTAAGCTTCCTCTATACAGTCTACAGCTTCTCTAAACTGAGGGCTAAGATGTCCAGAGGAGCTGATGAGACTCCTAATCCAGAAGTAGACCCAAATGGGGAGAATTCTGAGTAATGTAGAAAATAAGACAGAATGAGCCAAACCCCAAAAGAATTTTCTGATCCCCTGTGAGAACCCTGGGTTTGGTTTGGGGTCTTGAGTGGTGGTAAAGTCTCTCCTCCAACCCGTGCTTCCAAAGAAAAACTCCATAGCCTCTTGTTGTTTGGTCTCAAGGCAGTTTATTGCGAGTTATCTAACAGATTGTGTTCGCGGGCTGCGGCTGTTTGATCAGCGGCCCCGGCAGAGACACACACACTCCTGACACCCTCACTGTCCAGTGTCTTCTTCTTCTCCCCCCCCCCCACCCAGGGCTGGTGCTATCTTTCATAAGATATATTACATATAACATGTTTACAATTATTCCCCAATACCTACTACCAATATTACCAAGTGCTTTTCTACTCTAAACCAATCTGTGAATGCCAACATCACCAAGAACATGGAGGCAAGGAAGAAGAATGAGGAAGAATAGGATCAGCCCACTTTCCTCCATCTTAGAACTTCTGACCCCCATGTACAAAGTAAAAACCCCCCTGTACAGGTGCTAAAACCCCCCTGTACAATACTAAAACATTTTCCTCTCTGTTTTGTAACTACTTTTACTATACTATCTAACCCTTTGTGACTGCTTGTTCCACCTTCAAAGCTGGTAATTCATTCCTTGGCTCAAACTCGAAATCACAGCTGTTTCCAGCTGCCTTCTGGGGTCTAGAATGCTTCTGACCAAGGCCTGGAACCTCTAAAAATGTCTGAGAGACATTTTAAGTTCTCACAACAGAGATGTGAGTGTGAAACCACAAAAAGTAGAGTGACCTCATAGGGTCAAAGTTACATCACAGAGATGTCTGTGTGATATCACAGAGATGTCAGTGTGACCTCAAAGAGATGTCTGTGTGACCTCACAGACAGCTGTGTGACATCACAGTGATGTCATTGTGACATCCCAGAGATGTCTGTGTGACATCACAGAGAGCTGTGTGGCGTCACAGAGATGCAAGGGTGACATCACAGAGAGCTGTGTGACATCACAGAGATCTCATTGTGACATCACAGAGAGCTGTGTGATGTCAGAGAGATGTCTGTGTGACGTCAGAGAGATGTAAGCGTGACATCACAGAGATGTCCATGTGACACCACAAAAAGCTGTGTGACCTCATGGGGTCAAAGTGACATCAAAGAGATGTCTCTGAGACATCACAGAGATGGCTGTGTGACATCACAGAGATGTCAGTGTGACATCAGAGAGAGATGTGTGGCATCACACAGACATCTGTGTGACATCACAGGAGGTTGTGTGATGTCACAGAGATATCCAGGTGACATCATGGAGAGATATCAGTGTGAAATCACAGACAGCTGTATGCCATCACAGAGATGTAAGGGTGACATCAGGGAGATGTCTGTGTGACATCAGTGTGGCATCACACTGATGTCATTGTGACATCACAAAAATTTGTGTGACATCAGACAGATGTCACACTGACATCACAGACAGCTGTGTGACATCACAGAGATGTTATTGTGACATCACAGAGAGCTGTATGACGTGAGAGAAATGTAAGCGTGACATCACAGAGATGTCTGTGTGACACCACAAAAAGCTGTGTGACCTCATGGGGTCGAAGTGACATCAAAGAGATGTCTCTGAGACACCACAGAGATGTCTGTGTGACATCACAGAGATGTAAGGGTGACATCAGGGAGATGTCTGTGTGACCTCACAGACAGCAGTGTGATGCCACAGTGATGTCATTGTGACATCACAAAAATCTGTGTGACATCAGACAGATGTCAGTGTGACATCACCGATAGCTATGTGACATCACAGAGATGTCCATGTGACACCACAAAAAGCTGGGTGGACTCATGGGGTGGAAATGACATCACAGCGATATCTGTGTGACATCACATGCAGCTGTGTGACATCACAGTGATGTCATTGTGATGTCACAAAAATCTGTGTGACATCAGACATATGTCATTGTGACATCACAGAGAGCTGTGTGATGTCACAGAGATGTCAGTGTCACATCACAGAGAGCTGTGTGATGTCACAGAGATGTCATTGTGACATCAGAGAGAGCTGTGTGATGTCCCAGAAATGTCAGTACGTCACCACAGACGGCTGTGTGACATCAAAGTGTTGTCATTGTGACATGCCAGAGAGCTGTGTGACATCACAGACAGCTCTGTGACATCACAGAGATGACTTTGTGACACCAAAAAAAGATTTTTTACCTCATGGAGTCCAAGTGACATCACAGAGATGTCTGTGTGACATCCCAGAAATGTCATTGTGACATCACAGACAGCTGTTTGACATCACTCTGATGTCAGTGTAACATCACAGATATGTCTGTGTGACATCACAGAGAGCTGTGTGATGTTACAGAGATGTCAGGGTTACATCACAGACTGCTGTGTGACATCACAATGATGTCACTGTGACATCAAAAATGTTACTGTGACATCACAGACAACTGTGTGACATCACAGATATGTCATCCTGACATCACAGAAATGTGGATGTGACAGCGCTGAGAGCTGTGTGACATCACAGAGATGTCTGTGTGACATAACAGGAGGTTGTGTGATATCACAGTGATGTCCATGTCACATCACAGAGAGCTGTGTGACGTCACCAAGAGGTCAGTGTGACATCACAGACAGCTGTGTGAAATCACAGAGAAGTCAGTATGACATCATAGGGATGTCCATGCGACATCGCAGGCAGCTCTGTGACATCACAGTGATGTCATTGTGACATCACAAAAAGCTGTGGGAGCTCATAGGACCCAAGTGACATCACAGAGATGTCTGTGGCTGCACCACTTCTGCTTTGGTTCCTGCCTGCATCTAGAAGTGCCACAGATGTGCCAAGTGGGGCCAGTGGCCCATATGCCAAGGGCAGTGTAGTCTGGAGGGCATGAATGAAGAAGAGCCATCCCCACTTTTAAACCTTACCAAAGGCACCAAGAAATGTCACTTTGTAGCTTTAAGAGACAGCTGACAACTCAGAAGGAAATGCTGAGTGTATTCACAGGCTGAAAAAAAGGGAATCTTCCAGGCAAGTTAAAGTTTCAGAAGCTTTATTTTCAATCCTAAACTATAATCCTACTCTACAATCCTACTCTACAAAACTACTCTTCAGTCCTGTTCTTAGCTGGTTATGGAGTAAATGGTCCTGATGTGATTATCACAGTTGGTAGATAGTTCTTGTTGGTAAGTAATGGAGGGAGGGAACAGCTTTGTGTGTCCTTTTGGGGGATCGCCCCAATTTTCTGGTGTCCTCCGTTCATTTTGGGATACCACACCTCCTCTTTGGGCATCTCCACCCAGCGATTTTGGCTTCCACTCCTTCCACTTTGGGGTCCCCCTTTAACTTTGTGCACCCCATCCCCATGTCCCACACATGTCCAGCGTCCCCAGTGAGCACTGAATGGCCAGCAAGGGACTGGGGAATGCTGGGACCCACAGTGATGTCAGTCTTCTCTCCTGGTTACACATAGGACTCCTCGGCCCTTTCTGGGGTGCCCTGGAGTGCCAGAGCCATGGTGAGGAAGTGTCTTTGCTGCCATCCTGTGCAGGATCATGCCTGGCCCATTATGGCCTCATGTCCCCGTCTCTCATTGTCCTCTGACATTCCCTGTGTCCCTGCACCCCTCTCAAGAGCAGGACTTTGGTGCCAAGCCCAGCGCTCCAAATCCACGCGTTGCCTCTGTCCTTGTGGTATCCCCGCACGTACTTTATGGACAAGAATAGCCCTTAGTTAATCTAAGAATTGATACCTGGCTAACAAGATAATGACCCATCACTCTCACTGGTTTGCCCCCTCCTCCCTACCTTCTTTTAGGTGCCGAGGCAATGAGATAATGCTTGAGCTATGCTAAAAGCTGTGCAGAAAGAAGTAGTTACTTTGTACCCAGGGATGGGAATGAAGCACTTTCTAGAAATCAGCAAATTTAGCAGAACAAGCTAACTGCAAAAGACTCACCAGTGCCTATTTGAGCAGACAATCTTGTAGAGCATGTGCAGAAACAGAGGTAAAACAGCTGAAGCCCGAGGAAGCCTTCTGAGCCTTCATCCAAAACGACCACCAGAGGCTGATGACAACCTCCGGTAGATATTGCACATGGTCTACAAGGGCTTACAGAATCATGTATTTAGAAAATATATTGCAATATGAAGGTTAGGAATGTATCATGGTCACATTAATTAAAAAGGTTTAGAAGATTGTTCTGTACAAAGAATGGACAAGTGGTGATTACGCGGGCGCAGGGAAGACAAGCACAGTCAGTATGATTGATAAGCAAGCTTCTTTTATTCAAAAATCCTGTCCGTTTATATAGGGTTTGCTACAAGCAAAGTCAGCAACAGCTCTCATTGGTCAAGTTTACAAAGGTCTTTGTTTTACTTCTCCTATGGGTGGTTACAGCTGTAGCTAAGTTCTCCAAGCCAAGTTCTCATTGCTAAGTCATGCCTTCCAAGGACAGAGCATATCTTCGAGGCTGTCCTTATGCCTGTCCTTATTATCTCATTCCGAACTTGCTCTATTTCCCAGGCCTAGAGAGACCTTGTACAGTTTCCCAGGCCTAGACACAGAGCCTGTTTCCCAAGCTTTGTTCCCAGGCCAGACACAGGCTGATTCTGATTCTGGGGTCTTAAACAGTGGTATCAATGAATAACTGTTCCATTGATCCATGACCCCTCTCCTGCAACCATTCTCCAGCAAAAATTGCTAAGTTTCTCTATCAGTCTATTTGCAAAGTAACTGGTTATCCTAATAAATTTAGATACATTTCCCCTTTGATTACAAATTAAGCATTGCACCTTCAAGGCATATCCAGGGATGCACAGGTGACACTGCGCTCATTGTCTCAAACAAGGTGAGCGCAAACATAGAAATCCCCCCCGACACTTCAACATGTAAGCTGTTATCCAACTGCACAAACACCTTCTCTCCTAAACCAAATCAGTGCTTCTGTGTTTGCTTTCATGAACTTAGAATGCACTTTTCAGGACTTTGAAAACAAGCAGTGTCTATGGATTTGAAAATGTCACCAATATTAAGAAAGTCTGTGTTGCAGCGAAGTTGCCTTCTGGCTGATGCTGGAAGCTAGCAGGAGCTGCCACAGAAGGTTTGGCAACCCTATGTATAGAAGCCTCTGCCCTGGGTTTTACTCTGCATGGTATAGTTTTTCCTTGAAAGATTGATAATTTGACATTGAATCAGAGTTTGTCAGTGAAAATAAAAGGGAAAGTGCTAATTTACATGGACTAATAAACAGGTCCAAATAATTTAAACATGGTTTTGGGATGATGATGGGTCTTCAGTGAATAGGTTTTCATTTGGGAAGGGTAGAAGGATATGACCTCAAGGCTGCAGGACAATCCATTTGTTATTAGATAGAAATTCCTGTTATTACCTTCCCATGTATAGTTTTTAACCTTCCTGTAATCTCAAATGACCTGAGTTCTGTGATTATTGCATCTGAACTCTTAGCTGCAAAAAACCCAACATTAAAAGCCATGGTCGTATTTTGATTCCGAAATAAGAAAACATGCAAATTGGTATTTCAGTCATAGCAGTGGCAGACTTTTAGGTTTAATCCAATTCCTGTTATATTCAGAAACCTGCTATTGGCTTCAAGAGGAGCCTTCTGCTAAGAAGAAGGTTCTCTTTTGCTTTAATGACTTTGTCTCCATTTAATTGTACCTAAGAGTTTATCTCTAACACCTCTCTCCCAGCAGCTCCGAGCTGCGGTGTGGCACAGCGCTTGCTGTGTGCCAGAGAGCACAAAGCAGGCTGGCCTGCCGGCCCTGAATATTTCTGCAGAGCACTCTGCAGCTCCCAGCTTTGCTGTGGCTCAGTGCAGAGCTGCAGGATTGCAGGCGCTGCCTCCCAGAGCTGTGTGAGGCACTGGCTCCTGCAGCCGTGAGCTGACAAGCTGTCCCTGCCTCCCGCTGGCCTCGGCTCCCCTGGCACAAGTGCCGTGCCCGAAGGACGCTGCCCTGTGCTCCAGCCTGCCGAGCAGCCCGGCTCCCTGCCCCGGTGCCCAGGGTGCTGCACACACTGCTGACCTTTGCCAGGAGTCGCAGGGCAGCGGCACAAGAGTGGGAATGCTGAGCCAGGCCAGCGGGCCTCGGCTGCCCTTGGCCTTTCTCTCCTCGGGCAGACTCCAGAGGGCCAATGCCTCCAGGCTGGGCTGTGCCCAGCAGGGCTCCGCTTGCCCTCGGGAGCAGCCGGCTGCGCTTGGGCTCTGAGAGCGGAGGATGCGCCCGCTGCCAGCAAGAGGCACGCAGGGCCGGGCTGTGCCTCCTGCAGCTACCAGGGCCTCCTTGCAGCCTGGCCCTGCCGAGGCTCAGGCTGCTCCGGGCTCTGCCAGGGCTCTGCTGCGGCTCCATGCCGGGCAGGGCCGGGCCCGCTCTCAGCTCACACTCGCTGACAGCTCTGCACCGCAGGAGACCTTTCAGAGCACCTCTCTGATCTTTCTGCTTTCTCCGCTGAGCGAGGCTCTCCTCCAGCCAAAGACATTGCCCTTCACGATACAAATCCAAGTGGCAGGCACCCAAATGCTCTGGAGTCACAGCTGAAGGCCTGCATCTGCACAGGATGTTTTGGCTGCACCACTTGCCCTTCGCTTTTTCCTGCAAATGCCACTGCCCTTTCTGCCTCAACTAGAAATACTACAGCTGGCCAAAAGCTGCCTAGTTGGCCACATTCCCAAGACAGTGTGGTCTGGAAAGGATGAATGAAGAAGAGCCTTCCCCTACTTAAAAAACATACAAAAGAAGCCATAAGTGTGACTTAACACCCATAAAAACCAGCTGGTAATTCAGAAGGAAATGTTGAGTTTTCTGAAGGGGTCAGAAAGAGGGCAGTCTTCCAAGTGAGTTTATTTTTCAGAAATTTTATTTAATGAAAATCCTTGTTTACAATCTTATTCCAGAAAACTCTTCAACAATCCTACTCTACCAATCCTACGCCACAATCCTACTCCACAATCCTATTCTACAAAACTCTTCAACAACCCTACTCCACAATGCTCCTCTACAATCCTATTCCACAAAACTCTTCAACAATCTTACTGTACAATCCTATTCCACAAAACTCTCCAAAAATCCTACTCTACAATCCTCCTCTAAAATCCTATTCTCTAAAACCTTATCAACAATCCTCCTCCTATAATCCTCCAGTCCTCAAAATTCCTTGTGGTGATGACATCTCTACTTGGTTGTTACATTCTTCTCTGCTGCATCCTCTTCAGGACGGTGATAAGTGGTGCCAGGATGGATACTGGCTTGGCTGATGTTACAAATGGATGCTGTCCAAAGGGAAAAAAAAACAACAAAGAACAGTGAACCATGACCTTCCAAGCTCAGTGCCTCACATACTCCATCAGGATTCCTCTAGTCCCTAGAAAGACCCAGAAAGGAAAACAATGCGACCATCTGCTCCTCAATTGTCATGTGCAGGATCTTGCCATCACAGGCAAACCCGGCCCAGAATCCCACTCATCCATTTATTCTGGTTTCTCCATCTTGCTGGGGTTTTTGCCCTGCCAGTGCTCTAGAAATGGTGCTTTCTGTCCCTGGGGTTTCTTCCTTTCAAGAAGCTCCAATGACTCCCATAGGTCCCTGTCTTGTGCTAATTTCCACAGGCACACAGAGCAGTGTCTGCCTTTCCATGCCCTGCCCCTCCTGTGCTGCATGGCACCTTCCTTCCCAGCAGGGCCAGCCGAGTGGCGCTGGGTCCTGCAGTTCCCTCTCTGCCACACAACCTGGCAGTCAGCCTGGGCCAGTTCCCCTCTGCCTGAGCGTGCCAGGCAGCAGATGGGGCTGGGACAAGTCCCTCTCAGCTCTCCCTGTTTGTGTGCCAGAAACCTCTAAGGGTGGGGTGGGGGGCACAAACCAGGGCCCCTCAGAGGCTCACAGTGAGTCCCTCACAGCCCCTCCTGCCCACAGCCAAATCTCTCCAGAGTGCTCTGCCAGGACTGGCAGCCGTGGCTTCCTCCACCACCATTTCATGTCTCTCTACAATGCTCTACATCAATTCTTTTGCTGTTAGGTAAAACAGAATACACCACCAAATTAAAAAACAGGGCAACAGAAAGAATAAGAAAATAGAACACCTGTCCTATCTTCTGCAGAGAGAGGTGGAAGTATTCAGTTTTGTGAAGAACGGGACTCAGGGAGACTTTATTGCCACTTTGCAAGACTTCAGAGTGGCTTTGAAGAAAGTGGGGGACACCGTTTTTAACAGGGCCAGTTACAATAGAATGTGGGCAAATAGTTTCAAACACAAAGGGGATCTAATCAGAGTAGGTCTAAGGAAGACCTTGTTTACTCAGAGCAGGGTGCCACCCTGGCACAGGCTGTCCCAAGAGCTTGTAGGTGCCACATCCCTGGAACCATTCCAGGTCAGGTGGGACAGGGCTCTGAGCAACCTGATCCCTCTAAAGATGTCCCTGCTCATTGCAGGACACTTGGACCAAAGGACATTACAGAGCCCTGCCAGCCCAGCCCAGTCTAGCACTCCTCAGCATTTTCATTTGAAGAGCACCAAGAGTGGAGGTGAGGAGGAAGGGGGCTCATCTGAGGCCTCGGACCTTGGTGGAGGAGGAGCCCATCCCTCGCACACTGTTTCACCTCAGCCCCTTGGCATTTTACCTGCAGCAGCTCGTTGGCAGACCAGCGCCGCTCCTCGTCTCTCTGCAGACAGCAGCTCAGGAAGTCACGCAGCCAAGCCGAGAGGAGCTTGGGCTGCCGCAGCTGTGGCGTCCCTGCTGTTGCTATCAGGAATTTAGTCTGGAGAAACAGGAAACACAAGGCTCCACCTGCTTCTTTCCCATCTGTAACTGCCCTCCCAGAAGCCATTGTTTAACCTCTCTTCTTCAGTGGCAGTTTCTGCCTTGGCAGAGACCCAGAGATGACTTTCCTTTACCAACAAAAAAACAAACTCTGATGCAGCCACAGCTTTGCCAACATCCCACAGATCTTGCCTTGGCAGCCAATTTCATTGATTGACCTAGTTAGTTGGGAACTACATCAGCAAAAGCACATTTGCTTCTCTGAGGATTCACACCAGCTTGGCAGCCTTTCTGGAAGGGGGACTTTGCTATACTAAATAATTCCAAGGATTAGGACATGAAAGGCATCTCTGCAGTGCTTGTGGGTCACTTCAGCCCGGTTGCCATAGAACAAAACTTTCAAAGTTTTTTGTCCTGTTCTTGAAAACAATGGTAATTGGAAGAAGAGAAAGGAAATCCATCAGTTAACCCCCAGGTAAGGAAACAAACATTTATAATCTCATATTCAACACAGACACATTAAGGTGCATGCACTAATGTATGGGGATGAAAATGCCTGCTTGGGCACACAGGAGCCACTGCAGCTCTGTCTCTCAGCAGCCTGAAAATTTCAGCTTCCTTACGCAGCAACAGAAAAGCTTTTCCTGCTCCGAAGATGGAGAGGTGCCATCCCTGTGGACACCCTCTGCTCATTTAGCTACACAAGTCAATGCATGAATGGAAGACCCATCCCAGAAAATGCCAGGAAACAAACAGGAGGTTTTGGCAGGCTCTCCCTCTCACCAGGCCCTGGCTTGGTGATGTGGAGAAGGTGGCTTGGGCTATGAGAGAAACACAGTCACTAAGTGTTTCAGCAACACTGCACAAGAAGCAGAAGAGACTCTGTGGCCCTTGCAGCCTCATGTTCAGGTTCCAGGCATGTTTCTCAGTGTGCAGAAACTGCACAGGGAATGCAGTTCCTCACTAAAACCACTCTTTTAGAAACTCTGTTAGGTTTGGCTTTCTTTCCTTCATTTCTGGAAGTATAGCACCAATTCTAAGATGCTTGTTTCCTGTTATTGTGGCCATCTACACAGACCGAAGAACTGGAACCACTTACAGCCCAAAGGAAAATGTTGCCTGAGCATGGGGTTTGTTTGCATGTGGTATAGCTTGAGTTCCACACTGATGCAAACAAAACTACAGCAGATGCTGATGTGTTGCAGGGACATTTTAAGGAGTGGACCTTGGTGGCAGTAGTTCCAGCAGATGGCAATGGGATTTTGTCCAATGGCATGCAGAACAAAGGGCAGGTGAGAAAGACAAACGGGATCAGTGAGGATTTGCTCCTTACCGTGGCAGGACTTCGGCTCCTGTAGGGAACTTTCCGTTCTATCATTTCGATTCCCACAATTCCAAAAGACCATATGTCCACTTTGGGGCCATATGGTTGACGCATCACCACTTCAGGCGCCATCCACCAAGGAGTCCCGGCCACCGAGGACGGTCTATTCTTCCCAGGGCTGAGCTCAACAGAGATGCCAAAATCAGCTGAGGGGAAAGCAAAATACTGCTTTTATTTGAATTCTGTGCAATTAGGAGACCAAGCAAAAGAATTGCCCAGTAGAACTTTGAGAATGTGCTGTTGAATCTCCTGGACAACTGTCCCTGCTCTGTTTCCTCAGGATTTTAGCCAAATCCCCACATTTTGTATACTGCCTTCAGCAGTGGCTTTTGTTCTATGGAAGCTTTAGACTTGTTGCTCCCTCCCTCTGCAATGGACACACACAGAGCAACACCCCTTTTGACTGCTTGTTCCTTGTCATACCTCTGTGCACCTTGCAACCATGTCATCAGCTCAGAGCGGGGGGTCCCTGCACTGCCACCAGCACCATTCCTGGGGAGCTGGCAGCCACTCAAAGCAGCCCCTCACCCCACATCCCTGAACGCTGCACCTGACCAGGAATATACTGACCCAGCTTGACAGAGCCGTCGGTTCTGAGAAGGATGTTGTCGCTCTTCACGTCTCTGTGGATCACTTGGTTTGAGTGAAGAAAAGCCAATCCTTGCAAGCACTGAGAGAGTCAACAGAACCAGGAGGGACAAACCCAGTGATTTCATCACACCAGAAAGGAAACAGAGACTCTAAAAGGTTCCCATTCCCCAGGAGAATGGTGAGTAATGGCAGAACACAGTGCCATTGAGAGGAAGATTTGCTGCTCCAACACTTGCAGAGCAGGACCTTTCTAAGGAAAGGCATGTCACCTTTTGAAAGAGCAACAGCACCTGCTGTTGTAGACTGTCCCCTGCAAACCAGCCAGGATGACTGCTGCTGCAGTGGATGTGCTCAGAAGCAAAGAGCATTTTGGCTGCACTAGTATCCTTTTTAGCTGAGGACTGAAAGTAAATAGTCTCTCTTTTTACCTTTGCTGTTCATTTCAAATCCTGCTACCAGCACCTTGCTTCTACAAGTGAGGAATGCAGTGAAGACAGGCAAAAATTTAGGGAGGCAAGATGGAGAACAGCAGATACAAGAGGCAGAGTGAGAATACAACAGCAGGAGATAAGAGTACAAGAACTGAGTAGAGTGAGTGCAGGGGCACTCCAGGCATTTCACTGGAGATGCTTTTACGTGCCCATAGCATACCAGCAACGCAGAAGCAAAGTTTGGCACATGAAACCTCTCCTGTTCTGAGCCCCTATTTCTCAGACAATCCTGCCCAAACCCTTGAAAGCACAGGTGGGCTTGCTGACCTCCCGACTGATGACTGCTATCTCGATTTCAGTCAGGAAGGTCTTCCTGATGACATCGCTCAGAGCGCCTCCATCCATGTACTCCATGACCAGCCAGAGTTCCTCACCCAGAAGGTGGCTGAAGGAAAGAAACAAGGGCGTGAAGATAAACATGCATGGCTTACTTGATTTTTTGCTTCCGGGCTTCTTGTTTCCAAGGCCCTTTGTGACAAGGACAGAATAAAAGGAATAGACATTCCCTCTTGGCTGTGCTTTGTTTGCAATCTGTGCAGTCTCAGGGAGAAAGGCACAGCTGTGAAAAAGGAGATGTCTTAGATGGCCAGCAAGTGAAAAGTGTGGTTTAGTAAGAGCCCAGATCAAAAGCCTGTCACGCGTGGTGTTTCTGGAAATAAGCACCTAGTCTTCCTGGCATGCATAGCAAAGAAAAAGAGGGGCAACAATCCAAGGGAAATCCACTTTAGGATGGTTCATCATTCAGCATTGAAGAAACTTTAAAAAATCAATCCCAAAAGAATGTGGAGGCAGTGAACTTAGAAAGTATTAACTTTGTACGATACAGCTGATCCAGGTTTTGAATAATTTTGGAATAATTTTCAAACTACGTGTGCCAGGGAAGACTCATGCAGACAAGATGCACTCTCTTCTCATCCATTGCAGATGAGTAGAGAAATATTAATACATTATAATTAACAGCTCTACTTTCTAGAAGTGACCAAAGTGGATTTTTAACCTCTCATGTTTGCAGTATGTACATGCATATTCACAGGATAAGACCATGACCACTCACCTGTCTAAATAATTCACAACACTGGGACTCCTATGCTTCTTCATGATTGTGATTTCATTAACGGTTAGTTGCTTCCTCTGCTGTCCCTTAAGGCTTATTTTCTTTATGGCCACCTAAAATTACACTGAAAATCAGTAACTTGAGAAGCTGGTGTCATGAGACCACAAGGCACATGGAGCAAGTGATTTTGCAATGACACAGTTGAGCTGTGCCAAACTGCCTTGTGATTAGGCATTGCAGTAATTAGGAAATGACATTGCAATAGCCCATTTCTCCACTCCCTTGGGGGCTAGTTACAGGACATGTGGCCACTGAGGTTTTGCCGTGAACACTTGGTGACACTGGTGTCTCAACTATCACCCACAAACCTCTGAGCCCACTCCCTGCTGCTTTGTATGGGATTCAGAAGAAGTAATCCATGCCTTAATACTCTGTGGCTACATCTTGGGCTATGGGCAGGGCTTCGAATTTCTAGGGATGCCTCTTAGATCTCTCCCTATGTGCAGTTCTCAAGTGCAGCACTGCAGGTGGCTAAAGAACTACCAGTAACTTTCAGATGTATTTGCTGGCAACCAGAAATGAGAATTCAGGACTCTGAAGCTGTAGCCCCAAAGAGCAGTGAGATGCCCTAAGGCACCACCTTTGTTTTAGCAATTGAGAGCGAGTGAGCACATCCTTCTCTGAAATGAACTGCTGCCCTGCGTGACTTCCTTCTGGCAGCTGAAAAGGACAAAGACTGTCCCCAATGTATTTTGCAGGCTGGTACCAGTCTGTGTTTCTTGTGCCTCTTCAGCACAGCTCGACCCAAAGCTCCAGCCACAGCTGCTCGCACCAGAGGGGAAAGGCCTTGAGTGCAGCAGAGTCTGCAGGGGATGTTGACATTTACCTCTCCTCCTGTGGCTTGGTTGAGTGCTCTAACCACAGATCCAAAATGCCTAGAAACAAAACAGAAGCAGAGAAAGGAGAAGCTGTTTATTTCTTAGAGTGAAAGCTGGCCCACACAGGAGATCTCTGCTGTAAATGCCTAAAACCTGCAGGATGCAGGAGGGCTCTGCCAGAAGGCAGATGATGCATTTTCCTCTCAAGTGCATGGGCAGTGCCTGGGCTGGTTGCAGAAGCGCTGGGGTTTACTGCCTCAGCTCCTAAAGGGAATTTATTCTTTCATCTTAGGTTTGAGTTTCTAAACTCTGTGGTTCCTATTCTGAGCATGGAGCATTTCCTTCCAAGAACCGTGGATTGAATGAAATTCTCCTGGGAACTGTTATCTCACAGCTTTGAGAGGGGCTAGGTTGCCCTCTCAGGCAAGCAAGATTCTTCTTTATTCATTAGTGTGGCAGTGTGGTTTTGAGACATACAAAAATACTGAAGAAATTAACACAGAGCTGTCCCACACTTGAGAGACAAGGAGATCTTCCAGGTCCTGCTCCTTGATGTAGGCAGGCTTTGGCAGCATGGAGATGTCTCTGACAATGCCTTCTGAGCACCCTCACAAGTTCTGAGCAGCGCTGAAGAGATAGGACAATCTATCTCCAGTGTCTGAACATGTTTGCAGCTGACCTGACTTCACACTGGATAGATATTCCAGTGGAACTCCTGATATACCAGTGATATAGCAGAAGAACCCCTGGCCCATGGTTGTGTAGAAGTAAGTGTGGCTGGACTCACCCCTTGCCAATATATTCCATTTCAGTGTATTTCATCTTGGGATTTTCCACGTTCACCATTTTCCCTGAGGGAAACAAAATGCAAGATGCTCACTTTAAAGCAGAGATCCCAGCTTCCAGGAGATACAAAAGGCAGCCCCAGTGTCTGGAGGCAGTCAGCTAGTTGCAACAACAGCAACAACATCAACAGGACAGGCAGCCCTGCAGTGCAGATGGCTGGCACAGAGACTGATTGTGTAGAGCCCTTGGAAGAGTTCTCTTGACAGGAAACAAAGCACAGGGAGATGCATTCCCAGGAGAGGAGCACATCTTCTCCAGCTTTCAGCCAAAACATTGCCCAAACAATGCCTTTCCAACTGTAATCCAGAGCAGCTCATGCTATAACCAATGTCGACAGTGCTTTCAGCATCAGGACCCTCACCCTTCATGAGCAGGCTGAGCTCACAGACACCCATCTTGGGGCTAAGGAAGGCTCCAGCCCTGTCCCACCAGCCCTCAGGGACAGGGCAGCGACCACAACAAGGCTGGCAAAGCCCAAGCATGAGTACTGACAAGCAATGGGAAGAAGCCACAGGCAGCCTGGGCCCCGTACAAAGTGTTGCCCCCATTCATGCCACAACAGGATGGGCTTTGAGATCAGACACACCGAGGTGCAGATCAATGCCATTTTTGACCCAACAGGTGATGGTAGACACAGAATCCACTGGGCTCTCCACTGGGCTCTGCTCTCAGCCCCACCAGGTCTTATCTGAGAGTTCAGCACTGGCAGCTGTTATGGGCAAGAAGCAGATTCATTGGGCTGTGCTGCAGAATCCCAGAGGACTTGATGTGTTTTCCTAGAGACGGATCTGAGCAGGGCTCGGGCCAATGGGTAGGATTCTAAGAGTCATGGGAAAGAGTGGGGAAGGTACGAAAAAGTGCCATGGATCTGAGGAATATACCATGGATGGGCTGGAGGCTGTCTCCTGAGAAATGCCTGCAGTACAGATTTATCTGATCAAACCACTTCGATGTGTTTCTGTTGGAAACATCTTTAGAAGCATAAAACTAGGATATGAAATACAGATTGTTATAAAAGTATCTGTTTTTTTCTTTGGGGGCACACGGGAAACACCTCCTGCTCTCTATTTCTCCTGTAACCTGATATTCTTTCACAGTAGTTTTTATTGACAAAAATATAGCATTCTCACGAAAGGAAACTGTATATGTAGTAGTGGCAACATAAAAATGTCATAAAAATGACATCAATAAGACATGTGGGGCAGAAGGGCTCCTTCAGGATGGAGATAAACCAACTCCACCAAAAAATAACCGCTACAAAGAAACAAACAAAACCAAAAAACCCAGCAAAGAGAAAACCAAAAAAACAACCCCATAAAAAATAAACAGGGAAAAAGCAAAAAACCCCAAACCACCAGCCCCCTAAAAAAAAAATCCCCAACCAAAAAGACAAAAGTCCAAAACCATAAAATTTCTGTGAAGATTTTTTGCTCTGATGACTGGTTGGAAGTCAGGAGTCTAAGGGGAAATTAGGAAGCTAAAAATTCTCTTTGGTTTGGCCACTAGCATGCAGGACTTGCCTAGCCTTCTGCTGATGCAAGAAAAATCCCTGCTTCAGCCTTTAGCCGAGAGGGAAGCTCAGGCAAACCCAGGCCAGTCCCAGCTGTCTTCAGAGGCAGCAGGAGCACCCAGAGCTCTCTATCGCTCCCTCAGAGCACAGCACTTCCTCTCGGGAGTCCTAAATGGCCCTGTGACACCAAACTCAGGAGGAACATTTGGTACAGCTCTGCTGACACCTGCACACAATCCACTGACCCTCAGACAAGAAATACAGCAGAAGTACAGAGCATACGCAGGTACTGCTCCTCAGTCTCCTGGTTCTCAGAAGCCACGTGGAGGGAGATGAAGGAGCTGAGAAGGAGGAGATCACCAAAGGCTGAGATTGAGTTCACAGGTTCCACATCATAGGTTCCTTTAAGTAATGCTGCTGCAGAGCGAGGATTGGGACCAGAGCCCGTGCAGATATGCTGAAACTGCAGCACTTTTCGAGGAGGGGGAAGTTCCAGTTGTCTGGGACAAATTTGGTGATCTTCAGGGCCAGTGTGTTCTTGGAGGTCTTTGGAGGCTGCCTGGTGAGATATCAACACATGCACCTCAAGTCAAACAGAATATAGCAGTCAGAGACAACAGCTTATCCCTCTCAGACAAGAGTGACTGACTGTGAGGAAAGGGAAAGAACAGATTAACAAGGAATACAGACAGCTTGGAAAAGAATGGGGCCTCACAGATTCCTGGAAAACACAATCATCTTCTTGCAGCTTAGCAAAAGCCAAAAGAGACTGTACAAGTGAAGAAGTGCTCCAGAAAACCGCAGAACACTTCCACAAACCAAACACACCTTTCCACAAAGGGAAAACAGACAAAAAAAGCCCTGCCACCTGCAGCACTGCCACGTGTGCCCTTGGCCACGACGCTGCAGAAGCCCAGAGATCGACCTTCCCTGAGCCGAGCAGCCAGAAGCTCAGCCAGAGTCCCCAGACCTTCAGGGCCTCAAAGTGACAGGTCAAAGGCCAATTTCTAGCTGGAGGCCACTGCCTGCAGGAAATGGCTACGTCCCACAGGATTGCAGCACTCGGCATCCTCAGCAAGCAACATGCAAGTGCTGGCTGGTCAGAAACTTGCAGCTCTGCCTTGCACTAAAGACAGCACCACCCACAACTGGCACTTACTGTCTTGGATCGATCGGCCACAGCTGCAGGCTTGTGGTCATCTTGCTCCTTTTGCTCCTTTTTGGCTCCTTCTCCAGGAGCAGAGGGAGCCGGGGCAGAGACCGCTGTTCCTTCTGCCATCTGCGGCAAGAGAGAAGCATGAGGGACAGGCCGTTACCACTCATTTATGACCTCGTTTCTCCTCAGATCCACAACCACCTTTTCAAAGGAGAAATCCTCAACTTTGTTAGCAATGGGATTCTAAGTCACTCCAACCAGATGAAAATGGGCCAACTCAACAGAACTCTATTTGATGCACTCTATGAATTTGATAGTCCTCCCTGGCTGCCATCAGCAAGCAATGGTGCCCCTGCACAACAATGGAGCTTTGAGCTCTTTTATTTATTGCCCTGAAATGGAAAAGGAGGAAATAGCCAGCAAGGCCATTGCTATTGCTGCGGCAGATATGGAAAAGTCAAACTGGATCAGAATGCCATCCAGTGCGTGAAAAGGGCAGGAACGTTTGTGCAGAAGCATCTGTGCTTGTTGTAAAAGAGAGAAAATGGGCAGGGCTTCACCTCCTAGCAAGCCAACAAGCCACAAGACAAAAGTGTTCCCTCCTCAGGTGGCTAAAGCACTTGGAGGCAGTGAGGGCATGTTTGGCAGGGAAACAGCCCTGGTGGTGAGCACTGTCACATATGGATCTAAGGAAGTGTGCCTGAAGGTCCCTCAGGAGGCTCCCGTTGTCCAGGCTGAAACCCCTCCCTAGCTCTCGTGTCCTTCTCTGCACACGCTCCAGCCCCTCAAGGACTTTCAGCTTCAGAGGGGCCAACAAGTGGACACACACTCCCAGCTCTGGCCGCAGCGCTGCCCAGCCCAGGGGGACGGCCACTGCCCTGCTCCTGCTGCACCACTGCTGCTGACACAGGCCAGGATGGCCTTGGCCTTCTTGGCTATGTGGCCAAGCGCTGGCCCACATTCAGCTGCTCTTGACTGGCACCACTGGGTCCTTTTAGCCTACTCAGGTCCCTCACCACAAAATTGCCCCTTTGACTTCAAATACAGCATCCCCGGTTCCAAGATGTCCTGCCTCTTCTCAGCCAAACAAGACAGCAGTCAAGGACTTGCAGCTTCACCCCCACCCTAGGCCCTAATGCCATTTCCAAAGCTGCAGGCTTCATCGCAAAAGGCGTCCACAGAAACTTGCCGCTTCTTCTTTCTGCCACACAAGAAGTCTTCCCAACGAGGCACTTGGTTTCTTTGGCCACACTCAACAAGAATGGCACCCACAGATTCCTAGACAACTCAATCATCTCCTTGCAGCTTAGCAAAAGCCAAAAGAGACTGTACAAGTGAAGAAGTGCTCCAGAAAACTGCAGAACACTTCCACAAACCAAACACACCTTTCCACAAAGGGAAAACAGACAAAAAAAGCCCTGCCACCTGCAGCACTGCCACGTGTGCCCTTGGCCACGACGCTGCAGAAGCCCAGAGATCGACCTTCCCTGAGCCGAGCAGCCAGAAGCTCAGCCAGAGTCCCCAGACCTTCAGGGCCTCAAAGTGACAGGTCAAAGGCCAATTTCTAGCTGGAGGCCACTGCCTGCAGGAAATGGCTACGTCCCACGGGATTGCAGCACTCGGCATCCTCAGCAAGCAACATGCAAGTGCTGGCTGGTCAGAAACTTGCAGCTCGGCCTTGCACTAAAGACAGCACCACCCACAACTGGCACTTACTGTCTTGGATCGATCGGCCACAGCTGCAGGCTTGTGGTCATCTTGCTCCTTTTGCTCCTTTTTGGCTCCTTCTCCAGGAGAAGAGGGAGCCGGGGCAGAGACCGCTGTTCCTTCTGCCATCTGCGGCAAGAGAGAAGCATGAGGGACAGGCCGTTACCACTCATTTATAACCTCGTTTCCCTCCAGATCCACAACCAACTTTTCAAAGGAGAAATCCTCAACTTTGTTAGCAATGGGATTCTAAGTCACTCCAACCAGATGAAAATGGGCCAACTCAACAGAACTCTATTTGATGCACTCTATGAATTTGATAGTCCTCCCTGGCTGCCATCAGCAAGCAATGGTGCCCCTGCACAACAAGGGAGCTTTGAGCTCTTTTATTTATTGGCCTGAAATGGAAAAAGAGGAAATAGCCAGCAAGGCCATTGCTATTGCTGCGGCAGATATGGAAAAGTCAAACTGGATCAGAATGCCATCCAGTGCGTGAAAAGGGCAGGAACTTTTGTGCAGAAGCATCTGTGCTTGTTGTAAAAGAGAGAAAATGGGCAGGGCTTCACCTCCTAGCAAGCCAACAAGCCACAAGACAAAAGTGTTCCCTCCTCAGGTGGCTAAAGCACTTGGAGGCAGTGAGGGCATGTTTGGCAGGGAAACAGCCCTGGTGGTGAGCACTGTCACATATGGATCTAAGGAAGTGTGCCTGAAGGTCCCTCAGGAGGCTCCCGTTGTCCAGGCTGAAACCCCTCCCTAGCTCTCGTGTCCTTCTCTGCACACGCTCCAGCCCCTCAAGGACTTTCAGCTTCAGAGAGGCCAACAAGTGGACACACACTCCCAGCTCTGGCCGCAGCGCTGCCCAGCCCAGGGGGACGGCCACTGCCCTGCTCCTGCTGCCCCACTGCTGCTGACACAGGCCAGGATGCCCTTGGCCTTCTTGGCTATGTGGCCAAGCTCTGGCCCACCTTCAGCTGCTCTTGACTGGCACCCCTGGGTCCTTTTAACCTACTCAGGTCCCTCACCACAAAATTGCCCCTTTGACTTCAAATACAGCATCCCCGGTTCCAAGATGTCCTGCCTCTTCTCAGCCAAACAAGACAGCAGTCAAGGACTTGCAGCTTCACCGCCACCCTAGGCCCTAATGCCATTTCCAAAGCTGCAGGCTTCATCGCAAAAGGCGTCCACAGAAACTTGCTGCTTCTTCTTTCTGCCACACAAGAAGTCTTCCCAACGAGGCACTTGGTTTCTTTGGCCACACTCAACAAGAATGGCACCCACAGATTCCTAGACAACTCAATCATCTCCTTGCAGCTTAGCAAAAGCCAAAAGAGACTGTACAAGTGAAGAAGTGCTCCAGAAAACTGCAGAACACTTCCACAAACCAAACACACCTTTCCACAAAGGGAAAACAGACAAAAAAAGCCCTGCCACCTGCAGCACTGCCACGTGTGCCCTTGGCCACGACGCTGCAGAAGCCCAGAGATCGACCTTCCCTGAGCCGAGCAGCCAGAAGCTCAGCCAGAGTCCCCAGACCTTCGGGGCCTCAAAGTGACAGGTCAAAGGCCAATTTCTAGCTGGAGGCCACTGCCTGCAGGAAATGGCTACGTCCCACGGGATTGCAGCACTCGGCATCCTCAGCAAGCAACATGCAAGTGCTGGCTGGTCACAAACTTGCAGCTCTGCCTTGCACTAAGACAGCACCACCCACAACTGGCACTTACTGTCTTGGATCGATCGGCCACAGCTGCAGGATTGTGGTCATCTTGCTCCTTTTGCTCCTTTTTGGCTCCTTCTCCAGGAGCAGAGGGAGCTGGGGCAGAGACCGCTGTTCCTTCTGCCATCTGCGGCAAGAGAGAAGCATGAGGGACAGGCCGTTACCACTCATTTATGACCTCGTTTCTCCTCAGATCCACAACCACCTTTTCAAAGGAGAAATCCTCAACTTTGTTAGCAATGGGATTCTAAGTCACTCCAACCAGATGAAAATGGGCCAACTCAACAGAACTCTATTTGATGCACTCTATGAATTTGATAGTCCTCCCTGGCTGCCATCAGCAAGCAATGGTGCCCCTGCACAACAATGGAGCTTTGAGCTCTTTTATTTATTGGCCTGAAATGGAAAAGGAGGAAATAGCCAGCAAGGCCATTGCTATTGCTGCGGCAGATATGGAAAAGTCAAACTGGATCAGAATGCCATCCAGTGCGTGAAAAGGGCAGGAACGTTTGTGCAGAAGCATCTGTGCTTGTTGTAAAAGAGAGAAAATGGGCAGGGCTTCACCTCCTAGCAAGCCAACAAGCCACAAGACAAAAGTGTTCCCTCCTCAGGTGGCTAAAGCACTTGGAGGCAGTGAGGGCATGTTTGGCAGGGAAACAGCCCTGGTGGTGAGCACTGTCACATATGGATCTAAGGAAGTGTGCCTGAAGGTCCCTCAGGAGGCTCCCGTTGTCCAGGCTGAAACCCCTCCCTAGCTCTCGTGTCCTTCTCTGCACACGCTCCAGCCCCTCAAGGACTTTCAGCTTCAGAGGGGCCAACAAGTGGACACACACTCCCAGCTCTGGCCGCAGCGCTGCCCAGCCCAGGGGGACGGCCACTGCCCTGCTCCTGCTGCCCCACTACTGCTGACACAGGCCAGGATGGCTTTGGCCTTCTTGGCTATGTGGCCAAGCGCTGGCCCACATTCAGCTGCTCTTGACTGGCACCACTGGGTCCTTTTAACCTACTCAGGTCCCTCACCACAAAATTGCCCCTTTGACTTCAAATACAGCATCCCCGGTTCCAAGATGTCCTGCCTCTTCTCAGCCAAACAAGACAGCAGTCAAGGACTTGCAGCTTCACCCCCACCCTAGGCCCTAATGCCATTTCCAAAGCTGCAGGCTTCATCGCAAAAGGCGTCCACAGAAACTTGCCGCTTCTTCTTTCTGCCACACAAGAAGTCTTCCCAACGAGGCACTTGGTTTCTTTGGCCACACTCAACAAGAATGGCACCCACAGATTCCTAGACAACTCAATCATCTCCTTGCAGCTTAGCAAAAGCCAAAAGAGACTGTACAAGTGAAGAAGTGCTCCAGAAAACTGCAGAACACTTCCACAAACCAAACACACCTTTCCACAAAGGGAAAACAGACAAAAAAAGCCCTGCCACCTGCAGCACTGCCACGTGTGCCCTTGGCCACGACGCTGCAGAAGCCCAGAGATCGACCTTCCCTGAGCCGAGCAGCCAGAAGCTCAGCCAGAGTCCCCAGACCTTCAGGGCCTCAAAGTGACAGGTCAAAGGCCAATTTCTAGCTGGAGGCCACTGCCTGCAGGAAATGGCTACGTCCCACAGGATTGCAGCACTCGGCATCCTCAGCAAGCAACATGCAAGTGCTGGCTGGTCAGAAACTTGCAGCTCGGCCTTGCACTAAAGACAGCACCACCCACAACTGGCACTTACTGTCTTGGATCGATCGGCCACAGCTGCAGGCTTGTGGTCATCTTGCTCCTTTTGCTCCTTTTTGGCTCCTTCTCCAGGAGAAGAGGGAGCCGGGGCAGAGACCGCTGTTCCTTCTGCCATCTGCGGCAAGAGAGAAGCATGAGGGACAGGCCGTTACCACTCATTTATAACCTCGTTTCCCTCCAGATCCACAACCAACTTTTCAAAGGAGAAATCCTCAACTTTGTTAGCAATGGGATTCTAAGTCACTCCAACCAGATGAAAATGGGCCAACTCAACAGAACTCTATTTGATGCACTCTATGAATTTGATAGTCCTCCCTGGCTGCCATCAGCAAGCAATGGTGCCCCTGCACAACAATGGAGCTTTGAGCTCTTTTATTTATTGCCCTGAAATGGAAAAGGAGGAAATAGCCAGCAAGGCCATTGCTATTGCTGCGGCAGATATGGAAAAGTCAAACTGGATCAGAATGCCATCCAGTGCGTGAAAAGGGCAGGAACGTTTGTGCAGAAGCATCTGTGCTTGTTGTAAAAGAGAGAAAATGGGCAGGGCTTCACCTCCTAGCAAGCCAACAAGCCACAAGACAAAAGTGTTCCCTCCTCAGGTGGCTAAAGCACTTGGAGGCAGTGAGGGCATGTTTGGCAGGGAAACAGCCCTGGTGGTGAGCACTGTCACATATGGATCTAAGGAAGTGTGCCTGAAGGTCCCTCAGGAGGCTCCCGTTGTCCAGGCTGAAACCCCTCCCTAGCTCTCGTGTCCTTCTCTGCACACGCTCCAGCCCCTCAAGGACTTTCAGCTTCAGAGGGGCCAACAAGTGGACACACACTCCCAGCTCTGGCCGCAGCGCTGCCCAGCCCAGGGGGACGGCCACTGCCCTGCTCCTGCTGCACCACTGCTGCTGACACAGGCCAGGATGGCCTTGGCCTTCTTGGCTATGTGGCCAAGCACTGGCCCACATTCAGCTGCTCTTGACTGGCACCACTGGGTCCTTTTAGCCTACTCAGGTCCCTCACCACAAAATTGCCCCTTTGACTTCAAATACAGCATCCCCGGTTCCAAGATGTCCTGCCTCTTCTCAGCCAAACAAGACAGCAGTCAAGGACTTGCAGCTTCACCCCCACCCTAGGCCCTAATGCCATTTCCAAAGCTGCAGGCTTCATCGCAAAAGGCGTCCACAGAAACTTGCCGCTTCTTCTTTCTGCCACACAAGAAGTCTTCCCAACGAGGCACTTGGTTTCTTTGGCCACACTCAACAAGAATGGCACCCACAGATTCCTAGACAACTCAATCATCTCCTTGCAGCTTAGCAAAAGCCAAAAGAGACTGTACAAGTGAAGAAGTGCTCCAGAAAACTGCAGAACACTTCCACAAACCAAACACACCTTTCCACAAAGGGAAAACAGACAAAAAAAGCCCTGCCACCTGCAGCACTGCCACGTGTGCCCTTGGCCACGACGCTGCAGAAGCCCAGAGATCGACCTTCCCTGAGCCGAGCAGCCAGAAGCTCAGCCAGAGTCCCCAGACCTTCAGTGCTTCAAAGTGACAGGTCAAAGGCCAATTTCTAGCTGGAGGCCACTGCCTGCAGGAAATGGCTACGTCCCACGGGATTGCAGCACTCGGCATCCTCAGCAAGCAACATGCAAGTGCTGGCTGGTCAGAAACTTGCAGCTCTGCCTTGCACTAAGACAGCACCACCCACAACTGGCACTTACTGTCTTGGATCGATCGGCCACAGCTGCAGGCTTGTGGTCATCTTGCTCCTTTTGCTCCTTTTTGGCTCCTTCTCTGGGAGCAGAGGGAGCCGGGACAGAGACCGCTGTTCCTTCTGCCATCTGCGGCAAGAGAGAAGCATGAGGGACAGGCCGTTACCACTCATTTATGACCTCGTTTCTCCTCAGATCCACAACCACCTTTTCAAAGGAGAAATCCTCAACTTTGTTAGCAATGGGATTCTAAGTCACTCCAACCAGACGAAAATGGGCCAACTCAACAGAACTCTATTTGATGCACTCTATGAATTTGATAGTCCTCCCTGGCTGCCATCAGCAAGCAATGGTGCCCCTGCACAACAATGGAGCTTTGAGCTCTTTTATTTATTGGCCTGAAATGGAAAAGGAGGAAATAGCCAGCAAGGCTATTGCTATTGCTGCGGCAGATATGGAAAAGTCAAACTGGATCAGAATGCCACCCAGTGCATGAAAAGGGCAGGAACGTTTGTGCAGAAGCATCTGTGCTTGTTGTAAAAGAGAGAAAATGGGCAGGGCTTCACCTCCTAGCAAGCCAACAAGCCACAAGACAAAAGTGTTCCCTCCTCAGGTGGCTAAAGCACTTGGAGGCAGTGAGGGCATGTTTGGCAGGGAAACAGCCCTGGTGGTGAGCACTGTCACATATGGATCTAAGGAAGTGTGCCTGAAGGTCCCTCAGGAGGCTCCCGTTGTCCAGGCTGAAACCCCTCCCTAGCTCTCGTGTCCTTCTCTGCACACGCTCCAGCCCCTCAAGGACTTTCAGCTTCAGAGGGGCCAACAAGTGGACACACACTCCCAGCTCTGGCCGCAGCGCTGCCCAGCCCAGGGGGACGGCCACTGCCCTGCTCCTGCTGCACCACTGCTGCTGACACAGGCCAGGATGGCCTTGGCCTTCTTGGCTATGTGGCCAAGCGCTGGCCCACATTCAGCTGCTCTTGACTGGCACCACTGGGTCCTTTTAGCCTACTCAGGTCCCTCACCACAAAATTGCCCCTTTGACTTCAAATACAGCATCCCCGGTTCCAAGATGTCCTGCCTCTTCTCAGCCAAACAAGACAGCAGTCAAGGACTTGCAGCTTCACCCCCACCCTAGGCCCTAATGCCATTTCCAAAGCTGCAGGCTTCATCGCAAAGGGCGTCCACAGAAACTTGCCGCTTCTTCTTTCTGCCACACAAGAAGTCTTCCCAACGAGGCACTTGGTTTCTTTGGCCACACTCAACAAGAATGGTACCCACAGATTCCTAGACAACTCAATCATCTCCTTGCAGCTTAGCAAAAGCCAAAAGAGACTGTACAAGTGAAGAAGTGCTCCAGAAAACTGCAGAACACTTCCACAAACCAAACACACCTTTCCACAAAGGGAAAACAGACAAAAAAAGCCCTGCCACCTGCAGCACTGCCACGTGTGCCCTTGGCCACGACGCTGCAGAAGCCCAGAGATCGACCTTCCCTGAGCCGAGCAGCCAGAAGCTCAGCCAGAGTCCCCAGACCTTCAGGGCCTCAAAGTGACAGGTCAAAGGCCAATTTCTAGCTGGAGGCCACTGCCTGCAGGAAATGGCTACGTCCCACGGGATTGCAGCACTCGGCATCCTCAGCAAGCAACATGCAAGTGCTGGCTGGTCAGAAACTTGCAGCTCTGCCTTGCACTAAGACAGCACCACCCACAACTGGCACTTACTGTCTTGGATCGATCGGCCACAGCTGCAGGCTTGTGGTCATCTTGCTCCTTTTGCTCCTTTTTGGCTCCTTCTCCAGGAGCAGAGGGAGCTGGGGCAGAGACCGCTGTTCCTTCTGCCATCTGCGGCAAGAGAGAAGCATGAGGGACAGGCCGTTACCACTCATTTATGACCTCGTTTCTCCTCAGATCCACAACCACCTTTTCAAAGGAGAAATCCTCAACTTTGTTAGCAATGGGATTCTAAGTCACTCCAACCAGATGAAAATGGGCCAACTCAACAGAACTCTATTTGATGCACTCTATGAATTTGATAGTCCTCCCTGGCTGCCATCAGCAAGCAATGGTGCCCCTGCACAACAATGGAGCTTTGAGCTCTTTTATTTATTGGCCTGAAATGGAAAAGGAGGAAATAGCCAGCAAGGCTATTGCTATTACTGCGGCAGATATGGAAAAGTCAAACTGGATCAGAATGCCACCCAGTGCATGAAAAGGGCAGGAACGTTTGTGCAGAAGCATCTGTGCTTGTTGTAAAAGAGAGAAAATGGGCAGGGCTTCACCTCCTAGCAAGCCAACAAGCCACAAGACAAAAGTGTTCCCTCCTCAGGTGGCTAAAGCACTTGGAGGCAGTGAGGGCATGTTTGGCAGGGAAACAGCCCTGGTGGTGAGCACTGTCACATATGGATCTATGGAAGTGTGCCTGAAGGTCCCTCAGGAGGCTCCCGTTGTCCAGGCTGAAACCCCTCCCTAGCTCTCGTGTCCTTCTCTGCACACGCTCCAGCCCCTCAAGGACTTTCAGCTTCAGAGGGGCCAACAAGTGGACACACACTCCCAGCTCTGGCCGCAGCGCTGCCCAGCCCAGGGGGACGGCCACTGCCCTGCTCCTGCTGCACCACTGCTGCTGACACAGGCCAGGATGGCCTTGGCCTTCTTGGCTATGTGGCCAAGCGCTGGCCCACATTCAGCTGCTCTTGACTGGCACCACTGGGTCCTTTTAGCCTACTCAGGTCCCTCACCACAAAATTGCCCCTTTGACTTCAAATACAGCATCCCCGGTTCCAAGATGTCCTGCCTCTTCTCAGCCAAACAAGACAGCAGTCAAGGACTTGCAGCTTCACCCCCACCCTAGGCCCTAATGCCATTTCCAAAGCTGCAGGCTTCATCGCAAAAGGCGTCCACAGAAACTTGCCGCTTCTTCTTTCTGCCACACAAGAAGTCTTCCCAACGAGGCACTTGGTTTCTTTGGCCACACTCAACAAGAATGGCACCCACAGATTCCTAGACAACTCAATCATCTCCTTGCAGCTTAGCAAAAGCCAAAAGAGACTGTACAAGTGAAGAAGTGCTCCAGAAAACTGCAGAACACTTCCACAAACCAAACACACCTTTCCACAAAGGGAAAACAGACAAAAAAAGCCCTGCCACCTGCAGCACTGCCACGTGTGCCCTTGGCCACGACGCTGCAGAAGCCCAGAGATCGACCTTCCCTGAGCCGAGCAGCCAGAAGCTCAGCCAGAGTCCCCAGACCTTCAGGGCCTCAAAGTGACAGGTCAAAGGCCAATTTCTAGCTGGAGGCCACTGCCTGCAGGAAATGGCTACGTCCCACAGGATTGCAGCACTCGGCATCCTCAGCAAGCAACATGCAAGTGCTGACTGGTCAGAAACTTGCAGCTCTGCCTTGCACTAAGACAGCACCACCCACAACTGGCACTTACTGTCTTGGATCGATCGGCCACAGCTGCAGGCTTGTGGTCATCTTGCTCCTTTTGCTCCTTTTTGGCTCCTTCTCCAGGAGCAGAGGGAGCCGGGGCAGAGACCGCTGTTCCTTCTGCCATCTGCGGCAAGAGAGAAGCATGAGGGACAGGCCGTTACCACTCATTTATGACCTCGTTTCTCCTCAGATCCACAACCACCTTTTCAAAGGAGAAATCCTCAACTTTGTTAGCAATGGGATTCTAAGTCACTCCAACCAGATGAAAATGGGCCAACTCAACAGAACTCTATTTGATGCACTCTATGAATTTGATAGTCCTCCCTGGCTGCCATCAGCAAGCAATGGTGCCCCTGCACAACAATGGAGCTTTGAGCTCTTTTATTTATTGGCCTGAAATGGAAAAGGAGGAAATAGCCAGCAAGGCTATTGCTATTGCTGCGGCAGATATGGAAAAGTCAAACTGGATCAGAATGCCACCCAGTGCATGAAAAGGGCAGGAACGTTTGTGCAGAAGCATCTGTGCTTGTTGTAAAAGAGAGAAAATGGGCAGGGCTTCACCTCCTAGCAAGCCAACAAGCCACAAGACAAAAGTGTTCCCTCCTCAGGTGGCTAAAGCACTTGGAGGCAGTGAGGGCATGTTTGGCAGGGAAACAGCCCTGGTGGTGAGCACTGTCACATATGGATCTAAGGAAGTGTGCCTGAAGGTCCCTCAGGAGGCTCCCGTTGTCCAGGCTGAAACCCCTCCCTAGCTCTCGTGTCCTTCTCTGCACACGCTCCAGCCCCTCAAGGACTTTCAGCTTCAGAGGGGCCAACAAGTGGACACACACTCCCAGCTCTGGCCGCAGCGCTGCCCAGCCCAGGGGGACGGCCACTGCCCTGCTCCTGCTGCACCACTGCTGCTGACACAGGCCAGGATGGCCTTGGCCTTCTTGGCTATGTGGCCAAGCGCTGGCCCACATTCAGCTGCTCTTGACTGGCACCACTGGGTCCTTTTAGCCTACTCAGGTCCCTCACCACAAAATTGCCCCTTTGACTTCAAATACAGCATCCCCGGTTCCAAGATGTCCTGCCTCTTCTCAGCCAAACAAGACAGCAGTCAAGGACTTGCAGCTTCACCCCCACCCTAGGCCCTAATGCCATTTCCAAAGCTGCAGGCTTCATCGCAAAGGGCGTCCACAGAAACTTGCCGCTTCTTCTTTCTGCCACACAAGAAGTCTTCCCAACGAGGCACTTGGTTTCTTTGGCCACACTCAACAAGAATGGTACCCACAGATTCCTAGACAACTCAATCATCTCCTTGCAGCTTAGCAAAAGCCAAAAGAGACTGTACAAGTGAAGAAGTGCTCCAGAAAACTGCAGAACACTTCCACAAACCAAACACACCTTTCCACAAAGGGAAAACAGACAAAAAAAGCCCTGCCACCTGCAGCACTGCCACGTGTGCCCTTGGCCACGACGCTGCAGAAGCCCAGAGATCGACCTTCCCTGAGCCGAGCAGCCAGAAGCTCAGCCAGAGTCCCCAGACCTTCAGGGCCTCAAAGTGACAGGTCAAAGGCCAATTTCTAGCTGGAGGCCACTGCCTGCAGGAAATGGCTACGTCCCACGGGATTGCAGCACTCGGCATCCTCAGCAAGCAACATGCAAGTGCTGGCTGGTCAGAAACTTGCAGCTCTGCCTTGCACTAAGACAGCACCACCCACAACTGGCACTTACTGTCTTGGATCGATCGGCCACAGCTGCAGGCTTGTGGTCATCTTGCTCCTTTTGCTCCTTTTTGGCTCCTTCTCCAGGAGCAGAGGGAGCTGGGGCAGAGACCGCTGTTCCTTCTGCCATCTGCGGCAAGAGAGAAGCATGAGGGACAGGCCGTTACCACTCATTTATGACCTCGTTTCTCCTCAGATCCACAACCACCTTTTCAAAGGAGAAATCCTCAACTTTGTTAGCAATGGGATTCTAAGTCACTCCAACCAGATGAAAATGGGCCAACTCAACAGAACTCTATTTGATGCACTCTATGAATTTGATAGTCCTCCCTGGCTGCCATCAGCAAGCAATGGTGCCCCTGCACAACAATGGAGCTTTGAGCTCTTTTATTTATTGGCCTGAAATGGAAAAGGAGGAAATAGCCAGCAAGGCTATTGCTATTACTGCGGCAGATATGGAAAAGTCAAACTGGATCAGAATGCCACCCAGTGCATGAAAAGGGCAGGAACGTTTGTGCAGAAGCATCTGTGCTTGTTGTAAAAGAGAGAAAATGGGCAGGGCTTCACCTCCTAGCAAGCCAACAAGCCACAAGACAAAAGTGTTCCCTCCTCAGGTGGCTAAAGCACTTGGAGGCAGTGAGGGCATGTTTGGCAGGGAAACAGCCCTGGTGGTGAGCACTGTCACATATGGATCTATGGAAGTGTGCCTGAAGGTCCCTCAGGAGGCTCCCGTTGTCCAGGCTGAAACCCCTCCCTAGCTCTCGTGTCCTTCTCTGCACACGCTCCAGCCCCTCAAGGACTTTCAGCTTCAGAGGGGCCAACAAGTGGACACACACTCCCAGCTCTGGCCGCAGCGCTGCCCAGCCCAGGGGGACGGCCACTGCCCTGCTCCTGCTGCACCACTGCTGCTGACACAGGCCAGGATGCCCTTGGCCTTCTTGGCTATGTGGCCAAGCGCTGGCCCACATTCAGCTGCTCTTGACTGGCACCACTGGGTCCTTTTAGCCTACTCAGGTCCCTCACCACAAAATTGCCCCTTTGACTTCAAATACAGCATCCCCGGTTCCAAGATGTCCTGCCTCTTCTCAGCCAAACAAGACAGCAGTCAAGGACTTGCAGCTTCACCCCCACCCTAGGCCCTAATGCCATTTCCAAAGCTGCAGGCTTCATCGCAAAAGGCGTCCACAGAAACTTGCCGCTTCTTCTTTCTGCCACACAAGAAGTCTTCCCAACGAGGCACTTGGTTTCTTTGGCCACACTCAACAAGAATGGCACCCACAGATTCCTAGACAACTCAATCATCTCCTTGCAGCTTAGCAAAAGCCAAAAGAGACTGTACAAGTGAAGAAGTGCTCCAGAAAACTGCAGAACACTTCCACAAACCAAACACACCTTTCCACAAAGGGAAAACAGACAAAAAAAGCCCTGCCACCTGCAGCACTGCCACGTGTGCCCTTGGCCACGACGCTGCAGAAGCCCAGAGATCGACCTTCCCTGAGCCGAGCAGCCAGAAGCTCAGCCAGAGTCCCCAGACCTTCAGGGCCTCAAAGTGACAGGTCAAAGGCCAATTTCTAGCTGGAGGCCACTGCCTGCAGGAAATGGCTACGTCCCACAGGATTGCAGCACTCGGCATCCTCAGCAAGCAACATGCAAGTGCTGACTGGTCAGAAACTTGCAGCTCTGCCTTGCACTAAGACAGCACCACCCACAACTGGCACTTACTGTCTTGGATCGATCGGCCACAGCTGCAGGCTTGTGGTCATCTTGCTCCTTTTGCTCCTTTTTGGCTCCTTCTCCAGGAGCAGAGGGAGCCGGGGCAGAGACCGCTGTTCCTTCTGCCATCTGCGGCAAGAGAGAAGCATGAGGGACAGGCCGTTACCTCTCATTTATGACCTCGTTTCTCCTCAGATCCACAACCACCTTTTCAAAGGAGAAATCCTCAGCTTTGTTAGCAATGGGATTCTAAGTCACCCCAACCAGATGAAAATGGGCCAGCTCAACAGAACTCTATTTGATGCACTCTATGAATTTGATAGTCCTCCCTGGCTGCCATCAGCAAGCAATGGTGCCCCTGCACAACAATGGAGCTTTGAGCTCTTTTATTTATTGCCCTGAAATGGAAAAGGAGGAAATAGCCAGCAAGGCCATTGCTATTGCTGCGGCAGATATGGAAAAGTCAAACTGGATCAGAATGCCATCCAGTGCGTGAAAAGGGCAGGAACGTTTGTGCAGAAGCATCTGTGCTTGTTGTAAAAGAGAGAAAATGGGCAGGGCTTCACCTCCTAGCAAGCCAACAAGCCACAAGACAAAAGTGTTCCCTCCTCAGGTGGCTAAAGCACTTGGAGGCAGTGAGGGCATGTTTGGCAGGGAAACAGCCCTGGTGGTGAGCACTGTCACATATGGATCTATGGAAGTGTGCCTGAAGGTCCCTCAGGAGGCTCCCGTTGTCCAGGCTGAAACCCCTCCCTAGCTCTCGTGTCCTTCTCTGCACACGCTCCAGCCCCTCAAGGACTTTCAGCTTCAGAGGGGCCAACAAGTGGACACACACTCCCAGCTCTGGCCGCAGCGCTGCCCAGCCCAGGGGGACGGCCACTGCCCTGCTCCTGCTGCCCCACTGCTGCTGACACAGGCCAGGATGGCTTTGGCCTTCTTGGCTATGTGGCCAAGCGCTGGCCCACATTCAGCTGCTCTTGACTGGCACCACTGGGTCCTTTTAGCCTACTCAGGTCCCTCACCACAAAATTGCCCCTTTGACTTCAAATACAGCATCCCCGGTTCCAAGATGTCCTGCCTCTTCTCAGCCAAACAAGACAGCAGTCAAGGACTTGCAGCTTCACCCCCACCCTAGGCCCTAATGCCATTTCCAAAGCTGCAGGCTTCATCGCAAAAGGCGTCCACAGAAACTTGCCGCTTCTTCTTTCTGCCACACAAGAAGTCTTCCCAACGAGGCACTTGGTTTCTTTGGCCACACTCAAGAAGAATGGCGCCCACAGATTCCTAGACAACTCAATCATCTCCTTGCAGCTTAGCAAAAGCCAAAAGAGACTGTACAAGTGAAGAAGTGCTCCAGAAAACTGCAGAACACTTCCACAAACCAAACACACCTTTCCACAAAGGGAAAACAGACAAAAAAAGCCCTGCCACCTGCAGCACTGCCACGTGTGCCCTTGGCCACGAGGCTGCAGAAGCCCAGAGATCGACCTTCCCTGAGCCGAGCAGCCAGAAGCTCAGCCAGAGTCCCCAGACCTTCAGGGCCTCAAAGTGACAGGTCAAAGGCCAATTTCTAGCTGGAGGCCACTGCCTGCAGGAAATGGCTTTGTCCCACAGGATTGCAGCACTCTGCATCCTCAGCAAGCAACATGCAAGTGCTGGCTGGTCAGAAACTTGCAGCTCTGCCTTGCACTAAGACAGCACCACCCACAACTGGCACTTACTGTCTTGGATCGATCGGCCACAGCTGCAGGCTTGTGGTCATCTTGCTCCTTTTGCTCCTTTTTGGCTCCTTCTCCAGGAGCAGAGGGAGCCGGGACAGAGACCGCTGTTCCTTCTGCCATCTGCGGCAAGAGAGAAGCAGGAGGGACTGGCCGTTACCACTCATTTATAACCTCGTTTCCCTCCAGATCCACAACCACCTTTTCAAAGGAGAAATCCTCAACTTTGTTAGCAATGGGATTCTAAGTCACTCCAACCAGATGAAAATGGGCCAACTCAACAGAACTCTATTTGATGCACTCTGTGAATTTGATAGTCCTCCCTGGCTGCCATCAGCAAGCAATGGTGCCCCTGCACAACAAGGGAGCTTTGAGCTCTTTTATTTATTGCCCTGAAATGGAAAAGGAGGAAATAGCCAGCAAGGCCATTGCTATTGCTGCGGCAGATATGGAAAAGTCAAACTGGATCAGAATGCCATCCAGTGCGTGAAAAGGGCAGGAACGTTTGTGCAGAAGCATCTGTGCTTGTTGTAAAAGAGAGAAAATGGGCAGGGCTTCACCTCCTAGCAAGCCAACAAGCCACAAGACAAAAGTGTTCCCTCCTCAGGTGGCTAAAGCACTTGGAGGCAGTGAGGGCATGTTTGGCAGGGAAACAGCCCTGGTGGTGAGCACTGTCACATATGGATCTATGGAAGTGTGCCTGAAGGTCCCTCAGGAGGCTCCCGTTGTCCAGGCTGAAACCCCTCCCTAGCTCTCGTGTCCTCTGCACACGCTCCAGCCCCTCAAGGACTTTCAGCTTCAGAGGGGCCAACAAGTGGACACACACTCCCAGCTCTGGCCGCAGCGCTGCCCAGCCCAGGGGGACGGCCACTGCCCTGCTCCTGCTGCACCACTGCTGCTGACACAGGCCAGGATGCCCTTGGCCTTCTTGGCTATGTGGCCACACCCTGGCTCTTGTTCCACTGCTCTTGACCGGCACGCCTTCTTCCTTTGGGCCCACGCAGCTCCCCCACCACAAAATTGCCCCTTTGACTTCAAATACAGCATCCCCGGTTCCAAGATGTCCTGCCTCTTCTCAGCAACAAGACAGCAGTCAAGGACTTGCAGCTTCACCCCCGCCTCCAGGCTCCAATGCCATTTCCAAAGCTGCACTGTAACCCTAAAAATGCATCTACAGAACCTTGCTCCTTGAGCTTTTTGCCTCACAACAGGGCTTCACATCTACACACTTTGTTTCTGTGGCCACAGGTCTTGTTCCCCACAGATTCATGGACAACACACTCGTCTCCCTCCATCTTATTAAAAGTCACAAGACAGCTGGGCCACACACTTTGTAGAACTGAATAAATTCTCAAGAAAGCTGAACAGCAATTTCACCAGCCAAACACGTGTTTCCACAAAGAGAAAGCAAACAAAGCAAACAAATGAAGCTCCAGAACCACCTCATGTGCACTTGGCAACAGCACTTCAAAAACCAAGAGACAGAGCTTCACTGAGCCGAGCAGACAGATGCTCACCCTGAGGCAAACAGGCTTTGGTGCCTCAACATGACAGGTCCAAGACCAATTTCTGGCTGGTGGTCACTGCCTGCAGGAAATCGCCGGGTCCTGGCAGGACTCCAGCACTCAGCATCCTCAGCCAAGCAGCAGCAAGAGCTGGCTGGTCAGAAACTTGCAGCTCTGCCTTGCACTAAAGACAGCACCACCCACAACTGGCACTTACTGGCTCAGAAAATTCAGGCTCTGCTGTGACCACTGATGGAGCCTTGCAGTCATACTCCTCAATTTGCTCCTCTTTGGCTTCTTCTCCAGGAGGAGAGGGAGCTGGGGCAGACACTGCTCTTTCCTCTGTCATCTGTGACAAGAAAGAATTATTAGGGACGGGCCGTTACCTATAATTTACAACCTTCTATATTCTCACATCTACCACCATTTCTTCCAAGGAAAATTGGGAAACTTTAATTGCAATGGGATTCCAATGCGCTCTTATGGCATTAAAATTGGCTAATCCACCTGTAATGCAAATTCCTCTGAAATAAATATTCCACCCTCCCTACTATCATGGAGCAATGATCTCTTTGTAACTGACTTTTTAATTCTTGAAAGCTCTGAAATGCAAAAGGAAATCTTGCTGCTCTGTGTTGCACGATAGACAGCACCACCCACAACTGGCACTTACAGAAGTGTCAGGCTCTGCTCTGACCACTGATGGAGACTCGCGGTCATTCTGCTCAATTTGCTCCTCTTCATCTTCTCCAGGAGCAGAGGGAGCTGGGGCAGACACCGATGCTGGTTTTGTGCTCTGGGACAAGAGAGAAGCGTGTGCGACAAGCTATTACCTATCACGTATAACCTCCTTCCTTCTCACATCTACGACCGTATCTTCCAAGGAGAAATCATAAAATTCCAGAGTAAAAGGATAGTAAAAGGATTCTAAGCCACACAGATCAAATTAAACCAGGCCAATTCAACAGAACTGCATATGGATATGAAGCTGATATTCCTCCCTGGCTGCCATCAGCAAGCAACATTGTCTCTGCAATGCAGAGTTTTAGCTTTTGAAAGCTCTGCAATGGAAAAGAAAGAAAGAGACAGCTACACCTTTGCTATTGCTGCTGCAGACATGGAAGCCTACAACTGGATCTGAATCTCATCCAGTGCTGGAAAAGGGCAGGAAACGTTGTGCAGAAGCATATTTGCTTGTTGGAAAATGAGAAAATCAACAGGACTTTTCCTCTACTAAACCAGCAAAACAAAAATGCAACCAGCAACAAGCAGGGAGTGTCTCTGACACCAGTGTCTAAAGCACTGGGATGCAGTGAGGGCATGTTTGGCAGGGGAACATCCCTGGTGGTGAGCACTGTCACCTATGGAACCATGGAAGTTTGCCTGATTGTCCCTCTAGAGGCTCCCGTTTTCCACCCTAAAGCTTCCTCAGCACCTCCTCCTTGGCCTTGTGCTCCACAGCATTCCCCAGCTCTTGTGTCCTTCTCTGCACACGCTCCAGCCCCTCCAGGGCTTTCTGCTTCAGATGGGCTCACAAGTGTTTACGTTAATAAAAAGATAAAAATCTTTCTAAAGTGTAAGATGACTTTAGAATGTAGACATAATTTTGGGAAATGTTGGGAAATTTGAAATTAATAAGCACAATCAGGACCATAAAATCGGGATCTAAATCATTAAGGAAAATTAAAATTTATAAAGCTGAGACTGCGAGTTGCTATAGTAAGAATTTAGTAAGGAACCAAGCTGAGACTTCTTTCAGCAGAAAGCCCAGAACTGTGTCTAGAAACCAAGACAGATTTCTCTCAGAGCTCAGTTGCTACAACAATAATCTGCCTAGTTCAGAACATGATGTAGCAACATCTGATTAGAAAAAAATAGGGTTATATCTTTTGGAAAAAAAAGAGGTTTTAAGTTTTTAAACGAACAAATTTTATCCATGCCAGTCTCTTATGGGAGGGATAATAGCAGGCCTATGTATTAATCACTCTCACATTATAACTCTTGTTTTTTGACATGGAAAAAGAATTTTCTCGGAAGGCAGAGGTCAATTTGGATATTGACCAATTGAAGGTGGACACGCCTCTGAGAACACAGAGGGGTTAAAAGCAGAATTCCCAGGAGAACTGGCTCTCTTTGGTTCCGGTCAGCGTGCAGTGCAGGACTCTCCCCTGCCCGGCCGTGGCTGGGTGGGGAGGGGAAGGCCCATGGCCTGACTGAGGTGGGCCCAGGGGTGGAGGGACTGGAACTGGGCTGGCCACTGCAGGTAGAAGGGTGGAGAAATCTGGGATGTCTCCATTCCCCCCAGAGTCTCTCTCTCAAGAGAGACAGAGAAAGAGACAGCGGTGGTTTTATCAGCATCAGCAGTACGCCGCAGGAAAGGAGAAGAGCGAGGGGGCCGCAAGGTGCCCAGCTGCCTGTGGGAGCCAGAGCCTGAGCATCGAGCCAGCCCTGGGAGTCAGGACTTTTAACCCTTCCTTGAGAAATGAAAGCTTGGTGAAATTTCACTCCTCCTCGGTTTGAAAGAGAGGAAGAGAGACAGCTTGGACCCTGGGATGTTAGAAGGAGGAATTCTAGGTGGGAGGAGATGAGGAGTGTTTTTTTTGGCTGGACTTTTCCTTGTTGGCCATAGACTGAACCGATTTTTCTCTTTCAAGAGAGACTGTATTTTAGGAGGATGCCAGTGAGCCAAGAGACCTGCTTCAGCTGGGAAAAGACAGAAGTGGAGCAAACAGAGAAGAGTTAGGGGGTTTGTGGTGGTGTCCCCTGACCTCAAAGAAGAAGAAGAGAAGAAGATCTCTGTTCTTGTACCCTCGGCCCCAGGGGAAAATGGGGGGAACTGTCGTCCCAAAAAATGAAAAAACTGAGCTGTTGTTTTCCCCCTCTTGGAAAGCATCCTTGAAAGAAAAAATCCTAAAAGCAGTCGGTCCATCCAGGCATTGGTGGTGAGAGCACTGTGCATGGAAAGGAGCAGGGTCACCATGGCAAACTTTTTCTCCGGGCGGTGCCATGTGTGACATGGAAACACAGGATGTGGCAGTGTGTTTCTTGCGGGGGTCTGTGGCACAGAGGAGACTCCTGTTCTCCCTTGATGGACTGAGTATCGATTGTCTGCAGGGTGGAAACCTGATTGGGGTCCAGATTGTGTCTCACTGTGGTTTGTTGGAGTTGGTGGTGGGAGGAAGAATACTTTGCAAGGTTTTCATTTTGATCTTTGTGTGTTTTTTTTCTCTCTTTTTTTTCCCTTTTATAGTAGTAGCTTAATAAAGTTTTTTCCTTGTTAAAAAGCTTTGGCTTGCTTTGCTCTGTCCTCGATTGCATTACAGCATTCAATTGAGAGATTGAATTTTCATGGGGGCACTGGCATTGTGCCAGTGTCAAACCATGACAAGAACATCAAAGAGTGAAATCAAACTTTGAAAGAAAGCAGAATTAACTCTCTTTATTTTTAATTATGTGTTAAAAAGTATTTTTTTTACTCTTATGAACTCATGCCAACTGATTATCGCATTGTGGCAAGACTGATTTTAACTAATTCACAATTTATGTTATTTATGAAAACTCCAGCAGAAAATACTTACTAAGGTTTTAAGGGAAAAATATGTTAGTAGTACATATGAAACATTTTCAGAAGCTAAATTGTCTAGCAAACTGCCATATGATAAACCAGACACAGAAACTTTTTTCCTAGGTCAGTGCTGAGAGATATTAAACAAGCTGCAAGAAAAACTTTCATTTCTGTCAAATCAACAGGTACTCCTCTTAAAGCATATTCGACCATGACACAAAGAACAAATGAATCATATCGTACATTTTTAATTAAGTTAACACAAGCTGTTGAATAACAACGCCCTGATAAAGCAGCTCATTCTTATATTCTCCAAAACCTAGCATTTGTAAATGCAAATGATGATTGCAAAAAAATTATTTCTACATTACCCAAACAGCCTCCAACTGTTACTCAAATGCTTTCAACTTACAGTAAAATTAGCACTCCAAGGTATCTTGCTACAGCACAAGCTAGTGCCTTTAGAGAGCAAATTACTAAATCTCATGATTCACTAAAAAACAAAGTTTAAAAAGCAATGGAAGAACAAATAAAACTTTTTGAAAAAACTCTTGCTGCTGTTCAATGAAATTCTACTAAAAAGTCGTGCTTCAGATGTGAGAAGACTAGTCATGTGATAAAGACTTACCTTGATCCAATAATAAAATCTGAAGAATACCTTCTCTTAGTCCTCAATATCAAAAAGGGAAACATTATGCAAAAAATTGTCATTCTAAATTTGATATAGATAGTAATCCCCTACCGTTAAACTCCAAGCAAAGCGCGACGCACCACGCAGTGAAACAAGCATTAGTAACCCAGAATCCAGGGAATTTTGCCCCCTTAGCCTTAACTAGGAGACCTCAAAGCCAAACACCTTTACCACCAGTACCACAAGATGTTCCTTCTTATTACCTCCAAGGACAAAACTGGACTTGGCCAACTCAAAATTAATACGGTTTTTAAAAAATTTCTGTTACGAATGTATACCTACAGGTGTGATTAAGAAATCACAACAAAGACAAGAATTTTAAATTCTTATAGGTTAAGACAACAATACAAGTCTTGGACTATTAATTTTTCCAGTTATCATTTCAGTAAACTACAATGAAGAGCTAATAGTTTTAGCTCTTCTCCTCAAAGCCCCAACAATAATTCAACCTAAGACGCCTCTTGCTTTTACAATTGCTTTACCTATAGACATACTCAAACAAAATGTATCTCAACAAGATGCTTTGTTAACCAATCAAACGGTGTACCAAGGTGTTCCAGATGTGATTTCTACTCCAATGCTAGGTGTCTTCTAAGTAGAACATACTTAGAAGTATGTTCTAAACCAACCAGAACTGACTTGTGCCCTAACTCATCGTGGTAGAACAATTTATGTTACAGGCATACCAGATACGGTGCAGATGTCTCTGTAATTTCTCTCCTGTTTTAGCCCAGTAGCTAACACTTAGTATCACCTATGAGAACACTCACAAGGATCAGAAGAACTACTGTTTGCTTACAAAGTGAATCCATAATTACTAGTACAAGTCCTGAAAGGAAGACAGCTGCTGCACGTCCCTCTCTATCAATAATTTCTAGAAACTGGCCTCTTGTCATTATCGCTATAAAGGACTGTTTCTTCAACATACCACCACTTCATCCTGAAGATGCCCCAAGATTTGCCTTCTCAGTTCCAGTCATCAATCAAAGAAAGCCAATGCAAAGATAGCACTAGAAATCTTTACCACAAGGGATGAAGACTTCTCTAACAATTTAACAATATTTTGTCACACAAGTACTGTGCCCAACTTGACAGAAGCATCCACAATCCACAATTCTACACTACATAGATGATCTCCTCATTGCAGCACTGACACAGACAAAGATGAAACAAACTCGTGACAGTGCTGTCACTGAAATCCAAAAGACTGAACTAGAATTTCTACATCTAAGATACAAGAAATCCCACTCTAAAAATATCTAAGATAGAAGATAGCAAAACAAACAATTTCACTACAAAAGATACACCTTCAAGTCAACATCAACACTTTGCAAGATTTACAGCAACTTTTAAGAGAAATGAACTAGATGAAACCTATTTTGAAAATTGCCAACGATGAACTTGCTCCACTTTTTGATCTACTGAGAGAAAACTGTGACATTAAATCTCCCAAGATTTTAACACCTGAAGCTCAACTCACCATAAAAAGTCACAAAAACTTTCCAAAGAAGACAAGCCCATCATTATGCTCCCAAGAAACCTTTCTTCCTGACTGCTTTGAGACAGAAGCTACAACTTTATAGCCTCATTTTTCCATGAGATCCATCTGAGAAAGATCCATTATTAATAGTAGAATAATAAGTTTTTCTTCCCTACAAGTCTCCAAAAACAATTTCTACAACCCTAGAGATAGTAGCACAAATTGTAATTAAGGCCAAAGCAAGAATATTAATAGGTAAAGATTTTACAGTTCTCTAATTACCTTTAAATAAAGATTATTTAGATTAGGCATTACAAAATTCAGATGATTTACAAAATGCATTCTTAAATTTTGCAAGTGTTTGTGCTATTCATTATCCAAGTCACAAATTATTACAAACAAAATTGAGTTTCAAAAAATAGCCCTTGCTAAGTGAAGGGCCTTTAAGTAATACAACGCTCTTCGCTAATAAGTCAAGAAAAACACATAAATCAGTAATTGTATAGTTAAATCAAACTACAAAAAATTAGAAATCAAATATCCAAATAGTTGAAAGTTCTCCTCAAGTAGTTAAAATAGCTGCTGTTGTTAAAGCTCTTCAGCTATTTTCAAAGCCTTTCAGTTTAATTACAGATTCTACCTCTGTTACTAATGTAGGTAAAAATATCGTTTTAAAAAATATTAGTAATAATAATTTATATTGCTAGCTCTCATGTCTTCATAAAAATTTACAACACAGAACTAACCTATATTTTATTTCTCATATTAAAACTCATTCATCTTTACCAAGATGTTTAGCAAAAAGAAATACAAGAACAAAAAAACTGGCCATAGTTATCTCAAACACATTAGCAAACATTTTTCAGCATGCAAAATTGAGTCATACCTTTTTCCTCAATATACACAAGTACTTGTACAGACGTTTTGTATCTCTAAATCCCAAGCTAAAGCTATTATTAACAGTTACCCTGATTGTCACCTTGTGCAAACCCCTGTTTCTACAGGAACTGTTCATCCACAAAGTTTATAAAGAGTACAATTATAACAAACATCACTAAATACCCTTCTTTGGGGAGATTTAAAAATATTCATGTTTCAGTAGATTCACTATCAAGTACAGTTTTTACCTCTATCCACACAAGAGAACAAGTAATCGTACCTATCAACATTTTTTACAAACATTTACTTCATTAAGTGTACTCCAGGAAATGAAAACAAACAATAGCCCCACATATCTATCTCAAAAAGTAACAACATTCCTAATAAATTAAAATGTTCATCACACCTGTAGTATTCCCCACTCCCCCACAAATCAAACAACTGTTAAAAAGACATATCACACATTAAAACACATTTAGATCAACAGAAGAGGGGAGCAGAAGTAATACTACAGATAAAATTGAGTCAAGCTTTATATGTTTATAATTTTTTAAACAGTTCTTTTGCAGAACCAGATCCACCAATTCTTAAGCATTTTACAAATAACACACAAACAAAACTAAAAAAAAATTATCTTGTTTTAATTAAAAGACCTGAAAGAAGACAAATTAAAAGTCCTCGCCAATTAATAACTTAAAGCAAAGAGTATACTTGTATTTCTCCAAGTATTAGAAAAGCAAAGTGAATTCCAATAAAGAGCATCAAACCATACAACACACCAAAACACACTAACAAACCCAAAAGTAAAAAAGCAATCACACAAACGTAAGCTAAACAGAGACTACAAGTCACGCCCAGTGTTCCTATGTCACCTGTAGAATCTGCAAACTTCAATCTAATGATAATGATACATGTGTAGAGCTTGTTTCGTAGAGCTCTTTTAACAAAAACATGAAAAGAAAGATTTCTTATCATTAGATTCTAAAAAATTAATATTCTAAACTCTCCAAAAAATGCAGTTTAAAAGTTAAAATATTATCGAAAATTCTTTTAACAAAGAGTAACTCAACAAAAAAGTTATGAAAGAAAATCAGTTCACTTTGTATTTTCTAACTTTGCTTACTTTTTATCATGCAAATTTTCCTATACAACACCAAAACCAAATGTCTAAGTCACATTAACCAAAGCTACAAGATCAGATACCATATGTATGTCTCACTCAAATCCAAAAAAGCCTTTTTCAACCTGTTTAGTTAGTGTACCACTAAAAATTAGCCAATACCTATATAACATGATCTTTTAACAAAAAAGTGATTTAACAACAAGCTAAGTGAAATTACTAATAGAAACAATCGCACATGGGATTAAAGCCTCTAGACCAAACAACTCCTCAAAACAAGTTCAGAACCCCAAGAATTAAAGATCCATAGTTCCTTAGCAATAAATTTCCGTGTCACATTTTCAAGAAACAATTAGAAAAAAAATAATTCTCCAAAATACAGTGCTATTCACTCTTACTATGAATACAAAAATTTAAGGCTTTAGTGCAATTACTCATACACTGTAGATAAAAATCTAAAGTTAACAAATATCCACGGAAATTACCAAAATGTTATTAGTTCATTTGTAGAAATAAAACATAGCAAAACATTCTATCATACCCTAAAGACAAACCATGTAACATTAGCACACTCACTGTAATAACACCTAGTACTAAAACAGTTTCAAAAAAGACAAGAAAAGACAAAAGATCTATTCATATATACCCAAAAAATTACAGCAGTAATTTCAGTCTTTCAAAAAAAACCACAAAATATTTCAACAAGCTTCTTCTTACCTACAATTGCTTCAGAAAAAACATTAAGACAAATAGACAAGATTAAATATTAACTAAACAAACAAATACCACATCCAGTGCGCTCAGTAACACACAGACTGACATCAGCAGTGTCCAACAAATTCCAAAATCAAACAACAGTTAATTTTCTTTTCTAACACATAAACAGAGTTGAAAAGAATTCAAAAGAATGTGCTACATAAATTTGTCTAATCATTCTAAATCCATTCACAAAAATATACAAAAACTTAAAAACTCTACAATCTACAATTAAAAATAAAGAAACATAGTTAAACAATTTATTCAGGAAGTAGAGCTTAACTCCTTAATCAAAAGAACTTTACAAGTTCAGTAAAATCTTGTTATTAGAATATTAATATTAATATCACATACACTTCATTATTCACAACAAATTACAAACTCATCAAAAAAGTTTTTATTTTCCAAAAGAAAAAAATTTAAAAAAATTATAGACAATTCACAAAACCTCAGCAAAAACAATTAAAGTCACTCACAAATTTAACCTTTACATTGAGGCCTTAAAAAAGTCAAAATTTATCAGAACCTAATACAGATACTAAACCTAACTTTACCCAACATTAAGAATGGTTTAACTTAGAATTATAGAGCTTAAAACAAACAAAAACAAAAGTACCTTCATGTAAAAAGTTTATAACTTTTTTCCTACATGAATAAATATATGCAGTAGTAAAGCTATGGAACACAAAGTAATAAATAACTGACAAGTCAAAAATAGTTTATTTAAAAAGAGAGGGGGAATTGTAGGAATATATAAAAGGTAAAAAACTTTAGAAAGTGCAAAAAGGCCCCAGAAAGTAGACATAAAGCTGAAAAAGGCTGGGAAATTTCAAAACCTTCTCATGGGAAGCTAGAAAAATAAGAACCAAGTGAATTCATTTATATTTATCATAAGGAGCAAGAAAGAACAAGAACTTAGTGATAGTTTGAGATGTCAAAAGTCCTAGATATATGCTTTGCAAAAATAGAAAAAGTTTCAGTCTTATATAATGAATTACTCTATATCGTTTGAGGTTCATAGAAGTCCTTCTGGTAATGTTAAACCCACATGGGTCCTTTTCTTATTGGTTAGGGTATAATGACTCTGCACCTTTTCTTTTATGTTATAGGTTCAAAGAATATGTAGAAAAAGGCTTTGCATCAACTGCCATCTTGCCTTTGATCTAGATTTGCATGGATGTTCATTTCTCTGTGTCTCTGGCTTTTTGCTTGGATGATACAGACATAATAAATGCTAAGTCTGCAACCAGTCCGGGTCCCATCCTGTTTTGTGAGATGCAGAGCGACCGGGCAGAAAGTGGACACACACTCCCAGCTCTGGCCGCAGCGCTGCCCAGCCCAGGGGGACGGTCACTGCCCTGCTCCTGCTGCCCCACTGCTGCTGACACAGGCCAGGATGCCCTTGGCCTTCTTGGCTACCTGGCCAGGCGCTGGCCACCTTCAGCTGCTCTTGACCAGCACCCCGGGCTCCTTTGGCCCACGCAGCTGCCCAGCCACAAAATTGCCCGTTTGACTGCAAATACCGCATTAAATTGTCCTTCTAATTCTACAACCACATCTTCTAAGGAAGTATCATGAAGTTTTATAGGGATAGGAATCTAAGTTGCTGTGACTTCATTAAAATGGGCTTATTCAACTCTCTGCAAAACTGAGTTTGTAGGTCTTCAAGGCTCTGAGTTGGAAATTAGGAAATATCCAGCTATGCCTTTGTATTTGTTGTGGAATGCCTGAAAATGGATTTTCTTTCAGCCTGCATGCCTGGCCCTCTACAGCCTACTGGTTCTGGCTAAGCACACAGCTTACTCTGCAATTGCCAAACAGCACAAACATGAAATGTTCCTTTCTCACTCACCTTAGGACCAGCACCGCTGAATACATGCTTCAGGTGACCTGTAGTAGGCAAGGGAAAATGAACCAGATGCTGTGAGAAAATTGTCTGGGCTGGTGAAACCCACAGAACAAGCACCACGAACAGAGAGTTTTCCCTTTCACAACATCCCTTCAGCAGACACATTTCATTCATACAACCAGCAAGAGATCCAGATAATATTCTTGGGCATGCCTACCCTTTGGCCTGTTTAGCCATTAAATGAACACAAACATGATGAAGAAAATGCAAATTGTTCTCTAACACTCAATGCTCCTGTTCTACCAAACACATAACACCTCTTTTAAAAATCCTCTCCTTCTGGTACCTAGGGTTTTTTTTAATCAGATGCATGCACAACTTCTCATTAACTTGCTGGAAACAGTTGCCCAGAAAAGCTTTTCCAAAATTCCACTCTGACGGGGCAGGCTCTATTGTGACACAACACAGCAGCAGCTCCAAGTTCCAGGAGCAGACACTCACTGCTTTGGAGTTTGCTCTTCCTTGCAAAGGGAATCACTATTTAACACTCAGTCAAGGCTCAAGTTAGACAGTCAAATCCTTTCATGACAAAATGTAGAAAGAAAGAAGCTTTCCCTGAATTCTGGGAAATACTGCACAGTTGTTAGAAGGCCTTCCAAGAAGGTCTCCAGTTTACATTTTCAAAGCTGTCTTGCATGTCCCAGCAAACTGAGGAAAAGACAGACTCTGCTGCCTCAGACTCTCCCGTGGAGGGAAAAGAACCCCTGCAGGTTCCCTTGCAAATGCTGCCCCTGTGGCTGCAGAAATCCCCTTGTACCTGGATGCCTTGACAGGAGCTTTACCAAACCATTGGCACTCTAGTGTTCTTTCTGTTTTGAAATAACTCAGGCACTAACAAAGAGTAGGAAGACATACAGAAGCCAGGTTCGGGTACACCCAGGGAAAACCTCTACTTACGTGCCAGGTTAGTGAGGTAATAGCCAGAATAAACAACGCCATAAGCTGTGAAAGCTGCAGCAGCAAGTTGCTCAATCATTGTAGCACTGCTGCGCAGATTTGTCCAACACTAGAAAAAACAAGGCTCTTGTCAGTGGGCAGCTCTCACTGACAAGCGCCTCAACCAGGAGGATGCTCCTGCACTGAGCAAGCCCTAGGGTTGCTCTGACACTGAGGCCTTCCGTGCACCAAGACAACCTTCTGCTGTCACCATGACCACATGGCAACCATGCCCTGACATCACAGTGCAAGCACTCTATATTGGCCTGTGAATTTATGCAGAGCAATAACCACCCTTCCGTACAGCAAACGCAAAATAACCGGGGAAGTTCTTCTCTGTCACAAAGCAGCACAAATTCACTTTGTGGCCAAACCCTGTTGTTCAAGGAATCCAAGAGTAACTCAAGGAGTGCACCAAACACCTATAGCCTGTACCCCAACTGAGTACTCAGATGGGACCCAAGCAAAGGAAACCAGACCAAGAAAATGGCCCAAAGCATTGCACTTCTGAGAAACAACCCTTACTTTTAAAAAATTTAAATGTTTATTAAATCTTAACAAAGGACTGAATAAGGAAAATTTGCAGCACTGGGAGTCTCTGACCATTACAAGCAGCACATCTATAGAATGGATGCTCTGCCTTTTATACCCTTAACCCCTCCAAAGTTTTGTCAAAGTTTTGCCATCCACTGGTGGAGATTCCTTTCTTACATTCTTATTGGAGGTCAGGTGTTGCTACGCCACTCACACCTCCTGGTCACAAGCCCTGACTACCAAGGCTATTGCAAGGGGCAGGGGAAATAGGACTCTGGGAGGATGTATTACAATAACATCACTATACATTTTTACATCCCCATAATATCTACCTCTTAACAGTGAGAGCCAACTGTTACATGACTCATCTATAACACACAGAACCAGGAGAGAAGGCACTGTTGGCATAACAGCTGAAACAATTCCTGACAAATCTCCCACATATTTGCACGTTTATTGGATATGCCCAGGGCTCCTGAGCATGTACATCTCGGCCTTTATTCCCCTTTGGAAGCAGTCAAACTGGCAGCATCTGCCTGCCAGCAGGAGCTGCTCCAAGCTTGGAAGACAACTGGTGGTGCTGATTTCCAGAGGCTTCTGTGTCCCAGGAGAAGATAAGGAAGGAGCAGATTGAAAGGTGCTGGCGCTGCTGCTGCTCTGTGCCAGACAGCCCTGGCTGAGCAGGGCACGGCGCTGCAGACTCTTGCTCCTGTCAGAGCTGGGCACACCTGGGAACAAGGCATGGCAACTTGTGGGGACACCAAGGGCTTTGTGGGGGCTGCATTGCTCAGCACACACCCAGGCCATCTGTGACCCAGAGTTCTGGTGCCTAAAAAGATAAAGCAGACGGAAATAGCTGGGAAAGGTTTCATTTTGACCTTTCTTACCTGTTCACAGAAGTGGCCAAAATGAAAGTTACAGAGCAGGGCCTGATCCCTGCAGCCAGCTCAGGCTTGCAAAGGAGGCATTCATTGATTGCAGTATTCGGTGCCTAGGGAATCACTCCTCTGACACCTGTACACCCACCAATCTCACTTACTACTTTGTATCCATGGAATGAAGACATATTCGATACTTTGCTGAAATTCACAGGCTAAACATTACTCCAAATTATTTGACATATGTTAGAGGGAAAATGCCGCGGGAGACAAGACTCATGATATCATGATCATCAAGTCTCAGTTTCTTGTGACAGATTACACAGTTTATATATGTTCGTTAATTAGCTCATACATATTGCAAAAGCCAAGCTCATGATTGGTTGCTATGTGACTTGTACTATTATCTTAAAAGTATCTTTATGATCGATACATGCCTGTCCAGCTGGCCTTGCAGTTAGAACAGCTTAGTACCCCTTTGTTCTTCTCTATCTATTTCTACATACCAAGCAGTTTCAATATCCTGCTTTCTGCACACCATCTACTCTTCAGGGCCATGCAAACTTTGCAGCAGTCACGTAGCCCTCCCTATTTGGGTTAATTTTACAGTATCATGTCCCTTGTCGTTCAACCATTCCTCTGTCAGGCTCTCTTCATCTCCCCCGTTTTCCTTTTGGACAAGAAGGTGTGCATTCAGCATTTTCTGCAAAAGCTGCTGCATCAAGCCTTGCAAGCAAGTAAACACACAGGGCAAAACAAGCAAAAGTATCACAATTATGCTTAGAACTATTATGCCGTATTTGATAATGTCTCTTAACTATGGTCCGATCCCCAATCCTTTTAGCTATCTTTTTAAACCTAATCTATCCTCTACCTTTAACTGTTGAGTTAGCTCGGTCAATTTTCGTATTTGCTTATGGATAGATGTAGAGTGATCAGATAAGTTCATACAGCACATTCCTTCAAATTCTTCACAACTATGACCTTGGGCTAGAAGAAGTAAATTAGTGGCAGCTGCTCTGTTTTGCAGAACTGCATGACAGATACTACCTATATTTGTGGCAAGCTCACTTAACATTTTAGATGAAATATTAATTTATTTTTCTGTCCAGTAGGCTAGGATTTTTAATTGTGTGAGAGCTTGCACTGAAGCAACTCGTGGGGTGAAAAATGAGGTTAGTATTACAGAAGTGCACCCCACTTCATATTTCTCATGTTTTTGATTGTTCTGTTTAACATGAAAGGAACAAACTTAATTCTAAATACAAACTATATTTATGATAAACTTAATGTTATGCTTTTGATTATCTAATTGATTGTCCCTCTTTTTCTTTTGCCATTGAAAAGCAATGGTAAAATGAACAGAAAAATCACAGGCATTACTAAAACTCATTAAAACTTAGTAAAAAAAGTCTATAACATAATTAAAAACACACTTATGAAAAAACCTAAAAGCCTACAATCTTCTGTGGGCGAAACACAAATCTTTGTACAATCCACTTTTGCTGTGCATCCTCTGATTTACTTGTGGAGAGATTAGTGTTCTCTTGAAATTGATAAGTTTAACATTCTTCACTGAAATCTATCCAGATTCTGCACCTGCTAAAACACAAACAAACTCAACACTCCCCACAGGGACTGGAGGGTCCTCTCTCAATTCTGTTTCTTAAAATTTGCATGAAGAAATGGAAATATCAACATCTTTATAATAAACATGAAAAAACATCAAGAACAAAACAATGCATATAGTAAAGAAACTAACAACAAATAAAAATCAATCAGATAATACACAATTAATATTACATATAAAATCACAGTTACCAAGTGCTACACTATCAAATTGTCATCCCAGAGTCTGCAGCAGCTGATAAACCTTAAAACAACAGAGATTTGGATAAAACATGTCCGGATCATGTCTCTCCAAAACTCCCTTTGAGGCTCAGCTGCCCTACATGGTCAAATTGTCAAGCCAAAAGGACTTGAATACTTTTTGATGCAGAAAACACCTGGGTCAATCACACCATCCACGTAGAGCCAGAGCTTAGCCAGAGCTCAAACTCTAATTGGAGGATATGTTTTAACACATTATAAAACAAAAGTCCTAGAAATAACAGTTATAAGTAGAAAACCTTATTATTAAAAATTTATCAAACTATTAAATAATTGAACCTGTTTAAAATCTCTTTCAAGACAAAAATTCTCTAAATACAACAAACCCTTTCTTCAGAAATCTGAAAATTATAGTCTGAAATCTTGAATTAAAATTTGGATAATGAATTTTTAAAGGAAGATGAATTGCAGCTGCATAAAAGATTGGATAAAGAAAACACATGAGTAGTTAAAAAATCAAAAACACAGGATCCTGAAAAAATATCTTGTAATCAATCACCTAAAGAGACAATAAAACACATGAAAACTGACTGTAAATACTATAACAACACCTTAATACCTTAATAATAATTCTTATCACAAAAATCAGACAACTCACATTTTATGATTAACCTATTAACAAGAAATGTTTAAAATAGTTTAAGACAATCCTTTTAAAGCACTCATATAACATTAGTAACAATCACTACTTATCATTACTTACAAAAACTTAACAATCACTATTTATCGTATTATCTATAAAACTTAAAAATCACTATTACTTATTATCTATAAAAACCCAAAGACAGAGATTACAAACTCAATACTAAAATTCCATGAGATGACATTTTCTTAACTCTTTGTTTTCAGAGACATTTTTGGTAATTAAATAATTACTAAAATTTCTATCTTTATACAGTGATTTTTATCTATATCATATTTGAAATAACATTGATTCACATAATGTTCATCCTTCTTGGTATCTTGGAAAACACTCGGTCCTGCTGTACTTTTTCATTACGTCTTCTGACTCTTGTAAGAAATTGGGAAGATGCTGTTGAAATTTTTGCTGTAGTGTTGCGATCCCGCCATCGGCGGCGCTGCTGCTCTCGGCGTTGTCGCTGCCATGGCAACCAGGACTGTGCCGCCATCTCCGCCGCCATTGCTGGGCGCTGCGGGGAGATGAGGGGCGGCGCCGCCTCGCTCCCGTCCTTGTTGTGTCACCTTGTGGATGGGAGAAGAGACACCCCCGCCACGGCCGCGCCCCGCCTGCTCCGGCTCCAGCGCGGCTGAGCCCCAGGAACGCCCCTCTCCCCCCTTGCGCTGCTGCTCGGCAGCAAGGAGCCTTCCGTCTCTCGGCTGATGTCCGCTCCGCCCCGGGCTCGCCTCCGGCTCGGTGCTGGCCGGCCCCGCTCTGTCTGGCCCCGCGCCTGCTCCGTTCTACCTGATTCCCGTTCACAAAAAGTGAATTTGGGATCCCAGTCCCGTTGCCATAAATCAATTTGGATCTCAATTTCCAGCACCTCAATGCTACTAGTGTCTATGGGAGGTACAGGCATTTCAGAAGCAGAGATGGGAATGGGAAAATTTGTGAGAACCGGAGGGTTTGGCTCACTGGAGAGAAGCGAGGGTTTACATTCCTTATTTTTCTCCAGAGCTGTCCGTATCACTTCCACCGCCCTCTTTTCTGCCTGACACATTAACAATTCGTTATCAACCACTCTCCAAAGTTTACTCATTTTCTTGCCCGGTTTATCCTCATCTAACACTAATTCCCACAACTTATCCCTATATCTTCTCCATTCTGAAAGTTTATGAACACTATGGGGGTTAACGAAAAAGCCGTAAGACTCAGCATGATGCAATAGAGAAGGGAGATCCTTATCTAAGTCAATCCCCCTAATCTGCCTTTTTCTAAGAGAAGCACTAAATAAATCATATGCTGCTTGCCTTTCCATGGTTACGTCGGTACCGTTGCTGGCTCCTTCAGGCTTCGGCAGCACGTATCGGCTGAGCCCGCTTCTACGGTCACTCAGGGCGCGGAGCAGAGCGTTTCGCCTCTTCTCTTTATTTTCGCCGTCCTTCCAGCCGCAGGACCCGCACTCCAACGCAGCACCCCTCTCGCCTTAGGCTCGGATCATGTCCCTGTTTTCGGGCGCCAGTTGTTAGAGGGAAAATGCCGCGGGAGACAAGACTCATGCTATCATGATCATCAAGTCTCAGTTTATTGTGACAGATTACACAGTTTATATATGTTCGTTAATTAGCTCATACATATTGCAAAAGCCAAGCTCATGATTGGTTGCTATGTGACTTGTACTATTATCTTAAAAGTATCTTTATGATCGATACATGCCTGTCCAGCTGGCCTTGCAGTTAGAACAGCTTAGTACTCCTTCGTTCTTCTCTATCTACTTCTACATACCAAGCAGTTTCAATATCCTGCTTTCTGCACACCATCTACTCTTCAGGGCCATGCGAACTTTGCAGCAGTCACGTAGCCCTCCCTGTTTGGATTAATTTTACAGTATCATGTCCCTTGTCGTTCAACCATTCCTCTGTCAGGCTCTCTTCAGACATATTTAAATAATTTCTCAGAATTTATTGGCATAGGGGTACGAGTATCCTGTAGGTCCCTGGTGGTCATTGCCACAGGTTCAGGAGGAGACTCATGCACAAAAGAATCTAAGACAAAACTGGGCTTGCCAAGCAAATCTATTCCATTAGTTGCAGTAGCAAGTAATACATACCAAGCCCTGGATTCCCAAAAATCCACTGAGCAGGAGAAGGAGATGGAGTTATTATGGAGTCAAAATTATGTCTACATTCTAAAGACATCTTACAATTTAGAAAGATTTTTACCTTTCTCTATGCATTAACACTTGTGGGCCCCTCTGAAGCAGAAAGTCCTTGAGGGGCTGGAGCGTGTGCAGAGAAGGACACGAGAGCTAGGGAGGGCTGTGGAAGGCAAGGCCAAGGAGGAGGTGCGGAGGCAGTTTCAGCCTGGACAACGGGAGCCTCCTGAGGCACATTCAGGCAAACTTCCATGGTTCCATAGGTGACAGTGCTCACCACCAGGGCTGTTCCCCTGCCAAACATGCCCTCACTGCCTCCAAGTGCTTTAGACGCTGGTGTCAGAGACACTCCCTGCTTGTTGTTTGGTTGCTTTTTTGTTTTGCTGGTTTAGTAGAGGAAAAGTCCTGTTGATTTTCTCATTTTCCAACAAGCAAATATGCTTCTGCACAACGTTTCCTGCCCTTTTCCAGCACTGGATGAGATTCAGATCCAGTTGTAGGCTTCCATGTCTGCAGCAGCAATAGCAAAGGTGTAGCTGTCTCTTTCTTTCTTTTCCATTGCAGAGCTTTCAAAAGCTAAAACTCTGCATTGCAGAGACAATGTTGCTTGCTGATGGCAGCCAGGGAGGAATATCAGCTTCATATCCATATGCAGTTCTGTTGAATTGGCCTGGTTTAATTTGATCTGTGTGGCTTAGAATCCTTTTACTATCTTTTTACTCTGGAATTTTATGATTTCTCCTTGGAAGATACGGTCGTATATGTGAGAAGGAAGGAAGTTATACGTGATAGGTAATAGCTTGTCCCACACGCTTTTCTCTTGTCCCAGAGCACAAAACCAGCATCAGTGTCTGCCCCAGCTCCCTCTGCTCCTGGAGAAGATGAAGAGGAGCAAATTGAGCAGAATGACCGCGAGTCTCCATCAGTGGTCAGAGCAGAGCCTGAATCTTCTGAGCCAGTAAGTGCCAGTTGTGGGTGGTGCTGTCTTAGTGCAAGGCAGAGCTGCAAGTTTCTGACCAGCCAGCACTTGCATGTTGCTTGCTGAGGATGCCGAGTGCTGCAATCCTGTGGGACGTAGCCATTTCCTGCAGGCAGTGGCCTCCAGCTAGAAATTGGCCTTTGACCTGTCACTTTGAGGCCCTGAAGGTCTGGGGGCTCTGGCTGAGCTTCTGGCTGCTCGGCTCAGGGAAGGTCGATCTCTGGGCTTCTGCAGCGTCGTGGCCAAGGGCACACGTGGCAGTGCTGCAGGTGGCAGGGCTTTTTTTGTCTGTTTTCCCTTTGTGGAAAGGTGTGTTTGGTTTGTGGAAGTGTTCTGCAGTTTTCTGGAGCACTTCTTCACTTGTACAGTCTCTTTTGGCTTTTGCTAAGCTGGAAGAAGATGATTGTGTTTTCCAGGAATCTGTGAGGCCCCATTCTTTTCCATGCTGTCTGTATTCCTTGTTAATCTGTTCTTTCCCTTTCCTCACAGTCAGCCACTCTTGTCTGAGAGGGATAAGCTGTTGTCTCTGACTGCTATATTCTGTTTGACTTGAGGTGCATGTGTTGATATCTCACCAGGCAGCCTCCAAAGACCTCCAAGAACACACTGGCCCTGAAGATCACCAAATTTGTCCCAGACAACTGGAACTTCCCCCTCCTCGAAAAGTGCTGCAGTTTCAGCACGTCTGCACGGGCTCTGGTCCCAATCCTCGCTCTGCAGCAGCATTACTTAAAGGAACCTATGATGTGGAACCTGTGAACTCAATCTCATCCTTTGGTGATCTCCTCCTTCTCAGCTCCTTCATCTCCCTCCACGTGGCTTCTGAGAACCAGGAGACTGAGGAGCAGTACCTGCGTATGCTCTGTACGTCTGGTGTATTTCTTGTCTGAGGGTCAGTGGATTGTGTGCAGGTGTCAGCAGAGCTGTACCAAATGTTCCTCCTGAGTTTGGTGTCACAGGGCCATTTAGGACTCCCGAGAGGAAGTGCTGTGCTCTGAGGCAGCGAGAGAGAGCTCTGGGTGCTCCTGCTGCCTCTGAAGACAGCTGGGACTGGCCTGGGTTTGCCTGAGCTTCCCTCTCGGCTAAAGGCTGAAGCAGGGATTTTTCTTGCATCAGCAGAAGGCTAGGCAAGTCCTGCATGCTAGTGCCCAAACCAAAGAGAATTTTTAGCTTCCTAATTTCCCCTTAGACTCCTGACTTCCAACCAGTCATCAGAGCAAAAAATCTTCAGAAAAATTTACTGGTTTTATAGTTTTGTCTTTTTGGTTGGGGATTTTTTTTTTAGGGGGCTGGTGGTTTGGAGCTTTTTGCTTTTTCCCTGTTTATTTTTTTTATGGGGTTGTTTTTTTGGTTTTCTTTTGCTGGGTTTTTTGGTCTTGTTTGTTTCTTTGTAGCGGTTATTTTTTGGTGGAGTTGGTTTATCTCCATCCTGAAGGAGCCCTTCTGCCCCACATGTCTTATTGATGTCATTTTTATGACAATTTTATGTTGCCACTACTACATATACAGTTTCTTTTCATGAGAATGCTATATTTTTGTCAATAAAAACTACTGTGAAAGAATATCAGGTTGCAGGAGAAATAGAGAGCAGGAGGTGTTTCCCGTGTGCCCCCAAAGAAAAAAACAGATACTTTTATAACAATCTGTATTTCATATCCTAGTTTTATGCTTCTAAAGATGTGTCCAAGAGAGACACATCGAAGTGGCTTGATCAGATAAATCTGTACTGCAGGCATTTCTCAGGAGACAGCCTCCAGCCCATCCATGGTATATTCCTCAGATCCATGGCACTTTTTCGTACCTTCCCCACTCTTTCCCATGACTCTTAGAATCCTACCCATTGGCCCGATCCCTGCTCAGATCCGTCTCTAGGAAAACACATCAAGTCCTCTGGGATTCTGCAGCACACCCCAAGGAATCTGCTTCTTGCCCATAACAGCTGCCAGTGCTGAACTCTCAGATAAGACCTGGTGGGGCTGAGAGCAGAGCCCAGTGGAGAGCCCAGTGGATTCTGTGTCTACCATCACCTGTTGGGACAAAAATGGCATTGATCTGCACCTCGGTGTGTCTGATCTCAAAGCCCATCCTGTTGTGGCATGAATGGGGGCAACACTTTGTACGGGGCCCAGGCTGCCTGTGGCTTCTTCCCATTGCTTGTCAGTACTCATGCTTGGGCTTTGCCAGCCTTGTTGTGGTCGCTGCCCTGTCCCTGAGGGCTGGTGGGACAGGGCTGGAGCCTTCCTTAGCCGCAAGATGGGTGTCTGTGAGCTCAGCCTGCTCATGAAGGGTGAGGGTCCCGATGCTGAAAGCACTGTTGACATTGGTTATAGCATGAGCTGCTCTGGATTACAATTGGAAAGGCATTGTTTGGGCAATGTTTTGGCTGAAAGCTGGAGAAGATGTGCTCCTCTCCTGGGAATGCATCTCCCTGTGCTTTGTTTCCTGTCAAGAGAACTCTTCCAAGGGCTCTACACAATCAGTCTCTGTGCCAGCCATCTGCACTGCAGGGCTGCCTGTCCTGTTGATGTTGTTGCTGTTGTTGCAAGTAGCTGACTGCCTCCAGACACTGGGGCTGCCTTTTGTATCTCCTGGAAGCTGGGATCTCTGCTTTAAAGTGAGCATCTTGCATTTTGTTTCCCTCAGGGAAAATGGTGAACGTGGAAAATCCCAAGATGAAATACACTGAAATGGAATATATTGGCAAGGGGTGAGTCCAGCCACACTTACTTCTACACAACCATGGGCCAGGGGTTCTTCTGCTATATCACTGGTATATCAGGTGTTCCACTGGAATATCTATCCAGTGTGAAGTCAGGTCAGCTGCAAACATGTTCAGACACTGGAGATAGATTGTCCTATCTCTTCAGTGCTGCTCAGAACTTGTGAGGGTGCTCAGAAGGCATTGTCAGAGACATCTCCATGCTGCCAAAGCCTGCCTACATCAAGGAGCAGGACCTGGAAGATCTCCTTGTCTCTCAAGTGTGGGACAGCTCTGTGTTAATTTCTTCAGTATTTTTGTATGTCTCAAAACCACACTGCCACACTAATGAATAAAGAAGAATCTTGCTTGCCTGAGAGGGCAACCTAGCCCCTCTCAAAGCTGTGAGATAACAGTTCCCAGGAGAATTTCATTCAATCCACGGTTCTTGGAAGGAAATGCTCCATGCTCAGAATAGGAACCACAGAGTTTAGAAACTCAAACCTAAGATGAAAGAATAAATTCCCTTTAGGAGCTGAGGCAGTAAACCCCAGCGCTTCTGCAACCAGCCCAGGCACTGCCCATGCACTTGAGAGGAAAATGCATCATCTGCCTTCTGGCAGAGCCCTCCTGCATCCTGCAGGTTTTAGGCATTTACAGCAGAGATCTCCTGTGTGGGCCAGCTTTCACTCTAAGAAATAAACAGCTTCTCCTTTCTCTGCTTCTGTTTTGTTTCTAGGCATTTTGGATCTGTGGTTAGAGCACTCAACCAAGCCACAGGAGGAGAGGTAAATGCCAACATCCCCTGCAGACTCTGTTGCACTCAAGGGCTTTCCCCTCTGGTGCGAGCAGCTGTGGCTGGAGCTTTGGGTTGAGCTGTGCTGAAGAGGCACAAGAAACACAGACTGGTACCAGCCTGCAAAATACATTGGGGACAGTCTTTGTCCTTTTCAGCTGCCAGAAGGAAGTCACGCAGGGCAGCAGTTCATTTCAGAGAAGGATGTGCTCACTCGCTCTCAATTGCTAAAACAAAGGTGGTGCCTTAGGGCATCTCACTGCTCTTTGGGGCTACAGCTTCATAGTCCTGAATTCTCACTTCTGGTTGCCAGCAAATACATCTGAAAGTTACTGGTAGTTCTTTAGCCACCTGCAGTGCTGCACTTGGGAACTGCACAAAGGGAGAGATGTGCAAGGTATCTCTAGAAACTCGAAGCCCTGCCCATAGCCCAAGATGTAGCCACAGAGTATTAAGGCATGGATTACTTCTTCTGAATCCCATACAAAGCAGCAGGGAGTGGGCTCAGAGGCTTGTGGGTGATAGTTGAGACACCAGTGTCACCAAGTGTTCACAGCAAAACCTCAGTGGCCACGTACCCTGTAACTGGCCCCCAAGGGAGTGGAGAAATGGGCTATTGCAATGTCACTTCCTAATTACTGCAATGCCTAATCACAAGGCAGTTTGGCACAGCTCAACTGTGTCATTGCAAAATCACTTGCTCCATGTGCCTTGTGGTCTCATGACACCAACTTCTCAAGTTACTGATTTTCAGTGTCATTTTAGGTGGCCATAAAGAAAATAAGCCTTAAGGGACGGCAGAGGAAGCAACTAACCGTTAATGAAATCACAATCATGAAGAAGCATAGGAGTCCCAGTGTTGTGAATTATTTAGACAGGTGAGTGGTCATGGTCTTATCCTGTGAATATACATGTACATACTGCAAACATGAGAGGTTAAAAATCCACTTTGGTCACTTCTAGAAAGTAGAGCTGTTAATTATAATGTATTAATATTTCTCTACTCATCTGCAATGGATGAGAAGAGAGTGCATCTTGTCTGCATGAGTCTTCCCTGGCACACGTAGTTTGAAAATTATTCCAAAATTATTCAAAACCTGGATCATCTGTAGAGTACGAAGTTAATACTTTCTAAGTTCACTGCCTCCACATTCTTTTGGGATTGATTTTTTAAAGTTTCTTCAATGCTGAATGATGAACCATCCTAAAGTGGATTTCCCTTGGATTGTTGCCCCTCTTTTTCTTTGCTATGCATGCCAGGAAGACTAGGTGCTTATTTCCAGAAACACCACGCATGACAGGCTTTTGATCTGGGCTCTTACTAAACCACACTTTTCACTTGCTGGCCATCTAAGACATCTCCTTTTTCACAGCTGTGCCTTTCTCCCTGAGACTGCACAGATTGCAAACAAAGCACAGCCAGGAGGGAATGTCTATTCCTTTTATTCTGTCCTTGTCACAAAGGGCTTTGGAAACAAGAAGCCGGAAGCAAAAAATCAACCTAGCCATACATGTTTATCTTCACGCCCTTGTTTCTTTCCTTCAGCCACCTTCTGGGTGAGGAACTCTGGCTGGTCATGGAGTACATGGATGGAGGCGCTCTGAGCGATGTCATCAGGAATACCTTCCTGACTGAAATCGAGATAGCAGTCATCAGTCGGGAGGTCAGCAAGCCCACCTGTGCTTCCAAGGGTTTGGGTAGGATTATCTGGGAAACAGGGGCTCAGAACAGGAGAGGTTTCATGTGCCAAACTTTGCTTCTGCGTTGCTGGTATGCTATGGGCATGTAAAAGCATCTCCAGTGAAATGCCTGGAGTGCCCCTGCACTCACTCTACTCAGTTCTTGTACTCTTATCTCCTGCTGTTGTATTCTCACTCTGCCTCTTGTGTTTGCTGTTCTCCATCTTGCCTCCCTAAACTTTTGCCTGTCTTCACTGCATTCCTCTCTTGTAGAAGCAAGGTGCTGGTAGCAGGATTTGAAATGAACAGCAAAGGAAAAAAAAGAGACTCATTTCTCTCAGTCCTCAGCAAAAAAGGATACTAGTGCAGCCAAAATGCTCTTTGCTTCTGAGCACATCCACTGCAGCAGCAGTCATCCTGGCTGGTTTGCAGGGGGACAGTTTACAACAGCAGGTGCTGTTGCTCTTTCAAAAGGTGACATGCCTTTCCTTAGAAAGGTCCTGCTCTGCAAGTGTTGGAGCAGCAGCTCTTCCTCTCAGTGGCACTGTGTTCTGCCATTACTCGCCATTCCCCTGGGGAATGGGAACCTTTTAGAGTCTCTGTTTCCTTTCTGGTGTGATGAAATCACTGGATTTGTCCCTCCTGGTTCTTTATACTCTCTCCGTGCCTGCAAGGATTGGCTTTTCTTCACTCAAACCAAGTGATCCACAGAGATGTGAAGAGCAACAACATCCTTCTCAGAACTGACGGCTCTGTCAAGCTGGGTCAGTATATTCCTGGTCAGGTGCAGCGTTCAGGGATGTGGGGTGAGGGGCTGCTTTGAGTGGCTGCCAGCTCCCCAGGAATGGTGCTGGTGGCAGTGCAGGGACCCCCCGCTCTGAGCTGATGACATGGTTGCAAGGTGCACAGAGGTATGACAATGCACAAGCACTCAAGAGTGGTGTTGCTCTGTGTGTGTCCATTGCAGAGGGAGGGAGCTACAGGTCTAAAGCTTCCACAGAACAAAAGCCACTGCTGAAGGCAGTGTACAAAATGTAGGGATTTGGCTAAAATCCTGAGGAAACAGAGCAGGGACAGTTGTCCAGGAGATTCAACAGCACATTCTCAAAGTTCTACTGGGCAATTCTTTTGCTTGGTCTCCTAATTGCACAGAATTCAAATAAAAGCAGTATTTTGCTTTCCCCTCAGCTGATTTTGGCATCTCTGTTGAGCTCAGCCCTGGGAAGAATAGACCGTCCTCGGTAGCCGGGACTCCTTGGTGGATGGCGCCTGAAGTGGTGATGGGTCAACCATATGGCCCCAAAGTGGACATATGGTCTTTTGGAATTGTGGGAATCGAAATGATAGAACGGAAAGTTCCCTACCGGAGCCGAAGTCCTGCCACGGTAAGGAGCAAATGCTCACTGATCCCGCTTGTCTTTCTCACCTGCCCTGTGTTCTGCATGCCATTGGACAAAATCCCATTGCCATCTGCTGGAACTACTGCCACCAAGGTCCACTCCTTAAAATGTCCCTGCAACACATCAGCATCTGCTGTAGTTGTGGTTGCATCAGTGTGGAACTCAAGCTATACCACATGCAAACAAACCCCGTGCTCAGGCAACACTTTCCTTTGGGTTGTAAGTGGTTCCAGTTCTTTGGTCTGTGTAGATGGCCACAACAACAGGAAACAAGAATCTCAGAATTGGTGCTGTACTTCCAGAAATGAAGGAAAGAAAGCCAAACCTAACAGAGTTTCTAAAAGAGTGGTTTTGGTGAGGAACTGCATCCCCTGTGCAGTTTCTGCACACTGAGAAACATGCCTGGAACCTGAACATGAGGCTGCAAGGGCCACAGAGTCTCTTCTGCTTCTTGTGCAGTGTTGCTGAAACACTTAGTGACTGTGTTTCTCTCATAGCCCAAGCCACCTTCTCCACATCACCAAGCTGGAGCCTGGTGAGAGGGAGAGCCTGCCAAAACCTCCTGTTTGTTTCCTGGCATTTTCTGGGATGGGCCTTCCATTCATGCATTGACTTGTGTAGCTAAATGAGCAGAGGGTGTCCACAGGGATGGCACATCTTCATCTTTGGAGCAGGAAAAGTTTTTCTGTTGCTGCATAAGGGAAGCTGAAATTTTCAGACTGCTGAGAGACAGAGCTGCAGGTGGCTCCTGTGTGCCCAAGCAGGCATTTTCATCCCCATACATTAGTGCATGCACCTTAATATGTCTGTGTTGAATATGAGATTATAAATGTTTGTTTCCTTTCCTGGGGATTAACTGATGGATTTCATTTCTTTTCGTTCAATTACCATTGTTTTCAAGAACAGGACAAAAAACTTTGAAAGTTTTGTTCTATGGCAACCGGGCTGAAGTGACCCACAAGCACTGCAGAGATGCCTTTCATGTCCTAATCCTTGGAATTATTTAGTATAGCAAAGTCCCCCTTCCAGAAAGGCTGCCAAGCTGGTGTGAATCCTCAGAGAAGCAAATGTGCTTTTGCTGATGTAGTTCCCAACTAACTAGGTCAATCAATGAAATTGGCTGCCAAGGCAAGATCTGCGGGATGTTGGCAAAGCTGTGGCTGCATCAGAGTTTGGTTTTTTGTTGGTAAAGGAAAGTCATCTCTGGGTCTCTGCCAGGGCAGAAACTGCCACTGAAGAAGAGACGTTAAACAATGGCTTCTGGGAGGGCAGTTACAGATGGGAAAGAAGCAGGTGGAGCCTTGTGTTTCCTGTTTCTCCAGACTAAATTCCTGATAGCCACAGCAGGGACGCCACAGCTGCGGCAGCCCAAGCTCCTCTCGGCTTGGCTGCGTGACTTCCTGAGCTGCTGCCTGCAGAGAGACGAGGAGCGGCGCTGGTCTGCCAACGAGCTGCTGCAGGTAAAATGCCAAGGGGCTGAGGTGAAACAGTGTACAAGGGATGGGCTCCTCCTCCACCAAGGTCCGAGGCCTCAGATGAGCCCCCTTCCTCCTCACCTCCACTCATGGTGCTCTTCAAATGAAAATGCTGACGAGTGCTAGACTGGGCTGGGCTGGCAGGGCTCTGTAATGTCCTTTGGTCCAAGTGTCCTGCAATGAGCAGGGACATCTTTAGAGGGATCAGGTTGCTCAGAGCCCTTTCCCACCTGACCTGGAATGGTTCCAGGGATGGGGCACCTACAAGCTCTTGGGACAGCCTGTGCCAGGGTGGCACCCTGCTCTGAGTAAACAAGGTCTTCCTTAGACCTACTCTGATTAGATCCCCTTTGTGTTTGAAACTATTTGCCCACATTCTATTGTAACTGGCCCTGTTAAAAACGGTGTCCCCCACTGCGGTGGTGTGTTTTTATTTCATTTAATATTTGTTCAGTGTCTGTTCACCCCCCAACCCCTCAATCTCCTCCTCTCCCCAGCTGTCAATCTCCCCAAGCTCTTCCCTAACCCACTCCTCTCCAAGTTGTCAATCCTCCCTTTCCCTGCCCCTTTCCCCAGAACATTCCCTGTCATTCCTCTCAGCCTCCTCCCCTGCTTCCAGACCATTCCCTGTCTATTTAGTGAGGCTCAACACCCTATTGGTTACTTTGTGTTACTCCACTCCCCTGTTTCCCCTGATAGGTTTGTCATATGTTAGTCCTGCCTTAAACTCCTCCCCAGCCCTACCCTCAGTGGTTGTTGTTTCTACTCCGCTCCTCTTGAGTTCTGTATAAAACCTTTGTTCACCCTCTCCATAAGGTCTTGGGGCTCACTGAATAAATCCATCTTGTTCACCCCCAAGTCCCGTGTCACCTCCCTCTGTTCCCGCGCCACCGACTGGGACAGCAGAGCACCCCGGGGGGAGCGGCTGCCCGTTCTCTTCCCTCTCGCCGCCCAGCACGCCACCGCTCGGGGTATCGCGGCGAGGGGGGGCGCATGCCACGCCGTGACACCCCACTTTCTTCAAAGCCACTCTGAAGTCTTGCAAAGTGGCAATAAAGTCTCCCTGAGTCCCGTTCTTCACAAAACTGAATACTTCCACCTCTCTCTGCAGAAGATAGGACAGGTGTTCTATTTTCTTATTCTTTCTGTTGCCCTGTTTTTTAATTTGGTGGTGTATTCTGTTTTACCTGACAGCAAAAGAATTGAAGTAGAGCATTGTAGGGAGACATGAAACGGTGGTGGAGGAAGCCACGGCTGCCAGTCCTGGCAGAGCACTCTGGAGAGATTTGGCTGTGGGCAGGAGGGGCTGTGAGGGACTCACTGTGAGCCTCTGAGGGGCCCTGGTTTGTGCCCCCCACCCCACCCTTAGAGGTTTCTGGCACACAAACAGGGAGAGCTGAGAGGGACTTGTCCCAGCCCCATCTGCTGCCTGGCACGCTCAGGCAGAGGGGAACTGGCCCAGGCTGACTGCCAGGTTGTGTGGCAGAGAGGGAACTGCAGGACCCAGCGCCACTCGGCTGGCCCTGCTGGGAAGGAAGGTGCCATGCAGCACAGGAGGGGCAGGGCATGGAAAGGCAGACACTGCTCTGTGTGCCTGTGGAAATTAGCACAAGACAGGGACCTATGGGAGTCATTGGAGCTTCTTGAAAGGAAGAAACCCCAGGGACAGAAAGCACCATTTCTAGAGCACTGGCAGGGCAAAAACCCCAGCAAGATGGAGAAACCAGAATAAATGGATGAGTGGGATTCTGGGCCGGGTTTGCCTGTGATGGCAAGGTCCTGCACCTGACAATTGAGGAGCAGATGGTTGCATTGTTTTCCTTTCTGGGTCTTTCTAGGGACTAGAGGAATCCTGATGGAGTATGTGAGGCACTGAGCTTGGAAGGTCATGGTTCACTGTTCTTTGTTGTTTTTTTTTTCCCTTTGGACAGCATCCATTTGTAACATCAGCCAAGCCAGTGTCCATCCTGGCACCACTCATCACCGTCCTGAAGAGGATGCAGGAGAGAAGAATGTAACAACCAATTCAAGATGTAATCACCACAAGCAATTTTGAGGATTGGATGATTATAGGAGGAGGATTGTTGATAAGGTTTTATAGAATAGGATTTTAGAGGAGGATTGTAGAGCAGGATTGTTGGAGAGTTTTGTGGAATAGGACTGTAGATAGGATTGTTTAAGAGTTTTGTGGAATAGGATTGTAGAGGAGCATTGTGGAGTAGGATTGTTGAAGAGTTTTGTAGAATAGGATTGTAGAATATGATTGTGGCATAGGATTGTAGAGTAGGATTGTGGAAGAGTTTTGTAGAATAAGATTGTAAACAAGGATTTTCATTAAATAAAGTTTCTGAAAAATAAACTCACTTGGAAGACTGCCCTCTTTCTGACCCCTTCAGAAAACTCAACGTTTCCTTCTGAATTACCAGTTGTTTTTTATGGGTGTTAAATGGCACTTCTGGCTTTTTTTGTATGGTTTTTAAGTAGGGGAAGGCTCTTCTTCATTCATCCTTTCCAGACCACACTGTCTTGGGAAAATGGCCAACTAGGCAGCTTTTGGCCAGCTGTAGTATTTCTAGTTGAGGCAGAAAGGGCAATGGCAGTTGCAGGAAAAAGCAAAGGGCAAGTGGTGCAATCAAAACATCCTGTGCAGATGCAGGCCTTCAGCTGTGACTCCAGAGCATTTGGGTGCCTGCCACTTGGATTTGTATCGTGAAGGGCAATGTCTTTGGCTGGAGGAGAGCCTCGCTCAGCGGAGAAAGCAGAAAGATCAGAGAGGTGCTCTGAAAGGTCTCCTGCGGTGCAGAGCTGTCAGCGAGTGTGAGCTGAGAGCGGGCCCGGCCCTGCCCGGCGTGGAGCCGCAGCAGAGCCCTGGCAGAGCCCGGAGCAGCCTGAGCCTCGGCAGGGCCAGGCTGCAAGGAGGCCCTGGTAGCTGCAGGAGGCACAGCCCGGCCCTGCGTGCCTCTTGCTGGCAGCGGGCGCATCCTCCGCTCTCAGAGCCCAACACAGCCGGCTGCTCCCGAGGGCAAGCGGAGCCCTGCTGGGCACAGCCCAGCCTGGAGGCATTGGCCCTCTGGAGTCTGCCCGAGGAGAGAAAGGCCAAGGGCAGCCGAGGCCCGCTGGCCTGGCTCAGCATTCCCACTCTTGTGCCGCTGCCCTGCGACTCCTGGCAAAGGTCAGCAGTGTGTGCAGCACCCTGGGCACCGGGGCAGGGAGCCGGGCTGCTCGGCAGGCTGGAGCACAGGGCAGCGTCCTTCGGGCACGGCACTTGTGCCAGGGGACCCGAGGCCAGCGGGAGGCAGGGACAGCTTGTCAGCTCACGGCTGCAGGAGCCAGTGCCTCACACAGCTCTGGGAGGCAGCGCCTGCAATCCTGCAGCTCTGCACTGAGCCACAGCAAAGCTGGGAGCTGCAGAGTGCTCTGCAGAAATATTCAGGGCCGGCAGGCCAGCCTGCTTTGTGCTCTCTGGCACACAGCAAGCGCTGTGCCACACCGCAGCTCGGAGCTGCTGGGAGAGAGGTGTTAGAGATAAACTCTTAGGTACAATTAAATGGAGACAAAGTCATTAAAGCAAAAGAGAACCTTCTTCTTAGCAGAAGGCTCCTCTTGAAGCCAATAGCAGGTTTCTGAATATAACAGGAATTGGATTAAACCTAAAAGTCTGCCACTGCTATGACTGAAATACCAATTTGCATGTTTTCTTATTTCGGAATCAAAATACGACCATGGCTTTTAATGTTGGGTTTTTTGCAGCTAAGAGTTCAGATGCAATAATCACAGAACTCAGGTCATTTGAGATTACAGAAAGGTTAAAAACTATACATGGGAAGGTAATAACAGGAATTTCTATCTAATAACAAATGGATTGTCCTGCAGCCTTGAGGTCATATCCTTCTACCCTTCCCAAATGAAAACCTATTCACTGAAGACCCATCATCATCCCAAAACCATGTTTAAATTATTTGGACCTGTTTATTAGTCCATGTAAATTAGCACTTTCCCTTTTATTTTCACTGACAAACTCTGATTCAATGTCAAATTATCAATCTTTCAAGGAAAAAATATACCATGCAGAGTAAAACCCAGGGCAGAGGCTTCTATACATAGTGTTGCCAATCCCTGTGTGACAGCTCCTGCTAGCTTCCTACATCAGCCAGAAGGCAACTTCGCTGCAACACAGACTTTCTTTGTATTGGTGACATTTTCAAATCCAAAGACACTGCTTGTTTTCAAAGTCCTGAAAAGTGCATTCTAAAAAGTTCATGAAAGGAAACACAGAAGCACGGATTTGGTTTAGGAGAGAAGGTGTTTGTGCAGTTGGATAACAGCTTACATGTTGAAGTGTCGGGGGGGATTTCTATGTTTGCGCTCACCTTGTTTGAGACAATGAGCGCAGTGTCACCTGTGCATCCCTGGATATGCCTTGAAGGTGCAATGCTTAATTTGTAATCAAAGGGGAAATGTATCTAAATTTATTAGGATAACCAGTTACTTTGCAAATAGACTGATAGAGAAACTTAGCAATTTTTGCTGGAGAATGGTTGCAGGAGAGGGGTCATGGATCAATGGAACAGTTATTCATTGATACCACTGTTTAAGACCCCAGAATCAGAATCAGCCTGTGTCTGGCCTGGGAACAAAGCTTGGGAAACAGGCTCTGTGTCTAGGCCTGGGAAACTGTACAAGGTTTCTCTAGGCCTGGGAAATAGAGCAAGTTCGGAATGAGATAATAAGGACAGGCATAAGGACAGCCTCGAAGATATGCTCTGTCCTTGGAAGGCATGACTTAGCAATGAGAACTTGGCTTGGAGAACTTAGCTACAGCTGTAACCACCCGTAGGAGAAGTAAAACAAAGACCTTTGTAAACTTGACCAATGAGAGCTGTTGCTGACTTTGCTTGTAGCAAACCCTCTATAAACTGACAGGAGTTTTGAATAAAAGAAGCTTGCTTATCAATCATACTGACTGTGCTTGTCTTCCCTGCGCCCGCGTAATCACCACTTGTCCATTCTTTGTACAGAATAATCTTCTAAACCTTTTTAACTTAATGTGACCATGATACATTCCTAACCTTCATATTGCAACATATTTTCTAATTACATGATTCTGTAAGCCCTTGTAGACCATGTGCAATTTCTACAAGAGGTTGTCATCAGCCTCTGGTGGTCGTTTTGGATGAAGGCTCAGAAGGCTTCCTCGGGCTTCAGCTGTTTTACCTCTGTTTCTGCACATGCTCTACAAGATTGTCTGCTCAAATAGGCACTGGTGAGTCTTTTGCAGTTTGCTTGTTCTGCTAAATTTGCTGATTTCTAGAAAGTGCTTCATTCCCATCCCTGGGTACAAAGTAACTACTTCTTTCTGCACAGCTTTTAGCATAGCTCAAGCATTATCTCATTGCCTCGGCACCTAAAAGAAGGTAGGGAGGAGGGGGCAAACCAGTGAGAGTGATGGGTCATTATCTTGTTAGCCAGGTATCAATTCTTAGATTAACTAAGGGCTATTCTTGTCCATAAAGTACGTGCGGGGATACCACAAGGACAGAGGCAACGCGTGGATTTGGAGCGCTGGGCTTGGCACCAAAGTCCTGCTCTTGAGAGGGGTGCAGGGACACAGGGAATGTCAGAGGACAATGAGAGACGGGGACATGAGGCCATAATGGGCCAGGCATGATCCTGCACAGGATGGCAGCAAAGACACTTCCTCACCATGGCTCTGGCACTCCAGGGCACCCCAGAAAGGGCCGAGGAGTCCTATGTGTAACCAGGAGAGAAGACTGACATCACTGTGGGTCCCAGCATTCCCCAGTCCCTTGCTGGCCATTCAGTGCACACTGGGGATGCTGGACATGTGTGGGACATGGGGATGGGGTGCACAAAGTTAAAGGGGGACCCCAAAGTGGAAGGAGTGGAAGCCAAAATCGCTGGGTGGAGATGCCCAAAGAGGAGGTGTGGTATCCCAAAATGAACGGAGGACACCAGAAAATTGTGGCGATCCCCCAAAAGGACACACAAAGCTGTTCCCTCCCTCCATTACTTACCAACAAGAACTATCTACCAACTGTGATAATCACATCAGGACCATTTACTCCATAACCAGCTAAGAACAGGACTGAAGAGTAGTTTTGTAGAGTAGGATTGTAGAGTAGGATTATAGTTTAGGATTGAAAATAAAGCTTCTGAAACTTTAACTTGCCTGGAAGATTCCCTTTTTTTCAGCCTGTGAATACACTCAGCATTTCCTTCTGAGTTGTCAGCTGTCTCTTAAAGCTACAAAGTGACATTTCTTGGTGCCTTTGGTAAGGTTTAAAAGTGGGGATGGCTCTTCTTCATTCATGCCCTCCAGACTACACTGCCCTTGGCATATGGGCCACTGGCCCCACTTGGCACATCTGTGGCACTTCTAGATGCAGGCAGGAACCAAAGCAGAAGTGGTGCAGCCACAGACATCTCTGTGATGTCACTTCGGTCCTATGAGCTCCCACAGCTTTTTGTGATGTCACAATGACATCACTGTGATGTCACAGAGCTGCCTGCGATGTCGCATGGACATCCCTATGATGTCATACTGACTTCTCTGTGATTTCACACAGCTGTCTGTGATGTCACACTGACCTCTTGGTGACGTCACACAGCTCTCTGTGATGTGACATGGACATCACTGTGATATCACACAACCTCCTGTTATGTCACACAGACATCTCTGTGATGTCACACAGCTCTCAGCGCTGTCACATCCACATTTCTGTGATGTCAGGATGACATATCTGTGATGTCACACAGCTGTCTGTGATGTCACACTGACATTTTTGATGTCACAATGACATCATTGTGATGTCACACAGCAGTCTGTGATGTAACCCTGACATCTCTGTGACATCACACAGCTCTCTGTGATGTCACACAGACATATCTGTGATGTTACACAGACATCAGAGTGATGTCAAACAGCTGTCTGTGATGTCACACTGACATTTCTGGGATGTCACACAGACATCTCTGTGATGTCACTTGGACTCCATGAGGTGTCACAAAGTCATCTCTGTGATGTCACACAGCTCTCTTTGATGTCAGAATGACATATATCTGACGTCACACAGATTTTTGTGACATCACAATGACATCACTGTGATGTCACACAGCTGTATTTGATGTCACACAGACATCATTGTGATGTCATTTCCACCCCATGAGGCCACCCAGCTTTTTGTGGTGTCACATGGACATCTCTGTCATGTCACACAGCTGTCTGTGATGTCACACTGACATCTGTCTGATGTCACACAGATTTTTGTGATGTCACAATGACATCACTGTGGCATCACACTGCTGTCTGTGAGGTCACACAGACATCTCTGTGATGTCACGCTTACATTTCTCTGACGTCACACAGCTCTGTGATGTCACAATAACATCTCTGTGATATCACACAGCTGTCTTTGATGTCTCCCTTACATCTCTGTGATGTCACACAGCTCTCTGTGATGTCACACAGACATCTCTGGGATGTCACAATGACATCACTGTGATGTCACACAGCTGTCTGTGATGTCACACAGACATCTCTTTGAGGTCACACTGACATCTCTGTGATATCACACAGACATATCTGTGATGTAACTTTGACCCTATGAGGTCACTCTACTTTTTGTGGTTTCACACTCACTTCTCTGTTGTGAGAACTTAAAATGTCTCTCAGACATTTTTAGAGGTTCAGGGCCTTGGTCAGAAGCATTCTAGACCCCAGCAAGCAGCTGGAAACAGCTGTGATTTCGAGTTTGAGCCATGGAATGAATTACCAGCTCTGAAAGTGGAACGAGCAGCCACAAAGGGTTAGATAGTATAGTAAAAGAAGTTACAAAACAGAGGGGAAAATGTTTTAGTATTGTACAGGGTGGTTTTAGCACCTGTTCAGGGGGGTTTTTACTTTGTACATAGGGGTCAGAAGTTCTAAGATGGAGGAAAGTGGGCTGATCCTATTCTTCCTCATTCTTCTTCCTTGCCTCCATGTTCTTGGTGATGTTGGCATTCACAGATTGGTTTAGAGTAGAAAAGCACTTGGTAATATTGGTAGTAGGTATTGGGGAATAATTGTAAACATGTTATATGTAATATATCTTACAAAAATAGCAGCAGCCCTGGGTGGGGGGGAGAGAAGAAGAAGACACTGGACAGTGAGGGTGTCAGGAGTGTGTGTGTCTCTGCCGGGGCCGCTGATCAAACAGCCGCAGCCCGCGAACACAATCTGTTAGATAACTCGCAATAAACTGCCTAGAGACCAAACAACAAGAGGCTATGGAGTTTTTCTTTGGAAGCACGGGTTGGAGGAGAGACTTTACCACCACTCGAGACCCCAAACCAAACCCGGGCTTCTCACAGGGGATCAGAAAATTCTTTTGGGGTTTGGCTCATTCTCTCTTATTTTCTACATTACTCAGAATTCTCCCCATTTGGGTCTACTTCTGGATTAGGAGTCTCATCAGCTCCTCTGGACATCTTAGCCCTCAGTTTAGAGAAGCTGTAGACTGTATAGAGGAAGCTTACTAGATTAAATATGACGAAAGTGGTCTCTTTAACATTCAGGGAAAACTGACCATTTTCAAAAAGGGAAATAACAGATTCAGAGAAGAAGGAAAGGAAAGGCTGGAAAGCTTCATCCCTTGTTTCTCCTCTAATCAACTGGGTGTCATTTCTAATAAACCCCCAAAACATGCTACTGGAACTGGGACCTAGGGTAGGATGAAGAAACTATAAACCAAATATATCTTGGACAGACTTCAGTACTTTTGTTAACAATAGTGCAACTTCTTTATTGCTAAAGTTCAATACTAAATTCTGTAATCTTAGACTAACTAATCCTATGTTTTTAACAAATAATCATCTACTCAATCCTAACTTGAAGAATCCTAAAAACTTAATCTTCTTTTAAAATAAAACAGCCTGAGTTCATAGATGATTCCTTGCTGAAGCAGACGACTGGTGCCAGGACTCCACTTGCTGCTTGCCAAATTCAGATACCCATTGCTAAATGTGGGACAGCTTTTTGTGGAGGTACTGGCATCTGCTCTTCATCTCAGAGTAGCTGTGGCTACCCTAGGGAGAAGAAATTAAAAAAAAAAAAAAAAGATTCAGGCATGTCAGCATTTCTGCAGAGTTTAGAATTTCCTGACCTTTTCTTTAAAATAGCCTTGAGGCAGACTCAGAGGTTACCAAGCCAAGCCAGTCTGGTTTTATTCATGTAAAGCAGTAAAAATACTCTCAGACTGACTTTGGAGTCTTCTGGGAAGTTTGCAAACTGAGGCTGTTCTTTTACAACAAACTCTAGACAAGTCTGAAACCACAATAACAACCCAAAGCCCAGCAGTGGCTAAAGAGGGCAAAACTCATTCATGCTTAAAGCCACTGAAGGGACTCAAACCTTCTCCATCAAATCAACAGGTGTGAGGTTTATCAAGCTCATGATACAAATCCACGATGAAGTGGCAATGAGAATAATACTGTCACACCAAAGCTTCTGCTCTTCTGGGCCTGAAGATCTGGTTCTCTTTGGAATGACAAAAACTCATTCCACATGGGAATGAACACTTCAAACCATCTTGAGATAAATATTTACAAGCAATAAATCTTTACCAAGTTAAAATTCAGTACAGGGAGAGACAACAACAAATGCCAGGGATGCATCCCAGGCCAGATGCACCTGACTGGTGTGCAGGACAAGTTAGAAGAGAAAACTACAGATGCCTTTCAACATTTTGAGAGGTTCCTAAGAAGCAGTAGCTTGGACTACTGGCCTCTGCCCAGTGACATTAGCTAGCAAGAGCCCTAGCACGGGCCTCACTGCACTGCTCCCCTGCAGGGCCAGGCTTGCCCTCAGCCTTCCACAGAGCATCCCTGGCTGCATCCAGTGCGAGCCAGGGCCCTGCCTGCTCCAAAGGCCACAGCTGCCCCACAGCCCCAGAGCTGCAGGGGCCTGACTGCCCTTGCCAACATCACTGCTCTGAGACAAGCTGGGCGCAGTTTCCAGTGTTTTATACCACACACACACACACACAGACAGACAGTTCTCCCTCCCCTCCTGCACTGCAAATGCAATGAGGGGATGCAGCACCACTGCTGCAGCTGAGCCTGTGCAACTGCACTGCAGGAAGGGAGGGCCTATGCGGGCCTAACCCACCTCGGTGTTCATCTCAGCTTTTCTCCCTGCCTGGCCCATCTCCTCCTTTAGCTTTCTATCCCTCTAGTTCACATTTACTATTAAATAATGTCTGTACTAGTGACTCTGGAATAGAGTCTTTCTTGCACCTTAATTCATGCAGAGGCTTCCCTTAATCATCAAATCTTTACTCCATCATTATCCACACTGGAGTTAGGAAAAGCTGTACACTGATACCTTCATTGAGATCCAAGGGACACTACTACTTCAGCCTCCCGAATTTTTTTCACATCTTTTTTCACATGGTAGTCTTCAGCACATGATTGCTGTCATTGTAGAACTCAGAAATTTGTGTCTTTCTTAAACCCAAAAGGTGCAGGGGAAATGGAGCCGACATTTGGAGACAGGTAGGAAGTAGAATGGGATGTCAAAGCCAGCAGTCAGGAAGAAGAGCGGCCACCAGGTGCTGGCTGGAGGTAACTGAGCTACTGCTCAATCCTCTGCTTCTTGCTCATCACAGGTCTGGTCAAGACAGAACCCCGTTTCTACAACAATAACAAAACAATTCATTACTCTCTGACCCAGATCAGGTTTTGCTCCATTCTAAAAAAGCAGGATTTGTGAACTAGCAATGGTTGAAAACACATGCTTTTTTTAAAAAAAATACCTGTTAAAAAATGGAAGACCTCCAGGAAAATATCTGCTCTATTGCATTCCTAGTTTCTCATCTTAGGACTTAGCAAGTCCTTCTCCATGTCTACTGTTAAAAGGCTTTGGGAGGTAGCTCCCACTCCCTTCAGCATCTCCAGCAAAGCCTCCCCCAAAGGGGATGTCCTGTAAGTTTTATCTAGGTCCCAATTTCTGCTTGTACACACCAGGAAAATACTCAGCTTTTGCTGTCAAACTCCCACATGACTTACTGAAGAGGCACCTGGCTGTTTTAGAGTTTTATGTGTTAAAAATGAGATTAGTGCTTCACTATTAGAATACAGGAGTACGGGGTGTTGGTTGATTGTGAATTCTCATCAGGATGAACAAAGACAGCAGCCACATGTCAGGAAACTCTTGTGCTTTTAGGTACAGTAGTCTAAGGTCCAGCAGGCTACCTGCTGTGCAGACTCAAAAGCTGTTGGCGGACAAAACCCTTAAATTTGCACAAGAGAGTTTCACAAGTGCTTCCCAATAAGCCCTCAGTGCTGCTCAGTGCCCTTCAATCATCTCTCAGCTCCTCCCAAGGACCTTCTCAAAGCTGCTGACTCACAAGCCACAGCACATGGCCACAAGCTCCCCACACCCACTGCAAACTTCTGAACTGAGCATGGAGTAGAACAGGACAGCCGTGTGTGCCCAGGCAGAGTGAAGGAGGGACTGAGGGAATATCACCATTCTGTAGATCCTGTGTTGGTGCAGCCACGTGGATAGTGCAGAGCTGGAGTCAGCAATGAGGGTGACAGAGAGACAGAGGGACAAGAGGGCAAGAGGGCCCCATCTGCCCGGCCCTGGGACAGCCTCTTATGTACAGGAGATTTTTCCTGCAGAGCCAGCCTTTTGAGGCCTCCTCCAGGGAATGAGTTGAGGTGGGGACTGAGCTCAAGTCTTCAGGCAGAGGAGAAATTTGGCTCAGGACAGTGCTGCTCCACCCCTGCAGGATCCTCTCTTCTCACCACAGCCTTTCTGTCACAGCACTTGGAATGTCTGAGGCAAAACATGCTTAGGCCTGCTCCTGCACATTCACATCACAGCTTTTATACCACCAGCAAGTCTGCTGAAACTTTACACAGCGTACAGAATATTAAAAATGCACAAAATACCTGAGCAGGTCTTGCTGGAGCATTTCTCTCCGAAGGCCCTGGAGATGTTGCTTGGCTGCTGCTGGTGGGGCTCTGAGATGGAGCTGTTTTTCTGTAAGGATGGTCCAATATTTCAAATTACAAGGCCTAAATATCAACTGTCATAGTCCTTTCCTTGCAGAGCTTCAGTGCCAGGACTCAAGGAAACAGCATGAAGATGAGTTGAAGGAGCTTTAGGCAGGATATCAGGAAAACATGCGTGCCCCAGAGGGTGCTTGAGCACTGCAGCAGGCTCCCCAGGCCAGTGGTCACTGCAGCAAGGCTTCAGGAAGTGTTTGGACAGCACTCTTGGGCACCTGGTGTGATTCTGTGCAGGGCTAGGATCCTGGCAGGTCCCTCTACCTCAGCATATTCTAAGAACCTAGGCTTCATTTCCCAGGGCTTTCTTCTAAAAAGGCTCTTTTCCTTCCCCAATAGACTGAACTTACCTAGAAAGTATTAACTTCAACTTCGCTCTATCGTTTTTACTGTAGCCAGGCCAATCAGTCTGAAGGGTTTGAAACAGATGCTCCTTCAGACTGAAGGAATTATCCTTTGCATTCAGCTCAGCAACCTACAGGCACACATTTCAGAAAAGAAATGTTCATTACATCTATGTGCAAACTACAGAAATCTAAAAGGGCTACTTCAGTTGGGATGGCAAAACATGGCTCTCATGGTATTGTGAATGTCCTCAGGGTGAAAAATCCCTGCCACTGCCCTGGGCAAACACAGCAACAAACGTCACAGCTTCAGGGAATCAGTTCCTTAAAGTCACTGTAGGATCAACTAAAAGTGTGTCCATGTTGAATTTGAGTCCTTTGACTAAGTTCCAAAATGCTTTTTCCTAGCTAAAGAGGAAATATTCCTATTTGATATATTATGCAGATGGGGAATATTTAAAAAGGAAGGAAGGAAGGATCTCCTGCATCTTTCAATGGGTGTGCATTTTATGAAAGCCTATGAGAAAGAAATCCCAGTGGAACTTAACTCGAAGGACTATTGGCAAAGTCTCTAATTTCAACCGGTGAGGAAGTAGTAAATTATGAATAGTAGAATAGCATGATGGAAGAAGCACTGGCACAAGTTTCACGATCTCACCTCCTGAAGGATTTTTCCAAGGGAATCCTTGTCCTTTTGCCTGACTCCATCTCTCTGCAGCCGAGCAAGTAACTCTGGCTCCTTGTAATCCCTCAGAGCAAGTAAATGAATCACCCTGTCCCTGTAGGGCCGGCCGTAAACAGCAGCGCAACCGCTCCAGTCAATGTCTGCAAGTCTCACAGTCATCATCCTCCTCTTCTCAGGCACAGGACCTGAATTGCTTTGTTGAGCTCCTCTGACCTCTGCTTTTTCTCCTAAAGTGAGGGAAAACCAGAAACAAATAGTTCAAATTGGAGGTTTGGAGGAGGAAAGGAAGTTGATTCAAAAGGATGTACCAAGACTTTTGAGCCTCTGTTCAGTATTTACAGACCTCCAAGAATCTAAACAGTGAAGCATTAAACAGAAACAGTCATTAAAAGCTGGTAAAGGAGTGATACTGAATGGGAAGTTTTTATGAAAAATTTTTTATGCATGAAGCTTTTATGTGATTTCCCCTGTTCGTAAGCTCAAGCATTGAGCTATGTCTAGAATGACATGGACAGTGGGATTAAGTGCAACCTCAGCAAGTTTGCCAAAACCAGAGGCATGGGATGCCATCTGGAAGGACCAGGAAGTGGGGCCTTTGGAACCTCATCAGATTCAACAAAGCCAAGTGCAAAGTGCTGCATCTTTGGGTTTGGGACTTTCCCTGACACCAAGAGAGGCTTGGAGATGAAGGTGGGGAGGACTTGGAAGTGCTGGTAGATGGGAGGCTAAATATGACTAAAAAAACATACAGATATCCAGTAAAAAATGTAATGGAAGCATATCTAAAAGTGGTCCATCAGTTTAATACCCTTCATGCTGGGATCGTGTGGCTCCTTTTGTTCTTGGCTCCTGCACTCTCTGCTCATCTCTTTGGCTTTGCTCATGGCAAGCATTTTATCAAAATCAAAGGATGGGATTTTTCCACCCTGTCTAACTCTGTTTTCTCACCTTTGGAGCTAGAAATCTTCCCCTGCACCCTGACAGGCACTGGGATTCCAGATGGAGTCCAAAATTTATCTTTCTCTTGTAGCTCATGCGTGGAGGTGGAAATGGAGCTGACACTTGGAGAGAGGTTCAAAGTTGAGCAGGATGTGGAAGGCAGGTCCAAGGAAGAAGGACAGCGGCCACCAGCTGTTGGCTCAATATCACAGGGCTCTTGGTCAATCCTCTGCCTCTTGGTCCTCACAGGATTGATAAAGGCAGAAGCCAGAGGCCGTTTCTGCAAAGATGATCCCAATTAGTTTTGCTCTGAAAAAGCAGCATTTCTGACCTGGCCATGGTTGAACACACACCTTTCTTACCTAAAATGGCCTGTCATACAAGGAGGTGCTGCAGCTAAATATGTTCTCTATTTCATTCCTACTTTCTCACCTGAGTATTCAGCAAGTCATCCTCCAACTCTGTAGCTAAATGGCTTTGGGAGAGACATTCCCTTCAGCACCTCTATCAATCTCGTTCCCTATTTCTGCTTAGACACCCCAGGAACACACTCAACTCCTGCTGTCACACACCCACATAATTCACAAAGCAACCCCAAGAAACCGCCAGTACCGTGCTGATCACAGCGTGTTCAGTGCAGAGATGATAACAACAGAGAGAAGCCCCAGTCTGACTGCAGGTCCCATTCCTGCTGTTCTCCAGAGGAAACCCTGGATCACAGCCTCTTCCCTACCGAGCACACGCTGCTCCCACCTGTGCACAGCAGCAGCTCAGAGCAGCATTGCCAGACACAGCTCTGTGCCCGCCTGTTGACAGAAATTCTGTAGGCATGGAGGTAGGACATAAGAGGATGCTGGGCCCTGCAGCATTTCCTGCTCTGGCTGGGAAAAGAGCTAGGGAAAACCAGAGCTGTTTAAAGACAATTCTTTAAGGTATAGAAAATATACCTTTCATGCAGTGTTTTCCAAGATTCTGAATTTTTTCCTTGCCCTCTTGTATTGATTTTAAGCCTGACAAGTCCAAGGTATTCCCTGATGATTCAGAGTCCCCTCCTCACACATGGGATAGCCTGAACCAAAATGGGAGCCTAAATGCTGCTTAGGACAGAAAAACAAGTTTCCTACAAATGCCTCAGTACTGGAATATGTCCTTATCATAGACTTCAATAAGATTTCTCTTCAAACAGTAGCACTGGCATTACCGTGCATGATTTAGGTACTAGAGCTGCCGTATCATCAAGAACCCTCCACAGACACAGCTAGGTACCAAAAAATATGTCCACATCTTGTCCTTAGCAGAGTTTCCCACCCACTTGTGACAAACAAGTCATGTGTGTGCAGCTTGTTGCAGGCTTTGACATTGTAACCATCAGGAAAAGTATACAGGAATCCCAGTAGAAGTATACACTTGCAAGTTTATATACTATAGAGACAGCACTACTGCTTGGACACCAAGAGCAAGCGGGAGAAAACATCATATATGTTAGAGAATGCTTAAAACTTCACAAAATACCTGAACAGTTCTAGGTGGAGTATTTCTTTCAGAAGGTCCCAGAGACAGTGACTGGCTGGTGCTGGTGACATTTGGAGCTGGAGCTGTTTTTCTGTAAGGATGGTCCAACATTTCAGGTTACAAGGCAAAAATAAGAGTCATCATTTTTACCTCACAGCGAAAACAGACCTTCATTTCCCAGAGGGTTTTTTTGAAATGGTTGTTGTCCTGACTGAACTTACTGAAAAAGAGTCACCTCCAATGTCTTTCTATCTCCTTCATTGTAGCCAGGCCAATCAACCTGAATGTCTTTGAAGAAACGTTCCTTCAGACTGAAAGAATTCTCATTTGCATCCAGGTTGGCTACCTACAGGCAGACATTTAAAACATCAATATTCATTACACCTGAAGGCAGACTACAGATGTAAAACTGGTAGTACAAAGCTAAAGCAAAGCCGAAAAGAAAATCATGCACCAGTTTTCCAGGATTTTTGTTTGATGCAAAGAACAAAGCAGCTGTCATGTAAGAAGCAACAATATTTAACACGTGTGGTCCATTTGGGCTGTAGAAATTTGGATGTAATAAATGCCAAACTGCTGCAAGCATGGAGGAAATGGATGCTATGAAAACCTCTCCCTGCACCAGGGATCCAGGTTTTTTGGTTTTTACACAGCTTTGGGAACCAAGGTACACTATGCCAGAACTCTCAGTCTTCACCATTTGAAATACATGGAGAGACCAGGTTTTTCCTTTCTGTTTTCATTTTCTTTTTTTGAGTAGGTCCTGAAGAACACCATCTCCATGAGCAAGTCCATATTTTTCCACCCTCAGGAGGACACCTGCTGCCCTCTTGTTTCCCCCAGCTACATTGCCATGGCAGAACACAGCCTGGACCTGTAAGGGGCAGGATTTCATCATCCCGTGAAGCACCACAGGATGTTGGCATTTGTCTCTGCAAACAGAACTGCTTTTCTTCCTCAAGTGTCTGCTCAGAGGAAACTACAGCTTCCTATGGAACGCTTATAGGAGATAACCTACCCTAGAGCTACACTTCAACAGCTTAACAGTAACAAAGATATCCAGAATCGGGAATTCACTTTTTAAAAGCAGAACTCAGGCTGTGTTGGAAGAGAAGGAAGACTGTGAGTATAAGAGCTCAGCAAGTTCTCCCTACTGGTTTTTCATGTATAGAAAAAAACAACACCACCTCCCTGTGAAGCTAAGAAAAACGTCAATAACAGCTTTTCAGGATGTAGTGCTGTTCACACAGCCCTTTCGGAATGCAAACCAGTATCTCAGGCAGTTCACACTGCAAACAAGAAACTACTTCTTCAAAATCTCCTTCAACATGAACAAAAATAAACAGAAAGGAGAATTTTTTTCATTTCTTACCCTCTAAGGAGCTGAGCTTTGAAATCTTATCATCACTTTTTTCATAGCTAAAAAGGAAATATTGCTACTTGATATGTTAATGCTTGCATAATTCAGCAACAGCCTACATTGAGAATATTGAATAAGGGGAATATTGAAAAAGGAAGGAAACAGCCAGTGCATCCTTCAGTCCAAGTGAATCATATATGAATGGCTGTAATAAAGAAATACCAGAGGCACTAAAATGACAAATGGAATATTATGAGAAATAACAGGTGCCAAGGAAGCTGAAGACTCAATCCACACAACAGCAAAGAAACTCTGTGCTCAAAGTTAGGCCACCACCTTTATCATGTAGGATTTGCCTGGAACACCCTTCCCTGGAAGGCAATCCCCACAGATCCAAGTAGAAGGAAATACCATTGAGAGACCACCAAATCCGTTCAAATGATATACTGCCCTATACAGCTACCAAAATTCTCTCCTCTGAAACTTGCCCCAGGTATTTTAAGGACCTCAGCTAAGTGTTTTGCCTAGCTGAGAGTTTCACCCTGTGAAGTTACTTTATGAAGCAATTTAACAGTGCAAGGGAAAGAGGGAGGATTAAAATAAGGCATGAGAAGCAACAACATTACAAAGAATTTATCATTGCCAGCTATTCTAGGAAAAACAACAACAAGTCCTCCAAAGTTTTGAAGATTTCTTTCTTTTTGTCACATGGACTTGCAGTTGGGTGGAAACTGGGTAAAGTTGATGGGAAAATGTAAACAAGGAGCATTTCCTAAGCCTGTCATTGGTTTCTAATTGAAACCCTAAAGTAAGGCTGCTAAGAGTTAGCATTTCTGGCAGCAGCTCCAGGATCTCACCTCCTGAAGGATCTTTCCAAGGGATTCCTTGTCCTTTTCCACAACTCCCTCTCTCTCTAAGCAGGCAAGTAGCTCTGACTTCTTGTAATTCTTCAGAGCCAGTAAATGAACCACCCTGTCTCTGATGGGTCGCTGAGAAACAGTACTGAAAAGTCTCCGGATGTATTTTGCAGGGTTCATGGGCATCGTTCTCTTCCTCTCAGGCACAAGATCTGGAGAGCTGTGTGGTGCTCTCCTGAGCTCTGGTATTTTCACTTCAGTAAAGAAAAAACAGAAAACGAATTGTCAAATGGGGAGCGGGAGGAAGCAAGGCAGTTGATTCAAAAGGACGTACCGACACTGTTGAAACGCTCTTTGTTCAGAATTTATAGATCATTACAAATCAAGATAGTAAAGCATTGGGAAGAAACAGTCATTAAAAAGCCCACGTAAAGGAGTGATACTGGAAGGGAGGTATTTATGAAAAACTCTTTATATGCACAGTGGTTTTCATATGATTTCTGCAGTTTGTAAGCTCAAGCACTGAGCTATGTCAAGAGTTATATGGCCAGTGGGATTAAATGCACCTTTGGCAAGTTTGACAACACCAGAGGCATGGGGTGCCATCCAGAGGGACATGGAGAACCTTGGCAAGTAGGGCCCTGGGAACTTAACAAGGCCAAGTGCAAAGTGCTGCATCTTTGGAGTTGGGACATGGCCTATCCCAGCTGGGCATGGGTGCTGGGATGGGATGGGGAGCCTGGGATGAAGGTGGAGAGGACTTGGGGGTGCTGGTGGATGAGAGGCTGGACAGGAGGCAGCAACGTGTGCTGGCAGCCCAGAAAGGCAACCGTGTCCTGGGCTGCATCAGGTGAAGTGTGGCCAGCAGGTCAAGGAAGGGGATATGACACAGCAAGCACTGTTTTGAAACCAGGAATTTGTGCTTAGTGGCTGAGGGAGACTTCATGCGTATTGGTGAGAAATCCGGGAGATTTGTGTCTTCCATCACACACACACAGACTGACCTTTCTTTACACGCTCCTTCAGTCTTGCAATGTACGTCAAATTCTTAATGCCTTTCTCCACTTCCTGTTCCTTGGACCATGCCTCTCTGATATTTGTCCGCAAACCTAATTGCACAAACATCACACACTTTAATTATTTAGAACACTGTAAACATGCCAGTTGTCAAGGGAAGACACTACTAATGTTTTGAGTTCAATCCAATGTGGATAAAGAAACTTCCCACAGCATTCAAACAAAACACCTCCTAAAACCATACCCCTGAATGACTTCTAAAGAAAATTACCTGAAACCATAAGCAAGCATTAAGATGAAAATTAGGTAAGAGTTCTTCACCCAGAGGGTGGTCAGGAATTGGGACAGGCTCCCCACAAGACTGCGTACGGTACCAAGTCCACCAGAGCTCAGAAAACATTTGGACAAGTTCCACAGGCACCTGGTGGGATTCTTGGGGACAGAGCTGCACTTTCATCCAACTCTGATTCTGATTCTCTGATTCTGTGACAAGGCCCAGTCCCTAACTGGTACTGCATGGAGTATGTTGCAAAGGCACCCTGTACCCTACCAGCAACCAGACCTGTCTCACCTGAGTTTCTCTGTGCCAGCCTAAAGCCAAAGCGGCACCAAGTTCCACAATTGTCTCTCTGCTGCCAGTCCTCACACCCCAGTTACTGAATGTTAAATATTCCCTTAAGATCTATGTAGACCACCACCAAGAATCACATGTGAAACAGAACGTTCCCAGTGAGAAATGTGAAGTTTTGTTTTGTCTCTCCAAAAAGCCACCCTGACACTAGTTTAAAATGCTCTGCACTAGGCTAAGGCAGAGCAAGAGCTGCACTTGCAGTGGCAGGGACGTCCCTGCAGGCAGGTGGCTGCAGCCACAGCCAGGTGAGAGCCTGATTTTCTCAGGGCAGCTGGCTGTACTTGGCTCAGTTCACTGCTGCAGGCAGCACCACTGAATGCCTGGAAGGGGAATATGCACCTTGAGTCTGCCTGGAACCAGGCTCCTTGGGGAAACAGCATTGAGAACAGATTAATAAGAAATGACATCACCTAAGCACGTGGTGCTTTGTGGGAAATGATGGGATTTGTGGGGAAGATGACATCAATATCTTCCTTTCAATTCCCTTGAAAAGAATCCAATGCAGCGTTGTGGCAACACTCACTTATTAACAACCAAGACAAAAAATTAAATCAAGCAAAGTTTCCCATGCTGGCTTTATTAAATGCTCTATGCAACTTCCTCAAAAATGCATAGGTTTTCTTCCCATTTCCCAATTAAATTTAAAGAATAATGACAGTGCCTAGATACTCCAGAATCAAAACCTTAGCTACCAAGGCAGTGAACTTAGGTGCATGAGGTAGTCCAAACCTTGACCTCAATGCTCCAAATTGCATCACATCAACCAGTATGTGAACAGGGAAGGACTGGCACGCTTTCTCAGGGGAAAACAAACTAGTGGCTAAATGCAGTGACAAGAGACTGCAAGGTTGATCTGAGGCCATACCACCTCCAGTTGAGATCTTGGAACACAAGAGATCCCCCTGTCCCAGGAATATGCTGCAAAAATGAATTACCAAGTTGAAAATCTTACAAACATTGAGCAAAATGTGAAAGGCAACCATACCTCCAAGTGGGTTATACAATTTGACATTCTGTCCACTTCCATTTTGCGATGCCTCACTGGCATTTGGCTAAAAGGAAAAAGATATTTTCTGTAAAAACTTCAGCCTACTCTCCATCACTGCTGATTAACTAGGCCTCTTGTTTTAAACAAGAGCTCTATTTGTGAAGGTTTGCTGTCACATCACTAGAAAGGGCTGCTTTGACACAGTTCTCCCTCTGCAAGCAACCGGCTACAAAACTGCCCTGAGAGAGCAACCCTCACTTAGCCTCTAATGCAGCCAAGCATTCAAGTAGCAAGTCATCCTTTCCCAGTTGCCGGAATTTATAGACACAGGCTTCCCTTGAAATCAAGTGCCTGAGTACAATTGAACTAACCAGTGTTCAGCTAAGAATGCAGGTGAGAATGGTTCACAAAAATATAAGAATTTTGGATGCAACCTGGTGCTGGGATTTATTTGGTACTAAGGAAGCACATCTTGGCGTCACCTCCAAGAAGAATTTCATCTGCATAAGGTGATTGTCTACTCTCAACAGGCATGAAAACCCTTTCTCTCGTCCTCAGCTCTAGATACAATTCTTTGCAGCTGTGAAATGGAAGCAGTTTATCCTTGGTTGATCATATAGAACAGAATTTGGGTTGCTTGGCTGATCTCATAATTTAGGGCATAATGTATCGCATTCTGCTGGAGGTTAAAACTCATTAAAATGTTCATCAGTCTAAGTACATTTTTAACAAAAACAAGTACTGCCATCCAACTGCTTCATTCTGTAGGCAGAATTGTCTGAGATAAAATCTAAAAAGCTATGATAAATGGACTGAAAGATGCACATTAATTTTCATGAGAAGGGAGACATCAATACCGAATAGACAGTAGAATATTACTTAATTGAAGAAAATATGTAATTTAGAACCAATGAAGATTAATTTTTTTGTTAGCTAAAAATGCTAAAATTTCTTTGTTTGGAAAAGCTTTGAAAATGGTGTGCATGTGGCTGGAGTTCTCCACTATGCATCACAGCTGAGAATAAAGAAATGGCTACTCCTAAATCTAAAAAATATTGTTAGAGAGTTTCCTTTCTCCTGCCATGTTCTGTGAGTACAGTGCAAACAAGGAACAATGAGAAATCCATGCATTTTGACCAAGAGCCATGCCCAGAGCATGAATTTCCTGAGTGTCCCAGCGTGGAGAACATCTGACTTTGCCTGGCACCTCCTCAGTGTCATCCCTGAGAAACACATCCCTCAGAGAACTTCCCATTCCACTGGCACCTCTTCCGTGTGATCCCTGTGAGTTGCTTCCACCCGGGCCGCTGCCTCAAAGGAGCCCTTGGAGCACCAGTGGGGCCCCAGCCCTGCCCAACAGGTCCCGCGGGGTCAGCAGCACCCGACACCAACACCATGGCCAAGCCCCCACCCGCTGGCAGCCCGCAGCGCCCGACACCTGCCCCTCACCTCTTGGTCCTGGGGCCTCTGGGTCACCCTGACGGGCACGGCAGTGCTGTCGGGGGCCCTGTGGGACGCAGTGCAGAACGCTCTGGATTGTGCCCAGGCCCACGGCTCCGCCATCCCGCTCTGCCTCGGGTGCTCTGGCTCCCACACAGCCACTGAGCCTGCTGAGAAATCTGCAAAATGCAAAATATTTGTTAGGAAAATGTGTGTGATTTTGTCCCTGAGCCCCCCCATTTCTGCACAGAACTGTAAATAATTACCGCCACTCAGTGTGTGGATCGGCCTCTTGAACAACGTGCGCTAGAACCAACCAAGCTGGAACAACACTCGCTCTTGCTCTGACACCTCTGCTCTCAACGCTGCTGCTGAGGGGTCTGACCGGTCCTGCTGTGTGCTGGTGACAATGGCCACGTGTCCTTGGAAACGGGGAGTTCCATGTTCCAGGCTGGGTGGGATGTCACTGAGGAGCGGGACGCCACACAGCTGGGGCACAGGGAGTTCACAACGGGCACACATGGGGAATGCCCTATCTTATCCCATGACTGACTCAGCTCATTTCCAAGTGCAGAAAGGGGTGCTCTGGCCAAACCAGTTGCTGCAGTAGCTTTGCAAACCAGGGCTAATGAAGTGTTTCTGCACAAAAGTGCTGCACTTGGCTCTCTCTGAGGCAAAAGAGCAGCTTAACACCCCTATCCAGGGCAGCAAGGTGCAGCCCCCCCAGCACTGGGCAATCCTGTCATGGACCAATCAGTCTGTGAGGCTTCCAGCACATACACAGTCACTCAAATATTATCTCTTTGACAAAACCTGACCTTTCCTCATCCCAGTCTCCTAAAAGGAAACAAGTCAGCAGCATGCCCAGGCCCCCATGTGCTGTGCAGGAGGAGCTGACATGGAAAGGCTCATGCTGGCCCTGAGCACAGTTACAGGTTGATAATTATGCTGACTGCAGCTGGCCATTGAAGTTACTGACACATGTAGATAACATTTTATACTCAGTTTATGATGGTTTTATTGTCATTTTCCCCCTACCCAAGATTATTCCTGATTTAAGTCAGCTGGCACCAAAAAAACGATGTCCAGTCATTACCAGGAGAGATAATAAGAGCATGTAGTTAAGAATGTGTTGAATATTACCATCCAAAGCACATTTTCAATGACATCTTGTATTTTTTTTCAAGACCATGTCTAGATCTCCCCATGTCTCATCTCCTGGCTGCCTCACTCACAAGGACAGTGCAGTCTGGGGAAAGAAAGGGAGGAAGCAATTTGTCAAACACCAGAGGCCACATCTGTGTCCCTTTTTGGGAATGACTGGATGGTGTTGATTATGGATCCTCAGTTATGAACTATTGGAAAGGCCTGTGTATGAGTCATGAAAGGATTCCATGGAGGTGTTACACTGGACTCCAGAATGTCCAACAACCTTTCTATATATTTTAAAGGTTATAGATGACAACTCCTGCTCTGGAGTTACCAGATGTGACTGACCCCTTTGCACTGTTCATACATGAGTACCTTTGCCTTGCACAGTAATTCCATCTTTAGCTCAAAGAATGGGAATGAAGGAAGTAACCCTGTGGTATTTTGAGCCTATTTCTCAAAAGACAGCTAACCTATGTATAGAGGGATGGCCACTGCACCTCAGAGCAGGAGCCACCATGGTCCTGATTGATAGAATATACTTGAAAATAAATGGGAAAAAATGTGACAGTTTATGTGCCACACATGGTTATGTCTCATGTAGAACAAAAAGGTCATCACTGGTTATCCCTGAGCAGAATCTGAAAGTAACAGGTGGTAGTCCTGGAACAAAAGACCTTGAGACCCAGGCCCCTCAAAAACTTTCTTTGTCCGTGCTGCACATGTGCCTAGAGTGACATGTGGGTCACCTTCCTGCCAGTTCAGAATGTGCAGAACTGTACCTAAGTACTACTTCTGTTCAAAGTTTTCTAGAGGCAAAAAGGTTGCTGGGACAGGGGCACTGGGGGAATGTCAATAAGTAGTAGGTTGTCCTGAAGTCCCTTTTGCCGGGCAGATGCCATGGAGGTCTCTCACCCAGAAGAAGAGCCAGGACCCGCAGGGCAGATCCCATGTCCTGGATCCAGCCAGAACGGGGGTAAATTTTTCACCAGCCAGGAGGAGTATGGCCAGAACCTTGGGGTAATTGGATATCACCTGCCACGTGGCAGGGGGAAGTGGAAGGGGTTTGTTCTTCCTCCGCCGGTGTGCCATTAGTCATGGGGTGTGCCAAGTTCTGTATGGTGAACAATCATGTGTGACTTGTTCACCTCTTGTACACTCTCCTTTTAGTGTTATTATTACCATAAGGCTGGGCAGTTATCCCAGCTGGGCAAAGAGTAGTCCCAGAATCACTCTTACATGAAAAAGTGGATTGCAAACACAAAGCCATTAATTGGAGTACTGAAAAACTTTTGAAACATTGGAAATATCTATATTTGGGTCTGAAATGGCTCAGATTGTACAATCAAGACTCCAAAAATGTATAGTTTGTAAAAGAGACAACCCTAACACAGCTTACAATGTAGTGCTGAGAGCCATAAAATCTGGGGATGTTCCAAGTGAATAGTGGCAGATGGATTTTACAGAATTTCCCAGAAAATAGGGGTCTAAATCTCTCCTAGTTATGGTGGGTACCTTTTCTGTGTGGCCAGAAGACTTCCCTTGTCACACCAATCAGTCTAGGGAAGTGGTTAAAATATTGTTGAATAAAATAATACTTAGATTTGAGGTGCCTTTAGGAATGTCATCAGATAGAGGTTCCCACTTTATTGCAGAAGGGGTACAAGAAGTTAGGAAAGCCTTGGGAATAGCTTGGGATCTTCATACTCCTTATAGGCCCCAAGCTAGTGGCAAAAGAGAGAGAATGAATTATACCATCAAATTGAACTTGGGTAAAATATGTTAGGAAACCTCCTTGATATAGGTCCAAGCTTTACATGTTGCTCTACTTTAAATTAGAATTCAATTAGCCCTGGGAAATGAAGTCTAGGTTCTTAGAATATGCTGAGGTAGCAGGGACCTGCCAGGATCCTAGCCCTGCACAGAATCACACCAGGTGCCCAAGAGTGCTGTCCAAACACTTCCTGAAGCCTTGCTGCAGTGACCACTGGCCTGGGGAGCCTGCTGCAGTGCTCAAGCACCCTCTGGGACACGCATGTTTTCCTGATATCCTGCCTAAAGCTCCTTCAACTCATCTTCATGCTGTTTCCTTGAGTCCTGGCACTGAAGCTCTGCAAGGAAAGGACTATGACAGTTGATATTTAGGCCTTGTAACTTGAAATATTGGACCATCCTTACAGAAAAACAGCTCCATCTCAGAGCCCCACCAGCAGCAGCCAAGCAACATCTCCAGGGCCTTCGGAGAGAAACGCTCCAGCAAGACCTGCTCAGGTATTTTGTGCATTTTTAATATTCTGTACGCTGTGTAAAGTTTCAGCAGACTTGCTGGTGGTATAAAAGCTGTGATGTGAATGTGCAGGAGCAGGCCTAAGCATGTTTTGCCTCAGACATTCCAAGTGCTGTGACAGAAAGGCTGTGGTGAGAAGAGAGGATCCTGCAGGGGTGGAGCAGCACTGTCCTGAGCCAAATTTCTCCTCTGCCTGAAGACTTGAGCTCAGTCCCCACCTCAACTCATTCCCTGGAGGAGGCCTCAAAAGGCTGGCTCTGCAGGAAAAATCTCCTGTACATAAGAGGCTGTCCCAGGGCCGGGCAGATGGGGCCCTCTTGCCCTCTTGTCCCTCTGTCTCTCTGTCACCCTCATTGCTGACTCCAGCTCTGCACTATCCACGTGGCTGCACCAACACAGGATCTACAGAATGGTGATATTCCCTCAGTCCCTCCTTCACTCTGCCTGGGCACACACGGCTGTCCTGTTCTACTCCATGCTCAGTTCAGAAGTTTGCAGTGGGTGTGGGGAGCTTGTGGCCATGTGCTGTGGCTTGTGAGTCAGCAGCTTTGAGAAGGTCCTTGGGAGGAGCTGAGAGATGATTGAAGGGCACTGAGCAGCACTGAGGGCTTATTGGGAAGCACTTGTGAAACTCTCTTGTGCAAATTTAAGGGTTTTGTCCGCCAACAGCTTTTGAGTCTGCACAGCAGGTAGCCTGCTGGACCTTAGACTACTGTACCTAAAAGCACAAGAGTTTCCTGACATGTGGCTGCTGTCTTTGTTCATCCTGATGAGAATTCACAATCAACCAACACCCCGTACTCCTGTATTCTAATAGTGAAGCACTAATCTCATTTTTAACACATAAAACTCTAAAACAGCCAGGTGCCTCTTCAGTAAGTCATGTGGGAGTTTGACAGCAAAAGCTGAGTATTTTCCTGGTGTGTACAAGCAGAAATTGGGACCTAGATAAAACTTACAGGACATCCCCTTTGGGGGAGGCTTTGCTGGAGATGCTGAAGGGAGTGGGAGCTACCTCCCAAAGCCTTTTAACAGTAGACCTGGAGAAGGACTTGCTAAGTCCTAAGATGAGAAACTAGGAATGCAATAGAGCAGATATTTACCTGGAGGTCTTCCATTATTGGACTGCTATTTTTTTAAAAAAAAACATGTGTTTTGAACCATTGCTAGTTCACAAATCCTGCTTTTTTAGAATGGAGCAAAACCTGATCTGGGTCAGAGAGTAATGAAATGTTTTGTTATTGTTGTAGAAACGGGGTTCTGTCTTGACCAGACCTGTGATGAGCAAGAAGCAGAGGATTGAGCAGTAGCTCAGTTACCTCCAGCCAGCACCTGGTGGCCGCTCTTCTTCCTGGCTGCTGGCTTTGACATCCCATTCTACTTCCTACCTGTCTCCAAATGTCGGCTCCATTTCCCCTGCACCTTTTGGGTTTAAGAAAGACACAAATTTCTGAGTTCTACAATGACAGCAATCATGTGCTGAAGACTACCATGTGAAAAAAGATGTGAAAAGAATTCGGGAGGCTGAAGTAGTAGTGTCCCTTGGATCTCAATGAAGGTATCAGTGTACAGCTTTTCCTAACTCCAGTGTGGATAATGATGGAGTAAAGATTTGATGATTAAGGGAAGCCTCTGCATGAATTAAGGTGCAAGAAAGACTCTATTCCAGAGTCACTAGTACAGACATTATTTAATAGTAAATGTGAACTAGAGGGATAGAAAGCTAAAGGAGGAGATGGGCCAGGCGGGGAGAAAAGCTGAGATGAACACCGAGGTGGGTTAGGCCCGCATAGGCCCTCCCTTCCTGCAGTGCAGTTGCACAGGCTCAGCTGCAGCAGTGGTGCTGCATCCCCTCATTGCATTTGCAGTGCAGGAGGGGAGGGAGAACTGTCTGTGTGTGTGTGTGTGTGTTTGTGTGTGTGTGTGTGTGTGTGTGTGTGTGTGTGTGTGTGTGTGTGTGTGTGTGTGTGGTATAAAACACTGGAAATTGCGCCCAGCTTGTCTCAGAGCAGTGATGTTGGCAAGGGCAGTCAGGCCCCTGCAGCTCTGGGGCTGTGGGGCAGCTGTGGCCTTTGGAGCAGGCAGGGCTCTGGCTCGCACTGGATGCAGCCAGGGATGCTCTGTGGAAGGCTGAGGGCAAGCCTGGCCCTGCAGGGGAGCAGTGCAGTGAGGCCCGTGCTAGGGCTCTTGCTAGCTAATGTCACTGGGCAGAGGCCAGTAGTCCAAGCTGCTGCTTCTCAGGAACCTCTCAAAATGTTGAAAGGCAACTGTAGTTTTCTCTTCTAACTTGTCCTGCACACCAGTCAGGTGCATCTGGCCTGGGATGCATCCCTGGCATTTGTTGTTGTCTCTTCTTGTACTGAATTTTAACTTGGTAAAGATTTATTGCTTGTAAATATTTATCTCAAGATGGTTTGAAGTGTTCATTCCCATGTGGAATGAGTTTTTGTCTTTCAAAGAGAAACAGATCTTCAGGCCCAGAAGAGCAGAAGCTTTGGTGTGACAGTATTATTCTCATTGCCACTTCATCTTGGATTTGTATCATGAGCTTGATAAACCTCACACCTGTTGATTTGATGGAGAAGGTTTGAGTCCCTTCAGTGGCTTTAAGCATGAATGAGTTTTGCCCTCTTTAGCAGCTGCTGGGCTTTGGGTTGTTGTTGTGGTTTCAGACTTGTCTAGAGTTTGTTGTAAAAGAACAGCCTCAGTTTGCAAACTTCCCAGAAAGCTCCAAAGTCAATCTGAGAGTATTTTTACTGCTTTACATGAATAAAACCAGACTGGCCTGGCTTGGTAACCTCTGAGTCTGCCTCAAGGCTATTTTAAAGAAAAGGTCAGGAAATCCTAAACTCTGCAGAAATGCTGACATGCCTGATTTTTTTTATTTTTTATTTATTTCTTCTTCCTAGGGTAGCCCCAGCTACTCTGAGATGAAGAGCAGATGCCAGTACCTCCACAAAAAGCTGTCCCACATTTAGCAATGAGTATCTGAATTTGGCAAGCAGCAAGTGGAGTCCTGGCACCAGTCGTCTGCTTCAGCAAGGAATCATCTATGAACTCAGGCTGTTTTATTATAAAAGAAGATTAAGTTTTTAGGATTCTTCAAGTTAGGATTGAGTAGATGATTATTTGTTAAAAACATAGGATTAGTTAGTCTAAGATTACAGAATTTAGTATTGAACTTTAGCAATAAAGAAGTCGGACTATTGTTAACAAGAGTACTGAAGTCTGTCCAAGATATATTTGGTTTATAGTTTCTTCATCCTAGCCTAGGTCCCAGTTCCAGTAGCATGTTTTGGGGGTTTATTAGAAATGACACCCAGTTGATTAGAGGAAAAACAAGGGATGAAGCTTTCCAGCCTTTCCTTTCCTTCTTCTCTGAATCTGTTATTTCCCTTTTTGAAAATGGTCAGTTTCCTCTGAATGTTAAAGAGACCACTTTCGTCATATTTAATCTAGTAAGCTTCCTCTATACAGTCTACAGCTTCTCTAAACTGAGGGCTAAGATGTCCAGAGGAGCTGATGAGACTCCTAATCCAGAAGTAGACCCAAATGGGGAGAATTCTGAGTAATGCAGAAAATAAGAGAGAATGAGCCAAACCCCAAAAGAATTTTCTGATCCCCTGTGAGAACCCTGGGTTTGGTTTGGTGTCTTGAGTGGTGGTAAAGTCTCTCCTCCAACCCGTGCTTCCAAAGAAAAACTCCATAGCCTCTTGTTGTTTGGTCTCAAGGCAGTTTATTGCGAGTTATCTAACAGATTGTGTTCGCGGGCTGCGGCTGTTTGATCAGCGGCCCCGGCAGAGACACACACACTCCTGACACCCTCACTGTCCAGTGTCTTCTTCTTCTCTCCCCCCCCACCCAGGGCTGCTGCTTTCTTTTATAAGATATATTACATATAACATGTTTACAATTATTCCCCAATACCTACTACCAATATTACCAAGTGCTTTTCTACTCTAAACCAATCTGTGAATGCCAACATCACCAAGAACATGGAGGCAAGGAAGAAGAATGAGGAAGAATAGGATCAGCCCACTTTCCTCCATCTTAGAACTTCTGACCCCCATGTACAAAGTAAAAACCCCCCTGAACAGGTGCTAAAACCCCCCTGTACAATGCTAAAACATTTTCCTCTCTGTTTTGTAACTACTTTTACTATACTATCTAACCCTTTGTGACTGCTTGTTCCACCTTCAAAGCTGGTAATTCATTCCATGGCTCAAACTCGAAATCACAGCTGTTTCCAGCTGCCTTCTGGGGTCTAGAATGCTTCTGACCAAGGCCCTGAACCTCTAAAAATGTCTGAGAGACATTTTAAGTTCTCACAACAGAGACGTGAGTGTGAAACCACAAAAAGTAGAGTGACCTCATAGGGTCAAAGTTACATCACAGAGATGTCTGTGTGATATCACAGAGATGTCAGTGTGACCTCAAAGAGATGTCTGTGTGACATCACAGACAGCTGTGTGACATCACAGTGATGTCATTGTGACATCCCAGAGATGTCTGTGTGACATCACAGAGAGCTGTGTGACATCACAGAGATGCAAGGGTGACATCACAGACAGCTGTGTGACATCACAGAGATGTCATTGTGACATCACAGAGAGCTGTGTGATGTCAGAGAGATGTCTGTGTGACGTCAGAGAGATGTAAGCGTGACATCACAGATATGTCCATGTGACACCACAAAAAGCTGTGTGACCTCATGGGGTCAAAGTGACATCAAAGAGATGTCTCTGAGACATCACAGAGATGGCTGTGTGACATCACAGAGATGTCAGTGTGACATCAGAGAGAGATGTGTGGCATCACACAGACATCTGTGTGACATCACAGGAGGTTGTGTGATGTCACAGAGATATCCAGGTGACATCATGGAGAGATATCAGTGTGAAATCACAGACAGCTGTATGCCATCACAGAGATGTAAGGGTGACATCAGGGAGATGTCTGTGTGACATCAGTGTGGCATCACACCGATGTTATTGTGGCATCACAAAAATCTGTGTGACATCAGACAGATGTCACACTGACATCACAGACAGCTGTGTGACATCACAGAGATGTTATTGTGACATCACAGAGAGCTGTATGACGTGAGAGAAATGTAAGCGTGACATCACAGAGATGTCTGTGTGACACCACAAAAAGCTGTGTGACCTCATGGGGTCGAAGTGACATCAAAGAGATGTCTCTGAGACATCACAGAGATGTCTGTGTGACATCACAGAGATGTAAGGGTGACATCAGGGAGATGTCTGTGTGACCTCACAGACAGCAGTGTGATGCCACAGTGATGTCATTGTGACATCACAAAAATCTGGGTGACATCAGACAGATGTCAGTGTGACATCACAGATAGCTATGTGACATCACAGAGATGTCCATGTGACACCACAAAAAGCTGGGTGGACTCATGGGGTGGAAATTACATCACAGCGATACCTGTGTGACATCACAGTGATGTCATTGTGATGTCACAAAAATCTGTGTGACATCAGACATATGTCATTGTGACATCAAAGAGAGCTGTGTGATGTCACAGAGATGTCAGTGTCACATCACAGAGAGCTGTGTGATGTCACAGAGATGTCATTGTGACATCAGAGAGAGCTGTGTGATGTCCCAGAAATGTCAGTACGTCATCACAGACAGCTGTGTGACATCAAAGTGTTGTCATTGTGACATGCCAGAGAGCTGTGTGACATCACAGACAGCTCTGTGACATCACAGAGATGACTTTGTGACACCAAAAAAAGATTTTTTACCTCATGGAGACCAAGTGACATCACAGAGATGTCTGTGTGACATCCCAGAAATGTCAGTGTGACATCACAGACAGCTGTTTGACATCACTCTGATGTCAGTGTAACATCACAGATATGTCTGTGTGACATCACAGAGAGCTGTGTGATGTCACAGAGATGTCAGGGTTACATCACAGACTGCTGTGTGACATCACAGATATGTCATCCTGACATCACAGAAATGTGGATGTGACAGCGCTGAGAGCTGTGTGACATCACAGAGATGTCTGTGTGACATAACAGGAGGTTGTGTGATATCACAGTGATGTCCATGTCACATCACAGAGAGCTGTGTGACGTCACCAAGAGGTCAGTGTGACATCACAGACAGCTGTGTGAAATCACAGAGAAGTCAGTATGACATCATAGGGATGTCCATGTGACATCGCAGGCAGCTCTGTGACATCACAGTGATGTCATTGTGACATCACAAAAAGCTGTGGGAGCTCATAGGACCGAAGTGACATCACAGAGATGTCTGTGGCTGCACCACTTCTGCTTTGGTTCCTGCCTGCATCTAGAAGTGCCACAGATGTGCCAAGTGGGGCCAGTGGTCCATATGCCAAGGGCAGTGTAGTCTGGAGGGCATGAATGAAGAAGAGCCATCCCCACTTTTAAACCTTACAAAAGGCACCAAGAAATGTCACTTTGTAGCTTTAAGAGACAGCTGACAACTCAGAAGGAAATGCTGAGTGTATTCACAGGCTGAAAAAAAGGGAATCTTCCAGGCAAGTTAAAGTTTCAGAAGCTTTATTTTCAATCCTAAACTATAATCCTACTCTACAATCCTACTCTACAAAACTACTCTTCAGTCCTGTTCTTAGCTGGTTATGGAGTAAATGGTCCTGATGTGATTATCACAGTTGGTAGATAGTTCTTGTTGGTAAGTAATGGAGGGAGGGAACAGCTTTGTGTGTCCTTTTGAGGGATCGCCCCAATTTTCTGGTGTCCTCCGTTCATTTTGGGATACCACACCTCCTCTTTGGGCATCTCCACCCAGCGATTTTGGCTTCCACTCCTTCCACTTTGGGGTCCCCCTTTAACTTCGTGTACCCCATCCCCATGTCCCACACATGCCCAGCGTCCCCAGTGTGCACTGAATGGCCAGCAAGGGACTGGGGAATGCTGGGACCCACAGTGATGTCAGTCTTCTCTCCTGGTTACACATAGGACTCCTCGGCCCTTTTTGGGGTGCCCTGGAGTGCCAGAGCCATGGTGAGGAAGTGTCTTTGCTGCCATCCTGTGCAGGATCATGCCTGGCCCATTATGGCCTCATGTCCCCGTCTCTCATTGTCCTCTGACATTCCCTGTGTCCCTGCACCCCTCTCAAGAGCAGGACTTTGGTGCCAAGCCCAGTGCCCCAAATCCATGCGTTGCCTCTGTCCTTGTGGTATCCCCGCACGTACTTTATGGACAAGAATAGTCCTTAGTTAATCTAAGAATTGATACCTGGCTAACAAGATAATGACCCATCACTCTCACTGGTTTGCCCCCTCCTCCCTACCTTCTTTTAGGTGCCGAGGCAATGAGATAATGCTTGAGCTATGCTAAAAGCTGTGCAGAAAGAAGTAGTTGCTTTGTACCCAGGGATGGGAATGAAGCACTTTCTAGAAATCAGCAAATTTAGCAGAACAAGCTAACTGCAAAAGACTCACCAGTGCCTATTTGAGCAGACAATCTTGTAGAGCATGTGCAGAAACAGAGGTAAAACAGCTGAAGCCCGAGGAAGCCTTCTGAGCCTTCATCCAAAACGACCACCAGAGGCTGATGACAACCTCCGGTAGAAATTGCACATGGTCTACAAGGGCTTACAGAATCATGTAATTAGAAAATATATTGCAATATGAAGGTTAGGAATGTATCATGGTCACATTAAGTTAAAAAGGTTTAGAAGATTGTTCTGTACAAAGAATGGACAAGTGGTGATTACGCGGGCGCAGGGAAGACAAGCACAGTCAGTATGATTGATAAGCAAGCTTCTTTTATTCAAAAATCCTGTCCGTTTATATAGGGTTTGCTACAAGCAAAGTCAGCAACAGCTCTCATTGGTCAAGTTTACAAAGGTCTTTGTTTTACTTCTCCTACGGGTGGTTACAGATGTAGCTAAGTTCTCCAAGCCAAGTTCTCATTGCTAAGTCATGCCTTCCAAGGACAGAGCATATCTTCGAGGCTGTCCTTATGCCTGTCCTTATTATTTCATTCCGAACTTGCTCTATTTCCCAGGCCTAGAGAGACCTTGTACAGTTTCCCAGGCCTAGACACAGAGCCTGTTTCCCAAGCTTTGTTCCCAGGCCAGACACAGGCTGATTCTGATTCTGGGGTCTTAAACAGTGGTATCAATGAATAACTGTTCCATTGATCCATGACCCCTCTCCTGCAACCATTCTCCAGCAAAAATTGCTAAGTTTCTCTATCAGTCTATTTACAAAGTAACTGGTTATCCTAATAAATTTAGATACATTTCCCCTTTGATTACAAATTAAGCATTGCACCTTCAAGGCATATCCAGGGATGCACAGGTGACACTGCGCTCATTGTCTCAAACAAGGTGAGCGCAAACATAGAAATCCCCCCCGACACTTCAACATGTAAGCTGTTATCCAACTGCACAAACACCTTCTCTCCTAAACCAAATCTGTGCTTCTGTGTTTGCTTTCATGAACTTAGAATGCACTTTTCAGGACTTTGAAAACAAGCAGTGTCTATGGATTTGAAAATGTCACCAATATTAAGAAAGTCTGTGTTGCAGCGAAGTTGCCTTCTGGCTGATGCTGGAAGCTAGCAGGAGCTGTCACAGAGGGTTTGGCAACCCTATGTATAGAAGCCTCTGCCCTGGGTTTTACTCTGCACGGTACAGTTTTTCCTTGAAAGATTGATAATTTGACATTGAATCAGAGTTTGTCAGTGAAAATAAAAGGGAAAGATCTAATTTACATGGGCTAATCAACAGGTCCAATTAAGTTAAACATGGTTTTGGGATGATGATGGGTCTTCAGTGAATAGGTTTTCATTTGGGAAGGGTAGAAGGATATGACCTCAAGGCTGCAGGACAATCCATTTGTTATTAGATAGAAATTCCTGTTATTACCTTCCCATGCATAGTTTTTAACCTTTCTGTAATCTCAAATGACCTGAGTTCTGTGATTATTGCATCTGCACTCTTAGCTGCAAAAAACCCAACATTAAAAGCCCATGGTCATATTTTGATTCCGAAATAAGAAAACATGCAAATTGGTATTTCAGTCATAGCAGTGGCAGACTTTTAGGTTTAATCCAATTCCTGCTATATTCAGAAACCTGCTATTGGCTTCAAGAGGAGCCTTCTGCTAAGAAGAAGGTTCTCTTTTACTTTAATGACTTTGCCTCCATTTAATTGTACCTAAGAGTTTATCTCTAACACCTCTCTCCCAGCAGCTCCGAGCTGCGGTGTGGCACAGCGCTTGCTGTGTGCCAGGGAGCACAAAGCAGGCTGGCCTGCCGGCCCTGAATATTTCTGCAGAGCACTCTGCAGCTCCCAGCTTTGCTGTGGCTCAGTGCAGAGCTGCAGGATTGCAGGCGCTGCCTCCCAGAGCTGTGTGAGGCACTGGCTCCTGCAGCCGTGAGCTGACAAGCTGTCCCTGCCTCCCGCTGGCCTCGGCTCCCCTGGCACAAGTGCCGTGCCCGAAGGACGCTGCCCTGTGCTCCAGCCTGCCGAGCAGCCCGGCTCCCTGCCCCGGTGCCCAGGGTGCTGTACACACTGCTGACCTTTGCCAGGAGTCACAGGGCAGCGGCACAAGAGTGGGAATGCTGAGCCAGGCCAGCGGGCCTCGGCTGCCCTTGGCCTTTCTCTCCTCGGGCAGACTCCAGAGGGCCAATGCCTCCAGGCTGGGCTGTGCCCAGCAGGGCTCCGCTTGCCCTCGGGAGCAGCCGGCTGTGTTGGGCTCTGAGAGCGGAGGATGCGCCCGCTGCCAGCAAGAGGCACGCAGGGCCGGGCTGTGCCTCCTGCAGCTACCAGGGCCTCCTTGCAGCCTGGCCCTGCCGAGGCTCAGGCTGCTCCGGGCTCTGCCAGGGCTCTGCTGCGGCTCCACGCCGGGCAGGGCCGGGCCCGCTCTCAGCTCACACTCGCTGACAGCTCTGCACCGCAGGAGACCTTTCAGAGCACCTCTCTGATCTTTCTGCTTTCTCCGCTGAGCGAGGCTCTCCTCCAGCCAAAGACATTGCCCTTCACGATACAAATCCAAGTGGCAGGCACCCAAATGCTCTGGAGTCACAGCTGAAGGCCTGCATCTGCACAGGATGTTTTGGCTGCACCACTTGCCCTTTGCTTTTTCCTGCAAATGCCATTGCCCTTTCTGCCTCAACTAGAAATACTACAGCTGGCCAAAAGCTGCCTAGTTGGCCACATTCCCAAGACAGTGTGGTCTGGAAAGGATGAATGAAGAAGAGCCTTCCCCTACTTAAAAACCATACAAAAGAAGCCATAAGTGTGACTTAACACCCATAAAAACCAGCTGGTAATTCAGAAGGAAATGTTGAGTTTTCTGAAGGGGTCAGAAAGTGGGCAGTCTTCCAAGTGAGTTTATTTTTCAGAAATTTTATTTAATGAAAATCCTTGTTTACAATCTTATTCCAGAAAACTCTTCAACAATCCTACTCTACCAATCCTACGCCACAATCCTACTCCACAATCCTTTTCTACAAAACTCTTCAACAATCCTACTCCACAATGCTCCTCTACAATCCTATTCCACAGAACTCTTCAACAATCTTACTCTACAATCCTATTCCACAAAACTCTCCAAAAATCCTACTCTACAATCCTCCTCTAAAATCCTATTCTCTAAAACCTTATCAACAATCCTCCTCCTACAATCCTCCAGTCCTCAAAATTCCTTGTGGTGATGACATCTCTACTTGGTTGTTACATTCTTCTCTGCTGCATCCTCTTCAGGACGGTGATAAGTGGTGCCAGGATGGATACTGGCTTGGCTGATGTTACAAATGGATGCTGTCCAAAGGGAAAAAAAAACAACAAAGAACAGTGAACCATGACCTTCCAAGCTCAGTGCCTCACATACTCCATCAGGATTCCTCTAGGTCCTAGAAAGACCCAGAAAGGAAAACAATGGGACCATCTGCTCCTCAATTGTCATGTGCAGGACCTTGCCATCACAGGCAAACCCGGCCCAGAATCCCACTCATCCATTTATTCTGGTTTCTCCATCTTGCTGGGGTTTTTGCCCTGCCAGTGCTCTAGAAATGGTGCTTTCTCTCTCTGGAGTTTCTTCCTTTCAAGAAGCTCCAATGACTCCCATAGGTCCCTGTCTTGTGCTAATTTCCACAGGCACACAGAGCAGTGTCTGCCTTTCCATGCCCTACCCCTCCTGTGCTGCATGGCACCTTCCTTCCCAGCAGGGCCAGCCGAGTGGCGCTGGGTCCTGCAGTTCCCTCTCTGCCACACAACCTGGCAGTCAGCCTGGGCCAGTTCCCCTCTGCCTGAGCGTGCCAGGCAGCAGATGGGGCTGGGACAAGTCCCTCTCAGCTCTCCCTGTTTGTGTGCCAGAAACCTCTAAGGGTGGGGTGGGGGGCACAAACCAGGGCCCCTCAGAGGCTCACAGTGAGTCCCTCACAGCCCCTCCTGCCCACAGCCAAATCTCTCCAGAGTGCTCTGCCAGGACTGGCAGCCGTGGCTTCCTCCACCACCATTTCATGTCTCTCTACAATGCTCTACATCAATTCTTTTGCTGTTAGGTAAAACAGAATACACCACCAAATTAAAAAACAGGGCAACAGAAAGAATAAGAAAATAGAACACCTGTCCTATCTTCTGCAGAGAGAGGTGGAAGTATTCAGTTTTGTGAAGAACGGGACTCAGGGAGACTTTATTGCCACTTTGCAAGACTTCAGAGTGGCTTTGAAGAAAGTGGGGGACACCGTTTTTAACAGGGCCAGTTACAATAGAATGTGGGCAAATAGTTTCAAACACAAAGGGGATCTAATCAGAGTAGGTCTAAGGAAGACCTTGTTTACTCAGAGCAGGGTGCCACCCTGGCACAGGCTGTCCCAAGAGCTTGTAGGTGCCACATCCCTGGAACCATTCCAGGTCAGGTGGGACAGGGCTCTGAGCAACCTGATCCCTCTAAAGATGTCCCTGCTCATTGCAGGACACTTGGACCAAAGGACATTACAGAGCCCTGCCAGCCCAGCCCAGTCTAGCACTCCTCAGCATTTTCATTTGAAGAGCACCAAGAGTGGAGGTGAGGAGGAAGGGGGCTCATCTGAGGCCTCGGACCTTGGTGGAGGAGGAGCCCATCCCTCGCACACTGTTTCACCTCAGCCCCTTGGCATTTTACCTGCAGCAGCTCGTTGGCAGACCAGCGCCGCTCCTCGTCTCTCTGCAGGCAGCAGCTCAGGAAGTCACGCAGCCAAGCCGAGAGGAGCTTGGGCTGCCGCAGCTGTGGCGTCCCTGCTGTGGCTATCAGGAATTTAGTCTGGAGAAACAGGAAACACAAGGCTCCACCTGCTTCTTTCCCATCTGTAACTGCCCTCCCAGAACCCATTGTTTAACCTCTCTTCTTCAGTGGCAGTTTCTGCCCTGGCAGAGACCCAGAGATGACTTTACCAACAAAAAACCAAACTCTGATGCAGCCACAGCTTTGCCATCATCCCGCAGATCTTGCCTTGGCAGCCAATTTCATTGATTGACCTAGTTAGTTGGGAACTACATCAGCAAAAGCACATTTGCTTCTCTGAAGATTCACACCAACTTGGCAGCATTTTGGAAGGGGGACTTTGCTATGTTAACTCTTTCCAAGGATTAGGACATGAAAGGCATCTCTGCAGTGCTTGTGGGTCCCTTCAGCCCAGTTGCCATACAACAAGACTCATCAAGTTTTTTGCCCTGTTCTTGAAAACAATGGTAATTGGAAGAAGAGAAAGGAAATCCATCAGTTAACCCCCAGCTAAGGAAACAAACATTTATAATCTCATATTCAACACAGACACATTAAGGTGCATGCACTAATGTATGGGGATGAAAATGCCTGCTTGGGCACACAGGAGCCACTGCAGCTCTGTCTCTCAGCAGCCTGAAAATTTCAGCTTCCTTACGCAGCAACAGAAAAGCTTTTCCTGCTCCGAAGATGGAGAGGTGCCATCCCTGTGGACACCCTCTGCTCATTTAGCTACACAAGTCAATGCATGAATGGAAGGCCCATCCCAGAAAATGCCAGGAAACAAACAGGAGGTTTTGGCAGGCTCTCCCTCTCACCAGGCTCCGGCTTGGTGATGTGGAGAAGGTGGCTTGGGCTATGAGAGAAACACAGTCACTAAGTGTTTCAGCAACACTGCACAAGAAGTAGAAGAGACTCTGTGGCCCTTGCAGCCTCATGTTCAGGTTCCAGGCATGTTTCTCAGTGTGCAGAAACTGCACAGGGGATGCAGTTCCTCACTAAAACCACTCTTTTAGAAACTCTGTTAGGTTTGGCTTTCTTTCCTTCATTTCTGGAAGTATAGCACCAATTCTAAGATGCTTGTTTCCTGTTATTGTGGCCATCTACACAGACCAAAGAACTGGAACCACTTACAGCCCAAAGGAAAATGTTGCCTGAGCATGGGGTTTGTTTGCATGTGGTATAGCTTGAGTTCCACACTGATGCAACCAAAACTACAGCAGATGCTGATGTGTTGCAGGGACATTTTAAGGAGTGGACCTTGGTGGCAGTAGTTCCAGCAGATGGCAATGGGATTTTGTCCAATGGCATGCAGAACACAGGGCAGGTGAGAAAGACAAGTGGGATCAGTGAGTATTTGCTCCTTACCGTGGCAGGACTTCGGCTCCAGTAGGGAACTTTCCGTTCTATCATTTCGATTCCCACAATTCCAAAAGACCATATGTCCACTTTGGGGCCATATGGTTGACGCATCACCACTTCAGGCGCCATCCACCAAGGAGTCCCGGCCACCGAGGACGGTCTATTCTTCCCAGGGCTGAGTTCAACAGAGATGCCAAAATCAGCTAAGGGGAAAGCAAAATACTGCTTTTATTTGAATTCTGTGCAATTAGGAAACCAAGCAAAAGAATTGCCCAGTAGAACTTTGAGAATGTGCTGTTGAATCTCCTGGACAACTGTCCCTGCTCTGTCTCCTCAGGATTTTAGCCAAATCCCCACATTTTGTATACTGCCTTCAGCAGTGGCTTTTGTTCTATGGAAGCTTTAGACTTGTTGCTCCCTCCCTCTGCAATGGACACACACAGAGCAACACCCCTTTTGACTGCTTGTTCCTTGTCATACCTCTGTGCACCTTGCAACCATGTCATCAGCTCAGAGCGGGGGGTCCCTGCACTGCCACCAGCACCATTCCTGGGGAGCTGGCAGCCACTCAAAGCAGCCCCTCACCCCACATCCCTGAAAGCTGCACCTGACCAGGAATATACTGACCCAGCTTGACAGAGCCGTCGGTTCTGAGAAGGATGTTGTCGCTCTTCACGTCTCTGTGGATCACTTGGTTTGAGTGAAGAAAAGCCAATCCTTGCAAGCACTGAGAGAGTAAACAGAACCAGGAGGGACAAACCCAGTGATTTCATCACACCAGAAAAGAAACAGAGACTCTAAAAGGTTCCCATTCCCCAGAGGAATGGCGAGTAATGGCAGAACACAGTGCCACTGAGAGGAAGAGCTGCTGCTCCAACACTTGCAGAGCAGGACCTTTCTAAGGAAAGGCATGTCACCTTTTGAAAGAGCAACAGCACCTGCTGTTGTAAACTGTCCCCCTGCAAACCAGCCAGGATGACTGCTGCTGCAGTGGATGTGCTCAGAAGCAAAGAGCATTTTAGCTGCACTAGTACCCTTTTTAGCTGAGGACTGAAAGTAAATAGTCTCTCTTTTTACCTTTGCTGTTCATTTCAAATCCTGCTACCAGCACCTTGCTTCTACAAGTGAGGAATGCAGTGAAGACAGGCAAAAATTTAGGGAGGCAAGATGGAGAACAGCAGATACAAGAGGCAGAGTGAGAATACAACAGCAGGAGATAAGAGTACAAGAACTGAGTAGAGTGGGTGCAGGGGCACTCCAGGCATTTCACTGGAGATGCTTTTACATGCCCATAGCATACCAGCAACGCAGAAGCAAAGTTTGGCACATGAAACCTCTCCTGTTCTGAGCCCCTATTTCTCAGACAATCCTGCCCAAACCCTTGGAAGCACAGGTGGGCTTGCTGACCTCCCGACTGATGACTGCTATCTCGATTTCAGTCAGGAAGGTCTTCCTGATGACATCGCTCAGAGCGCCTCCATCCATGTACTCCATGACCAGCCAGAGTTCCTCACCCAGAAGGTGGCTGAAGGAAAGAAACAAGGGCGTGAAGATAAACATGCATGGCTACGTTGATTTTTTGCTTCCGGGCTTCTTGTTTCCAAGGCCCTTTGTGACAAGGACAAAATAAAAGGAATAGACATTCCCTCTTGGCTGTGCTTTGTTTGCAATCTGTGCAGTCTCAGGGAGAAAGGCACAGCTGTGAAAAAGGAGATGTCTTAGATGGCCAGCAAGTGAAAAGTGTGGTTTAGTAAGAGCCCAGATCAAAAGCCTGTCACGCGTGGTGTTTCTGGAAATAAGCACCTAGTCTTCCTGGCATGCATAGCAAAGAAAAAGAGGGGCAACAATCCAAGGGAAATCCACTTTAGGATGGTTCATCATTCAGCATTGAAGAAACTTTAAAAAATCAATCCCAAAAGAATGTGGAGGCAGTGAACTTAGAAAGTATTAACTTTGTACGATACAGCTGATCCAGGTTTTGAATAATTTTGGAATAATTTTCAAACTACGTGTGCCAGGGAAGACTCATGCAGACAAGATGCACTCTCTTCTCATCCATTGCAGATGAGTAGAGAAATATTAATACATTATAATTAACAGCTCTACTTTCTAGAAGTGACCAAAGTGGATTTTTAACCTCTCATGTTTGCAGTATGTACATGCATATTCACAGGATAAGACCATGACCACTCACCTGTCTAAATAATTCACAACACTGGGACTCCTATGCTTCTTCATGATTGTGATTTCATTAACGGTTAGTTGCTTCCTCTGCTGTCCCTTAAGGCTTATTTTCTTTATGGCCACCTAAAATTACACTGAAAATCAGTAACTTGAGAAGCTGGTGTCATGAGACCACAAGGCACATGGAGCAAGTGATTTTGCAATGACACAGTTGAGCTGTGCCAAACTGCCTTGTGATTAGGCATTGCAGTAATTAGGAAATGACATTGCAATAGCCCATTTCTCCACTCCCTTGGGGGCTAGTTACAGGACATGTGGCCACTGAGGTTTTGCCGTGAACACTTGGTGACACTGGTGTCTCAACTATCACCCACAAACCTCTGAGCCCACTCCCTGCTGCTTTGTATGGGATTCAGAAGAAGTAATCCATGCCTTAATACTCTGTGGCTACATCTTGGGCTATGGGCAGGGCTTCGAATTTCTAGGGATGCCTCTTAGATCTCTCCCTATGTGCAGTTCTCAAGTGCAGCACTGCAGGTGGCTAAAGAACTACCAGTAACTTTCAGATGTATTTGCTGGCAACCAGAAATGAGAATTCAGGACTCTGAAGCTGTAGCCCCAAAGAGCAGTGAGATGCCCTAAGGCACCACCTTTGTTTTAGCAATTGAGAGCGAGTGAGCACATCCTTCTCTGAAATGAACTGCTGCCCTGCGTGACTTCCTTCTGGCAGCTGAAAAGGACAAAGACTGTCCCCAATGTATTTTGCAGGCTGGTACCAGTCTGTGTTTCTTGTGCCTCTTCAGCACAGCTCGACCCAAAGCTCCAGCCACAGCTGCTCGCACCAGAGGGGAAAGGCCTTGAGTGCAGCAGAGTCTGCAGGGGATGTTGACATTTACCTCTCCTCCTGTGGCTTGGTTGAGTGCTCTAACCACAGATCCAAAATGCCTAGAAACAAAACAGAAGCAGAGAAAGGAGAAGCTGTTTATTTCTTAGAGTGAAAGCTGGCCCACACAGGAGATCTCTGCTGTAAATGCCTAAAACCTGCAGGATGCAGGAGGGCTCTGCCAGAAGGCAGATGATGCATTTTCCTCTCAAGTGCATGGGCAGTGCCTGGGCTGGTTGCAGAAGCGCTGGGGTTTACTGCCTCAGCTCCTAAAGGGAATTTATTCTTTCATCTTAGGTTTGAGTTTCTAAACTCTGTGGTTCCTATTCTGAGCATGGAGCATTTCCTTCCAAGAACCGTGGATTGAATGAAATTCTCCTGGGAACTGTTATCTCACAGCTTTGAGAGGGGCTAGGTTGCCCTCTCAGGCAAGCAAGATTCTTCTTTATTCATTAGTGTGGCAGTGTGGTTTTGAGACATACAAAAATACTGAAGAAATTAACACAGAGCTGTCCCACACTTGAGAGACAAGGAGATCTTCCAGGTCCTGCTCCTTGATGTAGGCAGGCTTTGGCAGCATGGAGATGTCTCTGACAATGCCTTCTGAGCACCCTCACAAGTTCTGAGCAGCGCTGAAGAGATAGGACAATCTATCTCCAGTGTCTGAACATGTTTGCAGCTGACCTGACTTCACACTGGATAGATATTCCAGTGGAACTCCTGATATACCAGTGATATAGCAGAAGAACCCCTGGCCCATGGTTGTGTAGAAGTAAGTGTGGCTGGACTCACCCCTTGCCAATATATTCCATTTCAGTGTATTTCATCTTGGGATTTTCCACGTTCACCATTTTCCCTGAGGGAAACAAAATGCAAGATGCTCACTTTAAAGCAGAGATCCCAGCTTCCAGGAGATACAAAAGGCAGCCCCAGTGTCTGGAGGCAGTCAGCTAGTTGCAACAACAGCAACAACATCAACAGGACAGGCAGCCCTGCAGTGCAGATGGCTGGCACAGAGACTGATTGTGTAGAGCCCTTGGAAGAGTTCTCTTGACAGGAAACAAAGCACAGGGAGATGCATTCCCAGGAGAGGAGCACATCTTCTCCAGCTTTCAGCCAAAACATTGCCCAAACAATGCCTTTCCAACTGTAATCCAGAGCAGCTCATGCTATAACCAATGTCGACAGTGCTTTCAGCATCGGGACCCTCACCCTTCATGAGCAGGCTGAGCTCACAGACACCCATCTTGCGGCTAAGGAAGGCTCCAGCCCTGTCCCACCAGCCCTCAGGGACAGGGCAGCGACCACAACAAGGCTGGCAAAGCCCAAGCATGAGTACTGACAAGCAATGGGAAGAAGCCACAGGCAGCCTGGGCCCCGTACAAAGTGTTGCCCCCATTCATGCCACAACAGGATGGGCTTTGAGATCAGACACACCGAGGTGCAGATCAATGCCATTTTTGTCCCAACAGGTGATGGTAGACACAGAATCCACTGGGCTCTGCTCTCAGCCCCACCAGGTCTTATCTGAGAGTTCAGCACTGGCAGCTGTTATGGGCAAGAAGCAGATTCATTGGGCTGTGCTGCAGAATCCCAGAGGACTTGATGTGTTTTCCTAGAGACGGATCTGAGCAGGGCTCGGGCCAATGGGTAGGATTCTAAGAGTCATGGGAAAGAGTGGGGAAGGTACGAAAAAGTGCCATGGATCTGAGGAATATACCATGGATGGGCTGGAGGCTGTCTCCTGAGAAATGCCTGCAGTACAGATTTATCTGATCAAACCACTTCGATGTGTTTCTGTTGGAAACATCTTTAGAAGCATAAAACTAGGATATGAAATACAGATTGTTATAAAAGTATCTGTTTTTTTCTTTGGGGGCACACGGGAAACACCTCCTGCTCTCTATTTCTCCTGTAACCTGATATTCTTTCACAGTAGTTTTTATTGACAAAAATATAGCATTCTCACGAAAGGAAACTGTATATGTAGTAGTGGCAACATAAAATTGTCATAAAAATGACATCAATAAGACATGTGGGGCAGAAGGGCTCCTTCAGGATGGAGATAAACCAAGTCCACCAAAAAATAACCGCTACAAAGAAACAAACAAAACCAAAAAACCCAGCAAAGAGAAAACCAAAAAAACAACCCCATAAAAAATAAACAGGGAAAAAGCAAAAAACCCCAAACCACCAGCCCCCTAAAAAAAAAATCCCCAACCAAAAAGACAAAAGTCCAAAACCATAAAATTTCTGTGAAGATTTTTTGCTCTGATGACTGGTTGGAAGTCAGGAGTCTAAGGGGAAATTAGGAAGCTAAAAATTCTCTTTGGTTTGGCCACTAGCATGCAGGACTTGCCTAGCCTTCTGCTGATGCAAGAAAAATCCCTGCTTCAGCCTTTAGCCGAGAGGGAAGCTCAGGCAAACCCAGGCCAGTCCCAGCTGTCTTCAGAGGCAGCAGGAGCACCCAGAGCTCTCTATCGCTCCCTCAGAGCACAGCACTTCCTCTGGGGAGTCCTAAATGGCCCTGTGACACCAAACTCAGGAGGAACATTTGGTACAGCTCTGCTGACACCTGCACACAATCCACTGACCCTCAGACAAGAAATACAGCACACGTACAGAGCATACGCAGGTACTGCTCCTCAGTCTCCTGGTTCTCAGAAGCCACGTGGAGGGAGATGAAGGAGCTGAGAAGGAGGAGATCACCAAAGGATGAGATTGAGTTCACAGGTTCCACATCATAGGTTCCTTTAAGTAATGCTGCTGCAGAGCGAGGATTGGGACCAGAGCCCGTGCAGATATGCTGAAACTGCAGCACTTTTCGAGGAGGTGGAAGTTCCAGTTGTCTGGGACAAATTTGGTGATCTTCAGGGCCAGTGTGTTCTTGGAGGTCTTTGGAGGCTGCCTGGTGAGATATCAACACATGCACCTCAAGTCAAACAGAATATAGCAGTCAGAGACAACAGCTTATCCCTCTCAGACAAGAGTGACTGACTGTGAGGAAAGGGAAAGAACAGATTAACAAGGAATATAGACAGCTTGGAAAAGAATGGGGCCTCACAGATTCCTGGAAAACACAATCATCTTCTTGCAGCTTAGCAAAAGCCAAAAGAGACTGTACAAGTGAAGAAGTGCTCCAGAAAACCGCAGAACACTTCCACAAACCAAACACACCTTTCCACAAAGGGAAAACAGACAAAAAAAGCCCTGCCACCTGCAGCACTGCCACGTGTGCCCTTGGCCACGACGCTGCAGAAGCCCAGAGATCGACCTTCCCTGAGCCGAGCAGCCAGAAGCTCAGCCAGAGTCCCCAGACCTTCAGGGCCTCAAAGTGACAGGTCAAAGGCCAATTTCTAGCTGGAGGCCACTGCCTGCAGGAAATGGCTACGTCCCACAGGATTGCAGCACTCGGCATCCTCAGCAAGCAACATGCAAGTGCTGGCTGGTCAGAAACTTGCAGCTCTGCCTTGCACTAAAGACAGCACCACCCACAACTGGCACTTACTGTCTTGGATCGATCGGCCACAGCTGCAGGCTTGTGGTCATCTTGCTCCTTTTGCTCCTTTTTGGCTCCTTCTCCAGGAGCAGAGGGAGCCGGGGCAGAGACCGCTGTTCCTTCTGCCATCTGCGGCAAGAGAGAAGCATGAGGGACAGGCCGTTACCACTCATTTATGACCTCGTTTCTCCTCAGATCCACAACCACCTTTTCAAAGGAGAAATCCTCAACTTTGTTAGCAATGGGATTCTAAGTCACTCCAACCAGATGAAAATGGGCCAACTCAACAGAACTCTATTTGATGCACTCTATGAATTTGATAGTCCTCCCTGGCTGCCATCAGCAAGCAATGGTGCCCCTGCACAACAATGGAGCTTTGAGCTCTTTTATTTATTGCCCTGAAATGGAAAAGGAGGAAATAGCCAGCAAGGCCATTGCTATTGCTGCGGCAGATATGGAAAAGTCAAACTGGATCAGAATGCCATCCAGTGCGTGAAAAGGGCAGGAACGTTTGTGCAGAAGCATCTGTGCTTGTTGTAAAAGAGAGAAAATGGGCAGGGCTTCACCTCCTAGCAAGCCAACAAGCCACAAGACAAAAGTGTTCCCTCCTCAGGTGGCTAAAGCACTTGGAGGCAGTGAGGGCATGTTTGGCAGGGAAACAGCCCTGGTGGTGAGCACTGTCACATATGGATCTAAGGAAGTGTGCCTGAAGGTCCCTCAGGAGGCTCCCGTTGTCCAGGCTGAAACCCCTCCCTAGCTCTCGTGTCCTTCTCTGCACACGCTCCAGCCCCTCAAGGACTTTCAGCTTCAGAGGGGCCAACAAGTGGACACACACTCCCAGCTCTGGCCGCAGCGCTGCCCAGCCCAGGGGGACGGCCACTGCCCTGCTCCTGCTGCACCACTGCTGCTGACACAGGCCAGGATGGCCTTGGCCTTCTTGGCTATGTGGCCAAGCGCTGGCCCACATTCAGCTGCTCTTGACTGGCACCACTGGGTCCTTTTAGCCTACTCAGGTCCCTCACCACAAAATTGCCCCTTTGACTTCAAATACAGCATCCCCGGTTCCAAGATGTCCTGCCTCTTCTCAGCCAAACAAGACAGCAGTCAAGGACTTGCAGCTTCACCCCCACCCTAGGCCCTAATGCCATTTCCAAAGCTGCAGGCTTCATCGCAAAAGGCGTCCACAGAAACTTGCTGCTTCTTCTTTCTGCCACACAAGAAGTCTTCCCAACGAGGCACTTGGTTTCTTTGGCCACACTCAACAAGAATGGCACCCACAGATTCCTAGACAACTCAATCATCTCCTTGCAGCTTAGCAAAAGCCAAAAGAGACTGTACAAGTGAAGAAGTGCTCCAGAAAACTGCAGAACACTTCCACAAACCAAACACACCTTTCCACAAAGGGAAAACAGACAAAAAAAGCCCTGCCACCTGCAGCACTGCCACGTGTGCCCTTGGCCACGACGCTGCAGAAGCCCAGAGATCGACCTTCCCTGAGCCGAGCAGCCAGAAGCTCAGCCAGAGTCCCCAGACCTTCAGGGCCTCAAAGTGACAGGTCAAAGGCCAATTTCTAGCTGGAGGCCACTGCCTGCAGGAAATGGCTACGTCCCACGGGATTGCAGCACTCGGCATCCTCAGCAAGCAACATGCAAGTGCTGGCTGGTCAGAAACTTGCAGCTCGGCCTTGCACTAAAGACAGCACCACCCACAACTGGCACTTACTGTCTTGGATCGATCGGCCACAGCTGCAGGCTTGTGGTCATCTTGCTCCTTTTGCTCCTTTTTGGCTCCTTCTCCAGGAGAAGAGGGAGCCGGGGCAGAGACCGCTGTTCCTTCTGCCATCTGCGGCAAGAGAGAAGCATGAGGGACAGGCCGTTACCACTCATTTATAACCTCGTTTCCCTCCAGATCCACAACCAACTTTTCAAAGGAGAAATCCTCAACTTTGTTAGCAATGGGATTCTAAGTCACTCCAACCAGATGAAAATGGGCCAACTCAACAGAACTCTATTTGATGCACTCTATGAATTTGATAGTCCTCCCTGGCTGCCATCAGCAAGCAATGGTGCCCCTGCACAACAATGGAGCTTTGAGCTCTTTTATTTATTGCCCTGAAATGGAAAAGGAGGAAATAGCCAGCAAGGCCATTGCTATTGCTGCGGCAGATATGGAAAAGTCAAACTGGATCAGAATGCCATCCAGTGCGTGAAAAGGGCAGGAACGTTTGTGCAGAAGCATCTGTGCTTGTTGTAAAAGAGAGAAAATGGGCAGGGCTTCACCTCCTAGCAAGCCAACAAGCCACAAGACAAAAGTGTTCCCTCCTCAGGTGGCTAAAGCACTTGGAGGCAGTGAGGGCATGTTTGGCAGGGAAACAGCCCTGGTGGTGAGCACTGTCACATATGGATCTAAGGAAGTGTGCCTGAAGGTCCCTCAGGAGGCTCCCGTTGTCCAGGCTGAAACCCCTCCCTAGCTCTCGTGTCCTTCTCTGCACACGCTCCAGCCCCTCAAGGACTTTCAGCTTCAGAGAGGCCAACAAGTGGACACACACTCCCAGCTCTGGCCGCAGCGCTGCCCAGCCCAGGGGGACGGCCACTGCCCTGCTCCTGCTGCCCCACTACTGCTGACACAGGCCAGGATGGCTTTGGCCTTCTTGGCTATGTGGCCAAGCTCTGGCCCACATTCAGCTGCTCTTGACTGGCACCACTGGGTCCTTTTAGCCTACTCAGGTCCCTCACCACAAAATTGCCCCTTTGACTTCAAATACAGCATCCCCGGTTCCAAGATGTCCTGCCTCTTCTCAGCCAAACAAGACAGCAGTCAAGGACTTGCAGCTTCACCCCCACCCTAGGCCCTAATGCCATTTCCAAAGCTGCAGGCTTCATCGCAAAAGGCGTCCACAGAAACTTGCTGCTTCTTCTTTCTGCCACACAAGAAGTCTTCCCAACGAGGCACTTGGTTTCTTTGGCCACACTCAACAAGAATGGCACCCACAGATTCCTAGACAACTCAATCATCTCCTTGCAGCTTAGCAAAAGCCAAAAGAGACTGTACAAGTGAAGAAGTGCTCCAGAAAACTGCAGAACACTTCCACAAACCAAACACACCTTTCCACAAAGGGAAAACAGACAAAAAAAGCCCTGCCACCTGCAGCACTGCCACGTGTGCCCTTGGCCACGACGCTGCAGAAGCCCAGAGATCGACCTTCCCTGAGCCGAGCAGCCAGAAGCTCAGCCAGAGTCCCCAGACCTTCAGGGCCTCAAAGTGACAGGTCAAAGGCCAATTTCTAGCTGGAGGCCACTGCCTGCAGGAAATGGCTACGTCCCACGGGATTGCAGCACTCGGCATCCTCAGCAAGCAACATGCAAGTGCTGGCTGGTCAGAAACTTGCAGCTCTGCCTTGCACTAAGACAGCACCACCCACAACTGGCACTTACTGTCTTGGATCGATCGGCCACAGCTGCAGGATTGTGGTCATCTTGCTCCTTTTGCTCCTTTTTGGCTCCTTCTCCAGGAGCAGAGGGAGCTGGGGCAGAGACCGCTGTTCCTTCTGCCATCTGCGGCAAGAGAGAAGCATGAGGAACAGGCCGTTACCACTCATTTATGACCTCGTTTCTCCTCAGATCCACAACCACCTTTTCAAAGGAGAAATCCTCAACTTTGTTAGCAATGGGATTCTAAGTCACTCCAACCAGATGAAAATGGGCCAACTCAACAGAACTCTATTTGATGCACTCTATGAATTTGATAGTCCTCCCTGGCTGCCATCAGCAAGCAATGGTGCCCCTGCACAACAATGGAGCTTTGAGCTCTTTTATTTATTGCCCTGAAATGGAAAAGGAGGAAATAGCCAGCAAGGCCATTGCTATTGCTGCGGCAGATATGGAAAAGTCAAACTGGATCAGAATGCCATCCAGTGCGTGAAAAGGGCAGGAACGTTTGTGCAGAAGCATCTGTGCTTGTTGTAAAAGAGAGAAAATGGGCAGGGCTTCACCTCCTAGCAAGCCAACAAGCCACAAGACAAAAGTGTTCCCTCCTCAGGTGGCTAAAGCACTTGGAGGCAGTGAGGGCATGTTTGGCAGGGAAACAGCCCTGGTGGTGAGCACTGTCACATATGGATCTAAGGAAGTGTGCCTGAAGGTCCCTCAGGAGGCTCCCGTTGTCCAGGCTGAAACCCCTCCCTAGCTCTCGTGTCCTTCTCTGCACACGCTCCAGCCCCTCAAGGACTTTCAGCTTCAGAGAGGCCAACAAGTGGACACACACTCCCAGCTCTGGCCGCAGCGCTGCCCAGCCCAGGGGGACGGCCACTGCCCTGCTCCTGCTGCCCCACTACTGCTGACACAGGCCAGGATGGCTTTGGCCTTCTTGGCTATGTGGCCAAGCGCTAGCCCACATTCAGCTGCTCTTGACTGGCACCACTGGGTCCTTTTAGCCTACTCAGGTCCCTCACCACAAAATTGCCCCTTTGACTTCAAATACAGCATCCCCGGTTCCAAGATGTCCTGCCTCTTCTCAGCCAAACAAGACAGCAGTCAAGGACTTGCAGCTTCACCCCCACCCTAGGCCCTAATGCCATTTCCAAAGCTGCAGGCTTCATCGCAAAAGGCGTCCACAGAAACTTGCCGCTTCTTCTTTCTGCCACACAAGAAGTCTTCCCAACGAGGCACTTGGTTTCTTTGGCCACACTCAACAAGAATGGCACCCACAGATTCCTAGACAACTCAATCATCTCCTTGCAGCTTAGCAAAAGCCAAAAGAGACTGTACAAGTGAAGAAGTGCTCCAGAAAACTGCAGAACACTTCCACAAACCAAACACACCTTTCCACAAAGGGAAAACAGACAAAAAAAGCCCTGCCACCTGCAGCACTGCCACGTGTGCCCTTGGCCACGACGCTGCAGAAGCCCAGAGATCGACCTTCCCTGAGCCGAGCAGCCAGAAGCTCAGCCAGAGTCCCCAGACCTTCAGGGCCTCAAAGTGACAGGTCAAAGGCCAATTTCTAGCTGGAGGCCACTGCCTGCAGGAAATGGCTACGTCCCACGGGATTGCAGCACTCGGCATCCTCAGCAAGCAACATGCAAGTGCTGGCTGGTCAGAAACTTGCAGCTCTGCCTTGCACTAAGACAGCACCACCCACAACTGGCACTTACTGTCTTGGATCGATCGGCCACAGCTGCAGGATTGTGGTCATCTTGCTCCTTTTGCTCCTTTTTGGCTCCTTCTCCAGGAGCAGAGGGAGCTGGGGCAGAGACCGCTGTTCCTTCTGCCATCTGCGGCAAGAGAGAAGCATGAGGGACAGGCCGTTACCACTCATTTATGACCTCGTTTCTCCTCAGATCCACAACCACCTTTTCAAAGGAGAAATCCTCAACTTTGTTAGCAATGGGATTCTAAGTCACTCCAACCAGATGAAAATGGGCCAACTCAACAGAACTCTATTTGATGCACTCTATGAATTTGATAGTCCTCCCTGGCTGCCATCAGCAAGCAATGGTGCCCCTGCACAACAATGGAGCTTTGAGCTCTTTTATTTATTGCCCTGAAATGGAAAAGGAGGAAATAGCCAGCAAGGCCATTGCTATTGCTGCGGCAGATATGGAAAAGTCAAACTGGATCAGAATGCCATCCAGTGCGTGAAAAGGGCAGGAACGTTTGTGCAGAAGCATCTGTGCTTGTTGTAAAAGAGAGAAAATGGGCAGGGCTTCACCTCCTAGCAAGCCAACAAGCCACAAGACAAAAGTGTTCCCTCCTCAGGTGGCTAAAGCACTTGGAGGCAGTGAGGGCATGTTTGGCAGGGAAACAGCCCTGGTGGTGAGCACTGTCACATATGGATCTATGGAAGTGTGCCTGAAGGTCCCTCAGGAGGCTCCCGTTGTCCAGGCTGAAACCCCTCCCTAGCTCTCGTGTCCTTCTCTGCACACGCTCCAGCCCCTCAAGGACTTTCAGCTTCAGAGAGGCCAACAAGTGGACACACACTCCCAGCTCTGGCCGCAGCGCTGCCCAGCCCAGGGGGACGGCCACTGCCCTGCTCCTGCTGCACCACTGCTGCTGACACAGGCCAGGATGGCCTTGGCCTTCTTGGCTATGTGGCCAAGCGCTGGCCCACATTCAGCTGCTCTTGACTGGCACCACTGGGTCCTTTTAACCTACTCAGGTCCCTCACCACAAAATTGCCCCTTTGACTTCAAATACAGCATCCCCGGTTCCAAGATGTCCTGCCTCTTCTCAGCCAAACAAGACAGCAGTCAAGGACTTGCAGCTTCACCCCCACCCTAGGCCCTAATGCCATTTCCAAAGCTGCAGGCTTCATCGCAAAAGGCGTCCACAGAAACTTGCTGCTTCTTCTTTCTGCCACACAAGAAGTCTTCCCAACGAGGCACTTGGTTTCTTTGGCCACACTCAACAAGAATGGCACCCACAGATTCCTAGACAACTCAATCATCTCCTTGCAGCTTAGCAAAAGCCAAAAGAGACTGTACAAGTGAAGAAGTGCTCCAGAAAACTGCAGAACACTTCCACAAACCAAACACACCTTTCCACAAAGGGAAAACAGACAAAAAAAGCCCTGCCACCTGCAGCACTGCCACGTGTGCCCTTGGCCACGACGCTGCAGAAGCCCAGAGATCGACCTTCCCTGAGCCGAGCAGCCAGAAGCTCAGCCAGAGTCCCCAGACCTTCAGGGCCTCAAAGTGACAGGTCAAAGGCCAATTTCTAGCTGGAGGCCACTGCCTGCAGGAAATGGCTACGTCCCACAGGATTGCAGCACTCGGCATCCTCAGCAAGCAACATGCAAGTGCTGGCTGGTCAGAAACTTGCAGCTCGGCCTTGCACTAAAGACAGCACCACCCACAACTGGCACTTACTGTCTTGGATCGATCGGCCACAGCTGCAGGCTTGTGGTCATCTTGCTCCTTTTGCTCCTTTTTGGCTCCTTCTCCAGGAGCAGAGGGAGCCGGGGCAGAGACCGCTGTTCCTTCTGCCATCTGCGGCAAGAGAGAAGCATGAGGGACAGGCCGTTACCTCTCATTTATGACCTCGTTTCTCCTCTGATCCACAACCACCTTTTCAAAGGAGAAATCCTCAACTTTGTTAGCAATGGGATTCTAAGTCACTCCAACCAGATGAAAATGGGCCAACTCAACAGAACTCTATTTGATGCACTCTATGAATTTGATAGTCCTCCCTGGCTGCCATCAGCAAGCAATGGTGCCCCTGCACAACAATGGAGCTTTGAGCTCTTTTATTTATTGGCCTGAAATGGAAAAGGAGGAAATAGCCAGCAAGGCCATTGCTATTGCTGCGGCAGATATGGAAAAGTCAAACTGGATCAGAATGCCATCCAGTGCGTGAAAAGGGCAGGAACGTTTGTGCAGAAGCATCTGTGCTTGTTGTAAAAGAGAGAAAATGGGCAGGGCTTCACCTCCTAGCAAGCCAACAAGCCACAAGACAAAAGTGTTCCCTCCTCAGGTGGCTAAAGCACTTGGAGGCAGTGAGGGCATGTTTGGCAGGGAAACAGCCCTGGTGGTGAGCACTGTCACATATGGATCTAAGGAAGTGTGCCTGAAGGTCCCTCAGGAGGCTCCCGTTGTCCAGGCTGAAACCCCTCCCTAGCTCTCGTGTCCTTCTCTGCACACGCTCCAGTCCCTCAAGGACTTTCAGCTTCAGAGGGGCCAACAAGTGGACACACACTCCCAGCTCTGGCCGCAGCGCTGCCCAGCCCAGGGGGACGGCCACTGCCCTGCTCCTGCTGCACCACTGCTGCTGACACAGGCCAGGATGGCCTTGGCCTTCTTGGCTATGTGGCCAAGCGCTGGCCCACATTCAGCTGCTCTTGACTGGCACCACTGGGTCCTTTTAGCCTACTCAGGTCCCTCACCACAAAATTGCCCCTTTGACTTCAAATACAGCATCCCCGGTTCCAAGATGTCCTGCCTCTTCTCAGCCAAACAAGACAGCAGTCAAGGACTTGCAGCTTCACCCCCACCCTAGGCCCTAATGCCATTTCCAAAGCTGCAGGCTTCATCGCAAAAGGCGTCCACAGAAACTTGCCGCTTCTTCTTTCTGCCACACAAGAAGTCTTCCCAACGAGGCACTTGGTTTCTTTGGCCACACTCAACAAGAATGGCACCCACAGATTCCTAGACAACTCAATCATCTCCTTGCAGCTTAGCAAAAGCCAAAAGAGACTGTACAAGTGAAGAAGTGCTCCAGAAAACTGCAGAACACTTCCACAAACCAAACACACCTTTCCACAAAGGGAAAACAGACAAAAAAAGCCCTGCCACCTGCAGCACTGCCACGTGTGCCCTTGGCCACGACGCTGCAGAAGCCCAGAGATCGACCTTCCCTGAGCCGAGCAGCCAGAAGCTCAGCCAGAGTCCCCAGACCTTCAGTGCTTCAAAGTGACAGGTCAAAGGCCAATTTCTAGCTGGAGACCACTGCCTGCAGGAAATGGCTACGTCCCACGGGATTGCAGCACTCGGCATCCTCAGCAAGCAACATGCAAGTGCTGGCTGGTCAGAAACTTGCAGCTCTGCCTTGCACTAAGACAGCACCACCCACAACTGGCACTTACTGTCTTGGATCGATCGGCCACAGCTGCAGGCTTGTGGTCATCTTGCTCCTTTTGCTCCTTTTTGGCTCCTTCTCCGGGAGCAGAGGGAGCCGGGACAGAGACCGCTGTTCCTTCTGCCATCTGCGGCAAGAGAGAAGCATGAGGGACAGGCCGTTACCACTCATTTATGACCTCGTTTCTCCTCAGATCCACAACCACCTTTTCAAAGGAGAAATCCTCAACTTTGTTAGCAATGGGATTCTAAGTCACTCCAACCAGATGAAAATGGGCCAACTCAACAGAACTCTATTTGATGCACTCTATGAATTTGATAGTCCTCCCTGGCTGCCATCAGCAAGCAATGGTGCCCCTGCACAACAATGGAGCTTTGAGCTCTTTTATTTATTGGCCTGAAATGGAAAAGGAGGAAATAGCCAGCAAGGCTATTGCTATTGCTGCGGCAGATATGGAAAAGTCAAACTGGATCAGAATGCCACCCAGTGCATGAAAAGGGCAGGAACGTTTGTGCAGAAGCATCTGTGCTTGTTGTAAAAGAGAGAAAATGGGCAGGGCTTCACCTCCTAGCAAGCCAACAAGCCACAAGACAAAAGTGTTCCCTCCTCAGGTGGCTAAAGCACTTGGAGGCAGTGAGGGCATGTTTGGCAGGGAAACAGCCCTGGTGGTGAGCACTGTCACATATGGATCTAAGGAAGTGTGCCTGAAGGTCCCTCAGGAGGCTCCCGTTGTCCAGGCTGAAACCCCTCCCTAGCTCTCGTGTCCTTCTCTGCACACGCTCCAGCCCCTCAAGGACTTTCAGCTTCAGAGGGGCCAACAAGTGGACACACACTCCCAGCTCTGGCCGCAGCGCTGCCCAGCCCAGGGGGACGGCCACTGCCCTGCTCCTGCTGCACCACTGCTGCTGACACAGGCCAGGATGGCCTTGGCCTTCTTGGCTATGTGGCCAAGCGCTGGCCCACATTCAGCTGCTCTTGACTGGCACCACTGGGTCCTTTTAGCCTACTCAGGTCCCTCACCACAAAATTGCCCCTTTGACTTCAAATACAGCATCCCCGGTTCCAAGATGTCCTGCCTCTTCTCAGCCAAACAAGACAGCAGTCAAGGACTTGCAGCTTCACCCCCACCCTAGGCCCTAATGCCATTTCCAAAGCTGCAGGCTTCATCGCAAAAGGCGTCCACAGAAACTTGCCGCTTCTTCTTTCTGCCACACAAGAAGTCTTCCCAACGAGGCACTTGGTTTCTTTGGCCACACTCAACAAGAATGGCACCCACAGATTCCTAGACAACTCAATCATCTCCTTGCAGCTTAGCAAAAGCCAAAAGAGACTGTACAAGTGAAGAAGTGCTCCAGAAAACTGCAGAACACTTCCACAAACCAAACACACCTTTCCACAAAGGGAAAACAGACAAAAAAAGCCCTGCCACCTGCAGCACTGCCACGTGTGCCCTTGGCCACGACGCTGCAGAAGCCCAGAGATCGACCTTCCCTGAGCCGAGCAGCCAGAAGCTCAGCCAGAGTCCCCAGACCTTCAGGGCCTCAAAGTGACAGGTCAAAGGCCAATTTCTAGCTGGAGGCCACTGCCTGCAGGAAATGGCTACGTCCCACAGGATTGCAGCACTCGGCATCCTCAGCAAGCAACATGCAAGTGCTGACTGGTCAGAAACTTGCAGCTCTGCCTTGCACTAAGACAGCACCACCCACAACTGGCACTTACTGTCTTGGATCGATCGGCCACAGCTGCAGGCTTGTGGTCATCTTGCTCCTTTTGCTCCTTTTTGGCTCCTTCTCCAGGAGCAGAGGGAGCCGGGGCAGAGACCGCTGTTCCTTCTGCCATCTGCGGCAAGAGAGAAGCATGAGGGACAGGCCGTTACCACTCATTTATGACCTCGTTTCCCTCCAGATCCACAACCACCTTTTCAAAGGAGAAATCCTCAGCTTTGTTAGCAATGGGATTCTAAGTCACCCCAACCAGATGAAAATGGGCCAACTCAACAGAACTCTATTTGATGCACTCTATGAATTTGATAGTCCTCCCTGGCTGCCATCAGCAAGCAATGGTGCCCCTGCACAACAATGGAGCTTTGAGCTCTTTTATTTATTGGCCTGAAATGGAAAAGGAGGAAATAGCCAGCAAGGCCATTGCTATTGCTGCGGCAGATATGGAAAAGTCAAACTGGATCAGAATGCCATCCAGTGCGTGAAAAGGGCAGGAACGTTTGTGCAGAAGCATCTGTGCTTGTTGTAAAAGAGAGAAAATGGGCAGGGCTTCACCTCCTAGCAAGCCAACAAGCCACAAGACAAAAGTGTTCCCTCCTCAGGTGGCTAAAGCACTTGGAGGCAGTGAGGGCATGTTTGGCAGGGAAACAGCCCTGGTGGTGAGCACTGTCACATATGGATCTATGGAAGTGTGCCTGAAGGTCCCTCAGGAGGCTCCCGTTGTCCAGGCTGAAACCCCTCCCTAGCTCTCGTGTCCTTCTCTGCACACGCTCCAGCCCCTCAAGGACTTTCAGCTTCAGAGGGGCCAACAAGTGGACACACACTCCCAGCTCTGGCCGCAGCGCTGCCCAGCCCAGGGGGACGGCCACTGCCCTGCTCCTGCTGCCCCACTTCTGCTGACACAGGCCAGGATGGCTTTGGCCTTCTTGGCTATGTGGCCAAGCGCTGGCCCACATTCAGCTGCTCTTGACTGGCACCACTGGGTCCTTTTAGCCTACTCAGGTCCCTCACCACAAAATTGCCCCTTTGACTTCAAATACAGCATCCCCGGTTCCAAGATGTCCTGCCTCTTCTCAGCCAAACAAGACAGCAGTCAAGGACTTGCAGCTTCACCCCCACCCTAGGCCCTAATGCCATTTCCAAAGCTGCAGGCTTCATCGCAAAAGGCGTCCACAGAAACTTGCCGCTTCTTCTTTCTGCCACACAAGAAGTCTTCCCAACGAGGCACTTGGTTTCTTTGGCCACACTCAACAAGAATGGCGCCCACAGATTCCTAGACAACTCAATCATCTCCTTGCAGCTTAGCAAAAGCCAAAAGAGACTGTACAAGTGAAGAAGTGCTCCAGAAAACTGCAGAACACTTCCACAAACCAAACACACCTTTCCACAAAGGGAAAACAGACAAAAAAAGCCCTGCCACCTGCAGCACTGCCACGTGTGCCCTTGGCCACGACGCTGCAGAAGCCCAGAGATCGACCTTCCCTGAGCCGAGCAGCCAGAAGCTCAGCCAGAGTCCCCAGACCTTCAGGGCCTCAAAGTGACAGGTCAAAGGCCAATTTCTAGCTGGAGGCCACTGCCTGCAGGAAATGGCTACGTCCCACAGGATTGCAGCACTCTGCATCCTCAGCAAGCAACATGCAAGTGCTGGCTGGTCAGAAACTTGCAGCTCTGCCTTGCACTAAGACAGCACCACCCACAACTGGCACTTACTGTCTTGGATCGATCGGCCACAGCTGCAGGCTTGTGGTCATCTTGCTCCTTTTGCTCCTTTTTGGCTCCTTCTCCAGGAGCAGAGGGAGCCGGGACAGAGACCGCTGTTCCTTCTGCCATCTGCGGCAAGAGAGAAGCAGGAGGGACTGGCCGTTACCACTCATTTATAACCTCGTTTCCCTCCAGATCCACAACCACCTTTTCAAAGGAGAAATCCTCAACTTTGTTAGCAATGGGATTCTAAGTCACTCCAACCAGATGAAAATGGGCCAACTCAACAGAACTCTATTTGATGCACTCTGTGAATTTGATAGTCCTCCCTGGCTGCCATCAGCAAGCAATGGTGCCCCTGCACAACAAGGGAGCTTTGAGCTCTTTTATTTATTGCCCTGAAATGGAAAAGGAGGAAATAGCCAGCAAGGCCATTGCTATTGCTGCGGCAGATATGGAAAAGTCAAACTGGATCAGAATGCCATCCAGTGCGTGAAAAGGGCAGGAACGTTTGTGCAGAAGCATCTGTGCTTGTTGTAAAAGAGAGAAAATGGGCAGGGCTTCACCTCCTAGCAAGCCAACAAGCCACAAGACAAAAGTGTTCCCTCCTCAGGTGGCTAAAGCACTTGGAGGCAGTGAGGGCATGTTTGGCAGGGAAACAGCCCTGGTGGTGAGCACTGTCACATATGGATCTATGGAAGTGTGCCTGAAGGTCCCTCAGGAGGCTCCCGTTGTCCAGGCTGAAACCCCTCCCTAGCTCTCGTGTCCTTCTCTGCACACGCTCCAGCCCCTCAAGGACTTTCTGCTTCACAGGGGCCCACAAGTGGACACACACTCCCAGCTCTGGCCGCAGCGCTGCCCAGCCCAGGGGGACGGCCACTGCCCTGCTCCTGCTGCCCCACTGCTGCTGACACAGGCCAGGATGCCCTTGGCCTTCTTGGCTATGTGGCCACACCCTGGCTCTTGTTCCACTGCTCTTGACCGGCACGCCTTCTTCCTTTGGGCCCACGCAGCTCCCCCACCACAAAATTGCCCCTTTGACTTCAAATACAGCATCCCCGGTTCCAAGATGTCCTGCCTCTTCTCAGCAACAAGACAGCAGTCAAGGACTTGCAGCTTCACCCCCGCCTCCAGGCTCCAATGCCATTTCCAAAGCTGCACTGTAACCCTAAAAATGCATCTACAGAACCTTGCTCCTTGAGCTTTTTGCCTCACAACAGGGCTTCACATCTACACACTTTGTTTCTGTGGCCACAGGTCTTGTTCCCCACAGATTCATGGACAACACACTCGTCTCCCTCCATCTTATTAAAAGTCACAAGACAGCTGGGCCACACACTTTGTAGAACTGAATAAATTCTCAAGAAAGCTGAAGAGCAATTTCACCAGCCAAACACGTGTTTCCACAAAGAGAAAGCAAACAAAGCAAACAAATGAAGCTCCAGAACCACCTCATGTGCACTTGGCAACAGCACTTCAAAAACCAAGAGACAGAGCTTCACTGAGCCGAGCAGACAGATGCTCACCCTGAGGCAAACATGCTTTGGTGCCTCAACATGACAGGTCCAAGACCAATTTCTGGCTGGTGGTCACTGCCTGCAGGAAATCGCCGGGTCCTGGCAGGACTCCAGCACTCAGCATCCTCAGCCAAGCAGCAGCAAGAGCTGGCTGGTCAGAAACTTGCAGCTCTGCCTTGCACTAAAGACAGCACCACCCACAACTGGCACTTACTGGCTCAGAAAATTCAGGCTCTGCTGTGACCACTGATGGAGCCTTGCAGTCATACTCCTCAATTTGCTCCTCTTTGGCTTCTTCTCCAGGAGGAGAGGGAGCTGGGGCAGACACTGCTCTTTCCTCTGTCATCTGTGACAAGAAAGAATTATTAGGGACGGGCCGTTACCTATAATTTACAACCTTCTATATTCTCACATCTACCACCATTTCTTCCAAGGAAAATTGGGAAACTTTAATTGCAATGGGATTCCAATGCGCTCTTATGGCATTAAAATTGGCTAATCCACCTGTAATGCAAATTCCTCTGAAATAAATATTCCACCCTCCCTACTATCATGGAGCAATGATCTCTTTGTAACTGACTTTTTAATTCTTGAAAGCTCTGAAATGCAAAAGGAAATCTTGCTGCTCTGTGTTGCACGATAGACAGCACCACCCACAACTGGCACTTACAGAAGTGTCAGGCTCTGCTCTGACCACTGATGGAGACTCGCGGTCATTCTGCTCAATTTGCTCCTCTTCATCTTCTCCAGGAGCAGAGGGAGCTGGGGCAGACACCGATGCTGGTTTTGTGCTCTGGGACAAGAGAGAAGCGTGTGCGACAAGCTATTACCTATCACGTATAACCTCCTTCCTTCTCACATCTACGACCGTATCTTCCAAGGAGAAATCATAAAATTCCAGAGTAAAAGGATAGTAAAAGGATTCTAAGCCACACAGATCAAATTAAACCAGGCCAATTCAACAGAACTGCATATGGATATGAAGCTGATATTCCTCCCTGGCTGCCATCAGCAAGCAACATTGTCTCTGCAATGCAGAGTTTTAGCTTTTGAAAGCTCTGCAATGGAAAAGAAAGAAAGAGACAGCTACACCTTTGCTATTGCTGCTGCAGACATGGAAGCCTACAACTGGATCTGAATCTCATCCAGTGCTGGAAAAGGGCAGGAAACGTTGTGCAGAAGCATATTTGCTTGTTGGAAAATGAGAAAATCAACAGGACTTTTCCTCTACTAAACCAGCAAAACAAAAATGCAACCAGCAACAAGCAGGGAGTGTCTCTGACACCAGTGTCTAAAGCACTGGGATGCAGTGAGGGCATGTTTGGCAGGGGAACATCCCTGGTGGTGAGCACTGTCACCTATGGAACCATGGAAGTTTGCCTGATTGTCCCTCTAGAGGCTCCCGTTTTCCACCCTAAAGCTTCCTCAGCACCTCCTCCTTGGCCTTGTGCTCCACAGCATTCCCCAGCTCTTGTGTCCTTCTCTGCACACGCTCCAGCCCCTCCAGGGCTTTCTGCTTCAGATGGGCTCACAAGTGTTTACGTTAATAAAAAGATAAAAATCTTTCTAAAGTGTAAGATGACTTTAGAATGTAGACATAATTTTGGGAAATGTTGGGAAATTTGAAATTAATAAGCACAATCAGGACCATAAAATCGGGATCTAAATCATTAAGGAAAATTAAAATTTATAAAGCTGAGACTGCGAGTTGCTATAGTAAGAATTTAGTAAGGAACCAAGCTGAGACTTCTTTCAGCAGAAAGCCCAGAACTGTGTCTAGAAACCAAGACAGATTTCTCTCAGAGCTCAGTTGCTACAACAATAATCTGCCTAGTTCAGAACATGATGTAGCAACATCTGATTAGAAAAAAATAGGGTTATATCTTTTGGAAAAAAAAGAGGTTTTAAGTTTTTAAACGAACAAATTTTATCCATGCCAGTCTCTTATGGGAGGGATAATAGCAGGCCTATGTATTAATCACTCTCACATTATAACTCTTGTTTTTTGACATGGAAAAAGAATTTTCTCGGAAGGCAGAGGTCAATTTGGATATTGACCAATTGAAGGTGGACACGCCTCTGAGAACACAGAGGGGTTAAAAGCAGAATTCCCAGGAGAACTGGCTCTCTTTGGTTCCGGTCAGCGTGCAGTGCAGGACTCTGCCCTGCCCGGCCGTGGCTGGGTGGGGAGGGGGAGGCCCATGGCCTGACTGAGGTGGGCCCAAGGGTGGAGGGACTGGAGCTGGGCTGGCCACTGCAGGTAGAAGGGTGGAGAAATCTGGGATGTCTCCATTTCCCCCCAGAGTCGAGAGAGAGAGAGAGAGAGAGTGAAGAGACAGCGGTGGTTTTATCAGCATCAGCAGTACGCCGCAGGAAAGGAGAAGAGCGAGGGGCCGCAAGGTGCCCAGCTGCCTGTGGGAGCCAGAGCCTGAGCATCGAGCCAGCCCTGGGAGTCAGGACTTTTAACCCTTCCTTGAGAAATGAAAGCTTGGTGAAATTTCACTCCTCCTCGGTTTGAAAGAGAGGAAGAGAGACAGCTTGGACCCTGGGATGTTAGAAGGAGGAATTCTAGGTGGGAGGAGATGAGGAGTGTTTTTTTTGGCTGGACTTTTCCTTGTTGGCCATAGACTGAACCGATTTTTCTCTTTCAAGAGAGACTGTATTTTAGGAGGATGCCAGTGAGCCAAGAGACCTGCTTCAGCTGGGAAAAGACAGAAGTGGAGCAAACAGAGAAGAGTTAGGGGGTTTGTGGTGGTGTCCCCTGACCTCAAAGAAGAAGAAGAGAAGAAGATCTCTGTTCTTGTACCCTCGGCCCCAGGGGAAAATGGGGGGAACTGTCGTCCCAAAAAATGAAAAAACTGAGCTGTTGTTTTCCCCCTCTTGGAAAGCATCCTTGAAAGAAAAAATCCTAAAAGCAGTCGGTCCATCCAGGCATTGGTGGTGAGAGCACTGTGCATGGAAAGGAGCAGGGTCACCATGGCAAACCTTTTCTCCGGGCGGTGCCATGTGTGACATGGAAACACAGGATGTGGCAGTGTGTTTCTTGGGGGGGTCTGTGGCACAGAGGAGACTCCTGTTCTCCCTTGATGGACTGAGTATCGATTGTCTGCAGGGTGGAAACCTGATTGGGGTCCAGATTGTGTCTCACTGTGGTTTGTTGGAGTTGGTGGTGGGAGGAAGAATACTTTGCAAGGTTTTCATTTTGATCTTTGTGTGTTTTTTTTCTCTCTTTTTTTTCCCTTTTATAGTAGTAGCTTAATAAAGTTTTTTCCTTGTTAAAAAGCTTTGGCTTGCTTTGCTCTGTCCTCGATTGCATTACAGCATTCAATTGAGAGATTGAATTTTCATGGGGGCACTGGCATTGTGCCAGTGTCAAACCATGACAAGAACATCAAAGAGTGAAATCAAACTTTGAAAGAAAGCAGAATTAACTCTCTTTATTTTTAATTATGTGTTAAAAAGTATTTTTTTTACTCTTATGAACTCATGCCAACTGATTATCGCATTGTGGCAAGACTGATTTTAACTAATTCACAATTTATGTTATTTATGAAAACTCCAGCAGAAAATACTTACTAAGGTTTTAAGGGAAAAATATGTTAGTAGTACATATGAAACATTTTCAGAAGCTAAATTGTCTAGCAAACTGCCATATGATAAACCAGACACAGAAACTTTTTTCCTAGGTCAGTGCTGAGAGATATTAAACAAGCTGCAAGAAAAACTTTCATTTCTGTCAAATCAACAGGTACTCCTCTTAAAGCATATTCGACCATGACACAAAGAACAAATGAATCATATCGTACATTTTTAATTAAGTTAACACAAGCTGTTGAATAACAACGCCCTGATAAAGCAGCTCATTCTTATATTCTCCAAAACCTAGCATTTGTAAATGCAAATGATGATTGCAAAAAAATTATTTCTACATTACCCAAACAGCCTCCAACTGTTACTCAAATGCTTTCAACTTACAGTAAAATTAGCACTCCAAGGTATCTTGCTACAGCACAAGCTAGTGCCTTTAGAGAGCAAATTACTAAATCTCATGATTCACTAAAAAACAAAGTTTAAAAAGCAATGGAAGAACAAATAAAACTTTTTGAAAAAACTCTTGCTGCTGTTCAATGAAATTCTACTAAAAAGTCGTGCTTCAGATGTGAGAAGACTAGTCATGTGATAAAGACTTACCTTGATCCAATAATAAAATCTGAAGAATACCTTCTCTTAGTCCTCAATATCAAAAAGGGAAACATTATGCAAAAAATTGTCATTCTAAATTTGATATAGATAGTAATCCCCTACCGTTAAACTCCAAGCAAAGCGCAACCCACCACGCAGTGAAACAAGCATTAGTAACCCAGAATCCAGGGAATTTTGCCCCCTTAGCCTTAACTAGGAGACCTCAAAGCCAAACACCTTTACCACCAGTACCACAAGATGTTCCTTCTTATTACCTCCAAGGACAAAACTGGACTTGGCCAACTCAAAATTAATACGGTTTTTAAAAAATTTCTGTTACGAATGTATACCTACAGGTGTGATTAAGAAATCACAACAAAGACAAGAATTTTAAATTCTTATAGGTTAAGACAACAATACAAGTCTTGGACTATTAATTTTTCCAGTTATCATTTCAGTAAACTACAATGAAGAGCTAATAGTTTTAGCTCTTCTCCTCAAAGCCCCAACAATAATTCAACCTAAGACGCCTCTTGCTTTTACAATTGCTTTACCTATAGACATACTCAAACAAAATGTATCTCAACAAGATGCTTTGTTAACCAATCAAACGGTGTACCAAGGTGTTCCAGATGTGATTTCTACTCCAATGCTAGGTGTCTTCTAAGTAGAACATACTTAGAAGTATGTTCTAAACCAACCAGAACTGACTTGTGCCCTAACTCATCGTGGTAGACCAATTTATGTTACAGGCATACCAGATACGGTGCAGATGTCTCTGTAATTTCTCTCCTGTTTTAGCCCAGTAGCTAACACTTAGTATCACCTATGAGAACACTCACAAGGATCAGAAGAACTACTGTTTGCTTACAAAGTGAATCCATAATTACTAGTACAAGTCCTGAAAGGAAGACAGCTGCTGCACGTCCCTCTCTATCAATAATTTCTAGAAACTGGCCTCTTGTCATTATCGCTATAAAGGACTGTTTCTTCAACATACCACCACTTCATCCTGAAGATGCCCCAAGATTTGCCTTCTCAGTTCCAGTCATCAATCAAAGAAAGCCAATGCAAAGATAGCACTAGAAATCTTTACCACAAGGGATGAAGACTTCTCTAACAATTTAACAATATTTTGTCACACAAGTACTGTGCCCAACTTGACAGAAGCATCCACAATCCACAATTCTACACTACATAGATGATCTCCTCATTGCAGCACTGACACAGACAAAGATGAAACAAACTCGTGACAGTGCTGTCACTGAAATCCAAAAGACTGAACTAGAATTTCTACATCTAAGATACAAGAAATCCCACTCTAAATATATCTAAGATAGAAGATAGCAAAACAAACAATTTCACTACAAAAGATACACCTTCAAGTCAACATCAACACTTTGCAAGATTTACAGCAACTTTTAAGAGAAATGAACTAGATGAAACCTATTTTGAAAATTGCCAACGATGAACTTGCTCCACTTTTTGATCTACTGAGAGAAAACTGTGACATTAAATCTCCCAAGATTTTAACACCTGAAGCTCAACTCACCATAAAAAGTCACAAAAACTTTCCAAAGAAGACAAGCCCATCATTATGCTCCCAAGAAACCTTTCTTCCTGACTGCTTTGAGACAGAAGCTACAACTTTATAGCCTCATTTTTCCATGAGATCCATCTGAGAAAGATCCATTATTAATAGTAGAATAATAAGTTTTTCTTCCCTACAAGTCTCCAAAAACAATTTCTACAACCCTAGAGATAGTAGCACAAATTGTAATTAAGGCCAAAGCAAGAATATTAACCTTAATAGGTAAAGATTTTACAGTTCTCTAATTACCTTTAAATAAAGATTATTTAGATTAGGCATTACAAAATTCAGATGATTTACAAAATGCATTCTTAAATTTTGCAAGTGTTTGTGCTATTCATTATCCAAGTCACAAATTATTACAAACAAAATTGAGTTTCAAAAAATAGCCCTTGCTAAGTGAAGGGCCTTTAAGTAATACAACGCTCTTCGCTAATAAGTCAAGAAAAACACATAAATCAGTAATTGTATAGTTAAATCAAACTACAAAAAATTAGAAATCAAATATCCAAATAGTTGAAAGTTCTCCTCAAGTAGTTAAAATAGCTGCTGTTGTTAAAGCTCTTCAGCTATTTTCAAAGCCTTTCAGTTTAATTACAGATTCTACCTCTGTTACTAATGTAGGTAAAAATATCGTTTTAAAAAATATTAGTAATAATAATTTATATTGCTAGCTCTCATGTCTTCATAAAAATTTACAACACAGAACTAACCTATATTTTATTTCTCATATTAAAACTCATTCATCTTTACCAAGATGTTTAGCAAAAAGAAATACAAGAACAAAAAAACTGGCCATAGTTATCTCAAACACATTAGCAAACATTTTTCAGCATGCAAAATTGAGTCATACCTTTTTCCTCAATATACACAAGTACTTGTACAGACGTTTTGTATCTCTAAATCCCAAGCTAAAGCTATTATTAACAGTTACCCTGATTGTCACCTTGTGCAAACCCCTGTTTCTACAGGAACTGTTAATCCACAAAGTTTATAAAGAGTACAATTATAACAAACATCACTAAATACCCTTCTTTGGGGAGATTTAAAAATATTCATGTTTCAGTAGATTCACTATCAAGTACAGTTTTTACCTCTATCCACACAAGAGAACAAGTAATCGTACCTATCAACATTTTTTACAAACATTTACTTCATTAAGTGTACTCCAGGAAATGAAAACAAACAATAGCCCCACATATCTATCTCAAAAAGTAACAACATTCCTAATAAATTAAAATGTTCATCACACCTGTAGTATTCCCCACTCCCCCACAAATCAAACAACTGTTAAAAAGACATATCACACATTAAAACACATTTAGATCAACAGAAGAGGGGAGCAGAAGTAATACTACAGATAAAATTGAGTCAAGCTTTATATGTTTATAATTTTTTAAACAGTTCTTTTGCAGAACCAGATCCACCAATTCTTAAGCATTTTACAAATAACACACAAACAAAACTAAAAAAAAATTCTCTTGTTTTAATTAAAAGACCTGAAAGAAGACAAATTAAAAGTCCTCGCCAATTAATAACTTAAAGCAAAGAGTATACTTGTATTTCTCCAAGTATTAGAAAAGCAAAGTGAATTCCAATAAAGAGCATCAAACCATACAACACACCAAAACACACTAACAAACCCAAAAGTAAAAAAGCAATCACACAAACGTAAGCTAAACAGAGACTACAAGTCACGCCCAGTGTTCCTATGTCACCTGTAGAATCTGCAAACTTCAATCTAATGATAATGATACATGTGTAGAGCTTGTTTCGTAGAGCTCTTTTAACAAAAACATGAAAAGAAAGATTTCTTATCATTAGATTCTAAAAAATTAATATTCTAAACTCTCCAAAAAATGCAGTTTAAAAGTTAAAATATTATCGAAAATTCTTTTAACAAAGAGTAACTCAACAAAAAAGTTATGAAAGAAAATCAGTTCACTTTGTATTTTCTAACTTTGCTTACTTTTTATCATGCAAATTTTCCTATACAACACCAAAACCAAATGTCTAAGTCACATTAACCAAAGCTACAAGATCAGATACCATATGTATGTCTCACTCAAATCCAAAAAAGCCTTTTTCAACCTGTTTAGTTAGTGTACCACTAAAAATTAGCCAATACCTATATAACATGATCTTTTAACAAAAAAGTGATTTAACAACAAGCTAAGTGAAATTACTAATAGAAACAATCGCACATGGGATTAAAGCCTCTAGACCAAACAACTCCTCAAAACAAGTTCAGAACCCCAAGAATTAAAGATCCATAGTTCCTTAGCAATAAATTTCCGTGTCACATTTTCAAGAAACAATTAGAAAAAAAATAATTCTCCAAAATACAGTGCTATTCACTCTTACTATGAATACAAAAATTTAAGGCTTTAGTGCAATTACTCATACACTGTAGATAAAAATCTAAAGTTAACAAATATCCACGGAAATTACCAAAATGTTATTAGTTCATTTGTAGAAATAAAACATAGCAAAACATTCTATCATACCCTAAAGACAAACCATGTAACATTAGCACACTCACTGTAATAACACCTAGTACTAAAACAGTTTCAAAAAAGACAAGAAAAGACAAAAGATCTATTCATATATACCCAAAAAATTACAGCAGTAATTTCAGTCTTTCAAAAAAAACCACAAAATATTTCAACAAGCTTCTTCTTACCTACAATTGCTTCAGAAAAAACATTAAGACAAATAGACAAGATTAAATATTAACTAAACAAACAAATACCACATCCAGTGCGCTCAGTAACACGCAGACTGACATCAGCAGTGTCCAACAAATTCCAAAATCAAACAACAGTTAATTTTCTTTTCTAACACATAAACAGAGTTGAAAAGAATTCAAAAGAATGTGCTACATAAATTTGTCTAATCATTCTAAATCCATTCACAAAAATATACAAAAACTTAAAAACTCTACAATCTACAATTAAAAATAAAGAAACATAGTTAAACAATTTATTCAGGAAGTAGAGCTTAACTCCTTAATCAAAAGAACTTTACAAGTTCAGTAAAATCTTGTTATTAGAATATTAATATTAATACCACATACACTTCATTATTCACAACAAATTACAAACTCATCAAAAAAGTTTTTATTTTCCAAAAGAAAAAAATTTAAAAAAATTATAGACAATTCACAAAACCTCAGCAAAAACAATTAAAGTCACTCACAAATTTAACCTTTACATTGAGGCCTTAAAAAAGTCAAAATTTATCAGAACCTAATACAGATACTAAACCTAACTTTACCCAACATTAAGAATGGTTTAACTTAGAATTATAGAGCTTAAAACAAACAAAAACAAAAGTACCTTCATGTAAAAAGTTTATAACTTTTTTCCTACATGAATAAATATATGCAGTAGTAAAGCTATGGAACACAAAGTAATAAATAACTGACAAGTCAAAAATAGTTTATTTAAAAAGAGAGGGGGAATTGTAGGAATATATAAAAGGTAAAAAACTTTAGAAAGTGCAAAAAGGCCCCAGAAAGTAGACATAAAGCTGAAAAAGGCTGGGAAATTTCAAAACCTTCTCATGGGAAGCTAGGAAAATAAGAACCAAGTGAATTCATTTATATTTATCATAAGGAGCAAGAAAGAACAAGAACTTAGTGATAGTTTGAGATGTCAAAAGTCCTAGATATATGCTTTGCAAAAATAGAAAAAGTTTCAGTCTTATATAATGAATTACTCTATATCGTTTGAGGTTCATAGAAGTCCTTCTGGTAATGTTAAACCCACATGGGTCCTTTTCTTATTGGTTAGGGTATAATGACTCTGCACCTTTTCTTTTATGTTATAGGTTCAAAGAATATGTAGAAAAAGGCTTTGCATCAACTGCCATCTTGCCTTTGATCTAGATTTGCATGGATGTTCATTTCTCTGTGTCTCTGGCTTTTTGCTTGGATGATACAGACATAATAAATGCTAAGTCTGCAACCAGTCCGGGTCCCATCCTGTTTTGTGAGACACAGACCGACCGGGCAGAAAGTGGACACACACTCCCAGCTCTGGCCGCAGCGCTGCCCAGCCCAGGGGGACGGTCACTGCCCTGCTCCTGCTGCCCCACTGCTGCTGACACAGGCCAGGATGCCCTTGGCCTTCTTGGCTACCTGGCCAGGCGCTGGCCACCTTCAGCTGCTCTTGACCAGCACCCTGGGCTCCTTTGGCCCACGCAGCTGCCCAGCCACAAAATTGCCCGTTTGACTGCAAATACCGCATTAAATTGTCCTTCTAATTCTACAACCACATCTTCTAAGGAAGTATCATGAAGTTTTATAAGGATAGGAATCTAAGTTGCTGTGACTTCATTAAAATGGGCTTATTCAACTCTCTGCAAAACTGAGTTTGTAGGTCTTCAAGGCTCTGAGTTGGAAATTAGGAAATATCCAGCTATGCCTTTGTATTTGTTGTGGAATGCCTGAAAATGGATTTTCTTTCAGCCTGCATGCCTGGCCCTCTACAGCCTACTGGTTCTGGCTAAGCACACAGCTTGCTCTGCAATTGCCAAACAGCACAAACATGAAATGTTCCTTTCTTACTCACCTTAGGACCAGCACCGCTGAATACATGCTTCAGGTGACCTGTAGTAGGCAAGGGAAAATGAACCAGATGCTGTGAGAAAATTGTCTGGGCTGGTGAAACCCACAGAACAAGCACCACGAACAGAGAGTTTTCCCTTTCACAACATCCCTTCAGCAGACACATTTCATTCATACAACCAGCAAGAGATCCAGATAATATTCTTGGGCATGCCTACCCTTTGGCCTGTTTAGCCATTAAATGAATACAAACATGATGAAGAAAATGCAAATTGTTCTCTAACACTCAATGCTCCTGTTCTACCAAACACATCACACCTCTTTTAAAAATCCTCTCCTTCTGGTACCTAGGGTTTTTTTTAATCAGATGCATGCACAACTTCTCATTAACTTGCTGGAAACAGTTGCCCAGAAAAGCTTTTCCAAAATTCCACTCTGACGGGGCAGGCTCTATTGTGACACAACACAGCAGCAGCTCCAAGTTCCAGGAGCAGACACTCACTGCTTTGGAGTTTGCTCTTCCTTGCAAAGGGAATCACTATTTAACACTCAGTCAAGGCTCAAGTTAGACAGTCAAATCCTTTCATGACAAAATGTAGAAAGAAAGAAGCTTTCCCTGAATTCTGGGAAATACTGCACAGTTGTTAGAAGGCCTTCCAAGAAGGTCTCCAGTTTACATTTTCAAAGCTGTCTTGCATGTCCCAGCAAACTGAGGAAAAGACAGACTCTGCTGCCTCAGACTCTCCCGTGGAGGGAAAAGAACCCCTGCAGGTTCCCTTGCAAATGCTGCCCCTGTGGCTGCAGAAATCCCCTTGTACCTGGATGCCTTGACAGGAGCTTTACCAAACCAGTGGCACTCTAGTGTTCTTTCTGTTTTAAAATAACTCAGGCACTAACAAAGAGCAGGAAGACATACAGAAGCCAGGTTCGGGTACACCCAGGGAAAACCTCTACTTACGTGCCAGGTTAGTGAGGTAATAGCCAGAATAAACAACGCCATAAGCTGTGAAAGCTGCAGCAGCAAGTTGCTCAATCATTGTAGCACTGCTGTGCAGATTTGTCCAATACTAGAAAAAACAAGGCTCTTGTCAGTGGGCAGCTCTCACTGACAAGCGCCTCAACCAGGAGGATGCTCCTGCACTGAGCAAGCCCTAGGGTTGCTCTGACACTGAGGCCTTCCATGCACCAAGACAACCTTCTGCTGTCACCATGACCACATGGCAACCATGCCCTGACATCACAGTGCAAGCACTCTATATTGGCCTGTGAATTTATGCAGAGCAATAACCACCCTTCCGTACAGCAAACGCAAAATAACCGGGGAAGTTCTTCTCTGTCACAAAGCAGCACAAATTCACTTTGTGGCCAAACCCTGTTGTTCAAGGAATCCAAGAGTAACTCAAGGAGTGCACCAAACACCTATAGCCTGTACCCCAACTGAGCACTCAGATGGGACCCAAGCAAAGGAAACCAGACCAAGAAAATGGCCCAAAGCATTGCACTTCTGAGAAACAACGCTTACTTTTAAAAAATTTAAATGTTTATTAAATCTTAACAAAGGACTGAATAAGGAAAATTTGCAGCACTGGGAGACTCTGACCATTACAAGCAGCACATCTATAGAATGGATGCTCTGCCTTTTATACCCTTAACCCCTCCAAAGTTTTGTCAAAGTTTTGCCATCCACTGGTGGAGATTCCTTTCTTACATTCTTATTGGAGGTCAGGTGTTGCTACGCCACCCACACCTCCTGGTCACAAGCCAGCCCTCCCCAAAACCCCTGACTACCAAGGCTATTGCAAGGGGCAGGGGAAATAGGACTCTGGGAGGATGTATTACAATAACATCACTATACATTTTTACATCCCCATAATATCTACCTCTTAACAGTGAGAGCCAACTGTTACATGACTCATCTATAACACACAGAACCAGGAGAGAAGGCACTGTTGGCATAACAGCTGAAACAATTCCTGACAAATCTCCCACATGTTTGCACATTTATTGGATATGCCCAGGGCTCCTGAGCATGTACATCTCGGCCTTTATTCCCCTTTGGAAGCAGTCAAACTGGCAGCATCTGCCTGCCAGCAGGAGCTGCTCCGAGCTGGGAAGAAGACTGGTGGTGCTGATTTCCAGAGGCTTCTGTGTCCCAGGAGAAGATAAGGAAGGAGTGGATTGAAAGGTGCTGGCGCTGCTGCTGCTCTGTGCCAGACAGCCCTGGCTGAGCAGGGCACGGCGCTGCAGACTCTTGCTCCTGTCAGAGCTGGGCACACCTGGGAACAAGGCATGGCAACTTGTGGGGAAACCAAGGACTTCATGGGGACTGCACTGCTCAGCACACACCCAGGCCATCTGTGACCCAGAGTTCTGGCACCTAAAAAGATAAAGCAGACGGAAATAGCTGGGAAAAGTTTCATTTTGACCTTTCTTACCTGTTCACAGAAGTGGCCAAAATGAAAGTTACAGAGCAGGGCCTGATCCTTTCTCCTGCAGGAGGGGCCCTGTACTGGCTCCTGCCCAGGGCTGGTGCCCATGTGCTAACATTCAGCTGAGTGGGAGCAGAGCTCCTGGGGCTCTACAGCGATACACCAAGCCCAGCCCAGTTACCTGGTACACATGCAAAGCTTCAGAAAAAGATTAGAATGGAAAAATGTAACTGTCATGATCATTGTATTTTACTATGTTCACATGCTGTATAGGACTGCAATTTTATGTATTTGTGGTATTTTCACACATTTCAATCTCCGAAATACTGTCAGATACACTTTGATTCCTAATGGAAAGTCTTAAACTATTAATTTAGCTTATAAAATGAAGTTACTGACATTAAATAATATGTACTTTGTAGCGTAGAAGAACACAGTAATAGTGTGAGTAATTATGATTGCTTAAGCACAATTGGCTTGGGTCTGTACAGGAATGTGAAATTTTGCAAGAAAATAATATTTTCACTAGGTTTTGTAAAATATTTGAGAAACACTTCTTGTTTGAAAGAATACGTTTCAAACAACCTTTTACTTAGGAGTTTGAGGAAGGTTCTTACTTTTGAGAGCAGTACAATTTTACATTTTAAGAATAATGTAAGCAGCTGATGAACTTTAGAATTATTGCAGACCATATTTAGTCTTTCAGAAAGTATTAGTGATATATATCTGATTCAATGCATCTTTTAGCCAGGTTTTGTCAGTGTAGGAAAGCCTGGTTGTAAAGCTCCCATTGTTGCCATTACAGCATTTATGTGCTGTAAATCATGTAAAAGTCTCCATTTTCCTGATTTCTTTTTTATTACAAGGGGTATTCAAGGGGCCGAATGATTCTTCAATATGACCCACTTGCAATTGTTCTGTGACTAATTCTTGCAGGGCAGTAAGCGTTTCAGTAGTAAGGGGCCACTGATCAACCCAGACAGGTTTATCTGTTAACCATGTCAAGGCTACAACTGGACATTCACCACCCTGCATCACAGTGGCTCCTATTAAAAATCCATAGCAATTCTGTAATAATAGTAATTAAAAATCCCAGTAATTCTGAGGGTCTGATGTTAGCTTGTTGGCCATCGGGATGTTTCACATGAATTACAATGGCTGACAAGCCACCTGTTGTAGAACCACCCAACCCCATAAGTCCAAAACTTGCACGAGTGAGGTCACGATTGAGGCCAACACAGTCACGAGAGTATTGTAACATCTGCTCCAGTGTCAATCAAACCTGTTACCGATACGGTCCCTGGATGATATCCACTGGCTGTGAGGATGCATGTCTTTTCTGGATGGTTCTCCGTTACTTTCTCAGTCCGGAACACTTGAGGTACTTACCGTATTGGGAACAAAACTCACAAAGGCTACAAGCTGAGTGATGCAAGTTCCTTTCTGAATAGTAATAGGGCAGTCATCAATTCATATCATAGCATGACTCTGTCCTAAATAATCAACATCAATAAGTCCTAAATGCACATGAATACATTTAAGTGTAGTACTTGATATCCCTATCAGAAATGCACTCAATCCACGTCCTATTGGGCCATAGGTGTCATGGGGCAATTTGCAGATTTCTTTTGTCAAAATAGTTACTGTGTCGGTGGTGGGTACATCAATCCCTGTGGACCCACTTGTTGCTCCTGAATACTGTTTGCAAATGGGTAGCTTTACAGTGCTGGGAAGGCCCATAATTGCTGTTAATGGTCGTCAGGTTATTTGTGTCCCCACACACCCCTTCGTGTTCTTCTTCCCATTTCCCTGCAACAGCTGACCATTTGCATGATACTTACTCTTACACAGTGCCCAAATTTAGCACAATGATTGCACATAACATTGCTGCTTGCATTTGACTTAGATGTTATTTTCTGGGTATTACACTGTGCCCTTACATGCCCTTGCTGTCCACAATTACAGCATTTCGGTGGTGGTCTTAGAACTGCAGCAAGAGCTGTCATTTTATGCTCTACTGAACCATCTTTTGAGCAAGCAGTAACCATTTCAGGCAATGTGGGCTCCCCAGGTAAGGTGTCAATAATCGTTCTGCAGTCTGGGTCTGCACTTTCTTTCACCAATTCTATACACAATCTATGTCACAAAGGTTCATTATCTACCTGTTTTTCAATAGCTGCAGCAAGCTTTTCCACAAACTGCAAAAATGGTTCTCTCATCCCTTGTTGTATAGTAACATATCTCTGTTTTGGAGCTGCCATTTCCATTGTTTTAATTAAAGCACTCATGCCTATTTGCCGAGCTTGTGTCAAAATTGAAGGATCCCACCTTGCCTGCAAATCTGGGTTAGCAAAAGGCCCAGTGCCCAATAAGGCATCAACACCCACAGCATGACGAGTCGTGTTGAGGCAGCTGCATATTTGTTAAAGCTGTGAGCTCAGCCACTCACCTCTGAGTTTCTTGAAACACACCATACTGTACTGGTTGGAATAAAACTGTAGCAAGATGCATGATGTCATAAGGTACAAGCATACTGCATTAATTACATGTATTAATTGCATTACCTCTGAGGAATTAATACCAAACTGAGCCACTTTCAATTGGAGATCTTGCACAACCTTCCAGGCAAAGACATGATGACTGTCATCCTGCCCTATTCCAGGAACTGCATTAAAAACTGGAAAAGCCATAGGATTATCACAGGCAACATTTGCCTTAACACTCTCCTCCTGAGGTACTTTTGGGGCACCAAATCTTTCTATTAGGTCCCAATTTTTTTATTCAGCTGCTTTCTTCCTAAGAAATTCCCAAAACTTCTGAGGCTGTCATGGAAGCACAGTTACTTGACACAGAGGCAAAGTCCATGGGGCAGTAGGGCTAGATCTCTTAGAAGCTGAACTGCCAACAGTTCCCTGCCCCACCTCAGGTGTTACTGCGGGTGACTCTTCACTTGATTTGCTGTCACTGTCCAGCAGTGGAGGATACGACCTTGCAAACTGTTCATGCAGCTCAGAGGGGGGCGGGCGGCAAATGGCTGGGCTAGAGTGGAGGGGTGTAGGTCTTAGATTCAAAGAAAAACCATAAATTTCTAACCAGGTAGAAGCTTGAGAAAGTGTTGAGAAAGAATGTAAGTTCTTTATCTCTCTTGTTCACATTGTTTATAATTAGGTTTTACTACTGTACGTCATCCACTGCACACCAATAGGGTGACATGTTTTCACTTCAGGACCAATAGAGTTGGTCTGCACAAAGCTCTGTATAAAAGAGTGATGTATTTTGAAATAAATCAGTTATAGTCTCAGCCTTCTGAACAAAGTCTGTTCATTCCCATCCTGCCTCAACAGCGTCAGAGGAGAGCAGGGGGCAGACAGCTGGGTTTGTCTCTCTGCCAAAGACATTTCCGCTAACTGGCGCAGTGGTGCAGTGTATAGAGGCACCGCTGAAAGCTGCTGTGCAGGTGAGATAAAGAGGCTTAGGAGTCTGAGAAGGAGATACTCTGTCAGTCTGCCCAGAAGCCTTAGCAGCTTTCCCAAAAGCTTCAGCATCCAGCCCAGAAGCTCTGGCAACTTTCCTGGAAGCTTTGGTAGCCTGCCTGGTAACTTCCATGGGCACCTGCACTTTCTTCAAGGATGTATGCAACAAGTTCCCCATCAGAGGCCCCATCTGACTCATCCCTCCCATCAGACTACTTTATCAACCCCAAATCTTCATCCACCTTGTACTCTGCTTGTTCCCGCTGTTTTCCATTCCTTTAATGCCTCAAAAGGCGATCTCCAAGTAACAACTAGATTGACAATAGTTTTATCTCCCGCTCAGGTGACTTCCCACAGCTTGTTCCTGACTTTTTTTCCAACCTTTAACACTAAATGCTGTGTCAGGATCAGTAGCAAAATCCTATGATCTAGCCCACAGCAATATACTACAAAGGGCATAGTCTGAAGTAGTAATTCCCTTATTTCTTAACAAAGCTTTCTATGTAGCCAAAACAGTCTCTTCCTCTTTAGATTTATCTCCCATTATCACTAGTTGGTGCCCCACCTGCTTCCAGGTGTGTTGATAGGAGAAAATCAGGTCTGGACTTGCCTGTGGCTTCCACCCGCCACTCTCAGCTGCACCAGCGCCGCCTCCCCCGCTACTCCCCAGCGGGTCAGGGCTGCCAGTCGCTGGGACCCCGCGTGGCTCCAGACCGACCACGCTGCTCAGGCTGCTGCTCCACGCGGTGGGCACCAGCTGTCACTGGTATATACACTGCATCGTGAGGCGGTCGCCACACAAAGCACAGACCACAGGCGGTCTCAGATGGCAACTCTTTATTATCGAACATGACCTTTTATAAACTTTCTAATTGTTTATACTTCTTCTACCCCAACTGTTGGCCACAAAAAATCAACATAACACCACTGGTGAACAGTAACAGTGACTTTAGTTAACTTTCTGAAAATGCTTTATCCAGCTGCAGTTCTCTCCTTATCTTTCTCCAGTTCTTCTCTCAGCCTCCTTGGTAGCAGCCTTGGAGAGAGCTCTTGATCAGCTTCTTGCCTCTCAGCTTCTTTTTGCTCCTTTAGCTAACAGGCCTGCTGTTAGCCCCTTCCACAGTAATTCATCCATGAGGGGCAGGAAACAAGAATAGGGGGCAGGAAGCAGAATAGGATTAAAAAGCCTAGTGATTAATTAGAATTGGTTAAAATCTGACAGACCTTGAGATGACACCAAAATTCATCATCCTAGAGTGTAGCCTACAGCACACTACTCGCATTTCTATATTCGGGAAACATGTTTTCTTCCTTTTACGCTGTCTTAATTTAAAAGCTGAAAGATTCAAGAGGTATTACTACATCCTCCAATGAGTCCATGAAGTTTCCTCTGAATGATCTCCTTTGTGTTACTGCAGTCTACTATTCAAGTATATAGGGACAACTGTCACAGTAATCTCATTAAAAATGTGTGCTTTGTTAAAATAACCATCACAAAAATCAGTCCTAGTAAGGCAGGTAAGACAGAATCAGTATTGATACTGAAAATCTATTATGAATGCAGAAAAAGGCAGAATCCAAAAACTTCAGAAGTATGTATATAATATACTCATTTAGTTGAAAAAAACTTACACGTTTATTAGAACAAGTTTGGGATTTTTTTTAAATCTCATTTTTTCTACTTTGGATAGCTTTACCTCAGCAGTCCATAAATTATTTTTGCTGTATTAAACTAGTGAAACAAGGATATTTAGTCTAGATTTTTAAATTCCAGAAGGAAGTATTATGCAGTGTTACAAATGAAAAGCTACGTTAGATTCCTAATTTATCAGTAAAATACCTAACTGCAGAATGATATCAGCAAGAAATTCTATTATTTTGGAAGAGCAGGGTAGTATGTTAGAGAACTCTACCTTTCCAGACACTGGAGAAGAAGGAGTAGCACAGGGGCTGGAATAGCTACTGCTTTCTGCAGGTTTTACTGAGGACTGAGCTGATCTGTCATCTGAGGATTGTCCGGAGAGCAAAATGTCTTTTTCTTTGTACTTCTTTGGCTGGTGGAGTGCAGGAGAAGAAGATTTCACTGAAACCCTACAAAGGACATACCTTGAGTTTCACAAGCAGTCACTGAACAATTTACATCGACCTGTCCACCTACAGCATGACCACATGTATTACAGCAACTACAACATCTATTAAACCTAACTAAAAACTCATACTGACCATTCATTGCTTTTTAATGCTACTGTTAAACTTCTTCTGCTACTTCTCAAACATCACAATTCATGGACAATATTCCTGACTGCTCTCTCAAACAGCAGCCCCAGGTATGAAATACTTCTCTTTGGGATTACAATGCAGCATACAACAGTATAACACCTTCCAAATGTACTTCCACTGTTTTCACCTATTACTAGCAGAAACTTAAGTGATACTTGTATACATAAACTGCAACCTACAGTAAGCAGAAGACCTCAGCATCTTACTTTTCAGCATGAGAGGAGTCAGACAATTCTGTTTCTGTTGAGCTTTTTCTGCTGCTGGTTGACTTCCATGTAGATGCCAAAGGAAGTTCTTCACAAGTCACAGGCCTTGGTCTCTGGCCAATTCCTGAAGGCTGCTGCAGACCTGCAGACTGTTCTTCAGCACTCAGAACAGCTGTAATTGCTCTTACAGTTGTTTCATCAACCTGAGACCACAGCTTAGAAGGAGCTCGCATACGACGCAGAAACAAGCTGTGCCACTTCTGCCTGAGCTGCAGCAGCATACCAGCAGCCTGCAATGAATTCCAATTCTGTTAAATACTGATGAAAATTAGATCACACAGGTAAGAGAACCCTGTCTTTTCCCTATCAAGCAACACCTGGCATTCCAATATAAACAGAGCCCAGAATTGAAGGCAAGACTAAGGTCTTGGGGAAGGGGAATAATCCATATTTAAACTATGATGTTAATTTGCTTTCTTTTCCTTGGGTACAAGGTCATTTTGGAAACATTTCATTTAGCTCTGTACTAAACTTAGCTTTGTATTGTAATTCCACAGACTTTTTTTTTCCTTCTTATCTTTCAAGAAAACTCAATCCTTTCATGCTTTATGCCCTTCCTCTCAAATCAGTCTCTACTCATGCACTCTTCAGTATAGTTGATGGAAAAGAGCTCTAAGTGATATTTTTCTTACATCGACACCTGGTCAAATGTGATGACTAAATTCAGAAGACTATTGTCTAATTCTGCTACCAGAAACGCTTCCATTACGATAAATTTTTAAAAATCACTCTTCTGGACATGACTAGGAGAGAGAGTATTATTATTAGAGTTGGTAAAGTTGTGTGTTTCATGACCCATAAACTGCAGCCACAGCTCCTCAATGACATAAAGACTTCTATTTCAAAGAGGATTTGAAATGTATCCTTCCAAAATCTGACAGCAACTTTCTCTCAGCAACTTCAGCTTCAAGTGCTCCTTTTTTGATCTGATTTTGGTTATCCTCTCAGAGAAAGAAGAACACAATATGCCAATGTGACTGTTCTCTCAGCTCCTGTCCAGATTTTAGCTTATCCCAGCTTGTGCTATGGCCTGATGGAGCACCATGCAGGCAGGACAGGAGGCCAGAAGGAGCAGAAGGGCCCTTATGCTGTCACTGTCACCTGCAGCTTGCTGTCCCTTGCAGTCATCATTTTTTGTCTGCCAGTCTCTTCAGAATCTGCTGACTTGTGGAAAGGGACAAAACTGCCAAGCTCAGATATAAAACATCATATTACCCAGAAAGTTTTTGAAACAGACCCAACAGCATCTGGATTGCTGAGGCTTTCCTGCTCCCTTTTGTGAGAGACAGGACACCCACACCAATATGGAGGAAGAGGGATGAGCACTCTCACTGTTGACTTAGGTGACTATTCTCTTTCTTTCTTCTGACAGGTAAAAGAAGAGAAAGGTATGGGTGACAGGTGATCAAACACTGCAACTTGGATTTTGAATACACAAATTCATGCAACAGACAACTCTGTGCCAAAGGGGATTGAAGCCGTTTAATTCTTAATGAGCTTGTGAAGTAAAGGTTAAATCACAGAGTACCTAGTTCGAGAGACCTAAATGGACCATGACATTCTTGGAGAAAATTCTTGGCTACTCAAATGTTACAAAAACCTTTTCACATCTTTTTACAATTCCTCTACATGAAGCAAACCCAGGAGTAATTTCTTACTTCAGGGTCCAGTTTAAGATGGAGCCATTCATCCAGCTTCAGCAGTGCCAGATCAGCAGACGTCCTGTCCTCCATCTCACTGTCGCTGCTATCATTAGATACCCCTCCCCCTGAATTAAAGACAAAAGGTTCATCAGAATTTCCATATTTTTTCTACTATTATTTCTATACAAAAACCCGCATACTACTATATTACCAGCAATATTTTTCCTTCTAAAATTGACTTTAAATGTAAACATTTGTAAAACTACCTCTTCTTTTCTGCAAATACACTGCAAAGTCTTTGCTCCAGATAGCAGCAATCAAGTAGCCAGACCTGCTGAAGGTCCTACTATGTAAAAACATGGATTGATATGATGTGACCCAACTCATGTACCTTCACCAGTTTTCACAGGCCACTATACAACTTTTGCCTAAAGCTGTTGGCAAAATCACACATGCCTCTATTTCCTAGTAAAACAGCAGATTTAAAGACCCAGTAAGAAAAAAAAATATGTATGGCTATTAATTAGGATTCTTTATTTTTCTTAAGTGCAATTCAGTCAGCATGAGTACTACTCTAAGGTTCACAGTTTAAAAGCAAGACAGGAAAGCTTTAGAAATAAGTTGGACTTTTAGTTTGATTCAAACTATGACAACTAGAAGCAGTTATTTTTGCTTCCATTCCAACAGGACTCAATTTAAATGAGAAAAAAAGAAGGAAATGTAAATATATTCTCTATTACTTACAGTTAATAGTACAGTTAACTGAAATTAAAAATTATCAGTAGAACATATCTTGAAAATGTATGTGTTAGCTAGAAGCAACATGACTTGTTTGCCATACTGATTGTTTCTAAATTATTCTGTTTGAATAATCTGGTTCAATGATTCAAATAAAGTAGTCTGCAGAAAGAGAACATGCATACTACACTTCTCAGTACCAATACTACAGTTCTCATTAGATATTGTGGCTGCATTCTTTCCTTACAAACTATACTGCAGTTTCTGAGACCCTACGACTGTGTAATTTATGGACTTGAATAGGTAAGGAATCCCAAAATGGAGAGATTTGTTACAGAACCAACAAACTCTTCCTGAATAGCTACAGGAATTATAACAGCGCTGTTTCCAGAATCAGCCAATATATGTATTAAATATTACTGAAAAATAAGCTCTGCATGTCACACGCTGATGTATACCAATGGAAACATCCCAAATCCAGACTCCAGTGTACCTTGAAAGGATGAAGATGCCTGCAAGGCATTACTTTGCAGTCTGGCTGGTCCACAGAAGAGGGCCACGGTGACAGGTGTCACAACAGAGCAGCACCTGATGTTTGCTGTCTTGTGAGCTCTCGTCATTTCATCATATATAAGCCAGTCTGTGGGGAGGGCCTGGATGGCTGCAGCTTGTCCATTTGCTGGGGCAATCTGTGGAAGAGCAGGTAAAACCAGGCTATTGTACCCTCTACCTGTAATTAATGTAAATTTGAACGTATTTCTCATTTTATCCGGAGACACTGTGGGTGCCTCAACCTGGCAGTGCCCAAGGCCAGGCTGGGTGGAGCTCTGAGCAACCTGGACTAGTGGAAGGTGTCCCTGCCCATGGCAGGGGCTGGAATGAGATAAGCTTTAAGGTCCCTTCCAACACAAACCATTCTATGATTCTGTATTTTGAGAATTAAATACATGTACAATTATATACATATAAAAATATATATGCATGTTGCTATCATGCTGGCATGGTAGTGTGGAGGAAGGTTTTAGAAAGGCCTTGGGAATGGTAAACAGAGGAAAAAGATACATTTATGTATGCCCCATTGTTTTAGAAAGGCCCTGGAAATGAGAAACTGAGGGAAAAGATACATTTATGTATGCTCCATTGTTTCAGGAAAGTCCTGCTTCAGCATTCCTCTCTAAACCCCCTTTCTCCCCACCCCTGAGCAGTTCCCATTGGACCTGGCCCCTGGGGCGGTTCTGATGTGCCTAAGATGAAAACTGTCTCTATTGTTTAGACCTTAACTCTTAATTCTGCTGTATAAAACTGTATCTGGGCAATAGCCCGGGGCTTTTGGTCCCTGCAACCGTTCAGGCAATACAACCTCTCTGGACAAGCATACCATTGGTCTCTCTTGGTCTCTTTATCTCGAATCCTAGCGGCGACTGAGGCAACGCTGCCGCTCGGACCGTGCTGACCCAGCCCTGCCTGGTGAGCCCAGGGCAGCGGGACCGCGGAAAACCCCGGCCCCGGAGGGGACAGCTAGCCGGAGGGTCCCGGGGGGCCGGGGAGGGACGGGGGACAGCAGCGAGAACCCCCCGAAAGCCGCACATGCACATAAAAAAGTGTGAGAATTCAACCAGAATCATCAATTATCCTACCATGGTAAAACAAAATATGTTGTTTTAAAAAGAAATGTTAAAAATGAGTTTCAGAGAAAAACTTGCTTTTAAGAATAGGGATCATTATATCTTTAAAACAATTTTATAGCAGGGCAGTTTTTTTGCCTTTTTGCCTTTTCCATCTAGAGAAAGGACTAACTGAAACGACAGAAAAATGAATCAACTCCAATTCTATCAGCTGGGTAGAACAGTATTTTCTAAAGCTGTAGTGTTAAATGCCTATACTGCTTTTGAAGTACTGACAAACAGGAAAAGACATTTCTAAAACACGTGACAGACTTTAGTGCCCTTTTTTTTGAACTATTAATTCAAAGTGTCTTTACCTTTTTATATTGAGACTGACCAAGAACAGAGGTAGGATGAAATCGCACTTTCTTCTCTTTTGGTTCCGTCAACACCAGGCTGTCTCTGTCTACATGCACAAGATTGGGATACATCCCAGCCACTAAGGCACCTTTAATTACAGCCCAGTTCTCAGAGTTAGTATTAACATCTCTAATATCAGCTCCTCCTCTGGCTCTCACAAAACCTGACAAATGAAAGAGACAAAACAGTGCCATGTTACCTTGTGTTTGGCTCTCAAAAGGAGTCAGAAACAAAAGGTGAAATAAATGACTTCTTTGTTGCATTTTTCACCACTGCCAACCTTAACAGCACCAAGAAGAAACCATTACGCTGAAATCCTTCCTGATAAGGGGTTTCATACTGACACAGAATACCACTATTTTCTACAATATAAAGACATTTCCTATGGGAATAATTCATTAAAACATGAAACGCAGTGGCATGTGGAGATGAAGGTGCTTTCAGTTTGATCAGCCACAATTCCTCATCTGCACCATACCCTGCATGAATGTGTGCATGACAGTGTATTTCAAATTAAGGAAAATTACACCAGTGAACATGATTTTTGTTACAATTTCTATATGCTTGACTTTAAAACAACGTTAAAATTGTTTCCAACTTCTCTACCTGAGGCTCTAAGCTGGCCAAGCACCTGTGTTCTCATTCCTGCAATGATTTCCATTGTGGCTCGGGACAGGAAGTTCTTTTCACAGAAGGCTCTCTCCCATCCGTCACTGCGTGCCTTCTGCCATGCCTGAAAATGTTTTTACATTTGCCTATTAATTTGAAGGACTTAAACTAAAAACTGCAGGTGTTTTTTTAAAGATTACATTTATGTCAATAAAATGAATGCAAAACCCACTCTAAAAGTTAATGTATCAAACCAGATTATTTTTTCTGTTCAACAATTAGATTCTCTTTATGTGCTCACTCCAGTGATGATTATGTCAAATTAAAACAATAAATAAAGATCATTACATTAAGATCATGATTCAAAGTTCAGTGTAGTAGGATGCAAAGAGGCACATTGTTGAAACATTCAAAATTTTCTAGGGTTTGAAACAAAACATACTACAAAAAGGGTTCCCTCACAAATTTATGAGTCCAGTACACAGGAAAGGCACTAGGCAAAAAGAAAGTCTTCTCTGAGGACTTAATCACAGTCCGCCACTCTACATCCAACTGGTACATCTGCATTTTGCTTGGGTGATGTGCTGTGATTAGTACTCTCTGAAATGAAAGACTACCTGGAAAGCCCTGAGCAGGGCCATGTGGTCACTGAACGTCCCGGCAGCAAAACGCTTCCTGCACAGCACGGCTGCACGCTTTTGGGAGGCCAGCGTGGGCAGCACAAAAGGGTCTTGGCAGGCAAGAGCACAGGCAATGGTCAGAACAGGATCCAGGCACTTCAGAACTACAGCATACAACACCATTTTACCGAGGTGTGGCTCTACAGGTAATTCAGTCAGCTGATAACCAAGCTCAGTGAGATCTTCCCAAGGGTCCAGGGCATCTATGGTCTGTTCATAAACAAACAAACAAACAAATAAAGGAGAGGAGGATGGGTACAGTGGACAAAATCAATTTACAGTGAAAGCAAAAAGGATGTGAATAATGGACTTTAACTAGACTTGTTTCCAAACACTGAAGAAGCAAGTCAGACTATTAACAGAGACAAGACTTTGAAGCACTCTCTTCCCTTGACATGGAAAAACACATCCCCACACACAAAATGAAAACAGACAACAAGCAAAACTTCAAAACATCCTTAAGTAATTAAAAACAGCTTCAGTACAAACTGAAGTCAGTAAACTGCTACACCACAAATTTGGGATCAAACACAATTACCATCTAAACTTATTCCTTTTCTGACCTTAAGCATATGCACAGCATTTCTCACAGTTACAGCAGGCGGAGGATCAGGAGCTTTCATAAGAAAGTCTACAATTGGACAATTAATTGGAGCCAGAATTTTTGTGTACAAACAGATCTTCTGCAAGGTAAAAGGCAGAACAAAAAAAGATTACCAAGATTTGGAAGCAGCCGCCAAACACATGATTTGTTGCAATTAGTAGTATGGTTTGAGGACATTGTATTTTTTAAAGTTATAGTTTCTAACTGAACATGCACCTGAAGCGGCAGTCTTAGAAGTTCTGGAGATTGAAATTCCAACATATTCTGAAATCAGAGCCTGCTGAAGAGATGAAAGCAGACCCCAGGCTGACAGCGCCCAGCCCTTGAAAATAAAATATGGGAAGTTGTGAAAATGAGGATTTCTTTCTAAAAACAAAACCAAAAGCCAACAAACAGACACAGAAACTCAGAATGGAAAAGAAGAGGCACTACCATGAAGAAAGTGTTGTTAGGTCACATGCAACATGAGAATTTCCTAATCATTAATTATTTTTGAGAGTGTGGCAATTTTTTACTGTAATTTTAACCCAACACTGAGAAATCTGGAGAAAGAAAAACAAGGCTTTTCTAATGTAAAGTGCTGTGGGTTTTTTGCTAACCTAAGACCAGTCCAAATCTCAATCATCCTTTGTTGTAAGGAACCAGTTGCAAACTTTCTTGCTTCCCCTCACATCCCCTAAACAGAAGTTATCCTTGGAGTAAAAGGTAGAATAAAGATGAAGTAACTTGTGAGTGAATGAGGGAGGAATGAGCAAATTCTCTCAGTCATATACATCTATGTGCATACATGCAGCTTAATGCCAATATGATTGATTAAACAGGCATTTGTTGCTACATAAACTTCTGAGCCCTCCCCCACAGTGCTGGGAAGAATATAATCATGGCCTGTTAAGTCATGGATAGCTTGGAGAAAGTGAAATAGGCAGTCCTCTGCCCATAGACATGATGTGAAAACATTGTGACTGCGGGTGCTACGTGGGAGAAAGAGGAAGGAGAACAAATTAATGGGGGGAAAACAACCCAGACCTTTGGGAAATGCCTGAGCATCACTTTTCTACAACTTGGGAGATTATTCCAAGGAAATACATGCTGACGCCTACTCGTCTGCAGAGAACCAGTGTTGGCCTCTATGCAACACAACACCGGAATAGGCCAGAAACAATTACTATGTTGTGTGGTTTATTCTAAACATAAAGGACTGTGCATATCTGCAAAATGGGAACCACTATGAGGCATTTATTACCTGCCTTTTCTCTGGATAGCACTGGCTTTTGAAATCCACCCCATTTTTAGCACTGTAGCACAACTCAGTGCATCAAAAGACTTCTAGAAAAACAAAGAAAGGAATACAAACTGAAAACTCAATAGGGTACATGAAATACAAGTTACTAGTTAGTTAGATTACCAACAGGAGTTTTCTAAAAAGTATGAAATAGTAATATATACAGCAGCTTCTGAGACAAAGGTACCTTCTCAATTTCAAGTGAATTAATGAGGGTATCTCCTTTCTAGTATCTTAATGCTCCACAAGTTTTGAAATTCAAGATTTTCAAGGTTTTTTAGACGGATAGCTTACAGTATTTGTCTTAAAACAAATTCATGTTGAAGCCTTTCAGAAAGGACTGTTGCCTGACAGGCACTAGCTCTCAGCTAGTAAAAGCTTTTTCTCACTTTACTGTAAAGTAATTAAAAAAAAAAAAAGTTCTCCAAAATTTATACACTGTGTGTTTTAGAATCACACTAGGAAAATTTAAGGCAGTCCTACCTCTTTCACCTTGCCTGAGTCAATGACAAACACCACATCATTGACTGTTATGCTGGTTTCTGCAATATTAGTAGAAAGAATCTGCAAAGAAAAAACCCAAAACCACCAAAACTATAATAACTGCAAAAGCAATGGCAAAATAGGTCATTGTGGCATTGGAAAAAGTCCTCTAATACTTGCAATTTTGCGGATGCCAAAAGGTGGACTTTCAAGCACTTTCTTCTGGTCCAAAGTCTGCATACTTGAATGAAGCACGAAAACTTGGTATCTAATGCAAGACAAAAGGAACATTTTAAGGATCCTTAAAAGAAGCAATGAAAAGCCACAGTAACTAAAGGTTTTACCTGTGAGCATTATCAGAAAATCTCTTGTCATCCAAAACAATGCGGTCCCTCAGGCTCACTATCTCATCATGCCCAGGAAGAAATATTAAAATTGCTCCTAAAAAAGGAAGTGGGTTTGCAAAGTTAAACAGAAAATTCAAATACATGTCGAATAGCACTCAGAAGGTTTTAACATCTGTGGATTGCTGAAAAAAGAGCATGATTATCAGAAGTCAAATCCACAACCACTGGTTAGGTATTTACCTACCTGCATCAGAACTATGACAGATGCTGTGAAGTAAGTGCATTATCAGATCCAGATCCACTTTTTCATCATCAAAACTGTGATGGTAAGCTGTCAGTAGCTCTCTGTCCTCTGCACTAAGGTCACTAGCACTTTTTTGGACCAGGGAACTGGAACTTTCATCCATGTTTCCAAATCCAAATGAAGCGCTGTAACAGGAAAATACACCAGAATCAAGGCTGCCCCTTCGGGTTTGCATTGAGCCATCAACTCAAACTTAGACCGAGACCAACATGACTGTTGGTCTTGAATTCTGATGTTAAAGTGTAGCAGAAGGGAATCACCATACTATTACTGTTTACCAATTCCAATGTTAACCCAATGAAGGATGCCACTTTATTTATTAGTGTTAACTTTAGTTTTCTTCAACTTCATTGAAACACAACCATAAGCAAAGTATAAAGATACTTCTCGTTTATCTGTTCAAGTAAAAATATTTGAGAGATACGTCTTCTCCAAAAATTTCCCACTAGCAGAAACTACACTAAAAGAAATTATAGTAGAGATAATCTTTACAAAACACTACCACAAGTATGATAACTGTAAGTTAATCAGAAAATCATTCTTGAATGGCCTAGTGTACACATTACTTCTGCAAATTTTCTTTAATATGCCTATTGCATATAAAAAATATAGATAAAAACACATTACAGATTTGTTTCCAAAATAAGCATGTGAAAAGAAAATGGTACATAGTATAGAATTAGCAAGTTGTGCAAGCATAAACAATATGCTATTGAGTACAAACTTTTTTGCTGTTTATTTTTTGAAATACTCCTATTCTTAAAAAAAGGTATTGCTATTAAGTCCAGATTTTAGAGCATGAAAAGCTAAAACCTGTTCTGATTAGAAGAACACAAATCTCAAATTTCCCATCACAACTCTTTGTATATCATATACAACTCATTCTGCAAAACAGTTACAGCTTACCTGTAGGATTCCAACAGATGAACAACCTCTGTCTGTCCAAAGTGCCTAGCCCAGTCCACAGCCATCCTGAAATAGTTGCACAAGTATTTTTATTAGACTTTTCACTTCAAAAGATGCATATGAAGAGCACATCAGGAGAGGCAATTGACATCAGACTTTTGTACCCATTTCTGTATTGACATCAGTACTGTTATTGCTGGATCTGCAACTTCCCATTTGAAAGTGCTTGAATAGGTGTTAACAGCTGACTTTTAGGTGACTACAGTTCTTTACCACAATAGAATGTCAGTTTTACACAGGAGCAAACATGCTCAAGGAAGTGAGGAGGAAGAAGGTGCCATTCCTTTAAAAATGGTGCAGAGATCAGACCTGCCTGTTTGCAGTATCCTTGAAGTCATCTCAAAAAGTCACACCCCAGGCATAACATCTGGCTATTTCATGTCTTTCAGAAGCTGTCCTCACTATGCAGTTCACCCTTTTAACTTTAAATTGCATTTCTTCCCCAAGTTATTCAAATGTTAGTACCAAATATCAGACCCCTGGAATCCTAATTCTTATCATTCCATACTACAATTATTTACTGTACTTCCCTGTTTATATGAAGACATACTCCATGACCACAAAACCTGAGTTTCTACAGATCCACAAATATTTTTACATGCTACAATATATTTAGAAACATAACAGAAAGATCTTCTGATATGTGTAACTACATGAAAATAGGAATTGCCAAATATTTTGGTTCAATTCAGTAGATTACAGTTGTTCTACTAACCAGTATCTTAAACAAGACCTACTGAAACAAAGTTTATAGCTCACAATCAAGACCATGTAATTAAGAATTCAATTTAGAATTTACAGAAAACAATGTGATTATCAGGAGTTAGAAATTGTTGAGGCTGTCAAAATCTATAGTTCTTACAGCAGTGTGATAAGCTAGCAAATTAATTTAGATGTTAAAGAATTTTCTTCCTCTCTCCTATATTGACAAATAAATCTATCTTTTGGTTTCTCTGTTTTTACCAGCCATTAGATGATTTGCAGTGGATACTTGCTCCCATGCTGATCAACTGTTCTACTTGACTCAAAAAGCCTCTCCCTGAAGAAATCATCAGAGCAGTCGCACCAGTTTCACTGTGCCTATAATCAACTGAGAAATAAAAAAAAAAAAAAATCCAGCAAACCCAGTAGAAATGTTATTTTTTCATCTAAATATAGTACAAATACTGCTTTCAAATTCCAGCCCAAAGAGAATTTGTTTCCTCACTTTATCTCTGAAGTTAGTTCATATGAATTCTACACTGTTTTAGAAACACACTTCTGTCAATACTTCAAAACAACAACTAACTAAACAACTCATTATTTCTGCTAGCCCTATCATTTTTTCAGTCAGCATCAGAATGCAAAGGTAACACCATTTGAAACTGGAGATAAAAGTAGCCATAAAAATCTAAGTACATCTGAGGTTGCTCTTTTCTTATGCAATAACACATGAAACTTACCACTGACATTTTCAGTTAAAATAAGATTTAACAGCTGAGCAAACGAATCAATATCTTTATGCAACCAGATGTCAGAAAGACAGGAATCCATTTCTTTTACTATCCACGGTTCAAGGCAATTCACATCTTTTTCAGTCTGAAGACAAAAAACAATATTGAAAGCTTCATCTTTTCCAAGAGTTGTCTTTATTCTCATACATTACCCACAAAGAATTGCAATGGTTATTTTTCCCAGCAGCCACAGAACCCAGCACTCAGGTATCAGTTCATGCATTGATTTTGTCATACGCAAGTACGAACACAATGGCAGTCGAGCCATTTGATCTGAGGAAAAGCTGTGTGCAACCACCCGAACTGAAGAGCACACTTCAGCTAGAGCCGTTCATCCTCATCAAGTAATCTTTAAAATACGTTAATGTCCTGAAAGATTCGACAGAACTTTAGAAAACAGATTTTAAATGGCTAGTAATACAACACAAATATAAACACCTGTAACATCTCTTCCGACTAAAGAAAAAACTTACCAGTTGATTAAATACTGTGTCACCGCCATCATCCAACCGTTTGTACTCCTCATTTGTCCTTGGAACCGATTTTTGTCTCCGAGATGTCCCTTTGTTAGTGTTATCTTGAGCTGAACACCACTCAGCAAGAGTGTTCTTCTGTTTCTCTTCTAGAATGTGAAGTATTCCCCAAGAAAGTTTTAGAGTCATATTTATTATCCATTGTTTTCTACTAAAAAAGTTAGTCACAGCAGGTTTTACCAAGTTTTACCCATTCAACATCTTTTTTTAGTCTAGAATGCTACTACCAGTCCAACAGAAATGACATGTTTAAGGGTACCCAAAGTGCACTGCACCAGGGCTATAAAAACGAGGTAAAACCCAACACTTTGGTGTTTAACCCCCCAAACCTCCATTATTCCAAACTACTGCATTCAAAGTATCTTCCTTAAGTAATCACCTTCCACACAATCTCAGGCCAGATCTTTTTCCACAAATGGAATTCTGAAGACAAGTGATACAGTCCCTGCATGTAACAACTTACTTTTCTACACTAGTGGAAGAAACATCAGCAAACACCAGTGTCCTAACTGAACTTTTCTGACCCCAGTGATCAGAGATGAGCACTGTGATCAATACCCAGTTAGGACTGGATATTGAATGTTATAGCTTTGGGGTTTGCATTTTTTACTTTTCCTTTAAATAATCACTGGGATCATTACTTTCAGTTGCCAGGAAAACTTCTGAAACAGTATCTACTTAATCAACTTAAAACAAATGATGTTTAGCTCAAGAGTGTTAACACTTAAAAAAATACATCCATGCCTGAAGAAAGCAGTGAAAAATGTTACTGAAGGGAATACCTTGTCCATTTAGTGCAAGATGTACAAAATCATGCCTGCTTTAATAGCTGCACTTTAATTTGCACCCAAAGGTACAGAGCATCCTATGCTTCTTTAGCATTCATGTGGGCAGAGCCCCCAGTTATATATAACTCTACAGCATAATAATTAGAAAAAAGATGACATTCATCAACTGAGTGAAAACAGAATGCAACCACTGAATCAAAGTGATCTTTTTTCTTTAATTGCATAAACTATTTCCATAATGTAAATATTGACAGCTTAAAGATACTTGCTGTCATCTAAATCACACTCATTTAATCTCCTGACTCTGGAATTTCAACAGAAAATAATCCTGTTAATTGTTTGTTCAATCAATGATTCTCATTGCCAACCCTTAGAATTAACAAGTCCGCTGACCTTGCTGCTTCTTTTCTTTGTACTTCACCATCTCTTTGTTTGTATACCCAGTGCTTCGTAAAATGTCCTCCAGAAACATCTCTTTAACTTCAAAAGGTCTCCCTTGGACTAAAATAGAAAAAATCCGTAAAAGATCATATATTCACCAGCTTCACTTACAGAATTAATTTTTTAAAAAACTACCTTCACTGGAGTTTATTTTTCTCAAAACTGTACAAAACAAAACATTTCCAAAATCAAATGCCACCTTGTTTCTCCTCAACCTCTTCAATTTTATGAAGTGTTCCAGCAGGAGATGTTCGTAAGATTGACAATTATTAACTACAATTTTTTTTTTAAACGAGAAAAAGAAAACAGTTGTTTTTGTTTAGGCTTACAAACAAGAGCTTGCCATGTAAGTATCCCATCTGGATTAAAAATGTAATTAAATAATAAGCAATTAATACAGCTTTTTGCAAGGTTCCACACAGAGACAGTAAATCTTTGTACTGAACTCCTTTCTTTTCATGAGAATCATGTGAGAAGGCAGCCTTATCTCCATGTCCTCTACTAATTCAGCAAAGCTGAGCTTTCTTTACTGAATACTTCTTGACAGATGAGACATCCCAGCGGCCTTTACCTTCTGATAATTTATCCTGATCTCTTTTTCAACAGGACTGTTTTCTAGACCTTATCTGTCGACATTGCAGGATGCTTTTTGCATGAAGATTAAAATCTCTACATTTTGATTTCTTGTTCCTTAACCTGACTCAGGAACACTCAGGATTTTCCTTCAGAAAGAACAATCCACAATTCACATACTTTTAGAAGCTGGTCACAGAGGAAGCCTTCCAACACTGATCACAAACTCTGTGTACTACAGCGATCCACAGCCACAAAATGTGGTTTCTGTGGTCAGGATTTTGTCAGCCGTATTGCTGAAGGAGACTCAAACCTTGTATATTAAATTAACAGACAAAGCCACTTCTTTTAATTCTTAAATTAACCAAAAAAAAAAAAAAAACCCAAAAAAAAACCCCAAAACAACAACAACAAAAAAAAACGGGGAAAAAATATCTTTTGAATTGTTATTGGCCTGTTACATAACCAGCACAAACACTGTGGTAAACTGGAGAGATTGGGAGATATTGCCAGCAGATTTTCCAACACAAATTGACCGATCTGAAAGAACAGGAAGCTGCAAAAAGACTAAACTGGAAAGTCATACAACAATCATAACTGAGGCACTCCCTTGCAAAAAAAATTCAAAGAACATGAAATCACGTGTAATTTCCAGATTCCTGTCTCCAACAAGCTGCAAACCTTATTCAACTGGGCAGAAATTCAAAACTGAGAACTAAACAATTCCATCTGCAAAAAAAGGAAGGAAAAAAAGGTTTCCTCCTCACAAACATTTGCTAAAATAAACCAGTAAGCAATCCCATTTCCTAAAACCATTGAGATTTTTTTTAAAAAGGCTGACATGCAGAGAGTCTACCTGATTGTCAGATAAAGCATTTCTCTTAAAAGCTACTTTTCAAAACACATTAAAGTTGGACATTACTGTTGAAAAAGTAAGAGGATTGCAAGGTGCCAGAGGAGGTCACCCATGCAGAAAACCTGCAAGCCAGGAGGGTGGGGCAAAAACCGCAAACCCACAAAAACCCGCAATCTCCCACGCATTTACATTTTGGCTTTACTAAAGATCAGTCAAATGAAATTAAACCAGCAAATAATGGTAACTTTTCTTTGCATTTGAATGTAGTCTAACTGCAGGTAACTGAGTCTGCAAACAAACTAAGCAAAACTGGATGTCTTTTCTGAATATTTACCTAGATGAACAACTACTCATTTTCCTTAAATCAGAGAATCATGTGATTCTTTTTTCATGTGAAACCCAATCTGCCTAAGCCTGTATTTCTGAACTGAACTGGTACAGTTATCTGTGTTTTATCCAGTAACCAGTAACAACCTTCACAAAGCCTGAAGAGTAAGATCCTACTGGAATGCACTGATATGTATCACACTCATGTAGCTCCTAAGTCCTGTATCAGCATGAAGACAGAACTTCAATAACCTCTTCCTACTTCTTCAATTAAGAGTGGAGGGGGGCAGGATGTACCTGCATTTACAGAACTCCCAGTGACTCAAACACTTCACTTTGAATGAGGTGCAAACAGTCAAGAAACAAGAAACCTGCATACAGAAAGAACAAGGATTCCTGGAATTCTCAGTGTATTAATCATGTGCCTTTACTCAGAATAATTTGCTACAGTTTAGTAAGATCTGTGAGTCTCAGGGCAGGTATACTCAGACTTAAGAGTTAAGATCAAGACTTACTATGTATTACTGGGCAGCTTCCAAAATACCTAATAAAGAGATTTGCATCTAGAGCAGCACTAGAGAGAATTAGTTTTAAATTATTCTGGTTTTGCAGCACATCTCTCAGTTTTATTAGCAAGAAGTCGCTGAACCTATCCCTCTCATGTACTTCATCCTGTAACAAAAGGGGAAAAAAAGAGATAAAAAACCATCACAGATTCACAACTTCTGACAAAAACAAACTTCTCTAAAAAAAAATACATGTTTTGGTGGCACATTACAGAGGCCTTAAAATGTGTGAGTCTAGTTTAAGTAATAGGTTTTTTTTAAAAAAACTATCCATAAAGAAACAAAAATGCCTCAAAAAGTTTTTGTCAGCGCTGAGTGCATTGCAATGCTGAAGCTGTAAGCACCTTAACTTTAGAGGCTAAAGTGAGTATCTGAAACCTCTCTGGTTTTGTATTTGAAGCCAAATTTCAAGAAAACACCACAAACTACAAATCTTATTTTAATAAATTCTCACTTCACCACTGATAAGCATTTAAAAAAATGTATGACACCACATAATCAGAAAAACAGACAAATTGCTTAGACAAGTCATACACAAAGCCTATAAGTTAAGGTACATAACTGATTAATCATCTTTTTCATTCTTCTGTTTTGATTTATATTATGAATGAAGGAAACAAGGACTCAAAATACAAAGTTTGTAGGCTGACATCAAGAATGTATAAATCATTCTCATGCTTTTTTAACTCTGATAAACAGGCAGGCACCTAAACTTACCTTTTCATCTTCAGTACTTAAGTCTTGCCAAAAACATTCTAGTTCCCTTTACTTATTCAGTTCCATCATAGGAATATTGACATAATCACAAATGAACAATCTGAATAGTTTGCTAGCAATTAGACTCCACATTATCTAGAAAACTCTGGGCAAACAAATGGACTGAAAACCTGTATTGCTAAAACAAATGGTAAGAGAAAATCTGACACAATCACATTGAACCACATCAAGGTAAGCCTCCCTAAGGATTTTCTGCTGACCATGGAAGTTCAGAAATATTTACACTTCTGTCCCTCTCCACTCCTCCTGATTCCACACTTAACCATTGGCATGAAAATAAGATATTTTTACAGGAAAAACGCAAACACACAGAAAAACACCAAACTGCACGAAACATGCATTCTACTCTGAGGACTCAGAAAGTCTTTGAAGTTGATTCAGATTCTACCAAACAAAAACACCTAAAGTGCTCAGCAAATTTCAGTAAAACAAATGAGGACCTCATTTTCCAAAGCAATACATATTGCTCCACCCCACATGAAAGACCACAGGATGCTCACCACAATAACATGGGTCACGGTGGAGAGAGTGCTGTCTCCTGCCATCAGCGTGCCAAGGAGCATGTCATTAGTGCAGAATGTTACCAGCGTCTTTGGAGAAACCCTATGGATCACATCACAGAGACAACTCAGGGGTTTGCACCATTTAAAGCTTTCCATGGATCAAAAATTAAAGCAGCTGCTGACCAGAAGAGAAATTACAGTTCTCTCCTCAAAAGATTCATGCACACCACTTGTTTTTAAACTATGCCTTTTCCCAGACATTTCCTAACAATTTGTAGTGCTTGCGCCTCAAAACTCTGGACAACGTATTAATTGAAAGAATAAGATTCAATATTAATAACTAAGGAAATAAAAGAAAACTGTGAAGAAACCCTGCACGTCATTCATTTTACTAGAAAATTCCATGTGGAAAACCAGGTTCCAATTCCTCAGCCTGTGCTTGGATATAGCCTTTGTACTTGTCTACACGTGGTGGGATGAGCCTGTCTGGACGCCAAGTGCCTACCCAAGCCACTCTATCTGTCCTCTCCACGGGCAAGGGAGAAGAAACATAACAAAAAGACTCCCAGGCCCCAGAGAAAGATAAGGAGAATGTGGTTCTCTCCCACGGGAAAGTGGGCTCTCCACGAGCTTCTCCAATATGGGTCCTTCTCATGGGCTGCAGTTCTCCAGGAACTGCTGCAGCACAGGTCCTTTTCCACAGGGTGCAGTGCTTCAGGAACAGTTTGCTCCAGTGTGGGACCCCACAGGGTCACAATCCTGACAGCAAACCTGCTTCTGTGTGGCTCCCTCCCCGGGGCCGCAGCTTCTGCCAGGAGCCTGTTTCAGCACAGACTTCCCAGAGGATCACAGTCTCCTTCAAGCATCTACCTGCTCCAACACAGAATCCTTCACAGGAGGATCCCTGCTGCACCGCGGACCTCCACGGCCTGCTGGGCCACAGCTGCCTCACCATGGGCTGCACCATGGGCTGCTCTGGCACCTGGAGAATCTCCTCCCCTCCTGCACTGACCTTCCTGTGTGCAGAGCTGCTTCTCTCACATGCTTTCACCACTCTTCCTGAACTGCTGCCTCTGTTGTGCAGGTTTTCCTCCCCCATTCCCCAGTGTCCCAGAGGCACTATCACCATCGCAGATAGGCTCAGCCTTGGCCAGAGGCAGGTCTGTCTTGGCTGGCACTGGCTCTGTCACACACGGGAGAGGCTTCTGGCACCTCCTCACAGAAGCCTCCCCACAGCTCCCAAAGCCTTGCCTTGAAGACACAACTCATTACAGCTGACTAAATCACAGAGGCATCTGCTTGATCCTCTGGTTTTTCAGGAGGTGAAAATACTGAAATGTTACAATTCCATACCTGGGGCACAGTTAGCTGTCCCAATAAAAACAGCAATTCTCACTACTCCCTCTGCTACTGCCATCCTAAAAGAGCTGAAAAGTTCCTCTGTACTGTACTCTACAGCTTTTCTCTGGAAGACAGTTGAGAAAACCTTAAAAATTATGTTTCTGTCTTACTAGAAACACCTCTCAACATCTCCACTCCAAATTTCTTTTGTCCACAGCTCAAAATATTGTTATCTCCCCCTTTCAGTGTTTCCCTGGAGAATTTTATTGATTTTTCTCAAGCTGGATTTTCTGCACTGCTCCCAGTAATTCTACCATTTTCACCTGACTTTGCTCTTCTTCTGCCAGCATAGTACTTCCATATATTAATCATTCGGCTTATTTGTGACACATCTTCACCAGCTCTTCTAATCTCTTAATATCCTTGTGAGCTTTCATACACATATTTGAATTCTTATTGTGGCTTCATTGTTCAAGTGCATTCATTTTCACCAGCTATGTGTTATCTTTGTTCACTCAAGCAACACAACCTTTGGCCATCTTCTGGTCACTCATATCTCAACTGCTGGCCTTTCCCTGAAATGTCATTTCGCTACACGGTGCAAAGATGTAAAAACCCCAAACAATCCATTCATGCTCTGCTTTACAGACAAATTCATCAAGTGATACTGAAACCTCTACTTTTACATCACTTCATGTTTTAAACACAGCAGCTGAAGAAGAATACATTTAATCCAGGCTAGACTGATAAATAATGCTCAGCTTCATCAGTCACATTCCAATTTTTCTGTTTTCCCTTTTATGGCTCCTATCAACTCTCACTACATAACATTTGTTACAGCATGCTGGTTTTCACACCTACCTTCAAAGCTTGCAGACCTTTTGAATCCACACATGTTAAAAGCAGAGAGGACGGGGAAAAAAAGAAGAAAGTGTAGACTTGATCTGAAAATCAGACAAGGATTTCCATGCAGAAGAAATCAACAGAAAATACCTGAGATTCAGTTCTGTAAGACAGCCTTCTACATGAAACTGCAAGACACAGGAAGAAAGCCATCCTTTTCACTCTTACGTATTCCTTACCTGCAGTAACGTATCCCATCTGTGAGGCTGCAACACAAACATACTGCAGTTTCAATGTACACAAGATTCACAAGACCAACACAAGATCAACCGACACTTAGAAATATCATTGGTACCTGCTCTCTAACCGGATCTGGTAACCAATTGTCTGGCCAATCTTCTCTCTTCTTTCTGCTGCCACTCTTTCAGCCACTGCAACAGCTGCTAAACCTCTTGGCTGAGTACAAAACACACGACAGGGAGTTCCATTCTTGTAGCAGTCATCAAGGATAAATTGAGGGATCTGTAAAGAAGTGGTTCAAATTTGCTTTTTGAGAAAGTCACAGCTTTGTTAGCACAGGGAAACCATTAACTGCATATCAATATTGCACATTGCAAAAGACTTTTCATTACAATTATCATAGCAAGCATATCTGAATCAGCAGAAAGTAAATTTCTAATTATAACCTATTTAGGTTTTTTTTAAAGAAAAACCTTACAGTGCCTCCCTCCTGCTTCAGAGAAATCTAAAAAAAAAAACCAAAGCCCTGCAGATAATCTCACATTTTAACACAAAAAATAGATTACTCTGGATACTAAGAACAGAACTAGCCTTAGAAGAAAAAGGGTTATACAAACATCACAGCTACTTTCCCTTCAATATTTTGTATTATTTTAATGAAAAAATGGTATCTACCAGAAAATTGTAAGGAATCATTTTTGTTTCTAGTACCTATCTAGAGGCTTAGTGTTTCAAAAGCAAGAAAATAAATTGGAACAACATTTTCAATCACACAGGAAAAGGAAAGCCTTGAAACAGCATCAAAGTACCCCATATCACAAATGTTACACAACTGGCATTAGTTTAGAATAAATACTGTTATAGTTTTTATTTCATTGAAGCAACATACCTGCGTCGTTTTTCCTGATCCAGTCTCTCCTATAATCAAAACAATTTTATTGTCCTTTATGGTTTGGACAATTTCTTCCTGTTTTTCAAGAACTGGTAGTGACTGCCTGAAGGAATCAAACTCTGATTCCCCTCTTTTCCCTGGGACCTGGGGGATACCATCATTAAGTCGACCACTTGTCTTGTTTACTTCTTTCTTTTCTGTGAAGACAAGTTAAAAGGTCATTTATGCAGACACAGAGGAAGGTCACAAAAACACTGCTCAAAAATTGTACTTAAAAATTAACATTGCTGGCTTTTTATGCATCCCTGTGGGTAAAGTGACAAACCCATCACACATTTAGATGTCATATTTATAGCATGTCCTGCAGTGCTTGCAATAGATATTTTTCAAAACAGTTATTACTTTCATAGGTATTTTGAAGAAAACCAGACTCTTCCAGAGCATTGCTCCAAGTCAAAAAAGCCTACAAAGAGCAAAAGGAGAAACAAACTAAACCAGAGAATATCAGCCTGGCGTATTTTGGTGGCCTTTGTATCTGCGCCCACATTTCACACCTGCAGTTCCCCCTAGAAATACACACTGACAGAGTTAAACCTTTAAGCTATTCCACACGTTTGCCTGAAATCATACCAATGCAAGCATGCTGTATCAAGAGCCCTGGCCCCCACGCAGCAGTGCGATGTGTTAGAAAGCAGTGCATAAGTAGCCAAAAAACAGGCACATCTTCTGAGGGAGCTACTTCACATCCATCATTGCAAGTGCTACTCTGTAATTCCTTGAGAATTATTCTCTGGCAGAATGAAAAGTTTGCTGTAAACTCAGTTATACATATGTAATGCCATTAACAGATTCATATTCTAAATTTCAAGCTCTGTTGTACCAAGACAAACAGACTAAGAGATCAGGAGAACTAAAAATACATTCTTGAGATGCAGAGAAAGGCAAATATTAGACTGTTCATTAACTTATCCCTTACATTCCTAAGACATTGCATTTCAGTACTTTTATTACAGCTTCCCTCTGGTTCATATAACAATCCTATTAAACAACTAAAACAATTGGAAATAACAGCAAAGAAAGCACGTCAAGAAGAGACACCACGTATCAAAACCATGCAATTAAACAAGGCATACTGGTACAAATGTTTTCTGTTCACTACACCCATCTCTGCACACAGAAACACAGTGCAACTCTTCCACTTGTAGCTGCTAAAGCAATAATCTAGATGAAAACCTTGCTTTTAAAAAAAAAACCCAACATTTCGACCGAAGTTTGTCTTTCCGTGAACTCTTCCATATTCAAGAAATCAAGAAGTCTGGACAGTAGTCTCTTAAGGACCAAATCTATTTTGTAGAGATGAAGAAGTAAAAACTGAAATTTTTGATTTATCAAGGACATTTATTTCTATAAGCAGAACAGACAACCTCATTTTCTAATATAGGCATTCTTATGGCATCACAGTAACACTGACTCTTCAACCCCACCTCATAGTTACTTCTGTGAAGCCACATTTCAAAATGTGCTTCCAAAAAGATTTGGCTGGACTGGCTCAAAGATTCTAAATTAACACAACACAAGGTGGACATCTCAATGTGCATGATATGACTTCCCAAGTTCCTCACAGCACCAGTTATAAAAGACCTTAAAAGTAAGGAAAATTAATGCATTTGTTTGAAGGTGTCTGTTAGGACACCAGAGGGGACAGAGCAGGAAGAGGTTTGTTTTGTCACTGGGTTGCAGGTGGTTTCGAGTGGTGTCGATGGACAAGTCCAAATCAGAACACATGCTGAACGTAACAGATTCAACAGCACAGGCACTTCCTCGCTCTGTCCTTGGCAGGAGCTCCGCGCGTTCCTTATTTGTGACGGGAAAGCGCTGAATTAGGCTCCGAACGGCGTGTTTCGTACAGAGAGCCAAGTCACAAGTCATGACTGCGTGTGCCTCTGACACATCCTTCTTCCTTACAGTCAGGTATCGATTGGCTCCTTTTCTGTCGGGGGGAGGGGAAACTTATTTTAGGAAAAAGGAACCTACTCTAGGTTAACTTTTATCTGTCAGGGTATGAGATGCTAAGCAAAATCTTTGGAAAAAAAACAGAAATCACAGTGAGAACCTTTTTTAATGGAGCCATTAAATCCACAAAGTATAAAATCAAGCTGTCCCAAAATGCATGTCACAAGCTTTTCCAAGCATGCATACAGCAATGAACAAAGATGCTCATTTCTGTAGCTACTTTTACACTTTTTTTTCTAATACTATTCCTTGCAACACAGTTGAGGATGTTGAAAACATCAATCAGGTTATCATTAGTCTTGAAATTCTATCATCTGCACCAAAGAACTGAAAACTGTACCCCGACTCACCCTTTGCTTTTAGATACCAGTCCAAGAGACTGACAGAGCCGGTGAACAAATGCTCTTTCAGTACTAGTGAAACTAGAAGGAAATTCCATCTCTAGAATGATAAATAATAATGAAAAGACAGTAACAATGCAACAGGCAGTAATCTTGACAACTCAATGTTACAGAACCACAGAATTGTTAGGATTGGAAGGGAGACCACCCAGTGCAACCCCCCTGCAGGGTCACCTGGAGCAGGTGACAGAGGAACACATCTAGGGTTTGGGATGTTTCCAGAGGGGGAAATTCAATGCTTTCCCTGGGCAGCAGTTTCAGTGCTCTGCCACTCTCAAAGGAAAGAAGCTCTCCCTCATGTTCAGGTGGAACTTCTTCTCTTTGAATTTATGGCCATTGCTCCTTGTCCTGTCACCAAAAAGCCTGCACCGCCTTCCTGGGACTCATCTTGGAGATATTCATATGCATTAGTGAGATCCCCTCTTAGTCTCCTCTGGGCCAAACAGGGCCAACTCCCACAGCTCTCCTGATGCGAGACCTCTCATCTCAGTGGTCTCTGCCGGACCCGCTCTATCAGCTCCCTGTCTCCGTGCTGGGGAGCCCAGAGATGGACACAGCACCCCAGCCGTGCCTCACCAGGGCCGGGCAGAGGGGCAGGATCCCCTCCCTGACCCGCTGCCAGCGCCCTCCCCACACCCGCAGCTGCCCCCGGGCCGGGCCGTGCCGCGCACCCGCCTCGTCCCCGCTCCGGAACCGCTCCAGGGCCAGCTGCGCCGCTATTGCCACCACCTCGTCCACGCCGGCGGCCCCGAGGGGCTCGGCCCGGGCGCGCACCGCGGCGGCGGCAGCCCCGTCCCCCGCAGCCCCGCCGGGCTGCCGCCGCGGGACCCGCCCGTGTCGCGACATGGCCCCGACACGGCCCCGCGCGGCCCCGCACGGCCCCGACACCGCCCGGACCCGGGGCCGCAGCCGCTCGGCCCGAGGGCGCCGCCGGGGCGGGGCGGGGCCGGCTGGAGCCGCCCGCAGCCGAGCCGGCCCCGGCGGGAGGAAATTGGCGCTTGTGCCGCCGCTCGGGGGGCACGGCTGCCCGAGGAGCGCGCTGCGCGTGTGGCTGCGGGCAGAACGCGGCCCTGCTCCCTGTCCCGTCATGAATTACGTGCTTTCATGGCATGGCATGAAACGGAGCTGTGGCGAGGGTCATCTCGGCCCTCAGCCTCCTCACTCGGTAAAGTGTTGCTTGCCCTGCTTTTCCTGCTGTCCTTGGACTCCACGCTGAAGACACGAGCTAGAAACTTAACCAAATCCACTTGGGCCTGACACAGGCCTCGGTACTGAAGGCTGCTGCTTCGGAAACATCATTAGGTCAGAAGGAGAGTACTTGGAAGAAGAATAAGCTACTACTCCTCAGTTGAAATGGGCAATTAAATAAATAGAAAATAAACACTCAATGTCTGATGTAGCTAGCTGAAAAATAGCTCTTAAGCGACCTCCACCAAGCCTTTTACAAAGCTAACTTCAGCATAATTCTGCACTGAGAGATTACACTGGAGCAGAACAATTGATCTGTTCTAAGGTTACTTTTAATTTTTTTTTCAGTTTTTCAGTTCAGGTATCTGACTATGTATCTTCAATCAAAGTACAAAATGCTAGTTCCTCATAGCTGTTCCTGTGACATTCAGTACTGCCACCTCAAAGCACATCACAGTTAGGGAAAATTAAACACGTCAGCAGAATAAGATGAGCATTCCTCTTATCATCTTTGGTATCAACAAGGAAAAATGAGAGTTCATAACTAATTTGAAAGAGTCACATCTTTACTTAAGAACCCAGATCTCTTAACAGTTTCTACCTCTTAACAGCATCAGCTTGCCTTCCTACAGACAAAAAGCCCCATGATTCTGAAAAAAGATTCCTCGGCTCAATTCTGCTCTCAGTTTGCAATCCTGTAAATACAGCAGTGCACAGAGGTAACTGTTGGGTTAGGGCTCATCTGTATGGCTAAATGGTGTGAAGCCTGAGTGCATCCTGCATAACAAATTCCTTAATACATGCCCTTCTCTTTTCATTGCTTTTTTGACTCTCCAATGCTATTAGAAGGGTGAAAAAATAGGAGAGTGTGGTCAGGCATGCACTGCCTGCTGCAGCCCTGCTAAATACTGAGTCGCAGTCTGCACTCAGCATATGAATGAGCAAAGAATTGTGCTTGACCAACTCTTAGACATGGAGATTGTATTCTTTATACGTATTCTCCTAGTAAAAATTACTAGCTGTGGATTTTCGTATTAGAAATAACAACCTGTAAGTGTTTAAAAATTCTGCTTTCATGATTGGCCTCAGAAATACCTTCTGGCTAATGTTTACTCAAAACAAATAACCTCTGGAATAAGAATTATTTTCTTGTATTAACATACATCAAATGCCCATGTATTTTTTATAAGAAGAATTAAGAGGCAGCACAGTTTTATGCAAAAATACATCTGCATGTTTAAATACAATTAGGTATTCTTATTTTACCTTCCCTAGAGTCACTTTTGCTGACTTCTTTTCAGTTTGCAGAACATTTTATCTCTTGTAAACACTCTTATGTTCCACAAAAGATGCCAGTTCTAAGAGAAAAAGAACTGCAAAGGATGTTGGTGAAACAGTAGTATCTATTATGCACTGTTAGACTGTGTCAGGTTTGACTGTAAATTAGTCTTTCTGGTTTTTGTTTGTTTGGGATTTTTAAAATATTTAAAATATTTAAAATATTTATTTAAAATATTTAAAATATTGTAAGACTTGCTAGCTGTTGAAATATGATGCAAAGATCACTGGTAAGCCAATTCTTCAAGATCAAGTTAATGAAAGAGGACAATATTTATTTCTCTTTTAAGTTCCTTGATTATTAAAAAAAAACCAAAAACCAAAAAACAAAAACAAACAGAAAACCCATAAAAACCCCAAACAAACAAACAAACAAAACCCCCAAACAACCCAAACAAAAAAGGAATTCCAGTATGCAGGGGTTTAAGCATTACGGTAAATTTGTAACCAGACAGCTGTTTGCTGCTGTGATCATTAATGATCCCATGAAATAAGTTATGTATTTATACACATTTAGGGAAGTAAGGCTGATGTCAAATTACATTGAGAGATATTTGTTTAATAAATTAACTGCAGTGAAAATGGGCATTTCTTGCTTTACTGCACACTACTGGATACACTCCTACATTGATAGTTCCCCAGGCCTTTGGCTGCTGATCCGGGTGATTGCCACTGCCCCCTTTCTGTAACCTCTCCTATCATCCGCTGATGCATCATTTCTTACTTTTCTGTCTTTTCTACTTCCAGTTCCCTTACTTCAGTTCTATTTATTTTTGAGACATCAAAGAAAAGGCCTTTTGATCAGTTCTGTCTTTGTAAAACAATCTCTCTCAGGTCCTCACTTGCCATGGTCCAGAACTTGGGCTTTGTCTCTACAAATCCATTTCCCACATCACAGTTGAACTGAACGGAACTGCAGCCCTTCAGTGCCCTCAAAGCATCCATAGAGTTCAGTAATTAATCCAGAATGAAGGCTGGGAAGAGCACGATTCCAACAGGGTCAGATATGCCCCAGTTCTTCCCACAGCTTTCTCCACTATGCCTCACTCCTAAATTGAGAAACTCTAGTTTCCAGGGTGAGTAAATGACAAAGCACAGGAGGGAGAGTGGAATGATCCAGTGCTAACAGATCTTTCTGGGTCTACAACATGTTATGAAGGCAGCATGAAAACTGCAGGGATCCCATGTCTTGTGAGCTTAGCAGTAGACTGAAGGCAGAAGAATTTCTTATCTGTGATTCCTGTGCTTGTGTCTTTGCTGAAATGGGAACTGATGTGTGTCACGGTGCCTCCTCTGGTCTGCAGCTAGCCCTGGGTTAGGCAGTCTTGACAACGAAGGCCACCCCACATGGCCACCGCGGGCGAGGGGTGTGACCTGTGAGTCCTGCTGCACCAGACCTGTAGGGGACCATGTGTGATGATAACAAAGACAGGGGTGTTGAAATGAACGGGCAAGGAGACCAGCTCCTTTTGAATGCCTTTATTAAAGTGACCAGCTCTGGGTGGGGGCCCGAGGGGTCGCGCACACCGCCGCCGCTCCCTTTGGTGACGCAGAGGAGGAGGTAGTCAGTTTTGGTGTGCAGCAGAACTGGGGCTTCCGTCCTCACGGGCGTGCCTGGGAAGACGCTTTTGGACTCGTCGACTAGGGTTTTTACTCTCGGTTGGCTCTACTTAGGGTATGGCGACGCTTCGGAGATGATTCGTAGTGCTGGTAAAGTAGAGGGGCTCCTTCCTGATTGTCAGAGTCAGTTTGTTGTTCAAGTTTTAAGTTGGCTCGTCGTCTTCAGGGGTTTTTTGGAGTTTTTGATCACTGTCCTTAATTTGCATATCCCCGGAAGTGCTCTGGTCGCCAATACCCGGTGGTCACAACACGGATGACAGGTACAGTGAAGGGGCACAACATGGAGAGATATAAGGGAGACATCAATGGGGGTTTAACAAGTAATAACAGTCTTAATTAACACATTTAACCTTAAATTCCTTAACTTCCTCCAACTAATGAACTTGTTTATAACAACTCCCCCCTCTATTTCTTTGATCGGGTTTATGCCTGCATCAATTTGCTGTTTCTGGCTCCTGAAAATAAACCTTTCTGAGTCTCTGGAATTTATTATAAATCTCTCTGGCATTCTCGTGGTTCTGCTCCTGGCTTTTCATCAACATCATTTTAGGTGGCTTCTGGGTAGACCCTTCAGAAAGCTGGATACCCGCCCCAATCGTGGAAGTCACAGCCCGGATTAGACAGGGCAAAAATAATAACCCCACTATTGCACACATTGTGATAAATGCAGCCTTTTTCCACCATGTTCCCTTAAAAGATCATAAGTCGTCCCACCAGTCATCACTTATTAAAGGTGTCCACTCTTGAGTTCCAACATAGGCCGATTTACTAATTTCTTTTGATATATTTTTAATTACTGCACTTTTGTCATCAATCTCCAAGCAGCACTCTGATGAATTAAACTTCCCACATATACCACCCTCATCTGCCAATAGATAGTCCACTGCCAATCTGATTTGATAGATTACCGCCCTTGTTTGTGATAATTGGTCGCCTACATGTTCAAATGCCAATGCTGTTCGATTGGATACTGTTTCTAGTACTGCTTGGAGTCTGATTATCCTATTAAGCATATAAATGGGGGTACGGTATCCCCAGGACCAATCATGAGCCCATGTTGCTGGCCCATAAGTTTGAATAATTTCCTCTGGGGTCCATACTTTACTTTTCCATGTCTGTGTACCTCCCATGTCAATTATGTCTCTTTTCTTTCTTTTGTCTTTCCTTAAATCATCATATACTGGGACCCCTAGATGTGCTCCTGATTTCTTGGGTAAGAGGAAAAAGGCTGGTTTAATGATTCCAATAGTACAACTCCCTGCCCAGTCCCCAGGTAACCTAGTATATACAGTATCCCTACAAATCCAAAATAGGTACTCTGGGGCTTGCCAGAACCCCTCTCTTGTTTCAGTTGGAAATTCCCAAAATTTTGACAGCTCCCTAATTCCCCAGAAGGGGTTGATCTCTTTTTCTGTGCATTTGTGGAGTTTATACCCTTCATGGTATATGCATCCCTTTCCTTTTTTTTCAATGGCCCAGTATGTAAGAGGTTCCTTTGGGACCCATGTAGTTCCTGAATTCCTTACTATCAAGTATCTTTTACATGCCATTTTTCCCACCTGAGTACTGTACCTCCTTCCCGTTGTCAGTATACATTCTTCTCCTAATACCTTTAATTTCAATTCCCATTTTTCCCTCCCCTGAGATTTTAGAATTTCATTTGGTGGTCTAATTTGCTTCCATCTTAAGATTTCTAGTGGACTTAAACTACTTCCCTCCCACAGCCAGATTTCTATCATTTGAGTACTCCTGCAAACCCAGCAGTCAGTCAAATTCAATTCTTTGCTAATCTTTTCGACCAAATCTATAAATAAGTTTTTCCCTAAGGGGGTTTCAGAATCATCTTCCTTCTGCATTACTGGTTTTTCTTTTATCAGGTCTTTCAACCCTTCATGCTCGAAACAGAACCATGTTTCTTCTACTGGGCGCTCCCCAAGTAGGCGCTGCCTATAAGAGGCAGTATTTTTGGTGGTCCAATAGATTCTCCCATCCTCGTGGCAGGTAATTGAGAGTGGTTAAAGCAGTTCGGGTTTATATTAGTGTGGACTCTAAATAGGGACCTCAAGTCGTCCCCATCATAGATAGGGTGATAACATTTGGTGCAAGGGTCTCTCTCTCTGCTGAGAGTACTCTCCATCAATAACAGGAGCACCAATTTTCCCAAGAGTCCGGTAGGGGCCATTCTCCTTCACTGACACCCCCCGGTCTTGCCTCTTGGATCTGAGGTTCCCTAAAAGAGTCCCTTACTATTAAATACTCCACTCTCTGTTAGTTAAATTTTATTACCCTTTAGGGAGGCTCAGTAGGAGAAGTTTTCCTTTATAGGGAGGGTTTCAGCTCTTTAATACTGAGAACAAGTCTGAACACTTATAACTTTTTCTATAAACTCTTTAACACCTTATAACAACTTCTTAACCTTCACAGTGATTCTCTTAATAAATCTCTTAGCAGCTGATAACAACTTATACCCCACGGTCCTTGGTTCCTGTTTTTCTCCTGAGGGTTATTTTCAAATTTTCTGGGTCCTGGCTTATTGTCCACTCTCCTGGATTGGTAGGTGGGGTTCCGTCTATTGGTCTCTCAGACAGTGCAGGGGAGTTAGGTCCTCGGATGGGAGGTGGTATTGGCCCCTTGACTCTAGTGATATGAGTCTAACCCTTCTCTTGAGTCCATATTGGCAGTGTGTGTAGTCAGCAGCACCTGAAAGGGACCTTCAAATTTATGTGTTAAAGGAGTGTTGTTCCATGACTTAATGAGTACCCAATCCCCCAGTTGAATGTTGTGCACATTAGTATCATGGGGAGAAGTTTGAGGTATGTATCCTCTTTTTCTCAGGCTCTCTAGGGTCCTTCCAATAGCCTTTAAATATTTTCGAGTAGCCTCTTCCCCATCTACATAATTTCCGCACTATAGGGGGACAGTAAAAAGGGGAGCCCAAACATCATTTCATATGGGGACACTCCTATGTCTGCTCTAGGCCTTGTTCTAATGCGTAACAGAGCTAAAGGTAAACACTTGAGCCAATTTAATTTGGTTTCAACAATCAATTTGATTAACACATTTTTGAGTGTCTTGTTCATTCTTTCAATTCTGCCCGAACTCTGGGGATGCCATGGAGTATGCAGTCTCCATTTCATTCCCAAAGCCTCAATTACATGTTGTAATGCCTGAGCAGCAAAATGAGGTCCCCTATCAGAATCAATGGTGTTCACCAAACTGTATCTGGGAAGGATTTCCTGTAGGATTATTTTTGCAACCACTTCTACAGTTTCCTTTTTCATAGGAAAAGCCTCTACCCAATGGGTGAGGTGGTCTACTATTACCAGTAAATGTTTATATCCCTGTACGGGAGGCATTTCAGTAAAGTCTATTTGAATATTTTGGAATGGTCTTAAAGCCAATTCTCTTCCTCCTGGTTCTATTTCCCTCATTATTTTCTGATTTATCTTTTGGCAAATTACACATCCTTTGGTTATTGATTTGGCCAGATCATATATTCCAATACAAAGATTTTCTCTGAGGAAGTGGTCGCATAGTCCCTGAGTTCCCCAATGTGTCATGTATTTCTGTTAGTATTTTCCAGGCCAGTGCTTGGTTTATGAATTTCCTCCCATCTTGGGTTAACCACTCCCCCTGCTTCCCCTGGTGTAACCCAAGTTCTTCTATAGCCTTCCGTTCTTTCTCACTGAATATTGGTGTTACTTCATCTTCTTCCTGTCCAGTTTTCTTTTCTAACCTGAAAATTTTTATTGGTTCCCCTGATTCTAAAGCTGCCTCCTTAGCTGCCTGGTCAGCAAGCTTATTTCCTTTTATCTCTAGGACACCCTTTTTGGTGTCCTTTTACATGCACTATTGCTATCTCTGTGGGTTTCTGCAAAGATTTCAATACTAATTTTATCAGCTCAGTGTGTACCAAACTTTTACCTTTTGAATTTAAATATCCCCGTTCCTCCCAGATCTTCCCAAATGCATGGACTATGCCAAATGCATATTGGGAGTCTGTATAAATAGTGCCATAATTGTTCTCTAGTAGGTCCAATCCCCTCTTTAATGCATAGACTTCACAACATTGGGCTGACCAGTTCAGAGACAGCTTCCCTTTTTCTACAACTTCCATATCTTTGCCATCTATTACCGCATACCCAGAGACCCTCTTCCCAGCAATCACTCTGGAGGACCCATCCGTGAACAGTACTCTCCCATAAGGTAAAGGCATATCTTCAAGGTCTTCCCTTACTTTTGTTTGCATAATGATCAACTCAATACAATCATGTTCTAAATTTTCCTCTGGTTCACTGGAAAGGAACTGTGCAGGATTAAGGCATTTAGAGGTGTTAATATCTAGGTTTTCAGTATCTATTAATATAATTGCATATTTCAAGATCCTAGAATCAGTGAGCCATTGCTGTGCTCATTGGCTGAGGACTGTTCTAATATCGTGTGGTGTATGCACTTTGATCTTTCCCTGTAATGTTAGCTTCTGAGCTTCTTCTGTTAGAACTGCTACTGCTGCTATGGCTTGTAGACAGCTAGGCCATCCCCTAGCTACAGGATCCAATAGCTTGGATAAAAATGCCACAGGTTTTCGAGACCCTCCCCATTATTGGGCAAGTACCCCATAAGCAATTCCCTCTTCCGCACTTACAAAGAGGTCAAATTCCTTCCTAAGATCAGGCAAACTCAGTACTGGGGCTGAGGACAATTTACATTTCAGATCCTGTAATTGTTGGTCATCATCTTGTGTCCATTTAATTAGTTCCTGGTCTACTAATTTTTTGTACAGAAATTTTACACTCTGTGAATAATTATCTATCCAGAGTTTACAATATCTAAACAGTCCCAATAGCTTCCTCACATTTCTCTTCGTTTTAGGAGTTGGGATAGCCAGAATTCCTATTATTCTCTCAGAGCTCAGTTTTTTATACCCTCCTCCAGTCACATGCCCGAGGTAAGTAACTTCAGGTTCTACAAATTGCACTTTGTCCCTTGATACTTTCAGCCCCTTTTTCCCTAAGAAATTTAATAGTTGTATACTCACAGCTTTTACCTCACTCTCATGTTCCCCTGATATTAATAAATCATCAACATATTGCAATATTTCTATCCCTTCCTTATGCTGGAATTGATCTAATAATTCTTCTAATGCTTGCCCAAACAGGTTAGGGGATTCAGTAAATCCTTGGGGTAAGCGTGTCCACCTTAGCTGCATTTTCCGGTTTCTATCTGGATATTCCCACTCAAATGCAAACCAATCCCAGCATTCTTCTGCCAAAGGGCATGACCAAAAAGCATCCTTCAAGTCTATTATGGTAAACCAGGCATGGTCTCTTGGAATCTGACTTAACAATGTATAGGGGTTAGATACCACGGGGTGTCGTTCAATTGTTCTTTTATTTACCTCTCTCAGATCTTGGACTAACCTATATTTTCCCTCAGTCTTCTTCACAGCCAATATAGGGGTATTATGTGGGGACATGCATGGCTCTAAAATGCCTTCTTTTAATAGATGTTCAATCACAGGCACCAGTCCTTTCTTTCCTTCTACTGATACTGGATATTGCTTTACTCGTATGGGAGGAGCATCTCTGTGCATTTCTACCTTTATGGGGCGGTATATCTAGGTATCCATATTTTCCTTCCTCCGCCCACACCTCAGGGTAAATTTCCTCTAGATCTTTTTGGGTTAATTTCATGAGTTTGACTACCATTTTTCCTTTTTCTGATAAAATCCCCACTCCCAACAGCACTTGTAAGTCTCTGCCTAACAAGTTCGTTTCTAGGTTAGGCAAGTAAAGTATATCTACTATGCACCGCCTAGAATTTCCCTCTACCTTTACTTTTTCCACAATTGGAGCTCTAAATGGTTTCCCTTCTGCCCCAAGTACCTCACAAGTTTTACTTCCAATAGTTACTCCCCTTGGTAATTTATTTATGCTTGTTCTATCCGCTCCCGTATCCACGAGAAATTCAAAGTCTTCATCTTGCGGACCTACATTAAAATTTACTAGGGGCTCTTCTTGATATTTCATTGGGTCCCCCAACATATAGAGCCCCTGATACCCCTAATCATCACCTCTCAAGACCCGTTCTAGGGCCTCCTGCTCCTGTGCAATTGTTTCATCCATCAATAATTTCTTGCAATCCCTCTTAAAATGTCCAACCTCCCCACAATAGTAACATGCCCTATCATTAGATGTCCCTTCTATTCTTCCTGGTCTCCCCCCTTCCCTTCTGAGTCCAGGTTTTTCCCAGCTTCGCCCTCCCAAAGGTGTGGGTTTCCCTTAATTTGTTCCCGGAGGCAGAACTAATTGTTTACTATCAGCCCTGACACTTTCTCAAGCCACAGCCACCATTATCCTAGCTTTTGCCTTGGCCTTCTCCTCTTCTCTTCTTAGATAAACTTTCAACGCCTCTTTTAACAACTCATTTATGCCTTTTTCTTGCCAGTCCTCGATCTTCTCTAATTTTCTCCTTATATCTGGCCAAGATTTTGTCACAAATTTTACTTTCAAAAGCACTTGTCCTTCTGGGCTATTGGGGTCTATGTTGGAGTATAATTGAAAATTTCTTCTTAATCTATTAAGCCAATTTGCAGGAGTTTCATCTTTTTCTTGGGTCCCCTCAAAAGCTAATTTGGTGTTGCTACTTTGGGAAACCGACTCTTTTATACCTTTGATTATTAGAGATCTATAATCTCTCATGTTTCTTCTGCCTACTTCCCTATTGGGGGCCCACCCAGGGTCTACTAAGGGCATCTTCAGGTCTCCAGGGGGCTCTATCCTATTCTTCCTCTCCCAAATTCGTATTCCTGCTGCCCGTATCATCCTAACTTCTTCAGGGCAGAATAAAATATTCAGTATGGAATTTAACTCCTCCAGGTGTAGATGCTGGGTCCCCAGGCTAGACCGCCTTGTTCTAATACCGTTCCTTCCTAAATTTTTTGAACGGAGGTAGGAAGGGTCTAGGAGACTCCATGGGGTTACCCGGGGGTATCCCTTCCCAGAAACTGGGATCAACCCAAGTGGGGCCCAACCCCTTTGCCGTCCACCGGTCCGACTTGGCTACCCCTCCCCAGCGGAATAGTCTAGGAAAAAGGGATGTGTGCAGAATGTGTGGTGCCTGGCCTTGCCCTTCCAACTTCCCACCCCGGTGCTCTCGGCCATGGGTTTACAGTCCCCTTCCTGACACCGCGGCAGCGCACCACCTACAGCACGTCTGGCCCGGCCCTGGGAAGTGAGGACCATCGTGGGCGCTCAATGCCGGCAGTGCCTGGGGGCACCCTGTAAATGAGTGAGACTCACACAATGTCTGGGTATTCCCCACGCCTGGACCTACCCAGACCACAACGGCCTTATCAAGGGAGACCTAGCCCTATTGCGTGCCACTCACACCTGGCTATCCCCTGCATGCCCGGGGGAGCCCCTTATTATCCCCAGGAGACACCTCTCTCACTTATTTCTTTCGCTTCCCCCCGTTCCCAGCCGGCCTCCTCGCAGGAGTCCGGAACCGCGGTACTAGGAGTCTCACTTGCTTTGAGGGTCCGAGCTGCCGGCTCTCATCTCACTCACACGCCACTCGCACGCCTCCTTCACCCACCACCAGGGTTACTCACCCTTCGGCGCTCCTCGCCGTCGCCGTGCCCAGGCTGGTCCTCTCTTTCGTCAGGATGTCCAGCTGTCCTGGAGGCCCAGGGTGGGCAGCTGTCCCAGTCCTGGTGTCCTCTTCAGTCGTGGCTATCCCGGACGAGCCCCCAGCTGAAATGAATGGGCAAGGAGACCAGCTCCTTTTGAATGCCTTTATTAAAGTGACCAGCTCTGGGTGGGGGCCCGAGGGGTCACGCACACCGCCACTGCTTCCTTTGGCGACACAGAGGAGGAGGTAGTCACTTTTGCTGTGCAGCAGAACTGGGGCTTCCGTCCTCACGGGCGTGCCTAGGAAGATGTTTCTTGGCTCATTGGCTAGGGTTTTTACTCTCGGTTGGCTCTACTTAGGTTATGGCGATGCTTTGGAGATGATCTGTAGTGCTGGTAAGGTAGAGGGACTCCTTCCCGATCGCCAAAGGCAGTTTGTTGTTCAAGTTTTAAGTTGGCTTGTTGTCTTCAGAGTTTCTGGTTACTGTCCTTAATTTGCATATCCCCAGAAGTGCTCTGGTCGCCATTTTGGGGAGCAGCGGAGGCAATACCCGGTGGTCGCAACATGGATGACAGGTACAATGAAGGGGCACAACATGGAGAGATATAAGGGAGACATCATTGGGGATTTAACAAGTAATAACAGTCTTACTTAATACATTTAACTTTAAATTTCTTAACTTCCTTCAGCTAATGAACTTGTTCATAACAGGTGTCGTCCTTTCAGGGTACACAGCTCCAAGTTTATTGGTGGTCTATGAGATCCACATTGGCTTGAATAGGGTATGCCCCAAAAGGCAGCAGGCTACAGCTGACAGGGGATTGTAACACTGGGTGGTAACATGGGGAGGGAACAATGGTGAACCAATGGGGAATAACCGGAGAGTGGTGAAGGGAATGACAATCAAGGGAAGCATCCAATAGGGTAAGAGAGAAGGAGGGGTCCCTGGGGATTAGCCTATCACCCAAGGCTCTGGCTGGAAGGTTCTGGATAGAAGGGAGAGGCCTCATGGTGACAGAGAAGCCCCGGGGTGGGGTCAGGGGAATGACTCAGCAGAAAATTATGTAACTGGGGTGGGTAAAGGGAAGACCGACAGGCAAAAGGGGAAGGAGGAGGGACGGACCATGTAACATATAGAGGGGGAGAGGGAGAAACCATAATATGGGGAAACTGAAAACACACCCCAACAACTCCCCCTTTTTTGTTTTAAACAAAACAAAGAACTGATGAGAAAGTCCTTAAAAGTCTCTCAAAATGAATTAAATTTGGGTCGGGGTAGGAATTCCGAGTCCTGTTAGGTGTCGGTGAACCACAGCTGGCAGGTGGGAGCCGTCTCCACCCAGGGTCCTTCTTTGGGTTCTGGGACTGGCTGATCCTGTCAGGTTCCTTGGCAGAGAGGAGCGCAGCTGGATTCGCTGTCTGTACAGTTAGTGCTTTGGTGATGAGGCCGGACACCACCCGTCTCAGAATCCTGAACATAACGAGGGCTAAAATGAGGACAAACACAATCATTAAACCGGAACAGATAATAGAGGTGGCCCAGCCCGAGATGCCCCAATTTCCCACCAAATCACTCAACCAATCCCCAGTCTCTTTCTTGATGTCCTTGATCATTTCTTGCATTTTGTTGATCGCTTTCCTGATGTTCCCAGCCTTGGATGTTAAGTTAATAAAGCACAAGCCCTCAAATTCCTGACAGGAATGGTCACGTAGGAGAAGGAGGAAATCAATTGCCAGCCGATTCTGAAGGGCTGCCTGCCTTGTTACCTCCTCATCTGATAGGAGACCAGCAAGCGCAGTTGATGTAACATTGGCCTGCTTCACCGCCCAGCACTCCAGGCCGGCCAATTCCCTGAAGGCATGGGCAATGGCCACCCATGGCAAAAATACAATGGTGGCCATGCTTTTGGCTTGGACCAATGAATAATTTTTGAATCACAATTTTCATCCAAATTAGTGAGTTTGGTATCTCGTTTTGGTCAAGCCAATTGGGAAGTTCCATTCATCTGTTTCCAGTGAGAAATTTTGGTGTGGCTGGGGGTTAACAGGCTTAACTGGCTGAAAGTACATGGGCCTCTGATAAGGTGAGGGGGGATGCCAGCCCAGGCCCAGGTGCCACAAATTAAGAAGGTGCCTTTTGGGAGGGAATGGGGTTGGTTGTCAAGGGTGGAGAGCATAGGGATTTTGATTACACGTCGGCACCCTTCTTTAGCGGTGTATGCTTGATTAAATTGTTTGATTTCAGTATCAGGCCAGTCCTGGGGATCTGGGGTAACATCAAAACGGATGCAGGTGTAGGCAGGGGAGGATCCGAGTAGGTCTAATTCCTGGGGATTGTCTTTCATCAGGGGGAGCAGTTTGACCCATCTCCTCCATGCCTCCAGCTGGTGGACGGTGAAGGAATGGGCTTTCCTGCCAGGAGAAGCTGTAGGGTTAGGGAAGGTGAAAGGGAAATAATTCAATTTATATGGGATCCCCACAAGGCAGGACAGGAATGGGTCAGCAGCGGAGGAGGTGGACAGGCAGATGTTGTCCTGTCCAAGGGCTTGTGCCACCGTCTTCCAGATGTTCTTTCTCGGCTGGGGAATGATCCATGAAGAGCTGGGGATGGTGAGGCAGAGTAGGATGAACAGGTGGTTGGGGTCCATGCTGTTTCTCTGTGGTCTCAGACTGAGGCTTTAAAATAAATATAAAAACAGGATTAACGAGGGGTAACTTAAATTGAATTGGTCCTTCGCCTTCTCCTCCAGCAGACGTCCTTGACTTGTTGGGTTAATGCGGCCTGGACTGATTTTGTGATGTACGGGCGCACCCACTTACCAGGCACCCATCTCAGCCCTTAGGGGGTAGCAACACATGTGTACACATGCCCCCTCATGATAAGTTCAAATGGCCCTTGGAGTTGCCATATTTAAGGGTCCTTGATAAGGACAGGGGGCTTCTCTTTCAGCTCCAGCTGAGGGTTGGTCTTAAAGTGCCGCGTGATGGGAGGGTTCAGGTTCTCAAACGCACAGTTCAGGAAATTGTGCGCGAACAATGCCTGTGCCAGCTGGATATGAGGGGACTCCACCTTCATAGTTGGTGTTTGATGATCTTCAGGCTCTGGTGGGTCCTCTCAACTATGGCCTGACCTGTGGGGGAGTGGGGGATGCGAGTCATGTGCTCCACTCCCCATTGCTGCAGGAAGCTCCTGAGCTCCTTGGATCCATATGCAGGGGCATTGTCCGTTCTTAAAACCATAGGGACTCCCAACACAGAGAAGGCATGGATAAGGTCATTGATGACATCCTTTGCCCTCTCCCCTGCGTGGGTAGAGGCATAGATGGCACCAGAAAAGGTATCTACCGATACATGGACATCCCTAAGCCTGCCAAATTCAGGGATCTTGGTGACATCCATTTGCCACACCTCGCAGCTGTGTAAGCCTCGGGTATTTGCCCAAGCACTAAGTGCGGGGATTTGGTGGTTCTGGCACTGGGACATGTCGCCACAATAGCCTTGGCCTGGTCGCGGGTCAGTTTTAATTGCCGGACCAGGCCAGGTGCATTCTGGTGGAACTTCTGATGACTGACCTTTGCTTGGTGGAACCGGTCAGGGAGTGGCACCATGTGTACCGGGGCTGCCAGGGCATCCGCTCTTCAACTGCCCTCGGCAATGAACCTCAGCATGTCAGTGTGCGACCTGACATGCATCACATAAAACTGTTGCTCTCGGTGGGAGACATAATCTACCAGTCATGAGAGCAACTCATATAGGGCAGTGTTACGCACCTCCTGCAGGATTGCGTTTTCCGCCCTGGACGCTACACTGGCTACGCATGCTGAATCTGTAACCAAATTGAAGGGTTCCTGGAACCTCTCAAAGGCCTTGACAACAGCGGCCAACTCAGCTATCTGAGGTGATCCTTTCACCTCGGTGATGTCTGCCTCCCATTGCTGAGTCTGAGGATCCTTCCAAGTCATTACTGACTTGTGGGATGCTCCGGTCAAATCAGTGAAAACTGTCAAGGCCTTTAGGGGTTGCCTACTCTGGACCCTTTTGAGTGATAATAAGATTCGGACAACCGAATTAAAAATTTTGTGGGCTAGCCGATGAATTGAAATTTGACTGGTGTAACTGTCCACCGCAAACTGCAGGGACTCATTCTCACGGAGTAAGTGCTCTAGCATCACTTTTGTAAACTGGCCCGTAGATAATTGGATTGGAACGTAAATGATGTCAAAGTCACACCCTGCCAACTCCCTGATGCGCAGCTGCGCTTTCCGGATGAGGTCAGACATCAGCTACTGTGGCAAGATCATTATTTTGGACCGATGATGGCTGAGGAAAACCCACTCTTATGATTAAGAGAGGGTTCCTTGAGCCCTAGTCCTCCTCCCTGATTTTACTGTGCCATTGAAATATCATCCCATGGAGGTGTGGCAATTTCCTCAGGATGATGAACTGGAAGGACAGGCCCAGTTAATAGCGGTGGGCCTGCCTGGCAGACATGTATGTTTTTACCTTTTCTAGTGCCTTCTGCACCTCTGGGGTAAGGGTCCGTGGGGAACTAGGCCCCTCTCCCCCTTCCAATAAATTGAAAAGGGGTCCAGATCCTCTGTGGAGATACTCAGCCACGGTCTTACACAATTTAAAGACCCACAGAGTTGTTGAAGGTCCACTAGGGTCCAGACGGAATTTCGAATTTTCAATTTTTGAGGAGCAATGGTCCTCACCGTCATGTGACGTCCCAGGTACTTCCAAGGTGGCATCCTCTGAATTTTCTCCATCTGGAGCTCGAACCCTGCAGCAATCAATGAATCCATTGTTAGACCAAGTGCATAGGAAAGTAGATTGTCAGTGGGGCGCATACCAGTATGTCATCCATGTAGTGCAGGATGATGGTGTCTCCTACAGCTACACGGACGGGGGACAGCAAGGAAGAGACGTACCATTGGCAGATCACTGGGCTGTTTTTCATACCTTGAGGAAGAACTTTCCAGTGGTATCTCTGCCTTGGGGCTTCTCGGTTGATGGTTAGAACCCAGAAGGCAAACCGTGGGGCATTGTCAGGGTGTAGGGGAATTTGGAAGAAACAATCTTTGATATCTAATTTTGGGGGATATTCCTATTTTGGGGGAGCATTGATGGGGATGGCATCCCTGGCTGAAGAGTCATCCTTGATGACTTTGTTTATTTCTCGGAGGTTGTGGAGGAGCCGCCATTTGTCTTTGTTAGGCTTTTTAATAACAAAGACAGGGGAGTTCCACGATGAGGTGGTCTCCATGATGTTACCCTTTTTAAGCTGCTCCTTCACTAGGTCCTCGAGTGCCTCTAGTTTTTGTTTGTTGTTCCACCCAACTGGTTCATCGGTTAGCCAATTCAGTTTTTGGGTGGCACACTCCTCAGTGACCGCCACCTGAAAAAGCTGGGGGGGGGTTTTGGGATGTCAATTTTTGTCCCCCACTGGGCCATCAGGTCCCTCCCCACAGGAGTTCCGTAAAGTCAAAAATGAATGGGTGTATTGAAGCTAATTGCCCATCCAGCCCCTCAATTTGCACAATGCTCTTTTATTGACGAGTGTCCTGGTTTGTAAGATAAGCTTGTATTCTATTTGCCATCTGTTGGAGGTTGGGCAGGTTTGTTATCTCTTCCAAGAACAATGGTTTGCTCAGAAGAGGTAATGGTTTGTTAATGGGCCATTGACTGACTCACTGCAGGGCTGGAAACATAACACCATCCCATTGTGAGATGCTCCACCCAGAGGGGGAAGCCAAGCACTCTTTTATTGTATAAAGTGGTACCTTTTGGGGGACAGAGCAGCTCTCGTTTTGTGGGATTTCCCAGAGAAGCAGCTCCTTCTGCAGGACTCCCGAGAGAAGCAGCTCCTTTGGCGGGATTCCCAGAGAAGCAGCTCCTTCGGCAGGATTCCCAGAGAAGCGGCTGGAGCGCGGTGAGGCGGCGGCGGCGGAGCTTGGAGGCAGCCCCGGTGCAGAGGAAAACCGGCCCAACTGTCACCAGATCTTCAGAGAAAACTATACCCTTCTAAAGATCACCACTTCAGCTGCAAATCATCAGCCACTGCAAGAGGAGCAGATATTATTTCAACCGGACTGCTACCAACACCCTGAATCCTCAGGTTGTGGACTTTATCACTAGTTTTGTTTGTACTGATTGCATTTGCCTTTTTTAAATTGTTATCTAGTTTTCTCTTAGTAAAGAATTGTTACTCCCATTCGCATATCTTTGCCTGAGAGCCTTTTAATTTAAAAATCCTAGTAATTCGGAGGGAGGGGGTTTACCTTCTCCATTGCACAGGAGGCTTTTGCCCTCCTTCACAGACTCCTGTCTTGTCAAACCAAGACAATGAGCCAATTGGATGCCTCCTATACCTTGCATGGGACCGGCCACGTTCTGCAATTCCCAATGTGACGGCCACTCCCAAATGGGAATGATCATCAGATCTGCCCCTGTGTCCAGGAGCCCCTGCACTGTTTCTCGTTCCCTGCAGAAACTGAGGCAGCATGTAATTTTTGGCTTGTTCTCCCCAAGAGCCTGTGCCCAGTGTACGGATGGAATGAGCCTTTTCATGAGGTTAGCCGCCTGCTCCCGGTCCCAAAATGGTTTGGGCACCAGGATGGCTTAGGCCACTGTCTGACCCTTGGGAAGAAACACCAACAGGTGAACGCAATACAGGGGAAGCGCAAATTGCCCTGGGTCTGATGTTACTAACCCGGGTAATACTGTGATCACCTGGGGTGCGTACTTTGTGTCCCCAACGACAATGTACTTACATCACAGCTGGCTCCAGGTACCTGAGCCCTCTGACTCCACCGAGACCAGGTGAAGGTCAGAGTCCCAGAGGTGCAATGGTTCTGTCAGCTGGAGCCTGAAATGCAATAGGGTTGTTAGGATGGGCCTGCAGTGCTGTTCTTCATAAAGTGCACGTCTTGTCCATTGGGAAAGTGTCCAGTCTAGTAAAGGTCGACTTTGTTGTGGGCATCTGCTGGATTCCCCCTCCCTGCGGTGTCATGGGGCCCACCAAATTTGTGTCAGAGTGCAGGGGGGAGCTGCACTCACAAATCAGGTTTTTCGCTGTCCTTAGGCCCTGCCCTGCTCCTTTTTACACTGCTGAAAGTCTCTTTTAAGGGGGCAGTCCCCAAGCCAGTGTCCCAGAATCCCACACAGATAACACTGATCCCCTGGTCTCTGGCTGCGCTGCATCAGCCGAGGGCATGGATGTGGCCTTGGTGGTCCGGCATTGGTGGCGTAGGCACGTTGGGTCAGTCTTGATCTGGCCAGCGGTGGTGCGGCCGGTGCAGGTTCCCCTGCGGTTGGGTCTTCTGTTGTTGAGAGGTCTACTTTTTTTTCACACACCTCCAGCATGTCCTGCAAGGTCGGCTTCTGTTCCAGTGGGAGGCTCAGGATGGCTGCTTTGCATGGTCCGTTGGCATTTACAGCCGTGATCTCCTGCAGCACCTCCTGCCTCGCTGTCTTGTCCTTGATCTGGAGCTCCACTGACCTGCAGAGCCTCTCGACAAAGTCTAGAAAAGTCTCATTGGGGGCCTGCACGATTTTAAGGCAGTTCAAGACCGGACCCCTCGGTTTTAAATTCAGAAATGCCCTTTCCACCACCCATACGGATTCCCGCAACAGGCCCCAGGGAATTTCTGAGGCCTGTCACCCTCCACCGGCCCACTCTGCCTGGCCGCAGAGGTGGTCGAGGGAGAGCATCCTTCCTCCTGCGTCATGGGCAGTGGCCGGGTTCTCCCAAAGTTGATATAGGGAGTCCCGGACCTCCTTCCACCACTCCGTCTCCCACCTCAAGAACTCCGTAAGAGTCAAGAGGCAGGAGAAGAGCTGGCAGGTATCGGCAGGGGTAAGGTCGGTGGAGAGTGTAGCCATCAGCATCCCCCAAAAGCACTCGCTCTCCCTAGTGAACTTCTGATGTGCCCTACATAACTCCTTGGTGACCTGGAAAGGCAGCGGGGTCCACTGGGCACAAGTGCTGCCCTCGGCCTGCGGGATGTACGTGACCGGTGCAGCCAGGATTGTCTGTGTGGGACTGATCTGATCAGGAACAGAACCTGATGGCAAATGAGCACAACTTCCATTCCCAGGCCCTCCCCCCCGGTCCCAGTATCGTGCGAACCGGAAGGGGGACCGTGAGAACCGGAAACCGGCTCCAAATGGGAGGGGCCAGGGAACTGGGTGGAGCCCATGGGATGAAGGACCTTTGCTCTGGGGGAGTGGTTTAGGGAGGGGTCAGGTACAGGGGTGTAACTTTGGGAGGAGCTAAGCCCATGGGAACCAGGGGCAGAGCTGGGGGAGGGACTGCAGGGAGGAGGAGGGGCAACAGAAAGGGAGGAGCAGGAACCCAGGGAGGGGTTGAAGGACAGGAAGGGGTTGGAAGAGGAAGAAAAGGGATTGTGGGGAGTAGAAGACCAAGTGGCAGGAAAGCCCACGTGGCGTCCACCATCTTGTCCCTCCTCGGCACCAGCACCGTTTATGGGAGGAGAGCAAGTGGCAGGAAAAGCCACGCAACATCCACCATCTTGTCCTCTCCAGGGGCCATCTTGGGGTGGTGGGGAATTGGGAATATTAAACTTTACAAACTTTGGAGGTTTTTTGTACGGGGCTGTACATTCTGGGGAAAAATGGGGGCTGGAAAGTTCCCAAGGAGGCGGATGTCCAAGACTCCCCAGGCAGGGGGATCTGGAATGCTGAGGAGAGCCGAGGAGTCAGTAGCAACCCTGCGCTGAATCGCAGGTTGCTCCCCTCAGAATTCCAGGTCTAAGGGACACAGGGGAGGGAAGAGGGCTAGGAGAAAACATAACTGGGGAAGATCTGTTTGAAGGTGGCTCTGTCTCCATTCCCTGCTTTGCTTTTAAGATGGTTCAAATTTGTAGTGCCCAAAATGTCAATTTGGAGATGGGACTACTCCCCGTATTCCCTAAAATAGTTAATTTCTGACCGACCTGGTCCCAAAACTGTATGTCAGTAACCTTTTCAGGGGTAGTCACCTCAGGGAAATGAAAAAAGAGCCACTTTACCAGATCTTTAATTTGTCCCTTTTTAACAGAAACCCCACCCCCCATAAAGACACCCACAGCCTGGAGAGTTTGTTGCCCATGATGTTACAGAGCGTGAACACTTAAAATTCCCACTTCAGAAAAAAGTCAGAAAGGAACTGAAAAGATCCCAACCGGACACCCCAAAATCTTTCCCCCCACCCACGGAATGTAAGAGGAGGGAATCCTCCTGTCCCAAACCCAGAGAAAGAGAAGAAAAAAGGGAAGATGTAGGGATTTTCCCTACTCACCACGTCCGGGGGGCAACAGAAAATCCGAAGTGGGGTCTTTGTCGGGGAGAGACTTCCGAAGAAGCTGCCTCTCCCATCCCCCAGGAGCGCAACCTCTAGAACAAGGTCCCCTGTGACCAGGGGTAACTTAGTGGCCACGGAGCTCTTGCAGGCTGATGTCTGGATTTTGTAATCCAAGGGCAGCAGCCCCACTGGTCCTGTCCGTGAAGTCTGGCGGTGATTCCAGGCCCCACATTGGGCGCCAAGTTGTCGCAGTTCCTCTTTGGTCTGCGGCCAGCTCAGGTGTTCGGCACGGCTGACAACAACAGCCACTCCCTATGACCACTGCGGGCGAGGGATGTGACCGGTAGTTTCAGATGCACCAGGCTAGTAAAGGACCTTAGGCGATGTTGATAAACATGAGGGAGTCGTCCTTTGGGGGTATCACAGCTCCAAGTTTATTGGTAGTCCACAAGACCAACCTCAACTCGAATCGAGTATGCCCCAAAAGGCAACTGAAAACAGTTTGCACGGGTATATAACAGGGTGTGGCAACACGGGAGGGGAACAATAGTGAACCAATAGGGAACCGCCTGGGAGTGGTGAAGGGAATGACAACCAGGAGGGGTATCCAATGAGGTGAGAAGGAGGGAGGGGTCCCCAAGCATCAGCCTATCACCCAAGGCCTTAGCTGGAAGGTTCTGGAAAGGAGGGAGAGGCCTCAGAGTGACAGACAAGCCCTGGGGTGGGGTCAGGGGAATGACTCAGCACAAAGTTACATAACATGGGTGGGGAAAGGGAAGACTGACAGGCAGAGGGGGAGGAGGAGAAGGAGGGACAGACAATTTAACATAAAGAGGGGAAAAGGAGCAACCATAACATGGGGGGAACTTAAAACACACCCCAACACTACAGCATTGTTAGTAATGTTTACATTGACTGTGCTGTATATGCTTATTTGAATTTAGAAATCAGGGCATTATGGAAAATTTATATTATACAATGTCAATTATATTGAAAACCAAAAGATTTAACTTACATAAGAAGACAAATACCCAACGGATTGACAGCTAAAACCCACAGCCTTAAACAGAAAACATACAAACTTCTTAAATATTTATTTTGTGAAATATTGAGCCTATTTTGCTACTCACAGCAGGACAGAACTCTTACTCCTTGCCCTCCTTCCTTGTTGTCTTCACAACTTTCTAGGCACCACACAGGGATGTGTGGTGAGGCTTTCTTTTTTCACATCACAGGGATGTGATGTGAGGCTTTTTACCCCTCACACCAGGGATACTTCAGGCAGAATTATACTTTCTGCTGCACGGCATAGTTTGTGTTTTAAATGTGGGGATTTTGCCATCTGAAATTCACATTCTTCACTTTGTTATCAGGCAAGTCAGAAAACACTGCATCAGGTTTTCTTGGGACTGGTGCAAATGCAAAAAAAGTTAACTACAGCTGATCCCCAGAAGGAAAAGACAGCAGGAAAAATTCAATTCAGCTAACCCAAAAATTGTTCACAGTGAGCAGGAAGAAGATAAGGAATGGGTGAATTTCTGATCCACAAAGAAAGCTATTGTGTGAAGCTTGCATCTAAAATTACAACAAAAGATGAAGTGTTATCTAGATTAGATGAGAAGTGGGAGATTAGTTTAAAAATTGTGAGAACTGGCCAGCTGTGAAGCTTAGCACATAGCATCAGGATGGAGAGAGATTGTTCTTGGAGATTATCGGTGCTGTATTTTGGATCCAGTCTTGCTCCATTGATATTGGTGGCCTCATCAGGAAACACTCTTTTAGGACTCTGCAAAGAATCAAAGAATCAAAGAATATAATGAGAAGAAAGGGATACGTACAAATACATCGAGTCCAACTCCCTGTGGTTAAGAATTTTCATTCTTAGTAAGAAGCAGTATGTGCTTATACTTGTAGAATGTGTGCAAGGATTCTTGTGTGTGGTATTGAACAGCTTGTCTATGGGATCTGTCTGAAGAAAGTGGTTTTGTGACTTCACATCTCTAGTCCTCAGTGTAAACAAACAGCGGGAATAATCAGCTAGTATCACAAATAAACAACATCCTGCCTGGGACTGAAAAGGCATATGCTAAGACTAAGAGTCAGACCACTGTAGGTCAGGAAATGGAACATCTGAAAGGACAGTTGCAGTATTTTCTGGTTTAAGTGCCTTGCAAGAGTATGGAAGTGTATTGGCTCTATACTACAGTGCCCTGGTCATCCATCAAGAACTAATGTGAGCAATGTAATTTGGAAATCTGCAGAGACCAAGACCATATGAGGGTGAGTGTATGCATGCTTACACTTGCAAGTAGTTTTAGTTAATAAAATGCCAGAGGAACTCTTTACCTTGTAATGACTCATATAATCAAGGTACAATAAATATTAACAATTAGAATTGTTGCCATCAGTTCATGTACTTTCAAAGGCACTGTGCAACAAATGTGATAACTTTGCTGGATTGATATATTCATTAATCCCTGACAGCAACAAGGAAGATCAAGATGTTTTGTGGTGTGAACTGGCTATCTTCAAAGACTTAATTAATAGGAAAGGAATAATACCTGAGGCTATGAGGGAAATATGTGTCCTTAATAACAAGGTCTTTTTTTTCAAACACAGAAATAGGTTAGGAAAAAACTTAGTTCACCCAAATTAATCATGCGACATGATGGAGTAAGAAACATAATGTGTTATGTAAACTGATATGCTGTTGTAGACTGTTTCAGAGTACCCATTTCCAGTTAGAGATCATAAAACAGATTAGTGCTGGTGCTGTATAACTTCTTTTCACAGGAATAAGAATAAAAAGCACTGGATAAAATTTAGATATTGAGAAGAGTGGCAAAGATACCAGGGGAAATTAAGAAGCTGTACTATACAGGCACGATTTTAGTTTTTTCATCTGGCCAAATGATGATTGCAAAGAAAACTATTTTTCTTTAAATTAAAAGGAGACCAACAGACAGGGAAGTGTACAGGCCACAAACATGTTCAGGGACAGAAAAATGAATTGTTGACTTCGCAGGTAAAATCTGATCAGTGGATGAATCAAGACGGGGCTGGTGCTCTGCACCTCAGAATGCTTTTACCTGACCAGTACCACATCAAACAGCCTGGAATGAAAACGCAGGGCCACCGAAACCGCTGGAGGTTTTAGACTTCCATAGACCGTCCAAAGCAGCATCCCCGGAGCAGGGAGCCGGCCCTGCCCAGCCCAAGGAGCAGAAACGGCGCTGTCAGGGCTGGGGCCGCCCGGCACTCGGCGGCCCCGGCAGAGAGGGCAGCCGCCCCGGGCTGGCGACACCGCCCGCTCGCTCCCGGCGGTCCCACCGCGATCCCGGCGCCGGGGAGTGCCGTGAGTGATCCGGCAGCAGCTCCGAGCCTCGGCCGCCCCGACCCCGCTCCAAGACCCGGCGGGATCCCGCCCCGGCTGTGCCTCCGGGCGGAGGGTGCGGGCCGGCAGGGCCCCCGGCCCGGCTTTGTGCTGCCGCTCGCACTTTGCAGGCGCGGCGGGACTGGGAATCCCGGGCGCCCCTCCTTCTTCTTCGTCTTCTTCCCCGCCTCCTCCTCCGGAGCGGGGCGCATGATGGCGGCAGCCGCCGTAGCGGAGGTGAACAGCACCGGCAGCAGCAGCGCTGATACCTCCAGCACGGGCGAGGAGGAGAGGATGAGGCGCCTCTTCCAGACCTGCGACGGCGATGGGGACGGCTTCATCGGCAGGTAGCGACAGCGGGAGGCGGCTCTTTGTTGGTACGGAGCCGTCCCGTCCTTCCTCTCGCCCCGCGTTCCCCGACTTGTGGGCGAGTTGGAGCAGCGGTGGGAGCTCCGCGGCTCCCGCCGGCACCGGAGCCAGGGGCTCCAGCGGGGCCTCGGCGCCGAGAGCTTCCCGGGATAGCGGGCGAGCGCTGCCCGCAGCGCTTCCACCTCTGCCGGGGCGGAAAGGTGACGCTCCGAGCCTGGGTTTGATCACCTCGTGCCCTGGGCAGGTGGTTTTTGCAAGTAAACACACAAAAAGCCGGTCGTGGGTGATCTAGGAGAAAACTCATACTGTTCTCCCGGATCCTATGATTTTGTTTTGTCAGTACGGGTTTATCAATATTGTTGTTACACAGTTTCGTTTAAATTCCTCTGCTGGTCCTCGGAGAGTTAGAGGAGTGTCACGCAGGCTGATGGATTGTTCATTTGCAATAGATACTTGGAAATAAGCTACAGTGCAATGTTTATGTGTCTGAAAGCACTAGCAGTGTGTTTTGGTCAGGAGTTGGTTTTGTGGCAATGGTATTTCTGAGCTCTCACACCGTAATTTAAAAAATACTGAACTTCAAAAGGCGGGATTTGCCAGAGGTCGTGGAAACTTGCATTTCAAAATGAAAACTTATGCTGTTGTTTGCAATTAGTACGTGTCTCTAGAGAACTGGGACAGTGAGGGAATTTCTTAAGTTTGCCATACTGTAACCTAAGAATATGACCCAAAGAAAGGCTAAGTAAACTTGAATTCCCACTGCCATCTCTTTGGAGCCAGAAAGTTGTTGAAAAACTGTAACAACTTTTAAAATAAAGTTCAAGGGTGTGATATTTCTTATCTAAACAGCTCCCTGAATGCTTTTTTCCCCCTCTCTGTCTAATGATTATTTTGACAGTTATGGGTTTCAAATACAAAACAAGCGCTGCAAATATTTCCTTGTATAGTCTTTTTGTTGTATTTTTGTTACGGTTTAATAAACCTTTTAAATTTTCAAAGTGAACAGCTGTTTTTCACACTTTGAAAATGTGTACTTTTCAACCAGTGTGCTAAGACTGCTTCTCTTTCCATTAGCTTATGGTCTTCACAGAATTTATTCTGATGTCTGAAAGCTTGCGATGTTCATGTAAAATGTACACTGTCTCCTCAGAGCACACTTGCTTTTCTGTACTGTCATGTCTTTCTGGAATGTAAACTCTCTGTGTATTTATAATCTAAAGACCTTACTCGGGGAATATTAATGTTTTAGTGTTTCATACAGACAGTTGAGAGAAACTACTCATTTCTGATCGACTAATCCACATTCCCTAAGTTTTGTCCCAAATTTGTATTCTGTTTTCTTCAAAGTGAGTGTTTCAGAGTGTTGCTTGAACTAGAGTGTTGAAAATGCCAGGATATGTCTGAGTAGAGACATTGAATTTCATGACAAAATGGCAATAAAGCCTAGGGCCTGGGTGGTGTTGAAAATGCTTCAGGAGATGGTGGGTTCATTGTTGAAGGTTGCTAATACTTTGCTTCAGAAGGGAGTTTTGCATTCAAGGCAGAACTGGCGTGGCCTTTATCAGAGAACATGGTGTTACATATTACTGTCTTCCCTTACATCTCTATATGTGTGACAAAGTAGTGAAGGAATATTTAAGAAATTATCTTTGACATTACTTCATTAGGTGATGAGTTGTATAATGCCTTTCTTGTTTTCTGTAGTTACTCAGTTTTGCTTCTACTCTGTTTTTTGGCCGTGGCTTATGCAGGAGGAGACTTGACCAGTTGGATTTGGATGTCTTTATAGTATGTAGTATACTATATATAGTATAGTATAATACTATTACTATTACTATTACTATATATAGTATAGTATTATAGACAACTCTATCAGGTTTATGGACTACTCACAGTGTCCCTGTTGAAAGTATAGCAGGTGTGGGTTTGTTGTGTAGAGTGCTAGTGTTTAGGTTATTGCATCCTTTTTAATGTAGTCAACTAAAAGAAAGACAAAAAAGTTATGGCTGCTTTTACACTAAATTTCATCTTGCCATTTTTTTTTTTGCATACTGTTTGTCTGGCTTCTGTGTTTGTTTCTTTCTAGAGCTTTGTTTTGTTTTGTTTCATATGGGCCAGTTTCTTGGTTTTCCTGTTCTTCTTGCCCCGCTTTTTTGGACTTCTCTTTGCTCATCCTCGTGGCCAACAATTTTTTTGGCTTTCTTGCAGCCCCAGTGGAGAGTGGAGGCTGAATTCTGCACCTCACGATATCTTTCACAGCACGTTAAACATGACAATAAATGCCCGGACATCTGTATAAAGAGCTGAAAACACAGAAGCTAGCACTTTAAAATCATCTTCTTCCTTGTGTATTAGACCAGACTTGGCTGTGATCTATAACCTATTATTAGCATTATCTTCTTTTTAAACACTAGTTTCTTTTCAATGCAATGGGACTGAAATTTGCTGTTTTGCAGGTGCTACTGGGTATAAATTTTATCTTTGAAAATTAATATTCCTTCTACTTGCAGGCTGGAAGCTTGGTCAGTCATTTCTTTGCCTAGCACATGCAGCAGTTTGTTTATAAGGTGTCTTTTTTTTCCAACTCCAGAGCTGCTAAGGAAAAGAAGATCTTTATACTTGTAGCAAAGGCAGGCATTTTATGTCTATTTATTTAGTTCATATTGCATGGGGAAAAGAGATGTTTGCATTCCTAATGAAATAACCTGTTATTTCAGCTGTGGAAATCCTTTGTTTGTTGTGCATCAAACTATAATAAACCTTTTTAAATAGTAGCAGGGAAGTAGAGACACAGATGTAGAGGAGGACCATGTCCTGGGATACTGATTAATTTTCAGGCTCTCACCTGAGATATTGATTAAATTTCAGACTCTAAATAGGATGATATCAAAGCAATAGAGCATAATTAAGGATGTGCCATTTGTGGTTATAATCCAGAAGACACTGAGCTATGGGATATGAAATGCTAAACCAGTGTCTCTGAGCCTTGCATTGACATGCGCATATTGAAATTTTGCAGCATCTAGCTAGAGAAAAATCCTGAGAAAATAACAGAGTTTTAACTTATTGGCTTGTACTGAAATGGCTTTTGATTCTTTTGGGGTTAATATTTGTTACTTAATTATTTTAACATCTTGGAAATGTTTGGCATTCTTATGATACTTCTGCAACAAGAAGTAATTTCACAAAAACGAACTAACCAACCAAAAAGTACCACCCCCCAACTCAGTTGCAAAGCACTCCGCAATTAAGGCTGGATTCTTAATGCTTGTGATCAGCTGGATGAGCATTGCTGAGAGCAAAGGCAGCCTTAAACATTGTTTACAGCAGAACTTTAGTTTTGCAGTTGTAGCTGGATTGTGTTGCTATTAACAAAAGACTGTTAACTGAAAAAAACAGTAATTGCTTTCCTTTGTTTTATTCTGTTTGCTTTGAAAAGTTTCAGAATCTGATGTTACGGTTATAAATATTTTTCCGTTTCAGAGGGTTGGTGAATTGTTGAGGACGTGTGCTTTTTCCTTTTTTCTTTTTGATGTTGTCTGCATATATAGCCTTGAATGGTGGGTTTCTATGGGTGACAGGCTAGATTAATGTCTTCTTCAGAAACTTAATTGCCTTGTAACTTTATTATATGTGGATTGTATTAAATTTCCATTTAGCACACAATGAATTTCATCTTCACTGCACAAGTCACTAAGTCAGTTTTGGGTTACTCAGTTGTAACACTGCAAAATATAAAGATAACTTTGAATCTGCAGGAAATACTTTTGCTTTAAAAAATGAGGTTATGAGCTGTGTAAATAATTGGTGAAGAAAAAATTAATTTCATTATTAAGCTACAAATATGTTAGATTTCCAGTTTTAACTTTTAAGCATGGATAAATAATTTTACGATAGTGAAGAAAAGACTTAAAGCTAGTGTTTAGTTCAGCTAGAACTTTGTCATTATATTAACGATAATGGAATTACGTTTTCTTGGTAGAGTTTTCGAAATGGTGTTGTCTGTCTGCACAATTTTTTTTTTACACTGGTCAATGTCTTACTGAAAGTCTTGGTAAAAACAGAGTACCACTACATAGAGTAAGATGTTAAAAACTACTAACTTTGTAATGAGCCTGTTAAAAGGACATGCTGGATGTGGCTTCTCCAGCCCTGCACAGAAGCAGTTAAAAGGAACTAGCTGAATTTGATTTGTTACCTGAGTGGTTTCAGTGTACATGGCTTTGGGAGCTCAAAACTTTTGCAAGTACAGGCTGGTCCTTCTGTTTTAAATATGTTATCACAGTAAGAGGACATTCACTGCTTTCTTGCTGAGTGTATTTTGGCACCTCTCCCTCCCCCTCCATTTTTTCTACATGTAGTGGCTGTGTGCTGTTAGAGGAGAAAACCCAGTATTTTCAAGAAAACAAAATATTAATCTATTCATTGTCTTTTTAAAGGAGGGGATTTATTCCTCTTCGATCTCTGTTACTCTCTGTTGCCACTTCATGTAACTTGTTTTTCAAGTGTTTGATTTTGCTAATGTGCTTCAACTTCTATGCTTAACATTTAAAGAGATACCTATTGAAGCACTTAAGGACGGATAAAATGAAGTAGCAAAATCAGTGTGGGTTATCTGTGACTAGTCATCTTACCACTGTTGGTAAAATACGTGTTTAATCCATAAGATGATCATTTATGAAGTTATGTGAACATGGTCAATCCGAATCTCTAAAAACTTACTTTGAGCATAAGTTAATATTCTGCATCTAATCTCTGCAGGGTATTTTGTGCTGGTAAAAAGTAGCATCAGAGACATGCTGTTGTGAGTGCTCAAATGTCAGCAGGCTAGGCAGTGATAAAGCTATTTATCCTACGTGCAAGAGTTTTATAAAATGTCAACTCTAACAGAACAGGTGGAAAAAAACCCCTGCCTTTGAAGTCTTGTGAGATAAGTAATATTTAATTCTGCTAGTTTTTCAGCCATTGGCATTTCAAATTTCAAAAGAAGTTTGATCCCAGTACTGTACAGTTTTAAGTCTGGCCTCAATCCAGCTGTCTTAACCAGGAGAAATCATTTAGAAGCAGTTTGCAAAATGTCAGTAAGATTGGGACAAAGCTTTGCTTAGTCCTTGCCTTCAGTCTGGCTCTGCATATAACTGGGCTCTTCTTACCAAAAAAGTTTAGACCTCAGTACAGGATTTTGTTCTCACTTGAGGTCTGGACTATTTGCTCTGTGTTTTCTTTAAACCAGCTCAGTTTTAGAAATTCAGGGAGGAAAGGTCCCAAATCTCCAAAACTCCCAAGCCACCCCCCCAAACCTTGGTAAAATGTATTTTGTCCTTGCACTGCTGCTTTAGTTTGTCTTGAAAACAGTTTCAGCTCCCAGATTCTGTTCCTAGGCTTTAGTCTTCATCCATCTCCATTAGGAGGCTGTCACAGGGTTTGGAATCCATGTAACTGAAGGATTGCTTTTATATGGACACAACACAATACTTACTGTATGGTAGATATATGCCGAGTAAAACGGTGACTGGAAGCACTGTGCTGTTTTTCACATGATTGTAGTCTGTTTTTTCTGTTTCTCCTGGGACTTGCCTTAGTCAATGATTCCAGAGTTGTATAGAATTTTGTGGGGTTTTTAGTCCAACTTTGTCTTCCCCGGCTTCTCTTGGAGCATCATAACCAAAAAAGGAATAAGTTACGGGGAAAGCCTGAAGGGTGGATGTGTATGAGAAGCCAGAGAGATATAGTTTAGGATGAAGAAAAAGGTATTCCCTTTGTTACAAATATTGTGTCTAGAAAATACACCAAGAATCAACATTCATTAAGGGATTATGTATTTCAAAGTCTGTATTTATTACAACTGGTACACAGTCAAAAGAATGTATTTGAACTTGAATTGCCTGAACATAATACATTTTTTAATTGGTTAGCACTTCAGTTCTTATGTAAACATCAGACACCTGAAGGGTGCTTTAGCTGGAGCTGTGAATGTTTTAAAGTTAGAGGAGTTATTTGGTGTGTTTTATACATTGCTTTTTTCCTCTCCTCACTGGCATTATTAGTCTGGTAAAAGGGACTAAAGTATTTCTCAGACTTGTAGTTTTATGGTATTACTGTATTTTCTTTCTTAGGACCTTGTTGTCCAGATAGCTTGTACTGTGGAGAAACTGACCAAACAGTAATTCACTTGAAAATACAAATGTCAAATTTTTTGATCCTGTAGAAAGTTTACATCCAGCTGGCTTCTAAGCAGTGAAGTTATTTGTTATATTTATTAATTTTGTTGTTTATATTTATTTTTTAATTGAGATTGTTGAAAATACCACGCTAGTTGGGTTATTACTGTAAGTTAATCACTCTGTAAAGTCAGTAGTTTTGAAGTCAGTCATTTCCCTTTCGTGATGAAAAAAAAAGTAATTCTTAAACTGGGATTTTGGTTTTTTTTTCCTCGTGTTTTCTTGGTTTTCTTGTTGCAATTCTGAAAGATCAACTTCACAAAAATACTCTTTCTTCCCAAGGGTGATAGGGAGTTCAAGCCCTCATAAGATGCTTTGGTGCTTGGTCTTTCTAGCAACTCCATAGCCCTGGGCGTATAACATAGGAACCATTGGTGGTTGTAATAGCAGTATGACAGGGGCTATGGTTTTGTTTAGCTCATATGTGAGTGCATCTTCCATTACAGCAGACAAGTCAGTTAGCACCCTCCTTAATCACAGTCGGTTAGCTCATGTTCATAGGGAGCAACTTTCTGTATGTTTTTAGAATTAATTTGCCAAGACCTATAGTTTGGAATTCATGGATGTGTTGACTGGTTGACAGTGTTGGGAGGCTCTTGAATGAGAAAAGCATTCTTCCAGTTAACTCCTTTGTATTTATTGTTTGAGGGTGCCATGTGCAAGTCCTTTGCTGGTAGCTGTGGATGGATTCTAAAATTATTTTTAAATCCTCTTTGTCTTTGATTGCTGGGGTAGGCTGGATATTACCTGACATTGACTGAAGCAGTAGGTCATACATGTTTTGACTGGGAGTAAGGAACCTCACAAAATACTTGGGTACCTGGCCTTTCTTGCAAATATACACCCCTAATCTGTGCACCTGCATTCTTTACACAATGAGTTGTGAATTTCTAGTGGAGGGTTTAATTTTTTTTTTTAAGTCAGCCTGTTTTGCCAGATGATTATCTACTGGTCCTGAAGTTTCATTCTGTCTGCATGAGAATTTGTTCAAAGAGTCACCTTAGCTATACACTAGCTTGGTAAGAAATATTTCTTTGCTGCATGGCCAGTTTATAGTTGTGACTTTTTATCTGGCTATGTGACTTTTAATGTTGGCCCAAGAAGGTGGAGGGGGGTAAGAAATTAAATTGGGGGTAGTTGTGATCCCTCTGGTTATGTCTTCTTGATTTTTAAAACATGCTTCAATCCAAATGATCTGAACTAAGAAATCTCACTAAAAGTTAATTCATTTTCAGAAGTGTAAAAGAACAACAGAGATTTTACTGAGGCTCTTGTGTCTCAGGTGGTAGATGAAAGGCATTAACAAGGCTTGTGTTGTGCCTAAGTGTTGAGTGTTGTCCAAAGGATGGGCTTCAAATGGCATCTGAAGGCAGAGTTATGCTTTGGATACATGGCTTTTCAAATCCACTTTTTTTTTTTTTTTTTTTTTTTTTTTTTTTTTTTTTACTGTGAATGTTTACATGCATATTTTAGAACAAATAGTGGAATTTTAGAATAAATATGTGGAATTCATCCCAGTACAGCAAGTTTTGCATTAATTGACCTGTGTTAATGTCACCATAATGCTAAATTGTAATCAGCACATTTAATATTTCCTTTCTTCTGAGAGTTTTTCTACAGCAGTACATTTTAATATTTGACAGAAAAGAACAATATTTATGTATTATTAGTGATTATTTGATGAAATCCCACATGTAATTTTTGAGGGTAAGCCAGGTAGCAGAGACCAGACCATCTCTGAACGAGAACTGTGCTCCTGATAGGTTCTAACCATATGGAAGAGTATGTAAGTTGAATTGTTACTGTGTAATACCAGTATATTTGAAACCAGTGAACAGCACAAAAGAAAGTGTCGAATGGCAGAGCTTCTGTTGACAAACTCTGCTTTTCCTTTGACAGACGGACCTTTGTTTGCCTGCAACAGTTCTTTCTCCAGAGATAAGACCCTTAGCTGAAAAGAGACACCCTGTCCTTGCAGGTTGAAAGCTGCAGTTCCTATTATCAATACAGAGTAGGTGATCAGAGCACAAAGTTTAAGCTATTTCTAGTGAGTAGAATATGCATTTCTTGTGTCATCTGTAAAATACATTTCTGTTCTGAGAGGTCTGTACTGCAGGCTGGCTGTCTTGTGCGGGAGAGACACACACGGACACACTGAGGTAGGGAGGTGGGAAGGGAACCATCCCTTGCTTCCTCAGAGGAAGGAGTGGTGATGTCGGCAGCATGCTTGGAATAGTATCGTGAGAAGCAGCCAAGGCAGGACAGAGTTGTGAAGAAGAAGCTCAGGTGGCTGAATTATGAATAAAGCATACAGGGTTTTGGGGCTGGCTGATTGTTAACCCTATCTTTTTCCTGATGATGCTCAGTGTTGTAGATCTGGATCAAGTTGCAGGTAGTTGTGAGCAGGCACTGGAATATGCAGAAATTGAAACTAGCAGGGAATTTCAAGTGTAAAATTGTTCCACAGTTTTGAAAAAGTGACAGAAAAAAACAGAGTACCCAAGAGAGGGAGTCAGTGAGCTGCTGATGATGCTAAGATGTATGATATTTTCGGTTTGTTTTGTTTTGCTTTCTACATTTAAAATAATACATGTAGTGAAATTGTTCCTGCAAATAGGACTGGTAACAAATACCTTTGATGGGGAGGGAAGAAATAAGTTGAAGAGTGCTTGGATTTGTTTTAATTAGTTGTACTTGGAGATTTTGATATAATAATCCTAAAGACAATCTCAGAATTATTTCCATTCTTTTCCCCTGAGCTCTTCTAAAAGACAGAAGAGCAAAAACAGGGAAACATAAAATATGCTGGTTTTCTTTAAAAGTGTGTTGAGATGGTGGCCAGTCGACAACTTGCTGAATATGGATTTGTTAAGAAAAAGTTAGGTTGAACTCATCTAGATCACTAGATGTAGTGTCAGCAGTTTGTGGTGGGAGTGAAAGAAGAGATGCCCTTCGTCTTAGCTATTTTAAGGCTTTTGATGTTGTTTTATGACACTCGTAGGCAAGTTAAGGAACTAGAGAGAGAGAGACTGAGAGAATTCAGTTTGTTCAGGTTTTTTTTCCAAGCTATACTTGGAGCTCATTAGACACCTGTGCTTTGTTTGACAGATAAAATACTGTATCAAATTGAAATCAGAAGGATGGCCTGGACTAGAGCAGCATTATTAAGGATTAATGATCTGCATGACATGATAATGGGTAAACTTCCTTAAATCTGAGATGACATCAAGCTAAGGAAAATCAGAGGCCTGCTGTGGGATAAGAGTCACAATTGGTGCTGACAGATGAAGCTATTGCTTGAAAAAAATCAAGTGACATAAAGTAGGGATAAGCAGACATTAGCACATTTGGTGATACACATACAGGATGTGTGCTTGATGAAAAACTTCAGAAGATTTATAGTGATTCTCAAGTAAAATTTAAATTAACAGAATTGTGCTTTTGCAGAACAGGACTTCTGCTTTTACCTTCTAGTCTTTTTTCACTGTATGCTTTAAGCTGGTGTCCAGTTCTGTGTGCTGTCATTCATTCAGTTGGTGGATCATTTAGAGAAAGACAAGAGCAGCTTATGATGATTTGAGATACAAAAAATGGGGTTCTTTATTCAAAAGAAGGTGCAACATCTAATTATGGGCTTCAAATATGTAAAGACTGTTTTTCTTAACTATATAATGGCAGAAAACAGTGTGTTAACTTCCTTTTTGAAGTAGCAATCCGAATTGTATCTGGGAAAATTGAAATTAGGAAAACGAGCGGTGTAAGTTGTGCTACCAGTGCTGCAGCCTCCTTCTGCCCCAATATAGCAGATGAATTCTTCTGGAACCAGGGCAACAGACCTGTGTCATGGAATTCCCTGGCAAAATCACCCTGCACTGCTTGTCCTGTTACTCACTTCAAAATTAGCACACCTCTGCAGAAGTTAATGCTCAATCTGAGCATCTAAGCCTCAATCCGAGGCTACGTCTGATCTGTTCCAAGAGAACAGATATAGATGTAGCTGAATTGTATCTGTCACTCCCCATGTAAAAATTTAAACATGCTGTCATCCTTGTTTTTCTTTGCAACACCCTGTGAGATTGTATTTGTGTTGTTTTAATTTTTAAAAACAAGGAACTGAGCCATGGAGATTATTTATTAATTTATCAGATTCAAATCTAAGAACAAAACTCTGAGCAAAAATTGAACTGCAAGTAAGTATAGCTTGTATTTGGCCTGTGTGATTAATTCTTCTGCAATAAAGTTATTTCTTGTCATAAGTAGAGATTTGGTTGCATTCTGTTATTTTTGTTCGGGTTTTGTTTATTTGTTTTTAAACTACATGGTCATGTTATCATTATTATTGTCATTATCATAATTCTTGTCATCATTACTATTACTTTTGTTACTGTGATTGCTATTATCCAATTTCATTGTAAACAACTCGAAGAATTCTGTTGCTGCAGCTCTGGAATTTCTGCATAGAAGACACTTACAGACCTCCACCCAATGTACAACTTCTTTCTGTAGAATAGAATGGGCCTTGATTCTGATAATAAATTACTTCATTGAAGCTCTTCATACAAGAACTTTGAGTATTTCAATGTATCATGGTTTCACAGAAACCTTCTGAATGATGCCCTGATACTAGTAATGAAATAATATTATTAAATCTGCTAATAATTCACATCATAGTAATATTACACTATTCCTTTGCCTTCCGTCTACTGAAAGATTTTGTACAACACAGAAATAAGCTATATGCTTTTAAGCTTCTTAAAAGGGCCCTAACATAGAAACACAGTCATGCTATTTGTGGTATAAATTGGTATGGTAGTGCTGTGCAATCCAAAAAGTGCTTAAGAAGAGGATGTCAGGAAAGAAGCAGTGAAATGTGAGAGTAGCAAAGTAGTGGTAGTATTCTAAAAAATATTTTTTCTAATGGAGAGAATAGGGCACCCAGAAGATTTGGTAGCGTAGAGCAGCTGTTGCTTCAGATCTGGTTGAATTGGTTTGCCAACATTTTATTTAGAATGAGATTATTTGTCATTTGATAAATATGCATCTGTCATTATTCAGATGCTGGAGAAATTGTTTTAAGATTTTGTTTCCTTCAGGAGTTGGCTTATTGGTTTTAAACGCCTGTGCATTAATGCATATCCAGATTAGACAGGGCTAGTATTCCTTTTCTTCTAAACTAAGTTGTTGTTTTTTTGTTTTCTCTACTCCCACTTTTCCAATCTTCCCCCACCCCTATTTTCCCTCTAAAAATATCTTTAGGAATGACTTGCTGATGGTGTGCCGCCAGCTGAATATGGAGGCGTCTGTTGCAGAGATCATGCACCAGCTGGGAGCAGATGAAAATGGAAAAATTTCCTTCCAGGATTTTAGTCAGTGTCGCATGGAACTGGTACAGGAAATCAAGAAGGAGGAAGTGGAGCTTTCTGTGAAATCGGATGACTCTTGTAAAAAGAAAAAGTTAAGAGATAGAGTAGCTTCCTGGCCAACTAGCAGCAATAACAGTTTAGGTAGGTATGACTTGAATATCCTGTGGGTGTAATTTGACAAAAGGTAGACTGTGGGGTGTTTGTTACTGATTGCACTGGCATTAGGGTTGCCCCTAAAGGGCTTTGTGAATCTGCCTTCGCATAATTTCATCATATGCTAGAGTGCTGTTGTAATGGAAGCAGACTTGCCAGCAGAATGTAAACTAGAATGTGTGCACAGCATACTCTTCTGAAAATGCAAATTATGCAACAGAACAGACTTCCTTGGAGTATCATTGAGCACAGTCCTTGATAGCACTGTGACCAATCAGCATTAGAACAGAAATGTTAACACCTGCACAATGCTTCCTTTCACCCTGTAAAAAATGAAAGAGACTAAAGGACAGATTCTGGGGTCAAAAATGGCAAACTGTGGTGTTTTTGTGGAAAAATCTGGGGATGCTGCCCATTCCCCACTTCCCTTTAATAGGTGTGTGCTGGCTAAGCACAACTGCTGGCTTGGTGACCATGGAACTGACCTGCGTCCATTCTTCACAAAAGTGGCATCAGCCTCTGGTGGTATAATGTTTAACATCAGATTTATTTATTTATTTGAAGGTAGTTGATGGAACATGAGATTTCTGTTTTAGCAGTGAGGATGCAAAGCATACTGGAAACACAATACAGACACAAATCACATATAACAGAGGAGAGCAATTTCAGGGTGCAGCTCAGTCACAATACCACTGAGGCTGAGCTGTGTATACTGGCTTGGCTAACTCAGGGAGACGTTCACATTCTTACTGAACTCAGGGAGAAATACAGCACCAGTTGATTCTCTCAACTGTTTATAGTTTATCTAAAGCAAAGCCCACCATCAAGTCCTCTTGGTGTTGAGATCAAGCCAGCTTTTTTGCAACAGCTGTGATCAGTCCTAGCACACACCCTGATCTTCATAGGCACATCACCCTAGCCCATCTCTTATCCTGCTCCCATAGCAGGACTTTACTGATTAGTCACACCTGTATTTATCTCATCAGTAGTCAGCTTCATAGAAAGTAAAACTGGGCATGTTTTGATTTTGGTGGTTTGGTCTGTCTAGCCATTTACTTATGTATTAGCTTTGTAGGTATGGGATTAGCATGTTCTGTCTTGCAGTCACTTTTGCACATGTTTTTGGCTAGTTATCTCAGAAATTCAAATTTTCCTTGTTTACTTTGTATTCTTGGTGATCTTATCTTTTTGCTTTTTAGATGGTCTGTACCACTCCCTTATCATCCTATGATCTCATGTGCCTTGGCTTTTCATTTTGGCTTCTCAGCAGAGCAAATCTGTTTCATAGCTCTGTTTCTCTTCCATCTCATATTTTGTAGCTTCATGGTCATATTTTATTATAGAGGTAGTTTGTTGTTAGCATTTCTTCTGTTTATGCTTCTTTCATATATAGTCTTGAATTGAAAAACTCTGTAGTTCCTGTGCCCATTTCTCCCATCACTTTCTGTATTGAAATTTTCATAAGCTCAATTGATTTCCAGCCTGTGGATCTCTTTCTGGAGCTGTCAGACAATATTTCAAAGCCAAAATTGTGCCTTTTTTTTTTTTTTTTTTTGCTTTAAGGTATTGTGTGTTGCCTTGCTGATACAATTATGTTCCATTGCCTGCTTTTTTGGTGCTGATACAATTACTTTTTCTGCAAAACAGAGTTGTCGTTCTGCCCTCAGATGGTTATACAAAGTTCCCTGTTTGCTGACCAGATTTCTGGGGTTTGAAATCTTCTTTCTTAGACAAACCAGCCAAGTAATTATGGTTTGTAATAATCAGAGGTGAAAGACAGAAACTTGATAAGAGAAAGGCCAACATAATAGTCTCAAAATTTATCCCACAAAGAAATGCTACTAATTGCTGTCAAAAAGTATTCATAGATGAACTTCCAAATTTATTAGTGTATAAAATTCAATCCCAACTACTTTTTTTCCCCCTATTCCCCAGTTTCTGTTAGTTTTACAAGAATAATTTAATGCATTTTTTAAATTGGTGAGCGAACCCATTTTTATTTTTTTTCCCCAAAAGTTAAGTTCAGAAGACATTTCTATTTTCTGCCTTGATATATTTTGCTCTGCTGAGCAAGTGGGTCTATCTTACTGCACTGTACTTCTAAAACTATGGGGAATTATGCAATTTGTCCTTGTCCTGCCTTAACTCTTACACGAATTCTTAGAGAACATACGGAGATGCTCCCCCACAAAAAAAGGATGGGAGGAAATACTAAAGATGAGCATTTAGGATGCAACTGGTTTTTATTTGGTTGTAAATGAAAACCATTGTGGCAGCACTGTTCAAAATGTTCTACACAGCTTTCTTTTCGAAGAGTCAAGGAAACAGCACTGCAATATATTTCTACGATATAAACCCAGCCTGTGGCACGAACATAATGACAGCTGAGGAATTACACTTGCAGTCAAGCTTGAATTATGATCTGCGCCTTTATGTGCCTTTCTGATGTTTCTGTGCCTTTCATATCTTTGAGGACTCATTTATATACTCATTAGTGATCAAAGAATAGATTATGTTATTATTGAGTCTTTGCTGTTACTTTCTAAGCATTGCTTGAGACAAGAGACATAATGTACAAATTCAAACATGAGCTTGGTGGATGTTCTTTTTTATGTTACCATTTTTTTGCTGGTCAAAACACTTTTAATTAAACTTTATTTTCAAAGATAGTTTACAGGCTTTTTTTCCAAGACTAATTTCTACATAGTTTATATGACCTGCTGATAAAATTTAAAGCTGGTATAATGTATTGATGTGGGGCACATAAATGACAGAATTTCAAAACTCATTTGACTGGTGTTGAGTAGCAGGGGTCCTGATGATCTGAAACAAAGGGATCAAGCCTCTGACATGAGTGTTTTTAGACTGCAAGTTTGTGTGTAATTGTGCAGAGATTACCAGTCAGGCATTATTTTGTTGTTGGTACAGTTGGAACAGTTAATTTTCTTGGAACTGTTCCAAATTCCTAAAAAAAAAAAAAAAAAGGCAAAACCTTTTACCGAAATATAACATTACCGTTGCTGTTTAGAAGTTTTGCTTTTCATTATGGAGAAAATAACTTGAAAAAAAGTTGCAAGAGTTATTGCATCTAATTTACTATTGAACTTCGTCTCATCCATCTTTTTTATCATTGATAAGGTTATTCAAATAATTTTGCCCAACTTTGCCCAACAAATGTTCATGCCATGTTTCCAGGTGGGATGCAGAAGTGAGGAAATTGGTTGACTCTTTTAATCAAGGTACAGGACTGAGGTTTATTAATACTTACTCATGTGTGTGCTCAGTAAGCCAAAACTGTATCCATGTCTACCATCCTGGTGAGCAAATGAGCATATGTATTTAAAGTTTCATGTTTTATTCAAGTGCACAAAAAAGGAAGTTTTCTAAGTTACTAGAATTAGGCTTTTTGATGTTTATAATCAGCAATTCAAAGCTGTTAAAATGTGTTGTTCTTATCCTACACTATTAATGTCAGCAGGAGCTTTAACAATAATTTGCAAGTAATAACCAGTTATTTTTCTATAAGTGAAATGGAATGTAAACTCTGTTAACATTCTTGCATTTTAAAATACAGTTGAAAAAATTAATAAAATAACTTTAGACAGTGTTGCTGGAATCTTGCAGTCATCAAATGTGACCTGACTCTTTATTATATCATTTCAGCAGGAAATGCAGGAAGAATGTCTGTTACTGATCAAATCTGTGGATTGATCTGTCCAGCTATGGAGAAGGAGAGCTATGATGGGTACAGTAAATCTGTGTGAATAATGTAGTGAGTGATGGAGGTGGATTGCTTGGCACATGAAAACTTTAACACAGCAGAACTACATCTCTAATATTTAAAGGAGGGAGTTACCTAAACAGTTGTGGCTTCTGATAGCTTTTTCAATACTGTATAGCTTTGTATATCTTTTATAGAAGCTAGCATTAGAATTATTTCTATTATGCATTGTATAGATTTGTCTAGTTCTTTACAGGGAGCAAATTGCTATTTTTTCCCCTTGTTAAAAAAATAGCCGATTTTTAGCACCCATTGGATGAACAGGAAATGGCACTATTTATTAGTAAATTCTTGGTTTCCTGTAACTGCGTGTATTTATTGATATGATTTCATATTCTAGATAAACAGTGAGGAATACAAGAGTCCTTTACCAATTTTTGTCTGTAGGTTAGTACTTAATAATTGATTCATAGCCAATTCCTCTTTCTTTACTGAAAATAAGTCCCCTGAAAACTTGCTGTGATAATTTATTTGCATAGTGGATCAAGCATGAGAAATAATCAAAGGAATGGCAGGGATTCAGCCTTAAATTAAGCTTATGGGTAAACAGGAGAGGCAGACCAGTGGGGCTGAAAAGTCATTATTTTTGCTTTACATTAATTCCATGTTTGATCTTACTGCAAATAAATTGCTCTTGATAAAATGAGGCAGTGATTACATTTATTTATGCTGTATTTAATTAAAAACTGCAGAGCTTATATGGACTCAGAGACATGCTGCATATTTTGAGATTTATGAGCAAAGTTTCACCCTTAGATATGTTTAACTAGAAAAGCTTTGAGTTTCTGCTAGGCCAAATTTAATTACATACAAACTCCTGTTAGCTGTAAGTGGTTTAATTTATTACATTTAAATAATCTTTTGATACCACTGTCTTTGTGCAAAGCAGCAGAATATAGGTAATTTTTCTTTAATAAACATAGAATTTAAGTTCTGTGAGCATCCTTACAAATGAACATGAATTTCTGGAGGTTTACAATTGACATCTGATGACTCTTACTAAAATAATAACAAATAGTATGCATTAAACACCAGTGAATCTATACAGGATAGAAGTGTCTAATAGAAAAACAAACTAGGTTGAAGCTTTCTTCTGGTTTGAATATTTGTAAAATGTAAGAACAGCTAATCTGTGTTAGACCAGACTTTATTCTCAAATGTTTATTCTGTCCCTTAGCATGGTGAGAAGAAAATTATTAGGGAAGGTAGTAGGGACTGAGTGCCCATGTAACAATGCTTGCATATTAAATTTCAGCTCAGGGACTTTGAATTAGAGATAGTTGCACTTGTTCACACACACATGGCTTCCCTCCTTCTAACCCTGTCTTGCAGGACTGAGCCTCTGAACACCTGCAAGTCTTTAGTGTTCACCATGGTCTGCCACCACGACTAGCACATCTTGCCCTCCAGTTGTATGAGGAACAAACTCTTCTTGCTGTCCTGAGGTTTCCATCCTTCCATGTATTTGCAGGGAAGCCTCTCTTCCCCACCCCTGCAATGTATCTGGTCAAGGCTGAGCATTGCATTCAGCTGTTACCTTCCTCAGTAGAGGCACTAACAGAGTGCCTTCCATAAAAGTTACAGGAATTCAGTGTATTTGACACCAAATGCCCTTGAAATAACCAAATACCTTAAAATAGGGAGAGGAAGGGGGAAGGACAGACAGCTGAGTGGGTAGAATTGAGGGAAACAGAAAGCTGCTGTTCCTGAGAGCTGCTGCTACCCAGAGTTGATGGAAGGGCTGGTGCAGACCAGCTCTGCAGAGCACTACAGGTCAGGCTTGTGTCAGGGCACTGCTGTCTGTGCCTCCTGGTCACTCCAGGGTTACACTCCTAGCTGTGGTTTGGGTTTGCCATATGGTTTGGAATGGATTACAAGGTCACTTCCTGAGTTGTGTCCCAGTTTATGCTTTCCATGCAAACTGTGATCAGCTTGAGCAGCTGTAAGGCTACTGGGGTTTTCATAGAAGGTATGCTTCATTTGGCACAAGATGAGCACTGTCACACATCCTACACTTCAGCTTTTGTAAATCAAGGCCTCCCTCTCAGCACATTTTTGCTTTATCTCTCCTGATTTATGTGATTTGCTCTTCACTTGCCTGCTTCTACTATGGCTCTGACATACTATGGTTCATGAAACAGGAACAAAATGAAAGTGACAGGCAAAGAACTCTGGATGTTTCATTTGTTTGCTTGGATACATGTGTATTAAAGTCAGATCTAAAGTGAGGTTGTCTTGAGTGAAAAGTAATCGGGAGGAAACTGATTATTCACCTATAAATTTCCATGTAAGGAAAGCCAACTTTTTTTAGAAATGCAGTGCATACAGTACAAATACTGTACTTGAAAGGTATGTTGGAAATTCCTTTAGCTTCTGTGTGGCTTAAGGTTTTATGTACTCTTTTTCCTGTATACTGTATACTCTTCTCTTTACTAGAGATTATTAATTTTCAGGGGAAAAAAAAAGATTGTTTTCTTCCTTAATACAAACTTCAAATTAAATTCTAGATTGAGTTCCTGAACACAATGCAGTTGTTAATCAGCAGCATTCTGGCAAAATTTAGTTTAGGTGCTTAAACAATACTGGTACTAGGAGACCTTGTTTTCTAGACTGTTGAGAAGTCATCCCCATTCTCTGTTTCTTATGTCTGAATAGAGCAAATGGTTATCTGGTTTCAAGGATAGTCTTAAATAATTTCAGAGTAAAGTACAGGTGTATGAAGGAGTTATGGATAGTGTGCTTTTATTTTGTTTTCTATGTAACTATTTCTTATATGGCCAATGCCAGTCTGCTGGAAAGTACTGAATCCATGATAGTTTATTTACATAGCTGTATTTCTCCAGTAACTGAAATAAATGTGAAGAAGGTAAATTGATGGAAATTCCACAAACATTTGTTAATATATATGGTTTGGACTGTTGGTTTAACAAACCCAGCTTCTTCATCCAAAAGCTGTGCTGAATAACTGGGAAATTGTAATGAGAGAGACTTCATCTTTAATTAGATATGTCTCTGTGTTTTGCTTTCTCAAGGTTTTATGAATTACCTTGTCTACTTTATGGTTTTGCTTTTGGCAAGCTTAGTCACTTATCTATCCTAATTTTTATGTAGCCGTTTGATTTCTTTTTCTGAAGATTTGACATAGGTTTTGTTATAAAAATCTCCTTAGAAAAATATGTCATGTAATGTAAAAAATTAAAATCCAAAAGCCTAAAAAAAAAAAAGAGATAGTATTACTCTGGTAAGTAAGAGTGCTGATTATGTTGCAGACTATTCCCATTTCTTTAATATGCATTTAAGTGTTTCTGAAATTTATGCTATAATGATACCCTGTAGTGAGTTGGGTGGGCAGCACAAAATTGGAGAATTCCCAAATTTTGAATGTACCAATGTTGGGGTTACTTCACTGAACCTGAAATACAGTTAAGGTTTTGTGATGATTTTGCAAAATATACCAGTAGAAAGTGCAAATGTGTGAACTTATAGTTCAGGGACAAAAGGAAGATGACGTGTGAGCTGACAGCAGTCTTTTAGAGCAGAAATTATCAGTGTGTTCAGTTTTCCTCTTAGACCTAATTTCATAAAAGGGATTTCTCCCATAAATAAGTTGTTTTAGTTAGTCAGTGTGAGGTGTAGCTGTGGTTTCCTTCCCTTGGAGCTTGTTATCCTCACTCCCAAGGCTAATGAGAAAAGGACTGAAATAACACAGCCTAATGTTTTATGTTGTGTGCAATGTTCATCAAACCGGAAAAAAAGCTGTGGTGGGAGAAAAAAAATGTAGACAGTGATCCCACAGACTCTTGCCCTGAGATTCCCCATTTTCCATAATTGCTTTGCCCATGTTAATTATTTCCTTCTTGGTCACTGGTCAAGTGTTGCAAAAAATTCTAACGTGAAGTGTCTCTAGGACTGAATGCTGAGTTGATAATACATTTCTTCCACCCTGAATTCTCCTAGAATTTGTAATGGATGTACAGTTAGCTTTCTGTATTAAACACTCTCACCCAGCTGTGCATGTGAGGATCAGGTATTATCATCATCACTCTGCTGCTGTACCATTCATAGGTGTCATTTGTATTGTCTTATCATCTAATGCAAAATAATAAGTTTGAAAATAGTGATTCCTGTTAAAAAGGAAAGAGTTATATTAGCTGTCAGGCTACCAGCTGAAGCCAGAACCTTTGGCCGTTGATTCCTGTATGGAAGTGTTTTGTAGAAAACAGTGGAAATAATTGCAATAAGCTCCAAATACTATTATTCTCACCTTCCTAATCAAGTTGGATTGATATAAAGTTGATCCCTCTACAGAAAATAGCTTCTTTTCAGTTGTTTTGATTTACAGTTCTTGGTATGTTGCTTGAGCAGTTGGAACTCTATTCAGTTCCTAAATTTTCTTTAAAGTTAATTTGGGTTTTGTAATGTTTGCAGCAGCCTGGAAGACTTGAATTGTCTGAATGTCCAAAGGTTTACTCTCATGTTTCTTGCCTTCCTGAACTACCTGCATTTTTTATAGGAAGACCTTCTCCTCAAGGCTAGCAAGTGCAAAATGACTGTTCTTTGTTAATTTTGTACATTTCCCCCTTCATTCAGTGCATTTACCTCCAAAACTATTATTACTGAAGTTAGCAAGGAGCTCTGAAATGGCTAGTGCTTTTCACTAATCTCCCTGTTGCCTTCATTGAATAATAATAATTCAAATTTCCAGCTCTTTGTGATAGGTTATCACAATTTACCTGTTGAATGAAAGATGGCAAAAAAAAAAAAAAAAAAAGCTGACAAATAGTCATTCTTTTGGTAATATAATACATATAAGTTTAAGTAGCTAAATGTCATGGCTACCTCATGGAAAACAGTGATCAGACTCCTCACTGTGTGAGGTCCATCTGTGTGACCAAGGAGCTGGTTGTGCACTTACATTGTCAGCTGTCTTCATGTTCACCATTCACAAGTCGGACTCATTTCAGAACTTGATGCAGGGCTAATTTTACAGTACCTCATTTTTCCTGATACCCCATGTCCTCTCAGAAACAAATACATCTTCAGTGTCCTAGCATTCTGGTTGTTTATCTTTTCTACTCTGTGAGCAATGAAGAAATTACATAATGCTTGGTTCACCAGCATAGCCTGGTAAAATTAGCCTTTACCAAACCAAAAATTTGGCTGTGTGGGCAGACTTGTATTTTTGGCAGGCTTGTGTTTCTTTGTTCCAGAATACAAGCCTCCTGGACAGAAGCTGAACTGCTGGAACATAAGCTAAAACACCATTTTCTTTCAGATCAGAGTGGCAGGGTGGCACCAATACCAGAACACAGACCAGAGAGCTTTGCAGGTCGTAAAGAAAGATTTAGACAGCAAGAATTCTCAGTGCAGGTAGGAAGGGTACACTATTCAGAGCCATGTTTGTGAACCAACATAACTTCAGAGTCGAGTGAATTGATTAAAGTTGTTTTAAACACTTTGGTACAATTCACAAACTGAAATTTTATGTAATTATGGAATCTTTCATTTGCCATCAAACTAAACTGTCCTTTGTTATTCTTTAATACTTAATGTATTCATTCACTCTAGACAGTGTTGTTTAAACTTTCTTACTCTGGAATTAAAGTGTTATTTACATAATTTGAAAACAATTATGTGCTCTTATATTACCTGTCTAATACAAATATTGTGCAATGAATTTATTTATTTATGTTTTCCTTCTGTCTAATCATTGTAGTAACACCAACTTCCATCATGCTTATTACCTGGGAATTTTCATGATAATTTTGATTCACTTGATACAGAAATTTCACTCTTCTTGTTATTCTAAGTGCAACTGCACAGGGAAAAGCTACCATGGGATCTATGTTCTTCTGTAAAGACTAATCTTAAACACAGATTTATTAACTATAGGTTTCTGGTTACTCGCTCAGCTATCAGCCATCATACCTAATGTTTCCTTATTTTTGATTAGTATTGTAAGAGAAGGAATTATATGTTAATTACAGCAAGATACAAGAGTTGTCTGTTAATTCCTGGTTGAATTTTCAATTACCAGTGAAATCTCAGTTTTGACTCCAGAGTTTCCCTGCAGAGCTGAGATTTGAGAGGTGCATGATCCAGGACAGCATTTTAACAGCCAGAGTTCTGGAATCTGTTGGGAAAACAGTGGGAAAATTTAGGGATTAGGGTTAAGTCCAAAATAAAATACTGGAAATGACTTCCAGTCATCTCTCTTCCCATTTTTAGTATGTATGTTTTAAATTAGGAGTATTGACATGAGCTTTTAGGAAAACTTGGGTTAAAGATACAGTCATAATATCATAATGAATCCCCAGTGTTTCCTGATTGTTCTGGTTTGAAAGCAAAACTAGTGAGAGACTGCAAGTCAGAAATACAATTTATTGGGAAAAGGGGAAAAGGACAAAAATACATGCAATAATACAAAGGGAAAGACTACTGACAAAGTCAGAATACAACCTGGCCAGCGTTCTGGTAGCAGTCCGAATTGGAGTCGCTGCAGTCCTCTTGGGATGGCAGATGTAGTTGCTGTGTCTTCTTGGAGAACCTGTGAAAAGGCTGCCCCTCTGTCTAGAAATCTCCAGTTTTATCCAGGTGGGAATGCCTAGCTCCTCCCCCCTGGGCAGAGCATCTCACAGTGGGTTATTATGAGTTATGAGGTGTGTCCTTAATTACCTCCTCCTCCTGGACGGTGTTATCTCTGAGTCATGTGGCCAGGCATTGATGGGGCCATTAACAGCAGATAAGGAAAACTGCCCTAAGGAACTCCTACTCAGATGGTAATAGGAAAACAGTTTTTTTTTAAATCTTGGACATTATCCACCCCCTTTCCTATTTCCATCTTCATCATGATGAAACTTTACACATAGTTCTCACTTAAGACTAAGTTTCCCTGTGGTACACAACAGGTTTGCCCATCTTTCTGCATTACCCACCAAGTATAACTGGGTCCTTGAGCAAAAACAATCTCACAGATGGGTTTGTCTTTGCCTGGGGTGGGATTAATCCAAACAGTCTTTCCTAAAATACCTTTCATATGTACCACAGGGACTTTATCTCCATCCACTGTGTGCAAGGGTTCAGACTGGACAGGACCAGCTCAATTGATGGACCCTCGGGTGTTGACTATCCAGGTAGCTTTTGCCAAGTTCAGTTCCCAATTCCTGAAAGTTCCCCCACCGAGTGCCTTTGGGGTGGTCTTAAGCAGTCCATTGCATCGTTCAACTTTGCCAGCAGCTGGAGCATGATAGGGGATATGATATATCCATTCAATGCCATGTTCTCTGGCCCAGGTGTTGATGAGGCCATTCTTGAAATGTGTTCCATTGTCTGACTCAGTTCTCTCAGGGGTGCCATGTCTCCACAAGACCTGTTTTTCTAGGCCTAAGATGGTGTTCCGGGCAGTGGCATGAGGCACAGGGTAGGTTTCCAACCATCCTGTGGTTGCTTCCACCATGGTCAGTACATAACGCTTGCCTTGGCGGGTTTGGGGAAGCGTAATATAGTCAATTTGCCAAGCTTCCCCATACCTGTATTTCAACCATCGCCCACCGTACCACAGAGGCTTCATTCGTTTGGCCTGTTTGATTGCAGCGCAGGTCTTGCAGTCGTGCATGACCTGTGAGATGTTGTCCATAGTAAGGTCCACCCCTCGGTCTCGTGCCCATCCGTATGTTGCGTCTCTCCCCTGATGACCAGAAGCATCATGGGCCCAACGAGCTAGGAATAGTTCTCCCTTATGCTGCCAATCTAGGTCTACTTGTGATATTTTCACTCTGGCAGCTCGGTCTACCTGTAGCTTTCCATCTCCGGCTAGTGCCTATGATTCGGCAGGAACCATCCATAAAAAGGGCATGTTGTCTTTCACTTTCTGGTGGCTCATTATATGGTGGGGCCTCCTCAGCATGTGCCACTTGCCACTTGCTCCTCTTCTTCAGCAGACAATCCAAAAGTCTCCCCCTCAGGCCAGTTTGTTATAATTTCCAGAATCCCAGGGCAATTCAGATTTCCAATACAGGCGTGCTGAGTGATGAGGGCAATCCATTTACTCCATGTGGCATCAGTGGCATGATGTGTAGAAGGAACCTTTCCTTTAAACATCCACCCCAGCACTGGTAGTCGGGGTGCCAGGAGGAGTTGTGTTTCAGTGCTAATTACTTCCGAAGCAGCTTGAACTCCTTCATAGGCAGCCAAGATTTTCTTCTCTGTGGGAGTGTAGTTGGCTTCAGAGCCTTTGTAGCTCCGGCTCCAAAATCCCAGTGGTTGACCCCGAGTCTCCCCAGGCACTTTCTGCCAAAGGCTCCAGGACAAACCATGGTTATCGGCTGCAGAGGAGAGCATGTTCTTTACCTCTGGTCCTGTCCTAACTGGGCCAAGGGCTACAGCATGAGCGATCTCCTGCTTGATCTGGGTGAAGGCTTGTTGCTGCTCAGGGCCCCAGTGGAAATCATTCTTTTTTCGGGTGACCAGGTAGAGAGGGCTCACAATCTGGCTGTACTCGGGAATGTGCATCCTCCAAAAGCCTATGGCACCTAGGAAAGCTTGTGTCTCCTTCTTATTGGTAGGTGGAGACATAGCGGTGATCTTGTCGATTATTTCTGTCGGGATCTAACGATGTCCATCTTGCCACTTGACTCCTAGAAACTGAATTTCTTGAGCTGGTCCCTTAACCTTGCTTTGTTTAATGGCAAAACTAGCTTTCAGTAAAATCTGGATAATTTTTTCTCCTTTTTCGAAGACTTCCCCTGCTGTGCTCCCCCACACAATGATGTCATTGATACACTGTAGATGTTCGGGAGCCTCGTTCTTTTCCAGTGCAGCCTGGATCAGTCCATGGCAGATGGTGGGACTGTGTTTCCACCCCTGGGGCAGTCGGTTCCAGGTGTGCTGCACTCCCTTCCAGGTGAAGGCAAACTGAGGTCTGCATTCCGTTGCCAAAGGAATGGAGAAGAAGGCATTTGAAATATCAATGGTGGCATACCACTTTGCTGCCTTGGACTCCAGCTCGTACTGAAGCTCCAACATGTCTGGCACGGCAGCGCTCAGTGGTGGTGTAACCTCATTCAGGCCGCGGTAGTCCACCGTCAGTCTCCATTCCCCACTGGACTTGTGTACTGGCCATATAGGGCTGTTGAAAGGTGAATGGGCCTTGCTGACCACCCCTTGGCTCTCCAATTTACGAATCATCTCATGGATGGGATCACAGAGTCTCTGCTGGTACGATATTGCCAACGGTGCACTGTTGTCATGGCAATTGGTACCTGCTGTTCTTCAACTCTCAGCAGTCCTACAGCAGAAGGGTCATCTGAGAGACCAGGCAAGGTATTCCGTTTCCGGATGTCTTCTGTCTCTACAGCAGCTATCCCAAAAGCCCAGCGATGTCCTTTTGGGTCTTTGAAATATCCATTTCTGAGATAGTCTATGCCAAGGATGCATGGGGCCTCTGGGCCAGTCACGATGGGGTGTTTCTGCCACCCGTTCCCAGTTAAACTCACTTCAGCCTCTAATACAGTAAGCTGCTGGGATCTTCCTGTTACCCCAGAAATACAAATGGATTCTTCTCCTACATACCTTGATGGCATCAGGGTACATTGGGCACCGGTGTCAACCAAAGCTGTATATTTTTGTGGTTCAGATGTGCCAGGCCATCGAATCCACACGGTCCAATAGATCCAATTGTCCCTGTCCTCTACCTGGCTAGAGGCAGGGCCCCTCTATTCCTTGTCATGGTACATGTTGCTCTCTTCTGGTAAATAGGTTCTTGAGGTTCCTTCAAGAGGATCAGTTATATCATTCTTATATTGTCTGGAACTCTGTGTTTGAGAGACTGGAGGAGCATTGACTCTTTTTGTGTTAGGTGTTCTCTGCTTGCCCAGAGATGGTTGTTTCACCTGCTCTTGGCAGGCCTGGGAAGTGGCAGTACCGATCCTCTGCTGCCCTTGGATGCCTGAGACATTTCAGTGGCTTCATGTCGGTGAGCTGCTGATTGTTTTTGCTCTGTGGTGTTCTGTAGCCACATGAGGGCAGAGACACCCAATGTTTTGTGCAGCTACAGTGCCCTGCCTGCTATGTAAAATATTGCTGTATCTCAGTGCAATTTGGCTGGAAAGCTTGCAGCACGTAGCTAGATGAGGTACAGTGGTGCATGCTCTTGGTGTGAAAGTAATTTAATTAATCTTTAATTAATCTCCCTCTACCAATGGTAAGGAATCATGGTAATTATATTGGTATAAAATGTAATTATTATTCTTTATTTTCTACTTCAGTGTTTCAAGACTAGAATATTGCACAAAGACAGGGAACCCAACTCCAGGTTTCCTATGTCTGCTTTTCATGCATAACAGCTTTACAGGGTATTAGGGTGTTGACCTGAAACAACAGATCAGTTGCTGCCTTGCAACCCTTCTGGCTGGTTTTCCACTTGTACTTTTACATCTCAAATTTTTCTTGTTGAGGGGGAGACATTCTCCTAATAGTCCATTATGTAGTTTATTGGTTTTGCCTGGTAATGTACTGAGTAAATAATAACCACTGATTAATAAACACTTCCTTATCATGCTGGTTAATATATGAGAGAGAAATCTAGTTCAAAAAAGGAAAAACTTTCAATATAACAGGATGGACTTACAGGTAACTATGGTTTGATAATTGCATGCTTAATTTAGAGTTTTGGTCGAGTATGTAGCTCTGGATTCTATTCTGACTTTCCTATTAACCACAGTGTATGCCTGGACAAGTCAGTTACTAGTTTTTAATCTTCATTATACTATAGATGAAATTTTACAGTACTGCCTAGGGTTATTAAATAATCTAGTGCCTGCTCTGGATTGTTTTGACATAGAAAATTGTTGAATCTAAAACTTTACAAGATTTTAATAAGAGTGGGACATTTGTAAGGGAACCACAAGCAGCCAGGGATGAAATAGTTACTGACAAAATTAGAAATTTTTCTTCTACTTGTTTTATGCTTTAACCCCAACTGTGTGCATAGGGAATTGGAAGGATTGTTCATGGAGAAATAGAAACCGTACAGCTTCATGATACAGAAACTTTCTCAAAGCATTCATTGTCACTTGCCACAAGATCATATCCTTATATTGATTTGTAATGAAACATCTTGTGATTGATGTGTCTGGGACTTGAATTGAAACAAGCAAACCTGAGATAATAAAAAAGGCAGTGGTAACATAAAAAACTATATAACTATATAGATAAAAGATTCATTTATTTGTTGGCATTCAGTAAGCAAAAACTTAAAGGAATTATGTTGTTCCTCTTTTGCTCTTTGATCTCTGCTGCTTTTCAGTCTGATGTAAGTTACTGGTACTCATTTCTTGGTCCTTAGCTGTTCTAAACGACACTAGTTTTGCAGTGTACTAAATAACATATGGAAATGCTATTAGTTTTCCTTCTGAATCTTGTAATTTAGTATTTCACCTATGTCCTGGAAATTTTACTACTTTCTTTCCCCGATACGATCAGCACGTGCAAGATGGGCAGTAATAGTAGTGGAGGTTTGGGGTTTTTTTCTTTCTGGAATGATGGTCAGGATTATTCCTATGTCAGCAGAGTGCCCTGGCAGCCAAAAGGACTGTGTCCTGGTGTGTGTCAGCATCATTAGCCAGTCAAAGAAGGTGGTGGTAGTAATCTGCACTGTGTTTTTGCTGCCCCACCTTGACTACTGTGTGCATTTTTGGGCATTTTCTCAGTATGTGAAAGGCATCAAACTATGGGACTATGCCCAGAGGAGGGAGATCAAGATGGTGAAAGATCTCAAGGAGCAGCTGAGATCACTGGGTTTGCTCAGCTTGGAGAAGAGAGAAGGCTGAGGGGTGACCACAGAGGTGCTGATTTCCTCTCTCTGGTGAGCAGTGACAGGACAGAAGGAAAAGGAATGAAGTTGCATCAGGAAAAGTTCAGACTGGATATTAGGGAATGGTTCCATTCTGGAATGATGGCTTGTCACTGGAACAGGCTCCCCATTCATACTAGAATGTTTTTCCTTTTCTGCATTTTAGGTGCCGTATCAGGAGTCAGAGAAAGCTGGGAGTATGATTCAGGAGCAAGAGACCTTCAGAGTCCTGACCTCCACAGTCATTTTATGCTACCAAAGGTGTTGGAGTATGGTAGAAGCAATGTGACTCAACAGGCTGCTCTGCAAAGACTTCTAGCTCAGGCCTCAAATTTTAGCAACTCTGGTGGAGGAAGCTACTTAGAACTTGCCAACACTGTAAGTGCATTTTATATTTAAGTTTGCTTTTAAGTTTTGTAGGAGGACTGGTGTTTTGTTTTGTTTTTATTTTTGAAGAAGCATATTTATTCCACTCTTAGAGCCCTTATTGAAGTAATTTTTTCTTTATTTTTCAGAAAACCAATGTGATTTTAGAAATAATGTTGTGTAGTGTATAGTGTTTCCAAAGCTTGATAACCCAGTTGTGTCAAAAAAATTAGGAGTCTGTGAGTGGTCAAACTGAAGTTCCTATCTGATACAATTTAACAGAAGATTTGTTTATTAAAATGTCCTCCCAATTAATTTTAAGTGTGTCAGATTGCTCAAAAGTGTTGTGTAGCAGAATTCTTCACATGTTATTTCATTACTACCCACTAAATGACCTTGATGTGCTTTTTTATTTCTATAGGCAAATACTATTTTCCATTTTAAAAAGCCCACATAACTGTCTGTGCTGGTTTTGACTGGAGAAAGGTGAATTTTCTTCACGGTGACCAGTGTGGAACTGTGATTTGAAGAACTCCTTTGAAGGAATAAGATACTATTTTTTGCTTCTTCCCCATTTGTGTTAAGACTATGTTTGTATTTTAATTTTAACCCAGGCATCCTATAACAGACCATCTATTTTTCTGGTTTATGTTGCCCAAAGATTAGGTGGAGAAGTAAAAGATGATAAAATGAAAGTGAAAAATTTCTAATTAAAAAAATTACTCTTCATTGGCATGCCCGACCTTGATGAAGTAGACTCCTAGTTAATGATATCACAAGATAATTTAAGCTGTAAGGGAAACCTCAGGAGGTTGTCTGGTCCAACATCCTACTCAAAATGGAAGTGATTGCTGACAACAGAGGAATATCAATGTGTTCCAGCTACATTATTTAAAAAAAAAAAAGATGAAAAGTATTTTGACAATGCTTGCAAAAGCTTTCTTGTTTTACCCAAGTTCCTAAACATGAGCTGATATAGGACCTATTTCCATATGCAGAGTAAAAAAATGTAGATATTAAAAATTCCTTAAGAGGGAAAAAGAGTTTAAAAAAAGGATATTTTCTTAAAGGAATTGTGTCCTCATTTTTCCTAGGAATTATAAAAGGAGATCAGCATATGGGAGCAGAAAACAAGCAGGCACTTATGTATTACAAAGAGAATAATATGGGGGGATTGAGAGATTATAGGTCATTTAGCAGCTTTGTTTGTATGTTCTGTTACCTGTGGGGAGATAAAAGCAATTTTAAGTGAGAGCAGAGAACATGTAGATTTGTAAAAGACTAATCAAGTCTACCCAATATAACACCTCCTTTAAGAGGAGATGGAAGGCAAACAATACACATTGTATTTCTCTGGTAAAACATCTGACCCTGCCTTGAGTGATGTTCACATCATCAAGGCAAGAAACGTAATTTAAGTGTAACTACTAATGGTTGTACAATGATTCCAAAGTTTTGTGCTGTCAGTCATTTACAGAGATAGGATACAAAGCTGCAGTGTGCAGTGTTACTCAAGAATGCCCAGTGTGATGGTTACTGCATTGCTATGACACATAGAAATCTAAAAAATAAAAATGCAGGAGGCTTATAAAAAATATGGAATCCCAGGTTTCATGGCTTTCTGAGTCAGAGGAGGGATCAGGAGAAGTTTTTTTTCCCCCAGGCTGGCTGAGCACTGGAAAAGCTTCCCTGAGCAGTGGTCACAGCACCAATCTGACGGAGTTCAAGAACTGTTTGGACAATGCTCTTAGGCACATGGTATGACTCTTGGAGTGTTTTGTGCAGGGCGAGGAACTGGACTCGATGATCCTGACTGGGTCCCTGCAAACTCAAGATATTCTATGATTTTGTGATCTCTATATTCCTTCCATGCTTGCTGTCATGAAAGATGCCCAACCTTTTTTTTAATCTGTTACACTTCTGCTTTAAAGTATTTCTTCTATGCTTTTCAAAACCACAGTAGAGTCATCAGTTTCTCATTTATATGTAGATGAATACAAGAACATCTTCATTTGACTCCTGCTGAGCACTGGTGTCATGGGTCATATATAAATTTTTACTTTGGCTTTATTAAAATGGAGAGAGAAAGGAGCGAGAGAAAATTGAGAGAATTATTTACTTTGGGTTTCAGTATTTATTCATCTTTCCACAAAATTTAATACTACAGGGCATGCTTACTGCAGTCTAAATTTAGGCTTTTCAGAGAGATAAACATAGCCTTCACAGAGCTGAGATTTAATATAGGTTCTTCCTTCTTTGTCTCTTTCTCAGATCTTTTACGGAGCTGTGTTTGCCACAATGACAAGCAAGCTGCTCCCTAGCATTCATTCTCAGATATTACAGATCTCAGCTTTCCCATTCTTAAAAGTTGAATTCAGTTAATTAATCAAGTGTCAATTCTTACTATAAATGACCTATTTTACTTTCTGGCAGGCTTTTTTAGCCTCATTTTGATTTTATACTGTGCAGTCAGGCTAAAGACATCCTTGTGGTGATAATGTACTCCTACAGCATAGATTATACCCCTCAGTCAAGACAGAAGGTGTCCATGCTGTCTTTAATATTTAGGTTTTCCATTTGCAAAAGCTAAATTAACATCAGTCCACTGTGCCTAGGAAAGAAAATAATTTTATAAGGGAAACTTTTTTTTTAATGCATTTTTATATTTTTGGGAACATGCAGCTCTACAGGATTTTATGGAAACATAATGGGTGCCCTGAAGCATTATTCTTCATCACAGGAGTGATGTAATTTTTTAAACAGTACTATTTGAAATTTAGCCATTTATACTCATTCATATGTCTCTATCATTGTTCATTTTGTATCATTTTGCTATAATTTGATTTATTAAGCCATGTTCAAATTCAGCTTTTGTTTTACCTGAATAATTTATTCTGTAATCTTTATAGGGTGTTAATCCCTTTCAGCGTTTTCCAGATTTGCATTATTAAACTTAAATATTAAGAACGCTTTCCTCTTTATAACTCTTTCCCCTTGGTAAGAGGTTTAGTATAAATTTTAGTCATAAATGTTGGTACCCTTGGTACCAACATTTAAAATATTAACCTTTCACATTAACCTTTCACATGACTTGTTGCCACTTACTGATGATGTACCTATTTGTGCCAGTAGGAGTCCTCATGTGTGTGTGTTTGGGAGCTGTAAATAATTTAAATCTTCATGGACAGAAAAGAATGAAAGCATTTAGATGGATTTGTTGGTGCATGTGGATGTTTGGGAGCAGCCATGGGATCTCAGTGTGCACCCTACAGAGTGCCACAAGGAGGGATGGAATTCTTATCCAGCAAATGCAGTATTGCTGTTCTGTGAAAACATCACACAGGCAATATCTCAATATAATAGGCATATTTCACATTAAAATTCCACTGAAGTTTAATAAGCAGAAGCAATAAGATTTGCTTAATTCCCTTTTCATATTCTCCTTGTATGTGATTAGAATACACTTGATTTTTTTTAATAGAATGTGTGCATATAAATGGTAATGCATGTATGTGTGCCTAATGCTGGTTTCTGTTGCCCAAATGAGGTGTGAAGATGAATGTATTTATTATCAGAAGTAACTTAATTTACATAAATAAAAAGCCATTGGGTCTGTTTCATTTGCCTCAATGATAAGATCTCTATTATTTTAGTTGGAAATACATCTGGTCTGCCGAGAAAAGTCTTTAAAATGTGACCCCAAGTATGTTGACATTAATTGTCCGTTCCCTGGTCTGGTGAGATCCAGAACACTTTGATTTTTCCATCCAAAGACACTCTTGCTATACTAGAATCTCTTGGACTGCACCTTTCTTGCCAAAGCTTTTTTACTTGGAGAAGATTTTATGAGAATATGGTTGACTTACAGAAGGAAAGGGTACAGCTATATTTTTGAGAACAGAGTGTGGTAGAATTTCATTATGACCATATTTTAGGAGGCTGTGTTTCTATTTCCTCCTCAATGTAGCCTTGCCACAGATGTGGTTGTTCTTAGTCAGAGAGAAGAGCTGCAGGAAGAATTACTTCCTGCAGCATCTCACTCTCCTGGCCAACCACAAAGTGTGCATAATCCTGCTTTTTATCTTGTGCAGGGCTGTCAATGCAAGATGGATGTGTCTAGGTGGGAGGGTGTTGGTGCAGACTGCTCCACCTGCCAAATCTACACTTCTCATCTCAAGAGGAGCTGGTTTCTGGAATGTCTCCATCAAGTACAAACAATAAACTAGTGCAAAAATGTTCTCAGTGCATCTTCTTGTAACTGCTCTGGTATATGCTCTTATCTCCCACTGTCTGATTTGCATGTGTCTGAATCTCATCTGGAGATACTAAAGACATCACTGGGGTTGAGAATGGACTGTTAATTTGCATCTGCCTGACAAAGTATGCTTTATGTACAGCAGAATTAAAGCAATTAAACTAGATTTAGTTCTAGCTATGGACTCTATCAAATGCAGATACCATCTCTATTGTGTACATTGCCCAAAAGTTTGTAAAGCACAAAGTTAAACTGAAGATACTTGTGAAAAACATGTACTGCAAAGCAACATAGTTGTGTTAGTATTAGTTTCTCGGCATGATCACTAGCAGATGAGAACTCAATGTCTTTGTTTTATGAAGCGTCATGTTATCTGACAGTAGATATTCTTACTGCAATACCTCTTCATTAGTCAGACTCAGTGAATGTCTGCCTTGCTAATTTTTCTTCCTGGAGAGCATTGAACTGCAAGTTATGACAGACAGAAGCACTGTTTTGAGGAGGCTATTCTTTTTAGTTGACATAGTTTATACTGAGCAACAGTATTCTGAAAGTCTCTACTGCATTTTTCAGGAACACGTGACTTTTCCTTTCCTACCTGGATCTGCTCCTTAATCAGGCAAATTTAATTTGCTGTGGTCTGCTTATATTAATAGCTTTTGTGTATAAAAGAGCACACTTAGTATTATCTTTGTGTTTACATTTATGTCAGGCTGTAGTGAAGCTTGTTCTGGATAATTGCTTCAAACAATATCAATGTCCTTCTTAATGCTGAGTCACAATAAGCATTTATGTGCTCTGAGGTACATGTAAAAGTAAATTAAGTGATTTACATGTAAATTCCATACTGCTGTTGTGTTATTGAGCATATTATAATTTCTTGTAATTCCTTAATGTTAAAAAATATGCTTAGTACTTTAGCAGAAGAATATTTCAGAGGTGCTTGGTATATAGGATATGTTCACATGTGATATTCTGTGATTAAATTCAAAGCACTGAATTTAATCTCTTTGTCTGGTCCTTTCTCCAGCACATCAAGCAATATGACAATACATCAATTATTCTGTTACTTCTTACCTTACCTCCTGCCTTGACTGTTAGACAGCCAGCTGATATTTCTGCTGTCCTTTGCTGTGTGACTATCAGGGCACGTGCCTACATGACCAAGTCTTCCATTACAAAGACTGAAATTCAGATTTCCTGATGATAAAGGATGTCTGCTTGTTCATCTTTATATGTATAAGCTTTTATGTGGTACAAGTCAGTCTAATGTTAATGTGTTCAGAGGTTAAAAATTACACTGCTTAAAAACAGGGTATCATTCACTCTCCAAAAAGATGTACACCTCATCTGTGTAGTGTGATTTTTTTTTTTTTTAAGACTACATTTTGAGCTTATTTTAACTAAGCAAGTAAATGTAGATTTTAAAATTGACTCCTTAGAAACAGGAAGGATTTTCTGGTTACCTAAGAAAGCAAAGCTCCTTTTGCAGGGGATGAGGGAAAAAGGGATTCCTAGAGATTTGTGGCAGTCTAGGGATACTCTTGCATCTCTCCTAAATGTGAACCATTTTCTCTTTTGCTAATTTACAGGCATTAGTTTTAAATTAAATGGTAATTCTGTGGAAATTCTTTTGGGAAATGAACTTTTAAGGGAAGGTAGCAAGAAGTCTGAAAATAAAATTGTACTGTGAGAAAGGGAATTCCATGGTTGGTTTGTAGGCTACTTTTGTTTGGTGTTGCTGCTATGAGAACCTACTTCAAAATTTCTCATTTAAGTTCTGATACTTTTATGGTTTTAGAACTCATTAATATTGGTATGTCCTCCTCTGGCAAAGTCTGCCCCTTTTATCCCAACCCTTCTTTCCAAATCTACTCTGTTTTAAAATAATTTATTTTTGCCTTAGTTTGGGAAGTTCTGCTCTTTCAGCTTCCGTACCTCTTCCCTTACAATCATGGAAATGGTCCCCAAAGCATCAGGTATCCTGTGCTCTCAAGGCATTTCTTTTTGAATGTCTCTCTAGCCCTCTGCATGAGGCTAGTGTGGATAGGAAATACTTAGATTTTGTGTATTTTGAGGAATTTATCCAGTACATCGGCACTTTGTGGGATGTGTTGGAATTTGGTTGCTTGTGTAGAGACTGATTTTTCATGAGTTACTGTTCCATATTTGGAACATATCTGGGGACTCTGTTCCGTACTTGGGAACCAGTACATACAATAAACCACTTTTAGGAGGAGCTTCCACTCTTTCTCTTCTCCCCTTGCAGCCATGCTTTTCTCATGTTCTGTATGCAACTTCTACTGCAATTTTTTTTCATGACAATAGAAATAATTTCTATAAAAATATAGTCACATCATGCCTTCAGTTGGAACTGAAATAGCAAGAACTGAAATTGAAGATTCTAGTGGTGTGGGCAGTTGAGCTTACTACAAAAGCTTTGTGCCCAGGATAATCTTGCCTTCTGTGTATGTGCTTCCAAACCAAGCATAGCTTCTTTTCTGCCAGGCTAAAAATAGAATCCAAGAATTCCATTAAAGCAAGAACTGATTATCGGAATATAGATTCAGGAGGTTTGGCTTGTCCAAAAGCAGGCACAAAGGCAGTTTTGTCTGACAGACTTTATGTTTAGGGGTGTGGGAAGCTGTTAGGTCTTTGATATCAAGCCAGCATTGTAATGCACTTTGTTTGTCTCAAGCAGGCATCAGCTGTAATGGGATTATGCATTTTGTTTATAGAGGCCTGACTTCTATAGCCCTCTAAAATCATTGTCAGTTATTTGTTTTTCTCTTAAAATGGACATTCTGGATTAGGTTTGGCAGGACTCCTCTATTTTATATGAAGTGTAGTTTTGCTGTCTTTTGAATTTCCAACATTATAACAGAGATAGAGATAGGCAAGTGGCAAATTATATATATATATATATATATATATAAATATATATATATATATATATATAAAAAATTCTGTTACTATTTCCATCTGGAGACAATTATAGCACAGTGTGATGGGTGTCAGCACAGGTCACATTTGTTCAGGCAGACTATTAATAGATCTTTTTGACTGAGGCTTTTAGTTGGCTCTTTTACATGACAGTCAAATGGTCTCTCTTACAAGCATATGACAAAGATGAAGTGCAGAGAGTGATGGGTTTTGACCTAGTTTGGACGATGTGAAATGGCATATGGCAATCGGGCACTATAGGAAAGAGGGTCTTAACAATGGTGTTTAAATAGATGTTTTGAAGGTTTCAAAACTTTTGATTTAACTTAGTTGCAAGGACTTTATATTTTTTTCCACTCATTGCTGAGAAAATGCCCTTATGCATCCAATTTTCTTTGCTGTACTCAAGGAAGTTCTAGCTCTAGTGCAGGTGTTCTGATCTTTTTACTTTTCCAAATTTATTTTTCCCTCCCTCAGTTGTCTGAGATGAAGAGCAAATCACCTGATACAGTGGGCCAGGATCATTGCACACAGCTGCATAGAATATAGTGTTAACATCATTATTATTGTTATCAGTTGCAAGCTGAGTCTGAGGGCTGGGGTTAGCCTGGTGGAGCAAGATTACCCTCCTGGGTTCTGGTGTGCTAGAAAGATTACCATGTACCTGTTGTTACAGGGTTTTCTTTTTCACCAGATTTTCTGCCTGCTCTCAGAGAGGAAGCTGCTGACTTGAGTTTAAGTTGGCAATGCTGAGCTTCTGTGAATCCTCATTTTTTAAAAAGATGGTGAGATGACTTACTGCCCTTTTTCTTATACATACACTACCCTCTTGTGTTCTGGTTACATGACATACAGGATTTTGGTAATAAAGTGAAAATTTTCATTGAAGTGCACAGTTGAAAATGGACTCTGTTGAGTGCTTTTGCAATTCAGTGCAAGTTTAGTTATAGTGGAGTAATAAGCTGTTATCCTGCCAACCCACAGAGGCAAGGCAGATTTCCCACAGAAACCTGTCAGTAGCACAGTAAAATTCATCAAGATGCTCCTGTTCCTTGGAATTGTTTCTTTGCCACTGTCAGGCCTGGGACATGGACCTGAGGCAGTGCAAAATGCTGCTCCTGTTAAAACACCCCACTCCTCTTTGAGTTGTGATGTTTTTTAAATGACTGTGTGGTTGTCAGCACAGCTGTTTTGGGAAACTGTTTTGGTTCTAGTACTGTGAAAACGGTAGGGGAGTACTTATACATATGTGCTCTTTGTAAATGCTCTTCTTACATTATGTTAAAAACTGTTGCAGCATGATTGCTCCATTTTGGGCTAGAAATCCACATTATCACTTCGCATGTGAGAGACAGTGCATGATTGTAGCTGTGTTGCAGTGAAATAGTAAACTCCACTTTTCTTCCTGATAGGAAGCAACGAAAGTAAGCTTTGTTTTTTCAGGAAGGGTATTGTCTGTTCTGTGAAGAGTCCATAATTAAGTAAATTCACGTCACTGAGATACTCAAGTGAGGTTCATGCCTTTAAGCCAAATAGCCATCTGTAATTTCCTGTACTGAGTTTTTTACTCATTTACCTGCTTGAAACTATAATTTTAGGAACGTGACTGGATAAAAAGACATTGACTCTTTCTATTCTCTGAATTTTTTAAGAGATTATAAATGCATATTGTTGTTTGAATCTAATTTTTACATAAATACTGATTTTCTGGATTTTCTGATATACATTTTAGAAAAGGAAGGAAAAATCTTTGTTTCTGTAGCACCCACATGAGTGGTAGGTGTTTTTTCATAGTGATGAATTATCTTGTGCCAGGATTCTGAATTGTGAAGGCAGAACAAACAAGATTTTTTTTTTTTTGTATGAGATACAGGGTTGTTTATTTTACTTGATTTCATTGGTTGATAGAGTCTTATCTGAAAGTAAACACTAGAAACAGTAAGCAAATAATTTCTTAAAGTAAGAGACTATCCAGGCGAGGACTGAAAATAAAGAAGATTTTAGTTCTGTAATCATGTGAAGTAACTGTAAGTGGCTTGTGAAAAATGTCTTGGGATGTCAAATCAAATAAAACCATACAAGAAAGAGTGATCATAAATACTGAAGTAGTGTTGTCTGCCATCCCTCAAAATGTAAAATGGAACTGACAGATATGAAGCCTGAAGTAGATGTGAGTGAGGCAGAGGTAAGATAGCCTTGAAGATTATGATGAGAAACTTAAATGTAGGAAGATGTAAAGGAAAAATGTCACTTGGGAAATTTAAATTTTATATGGAAAAGCTGTTAGAAGGAAAAACTGAAATTGATAGACCAGATCTATATGTTGGCTTAGAATAGCAAGTTTGGATTTTATCTTTAGCTGTCCACAGACAGAAAAAGTCCACAAATACCAGATCTTTAGGAAAAAAAAATGCTAGTATTTATTGGCTAGTAGGGAGTTGAAAAGTGATCAGTAGACCAACTTGCTGACTATCATAAGCAGCTACTAAACTATGCAGACACAAAATATATCAAATTAATGAATGTAGATGAGGGCTGTAGGAATTCATTTACGGCAATCATAGAATAGATCTGGTTGAAAACTAGGGGATTTGAGTCACTGAAATTTTTCTATATATTACTTCAGCTCATGTAATTGTTAATGTAATTTTAGATACAATTTCTGCTAAAAGAAAACCCCCCAAACCTTTAAGTGGTCACAGAAGTTCACATTCTTGTAATTTAAGTGCTCATGTCAACTAAAGTCGTGTAGAGCTTCAATCAGGGATCTGTCAGATGCTTGATTTGCATTTGCCAGAATTCACTGGACTGAAGATACTTCAAGTGGAACATTTCACTGGATCCAAATATACATAGTAGGTAAGCAGACAGATGGATAGATGCAGCTAAGTGTATGTACATGCATGTGGAAGAGTATACATGTGCATACACTTATTTGTGTAAGTACAGGATATTTACAAAGGTCATACACTGTACATATACAAATGGGTGAAACAGGTGTACATATGTATGTGTGTGTATATATACATATAGTCAGAAACTATCCAACAGTTCATCTGTTAAACATTCAGAGATCTTGTCCACAGATGGTGAAATGGGATGCTTGGCTAGGTGGGGGATGAAGTGCCAAAGCACTTCTGATGTAATCCAGGGGCCAGGACTCATCCCCTTTCTTTGTGGGAACTCATCAATCCATGGTTCAGGACACTCCAAGTTAGGGAGTTGAGTGTTCAGTGTGCCAGTGGTAATAAAAGTCAGAGTGGAGAGAAATCATGGAGTTAGGAAAAATAATTACATGCAGATGTCTTAGTATAGTTCAAGGGCTGCTGAATATTTGCAGAGGCACGATCGCAACTCTGGAATGAGGACTGGAGCTGAAATGAGAGCCTGTGAAAGACAAGGTACGAAACAAAAGAGAGGTAAGGAGTAAGGAGAGAATAGAGGGAACCTCACTATTAGAGACTGGGAAAAATAGGAGAGACTTAGCAGGGGAGTCTTTCTGGATTCTGGCAAATCTTTCTATAAAAGTGAGAAATTTTGGAAGAGGTTCAGTTCACAACTGATAAACAGGAGGAAATACAATTTGGATACCAAGGTAGTAGGGACTTGAAGTCAAATGAATTAATTTCCTAGTGGTTAATAACTGGAGGAATTATGGACTATGAAAGGATGCTAAGCAGAAGTATGATGGAATGAATTGTAGTTTATAGATTAGCCTTGGTGGTATTTCCAAGCAAGGAGCAAATAAAGTGATGATAATTAGGTGGCTGTGATGTAGAAATGGTTATTGTCTCTCTTTGTCCTCACAGATAAGTCACCAACATAAATGGCAGGCACAAATTGACTCTTAGTCATGTTCCTGTCCTGCCCTGATGCTGAGGCTCTTTGGGGGCAGCAGGAATACAAAATAATGTGATAGGTTTAGATGAAATGACAGGAAAAGAGAGTATTTGTTTGACAGGTTGGTGAGTGGCTTCATGGTGTGAAATACTGGAGGATGGAAAGAGGGATCAAATGTGAACTCCCAAGGAGACTGCTCAGGTCAAGGATGTGACTTTTTAAGTAAATTGAGTAGCTGGGGGAGGGTGAACAGGTGAGAGTAGCTGATTAAAGTGCTGTTTTGTAATTATATTGTTCTAGACATATTATCTGTTTCAGATTAATTGAGATGGTTTGAATGAAAGAAAAAATATTTGCTCCTGTTCTCTTCAGAGGTAATGCTTCATTTTTCAGTGTAGGTTACTCCAAATTGTTTCAAATGGGTTGGAATTTTTTTCTCTCAACCTATGTGCATAACCTTTACTGTCACTAATGAGAACAGTTTGCATCATGAACCTACCATCCCTTTCAGCCTCTCCCTCTTAAATCATAGTGCATTAGTGCTATTGAATAAAGAATTTTCTGGAAACATTATCCAACTTGTATATTGTATTGACTTTCTGCTTCCAAGTTTAGCTTTCATGGTAATATGAGTGCTGTTTTCTCCATGGAAATTTGCACTTTGGCACTATGCCAATGTGTTTTGTGTAAGAATGAAAAGGAAAAAAAATTGTACTCAAATTGTTTGTAGTATATTTGCAATACTTTCAGGTGTGATTTGTGTGTTGGATTGTGCAGAATGCTGCTCTAACTGTAGGGATGATACTGAAACAAACAAACAGGAACAAAATGCTCAGTGGACTTCAATTAGTTGCATTTCAATTACAGAGCTAATTAAACAGAACCAACTAAGAAGGCCTTATTTCATACATCCTGGAATCATGATCAGCTAATGGTGCATGTTGCATACACAGTGAAACTGCTTCTCAGAAGGTGGCACACACAATGCTGAAGAATATGTGACATGCATATATTTAGTAGATAATTACTTTTATGCTGTAGTTTTTACACTACAGCTGTTGAAACAAGGAAGGAATATTCATGTATGCCAAGTGTGACACCTGCTCCAGTAACTGTAAGAAAACATACTATTATAATTCCTGAGACATATTATGAGGGAGAGGTCTTATAAAATAACAAGAGCGCTAGTGTTTTGCATATTTTGTGGCACTTTCAGAAGTACAGATGAGAAAGGTGATGGAGCTGTCACTTGTCCCAAAAGAATCCTTTCACACTATGTGATAGAGCAAGTCTTATGAAATGCTTATTCAGATACAATCAATAAACTAGAAATCCTCAGTGAGTCTCAGACATATATCAATGATTTTTTTCTACAGCTGAATGAGAGTAAACAAATGGAACAGGGTGGCCATAGGATTATTAATTCAGCAATCAGCAAACAGGCCATGGTAATGGTTGTTGCTGCATAATTCTGAAATTATCTTGGGAAGAATCTGTCAGTGCAAATGCACTTACCACAAGCAGTATGTGCATCATGAGTGCTTTAGAGGTGCACAAGGCAGTAATGGATCAGAAATGCCATGCAATTGAGTGGAAGCCCAGGCCAGTATCTCTGTCTCAGACAAAGCGTGCAGTGGATGTTGTTTCTGAAGCCTCTGCTAGTCGTGTTTGTCCATCTTCTTGTTGCCCATTTCTTGTTACCCAGTTCTACATGGAAGCATCCACTGGCAGTACATCATCTTGGGCTAAGAAACATCTGATTCTTCTTCCCACTCCCACTCCAACCCCCTCCCTGCCTGCAGAGGCTAAAAAAGGAGTCAGGAGCAAGGCTGAGGGCAAGGAAGCATTGCTGTCCTAGGCAGGGAGCTGAGTCACCAAGACAGAGAATGGACAGTGAGCTGCCAAACAACAGAGACAGACTGAGTCCAACAGGCCCCTCTCTCACTGGGTCACAGGGTGCTCTGTTCATTTCCTGGCAAAGCAGAATTGGCATACTTGAGGTTTTCTTTTGTTTGCCTTGAAGCCTGCCTTTGGCACAAGCTATTGGGAAAATACACTTTGGCTTAAACAAAGTTCTTAGTACCCTGCTATTGTATTAGGTCACTCACATGTGTTTGGAAGTGGTGGAACAGCCCAGCCTGTGGATAGCTGGGCACGTCTATCAGGGAAGTTGATTTTGGGATATAACATTTTCATTTAGTTAGTTAACAGACTTGGAGAAACGCAAGGCAATCATGACATTTCACACAGGAACAAGTTCTACATCTTCAGATGTTCAGGATACATTCTTGATGTGTTTATTTTAAAAATTTGATGTAATAGTAAGTATTTTAGAAGAATTATTATATTTAGTCTTAGCCAGCCCTTCACAGTAAAGAAATGCCTGTTCAGTTTATAAGGATGTTGAAACAAGTGTTGCCAGTTTTTATAGGTTAACACTTGATGCTTTCTAACTGCAAAATGTCTAATCCCGTACCACGCAGTGCAAGTATGCAGAGGTTGCAGTGGGAGTCATCTGGGGTCAAAATAAAATAATTTTTCATCAGAGTTTGGTTTAACCATTTCATTCATCTGCACAAGTTATAATTAATTTTTAAATGTTAAACAAACTTTGTTCTGAAAGTAGCTGCATGTGTCTCCCAGGTTCTTAGGCACAATTGAAGCTGTGAATGCTGATGTTGTTTTTCAGTCAGTCTCTGTCCCTTTGACCATGTTACTGCATAGAGTAGGAAAAAGGCACGAAAAAAATCCTGTGTAGCATAGGTGTAGAATGCAGAATGGATCTCTTTCAGATCCTGAAGTGTCCTGGTTGGGCTGTAGTACCATGTGCTCTGGTCTGTCTGATGGCTGGTCTGCCAGAAATGATCAAACAGTGGTGAGGTTTAAAGAAAATAAATCACACATTTTAATTTCTGAATGCCTGTTCTCAGTCAGCAGGGAAGTATTTGGCAGTATAGGGATAGAGCATGGGAAGTGCAGTGTATTGAACCCATAATTAATATGGGTTCCTTTAGAAAAGGAAAAACCTCAGAACTTTATTCTTAGTATTCTTCTTCTGAGGATCAACCCTGTGTTGGTAAACCTGTGATAGATGTGATAGAACTGGATGAAGGTAGGATCAGAGCAGATTATAAACAGGAAAATAAAGTTTAATGTGGGTAGTAATCCAAAATACGAAAGACTGCCTTGTTTATGAAGGTATAGTTTTGAAAAGATAAAACATTTTAAAATGTACTGTGTCAGCTGCAGGAAGTTTTGAATGGAAGTCTATGGGTTATCTATGAAAAATGTGCTGGGTCACTATACAGCCCCTTTGTTTCTGGGTACAGATCCCTGTGAATCACATTTTAATGCACAGGAGGTCAGTGTACACCGCTGCTGTGGCAATGCTGGTGCTGCTGTCTGGAGAAGCCTCCTGTCCCTGCCTCCTCACGCCCTGGAGGGGACAGCAGGGTCTATCCCAGTGCCCTGGAGGGGACAGCAGGATCTGTCCCAATGCCCTGGAGAGGACAGCAGGATCTGTCCCAGTGCCCTGGAGAGGACAGCAGAGTCTGTCCCAGTGCCCTGGAGGGGACAGCAAGATCTGTCACAGTGCCCTGGAGGGGACAGCAGGATCTGTCCCAGTGCCCTGGACCCAGTGCCCTGGAGGGGACGGCAGGATCTGTCCCAGTGCCCTGGAGAGGACAGCAGAGTCTGTCCCAGTGCCCTGGAGGGGACAGCAGGATCTGTCCCAATGCCCTGGAGAGGACAGCAGGATCTGTCCCAGTGCCCTGGAGAGGACAGCAGAGTCTGTCCCAGTGCCCTGGAGGGGACAGCAAGATCTGTCACAGTGCCCTGGAGGGGACAGCAGGATCTGTCCCAGTGCCCTGGACCCAGTGCCCTGGAGGGGACGGCAGGATCTGTCCCAGTGCCCTGGAGAGGACAGCAGAGTCTGTCCCAGTGCCCTGGAGGGGACAGCAGGATCTGTCCCAGTGCGCTGGACCCAGTGCCCTGGAGGGGACGGCAGGGTCTGTCCCAGTGCCCTGGAGGGGACAGCAGGATCTGTCCCAGTGCCCTGGAGGGGACAGCAGGGTCTGTCCCAGTGCGCTGGACCCAGTGCCCTGGAGGGGACGGCAGGGTCTGTCCCAGTGCCCTGGAGGGGACAGCAGGGTCTGTCCCAGTGCGCTGGACCCAGTGCCCTGGAGGGGACGGCAGGGTCTGTCCTAATGCCCTGGAGGGGACAGCAGGATCTGTCCCAGTGCCCTGGAGAGGACAGCAGGGTCTGTCCCAGTGCGCTGGACCCAGTGCCCTGGAGGGGACGGCAGGGTCTGTCCCAGTGCCCTGGAGGGGACAGCAGGATCTGTCCCAGTGCGCTGGACCCAGTGCCCTGGAGGGGACGGCAGGGTCTGTCCCAATGCCCTGGAGGGGACAGCAGGGTCTGTCCCAGTGCCCTGGAGGGGACAGCAGGATCTGTCCCAGTGCGCTGGACCCAGTGCCCTGGAGGGGACGGCAGGGTCTGTCCTAATGCCCTGGAGGGGACAGCAGGATCTGTCCCAGTGCCCTGGAGAGGACAGCAGGGTCTATCCCAGTGCCCTGGAGGGGACAGCAGGGTCTGTCCCAGTGCCCTGGAGAGGACAGCAGGGTCTGTCCCAGTGCCACCCTGTGCTGCGAGACTCCGTCCCTCTGCCAGCAGAGAGCAGTGCAGCCCTGCGGCGGATTGCAGGGCATCACTGGAAACACACGTGGCAAACAAAGCGGGTGAGTCGGGAGGAATACACACAGAATGCACAGAAGCACTGAGGCACAACTGAATGTGAAGGTGGGACAGGGAAGATGCACTCGATGGGAAAAACAATGGAGAGTGGAGGCAAGGCAAGGTGGGCATGAAAAGAGGACAGGAAATCCCAAAATACAGACTGTGCTAAAGCAAACTGGAGGCCTGAAGGATGAAAGTAAAACATCTTTGAACAAGATTGTGGCAATCCTGTTACTCTGTGAGCCACAGGAGTGTTACAGTTTCTGGTGCTGGGCACAGAGGAAGGACAGGGACCCAGGATGTGCAACGAGTCTGCAGTACCATAGAGCAATATAGGTGTGCTTTTCTGGATTCAACATATTAATGCACTTCTTGTAGTGAATTGGGGTGAATTATCCCTATGTCTGCATGCTGATACTAATATGAGACTAACAGAGGAGCAAAAAACTCACGTGGTTATTTCCAAAATGCTGATCTTGGAATACATTGTTTCCTATGAAAATGTTTTTGTCAGAGTACACAGTTTTTATCACATTTATTCCTTAGTCTTATATTTGGGTTTTTTTCTGAACTAATCTGGCACTTCAATAATATATTGTATTAAGATGGTCAGATAAATTTTAGCTGCAGAGGATTGTGTTTCCTACATCTGACTCAAGAACTAAATCAGAAATCCAATCAAAAAGTGTGTGGAGCTGTCATTGTGTTTTAGGGAACACAGGAAAGGGGAAGAGGAGTTGTTATTTCTTGTGATGGGCACAGGACATCCACAAACCCAGTTTATTAAGGATTTTTCCTCAATTTTTAGCAGAATGTTGAAAAAAAATGCTTTTTTCTTCCTTTCCTCTAGTAGCATCTCCTGAACTCTTTGTAAAATGTCAGTCTGTTATGTAAAATCTGCAGCATTCTAATGGTGCTTTCAGGCTTACTTTGACCTTTTGAAATCATTACAACCCCCCCACCCCCTACAGCCCCCCATTTTTCCTTACTTAATTGCACACAGGAATAGGGAAATAGGAATCCAATTTATTATTACCCAGGTGGCGTTTCCTGTTACTTAGCTTTATAGTTTTCTGTGTAGTAATTAGTATACAAAGCTGGAGAGATGCCTGTAGTTCCAAAATGAACTCTCTGTAGCTCCCTCCCTCTCTCCCTCCCACTTGCGCTCTCCTTTTGGCACCGCCCCTCCATGCACCCTTTAGCCAGCAGCAAGACAGCTGTGTTTGATCATAAACCACTTAAACTCCAGGCTTGCTGGCAGGGGAAACTTTAGCGTGAAGTGCAGCACTGGTTTCTCTCGGGGAAGGGAGCTTTCTTCTCTTTTCCTTTCTGCCTCCCCAGATACTGAGAGCTGTAGCAGCACTCTCTTTTTAATTTCTCTGTGAACTTGTGTGAAGCTCATCAAATTTTTCTGAGTATGTTCAGCGGCGTTGAGAGATGCCCTTTAACAGAGTTGTGGAAAAGAGCAGCATAAAGCAGATAGCAGAGATGAAGCACGCCTTGTAGATGGACTGAGACAGCCCTGGGATCCTGGTAAGCACGTCATTCCCTGCATTCTCTGAGCACTTCACATTATTAACAAGCCTCTCTAAGCAATGGATTGTCTGTGAAGTCAAAGCCAGTTCGGCTCTCCTAGAAGATCTTGCATCATTAACTTAAACTCTCAATGTGGAATAAAAATGGCTGTCTAGAGCAAAATGTATAAGAGAGAAAAATTTTGGAGAAGAAAGTATTGAATTAGTTGAACAAAGCTTTGAAGCATTACAATCTGCAGAAATCGTCAAGCCCTGAGAAGACTAATCATGAATTCTGGAGTTGCTATGAAATATGGAAATGAGTCCCCTGCAGAGCTGAGTGAGGTAAGCAGTTTCAGTGCCCTTCTTTACACTTTAAAAAGAAACATTCCCCATTCGGGCTTTCAGTCCGCGAGCAATGCAATTAAAAATTAATAGAATCTGTATCTTGCTATAACTTGCTGTGCCAGTCAGGAAATGACCTGAGCTTTTTTGCTGCTTTGCTCTGAATGAGTGGTGAAAGGCTAAAGATTGCAACCATGTAGAGACATTTTTCCTGTTACCCTGCAGCAGTGATTGTCTTCCCTCCAAGAGCTGTGTTTATACCCAACATTCATCTTTGCAGTAGGTGAAATATGGAGATCTCAGTTGAGATTAAACAGATGGTGATTAATTTAGGAGGGAAGTCAGGTGAGTAGAAAATGAAAAAAATTCATTGGTAAGACAACAACATTGGCAGAAGTTGTTTTACTTGTATTTAGCCAAGGTGATACTGTTTGTTTAGGTTAGATGAATTAGGTTACTTTCCTTCCTTGCCTAAAAGAAAACAAGTAATGAGAAACTTTTTCCTTTTTCACTGGAAACCATAGTCAAGCTGTTATTTCTTGTAATTGTGATAATGTTTTAGTGTAACATGATTGTGTGTGTTTTTAATAAATTTGAAATTAAAGCCATATCAGATGTTATGCAAATTCTTAATAAATACTTTAGAAGTGGCATACTTTTTCAGTTACTGGAATGTCTTAGATGTGTAATCCTTATGGGCTTTACTGAGAACTGCTAATTTAGTTATGCTATGAAATCCCAATCATTTGATTAAGGTAATTTGGTAGGAAATTGAATCCACAGTCTGTCTTGTCCCAGTTTAACTGAAGTGCTTCTCTGTTCCTTCTGCCCATTTTTTGATACACCTTTTACTGTGATGTATCCTGTATATGCTAGGTTTTTTAAGGATAGGATATGCTTGGCAGAATAAGAGAGTTAACAGTTTCTGGAGTTAATTGTATAGAGAAAGGAGATGCTGAGGTATAGAATGGAACAATGATATAAGTGGAATAAATCAGTAGGCTGGTAGAGGGAGGCACAGTAAATAGGTGAGACTTAAGCAAGTGCTGTACCCTGCCCTACAAGAGGACAGAGATTTGTTACTGGGAGGTCTGACAAAAGCAACATCATATGTGTTTCTCCTTAAAGTAGAAATAGTTCAGTTACATTATTTCTGTGTTAGTTTTTTCAAAGTATTGCTTAGAAATTTTATATTGGCAATTCAGCATAGGTGGGGTTCATAAATTCAGCATAAAAGCCTGGGTTACTTTTCGTCAGAGTTTCTGGCTGTTGTTTTATTGGTGGTGATTACTGCTTTCTATTCCCTCAACATTTAATTTTCAAGACTTTGCAAGATAAAATAGATCATGGAGTATCTCAAATAATTGATATTGGAGTCAATATTTGGAGTAGGTACTATTTACATTGTACCTTGAAATTACTTATTCACGTTTCCTTCATGCATCGATTGAATAAGACTTTTGTTGTGAGAAATACCTTTTCTTTCTGATGTTTTAGCATGGGAGATATTGAAGGAGTCTGTGACTATGCAACACTGTCATTGTTTAGTTGGGATTTTTTCTCAACAAGCTTTCTTTAGTCCTTAGTTCACTTTTGGACTCCAGTGCTACAGAAGGGTTAGAAATAGGTTCCTTTTTGTCTGCAGGCATAGCAGAGAAGATCATAAAACTCCTAACTTTCCCCAGCTGCTTATCATAATTTGTTTGCTGTTCATCTTCATCTTTGCAGTTTGAGCTGCTTGTTTAGTGAGCCTTAGCCAGTCCCCAGTAAGGGCTGGGCCAGCTTCAGCAGTGATCTTGGGTAAAACACTGTGTTTTCAGTGAAACATGGAAGCCTCACAGAAACATCATATTCCACCTCTCTAGGGAAGAAGATGTGTAAGTGCTTTGAGATGTAGTAGATAGCTGCTCACTCCTATTTGTTAATTTCTCAAATAGCTCTCCTTAATATCTATGCTTCTTTTAGACCTTTCCCTCTTGGGAAAGGTCTTACTTGATTGGTACTGGCTATAATTGAAGGTAAAATGTCCTGGGTAGAGCTTGTACCTATGGTTTATGTATCTGTATTTTTCCCATCTTTGTTGTGCTCTTCTCCTTCCTTTCTGGCTCTGTCTTCTATACACCCTGTTTATTTTGATCAATGAAGGACAGTAGCCTTATGTTCATTTAAATGATGGAGAAATGGCTGCAACAGGAATTTGAATAAATGGCTGATGTCTTGGTGTTCACCTGCACCTCTATCTCTACCACTCATATGCTGATATTACAGTGGGCTGCTACTACTGTACATATCTGAATGGCAAATATGATAACAGACCAAGAAGTACTATGATTCACATGACACACAGTGGGTTTTCGTGTAGGTGCCTTAATCTCTTTATCTCAGTACGTGGAGCTCTAGGCATGAAACTACTGTTATTAAAATAAACAGGAAAGCTACAAAGCCCTGAAGACATAATAAAGGCATTCTTAACTGGATACATTAGACAAAAGAGAAAATAAATGTATTGCAATTCATTCCATCTGTATTAGAACTTTTTACCTGAGATTTTAATCTCTCTTTTGCAAGAATTAAAGGATATGTTTCTTGTGTGATTGTACAAACTTGTGTATGGTTGATGTTTGCTATTCCTAAACTCTTGTCCAGGTAAACAGGAGTCTTGATAGTCTTTATTTACTCGCCTGCCCCCATCCAAAGGTCATGCAGAAAGCAGACCAAAAAAATCTGATTTCTGTTGTAGGTTATTCAGACCTCCACAAAACTTAAACTCTGTGGTTCCCCAGCTCCAGAGTTCAAGCTGTTTTCTTATTGAAATGTGTCAGTTCATGTTACCCCATTTCTGCTCTTCTTTGCCTTCAAGTTTCAAGTCCAAAGAAAGAAAGATTATCCAGTTTACTGTTTGCATGGTGGATTTGTCATGGTGTACCTGCCTAGAGAGTTAGAAGAAACCTTGTTCTTACATAGCAAGGTGGTGTTAGGCTTGGTGGTTTGTTTGGCTGGGGCGTTTCTTTGATATATATATAAGATATAGTAAGAGAGGCAACACTGTTGTGTAGTCTGTGAGCATCTACAGCTGCTGTGGTACCTTTGTAAATAGGCAGTAGTAGCCAAAAAAGCTCTGTTCTACTTTTCTAAAATGGGCCTTTACCACAATTTGCAGAGATTGCCTTTAAGGCTTGAATCAAGGAAGGATGTAATTTTTATGTATAACTTAATACCCAAATTATTAAAGCTGTCATTGGATCCCTTCAACTTCTTACTCATAAAATTCTGAAAGCCTTTGTTGTAAACACAAGGCATATTTTTACAGCCAACATAATGAATTTTACTGAAAATATGTACAGGTTAACAGTGGGGTGTCCAAAATTGCAAACTGTTTTATACATCATTAAAAATGAAACTTTGTATCAGAATTTAAATGCTTTGCACCTATTGTCTATTCTGCAGAAAGAGGTGTTCATCTGGAAGGAGATAGATTGCCTAATCTGTATTTTCTTCCGTATTCAGTGGCACTACCTGGTTTTAAACCCCAGTATTCTGAGAAGGTATTCCTTACATATGAACACTGATTTTACCTGCTTCCCTCCCATTCATTGTGGAGATGATGTGCTGAAATAGAGAGAGCTGATATCTGACCTGGTACACCTGTTGGACTGAATGTGGCCAGCACTTATTCCTGTGCCTGATGCTGGGACAGTTAAAATTAGTAGTGCAGAAATGTGAAGGAAATGTTAAATGCTGAGTTTAGTGATATTTTTCTCAATTGTATACTTAAGAGATAAGTTTTATCCTTGAATTAAAAGCCGAGCTGTGTTCTTTGCTATAATTTTCATTAAGTGAGCCTTGTGGATTTGCTGGTAATAAGACTGTGCCTAAGAGATTTTGTAATGATGTAAGGGCTGATATTATAGTAAAGCAATATGTTCATCATTGCAGCTGATTTGTATTATGTTACTATTTATTGTGGTTTTTTAGCACTTGCTGCATGAGTTGATCGTGTATAACATCTGAAAAGTTTAGTATTTTCTGCATGGCAAAATTAGGAGATAGCATGCTGCTTTAGGTGCACACTTTACACCTCCTGTTTCTTGATGTTTGGAGGTCAAGTGTTTAGGATACTGCTGTTGTATGTGACAGCATTAGTTACAGCTTCATATTCTTTAATCCTTCAACATTGACTGGAATAAACAGATGGGCTCTTTGTCTTGGAAAGATTACTAACTTCTTTGTTTCAACAAGGTGTTTAAAATTTAGGGGAGGGAAAGGAAGGAAAGGCTTTAAAGCTGGTGTTTGTAGAAAGCAGAAAAATGAGTTTGTGCAAAAGATTTCACAAAAATGTGAAGAAAGGACCAAGTCTGAAAGGCTTAAATTCTGACTTTTTAGTAATTTTACAGTGGGACAATATTGCACTTCCTTCTTAGATTTGTATTCCACTGCTGCTCTACTTAAAAAGTAGACTCTTATGAAGAACATAGTTGGAGAATTGCAGAAACAAGAGGGGTAGTATGGCTTGGAGTTGTGTACACAAGTCCAGTGAGTGTGAGGGAGCTGTGGGGTGTGAGGTGGGTAACCAGTAGAAGCAGGACATCACTCAAAGCCTCCTGGCAGAGGAAGAGTTCAGACGGGACCATCCCCACCCTCAGGTACTTTCTCATGTGTGCCTCTGTTCCTTTAGAACAAGTGCCAGCTTGCCAGCTTGTGCTGTCACTGTATCTAGGTGTGGGGAAAGAGCACTGATGGAACGGGGAAGAGGTTTTTTTTATGTCTTCCAAGGTAGGATTAAATCCCAAACACTTGTTTTATCTTCCTGAGCTTGGTAGTCTTCCAAGAAAATCAGTGAGCAAATATCACCCCAATACTTCATCAGCTTCCTGAATGGTCTCTGGTCATGCAATGAATGTGCCAGGGTATTTCCAATACCTCTCATGAGCAGGTAAACACCATATTCTACTGCAATTCCATCTCTGCTACAGGCTATAACCTCAGCTGTCAGTGCCAAAGCTGTGCAGGTTGTAACACAGAAAGGTGTACTGTGCCTTGCTAACAGAGGCGGTGTGTTTTTCCCAGTCAGAGGATGTTTTGGGAAATGTGATAAATTATTAATCCTTTAAAATATTGCAGCCTTACTATAGAGTGGACTGTGGTTATCAAACAGCAAATATGGCACATTTTAAAGTTATTTTAACCTTGATAAAGTTGCGTTAACTGATTTTTTTCGTAACAGTAGGCAAACCAAAGAGGTGAACAGTGTGAACTGCTAAACTCTTAGAAAAGCAAGCATTACAACCCAGTATGCTTAAATCAAAGTACCTTAAGGAGAAACTTTCTTAAATGGTTTCTAGTGGAGACCTGGGTAAAACTTCCATCTGGAGGTAGCAACACCTGTAGCCTTACAAGGGTGTTCCCAGCTTTAGTGCTTCAGAGATGCTGAGGTAAAGTTTGCAAATCTCTGGGTGAACTCTTTCCTCTTTCCTTTCACATGAGCTTTGTGAAGAACTAATCAACCTTACAAATCTGACATTTCCGCATGCTGTTGTTATGAGGAGTGTGGAGACATTAGATGTGAAATAAAATCACAGATTTTAAAGACTTCCACTGTGTCTCTGTTACAGTGATGTGTTTATAATAACTTAAAGAAAATGCTTCAGTGGTAAACTTTATGGGCATGCTCCTGGACAGTGACTCTAAGTCTGAATGCAACCTTTAGACTGGGTCCATAGTCAAGCTGAAGGTGCTCCAGCATGATCAATATATGTAATTTACCGTGTGCATGGTATTTCCAGTGTTAAAAAACACTGTGACTTCAAAGAAAATGTTTTTTCCAGGATTTGTTTGAGCTGCTTATCAGGCACAGAGTGTGTTCCAGGCTTGGCTATTATTAAATTGAAGCACTATAAAAAGATTAGTTAAAATGCCCAGACACTGTCAGGACTGATAATGCTCTTCTGCAGCCTCCTAATGAAAAAAAAAGACAAAGATTATGTAACTTATCTGCCTGATACTTTAATATCCCTTGCTCCTGAAAAAAACATGTTTGAAAAATGCCTTACATGCTGTAAAATCTTTTAGTACAAATATATGCTATGAAAGTACCATTAACAATGCATTGGATTGTTGAATTGTGTTTACAGATTTGATGTTTTTATTCATAGATAAAAATGCCAGAGTTTATTCCTGGAAGATTTTTGGAGATAAGGATTGTAATCTTTTTCCTCCTCCTCTTCCAGCTTGGAAAAAGAAAAAGTGCTATTGCCTTTGATCAGACCTTAGACATACCAGAACATGGTTCTGTGTGGGAACAATTACCAGATTCTTCTTTCAGAAGGTATTTTTATGTATTCCTCTGCAGTCTCTGAATTTGTAGTTTGTAAAAGGATGCATAAAAGAAGAATCCATAGATTGCAAGGCTAAGGTTTGCAAAGGAAGAAGTTTCTGTGCTGTGTATGTGGGAAGAGAGGCTGTGTCATTGGTTTGGTCACCTACAGTGAAGTGTCATTACATTCCTCTTCTGGGGCTCTGAGTAGTTTATGTACAATTGGAAACGAAATGTGTTCATATTGCTTCTGGGTATTTTCCTTATGTTTAGGTTTTACTGTCTTTGTGACATTGCATGGTACTTCTAGCTGCAGGTTTTACTTGTGATGAGAATTTCTGCTTGTCACGTAGCATGGAAAGGTTTGATTGTAGTCTTCTGTTGCATGTAGTAATAATTTGCCAATTAATATAGTCTGTGATGGTCTCAGAGTTCAGAGATTCTGAGGGATGAAGGTTTGGTGTGAGGATCTGATGCTGGTAAAAAAGGCTTCTTGACACTGGCTGGCAAACTACTTTAGGCAGTCCCATGTCAGGATTTCCCATTTAAATTAACTGTCTGTATGAATGATGTATATTTTCTGTAGATTTAGATTTTAACTGTCTCTAATGAATAGAAATATTCATTAAGACTCTGGAAATTGGCCTACACATTCTCACTCTGTTGTGATTGTATATGAAAATTTGCCATTAAAATCACAATATTTACAGAAATCTTTTCAGCCCTCCCAAATGAAAAGAAGTATATTTTCAGTATGCTTAGATGTACCCCTTATTGTTGTTTGTAATAATATTACTTGCATGCAAAATTTTATAAATTACCCTCAGTGACCTTTGCAGAATTTTTGAAATGCTTCAGAAGGTGGTTGCTGGATTTTATTGCACATTATTGGGATATCACTAAAATGTAGTACATTCCAAAACAGAAATTTACATCAGGATTATGGCCATCTACTGATAATTGAAATAAGGTACTGTTTTAAAAACAGGCCATTTATGCATTTTAAAATGTGAGGCTATTTCAGTGTTTGATAGGTTCACAACAGCACCTCTGGCTTCTAATCTGCCAGAACAATTTTTTAAAGCAGAACTGTTGTGGTGACAGAGAAATACAAGATTGTCACTATACTACGTGGAAAATCCAAAACTATTCCAGTGACAACTCAGTATCCTTCTGAACTGATTTGGTTGAACTGATTGAACAGAGATTTGGCTGAAGCTGGTGTTCCCACAAAGCAGCATAGGTGCCTATCTTGAAAGGTCTTCCCTTTGCAGACTGTAAACACAAAAATATCATTTGCTTGCAAAGACACGTTATCTGGCCTTCATCTACAAGAGGCTGTGATAATCCTACCCCAAACTGTGCTGGTTTGTTTCCTATCCTTCCTTCCTATCGTTCCTATCAAACTGGATACCTCTAGTTTGATAATCATTTGAACTTTGCATCCTATCTAAATGGCACAGTTTGTTTATCATTAAGCTGTTGCCAGGTATAGGAGGTAGTAAAATCTCGCTTGCTGTTAACTGTACTTGGGACTGCCACTCCTTAAGAGGCACATCAGCTGAATCTTCCTTCCTTTGCCTGGATTCATGTGCTCAAGATGGGTTTTGCAGCCATGTAGAGAAACCAAAGTGGGTGTTTGTCATTTGCAAAAAAGACCTTTAGAATGCTGTACTGAGGACTGTCCTTTGCTGTTATATATGTTACATGTTTGACTTTTTCTTCCCCCTTTTTACATTACATACAAAATGTTTTATCTTAATAAGTTCCTTCTCCCATCTCTTCATCTATTTTTTTTTTTTTTTTTGCATAGCACTGTACAGCATAATTTTTTCCAAGCTACTGATGCTGCTTTTGTCTAATTTACTGACTTAGGTGTTTCTTTTTATTTTTTTTATTTAAACTGATATCCCAGTTCACTTGAATTTTTTAATTTAAAAAAACTCATGGTGGTTGACCTATTCATCAGCTAGTTCTTTCTTTTTGTGTGTTGTGATCTCACTCCTGTAAGGAAGAGATGAGTCTCTCTTGATTCTTGGTATAGCACAGGTCAGTGATCTGCCAGGGTATAACTCCTCTGGTGGAAGGTCTGGCCTATGCCAACTAAAAATGCAGTTAATTTCAGTGAAAGACATAAGTAAATCTTTGAGATAAAAATTTTTGTCTGCCTGAAGCAAGTAGGTGTCTGCTGTATGCAAAGAAAAAGAAACTGTTAAGAGTATTTCCAATTATACTTTTCTGTCCTATGAGATGCTGGATTAAAGAATGGACAGAATATCTTTATTTCTCCTCTTCCACTAATGGATATCTTCCCTGTGTAGCAAAGTATGAAAAAATGTATTGGTTCATAGCTGTCAAGGCATAATTGCATGGAGATCTATATTAATTTAGTTACTTGGTGAGAGAGATTTGCAAAATGCAGAACTTTTTTCCCATGCTTTTTAAAACTTAGATTCTGTCTCACATTCTGCAAGGTTGAATACCTCTGAATACCCATAATTATCTTTCTTTGTGAAACTCCATGCAGTTGAATTTCAATACCTACCCCTTCTGGAATGGAAATAAATGTGCTAATTGCTTTTCACGAAGGTAGATTTTCTCCTTTCCTGTGAGAGTTTCTTTTAACTTCCTATATTTCTGTATTGTGTGTTAGGCTGAATCTCTTTTTATAGCGTGTTTAAGCACTTTTAAATACAATGATTGATGCCAGTGTTATAGGCAAGTGTCATATCTCATTCAGAATGTTACATAATCATATTCTTCAGTAATGAGATGTCATTTCCCATTATAGAATCACAAAATGGTTGAGGGACCTCTGGTGATCACCTGGTATAAGCCCCCACTCAGGTGGGGTCAACTAGAGCCAAGTGCCCAAGACTGTGAAAAACTTTCTGATATCTCCAAGGTTGAAGACTCAACCATCCTCCCTGAGCAACCAGTGTTCGGTCATCCTCGCAGGGAAAAGGAGTTTCCTGAAGTTCAGAGGGAACCTCCTGTGTTTCAGTGTGTGCCCATCACCTCTGGTGCTGTCACGGCACCCCTGGAAAGAGCCTGGGTCCATCCTCCTCGCAGCCTCCCCGCAGGAGTTTTGTACATCGGTGAGATCCCCTGAGCCTTTTCTTTTCTGGGATGAACAGTCCCAGCTTTCTCAGGCTTTCCCCATAGGAGAGGTGCAAAAGTCCATCCATCATCTTGGCATACTTTTTGTGACAATATGTCCATGTCTGTTTTGTGCTGGGGAGCCCAGAATGCACCCAGCAGTCCAGCTGTGCCTCACTAGAGCTGAGAACAGCAGAAGGCTCACTCGCACTTCTCGATCTGCTGTCCAGGCAAAATCCATCCATCTTCTTTGCAGCAAGAGCATATTGCCAGCTCACATTCAGTTTGATGTCCACCAGCTTCCACAGGCCTCTTTCCCTTCAGAACCTTATCCCACAGGACTTTTCCAAGGAGAGGTCTGAGTGAAATCTACAGCTGTGATCTTGATTTTTAACCACCTCTCTCCTCTCTGGGTCATAAACTCCACTGTCTTGCAGTTATGAAAGTGGTCAAATAATCTTTCTGTAATACTATTTCATGAACTGTTGTGCCTTTGAAAATGATAGGAGCACAGTATGTACTGGAATCAAAAACAGAAAAAAATCTTTTAGAAAAATCTTTTAGAAATACCAAAGGAACTTTCTGTGAATAAACACAATATTAACTTGCAGAATATGTATTGAATTAATTCTATCAGAAACTTTTCTATCTTAGAAGTGGCAAGAGAGGATAGTATCCTAGCATGAATAATTCCTTTAAAGGAATTAGTAAGCTTCAGAAATTGTCCGTTTATTTAAACATTTAATTTCATTCTGTTGAGTGGTATGATTAGAATTTAGTAGATATTTGTATTGTTCTGATTTAAAAGAAAAAAGGCAAAGTGCTACAGAGGATGACCTACAGTGATAAAAAAGAAAAAAATAGAAGGGGAAGACCTTTCCACTGTTTGTCTTTGTGCCTTTGTTGTTAATTTTTAGAGCAAATTACAGTGGCTTTTCATGGAAGATGTTTTCCTTCCAAGAGAAGAAAGGAAGAATTTTGCAGTTTTAGTTCTTACCAGATGTTGACATTATGTATGTTCTGTCTTGTAGAATGCTGCCTTCATAAGAATCTGAAAAAGCATTACTACAGAAATAAATCACAGTAGGGAAGTTTAAATTTAGATTTTGTTTTTTAAATACAGTAATGTGGGAGTTTCTAGTGATAATGAGTTTTCTGTTAATCCAGAATCTAGCTTAGTTTGTTCACTTAAATCAGCTTTGAAGTTAAACTTAGATTTCAAAGATACATTCATAGTAAATTCAGTCTAAAAAGAATGCAAATAATTCCTGATGTGGATATGGATGTCCTGGATGTTTAGTACTGCATTACACCAGGTCCCTGAGGATGGCAGATTTATTTGGTATATCTGTGTGTTGCTGTCAGGCACTATTGGACGCCATTTCTGAGAAGCAGGAAATTCTACAGTGATTAAAATCCACACACAGTCTGCTCATTAACAATGTATAAACACAGTTTCCAGTGCAAAGCTAAAAAATAGTTATTCCCTTCCCTGTGAAAGGACTTTTTCTTAACACCATTGTTCTGTAACTCTGTGAACACTGGTACTTGGCGCAGTCAGGATGGAAGCACTCTGCAGTGGAGGAAAAGCTGAGGACAGGAATCAGCGTCCATTGGGAAAGGGGGAGGGAGCAATAGAAAGATGTCAAGAGGAAATACACCTCAAACTTAAGAAGTTATGTGAGTCTCATGTGAACTTTTGCCATTGCTGATTCATGACTTCAAAGGGTTTCAGGGCATCATTCTGACAACTGAGTCAGCATTCATTTTTTAAGTCTAACAGCAGAGATTTTACTGAGAAATGAAAATTATGGATTTATGTGGTCTTTTGAAGTCAGTGAAGTAATTCACAGTTGAGTTATAGTTTTTTGATGTTTTCTAGATTTGTTTTCCCCATCAAACTGGGCTGTATCTAAAGCTGTGCTATTTATTTGTCTGAATGGGAACTGTGAACAGTTGGTAGCCTTACATCATCTATCTGACTTATCCTGGAATAGTTAAAGAACCATGCTGCCAAGATTTAGTGATTATTATTTATTTAAACCAAGTATAAAACCCTGTATTTTGTACAGAATATATAAATAGAACAACTGATAGAGTAAGCTTTGTGTTAGATTTGAAATCCAGTAATATGCAGTACCATTGCCATGACAGTGATGCTTTGTCCCTTATAGTGCATGTCATTTAAGGAGCTGAAATAAGCTGCACACCATTATTGATGTAATTCTGTCATTGTAATGTATAAGAAACAACTCTACTATTTCCATTTATTAATTTCACTATGTTGCCATGATTTATCAAAAATCTTATTAATCAAACTAGTATTTCAATCGCAGTTGCTTGGCTTGGTCTTGCAAAGAGGAATTAATCTAGCTGGAGCATGGTTATGAAATTATACTTGAAACAATTCTTTAGCAAAACAATGATTTTTAGAGGATTTTACTGATAGGCTGAATTGGTACAGGCTTACTTCTTTAAAGAATGACAGTGTTCTAGCTTTAATGTGGATTTTATGGCATTGCTTGAAGAGACAATATGATCTAGTAACTTTGAGAAAATTGATTTTTGAAAAAGGTGGCCATGACACAGAGGATTTCTAGACCATGAGGTCTTCCGATTTATGTATTTTTAGATAAATTATTAACATCCTTTTTCTCCTGCCCATAGTAGTTGTATTTAGAGCCTGTAAGCTCAATCAGCAGATGTTAATTGGGTTTTATAGTTTGCCTCTGAGAAGACTTTTCTGCTTTTTTGTTTTCAGTGCCTGCAGTTCATGCTCTTCTGTCCTCCTTAGAGCTTCACTAAATGCACTGTGTGTTCTCAGCTTTCATTAGTCTTTTCTTTCAGCTCTCTTGCAGTTGCTTATTTATTGTTGCTGCCCTTGATCCCTTTGCCTTTCACATGTGTCAGTCTACCTCTTCCCTGTCCCTGTCCTTTTATTTATGTTGCACTCCAAGACTTATGCAGGGTCCTCCAGAGTTCTCACTGATATTCTTCAGTCAGGGAAGAAAGAATCCCCCCTCTGGCAGGACTGACTGTGTGAGGCTGCAGGTGCTTGGAGAAAGGGCTTGGTTCTCTTGGCATAAAGGCAAGCTTCTGTCCTGTGATTAATTAGCGTGATGTTGCAGCAAATGAACTGTTGCAATTAAACCAGTACAGTAATGGAACACAGTGAGCAACAGCACTGAAGGCTGGCATGGGCTCAGGGAGGCTGATCCCAGGTGCTGTTGGTCCAGCCAAACCATTTTCACAAAAACCCACTCCTATTTTGTACCCATAGAGAGTTCCTGAAGATTACACAGTATTTAAAAGCCTAATGATGAAAGTAAGATTTATGGAGAATTTATGGTTTGAGTTTTCTGCCTCAGGAGTTGTACTTTTTTGTTGTGGAATACTTTGTAAAAAGTCAAGCTTCCTTCACAAACTGACATTGTGAGAGGGCTTTTCCTGGAGAACACAAAAGTTATGATCGCCAGGCTGAGTTTTACTGAAATTCCTGTGTCTCGCATTACTATTTTGCAAATAGCTGTCTCCTCAGAGTTTAGCTTTGATGACTACGGGCCATAAGCAGTAATAGGGTATGAGGGTACCTTTACCTTTCCCTGAGATCCCTCATGCAATCTGCTGAAATATCCTCCTCTTCAGTAACTTTTTTTCTGTGATAGCATTTGTAAGCTTCTGAATGTCGTTAGTTCTGGTTGTTCTGAACTATAGTAATGGTAATTTGCAAATGCCATATGCTTAGAAGTTCCACAGTGCCACTACTGTTTCTTCTTATTCTTCTTGCCCAAAGCCAGAGTCTTATGGCAGACTTCAGCCAAAGCTTAAAAGGGAAAACAAAATGTTTAAGCAGAGAAGAAAATATTACTGAATGCTTTGATGCTCTTCTTTCCCTAAAAGAGAATAAATGGCTTTGAAGTTTAACTTAGTTCTGTTCCACCTGGTGGTTTACTAACCTGTCTGTGGCATTTTAACAGAAATTATGAAAAACATTTGATCTAGATAAACTGAGACCTTTGTGACCAGGGGGAAGGCATGGGCATTTCAGCATTGCTGCAGTGTCTCATGATATTAACCAGTGTTTTGCTGTCATTGCTGCTGTATTTCCTGCATAAAATTTTATATGCATTAAGATAAAAACCTGGCAACATCCTAATAAGTGGTATGCAGTTCATAGTTATATGCAAAATACATTGTGATTGTGAACTCGTTGCATTATAATAATTTTTCTATTTAAATCTTGAATTTTTTAAGCCCCACAAAAACATTGCTTCTCATTGTGCTGAACTAAAATGAACACTGAAGTAAAAAGATACTGTAAAGGACAGAGAGTACAGAGTTCTTTGCTAGGTGATGTTCCAAGAAATATTTTTTTGCAAGCCTGACAGTATTTCCAAATTATAAGTAAAATATACCCATTCAAAACTCTGTGGGTACAAAAATAATACCATTTTTTTGGTCACTTTTTTTTTGGTGACTCTGGTTTTTTTTTTGTCAAAGTGATTAAAAAAAAGTACAGTCCTAAACTACCTGCAAGTTGCAGTTTTACAGCAGTGCTGAGAGAGTTCTGTTTAGTTCTAGTAAAATATTTCTATTTAAGACTGGGTGACATGAAAAAAGTAACTCATTGATATTGTTGCTTGATAAATTGTTGTTGCCAAAAAATATTGATCATCTAAGCAGTAGACTAATGAAGTTCACATAATTTTGTGTTAGTTGGACAAACTAGCATTTGAGGATTTAACTAATCTTGCAAATACCAATGTTTACTGACATAGGCCTACCCATGTTCTTAGTGAGTTTTTATATGAAAGCTGAAGCAACCAGTATGAAATTGATTTCTACTTTTATTAAAAAGTTCAGTGCAGATTTAAGGATAGCATTTTCCAAGTGTTTTGGGGCTGAATGAGAACTGGCATCTTGTGATTTTGTTGAATATTTTTTGTATGCGTTGGGACTCATAGTAAAAGGTATTTTTAACTGCTCCAGAAAATACATGTTTGTAATGGGGGAAAAGAGAAATAAATTGAAAGCAGTTTGATTTTCCACCTAATTAAAGCTCATGAACTGAACGGTGATTGGTGGATTCCATACACAGGATAAAAAAATAATGAAATTCCTTTATGAAAAGTAAAATAAGTATGCTGCACTGAACACAAGTAAAAGTGCTTTCCTACTGGGTCAAAAATGGCAGTGTAGATGATCTATTACAGAACTTTCTGCTGGGGTAGCTGCAGAACATGACCAAAAACACATGGGAATTTAGTATCCTGGAGCCTTCTAAAGCTGCAATATAGTCAGTTGTTGTTTGTGGCATGCAGCTTCTGAGAATCACAGCTGGATTACTCAGACCTTTTTTAACATGTAAGATTCTTGGCATGAATTCCAGTTGAGGTGAGGCAGAAAACCATTAGAGACAGCGGAGATTCCAAATGGCTAATTGTTTTAAAAGGAAGAGTAGTAAGTAGCATGTAGTGTGTTTGTCCCAGGGCAAGAGGAAACTTGGTGATCCCTCCCTTCCCATGCTTAATTTAAGAAGAGTAAAGATTCTATTCTTATTTGTGTCTATTTATTTATTTACAGAGTTGTTCTGAGCAACAGTGAGTGATTTCAGTGTTCTGAAAATACAAAATTCTGTGTATCTACTATATATTACACACTCCTTTAAAACATCAGTGGTATTGGGAAAAGGACAGCTGCTTTTGATTTAAGTTAGAAGAAGATAATCCAAAGGCAAATTATTTGCTGATGGAAAGAAACAGAAATTGTTTGAAACTTTTTTTTTCTTAAGTTAAATTATTTGCAGAATCATATTTTGGGAAATGAGGCTGACTGATTCTGCTCTGTATGGATCTAGATTTAATTTTTTCCTTCTTTGCATACTTGGTTGGACTCTCTAAAGTCTTGTCCATTAGTTTATAATAAACTGTTGGTCAGTAATATTCTAGCTTTGTCCTCTCCCTGTTGAAGTCTAAAAGGACTGCTATACTATCATTTTTGGCTTTGGGATGTTCCATTTTAGAGCTTTATCAGAGTCTCTAAAATATTTCTCCCTCCTCCCTTTCCTCCTGGCTCCAATTTTGAATATATGAGAAATAGAGATGTTTTGTTCAACGATAATGCAGTTTTTCTGATGCTGTTGTGCTAGTATATTTTTCTTTGCTAACAGCGTGACATTAAATACTTTTCCCTCCATGTTTTTCTTCATGTTTTCCTATTTCTGAAAGCCCTGCTTTCTCTGGCCATGTTCCAGAGAAAAGGATGTTGTTTTCCCAAAGGATTACTTGAATTATATATATAATGTAAAACCTGACAATCTCAAGGTCTGTTTCTTTATATCAAAAAGCTGATCTTAGTCTAAGCGTGTTAGAGACTGTATCTGAGAGTCTTAGAGCCACCATGAAAAGAGACATGGTGAGAGGCCTCTGCTTTCTAATCATCCTGATTAGTTCTTGGTCGTAACTGAAGATTGACCACTTGACCTATTAAATGAAGATGCCATTTTATTGTGATAGAAATACTAATCTAAAAATGTTACTTGTGCAGCTTTTAAAACCTTTTCTTCTATGATTCATGGAACTGATCCAGCTGTTACTGAATATCTAGACTGCCCAGTGTCCAAAATATTGTTCTATCTGGTGTCTCCTGAACAGACCATAGGTACCAAAAGAGCAAGAGGAATGGCAGTAATTGGTCTTACTTTTGCTATGATATGTAGCTAACAACACAGAATATGGAAATTAATACACCAAAGAATGTATCCATTTATGAGTCACGTCTTTAAAGCAGGTGAGTTTTCACTCTTACCATAGATTTTAGCAGATTTTAGATTTTTCCACTTAAAGAATTATCTCTTCCATAAACCCCATGTTTCCATGTTTCTCTCTGATTTAAAATACATTGTTTGATAATAGTGTACTTTCATAGCTTCATCTGAGGTTCTTGGGATGACAGTAGTTCTTTAACTCCAGGTTTCATGATCTAACATCTCTCCTTGGCACTTGGTTCTTTCAAAAAGTCTGTTATATTAATGTCTGTTTAATCTCAAATCAATTAAGAATTTATTTTGCATTGAATTTTGTCCAGGTTTTATCTGTGCCTCATGGTTACATCATGCTTTCTGACTACAGCAAGTTCACTATCTTAATAAAGCAAGATTTAAGAGAGCTACTCTCTCTGATGACTCATCTGCAAAGAATAACAAAAGGGCTTGACATAAGAATAAATTATTCCTTAACAGACAGTGATTGGTCTTGATGGAGATGAAAACTGTGGATGAAATAAAACAAGCATGTCATGCTCATTTCATAAAAACTACCCTGGTATAATCAGAATGGCTTTCAAGGGGTCAGAGGTGTGTGCAAGTCATGAGGAATCATAATTTGCACAAACCATGTCTTTTTGGTCTTATTGACTGTATCTCTTAAGAGCCACTATTATGCAATACAGTTAATCATCAAGGGAGTTTGGGTTTATGGTGCATATTTGAAAGAAACTTTTTTTAATTGCTGGAGCTTTATGTTGTTGACTTTGACTAAGTGCATTAGTAAATGCTTAATTTAAAGAGATTCTGTCACACTGAAACATAATCCTTTTCATTTCTTTTCTATTATTATTTGAGAGGAGTCTGTCTAAATCTAAGAGTCAATTCCTTTGCCAGCAGTGTGATTTCATGGCCACTCTGCTTTTTGCTTTCTTCAAGGTGTTTTCTTTCCAGCAGTCAGTAAGAAAATCAATTTGTGTAAAAAAAATTTCTAAAATCTGCAAAATGTAACATACATTGAGTTAATTAAGCATTTTTTCCCAAGCAGTAATTAATCTTGATAGATCTGGTGCTGTCACCTTGTTGTTATTATTGTAAAATATAAGAAATTTCTGAACCTTCTCAGCGCTCTGACTGTCAATTCTTTTATTATAGCCTACTTCACTCACTAGTTAGCAGAAACTTCAATTTCATATGTACTGTATGAAGGATCTTGAGAGGACAGCTCCTGCCTGTCTTGCTGCAGCTGTTTGAGAGGCTGCTGTTTGGCAGCTGTCTGCACCACCTCTGTGGGCAGCTGGTGTTCCAGCAGGTGCCTCTGCTTTCACTCTCTCTAAGGTCCAGCTCCTTTCATTTTAAATCCCTCTTCACCAGGATTACTGTCCTCCCTGTCAGTGCACTGTGGTCAACCTAATTCTGCTCTCCTGCTTTCTGCCCTTCTTCCCAGAACCGTATGTATCCTCCAATACCTGTGTTCAGCTTACTGTTTCCCTTTTTTTAAAATTATACAGACAATCTTTGGATTTTTTTCAAGAAATAGATTTTTAATATTTACATGGGTTTCTGTATCTCTAAGTATATTTGTAAATACTTTATATAAGACATTAAGCAGTACTGTCCAGTGTTTAATTTTTGTTTTGGTCTTGAGTATTTCTAGTAAAAGTGTATTGTATTGGTATTGCTTGCAATCAGCTTGTGACTGGAGAAGTGCCTATTTCTTTCCTCTTCTAAGTGCCTGTTTGCTTAGCTGTTTTAACAATGATTTTCCCATAGTTAGTGGTATGGCATTCTAAGTGCCTGTTTGCTTAGCTGTTTTAACAATGATTTTCCCATAGTTAGTGGTATGGCAATGATTTAGTCTTGACAGAGATACAGCAGCTAAACTTCCTCCAAAATCAGGAGTCCTCCCATACAGTTTTTTGTTGGTCACAGTTGGTGACTTTGAGGTTCCACAAGCTGTTCCATGGACTGTTATGTTGACACACAAATAAAATACTTCATTCTCTGAGGGCTTTAAAAGCTTGGTGAGGCCAAATGCTATAAATTTATTTTAATGCACTTAAGGTTGTAATATGTAACGTGAAGTTGTCATATTTGTACATTTATTTCACTAGTAGACTAATCTGAGATCTCTAAGTCAATTATTCTATGACTTCTTTAGCGATTTTAGCTATAGATGTCCAAGGTGGTTGTTGCAGTTAGAATAGCTAAAAACATGCTTTACTGTTGGCTAAAGTAAAAGTGCTACCAAAACTCCCAAAGTGTAAGCCTGGTGGGGAAATCCCATTTATTTTCTCTGCCTAAATGAAGAAGGCAAAGTTATGCTGCAACTGTACTTTACAGTGCAGAAAAACACATTGATACCACCTTCAAAGCAGCATAAATCAAGTTTTGGCAACAAAATCCCTCCCTCCCTCTTTCACCTTCCCCTGCCCTTTTCTTTTCTGTGCAACGTGTGCTAGCTTTTCTGGAAGTATTGTCAGAGAGATTGTGTATTCTGTGAAAGCTTAGGCTGTGCCAAATGCAATTCTCCTTTGCTCTTTGAAGTTTTAGGTTTACAGTACCTCTGGTCACCTGCTCCATGATGTGATGGCTTGATAAATTATTAGAGGAAACCAGTCACAAGCAGACTTCCAAAGTAGCAAATAACTAGGAACTTTTTACCCCTCTTTTTATACGTATTGACATGCCCATCAGGACAGGGACATGAGACCAGAAAACCTTCCTTAACTGAAGAGTGAAACAGATGCCTCAGGGAGTGTTATGCAAAATGCCTTAACACAAACTGGGTGTGCTTACTAAGAAGTGATACCATAGGGACCAGCAGGGCTTTTGTAACTCTTGGCATTCCCAGACTGGCTACTTTTTACACATAACTTTTGGTCACTTGTTTTAGAATCCATTTCATATCACCTGGAATTTTTTCATCACAGTTTCGCCAAATCAGAATCGTAATGTCTGGCATTGGCTTGAACAGTTATTTTTTCCAGCCATCCTCTTGCTGGTAGCAGAAGAAAGGGCAGTTGACTATTCTTAGTGCTTTCACTATTCTGTAACACCCTTCAATGCCACTCCCTTGCAGTACCTGGCAAGAGTCTGTGAATGAGACTGCACATCAGGCCAGGTAGTACTCTGGAAAGCATAACCCTCTTCCTATCTTTCTCTGAAGAATTAAGTGTTAACACAAAGTGTTATGATTCCAAATGTACTTAGTACTCTAATGCAAGCAAACCACATTCCAGATGAAAGTTCTCAAACTCCTCTGCTGGGTGTCTCAACTAGGTGGACTTTTTGCCTTTGTGTTAACTTACAGCTACTTTCTTACATCAACTCTTGCCAGTTGATGTAAGAAAATAGCTGATCTATTAAAATAAACTAAAAAGAACGTTGTTAGGTAAAACATAGATAGTAGAACTTGCAAAATTATTCTAGAGAAATAATTTCTAAAATGTATAAAACAATCTGCATTAAATAAGTGTAACTTTATTACAACAGCATTTAATGAATAATTATATTGTTTGTTTGGTTGGTTTTAAACACAACAATAGATTCAGTTATGTACATTTAATTGCAATAGAAAAATGTTGAGTCTGTGACTTCTATTTACTTACTTTTTGCAGTCCAGACATTCCCTGTGCAAGCATGCAGCATATCTGAAAATAGTTTCTTCTAGACTGTGGTGGACTTATTTCAGACTGCTCTGATGTGGCTAGAACACCCCCCAGTCAGAAGCGGGGTGCTTATAGCACTGAACTAATCTCTGTCTACTGCAGAATCCTGAGGTTTGGAAGAATGGCATGAATAATTTAACTCTTCTCAGAGTTATTCCAACTCACCTTATTCTGCGATTCTGTAATATTTTCTCTTTCCGAAGGTAGCAGGAAGGTTAGTAGCCCATTGCATGGATATGTTGCTTTGAGAATGTCTTCTGAGTAACAGTCAACCTGCTCTATTAACATTGTTCCATGGCTTGCATTTTTGCCAAAAAAGAAAAAAAATACAAGCAACCCAAACCACAAACCAAAAGCCAGATGTGAAAAGAAAATATTTCAGCTACTATTTTTCCATTATGTGTTTTGGCACAAGCTCATCATGCAGATTGTAAATCTTGAGGTGTCCATTTGCCTTGGGAGTATCCTGACAGGAATTTCTACACTTGTACAGTTTGGGGTATCCTGTCCAGTAAAAAGTACCGTAAGGTCACATAGTTTTGGATTGTTTCTCTAGGATATTTCTTCATTAAATTAACTTTTCAGCATTTCCACTTACTATGAAGTAATATGCCAATTTCCAGCTGTCCTGTTTACTGAAATACAAATTTAATTTAAAAGATCACTAAAGAGTGTAGCCTTCAAGAGTTGATGCCCTGAGCTATCTTAGCTCTGGAATTGTCCAATGCAGCACACACAAGGCCCACATCTTAATTTTCCCCTGTCAATGAGTTAATGTAGGAAGAAAACCAAAACTGCAGCAGAGCCACATTATAACAAAAGTTCTGTCACCTGATCCATCTGGATTTTTAATTTTAAAACAAATATTAGGAACTGTTGTGTGGCTTTGGAGGTGGTTAAAGTAGTACATATATATCCCTAAAATGACTTCTTAAGGCTTAGAATGGAACTATTTTATCAAAGTAAAAATAATACTGTATAGTTCATTCATTCATCATAAAAATCTATTTTTACAACTATGAATATCTTTCATTTTCAAGAGGAATTGCCTGTTTTGCAAATAGGGAAAATTTAGCTATAAGGTGTCAATAATGAAGTTATTCCTGCTCTGCTAATTTTTGCTGCTCTGAGGTTAGACACTGCTGCCAGTGAGATGCTGTGGTCTAGTTGTCACCACAGCATTACCATTGATTCTGTAAACAACTTGAAGTAAATTGCTTAATTTGTGTTTCTGAATTCTCTTTTTTAATGGAAACAGTATTTTTTACAGTTGGTATTTTCTGAAAATACTTACTTTTTATTCTTATGTTTATATGAAGCATCCAGATATGATTTTGGGGTTTTTTTAGACAATTTTAAAAAGTAAGGGAGGAGTATGGGTTAAAAGCAGTAGTGTTGACTGAAAATTAAAACTACTCATTGCATTCAAATGCAGGGTGTCCTCTGGGGTTTTTTTATTTGTTGCTCTTTGTATTTTTCCTGCTAGTAATATGCCACTGAATATGCAAAGTAGATACATGAGAAAACACCATGAACTCCTGTCTGTGATCACCTGAGCCTTACAAGAAAGCTCCCTGATTTCTGTGTTTCTTTAAAATCTGTTGCATAAGTAATCAGGCACTAGATAAGGTTCATTAAAAAACAAAAGGAATAAAGGAAGAGCAGGACAGATGGAAAGGAAATTTACTCCTTTATATTTGACACCAAGCCCAAGGTTATGCAGAATTTGTAGAGCTGAATTTCAAGTACTTCATCTTCCACTTCAGGCGTAGATTCATGTAGCCAGGTATGTCTGACCTTCAGCCAAGGCCCCACAAACTGGATCAATGTGATCCCAACCTGCACCTGCAGGTAATGGTGTTACTTGTGTTATCTGTGGCTGTGATATGATATCCACCAAGGGCAGCAGTAAGAGCTATAGCACTTCTAAGGGAAAATAATTTGTAATTGGAGGTAGGAGAAACGTGAGACTGCAGCATAGATGAACACACTGTCCTGGTCTAAATTGGTTTACTTATTAATACTGTGCTTGGGCCTGCAGCTGATGGAGCGACAAAAAAGTGGGAGAGACATATAGTATTTTACTTATCCTTATAGAGTTGAATCTCTTCAGTACATAGCTTAACTGGGAGTCCAGCACAGTGGTGAATGAGAATATACTTCATGTTTATGAAACAGAGGCATAGCAAAAGTGGGGGAAAGGCATCCCCATTAGAAGTGTGCCTACAAAAGGACCTGTCCTGACAAAACTATAGTGCCTTATCTACAGATTATATAGTTCCATTGACTAACATGAGTTATGCTTATTTACTATGTGTAGTTCTCCAGTCCTACCCTTGAGGATTTCTGTTAAAAAATTATGCACCCATGCACTCTGATTATGGCTCATGTCCTGCTCCTCACTGAAGAATTCCCAAACCTCACATCAGTGAGCTGATTTGCTGTTGTGACTTTTGGTTATTTACTCTGTGAAAGAAATGAGATATTCTTTAAGCACCTGTACCTCAAGTGTGCTTCAAATGCCAAGAAGCACTAAGACGGTCCTTCCAGACAGGAGTCTCTAGCTGCTATAGTTCTGCCTATTGTAATTTGAAATAAGGGTGGTATTCCTTTACAGATGAGTTTTTTGGAAGGAAAATTGTTAGACTCATTGAAAACTCCAAATTGTATTTCAAGAAGTAGATTCCAGGATGTGTACCGTCAAATCTCTGCAAGACTGTAATCCTGTCTGAAGTGAGCTTTCTTCACCTTTTCTTTTCAGCTTAGAAAAACCCCCAAAGTTTTCTTGCAACATTTCAGAGAGGTACTAGTAGAGTTCAGTGGTAACTTCCACATAAAAAGAAACAGGAAAGTTGGTATGTGCTCTACCTTTCTCCATGTAGCAATTAATAGCTATTAAATTATAAGTAGCCAGGGTGCTAATTGTATGTGTCTAATAAAATAGTGAAAACCAGGAAATTAAATAATCTTCTCTCCTTGTTTTGATGTATTTCTTCAGAAAATGGCCTATCCTAACACTTAGCAGAAAAGGTAGTCCTCTCAGTTCTTTCAGGCCTCCCTTGGTCATCCCAAATCTGTTTTCTTTTCTTGTCTACATGAAGGGTATTTTAACTATTTGAGCGATAGATGGTTCAAATTATGCCATTTCACATTTGAGGTGGACATCCTTATTGTGGTCCAAGTTTCTTCATAGTTTTAAACATAGATTCACTTGATAACCATGCTTCAGACTGCAAGCAAAGAGGTAAGTAATACAGTATGTCTTTGCTGTATTTACTTCTTTAACTGGATATTTTTTGAAGCCTATGTCAAGTGTATTTACCTCAGAGCTTTTTTGGCCATGGCCTGCTCATTTAAAGAATAACTACAGCAGTCTTGTTTTTTCCATAGTCTCCTCTGTGTGTGGTGTGTTAATTAGTTGATGGTTACCCACTGTGTGCCAGCCTGACTTCAGTGTGCCTGTGGTGTCTGAAGCTGAGAATGTTCCAGTTTCAGCAGCAGCCGCAGGAGCAATTTCAGTTCCAGCTAGTGCCAAGTCACTTTGTTTTAATGATCCTTGCAGATGACTTGGGAGAGCAACAATATTTCCACAGAAGACACATCACTCTTAGCTGAACAGAAAGCTGCCATAATCTTGGGCTTCTACAGGAATTTTATGGCGGGGGGAGAGAAGCTGAAGAATGCAGTGTTATCTGAGGGGGAAAAAAAAAAAAAAAGAGGTGTGTTTGATTATCTAGAGTGCTGTAATTACTAAACACCTTTGTGATTTAGAAAGTGGAGTTATTCCCATATTACATGTGAGAAAAAAGTGAGGGCTTGTCTACACAGGGGTGTTACACAGTTGTGTAGCTGTACACTGCTGTATTTAAACAGCTGTAATTATGCTGGTAGAATTGCCTGGGTGAGACTCTCCTCTGAGTTGAAACATACCCATTTCTGGTTGTGAGTTGTACTGCTTTGGAAGAAATTTCAAGTGATCTAAAAAAGGAAAAACAAACTGAATTTCTGGATAAATACAAATTAAGACCAAATAAGTTCTCAGTAACTATTGGCTTTAAAACATTTCTCTCATGCTATATAGCTTTCCTGGCTAGACAAGCTTTGAACAGGATAGTAATGGGCTTGTTCACTGTTTCTTCTGCTTGCTAATATTGTGTTACTACATCCTTGTGTCTTCTGTCTTCTCCCTATATCACTGTAGATTTTTTGTTTGTCCTAGAGGGCTTCTTTTGCAAAAGAATTCATATGTACAACAGCAGTGCCACAGTCACTAGGAGTTATTTTTTTAAAATAGGAAGCTCAAGTATACAGAATCTATAGCAAAAGATGAGATATTCTTTGGCCTATACAGTGGAATAATTTTCCCACTGTGAAATTGCACTAGCTGTAATTCAGGAGTTAAGTGCTCTTCATAAAAAAGACTTCTGATTTAACGCCATCTCTCATCTTCTTACTGCAAGACTATAAAGCCCTCTCCAACAGCATCCAGATGTAAAGATGTACACAGCTACAAACAAATAAAGAAAAAAAAGAGCACTTGCCTTGTGAAATAACTCTACGTAAGAGCTGGAAGAAATAATTTCAACTTTTGTACCTTCACTGTGAGGAGAAAAGGCCATCTTTGTCCTTTTCCTATGAGTTAGGGGTTTATACCAATTAATGATATTGTAAAGATCAACCAATAGGCTGATGAAGAAAAACAGGAACACACGAGCATTTATGAAAAGTGGGAAATCTCACTGAAATGCAAAAAAATAATGAGTGACAAAGGTTACTGCAACTGAATAGTACTTAGTTTTCCACTCATTTACTGTTGTAAAGTACTACATACAGGAATAACCATATAATTGAAGCATATTAAGGGTGAAAAAAAGAAATTATCAAAACTAGTTAGAAATGTTTGTCCAGCAGAACTACATAGCAGCTGAATTTTCACCAAAATTCAGAGGACTTATATACTGACCTCCCATGGGAAGTACTAAAGATTCCATTGCTTGGGAAGCATACACCTGCTGTTGGGTTGTATTTTCATCAGCATTTCTGTAATCTTTCCATTTGGTGAAAGTGCAAAATCCTTAATTTTTAATTCATTACTGGTTAATGTTGGTTTGAAGAACTGTTTGTGTAATGGTTAGAACAATGGATGATAACTGAGGCATTATTTTTGAGAATCAAAATGATGTATCGTTCATTATTTTGTTGAGGCCAGAGGCTAAAAACTATTTTTTACATGTTTTCATTGTTTTCCGGAGCAAATAGTCCTAGGACTTCTTGAATTAACCAAAACAATTGTACAAGTTTTCCCATTTTAGCATTTGAATACTTTGTTTTATATTATAAAACAAGTTTTGAAGAGAGGAAGAATGTTTGACTTTGAGTGTTTAACACAGTTAAAATCAGATTTAGCCATAATGCGATGATCATTTGTGCATGTCATTGATTTTATAGAGTGATTTAGGCTGGAAACAAACCCTTAAGAACTGAGTCCAACCATTAATCCAGTCATGCCATTAACCCAGCATTGTCAAGTCCACCATTAAACCATGTCCCCACGTCATATACACATCTTTTAAATACCTGCAGAGATGGTGGCTCTACTGCTTCTCTGGGTGACTTGTTCCAATGCTTGACAACCATTTTGGTGAAGAAAGTTTTCTTAATTTCCAACCTAAACCTCCCATTGAGACCATTTCCTGTCTTCCTGTCCCTTGTTCCCTGGAAGTAGAGCCTGACCTCCACCTGGCTGCACCCTTCTCAGGAGGAGTGAGTCAGGGAATTGTGGAGTGTGAGAAGGGCCCCCTGACCTCCTTTTCTCCAGGCTGAGCTCATTTCCCCTTTCCTTCAGCTGATCCTCGATGGACTTGTGCTCCAGCCTTTTCTCCAGCTCCATTCCCTCCTCTGGGCACCCTCTGGCCCCCTCAGTGTCCTTCTGAATTGAAGAGCTCACAAGTGGACACACACTCCCAGCTCTGGCCGCAGCGCTGCCCAGCCCAGGGGGACGGTCACTGCCCTGCTCCTGCTGCCCCACTGCTGCTGACACAGGCCACGATGCCATCAGCCTTCTTGGCTACCTGGGCACAGCTGGCTCATGTTCAGCTGCTCTTGACCAGCACCTCCAGGTCCTTGTCCACCAGGCAGCTTTCCAGACACTTTTCCCCCAGCCTATAGAACTGAAGGGATTGTTGTGACCCAAGGGCAGGACCTGGCACTTGGCCCTGTTGAACTGACTCAGACCATTGTCCTCATCCCATGGATCCAGCCTGTTCTGAACCCTCTGTAGAGCCTTCCTGCCCTCCAGCAGATCAACACTCCTACCCAACTCAGTGGCATCTGCATTATCAACAGGACTGGTCCTAACACTGGACTCTAGGGCACTCCCAGCCGCCAGCTGGATGTAACTCCACTCATCTCCACTCCCAGAGTCCAGATGTCCAAATAGTTTTGCACTCAGACTCCATATCTATTCAAGCCATGATCAGTTTCTCCAGGAGAATGCCATGGGAGACAGTGCCAAAGGCTTTACTAGAGTCCAGGTAGATTATATTCACAGCATTTCCCTGATCCATTCAGCAGGTCACCTTGTTCTAGAAGAAGATCAGGACAGTCAAGTAGGACCTGCCCTTCATAAACCTATGCTTGTTTATCTTCATAGATGTTAATTCCATGTTTCAAAAGTAAGCATGTTTGTTTATTTTTGTTCTGTGGTCCAAGCTCTGATCTATTATAGAATATTTGACTTTTCATTATAATTACTGAAAATTACAAACATGTATGCAAAAGCCAGAGTGTAATTCCAATCTTCATTCTGCTTATAACTGCTTAAAAAAAACACCACCAAAATTGGTAGAAAAGCCTAATACTGAAACTTAAGAAATTGTCATTCTGAGGAAAGCTTTCTGGATCAAATTTATATAAACAACTGCTGCTGTGCACAGGGAAACTGGCTGGGTTTAAGGAAATAAAAATTAATGTTATTTCTTGTTTATTTTTATATCATTTTTCAAGTGCAAAATCCTGGATTGATAATGGAATATGATGTTATCTATATATTGATGGGTTTTTGGTTTTGGTGGTGGTGGGTTTTTTGTTTGTTTTTTGTATCTCACTGCTCAACATGCTTACACGTATATATTGCCTTAACTCATAATAACTCCACGCAATGATTTTTCAGAAGATTTTTTATTTCTTGATAATGGATTTAATAATTTTTATTTCTTTTGATAATAATCTATCTATTAGCCCTGATGATAGTCAACCAGAAGAACAGGAAATACTGAAAGAAACTTTGCTGCTGTTGCTCAAGGCTGTAATTCAAATATAAAGTACAGAGCAAGTGCAATAAGATTTCCATTCAATTTAACAGTCTAAGAATGTTTTGAGTTTTTCTTTATTCACCCTTAGGACAAATGTGTCGCATGCTACTCTTTTTCCCCGCTTGTCTATTCATCTTTTCTTTAGCTATTTTAAATCAGTATACTTGATAAAAAAGTGGAGATGTCAGTGAGAGAAATCTTTTTTTACAAATGACATACTGCTCCTGTGTTGCTGCATTTATATGGCTATTGTAGTATTTTTGTCTCAATGACAGGTCTCATTCTAGATTGTTTCATTCAGTCTCTTATCTCCTGTTTTGAGATCATAGTCTTTAGTAAAATAACCTTAATGCAGTCATATCTATATGTAGAGCTTAAAATCAGTTTATGTTCCTTTCCAGTAATCCAGTGATCTAAAACCATTTCTCTCTGGGAAGTATTCTGTTCTTTCCTCTCCTTTTGTTGTGGCTTTCCTGAGTAGAAGCTGGCTCTTCCTGTTAAAAAAAATAAACAAAAATAATTTTTAGTAATTTTGCAAATAGTGCACAGTGGAACTAGTAAATAATGATTGGGGGATGTTTAATAAAATCAATTTATGCAAATACAGATATCAAAAGTATTTCTCATGTTCAATTCAGCCATTCATGATAATACTGTGTTCTATAGAAGAAGCTGATGTGAACACAGACTGAGGTGAGGCTGGAAGTGGCTTCTGCTTATCCCATACTTCCAAATGAAACAGATGACACAGAAAACAATTCTCTTTTTCAACCCTTCAGTGCCATTCAGGGTCTTGTGTACTTACTTAAACAATGAAGAGATGAGTACTTATAGATACAGGGTCTTTTTTAATGGTGTTTTAATACCGAGTCAGTGATAGCTGGAGGATTGACTAAATTCTGCCAGGTTCTGTTTCATGGAGCATCTCTTGGCAACCCCATCTGTTGCTTGGCTGTCCTCAGAGGGAAAAGGTTGTTCCACACATCTGGCTGGAACTTCCTCTGTTTTGACTTTTGTTCTCTCATGTCCTCCATGCATCTCAGCAGAAAGCATGGCTGTATCTTCATGCTAGCCCCTTTATGGCTACTGGCAAGCTGCATGAGGTTCTCTAAAGCTGCGTCTGAACAAGTAATCACAGCCTTTCCTCAGGTGCTCAGCACCCTGTTTACGTAGTTGGCCCTTGGAAAAGCTTGTTTAGGTACCTTGAAGACAGGACAAGGGGAAGTGGCCTTAACATGAAGGAGAGTAGGTTTAGATTATATATTAGGAAGAAATTCTTCACTGTGAGGATGGTGAGGCACTGGCATAGATTGCCCAGAGAGGTTGTGGACTCCCCATCCCTGGAGGTGTTCAAGACCAGGCTGGATGGTCTCAAAGCAACAGGGTCTAGTGCAGTTTCCTACCCATGGCAGTGGATTTGAGGCTAAATGATCTTTAAAATCCTTTTCCAAGCCAAACCATTTTATGACTGTATGACTCCAGACATTATGATTTGAATGTTGTTCTGGTGCTTTGAGGCCCAAAACTGAACATACGCTTCCAAAGGGTGGTCTAAAGAGCGCAGAGTAAGTGGGAGTATTCACCTATCTGCTGTCTGGATTCAGGATTACCTTTAGCTCTCATTGCTGACACTGTGCACTGTAGGCACCTGTTTAGCCTTTTTTTTTTTCTTTTTACCAGCCCCTTTTCAACAATGGTTTCCAAGTCAGTCAGTCCCTAGTATGGCTTATAGTGAGTTTAGTTCTTATCTGCTGGAGATTGCATTTGTCCTTGTTGAATTTAATGAAATTACTGCTGGCCCAGTCCTTCAGCCTGTTTATTTTTCTCTCAATGTCAGTCCTGCCCTTGAGTGCATCATTGCAATGGAGGTTGATTGAGATAATTAATAATGCCAACCAATGGTGAATCAAAAAAAGAACAAAAGATACCATAATCTTTGTATGATACCATCTCCATTAAAAATAATCACCATTTTCAGGCACAGTGCTACAATTCAGCAAGCAGCTGTGGATGGTAAATTGGAGCAAAGTGAATGTACCCCTTTTTCCTCTCCTTAGAATAAACGTATATTTATATTGAGATATGTAGATACTTATCTGTATTAATTTAGCTTCTGTTCTAGCATCAAACATACTTTTCTGTTGGCTTCTGTCAATTAATGATTTTTTTTTTTCCCAAGCATCAATTCTTAGATGTAAAGTAATCTGCTATGTATGAGAAATTGAGTGTGGGTTCCTACATTATACTTAATGGAGTGGGCTGAAAGATAAGCCTGGTTTTTAACTCCAAATGTACTTGCGTGTGTGTCATCAAAGCTTTTTTTAATGTCTGCCTTCCCTGTCTGAAATAGGATGTCACAAAATGTAATGAAAAATTGAGAAAAGTAGACAGAATGAAAAAGAATCTTCAATAAAACTTCCAGGCTGTATAAAGCTTCCAGAGAAATGTTGCATGTTGGTACTAAATAATAAACTATGCTGTGAAAAATACATAGTTTAGTTACAAATTACTCAAAGTCTATTTTCAGGAGACTTGCATGCAAAAAATTATCTGATAAACTTTTATAGATAATGGGAAATATTTCTGAGGATAGTTCTTCTAAAGGAACAAAGGGAACTTAAGGCTGAAAAAAAAAAGCAGCTTTCTTTTATGCATGCAGGCAGGGTGTTTATAGTGTTTTTAAAGGTTTCTGAGAAATAAAGGTGTACTCTGAAATAAATTAAAACTTTATTACAGATGGAGTATTGAAAGTATAGCTCAAATATAGTTTAAAGCAATTCTGGAAATTAGAAGTGTCAGGAAGATCAGAGTAGTTTTCCTGAGGGTCTGAGCATTATCTAAGTTACTGATACATATGGGTAGAAGCATTTAGGAGACTTTTGTTGTTGCTGTTAGTTCTTTTGGAAAGGCTTTTAAAAGTCTTCCATTATACAGATTTTTTTGCATAAATCTCTTGCCTTCTCTCATATGGTCTGTATTCCTTCTATAATTTCCCCATGTCATATTTGACCCTTTTTGTGATACTTTCTGTGACATCACAGGACTTTGTTTTCTTGCACAGGGAAGAGTTACTGGGTAGAGGGATGTGTTTTTGGTGTAGGATCTGGACATGTGTTGTTCTGTGACCTCCTGTAATGAACCGTTTTCTTCACTGATTAAGTTTCAGTAAAACTTTTTATTTTATTCTAAGTCCTCATTTTGGCATCTTAGTGTAGCATTACTTGGTTTTTCTGGCATGCTGTCTTGGTTAATGAGCTTTGAAACAGCTTTCTTACCTCTTATTGTAGTTTGCCCACTAATAGAAACATGACTGTAGAAATGAGCAGTTGATGTCCCAGTGTTAGGCACTGTATAACCTGTAAATTTGATTATTGTTAACGAGGACCATTGTATTCATATGGGAAGGGAATTGTCTGATTTCAGGAATTTCCAGAGTAACAAAAAAACTGCTCCAAAGAAGGAGAAATTTGCTTTTGTAACTTTCTGGTTCTTTGGTGAGTACTCGAGATTGTTCTTGGTAGGGCAAATATTCTCCTAGTACTGTTTTCAAATTTGATTGGAAGATGCAATGTCCAGACATTATTCTCAAAAAAAACAGTACATTAAATACCTTTTGCAGAATACACTAGGTTTGGTCAATTATATTTAGAGTATCATTTCAAGATTAATATGGTAAAAATTTTGCCAGAGTAAGTAGATAATGCTGACTCTTCTGTGACTTCATTTTTTTTTTTTCATGAAAACATAGTGAACAATTAAATTTTAAAAATCCGGTGATGACAGAAGCTCGATACATAATCCAAGTATAATCTCTGGGGTTTTTAAAATTACATTAAAAATTACTGTATTTGAACCTCACTGAGAGTCTGAGAGTCTTTAGCAATTGTGTGATTGGATGCTTTATTGCTTTTACAGTTCTAGATATGCTGACTTTATATGAGACTAATTTTGAAAGTGAAGTAGTCACTTCAAGTTTGCCAGATTAATTGAAGAACTAGGTACAGTACAGGTTGATATGAGGGATAATATGGCAGAATACTAAAGACTATGGCTTTTTATGCCTGGATAACTTTTTTAATTCTGTCAATTTGACAAGGCGTCATTAGCTTTTCTTGTGTGATTAATGTGGCAGAAAAAGTGTTTTTTTGTTTTCTGAAGAATGAAACATGCTGACAATGAAAATAAAATACCAAGACAACTAGAGCTTATTAAACCATTTAAAATTAATGAAGAGTTTCCCTTTTAAAACTTCAGAATTGAACAGCCTTTGCAAAACCTAGTGTCAATTAGAGAGCTGTTCATCATAGAAGAGACTGGACATCACTGCAAATAGAGCTGATGTGTAGTGTAGTCAGAGATGGCTTTGGCATTAAGACATGCTGACCAGGTTAAATAATCACAAAGAAAATTTAGACCAGAACATGTATTGAAACTTTTCCGATTACTGATTTAACTCCACTTATGAATCACAACATCTCAAGCTGTTTCTTTCAAAACTACCCTCAAGTCAGCAAAGATAGACTGTGCTACACTATTTAAAATTTCACAGATGTCAAGAAAATTTGCCTGGATTTGAGCAGGATTTCCTTCTGGAAATCAGAGTAATAAGGAAGTAACAAAAATGGTTAAATGATGTTCATAGCACACTTGGCTGCACAGATGAAATGTAACAAGTAGAAGGTCGTATTCTGTACATGCTCTCATTTCTTACTTTCTAGTAGTTAACAATTTATAACCAGATACAGCATGCAGTGTGGTTGAATGTAGAATTTTAAGATATTTTAGTAGATTTTTGAATGTTTCTGTGTAAGAGTTGGTGGCAAGTTATCTTTGGGTCATTTTGAGATGTGTTCCATTGCTTTATTTTGGGAGGAGAATGTGCAGACAGAAATGAATAAATAAAGTGGAAAGAAAGGTATTGACACTTGTGTTGGCCGTTGAGTACACAATCCTTCTGCTTCTGGTCTCACTTAAGTGCAGTTAATCAGTGTTAGTGGATCATGGCTGCTGTCACAAGGTAGAAACTCCCTTAATGACAGTGTTCATGTGATGTTTAAAATTCTGCTGATCTGCAGCTACACATAAGAAGAAATTGGGACTTTCATACTTTTTGGTAGTCATAATTTGTATAGGTCTTGTATGTTTACTAAAGATTTATCTTTCAATTAACCCACCTTGGGCTGAATTTTGCCTGGGATGTAAGCAGCATTGATTTCAGTGCTGTTACATGGCTTACCCCTCCATGTTAATCAGGTCTCAGTTCAGCAACAATCCTTTCTTCCAGGTGTATTTCTAACAATACCACTCTCATCAGGGCAATCTCATCAACAACCAAAATGTTTCTGATAGCAGGAACACTAGTCCTGAGGGCCTGGTTTATTGGCTGTGAGTGAAAGCCATTCCGTTTTGTCAATAGTTTTTGTATCTGTGTTTGTGCTGCTGAGCTACTCTGGAGAGTTACCCATGCAGATTTTTTCCTTTACATCTTTAGATTAATTACCTCTTGCAGCCTTGGTTTGGTTATGGAAAGAAACAATGCAATTCTTGGCAGGCACAAACCTCCCTCTCCTATGTATGTTTAAAGTGCTCTCCTTGCCAGTTGATCACTGATCTCATAACCTGTTTTTTCTGCTGTACCATGTTAGACTTGCCCTGCCAGTCCTCAGCTTCATTTTTGTAAATAAAGCTCTAGTCTCTATTTTCCTTCCCTTTTCCTTTTACTCTGTGCTCTTTCAGATTCTTTCCCTTTCCAGCCAGTATTTCCCTAGAGTTTATCGTTGTTTGTGAAAACAAGTAGTACTAAAACTGAGGAGAAGTGAGGTAACAGAAATTATTCTTGCCTGCTCAGACAGCAGCCAAACAAGTGGCATGCAAGCTAAAGGATTTGGCCTGGGTGAGGTGGTGGAATGCTCTGGGCAGAAAGCAGGGGTAGGGCTGGCACTCTCCTGTCCTAGCACACAGTTTCTGTTTTACTAGTGGCTGCCCTGCCTCTGGAAGCTTTTGCTCTTCTGCCTTCAAGGCACTTTGTCCTATTTGGACTGAACCAATTGGTCCCACATTTTGTGAGGGTCTGGGAAGACACTTGTAGGAGCAGGACCTAAGAAATGGAATTTCTTCAACAAGGAAAATGAGCTTGGAGGAGTTGCAAAATTTGTATTGATAAATGAATAGGTAATTTCTTAAGCTGTAAGTAAGAAAACCTACAGGACATCAGATGAGAAGGCAGATTACTGCGTGGTCTGTTTCAGATAGTGGCTGAGAATAGATGCTCTGTTCAAAAGTAAAGCAGTGAGGCATTGCTGTGCCCCACCTAATAGGCCATTCTGATCAACAGTTTTAGAAGGATTTTTCTTGCCTTAATGAAAGAGTTCTTTGAATCCATGTAAACTAGCAAATATTATCTGTGTGGTGGGGCGGTGGTCCCAATGACTGGTGACATATTATGTGAAAGTCTTTTTGTATTTGTATTGAACCTGACATGTAATTGTTTTCAGTGTCACAACTTCATTTTTGTATTATGAGACAATAAAGAGTCATTCCTTGATTTTATTCTTCTTTAACAGTCAATGTTTCCTTCAAGAGTCAGTTCCTCATTGCAATCTAATTACCTTGCTTGATCTAGCCTTAGATTGTCCTTGCCATTCATATTTGTTTTATTTTGTGCTAATGTCTTTGTATATCTGATTTGGTTGTCACTTAATAGTCTTACCCCCAGAACAGTACAGACTGTATTTGTTCAGTCATTTTCCCCCAAACATCTTTAAAACATACTTTCATAACATTCCCTCCTTGTTTTATTTTAGAGTTGAAAGTATTTTTCTTGTCTTAGTACATGATGTATCTGCATTATTTTTTCATTCTTGAACTGGACCCGGGTGGGAGGGAGGTACAGCACCTTGTACTGAGCTATCTTTTAAATCTTTAGCAAAACAGTGTAGATAACATAGTAATGTTTTGGCTGTTGATGAACAGTACTTTCTCAGGGCCACGTGTTTTTCTGTTTCTTAATTCTTCCTTTCCTCAGTTGATAAATTACATATCAGAATTGTTTAGTAAGTAGAAGAAGAGAGAAGGAAAACAAAAGTAAAAAAGCAATTTAAAGGCATTTGCTCACCACCTCCCACAGGCAGACTAATGCCCAACCGCTGTAAAGACTTAAAAAAGGTGATGCATATTGAATGCATATTAACCTGAGGAGCTGCTGCTTTTCCCATCAGTAATGATTTTACCAGACGCTACTGGGAATGTTGTAAATGAGAACTGCATAGCAATAAAAGAAAAGAACAATAGAGGTTAATTTTGGCAGAGAGTTTTAGAAAACCAATTGTTTTCCAAACTCAAGATATAATGTTGTTCAGGTAAAGGATAATAATAGGAGAGCAGCATGATTCTCTAAATGTTTGTTTATTAAAATGTTCTGAAGTAAGGTTAATATGACTGCTATTGAAGTAAATGTCTTCAGGAGCTAGGGTATGTCTAAGTGTTTAATGGATGTGCAGACAAATCTGTACTACATGCTTGGAAGTACTGAGATAATTCTGTGAAAAGCTTTGACACAACATAAGAAGAAAATCATTGGGGAGATTTCTCTGTAACAGTAATTGTACTCATGCAACAGCGTAAAAGGGAATTGCTTTGTGACACCTGTGAGAAATTGGCTCTCAAGTGAGGCTATTTGTAATGGGAAAATCTTTTTGCAATAATAGTTTTGGGTGACAAATTACTGTCTTCAATTTAGGCTTAAAGTTAGCCTAGAATCCATTTCTTCTCTGATATTTGTACAGTGGGAAGTGATCTGAAAAAAGTACAGAAGCTCTCAGTATCACACTTTTCAGTAAATGCAGTAAATAATGAGTATAAGAGTCACATTTGATACTGCAAAATGCAAATGCAAAATTTACTTAATTATTTTATTATCTCACACCTAAGCAGACCACATGATTGTTGTGGTACATATATATTTGCATACATATTTATGCACATATATACACATGTATTAATATATATAAACAGCAATATATCTGCACACAGAGCATGTGAATCTCTTAGGGGAAAGGCAAAAGCATTTAGAAATTTTACTCTTTTGAGCTCACAGTCATGCTCTCGGTGAGCTTTTATAGCTGAGACTGTCCAGCTGCTGCTGCTGCCTTTGTCAGGTTGCTGTTGGCTATAAGGGGTCTGGCTTAGTTGGACATCCACTGAACTTCTCAGCCTTTTGCATTGTTGCACAGGGATGCAGCCGGGAGCCAGGAATGACTCATGCCGATGGCTGTGAGCTGCAGTGGCTCAGGAAGAGCTTTGTACTCTGGAGGTAACCGGAGAAGTCGGCTGGGGGAAGAACTGCCTGAGCTGCACCGCCTCACTTTCTGGGAATGTGAGTCAGAGCCACTGGCCGTGCCTCCTGCCCTCCTTTGCAGCTCAGAAGGGATGCAGCAGCAGGTTTTGTTACAAGGAGTGTTTTTGTATTTCAGTAAAGATTCCTACAGGACTGGAGACAAGGCTATTTTCACAACAGCCGAGCTAAACCCCTGCAATCATCCACTGTGATCCACATTACCTGATTTATCCTCTGATAAATAAAAACTTTAGTGAGAGAGTTGCTGTATGCCAAATTTTCTGAACACCAAAAGACTTCCTTTTTATGGTTAAGGTGGAGATACTGACATCCATACAAGCTTGCTTTTCAACCATTCATCTATTTAAAATATTTTCTACATCTGAAATGTGGAAACCACTGTGAGGTCATGGATTTATGAAGTCAGTACAACTTAAAAGTACTTAAAAAATGAGAAGCTAGAAGAATACTTGGATAACTTTTTACAACTAGATCAGTGACCTATGATCAGAACATTAGGATGGAAACTTCTCTATCAAGCCTTATTGCCTGTTGGCCCATAAAACCAATTCTCTTTTTACTTAAGGATTATGTGCTTTTGTATGTCTGTATTTTTACGTAGAAATTAAAATTATGAAGACAGTATTCCTGCACAAAAAAAAAAAAAAAAAAAAAAAAAAACCACCAAAAAAACCCAACCACATCCTACCAGTGTTTTCCCCAAAGGATTATGTGCTTGGAAAAAACCAAATACACCAGTTGTCTTTAGTTTATAACCTTGAAAGTATTACACACTGACAAGTTGAGTAAATGCTGAAAACATTCTTCAGAAAGTTATGGTGGACTGAATTCAATGTTGAACAGGAATTAAACAGAAATGTGCCCAGAACACAAAGATCTGAAATACTGTGTCCCTCCGTGTGACGGTTGTCAGGTTGGAAGCTGCAGAAAAACCCCATACCTATACATCAATAACATGCAAAAAGCTCTTGTGTTTTGTTAAGGGTTTTGTGTTTGCCATTTTCTATCAGTATTAAGCATCTAGACTATATGCATAACTCACAAAGAAAAAGGCAGTTGCTGGTTTCATTCTGTGTGTTGCAGAAATACTTCTGTTTTTAGAACTTGGCTGGTGGTTTCGTTTGTGATAAATGAGGCAGAATTGAATACAGCCGATAACTTACAAGTCATACAGGGGAAAAAGGGGGAGGAAAAGAGAGAAACAAGTGTGGCTGTTATTACCTGAGGAGGTGGAAGGAGAAGGTTCAGTGTTGAAAGGTGCAGTTACAGCACTATAGGTTTTCTAATGCTGGTTGTTCGTCAGAAGTTCTGCCTGCACATTCCAGGGAATTTGTCGTGCTGCAGGTTCTTCCAAACAGTTTTCACTCTGTGAAATGACAGGGAAGATAGGCACAGCATACAAAAACTTTCTGATCTGCTGATTATTACTGCAAGGGCAGGAGGGAGAGGTAACTTCAAGATAGATTTCTAAGGCAGACCACTTTGCTGCGACTTGTGATAAATACTGAGCAGAGAACATATGTAGGTTTTAGTCAGAAGTTAATGTTTTTCTGGAGTTTTCTCATTTGAATGTCCATGGGTGGGTATTAGAAACATACTAAATTTTTAAAAAATCATGTAGATGTATAAAATGTAACAGTTAATTCATTGGAAAATCCTGTGATCCAAAGAAACAAGAGTTTAAAACAATTTTAATTATATTTTTCTGTCTGTGGACTTGGGGTGTCAAATTGGTTGAAATAATCATACAGAAGTTGAATTATGTACAGCCCCAAATTTAAAGAAAAATATGAAAACTCAAAATAATATTATCTTGTCAATCTAATTGGTTTTGTCTCTGAAACAAAAAACGTCTTTCTACTTAAAAAACATGCCGACAACATGAAACTTACTATAATATTTGCATTGAAAAGATAGGTGTTTACTAGGTAATCTGAACAATTTACCTGACAATGACAAATCTAATTAGAAATTGAATAAATGTTTTGCATGGGTTGTTTCAATTAAGTGGTACCACGTTGTGACACCTTGCTCTTACCTGGCTTATGGAAGCCAGGGAAGTCATGCAAGGGAACTACCCCTGGGGTTTGTTCTGAGGCAGGGTGCAAGTCCCTGAGCTGAATCAGGGGACTGGGCACTCTGTGCCGCCTGGAGAGCTGCTGCATTGGTGTTCATGCTTGAGAGCACCAGTGGGTGCTCTCCATGAGGCTGTGGACCGATGATGACTCTCCTGGAGAATTAATTAATCCGGCTGCTGTGTGCAAACAAGGACTGCCCTGTCAGCACAGGATGGGGTGGCAAAGTGAGCCAGTAATCTCAGGATCCAGAAAAGGACATCCTCCTTTCTTCTGGGAAGTGTCTTTGGGAGGTGTAGGACCTGCCTGATGCAGTGTGAGTCAAATTAGCATTGTAGGTGAATGTTTCAAAACGTATCTGGCAAAACCAGTGTTGGTGAGTTACCGTATCAAACTTGTCACAGAGGCAGGTAATTGCTAGGTGGGGTGATACAGCCTGTGTGTTATGCAGGAGGTCAGATTAGATCATCACTGTTTCTTCTGGTTTTGAATTCTGTGACTCTGCTGCAACCAGTTGTTCCATGCAATCACTGTCCATACTTGTTTATCACCGGCACACCCAAATCATCTTGCACCCATATGTGGCTGACAGTGTAGTAGAGCTGCCTGTTTTCCAGGGCATGAAGAGCTTTCCAATAGGGCAATGTGGTAAGGAAAATGGGACTTGATATAAAAATTATTGCATTACGTAGAATCAAATTGGTGGGAGGGGGAAGGAGTATAGAAAATATATAATTTTGTATTAGAAATTCAAGTATTCCTGACTAACTCATGCTAAATGGACAGAACCTGTTTTAGAGGTAGCACACCAGACAGGTTTGGAAGTAGGAATAATAAAAACACAGTGTAAAATGGTGTGTTATGCAGAATTATGTTATTATTATGTGTTGTGTATGCTGTATATTACAGATATTACAACAGCATGTTGTTACCATTATATATACTGTGTTCTTAATACAGAATTAAGGACAAAGTAGGTGGGTCACCTTGAAGTAAGCTGCAGCTGCTTGAAAGCTTTTTCTGTGATGCTGGTTGTATTAGTCTGTTTCCATCATGGAGAGTATAGAATTGGCCAAAAGATTGGTTCAATCAGATGTATTTGGTGTAATTAAAAATAATGCCTTTTTGCAGTTCAGCAATGTGTAATTAGCCCTATATTTGTTCTGGTAAAACTTCATGCTCTCTTTATTTTTACAAGGTTGGTTGCAGGCATGAATTTACCTATGCATGCAACTTTAGGCCAAATCTGGAGGCTTGAGTAACAGAAGTTTAATCCTGTTTGCATAACAATTACTTAGAGACAGATAAAAGACTTAAGTTTTCTGAGAGTTTGTATATACAAAATATGTTAAAACTCTTACATAATTATAAAGATATAAAAATACAAAAAGAACAGTTGAGAAATTTTTTTTTTAGTTTACATGAATATGAGTTAAGTTTTAGGTCTGTAGATTAAAATCTGTTTGTCATATTGAACTGGTTAACATTACTACAGGGCTGTCTGTCATGTTGGTGAGAGAGAAAGCTCTCCCCTCCCTGTGTTTGTGGTCTCCCAAAAATAACTAATTTGCCAGACACATTTTTTTTCAAGAAGGAACGTATTATTTTCAAAGAAGGACAAGACCAAGATAGATGCATTTTAGAACACTGTTACCATTGTAATAAGGTTTCAGTCAGCATCACTTTATGCACTTACTGCCTTACTTCAATTTATCTGTCTCTTAGAATGCCTAATTTATTTGGTAAATTTTAAATGGTAGAGTTGTGGATGGAGTGATTGTCATGCAATATTAATTAGTAAGTGGTAGATTTTCTTCCTTTTTTGCAGGGTCTGGAGTAAAATGATGAGTCTGTTGAGTGTTTTCCTTAGTCAAACAAATACTGACATTTGAGATGGTATATAAATTCTCCTCAGCAAAGCTTATTTAAAAATTACTACAAAGGCTTATTTTTAATAGCAATAATTAATAAACTCTGCACTCACTGTTACCTTTTATATACTTCATTTTTTAAATGTCTTTCTGATAGATGTAATCTTCTCTTGAATCAGCTATGCCCATTAAAAGAGGAAACATAAATTGGTCAGATGAAGCTGCTAACTGTTCTAATGTAATTCAGGAGCACTGGGCATAAGACAGGTTTTTGGTAGAGCAGCACATCTTTATGATTATTGTCTGAAGAATATATTGCAATCCATACAAAGAAAATTTGTGTATAGACCTATTGCTTTTATTTTGTTTTCCTCTGATAACCCTTTGCTGGTTTTGTCTTTATGGCTTAGTAGAATGGTTGGGGTGGTTTGGATGGATATTAATTTAGTTTGTCTGAAATAAAAATACAATTTAAAAAGTAAATATTAAAAAATGTGTTTGAAATCCTGTCCGGCCAGATCCAGTTTGCATTTAGAAGAATAGGAAGAGGTTTAAAAGCTGGAAGTAAAAATGAAACTTTGCTACCGAGACTATTTTTGAGCTTACCCCTTTTGCAAGGTGCCTGAGAATTACTGTGGTATTACAGTTTTACTTATTTGTTAGCTATAAACATACATTTTGTGTAAGTGGCAAAGTGGTTATAGCTACTTATGGCATCTAGGATTATCATTACTGGTTGGCAGGATGCCTTAGTGCGTCACATGTCAAGTGTTTTCAAAATCTGAGTGCTCTACATGCTGCTTTTCCCTAATCCATACATTCATGTGTTCATGGGCTTTGGCTCTTTCATTGTACTGTCAATGTGCAGTTTAAACAGTTTTCTTTCAGAAGTTCCTTCTGATAGTAGAAGAGAATTGGTTGTTCCTAGTGATGTGAACCAGAAACTTCAGTTCTGATTCTTTCAAAATACCTTTGTTAAAGTGGTTTTATGATGTCAGCATACTAGTCAGAACCTTGTTTCTTTGAGGATACAGAAGGATATCAGGGGAGCATACTTTAGGTATTGCGAAGCAGTTTAAGCACCTTTATTCAGCTGTTTTTTTTATTACTTATTTATAGCAGAAAAAAAGGGTGGGAAAAATCAGAAGGAAGCTTCTGAGCATGCAAGTGTCTGAAGCAAGTATATCCTTAGAAGTTGCGTATGATCTAAACCACCTTTTAAAATACCAGAGTTTAATGATGGAACCAGAAGAGATCTTCAGGGTTACAGTGGAATGCTGCTTTCAGTTATGAAGAAGGGAATTGGAAATATATTTTGGCATGCATCACAAAAGCACAGCTCAGTCTTGGTATGGCACGTGGGGCAGGGGCAGGGTCTGGGTAAGCTTTGAGATAGAGCAGTTGCAGAAAAATTATGAAGGAAAGGTTGGAATGGCTACTAGTGCCATTCACCTGGTGGTGAGGTTATGGATCTAAAACTAGTCTGTCCAAGAAGGCTCTGCATCACTTAAGAAAGTCAGCAGCTATTATTTATGGGAGTATGGTCAAATAACTGAATTTTGTTTAAATATGTTATCTTGAACTGATGAACAAAAGTCTTTTTTTATGGTTTTCAATCAAATTTCCAAATTACTTCTTATAACAGGAACATGTATCTTACAAAAGTATCCACGTGCTCCAGCATTTAGCTCCGTATTTGCAAGTGTATGTATTTAGGGAATTCAGTCTTCAGTAAAATAGGTCAGGACTGAAATTTGTCTTTCATATTCAGACATGTGGGGAAATTTATCATCCACCTACACAGTGCCAATTTATGCAGATTTTTTGTGGTGACTTGCACACAAGATGGACATTCTCATGCAAATTCTTGCTTCCTTTGGAGTGGTTTCCTTCCATGTGAAAGAAGTTTGTAATGGTTTTGTACTAACCCATAGGGAAAGAAACAAAATCGGTACTTCCCTTACTAGACAAAAGCTTGCAGAACAGTCAAAAGTAGTGTGCATTTTCAAATATTAAGGATCATTCACGACATACTTAAGTTGGCTGTGTTATTAGGAGCCAGATCTGTGTTTAGAATGGATTTTAATGCGGTGACATTTGTAAGCTGACTAATGGCAATGATGTATGTTCATTTTACTGGTCTTCTCTTGCTAAGGTTTAGGAACTTCATGTATATATCACATATTCATAGTTTCTTATTTTTGCATTAACGATAACTGTAGATTTAGGGTGAAGGACTCAAGTGCTCCACAGAAAAGGAGTGAACATCTTCCTATGGGCATTGACACAGTATATTCTGGATACCCCCTTGAAATGGAAGAATCCTGTGGCTTAATTTGCCTCATTAAATTTGTTTTGTCAAGGTGATACTTAGCACTGCAAAAACAGGTTATATATGGGTATTTATAATACATATAATATGCATGGGTTTAGATTTAGAAATAATAGTTTCCCTTTCTGCTCTAACCATGACTTCTAACTGTATGCTGACCTGTAGAATGCTTTGTTCTTTGTTGTTGCATATGCCTGTTTATTATTATAGGTTTGTTTGAAATTTACTGCAAATGTGAGCACCTGAAAATAAATCTTTTGCTAATCTGGAAATGTGATACGCAACGGGAACACTCTCCAGCCTCCAGATAAGGTCTGCAAAGTACCATTGAGACGTAAAGTAATCTGTGGATTGGGTCATTCTGAAAGCTCTTATTGATATGAGATGAGTCTCGATGGAGAAGTCCTGCTGTCACATGTTCATCATTTACTGATTGAGAGCAGGGGGACAGACTCAGAGAGAAGGCTGAAGCTGAGATATTTCATATGCTGCAGAGATTGAGGGTGTGAAAGAGGCTAATGCTTCATTAAGCTTCACTGATTAAAAAATGGCAGATCTTGTTAGATGTAAGATGCTGTGTTCACTGCTAATGGGACAAGTGAGCAGTGTATTAAGGTAAGGTCACTGTTCTTCAGCAGCAGATATGAGAAGCTTTGTTTATTGTTGGGGTGGGGGTTTAAAGTGCAGGGGGTTTGCTGCTTTGCTGTTGAAAAAAAAATTGGCTGCTGTGTCACACATAGCCTTGTCAGAGAAACAACTGGAATGCAGAAATGCCCTTGAACTCAGGATGGATTTGTTTTTGCTTCCCAGGCAGTCGGCATCAGTGTTTTTAACAAAACGGAGGAGGCTGATTACCACAAGGTTTCCTGTTCATGTGGATAAGGAGCTTTCATAAAGAAACAGGAAAACAGAAGTTCTCACAAATAATCAGCATTCTGCTGCATTTTGTGGCATTTTTTACAAATTTTAAGTGAAGGAGAAATAGATGTCTGGAGAAAACAGAGGCTGTGTGCAAAGTACTGAGAGAAAATAATGTCCAAACAGAAGTAGGTTTGTGTAAACTGCTTCTCCAGTATTGGACTTATGTGCTTGCAGACACTTGATGAGAGCATGCTGATGGGTGTTCTTGCTGGTCCCTGCAGGGAATGTGGGGTAGCCTGAGGTTTGTAGATGAAGCAGGGGGTAGAGGGAAAAGCTTTCCTCCTGTTTGAAGAAGGCAGCACTTTGGGGAGCATGGCACTTACTTAGGCTGCGCTTGAAGGTGCATTTGTTGGGTCGGCCACTCCTCTGTTCCCGGGGCACGTGGCTCTTGCCCCTTCCTCTCCCAGGTATGTACACACACATTCCTGAACAAGAAAGGCTTTGTAGAAAGGGCTTTCATAGTTACTGAAACTCTGAAACAACGACTGGCTGCATGTAGGATTTTGTCAGGAGAGGATTTTAGTGGGGAATAGTTTTGCAAGGCTGGCGGGCTTGAAAGGGGCTCCTGCAGGCAGGGCCTGTCTCCCAGCCATCTCCTCTCCCCGCTGAGGACAGCTGAGCACCCACAGACAGGCATACACCCTGGGCTTAAAGAACTGTTCCAGGTGAGCTTTTCGCCCGAAATTGGGATGGGGCAGCCGTTGTGGTCCACGGCGAGGGCAGAACGCGAAAGCACCTTTGCTGCCGCCAGCCCGGGGCTCCCTCCTCCGCCTCCCAGAAGCGCGGCTGGCCCCAGCGCCGCGTTCCGGGCGGCATCGCGCCTTTCCTGCCCCGCGCTGCCTTTGCGGCCGGGGGCAGGGCGAGGCGGGGCGGAGGCGGGCAGGGGGAGCTGGCGAGGGAGCGGCCGCGGCCGGAGGGGAGCGGGCGCGGCGGCCCCGCAGCCCGGCGGGCGCGGAGACCCAGGTAAGGCGCCGGGAGGGCACGGGATGCGGCCGTGTGCCGCTTGTGCCCCCGCCATTTTCTGCCACTAAAGCTTTTTTTTGTCCCCTTTCGAACAGGACAAGTACCTAGGGGCACTCAGGTGCCAGGTGTGAACAAAACATAATCTTTTTTTTAAAAACTTAAGTTACAGCGTAAGAGCGTTCGGCTTCAGATAAGTGATCCCGTCTTGCGTGGTTAACCTCTGCATGATCTTAACTGGGAGGAGCAACAACTTAAAACATGAGTCCATATTTCTCTTTTTCCTGTACTGTAAATATCTTTATGTTTATATGAACATGGGAGTGCATAATTAGCTGGCTGATTTTCTGGGAGCAGGGTTATAAACCACAAACCTTCTGTCTCAGCTATTACCATCCTGTGTGTCAGAGGCAGATGAAGGTAGCATGGCGAGGAAGTGCTGGTGACACTGGGTGATAATTAAGCAGCCTCGATACAAATATTTCAGACATGTCAGATCTTGGGAGTGGGAGGTCCAGCCAAAAAAACAATGAGATCACATACTAGAGGTGCAGGAGAGATTAATTACATGCCTGAGCTGACCATTGAAACTTTTAAAATGAGAAATAATTTAACTTACTAGGAAGGATAAATCAGTAAAGGATCTGGAGAGTTGCAGGGAAACTTTGTAGTCTTAAGAAATAAACCAAATAAAACCTCGTATCAGCATATATGTTCTTTCCTTTGATCTTAAAGTTTCTCTGTAGCTTTTAGTTGCCTCCATCCCCACAACTAACACAAGAGAAAAAATCGCAAGCTTATTTCGTAGCAAATGTTCAGGATATTTCTGCAGCAGTTAGGTATAGAAATAGATACAGCATCTTGAACTCCTTAATTTAAGATGTCTTATTTGTAAAGTAATTTTTTACCAGATAATTATTGGCATTTTTGTTAAAGTACCAGCTGCAGCAAATTGGATGTGAACAATCTTTCAAAAACTCTTTTTACTAAATTTTGCTGAGTACAAAGAAATTACACCATTGTATTTTGATCTGCATTATAATTTCATTGCCAGCTGGAAACATGTCAGAGGTCAACTGCAAGAACAGACTTGTTTTCAGTTATCAGTCCTTTTGATTCACATCAATACATTAATTCTATTGCCAAATACAGGTAGGTTGTGGATGGTGTTTTGATGTGAACCTACCTGACAGTACAGAAGATATAGAGCCAATAAATGATACAATACTTTATCACAATAACCATTAGCATTTAGACCTCACATCTGAATACACTTTATTTGAGAGAAACAGTTCTGCATATGGTAATCTAGAAAATAAACTCTTTTGTCCCAGAGTAGATAGGTGGTTTCTGTGTGTGGCAGGGCCTGTGCAGAATGTTCTATCATCACAGGTTAACAGTAATAAAGTTCTCTGGTAAAAAAATATTTTAATTTTTTTTTTCAATGAACACTTCCTCTTTAATCTCAATCATTGCATAAGAGCTGTTGTTACAGACTTAACATGTTTCTGCATCTTTGCATATATTAGATTCTTTTACTAGAAAACAAAGCAAACCTCACCAGTCTGCCCTTGCGCGTGTTAGTACAGGTCAGCCCCAGCAGCCTCTAATTAATTTGGTTTATTTCCATCTTAGGAGAAATAGTACAAAGGGCAATGGTAAAAAGTCCTGGAACCCTCTCTTAGTGCTGCTATGACAGATTGTGTACAATCTGCTCAAATAGGTGAAGGTTTTGCTATCAAGTCCCACATAAAGAAGGTAGAAGTGAGCAGTGCATTTCACTCTCACTTTCATCTGTTTGGTGGGAGTAAGGGATGTGACCATGCTTACATCCAGTATTAGTTCTCAACCTTAGTTTCAGAGGTTCAGCCTTTGAGTTGGCCAGTGCTTCTGAAGAATGCTGCAAGCACTACCCCTGTTTTGTGAAATTGTTGTTACTTGCTTTGGGAGACTGAGACAAGGCTGAAAAAGATTTACAGCATAGTATCTTCTTCCTCTTCTTCCCTGTGGCTTAACTACTTTCCTGTTGTTGAGGAAGTTGGGAGGGAGCTGTATTCTAAAATATGCTCTTGGGAAATCAGAATAACCTTTTCTTTTCCAGAGATATCTCTGTTTAAAAAAAAAAAAAAAAAAAAAAAAAAACCAACCAAGAAACTAACTCTGGCCTTATTCTTATGTTTGAAGGATTTATAGCAGTTACAATAAAAGAAAGATGTACTGCAGCCTCTCCTTTGTGCATTGCCTTGGCATCATGCAAGTAACATTGCAAACACCTCTTGCGTTGTTTTATATTTAGCTTTTTGTTCTATTGGTGCAGGCCTTTCAGAGTGTCTGAACTTCTTTGTTTGGGGTTTTCTTCCTTTTGGAAGTGTGTGGGCTGATTTGCATTTGCACTGTATGCATCATGTATGAATTGGTATAAACTAAAACTTCACACCTAGAAAAGAAGCTACCACATGTCTTGTTTCCTCCTGCTAAAGGAGGGTCTTTCGAAACTTTGAATAAGTGTGGGAGGTGTGATGGGTGCAGTGCTCTTTGCCACTCTGGATCTAGACAAGTCACACTTAACCATTTACCACTCAGGATGTTATTAAGTTCTCCACCTTACAGCAGCAGTGACAGAAGTTCAAAAGCATTATTCACTTCCTTCATTACTATGACAAGGGCAGCTGTTGCACAGATGGGACAGCGGTGTTCTTATTTTTATCAATACATTTTCTAATCTATACTAGATTATGTGGTACAGGTTACCTCAGCTCACTTACAGCAGGGACTAAGGAATAGTTTTAGTCTTGCATGCAGAGTGTTTTATTGACCATATAAATTTTATTGCCTTTCTTCCTCTCAAGTGGAGGGTTTTCATCAATAGTAAACACCTCAGATATGTTGCTTTTCTGCTCCAGTGTGGTAAATTCTCTATTTCCAGCCAAAATATACACATTATTTTTGCTCTTAGAGACCTCCTTTTCTGTCCCTTTGTCATTGTGTAATTCTGTAGCAGAGTGAACAATGAGAGCTGCTATGTGCTGTCTAAAGGTCCTCTGTGTCCACAGGCCTTCCCTTGTGCATTCTTCCTCTTTCTTGTGTGAACTCATTGCATGTTTTACAGCTGTCACTGGGACACTGTGCCTGGAAAGGCTGGCATGCACATCTTGGCAATGCTGCTTGCTCACATGCTCCCTCTGTCTTATTAACACCCCCAACCTGGTTATTCACACAGTCTGTGTCTTGGGATAAATTTCATGTCCCTATGGACAGGATACTCTGGGAAGCATAAGCAGTCATCTGGAGGCCAAGAGTGAGAGATCACAGTCCTAGTAGCAGACTTGCTCTTTTCTCACTAGGATCCACCTTCTTTTCAGGTTTTGGGTACACTGACTTTATTTTTACACTTAATTTTCAGAATGAATTTTGAGGAAATTAAAGTGCTACAGCCCTATCCATGTGATCACTTTTTTACTTCCTCAAGGGGATGCCTTCAGTGGTTAAAAAAACAGGAAAAGCTGAATCCTTCCCTGTGGAACTTTACACCTGATTTAAACATCTGTGAAAACAGTATCAAAATATTAATCACAGAGACAGTGGAGATGTTCTGAGAGCTGGTGCTAGCTAGGATGCGAAGACAACAGTGTTTTCCTATACTCCTAGGCATCCTGGGGGGATTTATGGGAGCTAGATGATAAAAGTACAAAGCAGGTCTTGAACACTAACAAAAGGTGCTGGAGAGAAACTTCAGGAAGAATCTTGCTGTGAAACAAGCAGAGTGAGATCTTCTGTCTTGCTGACAAGTTTTGCCAAAAGAGTGGTGCTAGCTTTCCCACTCCAGGGGAGATAGGAGTTGAGGGAGAGAAATGATCATGGGTGCATTCCTGGTGGGTGAGTGACACTGACAGAAGGCACAAGTAGGCTGTGGGACTTAGTCCAAACACAGTCAGGTGGGAAGTGTGACAGTATGTGGAGGAGATGGTGATAACAAGGAGGTCAGCTTAAACTTGTGACCCTCTGAGTTTCCAGGGCTCTCATGAATGACAGTCATGAGGACTGATAAAATAGGTGTTTGCTTGAAGGTATCTCAGCTGGGGCAGTCCCATACTGGAAAAGCCTTTCAGAAGGAAAAGATGGTGTAATTTTGTGAAAGTGGTGGCAGTGTCCCACCTTGATCTTTCCTCTGGGGATGTTTTCCACTGATTCAGGACAGTTCGGGCTTGATCAAGAATTAAGGTTTGTGCTCATATAGTCTTCAGGGCTTGCATCCGAAGTGGACTTTGCTTGGCTTCCTCTGTGGTTTGACAGTTAGCTTTGCTTTTGTTTTTGCCCTTCGTTAGTGTTTTTTCTTCATTAGAGTTCCAATAAAAAAAAGAGGTTTAATTGTAAAGAATCTGGGAGAAATTCTGTCAATTTTCTCTATGATATAAAGAGTATTTGGGATGACATAAAACAGACTTCACATGAGTTCTGAAAAGCTACAGTGTGACCTGTGTGCTATACTCATAAGTCATTTTGTGTTCTGGCCATTATAGAGTAAAGGAACAGGCTGATATCTGATGCTCCAATTTGCTTTTCTCTCTGAAATTATTTGTGTGTTAGCCAGACCTGCAAAGACAAATCTCTTTCTTGCTCAGCTGGCTTACAGCCAGCTTGAAAGCAGCAAAGTCACAATCACTCATCTGGAAGTGAACTCCCTCATTTTTTAAAAACTATTTTTAGATGATTGTTGAAGTTTCCTCCTCTGGCACAGAATTTTTTTCTGTATTTCACTGAGTTACACAGCATCTCACTTAGGTTTTGAAAAGTTCATTTTGACATGCTTGATAATCACATATTTTCAGTTCTTAAATTCAGATAGTAAAAAAACCCAAACCAACAACTAAACCTCATTGCTTCCTGCTCCTACTTGCTCCTTTGTCCAGGTTTGTTGTTGCTGTAATCACATACTGACATGAAATTAGTCTTCAGAGTGTATTTGAAACAAGGGAGAGGGCCTGAGTTCTCTTAAGTTGTATATTTTCTCTCACCTGGGAATGTGCTATAGGGTACTGCGGTGGGTTGACCGCCTCTGGCAGCCACTCCCCAGCTGGTTGCTCACCTCCTTCCCCACAGCAGGGTGGGGACAGGATAGAAGGGCTGGCATTTAGGGGGTATCTCCCATGGTGAGCCAGAATAATGCCAACCTAAAGTAAGATTCTAAGAATGCAAATCAAAATTGTAGTAGGCTATCCGAATAATGGATTTACAGGTTTTCCTGTGGCATTACTCATTTATGACGAGTGTGACTCTTCTAAAGAATTCAGGCACAATTCTTTTATCGCTATCAGAGATACTTTTGAAGAGAAGCTCTTTATTTATGTATAAGAGCTGGTAATACTGTAATGAAGATCTCGTGATATAAACTAGTTTGTACTGATAAGTTTGCTTTGTTCTAAATTTAAGTTTTATTTTTTAAGGATTTTAGGGAACGAATAATTCCATATTTTGCTTAGTTTTGGGCTTTTTTTTTTTCTTTTCTTCTATTTCAAATATATCTTTATGTTCTAAATGCAAGAGATGAAGAGGACTATCTGCAGTGATGAAAATAGCACTTGAGAGTAGGTAGATAGTCATGCAAAGCAGTCTGGTTAGTGGCTTTGTGCTGCTCATTGTACTTTTCTGAATCCCTCAGTATCTCATTCTCTGCTTGATAATTTCATTTTTAGGATAATTTCAGTTTTAGGACTGAGTGGATTATTCCAGATGACTTCTTACCTGAGTTGCAGAAAAGGCCTATCATCTTACTGACTCCTTCCATAAATGCACAGTTTCTTCTCCTGCTGCTTCACATTCCCTCTATGCCTCCGTCAGGGACCTGCTGCACCATAACTCACTTTTGGTGTAATATCATCCTATCTTGTATTATCTGGCCTTCTACCAAAATCACTTCAATTTTCAAACTTTCTTTGTAAAACTTATGTACTGCTTCTCATTCTTCACTGATATTTCCAATACCAGCCTGTTTACCTTAGTTGCAGATGTCATTAGTCCAATTTAGTTCCCTTTTGTAGGTATTGAAGTTAGATAAGGTGGGCCTCACCAGTTGATGCCTCTTCACAGTTTAATGGCATTTTTGCTTACTTTATGATGTCGTTGTGTATGTCTGACTGTAAATTAATTAAATTTGAAATTAAGTCTTCCTGAGACACTTGGAGCTTTTACTTAAACAGGATATATTTTGCAGTTACCACATCCAGTCTCCTTCCAGGAAAGTTTTCAAGACCCAGCTAAGCAAAAAGTCCTAAGCAACATTGACTCTACTGTGAGCACAAGATTGGGCTAGAGATCAGCCATCCAGCCTGAATAATTTCATGTTTCTGGGGCAGTCCTCAACCTTACACCATTCCACATCTTTCAGATTCACCACTCCCGATCCTTCATGTCTCTGGGTTTGCTTCCCTGGTGACATAAGGTCAGGTACATTGAATTAGGTCTAGCTTTGTAGGTTTTTAAAATACAGGTTGCATTTCCAGACATACCTCATGTACTGGCAGATGTATCTTTATTAACTGATAGATCCTTTGTAAAGAACTGATTTGGTCACCTTTGCAAATGAGCGTTAGAATTATGTTTGTCAGCTGGGCTGGTATTTCCATGATGTCTGACAGCGGAGCACATTACTGTGATTAATTTATAAAAGAAAACAGGGTGTTCTGAAATGACTGCAAGGACATGGCTTCCATGAAATTTGAACAAGTTGCAACTAAAATAATACAATCTAATTTCGATTCCCATCTGAAGTCCTGCTTTCTTAACTATAAATTACGTACAACTCCCTTTTACATATAATTCTGGACACTAGGGCTCAGTGTAGGTTTTGTATATCTCTGTTCTTTTTTAGTTTACTTTCTATTCTGCCTTCTAGCTGCTGCATTAAAATATTTTAAGATGATCTAGAAAGCATTTTTTTGTTGGTGTCTGGTGGGGGCTGCATAAGCTCTTCCAGTTCCTCTGGTCAGTGAAGACAGATTGAAATATCTTGACTTCAATACCTACTACATTTTCCAAAACAGTGTTACTAAATTTTAATGTCTACAATGGGTAAAAAAATCGTTTCCATATTCATTGCAGTACAACAATAAAAGCTTTTCTTTCATTCCCTCTGTGGTTTTGCTTTACAGAGATAAAATCACTACTGCATTTGTGGTTTCATGTGAATGAAATGACTCTTCTCAATTATTGTTTCAAAGCAAGCTTTCTAATTCTTAATTATCCTAGTCTAAAAAATTAATTGTCACCAGAAAACTAGCACTGTCACCTCACTTTTGATTGAAAAAAAAATTCAGAGTTTTATTAGTTTCTGAAATTACTGTTTTTTAATGTAACTACTGTACTGTATAATTCATGTACATAGGATAGGAAGCAGAGTTAACCTTATAGTGTGCCTACCAAAATATGTTGATAAAATTCATTGGGGTCAGGATGGTTGGGTGATAGGACCACTGGTCAGGGAAATGAAACAACTGGCTTCCAGTGTCAAATCTGCCATTTTCTGTCTGATCTGGAAAAAAAAAAAAGCAATTCCATTTATTGTTATCCGTGGAAAGAAATATCATTGCCCGCTTCTGTAAAGTATTTATGTGGTATCTTACTTTTCACTCCAAGATTTTTACAGTATTAGTAGTTTTACATTCTCACTTTGCCTAGGAAATCCCAGGGATTTCCTTAACCAGTAGTGTATGGTGTTTTCAGGCCTTAATTCGGAAGAGCTGATAGTGATGAGCCTCTCAAATCTTACTTTCTATGTGCTACAGGAATTTCTCAATGTTCTATTGTTGGTGTTACTTGGATTCTAAGAGTATGAAATAATTTGGGTTTTGTTTTTGTTTGTTGGAGGGGTGGGGGGGGGGGAATTCTTCAGTTTGTTTTAGTCTAATTCTGTAAGTAACCTAATTCTGTTAAGCCATTATGTTATTTTGTTTTTAGCTGGGTGAGAGACTTCAGTAAAAGGTGATTGGGGACTCTTTTTTTTAAATATCTGTCCATGTAATAGTTTTTTTAATTGTTCGAAATGGCATAGTATAATTGTGTTACAATAGGCATGGAAGAGTCTCACCTTCCGATTATCTGTGGGGAGTGTGGAGGAGGAAGATGTAATAGTTTCAAAGCAGATGATTCAGACTGGTGAGAGAAAACAGCTCCATCCCATGTGTAAGGATTAGAAATCAGCTCGGATAAAATTAAGCTACAATGTGTAAGGCCTGTTGGGATTTTGAAGGGCTGGGGTGTTCCCATCTGCCTTCATTCTGCCCATAGCTGAGAAGTGGGTTGAGCAGACAGAATGGTTAATTCTCAGTTTGCATAATTTTTGTTGGCAGTTCGGGCTTGTCCATTGATAGTCACATAGCTGAGTATGTAAAACAAACCCCGATTTTCTCTTGGCTGACTGTGCTGAGTTTGTATCTCCTGCAGTGTGTAGTTCTGGGATATGGAATTGCACTGGAACTGTTGAGTTGGTAACTCTGCAAAAATGTGCGTGAGTTGTGCAGAGAGATGTTTATGTTTAAGTGTAATGGTCTTGCCTAGAGACATCTGGTTTATACTGTCCTTGAATTCTTTTCCAGATCTCTGTCCTCATTTCTGATTTTGTAATGTAATGGAACATTTGCTATTAATTAGAAAAGCCCTTAATGTCCTTGCTTAAGAGCAGCTAACTCAAATCTCAGGGAACTGAAGTATATTAGTTCAAAATTGTCTAATTCACAGCCCCATTTATTGACCATGTCCCCACAGTTTGCACTACAACATTTGGGAAGAGTTGGGGGTGACTACAAGGGAAGCATATGTAAGCCCTACCAACTGCACGTGGTCTCTAGGTACACAGCCTGGTATCATATGAAAAGAAATGGAAGGCAGAATTGATGATTCCAGAGTATGGCTGGTGGGTAGCACTGAATTATACAACCAGCTCTGAGCTTCAGGTAGAAGTAATTGCAAGGAGGGCTGTAAAATCAGTGATACAAACCTCTTACTGACAGAGACTTTGGACCACTGTGGCTCAAAAACTTGGGTAGTCACAAGCCATGAGCATTCCTGCTCTGTTTTCTAATAGCAACCCAAACTTGAATTTATTTTCATCTGAATATGGATTGAGGGAAAGCTTGGAAAGATAAGGGTGCCCGGTGGTATTCCTCATGCTGCAGTTTTGCAAACTTTGAATCTCATGGTTTTGCTGGGCAGTGGAACTGACCTCAGCAAAATATCTTAACCAGGTTAACACAAATCCAGTTTTGACCCACAGCACCTGAAGAGATTGTGTAATATTCTGCTAGTGCAGTGGGGACTGTTGCAGTCTCATTATACATTTATAAATGGAACTTGAATGGATGTTTTTGAGTGTGCATGAACTGTGCATGATCAGTGCTCAGAGAAGCAGATTATAAATTTCTCTGGTTCTCTGTTGAGACTGGGCAAATGGGAAATCTTGGTAACAGGATTAAAGAGCACTACAAATTACATTTACGGAAATGCTCTACTGGAGTTATTTGAAAAGATAAATGTGAGAATCTCATATAGCTGGTGCACACATTCTCAGGAAACACTTCTTCCCTTCCTGCCTCTCACATACTTTCCTTCAAGAAATACCCACACTTAAATTTGACTGGATTTGGACATATGGTTTGTTAGGACTATAAAAAGTTAAACTGAAATTTACATATCATAGGCAGCTAAACCACATTATGCATACAATTATATGTTTATGATTACAATTTCATTGAAGTGGAAGGTAACAGTAGGACTGAGTCTTGTTTTATCTCCACTGTGGTAGTTTCATGTAATGTGTTTTATATAAAGTTTCTGTCCTCTGACCAGATTTTGTTCCTTCAAAGCATGTCCTGGTAGAGGGTGACACCTTTTTACTCTAAAATATACAGTGTATATCAGTATGTTTTTATTCAGATTGGCACAGGCTTTCAGATACACTTTCTGGTTCTAGAATCCTAGAACAAGACAAGAAAATAAATTACATTCCCTCATTTTCTGGGTCAGGTCTGATTTTATTTTTTCCTGTTTGTTTTAGTGGACATTTGGATTCCTGCTGATTAGATTGCTTTGCAGTGATGTTAGCAGAGTCAAATTGGCAGGAAGATGTCCCATTGTGTGACTCAAGAAAGAGCAAATTCATGGTGGGGTCTGAAGTTCTTTTACCCTTCCAGTTGTTGAGACTGGGAAGAGTATTTTGCAGAGTGCTTGGAGATAATGCTCAGTAGGTGACATTGAACTGTGTCTGGAGCAATAATTTCAGGTCATGAGGTAGGGAGGGATTCTTCCTTCAGAGGAAAACTGCTTGTTTGCTTTTAGTTTGTTCCCCAGCCCTAACCCCTGCAGAAATCCTAACATCTGGGTGGCTAGAAGAGCCCCAAACTCAGTCCTAGGTTCACTTAAGGAGTAAACATTTGAATAAACATGTGTTACAGAATCAGTGTGGTTTCAAGGGTTTGTGCTAAGCCCCAGGTCCTGCAGTCAGATTTTCTCCAGCATGGAAGTAGTAGGGCCTCTGGTGGGTTCAGAGGAAGAGTAAACAAGACAGTGATGGGGAAGGTCTGTTGCTAGGACAGCGAGCCTTCTACCAAGCACAGAACACTTCTGTGGTTGTTCCCAGGAGTTTGGGGAGAGCAGGAGGAGGCATGTGTTCGGCTGATCAGGGTCAGGTTTGCAGGCATTGTTGTTTCTGCCCAAATAGCCACTTCCAGCTTTGCTGCCTGCACTGTGCAACTTGTTTAAAGCTTGGCTCTTTTGTAATAAGAGTTTTGTGTAAATTGTAGTCTGGGTCCATCTAATGACAAATATAACCTGAGACTTGGATGAGATGCCTGAGGCAAGTAGCTGTGTGTGAAAGAAAGCCATCAGTACCTTCTTGTTTAGGACAAAATACTTGAAAATGGACTGAGACAGTTGAGGACTATGGCTGGGAGGAGGAGGAACACACACTTACTGCAATATAAAAATAGAAAACAGTGTTAATTTTCTAGAGCTGCCACTTTTTTTAAAAAGCTGTTTTATCTCAACAGGATTTTAAAAGTTTGTTTTTCAGTATGTATTCCCAAATACTCTGGCACATGGAGCAGTTAGGTGCATTTCAGCAAAGAAATGTCATTAAGAATTCCATTATTTTGAGCAGTGGAATCAACAAATCAAACACAAAACCATCAAGAAATAACAGATTACTTTGTAAAATTGCTTCTTTTGTTTGTTGTTTTTCAAGCAATAACATGTATTAAAACTTGACCCTTGCTTTTGTAAATCTGATCCCTGTCACACAGTCTCCTTTAAAATACCTGTTAGCGACCTGAATTTCTAGAAAAAGTCTTTGAGCTCTTACGTTCTAGGGCTTAGGTACCTGCGACAGCTGAGTATGCTGCTGCATATCAGCATTGCAGCTGACAGAGGCAGGAATGGTGACTGCAAACAGAGACGGTACTAATTGTTCCCCGCACTTAGTTAAATAGCTGCATCGATGCATAACAGCAGGAGGGAGAGGGTTAACGAGGGGCTAATTCCATCCTCGGAGGGACCACAGGGCTGAATGGAAACAGCTGCTGCACTGCGGGCTCTAGGCTGCACGGGGAGTTGCTGGCAGCTTCAGTCGAGGGAGGGAACAGGAGAAGAATGGTATGTGGGGAAGGGAATAAACAATCCAGAGAAAAAAAAAAAAGAAACATCTAAAAGTATACTACATCGAGATCCCGGAGAGGGGAGAAATCACAACAGGCAGGAGTGAAGGAAAGGAGAGTTCAGGTTGGAATTGCAGTCTGGAGGATCGGGTGCAGCCGCCTCTGAGCCCTTGACCTCCCCCTGTGAACATCAAGGCTTACAACTAAGTCAGCATGGCAGAGTGTAGGTGTAGCTTGGATATTGAAACAGCATCTTGAAAATGCACGCTTATCTGAGCTAGCGGGCTCTGATGAAAGGTGTGGGGATGTTGCTCGGGATGAATGTATGTGGCAGTGCTTCACCAGAAATGCATGTTTCTGATAGCATTTGTCAAAATAATGAATATGGAAGTAGGAGTTTCATTCACTGAAGTCAGCTGCTCAAGAGTCAAGTTACCCAAGAGTCAAGTTAATTTTACAGTTCTGTAGAAAACGAATAATTTGGGTAATTGCCATCTCTGCTACATGCCAGGATGTCGTCACTTGTAAGCTGCCTTCTTTCCTATACCCGTCATGTGCATAGACATGTCTTGTGTTGCTGCTTGCACATCAGCAGCTGTTACCAGCATTCATACACAGTAAATCCACAGAAATGCTTTAGCTGAAGACATAGCCTGCCCACTTCATGGAGGGGGAGCTGCTAATACCCTTCCCACTGCTTTCTCCTGAAGACCTGCGTTTTTCCTTGCAATTGATACAGTTATCTGAGATAGGGTTGGTGGAGAGGACAGACTACTTTGAAATTCTCAGCACAGAGAACCAGGGAATATACCCAGGAGAAATACTTGAGAACACAAGGATTGCTTATGTGCAGGCTAGATTGTTAATGTAGTGGAAGTCAGTGATGTAATATATGCATAGATTGAGGTTGCTGACAGCAAAAAATCAGCATGGCCAGCTGTACAGTCAGGCACTGTCCCACATGGCTGTGATGTGTCAAGCACCAGAGCTGTAAAACCAAATCGTTTCCAAGAAAGGCTCCAGGGAGGATCAAAAGTGGAAGGACTTGTCCTGTTAAATAGATTAGGGTATGTTAGCCTCAGATGATAAGGAAGAAAAATGGGTATATGTTTCGAGAGAGCATTATGAATTCACAAGTTATATGAAGGAGATCAAAAGGGACAAAAGTTATGCTTGAGGTGCAGAATGTGCAGAGCAATACCAGAGAAGCTTTACAAATGTGTAAAGGTATCTTCTGTGTTTTCTTCAAATTCTCTCTGATTTGCCACTCTCAGAGGATGCTGGTCTGTCAGCCTGTGGTCTGGTCTGATACAGCACTTCTATAGTATGCTTTTTGACACAGGAATCTACTTTAAGATGGAAAAACTGATTTTTTTTTTCACTGATGTTTCTTCAGTTACATTACAGTGTTCACTGTTTCATTCTTAAAATTACATTAATGATAATATTTCTTGATATTACATTACAGTGATCACTGTTTCATTCTTAAAATTACATTAATGATAATATTCTTGATATTTTTAGTTTTTAGAGCCCACAGAAACAATTACTGAGAATGTAAATGAAATTGAATAGAAAAAAAATGCACCAATGTAACTCTTCACCTGAACTGTGAAGTATTCTGTTACACAGATGGTGAAGCCATGAAAAATGAAAAAAGTAACTTCCACTTTCATTCTACTAGATTATATGAGTAATATGCCACATGCTGTATAAATATTCAAACATGAATGCTGTATGAATGAGGTACGATTTTTATGAAGAATTAATGCAGAATAGCTTTACAACTTTGGACTCAGCAAATTCTTTTACTTATGTGCTGTTCAGGGGTGAAAAATAAACCATGTGTTTGATGGAATAATGCAGTGTGGATCCTTTTCTGTCAGGACAATTAACATGAGTAAAATGTTTGCCCTACTTTAAACAGATAAGGAGGTGCTGCTTTGTGTTCGTCTTAAGATTAATTTTCTATATCAGCAGCAGAGAGCACAAGATTTATTTGTAGAGCCTTATGTAGATTTACAGCTGTGCCTGTTACCGCTTGAAAGCTTTTTATATTTCATGCTCACAGTGAGTCTTTTTGTATGGGTGACTCTTAGTGAAAGTGGTCTTAAAAAGGATACAGACATTTTGAAGTGTTAAGTGGGATGTGTGACACATACAATGCCTATAAATTATGAATTTTGTCTTGTCATGACCCCTGATTTGGCTTTTTCTTATGTGCATGTGTAGGCATTTGTGTGATATAAACATAAAAAATGTATTTTGTCAAAATACTGTAGAAGCAACTTTCTGTGCTGTGCTGACTTCCTTAGAGAATTAGTAATGTTTTTTATGTTATTATTTGATGATTTAAAGCAAAGAAAATTACACTCAAGGAGAGAACAACAGTCTCAGGGGATGTGCACTTTCCATGGAACCATACTGTGGACTCATAAATATCTATGCAACTCCTGTTTATTTAATAGGATTGCATGGGTGAAATACAGGGTTGAATTTGGCAATCAAAGTCCAAGATAAGGAGTGAATCTGCCATGGGCATGGTAGAGACAGACACATAATACTGAGAATACTATGCAAGTTAATCTCAAAAAGTTAGAGCGATTGTTGTTTTTCTGTGTGACTGAAACTTTCAAGTCTGATAATTATAAGTATCTGTAATTTCATTAAGTGCAATTAAATTTTGAGTGTGTCTATATACAAGTGGAGATTAATTTTTGAATCTTCACATTTAAATCCTTAAAATCAAATTTGAATCCTCGCATTTATTCTTTTGCAGAAAAAAATGCAGAGAAAAATTCATATAAAATGAGTAGTCTTAACCCAAATATGAAATAGTGTGGTTAGAAAATGGCTTTTCATTTGCATAAGTTTTTGACATTTAAGAAAATTGTTGTACACTTCTTGAGGAACAAGAGAATATTTTTTATACCAGTTGAAAAAGAGAATAGAGACATCCTCACTTGAAGAAAAACTGAAGTTCATCTGTCAAGCCTCTGTATCTGAACTTACAGTAAAAAAAAAAAATGAAAACGAGGTCATTGTGGGAAGAGAGGTTAAGAGAAAAACATTTAATCTTGTACCAGGCTTTTCCAGACACCTTTTTCTTCCCACAAGTTTTGAAGACAGAATTTTGAACTGGGCTGAAATTCTAACCAATGCATTCATGAACACTTGGAGTAGCTTCAGGTTCATGATTACTGTCTGTGTCTCTGAATTATTTTTGATCCCATCTTAGAAAATTGCTGTCACCAGTTGACTCAAATGATCTAGCCTGGATTTGTCATGCCACAAACTCTTGATTTCTGCAAATTTTACAGCTACTTGCTTTTATGTTGGGAGAAACCTCCTAAATAAATTGCTGAAAAAGTATGAAACCACTTGAAACAAGATGCTGTGCCTGAAGCTACAGACAGAGATACCTGAATGGAGTAATATATCCAGGTGTTACTGAAATACAGAAAAACTTACCTATACAAATACTTATTCAGTAAGCAAGTTGAGGTCTGCCAGCTGTGCAGATTTGTCTGCGTTAATGCAATTAATAATAAACATTTATCAATGTTTATTTCCAGCTTCTTAGTTTGTGCACTGGAGGTTCTATTGCTTTAACTGTAAACTGTATGACTGGAAAAGAAAAATATATTCATGCAATTGAGGTTTTTTTTAACAGCTCTGGTTCATGAGCAGCATATCTTTGTGCTGTTTGCTTCATTCCAAAGGAAGTTGCTATCCAAAAGGAGTTTGAGGCATCATGCAGAAATCTTGCATAAGGCTTTCTGGTTGCTAGCACTATATCTGAACATTCAAATAACTGGTATCAGTTGGAGGATGAAAGGTGGTAGAGGGCATTTTCAGTTTCTTGTTTCTCTGACATTGCTTTTATCTTGCAGGGGGAAAAAAAACCTCTAGTGATTTTCAGTAATGCAGATTATGTTTTTCCAGATAGAAGAACAGGATTTAATTGAAATTTTTCAGTAAGAGATTTTTATCAAGGGTTATGCCATAGAGGGCAAGAACTTCCTTGAATAGGGTTATGGACTTTTTAGAAAGGGGCAGCAGTTTGTCAGGATAGAACGTAGCAATTGTGTTTGAGTCTTTTCATTATTCAGCATACTTTCCTTAAGAATCTTTACATAAATATAAAAAAACATACTGATGTACTGAAATCGAAATAAGCAGATGCTCTTTTTAGCGTTTTCTGTTCTAAATAAACTCCTTTAGCAGTGTTGTAGTAACTGTTGACATACTCACTTCCTTGTAACACACTCTCTCTTGGAGATGATTCATCACAGAGCCTTATCAGGGTTGTATTTTGCAGCAGTAATTGTTTTGTATCCAATTTGTTAAAATTATAAATTGAATAATGACATACAGTGCAGTGGAAAGCCTCAGCAGGAAGTAATGCTAACTGCTGCTGCAGTTTGCCATCCACTAGCAAAGCTTTCAGTAAAATTAGTCAGCTTTTCCCCTGTGTATTGACAAGGTAATAAGAAAGAGGAGGCAGTGAAAAATGCTAGAATTGTGATTGGAAATGCCAGAATGTACTGGGTATTTCTTATGAGAGAAATACTCAAAGATAATTCACACAAAGGTTTATGTCATGGAGCTAGAAATTTCCTGCACCTACTGAAGTTATAGTAGCATAAGTAATTTTCCTGCCTTGGAATTGTATTCAGTATGAAGAAACTAACTGTCCAAACTGTCCATAGAGAAGTTGTGCATCCAGTTTTGGTTGGCTTGTGAAGATTACTAGGCAAAAGAACTGACTTCTACCTAAAATGGCTAGTTCTGATCTAGGAAACAGTTGCTTGTGCTAATTGGCATGCAGTAGTGAGACAGTGACCGGGAATACAGCATGGAGTAGTCTGAGGTTTACAGCCAGGAGTGTAAAGGTGGTTGATACTTAAAACCCCTATACTTAAACCCCATTCAAGGAAGTTCTTGCTCTCTATGGCATAACTGTTGATAAAAATCTCTTACTGAAAAATTTCACTTAAAACCTGTTCTTCTATCTGGAAAAACACAATCTGCATTACTGAAAACCACTAGAGGGTTTTTTTTTTCCCCACTTTTTCACTCTGGAGAGGCTTTGACTGGTGGGTGCCCTTAGGGATGCTGGGCCTCCTGGAAGGAGTGGCCGTCAGAAGAGGGAGTGGCTGCTGGCCAGAGCTTAAAGGAGCAGGGAAGAGGACATGAAGGTCTCAGAGGTGCAGCTAACCTTGGGAAGGGGAAGTAATTAAGAACTGTACTGAGTATCTTTTGTTAAGCGAGTACATGTGCATGCAGAGAATTTTGCTGTCACATATGGGAGATCCAAAGCTGATTAGCTGCTTCTAAAAATCATTTTAGAACTGTACTTTTGGAAGTTACATAGTGGATGTTCTAATATAAAGCTCTTTAGGGCATAAGCTGACTAAGGAATGCTGGAGAGATGTTTTCTTTCTGATTGTTTCAAACAATTGGACAAGTCCATCCCAGAGGATTTGGTGGATTTTTTGTTTGTTTTCTGGGTTGAGTTGTTTTTGGTTTGATTTTTTTTTTTTATTGCTTATGGTAGAAACAAAGTGCTGATTGGACCTGGCAATACAGATCTTATTTATCTTAATTTATGGTGACAGCAGATCACATGGGTCATTCTGGAGACAGAGATCCTTTGTATCATTGTAAATAGTTTCATTGCTATTCCACAGTCCTACCTTTCAAAATAAGAAGTTATTTTGAGATAGTTTTTGGAAAGAACTCAAGAACCATGAAATACTTTAGTAAATTATGATTAAATTAGCATAACAAGTAGTAGCTAATGTTTGAGTGGTTCTTGAATGGTGATCCCTCTTTTGAAAGATCTGTATTATTGTCAGAAAAAGCTGAGGCTGAAGGAACAAGTTAAGTTGTTACCAAGAGTTCAGAACTCTCGGTAAAGAATCCAATATGGATGAGCTTACACCCTGTCTGGAATGTTGCAGCCAACACAGTACTGTGGGTCACCATAATGCTAAATGCAAAGGATTGAGTGAGGTGCATTCTTGGGATTAGTTTTCCACTCACTTTGTTCCTAAGGGGAAAATAGTGTGCCTGTTACCTCAAGGAAATGGAAAGGAACATAGTAAAGGAGTTTGGCATCCTGAGATTTCAAGAGAAAAGGACCTGCAATGAACCTTGCTGTTTTTCTCCTCTGTTAATTTTCTCTGGGAATGTTAGGCAGAAGAGGAGATAGAAAAAAATAAGTCTGTTCCTCTATCCATTGGTGCAGTGGTAAAGAGATAATTTGCCTTACTTAAATTATGTTGAGAGCAAGTGCAAGGCGAGTAAGAATGCTAAATGAGTTCACTGAAGGGGGATAAAATCCTTCTAAGACTGGATGAAGGATCTAGCTACAACCCTTCCTAGGTCATCATTTTGTAGTAATTTATTATTATTATTTTTAGTTAAAGAAAGGCTGTGATTGCAGACAGTGTGTTGAAAAATGCATAGAGTATTTTGTTCTAAGCTTAGTCTCCCCAGCAGCCCATTTCCTTACCCTGCATTACTGTTGTTTTGCTCCCTCACTGGGAGTGGAAATAGCTGCAGGTTCCTCCTCTGGAAGGCAAAAGCAAGGCTGACCTTTCCTGTGCAGTGTAGATGCCAGTTCTGAGGCATCGGGTTGGACATGTGGGCTGCCCTGCAGTGACACAGGGAAGGTTCTTAAGAATCACAAACGAGTGAACTTGCCAATGTGTAGTTGTTTCTGCAGTCCCAGATTCAAGTGTTAGTCTCCTTTTGTTATTTTTAGGTCTAGTATTTGGCTTTTCTTTTCATGTCACCTAAAATTTTCTTTTCAATGATATTGTAAACATCTGTCTTAATAGAAGTAGAGCCATTAGTCTAGGCCTCAGGCATACTCAGAAGTGCAATTAGCAGCAGGGTCCATTCATCAAGTATGAATTGCCAGATTAATTTTTCAAGGGAAAATTTTCCATGATTACATTATTTGTTTTTTCCTTTAATACGTTTTAAAACTGATCCTGCTCACCAGAATAGCATTAGATAACTTCTTCTGTGTACTTCTAAAGCAGTCTTTATTGTATTTTCTTTATGGAACATTTTTGTGCTTTGATTTAGTTGAAATAGTTTTTTGGTTTGTTTTAAGAAATAGTTTGAAATATTTGCAAGTGCCTGCAAATGTTGATTTTCAGTTGAAAAAAAAAACCCAAGCAAATTCAGTTGAAATTGTTTATAAATAATACAAACAGATTGAAAACATCTTCTGCAGATTTTTCAAATTAAAACTGTGTCTTACAAAAATTTGGTCTTTGTTTTTCTAGAATTTGAATGGCTCCATCCTGGCAAGTGTTGGCACATTATTTGTTTAGTATTGCACAAGCATATGAAGTAACTGTCTAATGTTTAATATGACAATAATTGCCTCAGAAGCACAGTCACAAAATGTCCATTTTGTACATCAGCTTGAAAATATATAGACTTTTTATTAGCATGTAACAGGAGTTTCAGGCATAAAGTTCTAGGGCATATTTGTAGGCATATCCAGCAATTCAGTGGTAGCATTTCTTTTTAGTCATTTTAACTTTGCCTTGGGTAGTTACTTACAAGGCTGTTGACTGTGATATTTCAGGGCTGTGCTCCAGAGATCATACGGCTGAAAATGTCTGGGGAATATCGATCTGTCATGTCACTGCTTCTGGGATATGGTTATTCTTTTATGTTTTTCCCTTCCATTTTGTCAGTAGATTTGCAGAAACTGAGTTTGATTACATTTATTTCATCACATGGACCATAAAAAATGCACATTTTATGGGCCATGGATAAGAGAAGGTGGCATGAAAATTATGTAGGACAGAGAAGAAAAATGATTGACAGTAGCCAGACATTTGTGTAGCAATCACTTTAAATAAGTGTTGTTTGCATTAGTGCTGATCTGTGTTCCTGATAAAATGTAAACGTGACAACGCCTTGGAGTTTTATCTGCAACAAATGTCTGTAACTTGAGTTTCATATCTTTTAACTTCTCTCTCAGAAGGATTTTTAAGCTTTGACTTGACTTGTTTCTTTTTGTTTGGGTTTTTTTCCTCGTTGTGTGAAGCAGCGCTCTGATTTCTTTCACACTTACTGTTCAGTGTATTTTTTTTTCTCTGTGCCTTGCACACATGTCTTCAGTATATCTACCATGCCTTAGCATGAAAGTTCCTCATTCATCTCGGCAGATAAGTGCCAGCCTTGTCTGTGCTTTCCCTGGACAAGCCTTGATAATGTTCTGTACTGCCAGTTATGAAAGTTAGCAATCCACAGCACAACCACAGCCCTGAGATTGCTGACGGTTTTATTGTTCTGTCTTCAGATGTGTTTTTCACTATGAACTCACATCACCAAACTTTTCATTCCTTGACTAAAATCCCTCCTTCTCTTGAAGAAGAAAGGTGTCAGAAAATACAACAGATAGACATTTGCTGTTTTGCCCTTTCTGTGCTGTTAGCTGGAGTTCTAACTTGTATTTTCCATGTTGTCCTCTACACCTATGATGCTTCATGTTAAAAAACAGCTTGGATTTTCAATGCCAGCGTAGTGTAATTTGATAATAAAAGAATTGGGAATGTTTTCAGAGAAGAGACAACATTCTTATTATTTAATCAGATGTTTTTACATAGAGTGCCTGTCATGAAACTAAGTAATTGCATACAGAGAAAATGCCCATGTTTTGGATGATTTGCACTAAACTATGCAAAATGCCAGTGGGAAATAAAAAAGAGGAGAGAATGGCAGAGTCTAGTACTCTCTGACCAGGTTCTTTTAGGTAGTCCACATGTGGAAGGTGTGATGTTTAACATAAGATTTACTTACTTGAAGATGGTACACAGGATTACTTATTTGAAGATAGATTCACAGGATTTCTGGTTTAGCATCATGTCACAAAACACAATGAGAGCACAAGTCAAACACAGCAGAGGAGAGCAATTGCAGTGCACAGCTCAGTCACACCACCAGTGTGGTTCCCAGCCTCTCTCTAATGCAATTCCTGCTACCACCCTGGGCATCCCTGGCCTTGCCAAGTGTAAATGTGTGAATTGAAACTCGCTCAAGCTCATCACTCGCTTTGAAATTCTGTCAGCTGATTATGGTTTTGTAGTTTTTATTTTGGGCTGAGCCATGTATAACACCCCACACTGGCCTGGCTAACATAGAAACATTGACACTCTTAATGAGCTTGGGGAGAAAGACACACCAGCTCATTTTTTCAGCTGTTGATAGTTGTTTATCAAAATAACCGACCCTCAGGTCCTCTTGGTGTTGAGATCAAGTGTCAGCTCTTTTTGAAACAGCTGTGCTCAGTCCCGTCCAGCCACATTCTTCCTGAGCTTTGTGGACACATACCCTGGCCCGTCTCTGATCCTTCTCCCATGGAGAGGCTTTACTGGTCAGCCACAGAGGACACACAGAGAATGAATAAACTGGCTTTTGGTGTTTGGCTGCATTGTAGTGGTATATAGTTTGGTATGATTTTATGGCTCCCTGGTTTTGTCAGAAGTTACCTTTCTGAACATTGGTTCCCAAACTGGTGTGCAGCAGTACTGTAGCTTAGGAATACAGGAAACAAGAGGAAGAAGATAATATTAGTACTTATGAATACTTATGTGAATTTCACAGAGAATTATGTACGTAGGTCCTTTTTGTAATTTCTCTGTTGAAAATAACAAACATGTGCAGTCAGTACAACTGGTTTTAGCAATATGGTTTAATTAGTCTGGTTCCAGGCTGAGGGAATAAAAAATGTGGATCCGATTTAGTGGTGAGGATCACATTTCACAATGTCTTGGAAAAATGCTGAGTATAATAGTAATTTTAGTGCTTTTCAGGGCTTTAACCTTATCATTTTTTCAGCACCCTCATTCATTTTCCTTTGTGATCTTTCTCTTGTTTTTTTCTTGGCATCAGAGCACATCTACCAGTGTGTACAGCAGTACAGTAGTCACCTGCTTCCTTGGCATTCAGTTCATCTTATTATCCCATCTACTTCTGTATTTCTTTCCCACAAAATTCTTCAGGAATCTGACTGCCCACAAATGTTGTTCCTAATTCCTGCATAAAACATTTCACAGCACCAAAACCAGTATTCAAAGCACAATGCAAAATAGGCATCACATATCGTGTCTGCAGTATTGTATGAAATGCTTCTAGGAGCAGGTGGGTAATAAGGAAGAAACTGCATTCATAAAGGAGGCTTGATCAGAGGTTAGGAAATTGCTTCTCCTAAGCTTGTTCTTATGTTTTTGTAATTATGGTACCTTTCAAAACTTAGTGTACATTGGTTTGCATTTTAACAAAAGCATATTATACAGTTTGTTAATTTATATTAGTAATATCTTAATAATAATATGTAATTTTTACTATATATTTAATATATTAAAACCTGACAGATATATTGGGTATAGCATGTAGTGTATATGTTTCACTAAGCAACCCACTGTTGTTACTGCAATAAAAGCTCAAGGAAATTGTAGCTTCTAAGCTAAGATAGGTAATGAATTTTTTATTTATTCTGTGCATCTAATATATTTTCTTATTTTCTTGGATGATGGTAGAGGAGCAAATTGGTTGACTAGTCTGACCATTCTTATCTTTGCTTTCACCCGTTGATCCAGCATGTCCTGTTGGACAGTTTGTGATGCCTCAGCATCACAACCGTGGTTTTTTTCTTGATGGATGTCAAGTAAATGTATTGGATCAGTATAAAGTTTTTAAACAGCATAGGCTTTGTCAGTTGACTATTTTCTCTGTATGAGGTAGGTCCCTCTGCAGTCTGTTACTTAAAGGTTCAGACCAGTCTCTTGTATGAACAGAAATCTTTGTGCTATCTGTGTTAATTCTGTGCACTGCTGAGTTTTTGATCTGTAACATTAAGAGGCAGCCCACCTTGAACTATTAATGTATGGCATGAGTGCTAGTCATTACGACTCTGTCTTATCTGTCATTGTTTGCTGAGGAGAGAAAACAAACAGTATGCCATGTGGCTACCTACCCCAGTTCTCTCTTCTCAGTTGTCACAATCCTATAGTGGTTCAGTGCTGCAGAGTTACAATTGTGATTGACTTACTGGTTGAGATTTTTAACTTAAGTTTTTCCCGCTTTAATATTTTGGATTATTAAACTTGATTTCTAAACATGAACTTTATTTTTCCCCCACCTGGAATACGTCTGCATAGACTTTAGCTCTTTGCTCAGATGTTTCCTTTTCTGAGTTACAGCCACATCCAAAGATCATGTTCCAGTTCCCACCTGCTTGTGATAAACAAGCATACTGGGAAGCATGGTCTGTGGGAACACTCACACCTTAAGTGAAAGTGTAGCAATGATGCCTTATGCCTTTTTAATGAATTGGAGAGGCGAGCTTGACACTGCTGTGAACACAATTACACTGGCTGTGTTAACCTTCTGTATTCAGTACTAGCTGGAAGCATCAAACTAGAGTATCACAAGCAGCCCTCCTCTATTACAGTAGCTTCTTTTTGCCTAGTCTGCCCTTTCACTATGTTGTTTGGGGGGGGGTTGTTTTGGGTTTTTGGTTTTTTTTTTTTTTTTTTTTTTTGGTTTTGGTTTGGTTTGTTGGGGTTTTTTGGTTTGTTTTGGATTTTGTTGTTTTTTGTTTTGGGGTTTGTTTTTATTTTTTTTTATTTTATTAACCGTGGAAACTAAAACAGTCCAATTAATGAAAGGGTAATTCTGGATGGTAAAAGATGCAACAAGCTTTCCTTGTTGTTAATAAAGCCCTCCTTTGGTTACTTGGAGAAGAGAGATGCTATACTGAGCACAGAGGTGGGTGTAACTCACATATTGGATACTCGTGTTTGGCAGGGGCTGCTGGACCAGGCAGCAGGGTTTAAAACCAGGCACAATTCATGTTGTTTCTTACTCAGCTTGCAGTGTGCTAGGGGACATGAAGAACAGCTGAGCTGACTGCAGAGGGTGAAGAGGACAAAGACAAATCCATTGGAAGTCTGCCTCATTAGTTCCGCTGTTCAGAGAATAACTTGCTTTTCATTGAGATTTTCAAATTAATAGTGTCTTTTTATATTACAAGGCCATGTGTATAGGCATTAATAGTCTTGTATTTAATTAAAACAACAGCTGGTGATCATTTAATTACAGGGTATGAAAGGGAATTATATTTGACTATGTAGCATTGTTTTATTCAATGTGGAGAATTGTAGCCATTTTTCATGTACTATTTGAAAGCTGTGGTGAAGGATGTACATTCTGATGAACAAACTTGTGAGCTTCATTGCAACAATTCCACTCTCTTATGGAAATAAGGCAAAAGAATGGCTTAAAAATTTACTAGATTTCCTGAAAATTGGAAGAAAGTTATTAACAGATTGGTACAATTGATCTGGTTCTTTTTTCTCATCACTGTAAAATCAGTGCATAGTTTCTTTCTTCTGAAGGCCAAAAATACTTTAAAGTATTCAAGATATTTCTGGGTTTATTAAGAGGTTTCAGTGTACATGCTTTATAAAAGCTGTGTAGGATATGCCCATAGCAAGCCTGAGTTACTGAGCTTTACATGAAAAATGAGGCTGCCTTGAAAATCTTAAATGTTCTGCAATATATAATTATGCATGTGTATATTTATACTGAAACAAATAACTGCATGTATGTAAGGTATTTTTATAGCTGATGTAATAAAAGCCCTGTCGACTGAACTGATAAGTGAGGATCAAGGGAATAACTAGTTACACAGCATTTAAAAACTCAGAATTCACATCCAAATATTTTTTTAAATTACCTTTCATGTCTTGAAGGCAGAGTTTTTTTCATTAACAATGGGAATACTGTATGTGAAGAACCAGTTGCCAAATGTTCTGGTCTCTCTGCTGTCAGGCAGCTGCTTTCACACATCAGCATGGGAAAACAGCTATGGTTTTGCTAGCTTCCAGTATTATAAAGGTAGAATTTATATCAAAATAGGACGCACTAACGATTCATTGTAAATGAAACAAGAAAAAATATTTTTTGACCTGCCCCACAGAATATCAGATTGAGGAACTGAAAGCGGGTGGAGGATTAGAAGAGTTTGTATTTCAGCCTGAATCTTGGCAGCAGAGCAATATTTACTGTGTTGCTTGGTCTAGTGTGAAAGGTCACTTCTATTTTCATACCCAGTATAACTTGAAGATGTTTCTTTAAAACTACAAAGAAAGACTTCAGGGCTAGTGGCTAGTTCTCCTTCTTGGACTTTCCAGTTGTAATTGTTAATACTTAGTGTTGAATTCTGGCTGGTGTGTTTGGTGAAACGATGAATGGGGTATTTAGGGACAAGAAGAGAGTGGGAACAATTAAAATTCTTTTAAGAACTGTTCTTGGTTTTTAAGTTGTGTAGTTAACCTAAATTCAATGTTGTGAATTAGCCTAGCCTGATATATATTTCCACATGCTATCAGCTAAGTGTAGAAAGTATCTTTCATCAAAAGGATCTGCAAAAAGAAAAAATGCTCGGGTTCTTCATATGTGGGTTAGTAGATAAGAATCACTGAAACTCGCTGGTGTGAGACTGAGGAGAGTAACAACTGCAGAAGAGTAGTTCGCAGTGGAGTAAGCACTAGTTGCAAAATAAAACCAAATCCTTTGCATGGAGCTATCCACTTTCATCAGACTGATTACCTCTGTATGTCTAAAGGTATCAAATGTGGTACACCTCATTCTACAATGCAAATCTTAGTCAACATTTAGTGTAAGGTTTTACAGCACAAGACTTAGGCTACGTCTTAATGAAGTAGTGTTAGAAGTAATCTACACATTCCTAGCTGAATTACTCCTCATTGTATTTACCCTTACAAAGGATGTAGTGAAGGAATGTGTGTTCTGCCTGGAAATAAAAATTCCATGTTCAAAAAACTATTTGTTAAATTGTTAGTTGCATGTAGATTTCTTTTAGGCTTTGTTCTACTGAAATTCCTATTAACTGCTGCAGAAATCCAGCATCACTATAGCTTCCATATAATTTTATCTCTTCTCTAGTGCTAAATGGCATGTGAATTGGTTAATTTGTTTCTTTCCTTTCTGTCTTCCAGCTTCATTTAGCAGCCCTGGCTTCATTAAAGGGAGACATTGTGGAGCTTAATAAGCGTCTACAACAAACAGAAAAGGAGCGTGACCTATTGGAAAAGAAATTGGCAAAAGCACAGGTGAGCAATAGTAGTTCAAGATTTTGAAGATAATCCTTAGTTTTGTGCAGTCCTTGTTCCTCAGAGAGAGGATAAAATATCAAGCAATGTCACAAGTCAAAAGAATTTTAAGACTGTAAGACACATCGTTGCCATAGGTTATACTTTTAATGTGTTGAAGACATTCTTCTTTAAAAACCCTGTAAAAATTAATTGGATACATTTTGTTTTGAAGTCAATATAAGCAACAAGTGGTTTGAATAATAGTAGAATATAAGAACTACAGGTTGCTCTCAGTGGGTTAGGTAACTGGTTGCAGAGCCTTGCATTCCTGGGTCACATTTAAACACAGCACAAATTAGCACTGATCAAAAGTTACTGCTAATTTCAGTGCTTTGATGTTATGTGAGAAATTACTTGTGATCTCAGTCTGGCTTCCAGTATGCCAGTTGGAATTGTGGAATTGTGGAAAACACAGCCAGTGGAATGCTAAGGGGTTAAATAAGATAAGGCTGGAACTCTAATGCTTTCACAGAGAGGCAAATGCAAGCAAGGCAAATGGAACTATTGTTTCTAATATTTCTCTCTCCTGTAAAAAAATCTTTGTTTTCAGATACTGCCTTGTACCAAATACCTTTTATAAATAGTTAACATTTCAGAATTAATTAAAAATGCTTGGATAGGGACAAACAAATAATTTTGTCCTGTAAAATATGGCACCTTATTTGTTGCTTAGAGATGTTGTAGAATCTCCAACCTTGAAAGTACTCAAGGCACCTGGACCAGGTCTTGGATTGGATAAGGGCCTGAATGAGTACATTCCAGTGGTCCCTGTCATCCTTAGTTGTTCTGTGATTTTGCAGATTTAAAGTTTTCAGTATTTATTTGATTTTGATGAGACCTTTCATCTGCGATACTTAAATTCAAGCCATATATAAAAATGTTTGAGCAGTCTTGATTTTCAGGCTCTTTCTTCAGTCCTGCATTATTTTGGCCTTTGCCTGAATTCCCTAATGTTTTTTTCAGCTGCTTTTAAGATTTATGGGCTTGTAAGTGATGCTGTTATTGCAGGCCATCAATGTAACACCCAAAAATAAAATCACTTTCATGTTTTTATTCCCCTTAATGTGTGATCTAGAGCCATGCTTGGAGTTAACATGGTTTATCAGCTATAATCCTGAGAGCCTTTTCTAATTTCTGTGGCATTCCTGGGATAGAGTCTTCTTTCTGGCTTACAGTTTGATATGAGGCTGCATTTGACAATAATTAAACTCTCAAGTGGATTCATTGTATCCGAATGATCCACATCATTTTGCATGATTGCACTGACTTTATTGTTGCTATTTATAACTCTGGAGGGTCACGGGGTTTTGTTAGTGTTTTGTTTTTATTTCTGGGTCTTTACCTAAAAATAGAGAGATTATCTCTCAGCCAGTGATGAGTGCATTCTAGGTGCTCTCATACAGTACCAAATAGACACTGATGGCAACTAGGATTAAGGATCAGTCCTTAACACCAATTAATATGTGCTCTGTTAGCTCAAGATTGTTTGGTGTTTTCTTTGATGGATTACCAATTATGCATGTGTATATAGTGCTTGGTTTGTAATGCTGGGAGTTTTACTTGATATTGAGCCATGCAAACACAAACATAGAGATCAGTGCCTCCTGACCTGTGAAGAGCACACAACTGGAATGTGTGAAAGGCAGGCTGATAGCTAGATTCCAGATTAAGAAAATAAGTATTTTTAATGATCAGTTTTATATAAAGGTTTAATGATTTATCTCTTTGCAGTTCATTTTTTTCTGAAGCCCTCAAGAGGATAGAATTTAGTATGTTTTAAAATACAAATATTTTTTAAGGAATTCAAATCATTAAACAAACACAACTGAATTGAATGTGTTGGCAGTACATAAGTACTGAGACATACACTGGTGAAACCACTGCACCTTGTCTTCTTTTTCTAACTGCATACCAAGTATGTGTGCTACTTAACATTTTTTTAAACTTTTGTTCCCACTCCACAGAGATTTGTTCATTACTCTTTCCTCTACAGCCTTTGTCTAATGTGAATCAGAAGGGATAAATTAAATAAGAGGTGTTCGAGGTTCTGCATAACCATACTCAGATGCTAGTAGGTCAGTATTAAGTCTCTATTCTCCATCTGGATTTGTCTTACCAAGGCACCACATGTTTCATTTTAACTGGCATGGTAAATGCTCTCTGGAACAAATAGCTCTTAAAATGCATTTTTGGTAATACCTTTCCCATAATTTCATAAGGCATGTGAGGCATTTGGAAGAAAGGATTAGTGATTTGCAGAGTGGAGGTGATTTGGGGAACCAGAACTCAAGTAATAGATGACAAATGGTGAAGAAAGCTAGTTGCACTGCCTGGGCTTAAGATTTTGTGAAGTGATGTAATTGATTAGTGGTTGTTTTAGCATACTCCTTTCCAAATCTGCTGTCTATGGAGACCAGATATAGCATTTCTCTACATGCTTCTATTATTTCAGTAACACAGCAGATCTCTTTTCTCTGTATTTTTGTCAGTGTACAGTTCAGCAATAAAGCGATCTCTTGAATGAAATTTGCTGTGAAACACTGGTGAACCACAACTAATGTCTTCTTCCAAAAATCTTTTTGTGATTATGAGGATTGTTGTGCTTTCTACTGGCTCTGTGTGACACAGTATCCTAGCTTTGATAATGATAAACAGTTGGATTCTGAAGGGAGAGCATAAGAAATGCACATAGAGAATTTTTCTTTTTCATATCCCCCACCTTTTTGCTGACATCTGTGAGCAGGAGGCCACATCACATTTTATAGTCCTCTATAGTCCTATCCTCCATGGATTTATATAATCTTCCTATCTGCATTCTTGGCATTTCCAATATCCTGTGACGACATTGAGTTCTGCAGTTCTGTGACTGAGCATGGGATTTAATAACATGCTGAATGTGTCATCAAATACAACAAGAATAGATAATTCACTTACTATATTTTTCTTATAATTTCATCTCCTTTCACAAGGTTGTCCTGCTCTCTCATTCTTTGTGCTTACTCATTGTTATTTTGGATTTTTATAATAGCTGTAGACAAAGAATGTGCTATATTGTTCTGAATCCTGTATCACAGCAGAAAGTCTCATTACTGCAGTAATAATTCTTTGCCATCCTCTCGATTATTCAGTATATAGGGAGGAACAGCAGAGTTTCAGTATAAAAAATAAAACCAAAACTCTGTAGACATATAAGAACAGAAGCAACATCCTCTGTAGACATGTAAGAACATGCAAATTTCACAGGAAGGCTTCAGTTTCTCATTTAACAGAGAATCTTGAAATAGAAATGCATGGTGCTCAGATGAACATTGAAATTACTTGTTTTGTTGTGTGATGTCGTTATCTGATTTGGATTAATTCTGTGTGCTTGTATTCATCTTCCACATTAAGTATGCACAAAACATACCACAGAACACTTAAATCTGACCATGCATGTTTTTGTGATTGAGGATTTAGCACTATAGCCTTGTTTTTTTACTTAAATTTAGATTACTGGATTGCCACTTCTAAATCTGCCACTCCTTTCAAATTAAAATACTGTATTAGTTGAGCAAAGATTTTTTAGCTTTTGTAATCCTGTTAGACAGGTTTATCACTGTGGCTTGTTCAGGTGATGACTTGTATTCTTGATGAACAATACCACAGCCAGTGTTTATCTCTGCAGGGCCTGGGGCACTGGGGCATCTCTTAATGAGCACTGCTACTAGTAGGTTTTGTTGGGTTTTTTTTTTTTGACCTCTGGTTGAACACTGCAAATTTAATATAAACATTAACAGAATTTAACACATTGTTAGTGTTTCTTTCAGTAAGAATTTGTGTACATTAATAGGAAATTTCATCCTTCTCCCTCAGACACTTCTTGCTGTTGTTTCCCAGCATCAAGAGATCAGACAATGGTGTTTCTAACCATTGTTAATTTTTGTTGTAAATGAAATAACCTTTTTAATCTGTACCAAAAAAACAACCAAGAGTTCTCACTTTATATTGAGAACTGTGCTGGAAACTTCTCTCCTGACTTCAACAATTAATTGCTCATCTTTTGCAACCTCTCAGTAGGTTATTCCTGTGTTGGCTGTCTTAGAGAATTAGACCTCTTAAGGGTTTTGAGACTGGAGCTCTTAAGTATGAGGCTGGAAGAAAGATGAGGAAAAGGGCACAGGGTATTTATTATTTATTATTAAATGTATATGTATTTATATTAACCTTATATTGTATGACTGACATGCAAATAAATTTTAAGAGCTGAATGTCTACAGCTTGCAAGTAAGTACAGATTGGTGGTAGATAGCTGTTCTGAGGCTTAAAGCACAAAGAAACTAAGGAGGATGGTGAACAGGTGCAGTATCCCAGAGAAAAACTTTACCAGTGGGTAGAAGACCATGAATTTGGTTTTTTGCCTTTTAAATTTTTCAGATTAATAATAAGCAATCCTGAATAGCCAGAAGAACTATCCACTGGTGCATTTTGGGATTCACACTGAACCATATTTACTTGCTTGGATGCTTCTGCCGTTTTTCCTTGATGGCTGACCAGAACTTAGGAGATGCAATTGTCCCAGGTGCAGTTCCCCACCTCAAAGACAGACCAGTCCTTAGCATAATGGCCTGTTTTTTACAGAGGTTTCCTTTCAGCCTTTTCCACTTGCTTTTACCTAAGACAATTCAAGAGCACTTTTAAAAGATCAGATGTGAAGCTATTGTTGCATGTTGCCAGACTGATGGTTGTTCACAAAGTACATCTGTCACCAGATGATGTTATCCTGAAAAATGATGACTGAGAAATGTCTGGAGAAAACAGAAATCAAGTTGTAATGTGGCTGAGACCCATTAGCAAAAGTCCATATATCTTCAGTCAGTATAAACAAATTCTGCTTTTCACTGCATAGCTTGGAAAGACAAAAATTGTTGTGATTAGGGTTTTATTTATTGTCTGGAAACAATTATTATACACTCTATCTGAAACATCCCTTTGGTTTAAAAGCTAAAAAACCACAATTGCACATAATAGATTGATCTTGATAATGCTGAGATAGCATTTCTGGCCATATATGTGTCAGAGGAAATTCAGGTTTAGAAAGGCTGAAGAAGCAACTCTTTAATGCCTCTAAACCTGCTTTAAAGCTTTTGTGACACATTTTCTTTGTGTTATTTCTGCACTTTGAAAGCCATGGTAGTTCTTTAGAAATATGCAGTGTTAAGATGTGGAAATGTGAGAAGTAAGCTGTAGAATAATTCTATGATAAAGACTTGTCATAGCCTACATGTACAACCATATCAGTTGCCAACATGAAGTAGGTTAAAGTGATTTTTACCACAACTGAAGGTAGAAATGGTTTTGTTACAGTGTATGGAAAGGTGCTCTAATGTCTGTGCTACTTTTAAGTGTGTATATTCATGGAAGTTAAAAACTGTGGTATAAATTTATGTAAAGTTCAAAATAAAAATGTTATTGAAGCTTATTTTAAATTTTAATTTTCAAGCAGTCTTTTATGTAGCTTATGTTCTCAAGCTGTGAATGTAAGTGGCAAAAATACATGGGAGCAAATTATGAAAATTCTGGCACATCTACTACTTCATTATTTTTTGTAGTACAAAGGGTTTAGGGAGTTAGCTTGTACGGAGTGTTTACTTGATTTGAAAAAAAATGTTTGATTCAGCAATTTTGGGAGACCTCCAATATTAATATCAATTTTGGCTCTTAGAAGTGCTAGAATTTTACATTGCAACTCTTCAATTAAGGAATGTGGGTTTTATACTGTTAAATGGCTTGAGTTTTCATTTTTTTGCCAGCATGATACTTGGCATTGTGTGATTGCAAGGAGGCTAGACTGAAGGGGGTCAGAAGCAAAATGTTAGAAATCAAAGCAAGCAAATCTTCAATCAGCATGCAGTGCTGGCTTGTAATTGCAATGGTTTGTAATGGTTTGTTGTAATTGAAATAGAGCATGTGCTGGCCTGAAGAGTAAGCTAGGGGGACTACATTTAAAATACTGTGTGAAGAAAAGAGGAGGATTTTGTGATATGTGTGAAAAACAAGCAGTCATGTAGCTTTTTAATTGTTCAAATCATGAGCATTTTATTGGAGATTACACACATATTAAAAATACACTGTGTTACCTATAAACATTAAGAAAAAGAAGTATTTACACCAGAGAAGAAGATATAACCTCAAAGTGTGATTACTTTATAATAGTGTGGTTTCTGCCATAGGATTTGTTCTAATTCAGACCACACTGGGAAGATCCTAGGATTCAAAGCTTATATATTTCTAGCTATTTTGAGTTGCAAATAGTGGGGTTTTATTTTGAAGCAGAAGTGACAACTTCTCTTTAGGAAAAAAACAAATAATAGAAGTGCACTGCATAGTCTGTGGGTTCCTCAAATATTATAACTACCTACCCACGTATAGCTGTCGGCGTTTTGTGTCTGTCCTTTTCTCTTGCTAAGGCACTGTTGATTTGATGAGTAGGAAAACCATAGTGCAGTGCACTCCTGCCCTGTGCCCAACTTCTCCCTGCAGCTGCCCATAACAGCCTTTCTGTTTCCTTGCTTGTCTGCTGCAGTGTGAGCAGTCCCACCTGATGAGAGATCACGAGGATGTGCAGGAGCGAACGACGCTGCGCTACGAGGAGCGGATCACAGAGCTGCACAGCATCATTGCCGAGCTCAACAAGAAAATCGATCGGCTGCAGGGTGCAACCATAAGGTACTGCAGCTTCCTGGGAATTCTGGGCCAGGGCAAGGCTCGGGCAAGACATGGTGTGAGTTATAATCTAATGTGATGACGACTTTCAGGCTTGTCATGATGGGTACAGAGTAGTGCCCATAATTAAGGCGAGTGTTCTGCAGGGTATCATCCAAGCACCCAAGAAGTGCTACCTTCTCTCTGGCAAAGCCACACTTTGCAAAACTTGACAAGCACTGCAAAACATACATCATGACATCCGGATACTCCTTTCTGTAATGTGCCAGTGTGCCGTAGAAGTGTATAAAGGAAGGTGAAGACACCCAACTTGAACCTCTGCCTTTAACGTTATTTTGCAGCCTCCTGTAGATCACCTAAGCAAAATCATTCGTGGGAAAGATATGGTTCAAATAGATGTTAGTAGGTTTTGCCTCTTCTTTTGCTGGCTTTTTTGACAAAACACAATGGTACAAATCATGTTACTGCCTGATTCTACAGCAGCAAAGCTTGAGGCATTACACCAGGTTGTTAAAATAAACTTTATGTTTGACTACATGGAAGCATTTTTCCTCAGTTGTTTTTACATATTATTTTCAATGTAGAAAAGTTGGACTAGAGTGCAGAAGGAGCTTCCTAAAGTTTACCTAGTGAGGACGCAACGATATGCCAGAATCTGTGGATTTTCTAGGGAACATCAAGTTAGATTTGATGCATTTTTGGGTAATGTTGATGTGGTGCTCTAGCCATGTAGCAAATTTTTCCGTTTTTCTTTACCTATTAGTTGCACTTTTTTTTGTGTAATTGCTTCATTTCTGTGTTGTAAATACTTCTGCTAGCACAAGGCAATGTTGTTGCAATTACTCACTTAATCTTTCATTAAAATATTAGAATGGAAAAAGAAAAATATTTGGTGTACCATAAATCAGAGGAAATACCATCATATACATATTTACCACTACTAAAGCTATGTTAGAATGACATGTTTAATTCTTATGTAAGAACATAATTACTTTTGCCTATGAGATGATCACAGCTAGCAATGGTCATGGTGAGATTTGTCAGGTATTTCCTGCTGGTAGTAGTTCTCTGAAAAAAATCCCCATGACTCCCTTCTTCATTTATGCTTGATACCTCTGCAGACAAACTCTCCATTTGTCTTTTGAAAAGACTAGTTGAAAAATAAAATCTGAGAAAGCATGAGAGCGGCTCTGATTTTTTTCCATCTTGAGTGACAGAAAAACTCTTATGACATTTAAGAAGAATATTACATAGAATTAATAAAAATGGTATGTTTGGAATCCTTGTGGCAAAGTAAATGCCAAGTAGTGTACAGTTACGAACTACTGGAATCAGGTGAATAACTCTGAATGTTTAACCATGTCCATAAATGAGTCAGCTGTGACATGCACAGGAACATGAGGTGTAAGAGCCAAGTCTGATGGGATGTACATCTTGCTTCTTATGAAAAATGCAGTTTTGCTGCCCCTTTTGGCAGTTCTGGTCTTTAAAGGCATCAGAACAATACTGCTGCAATAGGTGCCACACCATTGTCATGCCACTCCAGTTTAATTCAATCATATGAGAGCTTGTTTTGCTCAGACAGCTGGAATGCCTTATCTGGTTTTATTTGCTTTGGTTTTATTAGTAAAAACAAAAATAGTTTGTTAAGTTAGTGGCTCTTTTTATTTCCTTTAATGATGGAAATAGCTTATTTTCTTTGTCAGGCTAATAATTTGGTGTCCAGGGACCAGAGGAATAATATTCCTACTGAAAATGGAAACTGAAGGGATTCCACAGGGTTTGTAAAACCTGCTGAAAGAAGGAAAACTGATACCTCCTCCTGTGGCTTTCTGTAAATCCACTCTGGGATCCACATGTGTCAGTCTTGAGAAGCTGTCCATGCATCCCACAGAGCAAGGGTGGTGCAGTTGCTGTCCTTGCTGGAACAGGTTGACTCACAGCACTCCACCCTTGGCTCTGGGGACTGTTGAGTCTGAGAGCTGGAACAGAACAGTCCTGAGTGAAAGTGTTCAGGAACCACAGCCCTGCTTGGGCCTCAGCAGTTACACTTTCCTCTAAAACAGGAGGATTTTATTTTTGATTCGTCTCCTTGAAGGTAGTGTTGAGCAGAGGCTTTACTCATGCTGTCACAAAATCTGGGCTGTCTTTCTGGAAGCAGAGTTTACATAAATAGCATAACAGATTAATGTTTCCCCAGTGCTGACACAGTGACTCTCTTTTTCACATATTGATTTTAGATTGTAAAAATAACTAATGTTTAGCTTCATATACCTCTACTCTGTGACATTCCTTATAGTTCCTAAACACAAAAATATTTTGGAAACAATTTAAAGAAACCACTGCTTCATGGAGGGTATTCGACTATGCACTTTAAATTGTATTCTATTTATTTGAATGTGAACAGTGCCCTCAGAATGTAGGTCAGAAAATAAGGAGACACCATGTTAAATCTGAATAAGGTGTTGCAACAGTTTGAGGAGGAGTGTTGGCAAGATGCATAAGCTTGTTGAGATTCTCCATTCTGAGAATTTCTTTCTCTGTTTTTTGGTGTGCATTGGGGGTTTTTTTGCTTTTGAAATGTCAGAGTTTAGAAGTGTAATAGCTTTTGCTCATGTGGTTTAGTAATGCCAGCTTTAGAATCATGGAGTTGTTTGGGTCAGAAGGGACTTGTAAGACCATCTAGTTCAACCCTTGCAATGGGAAGGAACACCTTCCACAAGACCAGTGGCTCAGGACCCTATCTAGCTTGGCCTTGGACACTTTCAGGAATGGGAAGGCACAGCTTTTCTGGGAAATGAGAGAGCTTAAGTCACATGTCAATGCATATGTCTCTTTCCAGGTATGTCTGATATGCTGATCCCAGTACCACTAATCTTACAGGAATATTTTTAGAAGTTTACAGGATTTTTCTAGGTTTGCTAGCCATTTCTTGGGTCCATGTGTATGGCCTCATGAATTTCAGCTGCAGCTCTTGCTCTGCATTCTTCCAGCATTCCTTGAGGAAAATGAGTTCACCATGCTTGGGGGAGCAAGCCAGCGTTCATCTGCAATTGTCTCATCTCCCTACTGCTGATGCTCCGGACAGCCTAGCTGGTTTGGAATCCCCCTCCAAAAGGAGGTATTAAGGTGAAAAAAGTGAGTCCAGTACTAAAATACTCACGTGCAAGTAGACGTGCCTCTGTTGCCAAAGATCTCTGTCCTTTGACAATGTCCGTGCAATTTTATCTCAAAGTGTGTACAGCATAGAAGATAGGAAGACCAGTTGAATGGATCTTCCTAGAGTCATATTGTAAATACTTGGACATAAAGGACACACCCAGTAACTCTGAAGGACAAAAAAGTTTATAGAAATTACACAGTAGAGTACTAAAATGTAGTAATGTCTACATTTAAGGTGACAATTTCTGACTTCAGGAGTTTTTAGTATTGACTTAGATTCATTTAAACTTGACTCTTTTTTCTTAATAATTTCTTTGGCTGTCAAAATCAACTGTAACTTCAGTGTGTGACTGACAGTTTTTCTTAGATGTCAAATTGAGGTTCAGGAAAAGGAAAAGAGAATGTCTAATTGCTTTTAGTTCTAAACCAGTGGCTGTTTGGGTACATCCCTGTAACTCTAAAAATAGCGAACAACTATAACAATACCAGACAGAAATATACTCTGTTCAATGTTGGTGCCTGCTAAGGATTACTTGAAACAGTTGTCAAGAAGCGTATAAGGCATTACTGTAAAACAATTTGTTCAGACTTACAATTTTTAATCTGAGATACATTTAGAAAATGTTGGAAGTTAATGGAGAAGAGGGGTAGCAAAGAGACTACAGCATCAGAAGAAATAACCCACAGCAATTAAAGTTATGTTTACACAGTGACCTGAAGGTCTAATTCTGGCTTTGAGGTGGAATATCTGCTAGGTGGAACTTGGCACATGGATTCAATTCAAAGGGCAGTGTGGGTGTGATAATGTTGGCTTCAGCACACCATGCCTAGTTCCACTTGCCCTCCGTGATTAATTTCTGTGCTGTCTCAAGCGTCTCACTAATTGTTCACAATGAACTAGTTCAGAGGGACCTCAAGTGTTTGTATGCAGAGTGCAGTCAATCTTTGTGCACATACACCTGTAGTATTTTCTATCTGAGGGTCTTAGAGGGTTTTAAAAATAGTTTTTTAAATTAAATGATTGTTGAAAATCTGCTGGCACCTGTAGTACAAAGCTATGGACTGTTTGCATCCATGAAGAGAACATGCACCTTTTGCCAGTGTGCTGTGGTGTGAAAGGATGCTGAAAAATGTGCAATTTTGCTCACTGTTAGACCAAATTTTTCCAAGTGTCTATGCAATATTCTGGTCCTTGGTTACACCTCATTGTGAAGAAAGCAATTGGTGAAGAAGTAACTGAAAAGCACAGGTATTTTTCTTCAGTCCTCCCATCCATGTTTGGAATGGCTTGATCTGGTCTTAATTGCCCCCAACTTACCATGACATTCCAGCAAGTGGGACCATCCGGGCCCATAACAGAGCAAATGGCTGCTTTTTACAACCAGGCTGTTGCTGATGGCAGCAATAAGGAAGTTGTAGTGTCTCCACCTCTGGGTGGTGTAGCTGGAGTCCAGTGGCTGGTCATTGTCAGCTGTCGAGCACCTTGTCTTTCCAGTGCCACTGGAGAACACTTTCCCCTGTTTTGGAGAAAGGAAAATATCAAACAGCATCTTTTGTTACTAGCAGCATCAGTTTTAAAGGCAAAATTTATATTTGTGATGTATCACTGCCCTTGAATTCCCCCTTATTCTTGCCCTCAGTCTGTTTCCAGTGTGTTCTCAGGTGGTGGAGGCACTGATAGACCTTGCTGCCACTTTATCAGAAATGGATTTCTGACTTTCCTGGTCAGCTTTTAAAAGCATTAGTCCATTTAGAAACTGACTTCTGGCTTGAGTCATCAGAATGGTGAGAGTCCTACTGCATTATGTACTTTTCACTGTCCCAAGATACTGAGGGGCACTTAAACTGAAAAACCCAGAACTAGTTCTAGCTAGATGAGGCTGTGTTGTATTTTAAACAGAAAAATCTGTGCAAGAAGACCCCAAAGAAAAGTGGTGAGAAATTGTTATTATGTATGCTGTTGCTTTAGGGCCAGTAGAGCTTTTTATCCATTTGTAGAGGTAATGCAGGTTTTAAAAATTTCAGAGTAATTGTTTCATGAATTAAAAAAATCAATTACCTTCAGATGAAAAATTACAACTCTTTGAGTGCTTGGTAATTGTTTTGTCTAAAGGTAATTACTAGTGGCTTTTTTTGTGGCTAATAACAAACTGGTTCATGGAACATTTAACTGATGCTTATGTGTCTTCATTACACTGTTTTAACTCCTGCTATTCATGATTAGGTTCTATCACTGTCCTAAACAAGTATTGCATGGTGCTTCCAAGACCTTGCTTTGATGTAAATCTCAGTGTTAACCAGCTGACCTGCATCTTGTTTAGTAATAGTAGCCAGTAAGTGCTTCTGCTAAATTTACACTTTCTTTGCAGTGAAGCAAATGTAAGGGCTAGAAGAGCATGGTAGAAATTGCATCTCACTACCTTGGGAAACCCTGCTGAGCAAGCAAGCTGGAAGTACTTTTTGGGGTTTTATTGAGGTACATAAGTTCTTAGCTCCACAGCTCTGAGAACAGACTTTAATTTTGTCATTGATGCCTGCACGATGGGCCATCTTATCTGCTGTTTGACAAATTGAGACACACCTCCAGGACGAATCCTGCAAGAAACACTCATTATCATGTAGCATAAACACAACAGACCTAACATTATAGATACCCCTCCCAGATGCAGATCCCCAGATAGGTCTTTGCTGTTTCTCATTGTTTCCAAGGCCAGACGGTTCCATTCTCACACTTTTCTGCTGAATTTGCAGCAAAATTAATCTCTGCATGTGATTTAGTGTGCAACAAAATGATTGCTGTTTGTTATCGATCAGAGGGGCCCTGCACCTGGATAAACTGGTATTTTTCCAATGTTTAAAATAGATACTTTAATAAAAAAAAGTTGTTATGAAAGTAAAAAAATAGTAAGTCTGAGTCAAATCAGCAAATAGATCAAAAGAAAAAATGTTTACAAATGTTCTCAAGCAAAGCTAGTATTTGTTTACTTATCTTTTTTCCAGTGCTTTGAACTCTTTGTGTGGAGACTGGAGAGAAAAGCCCTAATTTTTTAAGTTCATTAGCTTTTGCTGAAGTATTCTGTGTCCTCAGTTAATTTAGTTGATCCAACTTGACAAATAAACTAAAACCTAGGTAATTGAGGCTTTTCCTTTTGCACTAACTCCAGCAGTTCAGTGCAGTACTCACTTATCTCTTCCTCTCTCTTTTGGGAAGAGAAAATTAAAAACCAACCTGTCTCCAAGAGCGTTTTAATTCACATATGCAGGTATATGCATGTGCATGATTACTTTTCACACGAGGTGGTGACATCCTTGAATTGAGAAAGAGACCAAAACCAGTTATGTCTAATCCACTTTGGGATCAAAGCCACCTGTGCTGATTTGTGTAAATTATCAGATGGGGAGTAACTGCAGAGCAGCCTATGTCCTTGCACACATCCTTGGTAGCACTCAGTTCCACCCATTGCTTCTTTCTCCAGTAGCCAAGAGAAATAATGAATCTGGGAATAAAGAAATGGAAGCCAGGCACCAACTGCTGCAAGTGGGTATTAGGGGTGTGGCACAGTGGCTTTGCAGTGAAGAGTTTAAAGTCATCTCTTACTGGACAGAACACTCATGTGAATTGGATCCTATGGCTCACCTTACAGGTCTGAAGTGAATATCACAAAGATATACTTTTCCTCAGATAATTTAATTTCTGCCTTTGCTCTCTCTGCCAGGGAGGAGGATGAGTACTCGGAGCTGCGGTCGGAGCTGAGCCAAAGCCAGCAGGAGGTTAATGAAGACTCACGCAGCATGGACCAGAACTCTGTCTCAGTGCCAGAGAACCAGTCCACCATGGTCACTGCAGATGTGGGTGAGTTCTCAGCAGAAGTGATGACTTCCCACAGAAAGGTATCTGAGCTTCTACATGACTGTGAACTTAGATGTGCAGTAATCTTTGTGCCTTGATTGTAGAATCATAGGGTCATTGAGTTTGGAAAAAATCTGTGACATAATTGAGTCCAGTCATCAGCCCAGCACCACCACCATGTTCACCATTAAATTTAATTATTGTCCTCAAGTGCCATACCCACATAGTTTTTGAACACTTTAAGGCATGGTGACTCCACGCATCCCCTAGGCAGTCTGTTCCAATGCTTCACAACCCTGTCCATGAACCTGTTTTTCCTGATTTCCAGTCAAAACCTTCCCTGGTGCAGCTTGAGGCTGTTTGCCCTTGTTTGGTCACTTGTCACCTGGGAAAAGAGTCTGACCCTCACCTGACTGCAGCCTCCTCTCGGCTGTAGAATGCAGTAAGGTCCACCCTGAGCCTCCATTTCCCCAAAAGCAGACTTTCTAGCAGAGTTCTGGTGAAATCCTCACTATGACAGATTTCCAGAATTTTGTTCATAACTCTATTATGGTTTTCTATACTATATTGTTTGAGTGCAAGACCTGCAACAGCACATTTGAATTTTCATGTCTACAATTTCTAGAAACATTGATACCACAGTATTAATAATAATGTGACTGTGAAGTGTCTGACCTAGGAATTGAAACTATTTAACTGAGGTTTTTAAAGTTATAAAGAAGTTAATGTTTTACTTTCAAAAGCTAGTGCTTACTGTTAAAGTCATATTTTAACAGATTCTAATATGAGGGTCTTTTCTTCCTTAATTTTCTTCTTACCAAGAAAAGAAAAGAAGAAACTAATTTGCTTTTCAGGGTATATTTTGTCTTCATGAAGTGAAGCTGAACCAGTGTTTGTGGATATAACTGGCAAGTTGTCCAGGTTTGTTCTAACAATGAAAAACATGGCAGTAGAATGATGTACAATGTAGAGACCTAGAAGATAAGGGGGATGATGTGTCTGTCTCAGAAACCAACAGACAGATAGCTCTGGAGCCAGCCAAGGATTGTAGGTAATAACACATTCTGAGGAGGAACAGGATGTTGCTGGAGAAAAGAGCCATATGGAGGTAACAGGCAGCACTTCCCAGAGACAAGTGTCCTTGTTCAGCTCCAGGACATGAGCACAACGCAGCACACCACAAGCATGGGGGTGAAGCTGAGAAGGGGGGCATGTGCTGTAGAGAGGAATCCAGGTCACCTAAGACCCCAGAAGCCCTCCCAGACATTCAGAAAGGTCTGAAAGAAGAGATTGCCTGTGATAACTAATTTGAATAGAAAGGGAGAAATTTATATCCAGAGCAGGGAAAACTTACCTATAAACAGGTCCACAAAGCCTAGGGTGCTTGCTTTGCATGTGCAACCCAGCATCCTGAACAGCTGAATTATGCCAGAGCCAGGACTGGTGATTTTCTTCTCTCTTCCACTCTCTTCTTCTCCTTTCTTCTCTCTTTGTCTCTCTTCCACTCTTTTCTTCTCTATCTCCCCTTTCTCTCTCTTCCCTTTCCTACTTAATCCAAAAAACACTGTCATGTGATTATATAGTATGTCAGGGCCTAACCTGACTCAGTTTCCATGCCAAGTGTGTATTTGTGAACTTTTGTTGACCCTCTGACTTTCATCATTCCTTTGACCACAAGCATCTGCAAATCTTGGGTTCTCCATTTCCCTGAAGGGTAGGCTCACAGATAACAATGGACAAAGTAAGAACATTATCTCTAGGGTTTCCTGCATTTCTTCCATATTTTCCTTCTACCCATAGATGCTTTTTGGATTTGTTTCCATATTCCTGTGAAAATAAAGTGTACACACACATATATAGATACAGGAATATGTATGATCTTATATCCTTCTAAATATAGGTATGTAAGGATAAAAAATCATGCTCTAATAACCCATGTGCATGACTTGCTTACTGCCCTGATAAAGTGACTGCCCCTAATCCATGACTTAGTAAAACCAGTAATACCTCATGACACTCTAATGCGTGTGGATCTGCTGCTCCGTTGCTGTAGGCAGTAAAACACATAGAGCTAGAACTGTGAATGCTCTCCAGTATGTCTTGCAGAGCTTGTGATTGCGCTGTGCTGGTTTTCTGTCAGAGATGGGGTTCTCACATTGTGAACTATTTATTTTATGGGGGAAATGTCACAGTCAGAATAAATCCCAGCAGACGAGGTCTTGTGAAGTTTGTTTAAATGTACAAGATGTTTATTACAGAAGATGTTATGGGAAAAAGCAAATTCAAACAAACAAAACACAAGGTTTTTACAAGTAAGCATCCTGCTTGCTATATTCTGCTTCTGAGTGGTAATATTATTATGAAGGGCTTTTCTGGTATTACTGTAACACATGGGTGGCTGCTAATTAGGAATTAGTGAAATTACTTCCCAGAAGAAATTTTTATACATTGCCTATTCCAATTTTTCATGCCATGCTATAACGTCATTCTAAACTCTTCTTTTTGGTCAGCAGTAGGTTTGTATTTGTATCTATTAGGCTGTGGAGTTAGGTTAATGATCATGAGTTTGCAGTTTTTCACTTTCTGTTCCTCCTGTTCCTTCATCCAGCAGCTCTCAGTCTGCCCTTGCACAGGGAGATCTCAAGGCAGTCTGCAATCATCTGGTGACTCAAGTATGTTAAAATTACAACCCAGTTCAATGCCACACTTCTTTAGTGCCCTGCAAGAGCCACAGCTGTGAGACTGCCATGAAGTTCTAACCACGCTGAAGCACTTGCAGCAGCAGTACAGAAGTCACAGCCTCCATCAAGAATGCTTGCCACTGTTTTTAGTGGGATAGAGGAGTACAGGTGTGCTGCCACCTCATACTGCGCCCCTTGTGTGCTCTGCTGTGGGTAGCTACTGCAGACTCTGACCTAGCAAGCCAGAAATACTGACTGGCACATCCAGGAGACAGCACGAGGGTGAATTCTGCCACAGGTGTGCCTTAGGGTCTGCCATTGTCCATCACCAGAGGTGACCATAAGACAAAAATAATTTATGGAGTGAGCTAGCAAGGTGCAGAGACTCACTTGTTCTCACATATGTGGAGGATGCTGTGGCAGTGGGAACTAGAAGAGGTTTGCCTAAAGACAGGAAAGGAAATAATTCTCTGTGATACATTATAATTAAAAGAGCATTGTTGTATAAGCTGGTAATACGGTTGTAGTATGAAACATAAGTTGTGGTGTTATGATCCCTGAATATTCTGCCATTTTGTTTGAAGGAGTAGCTGTTAAAACACAGGCTCTAAGGTGGTTGGTAGGGATCATTTCTGTAAACACCACGATTTTTTAAAATCAGGCAATACCTAAGTACAACCACAAAAATTCCTCTGAAAAACATCAAGTCATAACATCCATGAATGTACCAGACAGAAGAATCTTGTATTTACAGAGATGAATGTATGTCTTCAATAAAATCAGGATAATAGACCTTGAATGGCCAGAAGAACAACATTTAAAAAGTCACAGAATGTAAGCATGTAATGTCTTGCAATGTTCTTGAGAAAAGAGGGAGTTCTGAAGAAAGAATGAACACTTCAGATAAGCTGTGGGATGTTGTTTGTCAGGTGAGAGGTAGCTCATGATTTCAGTTGATGTGATTATGGTACTTAAGCCTATCAGTTGTCAAGGGAAAAGTAGCAGAGTGCAAGGACATTCTCTGAACGGTATCAGTCCTGGCTGTTCTGCAGCAGACACTTCCTGGTTAAGAGTGTGTTTTTTCACTGAGTCACTAATTGTTGTGATGTTTGTTTTGTTTTGTCTTGCTTTCTTTTAGATAACTGTAGTGACTTGAATTCAGAACTGCAGAGAGTGCTGACAGGTCTGGAAAATGTTGTCTGTGGGAGGAAGAAAAGCAGCTGCAGTTTATCGGTGGCAGAAGTGGACAGGCACATTGAACAACTCACTACTGCCAGCGAACATTGTGATTTAGCTATTAAGGTAATGGTAACATTAGGCTCTAAAATGCAGCATGTTTATTGCCTGAGACACCTGATCACTTCTGTAATAATTAAAATTGCACTTTGCTTCCAAAGGTGCTAAAAGTACTTTAAAGGAGTCAACTCAAGTTCACAGTGTGTGTTTGTAAGTAGTAACACACCTGTTCTACACCTTCCAGGGTACAGGAGGAGCTACTCTGGACCTCAAATCAGAAATGCATTTGTCCTATGCTCATTTCAAAGATAAGAGAAATGGGGATACTCAACAATTAATTTACTTTCTTAAGCAATTTTGCTTATCCAGCAAACATGCTCTCACCTGCCCAAGGTCTTACAGGTAATCATTGACCAGTGACAGAAAACACTTCACTAAGTTGTGATTGGCTACCTTAAAATACAAAGCTGTCCTGATTCCAGCCAGGACTGGGCTAATTTTTGCAGTAACCAGGAGAGGGCATGGCCTGGTTATCCTTTATCCCTCATTTTCCAGGAAGGGGGAAAGGGGTCCCTCCCTGTCATGTATTCTTGGGGGTAAGAGCTCATGTGCAAAATGCCCATTTCTTGTACACTCCCCTATTAGTATTTTTGCTGTTTCTATTCATTTTCTTACCTCATTGCTATTTCAAGTAAATAGTTCTTATCTCAACCCCCAATCTTTGCCTTTTGTGCCTCTGATTTTCCTTTCTATCCCTTCACTGGAAACTTGGAAGTGTGTGAACAGGGGGTGGTTTGCAGTTGTTTCAGTGGGAACACTAAACTGGGGAACACCTTCCCCACAGTGCAGAAAAAGCTAGTTTAACACTAGGCATTGGTTGTGCATTAGTTCAAATGAGATAAGTCAGCCTCAGGAAGAAATAATTCAAGTGATACCTGTATGTTGTGAATGTAATAGAACAAGGAGATGGATGTTTGGTGGCACATGTAACAAAAGGCACTGCAGTTCAGAATCTGAAAGCAAGAGAGCCACAGAGAATCTTCCTATATACAGGGGAAGACATGAGCAAGCTTTTTGTGTCAGGTGGAAAGGTGTCAGTCACTCATTTGTACAAGAAAAATTGTATTGACAGTTTGGTCTTTCATGAGGAGGTCTCTGACCATTCTAGATTCTGACGATTCTTTGACAGCCCTTTGTTCTGCCACTGGGAGAAATTCCTTCTCTCCCTGGTGGTGCCTGAGGAATATAACAAAATATAAAGCAATTAACGTTGAGTAGTAATTTGAAGAATGTGTGTGTATTTGACTTCTAGTCTCTTGGAATCAGTATTAAAGCAGTTTATTTGAGTGTCTCAGAGGATTAGGATCAGGACTTTGAGTATTGCCAATTATTATTATTAACTGTTTTCAGAGGTCACTGTTCACCAAAAGAGAGACTGTGGATTCTGGGAAATAGGTAGAGATCAGCCTGTGTAGGCCCTCAGAGGTATCTGAAGTGAGATGTGATTAACAGAGCAAAACCCACACATGGAGCCCCACTCCACCATTGCACCCCTGGCTGCCAGTCATTTCTGCTTTCAAGTTTTCTCAGTGAAAAAACGGAGAGAATTTTAAAGTGGGTGGAATTGTGAATGGAAACCTGAAGAGTTCTGACTACTTTTTGTCTTGGCTGTTGGCTTTTTTCTTCAGCAACAGACTAATGCATTTAAGTGTTTTAAATCCTTCAGCTTTGGTGGCTAAATTTTACTGGGTTCCTTTTATTGCAGTTGCTGCTGAATTACTTTTTGCTTCTTTTATACAAATTATGTCACCCTAGCTGTCTCAGTTGTTTCTGCTCCACAGAAACTGCAAAGACATGGAAAAAAATTTATCAGATTGTATTACTAACTGAACAGTTACAAAAGCATACTTTAAGAAAAGGATTTAAGTAAATTTTCACAGAATACTCTGGTTAATGCTTTGCTTATTCTGGATACCTAACCACTAAAATTTTGCTGATTAAAAAGCTGTAAATATTTCCAAGCATGAAACATTTAGAATATGAGAACAGCTGTACTGGGTTGGACCGAAAGTCTGTCTACCTAGTGGCAGATGCTAATGGAAAGACAGCACCAAAAATTACATGCATAGTATATTCTTCTTCCTTCAGAGATGCTTCCAGCAAAGTGGGTCTTTAGGAACCTGAACCAAAGATGATGTCTCTGTGTTTAATTTTAATGGGTGAAATCTTCCTCTTTGTTTCTATCTACTCTGGTTTTGGACTTGTCTAAATTTTTGGCCTCTATAAATTCTGTTAGGAATAAATTGTGCCATTAAGTTACACCATGGTAAGAAGTACTGCTTTAATGTCTTTTAAACCTGATACTTGCTGATTTAATCTGATATCTCATCTATAACACAACACTTCCTGTAAATAAGGCTGAGAGCACTGATGGCAGTGTCAGCAGCAAGACTGGAATTACCATGATATGACATCCTGCTGCCCTGTGCTCAAAACACAACATTGTAATTCAATCCCATACTCCATGAAATTATACCTGAATTATCTGCTGTGCAGCAACACACCAGAGAAAACTGTTCTGTATTGCTGCTTTGAAGAATACTAATCGGCATTATTTTACATAGCTGTATCTGTGTACAGTGTTTATGTTTTATTTTCTGTGGAGGATGGTTGATAGCATATTGGATGCCAGAGATTTGCTCTAATGTAGTGCTCTGAGAAGTAGTGGTCTAGGAAGGGGAGGGGTTGGGAAAATTGCAACACTGGAGCGTGGGGAATAGGGAGGAAGGAGGCAGCAGCAGAACTTTGCATTAGAGGGGCGAGAAAAACAGCAGTGGAAGTTCGAGGGTGGTGTGGGGGAAGAAGGGAGTGGAGAAATCAACAATAAAGAGGCACTGTTTAAAATAAAGCTGTCATCATCAAAAGAGGGTGCTCCTGCCATTACAGAGCTTCTCTTTACATTGTGAGATTAACCACCCTGTGCTTATTAATGCAAAGTCATGCTCATAATTTACCGGGTCATAATTTGAGACCTATGGGTCCGAGTGAAGCTAATACAAGGGAGACCTGCAGCTTCTTTCACCTCACAGAGATGTTGCAAGCCTTTTCTTTTTCAGAAAAGTAATTTCAGTTTCTTGTCAAATCTGTAAGCAGAATTACTGTGTAGATACTCTGATACTCTGTCAATAGAGTTTCATAATTGTGGCTCTAAAAGGTATTGCAGTTTTATGTAAGTGGGACATGAAATACAATTCAAAAGGATAAACTGAACAAATAATAAAACTTCATTGATACCTCAAAGTCAGACAATGCTGGAAACAGTGGTAAGATTTCTTGCAGGAAAAAAATAGTGTCTCCAACTAGGCATATTATTTTCAGCTGTAGTTGATTCTTTTGGTCTAGTTGGTTCTTTTGCTCACTCTAGTTTAAAGAAATAAAGCAGTGAATATTCAGTCATATATGGAATCATAGATTCCTAGAATATATTTAATTGGAAGGGACACATCAGGATATAAATGTTCTTTTGAATAAAACAACTAAATAGATTATTGTTAACCTTGGTGCATTCAGAGAACTACTACTAGCAAAAAATACCTGAAAAATTTCACTATGACCATTGTGAAATTTTATTATTTGTTCAGTTTATCCTTTTGAATGGTATTCATGTCCCACTTACATTGTCTGTGATCATCTCATAGGCAACAGTACTTATGTTCTTACATAAGAATTAAACATGTCATTCTAACACAGCTTTAGTAGTGGTAAATACGTATATGGTGGTTATCTTCCATATTAGATGTAAAAGTATAGGCTTTGCCTATAACTTGTTTTTGGATTAGCCAATGGAATGAACTTTCTGCATTGCCAGTGATGTCATATAGTCTTTTATTTTCCATGTTTCTTGCCATAATTTCAATACACACTGCTTTCAGGGAGATTCAAAAGTTTATGGGCAACATTTGGAATGGTTTTGCTTGTTGCAGGTATTTTCCATAGTTAGACATGGAGCACAGGCACAGCATACACTGGGTAGTAGATTCCAAACTGCAGGTGGCTCCCCGACAGGCTGTTATGTTGTTTCAGCATGTTAATGGCCAGCCTGACAGCCAGTTCAGGATGGCAGTACATCCCTTGCTGATGGTGGGTGCTTGTAGTTCAGTTTCTGCCACTGGAAATTCCTGAATGTCCCTTGTACCTGAGCAGTGTCTATACAGCTCTGGGCACAGACAGGAAGTGCTGGGTGCCATTGTGTCCCAGAGAATCCCAGCCTTTTTATAGGTACTAGAAAGGCTGTAACATCCCCTGTAATCCTAGTCAAGGCCAGAGTTCTTTCTTTTATTTTTCTGTCACCTCAAGGAAAGAACATACTCAGGAACATCGAAAAGAAGGACCCTCTTTTAATCCTCTCCCACTCTTTTTATTGCCCTTTTGTGGCATTGGGCTAGCAATAAATAAGGCCCCATGCCATGCACACTCACATACTGCTCTGTTCTGTCTGTTACTCAGCAGGGAAACAGTAAGTACAGTGCTTGCCCATTAAAAGGACTTATTAATTTGTTCTAAAGTAGTCTTAGATAAAACTACCAGGATTGCTGTCACTCACAGTTGACATGTTTTATTTGCATGTATTTGTCTGCTTTGGTGTTTGTCAGTATGAAATGTTTTAATGATATGGTCAAACTGTAAAAGAAAACAAGTAATAATTTTGTTTGATATTACTTAGCAAACAAAAGAAGCAAACTAATGGTATTGAGAGGCTAGGAGTGTATGTATAAGTGTGTAGAGTTGCCCATTAACACACAGTTCTGTTCCATCTATCCATGAGTCCTGGTCAGTTGTCTTTGCCCCTTTCTGTTTGTTGATGACTGTGTTTTTACAGACCGTGGAGGAGATTGAGGGAGTGCTGGGACGTGACCTTTATCCAAACCTGTCTGAGGAGAGGTCTCGGTGGGAGAAGGAGCTGGCTGGCCTACGGGAAGAGAATGAGAGCCTCACAGCCATGTTGTGCAGCAAAGAAGAGGAGCTCAACAGGACCAAGGCCACCATGAACGCTGTCCGTGAGGAGAGGGACAGGCTGCGTAGAAGGGTAAGGCTGCTGCACAGATGATGCCTTCTTCGTCCAACCTGTGTGATTTTGTCACCAGAACAGGCTTCTCTTTAATCTCACTTCCTGTTCTATAGGCTGTAGGACTTTTTGTTTCCAAAGCTGGTCTGTACAAGTGACAAAACTAGGACAGAACTGAACATAATTGAAAAAGAGTGTGTGAAAAACAGCCAGCATGCACAACAGCCTGATTTCAGAAATCAGAAAAACTGATATTCATCTTCAAGGAAGCATACATAACTTGGATATAGAGAAAGCAGATGTTCATCTAGTGAATTTTCCTGTGAGGCTATTTTTTCCTGTAAACAACAAATATTTCTTTGTTTTTGATAGGAATTCAATTTGTGATTAGGAGAAAGAAAAAGAGCAGGACTCCTGTCAGTGGACAGTAATTCTCATACTGAACAATGAGTAGTTCCAGCTATATCCTGCTTCCCTGTCAACATTTTATGATGCTTTAAGGCCAGATAAAGGCTTTGTGCTTTGTGTGGAGTCCAAAGTGGGAAAAAAAGGGGGAAGATTTGTTCACAAAAAAGATGAAACATCCAAGAGAATGTGACCTCAATCTCAGTTACTTTAAAAATTTGTTTACTTTGTACCTGTTGAATTTACAGAGTTTTATTTAGATATCAAGTTTTTTTTATTTTTAAAGCAGGGAGTTTCAAGTTTGTGTTCAGTCTAAATGTCAATTCATATCACCATATCATGGTAAAATATTGCAAGTATTACTCTTTACCTGTTGGCAGCAGATTAGCTTTTTTTGCTATTCTAAACCAACATTGTTCTGCAGTGACTCTGCCATTATAGCATGAACCCACATCGTGTGAGATTTGCAGTCTTTGGGTATGAAGCCTCAAATCACCTTTGCAAAACTCACTGTCTTCTCCTAACACTAAAAAGGAATGCATGATGAGACAAGAATAGTAATCTCGTATCATATAAAGCAAGACCACTTCTTATTATATACCATAGGTTGTTTTCAGTCCTGAAATTTTTGGACTGATACTGACAATTTTTTTTAGTGGAGGCAATACTACCCCTTGAGCTACAGAAGTAGCGTTTATGGACTGGCTGGATTGTTGCCACATTGAGGGGGTGGACATCAACACAAGCAGGCAGAGAATTAAAGTGTGCGCTTGAGAGCTTTGCTTACACAAATGCAGTTATTGACACTTCAGGTGACACAGATCAATACTGAGATATCAAACAGGAGAAAGATAGGTGGCCTTGAGTATACAAAGAGATGCCCATTTTGAGAAGTATGACTTGCAAGTTAAGGGGCTTAAAAGAATGGTACCAAGAATTTATGCTGACATCCAGGAGCTCCTCAGTTGAGAAACAGAAAAGGGGAAAGAATTGGTGTTGTACACTCAGAGATCAGCCTGGCTGAGCCATAGTAGCAAATTCAGCCCTATAAGGTACCACAGAAGTTATTTTCAGTAGGGGTTGGAAAAACTGTATAAAGAGTGGTGAGATCTGATCTGGATTGTTATGTGTCATTCTTATCTCTTAAAGGTGCAGTTTAAATTGGCAAAAAGAATACATAGACAATGGTCAGAGAAATGGTCATTGTTTGTAGAGTAGGGACCTGTCCTGTTCAGCATGGCAAAACAAATTATTAATTTGTTTGCTCTTTATAAATGCTAGAGAAACAACAAAAAAAAAAGGGAGCAATGTCTCTCTAAACTCAGGAACAAGAAACACTTGTGGCTGTATGAGGCCAGAAGTTAGACTGTGAGGTGCCCAAGACACAGGAAGATTGTGATTCTGAAGAAACAGTAAGGAATAAAGCTACTGACTGCTTTCTAAGTGGAGCTTTAAAATTAAAATTTAAAATTTAATATTTAAAGTTATGTTTCTATAATGAAATACATTACTATGCAAAGATACCTGTTAAAACTGGGATCATTAATTAGGATTGTATCCGAAGAAAAGCACAAAAAGCCAAGTTAACACAGCTGCATTGATTCTAGAGCCAGCCTTAGCATCTTTTCACAATTCTGCTATGTTTTGTCTGGCTGACAGCAGTTCTGGTTCTCTATTATGGAGGCATCTCTGATGGAAGCAGAATTAAGATGATCAGTTTGTTTCAGTTGTTTGTAACTACAGAGGACTTTACTGAAATCTGGTAATTGATATCATCCTTATCATGCAGAATAACTGATTTATTACCTCCACCAGAGAAGTTAGTTTGTGACATTTGACCCTGTCTGCACATTATGTAATTCTTGCACTGGAGACCATATTTGCATTTTTAATGTAGCTTCATGTCCATAGTGACAACAAAATAAATGCTTTCTTTGACCTATGAAATATTTTCTATACGCCACCTGAACTCAAAAGTCACTTCAAATTATTTCCCTGGAGAGTGGGAAAGGAGGTCCAAATAAAATTTAGTTATTGTCCTTCTCAAATTAAATTGGGTGAAGTGAACAAGCTTGAAGTTGACCAGATCAATAGGTCTGTTGCTTCAGACCAATGTCTGTAATCAAGCAGAGTGCTTTCAATACATTTTTCTCAGGCTTGTTGGAGATTTAATTTAATTAGGTATTTACTGCACTCAGTTAACAGATTGAGCTGCTCTCTGGAACAGTAGCTAAGAAACATCATACATTCAGAGTTTGTTTCTCACAGGTCATTAGCGAGTGAGGTAATTGCTTACTTCTGTAGGTTGTCTGCAGTGTAACAGCTAGTTTCATAATGCAGAGGTTTATTTTATCTCTGCATTACTTTGCTGCATTAAAAATAGTATCTATTTAGGGCCAGGCTGGTCAGTGCCCTAGAAACTGCTTACACATAGCTGACCATAATCCTGAATCCAGTAATACAGATAAGATGGTGGAGATCTTCTGTACCAGTCTGTGCGATTAATATTATTATTCATGAGAATAAGGCTGTAATCGGGTCAGCATTATTTACAACTGCTATAGAGAGTAACAGGCTTAAGCAGTAGAAGAAAAAGTAATATTTATTACAAGTTACACAAAAGCCCTTGTATTCAGCAGGGGATTCAGATGAGCAGCAGTGAAACAGCATCTAAACTCTATCCTGATGGTAAAGTAAAAATTGTAGGTTTTTAAATTACTGCCTATAAAAGTTGTCAGATGAGTGGTACCTCAGCACAGTCTTAAGGAGTTGTTTGGCATAAAAGGCAGTGGATGTGGGCAGCATTCAGGCTTCCCTGAGGCTGTTCTGAAGAACTAAGTCTGAAGTGAAAAGGCAGTCCCAGCTCTGGAAGTCTAAGTCTGTTCTGCATGAGCCATATGTCAGCTTGTTCAGTTAATTCTATGATTCTAGTTGTGAAAGTTGTTCTATACCTTCTCCAAACTCAGCTGAAATCACCAAACTGACCAGAAAAAAACCACTTGTCTTCAGCTAATGGAAACATAATGTGTGGAGTAGTAGAAAATCAGCATTTTATGTGTGATCTAATCAGCTGCCCATATTTCCCACTCCAGAGAACTTTTATTTGAGCAGAGGGCTCTCCAAAAATAGATGATTCTTGTGAACAGTTGAAACCTACCCCTGCCACAGCAGGACTCAGATCCTTGGTCTTGCAGGTGTTCTTGGACCTACACTGTTCTCAGATGACACAAAGCTGGCAAGATCTGCTGGACTCTGTTTTGTAGTCATTCCCATTGGGATCAGAAGGTATTGTTCCAGATTGCTGGAGAACACTGATACATTATGAGCCCTTAGAGATTATTATCTCTAATATCTCTGCTTGCACAGCTTAAATTGACCCTGAAGCTGTTCTGTCTCCTTTATCTTGATGAGCACCAGAAACCTGAGCTAGCAGCCCAAAGCTATTTCCATTCTCTGCACCCTTCACTTGCATGGTATTTGCTTATGCAGCATCATCTCCTCCTGGGTGTCAACAAATTAGTTTTACTTCTGATTCCAAGCTTGCATGCAAATACTCAGTGTTTAATTGACCTTAGAGATACCAGGAAAGATTTCTTTACCATACTCAGTTGATCACAAAAAATACATAGAAACTCAGCAAATTTTGTTTGCTCTGGTGCTCATGATATAGGAGAGGCAGAAAATTATCTGGCTGAAAATCAATGAAAGGTAGGGGATTTTTTTGCCTGGGAAAGACTCTCACCACTCAGAGCAGCTCAGATTGTTACATGAGTGTTAGATTTGGCATCTTCTCCTCCACAGATCTGTAGTATGCATGAATAAATTAGAAAGTGGGAGAAGTTCACTCCCTGTAGTTTGTTGTATTTTGTCTTCCTCCACTGTATAATAGGAGAAAGGAAATGAAGCAGCATTAGAATGCTGAGGGGGAAAAGTGCTTTTACTTGAATGGTTCAAAGGTACTGTATGATGAAACAGGTCACAAGTAGGATAGAATGGAAATAATCGCGAGCATGTCCCTCATTTGAAACTGGTTTAGAAACAAAAGCAGCAGGTGTCCTTTGAATGTGGAAATCAGTGATAGAAACAGGCAGTTCGTAGCTGTGGTGTTTTATTGAGGATGTGTTAATGACTCATGTAGTTGTCACTATGTATGCACAAAATAAAAAGACTAAAAACATGCTTCTCATGGTTACAAATAATGAAAATATTCCACTGAAATATTTTTCTGTAGGCCATGATGCATTTGGACAGCATGTCTGTGACATCTGTTAATAGTTTATTAAGTCTTTCATAAATTGAACATTGCTATATATTGTCAGCCCCTTTTCTCTTCTACTCTTACTTTCTTTTTATTTAGTTCTTAAGCTGATAAGAAACTACCTTTAATTTTTCAGTATTTCCTACTCCAATTCTCAGCATTCAAAAGAAAAAAATGCAGCTCAACAGTTGGTTCAATTGCAAAACATCAAATATTTATAAGTGAGATTTCGAGTTACTTTTGTTCATATTAATAGCTTGAGAACATCTGTTTGCACCTGACCTTTTTTTTGTATCTAGGCTATTCATTGCTCTGAAACCTAATGATTCTGTTGCCTTGTGTCTCACTTAATGAACCTGCTCCTGCTTTTTCCATTGTTCCATCCAGCACTTCTTTACTTCCATTAATTATTTGGACTTCCTTCAATCATGTGGACGATCTTTACATATCTTTTTTTCTGGGTTTCACAGACATTTCCCTGGATTTATCCTTTCCCCCTTTATTCTCAAATCCTTTTTTTTTTCCTGACCACATAATAATATCTGCTTGCCAGTTTCCACCTCATTTTAGTGCTTCAGGAGTTTATGGCAATTTTTATACCCTTCTGTATGTTTGTTTTTAAACTAGTGTGATGCAGGGATTCAGTAAATTTTTCTTTAAATCCTTCTTGGTTATTTCTCCTCCCAGACTCAGAAATCCACACTCTTCTTGTGTTATAATATAACTTTTTTGGGTTTGTTTTTATACTTGTCTTTGCCCATTGCATTTTGCCAGTTTTGTCATCGATTTCCTGTAAGACATTCCCTTCCTCTGTCTCCCATTTCCAAGTGTTTATTGTGTCTCATATGCAGGACTGCAGTTAATCTTCATTCTATGAGTTAACCTTTACCGAATAATTTATATTACATTGGTAATGATGATAAGACTTGACACAGGGGGTCAGACAATTTTTAATCACGCCTTTAAAACCATTATTTTCATAACCTGTGGATTCACCAAACCAGATAATAAAATGGCTCTTCTGAACTCTGATTTGAGTTTGGGATATTTTTTCTCTTTGGTCATTCTTTATTTTTTCTGTAGAATAGCTACTAGTGTGGAAAAGCACTTTCTGAAGAGATGCTGCATATGTCTCTATTATAAATGGAGGTTTTGGTGACCAGAAGTAGTTACCTAATGTGTCTCTGGGCAGTGTGGAAGATGGACAGCCCAGCCATGATGTGCTTGGTGAATGTGGGAATTGTGAGATGTGAGATTTTACCAGTCAGACAAACTTGCCCTGTTATCCTGCTCAGAATTAGCATCCATTACTGAGTGTTGCTAAAATTAGTGCAGTTATTTATAGCAGTCAGTTCAGCATGTAATTTCATAAATGAAGGCCTGACTTAGTAAATACTTCAGGAAGTACAGATAAGCAGGCAGCTTGTTTTCGTGGTTGCTTCTATGATACAATATTAAAGCAGTAAGTTGCACAGATGAATAATTGTGCTGTGCTCTAAGTTTTCTTCTAGAAGTGCTTTTCTGGGCAAAACTTTACCTGACTACACTCTTAAATGTGTTAATTTCTTTCTGTTGCCAGTGTTGTTTTACAGATTTGTATGAATAATTAGCTTTGCAATCCTGGCCAGTAGTCACTTCACAGTAAGAAAACACAGAATAAAGAAAACCTATTTGCATTAAAGGTTTTTGTGATACTGCCTTTGCATAAGGTAGTTCTTAACTTCAGTGTCTACCAACACTTGGCATTTAAGCAACTTTACCACTCTCTTTCCTGGCTGCACTTAAATTTAAAATAATACTTGCTTTTGAACTGCAATCTTCCAGAACTGGCTTCTGAGCATAGATGAATATTTTAGCAATTTTTAAGCTGGACATGGAGGCTGGGGTTTTATTTTATAAAGAATACATCCAAACGGTCTTCCTATTTGTTTGCTTTTAAACAATGCTGTAACTTAAGCACTTGGAGAATTTAATTTGGTACAGCCTGGGTTGAAAGAAATAGTAATAAATGGCAATTTTGACTTAATGAAGTTTTGGGGTTGCTTTTTTTTTCCTCAGTGTCAATGCCACAGTACAAGTCCTGTCTGTACTGACATTTCACATCTGCAAGCAAAAATATGCATGCGTGGTTTATTTCAGGTTTATGCATATCAACAGGCTGAAATTATTGGTTTGCAGCAGTAGAGCACTTTTGTCCTTCAGGTTTGTATTAGTGCAGCTGTACCCATGTTGAACCTAAATATGTCTGTATGAACAAAGGAGGCCTCAGCTGCAAACATGTGAAGATTCTTGCTATGCATGTCCGTACATTTTGCTCAGTTAACTTAATGAGATAATTGCATTTATGATACGTAATTCTGGGTCAAGCACCCATTATCCATTTTTCAGTAAGTTACTTTTAATACTGGGGGATTTGATTTGAGGTTTTGTGTACTTTGGTTGTTTGGAATTATTTTGTTCAAGGTCTAACACTCCTTCACAACTGAACAGGGAACTTAGAAGTGCAGTGTGACTTTATATGTTATTATTGTTGCTACTTATGGCTTTTTAAAAATACCACATTATGTAAAATACACAGACTTTTTTTTTTTTTTTTTTTTTTAATTTGTGAATACCTAAAAATTCTTTTGACACTAAATGTGCAGATAGTCTGTCCTTCAGTTTGCATGCAACAGAGGGAGAGGCAGGGATACTGTTCAGGAAATAGAAGCAGGCTGTAGAGGGTTGTAGGAGGCATAAAATACTGCTTTGGTGACTGGAGAGCATTCTGCCTTGAACTCTTTCCTCTCTGCAGTAGGTTGAAGCATCTGTTGTGCAGAGAACATGACCACTGCTGCTGCTTCAAGCAGAGATTAATAAACACTGTCCAGATGCACCTACACCTAAGAAAGTCTAAGCTGTGATGCAACTTTAATTTTGTTTTTTTTTGACTAAAGGACTTCAGCTTGCTTAGTCTTTATATAGATGTATTTTAGTATAAAATCATAACTTTCTTTAGACAGTAGGAATCACAGTTGCATGTCATGCTACATACAAGGGAAGATATCAAGTGGACTGAACTTGACTGGACTTCTGATAAAATTTCACAAGTTCAGTTTTGTAGAGGGACTTTTCCAACAAAATTGTGTAGAAACCATTGTATTTAAGGACAACTGCATTCAGGGGAATTTCCTTTTTAGATGGTTTCCTTCACCTTCTCCCATCTCACATTCTGTCTGAGATCTGTGGGAAAAGTGAGCTCTGACTCTTTACCTTCTGCCATAACCGTTGCTTAAGCAGATCATTTATTCGTTGTCTGTTAAGAATTATTCCAAAGATAAACACCATAATCTTTAGCATAGCTATAGTTTGGCTCCTGCAGACCTTTCTTTTTTGGTTTTTTAACCTTTAAACTGAATATCTTTTGACATCAGTTCTAAAAGTATCTGATGTTATATGAGGACCATGCAGTGTTTGCAGCGTACATTTACAGAGAGCTTTTGCAGACTGTTGGTTGAATACTTTGCTGGTATTTTTTTTTTGTTTGGATATTACTTACTAAATGGTAGTTTTAGTTGACTCCAATTTAAAAGCATGATTAATGTTTGAATTTCTTTAACCTTTAAATATGACCAAGTCGTCATGTGATTTATTTATGTCAAGAGTTTTTTCAGCACTGGAGTTTTCCATTAACAGGAGGATTGTAATTTGATTTGTTTAGCCATCATCATCTTACGCTGGAGCTTTAGCTTTACCCCAGAGAGAATTATTTTTACACCTATAGTACAGCTGAAACTTTGAGTACTTATTCTACAGTATTCTGCATATTTCCACATTCTACATAGTTTAAAAATCTGATAGGAGTGGGATTTTTAAATAACCTCCACTCATCTGCTCCCCACGTGAAAACTTCACAGCCACCAGAGTACAAAACTGAACTTCTGTGATGGAGCCAGAAGCAATTAGATTGGGCTAGAGAATGAGAAAATCTCCAGACTATTTAAACCATAAAAGTAGAAAAATCAGAATGTTGTGTTCTACTGCAGGTTCGGGAGCTGCAGACTCGTTTGCAGAGTGTGCAGGCCACGGGCCCGTCCAGCCCGAGCCGCCTGACTCCTGCCAACCGCCCCGTCAACCCCAGCACGGGAGAGCTGAGCACCAGCAGCAGCAGCAACGACATTCCCATCGCCAAGGTCGGGTTTGTGTTCCTGTAACCCTTCTCATGACCTGGGAAAAGCAGGCTTCATTTTGTGCTGTGCAAACATGGAATTAGCTGGAGACGTTTAGGGGAGTCCTGAACAGGTCTGTGAGCATGAGCTGTGGAAAGGGATTAAACATTATTTATTGTAGTTCTCTCAGTCATAATGCAGGACTCAGTTCTCTAGTAGTTTGCTTCAGCTTTGCAAGTATAACTAGAGAACAGATGGGGTTTGTGTGATCTTTATGGGGTATGGGCTGCTGTGTAACTTGTGCAGCATTCTGACTTACAGATTGCTGAAAGAGTGAAGTTGTCAAAGACAAGATCAGAGTCTTCATCATCTGATAGACCTGTCTTAGGATCAGAAATCAGCAGCATAGGGGTAAGGACTAAGAACTGTGTGCTTGCATGATCCATGTTCCAATAAAAGCATTGTTTTTTTAATAAAATTAATATGTTTACAATCTCAAAATACTTTAAAAGCTAGCTTGAGCAAAAATATTTCAACAAAGAATATTTCATCCAGTATTAAGATCTCATTTTCCCAAAACCAGTGGATAGAAGTCATTCTCATGAGTGACTTCAAGAGGAAAATTTTCAAGTCAGTTCCACCAAAATATTCTTCAGAAAGACTCTCCAGTTTCATTTCACAGCTTTCAACCAACAGCAAACTGGATTCTGCTTTTGAAATGCCAATGTAAATCAATAACACTGTTGTTACTGTGTGTTAATATTTCTTTTACTGAAGAACTTGGCTCTAATCCTTTGCTAAGCTCTCAATAACATAAATAACTTGCATAGTAGACTTTTTAAATGTATAATGAAGTAGTGGCCTTTCCCCTTGGTTAGTAGAATTTTAGAAACAAAATGGCTTCTAAAAGTGGAATCTTGTAAATGTTCTATTCAGTGTAAAGCTCATAACAAAAACTGAATAATGAATGCATTGAAGTGAATGCATGCAATCAAATGCAATTCTTAATGCAGAAAGTATCTGGGAGAAATCCAGTGGATATCTCTTCACAATGATCTATTAACTGCCCCATGCAGGTCTCTAGTACAGTGGCTGAACACTTGGCACATTCCCTCCAAGACTGCTCAAACATCCAGGAAATCTTCCAGACTCTCTATTCACATGGATCTGCTATATCTGAAAGCAAAATCCGAGAGTTTGAAGTGGAGACGGAGAGATTAAATAGGTGAGCTAAAAATTTAGATGTACTTACACATGTTGTCTTCTGTTAGCTTCATTAGAGTTGACTGCTTTTTTTACCCTTTTTGAAAATTTCTTAGTTTAATTCCAGCTCAGCTGTGGCAGCTGCAGATAAGCATGGAATGTGCTTGCTGAAGAGGAGATTGAATCGTGTGCTAAGGATTCTTTCTACTGCTATAAGTTTGTTTGTGCATTATTAAATCAACACAGCCCCTTCCCCTATGTGCACTCTGGAGTGTCCCTTTCTGTGGCTGGCCAAGTAGTCATGGCATCTTTTGTCATAAGACACATTGCTCCTTGAAATAAGGACTCCCATAACTTAGTCTGCATCATTCTGAAATTAGCTTGCTTTGTTTTGTCCTGAAGAAACAGAATAATAACATTTAACTGTCTCAATACAGGTACTGATACTTGGTGGTGTAGCAAATAGGTTTCTGTCTGCAGAAGAGAGATTACAGCTTTCTGGTTGCAGTTGAAACACTGCTGGTGTTATCCTTTAGCAAGCTCTATAAAAACCAGTATTTCATGTCTTTTTTGGCACATAAAATCAAAACTGGATCAGGAGTATGAGAATTGTGTCTCAGCATGTCTCTATCCAAATTCTGTCTTCCCCACAGCTAGCTAGGCTCAGATTTAGTCTGATGAGTACAATATCTATTTTTATTTATAGCTGGTGTTTTTGTACTGCTGCAAAACTTTATTCTTGTTTTCTTTTTTTCTTTTTTTCTGGACACTGCACAATTACGCTTTGACAACATGTATCATTATAGAAGATGTCAAGATATGGAAAGTGGCAGTTTTAGCATTTAGAAAGGTCAGGGCTTTGTTCTGACAAACATATATACTAGCCCTTCTCAGTCTTCTTTGTCAAGAAGTTAGTGATTTCAGAGTCCTGGATGGCATGGATTTCTTAACTAACTACCTGTGCAAGGTTTTAAATTGTTTGTCTCTTTTTAGTTTTGGCATATATCAAATTTTTACAGTTAGGTAAAGTATATTGATGTGTGGTTCAGCAGGGAGAATAAACAGTAGTACTGATACTCTGAATCTTCATTTTCATGTTCAAAGTTAACTTCCTTGTGGGAGGGTATTACAGTTAAGCTTCTATTCTACTTTTGCCAGAACATTTGGAGGTTAAATTGCCTCACTGAAACCTCATTTGTAGTTTGGAAGTTGCCTCTCTAATCACAACCCAAACATGAATTCAGGTGGAATGGTTACTCTGGATTTTCAGAAGAAAGAAGGCATTTATGCAACTGCATGATCCCTGCACACACCCATAATCACACTAATGAATATGCCATTTAAAACAAGTTGCTAATGTGGCAGCAGAAAGTGAGGAATGAAGGCAGAAAAATTGAGCAAAAGGTTAATATGAAACTGTCCTATGCAGACTTGTGGCTGCAAAACCAGGATACAGCTTTCTGCTTGCTACTGCTGCACAGGGTTATGACTAAGTTTTATGGGGAGGAGAAGAGGATGACTTAAGAGAAATTTCTATCCTCTTGCCTTGTGATAGGATATGCAGAACTGATGGATTTTGCCATCTTCATTAAAAAAACACTTTTGTAAACTATGAAATTTTTGTTGTTTTGAAGTGTGACTGTCCTAGAATTTTCAGGACAGTGACTGCAAGTTAAGCTTGAAGGTTGCAAATTACTTGGTTTTTTGCAGCCGTATTGAACACTTGAAATCCCAGAACGACTTGCTGACAATAACACTGGAGGAGTGCAAGAGCAATGCAGAGAGGATGAGCATGCTTGTGGGCAAGTACGAGTCCAATGCCACGGCCCTCAGGCTGGCACTGCAGTACAGGTATGTACCTACACAAGGGGCTCAGCCAGGAAGAGAGAGCTGGGGGAGACTTGGTAGAAGTGTTTAAGAGTGAAGTTGATGGTGTGCCATAGTAATAGTGTTTATTTTTTGTTTCCTCCCTAAAAAGACACCCCTTTGGTTAAACTGCCTGACAAAACTACCCAACTGAAGTTATTCTTACAGGGTATTTCAACTGTTGTTGACCAGCATCTTACAGGAATGTAGAGGTTTTATCTCTTCATTCTTAAATACTGAATTAGTATTTGAACTAGGGGTTGTGTGTAGGCTGAGGCTGTGTTGCTGAATCCAACCTTAAGATACAGGTTCTCTGTACTTTCCCAAGACCAGTGGAGCAGAGATTGTTAAACTCCACATAACTCAGAATTACTTTGTATCACATCAGTTGGAATTGTGGATTAATGGCTTGGTATTTGGTAGTAAGTATGTAAATTTTCATGAAACTGTTCACAAAAATATGGTGTCACTTAACACCTTCAACTGCAACTAATTTTGGAAAGGCAGATTTGGTCTTGGAACAAACCATGTGCCTTTTAAAGAATGTATTCTTTTACTATCAGCCTTGAGCAAATTGCAATGAACTGTAAATTTATAATAGTGTATTAGTATGTATTTTTAAAAACATTAAAATTCAACAGGGATTGTATGACTCATAAATATAATTGGAAGCTCTTCTGTCCTAAGGAGGAACATCTTACAGTCAGGACAGAACAAGAAGTATTTTTCTTGCCTCTTTTCTACTTAGAGCACTGTGTAGTATAATTATATTGTAGAGTATAGTATACTGTATGTTGTATATTAAGACACTCTGGGAAAAATTTGTCAAAGGGATCATCTTGACCGCTGTTTCTATTGCCACCTGTTTAAAACATGCTTCTGGAGCTTCCTTTATTTTGGGTCAGTCTCTTGTCTTTTGACTTGTTACATTACTTGAGGCCAGCCTGTCACTGGTACAAGAATGGGAGACTGCTGAATGTTTGTGATAGAAGCTATGTGTATCATATTCTTTAATAACCCTGCTGCTAGACAAGTAGTATAGAATCATGCAGTTAATCAGACAGCTCTTTTTTCGTTGTTGCTATTGCAGGTATTGTCCTTCTTTAAAATTGCAGTTAACATTTTTTGTGGTTTTTGTTTTCCCTCTCAGTGAACAGTGCATAGAAGCATATGAGCTGCTGTTAGCATTGGCAGAAAGTGAGCAGAGTCTCATTCTTGGACAATTCAGAGCTGCAGGTGTTGGTTCTGTTGGTAAGATGTCAATGTATCACTTAATTTAAGTGTTGTTCTGGCATGTCATCTAACATTGGTTGTAATGGTGAATCATATCATCACCCATTAGTTAAGAATGTGCTCCAGTAATTTCTTGGTTTTAACTATTTAAATGATTTTATACGCCCCAAAAATAGAGGTAAAATGCAAGAGAGCAATTTTAATTCACCTGTGTTGGTTTCACAAGGAGATGCCTCTTCTGGCAGGGGTGAGATTGTTGTAGGCGTGTAGCTGCACAATACCAGTGAGCACAGTGGCTTAGGCCTGTGCAGCTGTGGTAGTTGCAAGTCCAGATTCACTAAGATTGACTCCCCAGAAACAGTCTAATCTGTGAAAAACTGAGATTAAAATAATACAAGTGTAGCATTGAGTATGAATAAAAATTGTTTTTAAGGCTGTAGTTTTTCACCCTGTTTTACCTTTGTTGTGGAATTTTAAAACATTCTATCTTCTGTTTAGCCTGTATGTTCTGTGCTTAGTTAATCCTGTGGCTAGGTGTTGTTTTTTAATATGCTGCCTACTAAATAATGGAACAAGCCACTATCATAGGTACAGTACAGTTCAGAAATTTGGAGCTTGGCATTGCTGCTGGCTCCATTCTTCTGATAGAAAGAGGTGATTGCACAATGAAATTCCAGTGTTAATAGTTCCATTCCTTTAATTGATAGGAGAAGGCAGTCATAGTAATCTTCAAGGAGAAAGAAGCATTCAGAGGGAGAATAACTGTTCATACTGTGCTGATGCATAGCTGGTGTGTTAAGAGCTCTGGCTTCTCAGTAGAGGGGATGTCTGAGATTTTCTTCTACCTTTCTCCAACCTCTGCTGTTCCCTCCTACAATATGCTAGGGAACTTGTCCCAGCTGGCAGAGATCAGTGAGTAGCAAAAGTGAATTTAGGCTAGGATTTTCTAATCATGTAGGTGGTAGAAAGAAATCTAATAAGGAAGAAATGCTTTGGGTTTGAGTAGGATTTCATCTGACGTGCATTTTATGGAAGAGACTGTAGTTAAATTTTTATGTAGGTATCTGTCTACAGCTCTTAATTATCGGTTACAGCCCTGAGAAGTAGTGCAAATTTCCCATTACACAGCACAGCGTGGAGGAAGTTGTGTATGTTTTATGTAACTTTACTTCATTATGAAATTTGATGAACACACCTAGATAAAATAACAGATTTTTGGTTTGAAGATCAGTGAAGCTTTATATCAACATCTGTGAGCAGAAAATCCATGGGAGTTACATCACTTAAAGATGAGCATATCCAGCTTCTCCTAACAGAGCATCCTTTCTTCCTCATCAATGTTATTTCTAGTGCATACCCTTCACTCAACAAGTGTGCAGTATAGGTAATTGACTTGAACAAGGATTACATGAAAATCTAACACATGAGCAAGCTGTTGGGTTTTGCTAAAGTACAAATATATTGTAGCTTAATCTACAAATACATTTGTAGATTTTCTGTGTAGCCAGTAACATGTCTTAATTTAGTTACTTGACTGCAGTGCAGCTGGAAGACTGTAGGAGTAGTGACAGTGGTGGTTTCAGTTCTGCTTCTCCTGAAGTTTACCAGCTACATGGGTGCTGTATAACCACTAAAAATTATAGCAACTTAACCAGGGCTAGTTTTCTTTTGGCTTAGTATGCATGACTGTAAAATGTGAGAGGGTGCTTCTGAGCAGCAGAGCGATTCTTCTGTCTGGCCAGGCAGCCTGTAAGAAGGTGTTCTGGAAAACCATCAGGCTTGAGATCAAGGTGCCTTGGAGAAGCTGTGGAGATGACTACTCTGTGAAACCACACTGCACTGACTGGAGTAAGAGTTGTAAATGAGGCTGAGGCTTTTCCAGTGGGTTCATAATTAGAGCATCCAAACCTAATGCTAATGCAGAATGCACACCCATTACAAATAGACAAGCTAAAATTCTGCATCACTTAAGACATGTTGCCTGGAGCCATAAGTACCTGGAGCTTGTGATGAGGAGCAGGGTAATTCAGGCCAGTGTCCCAGTTAATCACTGATGCTCACAAAGAAGTGAAGTTGCTTTTAGTTCATAGATTGGTAATTTATTGTCATTGTCTTGGTATAAACTGAGAGCAAGTAGAAGGATCTCTTGCCTTAATTCCTGACTGAAACATTGTTTTCTTGAAAACAGGGGACCAGAATGGTGATGAAAACATCACACAAATGCTTAAGAGGGCTCACGACTGCCGGAAGACAGCTGAGAATGCAGCAAAAGCCTTGCTGATGAAGTTGGATGGGAGCTGTGGGGGAGCCTATGCAGTCACAGGCTGTAGTGTGCAGCCCTGGGAAAGCCTATCCTCCAACAGCCACACCAGGTAGCTGCAACTCTTCTGCTCTCCTAATCTCCTAATCTTTGATTCCAGACAAAAAGTTATGTTCTATTGTATTTGGTGAGCTACCTTCCTTCACCTCAGTCCTTTGGCTTCTGTGCTTTGATTTGTAAGTTGCCATGCCTCAGTGGTCTGATTGTCTTTGGACTTTGAGGAACTCCAGCCAACAAGAGTTTTGTGTAAATTTGTTGCAAATGGGTTACTTAGAACTTTGATCTTCCTTATGAAGGGCAAAACCATTATGTTTGTTTTACTACAGTGACTTTCCTACTGTTTTATTGGAACTCAAATCATGTTCTTGTTACTCATATCTATTGTATGCAGATAGCATGGATGTGCAGAGAACCAGAGATCTGAAACAGGCTTTCACTGGAGTTCTCAAGAATTATTTTCTAAATGTTGCAAATCTAGCCATCACTTTTAAACCATTTCCTCTCCCTTTTCCTTCCTTACACTTTGCACCCATCCAAATTATTCCTTTTTATCCTGTTCTTTTCACTCATGGTGTGGAATAGATTGGATTCTTCCAGGAAGGGCTGGATACTGCAGTTTTTCTGAAGACTTATAAAATAATAAAACATAGATGAGCTATTATTGCAGAAGTGCTCCAGTTCAAATATATCTGCCAGGAGCTTCATTTTGAGTTTTTGCCTGCCTCTGGTATAATTGTACTCTGCAGTAAATATGTGTGCTTGTGCATGGATACAAATTTGGCAAGTGTCCTGGATAAATATAGATGAGCATTTTTCTCTTTAAAAGTTATTTTTGTTTCTCAGATTTGCTCTAAACCTTCATTTTAATTCAGTTTTCTAGCCAGTTCTTTATTCAAATGCTGTCATTTTTTTGACACTTCAGAAGTTTATTTTGGTACTGTATCATTTCCTCTTCTTGCTGATGCCTCCTCCAAAGGATCTTATTTCCTGCCATATGACTGGTGTGGAATAGCTAAAAAGGGAGCAAAAAGGTAATCTGAGGGAACAGGGTCCTAATGTGAGGTGAATTTTAATGTTTTATCCAGAGAAGTTTTCTGGTGCACTCTCAGTACACTGAAGCTGTGTCTTTACATAGAAATGATTGTGGCAGCATCTGTGCTAGTAGCACACTTGTCCCACTTTCTACCAAAGCATTTAAACCAGGCTAGAAAGAAATTACGTGAAGCTGTTTCAAAGACTTGGCTTGCTGTGTCTTAGGCCATATCTACACCTGTATGCAAACATGTTGTCTGTGTCTACCTATAGTAACACCTGTACCTAAGCCAAGCTTGTTTCCCATTCTATTGTTTGAAAGAGTCATTTTCAGTTTTTCAGAACTACCTCAGTGTTTTTGTTCCTTGTGAGATAGTGGCATGTAGTCAGGGTATAGTGATTTTTTTTTTCCTTGGAAACAGTTCAGGCAGTTTCCAGTATTGACAGGGAAGAACTGGCGGGGAGGGGGATTGTTCCTGTATTTGCTTTCCTAGACTTGCACTGAAAGTGTTTGGTAGGAACATAATCTCTATAGCTCTTGCTTGCTTTAACAGAATTTTTGGGAGGATAAGAGTCTGTGTTTGTGTCTGTGTTCAGTGGTGGTCAGCTGGACCTCTGTGTATGTGTCCATGTATGATGTTGGTTCAGAAGATGAAGTTTCAGCAGAGTATGTTTAAAGTGGCATAGAATTTAAAATGTCATCAGGATAAGCTATGTCATGAATATGAAAATGCAAATTTAGTGTTTTAATATTAAAGAAATGTTTTATCTTGAATCACCATTATCATTATGGTATTTTTTTCTGGTGTAGAGCAAGATATTGTGCTGAATGAGGTAACTTCTACAATTTCTTTTTATATAAGTGGAATATAGGAGATAAAAGCTGATGTCACTCACCCAGAGAGCACATAGCAAGACAGGAATTTGTGACATCGGAACCCTGATCTGATTATTACTTAAAAATTGTTGTCCCTTTCCCCTCCCCCATGTCCAAAGTAGTTTATCTTTGCCTAAGCATACGTATCAATGAAGACATTTTTGAAACTTCAGCTTCTCCAGAAAATGTAAATCTTCTCTTTTTTTCTTCTGTTACATTCACGTGACACATGGTTAGAGGTGTTTTCAGATTTTTGCTACCCTGTCTCAAAAGAGAGGAATCCCCTCTTCAGCTTACAGCCACAAACATTGTGCTACCATATTGATGAAATACCGGTCTTGGTTCCAAAGGCATGTACTTTTATATATCACAGAACCACAGAAATCAAGTTTGGAAGATATCTTCAAGGTCATCCAGTCCAACCATTACCCCAGCACCACCATAACCATCCCTAAACCTTATTCCCAAGTGCCACATCCAAATACCTCTTGAACACTTCCAGGGATGGCGACTCCACTGCCTCTCTGGGCAGTTTATTCCAATGTCTGAAGATTCTGTCAGTAAAATTTTTTTTCTAGTATCTAACCTGAAACTCTTCTGGCACAATTCAAGGTCATTCCTCTCACCTCTAGTGAGTGCTGTGTGAACCACTGCCCACCTGGGGACCATTGCAAAAATAATTTTACAGTGTTCAATTAAAACCTCCTTTGAATCTGCAAAACAGATTTTTCTTGCTTTTGATGTTTCACTGTTGAAGGCGTTTAATTGCAGATATGTATTGCTGCCTTTTCCCTTTGAAACTAAATTAATAAAGTGGCAGTAGGATGATGAGAACTATCCTTTGTTGAGACTTGTGACAAATAACTAATTCTCCCTGTTGTTTGAAATCCTGTAGAATATGGATTTACAGTGGAATTGTTGACCCATCTTGGGCTTTGAAATTTCAGATGAGATTCTGAATCAAATCACTGAACATGTTACTGAGAGTAAGTGCTTGGTGAGCCACTAGTGATGAGTGGTTAAAGACTTTAAAAGGCAGCAACTGAAATGAAAATAAATGAAAAGCAATGAAAGAGCATCTAAATTCATTTGACTGGCAGCAGCACCACAATAATGTTGCCAATTCAGTTCTTGAAAATATAAATCAGTTTGCAATATAGTTGGAAATCATAATTATTTTAAATGGACAGAAGCTAAGTATAGAACATACACTGCCAACAATGTTTGACTTACTGCACCTTTGGAAGGAAACAAAAGGGAAGAAGCCCAGTTGTAACACTGTCAGAAAATGGTGTATTTTATTCCAGGCTTTGCTAGTAAGCCCAACCTTACCTCTGGGTTCATGGGAGGACAGATCGGGTTCCTTATGTGGAAAAGCAATTCTTTTCAGTATTATGCAGTGTCACAAAATATCTGAACTTGGTCAACGGTAGGAGTAGATCTCTCATCAGAACCATCTCAGGTTTCAGATAACTTGGTGACAGACAAGACTATCTTGGCTGAGGCATGCAAATAAGTTATTTGGAAGTGTCTAAATAGGTATTTCAGTGTTATCTGTGTAACACTTTGTTGCTGGACTGAAGCAGTCTCAGAAGGAAGCAGGGCAGTTTACCAAAGGCTCTGGTATTAGCTGTTGTTTGTCCTGTGCCTAATTGGGGTATTTTTCAGTTTCTGAGGAAGAGAAGCTGGCATTGTGCTGTCCCAGATCTCAAACCACAATGTTCAGCTAGAAAGAAGGTGCTTGGACTATGTGCACAGTGGAGCAACTGCATTCTTTAAAGCTTTAGGTTCTGTGCAGGTATTAAGCAAGTTTATAGATTCAGTTCTGACAATGTTAATCTCAGTTCTACTGTATTATCCACACCATTACTTAATTTCAGTTATATTAATTTATTTACTTGATTTTTAACAGATAAAATAATGCTCGTTTAGGGTTTTATGGATACATTTTTGTAGCGTGCAGAAACTACTCACAGAGAAGCACTGCTGAAAACCTCTTCTATGTCCATCCACTGCATGTTACACACACACATGCATGCTAGCAAATAACATTGACATTACACTGTACCAGCCCATACATTTTCCAAAAATTGTGTATGAAAATTAATTTTACATCACCTAGGCATTACATCATCATAAAAGACTCAAGGAATGAAACAAGTGTGAAGAATATTTCTTGTTCTCATACAGCATCCGTGAGAATGGGCAGACTGATGTATTCTCTCCAGCTGTGATGAAACTGTGATCCTTTCCCTGTGCTTACCTAAACACTTGAGAAATAAGAAACTGCACATCTTTTGCAACAGTTTCCTGTGGTTTTTGGATGGATGCATTATACTGTAAATGTTTTCCTTTGTCTTGATTGCTGTTCAGAAGGGAAGGCAGTATCAGAAATTCAGGATGAAGTGCTGACCAGTTGTCATCCCTTGAAGAGAGCAGTAGTGGACCAGCACTGTGTCTATGGAGAGCTGTTTGTTGGGGTTTTTGGGGCAGCACACCCTGGCAGAGTTGCTGGGGAGATCGAAAACACTGCAGTGCTGTTTCTGTCCCTTCTACCCCAGCTGCTTCCAGTCTTTTGGGTGGGGATATGCTGCTAAATGCAGTGGGAGGCTGAAGGTTCTTGTCCTCTTGTGTGCTGGCTGAGACACAAGTTCGTTACTGAGCTCCCTCCAACTTAAAAAAAAAACCTTGAAGAAGAAGAGGAGCTTGCTAGCAATTCACCAGAGGAGCCAACTCAGCTGCAGACAGGCAGGCAGGCAGCCAGGACTGAAGTAAAAGCAGGCTGAGTATCACTGGCAGCAGCCCAGACTGCCTTCCTCATTTTGGGTTCCATTCCCCTAACATATATATGCATAGCTGTGGGTCTTCAAGGGCCAAAATCTGTGAATATGCATGGAGTATGAGGTCCAGCTCAACATAACAATAAACTTTTAACATTTTTTTGCTCAGGTTTCATTTGCAGCAGGAAGGCTGGGTTTTCTTTCCTTTTCAAGCAAAAACTGAGATGAGGTCTTCGTGCCCCAAGACTTTTAAAGCTATCTTTCCTCCAACAACAGCTGTTTTACATTTAATCCAGAAAAGCTCTGCAATTGCAGTCTTTGGGTGCTGAGGACGAAACTTACAACATGACTTCAGTACAGAATAAAGTACTTTCCACATTGTCTATCCTCATTCTTTTTATATAAATATCTAATTCAGCAAGATACCTTTAGGTTCAGTAAAACAGGCTTTAGTAAGTGTTTCATGATTTTCTAATCAAGAAATAGTCTGAACAAAAATTTGTTTCAGCCTGAAAGGATTTCTATGCATATGGGTACTGAGTGCTCCTAAGCTCCGCTGCAGAAGGAAATGGATGAAAACAAAAGCAAAGACCAATTTACAGTTGTGTCAACTATAGCAGGCACCTCTTATCCCTCAGAAAAGGAGGGAATAATGTGAAATAAACGTAGAACTGTAGTAAAGAGCTGTAATACGATATTCCATGAGGGGGAAGGATTTTGAGAAAATCCTGCTGATTCTCTATCTTTTCCAAGGCTGTCCTTGGAATTTGTGGAAAGATGGGCAATTATATGAAGCACTTTAAAAGCACAATGTAGCTTTAGCTGAAGTAGAACCAAAGGAAAGAGAAAAATCAATCCTGTCTTGATAGGCTTTCCCTTTGCACATGCATAATATTTTAGGACATCATCCTGGCTCTCACACCATCTAGCGGGTGGGACTTTCTTCTTATTACAAAAATGTTGGACAGCAGTGCAATTTGATACAGAAAGTGATTTATTCCCCTGCTGATAACTGAGATCATCTAGCATTCCAGACAGGCACAGTTAATGGATGACTTATCCCTCACCCGGCAGCTGATTGCAGGACCTCAGGAGACAGCAGGGAGCTTTGAGTGAGGCTATAGAAACAACATAGCATTTTATTTTCCTTTTAGTGTTATTGCAACTATATTCAGCCCTGGAATGCTACAGCTGTGTAAGTCTGGGCCCCCTGCAGCATTGGCATGCATAGAGGTGGGTAGGCAGCACTCAAGCCCCCGTTGCTCTAATGACATTATTACCCCTTTCTGCAATCTCTGTGTAAACACTTATGGGGCAGAGTAATGGGCCCTTATTTGTTCAGAAGATACACCAAATCTTTCATGATGACTTTTTATTAGAATTCCTGCTACTCCATTGGTTAGTTTTAAATCACTCTATCCCTGAAGGAATGCTGAGGAGTACACCTCACATGAAGTGATAGTTCTCCTGGCATCTGCCAGTGGATATTTCATTAGGTTGATTCCTAAAAGTATCCATTAAAATATCTGAGGTGATAACTGATATGGTCATAAGCAGAGATGGATCAAGTCTAGGTTCATTCTTTTTTTCTTAGCAGATGCATCTTCTCAAAGAAGACTCAGTGTCTGAGCAGTTTGCTGTGTTGTTATTGCTAAGAAGTCTTAATAGTTTTTTTTTTTCATTTTTGAATAAAAAAAATCCACCTTTTTTTTTTTTCAGAAGAAACCATTTCAGCTAAAGTAATGCTGTTAGACATCAGTTAAATATCTGGCTTTGCAGAGAAGTTGTCATATAATCAATTTTATTGTGCAGCTTAAAGAATTAATTTGTATCCTGAATTTGTCACACCTCACATTGCAGTGTCCGTCCAGTCATGCTACATCTGTGTCCTTTCTATGAGCTTTTAATTAAGATTCAGTTACGTTGATGAAGTATTGGGAGGATGTTTGATGTAAAAATTAGGAATTTGTTTCAAATGTATATTTTTCTAATACCATTCTTTGTCTTTCCAGTACTACCAGCTCCACTGCAAGCAGTTGTGACACGGAGTTTACAAAGGAAGATGAGCAGCGGCTGAAGGATTACATCCAGCAGCTGAAAAACGACAGGGCAGCAGTGAAACTGACAATGCTGGAGCTGGAAAGCATCCACATTGATCCTCTTAGTTATGATGTTAAGCCACGTGGAGACAACCAGAGGCTGGACCTGGAAAATGCAGTCTTGATGCAGGAACTCATGGCAATGAAGGTATTTTATTCATAATCGAGAGGGGAGCTGCTCTGCTGGCAATGCCTCTGTGTCACAAAACATGCTCAGTCACACGTGGGAGGCTTTGATAGTGGTCACTGGGTAATAAAGGGTAACTTTGTTGAAACACATAATCTGGACTGAAAATCCAGTAGTCAAAAAGCGACAGAAGGCAGTGCATTAACAGTGATGAGCTATGTGTGTTCTGAATTAGGAAGACTTCATCTGTTTTTCTATACTTGGAGTGCTCTTCTTGACAAACCAGATGCTCTATTTGGAGAGATATGACAGCTGAATTGCTCAGGGATGACCTAAAAACCATGATTCAGCACTTCCCAAGAGATAGTTCATTACTTATGAGCTTGAGAATATGCATCATGATTATTTGTGAACTGAAGCAGAATAAATTCATATTGTTGTGGAAGGACGAATGATCAGATATCATCCCTAATGCTCTCTGGCAGTTGGTCACAAGTCCTGAGCTGTTCTAGGCACTGTGGTGCAATCTGTAGCTCAGTCCAGAGACTGAACAAAGGGTAGGGTGTGTAATGACTTGCATTAACAGAGGGTTTTGGAGAAAACCCTGGTTTATATGTCCAGCTCTTAAGATGTGATCTAGAAAAGCTGATCTTTACAGACCAGGTGTAGAGCCTACATTATTTTAAGTCAGTCTTCTATATTGATTTTGAGAGGTGAACTAAAACATAGGAACATACCAAAGGCAATACAAGTGTATGTCTGCATTGAGAATTGATTCAGTTTGATTTCTGTATTTTAGCAAGCGCTAATTTAGCCAACTAATTGCTGAAATGTCAGGTGATGGTATTGAGTGGGACAGAAAATCCTAATAGTTTCATGAGTTTCTAAAGCCAGAGATTTTTGTTCAGATGTCCTGCTTCTGGCTAAGTGGTAGCCTGGTGATGATAACTATGTTCTCGGCGCTGCTGTTTTTCCATGATGACAGTCACAGTTTTGCAATAATGCATTCATTATTTGCAGTTCAGAAAAGATTGCTTGCTAGACCTTGGGAGATGTAAAATTATGTTACTTGTTTGAATACTTTGTGATCAACAGCAATATATTCCCGACAACTAAAACATGCAAGCTGTACTGTAAGATGTTGGTAGATAATCAGATGTGTATTTCAGATATCACTCTTTTTTTTTCCAGATATCACACTCCTTTTTTGTATCCAGATCTTCCCTGAAATCTCTTGTACGCCATGTACGCCATTCTTACCTCTATTTTTCAATTTTCACTTATTAATTTTTCTAATTATTTTAATTTAAAAGTAAGGGCAAACTGTGGAGCTGTATCCCTTGTGAGTAGTGGCCTAGTCTTCCCTGACTGTCAGGAACACCAGCAGTTGCATATCATAATTTCTGGTACCCTTTTGAGTGTTGGTAATTCTTTTGTCCCCACAACAGTCATCTAACTTGTTTTTGACACACAGCATCCATTTGGCTGGACCTGGCAGTGTTTTCACTGCTTGAATTGCCTCTGGGAGAACATTTTCTTCTTGATTGGGTTGTGTGTAGTGCATACATAATAGACACACATTTTGCACAGGTGTGTGAAGTTATTTTCAGCCCTATGCAGTACGGAGAAACTGACAGTACTGTTACTCATTGTAATTTCTTGTACTTCGCTGAAATTCACAACTGCAGGAAAACCTTACATTTCTGAAAGAAGCATTGTGAAAACTCAGTTGTGAAAATTTGTGATTTGTCAAATGTGTTACCTATTAGCTTCCATGGTTGTTGCTCAGGTCTGCATTTCACCTCCTCATCTGTTTGTCAGGCTAGACCAGAGTTGAACCTAAGGTCAGGAATCACTTCGGCTTTCTGAGTATATTTTTTGCATCAATTATATAAAACATGTATCTTACACAGCATATGCATCTGCCTCCTTCTGAGACAAATGGAGAATTAAAGTTTCCCTACAGTATTTTATTTAACTTGAAGCAGATGGTCTGCAGAAGACTTCATTGTTTAGCATTTTTAATTTGTCCTCTCTGTTCTACATTCTAAGCAAGGACAATATAGCTCTACCAAGCTACTCAATGATTTCCTGTGTTGCTGGGTCTTAAAATCTCCTGCTGTTTTCCCAAAATTTGGTTCTGCATTGGAATCTCTGCCACATCTTTTGGCACCTTCCATTTCTGATTTCCAGTAAAAACTGATCACCTCATCAGTTTGAAATACCCTTACAACAATAGTTCTTCATTATTAATTAGAAAGGCAGTTTGAGGGTTGTTTCTATGCTGCCCTGTTCATTATTACTTTTTACTGATCCAGAGCATAAGACTTAGTGGTCTGCCATTACTTCTAGAAAATTCAATTCTTTGCTTCAAGCAATAATTAACCATGTTTCCAAATACATTCTGTCTTGGGTTTGTCATTGAGTAGTCTTGCTTCGAGGTCAGTTGTTGTCATGCCCCAGTTAGCAAGGAGATTACTTCTGATGGGTGTAAATAATTCTTGGTTTACAGCCTTTCTGAATTTCAAAGGACTTAATCTAGATAAGAAGTCTCAGCTTTCTACACTGATAATTTTTCCTTTTTTGTGTACAGGTGTTGATAATGTTGCTCATATGTGCTTTGAGACTACAGTCTCTTGGTGGAAAATGTTAAGAATTCCATTGTCCACAGTTGTTACAGCCCTTCATGCTCATACAGATTTGTATAGTGAAATACAGTTAACTAGAGCATGACATTTATCTGCTGTGATGTTTGTTTTAATTCTGAAGCCTGGTATGTCCCACCTTGTTTACTGTGGTTTTCCTGGAGTCATGACTTTCTGTGACTTTAAAAACTTCTTGCAACATTAGAGTCCTATGTGACCAAATAGAATACAGATTTTGATTTTGAGAATTCTGTGGTATCTCTGATTATTTTGAATTAGAATTTTTTATTTTCCATTCAAGTTTTTGCCCAAAGTCAGGATTACAGTATGACTGCAAGTATAAAATATCCCTCAATATTAAATTAATTAGTCCCAAAACAACTGCTGGATTTGATACCTGAAGCTTGTGAATTTGCATGGATTGTATTAAGTCTTGTGCAGTCCCCTAGAAGAGGTGCACTTGCTACCTCCCTCCTCCTTCAGGCTTTCATTTAGTGAATGCCACTTGTGCTCACACTCTGAAGATGCAGGTGTGTTAAACCGCAAAAGAGCTTCACAGCAACCTGTAACTGGAAAAAAAGGGAAATAGTAAATGTACAACGGTGGCGCTGTCACTTCAATTAAATTTAGATGCAGTCTTCAGAAAACATATTTTCATGGAAAAAATTGCTGCATATTGACTCTCTAAGTAAACCTGAGCTACTTGAATTTTCCTAAAATGGCTTGGGTCCATACCACAATCCTCAACTGCAGTTTGAATTTTTAGCCACCATCAGCCTTTCTGTTCCCTCCTGTTCCTTCTCTGTGAGCCTCTGTAAGACACTGGCTGACACAAGCTTTTTAACTTTTCCCCTGTTTTTTGGGGGTTTTTTGCTTCTTTGCTTCCAAGTCACATTGTTTTGACATGAGAAAAGTAACATACAGGAAGTGCATGATATGTCTTCTGGGACAGGATGCAAACTGCTGAATTCATATATGATGATCTAATCTTACTGTCTTCATAAACAAAGGAGTTAAACATTGATTGTCAAATTTTTATTGAATTTGGATACATTAAAATTATGAAAATAAGTCAAAATTTTCGCATGATGAGAAAAACCTGTTCCAGAGATTCATTGCTGTAGTGGATAAATTCACTTTTTTATTTTAGAAAATAAATGCCCCTTATTTCTGGACTGAATTTGCCTAGCTTCATCCTCTAGCCAGGAAAGGTCTTGTCATGACCATGCCACATGGACAGCCGAAAGTATCTTTTATTCATACAAGTGTCAAAATGCTCTGTTCAAATTACTTCTCAGCCTTCACTAAGCAGTCTAAGTAGATTAATGGCTTTAGAAGTAGAGACTTAAGAAGTTAAATGCATACACTTGAGTATATCAGACTATCCAGTTCAACTCCTGTAATAAAATTTCCCCATCATTATTTATCAGTATTGTTCACATTTTTTTTACTGTTGACAGAGGCAATTAAGGGTGAGTTTGCCTAACAACTAAATTTATGTAAACCACATTGAATGAAACTGGTTGTGCTTCTAACCTTCAGTTCACAAACACACAGATGAATAAATCAATGACATTAAAGCTCATACAAACCTTTCCAAATCCCTCAGGTTTTTTAAGATATGGATTTTATTTTTGCATGGTTCTGAATAAGCCAGTGATGGTTGTAACTGTGATACACCTGTGTGCACTGCTTACTCTTAATCCAGACAGTAGATTTTTGGTAGGAACTTAGATTCCGGGAATCTTCAACATAAAAACTTTTTCTAAATACATGTAAAGATTTAGTTTTGTATCACATTTGTTAATAATGACTAAAATATGAACAGCATTATTTTTGAACAATAAGGCAAGATGCCTGTATTATTTTTGTGATTAGGGTTGGGGTTTTAGGGGTTTTTTTGTTGTTTTGGTTTTTTTTGTTTGTTTGTTTGTTTTAATAAATAGTGACTTGTTCCAAGACTGGCCACACAACAAGAAACTTCTGTCTTTCAGAGGTGTTTACACAGTGAACAAGAGAAATGTAATACAGAAAATGTCTGCATGAACTTAGTATTCACCCATTAAGTGACCTATGGCAAGGCAAGCTAAACAGTGGAAACATGAGTCTGGGTTGAGGTTTTTTGTTTGTTTTGTTTTGGCCGTCTTTTGTTAGTTTAGTGATGGTTTTAAGCACCTAATGTAAATTATTTATTAGTACTATCTCAAAGGTTTTGTGGATATTGGATTTTTCTGGGTACAGAAAATAACTAGGCATTCTGTACAAGAAACATTTCTGAAGTATTGTTAATCACAAAGAGCCTTCTGGTTCAGGAATAATCCAAGAGTTATTCCTTTCAAAGGAGTCTTGGAGCATGTGCTTAAAAGAAGGGTCATTGCACTCATGCCCTGCTCTTAAACTTCTGCCCAGCCACTGTCAGACAGATGTTAAAACAGAGGTCTGTCCCTAGGCAACAGACATTGTTTTACAATAGGTGACAGCCCTGTTAGATGCAAGAAGGAGCTCTCAGAATTGAGCTTTTTTCTGTCAAGTACCAGTGTCCATCTGCTGTGGATTGTGTTTAGGGAAGAAAATAAATTAGTGCATTTTTCTGTTAAACTCAAGTTGTGTGTACTTGGGCTTCTGGCCACCTAGGGGAGGGAAATTATAAATGGACATCTGATGGGGCCAAACTCAGTTGATCTTTCTGACATAACTCATTTTACCACAGAGGCTGGTATTACAAGGTACTGAATAGGTCCTAGTCTCTCAAACCTCTTCCACTGAGATTAATTCTTGCATATCAATAAGAAACTGAAATCTTGCTTTTAGGGACAAAGTCATACACTTCTGCTTTTAAGACAATAGTTGCTGATGGACAAATTAGAACCAGAGAAATTTCAGCAGCTGTGGCAATTCTCTCAGATCTCTGATAGTCTAATTCTAATTTTGCTTCTGAGCTTATTCCTGAAGATTATAAAAGGGTGGCACGGCTCATCATACTCAGACTGAAGATATACGGGTCTTTGACAAATCTGCAATGTGATTATAAAAAGTTATCTGGATGCTGAAAGTTTTTTCAATTAAAAGAACACTTAGGCTATAAGAGTGGATGAAAATCTTGTTTAACTTCATCTTCCTAGTCCCATGACGCAGCATGCAATAATACAATGTTTCTTCAACAGGAAGAGATGGCAGAGCTCAAGGCACAGCTTTACCTGCTGGAGAAGGAGAAGAAGGCTTTGGAATTGAAGCTGAGCACTCGAGAGGCCCAGGAGCAGGCCTACCTTGTCCATATTGAGCACTTGAAGTCTGAAGTGGAAGAACAAAAAGAGCAGAGAATGAGGTCTCTCAGCTCAACCAGCAGTGGAAGCAGAGACAAACTGGGCAAGGTCAGGAGTCGAGCTACATTTCCAAAGTTGTAAACATGATTAATTAAACCTTTCCCATCCCTATTGCAGTCTTTAGCATGTTAATCATGCTCTTATTTTGTCTGTATGCAGATCTTTTCTCTCTTCCCCAGTTGTGAGGTGGTTCTTTCCATGCTGTGACTTGAGGACTTTGCAGAATTGGTGTTAAGCATAGGCTAAAATAAGGGTGTTTTGAGGACTACCACAAGGCCAGTCTTGGCAGACATACAACTTTCTGTGGTTGAGCATGTGTTTTGCCTGTTGCCACTCACTGGAAACACTGGAAGGGAGTCTAAGCAAAATGCCATTCTCCCAGAAACACAAAATATGAAAACATGACCACTCATTTCTTTGCAGCATTTAGAGCATTGTATTGACAATCTCTTTCTCCAAGTCAGATTGTAATAATTTGAGGATGATGACTCTTCTCTTAATGCAAAATAATTCAGAATAAACAGTTTTCTGCATTTGCAGTAATAATTTGCATTAAGAAATAAATACCTTGGAAAACTTTGTCTTATTCTAGTGGTGTATCCCCAGAAAATGTCAATTATGTGTTTAAAAACAAAAACCAAGACATGAAGTCTTACTTCCTTATTCCTGGCAATAAATCATCTGAATTTCTTGATCCCAGTGCCTCTTTGTTTCATGTGTTGTGTCAAAAAAAATACAAGGAAGGTAGTGGCAGTTTTGTACACAGCAGCAGAATTCTGTAAGTCAATGGGTTGTGGTGGTTTAAAAATATTTAGAGGCATTTGTGAAGTAATTATCTGTTTAGTCCATTTCTTAGTATGATGATACACTGCTGTGTTGCTGTACCATTGTGTTGTCTATTTCACCTTCATTTTAAAGGTACTCTGAACTAAGAGGCTTTCAGAATTTTCTCATTAAGATGTTTGGTAATTTCTAATCAAGTGTCTTTTCCTCCTTCTCAGGAGTGCAGTGATGGCACTGCAACACCACTAACACTTGCTGAGCTGAGACCATACAGTGAGAGTGAACTGACTGCTGAGCTGACAAATGCACTCAGGAGGTAAGCACAGCTTCCCTCACTAGGGTCAGGACTAGTCCTGTAGATCCAGGGAAAAGTTTATTTCTGAGCTTTCACTCTGACCCTCAAGTGGTTTGAAGAATGATCACAGATTGGTCCTGTGAGAAGGAAAACTATCAAAGTCCTTCTAATTTTCCATTCTCTCCTGCTGTTGTTCTTTAGCTGCTTTCACATGGTGCTCAACTCCATTCTCCTTGAGGTTCTCCAGAATTCAGTTGAATTTTAGAAATAAAAGAAACTCTTAAAATGGCAGTAATGACCACTACCAGGCAAGAGTATGAGACATAAAACAGTGACATGACACATTTCTTGTGTATAAAGAAAATGTTTAGTAAAGACGGGATTTGAAGTGTGATCTTTGGTTAAGAAGGCTGGCTGCAGGTTAGAACCTGGGGGGAGTAGGAATTGCAGGCATTTTGATGACTCAGATGCTCCATTTGCCTCTTGAGTATGTAAGTGGAGCCACAGTTCAATTACAAATGACATTGTGTGAGGTATTAGCTTTTCAATGGGAGAGAAAATTGATGTCTTGACAAACAGCTTTTATCAACAGCCAGGTTTTAAGCCTAAGCTTTCAGTATAGTTATACATTAGCTAGATATTTGTTTGTGCAGCAGCTTTTCCTTCACCAGGTATTTGGTAAGCTTAATGACAAAGAAATTCATAGTTTTGATGATTGTTTCAATACTTGTTTCACTTTTACCAAGAAATGGCTGTCTGGTGTCTAATCTAGCTCTTATATTTAGAACCAGTCCAAAATTCTGCTAAGAATTTTGGCTGGGAAGAGTGTGTTTTGCTTTACTGGTGCACCTTCTTTGTTAGTGAAATGTCCTTTCAGGCAGCTGTGGTGTTTCATTCCTGAGGTGCTTTTTTTCATAGGTGTAACATGTGCTGTGCCTAGGGACACTTAAAGGCATTATGTAAAAATGTAAGATCATTACCACTGCAGAATCAATACATCTCATACCATTTGCTTAGTAGTCTGGCAGTTGCTGAGTACTTAGTTTGCATGATGCAGGGAACAAAATTCTGTGGGTAAAATAATCAAAACTGTCATTTGTATGTAGGTGGATAAAACCAATCAGCAAAGTAATTTATATAAATGCTGCAGAAAGCCATTGGCCTCTCCTGTATCCCCACATTGCTCTCTGGTGTCAGCTGCTCCACCAGCATTTTCTCCCTTCACTCAAGCTGCTGCTCTTCCAGCTCTTGTTATTTGCTCCTGGATTTTGAGAAGATGCCAATAACCTTAGTTAGCAGAGGTTTGAGTATAGTCATGAAATGTGGTTTGCTGACAACACAGAGAAAACAACTTTGCTTTATCTACTAGGCCTTAAGTTGATTAGCATGGATTTCTAGCCGAGGGCCTCGCAAGTACAGTTTGTCAGGCAGAAATGGAGAAGAAAAATAATCGGATTAAACTGTACATAAATTGTGAAGGCTTTCTGTGTAATGGAAATACAGCTGTACTAAGTGTGATTGCTGCTGCCAGTGGGGCTCAAGCACAGTTCCTGCAAGCTGTGTGAACAGGGTATTTCTCTCCCTAATCAGTGTGCCAGCCAGATCAGGCTGCATGCTTAGCCCTCCTTACCCTGAAGTCTTGTTTCTGCAAGTCAGTTGAAGGTCTGTCTAGCACATGGAGAAAGCTTACTGCAACCTGTTAAGCCACAGAAAATACCAGAAATCCCTAATTGCTGTTATGGATAAATGAGCTGTCGGATATCACAGTGATATTTAGTCCATCACAAATCCACAAAAGAATTCTAAAAATGATCAAAGTCCTTTCTCCTCTGCAAGTGCATCCTCTTCACCTGCCAAGGAAGTAGGACCAGAATACATAATTTAAGGCATTGGTCCCAGTAGCTGTGTTTGCTGAAGGGTGGAGGTGGGAGGAAAGGTGAAACAAGTGCCTGTCATGCTCCAGGGTCCAGAGCAGTATCTAAATGCCAGCATTCAGGAGTGTTTCAGGACTGGTTACAATTGGTCCATACGTCCAGCAATTGGTCCTCCCTATTGTTTCTCCAGGCAGTAGACACTGGTTCAGGGGAAAACAGCTGCAGAAATCCACTGGTTTTTGAGTCTGTTTATCAGAGAGTGTGATGTCAATCAGCAGGCCCTGCTTCCTGTCCCCTCCTTATCCCATCCTTACAGACACTAAAGCTCTGGGTGCTCCCCCCTCTGCTACTTCCCCATTCTGTCCTTCTGCTGCTGTTAAATTGTCAGGTTCTTCTCAGTTAACTGAAACAGAGTGAAACCCAAATAAAACATCAGGGCGTAGTTGGAGTTTGGGTTTTGGTGTAGTTTGGAAGCATTTATTTGCTCATAGTCTGCAAATGGCCATACAGCAGAACAATCTCATCCACAGAGCCAGGCTGGCTTCTCTCTGCAGATGTGGCTATTTTTGTAAATCTGGAATCCAGTAGCGTTGTTGTGAAACCTATGTTGTTAGTGCCCATCAGCAGAAATTCAAGACAGAAGCAGTTGGGTCATAACATATTAGTTCTAGAAAAACTCAGGATTTTCTGTAGTAGTGCTCAGCATTAAAACCCCTGTTACCAGCTTTTTTAAGAATTCACTTGTCTTTTACATGGTCACTATGCTAACTGGGATAAATGTAAATTATCTTAAAGTCCTATGCAGTTAAAGCTACATCTGTTATACCAATTTCTGGTGTTGCAGGCTAAGCTTACTAATTCAGATATATCATATTCCAGCCAAATGTAAACACTTTCTGCCAGAGTCTTTAACAGTTTTGGTTTTCCCGCTCTCTTTTCTTAATGGAATGATGGAGTGATTCAATGGGCACAACGTCTCTTCTTTCTTGCGTCTGACACATCCATAAACAGGCTTCTTGGCAGGAAGTATCTTACTCTTGAGAGGGTAGGAATGTGTTCTCAGCAGCCTTATGGTCTGGTGTTGACACCTTAATGATTGTGCCAGAGGCCAGTTTTATAAGACAAGATTTGGTTGAATACCCCAAAATCAGACACGTGGTGCAGTCCTGAGGAAAGACCTTAAATGAGTTCTCTTCCTTACTGGTTTGATCTCTTCTGCTGGGGCAGGGAGCACTGTGCGTGACCTGTATGAGTTTGTAACTCAGTAGACACATACCAGGTTATGCATTAATGCAGGTAAATGCATTACAAGTGGCAGGAGGGAGGCAGTAAGAATTCCATTCTGCTTTAGAAGGCTGATGATAATGATGATAGAGCTGATATTTTCTTCTACTAAGTTCTTTCATTCTGTGAAAAATGGCCAAGCTGGCAAGACTGAAGCTTCTTCCTCTTCCTAGGCCTTGCTACAAATGTTTTGATGGTTGAGGTCCTCCTGTGGTCTGTGCTTGTATTTCCAGCTGCTGATAGGTTTTCTGTCTGTGTAGGGTTGCATTTTATCCATACATTTAGAGAATAATTTATAAATCCTTAAAATGCTTGGCCAGGAAGGATCTAGCAGCACTAGGCAAGACCATGGCAGGCAAAACGCTTTGTAACTAGACTGACTGTTCAGACCTCAGCTGCATCATCATTTGGCACAAAATTGTTATCCTTGATGGCTGTGCAGGATTACATGAACCATCAGTCTAGACACGTTTCAGTATCTCCCTCACAAAAGAGTGACTTTCCATCTGGCAACACTGCAAAGGAACTTTGTATTTACCATGCCTGCTGACTTCTAAACTAAGATATAATGTAGTGAGTGATGATACTAATTGTGAAGTCACTTCGGAGAGAGGAAATGAGCAATTATCAGTAGGACTGGCAAAGAGCTCTTGTCTGTTAACAAAAGGTACATTTTGCACAGAACTGTGGTCCCACCTCTTTGGAGTGGAAGCTGCAGGTATTTCTAGTAGGACATAAAAAACACATGCTATTGCCATAACTTCCTGGTGTCTATTGAGACAATGTTTGTTGCACTCTTATGTCCTAATCCCTGTCTGAAGACCCCAACTGTGTTTCATGACAAACTTCTCCTCAGAGAGCAAACATTTCAATAGAAAACTTGGCCAAGGCGTGGCAGTGACTACTTCCTGACACAAGGTCAGTGAGAGAGAAATCAAGCCACCTTCCTTTATTTTAAATTTCCATAAACTCCGTGTGATGGCACTGTAAGCTTGCATATTTTCAAGGGCTGACCTTAGTTTCATGATAGTAGCAGTCAGTAAATTTCATCATTGAAATTCAGGTCTATGCTGAGCACAGTAAGGCTGTCTCAGAAATGGAAATAGAAATGCCTAAAACACATCATATCCATTCATTTTTAAAATTACTCTTTAGACTTTTCTTTGACCAAGGTACAGGACAAACATGCAGTGGGTAAAAGTAGGGGGAGAGACAAAGGTTTTTGTTCTGGACCTACTGATGCATCTTCAGCTGCTTTCTGTCAGTGTTTGCTTATTTCTATTCTTCAATTACCACATCAATTAAATTGAGGAGATAAGAAGCTCTGAGGCATTTGAAAGCCAGACATTAGAATGGCTTGCAGTCATCCACGAGGCAGGTATCCTGCTGTGGTTTCCCCTTGTCTTCCAGGGGGGTTTCAGAAGGCATGGCCTGTCTCTGGAAATCCCTCTGGAGAGTCCCACTAAGAGAAACCTTCTCACAAGAAGAGAAATGACTCATGGTGATAGCAGGGACAGATTCCTTAGAAGCACTTGAGTAACTATTTTTACCATATGCCTCACAGACAACCATAATTTGTCTTTTTTGCTATTTTTGACATAGAGTAAGTCGTTCTTACCACCGTGTGGTTATCTGAACTGCTGAGCTGCTGTGCACTTCGATAGAATCATCACAGGGAGCTCCAAATAGCTCCAGGTCTGGAGAGCTTCCAGGCTGGGCTGGCAAAGCTGGGTGGGAGGTTTGAGCAGTGAGTGCAGCAGGCATGGTGCTGCCTCCCTCCAGGGCTGTTCTTCCTTTTTGCTGCCAGTATGTTGCTTCAGGACCACACCTGGCCTGTGTGGTGCAACACATGTCTGTGGTACTGTGTTACCATTTTTGAGATCTGTTCTGAGCATCTTGGCAATCAGCAAAAAAAAAAAGCAGTACGGTATTTTTCACCAGCAAAGTGGATTTTGAAACACCCTCTGTCACCTCTGCGATCGGGAAAGGCCTCCTGTGCACAGGGAGCTGGCAAGCTCGGGTGGTGCTTCAGCAGGTGAGCCAGGGAGACATGGCATTTGAAGAGGGTGGCTCTCTTGGATTTGTGTACTGTTGCTTTATTGCCTTTTTAAAACATTTATTATATTCTGGTTGTTTCCCTTAGCTGGCCAAGCCAGACCAGTGAGGCAAGCGTGCATTTTGCATTCGAATTTGCCTGGGGATTCTGCATGTCAGCCTGATTTACGAAGTTAGTTTAGATGAAGAGAATGAAGAGAGAATTAGCTGACAAAGAGTTAGAGTTAGTTGATGAAGAGAGAATTTATCTGTATTCCTTTTAAATGTCCAGCTGTTATCTCCTGAGAGGAGTCAGATGCCTAGGAAAGCAATCATGCGTCACCCTGTTCAACTGGAAAAGTCAGAGGGGAGTGAGGGGTGGTGCCAGGCTCCCTACAACGGGAGGATATCAGGGAAGGAGTAGGAGTGGAGTGTGGAATGGGAGATGTGTGCCTTCTCTTCAAAGCAGAGGTCTTGCAGAATAGCTATGGACTGTGCAGGAAGTGCCTTTCCTCCCCCTCCCCCCGTGTTTTGGGGCTGCTCTTCCAGCATGAATAGCTCTGCCAGGAATTCTGTCCCCTTGGGCTGGCTGCTGCTGGTGCTGCTGCGTCAGGGCTTTGTGCCTGCAGAGCTCAGGGGCAGGTGCTGGGCTGAACCGGGTCATCCCACTCCTCAAGGGGAGCCAGGATTTGAAGGGATCTGCCCACAGCAGATCTCTTTTGATGAGTAAGAAGATGTGCCCTAGGGATTGCAAGAGTTCTCTGCCTGGCTGTGGGAAAGTTTCTCACCTCTTGTTTGGAGAAACCTCACTGTTCCTCTTTTGCTTCAGAATTGGCAAGAGCTGTGGTGCTCTTGACCCCAGGGCAGAGGGGTGGTAGCTGTTGCTTTCAAAAGAAGGGGAGTTAGCTGGGTGCACTCCAAGCCAGGGGCAGAAAAATCAACTTTTGGCAGGCCAGAGAAGAGCAGCTTCTTGTTTGCAGCGCTGGGGAATTTTCAGTGAAATCAGCAAGGAGCAGGAAAATCTGGGAAGACTTCTAGCACATGAAACCTGGACATACCTGGGAAAGCCTGGTCAGGAGGGAAAATATAAGGTGCTCATGACCTTGTTTACATTACAGTGTGCCAAACATGGTGTCAATGCGTGGAGGCCAAATTGACAGAAACAGTTTCCTTTAAGGCCCTGACAGAATTCCCTATTGTCTAAAGCGGTAGCATTGAAACCAGAGAACACCAGTTAGCCCTTTCCTATTCAGCCATCCTGAAACAAAAAGCCCTTGAAAACCACTATGGAACTGTCCACTGAGTGTTTTGATTGTGAAAATACAAAACAAAAGCCTTTATTACCAGCATATTAGTAATTTCACTGAAAATAGTGTTTTTAGCAGATGTTGTAGGCTGTAGGCCGAGAATACACTCATTCTGAGCTTTTCCCTGGAAAGGGAGCAGTCAGGGATTTCCCCAGCTGACTTCTCAGCAGCAGAAAACCCTTGTGCTGGAAGTGAGCCATGCCCTCAGATCATAAGCTCATTCCCTCTTCTGGGAATACTTGTTCATTTTCTCTGTGCACATGAAGTGTAGTGGCTGTGTTTTCTGCAGTCCAGCTTGCAGTATGCACTTGGAGGAGAAATTGTTGGGATAAGGAGCTCTGTGGACTTCTGCAGTCCAATAGAGTGTGAGTCAGGGGCTCACAGAATTTGTATTCTCTGAAAAACACTTACTTCTTCCCCCTTCCCATCAAAATACACAGATAAGTGCTTTCTTGGGATACACAGAGGTCCATATTACACCCCTGGAGCACAATAGCAGTGTGAGTTTGGTGTGTCTGCTTCCATGGCAGTTTGGCCCTTGGACTCTGGAAGACTGTCTGGCAGCAGCAGGCTATACCTACATCAGTAGGCTGTTCCATATATCTGTCACATCAAATGCAGTCTCATCCCTGGTTTGCAGCTTTGATGTGTTCTCATGGTAGAGTCGTGGTTCATATGCAATATTGAAAATCTTGTGACATATTAAGCCCTGTAGTGCCTGATTTTTCACATCCTGCAGTCAGGAAAGTGCTGTGGTGCTGGAAATCCCCTTAGGACAACACCTCAGGATTCAGGATAACTCTTACTCACTTAACTGTGCGATCAGTTTTGAAGAGAAACAAGTGCGGACACTTCTTTCTGACCAAACTGCCTGGTCAGTGATAGAACCTGAGGGACTCAGGGGGAGTAACACTTGTGAGGCACGGGGTTCTTGCCAGCCTGTGACATACAGCTCTGAGATCTCTCATCTTCTGCTCAAACAGAAGATGCAGCACCCTGGAGTAAACTTTACATGTTTTAGTGTGTAATAGTCATTAACCCAGTGCATCTTCATTTCCCAGAGTAAACCAAGGTGTTTGCTCTGCCTTTTCTGTTGCTGCTGTGTGTGGCTCCTCAAGTGTGACTTGTTCTGTGAAATGTGTCTTGAAGTAAAGATACTCAGGCAGTTTTAAAATTGTAAAAGGGTGTAAAAGTAGATCCTAATGTGTTGGTTTTTTTCAGATTTTTGAGACATTTCAGCACATGCAATCAAACCACCAATTACTTTCCATGAGATTAAGGCTGAGTAGGTATTTCACTGACTTGAAGACATTGTGAAAAGCCAAAAGAAATATATGTATTTTACTGGTGCTAGTGTAAATTTGAGCCATCTATAGATTTGAAGTATTACCCATTGTTTCCTGGTTCAGAAGGTTCAGAACTGGCATCTAAAAGTTGTTTAAGTAGCTTGAACAGGTTGCTTACCACTCTGCTGGCTCTGTGGCTTTGACAAGCAGCAAGACAAGGATGTTTTAGACCAAATGTAAAAAAATACTGTTTGATGTTTAGCTGAACAGGGCTGGTTGGAAGGTGTGAGTGGTGAGTGAAAAAAGGCGGTATCATTGTTTTATCAGGTAACAGTCACCATAGCAACCAAACTTTACTATGCAGGAAAAGGTCCTCAAAGTGTTTCCACTGTATTTCTTTACCACACAGCTTTTATTACAACAGCTGTGTGTGAAGCAGTTTAGCTGCAGTGAACTGTGGCTTACAGGGCTCTTGCATGTGGCACTGTGTGCAGCGTTTCCACAGCGATACGTTTTCTTGGACATGATGTTAAATAAACCTCACATGATTTTGAGATTTCTCTGCCCATCTAAACACTGTGCATGTTTATTCTACTGGACTTGCTGTTCACACTAGGTTGTTACGCTGGAAATGGTGCTACTGAGCCTTCCCCAGAGCCTCTGGATGTAGCAACCATTGGAACAGAGAAGCACAAATTTACTGTGTTACAGTCACTTTTTACTCGGTTCTGTCACATCAGTAGTGCAGTGCCACGAATGCTTTAGGGTCTGGCCCGTGCCACATCTGATCTTTATTTATTTGTACTCTGGCTCTTTTTCTTCCTGTTTTCTTTGCAGAAAACAGATTTTGGCTGTAGACTGTGCTGAGCTTTTCTGACTGCTGAGATAGAATATAAAAATTAAAATTTACATTTGGGATAGATAGCACTGAACTTCTAACTGCAAGAGAGAAGGATTGCATTACTTGAAAGCAGAGGGTGTGTTCCTTCAATGAATGGACGTACAAAGAATACTGATGATTCTTCTTCAACAAGGGCCCTCTTATGTCCTTTTTAATTTGGCTGGTAACCCAGCGCTGGATTCTGTTGGGATAGACTGCTAACTTGGAATATTTCCCCAGCTGACTTTGTGAAAGCCCTTCTGTTGCTGCTGGAGCTGGGTGCTGTCCCTCTCTCCAGTGATAAAAGGCTGCCATATCCAGGTCTTCCTGGGAACTGCAGGCTGCTGACCTAGGATTCCAGGAGGATCCCTATGGTCTCTGCTTTCACAAACTTCAGTATATTCATTCCCATTGGGCTTATATGGGAACTAGCAGTTGTCTCGTTTTTGAGGTGAAAACAAGTGTACTCATGTAGCAGCACTGCAACAAAGCAGGGGAGAGTGGTTCTAGGCAACGAAGCACAGACTCCATGTAAACACACAAAGTTCCCACATGGCAGATTTTATGCTGCAAAATCTGTGTCCCAGTTGAGCCCAGCTCTGTATAATTCTTAAAACTGTTTTTTTTCTTTTTAGTTTTTTTTCTTTTTTCCCCCTTCCAAATCTTACGATTTTTCTCTGGGCTATCTGTGCAGAGCTTGGGTCACAGAGAAGAGCTCCTGGAACAGTCCCATGTGTGTGTAGGAGTGGGCTGAGCAGGCATCAGCCATCAGCTCTGGAGCAGGGAGTTCCCCAGGAAGAAGCACCTGCTTCATGCCATGTGATTACCTGGGAAAAGCTTTTTTAAATCCAGCTTAATCCCCTGGCTGTAATGCTTGCTCCTGCCCAGAACTTCTATCTTGTTGACTTTTTCTTCTCCTCATAGAGAGACTTGTAATGTGAAAATGTTATAAGATACCTTATTTCCATTTTGTCACATTTCATGTAATTAGCTTTTGGTTCAGAGTTGGTAACTATATTAGCTATTTATATCTTATTTCTTAGTGTGATTTAATGCATACAGCACCATGATATACCAGAGAAGTTAGTTCACTCTTTTGTCTGTTCTTTCTCTGACCCTGAATTCTAAAATGGTGAATGTTATAAATACCAACCTTTGGAAAAGTTTAATGTAAGAACAACCTCTTGTATTATCCTAGTAATAGTAAGGAAAATATTTGCAGCATGTCAGTTCAGCACAGGACAATTGTTTACACAGTTCCAAGCTGAAGTACTGTTTCTGTTTTGAAAATAGTTATCTACCTCCTTTTCTTCTGATCCAGGGAGAAGAAACTGAAAGCAAGAGTGCAGGAGTTAGTGAGTGCTTTGGAGAGACTCACAAAGAGCAGCGAAATCAGACATCAGCAGTCTGCAGAATTTGTGAATGACCTTAAAAGGGCAAACAGGTAAAGGATCTATCTGCAGATGAGTGCACTGTTGGTTTATTTTCACTGTGTTCTTGCAAAACACTAATATTCCACTTACCTTAATGAGAAGTTTTGGGATCTTCATGTTCCATCCACGTGTCAACTCCAGGGTTGCAGTTAGAGAAAGGGGAGGTTTAAACCTCCCATGTAGGCCGCTGACAACTACATAGTAAAGAACAGAAAGCAGGGAAATAGGTTAATCTTAAAAGTTCCGTTGCTCATTAGGGCATTTTTCTTGTACTGTATTTGGATATGGTGGACTGCAGCTGCCCTCTGACTCACAATGTGATTTTCCTTAAATTGCATTTAAAAGCCTTTTTGGTGAGAAGCATCACCCATGTCAAGCTTTCCAACCCAGTCAAGGTGGAGGCACAGAAGCTACTCAGCAGCTAGCAAGTTAGCACAAGATGCCATCCTCTGAATGTAAATCTTACTTCTTAAAAATGAAAAAGGCAAAATCAGTCCTTGATTTCTATGCAGATTCTGGCCATGCAATGTTTTTTTTTAATCACATCTGATGCTGCGGTGTCTTGACTCATAGAAGTGGTATGAGAGGTCATCAACAGCAAACTCCATCTGCCTCTTTGAACCTTGTTTAGTTTTCTTTACCAGTTTACTGGAAAAGGTGTGTGCTTCCCCCAGGAAAGACACTGACATTAATAATGATCTGGGTTTGGATCAGAAAGGTTTGTATCTAATCCATTTTAAAGCACTGGTAAATTTTGGGACGGGGATCAGTTCCCAGCCTTTGAAGTTCCCTGAAGACGGGACTTTGGCATAGATTTTTTGCAGCACTTAGTCTGAAACAAGCTTGTTAGAATTACCTTGTATACCTTGTGTTTTTAACAGCAACTTGGTAGCAGCTTATGAAAAAGCAAAGAAAAAGCATCAAAATAAGCTGAAGAAACTGGAATCACAAATGATGGCCATGGTGGAGAGACATGAAACCCAAGTAAGAATGCTCAAACAAAGAATAGCTTTACTGGAAGAAGAGAACTCCAGACCACACACCAATGAAACTTCACTTTAAGTGCATCTCTTTAAAGGATGCTTAGTGCCATTACAACTTTCTTTCTTTTGGAGGTTGACTTTTAGGTAGCTTCAAATGTTAAAAGCTCTGATTGTCAATGCTGACAAACTTAAAAGCTCCTTCTCTGGGATCCCAGAGAGGTATCATGGGGATAATAAAAGTGTTAACCTTAAGGACTGTTTCATAATGTAAAATGGCAGTGCCTGAATTATCATGCTAATTGTGTACATTGTCTGTGTTGTTATCTCTGTATTCATACAGCTTCTCTTCCATTTTATCAATGGCCCATGCGTGACAGTGTCACACAGCAGAATAATTCATGTTAAGAGGTTTTCATTTGGGTAGTTTGGGGATCATGGGGAAGTTTTCCCAGTCCCTGAGCTCTCTCTGACACAAGTCCATACTGTACCCTCATGACTCGCTGCTGTGGATTCACCACCAACAGGCAGCTGCAGAGTGGGTGTGACAACCTGGCTGGCTTTTTCTTTGTGCCCTGCTTGCAGTTCTGCTGTTCACAGTGCAGGTCCGGTAGGAAGACTGGGAAAAAAAACAAGAAAGTATTGTTGCATCTCTGAGAATTATAATAAGAGTGTAATTCTTACAGTGCATAAGAGGGCCAAAGGCTGTGGGTTTCACCGTGCCACACAGACAGTCTGTGCCAAGGGTGGGTAAGAAATTACAGAAGACCTCCTGGTATTTATATTGCATGGTGTTTGCAACTACTTTGTAGAAAAAAATTGTTTTTTCTTGTGATATACACTATATCCAAGGTTTTCTTTAAGAAGCTGGGCCATTTTTGTCACATGTGTTGTGCTTAATACAGCTTACTGTGATCAAGAGGTGGAATGTCGTCTTTTTATACATTTTTTTTGACCAAAAAAGGGTACTTAAGTAATGTACCTGTTTAATATTGAATTCATAGGCACAAAATTATAGATGTGTAGATGGATATCCAGCCACAAACAGAATGTGAATGGTGAAGTCTTACAGCTTTCTTAGGTTAGTTTCTGTTACTGCTAACAATCACTTGTTTAAATCACGTATTACTGTATTATCAAACTGACTGAAGTGCAAATTTTGTTTTGTTAGGTTAATGAATAGTAAGCAAATCATGGGGATCAGGTTGATTTCTGTAGGGGTCAAAATACAGGAGTCTGCCATAGCACCTGTTATATTCAGAATTCACTTCTTTTTTTTTTTTTCTTTTCTTTTTTTTGGCAGAGTACGTTAAAAAGCTTCACGTGTGTTTTAAAAAGCCAAGCTGTAGTCCCTTCACTGTGTTAGCCTGCTGCTGTGTTATGCCTCTGCTTTGCATTTTCCAGGCTGATTTTCAGTGAATCTGATTTCAGGAGATGTTTATTGGTTTTGCTTTACATGCTGAGTTGCACCTCAAGTTTTTTACTAGTATATTTAGAATCATGATAACTTTTCCATTTATTCCTCCCATTACTAGTACTAATGAAATATTTTAGAGGACTCTTTTTGCCTGCTGTTGGGTTAGGTCAGACAGCATAGTTGTGGGAATCTGTGTTCAGAATATGGCATTATTGTTAAGTCTTGGTTACATCTGGAAGCGTAGCTGTTGGTTTTCCATCTCTTACCACTGTAGCTGCTGTTGTCTTCTGTCCTGAAGAGTAGTAGAGTTGTTCCTATGTCCCTGGATACGAGTACATCATCCACAAAGCTGGCATCCCATGTGGTTGATTGCAACAGCAAATTAAAACAATGCTGATTTCAAAATTTTTAGGTAGTGATGTTCTGGTTTTGATCAACCCTATTTCTCAGAATAATTGCACTTCCTAATTTATAATATCACAAGAAATTACTGCAAATGAGTCTCTTGAGGGAGAAGGCACATTGATTTCTTCTGTCTCTGTGGTTTTGCTTAGCAGCTCTCTAAGGTGTTTCCCCTTTTGGCCCAATTTTCTCACACTCAGGAGCATTGGGGTTTGCCATCAGCAGCTGAGCACTCTCATTTTGAAGAATCACAAAGGAAAGAATTGACCATGTGCTGTGGCAAAAATGCAGTTACACTCTTGTCTTTCAGCATCTGAAAAACCCATGTGACTTGAGGTCACCTCAGAATGTCTGTGTGAAATACCTTTCACTGGAGAGGACAGAAACCATACTGCACTGAGCTGCCTCTTAGGCTCATTTTTTCTCCTATTTCGATTAATGGAATTACAGAATGCGTTGGGTTGGAAATGACACTAAAAAATCACCTTGTTACAATCCCTTTCTGGGGGCAGGGACATGCTCCACTGGACCATGTTGCTCCAAGCCCCATCCAACCTGGCCTTAAGACATTCCAGAGATGGGGCAGCTACAACTCCTCTGGGCAGCCTGGACCAGTGGAAGACGTTGCTTCTGCACCCTCAGCACAGAAGAGTTTCTTCAATAAAAAAATTCAGATACTCTTACAAAGAGGTTTTTTCCAGACCTGACAATATGCTGATTATTTCTCTACATTTAGCACAAATCTTCCGTGCCAACTGTGCTCTAGAAGTGCATTAGAATAAATTATAAATCATCAGTAAATGTAAACCACTCCCATTTTTTCCCCTGTAAGGGTTGTAGATGAAAAAGCAGCACTGGTACCATCCAGCATTGGCAGTAGCTGTAGCTTGCCAGACCAGCAGTTGATTTCTTTGCCTCAGCAAGCAGCTACTGCATCATTTGTTGGCATAGCAGAACGATCAACTGGGAAGTGGTCACAGGTTTAATGTTACTGTGAAAACTGTTCATTAGTGATAATCAGCTTCAGCTCCAGTGTACCCCATTAAAACAGCACCAACTCTCACAAAAATGCCTTGAAAACCTCAAACTCCTTTTATGCAACTCTGAAGTACCAGCACACCAGAAATACTTGAGCGTGCAGGGCACCGTGAGTTACAGCAACTTAACTCTCTTAACGCTTGTTGCAGAAATAATAAATTTGCAAAGCAAGAAAAAGAGGTGATTCTTGTCAACCTAAGTCCATTCATGAATTAATGACTGGACTTTTTTTGAAACTTTGTATTTCACAGTGCTCAGAAAAAATTCATTTTTTTTCTATGATGTACAAGTCTTCACCAACTTGAATGTACTGTTAGCTTTTGCAAAACACATGTGACTAAGTTTGCATTCATGTCGTGCTTTACTAGTTTAATTAGTTTTCTCCTCCTGCATACTGCACCATGCATTGTAACTTTAGAAACTTTTCACCTTGCTGAATTAGCTTTAAATGTGTTGCTACTTTTAGTTTCCAAGCTGTAAAATAGCTGTTTTGTGTTCATTTGATATAGAATTGTAAAAACTGCATTTATTTATACAGAGGCATTTATAGTACTTATATTACAAATGTTCTTATATTCTGAATAAATTTCTAATGCTGTTTCTTTGCCTTGGGAGTTGTTTCACCATGGCTTGTCACCTTACTGTTGAATGGGACTGCGTAAAGACACCTTGGCACAAAGATACCTCATCTCCATGCTGTGTTACTGAGGGAGATGGTTTGACATTATCAGCGAAGTTCACTTAACAGAGCCATGAAAAGTTGTTAAGAACTCAGATCTGGCCATAGGTTTTAGCTGTGCTCAAGAACCCCAGAACCCTCTACATCTTCAATGAACACGTTATAGAAAAGGAAGGGTGCATGTGAAACTGTTACCACGTGTCCAGTTCTTTTAATAACAAGTTATATGGACCAAACCATAAAGAAAACATAATACTCAGTATTACATAAATATTCTAAAAGCACTGATTGAAGTTCAGACACTTCCTTTCTCCAGTTTGTCTAACATGTATTATTTTTTTCCGTTGTGTTGAATGGCATCCACTTTTACAGCTGACTTAAAAGAATCCTTCCTCTCCTGGCCAGAGGAGATACAATCACTGCTGGCTTAAGGCAACACGTAAACATTCTACAGTGAAAGAATAACCTGTGCCAGCAGCAGAGGCATCGCATTCCACAATGACCAGCAATCCTTATTGTCATACTTCAGTATTCAATATGTTTATTTATAAAGTAATTTAATTTTACAGAGGAAAAAATAACAATATAGAAGAAAATGTTAACTTAGTCATAGTCTCCTATAATGGTGTGCTTCAGTTTTGAATCAATTTATAACAAACAAAATCACAATCATCAGTACAGCAGATGTTACAGGTAGTTACAGATTCTACTTAATACAACTGAAGAGCTGACTAATGCAAACTTCCTTCCAAAGACCATAACGGAAGTTGTATAAAATCTGTATGATTTTAACTCTTTAGCTGTACGAACCTTCTACTCGAGTGAGCACTGATGTGCCACTTACACAGGGGAAAACAGGTCGAGTTCTTGAGCTTTAACACACAGGAGGAAGACATAACCCTTCATGCCTGAGCCACACCACAAAGCACTGGCTCCTGTTTTCTGTGAGGCATGCAGTGCTGCCCTGAAGTGTCATCGGTTGGAAGCAATGCCCAAGTCTGGGTCCTGGAACATGAACACCAGTCAAGCATTCTGCCTGGATTAACAACCCCACACCTTCTTCTGGGGGGTCTGTTTTGCTTTTTAATGGTAAAAGTGCCTTGCAAACCCAGCTAAACTGCTCCTCAGGGGTTAGGTTAAACCTCCACATAGCGCAGTGCCATGCAGACACTCTAAAGTTCCGTTGCAAGTACTGGCGTGAGAAGTATTTGCTGAGAGCTCTTAATCATGTGGTTTTCCATACATTTCTGCATAACAAAATTATGTACCCAACCAGTAAGATACAAATTTCATCCCCATAGTTTAGTAATTTTGATCAAACATGCTTAAAAAAATTTGCAAAATTCTTCTCACCATTGGAAATGTGTCATAGAGAACTGTGTTTGCAGGATGTTTTCTTAAAAAGCTATGAATGCCTTATTTTAAAATGATTAATGCTCTATGAGCTATAATCATTTTCTTAAAGGCACTGAACCCATACTGGAAACTAGAAGCTAGTTCTTCTGATCAACAATATAAATGCTTAGAAATTACAAAATACTCTGTTTTCAGTAAAATCTCCATAGAGACCTTTCCAAATTTAAACATTCTGAAATGTTAACAATTACTTAAAAGGAAGCTTTTTATTTCCTGGAAGTATTGAAGGAGGACTTGAAGACAGATTTGACTTCCCAAAAGCAGCCAGAGCTGAGAACAATTTAAATATATTCTGTAAAGCTGAATCTGCACAAAACGTTAAGTCTTGCTGAACCTAACATTTTCAATGGAAAGACAAACCCCAAGTATTTTGTTTTATTGTACTACTACCAATCTGGAATAGTTCCTCTGGTACAATCTTGAATACGGCCAATGTCATTGTTTAATGTTGACTTCCTTTTAAGTTCACAAGCTACATGAAAAAGTGAAATGCACACACAGCACAAATACTACTGCATCTATCAGTGCTTACATATGGGATTAAGAACAGTGCAAATACTAGCATTTAGCCTACTTCCATTCTTGACTACACTATTGCTATAAATGCATATGAACAAAAACCTATAATGGAAGAGTTTCTAAGTCTAGTTTACTGTAAAAGCACCTTCAGTTAGTTTGTATAAATTTACCACATCTTAAATAATTTTGGTTGTTTCAAAAGCTGAAATATTGTAATAACAAAAACAATTTGAAATTATGAAGTTGTGTATAAGCACCAGATTATTTAACATTTACAGTGCAAGACTTAAAATTGGTTTATTTACAGAAATCAATATCAACAAGAGAGACTATTCTACTAATTATCAATAACTATGAGCTTCCTAACATGTTTAGAATATAACCTCCTAACTTCAAACATGAAGGCACCTGGCTTTACCTCTGGAAAAGAAACCTGTTGCTCAGAATTTGTATAAAACCCCAAGTATCTGAGGATTAAGCAGCCTACTAACCCCACAACTGGGCAGCCAGTTACCCCTGGAGCAGCAGTGCTGTCGTGCACCACAGGATATTGGAGTTTGGATTCTTAATGTAGACTCTGCTCTTCACACCATAACTAAGTGCAAAAGCAAATCACCACATTAAGTAAAGGTTGGATGAACTGTATTCTTATTTGAAATTACAATCTGAGAGCAAGTACCTTAGAAGTAGCCAGACCCGAAGCCTGCCTTGTTTTTAAAAATAACTGTTACATCTGTAACAGTTCTCTTTCACACGTAGGTGAAAGAAAATCACCTACTAAGTATTGTTCTCAAATCACCAAATTAGTTCAGCAAGGTTGAAACACAGCACAGAAGCCTGGAACAGTGATTAGGCCCAAAATTTCATTAGAAACAATTTATGTATGTTTGGTCTAAAGAATTTACATTGTGTTAAAAAATAATACTCTGATTGTGCAATAAATAAAGCTATTTCCCCCTCTGCTTCCCAGAACCACTGTTGCCAGGCTTCAAACTATGCAAGACACAGTTACTTTCAAAAGCTGGATGATTGATGTACATCAAGGAGCTGAAGTCAGCAGCACTTCAGTCACTTAACTAACTGGGCCAGCCACTCTTCAGTCCAAGGTCAAAGTAATAGAAGCATTCTGAGGAGAGATGCTAAAAACCTCATGCTAAAGCAGGGAGTTGATGTAGTACTAGAAACAGCACACTAGTACCAGATTCCTAGCACCACACAGCTGTAGGGTTTTTTGCTAAATATTGGTTTACTCTGCAAGTTGATTCCAAGAACACTGACTGACCATTCATCATCTGAATAACCCCTAAAATGGCAGCATTCTCAAATTGACAGTGTTTGTTTTTCAAGTATCTCAACACCAGCTCTTGAGTCAGACATGCAAACAGTTAATATTTCCCTGTGTCTAGCTCCTGTAAAGTAAAAACTCACAGAACTGAAGCCTGTATCTCACTTGATATTTCTTCACTGTTTTATGGAGGATAATGTAAACAGTACTTCTAAACTTAGAAATACAATTCTAAAGGGATGTTGAAATAAGAACATAAACAACAGTAAACAAAATGTTCACGGTGCAGGGCATGTTGGAGCCAAGTGGATCCACCAAGTAGATCACATGCCACCACATTTATATAGTTTTAGGACAAACCTTACTAAGAAAGCAGAAAGCAATGCTACTACAGGAAACGGTACCCTTATACAAAGAAGTAAGTTATTGCATATTTATCACATTTATTTGCAACTCACATTAAGGCTAGGTTTACTAGAATGAATGACATATGTATAAGCTTCACTTTGGGTTGCTTAATGAAGCAACCAATGTCTCATACTGAACCAACCTTTCACTAAGAAGAAAAAAATTACACAGTAAACAGAGGGCAGCCAGCACGTCCTATTCATAGAACATGCTTCCATTGTTCTAAAGATTTCTTGCCTGGGACAGGACTTCCCAAACAGATGCTCCAAGTTCACTGTTTCATCAACATCCCCATTATTTCACAGAGCACTAAATTATCTATTACTAATTTATCTGAAAAGTCAACTTATTTATAAAAGGATTTCCACAGCCTGTTATTTAATTATGCCTTAGGAGAGTCCTAGTAGCTCCACAGGCAGTAGCAGCCTCAGGATATGATACAAACTTCTGCCTCACCATGAGTAAAGGCACTTTTGCTGGGAAATCAACTAAAATAGCACAAAGAAGTAACTAAAGATTAGTATTCACCTGAAGCTGAATAATGTAACCTCCTCCAGCATAATCCTACCCTCTCAATTACTCTTCTTTGTCATTGTATGGCCTTTGGATACGTTTAAGAAAAAACAAAAGAAAAGTGAGTCAAAGCTATTTGAGCTATTTCACAATTTGGTCTTGAAAAACAAGGCCCTCAGAACCCTTGTCCTCCAGAAGGAGGAAATGCTGTAGTCCATTTCTCCTGTTGACTGATACAGAAGTTGAACACTCCCATGGCCAAAATTATTACAGCACTAGAGTTCCAAATCACCCGGTGCCAGGCAGGTGAATAACCCAGGAGAAAGTTCTAAAGCTATTTCTGAAGAAAACACTAGGTAGGGTATATGAAGTAGGGTGGTTGAAGGAAGACCAGGATTTTGGTTTTGGATGACATATATGAGTTGCATAAAAACTCAGTGCATGTAGATACACTACAAGGGTGTAGTTCATTCAACCTATCAAGTTATCAATTACCTCTATTCTAGAGAAAAGTCCATTTTTAAATCTGGGACATGCTTGCTATTACAAGCTGCTGTGACAAATTATTCCAGTGCATTTCTCTCCACTGCAACGCAGATGCTCAAAACCCACTGACTTGCAGGTGATGTAATACTCATCACCCTCATCACAAAAATCTTACAGGTTTTTTGTTCCTCCTCTCCATCCCCACCCCATCTTTCATGTTTTTCCTAAGAAAGCACTGTAGCTGAAAATAACTGAAGCTAGATCATTTAAATGCTAACTGCAAGTGCAATTCAATACTACTTGATATATACAGAGCAGATACACTACACAAGAGATCTGAAGACAACAGCACAGAATACAATACTGAACACCCTTGGAATAGTTATTGGAAGCCTGATTAAGCTGTTCAGTGGCTTATTTACATTCAGTATAAATTCTACATAAGTTACCTCTCACAGAAAAGTTTAAGCTTCTCTTTTTTTCACAAGCAGCTGCTTTGTAACTGCTTATGCAGCTGTGGGCAGTGCACATGAGCTAAGTTAGACACTTAGAAGGGCTGAATTTTACCCAGTTTGAGTGTCATTATTGAAGACCAAGGAAGAGTAGGTACAAAAAGTCAACATGCTATAGATTTGACTCAAGTACTAGTGATTGCCCGCCAACAAAAACTATCAGTGTGAAAGAGGGAAGGTATCTGTGGCAAACAATCAGTATAGAGAAAGGATGACAGGCTGAGACTAGGTTTGAAATGTGCAACTTGGTTTCAAAATCACTAGGACAGAGGTGTCCTCTGAGTATTAGTTCATTGCCACTGCATAATATTGCAATGTTCTACAAAATAATGACAAACAAGTCCAATAATTTACATCAGAACAGTTAAAAGGTTAGCAAGCTGGTATACTCCAACAGTTAAAAAAAAAGTCAATGACATTCTACAAAAAACACAGCAAGTTACAAAAAAAAAAAATTTAAAACCACAAAAAAATAAAACACAAGTAAAAAGAATGCCCTCTAATGCACAGCTAGGAACAAGTGAACTGAACATTGGAAAGGTACTTTTGTGGACAAAGGCTAGACTGCATTTAAAGTGCAACACTTGACTATGCCACTCCCATACTGCAAAGAGAACAAACCCTTCCAAACCAGCCGTCAGTCCCTGCATTGCATTTAAAAACAAACAAACAAAACAAAATAAAAAACTCCTGAGAAAGAGTAAGGCTGGATAAGAAACCCCCTCAATTGCAACAGGCAAGTCTGATTCTTACTTCTAATAAGTTTGCTGTCAGAGGTCAAAACTTTTCATTATGGCATCATGGTCAAACTTGAAACTCAAGAAAGCTCTTGATGAAAAAACAAATTTGTAATGGCCATTGCATGCCATAGAATGTCCATCTACGTGTTCTGGCAGTGCGTCTTCGCTGGAGCAACACATCTCATAGGCTGCTTCTGCTTAAGGAGAAAAAGGTATGAAACAAATTTTAAATGGGCAGTTGTCAATAAAAGTATCAACAGCAACACAAAGCCATACCTCAAACATACATTCAATTAATATTTATAACAAAACCTGTATGTTTGGTCATAAACAGAAGACAGTAACTCACAACAGCCATATTTACAAGTTGTCTATAGAGGCTAGAATAAATCTTCAAATTCACTGCAATCTGGAAATACTTTCAATAGCCACATATATATATATATATATATATATATATATATATATATTTTTTTTTTTTTTTTTTTTTACACATATAATACTGTTTAATTTCTCAATAGCCATTTCTTAACAAGGAGAAAAGAATGGCACTGTTTCCTGAGCAGTAAGTAAAGAACTGTGTGCATTCTGCTGCAGTTCATTACTAGCAGGACAGAAAGCCTTAAAACAATGCTCAGTTACCAGCACTATGTCTACTCAGATGCTGTTTTTCTAAAGTAGCTTTTAGTTACTTTTTCACTCAGCCACCTTGTGATCAGTCAGTCTTAATAATTAAAGAGAAGTATTGCAAGACCAACATGAAATGGTACCTTTTTCATTAAAAAATAAGCAAAACCTCAGACTACCTTGAAAAAACATGACTTTATAAGATTTGGAAGGCTGGCATGAGGAATGGTTGAGGAAAAACCCTCAATCATCATTATTCGGGTGCCTTCAGCCTGTAGCACAGGACAGTGTATGAAAATTCTGACTGCACTTGCCTGTTTCAAAGTTATCTTGAAGTCTTCTTGGATTAAGCCTTTTTTCACATTTCTGGTGAAGAGAATGACCATACATTACACATTTTTGATGAAGAAATGGCATTATATTTAAGCATCATCTAACAGGCATGCTGGTTTGCTTTGACACACTTAATGGCTGAATTATTTTACCCCTAACTCAGCATTAATTCTGTCACATTACTTGATGTAGCAAACATGCTTTAAATCCACAAGTCTTTCAGAATCATGCAACTTTTTAACAGTCACTAAAACATTTGTAACATGCAGACTTTTAGGGGAAAATTTTGAGTACTTTCTAACTGTTTTAGGATGGAAGGGTCTTGCATATGATGGTGTGGAATCAACGTTGTGCAGGCATAAATCCACTCTTCAATAAGCTTGTCCCAAAAGAGGCAAGGGGAATGTATTTGCAAACATGCTGCTACTGCCAATTAAATTAACATGCTTTAGAGACACCAACTCAAAACTCTCCAGGGAGGAGTTGTTTTAGCCCCAAGTATTGCTGCTTTAAGTACACCGATACAAAAAAAAATATGGCTCCTTGCACTCTCTGCAAATTAAGTTTCCTGGCCATCAAATTACATTAGAAAATTGTCACTGGACACAGAATATTCAAACTTCAAAAGACTGACCATCATGAAAACACAAGTGGAACAGAAAAAACAAATATTTAGAAAAGTTCATGAAAAGCCTATAAAGTAACTGTAGAGCATTAAGAGTTATCTCCATGAAGAATTTAAAGATTACCATTACAGTTTTTTCCTATCCATCTAAATTTCTGGGCAGTCAATTCATTCCTCTACACTCAGACTCAAATATAACTAACCATTTCTTGCTGCAGGATTTTAGGACAAGTTTATGGTTTCTGTATGTTTACTTGAATAAGAGAAAGAAGGCAATAACCCAAGAATGGGAAGAATCTCATTTAAAGCCTGTAAATAAGAAAAACTAAAGCCTGGACAAGCCAGCTGAGCTGCATAGAGAACTGGGGGCTCACTGCTGCACAAAAGCCAACAAAATATACTGAAGAGCCATAAAAAACAGGGAATCAAAAGCACATTCTACTATAAAAGACAGCACAGCCCACTGAGTCAACTCCCACTGAGAACTGGACAAACACAATTAGTAACTGCAAGGGAATGTAAAACACTAAGAGTGTGGCACTGGAATTTACTGTAATCAGCTCCACTGTATGATTGAAAAGCTATGTGAGATTCTGGCATCCAAGCCAAGTCTGTGTCTCAACATTTTTTGCTGGAGAGAAGGGAAATAATACATATTTACATCACTACTTTCTAAGCATTGCATAACAAATCCCTAGGCTTACAGAAAGATATCACACATGAATAAATAAGATGTGTACTACACTGAGTTGTTACTACACACCACAGAAGACTTTTACATGACAGGAACCTCGAAAGCTGCAGTACTGAAAGCTACTGTGTACTGAAACAGCTGACAAATTTTCAACAGCTCAAACTACTTACTTCTAAAATGCAAACTTTGAAATTTAGTATGCTTGTTTTATAGATGTATATACATACAAGGTAAGAAATGTTATATATCAACAAACATGTATCAAATACTCTGACCAAACATACTCTTGATAGACAGGCATTCTACTCTCTTTCAGTGGGACATTGTCCTGGACATTTGTTAAGCATTACTGGAACCCATTACTGACACAGACACTGCATGTTTCTTACCAAGGTATTGTTTTGCTTAACTGGTTGACTGTGCAGTCCATTTGTTCGCTTCTTTTGGCTGGAAGTGTCTTGATTTTGCTTTCTGCCATTGTTCTTCAGGTTCTGGCTCTGCTGTTAAGTCCAAAATAAGTAGAGGGAAGAGTTTAAATGGCAGAATTGGACATCATTGGATTAACATTTCCTACTTAGTAACTAAAACTTCCCTCCAAGTAACTTCAAAATATGTTAACAGTTTCTTTTGCAGAAAAACTGAAGCCCACTGAAATTAACCAGACATACACTCAAACTACAGGGCCATCAACTGTTACTCTTTCTCTATTGCACTGAAAAGAACAGAATTATTACACAATTAATTCAGTTAAGTGAATTTCCATGCACTGATGCAGATATACTAGAGATAACAGCAAAATGGCATGTACTAATTACTATCTGTACATGAAACAACATAATTGCTACCTGATACCACCACTTCTACTGTTAGATAAATCAAAGAATTCCCAAGAGTATTCCCCTACTCCCATGTTTCTACTTTTACATTCTGTGGTGATGAAATTCACTGGTTTTGTCCTAGAGAGGAAACCCTCATGAACAAAGACATCTGTTTTAAATAGTCCAGATGCATATGCCTGCCTAAGAAACAACCTACCTTTATTTTCAAAACTTCAGACACCTCAGGATGATTAGATGACTTCTGTGGCTGTTTTGGCTTCACCAAGTGCTCTCCTGAAACGCCATCTGTAAGCACCTGCTGACTACAGCGAAGTTTGGATCTAGTACAAGAAAAGAAAGAAGTTTACAACACAACTTCAAATCTACTGAGAACAGAAGACAAATGTGAAAAAAAATTTCTGCTTTTTGATAACAATCTGGAAGACAATCTTAAGTAACCTAATACGGAAAAAACTAATAATGCTCACTGCCATCTGCATTCTCCACAGACAAGAGGCCAAGTCCACATTAACATTGGTCCTGCTGTTCTCAGCCTTGGTGTTGCCCTGGCTCAAATTACTGAAGTCTTCTCATAGGGACTACAGGTTTCAACGTTTGCTCTACCACTTTTCACTCAGCTGAATCTAAAGCCAGCAGCATATATTCCCCTACTGATTCCCACAGATTTTATCTATCACTTCTTAGACTACTTAGAGTCCTACTTTTCCTGTGCTGCAGTGCCAAAAATACTGAACTTGAAGCACTGGAAGTTATCTACTTGCTTTAGCTCCTATTTGTTTGGGTTTTGTTTGTTGGTTTGGTTTGGTTTTGTTGTTTTTTTGTTGGTTTTTTTTTTTTTTTTGATTCCCATAAACAAGACTGAGGAAACAATCTCAGTTCTTACACCTGTGTATCATCACATTAATCAAGTTCTCACCTTACTTACTAGTCTATGATATACATATATACATCTATGCTTATTTTTCTGTTATTTACCTATTACTGAAACACAAATCCTTGGAGAAAGAGAAAAGGACAAGCAGTATTGTATATAATTTTCATTGTATAATATTGTCATATTTGTATGACCAGTGTTTTGTAAGAAAGAATACAGAGATGTTAAACTGACCTGGTTCTTACCTAGCTTTTTCCAAGTTGGACTTAGAGGGTGCACTCCCTGCAGATGAAAAACCATTGTCACTGTCTGAGGAGTCTCCATTCCTTCGGGAAATCCATTCCCTCAATGGCCTGTGAGCAAGGAGTAGTACAACAAGATCTACTTACCAAAACAACTCTAAAGAACTTATAGTTGTCTGAAAGACCCTGGCCTAGCATTTGCCTCATCTCAAACATACCTGATGAAGGGAATTGCCATAAAAAATTTGTTAGGTGCCAAACCCAGCTTGGACTTTGGGGTCATGTCATTTCTGTGGCATGGTAATTTGTCGATGGAAAACCACTCAATATTCTAGAAAAACAAGAAATAAAATCACAATATCCTCTACTGTAGCCTTAGTAGAATGTTGCAAATGTGTATCAGCCACAATTATTTCCCTTAATTAAAAAATTACAATGGAAGACTTAAATTAACAGGCCACAACAGCCTTTTTCACAAAAGGTTAATTAACTTCTGACTGCCACTACAGTAGCAGATGGTACAGCAGAAACTCATTGCATGATATCACACCTAAAATATGAAAGGTATTAATCAACAAGTAAACTCTGAATAAGAGTTTTCATAAAGAAACCAACCAAACCACTTCACACAGAATGCCATAAATAAATGTACAGACTTTGAATAACTTCCAAAAACTTTTTACTTAAAGTGTTATCAATACTGGACCACCAATACCCATTCAAAATGTAAGAAGGGTGTTTAGTTTGACAGTAAGTTTCAAGTTTATTATAAAAGAAAAAAAAAACATGGGGATAGGACAGGATTTGTGTTCCTGCTTATATGTTACAGTTTTATAGTTAAAACTTATATACGTATACTTAGCAGAATGGGGAAACAAAATCAGGAATTCTGACCACAGACAGTGTAGGAGAACCTAGATGAGATTTGCTATCTACTCTGAAAGCCCCAGGTCCACACAAGATGCAAATTATGGAAATAAGGTCCAAACTGAACAAGTTTTCAATATAGTTCTACAGGGAGTACAAAATCAGGTTGCCTGGTGGCATTAGATCAGATGAAGACAAAGCTTCAAAACTCTGTCATTGCAAGAATGCTTCAACATTCCCACATATATGGTCACTGTTCTACAAAGTACCATATTTACTGTTTATTTTAAAAAACCCTCAAATTTCATCTTATGTCATATTTTAAAAAAAACCAGGTCTCTAATGCAAGAAATTAAGTTCTGTCCTGTCAAATACTTTCATTATTTAGAAAGCAAGGTGCCCTATTTAGTGACACAATCTGCATGGAAATATAGCTATTTTAAACTGAATTGCCATAAAGGAAAAAAGTATTCAAACTTCAAAGATTACAGATACCACTGACAAAGTCTCCAACAAGCCTTTGTCTTTCCCTTTCACAATACCTTTTAAAAGCCAAATGGTACACAATACATCTGAAATAGTTCCTTTTTTCTGTCCCCTTCTCAGCTTCCTCCATAAAATATACTATTTTTTAAATCTGACAGTATTAGCCATGAAAGAAAGAAAACAATCGTTAGTTTGTCCTTTTTATATGTAGGGCTTTTGCATGTCCCCAACTAATAATTACAACTTGAAAATATATAGTTACATTTGCATCTGTAACTAGGAATAATATGAAATTATTAATATATACACCACCTACAAGAGGAGGATAATTGTATTTTAGCACCATGCTCTATTGTCTTTTCATGATGAATAGAGATGTCAGTCAGATGGTCAAGTACCAGACTTGCAGGCAAGCTCTAAGAAGTCAACACAAAAACCTACAGTGAAGAGATGCCACTGGTACCCAGCATTTAAGGTGTTCATTGTGTTTACTGGGTTCATTATTTTACACACTTCTGACTTTAAAAATCAACCTCTGCAAAGTTGCTATAGATTCGGACAAGGCAGTACATACCCGAATTTCCCTTCTAGTTTTGGGGTTGAATTTTGTGTTCTTTGGAACTCCAGGAATGATATACAGCCGTGCTAACTGATCATTGATTCGCAGCTCAATGTATTCCTCTTTGCAGATATAATCTTTTATGTCAAACCCAGTTTCTTCAAACACCTGAGAAGTATTTAGAAGAAGTTAGTGAGTGTGTATTCAGAGTTATCCTTTCACAACCTGCTACCACAAACCAAGGAATGATGATTTTTCAGATATATCCATGAAAGCTGCTAAGAAAAACAAGCCTTTACACACAGAGGTTTGCTCATAAATAGAAAAACTATCTACATGCTTTAGATTTCTCTGAAACTGTAAACCTGTTATACAAGTTGAAACAATTCTATTACACTTTCATGTAGCAATTTATTAATATGGATGGGGTTAGTCCTCATCAACTTCTGAGGTACTACTGAACTCTGTAGGCACTGCCAAGTGAAGACCTCTTCAATCAGATTTTACACAGATGAAGCTTATGATTTCAGATCTGTGCTGACTCCAGTGAAAGAAGTTGAAAGATTTATTTCAGATATAAAATAAATTCTCAGTCTATCTACAATGACAATCTAACTTGATGGAAAAAAGATTATAATAGTGCTGTTCACTAGTGAAATCTAAATAGATTTTTCAAATTAACAACACCATCAAAAGATTTTTTTTCCCCACTATAAAACTGTGTCCCCTTTAATGCTTTGGCTGGCATAACTTGAAGAGGAAGATACACTTTATGTAACTCCTTTTTGAAGTAGCTGTCTGGTTTATCCTTGATAGGTATACTTAAAACAAACAAACAAAAAAAAAAAACAAATCCTGTGATTTCCCAGATACTGATTCAGTCCAATTGAAGAACACTAAATGCACCATACTACTTTCCCTCAACTTAATTTTCTCTCTCAAAAATTCTGAAAGTATTATGTTGAATGAACACTGAATTTGTACCAGTAATATTCTTTTACAGGCCATTTTGAATATGCAGCTTCACTATATATCTAGGTCTCCAGGAGCAATAAACACCACAGACTATTTCATTTTTCAGATTGTACTTGCAAATATACACTGATTCTTGTTCCTGAACATAACTGAAAAATAGAAAAGTTAGGTTCTTCACAACTTTTACATAAAATTCTACAACCTCTAACTCAGCTCTTTAACCTCTTTACACAGACCAGTGTACACAGGCTGAATTCCCATTTCTCCGCATTTTTAAAGTTATGGTGACCCTTGAAATTAACACACCAAAAGTCATAAATTATGTAAGATTTCCCAAGCACCACATGTTTAAATGTAAATTCACAGTTCAGCAGAGAACTTTAAAAATAGTACTCACTTCATTTAGCACATTAATGCAAAAGAATGTGAAACATAAACCTTTTTTTTGTTTTATTTTAATATATAACCTCAACCTTGATACCATTTTGGAACCCAGAAAGGCACCAGAAGATGACTGCAAGAACAGATCATTTATTCACATGGTTTCAATATCAGGATTACCTAGTAAAGTGCCTTTTCACCCAACACATATATCCTGATTTCAGATAAATTTCACTTCTTTACCTTAAAGGAGTTGATATAACTTACCTCTCTAGCAGCACAGTCGTGAGGTGCCTCTTCTTTATTTACTTTCCCTTTTGGAAATCCCCAACCAGATTTTGCTAAATAGCCCTGAACCAAAAGAACCTACAAAATACAAGGAAATGCAACTGTCAAACATGCAGATGTTCTAACCAATTTCATTAAATGTCTTCACTCCACCATCCCCTTGTTCTCCAAAAGAATATGGTAGCCTCAAGGAAGGAAATCATTAGGTTTGCTGCATTCTAGCAAAAACACTGAAATATTTTACATAATCGTGTAACTCAGAATAAAAAATAAAATCTGAGAAGGAAAGCATGCAGAAGTGTGTTTACTGACTCACATTATATTTCTGTACACAGCCACCAATATCAAGTAATTGTCAGATCTCTGTGAATCTGACAGTGAATGTAAATTTCTCCAGAAGAAAAATGTAAACAACCAAGAATTACTTCTGCCAGCATATATCATCCCTCCCTCTAGACAGTCCTTCACAACTATTTCCATACTTACATTTTCAAGTGTCTCATCAAGGATAATTGCACCATAGGTCGGCACTCCCATTTTGTATTCTTTCCACTCATCTAAAACCTTTTGTACATCTTCACCTTGAGGCAGTAAAAAGGGGCAGTGATTGAAGAGTATAGCAGCTTGTTAAGGAAGATAAACTTAAGCTGCCAGTTCCAAGGCACATACTGAATACAAAAGATATTCACTCCAAATTTAGACCAAACACTTCCTCCCCTAAGTTCCTTTCAAGATAGATTCTCTTGAAAATAAATAAATATTATGAATAATCCACTAGGAAGCACAGAGTACATCAAGTAATTTGCCAATTCCTAAAAACCAAAACCCAAAACCAACCAAACACAAAAGACACCCAAAAAAAAAAAAAAAAAAAAAAAGCCAACAAAACAGTAAAAAACCATACCAAGAAAAAAGATGGCACAAGGCTGCTTGTTTGAAGGAAGGTAATTTTGGAAAAAAGTAACCCCATAACAGTTATTTTGAATATGTGTTATTTGCAAACACATTTTCTTAATTTTGAAGTGAGCAAGACAGAAAAAAATGTCAATTCCTCGTGCTTGAAATAAATGGAAATAAATTTTTGCCACAATCATTTGTTAAGATTATGGCACAGAATCCTATCTTCAGTATTTATTACACTAAAAAAATACTGAATGACATATAGTCACAGAAATCTAAATTCTAATACAATTTATCATGCAGAGAAAATATAAACCTCTATAACTCTAAATTTTTGAGAGAAAATTTGCAAGTCCCTAATCAAAGTATTAATATTATATTTTTCATATATTTTAATACCAGTAAAAAATACTCCACAGCAGAATACTTAAAAATACACTGCAGCAGAACAAATATTTGTGGCAAATATAGGCTAGAAAGGGAAATATGTAATGAGCATATAACATCTATTACACTGCATTTTTTCTGCACTGCCTACAATTAATAGGAGAACTTTGTTAATCTGAAAATACATTTATAATTAAAAACGCATATAAAATAACAGCAGAACATCAACCAACAGGACACAACCATATTTTTACAGTTTACTGTTAAAAGCTGTAGTGTTTCAAAGTAAATGTAAAGTATGAAACTAACAGTTAAGTATGTTGTGTAGTGAAACCATGGATAATATTATCCTCAAAGTTAGAAGCAATATTACAATCTTGCATCAAGAACACAGCGACAAGGTTAAAACTAAAAAGCTTGCTGAATGAAAGCCACAAAGTTTTCTCTAGCAATGACTAGATAGTACACATTCTAGCAGCCCTTGCAAGCAACAAAAAAAGCAAAGGCCAAGCATTTGAATTCAGTAAAAATGCAGTTTCTACCCTACAGAAATTTCCAACAAATATATACCACTGCCTATGGCAGAACACATACCACCCTCAACTACTTTAATATTTATCTCACTAGTTACTTAAAAATTAATTAATTAAACTGTGGAGTTCAGTTTGAAGAGCGCCAACAGCTCAGCCTTGAAACCAACCTAGCATGCAAACTACAACCATGAGAAAAAATCCTCAAACATCAGAAATGAACCATTTTCCATAATTCTTTAGCAGTCCAAGAAACATCTCTTTTGTGGGTGCCACAAAATCATGGAAGCAGTGAACTCAGTAACATCACATACCTAGCAATGCTAACTTTTAATCATTAATACCTGAACTGATAATACCATACTATGAAATACCTACCGTTAACAATATTCAGTTCACACTTCACCGCTGAGACAGAAAACAAGCAGAGTAATAAAAAGGATATCAGCTTTAGCAAAGTCTCTTATCCCACACTGAGGTAATCCTGGTGTGTTTTGCATGTAGAAATCCAAATAAAACCAATGGGCAAGTTCAATCTGAAAACACACTCTGATTGCATTGTCTCTCTCTTCACTTGGAATGTGCAAAATAAATCGGCTGCCAGGAAAGAAAAAGAGTAAGATAAGCCAAATCTACTGACTTAAATACAGCTAACAATAAAACATTGCAACAGTACAATTCTTGATCCATTAGCACACACAAACAGACCACCAGATCCTCCTCATGTTCCACAAGGACAGTAAAAGGTTTTCACAGAGTAAAATACAACTTTTAAAGTCAAAAAGGAAAATGGATTGTTATGACCTTTCAGAAACATCAATTACAATACACTAAGTAAATTAACTGTTGTGAAAACAGGGAGTGTGAAGACAACTTACTTAAATGGCTGTGTTACAAAAATGAAAGCATTTTTACAATACCATTACAGAACATCTGCAAACTCTGATATGATATTTCAGTGCTACTTTATCAGGACACAAGTTGAATATATATAGTTACATATTTTCATTTAAAACCACAGTAAAGTAATAATCTACATAGATTTTAAAATTCAATATGATCCTACAAATTTCCTCAGTCTGAAACTGAACATGGACAATCAGGTTTAGCCCAGATACTGGCACACAAATAAGAGTCACTGAGATAAAAGTTTTAGCAGCACGGTGTGATAGCCCATTTTAGTTAAGCAGAAGAAGCTTTATTTATTTATGTATTTGTATCAAAAGCAGAACTTCCTTTTTAGAAACATAAGGATATACACCCCACTGAACTTAAATCATTTGATGGCGATCTTTGACCATCAGCTCCTGAGTGCAACCAGCTAAAATTCCAAAAGTGCGTAGTATCATTGCTCAAAGGATACTCTCTTTACCTAAAATCTGACAAGTATGAATTGTCACAGGATCCCAGAACTGGTTGCCTCTCTAAGGCACTCTAGCCAAAGACAGAGGCAGGTCACCGGTGCAGGCACACACCTGATACTCCCCAGGCTTCCAAACACATTCACAGGTATTGGCACAGGTGTCATTTTCCACCCCACAGCCCTGCCCAGACCCCAGACCCTCACCCCCATCACACAGGTCGCTGCCCCACCAGACGGTCCAGTCTGAAGTTTCCTAGTGAGAACATGTGCACAAACAGATCTGGGGAAGACAGCCACCCCTCCCACCCAGCGTCTGGGTGGTGACCCACAGTCCTGCTGCAGCTGCCTGTGCTCTGCCCCTCACTGCCCTCACTCACACCACTTCCCCCACACAAGCTGGTTTCCAGGACACTCATCATTGCCAACCCAGACCCTGGGAGCTGAGACCCCTCCCGGGAGTGGCTGCGCTGAGATCGGCTCCCTCACTCCAGCAGCTGACACCTTGCCCAGTCACACACAGCTCCCATCAGCAGCTGGCACTTCATCCTTGGAGCACACAGACACAGGGGGTACAGAGCGGAACTATCCAGACAAAAATAAATATTTACTAAGAAGATGTAAGATAGGACAGTCTGTGACACTTGGGCAGAAGGGGCAGACAGAGAAGTGCACTAACTTGCCCAGTTTTACAGCCAGCCTGTTTTATACCCCCTCTGCCTACCCTTGCTTTGTCCCTCCCTGCTTCTCCTTTTGTGTGGCACTCCCCTCAACCCCAAGTGTGGGATCTCCCCAGGTCTAAAGCCCTACCAAATACAAAGGCCAGGCTGATATTCCTGGGAGTCATGCCTGTGGTTTCTTGGCAGTTGGTCAGTTAGTGCAAGTAAAAGGTTTGTTTCTTGTCATTGTATCTAATTCTGATTTCTTAGCATCTACATATTTTTTTATTCTGATTCCTCTAATTTTTTCCCGTTTTCCAGGAGTAGGTCCATACTCAGCTAAACTTACTGGAATGAACATTCCTATACCCCCTCATTTGGCCCCCTCATTGGCCAAACTTGGTTTTCACCACTGCCTTCCTTACCATTACTCTGCTGGTTTTGTAGCCTTGTATACTTTATTTGTGGAATCCTCACTTTCTTATCATTCTTCTGTTTGTTTTGTAGCCTTGTATGTTTTTTTTATTTATTATACTTTTATTTCTCATCCTCTTATCCAATTTTCACACAGAAAAATGGCCTTGGCCAGATAGTATTGAAGACCTCATCAGGCCTGAGAGGTCTCCTGAGAGGGAGTCTGTGCTTACCTCATGAATTTCAGCATGGCCAAGTGCCAGGTGCTCTGCCTTGGCTGGGACAATCCCAAGCACAACATAAACACAGTCTGATCAGAGAATGGATGGAGAGCAGCAGTGGGGAGGAGGCTTTGGGGTATTGGTGGAAGAGAATCTTGACATGAGCTGACACTGTGAGCTCCCAGTCCACTCTTGTGATGGAACAAAGTGTGCACAGCAGGTTAAGGGAGGTGATTCTCACCCTTTATTCTGTTCTGGTGGACCTCACCTGAAGTGTTGTGTCCAGCTGTAGGAGCTCCAACAAAAGATGATGGGGACCTGCCGGAGCAAGTCTTCTGTGAGGCCTTGCAGGACCTCAGGGGCTGCAAGAAAGCTGGAGAGGGGCTTTTTACAATTTCATAGTGACAGGACAAGGGGGAATGGCTTTAAAGAGAAAAAAGGCAGGTTTAGATAATAGGAAAATAATTTTTCACTGTAAGGGTCATGAGGCACTGGCACACACTGCCCAGAGAAGTTGTGGATTGCCTGTCTCTAGAAGTGCTCAGGAGCAATCTGGTCTAGAAGGTGTCCCTGCTTTTGGCAGAGGGGGTGGGATGAGATGATCTTTAAGGTCCCTTCTACCCAAAGCACTCTGTGATTCTCCCTTGCATAAATAACCTTATTCACACCAACATTTTACCACTTGCCAATTTTCTATTGGCACCACCACTCCCAATTTCTTTTGAAGGTCCTATTATGACTGCTGAAAAGATCCCTTATCTATGAAGCTGCCGTAACTAAAAGATAAAAACTTAAAAGTCTACGTTACATCTAGTCGATGATATCTGCTTGCCCCAGCACTGCAGCTGAACATAAATCTAAAGATAAAATATGCAGCAGTATCAAAGAGGAGTAAGAACATGCCAGGGATTAGACTTAGAGAACAAGAGAAAAGCCAACTGCAATGATACTTATTAATCAAAAAGTTAACTTCTAAGTTACTTGGAGCGACTGAAGTGCTAACAACAGGCATCTCTGGGTTGCTCTACATGGAGCTGCCAGGTGCTGGCAGTGATGAGGTAACGCTGGACACACTGTAGGACACAGCTGGAGGCAGCAGCTGAGATGGTGGAACCTACGGGGAAGTGTATTTAAGGACAAAAATACCAGACAGGCAGAGGAAGTGAAAAAACCAGCATGAAACAGGAGTGCAAACACCAAAGTTGGAGAAGAAGAAGGAAGAGATGTCCATCCTACAGCCTGTGGAGGGTCACATGCTGAAGCAGATGGATATGTCCTGAAGGAGCCTCAGCCCTAGAAGTGATCCCACACTGGAGCAGGGGCAAAACATAAGAGGGAAGGAGCCCCAGGGAGGATTTTGTGTTACAGACTGACCACAACCCTCATTCCCTATCCCTTGAGCTGCTTGCAGGGGAGGAGGCAGAGGAGAGTAGAGAATGAAAGGATGAAGCCGACATGAAGTTTCTCTGGGAAAAACAAGGATGCAGAAAAAGCTCTTTTTCAAATATTTTTTGAAGAGGGGCTGGGTGAGCATCTGGCTATTTGAGCAAGGTGAACCAACCACAGTCTTGGAGTCAAAATATGGGGTAACAGCCCTTGTTTACAAGACAAAAGGAGTTTCAAGAAGCTGCTAAACCCACATTATGTCTCTGCACATCCACTTCTTTACTCGGTTAAACAGCTCCATAGCACAAGGTAGCATGACGAAAACTGACATGGATACCTGTAAGTTGTTATTTAACAATACCCAGTAACTGAGTAGGAAAAATCACCTGTCACTTTCTACCAAAATTCCCACTAGTATCATATGTAGATTGAAGAATGTAGGAAATTACAGATATTTTTATAACACATTTATAATATGAACACAATCATAATACAAAACACCATTTTTAAGATGGAAGATGACAGTATCTCAAAGAAACGTAGTTAGACACTGGGAGTGATCCTATTACAATGTAAGATTCAAATACCCATGTGCTCTTCTATCAGAAGTGACACTAACAGGCTGTATCAGTTTCATTGCAATTCCTCTCTGGATTTTCTGAAGAACTCTTAAATCTTGTGTCATATGTGTCATATAGGGAACCGAAAGGCGAGTTCCTCTCTCTGCACGGAGGCCAAAGGAGACACAACAGAAACAGAAACATGCTTCAGAGGCCAGATTTAAGGAACTGAAAATTTACATGCCTATCACAAATGCTTGACTCTTGCACTGGACAAGTGGAAAACAATACTGAGCAGGACAGTTCTACCTTCCTGTGGTATTCTCACTTCTAAACATTTTCACTCATTTGAAAACTGTAACGTAAGTGGGGTATCTTCCCTCTTCACTAACCTTTCCCTCTTTTACAAAAATACCTAAGGAATCCCTTGGAGGTGGTAAAATAGAAGGATTATTTCATGCCAAATATCACACACAGTTTGTGTCATCACATGCGAAAATTGCATAAGAAGATGGCAAATAAAAGTATAACAAATAAATAAAGCATACAAGGCTACAAAGCCATGAGAAGAATTATAAGAAGGTGAGGAATCCACGAATAAAGTATACAAGGCTACAAACCCAACAGAGGAATTATAAGGAAGGCAGTGGTGAAAACCAAACTTGGCCACTGGTTGATGAGGGGGTATAGGAATGTTCATTCCAGTAAGCAAAGCCCCTGGAAGAAGAAAAGGATTTCACTCTGGAAGACCCGACAAGCAGCTTCAGGCCGAAGGGTGTCCTCCCAGCAGAGGTAACTCACGGCAGGGTCGCCCCGCCGCCCTTCCAAAGAGCAGCGGCACCGCACCAGCGCTCCCGGCTCTTCCTTCACCTGCGCAAACACCGCCGACGCAGCTCTACCTTTTCCGGCCCGAGCGCCGCAGGAAAGCCCCGCAGGAAACAACGTTCCTGCCCTGCCTCCCGCACTCGGCCGCCCCGCGCAGCCCCGCACCCGCTCCAGAGGGTGCCGCGGGCAGCCTTCCCGCCCTTCCCGCACCGATTCCACCGGGAGGGCGGAGCCTCGGGCTCGGGGGCAGCGCGGCGAGCCCCGTCCTTCCGCTTCCCGGCCGCCGCGGGAGCTGCCCGGCCGCCGCCCCTCGGTGCGGGCGGCCTCGCACCCGCTCCGCGTCCCGAGCATCCCGCGGCGCCCCGCGCAGGGGCGGGCGCCTTTCCCGCCCTCCCGCGGCAGCGGCAGCGCAGCCCCGGGGCCGCCCCCGCCCCACGGCCGTACCTGCATAGGTCGTCCAGGACGCTGCTGGGGATCTCGGCCCGTTTGGTCTCCATGGGGAAGCGCGGCTCATCCCGACGCGGCGGAGGCCGGGGCGCAGGGAAGCGGCGGGGGCGGGGCCGCGCTGCGGAGCGGCGGCGGAGCGGCGGCTCCCGGGGCCAATCGGCGCCCGCCGCTTGCGGAGCGGCGGCCAATGGGGCGGGGCGCGGGGCGGGACCTTCGCGCTCAGGTGATCGCGGGAGGCCAATGGGCGGCGCGGGGCGGGGCCGCGAGCGAGCGCGCTGATAACGCGGCGCGCCGGGACGCGGACGGGACGCGGAGCAGCGGGACCGGGCCGAGCCGAGCCGAGCCGAGCCGAGCCGAGCCGAGCCCAGCCCAGCCCAGCCCAGCCCGGCCCAGCCCAGCCCAGCCCGGCCCAGCCCAGCCCAGCCCGGTGAGGCACAGCTGCCGTGCTGTGTCCAGCTCTGGGCTCCTCAGCACGGAGACAGGGAGCCACAGGAGGGGGTCCAGCAGGAGCCATGAGGATGAGGACGCTGTGGGGCATCTCTGCTTTGTGAGGAAAGGCAGCGGGAGCTGCGCCGGTTTAGTCTGGAGAAGACTGAGCTCTCATTGATGCGTGTAAATTCCTCCAGTGCGGGTGCCGGGGGGTGGTGCCCGGCGGCAGGACGAGGAGCAGTGGCCACAAAGTGAAACACGGGAAGTTCCGCCGCGGTGTGAAGAAGAAGGTCACGGTGAGGAGTGGCGGAGCTCTGGGACCGCTGCCGGGGGCGGGCGCGGGTCTCTCTCCCCCACGGAGCCATTCCAACCCACCGGACGCGTTCCTGCGCCTCCTGCTCCAGGGCACCGCGCCCTGGTGCGGGGGGCTGGACGGGATCATCTCCGAAAGGGAATGATTCTGTGATCCTGCGAAACAAACCCGGCTCCGGAGGAGCCTCCCTGCCGGCAGAGGGTATCGCTGCTCTCTCCGCAGCAGCTGCTGCTGCCATTGCAGCCTTTGATTTTAAGTAGCAGCGAGTTTTTGATGCATTTCTCCTCTTCTTCTTCTTCCCCTTCCTTTCCTCGCCAAACTGCCTGAGCTCCTTCTGGCTGCTCTTTCCCTTAGGGGATTGGGGAGAGAATCAGCGAAATGAGAAAACTCGTTGGTTAAGATAAAGACTAAGTTGTCTAGTAAGTTATTACTATTGCCTATTAAACTATAGGGAATGCAAGAGCTACACAAATAAGAAAGCAAAACAATAAATTAATTCACTGCTTCCCGTGACCAGGCAGGTGTTCAGCCATCTCTAGAATGGGGATTCATCACGTTTAACAGTGACTTGGGGAGACAAATGCCATCACTCTGAATGTCCCCCCTTTTGTTCTCCCCACAGCTATCCTGATAATGATGCTATATGGTATGGAATATGATCAGCACAAATCCAAAACAAGGCCCCATACCAGCTAATTAGCTCTGCCCTAGTCAAAACTAGAACACAGAAACACCAGTCCAGCATTTGAAGACACAAAAAGTATGTATATTCACAGTTGTTATTGACTGTTAGGCACAGAAAGTGAGAGATGGATTCTTTGCCCCCTTTCCAAGGATATAACAGAGAACAGGAGGCTCCATACTAGCTCCAGAAGTATTAGGAAAGGGCATTCAACCAGGTGTAGAAAAAACAATACTGTAAGATGACTTTGGAGTCCAGTCTTAGTAGGAGCAGCTGTAGAAGTATTTACATACATTGGTGCCGCACTCATGAGCAAACTCCACTAAGTGGTATTTGACAGTGACTTTTGCTCCACTCTTTTTATTGCTGTGATGCTTGGAGGTGATGGGTGGATCACTTTAACACTGACTAACAGAAGTACTTTGTTAGGAAAAGTAAAGTCCACTAACAGTGCTATTGATATGTCTAGACATAGGAACAGCTGGAAGGATCTGAGTTCAAATGGATCAATCCCATTCCTCAGGAATCCAAAAAGCTCAGTTTTTACCAGAAAGAGCAGATGTAGGAGGTTCTTTGAAAGTTGTATCATCTGGATTATTTCAGGTATCAGGATGGTCTTGGTGCTATTGTTTTTCCCTGTTTGCTACATTCACAAGCTGCACCCCATGTCCCGGTCCCCATCTCCCATGTGAATTTGGTACCAGGAGCTCCTACAATTGATAAAGAGGAAAAAAGGTGGCTTAGAAAATGCACTTTGACATCTCATGCTAGCCATGGTACTTTTAGCCCTGTCATGGTCTCTGAAAAATACCCAGCCTGATACAATGAAGAAGCAAACATGTCAAATATTACCTAAGTTACAAATCATTCTTGGATAATACAGATCCTTAACATATGAGAAATGTACTACCTGAAGAACATAATGGAAGTTTGCAGACAGTGTTCCAGGACAGGGGAGAGAGGAGAGACGTGTTTGAACATTTCTGCTTGCTTCATTTTGGAGACATTGCTGGAAGACTAGGTTAGCCAGAACATCAACATAAGAAAAAATATGTTCACAAGTAGGATTTGGAGTTGTGTATCATTGTAGTTTCTTTTTCTTGCTGTGTGTTTTCTAATTTATTTGGTAAATTAACATGCACTCCTTTTACCTGTTAGCTCACACGAAGTAAGTTGAGTTAAAGCTGACACATTCAGGTTATATTTCCCCAAAGATAAATCCTTCAGGGAAACTTGCATGCTTTGGTGGCAAAGTTGGAAGTAGCTTTTGTCAAGCTTTAAGGGCAATTAAGAGAGCAGGAAGGCCAGGTATAACACAGAGAAGCTCATCCAGTACCCACAACACCTCACAGCTCCAAGCAATATGCAGAATCACCCAGTGATGTAGTCCAACTGGTTTTAAATTACTGCTTATCAGTCAGACTCGGCAATCCTAAAGATAGCGATAAGATATTTGGAAAATAATGTTGTTGTCTGTTTGAACTGCGCAAAGAGAGAAGATGGCAGAAAACAAAATGGGCCAGCCATTTGCGCATTCAGAAAGGGATCTCAGAAAAGGAGTTGGATTGCACAGGACAAGCAAGAGCTGAAAGTGGATAAAGTTTTGCTTGGAGAATCTCACCAAAGTGAGAATTGCATTGGATAGGAAGCACCATCCAAATCCAGAACTCAATAAACATTTATTTGCCGTTTATGTGAATTAGAATAAAGACCAAGGCAGAAACTTGAGAGTCTGCAATCAAGATTGCAGACTTCAGCTTGCCTAAGTAATCAGGCATTAATTCCACTCAGCCTTTCAATAAACAGATTCTATACTAAAATCTCCAACAAAATATGGAGGTGGGAGGTAAGTGGACTGAAAAGTAATATTTTCTGTAAGCAGTATGAGCTCAGCACCCTCAGTTGCTACAAGTTGGTATTTTGGGTCAAATTTGTATGCAAGGAGACAATGCAAGCACTACTCCCCTTCTTTGCTCCATGTGTTACATGGTAAAAGGTGAGTGAATAGCTGGCACAGACCATCAGGGGGACAGTGATATACTACAGAACTAGTCCCATATAACCCATGTGAAGAAACATGAATACTTAAAATACGTTGAAGCAAGTTTTAGGTAAAGCAAATCGCCCACACAAAAGTTAACGAAACTTTAGGCTTAAATCTGTGTTCATCTCAGTTTCCTGATTGCAAAGGAAAAAGAACCATAAAGACCTGAAAATAATTTGGAAGGGTTTTTATTAAGTGAAAAGCACCATAGAAAGGAACACGCTTGTGGTGAAGTACAAGACATTATGATATCTAATAAGATGCACTCATTAGAAACTTGGATGAATAATGGTACCTAAACCTTGGAGGGGTTCTGAGAACCTTGCAGAGGAGATAGGAAGCACACATAAAAAGGTAAGCCAGCAATTTTATTGAAAATTCACAATTCAAAGTGATTTTTTGTTTCTTTATGCAAAATTTCACTTAATTGAAAACAATATAACTAGTCTAACTGCATTTGATTAATTGTGATTACAATCTATTCTTTGATGATAGAAACCTTAAGCAAGATTATTCAAATGCCACTTTAATAGGTGAAGAGAATTCCTTTGAATTTCCCTTCCCTTCCCTCCTCTCCCCTTGCAGAGGAGATAGGAAGCACACATAAAAAGGTAAGCCAGCAATCATTTGGTTACTTTATGTATAGAGAGCTGTGGTGAGCCTGTTCAGAAGATTCTATACTGGGCTTTTCCTGATATTACAGTGCTTTCATGATCAGATCAAGTAATTTGTAGTCCAAGACCTTGCAGGTAATCATTAATTTAATGGCAATAACATGTGCATTGTTTTACATACATGACATGGCAAGCTACAGGTCAAGACAGCAGGGCTCATTTAGGCAGCACTGATCTCAAACAGGCTTAACCAGATGGTCCAAGTAACACAACATCCCTCGGGATGTGATCATCCTTTCAAACTCCACGTCCAGCTCTGGGGCCCCAGTATCAGCAGGACAAGGACCTGCTGGAGTACAAAGATGATTAGGGGGCTGGAGCACCTTTCCTGGGGAGACAGGCTGAGAGAGATGGGGTTGTTCAGGCTGGAGGAGAGAAGGTTCCAGGGAAAGCTTATAGCACCTTCTTGTACCTAAAGGGAGCCTACAAGAAAGATGGGGAAAGACACTGCAAAGGTGTGTAATGACGGGACAAGGAGGAATGGTTTTAAACAAAGACAGTGGTTTTAGATTAGCTATTGTGAAAAAACTTGTAACTGTGAGAATGGTAGGGTCCTGGCAGAGGTTGCTCACAGAAGTTGTGGCTGACCCCTCCCTGAAGTGTTCAAGGCCAGGTTGGACAGGGTTCTGAACAACCTTGGCTAGTGGGAGGTGTCCCTGCCCGTGGCAGGTGGGTCAGAATGAGATGAGCTTTAGGGTCCCTTCCAACCCAAACCATTCTGTGAGTCCATGAAATACACACCTGTGCTAAAGCCATGAGCTGACCTTTAACTCTGGGTTGATTATAACAGTGGAGTACTGCTTCAGCTCAGGATGAAAAGAGTTGAAGAGTGTTGAAGGCAGTTAAAGAAGTAAGAGAGCTTGTCTAGTGACTAGGCCAGTCTGATCCTAAAATCAGATTAAATAGCATAAAACATCAAAGAGAAAAAGTAAAGATAAGGATTTGTATTAACTGGGAAAAAAAAAGGTAGCAAAATAAATTAGGACACAAAAAGGGAAAATGAAGAATGGAGTATCATGAAAAGGACATAACCCTGCAATACAGTTTTCTGTTTGTTTCAGAGCACAGCCCTCAGCAGGTAGGATAGGCAACTTGCCATTCTGCATGTGGTGCACAATTCTCCCAGCCCAGGTGTGTCCTGCAGCCTGTGAGTTTAGATGTCAGTTCTGCTACTTCATGGTAACCTACTGGTAGTGGCTGAGTAACCTGGACAAATGGGCTGCTGCTGCCTGTGGTTTGGTTCTGGTGTTTAGGACACCAAATCTTTATAGGTGGAAAGGCACTTATCCTCTTGGTCCTCCATGGGGTAGTTCTGCTACATTTTTCTACTTTTCTTACTCTCCTGCAGAAGCTTCTTGAGCAGGTCATACAATCTGCCTTTAACTTTCCTCTCCAGATCTTTCAAGTTATGATATTCCTTCCTCATTCATATTTTCAGGACTTTGTGGGAACATGAAAGACCACTGCCCAATACAGCATGTTCTCCATATTGTGCTGGAAGATTCTTGGTATTTCTCTTTGATTTTCCAGTTTCTTTCTTCTAAAAACTCACTCTTCTCTCACCCTGTAGCATAGGTATCTTAAATAAAACAGTTATGCACCTTACTACTATGAAAAGTTTACACAGCACACTGTAGTGCACTGAAAACATTTGTCTAGCACAGATCAGCTGGGGGAGCTATTAATGCCATGTTTTATAGTTTAGTTTTAAATAAAATAACAAAAAATTAGACAGTGAGTTATTATGAAAACTCAGCAAGAATTTAGTTGGTTTTAACATTTTTATTAAATTCTCTTTTCTATAATACTTTTGTGTCTTACCTGCTCTTCTCCTCAGTCCTTCAGTCTTACAGGTATGATGAAAAAATCCCAAATTTTTAGAAGGACCATATTACGTGCAGAGAGTGAGCATGTGAGAGAAACAAACCCCAAAAGACCAAAATAAGTTTCTACGAGGCTTCTGCACTCCTACAAACTATGATCCAAGCCTGCAAATCTTCAGTTTGAGAAGTGGTCATTTAGGATTTAGCAGATCCTGTACTTTTATGGCATCCCTGCATAATCATAAGTAAAACGAGAGTGATGTTCCTTTCTGCAACCTTTGTTGGTAATTGCCTTGTTTCACTTTTAACCCATAGGCACATTAGAACATTAAAGTATCCTTAAAAGGCAGGGAGTTTCTACACAACGTCTATATACTAGACAAGAAAGGGAATATAAGTTGAGTTGCTAACATTTTTAATATTGCTGTATTTTAAGTTAAGGTGTAGAATTTTGCTCTGCTTGAAGCCAAGAATTAAATCTGTCACAGATCTTGTACCAGACCATTTCTTAAGGCTATCTGGCACTGTTACTAATAATTACTAATTTGAAAACATCAGTATATCCTTTCATACTCTCTAATTCCAGTCCAAATAGTCCTCCCCGTTCTCTGGAAAACCCAAGACATATCAGATGGATCCAGCAGACAAAGAAGGGATAAGGAGAGGGGTGGAACACATGGCATAGGAGGAGGGTCAATGATCTGGGACTGTTGTGCTTCTTCTCAGAAGTGAAGGTTAAGTGGGGACATCAGTTGCTACCTTCAGCTCTCTGTTTGGAGGTTAAAGTGAACTGGACCCTCCTCAGAAGTATAAAAAATCAGGACAAAGGACAAGATGAAACAGTCACACGTGACATCAAAGGACATCTCAGTTTCAAATGTGAGGGGAAAATATCTCTTTGGTTGCAGTTAAGCACAGTGAAGGGCTGCCCAAGGAGGCTGCAGAAATTTTCATCCATTAACATTTTCAGACCCTAGATGTCCAAATCCTGAGCATCAGGATCTAGCTTTAGCATTAGCTATACTTTGAGCAGAAGATTGCACTATATGACCTCCAAAGATCATTTTTAACTGTATCTTTTTATTCCATTAAATAAAAGCAGAAACCTTGTATTAAAAAAAAAAAAAGTTGCTATTATAGGACAAACATTTTGACAGCGGTTATAGACTGAACATTATTCTCCCTCTTCTCCTCACCTCTGCTTTAATAAGATAGTTACTTGAAAGAAGAAAATGTATTTTAGCAATTAAATTTAAATTATATCCAAGATGCTATCCCTCCCAGCTGACAGCACAATGCGATGTTTACTTTTTTTTTTAGGTGAAGTTAACACACAAAAGAAGACTGATTAGTATTTTCTGCACACTCAGGTTCCGAACAACACAGATTTGAGGAGGGCATAAAGAGTCCCAGCACTGATTGTAATGCTGAGTCAAATGCAGAGGAGTTGCTCGGAAGGGTCAGCCCAGCCGAGGAAGTTTCCAGGACATCACAGCCAACAAATTATATTTAGTTGGCAAGAACATTGCACACGCCATGAATTCCAGGGTACAGTTACAGCAAGGTGTTGCTGCCCGCGGCGTGGCCACATGCGCCTTTTGGGTACCTGCAAATTGTCATAACCTTTCTTCTACATCACATCAGTGCCTACCATCTGTCTCCAACTTTTGGTCACCGTTCAGCGTTGTATCACGCATTGGTTTTGGGGGTGGGGCACCTATAAAGGATTTGGTGTCCTAAACACCAGAACCAAACCACAGGCAGCAGCAGCCCATTTGTCCAGATTACTCAGCCACTACCAGTAGGTTACCATGAAGTAGCAGAACTGACATCTAAACTCACAGGCTGCAGGACACACCTGGGCTGGGAGAATTGTGCACCACATGCAGAATGGCAAGTTGCCTATCCTACCTGCTGAGGGCTGTGCTCTGAAACAAACAGAAAACTGTATTGCAGGGTTATGTCCTTTTCATGATACTCCATTCTTCATTTTCCCTTTTTGTGTCCTAATTTATTTTGCTACCTTTTTTTTCCCAGTTAATACAAATCCTTATCTTTTTCTCTTTGATGTTTTATGCTATTTAATCTGATTTTAGGATCAGACTGGCCTAGTCACTAGTGCAGTTCTAGGCATATTGGAGCCGGCTACGCGCGTGGCCTCCTCCTCCTTGCCGTCTCCGACACAGGGGTCTTGTCTGTTTGAATACCTGACCAAGGCGCACCATCCTTGCAGGGATTTAGGGCATCAATGTCCCTGGCCCCCTCCGGGATTAAGGACCTATCTCTGCCAGCGGGGCAAGAAGGGCGGGAGGCCGCGGGGCACGCCGGCTGCCGTGTCGCGCCCCCAGCCCTCCATTTCGCGCAGGGGCGGGCTCGGCGAGCCGCCGCCGCGGAAGATGGATCCCGGGCGCTCGCCGCCGCCCCCGGGCGCGGCGCCACGGGGCCGGGCGCCGGGTGCCGGGGCGGCGCCTGCGCTCGGCGCGGGCAGCGGGGCTGCGGAGCGGAGCGGCACCAGCGCCATGACCGCGGCCATGCGGCAGCGCTTCGACCGCTTCCTGCACGAGAAGAACTGCATGACCGCCGTACTCGAGCGCATCGAGAGCAAGACCGGCGTCAGCCGCACCTACATCGCCACCGGTGAGCCCCGGCCGCCGCCGCGCCGCCCGCGCCTCCTCGCCGCGGTCCCTCGGGCGCTGACGGCTCTCTGCTCTCTCCCCAGGTATCCTCGGGGTCGTGGCCGTGTACCTGGTGGTGGGATACGGCGCGTCCCTGCTCTGCAACATCATCGGCTTCGCCTACCCCGCCTACGTCTCGTGAGTGTCGCGACTCCTGCGCCACGCGGTGGTTCCGGGTGCCGCCCTTCGATGTGGTGGCAAAGTCGCATCACTTGCGGCCGTGCCGAGTCTCTCTGGGGTGGCATTCCGGCACCGTGCTGCACAAAGTGTTGGTTTTGCCGGCCACCCCTTTCCTTGAGCAGGTACAGCTGCCAGGTGAAGAATGAGGCTTCTCCCATCTGGCGAGTGCTACAGGAGTTACAGATGGGAGACGCCGGCTGGTTTCCACACTTGATTACAAGTTCCTGTAGCTTTGGGGTGGGGTTCCCAGCTTTGTCATCCCCAGCAGGAAGCTGGATCGTGCGGGAGGGAGGGTCGCCGCTTTGAGGGTGTTTGTTAAAACGCTGATGGGTGAGCGGGGCGCACTGGCGCATCGGCGGCGTGTGCCTGGTGCCGGCTGCTGGTGATGGGCTGGAGACAAAGGTGCATTAAGGAGCGCTGTTTACTCCAAACCTACCTCAGTGATGGGAGGGGGGACAAGGAAAACGCTGTAACTCCTCTCGAGCGTGAAAGACTTTTCCTTGGTTAATTTACTTTCTTCTTTTGTGAAGTAGTCCAGTGTGTCATTTCTCCATTGTTGGTAATTGAATTGTTGAAGAGAAGAATGGTTCGGGTTGAAAGGAGCCCTGAAGGTCATGTAGTTCCAGCCACCCTGCCACGGCCAGGGACAAAGTAGTGGGTCAGACTCTTTGTCAGCAGAAAAGGCACTCATGAAAGAGTGGGACAGGTGTCTGTGCTCTCAAGGGACATCAGCAATCTTTACAGTTTTAAAATGGCAAACAAGCTGCCTGATGGGTGACCTATGGACGTGTTCCAAATCTGTTTTACTTGGATATCAGTTCTGGGTTACTTCAGTCATTGTGATTGCTGTCCATCTCTGTGCTTTCCTGAAAGAAAATATACTGGAGTCACAGCAAACCCAGAGACCCTCAGCTCAGAGTTAATTCTGTTTATGCATGAAACCAGGACAGTTTTGTGCAGGTATCTGCCAGTCAGGCTTTGTGTAAATCTGCAGTTTATTTTTCTTGGTCTCTGTCATGTCTGTATTCACTGTGGTGTGTGCAGTGCAGCAGGTATGGATTTCAGTGGAGAAATGCTGGAGGCTGTAACTGCTAGACCAAGCAGATGGTATGAAGGGGTGCAGCTGCAGCTGCACTGCTGCCTGTGTTCTCATCACTGTGGTGCAAACCAGTGCCAGGGGAGGGGGCAGCTCTCTGCTTCATGCCTGAAACAGCTTCAAGCAGGCACAGCTGTTTCTCTCCTTATTCCTCCTTGTTCACCTTCAGCTTTGCCTTGGGTAAATCTTCAGTGGTTTCATACATGGAGGACTTTTTTCTTTGGCAATACAAAAATCTCCCCGTACATCCACATGCCATGTCACAGCAAGGACTCACCTCAATCTCTTAACATAGGCAAAATGAAGCAGTAGTTCTCTGGCTGTTTCCCAGTAAGTCTGGCAATCTCTCCTTTTATTCCTTAGGAGTCTGTAAGTACAACCTGATGAAAGAGAAAAAATAATTTTAAGTTGAAATCTAATACTTAATTTACAGGCTTTTGTGGTTGCAGTAGACCAATACTGAAAAGTTTGCCATAGGTGATAGACACAACTTTTTAAACTTCTAGCAAGCTTTAACTGCACAAAGCAGTAATCAGGCTAGAGATGGAAAAAATTAGTGTTGGCAAGTGTGTAAATACAATTGCCAGCATTTTCGCCGCTTCTCTAAACTTTCCAGAGCTAGCGTGCTGAAATGTAGCTCCACCCATAGTTAGTGGTGGTTAACTGCCTCGTTAAAATTAGAGTGCAAGCAGGAAGGGAACCTTTGATGACTAAGAAATGTGTGCAAAGATTGGAAATCTCTTAAGTGCTGTCATGCTTGGTTTAAAAATAGCGAAGATGAAAATAGCTTTGGGCAGTAAAATGTCTGAACTTACTACTAGTGTCTTCAAGGGAGAAAAGCAGTTTAGTACAATAATGCCTCTCTCTGCTTTGACTACGTTTATGCTGTTACTTCACTTTAGTTGCTTTCACTATGTAAATGTTGCTCGTGGCATTTTACCAGCAGGAAACAATCTGGATTGATTTTAGAGAAGTCTAAACACTCAATTGAAGCTTGAATATTGTCATGGTGTCTTGAGTCTGTCTTCTAGTTCCTTTTCCTCTTTCATACCTTTAAAACAGGAATACTGCTTTTCCTTGGGGACAGTTATTTAGAAAAGACAAAATTGCTTGTGTATTTCTTGTGTATTTTTTGAGAACTAGGACAGCAAATTTCCTTTCTCTTAACAAATTTTAAGGCAAATGCTTACTTTCGTCCTTCATGAAAAATGATGCATGATGTGCCAAGGTTTAGAAGTAATGCTCTGCTGCTGGTTTATAAATATGATTTGAGAGAGTTGACATACCTAACCAGATTCACAATGCCCAGTATAAATATAAGTAGAATTTTTTAAAATCTGTCTGCACTTGTGCTGTTTTCTCTTGTGTCTGATAATCTGGAGCTTCAGACACTAAAAAGTTGTTTGGTTTGTTGTTCTTAATATGTCCAGCCAAACCAGTTCCTCCAAGCATACTCACTTTTCAGTTTTTAGGTTTTAGAATGTTAGTATAAAAAATTAACATGTTTAAAAGCCATGTCAGCAGTTATTTGGACAAATTAGGTGCTTTCCTTTCTAAAGAAAGCAAGTGTTTAGGTTCAGGGAGTCTAATACTCTGATACCAGTATGAACATTTTGATTTTACTTCCACATCTTACGTTTAGGTTAAAAATATAAAGGTGTTTTGTAGTAGCGCGCTGCGGTTCCCCGAGCGGTGCCGTGCTGGGCGGCGAGAGGGAAGAGAACGGGCGGCCGCTCCCCCTGCGAAGCTCTGCTGTCCCAGTTGGTGGTGCGGGAACAGAGGGAGGCGACACGGGACTTGGGGGTGAACAAGATGGATTTATTCAGTGAGCCCCAAGACCTCTTTGGGAGCGGGAGCAGAGGTTTTATACAAGAACTCAGGGAGATGGGTGTAGGAACATCAACCAATGAGGGAATAGCAGGGGGGAGTTTAGGGCAGAACTAACATATCACAAACCTATCGGGGAAGCAGGGAAGTGGAATAACACAAAATAAGCAATAGGGTTTCGAGTCTTAATAAACAGACAGGGAATGCTCTGGAAGCAGAGGAGGGAGCTAGGAGGAATGACAGGGAAGGTTCCAGGGAAAGGGGCAGGGTAAAGGAGGATTGACAATTTGGAGATGAGGGGATTAGGGAAGAGCTAGGGAAGACTGACAGCTGGGGAGAGGAGGAGATTAGGGATGGGGGGGGAACAGATATCGAACAAATACCAAATTAAAGACACACCACCGCAGTGTTTGTTACACAGATGGGTCTACTCTGAACCGAGGCACTAACACATCTTAATCCCAGCAGAAGAGCCAGCATGTGTGGGAGTTTGTTTTGGGGAAGCTGGTTTTGCCCTGAGTCAGAACTGGGAACTGACTCATTGGTTGGCCCTACAAATACGTGTTCCAGGAGGGAGCAGAGAGCAGTGAAATGAGAGGATGCTTGCTTTTTCCCCTGCTTTGTGTTGAGTTAGCGTGTAGGCTGTAGGGTGGCCAAAATGGCATGTGTTCCTCTTGCTACTTCAGTCCCCATTTCCTTTCCAGAAACACAGAACCCTTTGTACTACTGTCGTGTAGCTTTTTGGTGTCTTCAAATAATATCTGTCTGTGCATGGTCAGTGAAACCCTCCCTTGCTATCCTTGATGAGTTTTTCTTATCCCTTCTGCTCAATCCTCAAAATTGTGAGAGAGGGTAACTGGGAGACTTAAATCACAGAAATTGTGTAAGTGCAGTTGGCAGGAAGATCTTTTCTATATCTGCAAATGCATGACTGCTGTTGCAATCAATGAGGAGGAAGAAAGATGGAAAGCAGAAGGCCTTTATGTGATGGATAGAAGTGCAGAAGCCAAAATGATAAAATGAATCCAAAGACACAGGTTTCACTGGAATGATGTGAGATGTCAGGGAGGCAGCCTGCCAGGATGAGTCTGACATGAGGACGACAGGGAGGCACCAAGCTAAGGAAGTTTGTGTGCAGTGGAGTGTTGATTCTGCGTGGGTGTCTGGATAGATAGGTAGAAGTAAATGACTTTACAACCTGCTGTAAAGAGTTGGGGCAGACCAGTAGGATAAGCTTTAGAAGTGTCGGTAATTTCATGGGCTTTTAAGTTAAGTGAAGAAAAACCAAACACAAACTTACGCTTGGCTAAGGGTATGACAAATATGCCTACCTACTCATTTCATATAGCACTTACCAGAAAACTGAAGGAAGGATGCACAAAATGGTCCAGTCTTTCCCAGCTACAACATGAGCATGGGGTTTAAGGGAGGCTGATCTTTTGCCTTGAACATGTAACTTTATTTAGTACAAGAATCGTCAGGTTCACCTTGTAAATTGCAGGGATAAGGGTGATCACTTCACAGGAGACCACAGCAATAAAATTTGGCATTTCTTTATTTCTGCCTCCCACATCTGGACTCAGCTCAGTAAAACCCCCACTCCGAACACATATACTACTCAAACTGTGAGTACTGTATGTGTGAATTTACTGTAACAAATAGTTTGTTATGCCAGAGCTAATTGAGGAGCAACAGTCTCTTCTTGGGAAAGAGCTGATTTTTTGTTGCAATGAGTCACAGGCTCTAAGTGAAAGAACTCCACTTGGCAACTTACTAAAATTAGACCAGTGTCTGTTGCTATCAGTAACAGGGTAAGCAACCACACTTGATCGAGGGTAAAGTTTGACTGATTTTAGGATGCACAGGGTCAAGGCTGAGCCAGTGCTCTGGCACTGTAAGTACAGCATGGATGGGAGCCCTGGGCTGCTACAGAATGTGACCACCTCCACCCTTCCCTCTTGGCACCACCAGCTAGCAGGGTTCCTGGGGAACAGATGCGGCTGAAAATGAAGTTTCTCTTGGCTCCACATCCATCACAGTGCTGGCCCACAGCAGGTCATTTTCACTCTTGGTAGTGCAGCTAACTAAAGTTGCTGATCTGTGGTATTTACTGTCCAGACTACTGGAGCTGTTCCTAGTGATTGCTTTTACCTCCAAGGTTCAGAACTACTGTAAGTAGTTGTTTGAGGCTCTGTTTAAAAGTCCTCTGCATTTAGTGATGAAGCAGTATAAAAAATCCTTTGGGATATGTAATTATTGTGCATAACTAAAGTGGAATTTAGTCAGATCAGCACTAGACAAAACAGTATAGTTTTTTAAAATCTGAAGCCATTGTCTTTGGATGGTCCTTCATTTGTTAGAAAATACAGTGTTTTAGTGAGACTGACTTATTTGCTCTTGCAACACAGCAATAATTTAAAAGAAGGCAATCCTAAAGTACAACATAGTGTCAGTGCCTCTTGGTCTGTAACTTTTCACTTATTGATGGAGATTGCATTTCGAATATCAGCCTGTTTGATTGGTGACCTAACATGGAGAAGAATGGAGTGTTCTTGGGTTGATTGTCTGTGATGTCTCTCCTAAGCTCAATTGTGCAGGGCATTACACCAGGATAATATCTCTAGAATAACTTGGAGGACTAAGTTTAATTATGGTGTGATTCTCATGTTGAAAAGAATGTAGTTATAAATGGATGAAAATCCTTCTCTGTTCAGATGTTCTGCATAACTTACTGTGCTTGTTCTTGGACAAGTACTATTTTCTGTGACTTACTATTGAAATAGTGTGTAAGTAGCAAGTGATGGTGGTAACTTTTGCCCTTTTATTCAGCAGGGACATGTTATGCTGGATTTCCCTGTCTCATCTCAGGGACACACTCCACCTTCCAAAGCAGAATATTTACAAAATACTTGCCTTTCCTTGACTTCAGTAAAGCTTTCATTCACTGGTGGCCCTGCTCTGACTTGCTTTTCCCTCCCTCCCTCTCTCCCTGGCTGGGACTGGAGCCATGGCCACAGGAGCAGTTTGAGCTGACGTGGCTGTTCCCTGCTGGCTGTGGTAGGGTGCTGCCCCTGGCCTTGCCCACCAATATCAGACCACTGCAGGAGAAGGGGAGATGTGCTGTTCCCTGCAGTGTGTAAGAAAACAGCCACGTGTGGATTTAATGCTGCGTACATCAGCTGGCTAAACCTGATGGGGCTTTGGCTACTTCTAGTGCTGCTGCTTGTGTCTGACAGTAAAAGCGTGTTGTTCATGTATCCCCTAAGGAACTACAGGAACAGATGGTGAACATTCAAAGGGAGAACACCCATGGCACTGCATTTAGGAGCTCTCAAAGGCCATTTGTTTCCAGAGGAGAGAAGATAACAGAATGTGGCCCATTAACACAGTGATATGCCATCTGCCTTTTGCCACAAAATTGGAGATTCTAAGCTTTTTATTTTGCTTTTTTTTTTTTTAATGGAAGCTATTTTTTGTGGTTACCGAGATGATTTTAATAATGTTAAAAAGGAAAATGAAACAATTCTCCTTAAATCCATATATGGTGACTGGAAAACAGGAAGACTGCTGGCAGGTTAACTGCAAGGTATTTTCTCACAAATGCCAAGCTAGGATGCTTTATTGTGGTAATATAAACCTTCTCTTCTATGCCTCTAATGGAGAAATTGCCAGAATTAAAGGAATTCACATAGTGAGCCTCTACAGCAAGTTTTCCTTAACAGTGAGAAATTTTGCAATTGGTTCCTTTCTCTGCTCCATTTATCCACCACTCCAATATCCTTACTGGTCCTTGTACTTTTTTCTTTACCTCCAGAAGTGCAGTTTCACACAGTGAAAATAGCTCTATAGGTTTCTTTCTTAACTCCTGTGGTGTCCAGGGGCTGTTTTTGTACAGTCACTTCACCTGGTCTCACTAGAATACTTCAGAGGTGTGGGTGTGGAAAGTATGTGCTTTAACAGTGGGAGTAGGAGCAGCTGGAGTTGTCACTGCCTTTGAGACTGCTTGGACTAGGGCTGCCTGTGACAATAGTAGCAGAAATTAGACTTGCTGTTGCAAAACCTGTGATGCTGTGTGTTGGTAAGATCCCCTTATTGATGGGTCATGGCAAGGGCTGCTACTTTTCCCACTGCAGGACACTGCTGGCCATCCTTGCACTCCAGTAGAAATAATGCATGAATTAAGTATCAGGTCCTTGTACTGCATTTCAAAGGAAATTGTTCCAGCAGCTCTGCCAGCTCCCTCTGCTTGTAGTGGGTTTGCTAAAATATGTCACAGGAATTATTTCCCCCAACTCTCCCTGCTCCCCACTGACTACAGAACTAGGAAGTGACATAATCCACAGCATTTCTCAATTCACAGATCAGGAAATGGACTTAAGGCCAGCTCCCTGATTTCTGCCTTGTAAACTTCCCTATGCCTTTTTAAGGGAACTAACAGAAAACTTGGCACTTCTGGTACGTCTCACACATGCTGCTTCAGAAACAATACAGCTGATACTAAAGAAAAAAGTGATAGAAGAATTTAATCTAACTACATTAAACTTGAGTCTACAGATTTTAATCCTCCAGCATAAGTAGAGAGGACAAATGCTCTCTAAGACTCTTAAGATTGAAATTACTAGGCTTGGATTTCCTAGTATTTTCTTTTAAAATTTCTTACAGTTCTAATCTGGAATTTAGTGGCTCCAGAAACTCTACTCCACTACTTTTACCGAAAGAGCACATGCGCTTCTTTTAGTTTCTGTTTTTAAAAACTGTATAAACTTGAACTACATTTGCATAGCAGATGGAGAACAAAAGCCCATTAAATCATTATGCAGAAAGCCCAATACTTTAGTAGAGGTATTTTTACCCTGTTCTTAATACTTTAGTCTACATCAGACTTTGCAAGTCCTGTAGGAATTAATTTATAGAGCAATACATTAGGTGATGCAAATGCATATGGATCTGGATTCCCTCTGCTTATGTAGAACGTATGCTTCTTAGGACTTAGAGGAAATCCTATGATAAGTTTCCCTTTTCAGAGAGGAATCTAGTGTATGTACAAGTACATTTAAAATGTTATTTATTAGACCTAACTGTGTAAAATAAACAGAATAATAGAGACAGTGTTATACCAGTGGTGGTGCTGGGAACCCCAGACTATGCAGCACTGAATGAGTTTCTGATCCACACTGTGTGGGCCTTGTCTGGAGACAATGCTACCACATTTTGATAACTTAAGGTATTGTGGGATTTTTTCATCTGAGACTACAACTCTGTTCATAATTCCTTTCTGGTTTCCAGAGGAGGATGGTCACTATAGGCAAGGCCAGGAACGTGTTGTAATCAGTGACATCCTGTGCCTCACAGGACTGGGCTCACTCAGGTTATCTTTTACATGGATCAATAATGCTCTAATGTGCAGTAACTTTCTGGTCAGGATTACTACAATACCTCCAGAACTGGAACCATGGCCAAAGATTATCTCTTTTTTTGTCTTTCAAAATGTTTTGTGAACAAGGTCAGACTGCTCACTGGTTTTATTTGGGTTTTTATCCTCCTTGTAATCCCAGAGGTAGAAACAGCTGGAGTATCTTTTAGTTTTGAATTTTGGTATATAAGGAAGAAGCTTTACTGTTCAAAGATCTTGACACACTGTCTGAGTGATAGATGTTAATTAGTTTTCTTGGTGTAATTGAATTATGGAGAGTCACATATAACAACAAATCTGAGTCATAAAATCCTCATCGCTACATGATGAGACTGATGCTACTGTGCTACTCACTTGATTTATTCTCCTTGCAGAATCAAGGCCATTGAAAGTCCCAACAAAGATGATGACACGCAGTGGCTGACTTACTGGGTTGTGTATGGCATTTTCAGCATAGCTGAATTCTTCTCTGACATCTTTCTGTCATGGTTCCCTTTCTACTACATGCTAAAGGTACGTTAATTCATGTGACCCCTCGCCTAAAATGGGACCTTTTGATAAAACTGATTTAACATCTCCTGGAATGGGTAGATAACAACAGATTCATTTGGAATCATTCCCAGGTCCACCTTCTTTTTACATGCAGGTTATGTGTAATTTACTGTTTTAAGAGTGATCTGTTTACAGCTGATCGTTTTATGAGGCAGGAGGGGAAGTTGGGATAGGTGGAAGGGAAAGGTCTGCTGGGTTTTAGGAAAGAAGAAAAGACTGTAACTGTCCCAAAAAAAAAAAAATTCAAACCAGAGACAGTTCTTTCTCTTGGTGCTCAGGTAAATTTGGACAAATGACATGGTAAGCCCCACAGAGTGATTCTATTTTTGTTTTAAGGGGATTAGTAAAAGTGGCAAGTAAAATAATGAAAGAGGTCATAACATCTGTGCTATTGGAGCAGGGAAGGAAATTGGAACACAAGGTATATTTTGTCCTACAGTTTTAATTTTTAATTAAGCTCAGTTTCCTGAAAGGAACTGGTAGTTATCAGAGGAGATGGTTCCTAAAGTGTGCTTGTTAGTGTGATTTGACTAGCAACAATGATTTGGTTAATGTGTTATCTAAGGTTTCAGTCAACCTTAACATGTTAAATTCTTCTAGGAATAGCTAATAGCTGATCACTCTATATGCTGTTGGGTAAAAGACGTAGCTTGCTGCAGGGGTTGCTCTTTATCTCTGTTATTGGTTTTCTGGTTCAGTGGGCTATTCTCTTCCTTCTCTTTTGTTTCGTTATCCTGGTTTAGTCCCACCAAAGTTGTTAAAACAATTTACTTGCCAGCTATTGTGGGGGTCATTTAATATTTTAGTGATAAGACCTGACGATGTCAAAAGTTGTTTCCAGGAAATGCCATATTTTATAGACAAAATTTGACTGTGACAACTGGTTTACATGTCTGCCTTGTTCCTTTCAGTCTTTAACAAGCCTCAACTGTGGCAATCATTTGGACACCTTTTACTTTAATCTATCAGCTGAATTCATACAGTGTATTTTCAGAGGTTCTTTTCTAAATTCTTAGTGGAAAAAGATGTGGCAGTGGTTTCTTCATGCCACCACAGCTCTCTTTCTGAAGAGCACACAGCTGAAATTCAGGTTGAATTTCCAAATAAAGACTTCAAATGGCTCTGATAAAATGGTTTCAGGAATGCCATAGTTACATGCAGTATTGTAATCAAGGGAAAGGAACTTTCCTCAGTTCTGCAAAAGCAAGCACAAGGAATTAAGTCAGTACACAGCTTTCTTCAATAGCTGCAGAAGGCACATAGAAGCCAAATGTTTGCTCTCGGTAGTGGCTGGCAGGACAGGTTTGTACAAAGGCAGGCAGGTATTGACTGAGAATCAGAAAGTGTTGCTGAATGGGTGGAAATGGGTGGAGGTTACACCACAGGAGGAGAAGGAGAAATCAGGCAGCTTCCACACTTCATTCCATCCATGAACTAAGAGGGTAGTTATGATGTGTCCATATGTCTTTCATGAAGTAGAAGCCCAGATACATCATTCATTAACATTTTGAGCTTGCTTTCATTCTCAAGATGTGCTGAATTATTTGATATCACTTGTAGCTTCCACTCCAGATGGAGATCTAGTTGCTCAGTGTTTCAAAACATGTTCATATATGTGGCTGAAACATTGAGCACCACTGCTTCCAGAGTCCCCAAGTCCAGAGTTTAGACTCTGTAACATTAAAGTTTTCAGCAGACTAGAAAATTTTATGGGTGGGAGAAAGAAATGTTGCCCTTTTATTCTCCATATGGCATTTTTTTTTGATTTTGTGGGTTTTTTCTTGGATTTTATGGGCTGGTTTTTTGTTTTGTTTTTTGGGGGTTTTTTTGGTAGTGCTCGCTTCTTACTTACCTGCTTGCTTTTTTTATCTCTGAAGCACAGGACATGCATGCAACCCATACTTTCTTGTGCATATGATTGGGTTTTAAATACTTCCGTTCAAGCTTTAAAGATTTCTGTGGCATTCAGGTATTAGAGTACAGTATCCAGTAAAAGCAGCAGAGTTTATCATTGTATGAGTATTCTTGGTGGTGGGTGTGACTCCCACCACCAAGTTCTTACTCCACTAATGGCTCTACCTTGGAATACTGTCATGCTATATCTGAACAAAATTGGTGCTGCCAGGGCAAAAACAGCTGCTACAAGCAGGTCCAAGTGAGCCAGACTGAGCTCAGGTGAATTCCATTCCCTATCTGTCTGGTCTGCAGGGTTGCAAGAATATATTTTGGGCTTGGGTTTTTATTTTTCCACTTAACAGTTTTACCACTCTGAGCTTGCTGGAACTTCTTACAACCCTCTTTATTTTCAACAAAGTTAGTGAACTAGCCTGTGTTACTTCATTTTCATGAGAATAGGGGTAAAATAAACTAAGTTAGCAGTTTGACATTTTCAAGCTTTGAAAAGAGTGAGAATCTCAACTTTGCTACGAGTCCAATAGAAAATGCATATAAACATGTTTCAATACAATTCAAAAGTAACAAGTATTTGAGAACAAATCTGTAATTTTATTTTCTCAACTAGGGTGGGACAAAGCTGTCAAATCAAAATTACTAATTTTGTTCTTAGAGGCAGGGAAAGGGAAATTTCAATTTCTTTTGGTTTTAGAGGAAGTTGGGCTTCGATTTGAGGGATTGTTCTAAAACAAAGGATAACTAACTTTTTTTATGTAGAAGTTGAGATATTTGTGCAGTTTTGTGGGAGAAATGTTGCTATTGGACACAAAATGAGTACACAGAAGCTTGGTGAGTTCAAGAGAGAAAAAAGAACTAATTTTATTTCTGACCTCACAATATATAGAATCCTAAAAATGACGGTGGATTGGAGGATGAAATTGCCACTTTTTCAACCACACTGATCAATCTAAGCCTATCAATTCTCTCTTCTCACAAAGAATAATGTAAAATGATCATTATTTAAATGAACAGTGTGTGAGAACTCTAGTAAAAATATGTAAACATTATCAGAAGGCTGAAGAAGTTTTATGAGAACTTTAAAACTTTCAAAAGAACTGTAAAAGAAAACACTTTTAAAAATCAGGGCAACAGGGAGAAGTAACTTTCAGTAATTGACCACATGTTCTTGAACAGGAAGTAAAGTCAGTGTACTTCTCAGCTTTTAATGAAAGATAACAACATAAGATCCTACCATGTAGTCTTTCTGTTATATTGAGTTCCAAAGAATTGAAGCTTTTGAAAATCAGTGTTTTTATTGATAAAGGCATTTTTTGCCTTTATTTTCTTTGACCATATTTAATAATTCATCAGTAGCTATTTATTGGTGCCAGATTTTATTGCATGTTGAATTATTTGTTTTAGTTCCTTGGAATTTTCCTGATGGGCCACTCTCTCTCGTGAACACTTTACTTTAAAAAACCTTTCTTTCTTTTCTTGGCAAACATTCCTTTCAGTCTGTTTTGACAACATGATCAAATAGTTCAAAGAGGAAACCTTAATCCTTAGCCAGAAGGATGGTAAATTGGTCTGGCACTGCAGAGAAAACAAAGCCAAAATTTTACAGATGGGAAGAGTAGAACATACAGAACATTCAGTCTCCGTATACCTTGTTGGGAAGGAGTAGAGGAGACATATTTCAAAATATTTGGAGGCCTTGCTTGAAGAAGACTGTTTTGTTTGAAGAAGTGTGTTTTGTTTCCTTTCTGCCCAGAAATGTGTGGAAATCCTCAAATATTGAATCCTTTCTAACATGAAAACAAGTCATGTTTCTAGGCTGAGGTTGTTTTGGTTTTTGTTTCAGGAAAGGGTAGTCTGAGAAAAGCTGTTATACCTTCATTTTCTGGAGAGGCTTTTGACATGGAATAATACTGTACTATTTGGGTATAGAATGAACTGTACAAACACTGAGAAAATGTACTTCATTTTGTTTCTGTTTTATCCTGTAAAGTATTTTTATATGTATTTTCATCGCTCAGGCAGATTTAGTTTATGTCACTCCCTGTCCCTTAAATGTTTCATCTTGCTCTGCTTGACTGTCTTTGTGTGATGTATGGCATTGAAACTGAAGCCAAATAAAAGTGCTTCAAGTAGTAAAGACAGGGATTTGTAGTACATGTAATAACTGTGTTTCCAATCCCCTTTTTTACGATGCAGAAATATGACCCCACACTATGGTCTTTGATTTTTCTGGAGAGCAGATGGTGCTCTAAAAGCTATACCTAAAGTGTAATGCAGAACCATTGCTCTTGTTTGTGCACTGTGTGTAGCTTGGGTTTATCTCTCCTCCTTGTCAACTTACCTCTGGGGTACACACAGTACTGTTCTTTCCCTCACTGTGTTTTCCAGGCAGGCAGACAGAGAGGAGGGAGATGTGTTTTGGCTGAATTGAAGTAATTTAGGGACCCAGGCATTCAGTGAGGCCTGTGCCATGTGCTTTAGAAATATTGAGAGAGACTGATGTTTTTGTAGCCAGGTTTTATAGTTCCACCTTAAAGAGAAAAAAAAAGTGCATGTGGTCTTGATACACCTGACACCAGATTGGATTTACTGCTGCAGCCCTCCTCCTTTGTCCTTACACTATCCATGAAATAATTCCAGTGTAAAGATGGCCTGTGTGTGGCTGTCCTGGTGTGCGCCCTCCCGGAGCCCTGAGCGTGCAGGGAACGACTCCCTGCTCCCACTGCGCTCGCTTCTCCGGCACTTGGGAAAGGCACCTTGTCTCCTACTCAGGATTCCTTCCACTCAGGCCGATGTTCTCGTTCTCACAGTGCGGCTTCCTGCTGTGGTGCATGGCTCCGAGCCCTTCCAATGGGGCAGAGTTTCTCTACCACAGGATTATCCGTCCCTTCTTCCTGAAGCACGAGGCGCAGCTGGACAGTGTCGTGCAGGACCTGAAAGACAAGGCTGCAGAGACTGCAGACACCATCACTAAAGAGGGTGAGCAAAAGGCCCTGCGCTGGTCACAGCAAGTAGGGGCAATTGCACTGGGGAGCTCTTATTGCTGCACTTAATATGCATCATTTGGAGGAAACAAAAATACATTGCAAGAGGCAATGTAAGTTATGATGGAGAAGTTAAGTTTGGGAAATGGGGGCTGCAGTGGATCTTGCTTTCTAGAATTGCAGTTAGGCTAGAATGAGTGGAAGAAATGTGATTGGTTTTGTGTCTTCCCATTATACACACCACTAAAAACATTCTCTCTAGAGGCAGATCCAGACATAACTTTCATAAATGCAGTTATTGTTTTAGTAGATCCTCATATCTCCTAAAATACTCCCTCAAATACCTGGTAGTATAGAGGGTCTCCCAGATGTGCAATAAACAATTAACAACAATACACAGCACTGTGGAAAGTGCAGTTTTCCCATGTATATGTTTTTTCCTTCCTCTGGAGATCAAAGGATTCCTCGCTTTAAAGGAATTAACTTACGTTTTATTTTTATGTGTTATAACAGCCTGTAGATTGCTTAAGTTTTTTATTTCCTTGCATTCTGTAGTGAACCCTTGCATTCTAAAATATCTGATGATAGTTTTATGAATAAGAGAAGGAGATGTATTAAGTAGCTAAAATAAAGGATTTTTTAAGTTTCACTTGAAAGGATTTTATCTGTATTTCAAAGCATCTTAATGCTCCTCTCCACCAAACAATAAGTGCAGCTTCATTTCATTTTACCAACTTTCCTGTCTGCTTAAAAGATCTGCCTTGCTCAACTATTCTTGGAAATTTTGCTGCATGATTCTTCCCAAGTCCTTATTGTTAGGCATGTATGTACCTTAATTAATGTCCTTTAATGCTGCATGTGGGATTTTCCTGCCCTTATTTCATCACTTATTCTTTCTTTTTCCTATTTTTATTCATAAAGATTTCTACCAAAAAAACCCAACAAACCTAACAGTAACAACAAAACAAACCAAACAAAACAAAACCACCAAAATAAAACAATAGCCTTTTTTAAGTGACCATGCATACACAAATATTAGTATTATTCCAAGCCTGTTTTATCATTATGGTATATTTCTTGCTGCAAACCTGTATGTCCTTAACACTATGAGCAGCCCTGTTTTAACAATACCACAGTTACTTTTCTACTCCTTACTTATGTTTTATTTTTGAATGGTTTTTATGATAAGTTTTATCACTATATCTAGGTGTATACAAAAGCTATGATTTTCTTCTGTGTTCTTTCTCTTGTGAGTAAAAAGAAATACTTTTCCATTCAGTTCGAGAACATTTGATAACCCACTTTGTCTGTGGGCCTATGACTAAACTTGATTTTATTTTCCTGCAGCCAAGAAAGCAACAGTGAACTTGCTGGGTGAAGAAAAGAAGAGCACTTAAACTGGATAAGTTTCCCTACCACCTCCTTTGTGCAGCTTGATGTTACTGGGGACTGTGGTATAAGTTCAATAATATTGCCTTGGAAACATTTTGACATATTAAAGGAATGTGCTGTAAGGTTACTTACTACTTTGCTGTGACTGGTAGAGAGTATGCATTTTTATTTAAAAGCAATGCAGTGGGCAGCATCTGAAGCTTAATGAAAATATTTTATTCATCTTCATGCAGAAGAAGTCTTTCAGTAATCTCTGCAGTAACATAAATAAAAAGTATATATCACTCAGGCTCTGCACTTTACTTGTCTCTTTGTGTATGAAATTACTCTTTGATTGTGGTGGTGCATCTGGTAGCACAAAGCTATTTCATAGGGAAAATTCTGAATGGATCTTCTTGAATATACAGGGAATTATTGTTAGAGATGGCATAATGGATGTATTCCCCACCACTAGAGCTGTAAATTGTGAAATTATGTGTTCTAGCCACCTGATTATAGAGATTATTCACTGTTGCATGTTTTGTTGTAACACAGTATTTGGTACAATGTGTGTATTCTTAAATGGATGGATACTAAATATAGGAAAGAATAACTTCCTTGGAGTGATCAAGCTTATATTGGCCTGGAGTGATTTGCTAGAAATGGATGCATTAAATCCCACAAGATTAACACAGCGTGACTGAAGTACAACTTCTTGCCTATTCTTGCTAAAACAAGTTGTTATCCAAAATTGTTCAAAGTGTGCTTTTTAAGATCACATTCAAAAAGCACAAGCCACCTTTAGCTAAGGAGTGGTACCATTACAAACATTTTTAACATTTTTTCCCGAATTCTTTTTAAAGTATCACCTGCCTTGAATGTCAGTCCTCAGAATTATTTCGTTAAGGGGACAGACCACAACTCTCACAAGCTTTTTTTGCTCATAAAGATCTGCAATCTCTTCTGACTATACTAAGAACAACTTTCTGTAAGCACTTAAACTTCCTGAGTGGAGATGCTCTTCTTGTTACTTGATATATTCCTGATCAATCAGTAGGAGTGCAGCCAAAGTTGCTAAGAGAATAACAGGGTTTTTTACAATCAATGTAAAAAAAATTTTTTTTCTTAGATTTGTATCTCTTTCACACTGTGGTATTTTCAACAAAAACGACTACATTAATTAGTTAGGCATGAATTACTGAAATTTCTGTGTTTTCATCTCCATGGTGGCATTTCTTTAAAGCTTAAAGTAATGGTACGACAATTCTCAGAGCTCACAGAACGTGCAGAAAGGAATCTTAGACTTTCGATGGGATAAAAATTATTTCCAGTACACCATCTTGAGTTCTAAAGATTTAATCTTAAAAAAAAGTTTTGAGGACTTCTGACTTTCTTTACCAAATTGTTGTATAAATATTCATTGCAAATTTTCAGATGCAGGAACTACAAAAGTGTGAAGCACACACTGCAACTCAGCAGGTCAGTTTTAACCTGGAGAGAGATGTTGTATAAGAGGGGATGTAAAAGTGTCGTAGAAGAAAGAATTTTAAGCTTTGAGCTGGAAAACATAGCCCTTGGGGCTGGCATCTTCAATAGGGAAATACAAGACCTGCTGTACCTTGTGCTCTGTAGGACAGCATGCAGTTTGTCTTTTGAAGAAAAAGTGAAAGATTTCTTAGCTAATCGTTCCTTGACAAGTTTTTTTTTTACAAGGGGATATGCTGAAGAGGATAAAGTTTACAGCAAAGTTCTAGGTTTTAAGCATGTGAGAAGTTTGAAGTGTATCACCATTTAACTGGTTTAATTTCTTGTCTTGACTTCTGTCATGAGCCCACTGGACTTTCTGGTAAGCCTTACTAGACCTTAGTCCTATGTTTTAAACTCTGTCATCTCTATGTAAAGCACTCATGTGGCCACTGTAATTTAGTTTCACTTCTTGAGATTAGAAGTAACTAGATGAAAATAAATGAGGATTCTTAATAGATTATTTTATTTCAGTGCAAAGCACTACGTAATTTACTTACCTAAAAACTTACAGTAAATTTCAGATTTTTCAAGCATAATGATGTCTGTAATAGAGACAGGATTTATTTTTATTTTCTTATACTACTAAACAGTTCTTCCACTGTTATTAATGGGGATAAAACATTCTAGATAGATGTTAGGTAAATGTTGAAACAGTCCCTTGCATCTCTCTGAGAACTTGAAAGGCTTTAAATCAATTTCTTGTCTTTACCAATTTGATATTATCAGCATATACAATTAGTGCTCTTCTGTCAGATTTCTACTTGAATTAGAACTACAGTCTGTTGTTAACAGAAATTGTCCTTGGTTTTTTGCCTTGATGCAAGTAGAAATGTCTGAATTTCTGCAGCAAGTTATCCTTTCCTGGAAGTAGCTCCACAGGGCTGGCCCCGCAGATCAGTGCTTTTCTTTGTGTCTTCACAACATTTATGTACAAATGTTGGTAACACATCTGCTCCGTGTCTTTGCTGAAGCTGTAATGTGCTGAATAAAAATGGACACCAATAAAGAGATTCCTATGGGACTGGTATGATGTCTCAGTATTTCTTAAGAACCTTATACCTCTACAGTGAAAACCTAGCTACTTTAGGAAGGCAGAAGGTCTTTACACGGTATTCACTTTTTATTCCCCTTCCCTGAAGTTCATTACTGTGGAACCACTACAAACTTCTTAAAATCCAAAAGAAGTGTCTCTGTCCCATGCCAATCTGAGCATGCAGCCGAACAGGCTTAGACCATCTGCCCCTTACAGAAGAGTTTGGAATGCAGAGCTCTTGCCAGCTGTGAGCACCACAAGCATCTTTCTAGGCTTCATGCCCTGGCTTACCTGGGAGTCATTAAGGTGTCGGATTCTCTAGAAACATAGCAAGGAAAGACTGTAAACTATAGGGATTTTGAAGTTTTTCCTCTCCCATAAGGTTTCCTGGTGTTCCATAAATTACCTCAGCAAACAATGCTGAATACTTTTTGGCAGTGGTGTTCCACTTACCTAAAACTTCTGTTGCTACTCTTTATAGGACATTTTGTCTGCTTTATCTGACTCCTTTCCAAACTCAGCAAAAAAGGAGAGTAAGTTCAGGAAAACGTAACGTCCCCCACCAATGTTAACATCACCTCTAGTGATAAAATAATGAAAACTCTCCAAACCAGAACAATACAATTAACAAAGGACTATCTTATAAGTAGTGGAAGGTGTGACTAGAATTTTGTCAGGTCAAACCCTCACTACATTTAATTTGACAAATAAAATGAAGTTTCTTGAGTTTGCATTCTAGTCTTGCCAACTCTTTCTAAATAATCTGAGAATCAATTACAATTTTTATTACTAATTCCTTAATCATCTTTACCCCCATTTCATATTCCACAAACAATAGCTTCCTTATGCAAAGGAGGAAGAATGGAGTTTTGTAAAAAAAAAACAGAATTCCTTGTAGGTCATGGGAGAGTCTCATTTTCTGTAAAGAGCAGCTGACAAATATGATGAACATCTTGTCTTCTAGAGAACTTCTACATGCAGTGTGATGGGGAAACTGTTCTTGAGGAATGACAACCCATGGCTACTAAGGAAGTCCTCAGTTGTGCAACCACGTTGTTACAGTTTTATGAAAATTGTGCTTCCTACTGGTACAGAATTAAGAGATTCTGTAGCAAAATATTTTCAGACAACCACATGAACTCATGAACTAGTCAAGTAAAAATAATTTAAAATGAACTTTGAATTTAGCATACTTTGCAATGCAATGTAATTTACACCTTTGCTGAGGCAATGAAATTTCAAAGAAGTTTATATTTTGTATTGCTGGATCTTTGCAGGAGAAGAATACTTGAAAACTTCTTAAACATGTCCAAGTTCTGCTATGTGAGAAGCAAACAGACAAAACACGGAAAAACTACATGCCAAAGAACCGTCAAACCTTGGCAGAAAAAAAGAGGCACACATGCTGTTTCATAGGAAATAGCACTACAGTTCAGGCTGCTCAGTTCCTAACTGGAGTGTCCTCTGCTCTTCCCAAATCCCAAACTACCAAAGACTTACCTGTTCCTCTCCATCTCTCTTACACAACCACTATGGCAAGGAGTAATTAAAAAAAAAAAAACTATATAATAATAATCATCTTTTTATTTAGGGGGAAAAAACATCTTTGGGGTATCCCTTATCCTAAGAGAGAAAATAACCCCAAAAGGGCCAGTTTTTAACAGGAAGAAGCTAAATTACTGATGTCCAGTGACAGAACGTGTGGGAATCATTTGAAGCTGTGCCAGGGGAAGTTCAGAGTTGACACTGGGAAGCATTTCTTTACCAGGAGGGTGCTCAGACCTTGGAACAGGCTTCCTGGAGAAAGTGGTCAATGCCACAAGCCTGTCGGTGTTGAGGCATTGGGAAAATATCCTTAATAGTGTGCTTTAACTATTGGTCAGCGATGAAGTGGTCAGGCTAGTTGGTTTGGATGATTATTTTACATCACTTCTCTTCCTGAAATACTATATCCCATTCCATTCCATCCCGTTCCATTTCACTGCATGTGTAGCTCCAGAGGAGGAATCAAGAGAGCCACCATCTCTCATGCTCCAAAGTAAAGCACATAAAAATATCCCACAATATGTGCCCCAAAAGGGAGTTCTGGTGACAAGTTTCTGAAACACACACAAGGAACAGGATGTACATACAGGCAAGTTTTTTTAAGACCAGGTGTTTTTCACAATGCTGTTGAGTTGCTTCATGGCTGAAGGCTGACAAGTACATATGGTTACACATAATTGTCGCTTCCCAAGTTAAAACACATTTCAAAATAACCTTTTTAAGCTTCCTCTCTATAATTACTTAATTAAGAATTGAGTAATTAAGGTTGTGCTTCTGCTATAGCAGCCACATGCTATATACATCTGAAAGAATAAACCACCTATCTCACAAGAGTGCAGAATTCTCATTTTTAGTTATTCTGTTATTGATTGCCTGTATCATTACATCTCCCCAATGCTCAATGCCAACATTACCATCCATTCCTGACACAGAAATTGGTGTAAAGATTCATATAAGGATTTTGATCTCATATTTAAAATGTTGTTCAAATTTTTGTTCGGGTACCCAGAAAATTGTATAGGGAAATAACAGACACGTACTTTTAGGGAGCTGGGCTGGGACACTAGTTCATTATCCATATTCCTCTTGTCCTGGATGCTGACTGAATTCACACTCATGGATGCATGCCTTCCTTTGTTACTGTTGCCATCTACAGGAAATCTCGGGCAGAGTGTCTTTTTAGCAATGGTACTGCATGAGTAAAACCTCACAGAAAACTCTAAAAGGCAGGTGGAATAAAAGGCCATTCATTATCACCCAGTTTCCTCTTGAAAATAAAATAAAAAATTTTACTCACAGCATTCAGAATAAACATTGCAATATTTCTGTATTTTTACAGAAAATTTTAGTTTTCTTTCCACTCCCAATCCCACAATAGTCGATAAAATTTTGCCTGTTCCCAGAAATGAGGCGTAGTCTGTTAACTGAGGAGGACCTGAGGTGGTCTTGACCTCCTTGTTTTCAATCCTCCAAAGAACCCAGTTTATTAAAATACAGAAATGAAAATTTCATTTATAAACTAACTCTGTCAGGAAAAGAGGAGGCGTGTTTAACTTTGTGCCGCCTTGTTTAAGAACAAATATTGCTTACATAATGTACTTAGTATAAAGCCAGAAATCATAAAAAGCAAAGCAGTCCCATTTAAAGATAGGAGGATAAGCAGATAGGTGTTAGGGAACTCAGTCTTCAACCTCCTAATGGTAGTAGTAATCTGATTTCCTAGCAGGGTGTAAAAAACATAAAGTCAGCTTTACTCAAAATGCCCACAAAGCTTTCTTTGTTAGTTTAATTAATTAACAATTTATGTATTTGAGCTCAATATTACCCTTTTCAGAAGTCTTTCTTGTCTTTCCTTGCAAGATCCCTAGACTAAAATTGCTTTAGTATTTTAGGTTCTTAGATCAGGAAAGCTTGAAAAGCAGTTCCAATAAGGTAAGTCACACACACACAGATAGGTTCAGACCACTTGTGAAGGTATTTAATTTTAGATCACAGTAAATTATATCCCACAAGACTCGACCTCCACATTTTTCAGCTGTCTGTAGTCTGAAGCTCTGATTTACAAAAGTTAAGCATAATGTGATTGTAACTTTTCACAGAGCCCTCAATTTATTTAAAGTTTCAGAAATATTACTTATCAGTCAGCAGAATCCAGGAATAATTTGAGTCTAACAATCTGTGGGCAATTTTAGTCTTTTATATTGCAAGTGTATCTTCCATTCTGGTATTTTTCCTCATGTTGCAACTAATTGTAGCGCTTCGCTAACTATAATATAGTGGATGTGCCTTAATTACCTCTAACCATGTCCAGTTGTTTTCTGCTACAAAAAACCCTTTTCATATAGCATCTGTTTCTATGTCTCATCTCCATGTTATTTTGTAAGCTCACAGTCATACCATTTAACTAACTTCCCAAAATTTAGGCCACACACTGTAAAGATAGCTCATATAAACTCTTAGAGCAGCCGAAAAATACTCCCTGAAGATGTTTGTATATGACCATGGTCAATTACAGCCTTAGAGCACAGGACTTCCTCTCCTAAACATTTCTGTTTTCGAGAATCTGCATAACTGCTCACATTGAAAGGCAAGAATTCTCCCTAATAGTAAGAAGAGAGCAGGAAGGTTGTGTGTGTGTTCAAAGACAGTCCTTTCCTGCAGAATCCAACATTACTCTGGAATGAATTATGGGATGACATGGAGAGGGTCCTGTTCTGGCTAAAATGATGCTGTGTTTGAGGGGTGGACTTGAGCATGGACACTATCACAGAGGTTAAGGATGTGGAACAGGCAGTGTGATTAAAGTCTCTGGTATGGAGGATGATGGATGAAGTGTCAATATGGTAGGGCCAGGCAACTTGAGTGTCAGTCCCCCAAATCTACCAAGGCAAGAGCCATGTACTCACAGTGTAGGAATCAACCACTGGATGGCTGGAAACACCCTTTGTCCTGGGTCTTGAAAAGCAAGTCTTATGGGGGAGACTACACGAGAAACAATCGAGTCAGACAGTGGGATTAGTTTCCAAAGCAACCTCACTTGGGCCAAAGAGCAGTGTACTGAGTGGGAATGTCACATTTCCTGTCATGCACCAGCCTCTGGAAAGATCAAAGAATGCAATGGCTGGTAAAAGATCACACTGAGGGCAGTGGATGGTGGGACCTTCACACCTTTGGGTGCACATGCAGCAAAGGCAACCTGGTCAGTCAACGCCCAGGGACTGCCCACCAGCTGGTGTGACCCAGTCTAAACTTTTGTTTATTGTACAAGAGGATAAAGTTCCTGCAGTGAACATTAAAGACAAGCTGGGGAAAAAGAGACTGAGTTTTTCCTAAGTCAGGCAAAGGTAAACCTATCCCTGGGATTGTTTTTGCTTAGGGACCTGGATGCACATGGTGGGTCCTGTGAAAGGATAGAAAAGTCTGATATGTCTTAAAGGGACTTGATTTTGGGAAAATAAAGCAAATTAATTAAATTAATTACTGTGTAACACTGTGAATTATCACTTCCATGATGGCCCTATGCCCATCACCACACTGGCCACCCCATGATGACTGTCTGCAATACTGGATTTGTGGCTCTGACCCTGCCTCCCTTTTGGTCACACATTAATGAAGAATGAACTTTGATGGAACCATGAGCACAGCAGTGATGGATTCAGAACTGCTTTCCACAGGCAACAGTCCAACACCACAAACTTTCTGTCCTGCCTGAAAACTGGTTCTGACAGATGGAGCCCAGGGTCATGCAGTGAACTCAATGGGCTTTTACAGGGATGGTCCATAATTTAAGGGAATGTTATCTGTGTGTGTTTGTACCAAAAGACAGGAATGTAATGGAGTTTTGGGAAGTGGGACCTGGCATTACAGAAATTATATGGAATAAGGGATGCCTGTTGTGCTGACTTCAGTTGCAATCCAGTGAATTTTCTTCCCAGCAGCTGTTAGTGCTGTATTTTACATTCAGTGTGAGAATAATACTGCTAATACACTGATGTTCTGTTTGTTCCTGAGCAGTCTCATCTTAAACCCAGGACTTTTCAGTGCCTCACACTCTGCCAGTGAGGAGGTGTGGCAAGAAGCCAGGACAGGTGACTCAAGCTGGCCAAAGGGATATTCCATATCACAGATTAGCATGTCCAGTATATAAACAGGAGGAGACTGGCCAGGAGGGGCTGATCACTGCTGGGGGTGGGCTGAGTATCAGCAGGTGGTGAATAATTGCATTGTGCATCACTTATTTTGACTTTTTCCTCTCATTAAAAAAAAATTGTAATGACAATTATATTTTATTATAATCACTGTCACTTGCATTACTGAATTTTATTTAGTTTGTATTACACTGTTCTTACCTATACCCACATCTTTTTCTTTCCTGATTATCCTTCCCTGCATCCCATTGAGGGTGGGGAGTGAGGGAGGGGCTGGATGGTGCTTAGTTGCCACCTGGAGTGAAACCATAACAATTAGGGTGGTCAAAGTCCCCTCCAGCCTGGGCTTGAACACTTCCAGCAATGGGGCATCCACAACTTGTCTGTACAACCTGTACCTTCACTACCCTCATGGTGAATAATTTCTTCCTTATACAAAATAGCATAGAATTAAGACAATTTCTTCTCTATCATAAATAAATGGTTTACTAAGGCAACCAGATTTAAAAAGGTGTATATTTATTTTGGAAAAAAATAATTGTCCCACCCACCCTATTTGCTTATGTTCTTCCACTTCTAATGTGGGTGCTAATGTCAGACAGCCAGGTTATGTGTGAAAAGAGATTTATTGTTACACAGATGCAAGGCAGTTACATGCATTCCAGTTCCAAGAAAAGCAGGCAGTTCTACTCAGCTTCACCTCTTAATTTCTTGCTTGTATCTTCACTTCAAAGTCGCTGCATGGTGTCCACCTGTACTTGCTCTAAGTACAACTATGTGATGCAACACCAACTCCAGACATCAATTTATTTCTTCTTCTTCCCTTTCCCTTTCTTGCCTCCCTCTCCTTGCTGAAGGCTTTGATCACTACCTCCCATCTTCTGAGTTCTTGTTTTCAGTTTGGGAATGGTTTCTGCAGCATACAGCATCACTGATTTACCTAAAATACACAGAGAGATCAATGCATGACTGGTTTGTTAAGAATGGATGTAAAACCTGGGAGATCTGTTTCTGTCCCCTGGTACAGCAAGCAGTTTCTGAAAAATTCTTGGGGGAAAGAAAAAAAATGAAGGACTGATAAATGTCACAGTAGTCTGGAAAAACCATATAACCTGACAATCTCCCAAGTGTCTACATGCTTCCTGCTACTCTTTCCCTCCATCTCCTACTAGTCCAGAACACTGGGGACAGAATAATCAGGCAAAAGGTACATGCATTTTTAGAAAGGCACTACTGCCATCCAGCAGAACTCTGATTTTAAATCATCTCCCTCTGTCAGCACTCTTATGCTACTGTACACCGAGCACTCTTCTTGCTCTTTCATTAAGATATATACTGTTTCTCTTTGACATAGGGATTCATCTTCAGAAAAAAAGCAAAATATGAAATAGACATTTAAGATGAGTAATTTCTATTAGTTAGTTAAGGGCAGTTGCCTCATTGTTAATTTATGAAAATGGCCAGTGGAAAATTCAGTTTAACTCAGTATTGTGTTTTATCAATTTAGCATCCACACTGATGCACAGATGATGTATGTATCCTAAGAAAACAGTGGAATTTAGCTATTTAAGAACTAAACTGTTTTAAATGTCAACAAAGCAGTAAGCCAAAACTGAATACATGCTTTGCTCAATGCAGCAATCACACAATGTTCCCCATAAACCCCTCCAATGACACTGCTGCAGAAGCAGCAGAATCAAAGGCAACAGCATTTTACAAACTTTACTCAATGCTCATAACTTAATTTTATTGACTTATACAAACAATGAGATTTAATGGTAAACTGTAGGGTTTATAATAGTTAAAACTAATTAAGCAGGCTGTTAACATAAAATAAACCAAGTCTTCCTGGTTTATTAACAGGTGGGGTAGCTAAACTCAGGCACTCTACTCACGTGTTGGAAACTGAGGTAAACATGGGTTGCCATCATCTTGTTTGAGCTGGATTCTTACTCTACCTCTGTACTGCACGTCTCTGTTCCACTCTCTGGGATACATCTTGTTTTTCTGTCATACAAAAAGAGAAACGCATTACAACTTGCATTGGAAGACAAAACTGTTTCAGAGGCACTGCTGTGAACAGCTCCTGGCACTGAGCAATTTTGTGAGTAAACTGTTACAGGGACAATTTTATGTCCCCAGTGGTCTGGACCACAGGGTCACAGGTTTTTGTTTTTCTTCACTGCTGCAAACCCTTCTGGACACCTAGGGATAGCAAGTGATAGGGCACAATCACTGCTTTTGGCTAATTATAGCCTTCATTCTTCATGAAACATCACAGATTTCTCAGTACAGATGGTATGCACTGTCCAGACACTTCTGAAAAACAAAGTGATTTTGTACCAAGCTTTTGGGTACTTCTGGATGAGGGTCTATATTCTTCTCAGAAAAAATAACACTGTTCTAAATTAATAATTACTTAAGGAAATGACAGTGTGAAGTTACCTCTCTAGAAATCCAGACTCATTCCCTTAGGAAAAAGTAACCAATAAACTATTTAAAGAGCAACTATGTACTGCAATAAAAAGCTAACACTGTCTGCCTGAAACATAATTCCAAAGGACTATGAAGATTCCAATTATCAGAATCCTGTTTCTATACAAGACTCATTGCCAAAGGTCATTACATTCCATTAAAAATATTCATTTTTAAAACCTTAATTTGCAGAGTTGCAGCTTGTAAAACTAGCTTTTATTCAGATGCACTTTTAAGCATCCAGGAAAGTTTTCTAAGAAGGCTGGTAAAACATAAGTGATTTTTTATAAGCTTTAGAAGTAACATTGTCTGAGAGATCTGAGGTATTCCTGACTTGCATCAGATTTCCAACATTTACACAATGATTATGGTCAGTTATCATACAAAGCAAGCAAAGCTAGTAACAAAACTTCTGAACCACAAGTTATAAAAAATTATATGATGAGAGAATAGAGATGCATAACAAATTTGTGTGGTTTTTGTACGTGGGGACTTTTTTTTTTATTACCTCTAGTAACACATTGAATCCTACTGCTGCACATACATCTTGGATTTCTGTAGATGTGGGGTTTTCAACAGCCTGTTGAAACAATGTGTTAAAATTAATTAATTTTCAACTACAACCTGCCAATAAAGAAACCAGACCAGTATCCCACCCTATACTCAGTAATTAGGAAAAGCTGATGGGGAAAGAAAAGGTACAAATCTAGTGTAGAAGTCATTTGTCAGTGATGCTGTGCTTTAGAAAACATTAAAAAAGAGCTAAGCCATCAGGAAACAGATGAGATAGAATTCACTAGGACAGGGGAGCAAGTTAAAGAATTGCTTAGAAAAAGTAATTTAAGTTAAGAGCTATTATGTGTACAGAGATACCAAAAGGTGTCAATCAGAAACACAAGGACCTTATAGCAAGGACTGAGGGAGGAAAAAAGCGAGGGAGCAGATTCCTCCCATAGGCAGACCTTTGATAGGTGACTTGTATACTCAAGAAAGATTTTATTTAAAAAAAAAAACCCAAACCCTAAGCAGTAAGAAAAGCCCTTTATATTCCCAGAACTATTTGCTAAAATTATTACAAATGAGTGAGATGACAAAAAACTATTTCTGGACATGTCCAAAGCAGCAATAGCTACCATGCCTGTGTATCACATGGACAGGACACAGCATACAGGCTCATAGAGTCAGTCACTAGAACCCAATCGTTACCTGGCTTCTCTTTTCTGAATTGCTTTCAAATTCTGCAAACAGCTGAGGGTATTCAGCTCCTCATTACTTCGCCTGCTTGCTCATGGTGCTGCTCCCTTGAAAGCAAACACTTCAGCTCAGGGCTCTCCTACTAAATTCACATGCAGGCACTAGGTCACCTTCAAATACACTGTTATTTCCAAACCACGGGGGAATGGAAAGATCAGAGAGATTTATTTTCCAGCACTCTACACACTGCTAAACTGCAAAACAAAATGTCCTGTTTCCCTGCCACCCATGAAATTACCTTGTCTATAGGTATCCTTCTTCCTTCTGCTATTGTCTTCTTGTTATTCAAATAAGCTGGATAAATGCAGATGAATCTAAAAAGAGAAAACAGTGAGTTTAAGCAAGGTATATCAGCTCCTTAATGCTTATGCAGTATTTTCCTAGTAAAACAGAAAATAAATGTCATGGTTACAACACAGAAGTTCAGCAGCTTACAACAACCATTTATTTTCCCTAGACTGCTTAGTAGGATGCTGCAAAATCCCACTTTGAGTTATCATGGACATTGCATGACACCATTTTTTGGGGCACTACGTGTACAAGGGTCCCGAGACAAAAACAAAACAAATAAAAACCACGAGGCTGAAATAGAACCTTTTGACCTATTTCTTACAATTTTGAAACATGGAACACATGTCTTTCCCTGAAAAGAATTAACATTTCCCTGAAAAGAATTAACATTAAAGAAGATTTTACTACAGTACAGATCACCCCGGATTTGGGTACATTTATAACAGCTACTGAAACACTGGGCTCTTAGAGAATGGCTTAAGATTTTTCAATAGCATATACACAGGATTTCCAAGCATATACACAGGATTAGCGTGACAGAATCTCAATTATACTAATTAGAGAATTAAAAACCAGCTAGCTGAGACCAAAGGCACGTGGAAGAAGGCCCGCACTGATTTTAATAAGGATCTATGAGAGCATAGGAAAACAGATAAAATGAGTAAAACATCCCAAATCACCTCAACCACTGCTGCTTTCTCCTTCTCTTGGCCAGCAGTGTTCTGCACGCTTTGCTGCTACTGCCTTTATGAGCCACTAGCTCTGTTCTGCCTGGGAACTCCATTCTCCTCACTGACTTCCCAGCCACGCCGGTGTCACCGCCACCCCTCGTCCCGCAGGGATTTCATTTCAACCACCATCATCCCTCGCTCCACAGGGATTTACAGCACCACCCCTTGCTCCGCTCGCGTTTTCTGTTTCGAGAGCCCTGAGTGACACAACACAAGCAAGCCCCGACCCCAGACAAGCCGCTCTCACCGCACCTCTCCTTGTCCGCCGGGGACGCGGCGCCAGCGGCGGCGGCGGCCATGACAGCGGCGCCAGCCCCGCCCCGCGCCACGGCGGCGGGGAGGGCCCGCCCCAGCGGGCTCCGCGGGATTCTATTGGTCAGTGGCGCTGTCTGTCAAAAGCCGCAGCCTGTCAGGAGGCGCTACGTCATCGCCGCGGTCGCGCAGAGCGGCTTCCGCCAGGCTGAGGGAGTGGGGCGGGATGGCGGCGGGAAGGGCGGGAGCGGCGGGGGTACGCGGGGTGCTGTGGCGGACACACACATTCGGTGTGACACACACGCAGCCGGTGTGACACACACACAGCCGGTGTGACACACGCATTCGGTGTGACGGGCACCCGTGCACAATGGGCTGAAGCACGAGCCCAGAGGGCGGCCATGGGCCGCGTGAAGTGTGTCCGGAGCCGCCTGTGGTGCTCTTCACTCACGGAGCTCAAGCGGTGTCGGACTGAAAGAATGTTCTATCTGAGAAACGCCGCGAAATGCTTCGTATTACCACAGCTTCTTGTAAAATTGCATGAGAAAAACAGGCTAAAGGTTAAGGGAAGAACTACGGGGTCACACTGGGTCCTGGCCTGTGTCCCCGAGATCCTGAAAAGCCGCCTGGGAGCGATCCTGCATCCAGCTCTTGGGAGCAGGGCCTGGCCAGGTGACACCCACAGGTCCCTGCCGGCCTCAGCCGTTCATCACCCTGCGAATTTCACACGTATTTTGTGTACTCTTACTCGTCATACAGCAGCAATGTACCAGGACAAAGAATTGATGCTATCTATTCCTTATTTATCTGTGGCGGTGTCTTTTTAAATTTTTCTGCTCCACCAACACATCCAGCTGGCAGCAAAATATGGAAGAGGGAATGCTAAGACCCAGTTTACCACAGTGGTTGTGTCCCAGGGGAGAACTGCAAGTACCAGTCATGAAAACTTGGAAGAGTTAAGAGTTATGGAGAAGCTTCAGAAAGAATCAGGGCGGCACAGATTAAAAACTTATTGTCTCTTCAGGCTTTTGAAAGATGAGTTTTGTTGTCTTCTGTCTTTGCTCTCATTCTGTCAGAATGAATGCACTGTACAGAGTAGTGCAGAAAACACAAACAGCACAACTGTGTGGCATCAGCAGGAGCAAGCAGCTTTTGGAAATGTGACTGCAGCTCTCTGGGACCAGCTCAGCAACTTGGCAGCTCCTCACAAACATGACTCAACAAGGTCCTCAGCTGAAAAACAAGATTATGTAAATTAGGTGTGCCAGTTATGAAGGAAGTGTTTGATGCAATACTTGTCCAGTGCTAAAGACAGGTTTTTTGAGGGCTCTCTCCAGTTTATCATGAAACTGACCGATACAGAGGCAAGTGTAGCTTTCTTGGAGGTAATCCATCTACAGTAATTACTTAGAAATTTTGTTGCTTAGCAACAAAAGGTTCTCATCTTGTTAGCAGTAGCTTGATTTCCTGTGTTTTTCTTTCTTTGCACAGTGTTTTTATTTTAGATCTCCATTACTTGCACATACTTGTCTTTCTATTGAAAGACTTATTGAGATCCCTACCACCAAAATAGTGTCAAGAACTACCATTACCTTGGGAGTTGTCCTGTTGTTGAGGCTGTCACTGCTTAAATCTATGCATCAGCCAACATGGGCAGAAGCTTCTTCTGTCAACTGCTGTCATCTGCTTTTAGCAAGACAGATGTGGGCTGTCAGGAAGGAGAGGGGTGCTAAGTGCATAGTGTGTGCACAGGGTGAATGTGGACAAACCATGCACAATATAGTCATTGTCTCTGTGCAGGCATGAAGTGTGCAGGGCACGTTCATGGTCTGACCATCACATGAAACGTGGTCATCCTACACCTTTTTACTGCCATTTGGCTTGAACTATATGCATTGCCCTTTTCTTCTGGGACACAGAGGTCTGAACCAAACGGATATAAACATAAATCTCTCTCTGCAGGAGAGTGCTCGAGCAAGGCTTGAACTGAAGATCAAATATAATCTTTTAGGAAGTAATGCTAAGAAATATTTATTTGGCATTGCCACAACTTCATATTTTAAAAATAGAAATATAGGCTAAAACTTAATGAAAAATACTAAAATTTACTCCATACTATTCCCTTAGATTTCTACAGTAGTTTTAGTCCCTCAGTTAGATTGTAAAGCAATTTTTGTTGCATCTCCTTGAGAAGAAGTGCTCTGATACTATGTTAAAGGCAGGGAACACAGCTGCAGTTTTTGAGTACTATCATTGCATATTAAGATTGCCCTCAATCAGTCCAGTTAATACAGGACATTGGGAAAGGTTTTGTGTATTTTAATGTTGTTTTATATGGCAGTTGCATGTCATTTTTTTTCTTCAAATTCATGTAGCTTTTAAATACCAACATATTAATGGCTTATCTTGGAAAACAATATTTAAATTTAGTGTTGCAAAAGATACATAACGTGACAGCATTTGTGAAATAGAAAGGGTATGAAGACAAAAATTTATTTTCCACATCTTTTTCAGATGGAAAAATTTTTAAATTGTCAGAAACGGAGTTTGTGAAATTACAGACTGAATCAACATGGCAAACATAACTGACCACACAGGGGAAGCATGGGGTTTTTTTTCTGCAGATCTTGTTATTACTTACCAATCTCCTTTATAGGTGCTAGAATTCACAATATCTTGGAACTAGGATGCCTAAAATGAAGCAGTGAGTAGAGACATGTCAGTTTAATCCCCATCATCATTGTAGAATGACTTTACTGAGTATATGGCATTCAATCACTGAATTTGTTCTAGTGGCATAAGAAATACATTTCAAAGTTGAATTCTGCATATTTTCAGCCTGAGGAATTCAGAGACAGAAGCAGGTCACAAAGCATTCCAGCTCCGGCACACTGTAGCTGTGTTTCCCAAGTATCTGCTGATCCTGGACTCAGACATGGAACGGAGCACTCAACACCTGACAGGTTTTAAACAATTTAAAGTAGTATGAAGAGAAGGTACAATTGCTGGTGAGGACAGGACTTGTACACAACTGCAGCAAAACATCAAGACCACAGATTGGTCTTGATGGAGAGTAGTAGCAGGGATCCTGGTCTTGGAAAGCTTTGTAGAACTTGCTGAGGTTATTCCTGTATCTGTGGCCACTGCAGTGCTAGGAAAGGGGTAGGAAATGAAAATTACACTATGAAACCCTAAAGCTGAGAATTCTGTCTCTGTAGACACTGTCACCAGCAAGTCAGGTTCCTGACTGAGACTCTATTTTTACTATTAATGGTGTTGGGGGAAAAAAAAAAAACAAAAAACAAAAAACAAACAAAAAAAAATCCCCAACAAAACCTAAAGAACTCCCTCAGTCCTCAAAGAAAACCCTTCCCAAACAAAACAACCCAGCAACAAATGCCCTTTAAAAATATAAAATAGCAATTCAAAGTGGTTGTGATAGATTGCTGCAATTCACCTGGGGTAAATGCAAATACCCTAACTGGAAGTGGGAGCTCAAGAAAGCGGAGATGATTTGAGGTGACACAGTTGTTTGTGACACAGTGTTTTACTGGGAGTGTCAAATACACCTTATTCAGACCTTGTATCCATGTTCAGTTTCTTCTTACTTGAGGCTACACTCCATAGTCTAAACATGCTAAAAATACCTATGTAATAACGGGACTAGTGAAGTTATTCAGGAGAGGACCCATTTTCACCTGGATTGGTGGAACAGCTCTGTAGTGGATTGCAGATAAAACACAGAACAGGGATGTAGAGGAAAATTTTGATTTGTTCAATGATCACTGAAGGGAAGGGGCAACATGGAAAGGATTTACTTCACAGTTTTTGGAAATGAGAATTCCAGAAGGATATTTTTAAGTAATAAGGGCTGGGGGAAAAAACTACAAAACTTTCATTGTGAAAAATGATTCATGAATTATGACTCAAGTTGGAAGTAACAGGCTGGTCTGTCCAACACTGAATTTTCAACAGCATAGAGAGAAAATTATGCTTTCATTTAGTTTCATTTTGCTGGTACTTACTTACCATGAGACGTCAATATGCAGAATTAACCACTAATTGCCACTTTTACAGGACTGTATGCTCCATTTTCCCAGAGCAAGGGGTGTCGCTACCCATGGCAGAGTTTCAACCCAGAACTAGATGATTTCTAAGGTCCCACTCTACTCAAGCCATTCTGTGATTCTGTGATTTTAAATCCATAGAGTACCTTTCAGTTGTACTGATTCAGAATCCTGTCTGCTACAGAAGTGTTATCAGAAGAGGCACTGTCTCGTGCCCATACAGGGAACACCAACAAAACATTCTTTATGAATCAGCAGAAGCACCACTTCTGTTCATCTCAACGGCAGGGGACTATAAAAGTCAATATCTTATTTAAGGAGTGTGGGATGTTCTAAAGCCACGTTTCAATCTGTGTAAGAGCTGCACCACCAAGAGTAGCTGACAAGTGGCCTTGAAATAACCAGCCTGACTTGTACAGTGTTTGGAGCTAAAAGTCTTTTGGATTATGTCACCTAACCTGAAGCCTTGACTTGTAAAGATTAATGTACGAAGTACAGCAAACAACATATACAGTGTTTCACTAAGATCCTGAGGAGAATGCTGGGCACATTGTGAAGATGCTATCCAAATCCCTATTAGTTGGCCACAATGGAACTGGCAAAATGGAAAACCATAGATTTCTACACATCTCTCATTCCTTCTGATTGCAAAGACTGTATCTCTTAAGTACAGAGCTCAGTTTTACACCCATTCTTTGTCCTTCTGTTTTAGCTTTGTAAAGCAGCTGACAGCTGTGTAAATTCACACAGCTGTGTAGAGTCAGCTTCCAAGATTAAAAGAAACCATCAGTCATCTGTGTGTGATACAGTAATACAGTATTTGTTCTGAATTCACAGCTTTCACTTCAGCTAAATATTCACTTCTAACAAGTCCAAACGATTTATGTTCTGGTTTTGGCTGGGATAGTTAATTTTCTTTCTAGTAAGTAGTATAGTAGTACTGTGTTTTGAATTTAGTATGAGAATGTTGAAAATGCACTGATGTTTTTGTTGCTAAAGTAAGTTTCTCATGCCCTGCCAGGAAGAGAACTGAGAGGTACAAGTTGAGGGGGGACATGTAAAACAACCAAAGGGTTATTTCCAGACCTTATGGCATCATGCTGAGGATACCTGTGGAGAAAGTGAGCTGCAGGCTCATGCTCAGATATTGCCTAGGAATAAGTCAGCAAGTGGTAAGCAACTATATTGTGACTCAATTGTTTTGTGTATTCTCTATGATTTATTATTATTTTCTCCCTTTTCTGTTTATTCAATTGTCTTTATCTAAATCTACAGTTTTCTCATTTTTACTCTTCTGATTGTCTCTCCCATCCCACAGGAGGAGAGTGAGTGGCTGGGTAGTGCTTGATGGGCAACTGTGGTTAAACAATGATACTTAAAACACTTGAAGTGTCAAATAATCCATCACAGGTGTGCAGCTGCTCAGTGTAGCAGGAAAAAAAAGGATGCCAACTCCTTTTCATCACCCAATGGAATAACTACTACAAAAATACTACTACAAAATAAAAAGTACTACTACAAAAATAATAAAAATTGGGAGTTTTCTTATAACTCATATAATGGCTTAACTCTTACATCTATTTATGTGTTCTTCCACGGTTACTTTCAGTGTGAATGTATGCCATCTCAGACCTTAGCAATAGTCAGGTAAGGTGCACAAGCCCTTCCTTGCTACCAGTGTACTTTTTGTACAGAGGACTGTTAAGAGAAAAAAGGGCAGAATTAGGCTTAGCCTACCTTCATTTGTATTTACTATAATAATCACTGTCTCCTTGTTTTCATGATCCCTACTTATTTTAAATGGCAGGTTATAATTATAATGCTCTTAAAAATTATTATTTTTAATAAAACATTTAAATTTTTAGCAAGACAATATTCTTTTCTGCATATAAACCAAGACTTAAGTGCACGTTTTTCTAGAACTCAATATGAAAAAGTGTTACAACTATTAGAAAACAAGGAACCTTAGTAATCATCAACAATGCCCTTTTTTTAGTTTAAATACTTTTGTCAAAGTCTAAACTGAATAGGGGACTGAAAAATACATATGTAAATATAAGCGTATGTGTGTGTGTTGGGAATTAATCAACTTGGGTCCCTTAATAGTTTAATCAGGGACTAAAGAATTCATTCATTACAGGAAAGAAAGACTTTAGTAATTAATAGTCTCTGCTATGCTTATAAGTAATAATGAAATAAGCCTTGTGAAACTATTTTAAGTAATAGAGGCATTATGAAATTATTTATAGTGTCAGAAGTAGATTTTGGTTTGTGCAGCTCCTTCTAAGGTGAAACATGGAAGAGAACAGAGGTAAACCAGGTTTTCAAGCTTCTTTTTTCCACTTATCTGAAATGCGAATATCACTAAAATGAAAATGCATGGGGCTTTTTTTGAGCATTTGTTCTGATATACTGAATTACTGAAGTGTCTTAACAACAAATTCCTTTTTAAATGAAGTAATGTTTCTAATACAGTGGACAGACACCTAACTTTCAGTAATAGCCAAGAAAACAATTCCAGTCTGACAAGGTGCAATCAGGAGGAAATTTTATGTAACACTGCAAGTAATAAATAAATTATGCATAGCAAGACTAAATTCAGAATAAGTATACTGTGAAACAAAATACATTAGAATAATTGAAGAAAGAATTAATTACAGAGTTAGGATATAAACAGTAATGCATCTCAGGCAGAAGCGAACAACAAAATTGAAGGAAAGATAATTGTGGGCTAAGTTTGTTCAAGAGAAACAACACTTACAGGTGGGCAAATTCATCTGATCTCACAGGATGACAGTTTACTTGGCAGAGAACCAGCACAAGCTTTTACATATTAGATCCCTCCAGAAAGGATGGCATTAGATATACTGTTTCTATGTATGGCTTGAGCTCTAGACAGAAGTGCATTTTACTGAGTGAACTAGCTCCCTCTACATCTTCCCGATACTCTAATTGCAATTCTACAGCCACTCAAGCAAAGGATGTTTTCACAAACAGCAAAATTCAAATAATTTCTTTAAATCTTGAAGTGGCAGAAATTCACTAATACATAAGCCTGTAACTGTGCGGAAATTTCTTAAGAAAGGTAATTTGTAAAACTACTAGGGAGGCATTCCCCAATCTTGGAGTAAGTAAACAGCACATCTGGTAAACTGAAACTTCACAGCAGAAAATTCATCTTGGCATCACAAGTTAATTGACACCTGCATTAATTATGTTGTGAACTCTTAAAGCACCACACCAAATTCCCTTGCACTTCCAATATGTAACCAAACACAACACGTAAGCAGTTAACTTACCATTCTGACTAAAAACTCAACCTTAGCTACGTAACATTCTCTATAAACACACTTACAGATACAAACTGTTATTCTGCATATAGGGAACTATGATGCAGGAATCTTATTTCTACATGTGATCTGAAATGAAATTAAAAAGTGGGCATCTCTTCTGGTTAAATGTCAAAGTGCAAAGGAGATGGCTGTGGAACCAGAGAGTGAATACACTTGGGTAATTTGGTATCAAAAGGTCTTCGGAGTTTTAAACATGTGGAGAAAGTCATGCTTTACGTTAACTGACACTTCACTTCTGATTCACAGCTTCATCCAAATCACACATCTCATCAAGAACAAAGCTGTCACACAGATGGATCCAACTTTGCAAGGCATTACAGTAGATGTTGGAAGTTATATTTAGGTGGAAGTCTACACATGATTTTTAGTGATGCTCTTATGGCTGTTTGTACTATTTCACAAAAGCTAGATGGGAAGGACATTTGGGAGGCATCTAGTAACTGCAGTAACTGTACAACTTCTTTGTACAGAGTCCACCTAAACATTTTCCAGATCATCCCTACAATACTGCCCTCATTAAAAAAGGGAGATATTACCTCTTCCTCTTCAAGCCTCTTCTAGGAAAGCAATAGTTGCAATAAATCTCTTCACTGGAAGGATTTACTGCATTGAATGTAATACTGTAAATCTAAAAATTGTCTCCCAGAAGTTTACATGTGGTAGACTTTTTTTTTTTTTGGGGGGGGGCGGGGGGGTATTTTTGAAGAAATTTATATTTTCCGCACCCATATACTGATGTAATACTTCTGAAGTTAGTTGTCAGATTTCCAGGATTAAGGATGTACCCAAATATAAGGTATTTAAATGCAAAGCACTAGAATCCATTAGACAAAAATTCAGTTAAAAAGAAAAAACAAAACCAAAACAAAACCCCCCCGAACAAAAAAATAATAAAACAAAACAAAAAAACCCCAACCAAACAAAACAACAAAAAAACCACCCCAACTTCAATTTGCTTTTGCTGTGTCAAAATGAGTGAAGGTCTGAAACTTGGCACATAGGCTTAAAATTCCCTGTAATGGCTCAATCCAATGACCTCCTATAAAGTAAACTATCCCAAACTCTTTCAACCACCCCTAGCTGTTTTATTTACTTTTTTGCTTGCTCAGGTGGCACTCATCCAATTATGCACTGACCAAATTCAGCATATCCAAGCAACACTAATCCTCTAACCCCATCAGGGGAGCAGGTCAGAGGTGAGCAAGTCCACTGAAAGGTCATGTAAGAGCCAGGATTCATAGAAAAGTATGGAATGGAGAAGAAAACATCTTTGAACAGCACATGCCATTTTTTCAGTTCTAGAAATAGTATGGATCGTTATCCTTAAAGGAAGCTAACACAGTCATCTTTCTTGGTAAAATCAACTTCTATTAAGAGGATCAAGGGAATGGACAGCTATGAAGTACTCCAAAGCAGACATCAAATAATTCAGTTTCCAGGTTATCAGGCAAAGATTATGCAGTTTTGTGGTCTACTGGTATACTTCAAAATAATGCCTCATGAATTTTCGCATAAGCTGTTTTCTCTCTGGTACAGCTTATGTAATTTACTGAGGAAGAAAGGAAAGTACATCCCTAGGACAACATGACTCACTTGGAAACTGTCCCTTTTATCTCCCTCCTCCTTTACCAAAGACACTGCAGACAACTTCCCTAAAGCCATCAAAGGTATTTGTCTTTGTTGAAGAATACTGCAGCTTACTGATATTTATAGCATAAACTATACTTGTATTCTGCAGCCAAATCCTGCTTGAAACAATATTCAAGTCTCATCAGGATACCATGGCAAGTCTTTCAATTTTTAAGCTGTCATATCTGACAGAGCTGTATTATCTTTAATCTTTCAGGAGAAAATACTCTCGATAGAGAACTGCACATGAAAAATAGAAATAGATTAATTCCCCTTTTAAAGACTGCAATATTTAGTCAGAAGAGCTTACACAGAAATTGAGCAGTAACTTTAACTGTGGCACACTGCCAAGAAACTAAAATGGAAGCACATTTTAAAAACCGAACTAATTACAAATTGCGGGGAGGTCAGATCTCTGCTTTTCACATCAAGAGGACAAAGCTAGAAGATAGTCTGAAATAAGCTTTATGAGTTATTTTTCAGTATAAACTGATTTTTAAGTATAAGTTTGGTATGCACAAGATATGATAAGCTAATTCAAGGACAAATAAAGGTCTAAGCGTAAGTCACAAAAAATTCTACCAAAATTGGTAGAAAGAAAGGCAGTGCATCCCAGAAGAACAGTAAATTGAGTCTTGGTTTCCTTAGCTCCTTGCTATTCTTTGTTTTGCCTTGACATAAATAATCTGTTACCTGCTGTGGCAACTTCATACAAATAAAACCAAGGAACAAGACGTTATCTTTAGCAGCATAAATCAAATCTGACTATTGTGACTCTGTCACCATTAAAAAAATCCAAGACCAAATATACTTATTGCAACCATTTTTTGTATCTTTGATTTTATATTTCTGGGATGTTTTTTAGTTAAGCTTAAAGAATATAACTTTATATCCCCATCATAAATCAAACATCATGGATGTCTTTAAATATTCTGAAAGGCTCTTAGTGGATACTAAGTATTTTAGATAAAGAATCAGAGAAATGTAGATCTGGAAGAGATTTCAAAAGATCACTCATCTCTGCACACAGACAATATGAAATATACAGTCCATCCCTATGAGATGTTTCATAAACCTCTTCTTAAAACTTCTATAATGGAAATTTAACAACTCCCATGGGAAGCATATTTTAGTGTATCACTACCCTTATAGTTGGAAAGTTTCTCTAGCTTGTCTTTGCTACAAATATAGGTTTACTTCAGTGGATACAAAGAGAAATTTTCCAATTATAATGATCATGAAGTATCCCCAAGTCTGTATCAAGAAGCCACTATAATTTTCAAAGACATTCTGGTGTTTGATACGCATACAATTACTTGTTATTTCATGTTATCTTCTGATTAAAAAACTGATTTCAGTAATTTTTCACTAACAGAACTGAAACCAGAATTTCTTTTCTGAGACTGAGTTTACTTTCAATTCTTTAATGACAGGACAAATATGTAATGCCGGTGTTAAACAACTATTCTAGATTATGTTGTATATTTTTGTATTAGTTATTAAAAGCCCAGCTCAAAATAATGATTTTTAAAAAATCAACACATTTACAACAAAAGTGGTCTTTCATTTAAAACTCAAGGATGGAGTTCCATATTCTACTCCAGCAGGAAGTCCTGACTTTAAACATGTGATATAATCTGTTTCTATCTCACCTTTAAAAGGACACTAAATATTCATTCATATTATAAGTTTAATGAAGATGCTGTATGCAAAATATTTCAAATGCTAACACAAGGAGTGCTGCTTCTTAAGAGGGTCATGAGGTGATACAGGAACATGGCATGTCTCTAAGAAAATCTGACAAGAAGCTAAGAACAAAAGAGCAACCTTATAAGATACCACTTCTGCCAAACAGGTATTTTTGGTACAGGCTTTTATATAAATTGACTTCTGTCTGCTGATAGTGCCTTGATTGTGTTCCTAAATCAGTGCATGATTTATAATGAATTCAACTGATTCATTTCAGTATCAGAAGTACAAAAGCCACAGAAGTGATACACTCTGCAACTGTGTTAAAGCTAAAATAAAGGTAAATTGCTCTATTTCAGGGCTTCCTGAAGTCAGGGCATTCTGACATATCAGTTATTTAGAAAGCTACCTTTAGAACAATCCAGTTGAGATACAACAAAACTGATATACCATTTAATTTCATGGTATGTTTAAACATGCACAGAATGGTTAATGTTCTGTTCTCTCACGTTACTACTTTGAAGTAATCCTCATCTAAATTCAGAGTATATTTATATTTTTAAAGCACAAATCTGTTTTTTTTCAGCACTGTTCTAGTACAATCTATATTTGCATTTAAAAGGCTTGAGGCAGCAAATGTCATGTTTTGCATAAAATTCTTTTTCTACTATGGTAACAAATTCCTTGCTGCCATGGGATTCTTGCGATATTTTTCCCTTCATAATTTTTTAAAAAATAAATAAATGAAAAAAAAAAACCCACAGAGCGCAAACAGAAGCAAAATTTCATCTTATAGTCACTATTTCACATTCTACATTATATCCCCAACCAAAAAATGTTTTGTTTTACAAATATTATTTGTATAGATACAATATTGTTTCAGGCTTGCAGTCGTGAGAACAAGTATACTGCATGGCTACTGGAAATACCCTGCCTTTAGCCTTGCACCTGAGATGTGTGAAACTGTTTCAATTACAAATATATTACAGAAGACCTAGGGCCTGATCCTGCAAATATTAAAAGCATCTTACAACAGCCATTTGCCAGTGATAAGAAAGAATAGATATTGGAGGTGCAGAATTATCCCAAATCAGGCCTTAAGTGTTAAGTGCATACAACCACATTATATGGTGACATCTCAAAGTAAAATCCTGTATTTTTATGTAATGTAGAAGTAACACACACAACTTACATATCATAATAATTTATTCTGAAATGTTAATTTTAGTCTCTATTGAGACATCACCCACGTCTCATTAATAAAAGAGCAGCCATCTCACCTCAAATACCAGAATATACAACAAGTTACAGCATAGCAAAAAAATTCTACCTACTTTAAGATAAAATCTAATTCAGGTAAAATAATTTTGTTCAAGGTTTTACAGTTACACAGTTGTTTTTTGTTTTTTTTTCTTTTTCAGAGCACAAAGAAAGTGTAAATTGTTACACCATAACTATCTATGCACATTATGTGACCACAGAAATGTTAATCATTACTTCATAAAATGAACCATCAGTTCCATTCATGCAGAAAAGCAGGCTAGGAAAGCTTGTTCAGCGGAAACCATATTACTGTGAATTTCACAGCCACATGATTAATTATTGGGTTAGATGAACTCACAAATACTAAACATGAGTATATTTTTTTGCATAAATAATACCAATTCTTCCCTGATGTAGTTTAGTTGGTCTGTAATCTAGAAATTATTGGTAAAGCAATATGACTTCATCATGTCTATTGTGCTATTTCATGATTTCAATGACAAGAAATATTCAAAGGATAATGGGATGAGATGCATGTTAAACATGGGAATACATGTTAAACATACTGTACAAATACACTTGCTTTAGCAATTTTATTCCGAACTGTCAATCAGATATTCCTGCAAAATATCACCAGTGGAGACAAAGAATACTATTAAATATGGCTTCCAGAACAAGGACCATCTAACAAGAATCAATGCTATTTACAACAAATAAAACAAAAACAAACAAAAAAATCAATCCCCATTTTTTTTTTGTTTCATTTGAAACAAAGTTTCTAAGTAGCTGCTGTATATAATACATCAGTTTTATTTTATTTTTTTGTTGCACTTAAACAGAAGTTACCAGGTAAGAGCCAGAGTGACGTTTAGGGCTTTGTGTTCCACTGGAGTCAGTGTTTTCAGACTTGGTGTCACGTTTCTTGGTGTTATTCACCGGGGTTGGTATCTGTGAGGGCCGAGCAGAACTATTGTCCACGCTGCTCTTCCTGCGGCTTGGGTTGTAGTTGAAAGGCGTCACCCTTGCGGCCACAGCACCGATGGGGGAGCTATGCTTGCTTGAGCTACTGGAACTGAATGGAGTACGCTCATTAACAGTACTTTCGTTAATTTCTGGTGCAGGAACGGGATTATTCTGCAGAGGCTTTGTTTCAGTGCCTTTCTTGTCTGGACTGTCTATCTGAAAGAAAGAGTTCAGACGGTTTTCTAAGCCAACGGTACGAACAGGAACACCTCCACTCCCTGGGGTTTGCTTTTCTTGAATCTCTTTAGGATCTTTACCATTCACACCCCCTTTCTCTGAAATACTGTCAATAACAGGGGGAGTATTTCCAGTTGGGGACCTTCCAGATCGAGGGTTGTTAATTGGGCAATCCTCTATCCTCACCCACACATCCTCTGTCTTAGAGACAGCTGGAGCCATCTGATAGATGAGGGTTTTGGAATCAGAGCCATTTGTGGCACCCGAAGAAGAATGCTGAGGATCATTCATTATCTGAGGAATTTCATTTTCTTTTATTTTTCTCCAAGTACCTTTTGCTGGTGCTTGGCTTTCTTTACTTTGCTTGTGTCCAGGGAGAGAACCTCCATGCTGCTTCTCATCTTCACTTTTTGCCTTTTCACTGGATTCTGAAGAAGCTGACAGGATTGAGGAGGAACTTCCAGTTCTTCGCCAAGTGCTTACACGAGGAAGTGATGAGGAATGCTTGCTGTGCTCGCGCTTCCATGTTCCTGATCTGTTGATCAGCAGCCTAGATGGACTCTCAGAATGGGAACGAGCTATGTCATGACGCTTTGCTGGTCTTCCATCGTATTCTACAGTAGGGCTCTGAGTAGGAGCTAATTTTCGCCAACCACTACTCTGGGCAGGTGAATGAGTGGATAAAGACATATCAGGAAGAGAAGGACTTAAAACTGGGGTCTGCAGTTGGGACCTTGTGGGAGAATCTGGCCTGGAAGGTGACAGAGATTCAAATGATGCTGACTCTTCTAATTTCCGTCTCAGAGTTGGGCTCGGAGCCTCTTTAATAAAAGTTGACTGACGAACGAGAACAGGTCTCTCAGATCTGTCAGATTCACTTCCACTAGACTTTGTGGATGGCATTCTGGACAGATCAGTCTTTTTGTTTGATCCACTGGTGCTGAGAGTTTGGTTTAACCCCTTTGAGGCTGACTCACTTCGTGGAATGCTGCTGGTACTCTTAGGTAAGGCAGTTTGCTTTGTAAGGTTTTGCTGGCTCATCTGCCTGCCTGGTGGTGTGTATGACATTCTACCTGAACTTGAGGATTTAGTTGAAGCCGTGCTAGGAGATGATGTTCTTGGCAACTGTGACAGTTTGTTGGGGGGACTGATACCATTTCTTCCTGGGGAAATGGAATTTCGTCCAGGAGATTGCAGAGGCCTACTTAATGGCTGCTGTTGAGGTCTAGAAGGAGTGGAGTCTCTAGATCCTGATCTAGAAGGTCCTTTACTTGATCCACTCTGGTTCAACCCTGATGGCTGCCTAGTCACAGGAGCTGGTTCAGGTTTCACTGATGATTTGGCTCCTCTTGGAGAACTAGTCAAACTTTGGCCTTCACTGGGACTTTTGGAGTTCATGTTTTTGAGTGGGGGTCCTTTTTTGGAAACAGGACTAGTACTTGAAGAACTATTTCGAAGTCCTGGAATATGGATCATTGTTCTACCACGTGAAATTGAAGGCACACTTGTCTGTTGTGGTTGCTTCAAACTTGAAACTTCTGAATTAGAGCGTGCTTTTCCTGTGATCATACTCTTATATACTTTCTTCCCTCCTTTGATTCCCCTACTTTCTGATTCTACTTTTTTAGACTCCAGTGTACTCTTCTCTCCTGGCTTAATAATTCTTGGACCTTTATTACTAGTGAAAGGTTTTTCTTCTTGGTCTGGGGTAAGATGAAATGGTGACCCTAGAGAAATACCAGATTTTAATGAAAGGATAGAGTCAGAGTCTGATGAAGCTTGTCTAGATAGTGATGCAGCAGCTGCAGCTTGATGCAAGCTACTAACTATAGAATTTGCACCTTCTTGTATAGCTTTCCAGTCAAAGTTTTCTGAATCAGGTGAAAAACCATGTTCTGAATCTGGCCTCTGTATCTCTCTTAAATCCAGTGTTAAATCTTCAGCCAGTATACCACCTGTGTTTCTGGAATTATTTTTTTCACCATCACTCTTCATTCTTGAGGGCTTTTTCTTTTTAGGCATAGCAGAACTAATGCATTCCTGCAGAAGATCATCTTCTGAGTCAATACTAAGTGAACTCAGAGAGCTGTTTCTAGAGAAGCACACAGGAGTATCTTCAACATGAAATGATTTAGGTGCATAACCAGAAGTCTGTGGTCTGTTGGATTCCACCTGTGGCTCAGGAGCCTCGGGACATTTTGCAGGTTCCCCTTCTTTGTTGTTATTATTTTCTTGATCAATATCACTGAGTGAGCTAAGAGATGAATTGCGAGAAAAACAAACAGGTGTGTTTTCAATAGCAAAGTTCTGCATTTTCTCATCTGTAGCTGCTCCTCTGTCTGGAATATCTTTAGTTGACTGAGAGAAAGTTTTTGTCTGGCTTCTGCCCACTGGGTGTTTTTGACAAACTTGTGTCCTGTTACTTGGTTGCTGATTTGAAGACTGCTCTGCATTAGAGCACTCTTTACTTTCAATTTCCTTTCCTTCTTTTCCTTTTCTTAATTCTGCCTTCTCCCTTGAAAGGTCAACATCATCATCATCAAAATCTAAAGAACTCAGGGAATCGTTCCGTGAAAAACAGTAAGGAGTTCCCTCAATAGGTGTATAATGATGAGGGGAATCAAATGCAAAGCTTCCTCTTACACGCTCTTCGTTATTTGGCAATTTGTCATGAAACTCTCTTGAATTATTTTTAAGGTTCTGTTTCTTTGCATCTCTGTTTTCTGGATAGCCTCTTTCATTACTAGCATTGCTTTTGGATTCTATGCTTTTTCGCACACGTGCTCTGTATTCACTGTTTTGGGAAACAGGCTTCACTGGTGATGTTGGCTTCTTTTTCTCACCTTCTGGTTGGTTTTTACTACTTGGAGATGAAGATGCTTGTTGAATTTGATCCATTATCTTCTTCACTCTGAAAGGTTTGTGACTTTTTCCTTTTGGCATAGCTGAGTTAATGCACTCAGCCAAAATATCACCCTCTTCTGTTTTGTCGTCATCCAGGCCAAGGGGAGTCACAGTTGAGCTTTTTGCTCTCTGAGAATCATCAGTACTTCTGCCTTCAGTAGGAATGGTGTCCCGTTTTTCAAACTCCCCTGACTCTGCTCCCACGCCCACATTGTCTGCATTGGCCAGCTCACTCGGGGGGGATTCTATTGTCAGGTCACTCAGAGATGTAGCTGTTGAAAAATTTATCGGTGTACCCTCAACACAATATACCCGTGGCATATCATCTCCTGGTGTAAAAGTCACGTGCTTTTGTGATTGCAATCTGCTTTGTGAAGGCAAAAGTTTGTAAACTGGCAACTGGCTGGGCTTTCTGGCTACAGGAGGAGGTATTTTTGGAGCAGATGCTTGAGAAGGCTTTTTGGCTTTACGTGAAGACTTTGTTGGCATTGCAGAAATAATACATGCTTCCAGTATTTCAATATCGTCATCAGAATCATCCAGAATGTCTTTTTCTGCTTCAGGTGGCTTCTCTGGTTTCTTCTCTTGGTTATCCTTTGTATCATCTGACTGTTCAGGTTCTGCTTCGTTACCATGCTCGTTTTCATGAACTGGAGGCATAATTCTTAACTCCGCATCCTTCTGTATAAATGGCTCATCAAGGCTCAGAGCACTCAGGCTAGAAGAGCAAGAAAACCCATCTGGTGTGCTTTCTGTGGCAAAATGCAATAGTGTATCAGCATCTGGCAGTACCTGTACTCTTTGAACAGCTGCATTTACAGCTGCCTGTCTAGGACCAGGCTCTCTCTTCTCTGTAGTGGTTGCTTTTCCTTTAGGTCCCTCTCTTTTTACTTGAACTCCTTGAGCAGGTGGTGGTGTTTTACTTCTGCTTGGAGGCATTGTTTGTCCAGGGCTGTCTGGAAGGTCACTGGGACTTATAATACCACTTACTATTCCACTGCAAGGCTCACTTTGAACTGAACTAGCAATTGAACGGCTTTCAAAACTATCCAGGGAACTTACAGAAGTACATCTGCTGAACATGAGTGGTGTTTCCTGTACATAATGTTCTGGTGGGCTTTTAGGAGTTTGGGCACCACTCTTTGAGGGAGATTTGGCACCTGAAGAAAATTCAACAGCTTTATGTCTTGAGGAATCAGAAGGAGACAAGCTAGAAGTCTGAAGTCTAGTGGATTTTGTTCTGATGTGTTGTGCTGTTGACGTGATTTCACTTGCTGCACCTTCTGTAGGTAGAGCCCCACTGTTCTCCTTCAGTTCTGCAATCTGCAGTGTGTTATTGGTATCGGTGCCACGTGTGGATTGATCACGTCCTATTTCATCTTCAGCTGAGGACAAAGATGACAAAGAGCTACACCTTGAAAAACATATCGGGGTATCTTCCACGCAGTAAGTTTGTATAGTTTCCTGATTAATAGAGGGAGCCTTACAGGAGGTGTTCTTCTGTGCATGACCACTTCTGCTCTGTGCAGAGCTTGGGTGAAGCTGGTTCTGCCTCTTTGAACCAGATGAGGGGGCTGATGTGCTCCCACTGCTTGGGGGAATATGGTCAGTTTTATTGAGTGGCACTGAAGAAGTCTTTGGAAAAGTAAAAGATGGCTTCTGAGAAGGTGCTGGAACTTCTGTTGAATACTTTAAACTATAATCAATAGGCTGATCAACATGATGTTCCTCTTCATTGTACTTCATGCTGTAATTAGTTGGCCTGTCTTCCTCTTCATGTTGCTCCTCCTCAGAATAACGTTCACTGTAGTTGGTTGGCTTATCATCATCATAATCATCAACCTGGCACAAGGACTGGTTTACTTTCTGATTCATTCCAAGAGTTGGGCCTACTCTGTTCTGATCTGAGCCACTGGATCCTCTTGATCTAAAGGAAGAAACACACTCCTGCTGTCCAAAAGGTGTCTGATATTTCATGTGTTTATCCTCCCCACTTTCAGTATACACAGGGTAGGCTGCATTTTGGTTCCTTGACTGTCTTTGCTCATTTTGTTTCATTTCATCATCTATTATATGCTTAGGCCTTGCCCATCTTTCATTCTGGGACGGACTTTGCCTTCCAGAATTTAACTGCTCATCTGAGTATTTAAGACTATAATTAATAGGAGTGTCTAGTTCCTCATCATTGTCATCCATGTGATTTGCACTATGAATCTTGTGTGCCAAGTCAGCTGGATATTGGCCGTAACTACAGAATTTACTTTCATCATCTTCAGAGTAAGACTCAATGGAAGGTTTCATTTGGCCTCTTTTACCATAGCCATCACTGCTGCTGACACTATTTAAACTATCATTTGAAGCTCTTTTGTATTCCATTTTTGTATATGGCACAGGACATGTCCTGTTTGAGTTCTCGGATTTTGGAAAGTATGTATTTGAGTGAGTATGGGCAGAAGCTGATCTCCTCTGGCCATTTCTGTCTTCTGTCAAACAGTGTATTTCAGAAGTGGAACCAGAACTTCTGTCTTCCTGTGGAATGTGCATGCTTGTTACTTCTTCCATAACTTTGGCAATCTGAGCTGCAGCTGTAGAAATCTGCATTCCTATTCTCTTAGAGGAATTCCCAGTACTCTCTGCAGCTTGATGATAGGTATTTAAACCTACTGTTCGATCCCTTTCAACACTCCTGTCTTTCTCAGATCGAGAATTTTCTGTGTTTCCTCTACTGGAGGAGCCAGGCAATACTGTAGTATTTACATATGGTGAGAGCACAGTCATATTGCCAGCATTAAAGCTCTCTGACCTGCACACCCCATCGTCGTGGCGGCTGGCATCCAGGACATACTCACTGTATATATTTTGCTTATGTCTCTGCTTATTGCGGTGAGATGCTTTGGGGCTTAAGTTATCAATGTTATCAAAAGTCTCTGATAAATGCTGAGCATCTAATTCTGCTTCCAGCGCCTTTTGCTTTCTGACATGGAGGGACGGGAGGCTTGATCCTGGAGACATAATGTTGGCATCTTTGTACTTTGCTGGCCTGTTTGCCATGAGGTTCCGTAGAGCTGCGGCACTGCCCATGGCTATCATTTTGTGTTTTGAGTGAATCAGGTTTTTCAGCATGCTCACGGCTCCCATGTCCCACAGTGCCTCCTGATCCTTTGCATTTCGAGCAGAGAGATTCCACAGGGTCCCACATGCGTTACTGACTATTGTCAAACTGTGTGACTTCAAGTGTTGCAACAAGGTTTGTAAGCAGCTGTTCTCTCGCAAGATTTGCCTGGTGTTAAGTAATTGGAAACAAACATCTGTAAGTGGCATTTCAAAAGGGTAAGAGACAAAAGCAAAAAATAAATCTATTATTCTAGAAATTAATTTTGCTCTTAGAAAGGATAATTAAGAATTCTCCTGTGCAAATAACTTGTATATCCACTAGCTTTTATCTGAATGTCAACCAAATCCCATTACAAATATGAATAGCTAGCTTTTAGTACAGTTCATCATTAGCAAGCAGCAGCTCTTAATCTGTTTGCATATTCCTGTTATGTAAGTGAAACACCCTTAATCAAATGTACTACAAATTAACTGTTTTTAATTACTAAATACATGCATTCATATTAAGGCTTGGTCATAGAAACTGTGTACTAAATATACATGTGGAACCAGAAAAAACTGTCAGAAGTGTACCTACCTATGGTCCTCATTAGTAGCAATTAGGCTAGAAACATTTCTTAGTATTCCTCCTCCACTTTCTATGATGGCTAAAGTGTTTGTTTGGCTTCGGTATGTCAGTGTGCCAACCAGAAATGCAAGAGCACCATCAACAGCACATATGTCAGCTTTGTTCCCAGTGCAGTGTGCTGACAAATTCCATAAGGCACTCAGAACGCTTTTCAAGGTGGATTCCTAGGAAAACAGCAACATGACAGAAATTTTCAGCTATTGACCTTAAGCTCTCAGAAACACATTAAGTTAGTTTAAAGGAACTACACATTCCAGTTCTGCTCTCTGGGGCGATAAGGTAGGTGCAGGCAGCAGTGCCCATGTATTTGGTTCACTTTGCTCCTTCCTTCAGCCATGGGTTTGGTACTGCCTGCCCCAGAGGTATCAGAAATATGTGCCCCAATACTTGTTTGCTGCCACAATGATAGAAAGGGCTCGAAGACCAGTCGGCAGGAGTCTCTGGGATGGAATATACTCCCATCTACACATCAAAGAAGTCATAGATACCTACTAACTAACTGAAAAGAGCTTTTATTAAATGACAGAATTATAAAAAAAGACTATTTTAACAGCACAGCTCACGAAACTGAAAAGCAAAAGTGGTCAACCCTCATAACTAAAATCAGATCAATACTAGTTTTGAGGTGCCATTGCTCCACTGTGGTCTGCTGCTATGTTAAATCAAACTCTTCTTCCAGGCAAATTACCTAAACCACATAAACTGCTTCAGCAACTGCTGTTACAAAAAATGGTCAATGGTCATATTAGTGTTTTGTGTAAAATAAATGCAATCTCTCAAAAATCCAATTTAATCACTTATAGAAGATACCTTCTTAACTTCTAAAGCACATTCCATCAAGGCTTTCACACTTCCAACTTCTCTTAGAGTCTTTTTACTGTTTACATCTGCTCGCCAGGACAAGTTCCTCAAAACACTTGCAATGACCTGGAAAATGAGAAAGAAAAGTAACATATTTCAAGATAGGTACTTTTTTAGTAGGTTACCAGACTTTCCACCTGGACTTATCAATTGCTATGGTTAATTAACAGTGGTCATGTTTAGGTACTGAACTAAAATTTGCTAACATCTGCTTTTTGTTGTATTGTCTGCTAGACTGGTCTAATGTTTCAGCATCAAGTTTGATCAAAGGTACTGGCTTTTGTGTGTGGGTACTTAAAACAGAGATCTGAAATCAGGTTCCCTGCTTCCCACACCGGTAGAACATTTGTAGACAGATTTTCTTCTCTATTCTTATGTCTGTTCTAGAGTTATATTATCTCAGAGGAGAGATTTATTTAATATTTTTTTTCAGTTTTTCCACTTAGAAAATAGAACAATAGAACTTGCCTGTCTCTCAGATGGTATGATTATTTTAATGTTTATAAACCTCTTTAAAGTATTTTTAAAATACACTGTGTCTTTTACAAGTAGAATAGTTATCTCCAGAAGATGTCCTTGTACTTGGCAGCAGTTAGACTGACATAGGTTGTCACTGTAGTGGGCAGTGATTACATGTTAACCTCCATCCGTTCGTGAGCAGCCGTAAGCATGCATATCCCTCGTGAAATTAATTTGATAGAAAACTTTTGCTTATGGGTGTTCTCATTGTCACAGAAGCGACATAAACTTTTCAGGTTATGTGGTGAATGCTCCCTTGCTCACACCCCCAGTGGAGCACAGGGAGCCGGTGGCACACGGAAGGGCCCGGGAACACCCAATCCTGGCTGCTCCCAAGGAGCCACCAGCTCCTCAGAGCCCACCTCAACACAGCCAGAGCAACACAGGAGCCCAAAGCCAGGTGGGAGCTGTGCCCTGTCCAGGCTTTTCCCAGAGCTCTCACAGGGAACCCACTACCCCATGGCCCAGACTGATACTCGGGGGAGTCAAAGGGAGTAACTCTCTGCCCATTTTGGACTGGGGATGTGGGACACTGTGGGATCCAGGGGAAGAGCATTCTGGAATGTAGAACACTTATTGTGGGATGGCAAGACGCAAAGGTTTCAAATGCAGGAAAAGAGATGGAGTGAGGGGATCTTTCAGCACAGGAAGGCAAAGGGGACAGAAAGGCACAGTGACATCCGAACAGCTGACTGACTGATACAGTTGTGTGGACATGCCTTTTGAGTACACTCAGTCCCATATTCTTACTAAATCCCATTTATAACTTGTCCTGAGTGGAAGACTTCCTTCTCGGTGTGTGTGTGTGGTGTCTTGGTGTCAGTGGCTGGAGACATCCCAGAGGTCAGAGGGCCCATGGGGCTGTGACTTTCTTTTCAAGAATACTCAATACATGTCCTAATACCACATCACAGAGTTTATCCGATAACCTCTGTTGTAATTCTAATATTTTCTCAATTGTAACTAGTGAGTGCCTCCTATTAAGGGGAGAATATTTGTTAACAGCATTTTAAGACATATGGTCAATTTTACTTAAAATTGCTTTTTTATCTGATGATTCACTCAGACTGCAAGGAAAATGGGGATTCTCTTTTAAAGTACTGTGCACTTTGTATACAATAAGCATTAATTAATGTTGATTATAATTCAATATTTAGTAATTTTACAAAAGTTCCAACAGTTCTGCTCTCTCAGCTGAGGATTACTGTAAGCATTTCCTAGAGGCTTTATTATCAGGCTGTTTTCCTTACATGGCAGGACTAATTAGAGCAGACAGTAACAGATCAGGGTCATAAAATAAGATTTGAAGCTCATGCATTATGATTTAAAAAAAACAAACCACAAAAAAATCCCAGAAATGACAGATAAGAATGTTTTACAAGAAGAATGTACCTCCTAATTAATGAAATAAGTGTGAGAAAAATTTCACATCAAAGTTAAGGCAGACAAGACAACAAATGAAATATTTTATCTCAAAAGAGCATTACCTGCTGTAAGTCTTCACTTTCAGATTTCAGCTGGGCTACAAGAGCTCTCATGCAGCCCTTCATGGAACATAATGTAGCCTGTTAGGAATCAGGAGAAAAAAGAGTGAGCAGTATTAAACAGCAGGTTAGATGGCTGCATCTGCACAATGTTTTGATATTTTAGACAAATCATATCTAAGTTCAATAAAATCTTAGTAAATATGTTGTCAACACTAAATACTTGGTTTACAACTACTAAAACTTTCAGCATAGCTATCAGTTTAAACACGTAAGTGGCAAAATTGTGCTAACATTTTGAATTTTTTTACAGCAGTTCTAGGACATGATCTGGACCTTTACTACCTTAGAAGCCTTCCTTCCACTGTATCAGATAAAAACCCCTGTGAGCTAGCAATGTGTTGTTACCTACTCTTGTAAGTCTGTTATTTCCATTTACTGCTGAAATGTCTATAGAGCAGAAGGGTAAGTCTTCAGTATTGAGTTAAGATCCACAGGCTGGCAAGTCTATTGGAAGTTTCTAGCGTTTAAAAGAAGTGTCCTTGTCAAAAATTAGGAGAACCAATTTTCTTTTATAATGATTGAAGTAGTGCCCAGTTTGATCCAGATACTTAAAAGTAAGCTGTAGCCTGAAGAGGTTGGAAACATTTAATTAGACAGTAGTAGTATGGTTAAATAACTGATAACTTCAGAAAATGACTCAATTATAAATGTTAATTCAACATTCTCAGAAAAGATCAGTTACTATAAAATCACTGTGTGCTGTACTAACCTAGTCCTCATTAAAAAAGCAGGCCAATAGATAAACTCCTTGCTTTCAGTGACAAAAGTGTTTTGAGAGCCAATACCATAGTTGTATGATGCAATATTCTGTTTGTGGTACTCTCTGTCAGCAACAGGATGGAATGAGAGAGGTATTTGGAATTCCTACCTTGAATTTAAACTCAATACCCTATCCTGGAGATTTTAATCACCTGTGTTAAGAGCTGTAATTCAAACAGCTATGAACTGAAATTACTGCAAGTTTACAGTGCTGCTCTCACCTTGTTTGCCACATCTCCAAAAGTCAGGTTTGTCAGAGCCATGCCAGCGTACCTCCTTAGGGTAACACTGTAGTGATCATTTGTGAGTCCATACATTTCACAATCCACTTGAAGCAGTTCAGCAATGGCCTGCAAACCTCCTGTAAAAAGATACATGTAAGAAAAAAAGTCATAGGTGCACTCTAATTTTCTAAGTACAGAACATATGTAGCAAGGAATGAATTTCATTTTTATGTACAGAAGAACTTCAAACATCTGAAACCCACAATGCTCAGAAAGACATATGAATTGCTAAACTTGCATGCATGGAATTTACTGAGCATGGACTAAAAAAATTCAGGCTGTCAAACAAGAACAAATGCAGGATGAAAAAACCCCACTAAGACACCAAGCAAAAAAACACCCATCCTGGGAATAAGTCTCAGCTTTAAGTCCAATACTTGTAAAATTGCAAATATTTCCAAATAATATTACTCTTCCGAAATTCACAATTCATGCCAGAAAAAACAGCAACTGACATAATAATTTATCCACTGGGAAATGGTGTAGTTAATTTCAACTGCTTTCAGCAATTAGGGGGTAGCAACTGATACAAATGAATTGCTGTTAATAGCCTAAACTGTTAGTAAAAAAAAGCCATATATGCAGTGACATGCACAAGGAGTGCCATGGTTTCTAGCAAGTTTCTCAAGTCTGATCTTACCAAGCTCATTCATTGCATGTCTGTGTTCTTCATCAAATGAAAGTTTCATCAAAACACACACTGCAGGACAAATCTGATGATCCACTGGAGCAGGCACTGATCCAGAAACAGGTAAAAATTAATACCTTCCAAATAATTTTGTCTAGATCCTAAGTTCTCCAGAGCGAATCTAATCTTAAAAATAAAGCAGCTGCAGTTCTGGTCAGGTCTGTATTTTCCCAGTAATCCATGATCTTACAATTAGTTAAGACTTACTAAAGAGGGTGTGTCCTGTAAATATATTGGATGCTTGAAAACAAATTAGGGAGAATCCTGAATGTATGTGCTGAGTTAGAAACAGAACTTGCAGTGGAAAAAATATTACCTTATTACTCTTAGAAATTAATAATGTTTGTAAAACAAATCAATATGGTCAAATATTCTGATGGCAATAAATAATATTCTGTTTCTTTGGGTGCTCTATCCTTATGAACGGTTGATTAAACCTTTTGCTTCTTAACCCAGAAGTTTTTAAGTTCATACTTTTGTGAGCTAGGTTCTTGATAATGCAGAAATGGTACTCTTACAGCTTGTGCAGAAGCCACCTCTACTGAACTGCACCAGGCACAAGGCAACCCTGATTTCTGTCACACACCTGCCAGGGACACCTACAGGCTGCACTCATGGGATGCCCCCAAGTCAGCAAAGCAACAAAGGTAACTCTAAGGTTAAATCTATTTTTCTAATTGTTCCCTGAGAAAAATCCCATTAACTTACAATTCTCATATATAACATTATTATAACAGTTCATTTTAATAGATGGAGATTATTTAATTTGTGCTCTCTGCCCCTCTCCCAAATGGAATGTGCTATCGCCTAAACATCTGCACTACGAGTAATTTGGGATTGTTTATCCATAAAAATGTAAAACAGAATGAGTATATCTTCAATATTATTTTACAAATTACAAATATAAACTACTAGAATCACTATCTGGGAAGCACAGCAAAGTCCAAGATTTAAATAAAAAGCTTGTAAATAGGGTATCATATCTGTGACACATACTATTTCCCAACAGTAGTTGAACTTGAATAAAGAAGAAACTATGCACACACATATGTACATAAAAAAACTTGCATACATTCAACAAGAAGTCAGATTAGAGTTGTACTTTCTGTAAATTCACTCTTTTCAATATATCCTCGAAATGTTTTTATATGGCTTGCAGAACCTACTTGGGTTTTTGTCCTGGTCCATGCCTTGTTCATGTGCCTCCTGCCATTCCCAACACGTCTCACAGTAAGCACGGATCTGCTCCAAGAGATGGAGCACACGGATTTCCCGTCTGCCTCGCTTATCATCGGGCTGGGAGTGAATGATGTTGTGCAGCGCTGCGCTGGCTCTGGCACGGGCCTCTTTACTACCACGGGAGTTTCCTAACAACACAGAGTCCTTATCGTTGCCATGTAAAAGCTGGATGAGGAGAGGAAGGCATCCAGACTGACGCATGGCTATGCAGCTGTCCTGGGAGCTAGACATTGCTAGCAGTGTTCTTGACATGTCATCTTTATCATGAGTACCAAGCATTGATAACAATGAATACACCATTTCCACCTGCAGGTCAAATGATTTTAAAAATACAGTTACGTTTTAAAAACACACACCAAATTGAAACAAAATTTGAATGGTATGAGCAAAAATATATGAGCAAAAATATATGAGCAAAAAACCCCCTTATTTAATGGTGAAAAATTTAATTGTGCTATTTAAATGTAATTAAACACTATTATTACTTCAGCAGCATATACTTAATAAATTCCACTTAGTGGTTAAATGGCTGGGAGTGGGGGGTAGCTGTGTTTAAATGTATTAATCTACAAAACCAATAGCATAGACTTCCAGATTTCCATCATAAAAAAAGATTAAACAAATGTATAATGAAAGTGTTTCATTTTGGGAAACCAAAATAACTTCAAAATTAAATCTGTCTTTAAAAAGCTATGCTCTATGTGAATTATTTACACTTTATTTATACTCTACATCATGCTGAAAAAACCTGACATCCATGTATTTTAAAATTTTCCTTTAAAAAGTCTCAAATTAACTGATATTTTTTTGTTATGATCACTGACTTTTATACAGACCAGATTATTTCGAGCAAATGCAAAACTAAAGAGTTACATTAATACTTTTTCAAGTTTACAGGGTTAAAAACAGTAAAGCAAACAAATGCTTATTTAGTATGCATAAAATACTTAGTGTTTGCTAAATTAATTCATGCCATGAAAACCCAGCATCACCCATTTAACTTGGATTAACCCCAAATTTTTTTATTAAAAATAGAGATTTTTGAGTGATTCCCTTGGCTTTTGTGTAATACTGTGGTCAAGGCACTATTTGGTTTGTACTCCCATTCTTCCATAACAGCTTTCAATCAAGAAATGCATTTGATTCTTCTAGTCAACTTTTAGTAGAATAACAGGATGTAGAGGATGATCTTAGATACTATCTAAAAACTCCTAACTCGTAAAGCCAAGATAAACAGGAACATTCAAAGTCAAAGCACAACATAAAGAAACTATCAAAGGGAATTATAAAGTAGCAGCATGTGTGTTTCTCTAGAATATAGTAATTAAGGAAGAAATGAGACTTTGGACCATTTATTTTCCTACTAATAATTAGGTATTTGCACTAGTTATCCTATCAATGAGTGATTTTATTTGGTGTCTTGAGTGACAATTCCAATGTGCCTGAAGATTAATACACATACCACGTTTCAAAAAAACTGAACAGCAGCAGGCAGACTAAACAGCAAATCTGGTAACACAGACTTCTCTAAACACTAGAGGGTTGCTGAGGCAATACAAATCTTAAGAGTCTGTGAAACTGTATGGTCACATGGCAAAGCCCATTGAAATAGGAGCCACTTCTGTGACAGTCTAGCATCCCAGTTTGGAGATCCTCTCTTCCTGCTACCCCCAAATGCAGCATTTAAACAAAACCTTTGATTCTTAAAGGAGAGTGAATTTAATTTGCTTTATGTGCATCTCTTTGCAGATGTTTCAATTGGCAGCTATAATACAGTGTTACTTGGATTTGGAAGGTTAAGTTTTTGCCAGAGAATAAAGTTGAAGAAGCCACCAAATCAGGCCTCCAAGTTGTAGTTCATGTGTTATAGGAAAAACAAGCAAAAAAAGCTCTTTGTTTCTCTTGTTTACACAGACTCATCTCTTTTTGCCCCTGTAAATATACTCCTCCATTTAGAACCTCTACCATTCTCCCTTTTAAGGCATTCATATCAATAATTTCCTAACACAGAGTACACTCAGTTAAACCTAAGTCTTACACTGTTCCTGCCTTCAAGGCTTTCCCACTGTTAGTAACTTTGTAGAGTTCTACAGGTTGCAGTGAAAATGTCTGCAGACAGACAGCTGATGTTACCTCCATTTAGGATGTGCATATAGCATGGGACTGAAATAACAACATTGTAACACTGTTTTAAGGCCCAAAATAATTAACACTATGCAAAATTAATAGGTCCAGCTTCCCAGAGGACTGTTCTGAGCACAGCACCCACAGTATCCATACTGCTGCAGATTCCAGAGGCAGTATGAGATCCAGTGGCTCATGAATTTGCCCTTTTCTCTCTCTTTTCATGCTGTATATGTATTTTTTAGTGCAGTTTTCTATCTGCAGATGCTGTGAAGGGCTTAGATAATTTTTTTGGGTCTATTTCTTGACAACTGTGTCTGTTTTGTGGATCTGGATTCTGCAAAAGTATTTGAAGAAGCACTCTTAAAAAGGTTAATTTTCATAATGGATTATAAAGCAACATCACAAGCTTTTTTTGATATCCCAGTAGCTTCTAGGAATTGCTTGTTCCTTACTGTAACGACTCTTATCATCAAGTTAAAAAAAAGATTTCTGTGCATATATTTTCAAAGTTGAAAAGATATACTAAAATTTTAACTTAATAAAATTACTATGGACAAGACTGTTCAGATAGTATTAGTACTACTGGCAGAAACAATGAGGTTATTGTATTAGTAAAAATGTAGCATTAGCGACCTGTGGTTTGTAATCTTCGGTTACCTTGGTACCCAGATGACTTGTCAGTCTGCGAGGAACAGAATAGTTACTACTAGAGCTCATAACACTGGCTGTCTCATGGTCCACTCGAGCAGCAGAACCCTATAGATTTAAACAACAACTCATATAAAATAAAGTCTGAGGGACAGAACAACATTGGCTAAGTAAGTTTCAGCACTGGATGATGCAGTTCTGCCAACAGCAATGAACTACCAACTTCCTTCGCTTAGGTCCTCTCTGCCCTGACACAACATAGAGGTAAAAAACCTGCTTTTATTAACCTTTTTTTCCTGAGATTCAGTCTCAAAAGAACTGTATTTTCAAATGAATAGATTTAATTACTATTTTCACCAAGAAAAAGTGGATTTTGGAACAAACTGAATAATAATTTTGACAAAGTGAGAAAAACAGCCTCCACTTTTATGTCAGATTCTATAGTGCACTGAAATAGGTATCCAAGAACCCACTAGTAACAAGAGACTGATCTGGGCAAATGAATAGCTCTACTTGAATTTGTCCATTTTAAAAGCAAATTATAAGTGGTTGCATAGTTATTTTAGTGAAAACTGTAAAATAATGCCGACACTGGATGTAATTTTCCGAGAATCTAGGTATGCTCCTAGCTGTATTAGCAAGACTCACTTATCAGCGTCTTTGTTTTATTTTAATTAATTTCATGTATTTACATTTTTTATTTTTCTACCACTTTTTATCCACTCATATTCTTTGCTTTTTTTATCCACTCATATTCTTTTTAAATTTGCTGTTGTTTTCTTTCTGTCTGTGATGCTTTCCCTACTATATCATTCCCTTCCCATCTGCTTTGGGAAGTTAAAAATGTTTCTTTAGAGAACACTTTTAGTATCAGTAACTGATTTCAGTCTTGGTTTTCCTAAGGTAGTCACGAGTTTCTCTTTGATCCTCTAAAAAAGCTAAAATCTGTTAACAGAATTATTAGCCTAATTTGCATCTGGATTAATAAATATAACTTTTTTTCCCCAGTAAAAACAGATAACTGAAGAGAACTCCATGGAAGATGCTGTGAAATAATGTCTGTTTCTTCTATGTGCTCCACAAAGAAATAGGTATTTTGCAGTTCATACAGTTCAGTATCTTTAACATGAAGTTGAAAGATACTGTAAGTACCAGGTAGGAGTAACTTAAAGTGTTTGTATAGACAGAAAAGAATCCAGTTATACTGGAATATTTAAACACATTAACATTATTATACTAATTTCACTCCCACATTCAAATCCAGAAAATGTGATACATGTTCCAGAAGAATTTTATGCTACAAGAGTGTAGCTGGAATTATTTATATTAACACAATTTATTCCAATCTATATTCCCTTACTTTTTGTTGACTACAGGGAAAAAATCAGAATCTAAAAGCTTAGGCAGAAAATCACACTGTATTTTCTCCATTATTCACTTTAATAATGTTCAGTGCTAAGAACATGGGAATGAATTCCCAGATTTTTGCACCATGCAGTCAACTTCATATTTCCTCAAACTACATTCAGAGGGTAACAGGTTCAACATAATGTACGTACTAAAACTATACATTATTAAGCTCAGTGTGATTGTTTCATCCACAAAGGTAAAAAATAACGTAAGTCTGGGTGCTATCTATTAAAATTCACCATGGTGTAGACAGAAATAGCAACCTCATTTCAGGTAACCAATTCCCTCAGAGCCATCACATGGCTGTGCTGCCTGCTACCAGGATGCTCAGCTGAAGTGTAACTACATTTCTCACTGGCTTGTAAAGAGTAATGCCAAGGAACTAATGTCAGGTGAGCAGTCATTCATCCAAGAAAATGGGAAATGACATGGAAATGTTACGTGGACCCTTACTGTGCTGGACCTCGTCCTTCAAAATCTTTTCCTGTCTACTTGATCTTGTTTCTGGCTTTTATACTTCACTATCTTTCATTCATTGTTTTACCCTGCTATTTACCATGCCAGCTAAGTAATTTTTCCTGTTTTGTGACACATTTTCTCAACAAGATGGACAATCTCAACAAATTCCTTTATAGAACTTGCAAAATGAAGCTATAAAGAAAATTTTATTTCAGTGGGAGAGTAGTGAGTGCAATGGAAAAGACAGCTGAAAGATGGTGCTGAAAGGACACACTTGAAAAGTGAAAAATCCTGGATTCAATTAACACTGACTACAAAACCAATTAGAACAAAATAATTTGGTGAAAACATTTTTTTTCCCCACTCCACTGAATAGTGATTGCTCTAAGTATACTGAGCTGGTTTATCAGAAATAAATGTTATGTCCAATCCATTAAACCTTCTGTGTCTGAACTTGGACTGAAAGTAAATAATCCCCAGATGGCTGTTTTAACACACATACAGTGCCCCGGCTCTATCCCCCACCAGGAAGAAGGAATAGCCATGTTTTATACATTTTTACAAGGCAAAGGTCAAAATTGCACAAATCCTCAACATTAAGGCCTCACTTAATTATGAATGGATCTTCCATTTGCATAAGTCTGCCAAGACATGACAATCCCTTCTTCTCTGTAAAATATATTGTCCAGAAAAAACTCCTAATTCATTCTCTGAAGATGGATGATAGAGCAACAATGCATCAATTATTTAAATACATTATGCTTTCAGCCCAAAAGCAGCAGTGAACTATTTTCTTCCCAAACAATAAAGCTGTCAAAAGAATTAAGAGTCAGAACCACAATAAGATCTGGATGATTGGATTTAATTCCAAATGGTGATCAAATGTATTTCTAAAGCAAAATTATGGGCTGTGCTTAATGTTTAATCAAGTAAAATATTTCAGCCAAACCACAATTCTTTCTGATAAATCTTCTACAAGACACTTTTGAAAATATTTAATTAATTTTACTTCCCTGGAGTAACAAAAATATCCTGTATATGAATTCAGCTATTGAATTCGTAGTATGAAGTTTTAAAAACCCAAATTACATAGTGGGAATAGTGGGAATGTCTAAGCTACAGTTGGAAATAATGAAAGAAAATAATCATGGTAAATAAATAAAAGCATCTTTAGCCAAAGACAGAAGTAATAAGAATTGATTTTAAAAGACAAGAATTTAATGTGTATCTCAAAATATTCCGCTAATGTATTTCAGTAATAAAAGAAGGAGGAGCAATGGAAGATTATTTAGAAGCATTTAAATAATACTTCAGTCAACTTTCAGGAGATTACCTCATTGATACTTCAGTTTCAAAGCTTTAGATAATATAGTATTAATAATAAACCTGTCATTCACTTATCTTAGTAGCAGTTTCCAAAATGAAAATTTGAACAATTTTCCATAATTTACTAACACTTTGTCTATTACAGTTCCCCTACAATGAAATGCATTTTGTGTACTCATTCTTGCTATCTCTTTCACACCGTTAGGCTCATTAGTCATTTAAACAAAAGAAAAATGCTCCCTGCATTACTGAATATTTATACTTCCCTTTATTCAAACACTTCCTTACAGTAAATACAAGAAATTTCCCAGATATAGATGGAAAGAAGAAAAACATCAATCTTTTTAAATGAGTAGGCATGAAATACAGTAAATTAAATACCAACATGTAAGCATCGTATGTCTCAAATATTTAATTATATTAAAACAAGCAAAATACTCTACTTACCTGACCAGTACTGCTGGTTGCCACACTGACTTCTGCTGCTCCTTGACCTTCATTCTGCCTCTCTGTATCATGGGAACCTGCATCATGCTTGCTTTGAGGTGCTCTCTGTTAATACAAGAGTTTATGAAATTACAAACAGAAATTAGGTACAATTTATCATTCAGAGTTTTCTCGGCTGTGAGCACATCAAAACTGCATCCTCAGGAAGCCACTGAGCACCACTTTGCATTTCATAACCCTGAGCCTCAAAAATTAACAGCCGACACTGAACGCCTTCAAAAAACTATGAGATGAAAGAGAAGCATATCCTCTGAGGATTACAGCCCTGCAAGACAAAGGATCTGCTGTGACACACAGCAGCACCATTTTCCACCAGCTGTGCTCACATCCCTATCAGAAATGTAATAGAATTGGAGCAAACAACTGCTCTGCTCAGCACGTGATCCCTGCTTTTACTGGGGACCACGGCCAGCACCGTTCAATTAAGCTTCACGTTCAAAGATGAATAATTTCTGCTTGAACAGAAGGATATCTGTACTGTAAGAATATTTCTAAATGTCAAGGACAAACAGTGCAGGAATTACCACTTTAACAGGAAAGAAATTTATATAGCCTGATACTGATCCATCTAAAATTTTGTCAAAATACATTTAACTAATGTGGCAAGCTGGTACAGACAGGTTTCAGTTCCTTTAGGAAAACAGATTTTTATACATTTACATAAAAATGAAACTGGTCTCCCTGCTGCTGATAGGCATTTAAATGAGCAGTTATGAAATACATGAAGTATCAAACGTCATCTATTAACGTGTTTAAAACATTTCAGATTTTCAGAAAGACATGGATAGTCCATGGAAATGGCTGAAGTCCGGAGCTGAAAGCAAGATTATTTTCTAAATATTGCTTTTGTTGCCAAGCTTCAATTCACAGACTGAGAGCCTACTACCTAACAGAAAACACAATCTTAATTAATTTGTTTAGCCACATATGGTCTATGTCATGCAGTTTCTATGTGGCTCTGAAATGTTCTTGAGCTGCAGAGCCTAGGATAGCAGTCTGCCTCTTGCTTTAAGGATATTTATCTCTGACTTTTAGCAATGCCTCTCTTCAATGTACACACCCTGGAACATCTTTGGATACTCTCAGTGATTAAATTCATACAGTATCACTGGCATAAGTAACTGTTCTGTTCATCAAAGATAGACGAGTCTCACTTAACACTGAACAGAATTTCAGAAACCAGTAATCAGCATGTCAAGTGATTAATTTAGGGATAAATTTAGAAGTGTAAACACAGTTGAACTAAAGGAATAAGGTATGTAAAAAATACAAGATATTACACGAACTAGTAATATGAGAAAATTGGAAACAACTACAGGTAATTCCTTGACATTATACCTTCACTTATGGAAAATAAGTAAGCCACAAAGCAAATCTCAAAGTATTTTAAGACACAAAATGTTACTACTTTTTAAGATCTGATCTCTAATTTTTCACCATCTCTGTCACTGTGTATGAAACTGCTATTGATGCTCACACAGTAACTGAAGAAATTTTGGTTGTCAGTACAAGAAAGGGGCACCCAGTCAAGATCAGGCCTTGCTGTACATGAGGTGAATTCAGTATAATGCTGAATTCCTGTCTCACAACACACTTCAATCTTGAATAAAGTGTAATTATGGGTTTGACAAAATTGAGACAGAATTTTCCAGTCACTAAATGACTGGAAAGCACACTGAAAGCAGTAATGGACATGCCTAGAGGTGAAAATCTGAATGGTTCATTAGCAAGGCTCTGACCTGCTGGGTCACCTGAGAGGAAATAATATTCCTTTCAAGAACACTCCTGGGGGTTGGGACAGGGTAGTGAAAATGGGGTGTATCTATTAAATAGTTCTGATGCATCCACATCAGAGACACAGATATTTCATTCCCTGACAAGAAAAGTTTCTGCTCTCCTTTAATACTTTCTACTTCTATAAACATACATTTGTTTGCTACATGCTATTTATGAATGAAATGCCTTCCCATTCCCCCTAAGCACTTTCAAGAACACGCCAATACAAAATGTAGTCAACTCACCACACAAAATAATTTGCAAGGCAGTTTTTAACAGTTACTAGCAGGGTTTATCTGATTTGAAATGCAGAACGTGCTCACAATGTGCAAACCCCATTACTGTCACATGAGTCATCAGCTGGAATTGAACACCCAATCTGTGAGCTCTCAGTGAAGACTCCCTACCACTTCAGCCACTGAAGTAATTTGAAGTGAGCTGTCCTCTTCATGCAGACTGGCACAAAGGAGTTAATAACAACACAGGCATCAGAAAGCAGGCTATTAATTGAAAATGGAGTATTTATATAAATATGTATTACATTAATATAATGTATAACATTATTAAACATATTTATTCTTATATATGAAAATAGCACATATCCATGCACATGGATAATGTAAACATATATTTGTATAGATACAGTATTATTGTAAATAAATTAATATTAATCTAAAAGATTGCAGATTAATGGTTAGAAAGACAATATAGAAAATATAACTGAAAATACGTCCCTCCTTCATGGTGCTTTTCAACACTGAACACAGGACCTGTGGAAGAAAATACATAAGCTACCAACCATATCAGCAAAGAACCAGAGCAAGTGACCAGCAGCAGGCTCTGTAAACCCTACGTGAGGCACAGCTGCCAGAGAACAGCAATCTAGTCCCCTGGGTTAAACTGCACCACCTGTTTAGAGGCATTTAGAGACTTTTGAGGAGGCCTAAGCTGGGTTTGTAACCCCTGCCATTGCTGAATTTTGGCATCGACCATGAAAGTTAGTTTGACAGAGTTCACTTGTTTGCTCTTGCAGCAGAACTGTGGGAGACTGCATGTGCTGATTACAGGGACATGGAGCTCCTCCTTCCATCACATTTGCCACAGTTTTCTAAGTTCTTCTAAAGACAGCAAGAATTATCATTATCAGTTATTAATTTCCATGTATTCATTAGTAGAGAATTATAAACTCTAGCTAGCACAGTAGACCATGACTATTTCTGCTAAGAAAGCCAATTACATATAATTTTACCTAATGCTTTGTCAACGTGAGATGCCAGAGCATTTGCATATTCATTAGGAATCACCATTACTTCATATTAAACACAACAGACATACATGTATAAGTAAGACATATATAAGAAATGGAAAATACAACAAATTAAACTAAGTAACTGTAAGAAATAATTTTGCTACAGTTGATTAGAAGACAAAAGAAAGTCTTGTGAGTCAAATAATTGAGAATGCTCCTGGTCCATCACAGTTTAAAACCTGCTGAGAATAATAATCTCAGGAAGAAAAAAATCCTTTACATTTTGTCTATGGCAACACTGTGTAATGGAAGCATTTTCAAGTTATAGATATTATGAAAGAAGGGCCTGTACCACTACTGCCAAAAATTTCCTTTTTACTTTTGAATAATTTCATATTGTACCTAACAACTGAAAATTCTTTCTGGACAGGTCTAACCCTACAGTGGAAGAAGACCACACCACTTCAATTTTTTCTAGAATCATTCACAAGACTTAGCAATTTACCAAACCTTAAAAATGTGATAAAATGCATGTGAGAATTTTCTCTGCTCATTGAGATTTCCAAAAGCTGATTTTAGCTGCAGCATTATATTTGGTCTTACTCTTAGAGATACATTGCACTTGGGTTCCCCAGTGACTTGCATCACCACAGCACTTACTGTATCAGCAGACAAACTGAGATAATTATTATTGTTGTTAACAGGTCTTTAAAACAGAAGGAGCACATTCAATTTGGTTACTGGCGCCAGAAACCAAGAAATAAACTCTCTAACCAATTTACCAGGTCAGAAAGCTATTGTTTCTTTATTATCAGTGCTTAATGCGTGGGGAATTCTCCTTGAAGCATGCTCAGTAACAGACCAACAGGCCAGAGTATACTCCTGAAATAAATATATATTAATCACATTTCCTGAATACATGCATATATGCTAATTACTTCCATGGACTTATCTGGATATGGTTCAGACCTTCTGTTGAATCTTTTCTCCTTGAGAGTATCTCAAATTTATGTGATCAAGCCATAAAGTACTTCTCTTAATCATTCTGTGCTGTCACACACAATCCTTGTTCTCAAAACTAACAGATCAGCTAGTACATAATAATTACTGATATAAGTAAATAAGGAAGCATTAGCTGGAACACAACTTATTAGTCACAGATGTAGGGAGTTAACACAAGGCTAATCTCTGGCATTGTACTAAGCACTGTATGGTACAAAACTAAGTATTAACCACAAATACAGGGATCAAACACTATTGTGCTAAGGTTAAAAGAATTTTCCAGCATTTTCCCACTTCTGCATAGATTTCTTCTTAAAGAAATATACTTTATCAGGTACAGGATAAAAATAGAAAAAATGTCTCATGTTTGTATTTTTCAGTTATATGGACTTTGCAGTGTGACTAAACCACCAGACAATTTCAGAATTTGTAGGAGATGGTCACTTGGAAATGACTAAAACACACTGTAAAGTATTAGGGTGTGTCTAGTGACTGTCTCCTTTACCACCATCAGCATGCTAGTAAGTCTGTCCTAAAATGTGTAACTATGCAACCAGATATCCAAACGTCTCCCAGATAAGACACAAATGAAAATTTCAATATATCAGACCTTCAGTGTATGAGGCAGCCAAATAATTTGGTGGAAGGAGTGAAAAACTATGACAAAACCTATTTTCTGTAGTAGCATCTCAACACTGTTTGAGTCCCTGAGCTCAGGTTAAGTTCAAAATGCTGTTCTTTTTTTTCTACCAGAGTAAAAGATAAACACTCCATCTGACTATATGGAGCATCTATCTGTTGAGAGGCTGGTCAACCAGGTGGGGAGAGCATTACACCAGAAATAACAGGGGACAGAAGGTAGGGCTGGCAGGCAGAAGCCCTGACTGGTGGGAACACAAGGGCAATGCACACAGCTGAGATAAGAGAACGTCCTTGGTAAAAAGGCACACAAGGAAGAACAAGGTGCAGCAGTGCTGCCTTGCTGGGAAAGCTCCCAGGCCTGTGCTGGGCAATGGGCACAGCCAAGTGCTGCTCTCCAGCATGGCCCTGCATGGCTGCTCAGAGAGCAAGCAGCGTGGTCAGGGATAGGGATGTGGACTGAGAACTGCGGGAATCTCGCTGGGGTGCAATCAGCAGCACACAGTACAGCTGGAAGCAAACTGAGTTCAATATTGTCCAGCATCTGTATGCTGGGACTCGGTGCACCCTCCCCAAGGTGGAGAAGCTGATACAGCACAGGGTTCAGCTGCCTTCCAAAGGGACCTGAATGGGCTGAGGGGAAGCTCAAGCTGTTCAACAAGGGGAGTGCAATGCTCTGCACCTGTGAGGGAACAACTCCAGGCACCAGCACAGGGCTGAGCTGTCCGGCTGGGAAGCACCTGGAGGTCCTGCTGGGCCATCCTTTCAAAGGCCTTGTGGCAAAATTCCAGCAATGTCCTGTGCTGCAGTGAGGGGCATACTGCCAGCAGGGCCAGGGAGGTGGCTCATCCTCTCCACTCAACATCCAAAGTCCTGTTCAGGCCTGCCCAGCACAATACAGCTGGATTTACAATGGATTCACTAAAACAAGCCCTCTGCAGACTACAACAGTCCTTAAGGGTCCTGAGCATCTCTCATACACAGAGAGGCTGAGAGAACTGAGACTGTTCAGCTGAAGAAAGAGATGGCTCAGGAAGATCTTGTCAATATCTATAAACACCTGGACTGACTTATGTCAATAGACCAGGCAACTTTAATTTCACGTACTACAGTCTGCATCACTTACAAGAATTGATTTTCCCCCAGATCTTAGAACTATGAAACAAATGGAAAATTTTCATTTACAAAATGGAAAAATATACATCCTTTAGTGATCCAAATGATATCCTGAGCTTTTTCTGTAGCTATTTTGGGTGAAGGCAAGTAATAAAATATTCATATCAAACACACAATTTAATTTACCATTACAAGAAATGGAGCTGACATTCTAAATGAATTTCCACAAGGGCACTTTTTGCCAATGGCAGTTACTGCTATGGACTTTGTAATTTACAGGAAACATCCTGCATTTCTTAATATAGAACCCTGTACTTAAACACTAAAATATACCAGGCTTCTATAATGAAGTCTGACAGAAGCACTATTCAGCCTTTTTTTACATCTTATCTCTTTTAAAAGACAAGCAAACCATGAAGCTGCTTATCACAGATTCATAATTACAAAGGCATGTACAACTAATTGTTTTAATTATTTATAAAACCAGAACTCAGCCTTCATAAGCATGTTGCATATTGACATTTTAAATGAAATTTCAAGCTAAACTTTTAACTTACATATGATTATTGATAGAAGCTCTGCAGTAGTATGAGGACTAATACAAGTATTCCATTCTCAGTCCTTTAGAAACAGAGCAAGTAACAGTCTAAGAATATTGACTACCTGATTAATTGTGACATCAACAGCTGATGGGAATAATCCTGCCTACCATTTATTCAAGTATTTTTGGGTTTTTAGAGAAAATATACATACCACAATAAAAATAGGCAAGTTATTGCTCACTAACCTCTGCTTCAGCTGCTTGTGATTGCAGGAGCTGTCGTATACGAAGAATGTCCTTCTCTATTTGTTGAATTCTGGCCACCCTTGCCTGAAATGAATGGATTTTCACATATGATTTTGTTCAAAAACTCCTTTTACTTACTGTACAGAGTGACAGCATGAAGAGTTCTTGGCAGATACTGCTGACTAAAAAACAAACCTACTTGAGTAGGTACATGCAGCAGGTACTACATGCAGTAATTCAAGTGTGCTTTGTAATGAAAGGGATGATTGCAAGCATTCAAAAGAGAAGCGAGTAGTTGGGGTTTTAATAACATTGAATACTCGTTTGGATGTAATAAGTCGTCACACAGCACCCACTTAACTATTAAAAAATGCTCCCTTTAACATGTACAATATTCATGTTTCTGAAACTGACATTTTATGCAAATTATTTCACTTTCGTACCAAATATCAGAATTTTACTTGCCTTACAGAGATCTGAGAGATATCTTCATTTGCAGAGTGGCTTTGAAGGTATGAGACCCTGACAGATTTCTATTACATTCAGTTGCTATATTGATTTGTGAATTGTACTTATGTCCAACCTCGGAGATTTTCCTCTCTTACAAATCTCAAAGAATTTAGCAGGCTAAGTACATATATATATATATATATAAAAACCTACATACTGCTTCTTTGGTTTATCTGGGATTTTACAGACATCTCTGAATCAGTCTTTTATAGACATGTTGCTACTCATTTCCCACTGGAACCATTCTGTGGTTAGAAAAGGGAATGTTAAGAGACTCCAAATGTAACAGGATACACGTACTCCACACAAATTGTACAGTGAAGCACAGGATGCATTATCAGTCTGTAAAACAGTAAGTGTATGACCTTGATAATTTAATAAATTCACATTTGACTTTAAATGTAGGCAGAAGACCAAACGAATTAAACTCATTAAAGTATTTTTTTTTGTGTCATGGATAGATTTGTGAAATGGGCATATTGTTGAAAAATGTTCTGATGCCTTTACTTGATTAACACTTATAATGCTATACTAGAAAAGCAATCTAGTGGACACTGCAAAGATCATCATCGTAACCAACCTTATTTGACATATTTATAACCTGAAAATGGAAATAAGATGGACTTTCAACAGGTGCTAATGCCAGAAGATGCACAGGCAATAGAAACACAATGCTATCTAGAAAATTTTGAAACAAAAAAGGAAGTCTAATCACAAAATATGAATTACTGAAACACACATCAGAAGCACTGTGGGGAAAATACCATAAGCATCAACATTTAGTAGAGCTGGAAAGCTGTGACTTTAAGCTATAAATTTGATTTGATTTTGTAAAACAAAGTACTGGAAAGCATAAAAGCTTCAGCGCAGAGGCAAACAGATATTTTATCCCACCCTTTGCTCCTGGTTCAAGAAGTTTTTCAGTATTAGAAAGATAATAGAAAAGTATTTCTGGGAATATCTATGCATTGGTGACCAAACACATGACTGATTAAAACACTTCTCTCACTGTCCTTAAGAATTACTTGAATTTTATCTAGTTATAGAATAGTCAGGGTTGGAAGGGACTTCGGAAGGTAATTTACTCCAAACTCCCTGCCAAGGGCAGGAACATCTTCAAGCAAGTCAGGTTGCTGAAAGCCCTCTTTGACCTTGGATGTTTCCAGGGATGGGGTCCCTGCTGCCTCTTGGCAACCTCTTCCAGTGTTTCACCACTCCCACCACAGAACATTTCTATCTTGCAACTAATCTGAATCAACTCTCCATTAATTTTAAGCCATCACTCCTTCTCCTACCACTATTCCCTGATAAAAAGTTTCTTACAGGTCCCCTTTTAAGCACTCAAAAGACACAGGTCTCCCCAAAATTTCCCATAAATTGAGTTTCTTTCTGTGTAACCACCAACATAGCCAATAAAGGGCATCAAGAATATCTGAATATCTTTATATATGCACCTAAACACAGGGAAAAAAAGCTGTGCAGATGGAAACAATTAAATATTGAATGATTTGTCAAGTATTATTAACTGAGTCCTCCAAAGGGACAGGAATTCTATCCACCTTTTCCAATTTCAGTTCAGGGATTTAAACATCAGATCATTCTTGTAATTAATTTTCTTCTAGTACAGGGAAACTGGGGAGTTCCACTAACCAGGACCGTACTTTGTGCCAAACACCGTAGAAACAGAAAAAAGGGACGCATTTCTTGCCACAAAGAGGTAGAGCCTAATGGCAAATGGGCAAAACAATGGAACAAGCAACGTTTTTAACTTTAGAACCTACTTGAGCAATATCACCTTTGATTTCTATTTGTTCAACTACACTCCTATTTATTATTATATTTACTTGTAATTTTTATTAACATAAAATATTTGCAGAAAGTAACTTTACCTTTGAAGTTATGAATTATTTGGCTTTTACTGTCCCAGAAATGTGTCTAACAAAACAAAAATAAAATTCCTTCACACTCACAGTGACAGAAAAATAATCGCTATATAGAAAGCAAAAATAAGGAATAACATTTTGCTTATTAAATGTTGTCTGCCTTCTTTGTTTGGTTGGGTTTTTTCCAAAATAAACATAAAGAAAAGACAAATGCGTTAATGGCTTGGTATACATACAAGACCATCATATAAATGTAACAGTACTGAAATCTTTATCTGTGTGAAACTCCAGGATCTAAATTTCTTTTATCTTTAGTGGTCTGCTGCTTTAGCAAACTTTTAGAGATCTTGGGATCAATTCTTTTAAGAATGGTAATTTAATGTAAGATTTTAAGGAACTCTTAACCTCAAAAAAAAGATCCTTTTTGGTCTGACTTGAAGGAAAAATAAATTCTATGTGAACATGAATTCAGTCTTAGAATTGAAGTATTTTTAAATATATCTTACAGAAATTAAGTTTGCTACTACTTATTACTAAATATATTGGCTTCAACATTTGAAGAAATAAGAAAAGTAAAAATAAAACATCGTTAAGAATGCTTTTTTCCTTTTTTTCAAGTAAGCACTACTATGTGAAGTTACTGGCTTCAGATAATAGCTACAAGTTTAAAAGTTAGTGTAAATCATTAAACTAGCTGAAATAATTTGTCAACAGCCTTCTTATCCATCTTTCTGAACAACTGCTGGGCATGTGCTTGTGAGCAATCTTCATAGAAGACATCAACAGTGAGCTGCTAAGTTAAGTTGCTTCAGAAGGAAACAAAGCCAAATCATGCCACACAAAAAATGGAAGAAAGCCATTGTTTAAAAGTTCACGAGAAAGGGCAGCTACAGAAAAGTGCAAAAGTGCAACCTGGGCAACTGCAGGTTATCAGCTCTCTCACAGAATAATCTCTGGGACTCTTAATTTAAGATGTCTGCAACGCCAACCTTTATGTGGCTGAAATGTTCCCTCCCTTAAGCCTGCATTTTGAACAGTATTGTGTATCCCAATCAGTCTGGGTGGAAAGAAAATATTGAGCAGAAAGAAAATGGTTAAACTAACAAGTTGAATATCCTTGCCAAATACAAATGTTTCATTTTGCACATTTAAAGATCACAGTGAAATAATGCACAAATTGCTCTTATGCATTTGCATATCAGTGAGCGTCTACACATTTTTGGCACTGGTCCTTGGCAGACAGAAATCAAGAGGAATACCAGATAAATTCACAAGCAGCACATGCAGAAGCAGTTACTTTGTATTCAATAATCTTTATATAATCATTTTATAATATATATATTATTATATATAATAATCTTTCTATAATAGGCACTGTAATTTCTGCATGTAAGTGCTACGCACATACAGAGAGAAAGTGAAACAGCTGTGACAGACTCCATGTCAAACATTAATTCAGAAGCCCATAATATATTTCAACATGATCTTGGCAGCATTCTTCCCCCCACTAAAATTAAAACCCTTCAAAAATCAAGGAAGAAGCAAATTCAGGGTCAACTTGATTACTTCCACATAGTGAGATGACTACAGCCAAGTTGTGTGTCTGAATAATTTCTTTTAATCCCTGCCCAAGTGCATTTAGGATGCTGCCAGCAGCCTAGCCTGCCTGTTTAGCTTAATTCATCTTCCTCTAACTTAAGCAAGTTAGCAGCAGCAGAACTTTCCCAGGAGTTTTGCTGTGCAGGACCTTCACTGGGGACAGGCTGGTACAAACTGCACAGCTGAAACTGTGCAGGGCATCACCCCTGCTGATAACCCTCAGTAACTGCCCTACAGCTCCCAGACCAAGCCAGTGACTCCCCACGCAGCCTGAACCTGGGCCTGCCTGAGAGCATCAGCCAAACGCCTGCACAGCCCTGCACACGTAACCCACAGCTGCAGGGTATCTCCGTGGCTAAATACTTTCAACTGTCAGAGTTTTCTGAAAAGTCCACTAAATTACTCACTTTAAAACAACTATTCTAATTACCTCTTGTAATCAGTACAGTTGCTTTAACTTAAATGTAAAGCCAAATTAGAAATGTTTCTCATGTAGTAAAATTTCGTGTTGAGTCAACGTAGCAAGGGAGGTAATGTCTAAAAAGACTTTCTACTGAAAATACTGATTATCATCATATTCACCATAAAACCCTAAAATCTTACTAAATTGGTTATTTAATACATCTAGAAATAAATGGTAATAAATAATCCAAATTGTTGCTTTTCTGCAATGGAGGATTATTTCTTATAACCAGCAACCAACTGATTATTTAATTTATAATTTGTACATGATTGCATTCTGATTTATACTTCCAAACAGGTGGGCCATGTGGTTAGGTATGTACATATCATCATCATGAATGCAAAACAACTCTTGGTGAGAGCGAAAAACTCCCAGATATGTAACTGAATTACATTTTACTTGAACATCTTGTTTGAAAAGATTATCCCCTGCTATATCTTTTCTGGCTAAGGAAACTTAACAGTAGCTGGATTTTATTCTAAACTCAGAAGCATGAAGAAACACAGCAAAAAAGATGCAAAATAAAGCAGTTGCAAATACAGTGGCTTTTGTGAAGGTAAAATGGTAGTAAATTGTAAGGAAATTATAATTAAAAAGTATTTTATCTTTGATAGATTGTCTACATCTGCTGAATCCAAAGGATTATTTACAACAGGCAGATGAGGGTACTTCTTGCCCTATTATTTCTTATGTCCTGATTCTATTTTGTATTTGAAAGGCTAACTAAATGCTGTGTTTACATACAGTTTAAAGATACAATTACCAGTAATTTAATAAATATGCAGGAAAACTTTTCCCCTTGCTTTTAATGGTGGAAGGCAAACTCTACCTGTGCTCGCTTCTCCATGTCCTGACAAGTGCCCAGCTGTTCTTCCATTGCAGCTCTGATTTGCCTGGCCTCATACTCCAGCTGCCTTCTGGTCATATCTGTTTGCAAGGAGAACTGAAACCAGAGTACAGGGAAGGCATTTAGCAAATACTATTGATGTAAACAATGTATTTCTCAGAACAAAAAGCAGGACCATTACTTTTCTATAATAAATTTCATAAAACAGAGTAATACACTCTTAAAACATGACTGCATTAGAGAAACAAGAACGCAATGATGTTCAAGCAGCAGACTATACCTGAGTTTTGTCAAATTGCTGAATATAATAAATAAGCACTATGAAATCATAATTCCCTACAGGAATATCTGGCTGCTACCAACAAAATTGTGATGTGTGCCATCTGAATTGGCATTTTCAAAACTATTCAAAAGTATTAAGCTACTGCACTCCCTGTGAAAAGAGCACAAGTGTTAGACCTAAGAGCAGCAATACAGCCTAAGGGAGGACTTTTGAACTAAAAGATATTTTGAGGCAGAAGCAAAGCCCTTCACTGGCTTTGGTCTATTACTCAGTCTGTAAATAAGTAAGTCTCCAAGAGCAGTCTTTCCAGAAGACTTCACCAAGGTCAATTCAGAAAGTCAAAACAAGACAATCATCTGCAAGAACCAAATGTCAGTTTGCTGTGTCTGGCCTAGGCAGTAATGGATATAAATTGCCACAAAAGGTCTTTAGTGTGGATGTTAAGTAGTGCATTCTAATCCTAAGAGTAGCTAAGTGAACTCATTATCTATGGAACAGAGAAGAAGACCTTAAAATTTACAACAGATTGACACAGAGCTGACAGTGCTTTGAGAATGGGCTGAAGTTCCTCAAAATCTTTTTCATGCCTTCTCCCTTGGTTGTGGTACTCTGCTAAGCTTGGCCATGACTCAAGTGTTAGTTCTACCCACCAAAGAAGTGCTTCTGCTGTCTGTTTCCAGTTCCAGAAGGCTGACTGATCCTTCATCAGGTGTGACTCTTTCAACCACACCTTCCCAACTCTATGTGTGAAGGATGCACTTGAAATACATCCATGTTGCTGACATCTAACAGGAAATCCTACATTATGTGGGATATCAGACATTATTATCCCAGGTAACGGTGACTTGAATGTAAATGCTTTGGAGATGCCACAGTAAAACCTTACAGCAACACCAGCATAAGCTATAGAATCACTTTACCGGGGAGAAGAGAGTTTGCTATAGAATCACTTTACAGGGGAACAGGGGAGAACAGAGTTAAGGAAGTGTACTGACATGCATTTGTCATTAATTTGTCAATTAATTTGTCATAATGACTTCTCAATGTTCCTCTGTTTTCACTGACATTTATATGATATGTATGAATTTTGATGTGTAGAATTCTATAGGAAATGCATCATTTAAGCTAAGTTATCATTACATACCGAATGAAAAAAAATTTTGAACTAAAGTGATAGTAGAGAATGCCACCAAATTAATTAAATACACACAGCATCTAAACAGAGACTGTAGCACACGACATCTCACCAAGCACTCAGAAGGTACTTACATTTTCAGTAAGAGGGAGACTATCAATCCTTTTAGTCAGGTTCTGAAGCTGGGCATAATACCAGTCCTTTTCCTTCTCTTCCTTCTCAAGCTCCGCAAGCAACAGAGATCTATTAAAAGCAGAAGGAGGAAGTTTCTCATCATTAACACCTCATTTCCATCTGGAAGTTTAAAGAAGGCACCATTTGAGTTCAGTTCCCTGGTCCTGGCTAATCAACCTATCCAATCATCTGTGCTAAGCATTTCAGGTTCTTATCTATGAGACAGAAAAATATACATATTTCTCTAAAAATCACTACTCTAAAAATCCAACGCTAAGAGATCTTTTGTGAAAGCAAAACCAGTTATTAATGGTGTGTTAAGTTGTACCCAGCTTCTTTCAAAAATATACTTTGTATAGTGCAAACAGCATTTAAGAAAAGGTCATGTACAACCCTCAATCCTGAATTACTGAATTGAGAATCTTCACCTTTGCACTGTCCTTTTACTTGTTTTGTCACCCATAGCAAAACTATGGGTAAAGCACACAAAATAAGCCATTTCTGTGAGTGTCTAAAATATTTTAAACCAGTATTTTCCACCAAATGTTATAGACAAGCTATATTTACAGCTATTAAATATATTTTAAATGGGTATCATAAGCATACTGCATACCTGAGTAATAACTGGGAAAGACAAAATGAGTAATATATGCAGACTACCAAGGAAAAAAATTATTTAAAAATTTCACATACTACTTGTATCAATCCTTAAAGAACTGAATTTTATATAATTCTAAATCTCATGAATATAGTAAAATAATGCTCATGTCTACAATACTCCTCAAAATATACACCAAAATTTTTCAGCAAAATCTGGCTAGTAGGAATAAACAGAAAAGCCACTCCTTTTTTTAATACAAGTTTATTATTTTCTTTCTAATGCTTTCTGTGAGTACTGTTCTTCCTTCTGATGTTTTAATATTGCTCATTAACAGAGATGACAAAACCAACACTTAGCCAGAAGACAGAAAGCTGCATACAAGTTTGCCCAGTATTATTTCCCATCCCTTAACTTTTGCATCCCTCCCTGGCTCCAGCAGTTCTGAGCAAATGAACCTTTAATAAAGCACACAAACACATTATGAATAATTCTTGTAAGTCATTAAGGAACAATTACACAGCATACAGCAAAAGTACAAATTTCCCCTGACTATTCTGATAATGAATCACAGACATTATTTGAGAAGGTAATTAATGTTCCACACAGAATAAAGAAGAAAAAATTTAAAATTTGTATTTAAAATAATATGACTTATTTCCTGCTTTAAAAATATTTCAAGCTAATTTTGATGATTTAAACATTTATTCCATATCCTATACAAGTGGCTTGGCCTGCGTGCAAATGGAAAATTTAATTAGAGGATCCCTCCGCTTGAATGTGACACTGGAAAACTACACACATCTAAGAGTGCTAAATGTTTGTAAACATGAACAAAATGACATAAATTTCCAGACTTGATCAAACAGTCATGTTGGAACAGATTTAAGGATGCCAAGGTTTACAATAAAAATTATTGAAAAGAAGTAACAAACAATTACCATAATTTGGCAGGTAAGTGGAGCACTATCACAGGACGGCAGTAATTCTTCAGTCAGAAGGATGTGGCTGGCAGAAATTCCTAAAGTCCTTAAGACAGACTGAAGGGAAAACTACTAGATGGTGCTTGGGGAAAGCTCGTTGAGGAAGCTTTTTTGCCTCTCACCTGCCCATTCTCTTGCCACACAGCCCTAGTGCCTAATCTCTGTACAGACTGGAATTCTGCATGGCTTCCCTTTTTACCATCTTGAGTGCCCAGGCACCAGTTGTGTCCAAGATGTGGAATAAAATTTGCAAAAGCACAATTAATGCAATCCTTATAAAAAGTATTTTAGCTTTTGAGGACTTGCAAATGTGAAAGGACTAACTAATTCTGCCTCCGGATGTCAGAGAACTGGTAGCAGAAACTGGAGGGATTACTTTCAGCTACATAAACATGTGATTAAGTTCCTCTTAGGAAATGTAGGGTACTCAGAATGTGACACAGTGTGTCATTCAATCTGTTTTGACATGCCCAATAGATGCTGGAAGCAAGAAAATAACTTAGGAACCATCAGTGCTGCATAAACAACATAATGCATAACCCGAGGGTGACTTGTTTTAATATTGTCATTTTGTTTTCTGAAGTGATGCTTCATATGGGATTACTAGTTTGGTATCACTGCTCCATGAGAATTCAGGTTTTGGCAGTCTCTAGGTTCACCCAGCACAGAACCTGAAGGGTTGCTACAACTACAGCAGGCAGCACTTCAGTTTCCATGAAAATAAGCAGCAATAAGCAGCAGTTCTCTGTAGATGTGTCTGATAAGCTGCTCCCCCCGTTTAACGTTGCTCTCAGATACTATTCCAACTAGAAGTACAGCTGCTTCTCAGCCTTCTGGAGCTTCTCGGCGTTAGGAGAGGATTTAAAGTGGAAGAGCTGCTACTGGTCATGAAAAACAAGATGGAAAAAACCAGCGCAGTTATTTCACCTTTTTTATACCCCTAAGATGTTTACATTAGGACTCTCACAGCATCAGAGAAAATTCTGTTCTCTGTCATACCCTGTCAAGTTCACTGAGAATTCAGCACAGCAAATGGGGAAAGCTTTTGGAACTTTACAATATTTTTATGAGTTAACAGAATGTTTTCAATTTGAGCTGTTCTTCTGAAGGGTGGGTTTTTCAAAGACCTCTCACATGGCACTTTTGAAGCTCCCAGCAATAGAGGAAGCTGAATGAATGCAGAAAACTCTTGACTTCTTTTTCAAGTATTTTCTGCATGATTATGTCAATATTATTCCTGGCTAAAAGGGAAAGGGAAACAAACTATATGCTACTCTACTTGTATTATGTAAACTACAACTATAATTAATACTTTCACTTCAATTGGTGGGAGATAAAATAACATCTTGAAAAGCACTGCTGATGCTGTAAAGTTTGAGGTCAGTTCTACTGGCCAGCCAAAAGGAGAAACACAATGGAAGAAAGAAACCACAAGATAGAAAATGCTCCAAATCAACATCAAGGAAATAAAAAAACAAATGGCACAAGCCAGAAGGAATAAAGAATGCAAACATTTTCATATAAAATATATAACATTTCAGAGAAGACTGTCATCTTTAGTGGCCAATTACAGAATTTAAAAATGTGAGATTATTAAATTTGCTAAATTGCCAAGGGCAAACACACAAAAAAATTAACCTGCAGTGGACTCTGAAAAAATTTCTCGTTGATATAAGTATCAAGTATACATTGAAACAGCCAGAGAAAACAAGAGATATTTCATGATTAGAATATTCTAAACTGGCAATTTAAAAGCACAGTGCTGCCACTGCCCATTTTTCTCTTTGTCTTTTTTTTAAACTTTGGAATTAGAGGAGAGCCAAGAAAATTATATATGTGCCAATAATTTCATCTTTATTCTAGCAGGCGAATCAATTGATAAATTGTCTTCCTCTCATAAGTTCACTTTCAGTCAAGTGGTGGGTTGATCCTGACTGGATGCCAGGTGCCCACCAAATTGCTGTAAATATTTTAATACATCATGTAGTCCTCACACAAACACTGCTGCCCTTAAGTAGCATATATTGTACCAGCATGTTAAAATACTGAATGGAAATGGTCTCCTGCTGCATATTTCTACAAAGTGTTATTTTATTCTAAATTATTTTATGCTTGTCAAGTTTAACACGTTCTTGAAAGTCTGCTTAAGTGCAAAAATCCAAAACTGATTAGCAAATATATATTACATTTAGAGACACAGAAATTTAGTAAATATGCCAAACAAATTCATACACAAAACACAGGAAAATAAGTGTTTAATTTTCTTTTTTTCTTTTAGAAATGGCAGTGGTTTTAGATGTACAGTCCTATAGCCCCCAAGTTGTGATTAATTTAGCTAACCAGGGTTCTTACCAGAGCCCTACAAGCTTCCACTTGTACCCTGAAACAGCTGAAAGAACAGAGCAGTTTTGCATTATCTGTCATTTTACTAATAATGAAGCCAGATGTGATCTAGCCATGCCTCCATATATCCATCTTCTCCATCAGCACAAATATTTACTCCATCAGCTATGACAGTAACAGTGTCTAAGCTACTCTGAAATTAAAACATCCTCATCCCTTTTCTACAGCATTATTTAAACACAGGCTGGTTTACTGCCTAAGCTGTCTTCACTGCCAAGAAAAATGTCCTAAGAACAATCACCTCAGAATCCACCAGGATGGGGTAAGATCACAGATCATAAATCAGAGGTGCTAATCACCTTAAAGAACTCTGGCTGCTATAAACACTGCTTGTTCCAAGTGAGCAGGGGTTCACTGGAACCACACTGAAAGTTCCAACTATGTTTAAAGATTTTAGTATCACCTGTAGTAAAACACAGCACTGGAATAATACAAGCAAATGCACAGTTTGTTAAGACAGTAAATAACAAACACATCAGACTCATGAAGAATAAGATGAACAAGAAATAAGATTCACAAATTTCTAAATATTCTTATACAGCTCCTCAGAAATCTACATTTTATGCAATAGAACAAGTGTCATTAGTGGTGGTTCTGGCTAAAAGTTAAAAAATTGAGTGGTTGCTACAACAGGCTCAGTATGGACCCAGGGCAGTTACTTTTATTCTGCTGATAGGACCAAAAACACCAGGGACCTGGATCTTGGGAGAAAAGCATTGTCCTTTCAGGTCTTAGCTGCAAAAATTTTGCTGAACTCCAGAGAAAATCCTTTAGAGAAGGGGTTTCTAGAGGGCTATCCACAACATGCTCGTTAACCATAAAGCTTTTCTATTACAACTTCAAACTGGATTTTTTTGCTAGTTAATGTCTACTAGGCATAAAAATACTGTATTGCAGTTTATCTGGTTTTGCAGCCCACAGCTTGATATCCCATCCATTAAGTAGGAAAGAATCTTTAGGAAACCCTGTCTTGCAGATGGGCTTCTGAAAACATCTGGTATTTTAGTCAGATTCATTTTAAGAAATAAAGATGGGTTCAGTGGAAACAGCTGCATGTCTCTTAACTTTGCATTTCCTTTGTAAGTGACTGATGAAGTGCTACAATTCTGTATTGTGACTTGAAAGTATGTTCTTCCTATAAATGGGTACCACTGCCTTTCAAGAAAAGAAATTCCAGGATTTTGTCGATACAAAACATTTGATGGGAACAACATCTTGAAGATAAGAACACGTGCTTTGGTTGATGCATTTGCTGAGAGTGTAGAGTAACAAGGTAAATGTCTGCTAACAGTAAATAATTGATAAACCAGTTATGATACTAAACAATCATTTGGAAACAAGAGAAAACTATTTAACCATCATCTTGTTACAGCTTCAGCATTTAGCAACAGTGGCGAGGCGATATGGAAGAACACTGCACCCTTGCTACTTAAATATATGTGAGACAGTGACAACCTGCTTATCAAAACAAAAAAACCCTTCAGCCAGCAAAGAGTAACAATGAAATGCACAAATGAAAAAGCAGTAGAAACTGAATGATACTTCGTGATTTTTAAAGTATTTTTCTGCATATGCATTTAATAAAATGTAGATTCCTGGTTTTTTATCTGTCAAGGTTAATGATAGGTGAATACACCACTGATCAAAACCGTATTCGTGACAGCTAAATACTAAGTGTGTCAGTAAACTTCCACATTAAGATTAGAAGTCAATCCATATTGGAAGAAAAATAAATTTACCTCTCTTTTTCTAGCTCTTCTAAGTAACCAGTGCTTTCTCTGCTTCCATTCATAAAGCCTCTTCTTGGAAATGACCCCATGGGGACTGGGCTGCACTCCCCTGAGCGGCTGGACACGGACCCTTCCCGGCTCCCATATGAGCGCACGGACATCTTTGGCCTTAACTTCACCCCAGCGAAGCTGGTGCTTTCCAAATTCAGTTCTGGATAATAAACAGCAAACATTTTTCAGAGCTGAAGGTTCAGTAGCACAAAAAGATCATTTCTTACTTCCCGAACAAATCCATGTGTTTTTTTATGGAAGCATTTTGCACAGAAATGCAGCAAAAATACTGTGAACAAAAACAATGGATATGGTGGACTAGGAGAACAGCAGTTATCTGACCAGATGGCCAAACTACAATCCTGGCAATCAGAACAGTATCCTACAAAAGCCTGCCTGCCTCTTTCCCAGAGGACTTAAGAAATGGACAGAGTTTTGCATAAACATCATATGAATTACCTTGTGACCCACTTCCTAACAATTTCTTTTCCGGAGGTCCTGCAAATGTTTCACCATCATGTAACAGATGACTACCCTGTTCATCCCTATGAAATTTCAGGGTCAGTGGCAAGGATGATGGATGAATACAGGGAGTTAGTGGTCTGGGCTTGCTGGCACTTCCCATACAACAGGATACACACATTCCAGCCCGTGCTATAGGGAAGGCGGCATAAATAAGCAGAATGACAGAAACAATTCCAGTAATATGACATGGAGAGTGCAGGATATGCAAACAAATTTAGAAAATTGCTGGAACTACACCAACTGTTACTTTTTTTTTCTGAAGAAATGTGAGTTATATCAAACATAATTCATATGAAATCCTAGAGTTACAGTAGCAAAAGTATAAATGGAGAAACTTTTTTTTTCCTGAGAATGTGTCTTAAAATGTTTAGCAAAAATGTTCAGGCACTGAGACTATGCCTAATCATCAAGGTTAGTGCTGGAAAGAAGATACAATTGACTCCAAAAATTTTATCACAAACTAAAAACAATAGACAAAGAAATCAATCTACTTAAAACATAATTCTAGATTTACCTTTAAGTCGCTCCAGTAAGTCAATTTGTCCAGAAGATGCCATTGTTTCATCTTCAATACTTCCTTGTAATTGTTTCAGTACCTCCTATAAGAAATTAAGCCTAATTAAGAAATCCTTACAATAGTAACACACAAGGTAAATACATCCTATCCTACCCTAAAGTGCACATTCATCTAACAGCTACTGAGACACTGATGTAAATTATATTTTATGTGAGCAGTGATCAAGAGTCATAACTTTAATTCCCATCAGATATGTTCTACAATGTTTACCCCAGCACTGTCATGATGCAAAGTGTATCTTGCATAAACCTATCTGGCAGTTCAATCTATTGGATTATTTGAAAATTCTTCTCAAAGTGAATACCAGTTATTTTGAATTAAGAGATGGATAAATGTAAACACAGAGAAATCAGCCAGTCTTGTAAAAATAAATTTTGAATATGTAACTAAGAGAAAAGTATCTTGACTAGAGGCAATCCCCAGGATTTTTCTTTGAGGCTTTAGTACCACTGTAAACCCGCAAAAAGAATCATGTTATTATTAGTACAAATGCTACCATTACCATGCCTGGAAGCAAAAGATTTAGGTTTCCTTCATGGCACCTATTATTTGTATTATTACTACTTCTATTTCAACCACCATCAGGCCCACCAGAAAGAGATGTAAATTCCTTCATGCAGCTGAAGCTTCAAATATGAGAATACTGCCATGTGCTATTGAAACTACATATGATAAAATTATACAGCTGAAGGAAATAGTTCTGATCTACAAAAAAATCATAGTAAACAATGACTATTACACTAAAGGGGTCTGGTAAGCCCCAGGTCTTGAATGCTCAGTGGCCTAAATTCACGTAGGAAATTAAATGCAAGTTAGTGAAAGTCTTTTCAATATCATCATGACAGATGCATCAATAGCAAGAACAAATAAAAAAGATTGGCTACAAGGCAAAAAGCCCTTACTGAAATTTAAAATATCATTTTTCATACTGTGCCATAGAAAATATTTTTAGAAGCAGCAATAGTCAGGAGGTTAAACCTGAATTAAACAATTCTGAATTAATGGAAGGTATTCTGTAATTTTCATATATGGACTCTGTACACAGGATTGTAGTTTTGTTTAGATCTGAAAACTAATGAATTCTAGACAATTTAAAAATATGCCCATACAAAAGTTTTTAAGAGTCTGCCATACCTTACTGTCAATATTACTGGAACTTACACAGAATGTATCTTTGCAACTTACATAGAATGTATCTTTTAAATACATTATTCTCTTTTCAAGAGGAAAAAAACCTTTGGCATCTACAAAAAGTCAAGATTCTTTTTTTAAGCAGTGCAGTGATAAGCTTTTTTCTATTCAAAGTGTTGTTACTTGTTACTAAAAAAAAAGTGAGAAGAGTAAAAGGATTTTGAGTACAGAATTGTGCAGAGTTCTGGGGAAATAATCTCAAGCCCTAGACTCAGACCAAATGGCACCAGCCCAGGTGCTGCAGCCGCTGCCATGCGTCTCTGGGAAGAATAATTCCGGAGTATAGACACCCAAATTTCCAGTTTACTGGTAAGAGTCAAGGTGTTTGTCCACCTAAGACATTAATGGCTTAGTTTGGACCAATTTGATGCCAGACTTCCATCCTTCCACACCAGCTGTACCTGGATTCCCACTGCAGGTATCTCAGAGCATGAAACAAATTCCTTTTGGATCAAGCCAAGCCAGCAGTTTCACCCAGGTCTGCTGATGGGCATTCATTCCATCAGGCTGAAACTAGTCCAAAGACAAAACCCTGAAATACAGATTGAGTGTGTGCTGGGTCCTCAACACAATTCACCTACTGTGTTGCCTTTTAACATCAGTTTTGCCTTTAGGATCAAGCCTGGGGTGATAAAGTCCATACTCTTGGAAAGACATCTTCCCTGTGCTTCTGCTTTTAAGTATGTTCAAGGGCACCCTCATCAGCCATACAGCCATCTGTATACATAACATCTGCCCTGTCAGCAAAGGCAGACAAACAACTGATGTGGTGTTTTTCAAAGAAGGGCTCCTGCACAGTGTGATGCAAGGGCAGACCTGCAGATAGCAGTCTTGGCTTAAAGTCTAAAAGGGCAGTGTGGATATGTGAAGTGGTCTTGAGAGTTACTGGAAACTTGGACAAATTTAAATAACTAATGAATCATTTTTCTCTGAAAACAGCACTTTAGGGAAAAATCGAAAATCGCACCTCTCCCTCCATTCCCTTTTTAGAAGCCTCTCTCTCACATGTGTGCCACATCTGCTGTTTCAGCATGTTCAGGATACTTCCCTATGTGATGAATCTTCCTGCTCTAAGATGGAACTACCATCAGCTTTTCCTGCCCTACCAAATTACATGACTGAGGCATCCAGGCAGCAAGGGACTGCTCTTTTCTAAATACTGGCACCAGTTAAACACTAGCACACTAAATCACTTCGCTCGAATTTTCTGTTTCAATTCAGAAAGTTAAGTTTTAACTTTTAGCTTTTGTATTTAGAATTTAGAAACTTAAGAACTCCCTTTTTCCTTCAACAGCACATGCAGTTTTTTTCAAGTTAGTTTTCCTGTATTTTTCTACATTTCTTTTCCACAGTGCTATTGCTAAGGCGACAATGCCATTACAGAGCTGTGACCATCAACTTTAAACTCCATCACAGTGCACTTCAAAATCTAAGCTGACAATTCAACAGGCAGTTAAATAAAGGAGACAAAGGTCAGAGAAGGAGATGCAGCCCTATGGCCAGATAGTGGTGGAAAATGAGGCTGCGTGCTAAAATGACAAGTCAGGGGAATTTGCAATTTTAAACTTGAATAAGGAACAGAGAAGTTTTCTGCAATAATCCTTCGGGAGGAAACATGGCAAGTTATCTGTTACTGTGCTAATGAAAATGTTTACTTACTAACTATTTACAATCTAGGATTCAACACTAATGCTGTTTACATATATAGAGTGCTTTGAAAATATATTTTTCCATGATAATTTTATATTAAATTTTATATAATGTTTGCTAAAGCATAAAATACTCTCCAAGGTTCAATTAGTATGTGTTTAGTTATGCAAATTTCAGTAAGTCTTTTAGTACTGGTTTACAGCTTTAGTCTAAGCAAACTCTATTGACTTAGCAGTGACTTACTGAAACAATACACAAATGTAAATCTGTAAGAAAAGGCTGCAAGGCTTTTTCTGTTCTTTCAAAGAATGCAAGTCAAATTACTTTAATGGTCACTTAAGTATAACCTAGTTTATCTTGTTCTGTGCAGAAGTACAAAAGAATGTTTTTGGAAATGGAGCAGGCCCTATGACTCATCATCATTTAAAAGGGTTTGTGTCTTCACAGTCTCTGGACTGTGACATAATGAAACATTGTCTATTTTTTGTCTGGTTGGTTGGGTTTTTTTGTTGGGACTCTGTGAATATAATCCTGATATAAAACTTACTTTATGAATAATTAAATAAAAGAGGTCAGATTTGTCACCATGTAACTGCACAACTATGGTAAATAAAAGCACCTTTACTAACAGTAGATGCACCCAGCTAAGTGGTAAGGGTTCATGTAAATAACATGGTTTAAGGGCTGTGAATTTACTCAAGCAGCTAATAAGGAAAGGAATCACAGAAGAATAGTGCTTACAATGGCTGATTTGAAATCCCAAGGAGTTAAGACTTAGAGTGTATTCAATTTTTGGGAACTGTAAGTATAAATATTAATACTTAGGGGAATATTTCAAAATATGGTCTATGTAAAAACACATTTTGATGGCAATTCAGGTATGTTTGATCTTCTGTAAACACCATTCTCTCCCCCCTATCCCTTAAACATTAAGCTTTATTAGTTATATTCACTTTTGTCATAGCTATGTGTATTCTGTGAAAATCACAATGAAAATTAAATATATGAAACTTCTGGATGCAGCACACTAGAAATACTCATAGGCCAGTTATGTTGGTTACCACTGTATTTACAATATTTGAATATAAAACCAGGTTTAATTGCACAAATAAAGTGTTCACGATTTCAGAGAGCAATCCAACATCTATTAGCAGCATACAGAATGGGAATATGCATAACGAATTAATAAAAATCATGGTTAACCAAATCATCATTATTTTTAAATTACAGTATTTCTGACAGGATCGGTACTCATATTTTTAACCTCGTATGCTGAAAATATAACATAAAATTAATAAATTGAAAGTAATTTTTGACCTCCAATGGAGCTGAGCGTTGTTTCAATTACTATTTAGAAAAGCAGGAAAAAAGGTAACATACTAAATAAACCATCACTCAAATGCCACAAAACCATTAAATGTCAGAACCATGGTGGAGGGGTAGGCATCAGAATACTATTCTTTTTTAGAGATAGTAGAAATTTAAGTTCAAGATCTTACATGACCTTTCCTATCTACATAAACCTGACAGTGCATTAATTCTGTCACATATGGTACAACATTCATAGTGGCTGAGGGAGTGCTTGGAAGGAGCTCTTTGCTCCTGCACATTTTGGTGAATTATGCTGCTGCTTAATCAGACCTGTGGGAAGCCCTTCTAGCCCTTCAAGTGCTGAGAACTGCTCAGGCTGCTCGACCTTGTAGCCAGGTCCACATGATAACACCACCAATGACAGCACTGCTGACTGAGGTTGAACATGGGAGCAACTCAACTTTCAACCTTGCAGAAAGAGGAAGGCATTTCTTATGTGAAATGATGTTGTTCATTTTAATTTCCAACAATGTCATTTTCTAAATGGAAAATATTCACCCAGTGCCACCATGCTCAGGAGCTGTCACTTCCTGTAACCACTTACAGAAGACAGTACCGAGTTTTTAGTGCAAGTGCACTGTCAGGTCAACTAAAGTTATATCTGATTTTATGCTCAGAAAGAGGATTGTCTACAGTAATGGCATTAACTTTATGTACCATCAGCTTTATTTCACCTAAATTCTAAAAAGAAAAGTAAACAATATTTCTTCAATTTTCCAGCCAATTTGGATCCTGGTAGAAACTTAAGAATTGCAAAGATCTAAAAATATTACTTATTGTAAAATCATAGAAACACACAGCCCCCCAACAATATAACGCCACTGCTGCTTCTTTGCAGATTAAATAAATTTACTGATATGTTACATATCTGTGATTTGTAGAATGCTAAATGACTTTTATAACCACATTTTTAGTTCATGTGAGCCTAAAAAGATGCCTGACTGCATTAGATATGCAGTCACTAAATTCCCAGAATTCATCACTTGATACAATTTGTAAGAATTAGTTTGGCTTATGGCAGTTTCTTGCATTAACACATTAGTATTTGTCAAATGATCAATACACATCACTATTTTCAAAATTAGTTATATTTTGGAGGATCTAACCATGGTGCTATCTCCTGCAGTATCTACCATGCTATCAGTGTTTTAATTCCCTGTGTCACTATCCTGATGTGACAGTCACCTTCATGTGCCTTCAGAACAGTATCACCTCTTCCCTCCTGAAAGGATGGAGTGCATGGGGCACAAAAAGCCACAAAAAACATTCTTCAGATGCAAAATCCAACTAAGAGCAAGGGAAATAATCTGGAAATGAAGATGCAGCTTCTTATTAGGTGAAAAAAATCACAAGAACATATTTTTGCTGTGATTACTGCTTTCCCTTGCAAGATTTCAAAAGTTCAAGTGCTTACATGCTGGATAAGGATGTGTTGAAATTATATGAAAACCAGGCAGATAAGAAAACGAAACTACTGGGTGAATTCACACAGCACAAGTTATAGAGGCTGAGAATTTAGCACCTATTTCACAAATATTAACACAGGCAAGGAATGCTACTGCTGAATCAATCCCTTTTCTCCCTATCTGTTCACCAAACAATGCATTTGCTAAAAAAAGATAAACATCATTTCACTCCCAGACAAGACCAGCTTTTATCATGTACAGGCAGTAAGGCTGTTCATTCAGGTAGTTAAAACAAGTAAATATGAAAAAATCTGAAAGCTAGCATGGCTACTCAAAGAACAAAACTAGGTAACACCATATTCTGTCAACTTTTACTACACTTGTGCAGAATGGGATGAATTCAAAGCTTAAAGAAGCTCACACTGAGAACAGGGGCATATGTGCACCTGCTGTGCCTGTGTTGTCAACCCTTTGGAAGGGACCTGACTTTTAATGTGTCAGATACTCTTATGTTTCTAATGTTCTCCCTTAATAAGCAGGTAAAATGTTAAATTTCTACATCTAGCTGATTCACAGCTAATGCACTAATTTTTAAAAAATGGTTTTATTTCAGAATACAAAACACAGTTTGGTTACTCTGAAAGCAAGTATTTTGTTAGCTTATACTGAGTGCATTTGGATTTTGAGCAGTCTGTTCAGTGCTGAGGTGTGTATCTCGTAATTCTCACTTATTTCTCCCCTACTAGTTTGGCTGTCCAAAGACAGTGTTTCTGATGGGGAGTGCAATTTCCAGAAAGTATGTGACTCACTCATAATGAGACCACAGTCATTCAAGGAGACAGCTTAGCTAAGAAATCCAGCTGACAGAAGAAGATGGAGTTTTAGCTTACTTTTAATAATGTAAAAAAAAAAAAATCTAGTAAAAATGTTCAGTTCTTCCTGTAGATTCAATTTCTATAAAGGAGTAACTTTCAAGATAAATACTTCACTCATCACACAACACTATATGCCGAAAATATAGATTTAAAGACTTCCGTTGCAGTAGCAAATTAGAAAATAACACTATGTTATACAAATATATATTTTCATCCATCCTGGGAGCATTAACCACACTGACTTTGGAAAGCCTTTTTGTAGAATAGGTAAAGTTGTATTATAGGATGTACAGACCAAGTGGCAAAATCAGGATGGCATCACCTGCCTAAAAATTGTAATTTCAATCTGAAAACCCAAATAAAATGCCTTTGTTTATTTGTTTTTGGGGGTTTTGTTTGTTCTGGGGTTTTAAGTCTAAAAATGAGAAAGAGTAAAAATAAACTCAGTTGTGCAAATTACTAGTTGGTTGACTCCCTCACACAGCTTCCTTCTCAAAAGCAGGAAACTTATTACACAAACTCCTCACTTGTTACTGTCTTCAAATCAGCTAAAGATGCAGTATTTCCAAATCCTTCTGCATTTCTTTTTATTGATGGCTGGAATTTATGTTCCTGCCTAACGCTCTTTAAAATGGAACAACAAAATTCAGTGAAGTATCAGAGAAATTAGGACAAAGCACCTTCTGTGTGCCAGGCGAGTAGAGATCAAAACATGCTTTTAAAGACCTGTAAGTTTAGAGAAGAAAAAAAAAGCTCTGCTAACACAGGAGAGCCTGCACTACCGTAATAACAACTCCTAAGAGCCAGGAGTACAAAAGTGTTAAAAACCCCCAGACATCTTAAATTTGGCCATATCAGCCAGAATGCTGAAAAATCACTCAGACAAAATGAAGTTGACTTATTAGAGCTGGCTGGAAGTTGCAAGGAAACAATGCCAGGACAAGGGCAGATTCAACAGAGACACCACTTTCTGAGGTACACTCCTTGCATAGCAATGAGCAAATGAAGAGTGTGCTAGAAAGTTCTCATCACTTGGTGACATATAGGCTAATTAAGGAGGGAAAATCTATGTTCAACTGCTTCAAGCAGGCAGAGAAAAAAAGAAGTTTCTTTCACTACAGTCTGTATCCACGTAAACAGGATTCTTCTCTGAAGAGCTGTAACCCAGGCACGCACAGACAGACCTAGGATGATGGGAAACAAATAAATACCACAACTGAAGGATGCCGTAAGAGTGGCAAAATGTCTGCAACCTCACAGCAGCATAGTACTGACATTACAGGATGATAACAGAATCACTGAATCACTTAGGCTGGGAAAAATCTTCAAGATCAGCCATTAAAGCAGCCACTGGACTAGTCCTACATGAAACCATGTCCCTCAGTGCCACATCTACACATCCTTTAGATACATCCAGGGATGGTGACTCCACTACTGTCCTTGGCAGAGTGTTCCTGGGCTTGAAAATTCCTTCAGTGAAGAAATTTTTCATAACATCCAATCTAAACATGCCCAGTACAACTTGAGGCCATTTCCTCTTAGCCTGTTGCTTGTTACTTGGAGAAGGGACCTACTCCCAACTCTCCAACAACCTCCTATCAGGAAGCTGTACAGAGTGAAAAGGTCCCCCATGAGCTTTTCTTCAGGCTGACCATCCCCAGCTTCCTCAGCTGCTCCTCATATGACTTGTGCTCTAGACAAGAATCAAGAACAGAATCAAAAGCAAACACAATCCTTAACACTGAGAGAGAGAGAGACCAAACATATTTCCAAACCAACCTCTTTCCACTCCAACAGCAGGAGCCTAGTGAGGATACATGAGCAAAACCTACTGCTCATTTCTCTTGAATGTCCTCTCCTCAGATTCCCTCTGGCCATGACTTGCAGACATCCTGAAACCACATCTCCAGTGGTTCTACCTCACATGCAAACACATGATACAAAACAATCTATCACTGTTTATCTCACACTGTTATTTGGATGCCCTGATGCCCTTAGATCTAGTATTCAGGAAAACTACTAATTTCCTAATAATTCTCCTCACAACACTTATCATCTTTTATTAGAGCTCAACATCTGTCCTGTCCTGCTCCTTCTCCTGTGTCTTCACCTGAAAAGTCCTGTTTTATTCAATCATGCCACTTCAGGAAGATTTTCAGATCACTTGATTTTTCTGGTACCTAATATGATGAACTCTACTAGGTCGTCCCTAAGGACGTTCATCAGAACAGAACATAATACTCTTCTTCTTGATCAGCATGTATTCATCCTGGCACAGTTATAAATGTTCTGTTTCCCTACTTATGCCCAGTAATGCCCAATATCAGAACAACTCTGTGGATCCAAACTAAGCACTAACTTGACATTACATGGAAAAGCCCTTTTATTTTTCAGGCATTCAGAGTATCTCTAATACCTCTTTCTATGCTGTTGCCATATTAATTCAGTCCTCATGTGTACATAAAGTTAAGGCTCTTTTCTAGAAGCCACAATTCTTCTATGCTTTTGACCACAGAATTTTATTTGCCACTTATTCAATTCACTTACTCAACCCCAGAAGATTCTTTTGCAGCTGTTCACGCTCCTGTGTTTATTTATACCACCACGAAAATCATCAGTCAAATTCTTCTATCTCACTGTTTTTTCCACATGACCTAAGACTATGTTGAAAAGAAATACCGATAATGGCAGAAACCTCACTAAGACACTACTGTTTTTCTAAAGTAAAAAGAAAAAGACTACTTATTCTGCACTTAATTTTCTACAATTATTTTAGTTGAATAATCATCAAAGAACCAAGAACCTTAAAATTCCACACAGGGTTACTGAGATGTTCTCATCAAAGTAAGGAATACCATCAAGTTCCCTATGACCAGTTGCTGGGGAGACATCACAACACTGGTTTTGGTCCATGAAGCAACTATAATCCACTACGTTATATCTGATTTATCTCTTAGCAGAAGTAACAACATACCAGATAACTTAGATCAATCAGAAATCAGACTCTGCAATCCAGTTCTGAAAATAATGCTAATATTCTAATATGCAACAGGATAAACTAAGAAATGTGTATTGTACTACATTCAGGATTCAAACAAAACATCTCAGGTTATACTGCAGTTTAGTAACTACATGTAGCCTATTCACTAACAGCAATTCCAGATCAAATATATTTATTTTAGCATATTTAAATATTCTTGTCTGAACAGTTTGTTTTCATAGCTTAATGTAATTTTTCAGTTGTGTTTTTCTACATAAGCCTTGGCAAAACATTTCATTGTATGCAATGCCAACCAAAAGTATTTTCTCTGAAGATAAAATGAAAAAAGGAAAAGAGAGAATGCAGCTAAAAATACTTTTACTTTGCACAGAGATGGAAAAGTGCTGTTATTGGACACAGTAAGTATTCTCAGCAAAATGCGTAATTTCTGGTACCTTAGAAGAAAAACTGTTGTTAGATTTCTGAAGATGCCATTGCAAACTTGGATATCTCTCAAATGTATTCATATACCACCTACTTGAGGAAGTACACACACAGACAGATGGAAACTGCATGTGCATATAGCACATGACAATATGTTAAGCAGTGTGTATCAGAGGTCTTTGTGAATATGCTGGGCTTCAAATTCTAATTTGCAAGCACACACTGAACCAAACATTGCTGTGCCAATTAGAATATAATCTCCAGCACCTTCTATGTTTTATGACAAGGATCAATAAACACTGATGATCAGAGACAGCTGATCAGAACAAAACAGGTTTTCAAGGTTAAATATCAAGAAGTGGGAGCTATGCATGCAGACTGTAAAGTCACCAAGTGTGGTTTGTCAACTTAAAAGAAAATGGAATCACCTGCTTACCTCATGAGGATGACATCTGGTAAGTGCAGTGACTCATTCCTAACGAGAGAATGGCCCAATAGACATTTAAAAGGAAATCTTACATTTAGTCAAGGGGCATAATGGGAACAAATAGTATCTGAAATCTTACTCCTAAAAACGGGTGTGATTAAGCCACAAGTATGCCTGATGTAAAGGATCAGCACTTCTAAAATTTTAAGCTCTCATGACTTATAGATCATGAAGTGCAGCATCCATGTCAAAACAGTACAAGACAGTTAAGTTAGATTCTGGAATATTCTGAACATACATCTTCTCTTTTTTATAAACAAACATTGGCTAACAAGGTCCAATCTGCAATCAGCACATTTTCCGAAGTCCCTCTTCTTAAAATGAGACAAACAAACTTGTGTAGCCGCTAAATTGCTAACTTGCTGGTCAATCTGCTATTCTCGATAAGGATTTGTATATTTATTCTTTCCAATAAGCAGAAAAAGATATAACTGGAAGTTAAACTTGCAGATAAAATAAAACGCAACTAAATAATATTTAGACATAAAAGTACATTAGTTCTAGTACAATATAAGCTTTCTCACAATTTTTTCAAAGGCATCATGACAGAAGATGAAAACCAGACACCATGGCATCTTCTTTACCATTCTTTTTACCTTCGATTCTGCAAATTTGAGTATTAATTCATCAACATCCCAAAGTATGCACAACACTGAAATAAATCTGGGATATTATACTCTAGATACTTAATATTCCTTTTCTTACTACATTAAATTACCATAGCTTACTATTTTACAAACACATTCAAAATAAAAATCCTCAAAATAAAATATCTTCATTCTTCCTTTTTTATTTAGTGAAAATATATTTGAATCCAACATAGTAGCATTGCAAGCTTTACTGCTCGGCTGGCTTATTAGAAGAAGAAACTCACAAACAACATCTATGTCAAAAATAAATCACACACTGGATCTGCAGTGGACATGACAGCAATGAGCTCTCTAGGACATGGTCTTTTAAACATTCATTCCTTCAAACACACAAACTAAATAAAATAAAAAGAAACCTCACAGAAAATTATTAAAACTAAAATGTTTCTATGAAGAAAATGATCTGTCTAAACACCACCCTCCACAACACATGAATGAACAACTCATAATTTTCTGAAAAGAGTTTAACTACTACCACATTTCTTTATAGTGTGTATTTATCTGGTTAGAACACTCCTCAAAAAAAAATTAACAAACTTGAATCACTTCTAGCAATTGTCTTCTTCTTTTATTTTTGATACATGTGGAAACAATACAGAAGACACTAAATAAACTGAAAAGCCATACATAGAATAAAACTTTAAGTGCACTATATGAAAACAAAAGAGACAATGTTTTGCTCACAAAGCATCACATATACTAAAAATGGCTTTCTTACATATATCTTGATTTACTAGTTTACTAAAAAGTCAAAGCATTCAAACACTGAGTGTGGAAATCAAGCATAATGTCACTCTTACGCAAGTTCTGGAGGTTAAGGTGAACATACCTGCTCCCCCATGTTTTATATGGGGAAAAATGCTGATACTAATTAGCTATGACATTAAAAATAAATAAATAAATAAATGCAATCCTTAAAGACAAAAATATTAGTCTTCTGCAAGAACCAGGCAGGAAAGTCTCACAAAAAGTCTTTCGCAAATGTGAGAGACAGATAGGTATACGCACAACGTAGTATAGGTGACAATGGATTACTTCTTGTCTCTCCATGAATTTTACAAGTTTTGAATTCAGATAAAATTGTTCATGATTTTCTCTATTTGTCCACAGTCTGTGTTTTATGCTGTTGCTCTTACATCTAGACACTGATACCATTTTTCTTTATTAATGGGCCAACGCTGTTATTTCATTGACCATCCAACAGAGTATTTGTTGATTTAGAGAGAACATTTTATCACACCAAACTGCTGTATTTCATCTGACAGTAAGCCAACAAAAACAACTGAATTTCCCAAGTTAGTCATAATACTCTGAGGGATTTCTTTTGTTTGAACAGTTAATCCCTAGGACAATATAAATTAAAAAACAAAGCAGAGGTCATTTAGGCACCCCTCATTATCACATTTCTCTTTGTTTACCCATCATGTTGTTTTCTGGTCAGCAAATGGAGTTTTCACTTTTTAGGTAAGAGATTTAGCTTTAAACAGGAAGCATTCAGAGACAGTTCTTATATAGGTCAGTAGTAGTTTATAATAAATACATGTGCAAGATGAGCTCATGTTAAGCTTTTAATTCCCATATGATTACCTTACAATTCTGAAATGAAGGGATTATAAAGATGGGGCACACTTACACAACATTTTAACACTGTTACTTCCAAAATGAAATTCCTTTAATGTTGTCTTTAAAATGCCCTTCCTAACTACTGCCCTTCACAGCCGATTGAAAATATAAGGAAATGAGAAGACAAACAAAGCAGCAGTCCAAAGAATCACTGTGAGATGTCCCTGCACTGGGCCACAGACCAAAACTCACATTGCAAGAACAGGGATGTTTGCCATGGAACCACAGCTTGTCTTCTCCACTGCTGCTCCCCAGCTAATATCCAGGATTTCACTTGGCAGGGTGGGTTACAAGGGCTCTGCAACATTTTGGGTTCCCAAAGGATCATTTTTTCCAAGACATTCGGGAAATTTTTGACCGCATATATGGTAGCCAAAGGGCTTTCAATCTTGACTGCTCTGGCTCTGGTAATGACTTTGCTTGTAATTATCCCTAATTATGGCACTGGAACCATACAAACCATGTAGATTTGTTCAGTGCAAAAACAGCTAACACATACTTTCTCCAAAAGCCTGCAAAACTAAAATTATCTTCCAATTTAAAAGAATCCTGCAATGATCCCCATCAGACTTCACCCACCTACTCCAATCTGACCCCAAGATCATTCCCACACCATCCTTCAGGTTCGAGTCAAATCAAAACTGCATTGTGATCCCTTCCAAAGAAAAGAGTCTGAAACAAACAGGGGAAAGACATGACTTCTTAGTTCAGGTGCAAGAGCAAATAAACCTGAAGAATGATTTCCTAATAGAACATGGTTTAAAAAAAAATCTAATTAATCTGAACAATCTCTTCTCCATCCATCCCCCCAGAATGAAAAGAAACATAATAAGTTTGATATTTGAGTTGGAGGGTTTCTTGTGTTACATTCCTTAGATCTAAAAGGGAACTCTGGGACAGAAAAAAATGAGACCTCTAGTCTGCATATCTTCATAAGCACAGAGGAGTGCAATAGAGCCACTTTCTGTTTGGTAGTCTGCCAGATTTAATGTAAGAACATAGAGCCATTCCACATCCCAAATTAATGCCCTAGAGACCAGCTTGTACAGCTGGACTGGCTTCAGGTCACTGGAAATTTAATTATCTGCACGAAAGCTAGAAAAATCTCAAACAAACAAAAAAATCTCAAACAAACAAAACAACCAACCAAAAACCAAAACACCTGTATGTGGATGAAGAAGAGGAAAAAAGACATTTTTGGACTTCTTTTGTAAAACTAGCAGCAAGATCATTTGTCCTGCTCTTGCCTTCTTTAATTTAGACTGCAATAACAAGGAGTGGAAGGGAGTTACTGACAAATTTGTTGTAATATTATCTTAAGGAAAATAATATAAAAAATTAATATAAATGACAGAACTAGTTTTCAGACATGTAACTCGGCAAACGAACATTTTTTCTACAGCTGTAAATAAACGGCAATCATTTCAAGCAGCTGGTATAAAGGACTATATTCCTTTTAATTTAGGTATCAAAGCCATTTTCATTTTAAACTGCAATGCAAGGATTAAATGTATCTGAAATACCTATGCTTTTTTCAAGTGCTGTAACTAGTGTTTCAGAAAGCTTGATAATTTTACTTCTTACAGTGAATTTTTCTTCTTACCGTCTTCATGCTGGCGGAGAAGAAAACTGAGTTCAAATATTTTTAATTTCTATATTAATCAAATTACCATATTTTAAAAATTAAACACTGGTTTAACATTAAGTCTGTCGTAAGAAGATCAGGAAACTAGGAGATGGAGAAGAAAATGTCGTTTAATATTTAGAATATGCCTACCCTATACAGGAATATACACAGAAATACCAACAATTTCTGAGCCCTTCTAACTGAGGCACTAAAAGCAGACTGGTTTTGCTGTCTGCTAGCAGAAAGCAGTAGGATTTGTCAGCTTAGAAGAGTACTGCATTAATGCAGCTCTAAGGCTTGCAAAATTCTGCTTTGTTCAGTATCATGGATCACACAGATGCAGCTGACTGTGTACCTTCCTACTGATTAAAATCCATCTAAATTCCACTTGAGCCTAGTGTTTGCTCTTGGATGGGTGGTTCTGAAGCCCAACACTCAGCTAACAAACACCAACAGGAACCAATCTGCATGAATTTATCAAGTATTAATTTAGGCTTCGGGAGAGATTGGAGAACTTGTGGTTTTATGTTAAAACAAACTTCTCCTGTTAAGACCTTAAATACTGTAAGTATAATAAACCCCCAAATTTTTTAAATTACCTGAAAACACTGAAAACCTCCAGTGCTTCCCACATTTTCAAGAGCCAAACAATACTTGCTTTGTCAACTTGGTCAGCACTCTGGACTTCCTGCTGGGAAGTACAGCTGTGCTAAAATGGTAGTGCTTATCACACCATGCTGGGAGCTGCTTCTAGAAAACAGCTTTGAAATTAAAAAATAATAATAAAGAAATGTAGCTTTGAAAGCTTTTCCTCTACACAGCCTGGAAAAGGACTTCCATAGGAATCTAAAAGCATGCAAAACTCTCTGAAGGATTCCCAGTGCATGACACAAAGAGCAGTGAGAGAACCCCGACACGCAGGCACAGAGCTTGCAATACCTTCATAGTGGACGCCTCGGTTTCCAGTTTTGTGAGGTGATTCGAGTTATCCTCTAACTCTTGCCGAAGGTTGGAGTTCTCCATCTTTAATGCCTCAACTTGCTTTAACAATTGATCATATGAAGCTGCGGCCATCCTGGGCTACCCTCAGCCCTTAAAAAATAAGAGAAAATATTAAATTTAAGCATTTTAGAAAAGAACCTTCACTATCTGAATGCATCTAACCACAAAATCATCTCTTTCTCCCACTTACCACATGACTTTCTAAACATTTAATTTAAATTCACTGCACCAAACTGTTAATGACTAGAACTAGTGCCAGATCAAGACTTTTTTCTGTGGGCTTCCATTTGGTGTGCATGATTAAGCAAATGAAGAAAGTTCATTCTCAATTGCATCAGATATTAGGGGAAGCTAGAATACATGAAAGAAAATCACTGCATCACACAAAAGCATCTTTACTACTGGCACTTCAGTTTCAGCAAGGAGAAATTGCAGGTAATACACCATATATAGTAATCTTTGGGTAGATAAAAGCATCTTCATACAGATCTAAAAGATGCTGACTGCCTACTTATTTTAGGAAACAAATGGTAGTCACAGATGTTCAATGCTCCTAGAATAGCATACCCTCTGAGAGAGATGCTGTATGAAAAAAAAAAACAGTAAATACTGGGAAATTTTAACTGAAAAAACTCCACATCATCAAATGTAGTAAATATGTAGATATTTTGTAAAACTATCCTTCAAGGTACATGATTAAAACAAATTTTTTCCACACAAAGTGGTCATACTGCACCATTTAATTTAAATATGAAAGGCTACTCTTGATATCAAGGCATCCCATACTGTTTTCAGCAAAACTGTAACAGTCCCAGAACACCAGCACAACTACTCAGCCATTATACAGAAGAGAGAAGAAGTACTTGAATTTCAATTATGAACTATAAATTGTTCCCTACTTTCCAAACCAAAAGCTGGCAGAGTTGTTAATCTAACGCTGTTTAACTAAAACATGGCTAATTAATGTTTGAAGCTCTTCAGAATTAATGCTATCAGTTTCTTATTCATCAGCCATTACAGAGAAAAAAAGGAAGCGTAGCACTTCACATAACACACATTACCCTTCCAATGTCATTGCAGACATTTCCTAAGTATATGGCCTGTAACTCGGAGAAAAAAACAAACCCAAAAAACCAGACTCACAGATCAACACAGTACTTTGGAAAAGATTAAACAATTAAAAGCTGTAATTTAGCATTTTCATTGTAACCTCTGAAAAAACTTTGACCTTACTGCTTGTGTAACCCATTATAAATCAAGTTTCCTCTTCCCAATGAAACTCAATTGAATTATCCAGTCTACTAAAAATAAGGTAAAATTATTCAAAAACATTTTATTTCCTCAATACAAATTTTGAAAATTCTGTTTGACCTTTCTAAATTTAAACTGAAGAAAATGCAAAGAACAGAGTACACCACTGAAGCAAGGAACAATAACAAAAGCTGTAGTGCATTTGATATGACTGGTTTATTTCCTTTCCAAGCACCTGCCACCATCAAAGGAGAAAGAAGACACCTGCCACTTACGAAATCATGACTTCCATGAATGAAAAGAATCTGCAACATTTATTTTTCAAAATGTGGTCATGATTTACTGAAGACCTCATTTCTGAGAAACAAAGGCAATCTGAAATAACTTCTCTACAATGCAAATTCTGGATCTTACCATTAGGCTATTTCATCTAAAAGGCTGAGTCTTGTCAAGAAGAGTCATAGCAAAAACAAAACAAGCACACAAACACCAAAAAATCAGTAAGGACAGACTGCTTCTATTTCATGTATGCTTTTATCTATTAGGTAATAGTTTCCATTATTATTAAGAAAATCAATAGCTATAGTTCACATTTCAGAACACATTGCATGTACAAGCCAAAGAAAGGCAGACAGAAGTGAAGAAGAATGCAAATTTTTCTCTATTATGTGTTATTAATTAGCACTATATTGAAATAGTGATAGAATGTTTTTACTTAAGTATATCAGTAAAATATATCACATTTATTCATCTACATGTGATTTACAAAAGCTGCTCTGTGACACATATGACATGCATTTTGTTTCTAGATAAGAGTATATTTTTCTCCCATTGCTATAATTCATTACTAATGTGAAAGGACAGGTAATAACAAATAAGTATCCAGTTTTTCCATTTCCTGTCCATTTTAGGAATTCTAAGTTACAGATTTGAAATTCAGAACAATCAGCCCCATTACCAAGATGTGCACACACAACAAATGAAATGGAGAAAAATGGATGAGGGGAGGAGCTATGGTAGAAATACATAAATTGCATAGCTCTGGTATTTTATGTGCGTAACATATTTTTGCTAAACGAGTAAGGATCCTGAAGGAGAGCTTTGGTTTGGCTTTCCATCCTTCTGATTTAAGTTCCTAAGCCTCCTTTATTCCTGTAACATGAAAGTAGGACATCACCACTAAGAGACAGTATCCTACCTCAGAGTAGAAGTTACTTCCTGATTTATTCAAATGTCAAGCTTTGTGGGTTTTCAGATTAAAAAAAAAGCTGATTACCATAACCTGGGTAACTTTTTTTTGCTGCTAAATAGATGCCCAAAGGAAGCGACACTGTCATCACAGTCACAACAGAGATGAACAGAAAACCTGTACATAGGTAAAGGAGCAGTTCAAAGACATCAAGATGAAACAGGGCAGTACTGAAAGCAAAATTATTGGGCTGGAGGCAGGTTGTCAGCAAAGTTCCCCCAAAACTAGACTGTGCCAGGCATTTTAAAATGTTTTCTTACTGACTTTGGCACAAGAAGTAGCATCAAAACTTGCTCCCACATAAACTCAAGAGGTTGCGCAAGGTCAGAGGACTCCGCATCATACACAATGAATTTGATGAAGTCAGAAATAAAGCAGAAGAAACAGGGTGGAATTGCAGAGCATAGTGACACAGGGTCACTTACAAAGGAATTTCAAAACCTGGAGCAATGAAGCCTCCCAGTAGCCAGCCTGCAGGTCACTGTGTGCCGCCAGTGTGACTGGCACAAGGAGAGGAAACACGATTCCCAGAGTAATCAAATCATTTTACAAAGAGGTGGGTAAGAAAAGTGAATTTAAGTGGGTGCAGAGAAAGATGTGATCAGGGAATGACAGAATATCTTAGAAGAGATTAGCCAAGCAAACCTTGGCTGCCTCAGGACATCAAAGGCTGGAATGACACAGCCATACTTTGTTATTAGGGAGTGGAAAACACTGAAGAGGGAGAACAAATTTATGTTAAAACACAATACTGACACAGAACAAATGGGTGTAAATCGATCATTTATCAACCTAGGCTGGCAACATTAATTAGAACTTGTAGTTCAGCAGGATCCTTGCCAAGCATACTACACAGGAAGGAGCCAGACCTCATGGCTCAAGAAATCCAATCTTGCATTCCTAAACTTCAATACAGACAATTGCTGTACTTATTATTGATATCTCCAAGATATTTGCTCCTTCTTCTTCTAAAATAATGCAATGCCAAAGTATTTCACAAAAGACACCATTATTTAATTTTAAAATGGGTGAAACTGACAAAAGTAATGTATGACCACAAAGCAGCTTAGGCTTTCTGATGCTGAACACTGTGTCATCTCTCAGGCACATGATTTGTAGAGTGAAATCACAGGGCTCCATTACACATAAGCTGTTCCATGCATGAGATAAAGCCCTCAAAATTAAAATCTGCCTCTCTTTTGAAAATACATTTTTACCAACTGCCTCAAACTTGACACATCAGATCAGAATTCAGGTCCCAATATGTTCCTAGTATCTTTGCTCTGAGTAAAAAATAATTATAAATCTAAAATAATTTATAAATTGTATGTTTTCTAAACACAGCACCATCAGCATAAATAGAAACTGAATGTACCACTTCATCTCCTTTTTGAAGTTTTTCAGTGGTTAAATTACTTGCTCGAGGAAAGAGTTAAACTCTGGACCCTCTTGGCCAGACAGGTTTCCCAGCCACATTGCACCTCATTTGGAGCAGAATTAACCAGCCCAAAGGAAAACAAGGAATACCTTAGACATGGCCCACTGGTCTGAAGCTCTACCACTACACTTGCAAATATGTTCAACACCACTAGTGTCAGAATCGGCTGGATCAAGAATAAACAGCTCTTCCTTCCCTGTAAGAAACCACTACAGCGAGGGAGAATGGAGGAGAAGAACTCTGACCTCCAGAATCCATTCCAAGTTTCACCCGGCCCAAGGGAAAACCCATCACAAATGCAATACAACCCACCTTTGTGAAATTCACTATTATGCTTCAAGTCAAGCTCCCTTTTACACTCTTAACTGCATTGTTTCTTCACAAAGTGGTCATCAAAGGCAACAATAAATACATCCTGACTTCTCTAGATTTACTCTGAAAAATAACTGTCTCACAATACAGAAGCTTTGAAATTCAATACACTCATGAAAGAGGAAAGAGACAGCAAAAAATTTTATCTGTGCTACTTCCTTGACCCATATTTCTTCTCCATTTCCTATCAGAGTAAGGGGAAATTGTGACAAGAAATTTCACGCTTTACTGAATCAGCACTTTGCATGAATATACATATCAAAGAGGAATTTCAAGCTGGATAGAACTCTTTTATGCACTAAAATCAAAATTAATGAGAAGCCTAAATTTATGCAAATATGCTGTTAAGATTTAGATATGCATTTTCCTATATTAAGAAAACTGTACCAGTAGCCACTGCCCAGAAAGGAATTTACATGCAATCATTTTGATCTCAAATCCCAAGTGACAGGAAAAAATGTAATGTTGCCTGAAAACTTAGAATTTCTTCATTGATCAGAGCCTTTGAAATCAGCAAGCATATATACCCAATATGCACTGAAGTGTAAGAGTCCAGGACATCCCTCTGGCTGCCCTGGCTGTCTCCAGACCCTGGCAGGGGGTGGGAGACCTTGACAAGAAGTCAAAAACACCTGTGGCTTCGATTTCAGCCCATGGAAAAAGCTGCAAATTTTGTATGAGAAATTACAAGCCACAAGGGTTTGAGTAGTGTGATATTTGGATTAACGAAGGGTGAAAAGGGGTTTTTAGAATGTAGTTCAGGGAGTCAAGATGGGGGGATTTGGGCGTGTCCTGGCCTTCTCCTTCTTCTTGTCCTCCATGTCTTGCTGTGATGGTGACACTTTTCTATTGGTTTAAGGTAGAGACACATTGATTAACATAGATGATAAATATTGGCACAATATTGTAAACATAATACACATAGTTTTGAGTATATAATGTAAACTCGGCCTGAGGCAGGACACAGAGTGCCATGGCCTCCTTGCTAGCCAGAGCTCGGCAGGTCAGAGAAAAGAATGTCACAGATAAGGAAGCATAAACAACCTTGAGAAGCTGATCCTACCCATTCAGACTCCTTTGGATGCACCGGCTAGAGAACAAGGACTTTTACAATCTTGGGGCCATCCCAGCTCCACAAACACTGAGATGAAGAGGTTCTACTTAAGAACTTCAACAATTTGTCAGATATTAAATCTCCTTATGAAAATATTTCAGAGTCTCATTATTGCTTTATATCCATAAAATATATCAACACTACCATCACATTGTACTACCACCAGTAAGCAGATTTACTCCTATGCTCTGTAACTCAGATTTTCACAATGTTATCTTCTTAATGTAACAAATTTAATTCTACAGGTAGCTACATATAATATGTATCTATATGGAGCTCTTCAGTCCAGAGCCCAGTATCTCATCTTTGTTATTCTTTACCATTCTGTCAAATTTTGTCATTCATTTATAGGAATGTGCCCAATGGGGAATTGTGCCTTCAAGGGCACACTACACTGAATTCAGGGAGGAAATGCTGACACTGTCATGGTATTTTTCCAATTACTTTCTCTAAACTACCTTTAAAAACAGATTATTTTTAAGCACTAGGCCTAGGGGTTCTGACAAGCAGTGGTTGTGGCTAGTGGCAGGGAGGGCTGTGCCTCCTTCCCAGCTGCCTGCTCCACCCATCTCCTCATGGTTTCCACCCAGGGAAGAGCTCAGCTGCTCAAGTAGCAGCTGCTAAACCACTGCAGATTACTGCTAGACTGCCAAGGTAATCTGAAATAGGTGTCAGTTTAAACTTACTGTGCTGGGTCATTAGCCACGATGCTTCAGCAGCTGTTGCAGAGCTATTTCCAAAAGAGGGGCATGGCTGACAGACAGGGGCAAAAAATCCAGCACAGCTGTTCCAAGCTAAGTAAGTTCCTTAAGTGGACCATTTTCAAGCAGCTTCCTTATCTATACACTCATAAGAAAGAAGTGTGTGGGGGTCTTACTGTTCTTTTTTTGAACATATCAAACCACAGCAATTTGCATTAGTTCAATTTCTGTTGGCTGAATATTGTATTGAATTTTCCATTATTTTGTTTGAAGCTTGCCTTCAGGTTTTAAGCTCTGGCAAAATACCAGCACTCCAAGTGCTGTGTTCAAGAACTTATAAAAAATGAGTATCACTCTGTCAGGGATTGTCTTATCCATTTTAGTTTGGGCAAGCTTTCAAGGTTTGCCAATCTAAAAATGTTTATCCTTCACTAGCATTGTCCAGCTCTCTCCTTCCCCACTCACTGCAAAATACTCCACTCCACTGGACTCAAATCATAAAAACCCATTATCCTAATTCTCTCCAAACAGCAGAAAAAACATTTCTGCCTTCTTCAGCATCACGCTGAAAAACTATGTTATTTCCATGTGGTCATAAGTCCATCCTTTACTAAAATGGCCTTTGTTGCCAGCATATTCGATCCTCCTATCCCCATCCAAATTTAAGAACAATCCCCAAACTTCAAGTCAGGAGCAGCTGAAAGGGAAACCATTTTGTTTGGGCTCTCTTCAACTGGGCAATGTGGGTACACAAATATAATGAGCTGTCTGGAAGTGGCTTTGAGTGTGGTTAGAAACAACTAAGAAAATACGCAGCCCAGAATGAGAACCGCCCATGAGTGGAGCAGCAGATCTGCTCATGCCCTCATTCACTCTACTTGAGCCCACGCAGGTGAACAGAAATGGAGGAAGAAGTAAAAAAAACAATCATCACAGAAAACTGCTCTTCATCCAGTTTCTTTTAACAACAAGGGCTTTTAAAACAGAAAGTTAATTGCAAGTCATATAACAGTAATCTTTTAAATAAATTTGAAAAGGATGACATTGAAAAAAATTGGTAACAAATCATACCAGATTACAATCACTAGATTAAGCATACTGTGGATTCCTGGGGTTTTCAACCCTTTAGAAAAAGGCAAAGGCCAGATGAAGAGCCATTACTGTTATTACTTATCCTAATACAACTTGGGAAAGCCTTAGTCCCTTTAAAGGAAGACCAAACAATTTTCTTTAAACTTCATTTACATGAAGAAGATTTTGTTTTTAGTTTTTCTACCCACTTCTGTATGAAGGATATTTCTGTGGACAGCGGACTAAAACAAATCTTATTATACCCAACCTTCCTAAATCCTTTTGAGTGGGGAACTGGGTAAAAACTATGTTTTTGTGTTTAATTCTCTCAGAAATTAATTCATAACTTGGAAAGAGCTTTCAATCCATAATTATATTTTGGGATACTTCTGTAAATTCAATACTTGCCTGTACTCACCAACCATGAACAGAAGCATCATCTGCTCATCTTAATCAAAAGTGATAAGTGATGCATGTTCTCAGCATTCCGTAAAAGACCATGAGGAGAAGGAATGAGAACACCATACTCTGAACTCTAGTGTGCCTCATTACATGTCAAGTATGATAAAGGTCAAGTATGTGTTTGTGTGAAAAACGAAAATAATTTATTGTTTGGAATGTCACTAAAGAATGCTAACAATGAAAAAACATTCTTATTAATACAAAAAGAGTAAAATCAAGAAGCCATACATTTCAGACTATGAACTGTCAAGTCCAGCTTCTTTACACTGTCAAGAAAATTCCCACTTCTTCCTTTATAATTCTGGGTTGGGAAGTTTCTTAACTGGTTAGTCATGCTGTATTCAGAATATGACTGTGAAAATTCGAAACATGATTTGCATTTAAATACTATATTGAACACAAACCACTCCAGACATCATTTGAATCATAACTTACATTGGATCAGGAATGATTCACAAGCCTGAAAACTCATCCTTCAAGATTATCATCTTTGTAATTCATGACTAATTGTGTATGCCCTCACTGCACATGACTTGCTCCTGTTTACCTTCACATTTCTCATAATCTTTAATGATTCAATTCTAGAAAGTTTAAGCTATTAAAAAGCCTGACCTATTAAGTCTGAGGTATTTCTTTTCCTATTCTACATTAAAACAGAAACGCAAAACAATTAATATGAAATAAATCAGCTATAATTTAAAACACTGTACATATTATAAAAATTCTATTATATATTATAAAAATAATTTACAATAAATAAGAATTTCTCCATCTTGGGTGACCTATCAGGGCCGTCTTCAGGATTCCCTTCAGTACTTTTAAGGACCAGAAGACCATTTGTCTTCATTTGCAGGAAATATATCAGCACCTGATCACACAGGTGCTGAATGAATTTTGGAAAACCATTAATGGAAGCTAAGTCTTTGCTGACAATAACTTAGCATTGTAGCATATCATTAGTAGTATGGCCTATTTTAAACAAGATTTCACCACACTAACAAAAGAATTTACCATATGTCATCAACATAAACATTTTACCAACTAAATCAATATGCATACTGAAATCCAACTTAAGAATTTAGAGATCAAGGGAGCCAAGAGCAAGCACACGCATTTCCAACTTGTGCTGTATTATTTCATGCTGATATAACAATGGTATACTGTGTGAAGATGTATAAGAACATTTATCATAATTAAGTACTTTGTTTTTCAAGGATGATGTTTAGTAAAGTATGCACCAATAAATAAATTAAAGTATTATAATTAAAAGTGATCTTTTATTCCAGTTATTTTAAGCATGACTTACAGAATTACTACAGTGGTTACACAGAATGGTACTATTTAAGAGTTAAAAAAGTACAGGAAGAAGCATCACCATAATAATAATCATAATCACTATTGTGCTTTTGTCACTCTCTTTCTTTTAGAAAAAAAAGCGGTGAAAACACCTCTGCATCTTCTGTGTCTTTGAATATTCAAGCAATTGTAAGGAAGGCTCAAGATGCCTAAGCAGAAATATCTATTATCACCATTTTACCTACTGAAACCAGTTATTCTAAATAGTAAGTTCTCAAGTGGTGTTTTAAAATGTAGTATTATCCAAAGCCTCACTAACTGATAAAATGGGAGATTCATTATTATAAATATATAGAAAATATTTTGAGGGGATATATAAAGCAGGTATTTAAACTGAGACTTTTCTTTATCAAACCTTTTTTGCGCATCACTGTATTTAACAGAACTGAGGAGATGATAATTTTAATAATTACTTCAAGTCTCCTTAAAAATAAAGAAGAGTCTGGTTCCAGGAAATGGCTTTCAGTATACATGCTTCTGTATATTTTCAAAGAACTATAATCTTGACAAAATACTCATAAATCTATTACCTGCATTAGATAACAGAAAAAAATTAACCAATGGGAAAAAGACAGTAAGAAAAAAAACACAGAAGCATTTTCAACAGAACAAACAGCAAAGGGTGGAAGAAGTACTTAAAAACAGAAATAGATCAATATCGTGCTATTCACGTATGCACTGAAATTTACTGAAAATAGTTCTAGGCACACTAAGAAGCTGTGTGTTTCTTGCTACGCCTTTAAAAGGCATTTTTCAGGCTACGACTCTCCAAATCAAGTCAAAACCGGGCCCTACTGGTCCTCTAAAGAAAATCCTATCAAACGAAAAATGCCCTTTACAGCCCACAGACAAGGTCTTCCATGTGAGTCGATAGGAAGAATACCGTATCTTGACACGAAACCCGAATAGGATGAGATGATCTGGCAGCATATGTGTCCTCCAAAAATTGCCACATATTTTTGCAAAAGCAAGGAGCGCTCTGCTAGCAATGACCTAATTACTAGCATAAAAGCTGCGTATCTGACAAAGGGGAAGAAAGGACCCACTGCTTCATACATAATTTATTAAGATTTCCCACAGCATTCAGGTTAAGTCGTGGACCCAAGCACCTCTTTGTGATGTTAAATAAATCTGTGAGAAGTCAGCGGATCCCAGGGCGCGCCGAGGGCGCAGCGCTGCCCCCCGAGCGCTCCCGCCGGCCGCCCACCCGCGCGTTCCCCGCGCTGCGGCAGCGGAGGCGCCGCCGCCGCCCGTCCCTAACAAAGCCGGGCCGGTGCCACCCGCGGGCGGCGCGTCGCCGCCCCGCGAGGGGCACCTCCGCGGCTCTGCCCGCACCGAGACCCCCGGCCGCCGCCGCTCCTCTTCCTCCTCCCGCTCCTCCCAGCCCCGGAGCCCGCGCAGGGGCTCCGCAGGGCTTTGTGCCTCCGGCCGGCGCGGCGCGCTGCGCTCGGTCCCGCCCGTGGCGGCTCCCCGCCATGCCCGCCCGTCTGTCCCCGCGACTGCGGGGCTCCCCTCCCCGCCGCGAGAAAGCCCTTTCTCGCACCCCCGGTATTTTGGGTTTTCTTTTTGGCTTCCGGGGGGACGGGGGTTGGTTTTTTTTTCTTTAACCTGCGAAAGCGCTTCCTCCCCCGCACCCCGGCCCGTCCCGGGCGCGGCGAGCCTCGCCCGCGCGGGAAGCCGCCGCCGCCGCACTCACCCCATGGCCGCGGCCGCCGCGCCTCCATCCCCGCGCCAGCGCCCGGCCCCGCCCGCGCCACCGGCCGCGCCAGCGCCGCGCGCACGGCGCGGCCCCGCGGGTCACGTGCGGAGCAGCCAATGGCGCGCGCGGCCGCCCCCGCCGCGCCCCGCCCCGGGCGGAGCCCCGCGCGCGGCCCCGCGCGCGCCCCCGCGCCGAACCCGCCCTGCCGAAACGGAACGTTTCACACTCAATGGAGGAATGAAAAAGGTTCTGCGAGCTGGTCGCGTTAAAGCTGGTCCTGCCCACCTAGAAACACACTGAGACACCGCTATTAAAAAGGCAGCAGGAAGCGTGTCCTTCACGGGCATCTCAGATTTCTTTGCGGTTCAGCAAAACATTGTTTTCATGTGCTTTTCAGATATGAAGTTACTACTTGGTAGCTTAGTAACAAATCAAATACATTTAACATTTAAGCGATGTTAAATCAGAACAATACGTTCTTGGGAAAAAATATCTAAACCACTTGGAAAAAAAAATCTAAAAGACAACTGAATTGGTGAAAGAAATCAATTTATGAAATTATCAATTTCAGAAATTGTTTCTCTCCAAGGGTAAGGATGTGACAACGTGTTCATGAGGTTGACTTAAAACCTCACAGAAGCACACTACTGAAATCCAAGACACAGGAGAAATTAAGCCATATTTCAGCTATGTTTGTTTTTCACTTTAAAAAACAATTATCCATATAACAGCCACTATAGGAATATTTTTTAAAACTTCAATATAAAAGTCAGCTTTGCAGAAACAGCACAATATTAAACCTTTTAATTCCCCTTGAATGATTCAAGAATAGCTCCATGGGCAGTGTGACCCATCCCAACAAAAAAGAGCATTATAGAAGACATCTGAAAAGGTACAGTGGTTCCTCATCCAGAGCAGAACAATGCCCTTCCCTGTGGTATGCTACATAAATTATGGAGTTATATGCTTATACAAAGGGACATAAGGATAGGTAACTCATGAAAAACATATGTCCTGATATGCCTTCTTATAATCCTTCATTTTGCTTATAATAATCTTTCCGATTTGCGTGAGACAAGCAAACATGTAGGACCTCGTGGTTGGGATGAGATTAAACTAAAAGCACTGCAAGCCTGTGCATGCATGTGAGCAATGGCACCACACTTTATTAAAACACTACTAATTTCATTTGAGCTGTTTCCTCATATCACCTTTTTCCAATCAGAGAAGGCAACATTCCACACTCAGAAAAGATGCCCTTTACCAGATAACCTTATATCAAATGTCTTCATGATTAAGAAGATGTGTGACATGTCATTTGCTACCTTCAGGATAGTTTTGTACAAAATTCTAACTTCACCACTCAATCTAACTGCAGAGGTACTGTTACTTCAGCTGTTAGGGTAAAACACTTTAAGCCAAAGTTAAGTGGGCCATTAGTCAAGAGTGTTCCAGGCTTTATGATTTTTGGCTATAAAGCTTGTATTAATTACAGTAATTGTTGACATAATATGGTTTATGGTGGTTTATGATCCACTTGATTCCATTTCACAGCAACCAAGTTCATCCTCCCTCAGCGGTAACAAACTGTCACAGTATTCTTAACAGCTCAAATTTTAGAACCTAGATGGTCCTTAGACCTAAAGCCATCTTATTTGATATCTTAGTGATATACACCACTCCTCCACCTCTCAGAAAAGCAAACCAAAATGCTCCCAAGTTGTTATTGTGAAGCTCTCTCTATCCTAAATTCTTTACGTTAGTGTAAGTGTACATTCAAATAAATACAGACACCACTCAACATCTGTGTTATCAGTTGGAAAATTTTTGCAATAGAAGTTATAGCTTAATACCAAATCAGGATGCTCCTCTAATAGTTTTAAATCTGAAGAGTGGCAAGCGTTCAGAAGTGGCAAATATCACACACCCTGGAATGACTACATGTGCAAAGATGACACTGGAGAACCAAAGAAACTGAAATACTATATACTTTAAATTCCACACTTAAAAGTGAAAAACTAAGTTTTGAGAACCCAAGACAGGTGTACTAAAGATGGAAGGCTACATAATGTATTTATTTACACAGACCATAGTGCATTTTCTGCAGCTCTGAAAAACTAACTGTAGTTCCCACTATGTGAAAAGATTTTTGCTACTACTGGCACTGGTTAATCCTTTCTGAGTCTGGGAGCCACAATCTGAACAAATTCACTGCTCTGTAGCCTGAAGTCTTGCATTTATTTGCAGAACAAGCAGAAACACAAATTCTTTAATGCTTTTTGCCAAGATGACAGCTGAGTGGGAGGGAAAAACCCTTCCCTTCCTCCCTCATCGTAATGCCCATTCTATTATGATTTCATAAACATGGCATCTTATGGTCTGTGTCATATGTACTTGCCTCTGCAGCAAAATCCAATATTAAGTCAAATTCAGTTTAATAAACAGCATGCTTTGACCCTTCCCATATGCATCTTTCAGTGATGTCAAACCACTGCTATACAGGTGAATATATTCCCTCAAAACTGCTTTCTATGTGCAGCACTGTATTTTCTTAATAAAACTGATACCAATGAAATACTGTTTGAGGAAAAAAAAAAAAGTCAAGCTTTCAGGAAAAAAGATAGGAATTTTACAGGAACTTTAGGCTAAGTTTATTTTCGGCTAGTTATTTTCTGTCTGGCAGATGGAACAAGATGACTTTTTCATTCTTTCAAAGAAACCTCTACCAAGACAGACTTAGCAATACCTGCAAGATATTACATAAACCCACCCTTTTAAATCAGAAGAGTCAATCCTCTGCATGAATCCAGAAATGGAATTGGCAGTATTTTTTAGGCAATTCTTGATGCAATCTATATGGTACGTGTTTCCCATTGCATTTATAAAAATACATTTTAAGACCACATGAAATTGTCATTAACTGTTACAACCCACTATTAAGTAGTGCTAATTAGAATCTCCAAGTAGATTAAGGTCTAAATTTTTAAAAAACATATGGTACATCCCCCAAAGTATCAATCTGCCACATAAAATCATGACTACTACAACAGAAAATGCAAGAGGTTTTCTGGTTTTAGATAGCTGGCTCATAAATGGGATAATTCTCTTAACATTTGCAACCTCACCCTCTGCAGCAAATACTCTTCTCTCTAGAAACTTTTAACTACCTAATATATTTAAAATTATTGATATTTCATTATTAGTCATTGAACATGCAGAGAATTACCTACCTCAGAATCCCTGGGCAGGGAGCGGTTGGGTAATGAACTAAATTCTCTCTCTGGTGCCAGGAACTATTTTGGCATTATTTGCAAATGTGAAACAATAGTGCTGCTGAGATCTTGCCTTCAGAATTTTCTAGTGAAAGATTTAGGCATTGGCTTGTATTAGACTGCACATTTAAAAAGATGGTTGGTACTTCACAGATTTCACTAACAAAATAAATGGAAGACATTTCACATGTATTTTACACAGACAAAAATTTCATCTCACTACAGGACTCTAAAAATTTCAGCAACTGCTGTAACCAAAGTTTGTCTTATGCCTTTCAACTTTACATGGGAAAAAAAAAATCAATGAAGCTTCAATATACATTCTCTTTGTTCTTAATTTTCTTTAGTATGGTGAAGGTACATTCACGTCTCTCACTACCACATGAAGTACAGGCCTCTGAGGCCTGTCCTTACCATGTGACCAGGACCAGTGAAAGTTTTCATATACACACTTGAGAAAACTCATAACTTGATCCCCTTGGCATTAGTATCACTATTTTGGCCATTAAGAGCTGTAGCCCTGCTTTCTCCATCATAATTCTCTCATATATGTTGCATATTATTACCCCAACTATAGGAACTTCCAACTATGAGCACTAGAAAGGTCATCAGAAAAACTTTTCCTGAAGATCAAGAACCTAAAGGACTGCCTTTCTCATGCGGATGAAGAAAGAATGAACAACTTTGTTACTGTTCCCAATGCATTATCCAGAACGCATGCCATAATCCTACAAAACCAAGAATTTTCTGTACTGAGACCAGAATATACTACTAATGTACTAAATTCCACTTTTTTTTTCCCTTCCCTCTAGGAAGCTGTGCTACCAGCTCCTTAACTTGAGAAGATTTTTCCACAAGCAATGAAGCAATGACAAGGTCTGTCCTTCCTTGTCTGTGGGGTCAATTAACTACCCCACGGACATGTACCGTAAGCTAAATAGGAAAAGCAGAAAAATACATGCTGTTTAGTTATTTCATAACTGAGTGGTACAGAAATGCATTACTTGGTCTCTAATCCTTTACTATTTAATGCTCTCTACTGTTTGCCAATTCCTTACTTTTGTCCAGAAGTAGTCTGCTCTCTAGGGCATCTCCCACTCATACTTTCTTCCCTCTCACTAAACTTTTCCATCTGCACAAAGCTTTCTTGCTTTAAATTAAAAAGAAAAAAAAAAAATCAATGAAAAATACTGCTTCCTCACATCTGTTAGCTCTAGTGTGGAGCCATAGCCCAGCCTGCAATATTAGTCACATTTTCTAAAAACAGAAAAGCAATAATGAAGAATTTGTTTAGAAAACCCTTAATCCAGTGTATTTCACCATCCACTCTTCTATCTCAGCTATATAATAAGCACCACCTGATACAAGTTTGTGTCACATTTCCTATGATTTCCTCCTCCACTAATTAACAACATCACACTATCCTGGCATTATATCACTCCATTTCCTCTGCTGTAGCTCTTTCAGGCTTGTTAGGTAGTTTACTGTATCTACATATTGTAAGTTTCACTTGCTTCATGGATGGTGCTTATTCAATCCACTAAATGGCTCAACCTTTGAGGAAATTTGGAAGCTGATTTTAGAGATGTGAGCTAGGAATCTTATAATTTGTCTGTAATGTGCAGAAAGTGAGTTCACAGTGACCAGATAAAAAAAGCTGACTTTCAAGTGTAGCTTAGCCCACTGACCAGACTGTGCTGTTATGTGCCAACCCACTCATTCCAACTGCTTATCCAGCGAATTTGAAAACTTGTAATTGCACCTTTTAGCCCATCTGTAATTCTGTTTCAGTAGTCTGTTAATGGTACTGAAGGCCAAACATCTTTATATAAAAGCCCTCAGTCAGCATACCTCAGGGATTCTCTGGTGATTATTTTTCAGATGGAAGGTTATTCCTAGTGGACTTTTTTCAATAATATATAGTTTTTCTCTTTTCTCCACTGGGGCCATAGACTAGAAAAATACATTTAAAGAAAGACAAAAACCATTATATTGTTTCTTGGGTAATGTCAGACTCTGGATCTGTCTGATGGCAGATCTGCACTAAGTGCACACTTGGAACACTTGCACTGGCCTGGGTTACAAGATAAATCACTATTTTGCAGCTTCTTCATACTCAGCATTAACCATAAGAAGTCAGAGTACTCACATGACACATGGATGACTGCAAGTCAAGTGGATGGTTAGACTCAGTTTCTTGTTACACTGTGGTTGACAGAGGTCCCTGCTAAAAGATGGATGCTACATGGCTACATGTAAGCTTTATAGTGACCAGGAGCATGCCAGAATTCTACAGCACTCTGACAAATGGAAGCTCCATCAGTGTAATATTTACCTTTTTCTTCACAATCTTCTTTTCAGTACTCCCTTTGTTTGGTTTGAACCAGATGTTCTTAATGCAAGAGCTGATTTCTTGTAAGCATTCTGACATTTTAGTAACAATAAATCAGTGAGCTGAGGGTCATCTATTTAGCCAAAGGTTATCAACACAATAACAAAGGTTATCAATTTTTTGCCATTGGTATTTAAAAGGAGGGAAAGTTAATTTTTGTGGAATCCTGTAAGCAACAACCTTTTCCAAAAAACATACATTAACCATGACCATTCTCCAAATGTGCTAAAATTGAACTAAGATTTAAAAAGTTCCAGCTAGACACAAGCTTAATAAAATCCATTGCATTAAGAAAGGCTTTGACAAGATCTAGAAACACAAAGATCTTGCTAAGTCATGGCTGTGAGTTCTCTCGCCATAATTAAAATATTTTGAACACTTAAGGCTCAAGCCTTAGAGGCTCTTAGGTACAACAGGACAACTGTATCAAATCAATCTAGAAAAACTATCATTTACAAGATAAAGTGCTAGCAAGGAATCTGAGGACACATATATCATACTCAAAGATATATAAAAAAATTCCACATTTCAGTACATAAAAGTAATTACTAGGGAGTTTGAAGAAAGACCACAAATAAAAAATGGCTTGTCAAGGAAGATTTACACTGTATGGTTTCAGGAGTACAATTTAGCTGGTTTAGAAAAAAGTAGGCTGTTTTTTATCACTGTATACTGAAAATATTTTTAAGTGTCATGAGTTTAAAGAGATCCATCAGCACACATCAGACAAAGTGGAAATTAATTTCTCAACATTGGTGCAGTTAATCAAATCACAAAAGTTCAGTAGGAATTAAGCCCACAAGTTGAGACAAAGTATTTAAAAAAATACCAACTTTTACTCTTCTACAGCCTCTAATGTAAGGGTCACACTGAACAGTGCTGGGATCTACTTCAGGACTGAAATACATGGAAGTTTACAATTCAGTTAATTCAGGATTTAATTCCTTGCAGTGTGCATATACTCATAATATCTTGCAACAATTATAATCAAGTCTCACACCACCAAGACTGAGCTGATTGCTTGGTAAGGTTAAGAAAGAAAATCCCCCAGCTAATTTCTCAGGACCAATACAAAACTTCACCATTAATTGATTTCTGTGCATGCAAAGATGAGCTGCTGTGGGAAGCAGCCCTCCTGCAGAAGGAAGAAAATTTTATCTCAGGTAAAAACCAGGACAAGAATCGACTTGTGCTCTTAGGTAGCACAACCCTCCAAGACACCTGGCCAATATGCAATTTTTCTGCTCACTGCCATATTAATCATTGCAAATAATGATTCATGTCATATTTTTCGACTAGCTTTTGTTTTGGAAGCACTCTTACTCTCTTCAGCTTTTTTACTCACCATAAAAATGTGTCATTGGATGATTTGGGTTTCACTCCCTTAGAGAATTGCTGTTACACAAGCCTCTAGGCAATAGTGGCATACTAATTTCTTCCCCTCCTCATTTCGCACACCATTTAGTCAGTTTATTGAAAGTTAAAAATACACAGCCTCAATTCAAAATATATGTGGCTGGTGTGGGTGCAAGGAGTTACATTTTTCTGTTGGGGTTTTGAATGAATGACATCTTGAACACTAGTGGGGAGGGAAAGCTTTTTTTCCTTTCATTGGAGAGGGAAGTGTTTTTATAAAAGTCTAAGAAATCTACAATATCTTATTCTCCTAATAAGAAGGTCCAGCTTACTGAATAGCCAACAGGGGATAAAAATTCAAGCTGCTCTGCCCAGTATTCAAGCAGCATGAATACCTTTTTAAAATTGATCTGTGGAGTAGAAAAGGAATACAAATTTGAAATATTCATTGGATCTCTAGACAAGCTGCTTCCAGTACCAAGCTTTACAACAGTGCTCTGTGATCCACATTTTTAGGAGTTGCACAAAACTGCCCTCTTTTTTTTGGGCCATCTTGGAAATACCATGCATCTTCAAAGTAACAAAAACAGCATCTGAGACAGCTACTATTGAAAATTTACCACTACCCAAGTTACTTCAGTACAGTACTGGGATAAACCAGTTGAAGAAAAGGACTGATACCCATGCCCAGAGCAAATAAAGCATCAGTAGAGTAAAAGAGCAGAAAAAACACATTTAAGTCTGTCAAAAACTGAGAAGGGAGGAATTTCTTTATCTAGATAGAATACACATTTCAGTGTCAGCTTCTCTTCCTTGAATCCAGTGTCACAAGCTATTCAACCAAAATACTTAAACTGTATGCACTAATCTTAGAACCCATAATAGAAATGCATCATTAAAGTATATAATGTTGCAACTCTGCAGAAACAGGTTAAGATGTAACAATTTAAAACTAACATTACTGGTGTACTTAGCATCTTAGATTTCAATCCCTATAGTCGTGGGAAGGGAAAATTTTAATTAATCACAACAGTACTTATAAAAGCTCTCCATCGCTAAGTGCACTAGAAGACCACCTTTTCTCCTAATACATAACCCAAATATTTCAATCTTAAATGAAAAGACTGTATTTGCAAAACTCTCCAGTGCAAGTCAGCTACAACACCAGCCTTTAGTCATATTTGACACAGTCCTTCTCAGCATGAATTTCCATCTCATAAATCCCTTATTCTTTATAAATACATTTATTTCTAATCAAGTACAGAATCCCTCGCTAGAAGTAATTTGTAACATTTTGATGTTAAAATTCAAACTACTTCAAGTTTAAAGTTTTGCCTTGCAAACTCAAGTAAACTGAGCAATCCCAAGAAAACTTGGGCAAACAAACATAATACATTCTTTCTACACAAAAAAAAATCCAAATAGAGTAGTCTTGCAGGGAACTTAATGCCTGAAAATTAAGGTAAGCTGAGAGCTCAAGAATTGTAAGTATTTCCCACAACACTGAAGGAGCTAATTTTGCAAGCTAATTACCCCAGGTGGCAAGAGAAAGGCAGAAATCTTCACAGTAGGTAATACTTGTTCTAACAAGGAAGAAACAATAGGAGAGATCTCATGCCATTGACAAAATCCCTTCTGTCACTCAACAGAAAACCAAAGTCATTCTCCAGAAACACAATAGGCAGCAATTGAAATTTTCTTATTCAAGACTATGAATGAGCTGTTGTCCACTCTCACTTCTTTATTTTTCTGCTTTACTTTATTTTTTTTGCCCCATCTCATTTTTTTTGTCCCATCTCATGATCAGATACTTGGGAATTTTGTGCAACATTCACTCATGGCACTCATTCATCACATTATCACACACAGGTGTGACTAAAGTCACCTTGATGAGTGACTCAACCAGAACTGGCCCTGTGTTCCCAGATGTGCACCCACCACACAGAAGTGTGGGACAGCACCTGTGACAGCACACAGCCACTCCACAATGTCCAAGCACTTCCAGGAAAGGTTGGAGTCACAGTGTGACTTCACTGAGTGAAGTACAAGAGCAGGGGCTTTCCAGTCTAGGCTGATGCTTTTCCTGGCGTTCTCCTATTTACTGGTTTTTACCCTTCCTTCCCTGAAGAGCAAATGCTGACAAGTGCTGCTAGTGAGGCTCATGACAACCTTACTGCCCAGCAGTGTTCTGCACCATGGGCTTTGAACTGCAGAATTGCTTTAGCACAAAACCTGTGTCTTGTTAAGGACTTGAGATTTCTACAACATAAAGCAGTTCTGAAGCTTATGGGGCATCTAGAGAACAGAAGCAATACAATTATATTTAGAACTTAGACAATTCAGAACAGAGTCAAGAATGATGGAAAGCACTATGCATCCATGTTCAGAAATGGTACAGTAAACTTAGAAGGAACAGATTGAATAAAATAGACAGTTCTTCAAACTGTGAACCAGGTGGCAAACTGCCCACACAATTACTTGGCATTCTAAAGAACTCCATCACTTCTACATCACTAGTCAGCAAATTTTCAACAACAGACACTGGCTAAGGAAGTAGCAGAGAATTACCTTCCAAAGCCACCCATACTCAGAGCAGTTGACTTCTAAGAGTTAATATATTGGCAGAGAGCAAAAATAAAACAGCCACAGGAGCACTGGTACCTTGAAGATAGACACATTTTCCAGTATTTTCTGTACAAGTTAAAATATTCTGAACCACCTCAGACTTCTAAATTAGAAAACAGTGAATTACAACCAAGCTTTGTCACTACAACTACTTTCAAGTCTTCCTTGCTGGACACATACCAGACTGTCACATGGACTCTTCAGTAGTTTTACATCATTCTGGGCACTATTTCACTTGTGAAAAAAAAAAAAAAAACAAACAAAAAAACCCCCAAAAAACAAACAAAAAAAAAACCAAAAAAAAACCAAAAAAAGAAACCTATAAAAACCTGAAAATCTTGCTCACAAGTAAAACTGAGAGAGTGATTTGGAACAGTATAAAGATGTATGGACAACTACTCTTTCATGGAAAACAAAGCAATACACAAATCCACTGGTTTTAGAGGAAGACAAGTTCTCTTTCTCCATTCAATTAATTCTTTTCAGCTTCCAGCACTTGAAACATTTTTTTTGGAAAAAGCTTTATGAATCAAGTCTAGTTCTCAAGGTCTTAATGACATTTAGACATTTAATTAGCAAGGCATCACTTGGACTGGCATCTAAATCTTTTGTCAGAGACCTAAGTCCATGCCAATTCAAGCATCCCATTAGTCTTATATTAACTAAAAAGAAGCCTCATAATATTCTGGCTACTTGATTGCACTGGCATGCATTAACACAACTGTGGAATGAATCGAACTGAATGCAAGGATATAGATTTACAGTGTATACATGTTAAATTAACAAAGATGTTCTAGGACAAAAATATAATAACCATATATGTATATGAACTGGTACTCAGGCATACTTTGCGCTTCTTGGTACTCTGTATGAAATGTCAGTGACACTCAAGTGAAAAAAAAGGAAAATAAAGCAAAGAGATGAACTTAATTAAAACTGTTTAATTGGTTCCAAGCCATGCAATGCACTTCAAACTTTCTAAAGCTCATTCTAAAAATATTTAGACACTTATATATGTGAATTAAGTATCATTATTCAATGTTGTAATTTCTCCTATAAACATGTTCAGTACATTGGATTTCTAAAAAGTCATTAACATATATAACAATACATATAAACAAATAAGCTATATTTGGAACAAAAGAAAAAATCACAATGCCCATTTTCATCTCTTATTTCTCATTTAAGCCTGTAGTTTTCACTGAAGTAACAAAACAAAATGTAGAAAAATGCTAGAAATCATTTGCATGCATTCTGTAAGGTTTTTTCCTTGCTTTTGTGGAAACAGAGTCACTGGTCCACTACAATGGGCTAAAATTAGAGTCCTATACAACGAAATGCTTGCAGTTGAACAATTTGAATACCATAGAACAAAACCCTAATACAGTAATTCTGCTGAAATACAGAGAGGAAGGAAGACCAGTACCACAAATGATTAAAGAAACAAGTATATGAAGAAGTTGGGAAGTATTCAGTTGTCTTGAATTCTGGTATTTATAAAGTCTGTAAACAAATTCTATTGTATACTAAAATATTATTTTGTAAAATCAGTTTAACTTTACATTAAAAAGCAACTGTGTGGAAAGATATACAATCATATATTGGATTTTCTAACCTTGGAATCTCATGTCTTTCAGCACTACCTGCTGACACTATCTCCTCAGCAATGACAGGTGACAATTGTAGCATCAGGGTTACTGGCACTGAAGCTTTTACTCCAAAACTGCTGACAAATACATTTTTGATGACAGAAGTAAGTAAATTGTAACATAGCTTATTTTTTTAAATTGGTCTAGATTCTGGTGTATAGCAGGTGCTACACAGCAGTTATTTTTGTCGTACACCACCTGGTGATAGCCAACAATTTTACCCAAAGTTCATTCTACATCCAAGTCTTTCATGACTAATACACAGTAATCGAGGAGACTTTACTTGAGCCCTTGGATTGCAAATTGTGTGGGAAACAGCTAAGAAAGAATAGAGATCTTAAGTGTAGATCTTTCTGAGCAAAAAACACAGACTTTGGAAACTATCTCAGTGAAAAGAGGCAGTTATTTAACTCCAGAAATCCTGTTATTCAAGGCACATACAGCATTTTCTTTGTAGAATGTCTAACTCAAATACCTGTATCCCTCTCTCCATGACACAGCTTAATTCTAAATGACACAACAAAAAAACCCCAATCCCCCTCTCCACAAAAAAAAAAAAAAAAAAGTATTGAGTTCAAGACTACTTTGGTCTCATATCACTTCTTCTGTTATAGTAGAAGCAGCACAGCTACTTAGCCCTTTATTACGTATGCTTTACCCATCATAAATGGGAATTTTTCACTCAAAGAACCTCTAAACATGATGGTAAGAGGCACTCTTTCCTTCAGGCAAGCATTAGGGGCACTGGAAGGGCATCGGTGCAGGCCTCAAAGTCCAACCTTTTCTTTCAGAATGAAAGCTGATTTCTCTTTCTTATGAAAATGAAGTCTCTACTTGTGTACTTGAAGCTGAACAGCAAAATGGCAAGATGGTTAGCATTTTCACTGAAACAAGCAAATTGCTACAGAATACCAACACTGCAAACCAGGAACTACATCAGCTACAGGAAAAGTATTTTTTACTCAACAGGCATCAGGAGTCCAAAGGTCACACACTTGAAACCTTAAAAGACAATAGACTTCTGACAATGTTTCAAAGTGTTGGGCACTAGAACTCACCACTTAATTGCATGAAAAAGCTAACAAATGAAGGCATACCAAATTTCTGGTCCTGAGAACAAGCTTACACTTTTTTGAATAGTAAAGAACAACATGACCAAATATCCAGATCAATATGATTACCAAAAGACTTTAGAACACACAAAAAAATACTTTCAAATGTGTATTTTCAAAACACATCAAGTATTAGGATGGTGTCTTGGAAACAAGTAACCACGGAAAAGACACATGAAATCTGAGCAGCACTAACCAAGATGGACAGCAGCAGTATGACGCTAAGATGTCAGTGACTTGAGACAAAGTGGAAGTTATTTGCAAAACTTGCATCTGAATATAGAACTACAAAGACAGCACTACTGTGACCTGTGTCCAAGAGGAACAGCTGAGGAACTCAGTATTTTTATTCAGACACTGTACACACAAAATGCAACTTAATAAAACTAAGAGCTTGTTCGATCAAACTACTTCACTCTATTTCCAAAATAAATGTCTTGTTTCATAGTTTGATGAAGCTTAGCCTGTTCCTAAGTATGTTAGATTTAAAAAAGCAATGGAGATAACTGTTGGTAATTGAAATGACAATCAGCACCGCTGCACTCAAAAAATATTGCACTGCTCAACAATCTCTTTACAGACAGTTCAAGCAGGCAAGGAATGGATTGCAATACTACACTGCATCAAAGAAAATAGGCAACTTTTACTCCACTTTTTTCTTTTTTTAATAAAGAAGCATTTTAAACATTTCAATTATCAGTGATAACTGAATGTTTCAATGTTTTCATTAGAATGAAAATGAAAATTAAAGCTGTTGCTACATCACACTAGTAGACAAAACCTTGACCATCTATGACAAACAAGCAGCATGAACTGCTTCTTGTAGAACATGAACTTATTTCCAATTCTTATACCATAGCCTCACAAAACACTTTTCCTATAGCTAGTGAATTACATGACAATCCTGTTACTAAGTTTGTTTGCAAACAAAGTTATACTTAAAAAAAGTAAGAGTCCATGTAGCAGTGGGAGAAAATGTTCACAAACAGAAGCATTTGATCCTTGTCCGAGACTAATGATTAGTTTTGTACCATATAGTGCTTAGTTAATGATATAACTTTCCCAATAACTTTTCTATTAATTGTTTTAATAAACTTTTCTAATTTATTGTTTCAATTACCAAAATAGTAATCACCAAATTTAATTACCAAAATTACCAAATTTAATTTTAATTGTTTAAATCTTAAATAGCATAAATTTCTAGTTTGTCATCTATCACTGTAGCCAGCATTTAGCAAGGTTTGTCACAGCCTGCTGTTGTGGGAACAGGGTTTGGGAAAATTACTGAAACTCTTCTAAAACAATTTCAATCAACCTGGATAAGCTACAGCGATCTCAGACCTAGGAGGAGGTTAACAAAACCTGCGAGAGAGACCTATTGCTGAAATTGGACACAAGGAATACAGAATTTATGGACCACAAGGACATTTTGCAGAACTCTGAAATAAGGAAGTAACAAAGAAAAGTCAGCAATTGTTTTGAAACCCTCTCTATCTGGGATACAAAAAAAAAAAAAACAAAAAAAAAACAGTGAAAATGTGAGTTAATTAGGATAGGAGCAAGAAAGCAATAACCAATAGAAGATAGAACACTAGTTAGAGAATTACCCTATTTATAGACAATGAACATTAATTTCCTTGTTTGCTACAATGTGTAGTGACAAGACCTGAGAGTGGGTGCAGATGTTGGGCAGAGCTATCACCATGCACTCAGCAAACTGAGCAATGTTGACTTCCTAACCTAACAAACTGGTTGAAGAGTTCCCTTCAATAACAAGTCTAAAACAAAAAATAACACTTCTAAAAAAAGTACAAACAAAACCAGTGTACTCTCCAAGCTATTAAATTTCAATGTCCCAAAGTAGGTATCAATGTGGTAGATTTCCTTCCCATTCTATCCTGCATATGCTCCCAAATGTAGGCAAAGGTAATTTAATATTAACTATGCAACAAGACTTTCCAAAACGTATGTTCAGAATGTAAGTAGTTTGTACACACTATGAAAAAAATATTATCCTCTTGAATAACAAAGAGCCTGCATACCTGTGAAAAAAGCGATTTTGATAAGGCAGTTCTCTTGTAATAGCATATATGACTGCTTTTTAACAGACTGTGCAAGCTTCATCTTCAGGTCTGTGCTGCCAGTAATAACTAAACCCTCCCCTTCTCCTCCCTGCAAAAAAAAACACTGAAATGGAGGTCTAGCTATAAACTCACCTCAATTCTACCTTTCTCTGTGGCACTACCTTTTTTATAGTTTTAAGTTGTAATTAAGAGAAACCAAGGAGCTGCATGAAAAACAGTATTACTTTAATCAAGCTCCACTACTTAGCAAATTAATATCTGAGAACAGAGATCAGTTTCAAGCAAGAGCTTTCTGTGCACACTGAGAGACAACTACCTAGAGCAATCAGGAAAACCATCTTTATAATGACTTGTGTAATGAATCGTAGAGAAGGAAAGAGTCTGCAGCTCTATCCCAACTGAGAACGACACAAATTTATTACAAAACTACTTATAAAAAACCTATTAACTATAAAACCCAAAAGCAAGAAACACTTGTCACAACAAAGATCTCTGCACACTACATGCCGTGCTTTATTCCAACACAAAGCCACATGACATATAACAAGGACATTGGACAAATTCCTTATAATAATTCTGATGTAGTAACACTTTGCTCCTATCACTCTGAAGTTAATTCTATTTCTCCAAGCATAACACAAGCAGCAACATGGAATACAGATTCATTCTGTATATATCTGAACATGAAGTCTGTGACCAAATTCACACAACTTTAGGACAAAAGAAGTCTTTCAAGACACTGATGGGTAATATTCACTGAAGTTATACGGATACATTTAATGTTACAGTACTTTTTATTTTGACTTCTGATTTGGAACCTCACTTCTTATTTCTATAACCAGTATATATTATATTTTTATTCACACTCTTACCTTTCCATAGTCCCCAAAACAGTTACAAAACAATACATACCAAAATCACAAACCCCAAATTCAAACAATTCAGACATCAGAAGACAAACCAAACTAAGGAGCAGGAATCCACTTCAGCATATACAATGACAGCCTAAAGTTCTAACCTGACAAGCATACTCAGGCATTCATTCGCCATTTTTTTAGGATTGAAGACTCATTTAGGTTGGAAAGACCCTGAAGATCATCAACACCAATAACACTGCCAAGCCATCACTCACTAAACCATGTCCCTAAGTGTCACAACTACATGACTTTTAAGTACCTCCAGGTACTTGGAAATTACAACTTTTTCTACCACTTTGTGATATTCCATAACTTCCCCTGGCAGCCTGCTCCGATGCTTGACAACCCTTTTGGTGAAGAAATTTTCCTTGATATCAACCTAAGCCTCCCCTGGTGTGACCTGTTTTCTCTTGTCCTATCATTTGTTACCAGGCGGAAAGAATCTCCACCTCCCTACAACTTCCTCCCAGGCACTTGTATGATATTCAACTGCAATACAGTTCCCACTAAGCCTCCTTTTCTCCAGGCTACACATCCACAGCTCCCTCATTTGACTCATGCTCCAGCCCCTTCCCCAGCTCCATTCCCTCCTCTGCACACGCTCCAGCCCCTCAAGGACTTTCAGCTTCAGAGGGGCCAACAAGTGGACACACACTCCCAGCTCTGGCCGCAGCGCTGCCCAGCCCAGGGGGACGGCCACTGCCCTGCTCCTGCTGCCCCACTGCTGCTGACACAGGCCAGGATGCCCTTGGCCTTCTTGGCTACCTGGCCAGGCGCTGGCCACCTTCAGCTGCTCTTGACCAGCTCCTCCCTTTTCCCACAGGGCAGTTTTCCAGACACTTTTCTCACAGCCTGTAGAGCTGCAGGGGTTGTTATGACTCAAAGCAGGACTGTGCACTTGCTCTTTTTAAACTCAGGCCATTGGCCTCATCCACTGATCCAGCTTGTTCTGATCCCTTGGCATATCTTTCCAGCTCTCTGGCAGATCAATACTCCTGCCCAACTTAGTATTGTCTGGACTGACTGAGGGAACACTCCATTAAACAGGACTGGTCCCAACACTGGACCCTGGGGAACTCCCAGCCATCAGCTGGATGTAACTCCACTCATCACCACTCCCAGGGTCCAGATGTCCAGACAATTTTTCACCCAGGCACCACATCTGTTCAAGCCATGACCAGCCAATTTCTCCAGGAGCATGCCATGGGAGACAGTGCCAAAGGCTTTACTAGAGTCCAGGCAGGCAACAGGCACAGCCTTTCCCTCATCCACCAAGCAGGTCACATCGTCATAGAAGACCAGGCTGGTGAAGCCAGACTTGCCTTTCATAAATCCATGCCAAGATCCCAGGCAGGCAGGGCCTGATCCCCTGGTCATCCTGCAGACCAGATGGCACTGAGGACAATCTGCTCCATGGCTTGCCCTGGCACTGAGGTCAGGTTGGCAGACCTGAATCAGAAGTCACCTCACTATCTACACAAAGTCCTCAACTCACAAACTCCAGTTGAGTCTGTAACACAACAAGCCAGTAGGAGCTTGAGGGAAATGCTTCGCATTGATCAGCTGAATTTCAACTTATAGTATGCAAACAAATTTAAATCTTATTCCAAGAAATAGCTAAGCACCAAGTACTATATTGAGTTTTATGACTTACTCCACTTAAAGTGAGAGAACAATGAGACAAAGCAGGCATATTTGCATAATACACCTAAATTTCTGTAAAAAATGTGTTAAATCGGAATTTTTAACACTATTCTGTAAGAAAAAATATTGCTTAGTTCTATAGAGATTCTTGGCTGAGGGTATTTAAATAGAAGAACAGCAGCAATGTGGATTCTCCCTAGCAGGGGTTTCAGAGAAGAGAAAAAGCTCATGTGATCCTGAGAACCTTTTTCCATTAATAAAGGGAAAGCCAACTCACACAATTTATGCTTTCATTATTTCTTTGCACTCTTGTCACACAACAATGAGAAGTCCTAGTTTCCTTCCAGTTCCCCCCACATGCCAGTTACTACAAAAAAAGGCCAATATACTAAGAGCCAAACTCAGCTTTGTGAAACTCAGCACATTTCAGAATCTATTTAAAGCAGCCAACAATCATGCTATTAACAGTAAAAGTAAGAGCTTTTTATTGGTATCTGATTTCCAGAAAACTAAGCAATTTTCACTCTAAGAATTTAATCTATGTGTGAAAAGCTAAGTCTTAAGTAATGTTTGACTGTGTCATCAGATTTCTATTATAGGGCAAGAATATAAAGTTTGTAGCTTCAAAAAAATACTGCATTAAGAGAGGCATCATTATACAAGTTTGCACAGCCTAATTCTTCTTATTTTGAAAATAAACTCTATATGAGTAAGGTTTCTTCTTCCATTACAGATTAATATTCTTTCATCTTAGGGTTAAAACACACCCCAGAAAAATAATACAATACCTATGAAAGCCCTATCAAAATACTATTGATACTTACACTCCAATGCTTTAGTTTAACATTTCCATAGTGAAATCAAACTACTTGTTCTGTAATACAACTGTATTTACTTATTCAGACCATAGTCTTGTCTACTGAATTTTACTTTTTATCTTCTTAAAATCCATGTGGAAGCAATGGCAAAATGAATTCTCTCTGATCTCAAAAAGCATTAATGTTTCTAAAATTTCTTATTTCCATTAGAGATGACTAATATTTAATAAAGAATAACTGCTTTAAGACACAAATGAACATACTCATGAACCCAATTAATCTTTGGCAGTCAGTTCAAATTAGCATATACTATCTTTGTGACCATGACCAGCAAGCAGTATCAGAGGTACTGTTACAGTAGCACATGGAGATACCAAATCCAAGTAAGCATTTAGCTTTTTAACCTTTCTTCCAACCACATACTACTCCTATCCTTCACTTCCCTGTTAAACTGAGGTAGAATATTGAGCAAATGCTCACTGCTCAGTAGCTTTATCACCCAGCTACAACTGACGCAACTCAATGCTACCTTTCAACTAAAACTGAATGACAATCAGGGGAACAGCTAACGTTCTATGACAGAACACCATGATTTGCTGTTGAAATAACCATCAGAGTTATTTGTAACACTATTTTAACCAAAGTTGTATTTGTAGTGATAATTCAAGTTGATTAGAACAAAAATCCCAACAGTGTGAAGTACTGAAGCTTTTTAAATTGGATATGCTAATCTGAAGGGTATCAGAGGTATGGCTATGAAGTAATAGGGGTTTTGCTTTACCAATACTGGTAAAAAAAGGATTATGAAACTAATACGATCTTGAACAGCAAACAATTAGAAGATTCACTTAAAAATTAGTTACAACTATTTCCCAGCAGAGTTCACATACATTCATTCAATATGTTTCACACATACATTTTTAAACCAACAATGGAAACTTCCGAATACACTTCAATGATCATAAAATAATCCTGACACTTTTTTCTTTTAACATTCATAATATTGATATTTCCATTAAAATATGAAATGTTAAAAAGTCTGTTTTACTAACCAAGTTGATTACCTACAAGCTAAATTATTGCTTATTACATCAATATCCTGTAAGCTACTAAAACCATACTGTGAAAACATGTAACTTGATATAAAAAGACAACATATTGCTTTCTAATGTCCAAATTATACTGACACAACTCAAAGAATATGAGGCACAAAACAAAACCCAAAGGATTCTAACACTGAATTTCAGGTAAGTGTGAGTAAAGACCACAGAATTAACAGATATCTAATTGTACAGATATTATTGTGCAGTAGTACAATGCTATGAAACAACTTCTGAGAAGTTGGAAAAGTAGAGACAAGATGCATCCTTATCCTAAATCAATGGTGTGTTTTCACTCACAGGATGTGTAAGAGTAGAAGGGACACAGTAGCTCATCTGGTCCCACCTCTCTCCTCAGGCAGAGTCATCCTAGAGCACATTGCCCAGAACTGTATTCAGGTTCTGGAATATCTGCAATGAGGGAGAATCCACAGCCCCTCTTTGAAGTCTGTCCCAGTGTGTGATCATCTGCACAGTAAAGGAGTTCTTCCTCATATTCTGGTGGAACTTCCTGTGCATCAGTTTCTGCCCATTCCTCTTTTCCTATTGCTCAGCACCACGGAGAAGAGTCTGGCTCTATTCCCTGGACACCCTCCCGTCAGATACATACAGACATTGATGTGATTCTGGTCTTCTCCAGACTAAACAGGCCCTGCTCCCTCAACCTTTCCTCCATGGCATTTTGTGAACTCATATACTTGCTAATATTTCCAAAGGCATACATCTAACACCTGTGTGAATAATTCGGTTTATTGTTACTGCTTAAAAGACTGTTTACTGAGCTGTTTAAAAGACAATATAAAAGTTAGAAACAAATTCAACTTGCTTTGCTTGTGCAGAAAGAAGGAATTTTTAGATTTTAGCCAAGATAAAGTAAGCCAAATCAAAATTTTCTTTCTCAATCATGACAGGATTGAGGAAGATTTATTATTAATTAAACTGTTTAGTTTTAACTAGAATGACAGAGAGATATAACTGCCTTACTATAGAGGCTTTATAGATAGAAGAGGGATAAAAATAACCTAAAAGTATTTATGAGAAGTAAATACTTAGACTGAGCTTTAGACAAAAAACATATCTATTTGTGTATTAAGCATACTCAAAATACTGCAAATACAAAATGCACGTGTTTGTTAGGGTCAACAGCTACTAGTTTAGCATTAATACAAACCAAAACAGTATCACAAATTGATTGCATACAAAAAGCATAGCACACTGCTGACACTATTTGCTGTATGTTCCAAAAAACTTGTATTTATGTATTTGTGATGTCAGTTACGTGGAGAGTATTTTGTGCAAGAGATGTCTGGATACCAACACTTGACATACCTGAGCACGGGTTTCATTGCATGGGGGATGTGCATAAACAAGGCAGGCTGTAATACATATTTTATGCTCAGCAGAGTTTCTTATTGTATTTCTTAGAAATAAAAAAATAGTAATTCAGTAACTACATCACCATATGGCTGTCCACAATCTTTTTTCTCCTTTATGCTGCAAGTACATATACAGCTCTAACCAAATATTATACTTTTTTGACACTTAAAGCATGTAAGGAGAGCAAGTACTTGCAAAGCCTTTGTCAATAGGCACAATTACGCTATAAATAGTCTTCACTCTAACTAAAGGGAAAAAACATATCAAGGAAGTTGAAGCTAAAGCACAACAATGGTCTCATGATGTCCAGCGTTTTGCTCAGGACTGGATGAATTGATCTGGCATACAAGCTTTTTCAAAGTCAGTTTAAAAATGTATTATTACAGCACCCTGGAGAGGAAAAAGTTCAATTTCTCTGCATTTCAATTAATGACCTAATCTCACTTAACTCTTGACGTAGCCTTAACTTACCAAAATGTTAGCAGTACTTCTGAAGCAAAGTTTGCAACCCTGTGCTTCTCCACCTGTACACAGAACTATTTCCTCTAGTTCAACCAGTAGCTGGTAGAAGCAAATACATTAAATCTGATTCTGCAGAACTATGTTTAATTTTTTCATAAGGTAAGAAATTTCTGTGACAGCCTTACCAAAAGGTTTGTCTTACAGCTCTACAGGTCAGCACCATTGTATTGTTTATAGCTGGGGGGGACACGCAAGGCAGCAGTGAACAACTAAGTCGGACAGTTTAGTACACCTGCATCTTCATTTCCCTGTACTCATTCAACGACGTCTGATGTTTACAGAATTTGGAAATATTCTGATGTATATCCAGTTATTTCTGAAGCTGTGAGTGGCCATGAAGGCTAAAATTATGACAGAATCTGAGGCTGTGGTCACAGACACCTGTACACACCCACCCTTCATCACCAGAGGTCAGAGGGCACATAACAGAAGAAACAAGGCCTCCTAACACAGAGTTTCGAGGTTAATGACACGTTTTATAGTGGACTGTTAAACTAAGGTTTTTGCAGGTCAAGGCCTTTAAATATCTTTTCACAGGAGACCGTGGCTCAGCTCTTCCTAAGACGCAGCCTTCATATTCCAGGGGTATTCTAGCTATGGAGTACCTGAATGGTTTCAGACTTATTTTGAAGGACCAAACCAGTAAGTGATGTCAAATTACATCGCGCTACCGCAAAATAAATTGAAAAAAAAAAAAGAAAAAAAAAAAAAAAAGAAAAAAAAAAAAAGAAAGCAAAGCAAAGCTGCTGCACAGGCTTCGAGTGACACGCACTGGACTGGACCGGGCGGGGGCAGCGCCCAGAGGGCTCATCCCGGTCCCAGCACTCACCTGTTCGCCTTCCTCTGCCCCCTCCGACGCCTCCGCCGGGCCGCCGAGCTACGCCCCGACTGCGGGGCGGTGAGGGGCGCCGGGCAGCCGCGCATACGGAGCAGCCCCGCTCCCTCCTCACCGGCTCCCTGCCCCGGCTCCCCGGCTCCTCATCCTCGCCGCAGAGCTCCTCCCCAGCCCCTGCCGCTGTCCCTGCCCGGCAGCCGCCGGCACCGGGGCCGCTTCCCCCCCGTCCCTCACTCGCCGCCCCCGGCCGCTGCCCCCGCGGCCGCCATCTTGTCCGGGAGGGGAGAGGGGCGCGCGCAGGCGCGGCCGCGCCGTCCCGAGCCCGCAGCGGCGGCCGCGCGCACGCGCGGGGGCGCGCCCCGCCCCGCCCCGTGAACGCGCACCTGCCGCGTGCGCCCCGGGGGCGCGCGAGAGCCCCGGCACCGGGCACCGGGAGCCGGGAGCCGGTCACTGTGGGTCAGTCACCTGCGAGAATCGGTCATCCAGGGTCAGGCACCCCTGGAAGGCCAGTCACCCGGAGTTCCTCCCCCTCACAGGGCCCGTCACCCCTGGCAGAGTCACGCCCTCAGGACCGATCACCCGGGGTCCGTCACCTGCAGGGCGCCGGTCACCCGAGGCCCGTCACCCGGGGAGGGTCCCTCAGTCTCTCGGGCCGGTCACTCGGGCCGGTCACCCGGGGAGGGTCCCTCAGTCTCTCGGGCCGGTCACTCGGGCCGGTCACCCGGGGAGGGTCCCTCAGTCTCTCGGGCCGGTCACCCGGGGAGGGTCCCTCAGTCTCTCGGGCCGGTCACCCGGGGAGGGTCCCTCAGTCTCTCGGGGCCGGTCACTCGGGCCGGTCACCCGGGGTCAGCTTCCCGAGGCTGCGGGAATAACAAGCGCAGGTCCCTGCTGAGGGAGGGCGCGGACAGCTCTGGGGTGTGGGAGGGAGGGGATGCCGGCGGAAAGCTCTTCCGCGGGCACTGTGGGAGCTGAAGGAAAACGGGCTGGCCCCTCGTGAGGTGTTTCTTGAGACCCTCACGCAGCAAGCAGTCGGGCAGGTTGCCTTTTAAAGATCGCAGAATCACGGGATGGGCAAGGTTGGAAGATGCCGCAGCAGCCCCTTTGGTCCGACCTCCTGCTGAGGAAGGGTCGCCTGAGTGTCAGAGCATTGTGTGCCGACCCTTCTGGAGTATCTCTAGGGAGGCAGGCTCCATAACCTCTCTGGGCAGCCTGTCGCCGCTAACACGAGGATAAAATATTCCCAGGCAGCCCCTGTTTGTCCATGTGCTCAGTGAGCTTTGCCACAAGGTTTCAGCTTCACAGTGGACGAGCTCAGCCTCTCCAGTTTCTCCCTCTCAAGCTGAGCTGTCATGGCCTCGCTTGGCAGTGATGGTTTAGTGGCCTCCTCCCAACCTGAGGACGGGTTCTATGCCACAACCAGTAGTTCCACAGTTTGGTAGCTGAGGTCTCTCATAATTTGTGCCTCAGTGTTGCCTAGTTTGGATGACTTTCTTCACTTACAGAAGTGTTTGTACAGCCTGTATTTCTCTTCCCTATTTAGGCTCATATTTCCTGTGAAGTTACTTCAAATTGTGTAGATCCCATCCTCAGTGGGAGGCAGATCTGGTGTTGTGAATCCCAAGCATACCCAGATGCAGCCTGGGGTAGACAAGTTTCTGAGCTTCTCTGCTAGCTTTGCCATCCTTGACCACACCCTTGTACTCCCTAGCCCAGTTAGGACTTTTGTTTTTAGACCATCTCATGAGTTCTGTAACTACCTTCTTCCTTTTGATGTGTGTAAAGGCCTTTTTACTACCAGTTTGAGCATCCTTTGTAATGTGTTCTTCAAATTCTTTTCTAGTCCTCATTTCCTGCCTTGATATGACCTGCAGTGTTTTACAGCTTTCTGCTCTCTTTATTTTGGTCTAGACAAGTTCTGCCCCCTCATTATCAAAGGAATTGCCTTGGACAGAGATCATACTAGAGCCTGTCACAAGAGGCTGTCAAACCACAAATGTTTGCAAGTGTTAAACACATATTTAGGAAAGCTGGTACATACTGATGAATACCTATGTCTGTGCATTTTACATTTTTGATTTTTTCTGCTTAATTTAACAATGAAAATTTCATGGGATTAGAATATAATTTTTATTTGCAATTTCTGTCATTGCTGTTTCATGATTATCCCTGTTTCAAGTGTCATGAAATTGTGTCCTACAAACTGTGATCATGAATATCTAAATACAAGCTGATAAAAAATTGACCAATATTATGAAAACTGGCACAGTTAAATACATGGAAGAAATTCTTCACTATGAGGATGGCGAGGCACTGGCTGCCACACCCCTGGAAGTGTTCAAAGCTGTGTCCAGACTGGAAGGGACTTTGAGCCACCAGGTCTAATGGGAGATGACTCTTGACAGGGGGTTGGAATTGGATGATCTTTATAAGGTCCCTCCCAAACCATTCTATGATCCCGTGATTCAGCTGTTCCAAATGGTATCTTTTACAGAGGTATCACACTATTACGGCTTTTTGAAAGACAGTTGTTCCCAGTAATATTTTTGTAAATTCAAAAATAGTTTTAAATGCTTTAGTTTCACTACCATATTGCCTAAAAGTTGAAGGATGAGTGTTGGAACCCTGGTTACTGAGAATTTTAGATTTTCTGTGCTGACAGGCACTGACCTCCAAGAGAACACTGCACTTGACCTGACACCATGGAGAAGACTTCAAAATTGAATGATAGAACTGGGATTAGTTTTGTGTAGTTTGAATAGAAGTGTGTAATATCACATGTTGGAAAACTTAGAATTTAAGGTTTTAGAATATAGTAATATTTATAAGACAAGATGGAGGTTTTAGGGCATAAGCTAGTTCTTCATCTTCATGGGTTTGGGTGGTATTGTGTAATTTTTTTAAAAAATCTGCATTATGACTCACAGGTGGTTGGTTATTGGGTTAAAAGTAAAAATAACTTAGATGTTATTTCTTAGTTGGATAGTTTATTCTCAAAAGGCTTTGTAAAGAGAGAGACACAGCTCCATTTTTAGTTTGTTAGAGGGAAGTGCTACAGAACCCACAGTTACTGAGACTGCAATATAGGTAAAAACTAATAAACATCTGAGTCCAAACAAGAAATATTGTCTCATTATTTAATCCTGATCTTGGCAAAAAGAAGATAAAACTCCACAGATAAGAATCATAATAGTTTTATGTTCTAAGGAATTCGGATTAAATCAAAGAATGTTCATCTGTGAGACAGTTCTAAAAAGGACAATTTTAAATGTCTCTGTGGTACACACAATAATCTTCCACTTCATAAACTTTTCTTGAATCCAATTTATGAGAATGTCTTTGAACAGATTTCCTCCTGACTAACATATTAGCCCTCTACAGTGGAGTAACTACATGTGGACTGTAGCTGGACAAGGAAGAGCTATGGATGTCATCTAACTGGGCTTCTGTAAAACTCTTGCTACAGTCCCCCACAACATTCTTATGTCCAAATTGGGGAGATTTGATTTGGATAGATCAAGGATGGAGATGTAGGGTGGAGAAGGAAGTGTTGGGTGGCTGCATCCAAAGAGTTACAGTGAATGGCTCAATGTCCAAGTGGAAACCAGTAATGAGGGGTGTCCCTCAAGGGACTAATCCTATTTTATGGCTTTATCAATGACAGAGGCAGTGGCAGTGAGTACACTCTCAGGACGACACCAAGCTGAGTGATGAAGTTGATGTGCTTGAGGGCAGAGATGTCACCTGGGGAGATCTTGACAGGCTTGAGGAGTGGTCCCATGTGAACCTCATGAAGTTGAACAAGACCAAGTGCAAAGTCCTGCACCTGGGCTGGGGAAATCCCCACTATTAACACAAGCATGTGAATGAATGAACTGAGAGCAGAGAAGAAGGACTTGGGGGTACGGGTGGATGAAAAATTGGACATGAGCCAGCCATGGGCACTGGCAGCCCAGAAAGCCAAGTGTGCACCCAAGGCTGCATCCAAAGGCCTGTGGGCAGCAAGGCAGGGAGAGGATTCTGCCTGTCTGCCTGGCTCTGGTGAGACCCCACTCTGGGCTCCCAACACAGGAAGGACAAGGAGCTGCTGGAGTGAGTCCAGAGAAGGGTCCTGGAGCTGGTCAGAGGGCTGGAGCACCTCTCCTGTGATGAGAGGCTGATGTTGTTCAGCCTGCAGAGACCTTGTCTAAACAATTGTAGGAAAATGAAATGACACCAGTAGTCATTTACAATTTGCAGTCCCTTGGTTCCCTGAGGTAATAATGTGAACACAGACGTTTAAGTATAAGCTGCACCTTTGTGCTGAAGTGCAGCACAGGACTGTTGCCACAGGTGAAAAATAGAGAATGTATCTGCCCCAGCAGTGTGAGCCAGCTCACTGGTATGCTGAGAGCACTTTAAGCAGCTGCTGCAGAGCTTTTGCAGCTATAGATCCTCCCTGGCCCCTGTGGCTGAACACCTGCAGCTAGTGGAGAAAGAAACTTTGGCTATTATACCATCTGTCTTCATGAAAAGGGAGAGTAAGTCACTCTCAAGCTAACCTCCCTCACATGGGATAAAGACATACAAGAGAAGTAGAAAAACAGTAACTAGTTAGGATTCTCAAGGGACCTGACTGTAACCACTCTAAATTGTGGCATAAGGAAACATATGCCATTAGAAATCAGTAGGAATTTACCCTAGCTGTTTTCCCTAGGGGAAAAAAAAAAAAAAAAAAAAATCTGTGTTAAAATCTGTCTCTCTTTTTCTCTATGTAGGAGTAACATACTGCTATGGCCTAGCTATGACCTTTCCTTTTCCTCCCCTTGTGCCTTCTGCTGCTGAGTACCTATTCAAGAAGTAAACACAGGATTTTTCTGTGTGCTGGATGGGGAATTCACTGAATAAAGGTGAATGGTATACTGTGATAGCATTAAAGTTGTGGGTGAAAATGTGTTTCTCAAAATAGTCTTTGAAACAATCTCCTTTCTTGTCTTTTCAGCTTGCTGGCTAGTCACTCAATTGGAGATTATTACCACTTGTTGTTTAGTTTTTAAAACAATGTTCAGATGATGATCAGATTAATATTCCATTGCACTTAAGTGTTTGTTACATGTACATAAGTCAATTTCTGTCCTCAATCTGTAAAGATAAGAACATATACAAGAATAAGCCAGAACCTACTGAACAATTTAAAGTGACAGCAGCTATAATTCAGTAATTTGACAGTTGAACAAAATGATCATACTGAAGATTCACCGAAAAGTTCTTGGTAGAATTTGCCTACCAAGAAAAGTTCTTTAGCTTTTTGCCTATATATTCAAATGTTAGTTGTAAGATGGATGTTTTCAGAAGTGCTTTAATTGGGTTAATTCTATAGCTCACTGTGAAAAACTTTTCTGTAGGACAACATTTTAAATAAAGGCATGAAAGATATCAATGTTGTTAACTATAATACTAAGTAGAATAATATTTTCCTCACTCTGGAGAATATAATTACTGGAGGAAAGCATTTCTTACAATTCCCAGTTTGCTGTGTGGTGTATTTAAACAACATTTTGTAGGAGCCATTTTGGCAACATTTATCTTTCAGGACAAAGGGCAATCTGGAGAACTCCAAGTAAGTAAAAGCATAGACATAAAAGTTTAGATAGTAGTTTTACAGATGTTTGCTACAGAGGGTCTAGCCTTCTCTATTTATGGACTGCCAATCACAAATAAAATTCACCCTTAAGAAGAATGACTTCCCTTTTTTGTGTTTGTTTTGGGCAATTTTTATTTTAGTATTAAAAGATCATTCATTAATGTACTTAGTTTTGTGCTACACAACAGTAAGTTGTTTACTGGAGAAATTTCAGTCAAGAAAAAGAAATAGGAAAGCATGAACCCACAACACCTTATGTCTTGGGTTCCAACATATAACACAGGAAAAACTAAGAGATTATTTTCAGGAAAAATAATCTAAACTTGGACATTCTATAACTCCGGAATCCTAAAAGTATAATTAGAACTGTAAAGCTTGTAATTTTTTTATAATTTAGTTTTTGGTGTAGTTAAATATCAATGCATGAGCTAATTAGATCAGACAACTTGAAGCATGTGGTAGGTAGTCTGGTTCATGTTAAGGTTCACATTTCTAAGAGAAAACAAAGGGAAAAAGAAAAACACTAATGTCAGAAAAGAAATTCCAACTTGGGATCACAGGATCAAAAGCCAAATTATTTTTAGTTAATCTTATCCTGTCAATATAAAGGAAAAGGATAGTTGAATGGAATATGTCCAAGTTTCCTGTGCTGGAACTGAAATGGGAAAGAAAATGAGATATGAGGGTCTTGAATATTCATGAAAAATGACTTTGAGTTTAGTCCAGAGAATGAGTCATTTTGAGTTACGCTCAAGTCCTGACATCAGAAGAGGTCTGAACTTGCACCCTGAATGTTCAACTTGCTAAAAGAAGGGTGATTTTTCCACAAAAGACAGGTGTCTGCATCTTTACACAATATTGTTGCTTCCCTTGGGAGATAGAAGGATAGAGACACCCTAAAGGTGAAGTTAGTTGATGTGCTTTGCTTACCCAGGTCTCTTAAGCCTGGAAGATTTTTAAATAGTTCTTGCTTTACAACAAGAGGTGTCATTAGGCAAAGACACAGAGTAAAAATTTTGTGTTGGATTACTCAAAAGTACTGCAAAGGGTACAGAAGCTGGTATCTAACAGATGGGCAAGGGAAGCTCTTGAGGAAAGGTTGAGATAAAACTCAGCTATAGCTATCAAAGGTCAGGACACAAGTGACAGAATCTTAGGAGAAATTAGAATCCAGTCATAGTATCTAAAAGATTGCCTGTGATAAATAGAAGAATTACTTATGGTGACCCAAGTTACTCTGATAAGAGCAGACAGGCAGCCATCTGCATGGTAGTGTTCCACCACAGAGCAAAGAGTAATGGTAAACATTTCACAGTGAAGACACTAAATCTGAATTGTATAATAGAAGTGGATTATTTTTGCTCATGTGGTATTTTCCAAAAATGGAAAAAAATATAGCTGTGTTAAAATCTGTCTCTTTTTCTGTGTATAAGAGTAGCAACAAACAGCAAGAATAGTATGGACTTCATGTAAGATCTAAACCAAACAGAATTAGCAATGTTACTGAAAAAAAATTTTTATGTATTCTTCCAAAAGAAGCAAATCTCTGGTATCTTCGTCAAATTTTTCTCATGATCAGAAGTGACTTCTTTACCAGGGAAGCAATTGTACCAGTGTGTGGGCTTGATAAACTTTTCCCCTCTACTGTTTTTTTATATAGAAAAAATGAACTAACACGGCTGATACTTGTACTTGCAATTTTCCTGGAGGAAGAGTTAAAAATTTTAGGTTGGGAATGGAGCAGTACATTTCAGTGTTCTCCAGATTGTGATATTTTATGTGAAAGTCTTAATATTTTGTTTCAGCATGCTTATGCTACAGTACATACTAAAAGAAACATATCAAGCCTTAATTTCTATAAAATTTGAGTAAATAGCAGATGATACAGAGTGCTGTTAGGATATGGTTTTGTACACCCTGTGTAAGATTAATCTCAGTTATCTGAAGCTGAGTTGAACATATCACATGGGGCAATTATTCTAACTTATTTTAGGCATTTAAGAAAAATTGCCTGATAGAGTTACCTGATCCTGTCTGCTGATTATAAGTAGTCTAGAGGGACCAATTTAGAGTCTTAGTTTAGCATTCATGTTCGTAAAAGAAAACATGATAATCTTATTTGTCAGTACATTAATACATATGATACAATCCAATGAGTTTAATGCAACTAATGCACTTTTAGAAACTATGTGAGAATCAACAAATGTAGATAATTTCCTCTAAAAGGCATACATTTTGAAATCTGAAATGTTTGCATTTCTGATTGTTACTGTCATTGGTCTTTTCTTAATATACCCTTTATCTGAGATATTGCTACTATTTCCCTGGGAAAAAACCCCAGACCAGTATAGAGGCCTAATTTATTAGATCTAGGTCAGATATAACTCAACTGAAACTAACACATCAATATCAGTGAGATCAAATAGCTACACTCATGACCATCTTTGCATTCTTTCTTTCTGAAAGTCTGCATCCTAGTTCACTGATATCAACATTCATTATGTAAAGTTCAAAATAACCATGATTTCTCTGTCCACACAGTATTCTGGGAAAAATCTTTGAAGGCTGCCCAAATGAAAAATTCATGATTATAACTACATCACTGATGCAAGTGGCAGGTTTTGAGTAAAAAGAGAACCAAGTTGTTTCCTTGAAAGCTTGTTGAAACCTTGATTTTGTGTATTGTCCAAGCTTTGTTCATTTACTGAAGCTCATAAAAAAATTATATTATTTACAGGAACATTTACTGTGGACGGGTGTATTAGAAAGCAGAATCTATATCATTAAAATAGATTTGGTTGTTGAGAAATTGTAAGACTTTAGGAAAAATTCAGGAAAAAATATTTAATTTCAGCTAAAACACATTTTAATAACAGTTATTGTGCAGTAGAAGCCAGCTGAGTTAATAAATTTTCTGAGAAAAAATAAGGGAGTTAGAGTTAGACTTTAGATATCAGTATTACTAAATTCATCACTATGGGAAAGACCACACAAAAGGTCACATCTGAAACCACTTTAAAAATTCCTGTGTGTTACTAAAACTACACATGATAATCTTATTTTAGAAGCAAAATAGATATTTTTCTAATTGAAAACCAGTTTATTTCAGCTCAAGTAAGATATCTACTGTCCTGCTCTCATGCCTTTTATATGTTTGTGGAAGATAAACTACAGGGGTTTTAGTAAGGATTCAGAAATAAATACTTCTAAGTAGCTACTCAGTTAGTTACTTAAAAGGGAAATCTGTTCTGGCATGCCCATAAGTCTAGACCATGAAGTGGCAGCACTGTTTTCACATTCACAGGTGTGGATTTTTTGAGGCACTGGTCGGTCACAAATAGTACTGATCAACTTGTAAATTCCAGCACCAGGACAGCTGACAGAAGGTCTCATGCAGAATAAAAGTCACAATTGAAAATCAGTTCTGAAACAGATGAAAACTGTAGTGAGGTGCTGCAGGAGTATTGCAGAGAGATTTATATTTCTTCAGAAATATATCTATCTGAATGCTGTCATTTGCAATCATTTCAGGATCTGTGTGTACAATTTCATGGAGTGGTCGAGTTCTTAGGCAGAATGTACAGACCTTATAAAACATTATTTGCAAAAAAACCACTTAAATATTAAGAAATCTGAAGGTTGTCTGTGCAGTATTAATTAATTTGATTGGTACATTTGTTTCATTCCCTCAGCTGTGAATCAGTGGTTGTTTATAAAATTATTGTATCTTCTCTGCTGGGACCAAGAATCAGTCAGAGAAAAACATATACTGAAAATATGAGAATGTGGTGTGTTTTAGTTTTGCTCTCTGTGAAGAATGCATTGTTCTGTTTGTTCTGAATGGGTATACTGTGAGTTTTGTTTGAAGCCACTTCATTCATGTGTCCAGAGAGACAGTAAAGCATTCTCTAGTAATCAGTCCTTTGTGATCTGAAATGTCCTGTCAGTCATATTTTTCCCAGGAGGAACTATGCTAGTTGAGCTAGTCAGTCCCCAAATGGAAGGTGTAGCAAGCCTTTCACACTCATCTGAGTTCCTCTTTGAGTTTTGCTCTTTGCCTTTTGAGACAAAGGCACTGCTACTGTGCCTGATCTTACAAAAACAGGGGTATATTATTTGAAAATTGAAGTAGACTAAATCTAATCTAAAAGGTTTTTACCTCTTTTGAAGAATGCCATTGGATTTGTGTTTAAAGTCATAAAATACCCATACAGATTACTTCCCAGTCAATATAATTTATCCACACAACCATTCATTTTATTATTTTGGATAGTTTCCACCAACTTGTGCTGTGAAGAATTCAGGTTTACTGCTCTTTAGTTCCTCTTCTGCAGTTCTTCTGGAAACCTTTTTAAATCAGTGTCATATTGACCATTTTGCAGTTGAACAAAGAGAAAAAAATTAGAAAAATCTTTGAAATCTAAGGAAGTAATGGAGCCAAATCTTGCAGGACTTGCTAGTCCAAGTAGAATTGCATGCTATTGAATCTCTGTTAAGCAATATTGTCACTACTGCATACTTATTTGGTAGTGCAATAGGGTAGAATTAATAAGCACATACTCCAAGACCATTTGAAAAACTAGAATATGGTAATGTCAAACCACTGAATTTAAATATTTGTAACTTTTAGAGTACTCAAACTACTTTAATAAATGTAATTTAATATTTACATCACAGTTAAATTGTCTAAGTAATTATAAAATCTTAGATTTCTATTCCTCATACTTGTAAAGTAATTTTTGATCAATAATTGAACCATGTAGCAAATAAACAAAAATAATTTTCAGAGTATAATAGAGGTGTTTCTGTGAGTGCATTCTAACAAGGATGTTTTCTGTTTCAGAAATAAAATTTCTGTTTCACTCAGAAATTAACTACTGGTTGGAAGAAAGTAATCCTTCTCCTATCTGCTAAGGGATACAGTGGATGCACCCTTCTTTAGCTCCTCCTGATTTGGATAATATGGTATATATTTCACTGCACTTCCTATTATAAGACCTTTGGCATTATGCTATTGTGTGACTTAGTGTGGTACTTTCTTGTTGATTAATGGGGGAAAAAAGAGAAGCAAAATGGAATCTAATCTCATGTTTTTCCCTTGAAAATATAGTGAGATACTGCAGCAATGGGACTTCAGTTGCCCCTGTTGACATTGGCTCAGGTACTTGTGAAGTTTTCTATCTCCAAGCTTGCATATGTGATTACATATATGTTTTATTTGCCTTATGATAATTTTTCTATTTAATATTAACTCTCGCTGTTTCCCTGTGATATCAAGTTGCTCTACTTTTTACAGATTAGTAAGGCATATGTGTATATTAATAGTATTACATCAGAATCTAGCCTAACACACAGACTTCTGTTTCAAGTGCAGTCTTACTGTCATGTCAGCATAATTTGTGGTGCTAATAAAAAGTGACCACTTTAAAATAGGTATCTCTGTTTCCGGGCTTAAAAATCTACACTTTTGAAGGCAATCCCTCAGTTGTATCTCTCCACTACTTACACACTAAGATTGTGCCTTAATTTCTGGAAGTTCAGTTGATTTAGTAAGTATTTCAGCAATAAACACATTAGAAATTTTTTGTTGCATTTTTAAAATAGGAGCCACAAATCCTAGAAGTGTTTCTGTACAGGAAGGAAATGGTAATGTCAATTAAAATAATAAAAGAGAATTGAGCTTAAATATGAAAATATAAGGCTGTTTTTCACATATGAGTAGGTTAAATTTGGGCCTGTCTGTCTAACATCTAAAAATATTTTGAAATTAATTATTTTGTTGTTGCCTTAAAATAATTGGTAAAACATATGGGATAATGAATATAATATTTTTCTTTCTTTCTTTCCTGCCATTTTAAATTTTAAAAAAATATTTTTAGTGCTAAATGGAAAGGACAGGGTACAGCATCTCTGTTTCTATGTATTCTTTATTTATCTTCTCTCTAAATAGCCATTCTTAAGTCCTACTGTGCAATAACCAATGCTCTAAATAATGTGAAACAGAATAAAAAAATTGAAGGAGTAGTGCAGCTTGCCCTGAGAGGTGATAGGTGCTCCATCCCTGGAAACATTGGAGGTCAGAGGGGATGGGGTTCTGGTCAATCTTTCCAGTTGAAGATGTCCTTGCTCATTCCAGAGGTGTTGGACTAGGTGACTTTTAAAAGGTCACTTTCAGTCCATTCATGAAAGATTACAGCTGTTGCATTGCCACTGGTTTCTTTTAAGGTTCTAGGCTGCAATTGGATCCTCACCAAGATATTCTCAAGCTGTTTCATTCTAACCAGTTACACTCTAACCAGTAAATGCTACACTGAATTTACCACATCAGGATAGCGCTACTCTCACAGAGTTCAAGCTGGAGATCATAAAGAAGTGTGGATTTTGGACACAGAAAGAGCTAAGCTAAACCAAAGGGACCATGGAGGCTGCACAACTTAGAGATTTGTGCTTGTGCTGTATTCCTGTTATGTATCAAGTACTGTTTACGTCCCAAATACCAGTGGGGTTTAGGTGACACAATATGCAAATAATGAAAGGGGGGAGGGTGCCTGGGTAAGTGACATCTCCTCTGAAAAACAGGTTGTATTTTTCTAACAGAGGGGACTGGTGTTTTAATTTCCCATGATGGTCACGTAGATTTCATCAATCCTGTTTTCCAGAGTGTTGCATTGCCTCGGGCGACTCAATTGATTTTAAGAGAGTCACTGGCAGCAGTGACACTTTCTGTGGTGTTGTTGGTTGCTATGCCCATGCACCATGGACATATGCATATCTCCTGACAGCTTTTCTTCAAATACACACCTCCTGCTTATTCTAGGTTGCCATCCAGTCCTTTTGTAATGGCTTCTCATCTGTATACATTTTACAAATAAAACATCCCTTTATGCATTGCCTTTTACATATTCCAGTTTCTACACACCTCCTAGTAAATATTAATATAAAATATTAGCATTCAAAATAATGTAACTAATTTCACAACTCTATTGATAGTGATTGTATAGGAACATTTGCTGGTCAGACTTTGCACCAGTAATCAGAGGATTGAACATGGAATTGCCTGTCATAAAATCTGTATCCTGGACACTTTGTAAATAACAAGATGCAGTGCTACTGTAATCTAAGGAATTAATTTACTCCTTTGTGGTGCCAAACGAGTGCAATGGACCAACTTTTGCTTATTTAGGAAATAGAAATTTAAAAAACCCCACAAAGTAAAAGTGGACTGAAGCCCTCTGGTTTAGTTAGTCCAGTCTGTTCTGATTTTTTTCTACAGTCTCCCTCTTCCAAAGGAAAGGCACTGACAAAAAGTTATAGGGAATGTATCCAACCAGTTTGCTTTACACACCTGCTTTGCAACATTGGGTGCTCAGGATCATTCTCTTGACTGAGGGAGTGTGGGGAGATTAGCAGCCAAGGTAGGAAGCACCAGTGTCTCAGTCCTAATGCTTCCTTCTTGTCCACTTGTCTTTCAGTCTGCTTCTTTCTCTGCAACCAGCCATCTCTGTGGGCTGGTGTGGAGGGGTGTGGGAGGAAAAAGGCCAAATTAATGCTTCCTCCTGCACATACATACTCACAGCAGAGTGGCTGGACAGGAACTATACCACTCTCAGAGCCGCGTTTCTGATGCAGGCAGCCTGAGTGCACTCGCTCAGAGTAAAAGGCACTTCCCCTCACTGTTTGTGTCAGAGTATTAGTGAAAATCTATTCCTTGTGGTGAATCATTTCCCAAAGGAAGTATAGGGATTTTTTTTTTTTTTGTATATCCTCCTAGTGGAGTTGATGAGAAAAACCAGAAGCCGGAGTGTTATTTTCAATGGGAAAACAATAGGAGGGAAGTTAGGTAAATGAAAAGGAGGAAGGATAGACTGAGGAAAGGGAAACCACAACACAAGCAAGACGAGAAAGAAATAAAAGTAAGGAAACCTGTATCTTAAACAACTCCAAAACACCAAGGGAACATTTAATTATCTTGTGTTTATCCATCTCTGCATATTGGCACAATCACCGTTTTCACTTCTGTCATTGGTATTCTACAGCTTCCAAAAATATAAAGGTGAGCTCAGCTAGTCTACATGAGAAAAATAAAATAGGAAACAGAGTAGCATTATGAGGGAAATTATTTTATTCAGTGAGTGAATGAAGGGAAAGAGGGAAAAGAGCTTCACTGCTTTAATTTATGCCTCATGAGCTATATCCATCTGGAGCTTTGCCTCAACAGAGTTTCAAGGTGGTGGAAAAATGGAATCTTATTGCCCTCAATAATACAGAAATCGTAGATCTGTTCCCCTTGATGGGATGTTGAGATACATTTTAGAAATAATATTCAAGATATTAATTTTTGTCTATACTTCAGATGTCTAGAAGTTAAACTTTATATAGAGACCATTGTCATAATTTTGTTAACTCGTCTTATTCAGCCTCAGGTACTCCTGTAATTTCAAATCTGACTGAACAGTTAAGAAAAACTTGAGAAAAAAAAATCAGGTTTATTTACTTCTGGAATCCCTGAGGGAAAAAAAAAAAGTCTATATTTTCAAGGTTAAAAATGTAATTCATACATTGCTTACAGCAGTATTTCACCTACACTTTTTAGCTGGGTTGATTTGTTAGAGAGGCAATTGTAAAATGGAAAAATAATAAGGTCAAGAATGAAGTTGTTTTATTTATAGCATGAGGTCATTTTAAATTTTTGAAATGTGCTAAAACATGATTCTAACCAGAGATGGCATTTGCTAATAGCCCAAGGGATTTTGGCCAGTGTCTCATTGCGTTTCATAGTCATCTGGAGTGGTCACAGCCAAGGAAGAGGCTCAGCCCTGAGGTTGTTTACTTTCAACACTGGCAGAGCATTGGTCAGAGATTCAATTCTTTGTAAAAATGTCCCTGTTAGAGACATAGTTCAGTGTGTTGCTGTGGATGTATAAACTCATAGCTGGAGTGGCTGGAGGGGTCATTGTGATTCTCTGTTCTGGACCTCTTTGGGGCTTATTTCTGTTTTGTGCTGAGTGTTTATCATAACACACATAAATGTTCTTGGGAGGAAAAGGTAAGGGTACAAATCACTGGGCTTTGGACATTACATCTGCATGATGCGCAGCACAAACACAAGCCCTTTTCAGCTGTTTGACCAGCATCCTGCCACTGAGTCCTGCAAAGCTAAACTGATGTGCAGTTAACTTAAAAAAAACACAAGACCCCATTCTTTAAAAACAAATATTTACTTGTTTGTCTTGTTTTTTTTTCACATCTTCATCTCCAAGGCTCTTATTTTTGGAATCCTGTCTCCTAATAACTCATTATTATCCATGTTGTGCTTTTTGCTTTGGATAAAATTGTTTTTCCCCACAGGCTAATATTGATTGACAGCTTTCTCATCTTTAAATACTCCAAGTGTACTCCAAATAACCATTTTTGCTTTGTACAGTCACATGCTGTGCACAAAATGTTAATTTATGTAACTGCGTTACCAGATATTTCTTTGCTCTGCATAAGTGACTTCAACAAAATTCATGATATTAAGTACTGAATTTATATTAATATTTTGGCAGTGCACTTTGGAATTTACTGCATTTTTAGAGATATCTGTCTTTAAAAAGAGAAAATTATTCCTATGTATTAAAACACTCAGTGTTTCCAGACTGGCTTCAAAGGCATGAATTATGCATCATATCTTCCCTGTGCCAGAGTAGAAAATAATGGTTTTCCTCTTATTTGAGTGGTTATAACTGGAGAACTAAATGAATGCAAAATTTAGCTTTTAATTTTGTTTCAAAAATTCAGCTATTAGTCTTTGAGGCTGAATGAAGTATATAGGGGTATTTCTCCCCATTTACTACTCCATATTCAAACAGTTGTGACCTACAGGACTTCTTGAGCCTTTTAACTACATGTCTGATTTTTAATTCCATGAATTTGTCCAGCTGATCTTTATGCATTTATGGTTTTGATATTTAGAATATATTGTATTAAGAAATTCTACCATGCAAATCTACCTCCTAATTTTTAAAAACTCAAGCTGCGGCAACACAAATTGATTAACCATTAAATTAAATAATAAACCAAGATTTTGGGAAAAGAAAAACTGCCACAGAAACATTAAAAGGCATGTATTTTATTTAGCTGCTACTAGTGGAGAATTGACAGCTTTTGTCAAAGCAGTGTCCAACTTTTAAATATTGTATAGTGAGCTGCCTGGATAATAGATTGAAGACTAGTTTGAGTATATTATAGTGAGAGTATTTCCTGTATACATGACATGCCTCATAACCATTCATCAATCTCTGATTTTTCTCTTCTTGAGAAAATGAAATAGAAATCTTCTTTTTAAGTGGTTTATCTCTGTATTGTGAGAGAAATGGGGTCAGCTGTGGCTGTTAAAAATTCCATAGAGAACCTTTACTTTACAGTAATTTTCATCAGGCCCTATTGATTTCAATTCCTTACACATTAAAAAAAATTTAAATACTTACATTTAAATAACCTTTATCCTTCATTTCCTCTTCTGAAAGATGTGTTCCTACTACCTTGTAATTAGACTTTTTATTTATGCAAAATTACATCAAGATACTTTTTATTTTAAATGGAATAGTGAAAATAGCCATCAACTATTTCTACTTTGTACCTACATACTTCAACTATGATTTTGTACCATACTGCAGCAATATATCATTACTTACAGTGGGTATTTTTTTTATTTTTGAAGCATGAAAAAGAGTCTGATATAATAATTTGGGATATACTTCTTAGTTTTCTTGTGTATTGGAATAATTATTGTGTTAAAACATAATTGTTTTTATGCTATCTTTTTTAGCTGCTAGTTTGATGCACCATTTCTTCCTTTTTAGATTTTTTTTAAATGCAAAAAATTACAGAGTGAATGTAGGTCACATGTCATGACAACTGCTTGCTTCCATGTCCTTGCTTACACCTGAATCTGCAAAGAAGAAAAAAAAATTGTCTGCTCTGAAAACATGTTCAAAACTGAAATGAGAACAGACAGAAACCAATGTTCTTCAGCATTTCTGTACTTACTGTAACTCATGGACATCACACTAATAACAACAGTTGTTGGTAGGCTCAATATTTGCAACAGCTGTGCATGGACGTTATGTGCCTGCCATGTCTCTGTGTCTGTGAAAATTGTGGCCCATACATATTCTTTTAACTAAGGAATCAATAAAACTGTCCTGACTGTATTACTAGTTTTACAGAAAAATATGGGGGGATGCCTTCAACCTATAAATTGATAAAAAATTCACAACCCACTTTCTGAGGCTTTCTTAATATTCCTACATATCCATCTCCTTCTAAGTCTAGTTAGTGCCTATTGACTGGTGATCCTACCTGGAAATCCCACACTAAGCATGTACTTTGGATTTATTGTGTTGTGTGTGGATGACAGCCATGGGGTGGAACTCTTACCAAAAATCAGTAAAAATAAAACTCCATAACACCAATGTAGGATTACAAAGCAGGCATTCTTTATTTAGCTGGATGCAAGAGGGGGTATCCATTGTGAGGAGGTAAGTTGTGCATACTGAGCTTAAAAAAACTCCCGTTTATATGCTATATTTTACATATGTATCCATTGATTTCCTGGAATAAATATGTGTATAATAAACATTTTCTCCAAAAAATTAACATGTGTTTTATCCCCTCTGCTTATGTTCTTCTGTCCTGGGGATTTCTCTGGTGGTCTATGGTGGTCTCTGGTGGTCACCAACCCCAAAGTCACACCTGGCGACCTGGCAAATTGGCAAAAGTTGGCACAACTGAGCTGGTTACTTTCCTGTTTTCCTTCCTACAGAATAAGCATTCTGTGATTCCATAGACCAGTGGTTTTTAAAGAATAAACATTGTGTTAACCCACCAGGTGCAAACTATTTTTAATCACAAAAACTCTTCTAAGACAGGCATGTGACTAACCCAGAGGAGGCTGAAATGAGATTATATGCAATATAAACAAGTCACAGTCTTGCAAAATGAGTTGCTGTTCAATAGGTAATGTAATATAGTTTCAGTAATGTTGCCCGCTTTTTAAGCATAGTTCTGTACGTTAATATTCTTCAGAGGACAAAAATATTTCTTGTTATTCACCTGACACTGTCATCAGCCTTTGATTTCTAAGCAGTTCTGAAGAAAGGAAGGACGAACAAGATAAGTAGCTTAACATTTTAAATCTCATTCACCTAATGATAATAATGACATTTATTTCCAAAACAAAATTACTTAGCATACAGAGGCAAAGAGGATTACAGTTCTGCTGGGGTGATAGCATAAATCCCAAAGTGTGATAACTAAATGCATTTATATTTCTAGTTCCTGTCTCTACAAACACTGCTGGTATCATGACATAGCATTAAAATAGCAAACCCTCTGGGCTAAGGAGCCAGGTTTAAATCTGGGATTTTTATCCTTGAAAAAGTAATACCCAGTTAAGTGTGTTCTGCTCCAGGTAAGGACGATAAATTCTTAAACATCACTCAGTTGCCAAGAGATCAAACATACCCAAAAAGGTTTTAATTCCAATGCAGAGGACATTCAGTACTATTTTTTGGCCTTAGAACATAGTGATAGTATGAAGAGCTGGGTACAAAATATCATTCTCCTCCCATTAAACTTTATATGACAGACCTTATGTTTTCTTAGAGCTTTTCAGTTCCCTCAAGGGAAAATGTTTTCAAATGTTTTCTGATTCTTTCTTCACTGTGAATGCAAAGGAATCCTTATTTCTTTTATAGAACCTATCTGATCCAAAAATATTACATGCATAAAAAGTTAAGCTTAAAAGAAAACTATTTAACTATAGAAAGATTTGGCAATTCTGAAAGAGCTCTCTGTACTTATGATCAAAAAACCTACAGTGTTCACATAAAACAGGCTTCATCTTAAGAGGTCTGTTCCAAGTGCATAACTGAGTTTTGGTGAGTTCAAAGCCTGCTGGGCTAGCTTTCTGAATTATAGGGAGATTAAAAGTTTCATCACAGTCTGATCATTCTGCTTCTCTGCATCCACAGAGCTCAACAAATCAGCAGAACTGTGCATGAACTCCAGTCCAGCAGAGCCCCTGATCACTCAAAATGCAGTGTTCAGCTGCTCAGCACAACTCTTCTTGCTGCAATGTTGCCACACTCTGATTTTTCAGGGTTGGAGTTCTACAGAATTAGATATTTTCAGTGTGATTAGCTATTTCATTGGTCTTAGCAATGACACAAGAGGTTTTGCTTAAACATTTCTAGGTAAAGGAATCATGGCTATTTTATTTTAGTTGGATTGTGGCAGAAGTGTGTTCTGTTTTTATTTCCTCCACAATACACCAATCCTAGCTTTAAAATAAGATATGTAAATCTAAGCAATTGGCTTCATAAAAGCGATTGATCAATATCATCAGTAAATTAAGGTCTTTAAATATCTTTTGTGATTCAGGAATAAGAGATTATATTGCTGCTGCTAGGACCTATGAAAGGTCCTATTTATATGTATTTGTCTATTTATAGGACAAATTTTGTCCTATATTGTATTTGGTTTTATTTTATTTATCGGAAAGAGAAAGTATGTTTTGAGAAAAATTTATAAAAGGAAAACTGCTTCTTTTTGGTTAAATATACAATTGAAGATATAGGTGAGATAAATGGCTCCATATACTTTAAAAATCTTTTCATTGCTAACTATTGGTGTGAATCAAAGACTTCAGGGTCAGACTGACGCTCAATAGGAACCTAACATGGGATGTCTGATGAGATGCTCCATTTCTACATGCTCTGCAGACAGCTCAGTTTCTCAACAGCCAGACCTTAAATCAGCATTGCTCAAAGCACAGCATTGAAAAGGAACCATAATCAATCACCCCCACAGCTGAGAAGGTGCAGCTGTCAGGTATTTGTGCCACTGGTAAAAGATGGGAAGATGACAGGAGGACCTTTTTAAACAGTCTTAACCTGGGGGTTACAAGTTAGGATCCAGAGCAGCAGTTTTATATAACAATTGTTCAGTAGCATAAATAAATTAACAGAATAGAGTGTCTTTTCTAGTCAATTGTAGCTGTGACACCTGATGTGCTAATAGGAGCCCTACACCAATGGAAAGCTGTAGGGGAGGAAGGTAGGTTTAGAAAGAGGAGAGCCTAAATGCATGACACCTTTATGACTGTTCTGCCAGGTATGGTCTCTTAGGAAAGCTAAAACACAAGCCAGGACTTAATCAAATGTATGTATAATGCTTCTCATACTGTAATATTTATAAAGTTTTTGGTGGACCTGAAGCTGTTAGTTAATTGTGGGATGGTCCCTTAGGATGGAAAGATATGTTTCATTCATTCATTCCTTATGCAATCTGGGAACTCTGGGTTTTTGTGGATTGAGCTAAATGCCATAAGTTAGTAAGTCTTTTCCTTGATGTCATTATTATTTTCTTGGTAATGTAATAGTTAAACAAAATTATTGCTGTGGACAGAAAGAACAAAACTGTAACATTCTAATCTGCATCTCTTTAATGCTAGTAAGATAGTTTAAACTTGTAATGACTTTCAATTTACCATTAAGTATAATGGCAAAAATAATAATAAAAAACTATACCCTCTTCAAAGATTATATGATAGGATTGGTTAGGCAAATGACTACAGGCAAAAAATGCGAAGGCATGCAAGTCTTATGCCAGGCCCTTAAATAGGCCCTGACAACACAGAAATAAGCAATGTCAGCTGTTCATGGACTCATCAAATCATAGAATGGCTTGGGTTAGAAGAGACCCCAAAGCTCATCTAATTCCATGGACAAGGACACCTTCCACTACCCCAGATTGCTCAGAGCACCATCCAGCCTGGTCTTGAATGCCTCCAGGGATTCTGCCCAGCTTCTCTGGGCAAGCTGTGCCACTGTCTCACCATGCTCACAGAAAAGAACTGCTTCCTAATACTCAAGAACAACTTCCTCTTATAGCAAACAGAATTTAAAGCTCATTGAAGTAATTTTGTTCACTGAAATATAATGAGAAGCAAAACTGTAAGGACAGTTATTTAGATATTTATGTTTTGATGGATGAAAGCTCTTGCTATTTTTAATGCTTTGTTAAATAATGCTTGAGAAATTCATGACTAAGGAATTCACCAATAGTATTCTAGTTAAGTTTTCAGTTAGCACACCATAATATAATAATGTTTAAGACCTATAAATGCACATCTTTAGCACTATCACAAAAGTGGGTTAGTAATTTGAGAAAGAAATATAACTTGTATTTTTAATATATGTTTTACAAAAATTAGAAACGCCTGCAAATGGTCAATCTAATCAACTCATATTTTCAAAAATCTGGAGAACATATTAAGATCTTTCTAGAAACAAGTGATTTGTGGGATATACCTAACTGTATTTATGTGCCAAGGCTTAAAAAATTAAATATTATATATATACTCAAAATTCTCAAATTCTTTGATGTTTGAGGAAAATACATCAAAAACCCCTCAAAATCAGGTTATATTTGCCTATACTACTATACTTTAATATATTTTTCAATATGTGAACTGGGCAAATAAAGGGAAGCAAAAGTTCAAAGTTAATTTTCATTTTACCTAACTATATAATGGAATGGTTGACAAAGTTAACACAAGTACTGCCATCTGTAAATGGTACTTAGTATTAACAATCAAACCACTTGGTTTCAGTCCCCTTTTCAATGATTGGTTTTCCTAGAGTGTTTTTTCTTCCCCCAGGAAAATAACAGAGCAGGGCTTGGAGTGTTAATTTTTCCATTGTAGAAGTAGCAAATGACTTGTTGGAATAAATTTATTGTTTCTGTAGCTTAAATCACCAGAGATCACATGCAAATATCCATTCCTTCTGTCCAATTCAGTAACTGGTTCCAGCGTTTTGTCAGCTGAAATAGGAACTAATCTTTTGATGTAAATTCTTAAATATTTGTTCTGTTCTGCCAAGATATAGGAGACTGGAAAGCACCACTACTTTATCTGAGGTCACAGTCAACGGATACTCGTGGATACTCTTCAATATTTAATACCAGTTATGGCAGAAAGGAAAATGAAAACAAACACTGAACTTGACTGATGTAGTTTGTGGGATACCATTTGTCACTGGAATTCACAGGTCTAGCTTACCTCTTCAGTTTATCCTCATACAAAATTTCACAAGGAGTGTATTTCCCCGTTGCTAACTGGGAGAAGACACACATTGTGTCTACAAAAAGCCACATTGATGAAGAAGATTGCTGCCCACTAGCCTCTCCCCATTTGCTTGGGTTCCATGTGTCAGAGTCACTGAGGAACTATTTGTGTGTTCATCACACAAGTTTTTGGGAAGAGGTGACATGGGGCTGAGGGCTAAGTAGTATTTGAGTTCTGGAAAAAACAGCTCCACTGCAGCCTTCATGTTACAACCACTGGCGGGGACATCCTCTGCTTGGGTCTTTTCTTATACACAGAAATGGCAGCGATTGGGTTCAGCTTAAGCTGAATTATTTCTGGAAAGATGATGTGCCTGATTTATATTGTTTTTAAAAGCTACAACTAAGTGGCACATGAATTTAAAGGATTAACCTGAGTGTGCAACTGTAAATTAAAAAAAAAAAAACAAACTAAGGCACAAAATTAGGCAGAGTGTGTTGCAAATGTGAAAACTGTTGTAAACTCATGAGGGGGGCCTACAAAGAAATTTATAATTCAGCAATTCAGCTAAGGGGAAAGGAAATAAAGGAGAAAAAGAGAAGGCTGGAACATTCATCTCTCTCTTTTGCTTCTTTCTTCACAGAAAGGCAATTTGAGCTTATTTATGATTGTTACCTGAACAAAACATAGCTTTAGTGAGGAGTCAAATAACTAGCAAGAAAATGGGAGAAAGAACCTGGAAATAATACAAAACAAATTATGCGTATTCCAGTCAGCACTCTATAAACCCCAGCAATTATTTCTAAGATCTCTTCAAAGAAAAAGGAAGAGTGGAAGAAAGTCCACTGTATTATTTGTCTCTAAAAAAGGCCTGGGAAGGGACAATGTGTAGAGTTGTAGAGCAGTCCCACTTGAACCTGATTCCTGGGAAGAGACAAGAAAAAATTATATGTGACTGCTTCAAAGATTTGGATAATGAAGCAGTAAGACAGAGCCAGCATGGTTTTATCTAGAACAAATCATGCTAAATCAATTTAATTTCATTCCTAACAGAGGGACAGTCATAGTAGACAAAGTAAGAAACAGCTGTTATATCCATGGCCTTTTATAAAAACTTTACTGCTACTGCCTTTCACAATTTGTAAAGCAAACTAGTGAAACATGTTCTAAATTAAATTACTGGTACATTCATGTACCACTGGCTCAAAGGCTGCTCTCAGAAATCAGCAATTAATGAAGTACTCTAAGAGAGAGAAAGAATTTCAGGCTGGGTTGACAGGTTACTGTCCTAAATCCTTTGTGTAACACTATTTCTGTTCATAGCTGAATATGTACTAGTGCAGTTTCCAGGTAACACTGTGATAGGAGAATTTGCAGTCACTCTGAGGGGCAGTGTTAGAATTTAGATTTGAAACATGCTTTTGCTCAGAAAAGAGAATGCCATTTTTTATTGTTTAGTTCAAAGATCAGACTGAAAACCACCAAAACTCTCTGCCAGTAATAGGGTACAGAAAACTCTGATTTAAATAAATTAGCAGCTATTATTGTCATTTGCATGAATGCATATTTTATAAGCAGAGACAGTAAATTGCTTCCTGACACTGGGATACAAATATGCTCATCCTTTCCTTTCGAAATATAAAATTATGGCAATATGGATGTAGATGAGATTTTACTCTGTTTCAGAGAAGGACCAAGTGATAATGCCATTAGAAGGTTATAAGGTGTATGCAGTTGGTGTTTTTTAGTATTTCCCATTGCTGTTATCACCTATAATACTGTAAGTGAAAGCACAAGCAGAAAATCAGATAAAAAAGGGTACGTTAAAAAGCAGATCTAGAAGACCTAGCTCATACTAAAACTGTTCTCTTACTGCTGATGTTAATCCCTTTGTTTTTATCTCACCTTTTTGGTTTTTATTTTGCCTCAAAATAAAACCAGCAAAATGAATCCAAATCTTCCCATGTAACATCCAGCATTCATTAAAAGAATAGTACAAAAAAAAAATTCATGGTATTTTCCCTCAAGAATTTTTTTTTCTGGGGTATGAAAATAACCTACAATTGTAGAGCAGGAACTTTTTTAATGCAGAAGTTAACACATCCAGCACTTCTGTCTTCAGCACTTTACATGTGTGATGCATTTACTTTAAATCCAAAATTAAAAGACAAGGACTAAGATAGATTGGATTTTTTGACAAGAACAAACCCATCAAAGGCTCAATGATTAGTAATACTCTTTCAAAATCACTCAGTTTCAATATATGGACTCAATGGGATGTGGAGAAAATGGTTAGATAATGGTTCAAGCAACCTAAGAAACAAGTGATTTCATTACTTTTCTACCAAGAGGGAATAGATGAAAAAGAATGGCAGCACTGTATAGAAGAAAAGTACAGTCCTTAGAAGGTGGCTTCATAAGGAGCAGAGTCAGGACTACATAGTCTTGATTTTCTGCTGTTAATATATCCAAGAATTTTGCAACATTTGGTTTGCTTTTGCCAATGAAATTTTTATGGTCAGTCAAATAATTTTTTCTAGGCTACAGCTTTTGCAGAAATATGCATTGGATTTGTAGGTAGTCCAGAAATATGACAGAAATGTAAAACATCTGATAGTAAGTTCTATGGAGTTTTTGTGGGTTTTTTGTGGGGTTTTTTTTTGGTTTGTCCTTCTTGTTCTTTCCTTTTTAGGTTTCTTTTTCAGTTTTTGGGTTGTACTTTTGGCATATCAGCATGCCTTTAAGCTCACATCTTGCCTTCTCAGTGTACTGTGTTGATGGTGCATTTTGTTTTTCCAGTCTTCCCATATTTCCTTTTCCCTTGACCTATTTTTATTTTATTTAAATATAAAGTATTTTATAACACTTTATGTCTGTGTCAGAAGACAGCATTCAAAACAATCTAAAAAACCAACTAAACTATCCTATCTACACTGAAGGGTGTCATGGGGACACAGGTCCCAAGTATTCTGAGAAAGGAGACTTAGAATGTTTATTTACTGCTTATAGTCCCAAGACTTACACTCCGTGTGAGCAGACCTGAAAATTGTAGCAGCCCTGGGAGGACTGAGTAGTACAACTGTACAATCAGCAGAAAGGAAACTATACCCAGGTATAGTTTTGTTTCTTATATACCCATGCATGAAGATCCTTTTTTTAGTGAAACTACCCAGTCACGTACTCCTAAGAGAAAGCATTCCTCTCCGGAGGCAGACATCACAGAACTTCCTCATGTGACTGACATCAAAAAAATCTCAGTTTATTTGTGTCTCTTAATGAGGCTGGTTTGTCTGGATGGAAGAAGGAGCTACACAGCTTGAGTCAGACACTAAGTCAAAGAGCTGCCAGGCATGGTCCCTGGTGGGCTCACATCCACATTGAGCAGAATCCTAGTACTGCAGAAACACAGGAATCCAGAGCAGAGCTCTGGAGTCAAACTTTTTTTCCAGCTCTTCCCTTACTCACTCTCTGCCCCAAAAATGCCATTCAAAATAAAATAAAAGAGCTGTTGCCAGGCAACCTCTCACCATATCTTGAAGTCAGTTTTTTATGTGGATGCTAGATGCTGAAGTCTGTATGGATGTATTAGGCACAAGATAATTATTGAATTGCTAATGAAAAAAGAATAATCACACCTTTCTTAATTATATATGCACTAGATAGAGATCAAGCTCGTTAATTTTTAACTACCTTTCCAATCAGCTTTTTCATTAATCTTCATAGAATGTGAGTTTAAAGTGTAACAAATCCCTCTAAATTTATGGGGCCTGATGGAATTAATCTAAGGATCCTCAGAAAGCTCAAAAAGCTGGCTGATGTCATTGAGAGGCCTCTTGATTTTTGAATGGTCTTGGGAATCTCAAGGGGTCTCTGTCACCTGGAAGCTGGAAAACAATGTCCTAGTTTTCAGCATGGGCAAGACTAATGACCTGAAGACTGCAGGCCTGTCAGTCTCAGTTTAGTGCCTGGTAAAATTATGGAGAATATTATTCTGAGAGGTAGTGAAATACTCTTAGAGGACAATGTAGCCATTAGTCACAGCCAGCACAGCCTTCTGAGGGGAAAGTCTTGCTTGTCAAACCTAATTCCTTTTGTGACAAGGTAAGCCACCTACTGCCAGCTGATGTAGTATTCTGGATTTCAGTGAAGTTTAGGATCCTGTCTTTCATAGGATCCTTCTGGACAAAATCCAGTCCACAGCTGGATAAACACATCATGTGTTGAGTGAGCAACTGGCTGACAGGTTGGGCACGAAGAGATACACTGAGTGGGTGACATCAAACTGCTGACCTGTCACTATCAGGGTCCTGCAGGGCTCCATCCTCAGCCCCGTGCTCTCCAACACCTTCATAACCAACCTGCACGCAGGGCTGGAAGGGAGACTGGGCAAACTGCAGGTGATCCAAGACGGGGAAGAGCTGCTGCCTCTCTCAAAGGCAGGGAGGCCCTGCAGAGACCTCGATGAACCGACCGAGGGCAATCACCAGCTGGGTGCAGCTCAGCGGGGAAAGCGCTGGGCTCTGCTCCTGGGATGGGGCAGCCCTGCGTGCAGGGACAGACCGGGAATGAGAGGCTGGAGAGCAGCACCGTGCGAAGGGACCTGCAGGTCCTGGTCCCTGGCAAGCTGAGCATGAACCAGCAGTGCCCTGGAGCCAGGAGGGACATCCCTGTCCTGGGGGCATCGGGGCCAGCATCACCAGGGGGCAAGGAAGGGATTGTCCCACTCTGCTCTGGGCTGGGGCGGCCTCACCTTGAGTCCTGGGGGCAGTTTGGGGCACTATAGTATAAAAAAGACATTTAGATATTAGAGGATGTCCAAAGGAGTTCAGGAAGATGGTGAAAGGCCTTGAGAAGAAGCCTTATGAAGAGCAGCTGAGGGCACTTGGTCTGTTCAGCCTGGAGAAAAGGAGTCTTGAGGGGAGACCTCACTGGGGTCTGAAACTTCCTTGTGAGGGGAAGAGGAGGGACAGACACTGATCTCTTCTTTGTCATGACCAGTAATAGGAGCTGAAGAAATGGCCTGAAGTTGTGTTGGGGAGATTTATGTTGGGTATTAGGAAAATATTTTTCATCCAGGGGGTGTTTGGGCAATGGAACAGGATCCCCAGGGAAGTGGTCACGGCACGTAGGCTCAAATAAATGTTTAGACAATGCTCCTGGGCCCATGGTGTGATTCTTGGGACTGTCCAGTGCAGGACCAGAAGACGGATTTGATGATACTGGGTCTCAAACTCTGGATATTCCACGATTCTATAAATGAAATAAACTATGCACGAGTCCTCAAGTTAAAGAAGGTATACCCATCAATGTTGGTCAACTGGTGACAACAGATTAAAAAAAGTCTCAGAAAGCTGTTTTGTCTCAGTCTTCACTGGCAACCTCTACTCCCACACCTCTCGAGTAAATGGACAGCAGGATGGGGTATGAGGAGCAAAGTGCTTCCCACTTGTAAGAAAAGACCCTGTTCAGGACCACCTGAGGAACCTGAATAGTATTTGAGTGTATGGGACCCGACAGGATTCATCCTAGAGTTCCAAGGGCTGGCTTGGCTTGGCTGATGTAGCTGCCCAGCCACTCTTCGTGATATTGGAAAAGTCAAGGCAATCAAATGAAATCCCAAATATCCCAAAAGGGAAAACATTGTACCCAACTTGAAAAGGGTAGAAAGGAGGACCCTGGGAACTCTGAACTGTCAGCCTGGGAAGATCATAGCAGATCCTCCTAGAAACTCTGCTAAGGCTCATGGAGGACAGGGAGGTGATTCCAGACACTCAGCACAGCTGTGCTAAGGGTGAGTCCTGCCTGACCAGTTGTGGTCTTCTGTGATGGAATGACTCCATCAGTGGGCAAGGGAAGGGTTACAGATGTCATTTATCTGAATTTATGTAAAGCCTTTGACACAGTTCCCCACAACACCTTTCTCTCTAAACTGGAGAGAGACAGACTGGATGGGCTGTTCAGTGGATAAGGAATTGGTTGGATGGTCCCATCAGAGCACTGTGGTCAACAGCTCAGAGTGCTGATGCACATCAGTGACAAGTGGTGCCTTTCAGGGGACTGTGCTGGGATCAGCTCTATTTAATATCTTCATTAATGGTACACCTTCAGCAAATCTGCAGCCAACACCGAGCTGAGTGGTGCAGCTGACACTCCTGAGGCACAGGATGCCATCCAGAGGGATCTGGACAAGCTCGAGCAGTGGCCCTTGGGAATCCCATGAGGTTTAACAAGGCCAAGTGCTGGTGCTGCACCCAGGTCAGGGCAATCCCTGGTGCCAGCCCAGGCTGGGGATGAGCAGACCGAGAGCAGCCCTGCCCTGAAGGACTTGGGGGTGCTGTGGGTGAGAGCTGGGCAGGAGCCAGCCATGGGCACTCCCGGCCCAGAGAGCCAAGTGTGTCCTGGGCTGCACCCAGAGCCCCGTGGGCACAGGGCAGGGAGGGGATTCTGCCCCTCTGCCCTGCTCTGGTGAGACCCCACCTGCAGAGCTGCCTCCAGCTCTGGGGTCCCAGCACAGCAAGGACATGGAGCTGCTGAGAGAGTCCAGAGAAGGCACCAAGGTGAGCAGAGGGATGGAGCACCTCTGCTGTGAGGAAAGGCTAAGAGAATTGTGTTTGCTCAGCCTGGAGAAAAGAAGGTTCTTAGGGTTACCTAACTGTGGACTTCCAGTACCTGAAGGGGCTCCACAAGAAAGATGGAGAGGGACTTCTTACAAGATCTTGGAGTGACAGGCCAAGAAGGAATATCTTCAAATTGAAAGAGAGTAGGTTTAGATTGGATATTAGGAAGAAATTATTTTCTGTGAGGGTGGTGAGGAACAGGTTGCCCACAGTAGTTGTGAATGCCCATCCCTGGCAGTGTTCAAAGCCAGGTTGGATGGGGCCTTAAGCAATCTGATCTAGTGAAATATATGTCCTTCCATGGCAGGGAGTTTCCATCAGGAAACCAGACAAGCTTTAATGTCCCTTCTAACCAACCATTCTTTGATTCTATTATCAGTAACGATTCTCCTGAATAATTTGAAAAGGAGAACAGTATTATAATTGAGATTCTTCACTGCAATGTTCAGTCCTCTTGCTGCCTAACCATTAATTCATCAGTACTTAAATAAGTATAAAAATATTTTCCTTGAAATGCATGTTTTAAATTGAATAGTTACTACAGTGCCCTGGTTTTATTTCTCAATCAAAATTTTGCATTTAACTCAATAGTCTGTTGTATCGGAACTCTCTGCTTTCAGGTGGAAATAGCAACCAAACCAGGTTCTTTCATCTTAATAATGGGAGGAAAGAAATAAGAATAGAAAAGTCTAATTGATCACCTAGGGAGAAGGAGACTTTACTTAATTTCTTTTCTCCTAATTAAATAATGTAATAATGAGTGAGTTAAACATGTATATGGTGGAGATGGCCCTATCATCAGCACAATGTCAGTATAAAATGATTGCTTTCCTCAGTTTTAATTGCAAAATTGTAATGAGCACAGGAAGCATTTATTAAAAACCATACTAAATTAATCAGATTTGAAACAGCACATTTGCGTGTAGTCTTTCATTTTGCATTTAAGTTTTTTTCTGGAAAGTGAAAACTGAAAACAACTATTATGAAGAAAGGGTAATTTAAACAATTATTCAAATTAAAGGTCTAATATATACAGAGTGTTATTCTGAGAATGCCCCAGTGATTAGATGCATGGATATTCCATTCTATTAGTATTCCTGTTTTGGAAGCAGAAAAGGGAAAAAAAACCCAAAACATCAGAAATATCACTGCATTGCCATAAACACCTGCTATTGTCATAGTATTTTGTTGGCTACACCAGAAGCAGAGTTCTGCTGTTGAGTGCCACATTTTCCATTCTGGCCCCTACACTGATTAGACCTCCATAAGCTGATTTAATTCACTGATGTGTCAGAAACCACCATAGCAAAAGGAAGGTGGTTGGTTGTTTCATCTTTTGGTGTTGCTGTGTTGCATCTGAAGGGTCTGGCAAGTGCCAGAGGAGATAAAAGGGCATGGGTGACACAATTTGGCAGTGGGGAGAAAAGAAATGGAGATGGGTGTCAGAGGAAATTTCACCTGCAGGTGGCATCAGAACTTCTATAAAATTAATAAACAGAAAAGAGAAACAACAAAAAAAGCCCAAATCAACCAACAAAGTAAAAACCCAAACCAAACCAAACCAAACCAAACCAATAAAATAAAATAAAATAAAATCCCTCCAAAAAACACAGAGAGATGTTTTGACTCCCCTTGTGCTCCTCTGGAGGGTTACAAAGCCAAACCTCCTGCTTCCTGCACAGCTCCTTTAGCAATTAGTCTGTTTTACAAAAGGGGATTTTCCCTGCCTCTCCTCTGGCTCTGCACACAAATGATGCTGGGATTCAGGCATGCCAAGCAGCTCAGCCCCTGCAGGGGACCTGGCTATGGTGATACCCACCCACAGGCTGAAACCTGGCCCCACCTAGGGAACAGGTGCCTGGATGATTAGGTGAGGCAGAGGTACTCAGAGTTCTATCCAAAAATCTGAAAAATTTAAATGCATATAGGGCTTGGAGTTGTTTGTTGGTTTTTTTTTTTTTTCCCAAGAAAAATAAATTCAGAGAGGGTAATGAAGACACTGAGCATCTCCCAGTGCTTGCAGGACAATTATGAATGCCTTCTTATCAAATGGATCACTATGCATTTAACAAGAAGATTATTAAGTCATAACTAAATTATAAAGTTGAAATTGTGCTTTTCAGCTCTTTTCTCATCTCTCTAATTCCTGTAGTCAATCAAATGTGAAGCACTGCGCGCTGTGATATTTATGCATTTTTGTGATTCATATATTGTGTTTAATTGTTTAGGGAAAAGAATAGTAAAACAAATATATGTTGCATGCTAAATGAGCAATTACATTTAGTTAGAATTAGGGAACATTCATCACTTTTAAATCCCTGTTACCATGTATTGTCAGCAGTTGGAATGACAGTGTCTTCCAGTGTGGCCAGTAACATGATCTTAAGGCAAGTAACTTCATCTCCAGCATGTATTATGAAACTTAAAAATAGCTTAAGCAGCTGCTTCTGTTGCATATCCACATAGGTTGCACCAGTGGAAATGAACAAGAAATATTGTGATAGCTCCTTTTGTTGACTGTCTCTCACCACATCTTCTCCAGCTGGTACAGAAGACAAGTTCATATTTAAATCCTGCATATTTGCAAGTGGTTTTATTCACATTTAATCTTCACTCATTTTCTGATTACACCTTCAGTTTTCCTGATATCCAGTGAACTGGAAAGCACACACACAAATTCTTTGCACACTTTCTAAATTATTTCCTTCGTCTGCAGAACACTCTAAATGTCAGAGAAGAGAAGATGCAGTAGGAGCTATTTTTAGCTGGCACTAATAATGAATTTCTTCTTCTTTCTGCAACTGATCCAAGGTCAGAGGCCTTTTCTCCCTTTTTTAGGTAACAGTGGTGAAGTAGGCATGTAGAAGAATTTGAAAACTACATAGTGAACTGCTTCAGTTCTGAAGCTCAGTACCCCTGAAATCCACATCTAAGACACCAAACTCTGAGATATATTAATCTGCTTTGTTGTGCTCACCCAACCTATTTCTCCTAAGGCTAATTAAAGCTGTAGAAAGTGGAAGGTACATAAATTACTAACACAGGTCTGATGAAAATCTGCACCACATTATTTTTGTGAAGAGGACTGTATTCATATACCCTCAATCCCACCAAGTGCCAGGACTCAGTGGCCAGCTGCCCTCCAAACTAGTCAAAAAGATACAAAGGAAGACAATGGAAAGATGAAACACAAGTAAAATTTTGACCCACAATATGATGTTAGTCATTCAAAGATCATGGCTGAGTAATATTTTGCTTCAAGTATTGTAGGCGTGAGTATCTGGATCAAAACAGATCCTGAAAGCATTTGGTGTGGATATTTCAATATCTAGAATACACGCCACATTTTTTTTTCCCCTCAGGTTAACCTCTGGAGCATAGCAGTTTCCTGGGTTTTAGTTTACCAGCCAGTTGTGTTGTGGTGCTATTGTTTTATTTGATGCAATTCCCGGAAACTCCTCCACAGAAGTTCCACTTTGAAAAAAGCAGATATGTGAAACAAAGAAAACACATTTGTGTGTGCTTAATAGTTTTCTCTAATCTTCTAAGAACTAGCCTAGAAAGATCCAGGGAGGAATTAAGAAATGTTCTATACATCTGCTTGCTTTTTATGTGCATAAAACTGTCTAAACACTCCATTCAAAGGTTTTATTTTAAGCAATGGGATTTGTAGAAGAAGGGTTAGCAATGAAGAGGATAAAACAAAGTCTCTTCAAGTGTACTGGCAGTAGAAAACACAGTATTAAAAGGCAGTCTCAGCCAGGCATAGCTTTACAGATGAGATGCATACACACATCTGCTGCTGGACTTATTGGTGATTCAGTAAAGCATATTGAACTGGAGATATGGGGTGCTATAAACCAGAATGTGATAGTCTTACAATAAACGCAGAAGCTCCAGATGCTAGTGACACAATCAACAGAAGCTCAGCAGAAGAAGAACACTTTCAGGAGCTTCCCTGTCTTTTCAGCTGCAACCTTGCAGTGGCAGAAATTGATGCAGAGTCTCTTCAGGAACTCGCTCCTGTACTCTGGCACAGAATTCTTCATTCTGAGAGGGAACCATCTTTCCTCTCACACTAAAAGTATAGAGTTATCCTCTCCCATGCCTTTCCAGTTGGTCCCTGGGGATCCATGGGGTATCTTGGCAGTGCTGTATACTCCAACAAAACCAGCAGTTTCCAGCATGGAAGAGTATTTCAGTGTTTTTCTGTTGAAACTGGTGTTTTGGTGCTTTTAAATGTTACACACTGTGCTAAAAAAAGATTTAGAATCAAATAAATAGACACCCACAAATAAAGAAATTGAATATTTAGGAGGGCCCTCTGCTAGTCATCAAGACATATTGTATATTTCCCCTTTAAGGAATGAAAATGCCGTTTCCATTCTGTGCTTGCCTATTTCTTGTTCAAAGTGCTTTAACTTCTTCCCTCTTATCATTCAATTTAATTCACCATCTGTTCACCCAGGACTTAGTATTTTCAGCTGAGATTTCAAAAAGAAGACCACATTAATCAAACATTAATACTTCTGAAGCAAGTAGGATCTAGAAGAAACAGATGTATAAATCATGACACCTAATTACTGATCATATTTTGCTTTAGCTTGGCCCATAGGAATGCAAGTGCTTCACAGGTTGCTACATTATCCAGAGGTTTAAGGACTCAGGATGCAGAGGCAGAAGAGTTAGATTTTCTTGGTGACATTAAGAGGACTCAGGGGTAACTCCTGCTTACAGCTAACAAGCTGAAACCAAAATTAGTGCTGTGTCAGCATGCTCACAACAAATCAAAGTAAGGTTAATAAATACACCCAGGGAATAAAAAAAAAAAAAAGGTCAGAAAAGACAACATTAGAAGTCAAGCTGTCAAGAAAAAATTGGCTGTTTTTGAAAGGGTTGAGACAATAGAGACAATAATTGCTGAAAAATGGCATTTTGAGATAAAATAGGTCAGAAGAGGTAAAGAACAAGAAATAGTAAACCAGCTAAAAGGAGGAGATAATTGCCTCATGAACAATTATTTTCTACTCCAATTAACACAAGTATAGTTATTCTGACCTTTATTTTTTGCTTGTCACCAATCAGTTCAGAAACTTTTTCTATGAACTGTACAGCTTTAAAATTTTTATCATACAGTTTTTCCTGTAGCAGCTTTCTGTAACCAGTTTCCTAATGTTTAATCTTATTTACATTGGAATTTAATATAATTGCTTTTGCCTGCATATTCTCTTTAGAGGTTCCCCCTTTCTTGAGACGCTTCAAACTTTTTCTCCCGAAGGTGTTGTCTCTGATATTGGAGCTAGATGGGTGTTCACATGGCAGAGCAAAAATCACCTTTCTGAAGGACCACAAAACCACCACAAAAAAAAAAAAAAAAAAAAAAAAAGTCCTAGCCAACCACCATAGTAATGTGGTATATTAAAGATCGTTCCTTTAAAATTTTCAGAGCCCCATAAAATATGAGGATTGTGGTGTTGAAAAAGATGCCGTGTTAAATGCAAGGGTTTTTGCTGTGTAGCAAGAGGAAATACAAAGAAAATACCACCCACAGTCCAACCTGCCTGTATTTACACAGGAAAATATTTGAAATTTTTTGAAAAAAATGCAGTTTCACTTAATTTTACATGGATTTCAAGCTCTGCCAGACCTGGCCATGTGAGGAGCTGCTTTTCCTGTTCACTACATCCTGAGCACTCCTCATGCCCTGAAACTGATCCCATTTCTTTTGAATTTTACTGCTACCTCCATTAAGCTCTGTATGAGTTTATGTGGCATTCTCAGCTCCCACTGGATGAGGTGCAGAGGTCAAGACAGAAAAAGGTTGTTTAGATAGTGTTTCTATGTTTACTCACTACATCTTTTTAAGTATAAACCTTGAAAATGGTGAGTTTTCTTTTGCTTTGTCAAAAACTGACATCTGGGATCTCACTCTGATTTTATGTGTACCACAGCTCAGTTAATTTCAGTGGATTTGCCGCAGATTTATGTTGCTCTAGGAGAAGGGCTGGTTTTAATGTCTGTCATCAGGACTGATCTTAGGAATTCCATCCACTGTAAATACAGTTCTAGGAAACCAATTCAGTAAGTCAGACTTGTTGATGAGTTGTTCCAGTCTCCTGGCATTTAGGTAATAGATGCAGTTTGAGGGTTCATTACAGATAATAAAACATTTAGTTTCTAGGACTTAATTGGAGTTAATGACTCACTGGAAGTGTTGACTGCCCAAAAATTTGCCTTCTATAAACTTCTATTATCAGAAACTTATAGCTATTTCTCATACACGCCAAGCAACATCTCCAAACTGTGTGTTTTTAGAATAAATTGGAAATGTATCATGAATCCAGGATCTTTAAGGATGCCTTGTGGCACCACATTTAAATTTTTACACTGGTTAATGCAGAAAAAAGTGTAAAAGATATACCATAGTTTTTCCCTGTCTTGGAACTTCAGACTTCTCAGAAAAAGCTTGGCTGTGTAGAAACCTCAGTCACACAGAGGTCTTCTCTGGGTTGAGACTGTTTGCAACATGAGGCAATGTAATGTGGCATTTTCATCTTGATGGGAGCTGTTAGTTATGAAGAGAGATGTGTAGTGATTTTGTGTCTTATAGGTGAAGAATAAGCTGTGTGCAATAGCAAAGAAAAAAAAAATTACTTCATTTGGATGTGGTCAGAAACAGCCTCAGAACAGCAAGGAAGCTGTGAATCCCACAGACCAGTTATGCATTTCACACTCATCAAAATGCTCATAAAAAAACTTCAAGGTAACAGTGTAGTTCCCTCAGCCTTGTGATCAGCAAATGAATTTTTCTGATGATATAATATTGGTAATTCTTGATGCTGGAGCCAGAAAAAAGGAGGACTTTTTCTGAAATTTCTCACAATGCAATTAGTTTTATTTGTCTGGTTTACTCATATAATTTTATTTGACTCTAACATAATTTGCAGTGCTAATAAAAAAAAACTAATTTTCATAACTAGCTCTGCATGAAAATACAGCATTCCACTATTGCATCTTAGAATAACCACATGCAGTTTTAAATTATAAGTGCAGAGAAAGATGAATTGTTAAATTTTTTGCTATCTCTACATGTTATATTTATATGTAAAATTGGGTCATATATCCTTCCCAGCTGGCTTTCTAGACAAAGGAAGTAAAGAAAATGAAGAAGTAGGGAAGTAGACTGGGGCAAGGTAAAGAAGAATGTTACTAGGAAAACTAGTGGCAAAGAAAGAAAGTACAGCTTTGTTTAATGGATTTTAATTTTCTTTACTGTAGATATTGCAGCAGGGCATAGGACTGAAGGCTTCATTCTAGAGTGTCTTTCCTTAAAAAGTTGTGGATGGATTTTCACTAAGGTCAAAGGACTGCTAATGGGTGGTGCACTGGACCATTCCCCACTGACCCCTTGAGGGATGCATGCCTTGCAGCAGAAAATTAAATTCTCTGTCATATCAAACTTTCTTACTGTATGGAATTTAAAATATTTCATCCTATTGTTATTTACAACATCCTTCATATCTTCTCATTTTTGTAACAACTGTAAATTGTCCATTATTTGTGTGAGAGGAAATAATGTCAAAATGTTGGTCCCAGCCATAAATTTTCACATTTTCTCTCTGCTTACACTGAGGAGACCTTCCTGCCCTCTTTATGTTGTATTATGCAGTGTAATGCAAATTAGTGAGTTCCTATAGCATCACTGGATTAAATCTTCCTGGGGAAATAAAAAAATAACAAACAAAACAACTGGCATGAAATACTAAAACCAGTTTCATTGCATGTTGGCACTTGGTGGATGGCTTCAAATTTTTTGTATTATTGGCATAAACTGGTGTTTCATGGGGGAAAAAAATGAGCCTCTCAGTTTTGTTTGGGTGCAAATTATTGTCTTCCTTGCAAAAGCAATCTCATTATCTGTGAAAAGCTGCTGTGAAGTCAAACAAAATGTTTTTCTGTGGATGGACACTGTGGAGTGGGAGATTACCCCATTACTGCCAGTGACAGTGAGGAGTGTCAGAACCCTGGCCTGGTTCAGGGGTTCCATGTGGTGGTAAAGTCTCTCCTCCAACCCGTGCTTCCAAAGAAAAACTCCACAGCCTCTTGTTGTTTGGTCTCAAGGCAGTTTATTGCGAGTTATCTAACAGATTGTGTTCGCGGGCTGCGGCTGTTTGATCAGCGGCCCCGGCAGAGACACACACACTCCTGACACCCTCACTGTCCAGTGTCTTCTTCTTCTCCCCCCCCCACCCAGGGCTGCTGCTATCTTTTATAAGATATATTACATATAACATGTTTACAATTATTCCCCAATACCTACTACCAATATTACCAAGTGCTTTTCTACTCTAAACCAATCTGTGAATGCCAACATCACCAAGAACATGGAGGCAAGGAAGAAGAAAGAGGAGAAGCAGGACCGGTCTACATTCCTCCATCTTAGAACTTCTGACCCCCATGTACAAAGTAAACCCCCCCCTGTACAGGTGTTAAAACCCCCTTGTACAATACTAAAAAATTCTTCCCTCTACTTTGTAACTATTTCTACTATAATATGTAAACTTCTGTGACTCCTTGTTCCACCTTCAAAGTTGGTAAATCATTCCATGTTCAAATCCATAATCACAGCTGTTTCCAGCTGCCTGCCAGGGTCTCAAATGCTTCCAACCAGGGCCTGGAACCTCCAAAAATGTCTGAGGGACATTTTGAGTTCCGACAAGGAGGAGCTGTGGCACAGTGTGAGGCTGTGGCACTGTCAGGGCTCTCCCTTCTGATGGAGGCGGTGCTGCCCCAGCAGGGTGTGAGGGCTCCTTGGCCGTGCTCCTCAGAGGTTGGTATCCACTCAAGGATGAATCAAGGTGACATATGTGCTCTGTGTTAGGGCTGCAAATAGGATTGTGTTGGAATTAGAGGTTCGATTAAAGGATTGTCTGCAGCCACATTATCTCGTGATGTGCATCAGTCTGGGGTGTGACTGTAATGGAGTAATTAATCTGTAAAATCATTGCATTCAACAGAGGGGGAAAATTAACAAGCAAGGGGGTGTATGCAAATATCTTTTATTGATTTGTTACTTGAAGATACCTGAATTCATTTATCTCACAGCTGTGTACATGAAGGAAGGAAAAATAACCCCAAGCTATTGAATAGTAACGCCAATAAAAAAGCTTTTAAATGAAAGGTTTTACTAGATGAATCTTGCTGTAACTAGCAACTAGGTCATACTGAATGAATTTTTCTATCAACAAAAGGGTTTTCCTGATTTGAGGTTAAACTGTCAGGAAAGCTCAGTAGGTCAGTAAAATATCCTGAGGGGGAATGCTGACCAGCCACAATCTTAATAATCAATCTGATTTCCTAGAACTATTTCCTAGAATAAATATCACAGGCTACTGCTTGAGACAATCTGAAAGCTAGAGGTGACCAGAAGGATGACTTCTAAGTATATTTTTAACTAATTGAAAATACAAATTTATAGTCAGGGTTTAGTGGTGGAGGAACTTCATTCCTCCAACCCTTAGATAAACAAGCTGGAAAATTTTCAAATGAAAATGAAGAAGAATTTTTCAAAAGCTGATTGTAAACAGTAATTTCTGTTTTGTGAGAATTCCAACACCTGAAAGTTTAGTTTCATCTCAATGGAATTAAGTCCAGGTTTTTAGTTTCCTATTAAGACCTCATTTTTACACAAGTACTTAAAGAAACCTCAAATCAAACAAACATAAAACCCCAAAACCACAGAACTTTCTGTTTTGATAGAAACCAAACATCTCTTTCAGTTTTTGACTTTTTATTTTCAGAGCAACAACTGCATTTGGAGATGCTGATAGATTAGCATTTTCTATGAAGAAATATGAATAATTGTAAACATGTTGACTTTTGAAGAAATTTATTTTCTAATAAACTATGCTTTCATAACCTATAAAATACACTTGGACAGCTGCTCTTCTAACTCTTTCAAGCAAAGAAGGAAAGACTGGGTAATGAGGAACAAACCAAGGAACTGGCCGATGTCCAATATATCTCCTTTTCTTCAAGAAATTAATTATCATCAGTTTTCATCATGATAGATAACAGAAGGCACCCAGTTATACCACTTAAGAAACTCTGCCATTAGCATCAAGAACTGTTATTAAAGATATTTATCTGCATAATCTTTCTACATTACTTGTTCATCTTTCCCTAATCATGACCTCTTAATCTTTCTGCTCCTCTACCTGCTTACATTGCTTACAATTTGGGGTTTTTGGTAAAGGAAAAAAACTAATTAAAACAAAAAAAAATTAAAACATAGGATGAAACACATGAGTAAAAGTTGTGAGGAGATTAGAGTATTATATGACTCATGATCTGTAGCCTTTTAATATTTTTGATAAACATGTGCCAGAGATTACTGTTGTGAGCAGCACAAGAAGTAATAGATTAGTGAGAAGTGTGGTGACCTTCTTATGCAGAACTCTGTAACGTGATGTAGCCTATAAGATGAACCTCAAGACACATGTATTTCTTTATAAAAATAAGCCTTCTCTTTACTTTTATTTTTTAATAGGAAGAGTTCTCTTTTTCTTCCCATTTTCCAATGGTATTGTAATTTGAATCTTTCCCTTTGACATTTTTCCCCTATTTTCTTACCTATTTTGTGGCATACATTTCCTAAGGCCAAGAATGGCACTACTTGTATCCAAAATTAGAGTCAGGCTTGCTACCACTGCAAAAATATGAAAATGAAAGCATTGGCTGAGTCAGGGAATTTGCTGCTGATGATGAGGGCTCCTGACCACAGGAGCTCTGCTCAGAGCTTGGTCCTGGCTGGGTAATCGCATCTGGTGTCTGCACGTTGCTTGTGCAAAATTGATTAGAAATCTCGGTCACAGTCACACCGGACCTCAGATTCCTGATTTTTACTTTAATAGATGGTAATCCTCAAAGCTGGCAGTGTTGTGCCATTGATGGCTTGGGTCCACAAACTCATAGGAATGCAGGGAATGCTCCTTATTGCTCCCAAGGATGTTCTTATGCTGGAAATCACTTGTATCTCATTGATACCATGAAGGCTGGTTCTGTGTCAGCTCTGGTCCTAGACACGGCATAATTTAATGCGTACTGCACAAAAATACAGGATCATAGTAACAACTGGGTCAAAACAGGGACCATCTGGTACTCATCTCAGACAGAAACTTAGGAAATTATATATTACTGAAAGCATGTAGCATTGAAGTAAGGAATATCTGGCAATCTGTGATTAAGGAACTTCCTGAACTAGAGGTTGAATTGTGCCTCTTATGTTCAATAGCCACCCATGAATTTGTCAGATGTCAGTTTTTCTAATCTCACTCCCACTCTGACTACTTGATATTTGAGGATGATTAATTCCCTGGCTTAGCTGTGTGCTATGTCCCTTTTACTCGTTTTAAGCTTGCTGTCTGATAACTCCATTATGTTCCTCATGCTTGAGCTAAGAGGAAAAGTAATCAACTGTCTACTCTTCAGCTTTCCCTTGCCTTCTCTTCCACTCTTCCAGACTACAGAATCCAAATCTACTTGGATTAACCTGATACCAGAAACTTAAACATGTTGTACACTTTTGATCATCCCTGTTACTGAATCCTCCACCTCCTGTTCTTCAACTACACACTTTCTGTGTACAAAATGCAGGAGTGATGGAGTTAATAGGAGGATATAATTGTATTTTTCAGTTTATCCTCTACTCATCACTTATTGTTTATAATTATATTTTATAATTATATTTGTTTTTTTTCCCAGGAGACTGGCACTGAATTTCATGTAACATTTTATTACTCAGTCACCCATCTCTAGATGAGACTCTCCTGAAGTTTACAATAACTAGCAAAGTCCCTTGCCATTCAATTTAGCCTATTTTTCAAATAATTTTTGGGATTTATTTGACAATATAATCATCCTTGAGCAATACTAGGGACCCTGCTAAAAATTTGCTTTTCTCATGGATCTTTTCCACTTACAATGAGGGTAACAATGAAACAAAATGCAGGAAAAAAAATAATCTAATCTTTCTTATGCTGTTTGAATGATTACTTGAGCCATTCCTTTGTTAAGTGGAAAAAGGAATCTAGCTCCCTACTGTTGTTGGTTTAGTGGTTTTGGAGCACACTCAATCCATGCATGTGGAGACAAAAATAGCTTTGAATATTTCCTCTCTGCTTATTATCTAGAATAAAGATAAGGAACAAAGGGGCAGGTAAAAAGGAGATGCCTGCAGCATGTTTACAATGAATGACATTGCAGCAATGCCACACTACAGCATGTCACACTTATTTATGGATTTGAAGCTATTTTCCATGTTAGATAGAGGAGAATCAGCTCAGTACAGGGAATTTGTTAACCTTTTCCTAATTCAGAAGCAAATGAATGAAACTCAACCCAAAGATTATTTTTAACAAAAATCCTTTTGATTTTCTCTCATTGTGAATGGGACAGCACTATTATGACCACAGTGTACTTGAAACAACACTGGCATTTACTCTACTATCTGATTGTTTATGGAATTTTAAAAGATTTTTAGTAGAAAACTCAGGCATAATAGAGAAAGTTTGACATGGTAAGAGCCCTCACAGCACTTCAAAGTCAGAAACAGCAATCTTTCAAATTAATTTCTTAATAAGTCAAAAAAGGTAGCCTACTTAGACTGGCTGGCAATAACTGAACTTTAGTCTATGCAAGTAAAGTGAAGAAAACAGAAATTAATTATTTTTTTCCAAAAAAGTACATCTTTCTGAATCTAGTGAGCCTGTTAATGAAAACAATATAGGAAGAGACTTCTATAATGAAAATCACTTTGAATTTTCAAAATCCAGTGAAAGGTAATGCAACTCAACAGCATTTCACAAGAGAATGGAGAAATGAAAAGCTATGTCAGTTTGAGAAAATCAAGTGTTACATTTTTAGAAAGGAAGTGTCCTGTAAAAGCTGAGCAGAGATGATGTAAATTGGTTTTGCCCGTGGACTTAAAACTTTCATGGCATGGATCTGACCCACAGGAAATATTTTGCTACTGCTCTTTCTGAGTTTATCGCTATTTTTTTCAAGATTGAGCTAGTAAAGGAAATGTCCTTCAGTATGCCCCAATCTTTAAAGGTGTTGAAAACTTGTAACTCTCTGTGAGTCAGCAGTGGGTTACAGAGACTTTGCCACATTAATCCTTATGCCCAGTCAATGCAACAAAACCACTCATAATATTGTGTCTATAGGAATATTTCACCCATGTCTAAATGCAGTATTTCCTGAAAAGGTAGGGAGATAAGGTGACCAACTGGTCTAGAGAGGACTAGAGAGGTTTGTTGTTTTAAAATGGATGATAAATGAAGTCAGGTAATAAGATCAGCTATTCCTTACAAGTCACATGTGTTGAACATGACACATTTCCATCCCATCAAATTCCAAGAGAGAATTAAGTCTTCAAGATCCCTGTTTTAGCACCCACTTCAAATTCCACTATTTCTTTTACAGCATAGGATGTATCCCAATTCCATGCTTAATTAGGAACACCTGAGATATGATTAAAAAATGGAGGTAAAGCAACTTCATGTGGCCCAATGTTCACATTCCTTCCAGCTGAGGAGTGGTTCTTGAACAGCAAAATTTTAAACGGTATCTGCATTATTTGGGAACTTTTACAGATAGATTTTTTAGATAAAAAAATATCTAACCTTTTGGATTAGAATTATCAGAAGTTGTTTAGAAATTTAATCTATTGTAAAAACTGAGCAGGTGAAAATTTTAAATGTTGCTGTTAAAAGCTGTCTTCCTCAGCCTTAGCTTCTAGAGGAAACAAAACCAGACCTAAAGTAACAAGGTATAAAGCTGATCTGAAATGTTTTTGAATGTTAACCAGTTCCAAACTCTGACACTAAAGAAAGAAAATTAGTAAGTTGCAAAGACAGTCACAAGCTTATTTAATTTGCACTGAAATGAAGAGGTAAATGACAGTGAGTATACTGGAGGCTGGGTTTGGAAATAAAAATTATTTTGTCAAACAAACTAATTCGGATGGTATTCAGAGTATGGAATAGCAACATAAGTAATTGTCTTCACTAATAAAAAAAATGAAAGGTTTTGAGGCAGCAAACCTTGAGAAAGGAAATTGAAGATCACTAGACTACAACATAAACTTCAGTTAAAAACTCCAAAATCTGTGCTGTTTCTGTTGTGAGGAAAACTGTATTCCAAGCTATGTACAGGTGGGAATAATTAAAGGTGAAAATATGGGCAGGCAAGCAGCTGCCCCTAGATGTTACGGACAGAGATGTGGATGTGCAGCACAAAGTTGTTGGCCACACAATGTGGAGACCTGGCAACCTGGAAAAGGATCTGTGCACAATTACAGTTTCCTCTAAGCTAAGCAATCTGCAAAAGGTTCACCTTTTATTTGCTCAGCCACTTTGCAGTTTTCCAGTTCTTCATTTACATATGGTACTACCTTCACTTACCTCAGTTGCTTGTTTATCTGGACTCAGCTGGTGCTTTTTGTTTCCTTCATCCACTTTCCACAACCTTCCTTATCTCTTTCAATTCTGTTTAGATGGCAAATAGTCTCCTCACTAATGGGAGGGGGCTCAGCCACTGGTTATTCCTTTTTGCTGTTGCCCATGGCAACAACAGGATATTTGGAATATAATAGAGCATTTATCTCTCTGCTCAATGCAGCTCTGGTAAGGCTCAGCTGAAGTCTGTCCCAGGCTTATGTATTGCCCTTAGGAAAGATGTTAGAAGAGTCTGGAGAATTTAATATGATCAAATATGACCCGTAAGGAAAGACCAGAGGATCTTGTGTTCTATGGCCCAAAGAGGATTCATAGGGCACATGATAATAATCTGTGTAAAATGGGGATGATAAAAATTAACGGGCTTCAATTCAATCAAGATAAATTTTAGCTGTATATGTCCTAATGGGAATAGAACTACTGGGAGAGGGACTGCCAAAAGAGACAGAAGCAGTCATGGACTGTGTATTTGTTGCAAGAATTACTAAGGATTAAATAATCTCTCAAGAGTCCTCCCAACTGTGCTTACTATGATTCTGTTACTACTGTTTCTGTTTATCTCCTTATTATATTTCCTTTTGGAATAATAACATATATTCTACTACCTTAAACTTTGGAAGACTAGTTTTTAACATCACATTTATGAAGATCCAAAGAAAAGTTTCTTTCTTCTGGTCACTGTGACACATTTTCACAAGGGAAGTGCCCACCCTCAAAGAGCCTTTCTTGTAGGAAAGGAGAACAAGTGATGTTTTATACATACATGGTTATGAAAAAACATAAAAATATGTATGTGTGTTACAGTAGAACTTTCATTTAAGCAAAGAAAATGATGTTGACCTGAAGCCATCTGGGTCAAATGGAAGCAAGAATGACACCTGGTGCTGAAAATTTCTTACAGAACTTTTTGGCTGTGACAGGGAGCACCAATCTGAGTAGGGAAGCTGCTGAGATACTGAGAAGGGGACAGGAGCAGGACAAAGAGCAAATGGCAGTTTCAGGACACAGCTGGGATGGACACAGTAGAAAAAGCAGAGAATAAGGTGTAAAACTTGAGGGATAGAGAGCAGAAAAATATGTGCGTCCAAATCCATGTCCCTGCCTGGTGCTGCACAGCCCCACCTCGGACACCCAGGAGCTTTGACAGATGACAATGAATTGTCATGGACCTCTCAGCAGAACAGCAGCTTGGATCCCAGAACAACAACCATCCTGGTGTGCTGCTGCTCCTGGGCTGCATTGAGGCAGCCAGACCTGGAACTGGTTCACACAGAGCTTGTGTGCCAGGCTGGAGAGCATGTACTCTGAATGCCACTATTCCTTTACAGACAAAAATATCTGTGAAATTTAAAGGCAAGGTATCTTGTTCACTTCATAATAATATCCTTCCTCAGCTTCTGCAGAAAGCAAAGCATCCTAATATAGAATCAGTTTCTCAGCTTGGTCTCGGGGCATCAGTTTGTGGAGTAAACTAAGAGCTCAGACTGAGCTTTGAGTATTACTATCAGGATACCACATCCCTTGCAAGTGCTTCATTAATTTATTGGTATTGTGAGGAGTCTAGTTCCTTTTTCAAGAAAACCTCAATAGAACAGCCCATAATAATTCCTCTGAAGGAAGGAAGGACTTTAAAATTTGCAGAAATACCACCCTAAGGTCTATTACCTAAATTCTGACAGTGAGTAGAAAAAATAGTGATTTATTGAATGTCGCCACTTCTATACAGTTGACTCATGCATGGACTCCAGACACAAGGCAGATGTAAGTAAAGACTGTCTCAGACTTGTGTCTCAGACACAAGGTTACCTTAATTCACTCTTACCTTAATTTTCTTGACACTCAAAAATTTGCAGTCTCAGAGCACAGAAATAGGGCTAACTCAAGGCATCCATCAAGGACCACAGGCTGCTGGGAGAAATAAAACTGCCTTACCTTTTTGACCTTTGCTGAAGGCCAGAAAAGCCAAATAGTCCATATCCTGCTGCTGGGTGGCAATATTTACCCAGGTCAGAGCACCCACCAGCCCCTTTCCTTGGCAGTAGGGGAACTGCAAATCTGGCCTGAAAAACAGGAAAAAACCCAGTCACATTCAGTATCAGGGCACAATAATGCCTGAAACATGTTGAGGCTGAGAAGCGCAAACTCTTTGGCCTTCACTACACCCAAGCTGCAGAAGCACCAGACTGCAACTTCTGCCATGGCTCAGGGCTCATCTGTGCAGCTGCTTGTGCAGCCTTTCCCCCACCCCCACCAAATAACAGGGGACTTGACTGTTCAGGCTTGTTTTATCCCTGGTGAAAAATCTTCTAAAAGAGCCAGGGAATGTGGGAATGCAGACAGAGAGAGAGAGAGAGTACTTAAAGGTGCAAGGAGAAAGATTAGAGTGAGGGAAACTCTCAGAGCAAAGAGGAAAGCTGAACAGAGAGAGGTTAAGCTTGGAAGGGGGCACAGGAATAGAGATTAAAAAAAAAAAACACAGCTACTGAGTTATGAAATAAAAATTAATCTCATAAATACATATATTCAGCAGCCTCCTCTGATCAGTTAACTCATTTACTCACGCAGAGGAGCAGCTCTGGGCTTCTTTATGCCATACAGCTTGAATGGCACCTCAGAACCTGCTCTGTGGACTGTGCCTGACACACTTAGTTGAAAATAGAGCAAGAGTTAGTGAAGAATTAGGTTTTCCAAAGTGTTATTTTAGACTGCACAAAGGGCATGGAAGCTGCTGCTGTTCCATCAACTTTGGGTGGCTTTATAGGATCACTTAATAATTAAAACAGATAAAAACCATCTGGACTAACCTAATCTGGCTATAAACCTTTATTCTCTTCACTTTTCAATCTGTAATAAGATTCCTCATGAATGGGTTAAAATAAGCTAGACACATCCTATCAGATCTTTTCCAGGTAACTAATCTACCCTCATATTTGAAATCTACTTGTAAGGAAACAGTAAATATTTTAAATCTAGTTAAAAAAAACAAACAAAACAAACAAACAAACAAAAAACCCCACCACCAAAACAGAGTAAGGTTTCTCTGCATGGTGCTTACATAAAATAACCAAACGAATTTTCCTTTACCAGCAGTGTGGTTTCCTGTAGGTCTTCTACTCCTTCTAATCTAGTTGAAGTGAAAATATGTCATAATCTCATAATATACTGCTTGCATTAATTCTATTGAAGTAAATGCAACAATCCAGTATAATTTAATGTGCCCCTGAAGCTAATGAGGAAAGATAATATAAATGGTCTATTACAAAGACTACTGTGCTACACTGAGCTGTACTGAATATTTCATCTTTTGTTTTTCAACCATACATTATTTCAAAAGGTGTCTGAAGGTTTCCATGCTGAGGAACTGTCAATGCAGTTCGATGGGGATTCCACTTATCCATATGCCTGTAGCATTTCTAAAAATATTAGCATAATGAGTTTTCTGTTGTGCTTTGCTCAGAGAATCAGCTGCACATAAAGTACCTGAATTATTTACATATTTTGACCTCTATGTGTTTCAATGTAACAAAACTTTTGCAGTCTTTTAAGAAGGTCATAAAGTATAAATTGTGAATGCTGATTTTTGTGGAAAGGGTTACATATCACAGTGAAGTCAGACATGAGAAACACAGAGAGCTCACTGCCATTGGAAGCATTTGCCTACTTTTTAAGTACTTCATGTAGTAAAGGAATTTAAACTTTTCAAAACTCAAAACAGAATTTCTTGCTTCCTTAGTGACCAGTTCCTTACTTACTCTGGTCTCTGTTTTCTTCCGTACACCAGAAGGTAATATAGTCCACCAACCTAGAACTTCATCCTTTTCTCTCCATCTCCTAACAATCTGGCTTTTGCTCCATGATGAATCAAGACAAGTGGAAAAAAACCTGGACATAATGACCATTGCCATGTCTTCATCCTTCTTCAGAAACATGCTTATGCCCTTATTAGTGCCCTGTCTTGTTTGTCTTTCTGAGATATTATTTTATTCATATTCTTGGATAGCAGACTAGGTTCCCTATTTTGGTTACAGATGCATTTAATAGTTTATTGGTCTGTGATTTCACTATTACAATACAAGGGCTGTAACTGATCGCATACAAAGCCTAATAACTCATCTTAATAGGCTCTATCAGAGCTGACATAAAGCTGTTTTTCTATGTTCTCTTGGCACAGGTTGAATTCAGAGTACATCTGGGAACATGGAATCGGGAGTGGTGGTCCCCAGCTTTTCCCAGTGGTCCTGCTAAGTCTTTTAAAGAAATGCACCAAGGTAGCATAAACTACATCTAAACACTCCTACCTGTCTGCATCTTGCATCTATATTTGTGGTGGTGTGCTTTTTCTGTTATAAGTTCAAAATGGTTTGTTCTGATTGCCCCCCGTGCATATTTAGTTTAACCTAGAGTGGTATCCTCCCATTTCCCTGTCCATCTCCCCAAAGACAAAGCCTTTAATCTGGATCCTTCCCTGCCAGTCAGTGTAACCCTGCCCTCCTCCCTTGTCTGTCACTGCTGTAGTCTCAACTTTATTCCTACAATCTTCTGTCTCTCCTGTATCCCTTGAAATCCCATTGGTATGTTTAAACTATTCTTCTCCCCTGTTGCCCCCCGTTTGGCTGTCACAATGTATTCCCCACCCTGTGCTCCTCCGCAGGTGTCCTGTAATTGTTTGAAGGTTGTGTCCTCCCCTTCTAACCTCCCCCCTATTTAAGTTGTTGCAAGCTTGTATTCTTTGTCACTTTTCCCTTGTTCCTCTCAAGAATTAAACCTCTTGGGAACCCATACTAATGACTCCTCTTTTTCCTTCACCTGGAATTCTCGACTCAGATTAAAAACAGCAACGGCAGAGAGCAGCCTTGCTGCTCACACTGCTACCCAGGCTGACCCCAGGGGCGGATAGCGAGTGACCACTCCTGGCATGGGCCAGGAGATAGGGTTAGCCAGAGGTATCTCCTAGCAGCCACCGTGTCATATATTCTCTTAGAAATAATCGTGGGTAGGTGTATTTTTATTTGTGTGAGCCTGAGCAGGAGAAGGAAGTTCTGAGAAGAGAGAGAAAGCAGAAACTTGAGGATGTTTTTTCTGCATTGTACTGTAATTAGGACCTTATTCTTCCTGTTTTTATACTGTTTACCCCATATTTTAAAATAAAAATTATTTTCTGTTGGAATCAATAATAGTTTCAGATAGATTAAAAAAACTTGAGCTCATGGTGTCTGTCCAGGGCTGGTTTTGTTTGGAATCCAGGTTTCCTTTTCTTGCCCCTGTCAAGAGGCATAGTGTAGGGATGAAAAAAATATACTTGCTATGCATGTCTATGTAGAATGTAGCTTCGTAGCTTGCCTCTCCACAGACTTCTACTTCCCCTGCCCCCCCCCCCCCCCGCCATTTTCATAATTTTTTTTTCATTGGAACATATCTGGGTTATTTTATATTTCATTTAATCCAAAATTACTGCTTTTCATAGCACCATAGAGAGAGAAACGCCCTTCAGCCAGATAACTTAGTTTCAAGATTCCCTTGAGGCATAAGTATCATTATTTAAGGATTCACAGAATAAAACATCATGGTCTTCTGGGCACATAATGCCTTCCCTTAACTTATTAATAATGAGGTCAAGGAAATCCTGGCAAGTCTTCAGTGAAATGTGAAATGGCTCATGCTTTGAATGCCATCTAGTGGTGCGTAACGTGCAGAAGGGGAAGACAGAAACTGAGCTTAAAGAGCATCTCTTGAGCATGTCACTCCTGTTAGTCTAGCACATGGACTGAGAACTAAAAATATAGCTGAGGCCAACCCAGTTTGCAGTCAAATGCGGAGGAGCTGTGTATTTTGTTTGGCTCAAGCACCAACGCAAAAAATTTGTTTAGCTTCTGTCTGGAAGGAGACGCTATTCTCTCCACAGATTTACCAACACCTTGAGCTGTCCCTGTAATGTGTCTTGGCAGTGCTTACATGCCTTGATCCCAGGTGTTCTTTTTAAAGCCTCAAGGACAAGCGAGGCAAAAACAAACAAACAAACAAACAAACAAACAAACAAAACCTGTGTTGTGATCTGACTCATTTGTGCCCTCTTTAGTGTGCTGGGAAAAAAGTGCCTTAGATGGGAGAAGGGAATGGAAAATATTCCAGTTAATTAAGTCAAAAGTTGGCTTATTGAGCTCAAGTCACTTCTGATTGAGAATTCCACAAAACGGAGTGATGTGCAGTTCTAGAAATCCTCCAGAGTTCAGTGTCATGACACAGGGCAGAGTGCAGCCTCCAACAGCCTTTACAGCAATTCAGAAAAAATCCTCAATTCTGGCAGGGCTTTGAATGAGTGGATGTCAGGGAGAGTGAGAAAAAGCTTCTAAGTGGCCGGAAAGGCCAAAGGAAGATGTGAAATCCAGAGGCAGGAGCATGTGGAGAAAGAGATGCCTGATGATGTAGTCATGACATCCTACGCTGGCTGACGGTTTCTTGCTTCCTGAATAAAACTTACTAAGCTGCTGCTTATAGATGAGGAGTGTTTCTTGGACAAATGCAGGGAAAAATAACAGCATCTCCTTCCTCTTCTCCCTTTCTCATACTTCTGGACTGTTATTTACTTGGATCCTTCTTGCTGAGCCAACAGGTAGCAAAGCAGAAATTGAAAAAGTACAAAAGCTGTATGTTTCATCTCAGCTTGTTCACATATCATTTATATCTTCACTGTCTTTCTTAAGATCGCATTAGGGAACAGAAAGGCACAGCTGGGCGTGGCCGTGTGTGATGTGGTGGCCATAATAAGAGGCCATTTTGATGTCAGGTCTTGTGCAAATTTGCCTATAGAACAACCAAAAACCCAAATGTTTAGGTGACCTTAGCCAAGGCAGCAAGCTCAAATATCATATGCTTGTCTAATTCAGAACCAGAAAAATTCAGAACCAGAAAAGCCTTTCTCAACCTATCTAGTCAGTGTGCCAGTAAAGAATTTACCCTTAATCAGAAAGCAATTCAATAGAAAGCCTAGTGAAATTGACAATAGGAGCATCCTGTGTTAAATTAAAACATTTGAGCCAAAGAACTTCCCAAAGCAGTATCTGAACCCCAAGAATTAGAAATTCTTAGTTTTTTAATAATTGATATTTATGTTTACAGCTAATGATTAGCGAGGTGATCCTCCAAAGTACAATATTATCCCCCATTATTTTGCACACAACAATTCAAGTTGTTCAGACAGTTAAAATGTGCTTTCCAAAGCTAACCAATATCCATGACAATTATCAAAAGAATATTAGTTCATTTGAACAGATTGACCTTAGCAGAGCCTTCCATCATGCCTTGAAGGTGGCCCATGTAGCATTAGAATACTCACTGTGTGAGCACATATGGCTAAAGCAATAATTAAGAAGAAACATAAAAGAATGAAATCTGGTCATCACTGTGATAAGAATTGTAAGAGTGATTTCATAACTTAGAATGCTGCAAAAAGGTTTCAGCAAGATTGTTTTTACCCCAGCTGGCTTCAGCAATAACATTGAAATAATTAGATCAGGCTGGATGTTGACTAAGTAAACAAACTAATGCCACATACATTACAATCAACAATATGCTAACAGATGTTAACAGTGTTAAACAGACTACCCTTCAAAATAGAGCAGCAATTAATTTTCTTTTACTAACACATAGACATAGTTGTGATGAATTTGAAGGGTTGTATTATATAAACCTATCAGATCATTCTAAATCCATCCACAAAATCATACAAAAGTTGAAAAATTTGACAACTCAAATTAAAAAAATAGTGGGTCATAGTTAGATAATTTGTTCCAAAAATAGAGCTTTACGCCTTAGCTAAAAGATCTTTCTAAAATAAGTTTATACGTGTTAAGTGTTTTAGTGGTAATACTAGTGGTAATACTTTACATACTTCAGTGTGTACAATAAATGATAGACAAAACTATCAAAGAAATTTTTATCACACAAGACAGAGAAGTAAGAAATAGATTCACAGAGAGTTCTTAAAAATCTTACAGAGATAGTAAATGAAAGTGTAGACATAGAAGAAAGTTTTAGATTAAGACCTTAAAACCAGCGAGACTTTTTCGAACAATCACTTGTAATTGCTATCAGATATAACATATACCCTTTAAGTTGATAGAACTTTCGCAACATTAAAATTGTTGTGTTGTAATATAGCAATGCTTAATGCGAGCGAAAAGATGTTTTAAACAAGTAATAAGCAGATATATTAGAGTAAAGCTATGAAATACAAAGCAGTCAATAAACAACAAAGTTACAGAAGTTTCTTTTTAGTTAAACTGTGAGAGGGAATTGTGGGAATCCTTAAAATCAGAGGGTTTTTGGGAAAGCTGCTAAAGGCAGGCCTCAGAGGCAGCAGAACTGCAGTTAGAGCTAAGCAGGAGCCATAAGATTTGTCAGCAGAAAAGTCGTATAAGAAGTAGAAAAGTAAGGACAAATAGAACAATGGTCTGTGTATTAATGCTTGGCTAGAATCACTCCCTAAGCTACAGAGAAGTTTATCTAGCAAGATATTAGGAAGTTCTGAGCGTAATAATGGAGCTCTGTGCATTGTGCTTTAAGGCTTACAAGCAGGTATTGTACTAACAATAAGCAAGCATTGCTTTAACAAAAGGTACGTGTGCTAATAGTGGTTGGATAGAACTACTGTCAATATGCTTTTGCTTTGTGTGATTGGTCAAAAAACTTTTAAAGTAAGCTGTAACATTAAGTTCTTTTTCTGCTGCTGAGATGTGAGCTGCTGGCATCTTCCCATTGTCATAGCCATGTAATGAGATTGATGCTGGAAAATAAACAGCTTGAGACACGCTCCTCAGCAGTCCCGTCCCGTTTATGATTTGTACATAGTCCCCCAGACAGCGATATCATTGTGTCCACCCCCTGTTTTGTGATGTTTTAAAAACCCTTGCACAGTGGTGCTTGGAGCTCTGCTTGCCTGTGTTCCCTTCAGCTCTCCTCTTCTGTGTACCCTCCCCTCACTTCACCCAACAAACCTGCTGGACTTCAAACCACAAGAAAGCCTCTCCTGCCTCCTGTATCCAATCCTCGTCGCACCTCCAAGGGTCTCCAGTGCTGGGCATTTGGCTCAGAGGTTCCAGTTCAGGCAATACCCTAACCTGGTCAGTTCTTCACTCATGCCATTGCCCTGGGACCATCTTGGAGCTATGATTGTGATCCAGAAACTCAAGCAGAGAGAAGAGCAGGAGTACCTGGAACACAGCATGGATGCAACACTGGCAGCAAGAGCCAGAGCAGCAGGGGCAGTGAGCCTGGCACATGCCCTGCCTGCACAACCACACAGCTGATGGCCTGGATCTGCTGGACACAGCCCCGTACATGAGGGATGAGCTCCTGAGTAGAGCTGTAATTGTGATCCCGGGATCTAAGGAGCACATGTTAAAACAGGGGGACCTGGAACAAGGCACTGGTGCAGGATGAGGGTAACAGCCCCAGCAGAAGGGGCAGAGAGGCCAGTACACAGTATGCACAAAGAGCTGATGCACTGGTATTCCCGGACTACCATGACTATGTATGGACAGAGGAGGTTAAGAAGGCCGTGGTCCAGAGATCCTTTGATGAGCCAGAAGAACCACGGGAGCAGGAACAAAGTATAGATGAAGAGATGGGTGCAAAAGCCAGAGGAACAGAGGAAGAAGGGCCAGCCTATGTCCCTCACAGCCCCAGAGCCGACAGCTCAGTTCTCCTGGACACAGCCCAGCACCTGCCAACCTCAGCAGAAGGGACAGAGGGCCCAGGACACAGCACGCACAAACAGCTGATGCTCTGGTATTCCTGGACCACAATGACATTGGATAGGTGGAGGTGGTTAAGGCTGTGCTTATGCCTCTGGGACCATTTGAATACCTGGAGGAGTAGCAGGGGCAGGAAGAAAGCATGGACGAGGGCAAGGGCAGCCAGAGACAGCGAGCCCTGCACATGCCCCACATAGTCCCACAGTCTGTGACCCACCGTCAATGACATAAGTGACTTTCCCCTCTTTTTCTGTATCTTCTGCTTTAGGGTTTCACTGGATAAGAACCTATATGTATAGATAGGTACAGATATAGATATATAGATATATACCTCTCTCTATATATATTTTTATATGCACACTTCTATTTATATATACGCACATATGTACACATACATACATATTTATATATACACACACATGTATACCAATATATAGATACACATATATAGCACCACTAGAAGTTAGCTTCTCACAGCACATAGATGATTTAAGGATCATTTGTGAATATGGTGGAGGTATGCCAGGTTTCTGTACACTGTATACAAATGTGTCTTGTTTTTTATGGCTGTAAAATAGATAGAAATACATGTGAGTATACATAATATATAGGTATATGTAACACATATATATGTATATATGTATATATACATATATACACTGCTAAAATATATTCTGATAATATATACATATATATATTATATTTGCATACATTAAGTAGATACTGATAATATTCTAAATATATAGACACACATGTAGGTCTTTATTGGCCTATCTCTCTCTCTCTCTCTCTCTCTCTCTCTCTCTCTCTCTCTCGATATCTATTTATTATACACACTGATATTGACCTATATACACACACACACCTATATATACACCTATACATGTGTATACCTAAATTCATATATACCCACATATGTACAGATACATATATATCTCTATATGCACATACATGTATGTAGATATTTATACACATGTATATAGCACCCCAAGAGTTAGTTAATCTCAGCACTTAGATTATTTAAGGATCATTTTTCAATATGGTAATGGTATGTCAAATTTGTCTGTACTGTGTACAAATGTGTCTCCTTTTGTAGGGCTGTAATGGCTTGTAAAACCAGTATTCTGATGTAGGGAAAACTCACTTTCTCACCCGCACTCAGATTCAAGATTTGGGATGTCCACATAGCAGAAGCAGAGCAATAAAGGCATATTTTTCTGAATATTCTGAAGTCTTCAGGAACTCCAATATACAAGAACCTGGATATTTGCTTAGATGACACAGATGAGTGTTTGCAGTGTCACTGCAAGCAGTATCATTTCAGGAAACTGGTAAGTTTCCCTCCCCCTAGCCTCACTCTCCATTGGGACCTCTTTGGTGTCAGAAGTGGGAGTGGACCAAGACAGGCAGCTGAAGAGGGGAGGGAGCATAATATAAAATTAAATCCCCCAAACAAGAACAACAAAAACAGATGTGCCAGCCTGTATGATGAGTGTTATTCACTGCTAATATATGTGGTGACTATCAAATCAAGAGGAAAGTCGGGGTACATCCTTGACCAATTCATTAAAGAACAAATCCTTAAATATTTTCCCAAATATTTTCCTGGTGCAGACAAAAGGCTGTCACACCAAAGACAGAGCTTAAAATCAAGCACAATTTAAGAGTTGCCTGCTGCTCTGTGCTTATGAATGCCATTTGATGCACTGAAGGAATTCTGTGAATTCTGGCAGATTCTGTGTGATGGATGCTGTTTCAGGCTCAGCATGGTGTATATCTTCACATAAGATCTACACAGGAAATCCAGCACTACCAGATGATACTGTAAAAACTTCATCATCATAATTACTATGATCTGGCTTGTGCAAGGTTGTTCTGCTGCACACAGCCTGGCATTCAGCGGTATCCAATGCAAAACACAAAGGAGGAGATGAAGGAAAGTTCTAATGAAGTATGGCAGGCACAGTGTTGAAAATGCAGCTTCAACAGTTCCATAAAAGTGGAATAAGAATATTAATATTTTAAAAATTAAGTTGACACTTTTACCTCTAAGAAGCTTTCTAAATGTCAGTCTGTAGTAGGATGCTCTGCCTAAACCTAGATACAGCAGCTTGAACTTAATAATAGTTACATTCTGTCAGTGATAAACTGAGCAAAAAGGGCCTGCTGTTCAGTGATGCAATGAGCAAGTAGGTTTTGCTTATCAGTGATGAGACTGAGCAAAGAGGATATACTGATTTTAGTGCTGAAAACACTGAGGTCTCCTTGACCAGCTATCAGACCCAGTGGAAAGCCATGCAAGACCCTGATATAGAGAGTCAGAAGTGTTGAACAGAAGAAACCAAAGAGCTAATTACAAAAAAAGGAGCATATTTTGCTGAATAAGCCTGGCAACACTTAGCCTAAAATATCTATGACTGGCAGTCAATTAGGTCACGCTGCAAAACCCCAGTCCCACTTTTTCACAGTGAAGACTTCTCACATACCTCCCTAAGGTGTGTGAAAATCCTTCCCTTAGAGTGTGGGTATGCCTCAAGGTTGCTCCTGGAGACTGAATGGAAGAGATTTGCCCATGGTAGTTGGTATGGGTGAGTAACACCAATCTCTACTGAAAAATGGTTTTTGCTAGCCTTAGTGCTGTAGCAGTGCTTCAACAGTGCTTCAACAATAGTGAATTACAGTAGTTGTTATAGATAATTATACTATGTGGAAATTCTGATATTTTATAAATAAATATAAAAATATGTATTTTCTGCTAATTAGCATTACTGTAATAGTTTTAAATAAATTATGGTTTGCCATCCTTAGTTGTGTTGGACAAATCAGTGCAAGGATTGTATTACAGCTGTATAATCATTTAGGCATAAAGCATTGACTAAGTGTAGGGCTAAGATTAAATTGAGATGCACCCTGATCCCTCTCTGAGGAGGAATTTAGGTAACAAGGGGATATATTTTGCACTTTGTGTCTCAGTGAAAAGGCTTCTTTTACAAACTTTGACTGATGCTTCTATTCTGCATGCAGCACAGAGCTGTCCAGCTGTGACACTGTTTTTGTCTACCATGGTACTATATTTATTTGCCTGACTACTGCAGGATTCTAATCCCAAAGCAGTCAAGTCAGTCAGCTGGAGAATCTTCCATTGCCTCAGTAGCCCAGAGCAAAGTTCTCACATTTAATTGCAGATCAGTAACACAGGAGTGACCTTAGACAAGCATCAACAGTTTGGCTTTCTCCCTGATTACAAGAAAGGCTTTTCTGATTATTTGGCAAAATCCTAAGGGACTAAAAGCCAGCACCTGGTATAGGCAGGTCAAATACTTAAGCAAAAAATCTTCCTTCTCCCCAGTGTGGATAACATGCATATTACACACCTGTTTGCTCTGTTGTCATGCTGCCTAGACTGCCCACAGAAAATAAAGCCATACAAGGACCTGAGCCTTCTGTAACACAGGTCATACGGTGCATTTAAATAACCTGTTCATATAGTAAAAGGTGTGAGATCTGAAATCTCACTTCCTCTTTGTAAGGAGGATTATAAATATATCAGTAAGGCACAAAAAATTATGGTTAAAAAAATACAGTGGGTAAAAATAGCATTCCACATAGTAGTTATACTTACAAATAATTGTACATTACCAAGTTTTTGGGATAAAAAGCTTGCAGGAACAGATAACTCCAGTTAGTCTTACTTTCCTAAAGAGAAAAAGAGGTTAGCTCTGTCCTTTAACTAGAGAAAAATTTCAGATTGTGTCGAAGGGTTCTTTATACCACTGACCATTGAAACTTGTTATATGTATAGTGATGTCATATAAAATGCATACAGAAGTTTTGAGAAGATGCTGAGGAGACAAAAAAAAATCAGAGGAGTGCATGTCCTATCTCTAGTAAGAACATGACTTAAACCTACATTCAGGATGTATGTCACAATTTGAATAATTGCAAGAAAAGGGATTACTAGAGTCTTAAATGTTAACCATAGAAATATTACTCTCTTTAAAGCAGATAAACCCGGCACACATTTCTCAGTGGTGGGTTACTACTCAAAATGCAAGATTTCTAAAAAATGCCTTGTTTCCCTGCTACCTGTTAGTCACAATTTTCCCTTGACTTGATAGTAACAATTTTACAATGACTTCTGTCTGCAGGTGTTAGAAATAAATTCGTAAGTATACAAGTGTTACAGCTTATGTTTCTTTGAAGATGACCCATCTGCATGCTTTCTAACGGTGCTAAACCTGTCCTGTCACCACATGTGGAGATATTCTTGCTTTGCCCAGCTGAAACAGAAAGGGGAATATGGGATGACAACTTCATTTATCCATAACATTAAGACAGATAGTTTGGCAGACCAGAAGCTATTCCTGCATCTCAAGCAGCTGCAAGAGTATTGAGCTGCCTTGAGCTAGTTCTCAAAGCCAAAACCATATTTGTATCACAGATTACTTTTCATGTGTTGTGGGTACCAAGCCCAATCTTTCCCTCATTTGGTGTCTCCTTGTATACTTCCTATTCAAAAAGAATTCTAGTGCCCCAGGAAACATGTGCCACTCTTGCTGCCAGCTGATGGACTTAGCTCTTATCCCTCTAGATATTTCATATTGCATATGCACTTTCCACTTGCTTGGGGGCAGGTTTCCAAACCAAAAATGTGCATTGTGTTAGGGCATGGTGTTCACATCAAGGCACTGCCTCTGGTACTATGAACAGCCCTTTCTTATGCATTCTAAGTGGCAGTGGGGGAGCAGTCAGATTGAGGGGGCTTCTGCTCCCATGCCAGCTCATGCCATCTCCCTCCAGCCTCTCTGGGGACAGCCGTAGAGTGAGAGAGGGGCAATTTGGCAATTGCTCCCTTCCTCATCCAGCCTGTCTCTTGCCACTTCTCACCGCCAGAATTTCTGCTTTAGGTGCCTCCAGATGTGCCCCCAAGCAAGCAGAGCAAGAGCTCCACAGAGGCCCTGGCTGAGGCAGAAGCCCCAGCGACCTCCCCAAGTCAAGCCGGTGAAAGACGCTTGCATTGACTGCAGCAAGAGGGGACTCAGCTCGTGGCTCCAGGCTTTGCCCATCTAATCCAGCCGAGCACGTCAAGGCTTGCAGGCTACCCCAGGTGAAGGAACCCAGCAGAAAACGATGGGGAAAGGGGGCCTGGGGCAGAGATGGAGAATGGCAGCCCGGGAGGAAGAGGAGGAAGAGGGATGGCAGCAGCTGCCAGCGACACGGGAGGCAGCGGCAGGCCGGTGAGTCCGGGCAGGGATGGCCCAGGCTCCGCTGCCCGCCCTGCTCTCCGCACTGCCCTGGGTCAGCCGCCAAGGGTGCCGCTGGGCAGGGCTGGCAGGAGCTGCTCTGCAGCCTCGGCTGCACGGCCGCGCTGTGTCCCTGCGGGAGGAGCGGGGGAGCGGCCGGGAGCGGCTGCGGAGGTGCGGCAGCTGCCGCGGCCCTCCCTCCGCCTCTCGGGGCAGCGGTCTTTCGAGCTGCACTTCCGAGACGAGGTTTCGGCCCATTTCATTTCCAAAGTGCCCCATGGCTAAGGAGGCCTTTTGCTGCGGGAGAGGGAGACGCTGCTCCGCCCCTCCGCGCTCCGCTGCCCCCGCGCCCTCCTGCCCCGCGCGCCCGCCGCGCGTCCCCTCCGGCCGCGCTGGGGGAGGCCGGGCCGGGCCGGGCCGGGCGGCGCTTCCCAGGGCCCGGCGGCAGCGGCGGGGAGCGCCGGGGCACCGGGCACCGCCCTCGGGCCGCGGGGCTCGGGGTCGGCGGCGCGGAAGGGCCGGTGGGGCTGAGGCACCGGGGCTGCCCCGGGGACAGCGCCTCGGGAGGCGCCCGCGCTGCTGAGGAGCTGCTGCGGTGCCCGCGGCGCCCAGGGGCGCTGAGGCGGCGGCGGCGGCGGCGGAGGCCGGGCGGGAGGGAAGAGCCCGAGGGGCTGAGGGGCTCGGGGCTGAGGGCTGAGGGATGAGGGGCTGAGGGATGAGGGCTGAGGGGCTGAGGGCTGAGGGATGAGGGGCTGAGGGCTGAGGGGCTGAGGAGCTAGGGGCTGAGGGGCTGAGGGGCTGAGGGGCTGAGGGCTGAGGGGCCGAGGGGCTGAGGGATGAGGGGCTGAGGGATGAGGGGCTGAGGGGCTGAGGAGCTAGGGGCTGAGGGGCTGAGGGACTGAGGGGCTGAGGGATGAGGGGCTGAGGGATGAGGGGCTGAGGGGCTGAGGGACTGAGGGGCTGAGGGATGAGGGGCTGAGGGGCTGAGGGATGAGGGGCTGAGGGGCTTAGGGATGAGGGGCTGAGCGATGAGGGGCTGAGGGCCGAGGGGCTGAGCGATGAGGGGCTGAGGGGCTGAGGGATGAGGGGCTGAGGGCTGAGGGGCTGAGAGCTGAGGAGCTAGGGGCTGAGGGGCTCGGGGCTCGGGGCTCGGGGCCGGGACGCCCGGGGATGGCAGCGCTGCGGGGCTGCCGGGCTGGGAGGCTGTGAAGGGCCCGGGAGGCTGTGGGTGCGCTGCGGCTGTGGCGGGGCTGGGGGCGCGCCGCAGGTCTCCCGCTGCTCCCTGTGCTCCGGAGATCTCCAGAAGGGACCAGGGGCCGAGGGGAGCGGCGGAGAGGGGCCGGCCGCCTTCCCTGTGTCTCGTCCCAGCCCTGTTCGTACGGGGCAGCGCTGTGCCTGGATATAGCCGCGTCTGTCTGCCTCCAGTTCTGCCTCGGGACGCGCGGAGCGGTCGAGCTGTGCACAGTTCTGTGTCTTTAGTTACAGGGACATGGAGGTGTAGCTGGGTACTTTGATCATTGTGTAGCTCTGCACAGGTCCATGTTGTGTAGAGCCATTTTTGTACAGAATTCAATACATTTTCACAACACAAATAATTGTCTTTCTCTCTGTATCATTTCCTACACAAACCTGCATCGCACTGGGCAGTTTCCTTCCAGCTCTGTGGGTATTTAGAGAGGGTCAGGGATGTCTGTCACTCTCGCTCCATACCTGGATCTGTGCAGACATCACTTTGTCAGTGATGAGATGGTGTGAACTGGCAGTGATCTCTGTCACTTGCCATGGAGTCAACAGAGAAGTAACTATGTGCAGTAAGCTTGTAATAGAGCTTGTAATTGTATGTAAGGAGCATGTAACACATTTCCTTTTTCAACTCAAGTTGGCTTTGGTGTACTTCTCTCTGGGCAGCACCACTGGGCTGAAAATTTGAAACTGACACGAATTTTCCCATTCAATGCTACCAGACTTCCTAGGGATGACACATGGGTCACTGTAGCTCTTGTATTCCCTCCAATTATCATCAAGAAATGTGATTATTCCCGAGGTAAATAATCACCATCTTCTCTGGCCACCAATTTAAGCTTGAAGCTCAGTATGCATTTGAGTGGGTATTGGTTTATTTACAGTCAGCTTTCACTGGGTGGATTCTGGTTGCCTTCAGGGATTGTGTCTTCTGGCTATGTCTCCTCTAGAGAGTAGTGCCAATGCAGTCTTTTTTCATGAAGAGCAAAATCAAAACGATTCTTCATTAAAGCAAGCTGTTCTGAGCAAATGAAACCAAGAGGGACATCCTGGAAATCGCTTACATGGGGGAACTTTTCTAAGTGTTATCATGAGTAAGCTGGACATCCCAACTAACCAGCAATCAAATTCTTGACAAGGTTAGTAATTTCATTATAACTGAATAGCTTTTTCAGTATTCTTTAACCAGATATGTCTCCACCTGTGAAGAAATATACAGGATGATCCTGCAAATGGAAATATTGGCTTGTTCTGTAGGTATTTGAATAATCTCAGAACCCATCAACTGTTCAGTTGCTCAGATTTTCTCCGTGAACCTAAAGGTCATACTTTCGTATAAGTCCAAATAAATGTCAAAGTGTTAATGAGTTTTCTCTGTTGTTATGGTCAAATTAATTATCTTGTATAAGTGTGGTGTAAAGGGCATCAGGAATACCCTGTGTTAAAGAAGCTCATGAAGTTATGTGCTAAAGAATGCTCTATGGTTGGACAGCCCTGCTATGTTCAAAACCTCATTCACACTAACATGGTGTCTGATTTGTTGGCTGTCTAGTGCATATTCATATAGATGCAAACAATATTCTGCCCTGATGGCTCTCATTTACCTGTGTGAGACTATAAAGCTGTGTAGTTCCCAACACCTGAAGTTTTAAAAGCAGGGCTGAATAATGTCCTGAGGAAACTTTGTCTAGCCTCACAGCTGATTAAGCTGGAGTTTGACCTAGAAACATCTTGAGATCCTTTCCAAGCTTATCTTTTTCTACCATCATCCTAAGATATCTGTTACTATTAGGTGAATTATCATCAGTTCTCTGATGAGTCAGCCTTGACTGGTGCCAGATGTCCACCCGTTCTTTCTCACTCACTCTCCTCAACTGGATAGGGGCAGAAAATATGATGGAAATCTAATAGGACAAGGTAAGAACAGGGGCATCTTTTACTAATTAGTGTCATAGGCAAAACAGACTTGACTTGGAGCATATTGATTTAATTATTTGCCAATTAAAAATAGAGTAGCATGATGAGAAACAAAGACAAAACCTGAAAGGCTTCCCAACTTCTTCCTAGGCTCAAGTGCTCTCTTTCAGTGTCAACACTTCTACATCCTTCTGCCTCCAAAAAGCGATATGAGGAATAGGGGCTGGGGTCAGTCCATAGTGGTTCTTTCATGCTTCTTCCTCCTCACTTTTCTGCTGCTGCAGCGTGTCCCTCCTGTGGGATACAGACCTTAATTTACTGCTCCTTTGTGGGTCCTTGTCACAGGATGCAGATCTTCACTACTGCTCCAGCTGTTCCCTTTCCACGGGAACAGCTTACGCCAGTGGGTCCCCCACAGGTCACAATCCTGCCACCAAAACCTGCTCCAATGTGGGCTACCCTCCACTGGCAACAGCCCCTCTGGGGTAGACTCTCCATGGGCTGCAGTTCCCTTCCTGGGACCTTCTGCATCCTCCGTGTGGGTTCCTCCATGGGTACAATGCTGATCTCTGCTCCCCCATACCCTCCATGGGCTGCAGGGGCATAGCTGCCCCACCATGGTCTCCTCCATGGTGAGCAGGACAGCCTCAGCTCTGGCACTGAACTCTTCTGACCCTCCTTCTGCACTCACCTTGAAGTCTGTAGGGTTGCTCCTCAGATTATTTCTCAGTCCTCCCTCACAGGTATTGTGCAGCGTTTTCCCATGTTATGTGTTATTACAGAGTCACCACCATCTTGGCTGAGGAATTGGCTGTGCCCCACAATGGGTACACTGAGGGTGCATGTGTGGGGCTGACCCATTCTCCCTCTCCAGTGCCCATTTCTGCAGCATATTCTGCCAAGACCTGGACACTTGTACCTGGTACAAATTCTGCTCAACAGCATTCTGAACTTGGTTCCTCCAAATGCAGAAGGATCACACAGGAAGGAACGAGAAGTGGGTGATTTTTTTACATTATTTCCCAAAATAATTTAAGGACATTTAATGTCCTTAAATGTCATGCTTATTCTAAGCTGAGTATGCTTTCTTTGAAAGCTTCAAAGTAGTAGATGAAACAATCAATTTAGAAGACACAAGTGTTTTTCTGAAAAGGTCAATATTGCTTCAATCAGCTGTCTGCCTCTTCTGCCAGTCCTTACATCTTTTACAGAAGAACTTGCATCACTAGTAATGATTACTATACAGTCAATATTGCCTTCTTGATTTTCTTTATACTTCTATTGAGAGAGCAGCATAAGTAAAATACTTTTTTTTTTTTTCATGATACAGACAGCAGCAAACAGAAATACAACATTTATTTTTAACTGGTAAAATACTGGTAGCATTATAATCTGTACAAACACCCATTTATAAATATGCAAGGAATGGTGTAGAACTTGGTTACAAGCATCAGTTGGGTTAATAGATTTCAAAGTATAAGTACACCGACATTCAAAAAGTATTTCAGGTATGCTGTTCTGGCAATGAATTAAGATCCTAGGAATTCAGACACTATCAAGACAACATGAACATGATATAAATACATGTACAAACAAATTAAAAATTCATCGTGATCATTCAGTGCTAACAGCAATGGAAATTATTGGTGAACTTGGTATTATGAATATGGAACACTATCAGTTTGTAAAGAAAAAGCATTTCTGTAGATATATTAATAAAGAAGGAATGGCTTAATCTCATTAATCTTCTCTTCACAGATGCTGTGTACAGAACCCTTATATCCTTGGAGCACTGCTGTATTAGTCCCTGGCAATCTGTGGTTTTCTGGAATGTGGTGGGTTTGAGAATATGCAACTATTGGATTAGTACTGCATTTTACATGCCGTGTAAGCTGTAGCATTCCTAGTTTTGTGTCCTAGAAAATAAATTAATGTCCATGGTGTAATCAATTTGTACATAATATTTAGTGTGCTATAAAGGGCTGTACACTTTGGTCCATTCACAATCATTGGTGAACATCTAATGTGGGACACATAGCTCTCCAAGGCTGACAAAATTAAATTTTTATCTTCAAGGTATCGAGATGTACTTGGCTTCATGAGCAATTGCTTCATTTTTTTTGTTCAAGTGCTGGGAAAAGAACCTCCAAACATTGAAAAACCCAAAAAACATATTATATGAGCAACCTAGAGCATGCCTTGCTGTTTAATAACCCATGTGCTTAGGAGGAATCACAGCAAGACAGGTTGCCAGTTCCCTGCTGGAAGCACCAGAAGCACACCTTTAAAAATTGTGTTTTACCATGCAGCAAGGTAGGAAGCCAGGCCAGGGACGCAGCTTGGGTTTTTGAGGAGCACAGGAGGTCTGTGGAAGCAGATGAAGGGGAGGAACACCCATGGTGCTTAGACCACATTCCTGTTGCCTTCAAGGCAAAATGTTACATTGGAGGATAAGACCTGTGCAAGCAACATTTGCACTTCAATTCCATCAAAGCTGTTTACATTTTCATGACCTCATCTGATACTCTCTTTCTGTCCCTGCTTGGCAGGAGCAGCTCCTACAGAAGCAATTCCTGCTTAGAGCATTTTTATAATACTTTCATCCTCTTTCTCTTTTTCAGTTTATACACTATTTTCCACCACTTTTCCTTTTGTTTCTGTCTTTTCTGATGTACCTCTCGTAGTTGCTTTTATTTTCTAGTTTTCACCTCTGTATGATGTACTTTTCAGTTATTTTCATCCCAGCAACAAAGAGATGTTCTTTCTCCTCCTCCTCCTCTTTATCCTTTTCTTGTATACTCCCTTCTCCTCCCCTATGCTGGAAATTGAGTTTTTCCTGTTTTTTGTTTCAGTCAGCTGAATGTTAGTATGGCCAAGTAATTTGAACTTAGAAGTGGGGTGGCAGTAAATTAGACTGTTATACAGACTGATGAGGAGCAGCAGGTATAGCTGTACTGTTAAAGCCTATGTCAGACACACACTATGAGAATATGAAAGGCAGCACTACCGGGACTTTAAAAATGCTCTGAACCTCTTATTTACAGAATCCATTTCTTTGAAAAACACTCTGTGCTGATAATTTTTACTCTGAATGCAAGATGAGTTCTGTAATTTTTTTGCTTTACTAAAAGGACTTTTTGTCCCAGGGAGGTCCCATTTACAGTTTTTTCCCCATATTTCTTATGAAGATAAACAAATGCTAAAAAAAGATACACTCAGAAATATGTCAGTCAGGTGTAACCATGCATAGAAACTCCCAGAAAAGGGAAAAAACTTTCCAGATTGTACCATTGTTCATCTTAATTTAGTAATTCCAGAAAATATGCTTTATCAGAGTGAGTTTCTGTCTTCTGCAGCAAGAAACATCCCCCATATATTCATCTATATGAATATAAGACAATGTGATAAACATGAAATCAATTGGGCAGTTTAGTGGCCCTGACTGACTTTGAATTGGAGCAATCCCTCTGCAGGCTCAGCCTCACTCAGAAGCAGATGCTGGTGTAGGAGCTTGAGGGAATTCTTCTCATCCATCTGCTACTAAAAGGAAATTTGAAAGAAAGGCACAGCAGGCTACATGTGGCATGCTTTAGTCTGTATCTTCTTATATTAATTATCTGAGTCTACAAGATATATGACAACCAGGTTATTTTCTTAATCAGTTGTGGGAGCTATTTAAATCTCTTTGCTTTTGAAATCAACATAGATAAGTGTAGTCACTGAAGAAAAGATTTATTTCTTCCAATTTCCTCCAGCATCCCATCACCACCCTGTCTCATCATAGCTCACAATAGGTGATGTTGTCCAGACAATAACTGCATTTTTCTGCTTTCAGGGTTCCGCTAAAGAGCACTGCTTATCCAGAAAGGGCAATTCTTCATACAAATTGTATTAGAAAATCTTTAGATTTTCAGGTTTTCCAAAACTTGAAGTGTTGCTGCATACTACAGCTGGTAGTATTTTAGTATGTCTCATAATAGTAGAAATTGAGATTACCCACATAAGAATGACAGGTTTAAATTAGAAACTGTGTTTAGGACAAGCATTGAAGTTCTTATGGAGAATGTGACTGTAATATCCAAACATCAGAAGGAATAAATGAAGATCTATTATCTGTGAAAAAAAAAAAAAGAACCAGAGTTTTTAAAGATTAAGGTCCACAGTAATGAGGTTATTAAACATAAAAGTAGTCAGCTGTTTTCTCCATCAGAACTTCCTACTGATGGCTTGTATATATAAATATTTTCTTTTATGGGTGGAAAATGCTTGTCTTAATGGACATCTATGTCACTCTTGACTAATTGCCTCCCTGACCTGGCTTGGAGTTCTGGCTGGGGAGAGTCCTCTCAGCCTGTATTTGCCTTGCCTAGATCATTGGTTGAGTTTATTGTGTCCCATGTAATTTGTAGACCTCTGTCTAATTAATCTCAGTGGAACAGAATTGAGGATCTTCAAAACTTGCATCCAGAAAGTTGCAGAGAGGAAAAGAAGAGGTGATGGTTACAAACAAACGTGGTTTCTGTTGTGTTTGAACAATGTGGGGCACAAAAGGCAGCAGACTGGTTACTTGAGCCCCCTGTCATTTGCCAGCCAGGACAGCCAGCCTGTCCTTGGGATAAAAAATACTTCACTAACTTCTTTCTACAAGAATATCAGAATATATTGGGTGCCGTGGGACAGGCATAACACCAGCTCCCTGAGATGTAGGTTTTGGCTTTACATTGTTCATTGTCTTACCCCAAAGATACATGTCTGGAGCTATTCTAATGGGTTAGGGAAAAGTGCAGTACTGTGGATACAATATTCTCCTTTTTGTGCTTAATCATGGACCTAGTCTGTTGTGCTTTTTTAAGAAAAGCAACAGCTTATCCCCTATGTAGTATTCTTTGAAAAACTCTTCTCTGCAAGAGGATCACCTCCCAAATATCCACAGTCCTTCACAGCCTCTCAATTTTTCTGTGCAGACTGGGACTACAAGGTACTGGTTTAAATTGTGAGAGCATGACTAGAAGTCATGTAGTGAATGCTTGGTTTTGTTTCCTTTTGCTAAGTTAGATTGTTACATCTTGCCACCCAATTACCTTTACCATTAAAACTTATTTAAGTTCTGCCAAGAAAGCTAAGCATAAGCAAAATAAAACAGGATTATCTGGTTCTTCTTTGCATAGGGGTAACTTGTCAAAGTCTTGGCAGAAACTTCGTAAAACCACATCACACACAAAATTACGTTCAATAAATAGTAGCTAAAACCAGATTTTTTTCTTGCTTTGATAAAAGTATATAGATTTTTCAATTTCTAATTTTAGCTCTATGGTTTACAATAAATATCCTGAAAGTTTTTTTACATTTTTTTGGGTGGAGAAGACATAATTAATGCCATATATTCTTATTAAAAAATTAGCAAATGAGAGATGCTTATTATTTTCTTGAGTGTTAAGTGTGTGTTTACAGTGTTGCAGTCTTCTGGGGTCTTGTAAATGTGTGAAGAAAATCAATAATTTATTATCACTCAGTCCCATGTCAGTTCAGAGGATCTCAAGGCATTTATTGCATAGAATTACTAATACATGTAATCAGCTCAAGTTTACTTTTTGGCCTTCTAAGATTTTTTTTTATGTTCTGTTTTGTTTGCCTGTGTGGGTTTGTTTTATATTATCCTTGCACTGTATATCTGAACTTTGTCCTTTCTGTAACATATTTTGTAATTAAGTGGTCTTAACTGGCTTGCCTTGCTTTAAGGACTCTAAATGCATTGTGTAGAGCATTATGTCAACATTTTTGCAGGAAATATAAAATTGATTAATATCTGAATAAATTTATTTTCACAGTGTTTTTGACCATAGATTCCAATGGTGCAGTGTAACAAATTTTTGCCTCTGAATACTGTAAAATGCTATGTGAAAAGTATTCTTTTTCCACTGCCTGCTTTGCTCCTCTTTTTGGATCCAAGAACCACAAATAAGTAGAGTTCTTAACAGCATGTTGAAACTCTGGAGAACCAGAGTGGCAGGGCTGAGGACAGGTGTGTCTGTGCGGATGGGCAGTGCCAAACCAGAGCAGTGCAGTGCTGCTGAGGGAGCTGTACTTATTTTCCCTGTAAATACCAGAGACCCTACTGAACTGTTGAACAGTTTTCTCAGTGAGATTTTTTTCTTTAACGGAAGATACATTCAGGATTGTACATGTAGCCCAGAGAGTATGTGCTCTTTCTCTCAGTTTTCATTTAAATCTTCTTGCATTAGATCTCAGTCCTTTTTCTCTGCTCATTGTTTGAGCAGGGAGCTGAGTCCAGGAGACTTGTTTTTACATGTAAAGAAGAATGAAGAGCTTGCTTTGTGCCTCTCTTAAACTTTTCACTCAGTCACTGGAAGCCCACATAGATATGATTCAGGAATTGCATTCCTACATATCAATGGATAATAGTGATAGATAAACGGTACTGATAACAGCTAAAATAAGTCATCATAACTCCTGCTACATTATCAACTTGCCAGCAAATACGAGCAAAACTGTGTAAAAATGAGAGAGAAAGCAGATATGCCATGCTGTGTCTTTTGGGCAGTGAAATTGCTGGTATGTTAGAATATGGATATAGGTCACTTCATGTGTAGGAGTCCTTGTGCTACCATTGTGGCGCCTTGTTTATACAATCTCATTGAAAATACCACATTACAGCTAAAACTGAACATTGTAATGAGGGTGTACTGGATCACAGAGGCTGTAGTGTGTTCTGCTGGCTACTTCATCAAACAGGCAATAGACAAAAATGCCTTTATGCTCTGGTCCTGTACTTACATGCCTGAGTTAAACATGTCCATAAGTGTTTGTGTGATGAGAGCTTACATCAACAAGTTTCCCTCTGCAGTGCTTGACCTGTGTTTTTTATTGTACAGAGAAGTAAAAAGGAGCACAGTTTCCTAATGGATTTGGAAAACAGATGACTATCTCAGCATCTTCATGAGCTGTGAGCTGGTATTGATACTTGAAATACTGAGGCAGGGCTGGTCATCTGTAACATGGTGCTCCGAGGAAAGACTGGGCCCTATGTTTTTACCCCCTTGTTGTTTTGATTTCCTGAGCTTCTCAGGACTCATACTGGTTCATAGTCTAGATCACATCTATTCTGTCCCCTCTTCCTTTTCTCCCTTGGCTGATTTTCTCACTTCTGAAGTTCAGAAATCCCTCCCAGGTTTCCACCTCAAGTAGCAGGTTCTGGTACTCCCTCTTCATCGAGTGCTTAGCTGTTGGCAATAGATGGCTAGGAGACAAATTCATGAGTTAACTTCTCTGTGCTTTAAATGCTAGCATCAGCTCTACATAACTGTGTATTTTGTATTTTCCCCATGGACCAATTGGCTAATGTGCAGCAGCACAAAATAGATTTTCAAAAAGAGAAGACATGAAATAGTTCCCTTGGACAGCTTATAAGCAACATATAGCCCAGAATAGTATTGATAAAACTGCTCAGATTTAGGATTGTGATTGTAGCTATATGAACACTTAAAATTATCAGTAAAGATTTTGAAGCAGTTTTGAGTTCATGGACCCCTCCCTCTCACTTGATCAACCAGTGATTTACACATATATAATGACTTTAACTGACTTAGATGGTAATTTATGTCACAATGTGCATGATATATGGATCTAAATAGACTAAAGAGAAGGGAAAAGGAACCATCTGTTCTCTAGAAAATTGTCTGCTGTCAGAGGCACTCAAAAACTGTTTGAAAAATATGTTTAGAAAACCAAGAGTAAATTTCCTAAATTTTCTGTGCTTTCTGGACGGCGATCTCATTGGGTACACATTGCCCAGGAAAAAAGGTTAGGAACTTGAATTTTTAAACTTTGGTTAGTCTTCATAAATGTTTCTAGGTCTTTCAAAAGACTTTGTTTTTTATCAACCTATATATTGGGTCTTTGTCCCGATCTTCCCAGTGCTCATGGATTATAGTTTTTTTGTAGCTACAGGATGGATATAGAGATCCCAACACCCCAAGGTCCAAGTTCAAACATGAAAATGAGAGTGTCATTTCTTGGGAGCAGCAGGGTTATATTTAGGACAGGTGTTTAAAAGCAGACTTAACTACATATCCAGTATGTTTTGCAAATATAATTTCCTTGTGCCCCTCTCTTATGCTACATGAAAAAGCTACTGTCTGTAAGAAAAGCACTTCTGCATATTTTTAAATTTATACATGTGAACTTCTTCAATAGAACGACTCATGCATACAGATTTACATAAATGCACAGGCACCTGTGGGATCAGGGCTTGACTTGTAGGATCCATCTTCTACCTGAGAGGGGAAAATCCTGGAGGTTAGGTATGTGCAGCAATGAAAGTGGATTGTTGTGTGCTCCAGAAACTATAGAGAGCAACTGCAAAAGCAGTTGGAGGGTCTCTCGTGTTCCTCCTTTTCTTTGTTTGTTGGGCTTTGGTTTCAATTTTTAAAATTTATTTAAAAAAAAAATGTATCTGTTTATTTGTTTTTAATACCGTTGCTTTGTAAATTAAATGTACCTGTAGCAAGCTCAGTATTTAACAGCAGATGGAGAATAGACTTCCGATGTAGGGCACTTTCAAAAATTCAACTTCTGCCGTACCCTTCACTCGTGGTGTCTCCTGAAGCGCTTCTTTGTCAAGCACAGGCACAAAACCCGCTCCTCAACCTGACGCCGCGGGAGCGGAGCCGGCGCAGCCCGCAGGGGTCAGTGCTGCTGCGGTGACCGGGCCGGGGCCGCGGGGACGGGCAGCGGTGCCCAGCGGCAACGGGGATAACGGGGGCGCGGGCTGGCACAGGGACGGGGATGGTCCCCGCCCCACGGCAGAGGGCAGCGAGGGCCAGGCCCGGAACGCCGGTGCCGTGCCATGATGCGGCGCGGCTCCGGTGCCGGGCAGGTGCCGTCCGCCGCTCTCCGCCCCGGGGGAGCCCCGCCCGGCGGCCGGCAGGAGGCGGCCGGCGCTGCCCGGCCGCTGGGTCTCTCTTCCTCCATCCCTCCGCCCCCGACGGGGAGGAGGCGAGCGCTGCCGGCGCCCCCCCGCACGGCCGCGGGCAGCCGGGGGAGCAGCCCAGCGCCGGCCGGGCGCTGTCACCGCTTCGCTCCGCCCGCAGGTCCGCGGCCGGAGGTAACGCGCTGGTCGGGCGGGGACCACCCCCGCGCCCCGGCTGCGGCGGCGGAGCGCGCTCCCCCGGCCCTGCTCCTGCACACAAAGGGGAGGCGCGGAATCGTGCGCGGACGGGGCGGAGGACGAGGCGGGTGGGCGGCTCGGTACCTCCCCGGGGCGGCAGCGGCGGGGGAGCCGCCGTGACAGCCGGGCGCGGGCGGGGGCTGTGCCCTGGGATCCTTCCTAAAGAAGCCGCCGGTCCTTTTTCTTCCCTTTCCCGCAGAGAGAGCCCGGCAGCCCCGTCCAGGCTGTTCCCCGGGATGGCGGCGGGCCGCCCCGCGGGGCTGGGCGCTGCGCCCTAGCAGCTGCCGGCTCCATCCGCGCAGCCGGGCGCGGCCCCGACCCAGCCGTGCCTCAGCCCCTCTCCGCCGCCGCCCGAGGCTCTTCTCGCCTCCCCGCCCCGTCTCCGGCCATCGCAGCAGGCATGGGCTGTTTCTGCGCGGTCCCGGAGGAATTTTACTGCGAAGTTTTGCTCCTGGACGAGTCCAAGCTGACCCTGACCACACAGCAGCAGGGCATCAAGGTAAGGACGCCGGCCGGGCTGCCGAATAGCGTTGCGGGAGAGCCCGCGGGGCTGCCCGGCGGAGGCTCCCTCCCGGCTGCGCTGCGGTACCCGGGAAGGGAGCAGCGGCAGAAAAAAGGGGTTTCGGGAAGCGAAGGAAAAACGTCGTAACTTTGCTTAAGGTCGCGCAAAGGACAGATGGATCAGGGTGACGCGCGCTGGTGGGGCAGACGTGGCTCTGGAAGGCTTCACATCGAGTGGCTTAAAGCGAGCAGGTGCCGACCACCCCGTGGCACTCGGGACGCTCGGCGCAGAGGTATTGTTCTGTACCTGCCAGCGCAAGAAAAGAGAAGGCGGCTGTGTGCACGGAGTGTTGCGTACCCGCGTTGAGTCATTCCCTGCTCCCTCTGCCTTGGGACGCGCTCTCCCGGGAAAAGGCCGGGGACAGCGGTGCGGGGCGGGCTCGCAGCAGCTTCCGAGCGCAGGGAAGCTCCAGCCGCCTCCCCAGCCCGGTGTCCTGTCGCCCGCCGGTGGGAGCAGCTCCTGCGCCGCTGCAGCGCGCTCGGCGTGGATGAACTCTTCAAAGTAGTCATCTGCCAAGCGCTAATGAGCCCTGACAGAGCTTGTGAAAATTGAGATTTTTCTAAAGGCCCTTAACTTAGTCTTGTTTGGTTAAGCCTGATGACAGCTGATAGCATGTTCCAGACACTTGAAGTCCTTGTTCGAAGAGCCGGGGACATGAATTTATTAGCAATGAAAGAACGTGGTTTCACTGTTGGATTGTTGGATCAGGGAAAAAAAAAAAAAAAAAGGAAAGAAAAAAAATTCAAAGAAAGAAATCAGTCCTTCTAAAATTTATTGTTAGAAAGGGCTGACCAATTTTACCTAAGACATCCAAAGAACAAAATTCTGTATGCCTTTATGTTTTAGCTTGAATGATTGAAGCTTGGTGAAGCAACTAGGGAAAGGAGAATCTGAAGGAGGGTGGTGGAGAGAGGGAGTTTACATTTAACAATATATTTTCAACCGTAAACAGTGGTATTACCAGGGCTGCAGGTATTCTGAATTGTCAGGCTTTGCTGAATCAACTGTCTGCAGATAGGCCCGTAAATCTATGCTTAGCACAGAGGAGTAAGCAAATCACAGTGACTCTGGAATTCAGTACCTGTGCAGGGTCTTTGAAGTCTAAGTTTAGACACTTCTGAAAAACCTTACCTTTCTATGTGCAGGTGTGGGTGTGTATATCATGCACGGTTTTGTGCAGTAAATGTACAGTCGTAGAAGTATGTTAAAAGTGTAATCTGCAAAGATAGTCCTATGAACTGAAAGTGAAGGGTTTGTGCAGCGTCTAATAAAAATTAATATCCCATGGGAAAGAAAGAGTCTGAAGATGTAACTTTTTTCCAAGAATGCATGACTTACAGTGTTGGGAACTGTCTAGTCATTTTCTTAGTTTAACATGAGGGTGTGTTTTCCTGCCATTCTTAGTGTGATCTGAATGTGGTATAATGCTGAATATTTGATCCCTTCTACTGCTCCTTCTCTGTCTTGAACCCAACCACAGAGCAGTCATGAAATCAGCTGGAACAGTGTGTGGATCTGACAAGAAAAGTAGTAGTTCATTAACATTTTGGCATAGACACACTGCACAGCAGGAAACCTTAGGGAAGGGAGAATCTCCCTTTTTTTAGCAGCCTGTTTTCTGCGTTTTCTTTTTCTTTCCTTTATTTTAAGATAAAGTTTGTGCATGGTGAAGCCACACCCCAGTGCTGTAGCTCCATAAGCCTTTGAAAACCCAAAGTGAGGAACTGCAGAGCTCTCTCCCAGACACTGGCTTCCACCATGGTGCCCTCCCCTGCCTTTGTACCCAAACAAGTGTTTGTGCAGCTGTGCATAAAGAGCAGCTCCTGTTCAGCTGAAGGGAGGCCACTGGTTTGCCATTTACTGGGTGAGCCTTTAGCTGGACCTTTGTGCCCTGGTCCACTTCATAGCTGGAGGATGGCAGAAACGGCTTTCAGCTCAGTCCTGGCTTCTGTTATTTTCAACTACTCAGGGGACATTTGTGTTGTTATTATTCTACAGCTTTCCAGGGATGTAATATTATTAATTCTCAGTGAAACAGAACATAATGTTTGTCATATTCTGTCATGCTTTGTCATTTGGCACTTTAACCTTGAAATACAAATGTTTTATTCTAAATATTTTTAAATGTACTCATGTAAAAGCAGACACTTTTATCTTTAAGGTGTTTTCTTTTTAATTGGTGTTTCAGCTTTGGCACCTGAGTATAGTTTGTAAAAGTTCGTATGTATTTCATTTGGAAACAACATTTTTTTAAAAAAAACCATTTCCTTAGAACTACAGATTCTGGATGTGATCTTCCTTTTGCCATCTTCCCTTTTAGTTTGGTTCAGAGACACATGGGAAACAAGCTTTTGGTGCTCTTTCACAGATCTTGAATTGTTACAGGAGCAGGATTTTTAAATGGTTATACAAGCAACTTTGTTCTCTTATTTTCCCCCAAGCAGATGCACATCTGTTAGAAATAAAAACCACAGCTCTACAGCTTTTGGTTATCTATGTATTTGCTTGATATTAGTGGATATAATCCTACTTGCTTTGAAGGGTGAAAGGCAGTGCCCTGCAGGAGTCTGGGGCAAGTTTGTTTCCTTAGGGAATTGGATCTGAAGTAGATACTTGTGTCCAAAGAGTTTTGAGGATGCATTGCTTAGTTTACATAGTGGTTATTTCTGCTTGTCAGCAACTCTATGCATCAAACCATGACATTTTTAAATTACAATTTCATTGATGCATTCTTCATACTACAGTGGGCTTCAAACCGTACTTCACATTGAAACAACAAGCAGAGGTGACAAGACTGAGACTTTGAGTGCAATTTAGGGATGGATACTTGTCTCTGTGGACTTCAGAGAGCTTGCTAGGGAAGGGATTTGTTTTCTTCTGGCTTCCAAGTGGGGAAGCTGAGATGGAAAGAGGTCAAAAGGCTTTTTCAAGGTCATACAAGGAAACAACTTCCCTTTGCTATTAGGGTGATAGCAACTGACCATTCTGCCATGGACCATACTTTCTGGAGGGGTTTGTGAGGAATTCTTCCTCAAAATGATTTTATCAGCATTGCTGTTCTCCCTTTCTCTCTTTGTGGTTTAAGGTTAGAGAACTGCTCTATGAAAATGTATAAGCTGGCTCTCCAACACTGAGGTTTACAGGAGGCTGATGAGAATTATTAGGTAATCAGGAAAGGAGGCCATCCGGTGTCTCATAATATTAATTTTTATGTTTCCTTATAGTATATTAACAGAGATATTCTGGAGTACATGCATTGAGATAAAAATGTGATGGCAATTGTTAGTCACAGCAATTTTGGAATGGAAGAGGCTATTCACCACATTCTTGTACAGTTTGTCTAGTCAAAGTATATGGCCTCAGATGGAGACAGCTTTTCCTCTTAAAAGGGTGTTCAAGTTTCCAGACCCAGCCGTGGAAATGGATTTTTGCTAAAGATATAGTAAGAATCAGCTGCCTGCTGAAAAATAATCACTTATCCAGGACTGCTACTTTGTCTTCTCTTCACATACACTAAACAATACTTTAGGCATTTTTATGGTATTGTAGTTCATGTGTTGATGTCACAAGACATGTTAGTGGTCTATTGATGTGATACCTGACTGAGGGGTTGTGGGCATTACATATTTTGCCTCTGTTAAGAACTGGGCTAATTGTCCTTGTAAACAGTGGTGTGTCTTATTGCACAAATTGTTTTTGGAGGTTAAGGAAAACCTCTGTGGGCCCTTAAAAATAATGCCTTGAAACCTATTTGTGATCAGCTGTTTGATAAATATTGCTCATCTTGTAATATATATGTTACAGGAATTAAGGACCCTTTTCTGTCCCCCTAGAAAATAATATTTAAGGAAGATATTTGTGTCTGTTTTTTTTTCCTGAAGAAGCTAAAAATTATATGAAGCACCTGTATCTCATGTTTGCATCTCTTTGGTTGGAACAAAGATTTAAAAAAAAATATTAGATACTTTCCGCAGTGAAGAAGTTCTCTAATTAGTCTTAAGCCATCTGGTCATTGCACTTTTGAAGCGCTCCTTGAAATTCCTCTCTGAGCAGAGTTGTTATGCTCTGTTTAGATTGACATGTGTGATGGGCCAACAGCAGTATTTTATTAGAAGAGAAGTGATGATACACAAAGTCTTCCTTGGAGAAGTGTATGTTCTGTAATATTATTTTATTAGGTGGTTCCATTTATTATTGGTGGCCAGTGATATTATGGCCATCATATCACTTACTTGATGATTTACTGAGAATTTAGCAGAAGGATGATTTAAAGAAAACCCCAAACCCTTGCCTCGAAAAAAAAAACAAACAAACAAAAAAAAAAAAACAAAACCAAACAAACAAACAACAAAAAAAAAAAAAACCAAAGAAAAGAAGCAAACTTGAAATAGAGAGTGACTAATATTAGTAACTGTGTTAAATAACTGGATTATTAGTAACTGTGTTAAATAACTGGATATGTAAAAATTATTCTGGTGTTTTCTTTTTTGGTTGGTTTTAATTTATTTTTTTTTTTGGGGGGGGGGGTTGTTTATTTGCTTTTTACTTTTTCTTTTGTTTTGTTTGACTTTTTTTCAGTCCCCAGTGAAGCTAAGCAGTTCCAGACTTCATGTCTTTAAAATGCAGTGTATACAGAAAATATGGGGTGCACTTTCCCATCAAGCTATATTAGCTATAAGTATACCAAGGAGCAGTCTGGGAATGATAGGGATCTATTTTTTTTCCCAGTGAAAATGCTTAATTAATGCATTTGATAGCAGGAAATAGAATCCTATGAATAGAAAGAACTTATATTGTGTTAATTGTTTTTAATTGTGAGTTAGCATTAAATCAAATTGTTAGTAATTTGCTGTGAATATGGAATGTATTCTCTATGAAAGTGATTTCTGCTGGTTTACTTCTCTACATTTTACTGGGAAAGGAAGGCATCTTTTTTGTGAGAAATTTTTAAAATTTTATAGTTATGACAGAAATCTGAGAAATCTTTTTAAAGGTAGATTGCTGTTGCTTTCTACCTATGGTAGTTCACCACCTACAGGAATTACTAAACTGAAATATCAAAGTTCAAACATATTTAATCATATTTTCCTCTGCCCTCTTTGGTATTGATTAATAAAGAAATAATTGATTAATATTTCAAGGCAGATTCTTCTTGATATTCTCTATATTGATTTGAAAAGAATAGTTAATAAAAAGTGAATTGATTAAAAGGACACAATCTCAGTCTTGTTTCAACCTTGTAATATATTTTCTTTATAAAGCAACAGTTCTGTTATATGTATATATTTGCATAGCAGCAGGAAAACTACACAGAAAATATAATCAAGTTCCAAGTGTGAATAAATACTCATTTTTTTCTTTAATACTGTTGACACTATACATCTAAGGATTGTCTGTAGCAAGAGAAACAGAGAAAATGTTAACAAAAAAGTAAGTTACACAATTCTACTTGTGCACAATTCTAGTTGACAGAGAATGAAAGGAACAAAATGGCTCATGAGCATTGCTACTAATTGTTCCACAAACATCTGTGTCACAAATTTGAGATAGATTACTAATTTCACCAGTATCTTTGCAGATGAGGCCAGCAATCTTGAATACCCCATGAATTAACCATAAACTAAATGAACAATGAGACACTTTCTTTTTCTTAGGTTCACTTAACTAAATTAATGAAACCAGCATGACAACAAGAAGGAAATCCATTAACTTCTAAATGGAAGTTAATGTCTTAGTCAACCTGAGGCTTGAGCAATAATATTATCAGAGGTGTCTGCTCTGTTTTCACTGAGCAGTAATTTCATAATAGGACTGGGGCAAATGTGAGCTGTGTGAGGCTGGGAGGCTTTTTTATTGTACAGTTTTGGGTTTATGTAATTTGGATTGAGCATTTCTTATATTAAAGTATTTAGTATTGTTAAATATAATTTCTTGATATGTTATTCATTTTAGTTCCTGAGAATTCTGGAGTAAAATTCAGCTGCAGAATTGCAATCTTTCCCTCTAAAAAGAAAATTGCTAAAAATCATCACATGATATGAGGAGAAATCTTGAAGAGACTGAATTGAAAAGATGTTTCATAAAGAGAATGTTTCTAGAAGCTAAAATTTGATGTCACTCCATGCTGTAAAAATATCTGTTTTCAAGATGATATTGAACATGTACGAGAAAAAGAGAAATTATGTATTGGTTATGTTGCATCATTATTAATTTCTGGGTTTTTTTCTAGAAATATGAGAGATTTTAATTTTTTTTTAATCTATTTTCCTAAAGGAGATTAAATTTTGTAATGATAGGTCAGCTATATTACCTTCACTTTTTTCACAACTGATATATTTGCAAGCGAATAATCACATTTCAGTATTTGGGTATAATTTTGCAAACTACATTTTTAAGTGCACATTTTAGATGCTGCTTTTTGATCAGATCTTGTGCTTGCTGCATACCTATTTAATTGCAGAGTTTAAAATGAAGATTGTAATTTCTGTATTGATTGAACTTTTGTTCCCACTTCTTCTGTTGCATCCTGAGTTGTGGATGGCTGAACACTGTGGGCACCAAGGTCAAAAGGACATGCTCGAGGTCAACCCATGCTATTATTCTAAATTGGAAAACCAATAGAAACATTGCAAAATGAGAGCTCTGCTCCTTTGGTTCTGCTGCAGCATGAAGAGTTTTGCTGCCTGTTTTGCCAAGCGGGAAACATGCTTAATCTGCTCTTCTTGGCTTGTGGCCACAAACATTGATTTCTTTAAAGGAAAGACACTTTTTGTGAATGGTAATTCTAGCAGTACCTTTCCAGAGGAAAGAAGACACCTCAGAACTTCCTTTGAATTCATATACAAATTGTCTTTATTGAAAGTAACAACAAAAATTTAATATACTCGCATAGGCATTTTTGATCATTCTAGATGGAAACCCCTATTGGGTTGAATGTACCATTAACCTGTGGTACTAGGGTAGCTATGTTAAAGTTTGGTTGTTAGAGGCCTCAGAGGTCTGTAAAGATTCCTTTTTAAGAACCCTTTCTTTCCTCTTGCCCTTCATTATTTCTTTTTAATTCTGTCTTGGTGTGAAGGAAGTGCATGCAAATGGCAAACTCCCCTTCCTGTCAGGAGTTTGCATTAGTTATGCTTGGTAAGAGCAAGCTTAAGGCTTTATATTCAGTGAAATCCAACTGCTCCTGCTTATATTTAAAAGAAATAATAAAGTCATTACAGTAAATGGTGGTTACTAATGCGAAGGAAAAGTGGACCTAATTTGTATGGTTGATGTGCTTATTTATTTGTCAATATTTATATTTTAAACTCTGCAGGATTACAACTGGCTGATGATAAAGCAGAGAAGAAGGCAATCTATCTTCCTGTAGTTTTTGAAGTTTTGGGTATCTGGGTAAAATCTCTCTGTGCCTGAGTGAGCCAATTTGATGATAAATGGCTCAGCACTTCAATACTTTTCCTGTGTTCTCAGGAAAGTAAGAACTGAGTACACTGAAGAATAAATTCTCTTGTTTGTGTGAGAGACAGAATGCCTTTTAGGAATGGAAAGGAAAGACCTTCAGTATCTCAATTCCATGAAAAGAATTTGGAAGGCAGAAAATGGCAGTTTCCCTATATAATTAGTAGTAAAATTTGGCATAACTACTAATGTAGGCAAGCACATGATTTAACACTTTATAGAACTAAAGGCACTTGATCATCTTGTAGAATTGATCCAGAAGAAGGTTCATCCAAACAAAACCCACTGGGTCTGGTTCTTGTTTTCCACATATTATGTATATTACAGAAAAAGTTCTCATTTATGTCTGAGAAGAGGTTATTTGTAGTGTTTTGGAAAATATTTTCTATCTATAATAATACTAATTTGTGTGTTATATAGAATATCTAGTTTATTTTATTATTAATATTTTAAATATATTAGCTATGGGAAAAAAATTACAGTTCTTGCTTTCATTCCACAGTTTCATTCAGCTTCTCAGTGTCACAGTGTAAAAGAGTTGTGACAAACTTCTTTCCTGTTTGGTGGATGAATGGTAGCTGGAAGGAATGTAATGGGGTTTTGTTCTTTTCCCCCCTTAGAGCAAGAATTGTCTTCAAGGGAGACTGCATTGAGAGCCATAACAGAAAGTAAATTTTCTTTTTATGCTGTTTGTGAGTACCACAGGAAGCTGGTGGAACTAGGAGTTCGGAATGATAAAAATTAGGAGGAATGCATGGGAGACTAATGAGGGGTGAATTCAGCACTGATTTGGGACTTGAAGCAAATGATTTAACACCCCTTGTGAGCAGAGGTAATCCTACAATGCTGGTGTGACAGGCAACATGGGAGCAGATTCTCCACATCTCTCTTGAGGGTGCCTCAAACTGTCTGCAAAATTCGCTGTTTTGAAATGAGTTTTGCTCTGTTGGGCCAGCACCAGATACAGAAGAATGCTGCATTAGGCCCTGATTCTGTGCTGGTGGAGTTTGCTGTGCTGTAGAAGGTGGCTGTAATTTATAAAGTGGTGTAATCTCATTATGGCCATCAAAAGGAATGGAAATCACATGTCAGAACCAAGTAGGACTGGAAGGCCATGACTGCCAGCATTTCTTCAGTATTTGTTCCCACAGAGGGATCCTCAGATCCTCATTCCCTGTGGTTCCTGTGGCTGTGGGAAGTGAGAAGGATTGCAAGGGGCTTGTTGCAGCCTGACACTTCCACGCTGTGTCACACAGAGCCCAGACCTCCCCCACAGGGGTCCTTTCAAGTGTGCTTCAGCCTGACAGGCAATCTTTTGTCTGTGTGGTTGATTTGTTTACTTAATATGCCAGGACAAAAAAAAGCTGAATGTCAGACTCTCATAATTCTGATTGTCATAGCATGACTGTAAGGGGTGTGTGATATGTGTTGGGGTGCCTTGAAGGGACAAGACTGCAAATAATCCTGAAAGCTGTGCCTGGATTTCCCTTCAGCACAAATTAGGAACCTCAGGAGGGACCATGGGAGAGAGGTAGCTTAAGTTCAGTGGTGGGGATTGTGAGAAAAAGTTCTTGGGCAAATGAAGGAGAGTTGCAAATGGACAGAATGGCCTTGCAACAAACAAACTTTTTTGTATTGCAATTTGCTTTGTGAAAGAAGGGGAGAAAGCCACAAGACTTTGTAGAGGAACCTTTTGATGAGGTGTGTGAATGTCCTGACCTGCCCTCAGCTTTTTAGGTTTAATTTCCATTGGCTGCTTTGGGTAGGGGAAGAGGAACTGGGGAGGGGAGGAAAAGGAGAGGGGAGGATGAAAAACATAAAAAATGTTTTTTTAATAGTATTTTCAGAATGGAATAAAGCCCTTATGTTCAAAAGATCAACTATTTTCCCCCTGTTTTGAAGTGATGTCCCCCTTCAGCTGTATTCTTCCCTCAATTACTTTTCACTTTCTAAAAGTCCCATATTTTATTTTTGTGTGCAATATGTAAGTTGGCTGAACACTTCAGTTCTCTTTTCAGTGTCTGTGTCCTTCTGGAACATAGCAAACTCTAAAGTTGTGGGAAACAAAAGCTTCTGGTACCCTTCAAAGGATATCTACCACAATTATTCTGGGTTTTTAGAGAAGCCTTTTGTTCTTAACAAATGCATTTCTGTTGACAAATTGTAATACCTTTAAAATCACCTCTGACTTTCTCCAAAAATGGGTAATATTCTGGAACTCTCCCAATGCTCCAGGTTGGGATGGATGAGATTTACTAAAAACATATTCTTGGCCTTGAGGTTCCTTTATCTGTGTCGTCAGTGTCTCAAAGCAGCTCCTGAAAGAGCCAATTCTCTTTCTTGGACCACCATTTAGTAATGTTTCTTTTTTTCCCTGTAAAAGCAATTGTGAGTTACCATGGTCTTCCCTGGATTGGAGAATACTTGAAATTTTGTACCTGGTTTCTATTCCAATGTCAATGGCATGTTTTGGAGTGCTTTGGCACCAACTTCAACTGGAGCCAAATTGAACCCAACTTTTCTGTGAGCAGGTTCAATTAATAAATATAAATTTATTGGAAAGAAAAAGTGTTATTTCTTGGATGAAGGTGACAGATGTTATTCATGTAAAATATACAAAACCTCTACCCTTTTAACAGAAGTCAAATCTTTTTCTTAATCATCCTTGGCCTTTCATCAGTATTCAGATCTTGTATCTGTTTAGAGCATGAAAGCCATGTTTGTTGTTTCCGTGTCTGAATCTTTATTCTTTTCTTTTTCGCACTTTCCTCAAAAAAATCTTCTACAGAACCAGGTTTCATGAACTGTTTCCTGAACTCTTTGTTTAAAGGAAAACTGTAATGCTGACCATGTTTGTTTATGAAAACAAACTGCTGCTTTGGGACCAGGTGAATAGAAGTCAGAACAAAGTATCAAAAAAAAAAAAAAAAAAAGGTTTAATTTTGGTATTATCTGTGTGTTTATCTCCTACAGAAATTGGAGGGGTCTTGGTGAAATGAAGTTGTTTTGGGGAGAGGAATCTATAAAATGTCAAAACCAAGGTAGTTCTAAGTACTGTTGTTGTTTAAAATCTTTCTTTGCAGTGTTTGTAGTTTTGTGAAAGCTGAAAATTTTTCCTGGGGCATGGTAAAGTTCCAGAAGCAGGCAGAAGTTCTGAAGGAAAGCTTAACTTCAGCTTGACATACTGTGTTGAGAGGAAGGTTTGATTGGGATGGAGTTAAACCACTTCCACTGAGGGGTGAGAATTAATCAAACCCACTTTTTTTGTTATAGATATATTTTCATTTTCCTATTGCTTAGTCTGTATCTCAGATCATGACACTTTCAGTAATCTTGATATTTATTTATTAATTAAATTAAATTACTTGATTTGTTTATTTATGATAAATTTTTGTTTTGTTCATGAGTTTTAGAAAAAATTGGGTTGAAGATTTGCTGTAGGGCAGCACACAGAAATATTTCTGCTGCTGTGTGTGACATACACACACAGTGTGCTAATAGAACCCTCCCTCCAAGAATATTTGCTCGGAACTTTTCACAGACAAATAGTGCCCCTAAAGAAACTTCAAAATTGAAAGAGATTTTTTTCTTCAATATTAGTTAATCCTACCATGTGTCTTACCTTGAAGAGAATTCAAACCAGACAGATTTTTATGTGCTTGCTGTACTAAGGTATAAGCATTCACTTGAAAAGTTACAAATGTACAAGTTAGTGTTAACTACTGCACTCACCTCTCTTTGAAAGTTACATAAATGTGTGCACTGCCCATCTCCATGCCCAGCTTGAGGTGATTATACTGTGTTTGTATCTAATCCACCAGTGGGTTCACACAATTCTATTGAAAGTGGCAGAGTTTCTTTGCCTTCATCTTAATATGCATTTTTTCCTACCTAATCTAACCACATAGAGCAGATGGACTTGGTATTATTAACTATAAGATGAAGAGCATCTAACATGATGCTGCTTATTATCTTGTTTTTCAAGCTTGCTGTGATTCATATTCCTTTTCTTGCATGCAGAAGGAAAATGGGATAAGAAAAATCACTTGAACTGAAGAAATTGCAGTGTAATTGAATTTTGAACATTGATTTCTGAGTGTACAGAAAAAGAAGTGAAATAATGTATTTGAGCAGCAAATTACAGGAGGCAGGACAGTGTACAGTGCCTTTAAGAAGCAGGTGTTTGCTGTGGAGTTCACTGTGCATACAAATGTGCTCGCATTTTGAAGTTGGTTAGGAACAGTTACAGGGGAAGAGGAAACCTGACTGGCCTAATACTAGCTTTTTCTATTCAGTACAGGCTTGAAAAAAGGGGGGAAATATAATAATGCAGGGAAAAGCTGGGTTTTGTTTGCAGTTTAAAGTCTGAAGCAGGAGGGGAGAACCAGAAGTATGATTTAAAGGAAGTTGCAGTAGTGTTGTGAGTATACAGAGAGAAACCTTGCACCATTTTAAGTCTGGAAGGAGGCACTGAACATTTAATTAAACAAGCCTTTGACTCAATTAGCATTCTTAGTACATAAAGTTTAGGTTATTTTTCAAGTGTACAGCTCTTACCTCTGGGAGGGAGGTACACTGTGGTTCCAGGAGCAGAGTGAATGGAAGGTTTCTAGGCCCAAAAAGTTTAAGCTTCTCTAACTTAAAGCTGCAAAGGTAGCACATCTGACAAAGGCCTAACAGGTAATTTCACAGTGAGTATTGACCTTATCTAAATCTACCCAAAATCTATTGAATCCCTTTGATCATCCCATCACCTCTGCCAGACTGTGGAGCTCTGAAACCTCAAGATTTTCTCTGCATGCAGAAATGGTATCTGACTAACTGGGTCTGCTTTCCTGGGGAAAATAAATTAGAGTCCACCTGTAGTTTGAGTATGCATTATGATAGGGCTCATGTAACATAGGTTACTCACTTGTGGGCAAAGGAATATAATGGAGAAGGTTAAAACACCTTGAAACATATTTATATATATAATTATGTTAAAAAGTAGCAGAAACAGTATTTTGGAGAAATAAAAGACTTATTGAATTGTGTCATAATAGATGACTGTTGTGAATTTTTTTCCTCTTGTTTTACCTCATTTAGATAGAAGACTGGATCTGCTTAAAAGGACACATTATTTTAAACAAGGATTTGTTCTGGTTTTTGGCTCTTGTTTCAGGGGGGAATTATATCCTCTAATGACACTCATTTAAGCCAAAATAAGTCAGTTGCTGGAATTTAGTGTTCTGCTACAAGAGGAGGAAAGAATATTCTCCTGTGTTGAATTATCTCAAATTTCATTTAAGCAATAGTATATCAACAAAAATAAAGTGCAAATCAAACAGAAGGAAATTATGCATAATAAAATAAAGAAATTGGAAGTATCTGACATTGGGAAGGAAGGGCCTGCCAGTTTCAGTGGGAATTATCATGTATCACATAATCATAGGCAGGATTGCAATAGTGCACAGAAGACACAGGTAATTCAGAACTATTTAGGTGCTTGCATAAGAGTCTTTCAAAAGTTAAAGATTGTACTGGGCACTCAGGCAACTCTGAAAACCTCTCAGGATTGAATTACTGGTTACAGAGTAAATATCAGGACAAAAGTATCACTTAAATTGAGGTACCCGGTATATGAGAACTTGACCCAGGAGCTGAGACCGGGAAGTTGCATCTCAGCTGTAAGAGCTGGCATTTTCTTATTCAATACTAGAAACAGAGTTTCTAGAATTGAGTAAGAAATTCAATGCTAGAAAATATAGAAAATTTTATGCTATTGAGGCTGTGGACCTAACAGTTTTAAGGAACAGCTTCTGCTGAGACAAAAAATGTTTGCCCCATAGCAATTCTTCACACAGGAAGGTATTAAAACTGTACTTCAAAAGGAAGGTTTGGATGTCATAGAGTCATTTAGGTGGTGACATTGAACTGAAAATGCTATGATTTATGTCGGTGTGTTACCCTATCTGAAATTCAGAAGCATTACAGTATCTAAATATTTTGCTTGTGTGTAGTATTTGCAGGCCCTTCTGATTCTTACGAGTTTCTATAGAAAGGTTTGGAAATGTGATCAAACTGGTAAATGTTCAGTCTGGTAGCAGTCCATATACATGAATAGCAAATATTTAGTAATTCAGTTTATTTTAGGTGGCACTCAGAGGTTTTAGTTGCATTACCTTTTATTTGGTATTGGCTAAGAACTTTCACTTCTTGTGGTGATGGTTCAGGTTTCATATCTTGTAGAGCTCTGATTTCTCTGGGAGGTTTAAATCTGCAATACTTCAGTCTGACTCTTACAGGAGATTTCACTTTGGTGTTTTTGTCATTGCAAAGTCTTGAATTTCTTTCTTGCTTTCATGCGAAATAAACTTTCTGTTGTCATGGTTGCAGAGAGGAACTCAAAAGCATGAACCCTGCTGACTCCTAAAACCAGTAAGCCTGCATATTTCTGTGTGGAAGCAAGTGCTATGATTTTTTTTTCCCCCTTGGAAGTAAAGTCATCATTTCTCAATGGCCAGGATTGCTTCTGTAGAACAGCAAGGACAGGAGGGAATCAGATGAGTAGGATATATAGTCAATGTATAGTGAATTACATTCCATGAGGGCATGGTCACAGTTATGTGGCTCATTCTTTACAGATTCGCTTAGTGTGATCTGTTTTTAAAAACCCCAGCTAAAGGAGCCTCCCGGGAGCTCAGCTGCAGTCCTTTGTTACTCTTGTAGTAAAAAGCTTTCCCTGACTTCTCGTCAGGGTCACGTTTGTTTTCAGTTAATCTGCTTTCATGTTTTCCTGGCTTTGGTGGGTCTGTGCACATAGTACGTTTGATCCTTAACCTTTTTCCACATCCTTCTTTATAGAACATTAGGAGACTTGATGCTAGGAGATGCTGGAAACTTTGACTTTGAGCAGAGGAAGACACCCAGGCAATTGTCTGACAGCCAGGGTTGAGGAGATTACCTGAACATAGAGCATTAAGTTGTTTGCATAGGCAAACACCACCATCTCTCCTACTCATATACCTAAGGAAAATGTCAGGATTTGGGTTGGTTTTACCTTGGCTGCTTCTCTCACACTCAGTGTTTCTGAGTACCCCCAGGAACCTTCATCTTTGTTCCTGCAGTATGTCCTCAGAGTTTTGCAGTTTCCTCTTGCCTTCCTTGAATAATTCTTCTTGTTCTGTTATTTCCTTGCTGGAAGCATCAGTCTGCTGGCCAAAGGCTTGACATGGCATGTAAATGAGCAGAGTGCAGTTCTTGTTTCTACAGCACTCGGGACAATCTGGGCTTCATATCTCTGCACTTAAAAAAGTGGGATTGAGGAAATGGTTTTTTGCTTGTTTGGTTTGTTTCACTATTTTAACTTTATGTTTTGGGAGTCAGGGATTAGTAATTGTATCTTTTACAATCCATACCACAGGGAAACTACAGTATTTTAGCATTGCTTTTTGTGTCTCATCTTGGTGATGGTAATAAAGCAGGAGGAGCAAGTGGCAAGAGGGGAAATAAGCACTGCAGTATGAAACATATACTTTAATTAAAATTGATCTTTTCAGATAGAGGTCCTTCTACCAGATACAAGTTCTCATACAATTCTTTTTTAGAAGATCTGAGAGGACCCTGAAGACTGGAAATATGTTCAAGCAAATATCTGGGATTTTATTTAAACTAAATGAGTTGACTTAAAACAAACCCACAAAACAGAGCAAAAAGATATGCAAACAAACTTCACCTACCAGTTCTGCCAACTTTATGGCCCCTCTCACCTTAAAAAATGCCTACAGCTGTGGACAGATATGTCTCTGCAGAAATAATTTTGAAATTTAAGTTCGCTGTCTTATGCATCCAATATTTATAATTTCCACTACACTGTTGCATCCAGTGTCCCTTCCCATTTCTAAATGCTTATAAAATTACTTCCCAGAGGTAAACCACAAAATTTTAGAAAGATTTTAGAAAATTCATGGTTTTTAGAAAAACTCATGATTTTTAAAAGAGCCCTCTGTTTCCAGGCATCTAGGAACAGTACAAGAGGACATAGCTTCAAGCTGTCTCAGGGTTGTACATCAGGAAGAATTTCTTCATGGAAACATTGTCCAAGCATTGGAATGGGCTGTCCAGGGATGCAGGGGAGTCACTATCCCTGAAGGTGTTCCAGAGATGACTGGACAGGGCACTAAGTGGTATGATCTAGATTGGTCAGAGTTTGGATTTGATAATCTTGGAGATATTTTTCAACCTAAAAGACTCTGTGATTTCAGGAAGTTCCTTCAAGTGAACTCATTGCTATTTGCATTCTGGTCTCAGGCTTTGAAGAAGCCATTTGTAATGGCTTCTTATTAGATTAGTTCTGACCTTTTGAGTTTGAGAAATGCTCCAGGGTCTTTGTGGTCACACTGTAATTCTGAAAGTGAAGCATTAGACTGAGACTGTAAATGGTATTTACCACTTTCTTGCCGTCTGCTATGCAGGCAGAAAAATCACAGAAACAGAAAAAGTACATTGAATCAATATTTTCCACTGTTGCTGGGTTGTTTTTCTGAAGGCCTGTAGAACTTTAGTTTAGCATTTGGCGTTGGTCTCCAATTTGGCACTTGGCTTGCTGAGATTCATGGTGTCAGGAGCAGCCTGTTTTGAGTTACACACCTAATGCACCTTCTGGGGTTGGGAGTGGCATAGCAGCACTGGTACTGTGGTTGAATTTTTAACTCTGGCACCTTTTTTTAAGATCCAAGAATCCTGAGTGCAGTGGAAATAGGAATGACACAGCAGAGGTGCTGTCCCTTCCTATTCATGCTTGTTCCAGCCTAGAATTGTTGGTATTTGTAAGTCTGGTTGTGGAGACAGGAGGCATGGAGATAGGCTTTGTAAAAGTCTATCTTCAAGTCTGATAACAGCTGCGTGTTTCTCCTCTCCTGACTTGTCCCAGCCCTGTGTAAGGTAGCCTGAGGTCTTGTTTAATTTACTCCAGTTGGAAAGTGTTCCCAGAGGAGCTGTATGTCACCTGGCCATGGCTGGAACAGGGCTGGTCCCAGCCACTCCCTTTCCTCACCCTGCCAAGGTGGTGTGGCCGGGAGGGCGTGGAGCTGGATCTCTTGGATCAAAGCCCACCAGGTTTCCTCCAAGTGAGGAGCCCCCAGTAGGGAACTTGCTGAGACTTTCCTGTTTAAGCTGTGCGGGGTGTAGAGGAGGAATGAACCTGCTGTCTTCCTTCAAATACCCATCATCCATGAGGGGGTGAGCAGTCTGAGCACTGCCATCCAATGCCCTGTAATTTGAACGACAGGCACAAAGGCCTCTGGCTGCAGCCAGTGGGTTTTACCAAGGACCTTCTCTAAGGGCACTCTCAGAACAGCTTTGCAGTTTGTTAGTCAGAGATACTAATGTCTCTGCGTCTTTTGCAAAAAATGTTACTTGGATGAGCAAAATAGGAATACAAAAAAACTTACAAAAACTTACAAAAGATGGGTTTACTTTTCATCTTTCTGGAAAGAGTTTTATCATCCTGTTTCACTTAACAGAGTGGATATGAACTGTAAATGCAGTAAATAATTACAGAATACAGTGTAACATGATAAATTGAGGTCATGATTCATTCAACCTGTTTATTCTTTTCCCTCTCCTCTGCATCAGAAATACTTTAATAAATGCTTTTAAATCTACACTTCTTGCCTCACTCTCTTAATATATGCCACGTTTTAAGAGCTGCTATTAAAAATGTTTGTGCCGAAGTGTAGGAATTGATTCCTTGTCTACAGTAGAGTTGTTTTGTTTTTTTTTAATAAAAAGAAAAAGGCACATCCATGGATTATATGCTATCACCAATACATTTTTAGTGTTACTTGCCTGCTTCATGTATTTATTTAACTTTTTGTGATTTATAGCTGGGCTCAGTATTGACTTTCATCTTTGTTGATGGCAGATTTAATGCAACCACACATACATTAGGAATTGGGATGTCATTGCAAGAGTTTACAAATAAAAGGTGTTGCTCCAATGCATTGTACCTGTTCTAAGAGCACGGTTTTTTATTACATTGGGAATTATTCTCTGCAGCCTTCTGAACAGGCTTACCGTCCATCATAGAAGATGCATCCTAAAATGTGCAATATTGTTTTGACATAATGTTAGCAGATAGCAGAAATATTTTCCTCATATTAACCTTTAACTTCACCTTCATGTTGCAGTAGGCTGCTGTCAGCAAGAACAAGTTTCACTTTAAAGTTCAGCAAACTAATTAGCAAACTAAAATTCATTATCTCTCTGGTTTATAGAACCTGAGCGGGTTTGAGATTATAGTGAACAAGAGTGTATTGAATTGTGTAGCTAGAAATCTAAAACCTTGTGTAAATATTGACTGTGAAAATGAATTTTCAGGATTTTTAAGCATCTGGATATGTTCTGTGTAAATCACCTGCATAGTTTTGTAACTATTTGGTTTTACTGAGTTACTGAAAAGATTAGCCTTAAAAATAATTAAATATATATATATATATATAGTGTGAAAATGCCTTTCAAAAAATGCTATATCTTTTATGTAAAAGATTATACAGTATATAAAAATATAAATGTAATTTATGCTGGGATCTCTCTAACTATGAGTCTACCTAAAAAAGTAATTGAAAGACCAGAGCCTTTTTTCAGGAGATTGGTGGCTGAAAATGCAAGTGTGCTGAAGAACTGCTGAGCTGCCATTCCTAAAAGTCTGCAAGAGGGCTTTGAACCTCTTGTGAAAGAGCAGAAGGTGCTCAGAATTTTTGTGAGTTGGTTGCAATGGGAAGAAATTTAAAGATATGTTGTCCATGTGATGTACAATATCAGTAACCTTTGCTGACTGAGATGATGTAAATTTAAGGAATTGTAATTGGATCTTTACACACACAGCTTAGTTAAATGTCACATTTTCCACTGATTTCAAAAGACTAAAGGTAACTTTTATCACTTTCTCCTCTGTTTAAAAAGACCTTTACAAGGGCCTGGAAAAAATGTGTATATGTATGTAATTTTCTCAAGATATTTAGGCAATTAAAAAAACCAACATAAATGTTCTAGCAGAACAAAAATTGGTGGTAAAAGTTTCAAAACATTGGTGTTCAGTGGGATCTTTTCATTTTTTAGGAGATTTCACAAACATACACCCCATAATGTTTACTTCAAGTTTCAATAATTTTTGTCAAGAGAATGAACTAATTTAACATGTAAACAGACAATTAACATAACCCCCCCCAATTTAATATATTATCTGATCATGTGAGCTCACACTTTTAGCCTATATTTTAAAATCCTAAAAGCAGTGTATTTTTTCAGATTTCTGTGTATATTTTCCTGAAAATAAAGACCAGGATTTTCAGGTATGGTTTCCTGGTGGTGTATTTCCTATTTTACATGGCTTTGTAGATCTCCATTGGCTGTGCATTAAACTTAAGGAGTTTGAAAATGTTCCAGGAAGTTTTGCCTGAACATGAGGAAGAACTTCTTCACTGTGCAGTGGCTGAGCACTGAACAGACTGCCCAGAGAGGATATGGAGTCTCCCTCACTGGGGGTATTCCAGAACCTGGGCACAATCCTGGGATGGCCCTGCTTGAACAGGGCTGCTGGACCAGATGAGCCCATTGTGGGTCCTTCCAGCCTTCTGTGATTCTGTGATTCCAGCTGTGCATTTTAGTGTTGATCTGCATTTCCAGGGGTTTCTGCCTGTGGTATGGGACAGCAAGGTATCAGGGAAGACAGGTCAGTGGAGACAGAGTTGGTTGTCCCAGTGACACAATAGCAGGGAGTAGGAAATCTACAAGCAAAGAGCTCGTTTTATTTTGGTTTTCTGAAGGATGTTTGGTATGCATTGTCTGAGTAGGTCAGGTATGTTTTTGTGCTTTATTTGTGTACGGTGCTGTGTTCTGAGCTGAAGTGGGGCCAGACAAGAGAACCTTAGGATATGACCTGAATATTCCTAAAGTTGCCACTAGCACAGTGTTTAGAAGTTGGTTTATCGCAGTTGTCTGGACTTTTAAGTAGTTTGTGGGCTTGTGAAGAAAATAGCAGTATTACAGTTCTGGTTCGTGACAGATTTTGTGGAGCATCACTGTGGAAATAATCTGTCTTGACATGACTGTGGGGTGCCAGTCATGGTTTCATAAAGCCAGGTATGCTTCTCACAATGCCACAAATGGACAGAGAATTAGCCAATTTTCAGAAGTGAGTAAACAACAAATCTCAACAGCATGTCTGGGTCTGTTTCAGAGAATTTTGGAGATTGTGTGTGGTTACCCGCATGTTAGTAACTTTCTGGCAGAGCACTTAAATGTTTTCTTTTATCCCTACCTGGGCCAACTGGGACTGCTGAAAAGCCTCTATTTCTAGATCACTTCTCACAAATTACTCTGCCCTGTATTCTGTTTGTGAATTATTTAGACATCTTATCCTTTCACCTATGTAACAGCAGAAAGTCTTGGAGTAGGCAGGGACTGCAGAAGGCATGGGATTTTTGTCTTGTAGGTGATAAATAGCATGATGGGAATATAAAGAAAATCCAGACTGAGTTCTGTATACTTCACCTGCCTGGGAGTGTTCTGTAATTAGCCTTACATGCAGTACCCAAAGGCAAGTAAAAATCACGTTTTAAAACCAGATATGGATAAACCTGCACAATAAATTGATGCCTGACAGGCAATTCCCTGAGCTTTTTAGCAGCACACTTTGATTGCCTTTTGGTTCCTGTTTCATCCTTGCTCCCTTTTACCTTTTCCCTTTTATTCTGTTTTTATGAGGTGTTTTGAGTGTTGGGGCTTTTTTTGTCCTCTCTCTTGGTTGCTTGTGTAGGCTTGTTAGGCAGGCTCCTTCTCACCATGTTGTGCATGAGCAGGTGATGGTTCTGCAGAGCCAGTAGCTCACACCTGGAGTCTTACAAGTGGGTGAGAGTGGGTGAACGGGACACAGGGGACATGCAAAGCTCATGTGCTGCTCCCTGAAGGCAGATATTTGTGCTGCCCTCCCTGTTAGGCAGGATAAGGTATTTGTTTCTTTCACAGAGGGCACAGTGTGCTGCAAGGAAAAAAGGAACCATGCTGTATCTCCTTCTAATTCTGCTCTTTTTCTCTGCCTGCATTTAATGCATTTTTGTTTGTCTCCTTCATGACTGAAGCTCCAGGGACATCCTTCCAGTTGCTACCTACCTTCTTTCTGTTTTGCAGAAAAAAAAGGCTTACTTTAAAACAACAGACTATAGGGTTGATTTTTTTTTCTTTTTGTTGCTCTGCTGTGTTGAAAGCAGACATTTACTGCTGTGTCTTATGTTGCTTATCAATACATGAAGCCTAATGCACAACTGCTTTCAGTACCGCTTAGGGATGTTTTGGTCTCAGGCATATGGCTTTGAAGCAAGAGCTCATTTTCTCTCTCACTCAGCCAGAGAGATACAGAAGAAGGATCTTCTCTATCTGAGTCCTTTCAAAATATGAAAGCAAATTTAGAGCTGATGGCTGTTGACAAAGCCACCCACACTAATGAAGCTAAATAGTATTTGTACAGTTGGTTTCCATCCAGTTAAACAAAATCCATTCTCTTCCAAGGAGCTCTTCCTTCACTTCTTCTTGAAAAGAACTGAATTGCAGTTTTTAATTACCCATTATATTTTTTTTTGCTATAGATCACATCAGTTGTGACAAGTTAAGTTGCATGTGTGACTTGCATATGGAAGTCAAAGTGTGACGATGGAGATCTCAGAGTGCTTTGTGTCTGACTTATAAAAATTACCACGAAAAAGGAATTTTTGGTTTCAGGTAGTACACAGATAAATAAATGTGAGTGGAATACAGACAGTAAAACTTGTCAAAGAGGATAAAATCTGAGAATATCAGCTCAGAAATTGTGCCTGCTTATTTCATCTAAGTAATTAAGTAATTCCTTTCATTCTTTAAAAAGCATCATCTATAAGTAGAAAAGAAAAAACTGCACTTTTATGCCAGATTGTGCCAATTGAAGCAAAACGCACCCATAATTTGTGAAGGAAAAGGATTTTGTTTCTGCTTTAAGTGCTAATTTCAATGCAGCTTCAGATTTGGAGCAATAATTATGTAAAACTGCCCAAACTTTAGCTCATTTTTACTGGCTTATACAGTTTCATAAACCTGCAGAGACAGATATGACAGAGCAGCCTGTCTGGCAAAGACACAGCAAGAAAGCTAAGTGCCTAAAAATTTGCATTCATTTCTTTTAGACAAAATACATAAGAATATTCCTTTATACCTAAAATGAAATTATTGCTTTCTTGAGCTGCTGTCATGTTTGTGCTATTATTTTGCCCGTCACTAAATGACTCCCAGAGCTTCAGGATTGGTATTGACATAGTGATTGCAGTTGAATATATTTTTCCAACCCTTTCACATTGTACCTGCTTGTTTGAGAGCACTTTTTGTCCATAAATGTTTGAATCCAGTACTGCATTCTTGCTGTAAACAAAGAGAGTAGTGAAGGGATGTATCTTCTTGGGAATAGAGAATGGTATCTGAAGTAGCAGATGGGGAAAAAGGGTCCTAGTGTATTTACTGAGTAACTACCCCTACTTTGTCTGATATTATGCAATGTACCTGTAAGATAAAGTGTAACAAGTGTTTTGTTAGATGCAAAATTTAGCTTAAGCTTTCTCATGAGAGAGCAATGGAGGTTTCTGTAGGTTTTGCTGCTGCCTGATATAGTGAGAAAATCTGAGTGTCACCAGAGGAAGTACTTTAATTTTTGGGGAGTCGAGTTATGCCAGCCAGTATAGTCTTTTCACCCCTCTGGACAGAAAAATAAAAAAAAAAAAAGAAAAAAAAAAAAGAAAGAAATTAACTCCTCCACCACAGGAGTCTTTGGCTTCAGAATTGCACTGCCTTTAGCTATTCCCCTCCAACATGATAATTTAGGTCCTTAGCATGGCTACTGCTAAAGGACAGTTATGGAGAACTTTGATGGCAGTGAGCCTTTCTGTTGACAGTGCTCTGAGCTGGAAACATGAGCATGTGAGTGGAGTGTCCAGGCTTTGAAATATACATTCTTCTGATGTGTTTGGAGACAGCTATACATCCTTCACTGCAGCTGTGATTGGTCACTACAGTGGATGTTTAATTTTGCTGATATCGTGTTAGCAGTCTTGACCCAGAAATCATTCTGTCTTCCTTAGCTGGTGAAAGTTTAGATATGTGCAACATTGCCTCCCCAGAAATTTGTGCCCAATTTTTAAAAATGATGAGAATGTAAAGTTTAAGTGTTTCTCTATCACCTGTTAGGTTGATGTGTTATTTTTGTTTTTGTCACTGTTAATTCTTTTTAATGTTTCCTACAAGATATCTTTTATCCATTTCAGCTTACTCTGCCTTTTGCTCTTAGAAGCCCTCTGTCAGAGGCCTTCCTTGTCTTGATAGTGGGAGGTACAGACCAAATCACCTTTAAACTCTTTCTGGTACACTGAATATTTCAACATTCTTTGACTCCTCCCAAATGATAAGATTTCCAGAGTTTATCTGTTTGTTTTTTTAAAATACCCATCTGAGCGAGTTTTAATTCTTGAAGTACAGACCAGTACTAGTTACATAGTTATAATAACTAGATAGTTACACTTCTTCAATTATATAAAGTATTTCCACCTTCCTACAGGGATACCTGGAACAGAAGTTCATGGTGTTTTATTCTCTCCCTGCCCTTGCTGCATCACTGTGATCTCAGGTTCAATTGCTTATTCCTGGTGATGGTCAAATTCCATTCAGAGCTGCAGCTTGTCAGGACACAAACCTTACTTCATAAAATTGGTGTATTTTCTTGCTATAGATGATCTTGCCCTTTGCAGTTGTTAGAATGCGTGTTTTCAGAGAGCTTGTCTTACCAAGAGGCTCAGATTATTTTCATCAATAACTGGCTTTTCTCATTACATGTCACTTTAGTGATTTTTGGAATGTCTACAAATTTTTCTAGGGGCGTCTTATATTGCAGGTTATAGAAACACAGCTGTAAAGCCCTCCTTTGAACTTGGAAGATAGTTCTCTACTAAAAATTGTACTTTAAGGATGTATAATTCACAACATTTATTTAATTTAATTAATAGTTCATTGGTATTTTTATAGTATTACTTTTAAACATTATTTAGGGTAGATTTACTTATAACTGCCAGACATCTCCAGTAAATTGTTGCAGTTATAGCAGGCTCCAAAATTTTAGTGTGTGTGTTGGAAAAACAGACCCCTCCCATAATACACATTTATTTTACACAAAGAAAATTATTGATTTTACTTTTTTTTTCCCTGACTGTGGTTAATTATTTTGGGGAAGGAAATTTTACATATGATGTTTCTGGTGCTGGAGCTGAAATGTTATGAAACCTATAAACAGAGCTTTCCCCCCTCCCACCGTCCAGAATAACATCATTATGGAACACTATAATAAGGGTTTCAAAGGCTTATTCTGCAGTCTATTTACACAATCACATTGTGTTTACATGGCAAGGCTTTTGTGGTGAGGTCTGCAGGGGTGGCCTCTGTGAGTGGAGCAGGGGAGAAGAGGAAAGGATGGAGCAGCAGTGAGGGGTGGTCGTGGATTGATTACAACCCCTGTCCCCATCTTCTCTGCACTGCCTGGGGAGGGGATACAGGACTCATAATTGAAGTGAAATTGAGCCTGGCAAGGAGAAATGGAAAGCATTTTAAATTTTGCTGCTGTTTCTCACCATCCTTCTTGTAATTGTCAGCAAATTAAATTGCCTTTCCCCAAGCTGAGTCTGTTTTGCCTGTGACAGTAACTGATGAAGCAATTTCTCTGTCCATATCTTGACCCAGGAGCTTTTAATCTTGTTTTCTGCCTTTGTGCAGCTGAGGTGGGGAAGTGAGGGAGTAACTGGCTGGGCACCTGGAAGTCAGCCTGGAGTCTACTCATTATAACAGTAAAGATTTTGGACACAAAAGGTTAGCAGCCTGGTTTCCTTGAATTAGAACAAGAATATATTATTGTAAAGGGTGATGACAATGCTGCTCATATTCATGAAGAAGGGTATTGGATAAATTTAAATATTAAGAAAATACTAAGTTATGTATGTGCTTGGCAATAATTATAGTGGATGATTGCTGTCCCACCCTTGTTGTAAACACTGAGTTAATACATTCAGTTTTATTCTACACTTACTGTAGTTCAAAAATATTTAGCTGTATTTTAAAATGTACTAATTATAAGGGCTATTTATGCTTGTTTTAGTCATCTTTTGTTTTGTTTTGTGGCTTTTAATGCTTTTTCAAATACAATTCATGTTGGCTGTAGAAAGACTAAATTTTTGACACTTTTGATAATTTAATCTTTCTAGGGTTGTATAAGGCATTTTAGCCTTGGTGTAAAACACCTACTTTTTCCATGTTGTTTTTACTACTGGTGCATATTAATACTATTCTTCTGGTAAAGAAAATGGAAAAAAAAATTTAGAAAGGAGAAAAAAGTACCAATATGGCAAAATCTTTGAACGGAAGATCTTTTTAATTGTTTCTTGCTGCAAGCTCCAGTTATGAAAGAGGATATGAGAAAGTAATGTTGATCATGAGTTTCTGATAGTTTATTTTGGTATGTGATCAGCATGAAAGTTCCATAATTAAATTGCACATGTTGAGATATGTTTCGCTGCAAAAATTGTATTATATGTATAAATACAGTATTATAATGTATATATATATATAATTATAATAATTTATAATGAAAAAGAATACTTTTGTTATTACTGTGTGGATAGAGAGGAGCAGGAGGACAACATCTCCAGGTCTCTCCAAGGGGTTTGAGGAGCATGCAGTTGTGAACTTGTTTCCTGCTCCACAGAATAGTGTGTTTTATATTTGTATTTTCTTTAATATCATGTATGTTGTGTCTCAGGTTGGAGATTTTCTGTTAAAGTGCTCTCCCCATGTGGGGTTAGCAGAAGAAGGTGTGGTATTTTGGCTTTGATTTCCTACACTGTGGAGACTTCCTTTTGGTTTAAAGTACTGTTGTGCAGTTTGAAGGCCAGCAAATTAGGAATCAAACTAACCTCCAGTGCCGTGTTTTTGTTTTTGATTTTTTGTGGTTTATTTTTTTTTTGTTTTGTTTTTTGTTTTTTGTTTTTAATTTCAAATGAATAAAATTGCCTAGGATCAATTCACCTGTCCTTCTGGGTGGATAATGTGAACACTGGCTGAGGTTAAACCAGATGTTGCATACTGAAAACGAGAATTTATTTTTCTCTGCTTGCAACCAAATTATCTGCTCAGACACCTCAGAACTTCCCGTGCCAGAGGTGCATGGCCATGGCCTTCTCCAGCTGGCAGCAGGTTTGCTGCAAATTCCTCTTCCTCGGAGTTGCTCTGTGGTACTGCAGGATCTGGATGTGAGGACATGGGGGACTGAGGTGCCATTGAGATGAGACCGTGTGGACTGGATTCCAAAGAATTTGGAAGGCCTGAATGAGACAGCAGCATTGTGTCACCACATGGATGCTTAAGCCAACAATGTTAATTATCTTTGTTAATGACAGTCTTCAACTGGGTCGGTTGGAAACACTTGGAAATAAGTTCTTGAGCTTCAAATGTCTTGCTCTTGTGGAACCTGCCCATGGAAAATGGTGCAACTAGCAGGTGACCTTTGCATCCACAGCATAATTTCTTGATTGAGACCTGATTTGGTTCTGTTTTATAGACAAATTGGACCAATGCCTAAGGCAACAGCTTTAAATTGAAGTTTTATCTGTGGGGTCCAGTTATCTCAATATTCCTTTCCAAAACAGAACCTGGGGCTGCAGTACTACTGATTTGGGCTGAAATTTTGTGTTAATTTATTTTCTTTCCAACAGCTTTATAGAGATAAGAAAATGAAGGACCAGTAAGATAAGTATCTTCTCTTTTGCATTATTAACACAAATGTCTTGCATGTTAAGTGATTGCACTTATTTAAATCAGAGTACAGCTGTAATCTGAAGAAGCCATCAGTTATCTATCTGCCTATATAGTGGAGGTTATGAAATAGTATTTTGCCCTGGGAGACTATCTTAGTGCCTTGAGTCATGAAATTACCTAAGGTCAGAATTTTTAATTTCATTTTTCTTTATAAATCACCAAAATAAGTGTTAGAAAAGTTCCCTGAAAGGTATTTAAGTATAAAGTTTTAAGTAGTACACTAGCAGGAAAGGAACTTTACTTTTAAATGCTAAACTTACACAGTTCTGATGGTGCCTAGCCCATAATGAGCTAGGACTTTGCTTGTTACAACTGAGAAACATCTTGCCTTTGACAGCTTTTAAAGAATTTGTTCTTGAAAATTCTATAATAATAAAAATAATTGCAACTATTGCTTTGGAGATGACTCTTGAACTGTGAGATGCTATATAGTCTCCCTGAATTTTATAGTCAGGTAGCACTTATTTCTCCCATGCTGAAAGAAAAGGAATGGAAAAAGAAAAAAAATTCAGATAAAGATCCTTGGAATTTGGTATTCAGCCCTGCATTTTTTTCAGACACTGTCTTTCTCATTTCCATATATAAATGACGAATTAAGTTTAATCTTTAAGAGAAACAAATTGTGGCTGCAGATTTGGCTGTGTACTTACTGAGTTGCAAAGCTCTAGTAAGAAATTGTCTATGTCTTTCAATTATAAGTTATGCATAAGAAATATGTTCCTCTGTCAACATAATGTTTCAAAAGCATAGCAGATTTGACTGTGTGACAGTGATAGCAGAAATTACATCCATGAAGTCAGTGCTAAGTTCTGAAATATCAGCTCTGTGTAATGGCAAAGCTCTGTTTTAATATTTGCCAGTTTGTAAGCAGTAATTACTGAAGAGTGAAAGATTGATTTCCAGTTTCTGTTGGGACTGGGCTTCTTTCCTCATCTAGTTGGTAATGTAAGCAAATTCAGTTTGGTTTTACCTTTCCCAGAGGAAAGTTAAAGCATTGTCCTGTTACAATAGTGGTGATTATAGCTGGCCCTGTTTAAGCTGTCCAAAATTTTCTCTTTTCACAAGTAATAATCCATAGTAGTACATAGAGCTAAGTTGGCTGGATAAAACCATGAAAGACAAAAGTAAATGTAAGAATTGCAAAGTCAGTCATCTTTATGTTATAATTAATGTGAAGCTATCAGATCATGTTGTGACTAAAATGGCTTTAAGTGGGTCACTGAGATGCTTGTGCCATTGTTTCAAAGTGGCCCTGTTGGCAGTGCAGTAATTTATTGAAAATGGTCTGCTTGAACTAAGAGTCTTCTGTTAATAATTACTGAAAAGAACTCATGATAACTGCTGCTGGCCTCAAGTTTCTAACTATTCTCTTTAGAAACTCCTCAGAGGCAACATTTTGCCATAGGTAAACAGAGCTGAGTTGCGTAATTGACTTTATGCATAACCTATCTTCTGGTGTGTTTACTTTTAATTTTAAGCTGACTTGATGGTTAACACTAGAATATCTCACTGCAGTTAAGAGTTGTAGTTAATATCTAAGAGATTTGTGTAACTTCTTTTAACTTTTGCTTTCCTTTTGTATAAATATAAGCAGCATAAAAATGAATATAAAGTATTTTTGTGGGAATAGTCGTTATGAGAGTGTCCACTATGAATTAATCCTATGCTGTCACAATTACATAAAAATATTTTTCAGCATGTTATACCTGAATGTGTTGAAATATATATTATATTTGAAGGTACTTATATCTTCAAAATATTTTCAAAGTTAAAGTGAATAGCATTTGGAGAAACAATACTCTATTGTCTTGGAACAGTAAGTGCACTATTTATAACCATTTCAATTAAAAAATACTGATAATGCTTGGTGAGTGCACAAGCTGTACAAGCTTGTACAGTCTGTACAAGCTCTGTTAGGAGTTGGGAGTTTTACAGACTACTTTCCATTTTTCCGCCTGTTTTTATAATTTTATCAATTATATATATTTATTTTAATAATTTCTGCATGAGAAAGGTTTTTTACATCATCCTTGGAACCAGGGATATGTACATCCTTACCCCAAACTACTATTTCCACTTATTCACATTCCAGTCTAATTTCAGGCAAATGCAGATAAAGTGATGCAGCACTAGTTAGCTCTCTTCTGTGGACTGTGTTAAGCTGTGTGGTAGGATCATTAAAGCTGAAAGATCCCTCTGGTTTGTCTTTGTGTGGGACTTGGATAAACTCACATTTTTACAGAATGGAGGCTTAATCAATGTAACTCAGGCAACCAGGAGAGAGTGGGGAATGAACATGAATTTTCTCATGTCTGTCCATAAATAATATTTCAAAAGTTGTACTTCATCCCTGTCTAGATATGGTGAGTATAAATTAACAAGACTTTTGATGTTTAACATTCTGGTCCTAATTAGTCCTGAAGTTTCCCAGTTTTGGGAAAGTTCAGTCCTACACTCCTACCAGGGTGGTAGAAGTGTGAATATACCAGATTAACTGCAATTGATCTTACCTTCTTTGGGTCTGGCTTCTGAAAGCAGGCAAAAATAGGTATTATAATGGCTATAAAATGAATTAGAAGGAAATATTTGCCCTCTTCATAGTCCTAGTGGCAATGTATTCTGCTTGGTATTTTATGAGCATCTGTTTCTTGAGTAAGCTACTGAAATAATTGGACTTCAAAAATTGCCTTTTCCGTATGACAGAAATCTTAAACTTCCCAGTTTGTTAAGTCTTATATTTGTGCTTATTTTGGTAAATATTATGTATATAAGCCCTTCTGTGAAATGCAGTTTTTCTGAATAGTATCCTGCTCATGCAGTGAATGCAGGATTAGGACACAATGAGTTGAGTGCTGTCAAAACAGCCATGTCACCAGCTGACTTGTCAAACAGTGAAGCATTTAGAACCTACTTATGCCACTTTGTTTTGACAGTGGAGTTGCACACCTTTTCTCCTTTGTGACAGATTTGAGAGCAAACATTTCATAGGGGAACATAGTAAGACCTACAATATTCTGCTACTTGGTGAGCCAACAATGTCTTTGACTTTGACTTTCAACAGCTGTGCATCTAACTTATTCAAACATTTTCTTTAGTTTTGTCACCTGGAACAGTGCAGCCAACTGGTTTGTAATAGTTGTTTGAACACTGGGTGTTTACAGGTCTTGTGAGCTGCCCTTGTGAACCCAGGTGAGGCTCTACTACTTGTATCAGCTGAAGATCCTGAAAAGTCTCAAGTCTCTAAGACTTATTGCACTCATAAAATTAACCAGATAGAGATTTAAAAAGTTGTTTTGCCATTTTCAAATGTGCAGTGCATTTATGATCTCCAGGGAAAGAACTTAAAACTGAATTTCATGACTAAGAATATAATTTTTTTTTCCTTCTAATTTGAAAGAAGGAGCTGCACAATGAATGTAAAGTTCACTGGTGTATATTTGAAGTGTAGGCTTCTTTAGTAGGGTTTTGATAATTAACCTGTCTTAGCCACTTGAATCTTGGTATTATGTGATGATATTTATTTTAGGAGTAGGTTTAGGAATAGAATGCTGAAGTTTCCTTCGGCATATCTCAGCTGTCTTGATTTCAGTGGATTTATGCAAAAAAGTAAGAAGAAGTAGATACATATACAAATTAGCATTTCAGTAACATAAAGGATGCATGATCATGCTTGCAAATGTGGAGGTGAAAAATGGAAAAAAAAAAATATTATTACTGTGGGAATAAGTACAGAGAAGACTTTCCTATCAGAACAGGAAGAACTTTTATAGTACTAAAAATACTTATGGACAAAATGAAGTCAATACAAATTTGCAAACATCTTAGTTCTTGAAAATTAACATACTTTTGCCTTCTTACATTTAGTGCTAGGTGTAATCTAGTTTCTGTAAAAATATATGATGAGTTTGTTCTTGCTAGTTGCTAGGGCTTTATTTGAACCAAGATTTAGACTTATAATTATGGACTAAAGTAGACTGATATAGAGGACATATATAAAGCATTACCTCAGAGCTACAGTAATGAGAAACTACCCTTCTCCTCTCCAAAAATTATTAGCCAAATAATTTGGTCTAAGTGGTTACTGTCCCCCTACCCAAGATGGGAGCTCCAGCGTTGTTTGGGTATTGCAGTTCTGAATGGGATAACAGATGGGTTCCCCTCAACTAGCAAAACAATAATGTTATTTATGCTTCAACCAACAGCTCTGAATTGAGAAAAATGTGTTTCTTGGCAGCCTTCATGGACCATTCTCAATCTAACTGTGCAAGTGGGGGTGATGGTTTCTCTTATTTCACTTGCTTTCAATTGCCTGCACTTGATTTTCAGACTGTTCTGATTCTGTGTCAAAATTTGACATCCCCAAATCCATCAACTCCCTTTCTTGAGGAAACATCAGCAGCATACTTCAGACTATGATAATATTCAAATCCTGTGTTCAGCTTTGAATGCCTCACAGCAAGAACATCAGTGAGGTGCTGGAGCATGTCCAGAGAAGGGAAACTTCTCTGGTAGCTGAGAATGGGTCTGGAACACAAATCTGATGAGAGGGGTTGTTTAGTCTGGGGTAAAGGAGGCTTGGAAAAGACCTTATTGCTCTACAACCACGACCACTTGGAAAGAGAGTATGGGTTGCTTGTCCCATGAACAAGTGATAGGACAAGAAGAAATGGCCTCAAGTAGTGCTGGGGAGTTTTTTATTGGATAATAGGGAAAATTTCTTTATGGAGTGGTTGTCAAACAGAGGAACAGGCTGCCCCAGTAAGTGGCTAAGTCATCACCTTGGAAGTACTGAAAAGATGTGGACATGTAGCATTTAAGGACATGGTTTAATGTTATGGATTTGGCAGTGCAGGGTCAGTGGATGGTCTCACTGGTCTTAAAGGTATTTTTGAACTTTGACTTTTCTATGATTCTCTAATGGAGTCAGTGTCACCTTTCTCCTCAGCGGTGTTCCCAGGAGAAGTTTTGTGGCACGGAGTGATAGCTAGGTAATAGCTGAGTTTATAGAACCTGTCAAACAACTGTAAAGGAGTGAACAGTTTGAATGTAAAGAAGTGAGAACTACTTCATTCTGGAAGGAGGTGAGGGTGCCTAGAACCAGGCAAACCTTCAACATCCAACTTGAGTATTTTCCATATTTTCTTAGGTAGCCTGGATAATCTTTTGATCATCCTTCTTTTAATGAGGTTTTATTGCCTGTTCTGTACATTTTTGTTAAAATGTATATTAGAATATGGGGGAGATACTAGAGTAGTGTTGTCTACTCATCCATTAATTACCTCAGTCACTGACTGTGGTGGCATGTTGCATGGCAGCAGGTCCAGGCTGGGCCTTGGAAGTGTCAAAGCCACCAGCATTACTCCTCCTTAATTGCCTGGATGAATGCCATGTACATCACCACCGTAGTGTTGTAGTACTCCCGGGCCAAATCTAGAGATAAATAGTGTATTTTAACAGCATAACTCTGTCTGGGAGATGGCTAATTTGCAGTTAAAATCTCATATGTTTTGTATAACTGGATATACCAAATGCTCTTTATCTTTGTGCTGTGGTTGGGATAACTGATCACTACTCCAGTGCTACTCCTGCAACCTGGTGTACTTGTTAATTTTCATACTGATTGGATACCAGCCTAAAATTCTCCTGCAGGTTTCTGACTGAGATGTCAGCAGGCTATGGCAAGTCAAAATCTATTAGATTTGTGAAGTTTACCTAAGAGATCTGTATTATCCTGGTTCATTTTCATTGAAACCAGATGAGTTATGCTCACAGGAGCAGCTGTGTAGGCTGGCATCCACCCTCTCATCAGCATGGGGATGGGGATATCAAGCCCCTTTGGCATCTTGGTGAGAGCTGCTGAATTTGTTAACGACTGGGAAGTTGGATGAGACTGTCCTTGAGAACATTATGTGGGCATTTCAGCTAGAACTAATAAGGCAAATAAATGAAAGCCTTGGTCCTTAGTCATGGCTGGGACATTGTAGTACAACCTTGTGGCTGAGGAGCGGAGCCTGGGAGAAATAGTGCTGGGATGAATCTTTAACATGGTGGATAATGGACCAACAAATGTTAGGTTTAGATTTTTCTAATGGAAAAGATCTACTGGAACATACTTTGACTCATATAGAACTGCACCTTTCAGTGGAAAGAGACAATCTTGCAGTTTTAGTGTCTGTCTTCCTTTTATTACTACCTGGGATAAAGTTTCAAATCTCACCTTGGCTGGGAAGCATCAGTATTTTGGGAGATGCCCTAAATAATAACACAACCTCCTTCACTTATAAACAAATACACTTATTTAAAAATCATCTTACATACGTATTGTCAAATGTACATAAGACGAGATACATATTCTAATATGGTTTTGGATCTTTTCTCGTGTAACAGTCCTGAAGTGGTTATTGTCAGCAGAGAAGTTTTGTGAGCAGGAGTTCATATCACCAGAAAAAAAAAGGGATGCAAAAGCTAAAACCTTTTATTTTGCAAGGAAGGGTGCTTAGTCACAATTAATTCTGAGTGTCACTGGCTTTGCAACAGAACTTCAAGAAGCTCATTTGGTACATCTCATTTAGCAGCTCATTGACAAAGGGATGAGTATGGGCATGGCTGAGGTCCACATGAAGTGGTAGACCTTAAAAATTTACAGAAATGTTGCCTCTTAACTAAAATGCCAGGGGAAGCCTAGGGACTATTACTTTATTAAGTTCTGCTGAATACGCTGCTGGTTTTACTCTAAACAAACCACATTATTTTATCCTCAAGCAATCAGATAAAAACTAAAGGGTGTGAACCTCCTGTCTTTAAGCAAAAGGTTGGTGAGGTTGGTGTGGGTTGTGTTTTGTTTTGGTTTTTTTTTTAATACTTTTGGATTTCAGTGTGAATAGGATTTTGTCCAAATCATCCGTTAAGCTAAATTTACTGTAAACAAAAGTAATGCTGCCAAGAGTCCTGTATTCAACACAGATCAGAGATAGATAATTTTGTCTTGGAGATTTTCATGTAACCAAGTACATTTTGAGCAAGTTGAAAATGTAAGTAATGATCTATTTGAAATGTAATGGTCTAGTCTGCAGAACATGCCATGACTTGCCTGCAGTGAAAGAATTGTGTTGAGCATATGCAGTATTTAAAATAATTCCTTTAAAACATGATTGTTTAAGGTTCATCCAGTGCTCTGTGGCAGGGTACAGCTGTAACAGAACTGGAGATTCTCTGCTGGAGACTTCTGACAATACACCAGTGGCTTGCCTGCAAGCTCAGGATTTAAACACAAGAGTTTTTACTGTCAGCTTTTAGTTTAATTGTTTGGTTTGCTTTTATTGCAGTCATCAGCATTTTACTCTGATTATTGGAAGGTAGCTGGGACCTGTGTGCTGTTTGGGTCCAAAAAAGGCACTGTAAGCACAGCTCCACTGTGAACAAATTTTAGGCTAAAGGCTTAGTATCTTATTTCTAAACATTAATATAAAATTCTTTGCCTTAAAACTCAGTAATAAATTTCACATTTACCTAAATCTGAATGAGTTATTTTCACATCACCAGTGAAAAACTTAATCAGATTTTTGTTGTCTTCTAGTGGTAATCAACTCCTTTTTTTCCATTAATGTGAAATATGTTTGTGATTTCATGTCCATAGTCAGCAAGCTGTTTTAAAAACTGTTTTCCTTCTTGCTTGAGATGTGTAAGTGGACTCATAGAGTATAGCAGATAGGAAAGGGTGTTATGCCTGGGGCATTTCATTAACTAACCTCTTGAGTCAGATAATGGAGATGCTGCAAGGATGCCTTTCTTCAGTGGAGTCACAACACCGAGACTATGAGCATTAAGGGGTTAACTGCCTTCATCTCTGCAGCTTTTGATGATGCACAGACGTATTTGTTGGTTTTGTACTCAATGTAAAGAAAGAAGGATCTGGTTCTGCAGAATTACTTGTGCCATGTTTGCATATAGATCTTTATACTATGCTTATCACTAATCTGCCTATCAGATGGCAGTAAAGAAATTTATCCAGATTTGCACATATATATAATTACTTTATATTCTCCTTCAGGGAGATGTATTGTAGAGATGCTAATTAAGGTGAGTGGTTTTTATTTTTTTTTTTATTATATGAAATATTCTTGCTAACTTATATAGGTAAGCTGCCAGCATGTGTAAAAACATAACTCTCATATATATAAGTATATATCATACGTATCATATTACACCATCTATAAAATGCTCAGTTTCTTGAATGTTCCATATCAAAGAATAAAAACTTTCTGCAGGAATAGATTTCAAGTCAAGGTATAGCAGTTAATTTGTTTGTAGACTTACGTTAAAAACATCTTTCCCCAACAACCTTGGTTAGTTAAACATCTCTTAAAAATAAAGAAAGTGTAATAATTTTATTGATGACTATGTGAACATGCAAATTGTGTTCTCTGGTTTGTGCAGTTCCCATATCCTACAAAGTCACTTCAAAATGTACTATCCATTTCAGGGATCCAATGAAGACTAAGCAGTGAGAAAGTAGTGTCCTTGCCTGAATGGCTGTGATTAACATCAAGTCACTACTTGAGAGGTTTAATTGCTAAAAGGGGAAAAGGATGGAGGCTACAGAGAAAGAAAATCTCACTAAAATATGCCATAGTTTCCCTTGAAACCACACAGAATATTTTGTGCATTACCTTTCCGTAGGGAGATAGAATGGTGTTATCACTACAGTTCCTTGCCTAAGAGCTTGTTCAGAGTAATATTGATTTTTTAAAAAAATCTCTGAGGAAATAGCTGTAAATTCAGTGTGAGAAGCTTGTGGGATTTTCCATAAGAGAAGGTGCAAAGGAGAGGGTTGTTAGTCCTATAGGAGTTGGTTGTTCTCTTTGTAGGTTTTCTACTCATCAGTTTTCCAACTCTGCAAGGAATTATTTTGCAAAGTTTTTTCAAGTTGGTTTGCCTATTTCCAAGAAAAAGAAAACCAGGCAACTTTTGTCTGAGAAACTCTTGGAGCAAAGAGACTACAATTGCTGTCAGCACGGTCACCACACCAGAGATGTGTTGTTCTCCATTTTTTAAAAAGATATACCTAAAGTAAGCCCATTTAATGTGCTGGAATCTCTCTCTCAGGAGAGATTTCCTCAGACTTTATCAGCGTAGTCCTGTTAGGATACTATCTCACACTGGTCCCGGTGTTCCTGATGCTTGAGTTTGGTCAAAACAGAAAACGATTTTCTTGCATTTGGAGCTGCCAAATGTTTCTCTGCGTTACCTGTCCCACAACACGAGACTATGGAGAAATTTCCTGTCTTGATTCACGCGGGGACAAGGGCAAAGTCGGCCGGGGAGAGTGAAGGAGCAGATTGGAAGTGCGTCGGAGCAGTGGAGGGAGGATTCAGTGCAGTCCGCAGGAGCCAGCGGGGGTGCCTGCCTGGGCAAAGCAGCAGGGGCTGTGACAGGGGGTGTGATCACGGAGGATGCTCTTGGTGCTCTGCCGAATGAGGCAGCATGTGGGGAAGGGCAAGGAACTGGGAAGTTCGGGAAAGCACACCAAACTCCCCGGGGTTACACCATGGGTAGATCTTATTAAGAAGCGCAGCACTGACAACCAGGGATGAGCAATGATGCCAGGGAGGAGACAGGGATAGTCCTGTGTGAGTTGCCGGGGGAGGGGAACAACTGGTGGCGACACTGCCACATTCATACAAAAGAATGAATTAATGGTTGGCAGGTTCTGTCGACGCTTTAAATTTAAATTATGTGTGTTGCTATTTTAACTTAACACTTGCGTTTTCTGTTTATTTATGTGCAGGGGTATCATTCTACAAAAAAAAAAAAAAAAAAAAAAAAAAAGAGGCTGGCTTGGATTCTGTTTTATCTGAATATGCAGGGATGGAATCTGAAGCGATTCGGGGACTGATTGAAAGCTGAATGATTCGGGAATTGATTGACAGCTGAATGAGGCACTCTGGCTGTGAGTGTGGGTGTGAGGGGCCATGGATCACTAGGAGAGGGTGACAGAGCTGGGAGATGTGATGGATACCTCCTTTTCATCCCCCTCCGCTGCCGCGGCTCCGTGAGCGTCCTTCCTTTCCCATGCACGGGCTTTTATGTTGGGCTTTTTCTTCAGTCAAGCCTGTTAAAGTTGAATGCAGCCCAGCGCCAGTGAAATGGTAATATGAACCCATGCAGTGTGTGGCACTGGATACCATCCCTTCAGGACAGCCAGAAATTCTAGACGGGGAAGGAGAGAATGCAGGTGTATAGAGTAACCCATTAGCAGCCATTACGGTCTGCTAATGGGTAACTTATTCTTGTCCTGGTGCAAACACGTTGACTGCTTCTCTCTCTCTTTTTTTTTTTTTTTTTTTTTTTTTTTGTGTGTGTGTGTGTGTGTGTGACATTTATTAACGAGAATATCTGGAAAACTATTTTTAGAACAAAATACTTGCAGTGTATCCTCTACTGCTCTAATGGGAAATGTCTATTGAACAAAAAATGAAGACTTTAAAAAAAGTCGATCTTCAATTTTTTAAATAAATATGAAATTCCAGATGTTTATTATGAGAAATTAAGAATTAAATTTCCAGTATAATGAATCAGTTTTCTGGGAAACACCACGGCAATCAAATTATCAAAGATGTACAGAAATCATAGGTATATTTTTCAGGATAACACATGTATTCCTTTGACTTCTGTCTGTCACCACTGCAGAAGTAAGTAATGTGGTGGTATTAGCCCAAATGAGAACTTGAACTTCATCAAATGGGAAATAAAACTTTAAATATTAAAAATCGTAAAGTGTTTGGGAAAAGCTTTTTGGGATGTGAGTGGCCCTCTGAGGGGGAAGGACTCCCTCGGGTTTGTGGTGGAAGAAAAAAGTTCCAAAGATCTACATGCTTTGAAAGGCTTGCTGAGTAGAGAGAGCTTTTATTTTTGTTTTGTATTTCCCCCTCTTCTTTCTTCTCTGAGTCACGTGTACCAGAGCTAGGGATAAAAGGTGTCTCTGTCCAATCAAGAAATATACCTTCTTGTTGTCCTTTCTGTTAGTTCTGCATCTGAGAAGGTTTCACTATTTTCCTTGTTACTTTTTATCTTGTAATATCTCTTGACTGAAAATAATGCAGTTGAATTAACAGTCAGATACTAAACAAAATCATGCTAGCCCCATTGCTTTTGAAGAAGGAAAATATAAGAAATTATTAAAAAAACCTAACTGAGCTTGATAGAGCTTTCTAAGATGTGAATCGACTTGAAGATTAAGATTTAAGTCTCTATGTTCTATATGTTGTAGCCCTTACTCTTGAACATGGCGATTTAGAAAGAAAGGGTTAAAAAATAAATTGAGAATCTACTTCAGAATTACCATCATAAGTTGCTGACTTCATGACCAAAACACTGATGAGACTTTGAGAAATGGAGACTAAAGGAGGGGGAGAAAAACGGGGATGACATAGGCAAAAGTCAGAGAACAGCAGAAATAATTATCTTAAGAAAAGAAGAAGCAACTTGAAGACAAAGAAGTTAACAAGGTTGAGAGCAGGTGGTGAGCAGGGCACCACATTTGGCCTTTGCTGAGGGAGAGAGAGCATGAGAAGGTGGTTTGTTTTTTGCTCAGTCTAGTGGAGCTCTGTACAAACAAGCTTCTGCAGGTATGCTCAGCTCTGACAGTACAGCTATTCATTCTGAATGAAAAAATGGCAAAGTAAAGGATTGGCACTGACCTTTTCTCCTTCCCATTCTTCTTGCTTCTAAAACCTTCCCAAACAATCTAACACAGAAAGCCTTCCAACAATCCTGCCAGCTAATAGTTCGAACCAACTTCTTATGAGAATATAACTTCATTACTTTTTTAACAGCTGAAGTGATTGAAAAATCCCTGAGCAGTTTGACAGAGTGAGTGTCTAGTTTTTAATTTTTAACATTTCTCTTTTTGAAAGACTTATAGAGTTCAACTCTTTACTGACACTCTCCCTTGTCAGTCTTGCACTTAAAGCAGTTAAGCAAAGCGACTTATTTAAATTTTAAGTCCCCGTGCTCTAAAACTGCTATGCATAATCAGTTTAATATGCTCCATGAAAATGCATGCAACATCTAATTTAAAAGAGGCATTTAAGTGGATGACCATAGAAAAAGATAGTGTGTTAGAACTGAGGCTTTAGTACCACAACTGCCTCCCTTTGACACAAAGGCAGAAATCACAAAATTACCAATAGGAGGAATAGAGCCAAATATACCAGGACTACATGACTGATACAAAAAAGATTACACCTATGTGTTTATTCCTAAATTGATATTTTATATGTAAGTTAATAGAGCTAGCATAAGAAATATTGCCATAATAAAACATAACAAATAAGGAGGAAAAAATAAATAAATAAGAAAAAAAAAAAGAATAACTAAAAAAGGAGCAAAACACAAACCAAGAATGCCAAAATAACCAGCAGCAACAAACAGACTTTTAAAGTTGCAACAAGTTAACATGAGAAAGGTTTAAAGAAAGACTTCAATGACTGCAAAAATAATTGCAGAAACCATGTCATGAAAACCATCTAGAAAACAGGGGATACTTACTTTATTTAGAATGAATGTGCCAAAAGTAAGTACAGCATCCTTTCTTGGCCAGGGTAACTCTTCCACCAAGTGCTCTACCATGGAGCTGCTCACCTCCCAGAGTGAAGGACCCTCTCCTGATGAGAAGGTGCACCAGGTCACACAGCTGTGAGTGAAGATCAGTTTCGAAAAGTAGAAAAACAATAGCAACCTACATCTTCAACATTCCCAATGAGTGGTTGTATTCTGTATTTTTAAATTTTGTTATTATTTTCATAATTCCTTTCTTGGGTGTAGATTTATTCAAAGTACATGAAAATAATGGAAATGGTCATTAGTATTCAGTTCTTCAGAAAAGCTCTTTTTTGTGAAAACTTGGAATGCATTATTGTGGGTAGCTTAACTCATCTGTCATACAGTGAATGTAGATGCTAATGAACAGGATAATGTTAATATTAGGGGATAGATTAATGAATAGATTTTAAAACAAAATTTATATGGCTAGAATTCCTCTAAACAGAACCAGTTGCTACAATTTTGTAAAATATCATTCAATACAGAGATCAATTTTAGAGCACTAGTAAATATTTAATTATGTTTCCAAAATTTATTTGTCTTCCCATTACTTATGTGCTTGCTCTGCTTGCCCTTTGTTGTCTTCACTGGGCTATGATTCCTGCTTAACGTGTGTGCATGTCTGAATTGCATTGCTATACCATGTATATATAAAAATACTTGCTTACATCTTCTCCCCAAAAAGGACCCCGCTGAACTGAAGTAATTTCCCATAAGCCAGACATTTTTAAGGCATAATTTCTTTAGCTCATTTTCTTTTGTGTTTCAAAGTCAAGTAAATTGCTTTACATCTATCTGTGACAGTGCCTCAAAGTGCACTCCAGCCAGTAGTTACAAGGGGAGATGTTTAATTGGCTGGTGCCTACACTCCTAGGAATGTGTCCCTCTTTCAAGGAGGTTGCCCCTGAGCAAATGAATTTGTGACAGATACAATAATTGCAAAACCAGAAAAATATTGTGTGTCTTCAGGTATTTTTTCTAGGATAGCATTTGCTGACTGGAATGCAATGGATTGACCACTAGTGAAAGCTAAACTGATTTACAGGTATCTTAATATACAGCACTTAGAATTCTGTGTCATCTGTTACATCCAGGCAGGTCAGACACTGTCAAGTTCTTGGGAATAGTGACAGGGAGGTCTGTGCCTGTGCCCCTAAATCCATGGAGTTCTCACATAAAAACCTCTGAAAACATGTTGACATATCTGCTGCCAGTGAAATAGAAGCAGAGAGGCAGGGATGGATTAGTACATTTTGGATGGTTCATTTTGGATGGTTCATTTTAATGATGTATACTTAGGGCAGCCTGTGATGTTTCATTTTTATTTGTTAAATTTTCAGTTCCTCAAAGTATTTACTTCTGTTATGTGACTGTGCTGGGGAATGCCTTGCATGTATAAAAGAACACTAATGTAAATTCTTCTCTGTTTAGACATGCATTCTGGAAATTAAGGTTAAGCTGTTTTGTCTGGGTGAATATTTGTAAATGTTTAGCATTTTTAATTTAAAGGCTTTTCTCTGCTTGAACATGTGGTATGCAAATTGAGGCCTGGGTGGCACACTGCCTTGGGGAAAAGGAGTCCTTAGTCTTCATTGTTAAAAACCAAGGACTCTGATTTCAGAGCTTCATGTCGTGCTGCTTTTGTCAAGGGAAGGTGATGAAAAATTGTGTTGGTGTCTAGTCTTTTCTGAGCTTGAGGTAAGGAGGAAGAATAGGCCAAAAAAAAAAGTGAGAAAATGCTCTTTGGAGACACCTATTTCTGCTCTTTGTCTGCTCACTCTCATGCATGATTGTGTGCTGCCTTTGTGCATAATTTTATTCTCCCCTTAGTAACCATTTCCTGGGGCAAATACTGCAATTTGGTCTCCAGGCATGCTGCATCAGGGGGAATCTCTGATGGGCATCTCAAAAGGCAAAGGTTATGTTCAACCTAAGTTATAAACTCTTTTTCTGAGCACAGGCTTATGAATTCTGCATATTCCTTTAGCTTTTTTTGGGTTGTAAGAGGTAGAGTGTGTAGATTGAATTATTTTCAGGAGAAAAGCATCATGATGTCTGCTTGATATAAAAGAGACAATAACAAGAGGCTTCACTACCTATAGCACTTTTCCTTCAATAGAGGGACTAGCATCCTACTGGGGCAGAGATCTTGTCTTTAAATTCAATTAATACCAATAATAGTTCTGATGTGGCCTCCTCTGCTCTGCACAACACAAGAGAGAAAATTAAAAACTACCCAACAAGAAAAATGTCACTGGAGCTAAAAAGCAGTGAGCTGTATGAAAGATAAGAATTTCTGGTGTCTAAATATAGAGTAATATGAATATGTTAAAACACAGAATTCTATGTATTGCTTTTAAAAGAATAGTTTCAATTTGATTAAGAAAACTACAGTAAAATCAGCCTTCTCCTGAATGTTCTGACTGTCATTTTCTTTAGCCAGTATAAACCTGCCTTTCTGGTTTATAGCCACAGTGCTAACATGTAAAGCAAGATGTTATGACTCATTGACATAATTCTTTGTTCTCTCTTGAAAGCATTGCTGATGGTATTTTCAAATGTACTTGGGTTTACCCCTAAAAATGCAAACCCTTTGCAAGTCTGAGCTTAATGCAAGGCAGATTATGTAATTTTTGCAAGCCATATGATGTGAATGTAATGCTGTTTATGTTTTTGATAGTTTTGGTTTCTAGCTTTTCTGAATTTTGCTGTAATTTTATCAAGGGAAATAAGATGGCTTCTCTTAGTTTGCAAAACTTTGAGCAAATTAAGTAAAAATGTGTTTCAGGACTGAGAAGTAGTTACTAAGAGATTAATCAGCAAAACTTCTTTCTTGACTCAAGTTGAAGATGAAAATTACTTGAATGAAATCTTGAAATCATGTGGCTAAAAATGAGAAATTAACTGAAAATGAGTCTGCAATGGTTTCACCAAGGGTCAATGTTTTACGTGAACAGTGATCCCCAGTGCTGGGAAAATATGAGGTTAAGGTCTGAAGGGTGTGAGGATAGGTCCTGGCTCACATCCTGGCTGTTCCCTTGCAAAGCATTTCTTTGTGTTCAGCAGGCTTTGCTGAAAGATGTGAAAGGTATTGGCAGAGAGGGCTGTGGAGACTGCAACATGCAGCATGTTTTGGCTGAGGGTAACCAAAGCACTGAGCACCTTGCTGCTGTAGAGGTAGAGAGCCCCAGCATTGTGAGCTGGATGGGTTTGCTCAGCTTTTCCTCCCAGACAGACCACCTGCTTCTGCAGCATCTGCAATTATTGAAGTGTTAAGTAGGCTGCGTCAAAAGAGAATAAATAAACAGGCATTTATGTTTTCTATCTGCCTAGCAGTATAAATAGAAAGCAGTTTAAAAGAAGCCTTTAAGCTCTGAAAGGAAAGAAAGGAGGCTTTAATTTTAACCAGACCAGGTCTGATACATGCATTTTTCTTGGGGATAACACACCAGCTTTAGGGTCCATAGAAGGAAAGCTGTCCCAAAAATTCCTTGTTCAGACCTCAACTGAATGAAGTAGAAGAGTTCCAGCTAAGAAGGGTAGTTGCATTCTAAACCGGTGCAGAGTCATGTAAGTTGAACTCCTGTAAGACTTAAGCTTCTTTGTTTACTCACAGGATTGTGTACTATTATGGTAAGTAAAATAATACTTACATTCTTGAAATTGACAGCTTCATCTTGGTGGTTCAATCACTGCTTCTCAGTGCTGTTAATAAAACCAACTGATACTGTGAATAATGGTACTGGTCAGACAAGGAGTGGCAAGCTCACAGAAAGAAAAGAGATTTGAACTGCAATCACAGAAGCTGAGCAAGGCTTGGGTGGGCACCACTCAATGTGTCCTGTGAGCCATGGTACAGGCACCCCTTTTTATACCTTCTGCAAGGGTTTTACTGACCTCACTGTGGTTTACTGTGTCAAAAACCATCAACTCTGAGTCGCTGATGTTGGAGATCCTGTAGTCTGAAATGTTCTCAGATGGTTTAGTGCCCAGCTGGAAGTGTTGCCATCATTATCTGCATGGGTCAATTTGGAGTCAGACCTGCTTGTTTATTTTGGACTTTTTTGTGTCTGTTTCTAAAGATGTCTGTCCAGCCCTAGGTTTCCAAGACATTGTTGTACTGTTTAAATGATGATGGAAATAGTTAACAATGCTGAGGGTAATTTGCCTTATATGACACAGAATCATAGAACATACCAATTGGAAGGAGATCACCAGGAGTATCAAGTCCAATACATGACTTATGAGATAACAATGTTCCTTTTAATGGGATGTCTCCTCTACTTCTTTTGAATGACAACTAATTTAAAAAAACTAAGACTGAAGGACAATTGTCCTGCAGTCTTAAATCCCTATTCTAGTAATCAAACCTGTATTTTTAATATTTTTAAGGTGTGTTTTGTTTTGTTCCAACTTTTTTCTGCAGTACTCTACAGGTCATCTTGCCTTGTTCTCACAACCTGACTTCAGTTTCTTGTTGATGAAACTGATGATAAAATCATTGTATTGCTCTGCTTTATCCAGCTTGATAAATTGAGATGTAGTGAATTTCTGCTTACCTTAATCATATTTCCCTCCAGATTGCTCTCTGTTTAGTGGCTGATCATTAAGGCTCACTGTACACAATGAGGGAATATGTAATTGCAGTTGCTTGAAGTAAACAACCAGTCTGATGGATTCAGACAAAGACAACCTTTCAAGAACATCCTGTTTTAAACAAATATATAGTAAATCTGGTGAATAGAATGGATATGAAATTTCCAGCCTACAAGAGATGTTTGCCTTGTCATAGCATGCTTAATGTGTGAGTGGCCACATGAAATTGTTGTATTGTCCCTGCTCATGGGATTAGATATGAATCCTGACCAAATGCACCTGCTGAAAAAAAAATAGACCTTCACCATTGTGATATGTTTGATACTTCACCAGCAGAACTAAATTAAAGAATATTTTAATCAGTATTATTTGCCATTTTAATTTTAAAATTATCTGTTCATAAGTTAGAAAGTGAAATTGCACAAACAATATCATACAGCTTCCACTTTCTGCTTCTTTTCTCTGTGGTGATTTTACTACAGTCTAGTAATTTATAAAATATGAAGCAGCTAAGCAAAACCTAGTTATGAGTTATGCCCATATTTTCTTGTGGAATTTAGGACTGTAATCACCAAAGACCGTAATTGATTCTGAGAGGGGATCATTCTGTGTAATTATTCTCCATCCTTCTCATCTGTTTGTTGTTGGCTGCCAGGCAAACCAACAAATAGGAGGCATTCAGGTGGAAGTGAGCTTTTTGTAAGCATATTGTCCCCAGCGTTGTTTGCAAATACTGTCATAGACGCTTAATGAAGTGCTATTCAAGAAAACAGTAGGATTATTTCAATTCAGGGTGTTGGACTGTTCCCCCTTCTACTATCAAAAATATTTTACAAGAAAACAAATAAAACCTAACCTTATTTACAAAGATTAGTAACAGAGAAGTTAATGATGTATAATTTAGGTCTTAAGGGCAGTTTTGCCTCCTGATCTCCACGGTCAGAGTTTGAGTGACAGGTCTGTACTGGAAGGGTGAGTTGAATTTGAAAAATGCTGTGTTCAGCAGAACTGTGGGGGTTTTGTTTGTTTGTTTTTCTTTTGGTATTGTGTTACAACTACCTTGCCAGCTTCTTAATAGTATTCTGCAGAATTATTTTTTAAACATGCAAAATATTCACATCTGTACTGCTGAAATTTTTGTTAAAGGCAGTGGAACTGCCTAATTTTTTTTTTTTTTAGACAAAGCTAATTGATTGCATGAATGCCACTGCACATAGCTGACAAAGGCAGAGCATCTTTGTGAATAGGCTCTGTAAATTCTTTCCCACAGAAGTCAACGAAAGGGTCGGTTGTCCTGGGCTACGTGTTTCGTCACTTAAACCTGGTGGAAATAGATTACTTTGGGCTGCGTTACTGTGACCGAAGTCATCAAACGGTGAGTAAAAGACACAGCAGATTGGATTTGCCATGTATAAAATTCACCCTGTTGTGCTGTTTGCCTGTAAAGCATTAGATTGTCATACGTCCCCTAACTTTCACTGCTTCCTGGCTCAGGTTTCCAGTATGAATTTATTTTGTTTGTTTCCAATAAGTTCTTGGAATAGCCATTAACATCTTAGATAGGAATGGAATCAAATGTTAAATGTTGTTGAAAACTAAATTAAGAAAGTACAAACAGTAAAAAATTATTGTATGAAAGTAGGATTGATATTTTTTCCTCTTTAGTACTGTGCCCTGAAGCCAGTGCCTGATGGTCTGTGCTGCTCAGCCTCCCTTGGCCCTGCACAGGGAACAGTGTCCCTAAGTGCATCCCAGCCTGCTTCACTTGCTGCAACACTGGCCGAGCTTCAGGGTGTGTGGGCAATGCCATTTCCACTCTGCCTGAATCATCTCTGTGTCCCTGAGCCCGTGTTCCCTAGAGCCTCCTTGACAGGGACTTACCCCACAGCTGAGGCTTTTTCCACTGGGACATTACCATCCTAAGCAGACAAGGAGATGTTTCAGCCAGGCTGAGGTGTTCCAGCCAAAGCAGGAGTTATTTGGAGCAGTGCTGTCTGCCCTGCCAAAGGCTTGTGAGGGATTGCTGCAGGCAGAGCTGAGGAGCAGGGGGTGCTCAGCAAGAGGAACCAGTGCTATATTCACAGGATGGACTTCATACTGCTTTAAAATTATGAAGGGAATAGTGCCTGGCCTATGGTTAAATTAAGTCAAGCCATTACAGTTTTGAAGCCAGTGTTCTGTGATGACAGCAATGCATAAGATCCTGTTTCATCTATATATAGTAATAATTTATTGAATTGGCTAAATATTTGCCAATTTCTTCTGTTAACCAGAAGTTGATCATGTGAAGACTGAATTTAGAACAGTATTAAGCAGGTTGATGATTGGTATTGAGAGCTACTTCACTCTCTGTATTTTAACTTTTGTGACATCATCCAGAAATTTATTAATTCAGTTCCTTGATGAGCTTCTAATAATTTTATTCCATGAAGATGAAAGCTATATTCAGCTATGAACTAAAGGTAGACTGTTAAAAGTGGTGGTTTTGATTTCCTGAGGAATTTGAGGTGTGAATGAACAGCAGGTAGGCATTTTTTGCTCTCAGAAGTGTCTTCCTTTTAGCTGTGGTTGCAAGTAAAATAGAAATGGCTGTTCCTGGGAATATTTCCAGAAGCATACACAGGATATATTTAGTGGTGCACATGAAAATATACTACTATATACCACACAACTATAAAAAGGGATTGCACCTCTATTGTGAAAGGGGCACATGAAAGCACATTTTAGGGCACATCCTTTTGTTCTGCCTTTTCTCTCATGTGGTGCTCCAGTGGTGCAAATTTAATGTTAGCTTTAGGCTTTATCCTCGGGCCAGCCCAAATTCAGTAAGCCTCTGTGATTCTTGATTTTCCCACGGATTAGGAAGGTGTTTATCCCACTTCTGTCATCTGCCTGCTCTTACACCAGCACTAGCCTTTCGTGTGGATGCGGGACCTCAGCTGTGTGCAGGGCTGTGCAGTGCCCTGCCCATCTCCTGCCCAGCCATGGAGATGCTGCACAGGAGCTGTCAAGGGTGCACTGCTGCCTCTGCACCTGGACTGTTTTGTAACAAACCATCGTGAAAACTCCTGGTCCTGTTGTTCATCTGTGTCAGGATAACGAAAACCTGATGCTCCCTCATCTGAAAAGTTCATAAATGAGCTGTAAAACTTCATTAACAGTGCTACTGTGTGTAGTTTTATGTGTTTTATGATGCGTGGTTTTATGCTGCTAGCTTGCTATTTTTAGTGAGCTCTTGTAAGCTTTTAAGAATGGGCAGTATAATGGAAAGCTTTCACGCAACAAACAACACCTTGTGCTTTAGCTGTAAACATATATTTAGTTGCATGCTGACTGCGGCTAAAACTCACTGGGCTGTTGTGGGAATTAGCTCAGTAATAGCTGGCAAGGAGCCTAGATCTGGATTTTGGATTTGGTATTTTTTGGACCACAGTAGATTTCCTAAGGGAAGAGGAAAAAGTGACCTTGATAATTAGTTTTAAAACCGTGGTCCTTAGTTAGTCTTATAGGGAGAAAAGTGTTTAGGGGTTCGGCTACTCCTAATATATTGCTTGTGGTGGGGAAAGTTTTATTTTTTGTACTGTCAGGTTTTTTTGTCATACTATAGATTTAACTGAATGATGAACAAAGCAGTGTAGACAAAATGATGTATTTTAAAGAACAAATCAGTCATAAAAGAAACATTTTTTTAATTAAGGGTTTGAAAGGGATTGTTTGGTTATTTTCCCCATTACTCTTGCATGCCTCAGCACTTCCAGGTGGTCTTTTAAGTGCTGTGTTGGTGAGCTACCTGTTATGTGGGTGGTATAATAATTATTTTAGTACTACCAGTAGGGCATTAATGAGTGAACAAGGTTTCACTGTGCTACATAGTGTATATGAATGTGTAGCATTAAAATGGTCTCTTCCTGAACAGCCAACCAACTAATTAGCCTGTGAGAACAGCTGGATGCAGCAAACAGATTGACAAAACTGGGAGGCACTGGCAGGGGCACAAACAGTAGGATAAAGCATAAATTGGATGACACTGTCTCTAGGGTGGTAATTTGGGAATTTTATTTACTGACATTCCAGGTTTCCCCAAACTCTCCACAGTAAACGGACAGTATTCAAATGGAAAAATCAAGCTCTGGAAGACCACAAGTTGATGTCAGACTAGCATTACATATATCTACTTAATGCTCTGGTCTCCAAAGGAACAACAAAATGTATCTTCTAATAATTAGTTAAAATAGAACATTTAATAATTAATTTAAAAATCCATGATATCAAACTACACCCCAGTGAACAGATGGGTTCAGCTAATGCTGTGTTGTCAGTAGTGTTCCCTAATCTCTTAGCGCCTCTGTTGACAAACTACATGGCGCTTCTTCTCATGTGGAGTTTGAGTACCTTTTTGTGGTGTAAATTCTTTAAAAGAATGACCAATTTTCTCTGAGTGCCGCAGAATCCCTAACTGTGCTTCACGTGAGCCTTTTGCACTCTGCAGAGAGTAATGTGCCCAAATGGTGCCCAAATTAGTGTGAGTTTACACCAGGTACTGCCCTCATGGTTCTCAATGTGGATACTCAGCTGGGTCTTCCTGGAGAGGGCATTTGCATCTTCTGCCTCATCTCCCAGGACTGTGTGCCCCATCTGCTATTTCCAGGTGAGACACAATCACCAGAATATGTGTAGCAGATGCTGAGGGTGGCTTAGGAAACTCTCCAGAATCACAGAACCATCAGGTTGGAAGGGACCTCTGGAGATCACCCAGTCCAACCCATGACAGAGCAGAGTCACCTGGAGTAGGTGACACAGGAACACACACCCAGGTGGTTTTAGGATGTCTCCAAAGGGATAGACTCCACACCCTTTCTGGGCAGCTCTTCCACTGCTCTGCCACCCTCCATGGAAAGAAGTTCTTCCTTAGATTGAGGTGGAACTTCCTGTGTTTTAGTCTATGGCCATCGCTCCTTGTCCTGTCACTGAGCACCACTGAAGGGACTCTGTCACCATCCTCCTGCCACCTGCCTCGGAGCTGTTTATTTGCATTAGTGAGATTCCCTCTCAGTCTTTTCTTCTCCAGTCTAAACAGGCCCAGACCCTACCTCACCTCATAAAAGACATAGTCCAAAGCCCTCACCATCTCTGTGACTCTTCACTGGACGCTGTCCATTCACTCCTTGTCTCTCTTGCTTTAGGGAGCTCAGAACTGGGCAAAGTTTTCCAGATGTGCCTCACTAGGGCCAAGGAGAGGAGCAGGATCACCTCCCTTGACTTGCTGGCCACACTCTTCCCCCTGCAGTCTCTCATTGCTTTAGTGTTTGGGGAAAACAGGGTGTACTTCTCTAGGGCTGGGTGGACTGGTGAGGGAGGGCTGTTCTGTCACTGCTGCTTTCTGCTGTGCTTTGCTACAGTCCCTTTGCTACTGCCTTTATGGCTTTGCTGGGGTGTGTAGCATAGCCAAGCCAGTATTTTACTGAGGTACACAAAAGGCAGAGATAGCAATATGACATATCAGGAAAAGCTGAGCAAAATTTGATGAAGGAATGGGTCCCCCTGAAGCCCAAAGATGTTTGCTTTTGTGAAATGCCAAAAGAATCATGCTATATACAAAAAATTGTACAGCAGGCTGTAATGTAAATATTCTTTTCTTACCTGATAGTGCTAATCTGGGCTATTATAATCAGAATGTACCACATACTGATACTCTCATAGGGCTCTGAGAGGAGAAATACAAATACAGAAGGACAAATGATGATATTAATTAATATTGCACCATGCCCCCACCCTGCAATGTAGGTTTTTCTCCCCTGCACAAAACCCTGAGAGCACAGCAGGTAGGAGGTAACCCATGGCAATACAGGGAATTAATATCATAGAATGTAGAGCATATTTTGTCCTCAACATCTTAGAAAATAAGTCAGATTGTACTTAGCTTATGTTTTGTTGAAAGGATTTTTTTTTCTTTTTATGGATTTTTACAGTCATCCCCAAGCACAATATATGAAATTATCTAGGAGGAAAGGGAATTGTTTGTGTGTGTTACATTAGATGTCATAACCAGTGGAAAGAAAATGGAGGCTGATAATGTTGAGTAGAAACAATAAATTTTAGAAGAATATTATTGGATTAAAACAGCAGACACAAAGCTGATGGTCAAGTGAGTTACAGGTAGTAAGAATAAATTTTTAGAGTGCAGCAGGATCAGTTCACTGATGATATAATAACAAATATATTTTATATAACTTTAGATTCTATGGTAGCATTAAATACATATTTGTATGTAGGAATTGCCTGAAAATTTTTTGCATTTCTTATATAATAGGGGCATCCTGAACTCAGTGGGTTGAGGTTCTTTGGAGGGAACATTTGCAGGAGAAATCTGACACAGCAATTCCAATTCTTAATGTTGTCTTAAGGTGTGGGAAAATCTTGATCATTTCAGATTATAATTGAAGAATTTCCTCTTCAAAATTTTATTCCTGTTGTAAATGTGATCAAAAACTATCATCTTCATTGTAAGAATCTAATTAAGACAGTCCAACATTTAGTTTGAAGTTGATAGAGCTTTCTGCACCAGACACTTCATTGACTGAAACTACAGCAAACATTTCAACCTAGTTAATATTTTGTTTCAAGCAGGTTTATGGAATGTGACCTAAGTTTAACCCTATGCAGATGCAAAAACTTAAGATTCCAGATTTGTGGTAAAGTTCTTGCAGGCACTTTAAAGGGCTAAATACTGCATGGAGCTTGGATGCATGCTGCTTACATACCTGGCTTGTATGGGGGCCAGATTTGTAAAAGTACAAAGGACAAAAGAGTCCATTTTTTCTTTATGCTGTACTTTAAAATATCCTTTTTGTTTTTTTAATGTAATTTCTGCCTAAAATTTAAAAGGAAGTTATTTTCTTTAATAACTTTGTACCTTTTAAATCAGTCCCAGTAAATAAAAAATTATTAAAGTAATACTTTGTGTGCTTGTAAAGAGCAATTAGTAAATTAGTCTCTTTAGTAACTGGATAGCTACATTGGTTAGGACTACAACAAAATGATTATATTTTTTCCCCACTTCTTCTGTAAATGTTAAATACTTCTTTTAGGTTGGCAGCACTGATCCCTGGCAGCTGGGTGAGGGGGTGCTGGGTCCCCCAGCTCTCTGCAGCAGTGCTGAGCTGCCTGCAAGCCCGTGCTGGGGGCGCAGGTGGGAGAGCACTGGGGAGTGTCACAGGGGCTGCCAGGAGATGGAAAGGGCAAAGGCAGCACCTCGGAGCTGCCTTGGCATTCACCACTCCGGGGTTTGTTGTCAGCAACTGCTGTGCCAGCGCACTGGATTAAAGAGACACTGGTTTTTTGTTCCATTTCTCTTGGCACTTCAGCCTATCAGGTTGTAGAGTAACTATAGCTGACCCTGTTTATCCATCTGTACAAGCATTTATCAAGTATCTGACACACATTACTGTGCAGGTGTGCCTAGGTGTGCTCACAGGGCCCTGGTGTTGGGGCTCTCGGGTCTCTAAATGTCCTCATCTTTACTGTCTGGCTTTGGCTTGAAAAATGCCTTTGCATTATCCATGAAATTCCATTCATCTTTGGCTTGCAAATAAAATGTTAGAAATCTCCCGCTCCTCCCCCCACCTCTTGCATACTTCAGAAAAATTTTGGCAGCCTTTGAATAAATAGCTATGCGGTGATTTTAAGCATAGCTTTGTGCCATGGCCACAGAGTTAAGTACTCACTGGAGAAATGAAAAGGCAGATGAGATTCTTGTCTCTTCTCCACCATACTGAAGTGTTTAATCTCACCTGTGCTGATCTCAAGACCAGTGGCACTCACAGAAAAGCATATTTTCTCATGCCAGCTGATAGTTATTTTTACTAGCACAAGCAGCAACACTCTCTCTTCCAGGGATGAGAGTGCAGTACCTCCTGTCAGCTCAGTATGAGGGAAGGAGAAGAAAAGGTTAAGAGATAGGAATAACCAATTGTTCTGTGTTAATTTTCAAAGTTAAGTGACTAATTTTCATAATTATCTGTCTCACAGTACTGGCTGGATCCTGCAAAGACCCTCGCTGAACATAAAGAATTGATAAACAGTATGTATTTAATTTGAACTTAGATGACAAAGATGAAGTAATAATGTTCCATCTACACAGTCTGCACAATATTCTAGTCACAAGAGATTTACAGTTCTTAGCAAGTTTGTTTTTGAAGTTCTTTGCTGTATCAAAATTTCACACATGCATTGAACATGGTATCATTTAACAGTGTCATTATTGTCCAAAGACTGCTGTATGCTTACATTTTGTTTTAAGATAATAAGTGTTAATTATTCTTATTTTGTACAATTATTTTTATAGTAGCTGTGATGTCTCTATCATGCTTAACATATCATAATAATTTGCTGTGTGAATGCAATACTTTTTCTGATAATTTCAAATTTTCATAAAATGTTAAAATAGGCTTCTTAGTAGCTGTTTTGTCATCAACTAGTAACAATTAATACCAATTAGCAATTCACGACAACTCACTTTTACACCATTTTTTTTCCTGCAGCTGGACCACCATATACTCTGTATTTTGGCATTAAATTTTATGCAGAGGATCCTTGTAAACTTAAGGAAGAAATAACAAGGTACAGTATTTAATTAAAATATAGTTTGTTGATCTCAGGCTGGCAATATATTTCAACCAGGTGCATATTGTTGTGGTGTGCCTGGGTTGTTTTTTTTCCTTGAATATCTGAATGTTTTTCCTTGAACACTGGTGTGTAGAAAGGAAATTCTGATTAATTTCACAGTGGTTGATTGTGATGACTGTTAGGAAGCCCAGGAAGAAAAGATGTTCTCTGGTGCATCAAAAATCAAAGGACCTTGATGTGTGTTTTTGAGAGTGTTTTTTTTTTCCCCCATATTTTCAGTAATGCATTGTTACAGCTGCATTTATACTATGCTAGAACCAAGTTTAGAGTTTACTTGGGTATCAGATATAAATAGAGGGAATTTTCTTCGTCATTTGCCGTAGTTTAAATTCCAGAACTGTTTTTCAAGGGGATTTCTTCTGGACTTACTAAAAATATGTGAAGGAAATTGAAGAGTTGCATGCCTCTGATTCTTTTACCTAAGCTTGTTGTCCTCTGGAAGGTATGAGGATGCACACAGTAACATGTGCACATGCTTGCACACACAGACACACACATGGTTATCTGAACTCTCTCACAGTTTTGGGATTTTCTGTCTACTTTATTTATTAAATGTCTCAGACAATTACTTTTGGCTCAAAAGGAAATCTGAGAATTTGGGTAGGTAGGCAGACAAAATTACTGTGCTGGCTTGCATTAACAAATACCAAAATATTTCTTTTGATATCCTAAGAATGTGACACATGAGGATTCATTAGAATGCACACAAGGTTTTTAATTTCCTTAAATCAAATGTTGCAGCAGAGGCAGAGTATTTTTCTTATTCCAGAGTGAGAAAATTATTTTGTTTCCAACTGGCACAACAGGAATGGAAGTCTCCAACATAACAAGACCCAGGCTGGCCTGGCAAAAATAAAAAATGATGTGACTTGGCAGGTAAAAGAATTTAAGCTGGCAGCAATGGGATGCCCCTGTACAATGGAAATTTAGTGCCATTTTCTTGTACTTTCCCAGAAGAGCTTTAAATCCTCCTCACAGGGAAATATAGGTGTCCCTGGGAAAGGGAACTTTGGCCACAGAACCTGTTGTGATTGCCTCCCAGGAGGCAGGGTGGAGCCAGGGGGGTAAATTTTCACAAGTTTTTTCCTTTGCCCTGTGATAAGGCCAGCCACTGATCTACACTTCTGATTAGGTGAGCAAATCCAGTTAAGAAAGGTTGCAGTGTCATGAGGAAGCCTCTGGTCATGACCTGACAGCGTTTGGTCATGCAGAAGTGGCACCTTGGGTGGTACAAAAGGCCAACCTAGGAAAGTGATGTGATGGTATTGTCAGTCTTCTATGAAACACATTGAATAGTCAACAGCCTTCAACATCTATGAGCACTTGTTACCACAGGCTCTTAAATCTTGGAAGGAAGGCTTTTTCTTTTTTGTTCAGGAAAATAACAGTAGTAGTAGTAGTAGTAGTAGTAGTAGTAGTAGTAATAATACCACCATCTCCTTAGAATAATATGCATTGAAAGGGACTCTTGAAGGTACTTCCACTTAGGAGGCATTAAAAACCCTCTTTTCCTTTATAATAATAATCTGCCTAACTGTGTAATTCTAGTGTTGTGTTAACTGCTTTGTGCTAATCTATGTGTTTCTTTGGAGCATGTATTTATTACTTTAATGGGCATGAGAGCTAACTCCGTCGTTAGATTCTGATGATCTGTGCCATTACATGATTACTCTTTGCAAATAATGAAAACCTGTCAAATTTGTAATTGCTTTGCAGCAGAATCTGTGTGGCTTGTTGGCAAAAGCTAACACGGTGGTGTTTGCTGGATGTGTTTGCTAGAGAAAACTTGCAATTAGGCACTCTAATATATGCATGACAAACATAGGTGAGCAAGATGAGACTTCTTTAGCTATAGGTATGGACAAAAGGCGTGGTTTTGTGAGGAGCTCAGTGGCTTCAGTGGGAATTGAGATTGTTCACCTTACAGGAGTCATTTAATAAATTAACAGTGCAGGGTGCAGGTATATTTTGGAAGTTCCTATGCGACTTTATTTTGAGACTACAGAAATTTAGGTACCTGCTCCAAGGATAATATATTTCTAGCATCCTCTCCTTCCAAGCTCTGCTTTGTAGAGGTGGAGAAATGCTAACACAAGTATGAGTGTGCAACAAAAATGCATTTCATTTTGGAAAGGTGATGTTGTGTACTCCACAGAGGATGTAAAGTCATCTTGGTTATTATCATAATTCTTACAGGGAAGATTTGTCTAGGTAGGATTGCAAGCATAAACTAGAAGCAGGATGGAGGTATTGCTTAGAGTGAGGAAACACTGAGTGTCTGTGCTTTGTGTTGCCCAGAGATATTCCCAGGAAATTCCTATGCTAATGCCATTCCTCTAAAGTAGAGAACATTAACCATTTCTAGAGGATGGACATTCCTACCATAACATCTGTCATAGCACAAACTCTGGGGGAAATCATTAATCAGAAAGACATTGAATTAATACCTTTATTCAGAGGTTCATCTGATAAAGTCTAAAAAATTTGGTTGGACCTTAAGTTTTCTGAGTCAGCTATCATGTAACCTGCAGTTTGTAAACTTCTCTGAAATCAGTGTAGGTGCACTTTGAATTTACAGAGCATTCCAAGGTGCTTTCATAATTTACTTGTACTAACACAGAATAAATTATTTGCAGAGTAGCTGAATGGCTCTATGTAGATAAAATGGGACTAGTGAATAATGGAAAAGCTATGTGCTTGTATGGAAAACCTTTCTTTTCTGTAAAAAATTACCTTCCTTGTATTTTTACATTTTGTAGGAAATCAGTGCAAGAAATTAAGTTAGGATGATGAGAAACGCTGCATACATCTGTTGTAATAAAACCAGACAAAAACCAAATAGCATTTAAAAGATTCCATATAAATCATTATGGAAAGTTGCAAAACTGCAGATCCTTTGTATAATGGCTTGTTATCTTGTCTGCTCCATCTGCTTTGGGCATATTGATTCATTCCATGTGGTCTCAGGTTTATCAAGAGTAGAAGCAGGTTATGACTTTAAAAATTACTTTCTCACCCCTGCTATCACTATTCCAAGCAGGAGAGTACCCTGTGCTATGACAGATTTAGTTAATTGTTGATGGCACACCCATCCATCTTTTTCATGGGCTCCATCAAACCTCCCTGCTGCTTTGTATTTGATACTCTGGTATGTGGAGAGGAAATATTTGAGTAAGCAAGCATCCAATACCCAGTCATCCTTTACACTGATCCTGTGTTGAGGTTAAACTTTTGCCCTTTGATAGGTTTCTTGTTCAATTTTTCTGATTCCTATCCCTCTTTTCCACTTCCTGACTGCTCTGTGAAAGTCAAAAGAGGGAAATGTCATTTTAGGTAGATAAGTAATCGCATCTGCGCAATGTAAGCAGACTGGAAAATAATAGTGACTGCTCCCTTTTCCTGGGCTCTTCCACTGGATGAATATTACTTGTTACTTCAGGATCAATAGGGGGAATAATTTAGAGAGGAATACAGGCATTTACTGCCACATGGTTATGGTACATGATATGTGCACAGCTAAGGGGATGATTTTGAAATATTAATTGGACTTAAAATAACAACTTTGTTTTATTTCTGTGTTTTAGGTATCAGTTTTTCTTGCAGGTAAAGCAAGATGTTCTACAGGGCCGTTTACCTTGTCCAATCAATACTGCAGCACAGCTGGGAGCATACATAATTCAGTGTAAGTTCTCCTGGCCCACTGAGGGCTTATTTCTTTCAATTCTGCATTGTGATTAATCTTAAGTGATGACTGAAGATAGCATTAACACTTTATGCACTCCCAAACAGAAGTAGTGTGACTGATTTCACTTCAAGAGCTGTAAATAAATGACCATTCCGAATAGATAATGCAGGAGCAATATGGAAGTTAGTGTAAAGAAAAAACTTTAAAATCAATCTGAAGACTCTGCTTTTGCTGGGGAATATTTTGTCAAGTATTCAAGACTTTATTACTTTGGATTACATGTAGAATATGACAAAACCTTTGTCAGGAGACTTACAGAAAATATTATCTCAAAAATTACATTATATCAATACAAATGCATGTTTACTTAATGGAAGGATATGATTTGACCTGAAGTAAAGAATTTTCTTTTTATTTAGTATTTATCTACATTCATCCATCAGTAGAGATCTTTTAAGGAGTGCATGTTATATGCTGCATGCTTATAGAACTAGCAATCAATTAGAGAGGAGCTGTCTGTCTACTGGAGCAGTTATTCTTTCTCCATAATAGCTCAAGATCTATATTCAAATACAATTGTAACAAAAAATTGTGTGAAGAGCCATGCTGGGACCTCTGTCTGTAATTTCTTCTGTGTTAAATTTAAATTTGTCTAAAGTGATATGTATCAAGGAAAGATTATTTGTATTATTGGTGTTACAAGTGTGACTCAACAACACTTAATATAACATAAAAAAATAGTCCTCCTTTTATATCCATTTTAGAAAGACAAGGCATAATAATTTGTCTATGAAATGGGAATGGGCATAATAGAGATAATAAGGATTTCATGGTAGGTTGTATGTGTATCTGAAAAGCTAAAATTCCAGGCAGTATTTACTTGTGTACAATTATTTCTGACATTATTTTGCCATCTAAGAAATATGACATGTCATTCTCTGAAAAATTGTTTGCAATGCACATTTCACTTTACTGGCAGACATGCCTTCTCTGAAAAAATACTGCAAGTGTGAAGCAGAAAAATATGCAATGATGGTAGCATTTTCATTTTATTATGAGAAATGAGTAAAAGGAGCAAATTCATGCTCTTTAGTAATTTTTTAAGGTGGTGAGAGCTGTTGTTTTGGTGTAGTGTCCTGTTCCTGTAATTCTAATCTCAAAGAGGCTATTGGAAAACAATGAGAAAGTTTATGGGAGAGAGAAGAGTTAAAACATGGCCAAGGTTATGTTCCGAGTGGAACCCCTCGATCCACAGCTTTTTTTAGATGACAGGGGCCCGTCCACTGATGTTACGACCAGGTGGCGACGCATTGTCCTGCGCATTCGGGGTTTGCCGTCTCGGCCAGGGTGGGTGTGTGCCAAGGATCACCAGTGACACGGCCCCGTAGGGACATGAATGCTGTGTCTTTGCGACGTGTCCTTACGGCTGGTTACACCTGAGCAGCATAACCTCGCACCTGGGGTGGGATATGCACCTACCCCAGCGCCGGGTGTCGTGATGGAGCACCACACCACAGCTCTCCCGGACACTCCCGGACCGCTGCTGTCCTGGAACTGGGACTATGTGGGAGCCCCTAGCCCTGCTGTAGAGTTGCCCAAAGGCTGGCCCTGGGATCCCTTGAGCCCCCCAAAGTGCCAAGGTACATTGCCGTACCTGCCGCTCGCCCGTCCTTGTATGAACTTCTTCACTTTGACAATCAGAGCACTGGGCAGGTCTCGCCTCGTGTCAACACCCCTCTGGAGCCATCACGAACCTTTGTTTATATTAAACAGTCAGATTCCCCTGGTCACTAACAGTTCTAAGGAGCTGGTAAAGCACCAGCTGCAACTGGGACGATCCATGGGAATGGCCCAGCCCTGCTTCGTGCCCCACCCTGACCGACTCAGCCCTTAGAGCCAATCCGTACCCCGAAATTACGGATACAGTGAGTTAAAGTTAGTCCAGGCACTAGGAGGTATGCATTCTCATGGGCTCTATAAAAAAATTCATCCTTGTATTTAGGGCTAGCAGTAGTTCCAAATATGTAAAGAAATGTCTGTCTCAGACACGTAACACATAATTTTAATGGAGGTTTTCCAGTGAGACTTCTCACCATCCTCACTGAGCAGATCACCATCTTCTTCAAGCAATTTCATTTCAACATTTAGGAAAGAAACATCAGTAGTTAGATGAGTCTTTTCCTTCTTGGCTCTTGAAGCCTCCTTTTGGCTATGTTTTTGGTTTAGTGGGAATTGGATAAGAAAGCTCCTGTGAAATCTTTCTCAGAGAAATCCAGTGTACAGATATTGCCAAGGGTTATAAAAAATTGAAATACTAACTTTTGCAGAGTTTCTCAGATGCAATTATAGTTAAGATCAGTAGATGTGACTTCTGGCCAAGATGCATATTTGTTTTATAATTATGTTACAACATACGAACAGACATGACTAATGTGTACAAATTCAGGGTTGTGTCAAACAAAATTACATTGGCTATGCATCATGTTCTGTTCTTTAAGAAAAGTCTTTGGAAAGCTATTTTTATTTCAAAAGTGAATTTGATATCCAGGAAATGCACTGATATTTTATTGAAAAAGGAAATCTTGTGATTCTTCACAAGGAACACCATTAGAAGACCTTCCCTCTAGGACTCACAGGATATTAACCTCCATTTGTATTCCAAGTTTATGTTGAAGTCCCAGTAATAATATCAAACTTTTCTGCCAGTAATATTGCAATATATCATGAGAGCATAGATATTACAAAACTAGACTTTTCTTCTACTCTTGTTTTGCCTATGCTGCCAAATAATCAATGTCATTTAATTCAAATTTTGCTGGCCTGGTCAAAATTTTGTCTGGCCTGTAGAAGCAGTAAGTCTCCTGTCAAGGATTCTAGCTCTTTCTAGCTCTAACCTTCTATATATCTTTTAAAATGCACAAAGACAATTTTTTTCTTGGGTTTGTGTGTGCTGATGCAAACAGTTCTGTATTCTCTTCCTTTGTTCCCTTTTTTCTTATCTGACTGCTGATTAAATTGGCTGTCAGTTGGAGAGGGGTGGCTGGACATCAGTAGGTGGATTATATAACACATTTTTTGGTTGAGAAGAAACACAGGTGACCTTTGTTATCTCCTTGTGTTCTGTAGCTGAGCTGGGGGACTATGACCCGTACAAGCACACTGCAGGTTACGTGTCCGAGTACCGCTTCGTTCCTGACCAGAAGGAAGAGCTGGAGGATGCCATAGAGCGGATACACAAGACTCTGATGTAAGAATTCAGTACTGTTGGGAACTTGGCAGGTAACACCAGACTCAGGGATGCCAGGCAGGTGGGGAGGAACAGGATGTGGTACAGAGTGGAGGTTTCTAGACTTGAGGGAAGGACACAGGGAATCCAGTTATACCTCTCAGAAGCAGGAAAGGCTTTACGTATTCAAGCTGTTCTTTTAGGAACTGAGTAGGACAATAGCTGGAAATGTGAGGTGTGTCAGACCTAGGTATGAGTGTTTCAGAGCCAGCAGTTTTAATAAAACATATGCCAGAAATTCATATGTAGAGCCAAAAAAAACCATTTGCTTGCTTATCTCCAAGTTCATGTTCCTGGTAAGTGTAAGGAAGCTTGTTCTAACAAATCCAAGTTAGGTGCAATTGTGATATAATACATTTATGAAGATGAAAGCAATAAGGACCCTTTCATGAGGATGTTCATCATAGCCTTTGTCAAAGTAATGCAAACAGAATCAGTTACCCATCTTGTAGTAGATCTAAAGTTCTTGATTATTTTGCTATAATGAAGCCACACTCTGGATAAAGGTTAAGTAATTTTTGCCTGTAGCATTGTGTGTTAATGTTATATATGTCTTGTTTAATGAGAATAGGTATTAACTCAGGGTCACAGATGTTCTCTGAAAAGTTTTCCAGTAATTGGAGTCTGTGCCAGTTGCCACATTGACCTGAGATTTCTCTTTCAGGGAAGAGAGTTTGTTGTCACTAATTATTTCTGTGTGGTTGCATGACAGCCTTATACCAATTGATAACATTTCTGAGAACCTGTATTTCTATAAAGTAAAAAATATTGTTTTTTCCATTCCAGAGAAAGGAAACTGAGTCACAGCTAGTTAGTTGGATTCAACATCACAGAAGCTGTTTGTGAGAAATGAGACTTGGAATGAATTGCTGTGAACTAAGCAGCCTCCATTTCTCTCTCTCTAAAGCTTCTGTAGCCATCAGGTTCAGAAGGCAGTGACTGTGAAGGGATCACTGTAAAACACTTACTGATTTGGAGCCCTGGTACTGTTCTGCTGCTTGACTGCAGTTAGGTATGAGGGATTTAGCAGCATCAGAACAGAGAGGAAAGCCAAGATGTACTCATTGCTACTTCAGCCCAACTGCCAGCTTGGATTTCTGCACAGGTGACCACAACCTCTTCAGCTAACAAGTGTGAAGCTATAATGGCTGAGGGCATCCCCAGTTGTCTCATTGACCAGAGACATTTTAGAGACAGGTTTGTGAAAGGGTTTGGAGGAACTGGTTTTATTCTTTCTGGATCCCAACATGGAAACATGGGTGTTTTTTTTGTTTGTTTGTTTGTTGGCTTGTTTTTTTATTCTGTTTGTTTGTTTTGGTTTTGTTTTGGTTTTTTGGTTTTTTTTTCAGAACAGCTATGTCACTGCATATACCTTCCTTCTACTGATTATGTTGAGAAAAACTGGTTTTGGTTGCATGTTTTCTCTCTGTTTTTTGGGGTTTTTTACACAGCACAATAGCTTTTTGGAGATTCAGTAAAGATGAAGTTTTTGAGAAAGTTTCTAAAGCAAGGAAGGTGAGGGAAGAAAGTGGAGGGGGTTTCTGACTCTTCAGCCTGCCTACTGTGATTGTAGTCCCATCTATAAACCAACATGACAGCTCCAAGGTGAGAGAGCAGTGTGAGAGGACCTGATGTTGTCAGGCACGTCTGGAGGATCAAGCAGTGACTTTGGGGCTCACTTGTGAGGGAGGAAACACTTGGTGCTGGAGGACAGAATCCTTCAGTGCAGGCAGGAGAGCTGGTGCTGCACTGCTGACAGTGCCCATTTCAGACTGTGGGAGATCTGTCACTGATTGATGCTTGGCAAGTCAGCTGCTGCTGTCTTGAATCAACATTTCATGCTGCCAGTGGGGCACAAGGAAAGCAAAATTGACCCTGATGTTTAGCTTTACAAGTGGCTTTCAATGTTGCTTAGGGCCTCAAGTGGCACTCAGGTGCCCTTTGTCCATCCAGAGGTTGGTGTGCGTGTGTCAGCTGCATGACTGTCACTTTGCCAGCTTTGTCATCCCCACTGGCAAATACTGATTTAGTTTTGGCATGTGTGATGTTGTGGAGAGTTTGTGTTTTCACACATAATAAAAATGAAGCTCTCTTTGTACTAATGGGAGTTCTTTCAGTCCCTGTCAGTTCTTCCCTTCATGTTCTGGCTTCTCCATCTGCTTTTGGGAGGATTTCTACCTCTGGCTTCCATCTGCTTCCATCAGAAGATCCAGCTCACATCTTTGTTTCCTTCAATATTTTTGCAAATTCAGTTTTAAAACATGATGTATTGCTGTGAAAGTGTTTATAAAAACACATTCAAACAATTTATTTGACATTTGAGCCTTTTGGTCCCTTCAGAGGCAGGTGAGAATAGATGAGTAAGTGCATCAGCATTTTTATAAGCCTGGTCAGTAAGTAAAGACCAACAGCAGGGTTTAAATTGGTGTTGTATTGTACCCTAATTCAGTAATGGGGTAATTAATCCATTTTGCGCAGGACTGGCATTTAGCCTGCTTGTGAACTCAGTAAGACAATACAACCCTCTGAACATTTTGCTTACATTTCTGAGATATACATACAAGACTTTAAATTAATCGAGCTGCAGAGTAAATTTTTACAGCAAAAGTGTATAAAAGATGTGACAGATATGACATTAACTGATGTGCTGAATATCCAGGGTTCTGCATGTTCTGAATACAGATAATGAATGACATATCTACTGGGATTTGAAGAAAGGGATTTCTCTTGCAAGCTTCAGGTCTGCTGCTTTTCCAGGAGTCCTTGGAGAGAAGAGCACCTGGAAAAGTGGCAGTGCTGAAAATGAGCTGAAGCTGTCCATCTCCCAGATACAAAGAAGTAATTTCAAATGCCTTTGGATACCTTTAAATACCTATTGCATTCATGCTAGCACTGATGCTTCGTGTCTTTGAACTTGAGAATTCTTTTTTCTTTGTCAGCCATAGAACAAACTTGGGAAAACCTGGATGGTAGCTTCTAGGCTAGAGAGAATGGTGACACAAGAAGCAGGAATGTGCATATTGCAGGACTTTTCCAGATCTTTGGTCAAAATGTTGAATGTAGAATGCTCTACTTCACACCTTGAATTTGAAAGGTAGTGAAGTATTTCCCCAAGAAAACCAACAGGATGAAGCAGGATATGCATCTTTTTGAGCTGATATTTTTAAAAGGTGTGCTGTACTTTCCTAATAACAGTCAAGCTGCTTTCAGATCAGTATTGAAAAAAAGTAAAAATGAAAACATGGCTTCAACTATTTCAGGCTTACAAAAGAGAATCTCATCCTTGTATCAGCGACAGATATTAAGCAAAGAGCAAATTATATTTTGAGGATAAGGCTTTGAATTTATTTAGTTGTATTGTTCTTTTTGAAAATAAGTACATTTTTGGTAATGTCAAATATGTTCCTACTAGCCAGGATTTTTCCTTCACCAGTTTTCCCTGTTATTTCCTGTCAGTGGTACTTTTTAACTGATGGATTGATATCTTTGAAAATGGCTAATCTCATGAGAGAGACTCCAAATCTTGTTTTGAACATAGCAGTCCTGGGTGCTACCAGCTGGTGTGACTTAATAAAGGCAATATTTTATGGAGAATGTAATAATTTCTCTGAAGTTATCAACCTTGCTTTCAGGAGCTTCAACACTGCTATGGGGAAATAGTATCCCAAGCAGTAATACTATTCCTGCTGTATTAATAATAATTTATTTATTGGGAAAAAAACTTATTTTGCATATTGAAGCCTAAAAACGAAATGTGTGAATTGTGTTTCTGACAGCAAGGAAAAGGTTAGCCCCTGCATTTGAAAACATTATATATATGATAGCATGTATGTCTGTGCTAGGAGACCACTAGAGATCTAGTCTAACCTGGAATAAGAAGTTCAGTGTTGAAAACACAATGACAGTAAAAAAAAAACTGGTAAGAAGGGCTGCATATGTGTCCAGAAAAGTGTTTTTATTAATATGATCTATTTTGATATGTTGATTGGAATGAGAAGATATCTAAAAATAATTGTGTTTACAGGGGTCAAGTTCCTGCTGAAGCAGAAGTGAACTACTTAGGTGTGGCCAAATCTCTGGAAATGTATGGAGTGGATCTCCATCCTGTTTATGTAAGTGCTAACTGTGAAAAATAATTACTGCACTAATGTGTGAAACAGTAGTCTTGTTGCCACAGGATAACTGTAAAGGGAACACTAATCAAGAAATGCAAAGGAACACATATTTACAGATGAAGAGGATTCAGTTATTCATACATACAAAAGCCTAATGATTTCCAGATCAAATGCTGTGATTGTGTTACGCCTATAAAAACCCGTCTGTTATATTCTGGATAAAAATAATTCAGGTAGAAAAGAAGTAATTAGTGCAAGTGTCAGGAGACATGAGTGAGGGTTGTCACTTTTGTCTTTGACAGAAGAATTTGCACATTATTTTATTTTAAATAAGAGCAAATGTGTCCTGAAACCTTTTCAATACCATTGCAATTAGGGTGGAGTAGCAGTAGCATTCTGTCTTTTTAAAATACTTGTTTTCAAGATTTTGCTAAAGATCCAGAGTATGTTTCCATTTTCCCGTGTTGTGTCATGCAGCATTGCAAGTTGTCTGTATTGCCTCAGAAAACCCCTCAATTTCTTTTGTCTGTCAGCATGTATGTTGGGTTTGGATCCAAGTCATCACCTGGAGGCTATGTGCTCCTGGTGGAAACATCATTCTATCTTGTTTGAATTATTCTGCTTGTGGCAGGTGTTTTTGTTTTTTGTTTTGTTTGGGTTTTTTTTTTGTTTTGTTTTGTTTTTTTTTTAATAAAAGAAAATTAAGGGATCAAGGGTTCAAATGGGGAGTTATAGTATAGATAGATCACTAAGTTAGATTGTCAGTACTTTGTAAAATTACTTGAAAGAAAATAAAGAAATCAAGATACTACCTGAAGATTAAATATGTATTTCCTCTAAGAAATGTGTAGCCTGAAATATAAAGTACTTTTTAATGCACCCTATAGCTTAATTGTAATAATATCCCAGGCTTTGTTCCCCTCCTACCAGTGAAAAAATGGGGAGTTACTGGAACAAGATTCAACATGATCCAGCAAAATCATGTTAAATTAGTACAGCCTGGAATTTTTTTTGCCTCATAACTTGCCTTTGTTGTGCAATGAAATCCCTGCCTGGGTAACCTGTGAACATCATTATTCCTACTTAAATTACTTCAGAAGCCCTCATTGGAGACTGAAGCTGCACACACAGCGAGATGCAGTTATTTTCCTCCTTTGGTCATATTAAAAGTAAAGTTGCCTTTAGCAGTTAATTCACTGGGGAGTGCAGGCAGAGCTTGCCAGCTGTGCTTGACCTCTGTCAGCCCTGTAATCACACAGGACTTTCTCAGTGTCTCCAGTCAGTGCCTCTCACAGTTGATAATTCTGCTGCTCATGCTCTGCTAGCTCAGACTTGCAGGGCTCTTCCTCATTGCCTCAAGTAGGCAGGTGAATGAGCTTTTCCAGCTGACTTTCTTTTAACCTCATGCACTAGGGTTTGCACTCTTTCAGCTGTAAGCTGCTTCTGGCTCTGGTTATTGGCTGTAAATTGGGGTGGTGGGGACCTTCTGACACTCAGGGCTTTCACCCTGTTCTCTCCCAGTGCAGTTTGACATTTGTATCCTGACTTCAGGAATGGTTTCCTTCGGAGGAGTTGATGCATGTGGCTCTTCTTGCATACCATTGCCCTTTCTGAGCAACAAAAAGGAACCTTGACTCTCCCAAAGGAGCTACTTCACTTGGAGGCAGCAGCAGCTGACACTATTTTAGGATGGAGAAGGCAGCTGTGTGGTTGTATTATAGGTCAGAAAATCCCTATTTACTGTCAGCTGGAAATTGGGATATCTGTTGCATTCATGCCTGAATAAGGAATTCAGTTTCTGAGTTTGGCCATTTGCCAAATAGCAAAAATTAATTCAGTAAGAAAAGAAAAAAAGGGCATTTTTGTTTTTCACCAAGGCATGAAATTCCCTTTCTTTCCCTCACTGCCATTCTTTCTTGCCTCTTTTCCCTCAGAACTACAAATTTGCATATAGAAGCTTTCATAAGTAGATTAAGTACTATTTTCTCATGTGTAGAGAGAGTGAAACAGTATATTAAAGTCACCAGGATGAATTTCTCACTGGGTCTCACTGATACTGTGATTCTACTTGCAACTGTATAAATAACATAGATTTTTATTTTCTAGGGTGAAAACAAATCCGAATACTTTTTAGGATTAACACCCATAGGAGTTGTTATCTACAAGAATAAAAAACAAGTAGGAAAGTATTTTTGGTATGTATTATTTATATGTGCAGTCTGCACTAAAACAATAACAATATTGTATGGATGTTTGTGATTTGTGGTATCTATTTGAAAGTTTAATCATAGCAATATTAAAAAAGTATACATAGAATTCTTAATATTTTTCTGGGTTATGCAGATTTTTAATTCTTTGATAGTCCACGTATTGTAAATAGTAGATCACCTTTAGCATACTCATGCTGAAGTGTTTACATATCACTAATTGTCTGCTGACATCTGGGACATACCTGAAATATAAATCTACCTGTGATTTTTTTTTGTCTTTGTATGCAAATGTATACAACTTTATATTTTATTATACATGAAATTAAAAGATTGTGAAAATCTGTCCTTTTTTTCTCAATACTACAGGCCTAGAATTACAAAAGTTCACTTCAAGGAAACACAATTTGAACTTCGAGTCCTGGGAAAAGATGTAAGTTTCTATTTAGGCCTGAAAAGATTAAAAATATATATGTCTAATGAAGGTGGAAATTTAGTGTGTCTGTCAAAGTCTAATTGGTTTTATTGAAATTTACTGTATGAAACCAAATGTAGGTGAAGGGAACCTCACAAAGCTGTCAGGCACAAAACAGGCAGACACATTATATAGCTTCAAACTCATTTATGAGAGTTTAACATCACTTTGCTCTTAGACCATTTGAGAGAAAACAATATTGGTTCCAGTGGGGCAAAGACAGCAGGTTGATAGCAAGAGAGGAGGTTTTAAGATACAGTAAGTAAAAAAACCCCAAACAAACAAAAAAACAAACAAACAAAATTTCCCCTACAAAGCATGAAGAGTAGGAAAAGGAGGAAGGAGATTGTTGAGAATGTAGGAAAAAATAATAACATGTAATAAAAAACATAGTTGCAGTCAGTTTGTAGTTTTTGCTGTCTGGTTTAAATCTAAGTTTAGTTGGTTGAATTATTTTTTGAAAATACTTTGTATGTCTTTTTGGAAACACGAAAGTTTGCAGTTTCATAAGGACTTATAGTTTATAGTTTTAAATAGAATTAATTTGCTGGCAAAAATACCCTTTACTGTTTATCTATGTGTTTTTGTTCATCTTTGTAATGGTTGTCATTTTCATCCATGGTTTTTCCATGAGGACATTTGTCTGCTTCTGTTGTGGACAGCATTTCTGGTGCCTTTGCAGATGTCTTGGCAAATCTCTTTTGTTACTCCCCCCCCCCCCCCCCCCGCTCCCCGAATGGCTTGTTTATATTTGGTGTGGTAATCTGTGGGAATTTTATTTCTGAAGGTGTGTTTGTTGAAGAGTTATTTAAAGGCTGAGGCGAGGTTGGGAAAACTTTTCACCATGTTTCATGTAAAGTGTGGGTGATAGTTCATGTATAAACATGTCTGAGTTTGACTTGGAGCGAACTGCTTGGAAGTGAAGCTGTAGCTTCTCTTTGATGCCACATTTCCACAGTCTTCTTTTAACATTGCAAAGGCTTAACATGCTAAGTAGAAAACCTGGAAAGTTTTGGAAAAGTTGAGGCTGTGAATATTCATGGCTGGTGAGCTCTTACCGTTGTGATCATAAGGCAAATATTTTGACAGAACTTGGTAATTTCAAGCCTCGACAGGTATTTCTAGGAAATTGTTGTGTAGAACAGTAAGTACAGGGGCGTGTACCTTCACTGAATTTGCCTTTGCAACTAATATTAATCTGAAGTATTTGTATAGCACTTCATATCCTAACAAGATCAGTAAAGGACAAAATGGCACAGAAAAATCTTCTTTTTCCTTTTTTTAACAGCTGGGGGGTACTTTGAACAAAATAATACTTTGCAATAAGCAGACACTAACCTCAGTCTGTGGATTAAAATTGTCATAACAATTTATGCTGTTCTACACAGAGGAGGAAAAGCTCATCAGTGTATTTGTATGAATGTATGTTCCAATAATCTTAAAAAGTCTGACTCACAAATTTATTTTATTCCTCTTGTTTTTTGTTGAATAAATGCTATCACTTTTTCGCTCATGTGACACATGAGTATATTATAGGAGAGTAAATATGCCATTTTCACTTCATCCTGCCTCCTCTAATATTTGACAGCCCAAGGAATGAATACTTTCTTTGTATCAGATGTGGTATATCAAGTCTGGAATGTCTATTCCAGTTAGTTGTAGAGAGCTCCAGAAGAGGTTCAGGAGGAATAAAAATAATGGGGGCTTTCCCATGTCTTTAAGTTGACTTTATGGCATAAAGTGAAGGAGCTAATACCATGTATGTTACACACAATGTCTGAGCAGATTATTTCTGAGTGAACCGAGTATTTTATGTGAATCATGTCTTCCACATGTTGTAAAAACTCTGCAGGATGAGTTTTGATCCATGTTTCCACACACACAAGCTATCCTTATTCACACTGACTATCCCCTTTCACTGCTCATAAAGAGGAAGCTCTTGGTTATGGTAACTTCTTTGTTGTTGCTTGCTGAGATTGGTGTGAAACTTTTTCAACCATGCCAGAAGAATCTGTGTATTTCCCACTAGAGGGGTGGAAATGGACATCTGATCTTGACAGATGACAGTCTAAATGTACAAGTCCATGTCTTCAGACTACCTAAGCCACAAGCTGTTTCATCTGTGTCAGCCAAACCTATGGCTGCTCATTTTCTTGTGTACAATGCTTCACTCTTCATAAATTTGATGTTTACTGAGCAGAAGACTTTATTGCTTAGTGTCTTAAAGTAAGTTGCTTTGGTTTTTCTGTTTTGTAGTGTAACCTCTTGTACTTCTTCATATCTCTTCCATGAGAATAATTCCTCTATATTTAGCTGCCTCATATTTTTTTCCTACACACCTGTTGCTATGTGTTACCTGTGTACAAGCATGACCATTAGCATTTTGGTTCTGTCTTTCTCTACTTTGTTTGTATTATGTTTTCCTTAGGTCATTGCTGTTGCCCCTTCATAAACAAAATAGTGCCTTTAATATTTGGCCATCTATGGATATATGAGACTGAAGCTCTTTTTCAGTGGTGTTAATCATTCAATCAGTATTTCATTGTCCCCCTGCATTAATCCATGCTGTAAATTCTGAGCTATAAAGGCATTAGGTCCTCCCGGGCACCTCTAAGTATCAGTATGAATTTAGGAACCCTTTCCCTGCAAGGGCTTGACATGTTCACATTCCCTGAACATGACAAAAAATTGCCAAGAATTTCTGAAGATTAAAGAAGTTTATTTCTCAGAAAACTGAGAAATTAATCTAATGCCTGTGCACAGGTCCTGGCACCCTGTCTGTGGAACAATCTTGCTGTAAACAACCCAGTAACACAGGTGGCTGCCAGAGCCCTCCCCTCTCCACCAGCAAAACAGAGCTGGATCACAATGGATGCTCTGTGTGGAAGTTAGTGGTGGAAGGGGTACCCAGCACACCTCCTGTGCTTCCCCATGTGAGAAGCACAGCCGGCTTCCTAGATTTCTCTCTCAGCTAGGAACATGAAAGGAAACAGAGAAAAAACACTTTGATAGACTGTGTAGGCTGGGAATGTAAATGTGATAATAGGCAGGAGTGAGAGATGTGGAGTTTTTTGTTTGTAGGTACCAAGTAGTTTTGTGCTGGTCTCTGCACCTCGGTGCTGTTTGGTGTAACTGAGCCTTTTACTTTATTGCTCTATGTCTGAACATGCATGTGAATGATTTCATTCCTTAGCAGGGTTTATGCAAAACTTCTGTTCTTACTTTTCCTGTTTCACAAAACAGAAGAATTCAATGTGCAAAACACTTGCTTTCATAATTTTTGCTGTAATAGAAGGGACTTTTTGAATTTTGAAAATTTTATTTGATGATATCTTGAAATTTGGGTATTTTCAGATCAATCTTCCAATCTGTGCAGTTAAAAATGATTTCCACATTTTTGTGCATCCCTCTGCAGTCTTCCATATTCAGATGAATTCACAAGGTGAAATTGGTAATGACTCTTCAGGGGCAATACCAACCACTGATGCAAGTCCAAAGTACATAATCTTCCCCATTTTGTGTGGCTGAAACTTATCTAAATACAATATTTTTTTGTTATTTTAAATAGTCCAGAAAACATCATAAATATGCTTTGTCTTTTTAATATACTTTTTCATAAGTGCCATAAGTATGAATAATAATTATGTTAATAAGGTTGTTTGGCTGCATACCCCTTCTTTTCCTATCAAATGCTGGATTCTGTCTTGAGTTAAAAATTCCAGCCAGGAACTTCTAATTTGATTTATTGTTCCTGCAGCTCTTGGGAAGATTGAACAGGATTTGAAGATCTGTTACTCTCAGTCTTAAGTCCAATGTATTGTATGGTTATATGTATAGTTTCCAGACAAAAATAGCAGTTTGATCTTTATTATGGCTTAAGAATTGCAAATGACTTTTGCATCATTTGCATTTGCACCCACTTAACTCAGAGTGATAGTAATGGGTGGAGGTGGGCAAGCCCAGTGATGCTAATATGTCAAATCAAATAGTTTTGGCTTGTTTTGGTTGCTTGGGGGTTTTCCTGTCTTTTCTTAATTGCTTTCTGAGCCATCATTGAAGGACTTTAAGATCAGTTCAAGGCCTGCATAAAATTAAATTCACTGACATTAAGGTAATGCTGTCAGCTTTCTTTTTTTCTTTTTTAAATTCCTTAGTGTTTTTGAATTGCTGTAATGTAGAGCTGAGATGTGTTTGATTCAATGTTGAAATGCAACTGGCACAGCTTTATCAATTTTAATTGCCAACTTGGTATAATTTTCCTAAAGATTGACCTTGTGTAACCAGTAATAGTACATTGTTCGTTACATAAGCTGTGATTTGTCTGCATATGTCTAAAGACAGAATGCTTTCTATTGGAATTTAGAACTGATGATAACCAGGTATGTGCCTGGCAAAGAATAATGTTCTGAAGAAGTAGCTTCAGAGCCAGTGTTAATAAATCTGTTACATGTGCAGGTGTAATATGTATATGTGCAGTGTGCCCTACAACGGGGCAAGATCCCTCCTGATGTAACCTTAGCTGTGACTGGGAGGAGTGGTGTGTGTGCTGGCATGGCTCCTAATGTGCTTTTGGGGTTTTTTTTCTTCATTTTCTGAGCCTGCATTGCTGGGAGCCCATAAATGTCTTGTAAATTAGGGTAGCTAAAGCTTGTTCTGAATCAGTGGTTCTTGAATAATTTTTGCTCTGTGGGCGGGTTCAGTGCTCCCTGGAATGGGTGTAAATCTACTGACAGTGGCCTCTTATCCTGGGAGTAATCCATGAACTCCAAGAACAGGGTATCTTCCAGCCCTCAGAGAGAAGAGCTGTCTTTTTAAGTGTGTGTCTTCTCTTCCAGGTGGAGCTGAGCTTGCCCTGTCTAGGAACTGAACTAGCTGGGCACAAAGCATTTCTGAGACTGAAAGCTGTGTAATCGGGTTGGCAAGGCAGAGCAAGCAGGAAGCTGTTTGCCAAGCACTCCTGAACTTGTGTACTGAACTCAGGCAGAGCAATGACCCCTCTGAGTTGTCTCCTTTGAAGGGTTTTGTAACCCGCTTTTAATCTTTCACCTGAGATGTGTGGGTATTAGGGTGTAGCACTGTTCCAATTCCCAGCTCCCTAGTGGAGATCTTAAAGGCCCTGCCAGATCAGTCTTCTGGCTGCTCTGGATGCCAGCATAAAACTCAGTGTCCATCTGTGCATAAGCTTGTAGTGCAGACAAGGTGTCTGCACTCACTGTGCTGGTCTCTCTGTCTCTCCTGCTATGGCTAAAAACGGTGGTGAGGTTCTAACAGCATGAGCTGTAGCATGTTTTGGAGACTGCAGGACAAGTTTTTAAAGCACCTAAAAGGAGAGGGATATGTAATCCTTATCCTCACGTTTTTTGGCGTGTGCCTTTTTCAGGGTTAGGAGGAGGCAGTCCCAGATCTTGATGAGTGATTATTGCTGTAAGGGTGCTTTTGCAGCCTCTGGTCCCATTATCCTGCCCCTCCCTTGCTCCTGCAAGTCACAGATGGGATTGAAAATAATCATACAAAAATAGGTGATTTTCTACTTGTTTGATCAGCAAAAGGGGCTTCCTGAAAGAACAGACAAACACTAAGATGGCTCAAAGGAGAGAGATCTCCAGAGTGCAGACAGCCAGGGCTGCTGTGGGAGCAGTTCATGATTTACAGTGCCTTACCTTTAGTACACTAGGCACTCTGAAAGCAGCAGGATGAGTAGCCAGGAGAAGCTTGTGAGGCACCAAACAGCGCTGAATGACTTTAGAAGTGTAATTTCCTATAAAGTGTTAGTAAAATTACAATAGGTCTTTATTTCTTTTGATTCAGATATATGAGAATAATAAGAAAAACACCCAGCTAACACTGTAGGAAATTGTGATGTTCAAAATGCTAAAAATGTTGTCTTTTATTGGGAACAAAAGGTTGTGGTCTTAACATGTAAGGCCATCCTTTCTTTACCTATATAAATCAACTTATTCCCTTGGGGGAGAGATGTAATCCAGAAAGACACTGCTGTTTTCAGTACTGCTTACTTTTTAATATAAGCATTTATAAATTATCAGGGTAATCACTGGTCTTGCAAGCCTTAAAAAGTCCTAAAAGGAATATGGAGGAAGTCCTAAACCTGGCTGTGCTCTAAGCAGTGTCATACTGGACTTGGTTGCAGTAAATTACAGAATCCTTCCCAGATAAGCTGAGAAATGGTGAAAGAATTATCAGTTGTTTTGCCTTTGATAAGGATGAGTGTTTTAGGCTCTTTTTCCTCTCTAATAAAATTTAATTGTGCTACTGAGTTATAACAAGCATTAGTTTTGAAGGCATAGTTTTCAGACGTGATTTTCCTTCAAATTCAAATAAAGAAACCTGAGTATGTTATCAGAAGCCTCATTGGTCTGTCCCATGATTTTTAGGCAATTATTTCATTTTCCAGATTTGAGTTCCATAATGTTTTGGTAAATTGGGTCTATAGAGTTATTATCCTCCTCTCACATCCCCCCCACAACCCCTCTCTTGTTTTTTGCCCTCCCTTACTGCTGTTGATTGCTGGATACTAAATTTAGATGCTTCAGCATCATCAATATTTTTCTTACCAGATAGGGTAAACTTTCTTCTGCCTTAGAAAATAATGCCTTCATATGATGAAATCAGTAATTTCTGCTGGTTGGATCTTTCTATGATATGACAGTATCATATTTTTCATATTGTCCCTCATATTTTCACTTACTGATTTTAATGCGTTTTCCTGCTGTTTGTTCTGTGCATGAGAAAGTTCTAAAACTGTAAATTAAAGAAGACAAAAAGGATGACTAGAACTTTTTTCCCAACAGGAATAGAACTTTCCCCCCAACTTTTTCCCACTGTCGTTGAATGCCAGCAGCATTCAAACTGGTCTAACAGTAAGATATGGCAGAAACACCTTATTTTTAAAATTCTCTTAAAAAAAAAAACCCAAAAACATACCTGTCTTCTCTCTGCCCCTCTCTTCCCACATACCAGAAATGCATTCCTTTGAGATGATATAATTAAATAAATTTAAGTACAACAGAGAATTCTTTGCCAAAAAGTGGGAGTGAACAAAGAAGGAGCAAGACCCTGCATATTAAAAGTGAATCATTGAGCTATTTCCTAAGAGAAGTTAAACTGACTCATCATATTTCATCAAGTTTGCAATACTACAATCCAGTTTGATATTATCCTTTTGAAGATGAGTATAGTTGGGTGGGTTTATATGAAAACATTAGATGACAGTCTAATATAAAAATTGTAATTTAAATCAAGTAATGAAATCCAAAGGTACTTTTCTGTTACGTGCAAAATAAGCAAATGTAAAGCACCACTTTACATGTTCTCTTTAAAAATTTTACAATATAAAATGCATAATGATTTTTCAGTGGGTAGAGTTTGTTTCTAGCCATCAGAGGGGAAAGAGCAATGTTGTTACTCTGGAAGAGTCCAAGGTAAATTTATTTTTCTCCTTAACTATTTTCAAGATTTTTCAGAAAGCCTTTACTTTTCATGAATTCAAATTTTTTTTCTATAAGTTAAACCACTTGTGAATCCTGCAGAGATATGATGATCCCTATTAAACCTGAGGGACTTTGGGAATATATTTATGGGACCAATGTACTACAAAGTCATTTGACGATATACACAGCAGTATCAGATGAATCCTAGGTTTCTTGGTGGTCATTGTCTTACTGTACTGTCTGTATTCTTCTCTCTTGCCATGGAGAGTAAAATGTGTTTTTGATGGAAGACCAGAGAATTATTTTAGTTCCTTGCCTGTTCCATGGGACTGTTACAGCCAGACATTTAATTGAAATAAGGCATGGGAGAAAATGAGCTCATGTATATATATATATATATATTTTTTTTTTTTTTGCCAGGGAATAAAATCCGTATTATTCTAACCACAGGTGCAAAATTCTGTTGTTTTACTGTTATTTGTTTCAAAGTGAAGGAAAAGCTGCTTCAGGAGGTAATTTGTGGTTTTGTGAGGCTGCTTGACAGCTGTTAATAAAGATATAACTGGGTTTTTTTTTAATAGGTGAAATTTTTAATTCTAGAGAACATAGAGAATTAATTCACAGTTTGGAAGGTGTTTGCAGATAATAATAACAATAATAAATGAGGAGGGGGAGAAACTTGCCTGAGCTCTTGTGCATGCATGGCACTGCAGAAGTAATGCAAGGGCATGGATTGTCCAAAATCAGCTGCTGAAGGTGGTGTGAATCACACCTCCTTTGTAACTCACATGTTGGTGAAATGGTTTTAGACTCAGTTTTGTTACAGGGGGTGTCAGGCCATGCTGAGCTCTCACACTGACATCACTGGGATTGCTCATTCTTTGTGCAAATCACAGCTGAAACACCGAGTGCTTGAGTTCACCAAGTGAGAAATAGATGGAAGAGTATTTTTCGTGAACACATCTGAGTGTTTGTTGAAAACAAGCAGTGCGATGTGTCCATTGCTTCTCCTTTCCTGTTGGAAGTATGATACAGTTTGCATGTGTCCCACTTTTCTCTGCTGGTTTCCAGAGATCGGTTTTTAAACTTTGTATGTGCTTTTGTTCTAGATGTTGTTGTCTTCCTTAAGAGATCTTAAGTTAGATTTTAAGACTTTCAACTTTTTCTTAGCATTTTGAATTATTCTGAAGTTAGCTATTTATAAAAAAGAAAACCCTTCCCTTCTTCATTTTCTTTCCCCCCTCAGGTATACTTTGGCCTATTTTGTGTGTTTCCTCAGTCATTAGTTCATAGTAGTTTATAACAGATCTTGAGCTCTTTTCTTTCTTTCATTTATTCTTGCCTTTTTTTATACTGTTAACCAGAATATTTTTGATTGACATCTGAGCTGCTGTTTCAGAAAACATCAGAAACATAATTTTTGAAAAAAACCCCGACAGGTGTGTTTTATTTAGGAAAGAAGATGATGTGTATGAACAAGAATGAAGGAACATGAGTGTTTCAATAATCTCTTTTCTCTGCTTTTTAAAAAAGAAAACCACCTTAAATGAAGAATTATAGAACTTGCTTTTCTTTGTGCTGATTACTTTTCTTGCATGGACTAACATGCAATGGCTAGTTCTTTTGTTCAGGAAATGAGATTCACTCCAATGGCAGGATCCCCCATAAGAATATTCATTTGTTTTGTTTTATCTTCAGTGCAATGAAACTTCCTTCTTTTTTGAAGCACGTAACAAGGTCACATGCAAACATCTCTGGAAATGCTGTGTAGAGCATCATACATTTTTCAGGTGAGTGATGCAGAAGTTAGATTGTGCTTTCCATAGGGCCACTACACTGAGTGGGAGCCTTGTTACACCTGCAGAGTCATGAAAAAAGTTTTGTTGCCTGGAAATACATTTCTGCTCTTGGTTATGGAATGCTTTTAAAAGCCAACACCTTTTCTTACAGTGATGTGAAACAATGTTTTTAAAATTGGGTAGTCTGGTGGTTTCTTTTGTCTTAGTATTCTTTTCTAAACAGTACTTCAGGTTGCATGTAGTAGGCTTTATGAGAAAGGTGGCAGGATTTAAGTTGCCATATAGGTTTTGATAATTTATTTAATAATCAGATTTTCTGTAGCAGCATTGGCTAGAGGGAAGCCTTTGGAAACACAGAAATATATATATATATATATATATATATATATATATATATATTTCTGTGTTTCTGTATATATATATATATATAAATAAATAAACATATATATTTAATAGAAATTAATTGAATTTCCATAACATTTTGCTTACTACTGAGGGGCTGAGGTGTATAAAAATCTTCTCAAAGATACTTTGAGAAGTGCTGCTCAAGCATCTTTGAGAGATATTTCTCAAAGTGCTTTGAGTACTGCACATCTCAAAGCACTTGATTTTACTGTTGCAAAGAACACCAAGAGAAATGTGCTAAGGTGTCTAGCTGGGAATTGGTGGATTAAATCCTCTGGGCTGCCTTTAGCAGTGCTGGAAATGAGTGAACTAAAAGTCCTTCCTGCAATCTCACTACTGTGGCAGGGTAGGTTTGCCTTCTCCCAAAATTAGCTGAAAGGCTGCTGGTTCCAGCAATTTACACTTGACTCTGAAATAAAAAGGTGTGTAGTCAAAATAAGGGCGACAAACAGGTGGCTGTGGGAGACTCTCAACCTCATAAGAATCTGTCCAGATGTAGGGATGAAGAGGAACTTGCAAGAAAAAAAAATTGAGCCCAAATAGGTATTCTTTTTTCTTGACTTGGCAAGGAAACTATAGTTCTGACCTATCTATGCAACTTACTCTGTTATTTTATTTTGAAATTACAGGGTGCCAGAGAATGAATCAAACTCTCTGTCAAGAAAAATCAGCAAGTTTGGATCCATAGGTTATAAACATCGGTACAGGTGAATTTTTTTTATAGTTTAAACTTCAGTTCATTCCTTCTTCATTCCTTTTCTCCTCTTTCCCTCCAATGAAAGAAAATCACCACCCAGAATATGACCCATTATGGTTCTGAAGTTGAAAGATGAATCAGGCCCATTTTAACAGACTCTCTTTGGAAGCCTGGCAGTTTTGGGACAAATGTTTCCTCTCCAGATCCCCAGAATTGGTTGAGGCTTGCTATAGTCTGTATTCAAAGTAGGAGCAGCTTTGACTCTTTAAATCATTATCTCCTTATAAATCCTGAAATTATGTTCATGTCCTAAAGAGGTTTTCCTGACAGCTGGGGAATACCAAAATGAGGGTGTGTGTTTTCTGGCTTGAATAGGTGACAACATTAGAAGAATGTTCAAGGCTCTAAACCTTGAAAGATGCTGTAAACTTGAAATTAAGGATGGATAAGGAGCATTGCTTTCACTATGCTGCAAGAAATAAATGGATCATAATGAGTAAGCTTGATAATCATTAGTTAGGCAGATCTTTCTCAATTTTCTTTATTTCCTAATCCAGACTGAGTTGTCACATTCTCTGGCATGATCCAGATTCTCCTTGCTGTGGATAACAGGGCAATGATTGCCCTGCCTTTTGTGTTTCTAGTGGATCCTGGCCTGCATTGCCCAATCCAGGACAATGGGTAGTAGCTCACTGATTCCTGCCAGATGAGTTTTTCTGTTGGATCACTTCAGCAGATTGGAGCAGGGCACTGGTGCTGGGGAAGAGAAAGTTTTGTACTGGCAAGAACTTTCCAATCAGAAACTAACAGGCTATGAAGCAGTTAACTGTGTTTGAGCTATTGCTGTTGGTGGTGCAGTTCAGTTTGTCTTCCTATTTCAATAAATGTCATGGATGATCTCTGATCAGGCATGCCATGTTGGGATGATGGTCATAGCTGACAATTTTGGTTGTCTTCCATTTTTGTCTTTGGCCCCCATTGTATCACCAAAAGCAGTGACAGTGTTGTGTATCCATACACATCATTAGCTCTGAAGAGAAACCATAATCCCACTGTTTCTCTGTGTAAGTGGAGGGGATCATGATACTTTCATTTGTCTTGTGATGTTGTGGTTTTTTTTAACGTTGCTCTGATTTTTTTATTTTTTTTTTGTAAAATCTTTTAGGTACTTCTCATTGTGTGTCAGACAGTTCTCAGGAGGACAATTTTCTTGTCTTAAGATCGAATGCTTAGTGGGGGTGGAAGGTCTTATTCCGAGATGTTTTGTTAAAATTACTTCTGGAATTTGCAAGACTGTCATGGTTGCCAAACTTAAAAGTTGAACAGAAAAGTTTTCTGGGTAACTTTGAGAATACTTTAAGCTAACTACAAAAAAAAAAAACCAAAAAAACCCACATTACTGTGATGTAGGCTTAGGATTTGAGATTTTTCTGTCCTCCCATTATTTCATAATTCTGAAAACATTTAAATTCTGCAGTGTTGACTGTCTGTGAAGGCCTATTGATGAAAATACTATCAGTATTTCATGATGTCTATTCACATAATTTAAAAAAAATCTATGTAAATAATTCCTGCATAGTTGCTTAGTTCTTTCTAGTACAATAGCTTTTGCTTCAAAATTATCAAACTTCAGGTATTAAGGAATTAATAGTGACAATTACTTCTCTTGTGAAATAAGTTTCCAGGAACAAATATGGAGTTTGGGGAGGAATATGAATTTTATATTTTTTTTATGACCACTATATTCTGCTTAGTCACACTGAGAGGAACATTAAAATGAGTATAAAAGAATTTATTGAAACTTAATAATTTACTTCAATTGTGCAGTGAATAAAAACCTTACTGTAAACAAAAATCAATACTTTTACTCAATTTTTTTGTCAGCTGGGGTTTTCTAGTGAGAGTCCTGTATTACAGTTTATTTTGCAGTCTTTTAGGCTGTCATTCCACATGCCAGAGAAGTAGCCCCTGACTGACTGGAGCTGAACATTATGAAATATATGTAAACAATATTAAACATGTTTTCCTGGGAGGAAACTTTCAGAAAAACTTCAGGGAGGAATATTGTTACTTAAGAAAGTTGTACGTTAGAATATTCTAGGTTAGAAAAGGTCATGCCATCTTAATCTATTCCTAACAAAAACCATTTTGTTTTAGTGGCGTATCTCCACTTGAAAATGCCAAATATAGGAGTGGTTGGCACAATCTGTTGATGATTTTGCCAGTGACTGATTCAAAACAAAATTCAGGGTCGTGCTACTCAACAGGAGAACCAGAGGTGGGATGACAAGTTAAGAGCATTTTTTTTCAGTCTAAGTAACTTTCCCTACTGTTTTTCCATCATTTTATTGTGTTTTGAAGTGGAAAAACATCTTTGCGAATGACCAGAGACACTTCTGTGCAGCTTCCACGGCCTGACCAGAGCATTGAAAGAAGTCGCAGCAAGACTTATCCCAAAAGAACACAACAGACAGGTAGGTCCTTCTCTGCTGACCTGGGGGCAGATGTCTTAATTTTTGGTTCATTTTGTCATCATGAGGTGACTCAGAACTGCTGCAGTGTCCTTGAGGATCTTTCAGAATGAATTCTGTGTTTTGCCTTCAGTCGGTATTTAGATCTTAGTTAGCAGGATATGAAACCTCCAGCTTTCCAGAAAAAAATAGTTGCTGTGGATTAAAGAGGACAAGCCCCCATTTGTGTAGGTCTAATGTAAAGGTTGAAAGGGAAGTTTGAAAACAGACAGTGAGAACATGTTTTTTTCTCTGGAGACCTGTCTCTTGCAAGCAAATTTTGTACCTGTGTGTCTTGTTTAGTATCCCATTGTTTGGCCTGTTTGACCCAAGGTGCCACTTTTTGCACCCTCTTCCCATTTCAAGGACAGTATCCCTTTATTTTGATATTAAGTGGAACAGAAGTTAGTGCTATTCAACCTTAACTTTAAGATGTGTGAGCTGGAAATCTGTTCTGCATATGGAAGCTGTCATGGCAAAATAGAAGTTTCCACAGGTGTTAGAGGAGATGGGATTAAGCTTGGATCACAGAAGTCATGCCTTAGATAATTGGTGCTTCCTGAAATTTGGTAATAGAGATGTCAAGCTCCAGGTCCACAAATGATTACATGGGTATTGCTTAGCTTCATCTATGACAAGCAGACACACACAGTTCAGTCAAACTTGTGCCGGGAGTTAAGCACGTGTGTGTGTATTGGTATTTGAGAAGAAACTTGTCTGGGCTTTAAAATGTAAATAATATTAACTTTTATCATGGTTCAATATGACTCTACAGAATTTAAAACCTATTTTTTAAAAGAAGGCAGGTATATACCACTGGAAACCTACAGTATTTATCCTGAATGTGATCATTTGTCTTTTGATTTAGAAACAAAACTGGTGTGCTCTGCCTTTTAGCTGTGGTGGCTCTTGAAATGCAACAGAATTAAAAGTATAGTCTTAGGAAATAGAGGAAGTTTACAACATTTAAAAAACTTTTATTTTATTTTATTTAGTGTAAAAAGAGAATTGCTTTGCTTTCTGATTCTGATATGTTTCATTGTGTGTGCAGTTTTAAGTGGGTATCTGAGAGGACAAGAAGATAATGATCCTTGAACCTAATTAATTAAACTTTTTGTTCAGCTGGACTGTTCTGTTCTTAGGGCATCTATTAAAGCCAAACAGCATTTCCTACCTCATTTGTCCATTTGTCCCTAGTTCTGTTTCAGGAAATTTGTGTGGCTATTTCTCAGCTAAAATTCAGCTCTTGGTTTAAAATAATGTTTGCTTTAGCCCAGGCAGTTAAGTTTAGTCTGTGTTGCTGCAAGGCTGTGCACGTGTTGTATTTGTTAATTTTGTTTTCAGTCTCTTTGGCTGGAAATACCAGGAAAAACAAACTTTCCCGTAGCCTTTTCTGATTTGGGCAACATGAAATCTTTGCTTTGTCACCATTTTACTTACATGTGGTTGTGTAATCTCTATCATCCATCTCTTTTCTTTTCAAATTCAGCTTAATTGATTACCCATATGTTTTAAATGTGCAGTCATATCACTGGGACAAATGTATTAACATAGATTATATTAATGTAAATTCATTTGTTTAATTACAAGCTCAAAATATGGGCTGAGGAAGAGAGCTATGTCTTTTAAATGCCATCTTTCCCTATGAATAAGAATATTTTCTTCTTCTTTTTTCAATTTTGTCTTTGCTATTCACATTGAATACTCTCCCTCATTTTAAACAGGCTTTCAGAGGATGAATAAAGACTCATGTTGATTCTCCTTGCTGTGTCAGACATGTGATAGTTTATTTCATAAAATAAATCTACCTCTTTTTACCTAAAGTTGTTCTTAGATATAGCAAAGTCCATTTCACACAGTAAATCAAGACTACTTGTCATATTTTAAGCATAATTTCCTTAAATATATTATACCAATGTAGATTTTATTTTCTAGACTATTTTTTATCTTGCAAATTAACCTGGTACTCTAATAAGTTTTATGGGTTATGTTAAAGTTTCCCTGGCTAAAATATTTGAGAAAGCTAAATTATATTTCTTCTTAAAGTAAATATTCCTTTTGCATAGTGACCTTACGCAGATAGTCATCCCTGATGGCTAGTCATTTTTTCTTAATTTTCCGTTTGTAGTATACTATATTAAGTTTAAATATAACTTGTCCTCCAACATTTTAAACTGGGTGATTTCAGTTAACATGTATTATATCTTAAGGTATTTTCTGGCAAATACATCTTTAATTAGGATATAGCTGGACAAAGTCTTATAATTTGATTTTTTTTGGGATGAAAGTCATGTTTCCATTTACTTTCCCAAATCTAACAACAGCTCACAAAAAGCTGTGTGAAATTACTTCCTTCCACCTTCTCTGAGTTCAGCATCTTTCCTCATCTTCTTCTTCCCCTTTTTATCTTTTCTTATAACTGCAAAATGAAATGTATTAAAGGCTTCATTTTTGCCATCACTGCAATTAGCCATTTAGATTTAATTTGTGGGGTTTTTTTTTAATCTATTGGTTCCCATGATAGGACCAGCCACAGCAGTGGCTTTGGGGACAGTTAGAACAAGTGCATGACTGCAGCATATAACATTAGCACTGCCTCCATCAGATAAGGGTCTGTGAAGTGCTAAAACCTCTAACCTCTGACATCTAATTAAAACCCTTCCCCTAGCTGCTTCTTTTTGCGTACATGTTCTGATGTTATAAACATAATATGTGCTTTTTATATATTTTTTCTGTCACCTGAAGGTAGAGGTTAGTTATCTCTAGCAGAGCTGAGCAATAATGTTTCTTTATCTCATTGGTCCACCAAAGTAGGCTAAAGAGCTTAGGACTGCATGTATTTGGTGAACTCTGTGTTATGAGCTGGAGCAGGTGCCAGCCAAGACAGTGATAGAAAATATTATTTCTGTTTTCAGTGAAAATATTTGTGGTTTAACATCAAGATTGAAGGAGATGATACTGTCAACAGAGAGAAACTATTTTTGTGCATACAAGCTACTGCCATTGATTGCTTCACCTGATAGGAGGAACAGTGCAGACCTTTTGGCTTTAGCATGGCAGATTATTTTCCTAGAATACAGTTTACAATGGTTTAAAATGCAGTAACCTCCATTTTGTCACTTGTTTGATACATTTCATATCTCCGTTGTTCTAGGGCTAGTGCAAAAATCATATCAGGCAACTTTAACGGCTAAGATTTTATCCTAGATCTTGACTGTGTTTTTATAGTAATGCATGGGGTTTTCTTTGCTGTATGTTTAGGCTGCTATTCAAGTTGGTGTTCATTTAGAGAAAGAGTTTTTTTGTTTTGTTCTGTCAAGTCTTGTGAGTGAGATAAGCGTAACTTCATTAATTTGCTTACTTTTCCCCTTTCAGCTCTGAGAGAATTACAGTTGCATTTTGCTTTGCTTGCAAATAATAAACTCAAACGTGGAACAGGATCCCTTGCTGTTCTGTCTTACTGTTTTAGGACCTGACTGATAATGTTCAGTTTTCACAGGATGGGGTGAAAGTGTTCATTATTCTTTTGTGTGAGTGCTGAACATTAAAAGCTCCTTGGGAACATCCTCTCAGGACAAACATTGATGTGACCAGACCTGTTGCTGTGGGTCTGAGTTTATTCAGTGGTAGAAAACGTGTTGCTTAGGATTTGTTGTTGTTTGGTAGCTGAGGACTTGGTTTGTCCCTGCCTTTGCACGTGGGGTACTTGTATAAACCAGTGTACAATAAGTGCTGCCATTCTGATTTAGAAGCCAGGTGGAGAACTGGTTGTGAGTATTACAATTACAGTACTGTCTGTATTGTGATATTCCCTAAGCAATCACATTTTCCAAAGATGCCTGTCACTACCCAACTGGTAGCCATGGTAGGTAGAACTGCTGGTCTGGCCTAGACAAAGTCTTTTCCCAGAGAATTTTAAGATTTGAAAGCAAGATTTCAGAGAAAATGGATCTTGGAGTGATTTTAGCTGTTTACTCATTTATGTTTCCTAATTTGAGCTTTATACTTTAAAGTTTACTTAAATTCCAATGTTTGGTAAAAGGATGGGTGTGACTACTTCCGCATTTCAGTCATGGGGTGTGAGATGAACAAACTCTTGAGGCTACAGGCTTAGAAACGAAAAAGAAAAACAGCTCTTATCACAGAGTAGGCTGTGCTGGTGCAGACATATGAAAGTCCATTCATTTTTGTAGGCTCACATTAGCCCAGGGTGCAAAGCATGAACTCTTACTGCATGTTTTCCATTTGGTCACTATCTGCTGCTCTCATGATTTGGTTTAAACACAAACACTGCTTCCAGATAATGTCAGTTAAGTGGCTTTACCTGATAAGAAACAGGCATGACAAGCTAACTTACTTGCCAGGCTGATATGGTTTTGGATACTTGAGTTTTTAAAAATGTAATAGTTGGCTTGAATTGAATGGACAAATCAGTGTCAATATGGCTGTAAAAAGGAATTAAGTGTGTGCATTCACTTCACTGGAAAAGTTCAGTGCAGTGCACTCAATCCTGAGAGTACCTTATCCAGCCAAATGTAAACAACCAGGGAAACTGGCCTCGAATGAGATATTCAGGATTTCTGCCTAAGGTATTTTTGAGAGGCCTATTTCCTTGGCAAGCAAAAAGCAGTAATATACTTAAGTTTTTGCAATGGGGTTAGTGTTTTGACAGTGTTTTTCTAGTCTGCTCTTTTATCTTAGATAATTATATCATACAGAGGTATAAGTTGGTAGAACAGTACTGTAGCCAGTAAAAGTTACTGCAGATGGAACATCCTTTGAGACAATCATTGCAGTTGCTGTGAGTGTGGACAGAAAACTCCTGATTAATCCACTGTGGCCTGACACCAGAGGTGACCTGCAGAATGGTAAAGATATTACCAAACATAGCAAACTATCACTTCTGGAGGTGATTACTTTTATATTATCTGACCCTTGGCTATTTTTCTGGCAGTTGTTTCACTGTTGTGATATGTTTTTGAGCACAAGTTTTTATTACTCCATTAAGTGACAAGGACTTTCTATGACTTAATTGATGACTGCCTCATGGAGGAGTATGTGAAGTACTGAGATCAATTCCTTTGTTTGAAAAAGTAATATATTTACTGACTTCTGCAGAAGACTGGCAAATCTAACCTGTAAGAGAACCAGTTGATGAGCAGACAAAGGGCTTCAGAAAAATCTCAAGTTTTTGTGTTGAGGTAGGGTCCAGAGGCTTTGTAGGCCAAAGAGATGGTATGGGAAGTTGAAGGAAATTGTGAAAAAATCCTTTTCCTGAGGGTGAGGAGAAAACTTACCATGCATCTTTTCCCAGCTGAAATTAAGACATCACATTTTTGTTTTAGCCAGTCAAAATGACTTGGGGATTGTACCACTATACTAACAACCATGTGATGCTGCTAATTGTGTCCAGAGGACATAGTATTATAATCTTCAAACTATTTAATTATATTCAATGAACATGCTCAGAAACCTGTCCAGAAGAGATCTACATCAATAGTGATATTCTTTTGTTCTTCTTGACATCTGTTTATATAGATGGTAACAATTTTGTAAAAAATGTCTGAATTGCCAATTAGGTGGAAACATAATGTGTGAACTGAAGGGAAATTACAGATTGATGTTAATAGCATAGCATGGAAACTGAAATCATAACACCAGCAGGAGCCAAATTGTATTCTCCTCACACAAATTGTATTCTCATTGTTGACTGAGCAGGGACATTCCTTGTGTTGACAGTGGCAGTTTCCCTTTGAGAACAGCAACTTCAGATTTCTCTTTCTTATTTGGAAGAGTAATGAATGCGCTTCATGTTAAACTTTATTGTGCCCTGGTACAACTAGAAATAGGGCTAAGACATAAAGGTGTGATCTTTACATGCCTTTAACAAGATGAGCATGCACCAGATGTTTTGTTTGTCATTTTATCTGTCATGTTGTCCTGTAGGTGATTATGCTGAATAGTTGTGCAAACAGTTATGCTACAAGATTCAGCTCTTTTTTTTTTTTTTTTCCCTAGGTTCTAAGAACATGAGCCAGATTACAACAAATGGGGAAAATGAAGGAACTACCAAAATTATTGCACCTTCTCCAGTGAAAAGGTATGTAGACCTGCAGTTTCCTTACAGATTTTAAGAGGTTGTACAATGCATTGGATAGAGGAAAACTGAGTAATCATTAGTATCCTATTTATCCTGCCATTGACTTCAGGACCATCTGATCTACTGACAAAGGTCAGAGAATGTTGGCAAGTATTTAATTTTATAAACCCCTGATCTTCCAATTAGTGTGGAAGAGGGATTTCAGGTGACACATGGTTTGAAAACTCATAAATCAGCACAAGTTAATGGGAAGGCAGAGAGTCTCAAGTTTAAATAGGAAAAAGACAGGTAATGATCCAAAGTGCACTGGTCAGGATAGTCCTGTGAAGTCTTATTAGTCTCTCCCCTGGGAGCTGTGGGCTGACTGTCAGAGCCCTCAGGTCATGGCCCTTGTGTCTCTGAACAGGGCAAGCTTGGGGTGTGTGGCAGGGAGGAGCTGGCCATGGGCTCTCTCCCAGCAGGTTTGTTAATCTTGCACTGATTTCCCATTACACTGTTGAAATTGTAGTAAAAATCAGATAAAAATCATATTTGTTCCTGATCTGTAGGAGTAGTGAATTGCTAGGGCTCCTCTGGACTTGTGTGTTCTGCTGTGTCTAATTTATTAGTGTTGAAGTGCACATCTCTGGTTATTAAGTGTATTTGAAAGGAAGAGGTAAGGCTTAGATACAGAAAAAGGTTTGTATCCCCACCCCTAATTTTAGGTGGAATTTATATGCCTGAATCAGAAAAAGAGTGATCTTACAAAAGAATGAGTCAAAAATACAGCACTTAACTTTTGTTTAGTTGCCTAGATATCTGTCTCTGCATGCTTGGCAATCCTGACAGTTGGGTTTTTTCCTCGACTGAGCAACCCTTAAGTGGGCTTACCTAAGCATTGAGGCTGTGGGCTTCACAAACTAGGTATCTGGGCAGAACTCTGAGAAAGGATCTAAAAGATGTACTGCAAATACTTGGTGGATAAGGTTCTCTATTGCCTAACATTTAGAACAGTTGACCTCCAAAAGAAAAGCTGAGCTAAATTGCTTTCTCATTTTGAGGGAAATTGAATCTATTATTCTAGCCCTTAGAAAATAATGCTAATCATGTGTTTAAAAAAAGGTTTATGATTGCCACTTGGTCATGCTGAAGCTAAACCGTTAAGTAGAAAACAATACAGAGGTAAAAAAATACATGAAGGGAAGGCACAAAGAGGATGGATCCAGACTCTTTACAGAGGTGCCCAGTGACAGGACCAGGTGAGCACACACTGAAACAGAGGAGGTTCCCTCTGAATGTCAGGAAATAATTTTTCCCTATGCAGATGACTGAGCACTGGCAAAGGTTGTCCAGAAATGTGGTGGAGTCTCCATCCTTGGAGATAATTCTACAGCTGTCTGGGAATAGTTCTGGGCAACTGAGCTTGGGTCACCCTGCTGGAGCAGGCAGCTGGACCAGATGATGTCCAGAGGACTCTGACAACCCCACCATTGTGCTGTTCTGTGATTTGTTAGGAGAAAGAAAGATATAAAGCAAAAGGTACCACTATTTCACAGTGCAGAGATCATTGTTTTAGGAGGCATGGGAGTCCTTTACTACAGAATTTTTGACAATGAGCTGTTAAAAAGAAATGGATAGGCAGGTCTTAGATGAAGAACCAGAATAAGTGGCTCTCAATATGACAGCTTCAAGGTTACTGAGTTTAGTTTCTTGCCATGACAGTTTAAAAGCCATTTACAGGCAGATTCTTAGTAAGTCATATTTTAGACTGTGTTAGTCACTTCCAGAAAAAAAAAAAAAAAAACCAGTGTTGGAAATTGTTTTTCAATTTAGGATTTGATTTGTTTTTCTCTGTGCCTCTGTCTGCACATAAAAGACAACTTTTGGGTCCGCCAGGGTTTGTGTATGTGAGAGGTAGCACACTAAATTTGTGTAGCACTTACAGTTTGGAAGTTTGCTTCATCCTGTGTAATTCTTGCATTAGTTGTTAGTAATGGTTGCAGAGTATCTTTCAGTAGTGTTCACAAGCTGACTTTTCATATTTGACATCTAATTCACTGTTGAGATCTATAGTTAATCGCTTCTGTGTACGTGGTATAGACTCAAAGCACAAAAAGCCCCCAATGAAATCTCACACGAAATTCAGATCCATTCACATACTTTGAATGAACTGAGTACCTTTTGCCTCTGCATTCCTGGAGATACTGCTGGTATTTGAAGAGCTGCCATGCTCTAGCTTTCTGTTTACAAAGTGTGTGTCTGCTCAAAATGAATAATGACTTGGGAATTTAATGCAGTAAATTCACCTCCCAGGTATCTTTTTTTTCTCCTTTTAAGATTAGAAAACAGTATTCACAGTTGTTTGAGTTCAGCCTAGGCATCGTTCAGTAGTTCATGCTGTGCAAATCAATTCCTTTTTGCAATATGGGACAGAAATGTATTTATCTGAGTTACTTGCTCAGTCTGTAGTAAGCACGTATTTTTAAGCCTAGGGATAGATTGCATGCATCTATGAGTCAATAATTAATGGGTGCAGTATTAAGAAAATTATTTACCCGATAAGATGTAATTTAATTTCTTTTCCTGCTGATTTACTGTAGCTTTGCATTTTGTTCACTCTGTGAGAATTAAATGATTAACTCAGTGACCTGTAGTAACCAAAGACTGAGGTTAAAAGTGGATTAGTGAGTTAAGTAGCCACAATTACTCCATAAAGCTGAGTCTGTCACCTCCTGCTTTGGGGAGAGCTTATACCCTCCTCTCTGTAAGCAACTGTAAAGCTTTTATTTTTCCTTCTTGAATTGCACTTTATAACTATATGGTGCATTAATAATTGTACAGGGTTCTGTCAGTAGTACTTGATGACCTTAGTGGAAATCAGTGTGGCTGCCTCATTCTGTCTCAGGTGAACTCCAGGAAAAGAACTCCAGAGGTGGTGCTGCAGGAAAAGCTCTGCTGAGCCATTAGACAGGGATGTGCTTCACCTAAAAGCCACTTCCCAGCATTTGAAGTGGCAATTATCTGGGAGCTTTAATGGGTCAGAAGCTGTAAAACCTCACACTGTGGGAATGCTAGGAATAAAGGAAGAATTGGCACATACTGTTTTTCTCCCATCCCCATCAGTGGGAGACTGGTTACAAATGCTGATATATCTCTCAAGCCAGGTGACTACCCTGGTACTTTGCCTTGCAGCAGTCAATGAGTCAGCTCTTTCACAAAAACATTTTTTTTTCCTGGCAAAAGTAAAACCCAGGGCTTTACGGGGGAGGGTATGAGAAGGATATTCTACCCTGTGAACCTATGAACCTGTGATCTGTCATACTTTGAATAGTTTCCATCACCCCTGACTTTGCTGCTCCCATTTTAAAGTAGGCACTGTACACCTGGAAAAATGGTAGAGAAATATGGTAAGGATAATCTGAAGTGTGCAGTGACTCCCATACTGTGGGAGATTAAGTAGCCTGTGGTTCTTTCACTTGGAAAAGAGATTAGACATTTAAAAATCTGTAAAAAAAAAATAAGGGGTGGAGCTTCTGCTTTAGGGAGTCATCATTCATAGCTGTTTGTTTTTCTTTATTTCTTTCTATAATCACAGAAACAGTCAGGAAAAAGGGATTGAAGTTTTGAACCAGGTGGAAGTTTTGAAATAACATTAAATAATTGTTTATGTCATAGTCAGATACTGGAATATATTCCTACTAGGCACTATTTATGAATTAAAAAATGTTCTAAATGTATTTAAGTAAACCCATGGAAGAAAAGTTTCACTAAGAGCTTTGTAAAATAAAAAGGAGGTAAAGCCTCTGATCCAATTATCTTTTAGCTGTATTTTATGGGAGACTATGAGATCATGCTGTATGTTTGCCCTACTGCTAGACTTCTTGCTTAAGTGTCTGTTCATGTTTATTTGGAGACAGGATTACCTGTTTTTCTGACTCAGTACTGCTACAGTTATGAGGTTACAGAGATGATTTTTTTTTTTTACTACTTCTTTTTCCTTTCCCTTATGATTGCTCTTTATAGGTGAGATTTTTCAGCATAGGAGCTCTTTGCCCTCTTTCACGTAACAAGTAACTATATGCTAAGGTGGATCTCTCTATAATGAGTGTATCCCTTTAAAATTAAATTTTAAGTGGTCAGAAAGAAGCAAATGTGATCTGTGTAAAATGTTGTTTTTCTTTTTTTAAACATTATTCATATGTATATATTTCTTCTCTGACTTAGCTTTAAGAAGATGAAAAATGAAAACAGTCCAGAAACGCAAAGAAGTAAAACAAGTGCTCCATGGGAGGAAAATGGGCCACAGAGGTAAGGCAAGACTTGGTGTCTTAGGTATTGGGCAATAATAAATATCATACCACAGCAGAAGGTTGAAGGTTATTAATATAATATATTAATGTGTTATTTGATTCATAATAGATGTGTATTTCATGTAAGCAGATAGGTTATTTCATGGATAAACAAACAATTAAAAGTTAAGAAAGCAAGTATAGGAGGAGGTAGCCAGTGACTGAATGTCAACAGTGGGTTTCTACAGAGATCTGTTCATAGATATTTAGAATATTTGTGATAGAACTTGAAAAAGGGGTAATAAAGTTTGGTGATGATGCAAAATTGTTTAGGATAGTGAGAAATTTGTTTGTGAAGAGTGGCTGAAAGACTCCTAAAAATGTGACTGATGGGTAGATTCTTTTGAGTCAAAAAACATAAAGAGAGGTGCATAAGGACAAAAAAAACACCAAACCTAGATTTCTGGTTAATATAAAGTGCTGTAGAATTATGATGGATAATAAAGAAATAAAGAAAACATCAGCTGTGTAGCAGTCAGAAAAAAAAATTAGCAATTATTAGTAAAGCAAGATAACAGCATTATGCCATTATATAAATTGGTGGCTCACATTTTGGAAGCAGTTCTGATGTTCTTATCTCAGGAAAAGGTCTAGGCTTGGAGAGGGGCAGCAGAAGTGATCAAATATGTGACAGGCTCTGCAGTAAATCTGCACGAGGAGGAAGGACAGACTATAAAAGATGCAATTTCAGGGGATGATATATAGAAAATCAAGAGTCACCTGAGAAAAGAGAAAGTGACCAAGACTATTTTTCCAGTAAAAGAACTAAGGATCTTCAGGTGAAGCTATTGAAGGTGGTTTAAAAGGCAGTCAGTAGTGACTCACCATGAGTGGGAGACCTGTGGTCCTCCTTTGCCAGGAGGTGAATTCCTGAGGGAAGCTGGGTGAGTCATGGAACAAAAATCCTTAAGGACTTCTGAAGACAGAGGTGCAGCAGCTGCCCCAGTAAGTCCCCCAGACTGGGAATGGTGTGGGACTCAGGGAGCACTGGGGAGCTGCCTTCAGGGTTTTGCTTCCTGTAGCTGGATGTTTACAGCTGCTGTTGGAAACAGCATGTAAAGTGTAATCCAGAATGGTCCTGCTCTTCTGTGACCATTCAGATCTATACCTGATGTGTCATTTGGGGTGCTCTGATGATTTACCTCTTGTGCTTCTGTAAACAGCAGTAATTTCTAGAGTAAGAACAAAGTAGTGAGCAACTATTCCCTTGCTACAGACCTATCTTTGGTTATGTTTAGAAAAGTGGTGTCATCTTGTCATTTTATGTCTCTAGTGTTTCAGTTGCTCTCAGGAGAGCAGGAGGTTTGATCCTGCAGGAGCCAAACAATGGTTTTGCAAATCTATAAATTCTAAAGCACTGTGCAGGTTTAGACGCATGAGCAGGCTGGATGTTGCACAGAGGCTTTCACAGCTCTTAATAATTCTCATTGAGATGAGCTGTGGGAACTCTTCACCTGTGCAGAGCAGTGCTGTAATCAGCTGTCTGCAGAGGCAGATGAAAAAGAATGGATTCAATTGAAGGCCAGATGCTTTCAGGAAAGCAGAAAGAAAGCTGGAGTTTGGAGCACCTCCACACCATTGGCAGAGGTTTGGGTGGATGAACAGAAGAGAAATGGAGATAGAATTGTTTAATGTTCCCAAGCATCAGCTCTGTGATGAAGACAAATGTCATGACAAAACGTGGGAAGTTTTCATACTTACATCCATGGAAAACATGAAGAATGCCTACCTCTGGGTTGGATATGCCATACTAAAGCACAGAAATTTTATTATGGTAAAAGAATATTCATGAACTAAAATTTATACTTTGTAAGCTTAGAATTATTGATCTGGCAATGGTAAGAGGTATCTCTCCTACATTTCAAGATTTAGTGCGAAAAATATATTGCTAGAAAGCAGCACTATCTGCATTTACATAGAACACCCACTAACACCCAGAAAAGCACACATAGCTGAATAGTCACCTGTACGTAGTGTGCATGTATGTGCATGAACCTTTTCACTTTTGTGAACTAAATCTCAGCTGGCCAAACTGCCCTGGAAATTTTAAAGCCGACTCTTTGCTCTTCCTTTTTAACCTTAGCGGACTGTATAATTCTGCCAGTGACCGCAATAAATCACCAAAGTTTCCTTACTCTCGCCGAAGGAACCCATCTGGTGGCAGTGAGAATGAGTCTGGGCAGCCAGTTCGGAGGAGGTAAGAGCCTCAGGATCAATTACTGTCAGCTTTTCTGTCTAGAAACTGGAGGTCCTGCATGCTCAGTGTTCTGCTCCTGGAGGCACAGCTGGGTCCTGGGAAAGGGGCCATTCCAGGGGCCAGTTGTTAGTAAAAAAAAACCCCACCTGAGCAAGAGTACCACAGCTGTTTTTGGAAGAAAGATTTGGTCAGGTTGTTTGCTTGTCTGATGTTGTGGGAAAATGATGTTTAAAATGTGAAAAGTTACGTTTTTGGCATGTGCAAGATTCCTTTAGTTACTGGAGCTCGTTCTACCTGGTGAATGAAAGCACTGATGGATTTGCTTGCTTGACAGTGAACTTCCAAAGTAGTGTTAAAAGAACATTTCTTTACTTTAACTTACCCAAGGATTACACAAATGAACCATAAAACTGTCTTCAACATCCCCATATATGAACCACTTTGCATTAGAGAAGATGCCAGCAAAAAGCCAACAAATGACAATTTCAGTTGGTACAAGCTGAATTGAATGACTTAGAGGAGTAAAATAGAATTGAGAAACTGCATGTTACCTGGGATGATTTGTCCTGCTGAGAAGCTGCTTTCATCACTGGGGCAACCTGCCTGGTGCTGTGATCTGTTATGAAGTATAAACAAACAGATGCTGTGCCATATTCATTGCAGTCCTCTAGAACTGCCTTAGGAGCCAGCACATGAGAGCTACATCTCTTCCTGACAGCTCTGAAATGAGTTCCTGTTTGGCCTTCAAATCCAGAGCTTGCAAAGGGGTCTCTGACAATGCAGCTATATTGATGAAGAAATCCAATTTGATGTAGAGCTTTTATCCTTGTCAGGTTTCTGAACTGTTTCAGAATCTTTTATCAACCATTAGCTGTCTGGAACAGGAGAGAAGAAACTCACCCATAATGCATGCTTAATGACCTCAAATAAATTAGTGTAACTCTCAGGCAATGGAGTTATGTTTTTGCTCTGTTGCATAGAGCCCTTGTAGGTGTTAACAGCAATGTGTTTCTGCATGGGTTTTGTCATGTTTTAACCACAGCCAAGTCTGAGGCTGCCCCTCACTTACTCCCCTGCCATCAGGATCAGGGGGAGAATCAGAAATGTAGGAGACAGAAACCTTGTCAGTTGAGGAAAACAGCGAAAGCCAGGCACAGAAGCAAAACAAACCAAGGAACGAATTCCCTGTTTCCCACTGTTGAGCAGCTGATCAGCCATTTCCGTCACACTAAGGTTAACTTGGGAAGACAAACACAATCAGTCCAAACATCCCCTCCTTCCTCTCCCTGCCACTTTATACACTGAACCTGCTGTCACACTGTCTGGGATATTCCTTTGCTCAGTTTGTTTGGGTCACCTGTCTGGGCTGTGCCCCCTCCAGCATCCCAAGTGCCCCCAGCTTCCTCCCCAGTGTGGCCTTGGCTCTGTGCAGTCCCTGCTCGGCAATAACAAAAGCATTTCTATGTTATCAGCCACGTGTTCAGCACAACACCAAAACACAGCCCGATGCCTGCCACTGTGAAGAAAACTTTACTGCAGACAAAACCAGCTCAGGTTTTCTCGTCACTGCTAGCTTAGCTGCCAGAAGGGCTTGTTTGGCTTTGTAAAAACAAAAGAGTAGAGAGACATGCAATGCAAAGCTTTCTCATATCAAGAAAAGAAAAGTGTTTGTGCACTGTGCAAGAGGAAATTGTTTTTATCATCTGGGATTTACATTGGGCTGATCTGGTCAGTGGACAGACAGTCATGCCAACAGCAAGTTTTCTCTTGGACTACCACATGAACAAATGTTTTTAATAGTCTTATCTCATATGTGAGACTTTAAAGTTTGACAATAGTAGGTAGATTTTAACTTAATTATGCCTTCCTAAGTCTTGGTGTTATTCATGCACTTTCCTTTTCCAGCTGTTAATAACAATAGCTGTGCTGTTTATGCACCCTTTGCTGGAGTTAAGAGGAAACCACCACACTCTGCTATGTTGGAAATAGTAGGAAACTCTAAAGGGCAGAATGATCTGCTTAATTGTGTAAGTCAGGGGTTTGCAATGAGAGCTTGAATGGAATCATGCCTTCAAAGCTTATTGTAAAGGTGTCCTGAAGGGCTTAAAAGAAGCACATGCCCTATTTTCTCTGCCAGACATCATGCTGGAAAAAAAAATCCATGAAAAAATGAAAATATTTTGGGTTTTTTTTGTGAGTAGTTCTGTGAATTTGTACTAAGTAACTCCATGACGTTTCATTAAAACTTCCTTAATGTCACAGGAAAAATCAAAACAGTGGTGAAGATTCAGATTTAAAGCAAAGGAGAAGGTAAATACATGATCTATAGCAGCTATGAAATGTCACTGAAGGTACTGGTTATATTTTGGTTCATGCATTCCCTTCTTTCCATTCTTCTCCCTCATATTCCTAAATGTATAAAAGGTTAGTTGTGTTATGACCTTTTAGTTCTTTATTTCTTTATTTATTATTTATTTATTCTTTATTTCTTATCCTTTGCTACAATGCTCTGTGTCACAGCCTCGTCACAGCAATCTTGCAGTACAATTGTTACTACCCCATGTTAGAGGCAGCTTGTGATAGTTTGCTAAGGGTTATCTACAACTTGAAAGTCAATTCTATAAATTTTAGCTTGTGGATTTTGAATCTGCAGATTTTATTTTACTTCTCCAGCCTCCCTACCCAGTTTTAATTAATCTGTTTTGCAAGCAAGTGTGCTGTTGTCTGAGATGAATTATCCTGCCACAAGTAAGTGCAAAGGCATATGTAACTCCTGATGGTCCTCTTTCTGCCTTGCACATTTTTTTATTTTTTCTCAAGCTTCTCCTCCCTGCTCCCATCTCTCATTTCAGACTTGACTAGTTATCACATTTCAAATAAAATGCAGGTGTGAATTTGGGTGTGACCTTCAGCAACTTCAGCTTTGGACAGATTTTTGCTACATCTGCTGTCGTGACTGTTTAATGCTTCTCCTCACTCTGCTCCTGCTTGCTCTGCTGGAATGAGGAGACAGTAGAGTGCACTTCAATGTCAGAGGCTCCTGGAGCTTAGGAAGGCAAGGAGGCACTCCCAGGATCTGACTCACTGCAGCAGCTTGGGAAAGGAGCTCTGGCAGGGATACAAACCTCTCGGGACAATCACAGGAAACCAGAGAAAGTGCTCATACACTTTGCACTTACTATGAGATAATATTTTTCGGGAGGATGTTAGCATTACAAGCTGCCAGTGGTAGTCTTGTGGTAGATGTCCAATACATAAAACTGGGAAGATTTAGTTAAACATCTCAGGTGGAAAGCCCCAGTGCTCAGAAGAGACGTCTTACCACAGGTTTGTTATTGTTTACGTTGCAAAAGACCTTCTCCACTTCCTCACAATTTGGCTATTCTCCTCTCATTTTAATCAGAAAAAGACTGTGCCAGAATATGAGCTTTCCTCAGCTCTCCAAGCCCTCTCCTAGACAGTATTTGTTGTGTCTCTTGTAAAACTGACTATGACTTCTTTCCTGCTCCTCATGCCAGAGTATATAGGTATTCTACCTGCAAAATATCAAATATATTGCATGACAAGGAAAATGAGGAATAAAGGACAAAAGGTACCCTAAAATTGCCAGAGATTTGGATGATCTTGGTGTTCTTGCACCTGATTTATGAAACTATCTTTTTTTTCTGCCCATTTTTGGTAATTTATTCAGTTCAATAAAAGATTATATTTAATATTCAGTGAAAGATAATATTCTGACAACAAGCATGAGCAGCTGCTACTCAGCTGACAGCTCAGGAGCTTTTCTGTGTTCTCACAAATGCTTTTGTGACAAGTAACGCAAGGAAATTCAATGTGCAGTATCTAAAAGGTGAATCAGATTTCCAGTCCTGAAAAGTTAGAGAAAGGCTTGTTTTGAGATTGATCAATTTTATGTTGTATCTTGTTTATGTTTTATCTTGTACTTTGCCTACCACGCTGTGATTATTGGCTGTTTTGGTATCTTATGAGACAAATTACTTAAATCACATTAAGAAACTTCTTGTCATGCTGCAAAATGTAGAAGAAAAGAGTCATGCTAATGACCTGGAAGTGTGAAAGAAGAGTGTTGCTCAAATGACTTATTAATGTTGATGTTAGTGGTATATTTATTAAAAATCTGATAAGACTGGGGTGGGGAAAGGTTTACTTTTGGCTGTGTAAGGTATGCTGCAGTTCTAGAGCATTTATTGCTCTTAACTCTTCCATTGTGCTTGAGTGACTCTTTTTGGCACAATATTTAATCTTCCTTCTTCAGCTGAGATTACGATTTTCTGTAGTAACACACATATTTTTTATTCCCACTTTGAGCTCCACCCAGAAGATTGTATTTTTAGCCGGCAGCATGGATAACCTGGCTTTAAATTATGAACAAGAAGTTTGGGGATGGGGATGTCACTGAAACTGAGGGAAAACCAAAAAACCCTCCAACATTTTTAGTATTAGAGAACCAAGTCATTACTTTATTCTGGCTAGGATGTTGTTCTGACCAGGATGTAGAACATAATTTCATACAAATTATTTCATCCAAATACAAATAATTTCATCTTCACGTAGCCTGGGTGTGCAGAGGAAATAATTCCATGACACATACATTTTACTAGATTTTTCACTAACTTTATACAGTCAAAACCCATAGAGATTTATTGGTTCAACCTTCATTGTTTCCAAGTTATGTAGTTCTCAGCATTTGGCTTTCCACTGGATATGAATTTGTTCACCTGCAAAGGTAATTTGGCCCCCATTCCTATCTTTTCTTTCCGAGACCAGGTGTCTCCGACCATGCCAAGGTTGATGTTTAGAGTTGATGGTCATTAATGGTCATTGATGGTTGTTATCTTTTGTGCTTCTTCTGTGCTACTCCCAGTCTGTTAAGATCTTAAGTACATCAGGCCTTTCTTAGTGGAACAATGTCCTGAAAAACTTGGACTCCCTTCCCCTAGGGCAAAGATGAATAAACCTGACTAAAGCTATAAAATAATTTAAAAAAAAATAAACTTGGTATCTTTTCAAACAGGGAGAAGCTCCTTCTCTAGGGGAAATTTCACTTGTCCAAATTTATTCCCTTCAGGAAAGCTGGGCTGAAGATTTTCCTAGACTTTACCTGTCCTAAGACATTTTTGTTTGAATGGGATCTATTTGAGCTAATGATTTTCTAATTTAGAAGAGAGGGGAGAACAGACTCCATAGACCAGGGAGTTTAAAGACTCAGCAATTTGTTGGAGGCAACCATAATTCACTGGTATTACAGAGAATTTCATGAGGCTCTCGGGTGTGTCAGAACGACATCTGTAGCAGTGTCCTGGTTATTTAGTGCTCGTGGAAAGCAGAGTGGTGTGTGCCTGACCAGGTAGAACAGCTCCATGCTGCATCTGTGCTGTTCTCTGGGAACAATCTTTCATCCTGTTTGGGCTCTTCTTCCTAAACCATTAGAACATGCAGTGAGCTAGTCAGGAACTTCCTACCTTGTCATTAAATGCTTCCCTTTACCTGTTACTTACACCTAAGGAACTGCTTTGCCTCCTTGGCTTGTTTGATATGTAGTTTAACAAATCTGTCCTCTTACAAATATCGGCTATCAAAGAGCAAAAGAAGAGCCAGGAGGCATAAGAAAATGTGCATCCTCTTATAGCTCCTATTTCATGGCCAGAGACCTCAGAAGGAAGATTATATTTTCCATTGCAGCAAAACCATTACCGATTGCAATTCCAGACAGCGTAAATCCTTGTAGACTAGCTCCTGTTAATATCAGTCAGCTTTCCTCATTAATCAGCTGGGCTGTCAGTATAGCAGAGAAACACGTCTGTCTTTGGGGGCATTCCTGGAATCACAGAAATGTTCAGGTTGGGAAGGATCTTTTTCAGATCATTCAAATCCAATAATTCCAAGACCATCCTCACACTAAAGAAGAGTCACAATCCACACCACATTTTGATGACGGTGCAAGTCTTTAGAATCTAGCCAGTGGTAGAGTGGCAGAGTCCTGGATTCTAGGACCAAAGCCCTGACAGCTGGTCTGTGTGCTCCAAAATGCAATCATGGATTTAAGGGTCTCAGGTAGTAAAGAGGAGTTTGCCTGTAGGTAGTGCAGCCTTCTTTTTTCCATAAAGAGCAGGAGAATCCTGTTGGAAAAATGGGTGTTTCTTCCAGGCTGCCTAACATTCCCTTCAGACAAGCTGGGTTGAGCTGATTTTCCTAGACTTTAGCTGTCCTGTTCTTCTAACACATTTTTGTTTGAGTAGGAGGTATTTGAACTAATGATTTTCTAATTTAGGAGGTAGAGGAGAGCAGACTCCATAGACTGAAGACGTAGGAACTTACAGGATAGAAGTTGAGGGGAATAGAATATTATGTGAGCATTTTGTTTTGCTTGCAAACCCAGAATTCTGTATAATTTCTGTTGGGTGTACCAGAATGTGCAAGAAGAAGAGAGCCATGCAGATTAGAGATGAGACCTTTCACACATCCAAGAAACAAATTGATGTGGCATATGCAAAAAGAATGCTGAACGATAAAATAATACAAATGAAAAAAAAAAAGAAACAGTGAAGTTATTCAAAATTAAAATAGCACTCACCTGATACTACACTCTGGATGTACTACTTTTGAAGCAGTGTTTCCCAATCAATTAATAAGAAAAAGATAATATGTCTTGCTGGTGTAGACAAGCACTCCAGAGTATTTTAATTCTGATTTTCTGAGTAATGTCTTTACAGTGTTCTTTCCTCATTTAGCACTGCAATAATAGTAGACAAATCCATCCCGAGATGTTGCTTTTCTCTTCTCCAGGTCACGGTCCCGTTGTAACACCAGCAGTGGCAGTGAATCTGAAAATTCCAACAGAGAGCATCGAAAGAAGAGAAACAGGTATATAACAATATATTAAATATTTTTGATGGGGAAACATGAAACGGACAAATGGAGATGGGCTTTTCTCAGATAAACCTAGTAAGAAGGGATCTACTGTATTTTATTTGTATAGAGTCCTCCTGAGGCAACCAGGTTGTACTGCCAGGTACCCTTTTCTGAATAAAAAGAGTGATAATAATTGCCAGAATGCATCATTACAGTTGCATGCAATGAATCCTGCCCTCCTGTGTCTTGGGAAGAGCTCAGTAATGAACCACAAGATCAAGTACAGGCTATACTTACAGTATTTATATTTGCAGTATAAATGCAAATAAAGTGGAAAATATCTTGATAATTATATTCTTAGCATATATTTTTTACCTCACAAATTCAAGTGCAGATTTTTTGAAGCAGAAAATAAGCTGTTGAGAAGTAAAAATATTTTTAGTGGATATGAATCTCAATGTTGTTTTTAAATTCATGTATTTAATTGTATAAAGATTTTGTTTTCCAAAATGTCAGGTGTGGGCCCAAACCCAAAATGTGTATAGCATCAACTCTTAATAGGATAGCGATAGTGCATATCAAGTGATGCTAACAAGTCCTGTATTATACATTCTATTTTTCCCGTTGCTGGTATGAAAAAGATGGCATAACTACTGATTTCTTATAAATTCCTTCCAAAGCTGTGTATTTTATGTTGCACTGGAAATCACAACATCCTGGAGGTATTTCTGAAAATATACTTTTTAAGATTACATAGAATTTCCTCATATTGCATAAACACAGTGCAAGAAGAGAAATGTAACTAGACAAAAGAGGAACTGTTTTAAGGCAAAGTTTCTAAGTTACTGTCTGCATGAGCTGCCATTATTTCTTCATGTCCTATATTCAGTGATAAATGATTTCCAGATCTCTGGAAGCTCTGAGAAATAATTGCATGCTAGATAGTGCAGCAGGAACATGCAGTATAATTACATTTTCAGCATGACTTGCAGTAGTTAAAGAATGTTAAAAAATCACTGTGACACTCATATGGGATGGCATAAAGCACATCTGAGACCTGAGATTCTTTGAAGCTTACCTAAATTAGAGTGCAGTCTTGTGGGGTACTTGGCTAACAATAACTTAGTGTGCATGGAAGGTTTGTTTTTCAGCTGAAGTTTAAATGACATGCTGAGTGTAGTTTCAGTGATCAGCAGTAAATGGTATTTTGTATCCCTTTCTCCCAGAACACTCTTGCCAGGTTTTTTTCCTCTTGTGAAACTCCTTGTGCAGGGAGCTCCACAGGCAAGTGAAAGAAATTAGAGACTGACCACAAGAATGTTTTTAAGAACTTCTGGCAATATAAACACTGAATTGTAAGAAGGATTAAGTACTGCTTATCATTTTTTGAAGAATGAAAGGGCCTTTACCCACACTTCCTCACTTCATGGAAAAAAAGTAAAAAGAAAAAGAAAAAGAAAATAAATCAATTTTTTTTTGGTTGTTTCTAAGTTTTTCATGTTTTCAGAAATGGAAGATACAACAAAAATGCTAATGTTTCAGCATATCTTGCTCTTAGGTGTTCACTTGAAATCTGACCAGAAAAAAAATCATTATTAGTTTTAGATTAAACATATACTAAATGAGTTGGAAGTCTACGACTTATTCCTTGTGGGTAGATGCAGGAAAACAACCAATAAAAATGAATTTCTGCAGGAGCATAACAAGCTGGAAGGTCAGAGGCTCTGAGCAGCTTTCCTGTTTTCAGAGATGAGCTAGCCCAAGCAGGGTTAAATAGAACATTATAATGAGGCTTGCAACTGCTGTTACTGAAGTTTGTGCTGGTGCATAAACTAATACAGTTTTTTTTTTCCCAGTACAATAATCAGGCCCCTGACACAAGCAGAAACAAAATTGTTTTATTTTATTGGAATAAAATGAGTGAATATTCACATTAACCAAAGAAGTCTGCTTTTGATTATAGTAGAGTAGAATATATTTTTCACATGACAAGAGATCACTGTGAACTATTTGCCAGAAGAAAACAAACTATCAGAGAAAACCAGAAATGCAGATGAAAAGGTAGAAAACTAGAAAAATCTTGGGGAAAATCTTTTTACCCGATCTCAATCTTTGAGGTTTCACTACATTATATAAATGTTTTCTCCTAAGCAGATGTTCATGTGAAATTGAAGAAGAATTTGTAATGAGCATATTTCAATCAGAGAAGAAATGCATTTGCATTTTCAATCCTGTGGTCAAAATCTATTGTGTAGATAAAAATACATAAAAGGAGGAGACAGCGTGCACTGAAACATGCTTTCCCTCTACACTTAGAAGATGCATTTGATTAGAATCAGAGAGTGACTGAATGGTTGAGGCCGGCAGGGACCTCTGGGTGTCACCTGGCCCAAGCTGGGAGTGCAGGATTGCTCCCAGGCAGCTTTTCAGGATCTCCAAGGATGGAGACACTGCCACCGCTCTGGGCAACCTGCCAGTGCTCAGTGAAAAGTCTGAAATGAAAACTGTAATGGGCTTTCAGTACAAGGGCAACAGTTTTTATTCAAAAGTACCTTTAAATAGAAATTTAGGATTTGAGCTAAATTTCTTTCAGCATTTTTTTGTCCTTTCTGTCACCAAAAACCTAAAAAAATGCTCCAAAATTATTAGAATTTGAACATTGTATTCAAATAATGAATTTCATATAGATATTGTGGTACCTTAGTAATCTTTTACCTTATTAAATGTGAGCATACTACCTTTCTTTGCAGCTGTAAAATGTATGTTTTGTTTCTTCATGTCTCCATCTCATAGAGTTCCGCTCTGGTACTTAGAGTGCTCTGACACTACTTGCTTTAATAGCTGTGAAGCTAACTTTATATATTTAGATTTTCAGTACTTTTGTGCAAGTGACTGCTGTGTGTGGGAGGCAGCTGGTGGTGTCTACACCATATGAGATGATTGCTGTTTGCACAAATTGGATTATTTGGGATGAAAATCACAACTCATTACTTGTTGCTGTGTGAGTCTTTCTACTAAATCCTTAGATAGAAGTTTATGTCAGCAGATTACAGATTTAAAAAGATTTGCTTAGAAATCAAAACCTGAGGTTGCAGTCTTCTCCAGATGCTTCATACCATTTGGTAGAGTTGTGGCTGTTTACAGTAGTTGGGGATTGAGCTCAAAATTCATTATGCATATGAGAGAAGATCTGATTAAAGGAAAAGCAGAAGCCTGTGTAGCTGGTTTAGCCTGATACAATTCAAAACTCAAAGAGAAAAGTTCATCTGAAGTGAGGAGCAGCAACAACATACTTTGCATTGCCTAAGTCTCCAGTGTAATCCCTTGATCTCTGTTGCCTTCTTTGTTTGTTGTACCTGTCAGCCTTCCCTCTGGTTTCTCCAGTATCTCAGTCATACCATCCAATAAAACAATCCACGCTTGGGTGGTATTTTCCAGAGACGTTTTGAAATCCCTGCTGTATTTTAAATTCACCACTGTGACCAAGCATGTCCATTTGCTCCACCACCATAGCATTTCATCCCAAAAGTCATATGTGCAACGTTCAAAACTGTAGGAAGCATCTGTGGAACTTTGGTCAAGCACTGCTTGGCTGCCTGGAGGGCTATGGCATTGTGGAATTACTTCAGCCTGCTAACAAATGTGCTGAGTTGACAGGATTTTGAAATTTGGCTCAATCCGTAATGCATGTTATTAATGAATTAATTGATTTTAAACAAACCAAATAAAAAAGGAAGAAATAAAAAGCACAGCATGTCATTTAGATCCACACAAGCCATGACAGGGATCAAAGCCTCAGGGGGTGGTGCAGAAGGAGTGCCTGCATGGAGATCTGCATGTATCGTGAGCTTTGCTGCAGGTTGGGATGAAAGAATGATTCGTCTGAGTGGGGACTCACCAAGCAGATTTTTCCCTGGATCCTAGGAAGGTGCATGCTGTAGTAAAGTGCTTCTGAAAATTGTAATAGTAGAACCTTGTAGCATGATGTGGGTCTCCCATTTGGTGCTGATGAGGTAGAGTGGAATATGTGAACAGGGAAAAAATTCCAAACGTTTGGCTTGGACTGGGAGGAAGAACGCAAGTTGTGGGTCTGTTCTTAAAGGCATGGATTGTTAAATTTTCTGTTTCTAAATAACAAATTTTCTGTTTCTAAATAACAAATCAGTGAGTTTTCTTTTATATAGTTCTTGCACTTTAAACCAGTTTTGGAGCATTAGTTACAATTTAGCAAGATAAAAGGATAAGTACAACATTGCAGAAGCTGGAGTTTTTGGGGAGTGGGAGTGGAAATACCCCATTGCTTCTCAGAGCATCCTGCCCTGAGCCCTCAGACTAAACTCCTGTATCTCCGGTGCAGATTGCGGCAGGAGAACGATATGGTCGACTCTGCTCCGCAGTGGGAAGCTGTGCTGCGGCGGCAGAAGGGGAAAACCCAGGCAGACCCGAACTACCGGCGGTCCAGGCACAGATCTCGATCGTACGTAACCCTTGCACCCTTTGATGTGTAAATTAAGGCTGTTTAATGGTGTTAAAGAGCAGGAGGAATATCTCCATTGTGGCGGTGACCCTCAGCTGCTGAGGAGCAGAGATTTTCACGTGGCATAGTCCCACATTAGCAGATTTGCCTTTGTGGTCAAATTGCCTTTGTTCAGTGATTAGAATTTTAGGACACAAATAAGGCAGAGAGGGCTTTGTAACGAAGCTGCTGAGAAGCTCTGTCCATCATTTGGGAATAAGTCCTGGATGGTTCTGTGGCTCATTGAACATTAGTTCTGTAATGAGTACAGTGATTCCTCTTTTCTGGGCAGCACATCTGTGGAAGCACTGAGACTTGATAGCTGCAAATATTTTTATGGAATACACGCACACCTGTTTAATCATACAGTATCTGCAGTGGTGTTCCAAACTAAAGCAGCTGTTCATGTTTCCATGTCAAATTATTCCTGACAAGCAGCAGTCAGTGGTGTATTGCATCCCAGTGTCAAGATTTCCATGATGGAGCCTCAATGCCAGGCACCGCTGCTCCTGCTTACAGCCTGTTCTGACATGGTAAAGTTATCAGCTTTTGAAATTAATTTTATCAAGCTAATGAAAATGTTGGTTTCCTTTAATTTGTATTTTTCTTCTAAAATTGGCTGGTTTTGGAGCATAGACAAACTGTTTGGTATCACATAGTCAGCATTAAAGTTTTTAGTGTTAAAATCCACTTCTATTTTCAGTTGCCCATATTGATAGAACTCATTGCTGTCTCCAGTTTTATACTGCAGTTTTATTTCTTTATGAGGAACAGAATTTACCTTTAAAGGTACAAATATTGGAATTTCTTCTTTAACAAGCTTTGTACAGACTTGTTCACTTTCAGCTGCACAAAAGTAATGTGTTATTAGGTGTAATTGTACAATGATATATTACTAAACTTCAGGAACATTAAAGCTTATTTTATGGAATCCAGGAAATACAGTTGATTAAATTTGATTTTGGTTTGTTTGTTATTTACAGAAAGTGCTGTAAACTAGGAAATGTACTCAGTTAATAATGGTTACATTAAATTTGCAGCCAGCTTTTATTTTTTCCCCACAGGCCAGGTAATTCTCATTGTTTGGACAGCACGGGTTCCCTCTTGTGGTTAACTTAATTTCTGAAATGGCTTTGATTTTCCAGCACAGTAACATTCAGAGTTATATTTCATTTAAACTACTTTTAGCAAAAACACATAGATGTTAAGCATCTAACTTAGAAAGCAAAGGTCCTAGAGGAAGCAAAAAAATGAGGAAGTCCTGAACATTTTGGAAGGCTTCTCATTTCCTCTTGCTTTTCCTTTATATCACACTCTCCAGCTAAAAAAGCCCCACAAAAACAAACTGACAATGAAATAAGACCAAATTAATCTTTGAAAATAAATTAGTAAAAGGCATTTAACTGTTAACATGTAGTACATTATAAGAGAATGTATTTAATTTAGTTTGGCTCAGCTGTTTGTTTACTTGACTGGATACAGTTCAGAAGAAAAGGAAATATAATTCCATTGATTATGGTTGTTTTGGTTTTAAATATTGTCAAATGGTCATTTCAACTTGCCCACTCAAAAATTTATACAAACCCTTACATTTAGTAGAACAGGTAATTCTTTCACAGTAAGTCCATTATTGCAATTGTAACTAGAGCTTCCCTTTGGATATGTGAAGTAGTGTCTGAAATGTTTGTTACTGTGCCCGGCCAGTGCATTACATTTGCTTGATAATGAGTAATATTAATCATTCATGGTGGCAAGGTGGTGTCTCCTTGGTCTTGGGAATGAAAGTATTTGACAGGAATTTGACCTTTCTGTCTCCTCGAGGAATAAACAAATGCAGAGAGCTCCCAATTCTAGTTCCACAGGGTTTATTTTCAAGAGTTCATGTAAAACATCCGTGTAGCCAAAGGGCTTTTTCTAATTAAGAAGAATGGCCATAAAATTCCATGACTATTTAAATTTACCATTTGTGACTCAAACTGAAATATTAATAAGGGTGCAGATGCAGGCACAAAAAATAATGTAGACCTTATTAATGTGTAGAGCTGTTCCAGCTTATGCAAACGAAATAAAAAATAAACAAAAAGCCCCCCATGAGATTCATCACTTACTGGGAAGTCCCATTAGGTTTCTTGTGCATTAGAGAAACTGATTAGCATGCAAATTGTCCAGAAGGTATTGATTCAGATACTGAGATAGGAGAGTCTGAGTCCTATATTTCAAACCAGTGAGTTCTAAAAAATTCACAGTAAAAAGATGAAAACAAAGTAAAAGGAGGATTGTGATCTGGCTTTAAAGATTTAACAGAATTGCTTTGTTGTGGGCTCTTAAAAACCATACAAACATGAATGTCCTATGCAGTATATGCAATACCTACATTTCATCTTACATCTCACTTTTCTTTTTGTAAGCTTTCTATTGTTTTGCTTTTAAAGGAAGGGGAACAGGCCTTTGGAAAGAAAATGCCTTAATTAAGTTACTTTATCTGCATCATATTTATATTCTTTGGTGGGGAGCTAACCTGAATAAATGCTGTAAGGTTATCCCAGTATGGTAACACTACTTAAACAGATGGAAAGTAACTAGTTGCAGGATGTGAAGTCTTAGAGAAGTTTGCTCTGAGGATTCATTTTATTTAGCCCTTTTTTCTTTTTTTTTTTTTCCCATGATATGCCATACTGCTAAATTGGTATTGTACAGCAAAGTCTTTATTATTAGTGTAATTGCAGGGATGGAAAGAAGGAAAATGGCAGAGATCACAGAGCAAAATACCTGGAGCTGGTCACAGAAAACAGGAGGCACAATTCCTGGAAAGTGGAGAAATGATGTTTTCTTATTTAACCACTCTCTTTCCATGCTGCCCCACAAATTAGTATTTCTTACTGTCGGTGGGGCTTCACACGATTCTTTATGATACTTGAGACTTAAGGCCAGGTCCTGAACTGCTGTATTTCCATGAATAAGTAAAAGCCAGGAGCTGATCCAATGGGTCAGTGGTGCCTACAATACCTTGCTTTGTGCGGGTCCTGGCTTAGGGAGCGACCTAGGGGCTTTGCTTCCTCGGGCTAACCAGGGCTTGTAAGCATGACAAAGCCTCCCTGGAGAAGCTGGCATTTTCCAGGGAGCTTTCACATCCCCCATTGTCTGATTATTCAGCCTCAGAAGAGGATGCCTATCTTTCCACCCCCAGGGTGACCGCAGGGTTTGCAGCTGCTATTTTGTAAGCACGAAGCTACATGGGGGCAGAAATCAGTTCAAACCTGAGGGGCGAGGAAAGGCTGTTAAATGCCACTGCATTTACTCCATCAGGGAGTTAAAAGCAGTCTGGACAGATGTAATAAAGAGAAGTAAATGCAAGAGGGTGAAGGAAGGAGTATTAGGAGTACTGTATTTTGCCCTTTTTTTCTTTTACTTTTTTTTTTTTTCTTTACCATGGGATGCCATAATGCTAAATTGGTATTGTACAGCAAAGTCTTTCTTATTAGTGTAATTGCAGGGATGGAAAGAGGGAAAATGGCAGAGATCACAGAGCAAAATGCCTGGAGCTGGCATTGTCCACAAAAAGCAGGAGGCACTGATAGAAGTGAAAATCAGAGAAAACTAAATGCATTATAATAAACAGAAACTCAAGAAATCTTTAAAAAGCTCTGTACACAGACAACAAATAGACTGTAAACCACCCATGCTGTAGCTGTTGCCACTGTGAGAACCTGAGGAACTGGAAGGGACAGCACTTTATCAAGGATGGGAATCATCCTGCCTGGAAAGCCTTGGAGCCTGAGGTGGTTATGGATGAATTAATTTTAACTCTACTAGGGAAACACAAATGCTGGATTATTTTTTGCCCTTTGATCTTTCTCTGGTGTTTATAAACCAGTCAAGTAGTATCTCCTAGTATTTTTGCTCTAAAAAAAATCTAAAAAGTATCCCAAAATATTAGCATCCCAAAATATTATGCCTTTACATCAGCTGTATAGTGTTTACTACAATATAGATGTCTCTCAACAGTATTCCTAGGCTGAAGTCTGGAAATAAACCAGACATGGTAATAGTGAGAGTCCATTTAGAGGTGCAGAAATGCAGATCTCTGCTGTCCTCCTTGATCTGCATCTAAATTTGGATTATAGCCCTCCTAAAGCATCTTTGGCTATATTAGACCTTTTTGTCTAAGAGAAAAAAAGACCAGGCTGTATGACCTAATTGTGTAGTATATAACTTAGTATTTGAGAAAATTTGGGCATGTTTATGTGTGCTGTATGTGTCTAAAAGTTGCATCCCTCACATCTTAGATAGTGTGGAACAGTCTAGCTGTTGACACTGAGTTTATATAACAACAAGGAAAAGAGATACCTGATCTCGCCATGCAAATGTAGTCCTTGCCACTGTCTAAAATCTTTACTTAATCTATTACTCTGAATGGGTTTGGGTGAATTCCAGGTGCAGCTTAAACAATAGTGGTTTTGCACTTACCTTGCAACAGCAAAAGAAAAGTAAAAAAAAAAAGGGTTATCGTTAGAAACATCCATTCTGTGATTTAGTAGAAAATGCTAAACATGCCTCTCAGGCTTGCTTTGCTACATCTCTGTGTCTGACACAGGGAGATTATAATTTTTGGTAAATTCTTTGCACATGAATTAAATACATACTAAATATTTAAGTGCATAATTAGGTGCAGTTGCTGGTTTGATTAGTTTGGTTTTTTTTTGTTTTTTTTTTTTTTTTTAATTGGACACCAAAAATAAATAAATTGAGCAGAAACCCTTTTTGGAGATGACCAGAGAGAGGTTGCGCTGTAGTTGCAGTGGAGCCAGAGGCCTTTTCTGGTATCCATTGGGAATGGCTGGGATTACTGATCCGTGGCCTGTGGTTCCTTCTGCCCACAAAGGGCTCTGTGGGCCACAGGACTTTTCTGAGGGCCTTTTTCAGAAGTGTTATTCCAAAATATTTTGTCCTTGGAGGAATAAGTGGTGGCAGCGACTGGGCAGTGATTTGGCTTGAGGAATTCTGATGTTTATATTTTATGTACACTCTTGCTGAAGGCTGGTGGAACTGGAATTGTGATTTAGAGCCTGTTGTTCAAGAAATGACTTTTTGAAGTAAACAGATGAAGTTTAATGAATTTTCTGAGATAACAGACCTTAAAATTGAAATCACTGGTGGATTACATTTATCATGGTTTCTGTGCAGGGTCTGTGATGTTAAAAGTTATTTGAACAGAGACATGTCAGATGATGGTTTTCACAGCTGAGCCTTTGTTGTCTTTGTTGATATTTATAGGAGAAGCCCAGATGTACAAGCTAAAGAAGAACTATGGAAACATATTCAGTAAGTATGGTCCTTGTAGGGTCTGAGAGATGCTTGGTTTGCCTTTAATGTAGTTATTCAAATCCCCTCCACTGTGGCACTACATTGATTTAGTTTCAGTAAATTATGTGTATGTTAATGACCTCCTGTGTATAGAATCACAGACTGTATAGAATCAGTGACTGCAGGTCACCGAGTGCATGCAATAAAGATGACCATTGTATGTAAATGAATTATTAACGAACAAGACATCATTTTAGAGATTTATTCCTATGTGGCTTCCAAAATGTCCATATTGACATTTTAGCATGACTTCTCATTACCCCTTCGGAAAACATTTAGTAATTCCAAGGCATATTCACTGTTTAGCACACATAATGCTCATGGTATTGTGAAGTGACAAGATCAGATTTGCAGGGAGGTGAGAAGAAGGTGGGACAGGATGAGACACGTAGTTGAAGCAATCAAGGTGAAGTTACACTTATTTCAAAATAGGAGTCCTATTTTTATGTCAAGATGGCTTCAGGGCTGACAACATCTTGTTTTAGTAAATCTTTTTAGTCCAATATAATAAAAATTTTTGCACTTTAGTTACTGTTATATTTTTACTTTTCCTGATCCTTTACAGGAAGGAGCTTGTGGATCCATCTGGCCTATCAGAGGAGCAATTGAAAGAAATTCCATACACTAAAGTAGAGTGAGTTTATGTCAGAAATAATTGTTTTTTGTGAATATAAAAGCCCACTTTTCTAACTTTACGTGAACTCTGTCCTACAGAAATAGGAATGGATTTACATATAATCTATAAACTAATATCTATCCCAAATACTCCCCTAGGATGGGTTGCGTGGGGATACTTAATAATATTAAAATCAAATATTTTCCTTTTCAAAATAAGAAAAAAAACCCATCTTAATCACTCCTTATCTCTCCCACACACTCATCAACCTGTCTGTATGTGCTGTATGTCTCCCTATGCTAGCCATGAAACTTTCTTAAATTATAAACTACAGAAGCAGAAAGAATTGAATGCAAACAAGAAAATATTTTTTTCCTTAAACTTCTTTGTTTTAAATATTCCAATCATCCAAGGCACTCTTTAATCTTTGCAACCCCTTCCCTGGTTTGTCATGGGCAGTTGCCAGGGCATAACTATTTCCTTAAGAACCAACATCCATTTCACTGCAATAATTGCCCATTTGGGATTTCAAGTGTCAGCATAAGCAGCTGAATGTGGCACAAATGGGATCCTGGGTTGCATTATCATGTACTTCCACACACCACTAGGCAGAAAATGTGGATGTTAAGGACATATAAATTAATACATTCTTTATTATAAAGTTCCATTCTCAAATATGGGCATGCCAGTTTGTGACCTCTGCTCTCTTAAAGCATTGAATTCCAAGTACAGTCTTCCAAAAAGAAGTATTAGCCCTTTAAATTCAGCCAGAAGCCATCTGTTACACTTTAGTACTAAATGGGAAGGCTCTCAGTCTGCAGCTGAATTTATGTTTTGTGCTGAAGATCTGGTTTACCAGCCCTGTGTTGTGAATTGTGTCTCTCTCAGGACTCAGGGTGACCCCATCCGCATCCGGCACTCGCACTCCCCTCGCAGCTACCGGCAGTACCGCCGCTCCCAGTGCTCCGACGGGGAGAGATCTGTCCTGTCTGAAGTGAAGTATGTAACATGGTTATTAGCACTACACTGGTCTAGTGCAGCTCAGAAGTTGTTTAGAGATCATGGTGGTAAGAAGCTGCATAAATGTGGCTTGTTGGTGGCACAAGGTCAGGCAACCCCCTGAACAGTATGTCTTCAGAGCTAAACATGAATGAAACAACTCTGAAACCATTTATGGTCTGTTCTCAGCCACAGTGGCTGAGATTTTTGAGATTTCTTGATCCATTTGGAAGGAGGAAAAACTAAAAAGGCTAAAATAAACCTCTCCTGGTCTTTAGTGGTAGGTCATAAAGTTGCTTAGGGGATGAGAATCTATGAGTTGTGAGTTGCTTTCCAGGTAACTTCATCCTTGATAGAGTTAAGATGTTATCTGTGCTAGCTCTGTAATTTGTTTAATGGGAACTCTGGTAAAACCCCCTTCATGAATTAGTGGATCAGTCTTTCCTAGAAGACTGAAGAGTACATATTAATGGAAAAGCAACAGACCCATTCTAGGCTGCAGACAGGCCATAAAAATATGAACAGTCGCCCCCACCTGAAAGCTGGATAGCACCCTGAAGGAGGTGTGGCACACCCATGTTTTCATGTGAGACTTGTCTTTCCCATAATGGTGGCCAGGCCCTGGCAGAAGTTGTCCAGAGAAGCTGTGGCTACCCCTAGAAGTGTCCATGGCCAGGCTGGATGGAGCTCTGAGCAACCTGGGATAGTGGAAGGTGTTCCTGCCCATGACAGGAGGTGAAACTGGATGATCTTTATGGTCCCTCCCAAACCAAACCATTCTATGATTCAATAATGTTGTATCAATTGGCGCTGCTTCCAAAGACCAGGAAAAGACAGGGATGGGATGGGCTATGCCCTGAAGGTGCCCACAGAGGATCAGCGTGACAGCATTCACATGTACCAAGTCAGGTGGTAAAAGCCTTTCAGATCTATAGAGCAGTCTGCCAGTTTCATTGTTTTTCCTCTGCACAGTTATAGTTTACCTCATTAAAGAAATACCCATTTTGTGATATAATTCCAGTGTCAAAACTGATCTGGTCCCTCCACTGCCTGTTACACGATCTTCAGATGGGAAAGTTCCCAGCATCCAGATGACTCAACAGGTTAGTGATTGTACATACTTTGCAATTTTCCTCTTTATTAGAGGGAGAAGTGGGGCTCTAGTGCTTTATTTAAGATACTCTTCATTTTTCAGTGAAAAATAAAGACAAGGTTTTTTTTCAGCAGTAGTGTGAATTGAATTTTTAAATTTTACTTACACTTGGTATTCCAAAATACATGTAGTTCTTAGCATATGCCCCTGTGAACACCTGCTTCTGCTGCTGGAGAACTCTTTCCCAGTCTGCATTTCTAAGATGCATATCCACATGTCACAGAAGGAAAACTGACTTTTATTACTTGAATTATGCAGATGCAGTTGTGATGCAGCTGTAATCACACCACTTAATCATCTGTTTTAGAAGTTGTTTGAAGAGTTTGTTGCTTGGACTTGAAACAGTGCTTCTTTTCCTTTTATTCCTCCCCCCCACAAATACTGAGTATTTTTTTAGGCTATTGACATCTAAAAAGGACAGAACTTGCCTTTTGTTAATCTAACTTAATCACTGTTTTTCATCATATATTACACTACCATATCTCTCAGTTTTGATAATCTATTGAGCACTGAATGTGAGAAACAAATTCTATTCAAAAGCACTCACAGGTCTTTTGTACAAACACAAAATGGGAGAACCAAAACATGGAAGGGAGAATTCCAGGCACCTAACTTACCATACCAGTAATGTTAAAATGTTGACTGTCTACCAACACCTCTCTTTTCCCTCTGTCCCAGGCTCCCTTATGACAGTGGCCATTAACTCCTTGTGAGTGTTTGCTTGCTGTGTTTTGCTAAATATCAAATAATTAATCATGGCATTTCCTGACTAGGCAATAGCACAAAGGGGCAGCAGCTGGGAGGAAGAAAGAAGGGGAAAAAGTTCTGTTTGATCAAATAAATGTAGGGACTTGATTAGTGTATATATATGTATATATGAATTGCCATACCCATAACCTAAGGCTTTCATAGCAAGTTAGCAAAATAGTGTTGCAATTCTGCTGTATCTTTTCAACAACATATTTAATTTAATCTCTTCAGAGGCAGAATGCATCTAAGGACGGCCTAATAGAAGAACCACCTCTGCTATCCACTAATAATTTTGATGGAAAACCCAACACTAAGATTGTAAAAACTGTACAGGTGTCACGCTTCAAGGTGGAAACTTGACTGATGAATTGAAGATGGTGAATGGATTTTGGTCTTTGGAAAATAAGAATTTGTTTATGTATGCAAGGGAAGGAACAGAAGTTGACATGGTGGTCTTTCCTTCAGGACACCTGGCAGTATAGCCTGCTTGCTGGGAAGACCAGGCAATGGTTTTATCACCAACACCATTCTAGTGGTGTAACTGATTGAGGACAAGCTGCCTGATAGACAACCAAAACCAAAAGTTTTTGCAAAACTGAAAGACCAGCAGTTATATTTCCAAAAAATGAACAACAACAAAAAAATTGCTGCAACAAAACAGGCTTCATGGTCTGCTCTGTAACTGAATAGCCTTGTTCCAAGAAGTAACTGTTAACTGACACGATCAGGATCAGATGCTTCAAGATAAGTAAAATAGTCATATTTTTGGTCAATTGTGCAATACAGTGTGATATGGGGAAATTATCTTCACAATTTATATGGGGATCAACTTATGTTCTGAGACATAAGGACAGATAGCTCTTACAAGGGTTATTTTAACCTAGCACAATAACAGATGCTTGTGTTGTTGATACAAATTCTGACTCAACCCATTTTAGCTCAAAAAATACACTCTATAACATGCTGTAGCAGTGTGTTCCAGAGGTGATACTGAGATACTGACTTACTTTGCTTTGGGCAGGTTTAAGTGCTATACATTTTGAATGTCCTTTTGTGTAGAGGGACTATTTAAATGAACATTCTATACCACGGAAATACATTTACCAACTTGTAGTAAAGCACACTGGAAACAGGGGAATATATAAATTGACCCACTGTGTTAAGACTGCTTAACAAGGCACTTCAGTGCTGGTTAAATGAAACTTGTGGAGTAGTATTTAAAACAGCTAGAAATCGCTTTTTCTTTTTTTTTTTTTTTTTAATCTAGATTAGCAAAATCTGTCTTAATATCTCATATAAAATAATCTGACACTTTTCTCTGAGCCATTTCTACTATGTTAAAATGTCAAAGGCAGTATTTCAGGTATGAGAAAGAACTATAATTTTTTTCTATTGTCATGGTAGGAATACTAAGTTTTAATGATGCTGCACTAAGTTTTAATGACAATGATTAATACTAAGTTTTAATGATGATTGACTGTTATCTTCTAATATGTATCTGAAGTGATGCCTAGCTTTCCTCTTGTCCTACCACTTCCTACAAATATCTAAAAATCACTTCTCTGCCTCCCATTTGTCCAGAGTCAGCACATGAACCTTCAGGTGTTGCTGACTTGCTAGGGAGCTTAGCAAAGTCTTTGTTTTGTGGAAGTAATTTGTAGCTAAGTGTAATCATTGAACTAAGTACTGAATTTGTCAAACATTGTGGCAAACAGCTGTAGCAGCTCATGTGCCTTTCTACATTTGTCCCCTCTACACTCAATCCTCACAACCCACAGAGATTTGCAGTGATCCTTTGTCTTCCAGTCCAAGCCACACCAGGGAATTGCAGCCCTGTCAGAAAAGCAACACTGTTTGAGACCTGAAATTGGCATAAAGTGTTTAAGTTACACCTTACAAGAGGCATGGGATTGCTAATACACATTTTAACTGACTAAATTGGTAAGCAAAATGTTGTACAATGTGTTTTATTTTTCACTTTTATTTTTTGATTCTTCATTGTTTCATGATCTGAGGTGGTCAGGTGGATATTACTAGCCAGGGTGGCAGCCATACAGTTTGAATATTCCTATCACAGTATGGAGTGGTCTTTGTGTTGGAAAATGCTGCAGGAAAGGCAGATTTACTTAACAAATACTTTTCTTTGATAATTTACTTGTGATGGCTCTGCTTCTACAGTCTCAGTGAGCAAATCTAAGAGCAAGAACCCCTCTGTAGTAAAAATTCAGTTTTCATGGAGGTTCTTTAGAATTTTTTAAATTTCCTGTGGATTTAATTCTAGGAGATTGTTGAGCTTGGCTTAAAGTATTTGCTCAGCCTTTAAAGTTTGTTAAATGGCTTCATTGTCATTGCTCCAATTTAAAATTATCCTTTAGGATCTGTTTATGACCTTGTATAGTATTGTCGAGAACAACAGTCAAAAAAAGCCAAAACAAAAAAAACCCAAACAAAACCAAAATGAAAGAAAAATTCCAAACCCAAACCACAACAAAAAAACCTGACCAACCCCTAGGACAAAAAGCATCACCATGGCAAAATGGCTTAATGGAGAGCATCACAATCTTCTGGAATATAACTGAAAAATTACAAACTATACAAGAAGTGGTTAGTGTCAGCAATGAAAGCCACTCCTTGTTCCTTTGAGATGGTATTCCAGCTTGGAGCATTACACACTTGCTTATAGTTTGCTGTTTTCTAATCATTACCATTAGTTTGCTATCCTTACTCAGGCACAGGTAAGTAGTACATATCTACTACTGCAGGAGGATTTGTGTTATTATTTGAGAATTATCTGTCCATAGTGTACCTACCTTGCCAATCTTTAAATATTGATCAAGAAGGTTTATATCCAACCTCACGTTTTCCTTTATGCTTTCATCTTCCTGCAGGCCTTTTTTGTGTTATTGCTGGATACCATCAGCCAAATGCATGGTATTTTACTAACTGCACTACTTCAGAAAATAGCTTCTGTCTAGTCTAGTAGTGAAAGGTTAAAATTCTCAAGTCATTGGAGAGTTGTTTCATAATCAAGCCAAGTTTTTTGCATTTAGATGAGAAGTTTATGGAGAGAGCTCTAGATTTGAGTCTCTCCCTGGTAAGACTATGTAGGAAGCATGTTTTTAGCAAGGCTTTTAGTCTGGGCCACTACAATCCAGTTTTGTGTCCACAAGAGACTAAAGATGTAACGCCTCCATTACATGTTTTCCAAATGTTTTGCTGTGCCAAAACAAGGCAAAACTTGCAACAAGGATATCACTGTCAGAAAAGCAAATTTCTTTCATATATGTGAACCTCCTTTCCCTTCACGTTTCTTTTCCTCAATCATTTGAGGAAAAGCACCTTTTTTATGGTATTTTTGTGAGAGATACACACAAGTGATCAATCACTGAAAACACTTCTTGTGTCACAACTATGCCTTCCACACCTGAACCAGCTCTACATATCTAAGTGACCAGCCTCTTACACCTCTGAGCTACACCTTGCCCTCTCCACTGTTGTTACCCTCCCCCAGCTCTCCTGAGGCCTTCACTGCAGTTGCATTTTCAGATCTGGAGGCTGGATTTCAGTCTAAAATTCTACATCCTGATGAATCAGACAAAAGACATGAGGTGTGTAACAGTGTCAGGAAGCTTACTCTGGGGTTGAATGCCTGCTCACTTGGACAAAGGACTGGTATTTGAGACATTCTCATCCTAGTTCTCTTGAATTGATCTCAGGCCAATGATTTTAACTGTGCCTCTGACTTTACCTCTTCTGAGACTTCCGTAAGTGCTAAGCAATGGTAAGTTACAGAACTCTCACTATATTAGCAACAATTACAACATATTTGTACAACCTTTTGCAAAACATGTATTTTATACAACAAAGAGGGCTTACTAACCACAGCACAAAAGCACTGTTGTATATCCTGTACTGGTTCCCTTGCTTAGTTGGCTGGTTTCTTTCATTTGGAACTAGCCTGGACCTGCTATTTTCTACACTGCACCCCTTACCAGGTATCACTAACTCTGCAACTTGTATTCTAACCAAGCTCATGATATTGATGATGTTTGTTGAAAAGTCATTACCATTTAAGTTGCCAAATTCATTCTCTTTATACAGGTGGATAGTGACTGGAAGAGATAGCATGTTTTCTTTTGGGAAGATTTGTTTAATTCAGAACTCCCTAGAAAAGTGTTTGAAGACAACAGACTTGAATATAACAATGTGATACATTTGTTCCATGTACATTAGGTATTCATGAAGCAACTGTGTGCTTTATTTTAAAATGAATTTGATAGATGGCTGTGTCAATACTTGTGTCCAGGTTATTTAAAAGTCAAGTAAAACTTGAATTTTTAGGGCATTGCATGGTTGCCTGTGTGTCTTATTTACATTACACTAAGGAGCAAAGCCTTCAGAAATACAGATTCATTTGACACCACCATCTGGTAAAAACAGGTGTAGTACCAATTAAAATCCACTTGAGGATACAGCTTCTCCAGATTAAGTATTTTATCTTGTAGCAGGAAGTTGTCAGTGTAAGCTTTGCATTTCCAGTGCACATCTATACCAGTTTCCTTTCTCACCTAAAAATCACCAGAGAGCAACAGCAGACTGTGTAAGCTGTCAAAGCAAACACAAAGATACAGAGCCAGTGTGGCAAACACTGTGTCCTTAATGTGTCTGTTGTTTTCCTGTATTTGCTCTCCTGAATAAGAGCTGTGGTATGGTGACTTTGGCTGGACACCAGGTGCCCACCAAGCTGCTCTATCACTCCCCTCCTTAACAGGATGGGTAAGGGAATTAGATGGAAAAACTCCTTGTGGGTCAAGATAAAGGAGTTTAATAAAGCAGAAGCAAAAGCAAAAAAAAAACCAAACTCCAGAAGATTTACTTTTCTACTTCCCAGGAGCACATGGTCTCCACCCAGGTCCTGCAAAGTAGAGCTTCAGTACATGCAGTAACTTGTTCCAGAATACAAATTCCTTATCCTTTCTCTTCAGATTTTATTGCTGAGCAGATTCTCATAGTCTGTTTTGTTAAAGGTGCAATTCAGTTAACCAGTCATACAAAATAAAAGGCAGTCCTAATGTTTAACATCATACTTCACATTTAACAACATTATTATTTAAGTAATCTGTGACACTTGTCATGCACCTATTGCTCCCTCAACCTCACTTCTCTTGCTCTACCCCACTTAACACCTGTATTACACATTAAAGCTGAGGGTTATACATATTTTTTAGTTGAAAGGTAATTATTCTTTTAGATACCAATCATCAAGTCCTGTCACTAGCTGTTGCTCTTGAGATTTTTTTTTTTTCGTTAAAAAAAGCTACTCCTGTTGGTCTTACACTTCAAGAACAAAGGCCCATGAGCAGAACTTCTGGACAGATGGTATCTTCAGGGAATGTAATCCCTAATAAAACCCCTAAACTTTCAAGTACATCCCATAATTACAAGCTGGATCTCTAAAAATTAATTACTCTTGTCTAAACCTTCTCGCTTGACAAATTAAAAACAACCTTACACTTAGAATTAGAAATATGCTTACATTCAGCACTGAAAAATCACACATTGCAAGATACACAATTTAAATATTTGTTCTTCTGATAAAACACGTTAAGTCTTCCTAGTAAAATAAACAGCAATCCCAATTATCTCAAGAGCCTTTCACTCCAAGTTATGCTGAAGTACCACATGACATAACTGGTCAAGGTGATAATAAACCAAGCTGGCCATTCTCCATGTTGAATAAACACCTTTCCTGCTATTTTTAAAGCCAGGTTTGCTGAGCTTCTACTTTTTAAATTTCTACTTTGACTCACTACAAATACACATCTCAGCCAACCCTATCTCCAAATACTACAGGAGACAATGGTTTAAGTCATCTCATCCCAGCTCAGTCCTAGGCTTTGTTTCATCCAAAGGGGTGCACTGGTATCTCAACAATAACACCAAGAAGTCTGAACTCTGAAACAAAAGCAATTGTTACTAAATCTTGGAAAAGACAGAAATCTGAGAACAGAAACATAAATATTTATTTTTTTGTTTATATAAACATTACCAGACACTGCCACAATGCAGTTAAATGCACTTTGTCTTACTACACAGAGGCTTAATAGTCCATCTTTTAAATAAGGAGGAGTGTTTCAATAGACAGGCATTGCTCTCAGGCCGCTCCTAACAATTCTTCCTAAGGAAAAAAAACACACAATGTGAGACTGGACACAGCTCTTTTCAGTAACATCCTCTAAATCCCGAACAGTAATACAAAATTACAAAAATGAGCTTCCCCTCATCCCATGGGCAAAACGGTAAAATTTGCAAATCCGATTTTTCAGAAGTCTGCCTGTAAGAAAGGCCTTTTGCCCACCTAAGTGAGAATTCAGATGGTAACTACAAGCTGGTGGCAGTAATAACACTTTCTGGCTAGTGGGAATCAACAGAAATTTCTGCAGTACTAACTCTTGCATATGACTCTACATTAGAAAACACTCTGGGAACAGTAAGCCAATCATACACAAATTAACAATTTTATGTTGGAAAAACAAGTAGCAGCCCTCCAAAAGTCCCCAGTGTGTGGTGTACAGGTGTGGATGGATTTCACAAGTTCATTTCCTACCAGCAGGAGTCATACAGGATTCAGTGCATCTGTGCTGCTCAAGCAGTTTTTAACATTTCATTGATGAAACTTTCTGATTTTACTATTTTCAAGAGCATCATGGCCAACCTGAAAGATTTTCATCACTTCATTGAAGATTAGTTACATTTTCTCCTGAAAAAAAACCCAACCCAAACAAAAGCTACAGTGATGTAGTACTGGATCATTCTACACCAGATTTCCAGTATTGACCTAGAAGTTCCTGGCTCAAGAGACTTGGATTATGTGTCACATCCTTGGTTATGTAATTTACATAAATCACAGCCTCAGCAACAAAGAAAGACTTGATAGTGCATGCAATTTTTATTAATACCTTGTTTGTACTAATGAATTTTGGGCTGACTTGTACTACTCAGCTTTTCAATAATGTTGGCTTTTCCAAGACTTTATAGTGAAGTAATATCTGGCATACGAGATTCCAAGCTTTCTTTCATATTTTGCCAGTCTCTTTAACATTTTCAATCCTTGTGTTCTAAGCTGCTCCACAATACCACACCCCTAAAAACCAAACATGAGAAAGCATGTCCTTGTCTTGGACACACTGGCAGCCATATAACAAGCAGTCATTTAACAAGCCACCACACCAAAATTTTTATTTTAGAGCTTCCACTTTGCTCTTGTTGGTAAGAATACAGCCATCAGGCTGATCTCACTCTCACTGTTTCAGTTCTAATTTCAGCTCTGAAGTCATTGTGCCAAACCTCCTTCTTAGCAGAAAGCTTGCTGCATTTTAAGAGCAGGCTACAGGACAGAGTTGTACAAGGAATTATTGTTACTCACAGCTGTGCAATCAGCACTTGGTGGCTTCTTCCTACATGACCTTCTCACACTTAGAGGCTTTCACCACACAGGGCTATTTCTGGGAGATCCCAAACTTCCGGCAAAACATGCTAGAAGCCTGTAAGGAGCATTCCTAGCATTAAACATTATGTCAGGAATCTGATAATATCGAAGTACACTTTATACTTTCAAAAAGGCATCAAGGAAAGCCCAGTAAAAGAGTAGACAACATATTATTCAATACTGACTAACACAGCCACAAACCTACAACAATTTTTCCCCTTTAAGAAGATTTTAATCTTTCCTATGCATGAGTATTAAGCTGTAAATATCTTTTTACAATAGAAAAACTAGAGGACACAGCTGGAAACCTGAAAAGTTATGTACTAATTACCTGCAGATGTAAAGGTCATGACAAACAGGAGAGCTAAACAATGCTAAAAGTGGCCATTATCAGGTTAGCTTTTCTGCTTTCAATAACTGTCAGATTCTCCACTTTAAAAGACTGAAGAATAAAATCTGGCCACTCAACCACACTATTTTTACAGGTCGTCTGGGGTTTTTTGTCCCTGCAAAAACAGAGGGGGAAGGTACATAACCAGCTCCCTAAATTAGTTTAAGCAAGAATTCCTGTTTGCCTTTTTTGACACCACATCCATTCTGGACAGGAATGAACAGGCAACACAAAGGCCAAAACTTAAGTATGGGAACTCCTTAAGTCTGCAAAATTAAACTCACAGCTTAAGAAAACGAGCAATTAATCAGTTGAGAAATATTTCAAGGTTCACAATTAAGGAACGTTTTGTACAGAGCAAAAATTTACTAAGAAAAGCCAAGAATACCATGCTCTTGGGACACCTTTTGGTCATGTTGGTGCATGCTCCAGTCACTGACCAACTCCCATTGCTTTCATCTGCGGGGGAAAAAAGGGGAGAAGACTTACTTGGAAAAGCGGCAGAGACGCAAGAGGAGTACAAGGAGTCTAAAAAGACGTACTAGAGGAAAGTACCCGGCTTCGAAGGCAACAACCACCACCTCACACCACAGCTCCCGGCGCGCCTCCCGCGGGGCCAAGCATCCCTCCCGAAGGGGGGGGGGACACGCCGTGCGCCGCCAGCTCCTCCTCCCGCAGCGCTGCAGCCGCGTACTGAGTCTGCCGCAGACGCGAGGCTGCAGCTTTGGCTGTCCATGCAGGAGGAGTTCCAAGCAGCCACACCGCCTGGAAAGGCGGCGAGGTGCGGACCAGCATCGGCTCCCCCCCCGCGGCAGCGCCGCCATGGAGGCGCCTCCGCCAGGGAGACAGCGGCGCACCCGCCGCCTGCGCATGCGCGGGGCCGCTCCCGCCGAGGCGTGTGGGGCTGTGCGGGGGCGCTCCCGGCGGTTCCTGCTCCTGTGGGAGCTCCCGGTGTTCCCGGGGCATTTGTGGGGCTCCCTGTGATCCCTGTGATCCCTGTGATCCCCGGCCCTTCGCGGCTGCGACGGGCAAGTTCCCGGAGTTCCCTTTGTCTTTACGGGGGGACATCACTTAAACACCTCCCTCCCGTGCACTGTGGTTGCGATGCCTTCAGGTTGAATTGTTTGTCCCCAGGCTGAATTCCCCATGCCTTTTATAAACATAACCAATGCCCTCAGATAACATGCAGTAAAAGTTGCTTAATAAAGGAAAGTGCTGTGTTTGAAGAATTGCGCAAGGTTAAGTCACAGAAATACACGTGCATTATGTGGCCCGAGAATGTTCTGCTGCGTGAAAGCTGTGACCTTTTACTCTTTGGTGTGCTTGATTTGTGGAAACTTCCACTTTGCTCCCTTGCAGAATAAGCAATGTTTCTTGTGTAAACGTGGCTCTGTGTCTGCGTTCAGGAGCCGGAATGGGCCACATGGATCCCAGCAGTGTCCTGCTGTTTGCCCCGCCGGGAGCGCAGCCTTGGTTCGCACCGCAGGCTGTGGCACTCCGGTTATTTCAGGCTTGAACACTGGCAGGAGTTCAGCTCTGAGTGCACACCTTACACATTTCCCGACCGGTGACACCGCGTCTAGGGAGGAGCAGGATGAAGCTGGTGCCAGCTATAGGGAAACCTGTACAGCTGTCCTACCTGCCTTGCTCTGGTGGATTAAGCTATCATCTAACAATTCTACAACACTACTGATTCCCACACTTACAAAAACCCAATGTTCAGATTTTTTGTGGGCGAAACACAGGACGTCAGGTGCAAGTTGGAATATCTGTGCCGTTTTTGTCAGTGTGCTCGCTTCTTTGCTTGTGGAGTGGTCAGGTTCTCCTGTTCTCTCGAAAGGATTTAATGTTCTTTGCTGGAATAGACCTTGCTCTGCTTCTTGGGGCTGCTGTGGTCTGCTTGCTTCTTTTGGCTCCTCCTTACCTGGGAATATCAGATTAAGCACTCACAGTGGCTGAAAGGCAGAGTTGGCAAGTCTCTTTGCAGAACAGCCTGGAGTGTAGTGCCTTAGCTAAATTACAGGAGGTTATGAGAGCACTGCCTAATGCTGAGGCAGAGAGACATGATTCATTGCAGCCAAGACAGTTAGGAGGAATAAATATAAATAAAAGAAAAAGGGGCAAGCAGATGTCGCCACTTGGAGCTTCTGGGAAAATCTTAGTACAGAAATTAGCTTTTGTGTCATTATGCTTAGACATTTCTAAGTGTATATTAGTGCTCTGTTTATAGCACTAACTAAAATAACATCAACATTAATTTTAAGCAGATTCACCTGTAATAGCTTTGGCTTGTCATTTGAAATTCTGTTTTATACATGAGGAAGATTGTCTTCAATGTTGCTTCAAGCCAAACTTACGCATGCATAAAGGTCAGCACTTTGAGTAAAGTGATAATTCACAAGTAGTGGTCTTGGAGGGACATGGATGAGATTGTTGGTGACAGTCAAGCTACTAAATCAGTGGAGATGTGTTACTCTGTGTTGCTGATATAGGCAAATGTTGATTTACAGCTCAGGGACAGTTGCCTGGACAGAAGTTTACATCTAATATAACTAGGTTTTGGTTATTGAAGTGAACAGTATAGTGAGGAAAAAGTTTTAAATGCCTGTGACATTTATTATTTATGCCTGGGAGAAGCTAGGGACTTATAATATTAGGGAAACTGGACTGGACAAACGCAGGTTGAGCCAGTGTGGTTAAAGCTACGTTATCTCTTTATTGTCGAAAAAATGGCAGTTTATATACACTTCAATATAGTTTACAAGTTGTGAACACGCTATCATTGGTCAGCAAACATTATTTGTCCCTGTGCCAAGGTGGCAAGAGTTTCACACTGCAGTTCTACACACCCAGAAATCCTATTAACACCATGGTTACCTTAAAGTAATTTCTAACTGTGCCACAACTAGTTCCTTACTATGCAAAAGGCTTCACAGGCCCCACCAAGGCCACTTATCTGAGGCCCAGCAGGAGGGTAGCTCAATCCTTAGTCCAAATATAAATCATGTCCTCTCTCCCTCAGAAATCCTACAACACCTGGGAATATAGGATAACTTGAATAGCTAAATGAGAAAATGTTCCATCTATAGAACACTAACTGACTATGAATAATGTAGTCACTTCGGGTGAACCCAGAAGTTGTTTCTGAATCACAGAATCACAGAATGGTCTGGGTTGGAAGGGACCTGCTAGTCCAAACTCCCTGCCTTTGGCAAGGGCATCTTTCCCTAGACCAGGTTGCACAAAGCCACCCCACCAATGTGGCTTTGGAGACTTCCAGTAATGGGGACATCCACAGCTTCTCTGGGCAATCTGACTCTATCCTCAGAGTAAAGAATTTCTTCCTTATGTCCAATCTAAATTTCTCCTCTTTTAGTTTCAGACCGCTGTCCATTGTTCGGTCACTACAGGCAAGGGTAAAAAGCCTGTCTATATCTTTCTTATAAGCTCCCTTTAAGTGTTTGAAAGGCTGCTTTAAGGTCTGCCTGTAGCCTTCTCTTTTCCCGGCTGAACAATGCCAAGTTTTATGAGCCCACCCCTCAAACCTATTGGGGTCTCTCTGAAGGGAATCCCTTCTCCCATGCCTTTCAGTTTGGTGTCATATTGTGAACTTGCTGAAGCAATCCTGTACCATGATTGTAAGTAGGTTAGGGACATTGATCGCACTTCCTGTTTTTCCTTTCTTATTGAACAACAGTAAAAATAATCAGTGGCACAATTTACAAAAGACAGGAGATGATACTGCACAGCCTGATTTACTTACTTTTCAAACTGATTCATTTAGTCCTATCAGGGTTAGAATTTTCTGGAAAGTGGCAACATAATTCAAAATGGAATGATTTTATGTGCCTCTAGGTGATCACAGTGAATCTGAATTCCTAATGTCTGAATCTGTGATAATTTTATTTGTTGTAAATATTTCTACAAAACCAAGACATGCTAGATGGAAGGCACAAATAACAATAATTCTTAGGTATCTAGTAGATAAAAACAACCTCTTGAGGTGAAAACAGATGCCACATTTAAATATGTTGGAGGTTTAACAGAAGGTTAAAGTGTGAGTTCTCCTTTCCAGGTCAGGACACTTCTGTCCCAGCCGTTGGCCCTGTTGTTCAGACTTTTTATTGTATGTTTTGCTTGGTTAGCAGCTGTGAATTATCTGCTCTGATACAAAACCTTGTTGTAGCTTTGTGGCCTCTTATGTGGAATCTGAGTTAAACCACTGTCCAGTAGCATGCAGTAGTTGATGTATTCCAGTTTGTAAACACAGCCACGGGGCACAAGAGGAGAACTTTGACCCTACAGTGATTAAGAAAGAAAGGCTGAACCTACCTAGTGAAAGGCATAAGACATTCAGCCTTTTTGTCTCTGAAGTTACTGGTGAGATACTACTTTCTCTTTTGTGTCCTAAACATGTGATCAATTACTTAATCACTGGAATTTTTACAGTGTCAATTGGCAATATTTTTGAGCCAAATTGTAAAAGGGCTAAAGAATATTAAGTTCTTGAAGGTTTTCTGAAAAGTCATCATTTGGCTGGCTGAAAGTGCTGTGTGCACTATTTGTCATCCTGCCAAATGGAGAAAGCATGGGAGGGAGCAATGATACTATCTACACTTACTAGTATCTTCATTTTTTTCCGAACATTCCTTTTCAGTCTATTAAACCAGCTTTCAAGTGGCACTGACGACTTGCAGCAGCAAGGTACCTGTGTCTCTGAGTACTTGTGGACAGCACTTGTGTTTTCAAGGTCTGCTGAGCTGCTTCAAACCCAGTACTTAAATGAGTCTGCTATTAACAGCTACATCAGCTGAGATTTTCCCTTTCTATTAAAATATTATTGGGCACTTCCTGAACATTCACAAAAGGCCTTTTCTTATTACCTGATGTATTTTGTCAGATGTGAATATTTCTGACAAGTTAGTACTGAAAGAGCCTATTTAGGCTTTAAATGACATTAACTTGATGTTTAAAAAGTACTGCATATCATAAATGATCACATAATTCACTCTTCTTATTTTCAAAGTAGAATTCAACATTTGGCAACTGACATAGTCAGAAGGGGGCTCCCTGCACCACCACTCCCTAGGAAATAGAATGTCAAACTAAGTTAGTTTTTTATAAATATATCACTGTGTGCAAGGGAGAGTGAATATTCAGTCTTACTCTATAAGTGCAATAAGCACAGTTCTGGCTCCTCATCCTTTTCAGTAGTCATTTATTTCCTGTGAATGCTAATAAGCAGTCAAAATCTGAATCTGTAATAAACATCTTGTTTTGTTCCAGTCTGTCTGGGTGTGTCCTTAGTTTTCCTGAGTGAATTCCAACACTAACTTTTAAGGCTAAAATTTCCCACTGTGCTTCCTTCAGCAAGAAAACCAGTTCCTTCCCTTCCTGGCTTGTGGCCTCATTTCAGTTCCCAATATCAATTAACTGCTCCATGAGTTTTTTCAGTGCTGGTATTTGTGGCAGCGTTCCACAAAAGCGGTCACTGAAACGGTCAGACTCCTAAAAACATGCAATTTGCCTTCAGGCACACTAAAATGTGCAATAGAGGATAATAAAATAAACAAAAATAGTTAAATATAGCCTGAGAAGAGCCAAGAAAGGTTAAACATATGCACTTCAGTTTAAGATGTATGTTGCAGAGAAAACTTGCCGATCCACCTATTCTTTTCTTCCTTTTCCTCATAAAGATTAAGGGGCTGCTGTGTGTACAATGTTTTAGTGGTGTTACAGGAAGCCTTAACACAATACAATAGAGATTTGGAGAGAGCATCGTGTGAAGAAGCTGAAATGTCTCTAAAGTGATTTGTGAGCAGCAAGGCATTACTGTGGCATTGTTCCTATCGGGCTGTCTTGAGGCACTTTCAAAGTCAGACTTTCTGCGTGCCCTCGCTGAGCTCCCACCGAAGTTGCAGGGTATGATGATTTCCTTGGCTTTTCATCCGCTTTATTTCTCGGCGTCTTGTTTTCCTGCAACCCAGCAGAGGTCAGTGTAATGCCAAGAATGGTGAAATACGGCCAGGACAGAAATGCCAAGCTGCTGGGGTCACACGAGCGGAGCAGCGACCTGTCAACAGCGCACCTTGTCTTTTGTCAGTACCAGCTGAATTACGGAAAGGGTATGAAGCTGGCAAAAAGTCAGGGTGAAGTCAGCTGTAGATGCTGAGCTGGTCAGAGGCTGACAAGCCTCCAAGAAGTATGAAGCTGGCTGTATCTTTGAAAGAGTGTTAATGTCAATTAGCAGCTTTTCAGATGTTCTGGAGAGCCAAAGAATGGCCTAATCTTATTAAGGTTTGGTCTCAATGGCTCATTCCCTTCCCTTTCTGGCAACACTTGTTCATTGAATAAAGCTCCACTGGACTACAATGACATGCCAATTTCCTTCAAACATTATAATATTAATGAGAAACATTTTGGGACTTTTAGTGTATTTTTTTTCTCCTTTAATTTTTATTTGTTACTGGCTTTGTTTGCCACTGTATTTCCTTATTCAGCTGATTTGTGCAGGCCATTTGCAAGCTCCTTTCAGCATCTGTTGTAGCTTCACTTGTTAAGTACAATAAACTACAAAACCCACTAAAATGCTGGCACACTAAGAATTTTGTTAAACATGTAAGATTTTTTTCTGTTCAGAATTTTTTTTGTAACCACTCTGTATCACAGGTCTCTTCATCTGGCACATTGCATTTGAAGCTGGCTTGCCAGAGTGTTTTCCTACCTGTTCTGTGATTTTTATCACTACTAACAAGACAATAGGCTAGGTTGTCCTGGACATAACAAATGTTTTGAGCAATTGTCTTTTCCCTCTGTGATATTAATCCAGCAATTGACTCTTTATTTTGTGGTAGTTCTAGGACTGAGTATTTGGTAGAATTAAGTACTCAGGCTCAGGTAAATTAGTTAGTAAAGCATATTTTCAGGAACCTGTGTATCCCTAAAGAAGACTCATTTTCTAATGTGTAAATCTGGCAAATAACAGTGGCAAATAACAGAGAGCTCCCTTACGTATACTTTTAGGATAACGTATTTCCATTATTATATAAATCATTCTCAGAATTATTAAAAAAGCCACAGAAAATCAATATGGGAATTGCTTGGTGCAGAGATCTGCCCAGCAGCATATGTTTATTTACTCTTGAATTAAGAAAAAAACTTGAAACTGGTGCAGGAAAATGACACATTAGTCCTTGGCATAGTGTCCACAGTTCTGCTCAGCAGATATGAGCTGCTCAGCTCCTCTGTGGGGATGGTGGATGAACCTGCTCCAGATTCTGACTGTGAGAATTTCTCTGTTGTTAGGTCAAACAATTTTAAAGTTGATGGACTGATTATTTTCAAAGCAAGATGCTTTTTGTATGTGTATTGGCACTGTCTTGCACTGTATATGGTATATACACTACACTTGTTTTGGAGAAGTTAACTCTAATTTCTAATACATTCAAATAGTCTAGAAATAGCTTTTATTTTCAAAACATTAGTTAGTGTAAACATACACCCCTTCATTCTCACCATCATTGTTAAGGGTTTGAATTGTTTATTTGTTGTTGAGAAGCTCAGTCAAGGTGCGCACAGAATAAAAATAGTGACTGTTTGTCTAAATTGCCACCAAGTAGTAGTGATAGTGCTAATAGTTTTTTAGGGTGATTTGTGAAAGTAGCTTTTTTTCTTTCCACTAGAAGTTCAGTCTTATTATGGCACTTTGCACATTAGCCAGGAGTGGTGTGTTTAATAAATTTGACACTGGTCACTTTTGAATATTGCTTCTAGGTTTAGTTTGAATAATTTTTTTCAGTTTCTTCGAACAAGTTTCTTTTAGTCCTGAGGAAATGGGCAGAACAATAGTGAGAAAGATTACAGTAACCTTGCTTTTCTTCAGGGTGTGTTCTCTCTGCAGAGGTCCCAGGCTCTCTGCTTGTTCCCTGTTCTTTAATTTCTACTGGAAAGGAGTAGAGGAGATTCAACAACATTTGTTGTTCTGAAAAGGGCTTGTTTATTCTTGTCCAGATAATCAGGAGCTGTCACCTAGGTACTTAAATTACCAGTATATTTTCTTTGTGAAAATATTCTGTAGGTGCAACCCCTTTGGCTTTGTAAGAATGGAGCCCATGGCTGTGATGCAGAGTGATGCATCACTGGTCTGGCTTTTAGTTCTATATAGGTTTAAGAAGCTGTAACAATTCTCTGCGCACTGACTGTGTTGGCAGCATTTCTCACTCTGAAAAGGGTGCTGGCATATCATTACTGTAAGTGCTGCTGTCTGTATACAAATGACATATCTTGAAAATCACCATGTCTCTGGGTCACTGGGAAGCAGGGGAACTGAAAGGAGAGAGATGTGCTGACAAACACACAAAGTTTCTGGTGAGAGAAGGGTTTAAAAATGGCCACCTCCAAAAAAGTTAACCACTGACGTCTTTCATGTGGCCTTTTCTGTAGTGATCTGACATTTCTGTGTCTGAGCTAGAAGTTCCTAGTTCTGATATGCTTAGGAATTACCTAATTTAGACTAACAACAAAAAAAGTGGTGCCCTTTTAGGAGTAATTTGACACATATCTGCGTTTGCTCAGTTTTTCTAGTCAGTGGGCAGTGTTGTTTTACCTAATGGTAGAAATGGGCCCACTTATCCCCTAAACGAAGAGCAGTTATGAATATAGTACAGTTCTGTTCTGCTTAAATGGTAGACCTGAGGCTTCCTAGAAACATGGAATAATCGGTGACAAATCTGGAGGGATCCTTTGAAAGAAGGCACCTAGGTGTAAACTAGGTGAAGATTATGTAACAATTTGTGCACCCTGTGACTTGTTTCCATAGAGTCCACAGGAAGAAGGGCATCTGGAAGGAAACTACCGGCCAGAAAAATTACCTCGCTGCAAACTGACCGCAGAACTGGAAATCAGTTTAATCCATGTGCTTTTCTGCTTTTCTTTCCTCATCTGCTTCTTCTGCTGTGCACTTGTATAGTATTATTTGATGACCATTGATCTTTTGCATGGTTCAAGTTTTTTTAATATATCCTTTCTGAGTAGGATGTAAAATTCCAGGAGATTTTTCTTTTGAATGACAGCACAGTGTCATTCAGAGAATGAAATACCCAGTTGTGAGACTGTGCTCATAGTTGAGAAATAATGCTATCTGTTAGTGCTAATATGCAGAATTAACATTATTTTACCCTAATGCTACTCATTAACCCTCAACATTGTAGTTTCACTGTGTTGGCTTGACATAGGCTAAGATAATCAGAGCTTTTCTTTCATTCTGTGATTGCACACATCCTCTTTAATTAGGAAATTGCAGACTAGAAGATCCTTTCAGGCTGCAATATGAAAAATGTCAGTATTAATCTACAATATTTGTCCCGTTCACTATGAGCAATTACGAGTGATGAATTATAAATGATAAATTATACTCTGTGGTATTCATTTTTACTGCAACATTAATAGGTTTGCAATTCTTGTCCCATGCATAAGAAAACCCCCATAGTTTTATTCACTATGAAAATGGGATACAAGTTTTCACTCTTCCTCGAGAGCTATTTGCTTTAACTTAGACTAGAACATCTGCTGGTCCCAGGTGTCCATTCCATAGGAGAAATTTGTGTTCAGAGTCCACTGAGGACATACCCAGCTGCAATGGCAGGGATGCACATTGATTGCAGACCAGGCTAAGCCAGCTGAGGTGCTGGATACCTCACATACCTGTTCCTCCTTGCAGACTTGCCTTCTTGCTGTGGCAATGCCAAACTATGGAAAGGGCAGAGTGAGGCTTCGGCAGCAAGCTTTCTATTGAACATTATAGGTAGCACTTGCTCATTCTTGTTAGCCACGCAGGTGCAGGTTGGATTTTTCCTCCAGCAAGCAGTGGGGTAATTAAAAGAGGGCTCTAGGGAGCACAGCATGGCTCTGAGAGCATGGCATGGCACTCTTTGTGGCAGTTCACACTGGCAGGGTTGCAGGTTTCCCCCTGCTAGTGAGGTTTTTAGTTTGTTTTCTCTTTTCTTGGTTGATTTTTGGGCTTTTTTTGTTAGTAAGGGCTTTTACACGATCAAAAACTGCAGTTAGTAAAAATGTATGTAGCCAGGTAGAGACCTCCAAAAAGGATGTGTCTGGCCAGACCCATTCCTGTGTGGAGTGTTTGAGCTTATGAGTCACTCTAGGGGGCATTGCACAAGAAGCCTGCCTGTGATGTGAACAGGTGAATGATCTCCTTTTGCTGGTGGCCAAGCTTAAAGGGGAAGTTAAAAGATTAAGGAGTATCAGGGAAAGTGAAAGGGGAATAGACTGGTGGAGTTCAGCCTTTCCGTTCTTCAGGAAGACCCATTAAGAGTCAGAAGTCTCCCATATCTCCCACTGTCAATAGGAGGCAATAGGAGGACACCTGGTAGATGAAGAGGAGTGAAAACGGGTTTATTACTCGGGGAAGTAATAAAAACTCTTCCTGACCCTCATCACCTACCCAGGTGCCCCTTCAGAATAGGTTTGAGGCCCTGGATCTAGAGGGTCAGCCAGAGGAAGTAGAAGAAAATGATCTGCCCAGTGAGCTTCCCAATTGCACTTTGTCTGTCAGACAGACCACCACTTCTGACATTAAAAAGAAAAGAAGGGTAGTTGTAGTAGGTGATTCCCTTTTGAAGGGAACAGAGGGGCCCATATGTCAGCAGACCCCAACCCACATGGAGATCTGCTGCCTCCCTGGGCCTGGATATGGGATATTACCAAGAGACTCCCCCTGGGCTGATTTGACCCTCTGATTATTACCTACTGCTGATCCTCCAGGCTGGCAGCGATGAGATTGAGAAGAGGAGTGTCAGGGCAATAAAAGGGGCTCTAGGGCACTGGGTCAAATGGTTGATAGGACAGAGCACAGGTACTGTTCTGCTCAGTCCTTTTGGTGGCGGAGAAAAATGTTGAAAGGAACAGAAGAACTCATGTTATTAACAAGTGGCACAAGGATTCTGCTCAGCAGCAGAATTTTGGGTTCCTTGATCATGGGGCAACTTTTTTGGCACCTGGCCTGCTGGAACTGGATGGGCTCCATCTCTCTGTTAAGGGCAGAAGGATTTTAGCTCATGAATTGGCAGAGCACATTGAGAAGGCTTTAAAGTAGGTTTGAAGGGGGAAGGGGAAGCAGGCCCAAGGGTGGTAAGACTATGTTGGAGTGAAATGTGGTGAGATGACTCACATGGCTGAAGCACTGCACTGGATGGCTACAAGCTCTTCAGAAGGGACAGAAAAGGGAGAAGAGGTGGAGGGGTGGCCCTTTATGTTAGGGAGGCTCTTGATGGCATGGGTATTGAAACTAATGACAATGAAGTTGAGTCCCTATGCGTGAAAATTAAGGGGAAAGCCAACAAGGCTGACATCCTACCAGAAATCTGTTATTGTGCACCCAGCCAGGAAGAGGAGGTGGACAATATATTCTATAAACAGCTGGAGAATGTTTCAGGATCACCAGCCCTTGTTCTTTTAGGTGATTTTAACCTACCAGACATCTGCTGGGAATTAAATACAACATATAAGAGGCAGTCCAGGGAGTTTTTAAAGTGTGTGGAGGATAACTTTTTGTCACAGTTGATGAGTGAGCTACCAGGAGAGGGACTATGTTAGACCTGCTTGGAAATAAAGATAGCCTCATGGGAGATGTGATGGTTGGAGGCTGCTTGGGGCACAGTGGTCATGAAATTATAGAATTCTCAATATTTGTGAGATCAGGAGGAACATCAAACATCAAGACTTTTATATTAGATTGCAGACTTTGCCTGTTTAGGAGACTTATTCAGAGAGTTCCTTGGGTAGTAGCCTTTAAAAATGAAGGAGTCCAGGAAAGGTGGTTGTGCTTCAACACAGAGATTTTAAGGGCACAGGAATAGACTGTCCCTGTGTGCTGAAAGATGAGTTGACGAGGAAAATGTCCAGCCTGGATGGGCAGTGAGGTTTTGAAGGAACTTAGGCATAAAAAGAGGATGTATCATCTTTGGAAGGAGGGTCAGATTTTTCAGGAAGTATTTAAGGGGGTTTGCTAGGGCATGTAGGAAGAAAATAGGGAGGCCTAAGCTCAGTTTGAACTTAATTTGGCAACTTTTGTAAAGGATAATAAAAAAATAAAATTTTTTTTTCCAAATATATCAGTGGTGAAATGAAGGGTACCTATTGTTGTTCTCTATTGGATACAAGAAGGAACTTAGTAACTGCAGATGAGGAGAAGGTGGAAGTGCTTCTATGCCTTCTTTAGTGGTAAGATAGCTTGTCCTCAGGACAGCTATCCTCCTGGGTCGGCAGATGGTGTCAGGGAGCTGAAAGGCGCCTTGTTATCCAAGAGGAAGCAGTCAGAGACCTGCTGAGATGCCTGGATGTTCATAAATCTATGCAAGCAGATGGGATCCATACCAGGGTGATGAGGAAGCTGGCAGATGAGGTTCTGAAGCCACTCTCCATAATTTACCAACAGTCCTGTCTCACTGGCAAGGTTTCAGATGTGATGCCCATTCAAGGGAAGGGTAGGAAGGAGGATCCTGGTAATTATAGGCCAGTTAGTCTGACCTCAGTACTTGGTAAGGTAAACCCTCAGCATGGGTTTAGGAGGGGTAGGTCATGTTTGACCAGCCTGATCCCCTTCTATGACCAGGTGACCCACCTGGTAAATGCAGGAAAGGCTGTGGATGTGTTTGTTTGGACTCCAGCAAGGCCTTTGGCCTTGTCTCCCACAGCAAACTCCTGGAGAAGCTGCAGCCCACGGCTGGGACAGGAGCACTCTGTGCTGGGCTCAGAACTGGCTACATGGCTGGCCCAGAGAGTGGTGGTGAGCAGTGCTGCATCCAGCTGGGACCAGGCACCAGTGGTGTCCCTCAGGAGTCTGTACTGGAACTAGTTCTGTTCAATATCTTCATTTATGACATGGATGAGGGTATTGATAGTCCTTCACAGAATTTGTAAGTTTGCAGATAACACCATGTTGGGAGCATATATTGATCTGTTGGAAGGGAGAAGGGCTCTGCAGAGCGACCTGAAACAGTTGGATGGATGGACAGAGTCCAATAAGATGAAGTTTAACAAGTCCAAGTGCCACAATAACCCCCTGTAATGTTACAGGCTGAGGACGGTGTGGCTGGACAGTGCCCAGGCAGAGAGGGACCTGGGGGTACTGATCAACAGCAGACCGAACATGAGCCAGCAATGTGCCCTGGTGGCCAAGAAGGCCAATGGCTCCTGGCCTGTATCAGGAAGAGTGTGGCCAGCAGGAGCAGGGAGGTCATTCTCCCCCTGTACTTGATGCTGGTGAGGCCACACCTCGAGTGCTGTGTCCAGTTCTGGCCCCTCAGTTTGGGAAGGACGTTGAGATACTTGAGCACATCCAGAGGAGGCAACAAGGCTGGTGAGGGGCTTGGAACACAAACCCAGTGAGGAACGACTGAGGGAGCTGGGGAGAAAAGGAGACTCAGAGGTGACCTTATCACTCTCTACAACTCCCTGAAAGATGGTCATAGTCATGTGGGGATTGGTCTCTTTCTCCAGGCAGCACTGACAGAACCAGAGGACACAGTCTCAAGCTGCACCAAAGGAAATATGGGTTGGATATTAGGAAGAAGCTTTTTACAGAAAGGGTGATAAAGTATTGGAATGGTTTACCTGGGGAGGTGGTGGAGTCACCATCCCTGGATGTGTTTAGAAAAAGACTGGATGTAGCACTTGGTGCCATGGTCTAATTGAGGTGTTAGGGATGGGTTGGGCTTGATGATCTTAATTGATGATGTTAAAGGTCTCTTCCAACCTAGTGATTCTGTGTGTATGATTCTGTGCGAAAATACTGGGTTTCTTTCCTCATGCTTGTTCTGAAATATTGAACTCTCCCTTTGTAGGTAGAGAGAGACAGACTTCAAAGCCAAGGCAACATGGGATCACCATAGTACACTCAGGATTATGAAGCCTATACTCCTCTGTGGATCTGATACCAGAACAGCCAAATCTTGGTTTCGCACTACAATACACCTGTACATATAACTTAATATGGGCATTAAGGTGAAAGCCTTTCAGAGCGCCCTGATACCCATTTGAAAAGAGTATTCAAACATAGATGTCACTGTTTCACTGTGCTCATTATCTATTTGTGGCTGTGTAGCACTGGCTTTGCTTTCCAATATAAACTTGCTGTTTCACTCAGACTTCTAAATGGAAGACTCTGCTGCTACCTGGCCAGATTCAAATTTGTTATTTAGGTGCCTGGAGTAAATGCAGATTTCCAAATTCAACACTTAATTCCCTAGTGTTTAACATCTCAACTAGTTAAAATCCAGAATACATGCAGCTTCTCTGGAAGTTGCTTTAGACTGGCAACCAGATATGATTTTGTCTAAAATTTCATTTACTTAGAATTTAAAAACTGCTCTGTGTCCGGAAGAGACTGCAGGAAAGGCTTTTGTTTCTCAACAGATCTGCTCACTGTATTCAGGACAGGATAAACAAGCATTAACCAGGTTCTCCTCCTGTTACCCTTAGAGTTGACTCATCTAAAAGGAATACACTGAGTCTTCTTTTTCTATATTCTTCATGAAGTTGCTTACTGAATGCCAAGTTTTGTATGTCCTTTGAAAACAATGGATTTCCCTGTTCCTGCTGAATGTTCTCACGATCATATGCAAACAGAAATTAACTCAACTTGACTTTCAAATCCCATGCTAACTTTGGGCTTGTCAGAAAGTACTTCATTTTAATTTGGACATACTGATCTGAAAGTTCCAGAAGAATGATAAATGCAGGATACTCAAAAGAGCTGCCTGAGAGACATGAGTATATCAGTTTAAAAAAAAAAGTTTTTGTTTTAAGATGAAGGTAAGGAATACAAGTTGGAGTGTCTTAGTTACAACTGACACTGTGACTTCAGCTGTGAATGCTTTTACCAGCCACGGATGCCAGTTGTGCTTCTTTGTGACATGTTTGAACATCACATGTTGTCTTAGTGTACTTCTCAGGTTCCTCCTGCTGTATTCAGTCTGTCATCCTGGCAATGGTAAACCCATGGTGTTCTTTATCCCTACCAACAGAGTTTGGCACATGTGTCACTGGAGTGGTGTGAGAGGACCATATGGTATTGCTGAAACTGAGGAGGGATTCCTTGTGGAAGTATGAGTGCTGCAAGTTTTACATCACCTGTAAGCGTTTTTCTTCTTGACAACTGTTATTTTTACTTTATTGAAATGGACATGTCTGTCCATAAGCAGGCATCTTGCCACTGCAACAGATGGGCAGGAACATAAGTAGCCAAGAGAATAGATCTGTGTACCTCTCAAATGTGTAATGGTCTGACTCTCGGAAAGCTGTCACTGTAGTTCTTCATAGGGAGCTTCCTTGGCATATGGCTATAAGTGAGATAGCCTGTTATTACTCAATAACTTAAAAAACCCCAAACTAAAATATAATGTGCTGTGTTTCCCTTTTTAATGATTAGGAAGGAGAATGTCCTGAGATAACAAAAAAATCTTCAGGTTTCTCTGTTTATGTGAAGAAAGGACTCTAAGAACAGCAAGGCTTGACACCTCTATCTGTGTGTGCTGATATGTGATAAGCACTAGTTGGTGTTCCATGAAGTGTTTACAACCTGGAAGCAAACAAGAGGTAACTGGTGCTTGAGCAATCAAGCAGCTGGAACACAGTCATAGCTAACACAGAGAATGGATATTGCAGTGTCTATAGTAATATGTTTTCTTCATTCTTGGCTAGTATTATAGATTTGACACTTAAAATAATTATTTTCTAGAAAGTTTTCTCCTATAGATTTAATGAAAACCACAGGCTTTTTATGAGCAAAAGCTGTCACAGAAAGAAATATCACAGACAACTCAGGTGTTAGACGTTGTGTTTGGCAGCACATTAACCAGTTGGGAGCTGGATGTTAGCAGCTGCATTTTTTTGCCCTTGAGAGGATGTTCTCTAAAGGTTGAGAACAAAGGACACAATCCTAAGGAGCCTGCTTCTTAGTTCTGCTACCCACGGAACACCTTGCAATACTTATATTTTCAGGTAATGAGAAAATCAGTATTTTCAAAACAGAAATTGATCCAATGAGAAATATAAAATAGGATCTTGTCGCAGGACTGCTGGTTTATGGGTCTGGTCAGATCTACATGGGGAACATTAAAACAGAGCAATTAATAATATTCAATCATAACAGAACAGAACATTATTTAGTTTTATAGGAGAACAGGAGGTTGGTTGTGAGTCTTGGCTTTCTACTTCCATGCACATGTAGAAGAAGGTGTGACCTTCACTCAAGCAGACACCTGCAAGGTGTTGCTAAATGCTCCATTCAGCACGAACAATAATGTAGCTTTAGCAGTGTGCAGCACTGCAGAATCCAGCTGCACAAGGGTTTATTTCTGGGACAGACTGAACAGAACACCACGCTGCTGCAATTGTAGTTACCCCTGGAAAGCTTGCCTTGATGACCTCGAGGTGAACAGCATGGTAGAGATGCCACTGCCCACTGCACGCAGCCCAAAAGTGGGTATTAGATAATTCCCTTGCCCTTGAAATGGAAGCATCAGAGTGTGTGCGTGTGAGCCCTGCAAATTGATAAGCATTGATGCTGAAGCCTAGCCAACCATGTTCTCTGGCAAAGCCTAATGCTCATGCTGGAGATGCTTTTCCAAATCCTAAATTGCGCCTGGAAAGGGTTTCCTATTTTTGAATCTAATCTCCTTTTTCTTTCTTTACAGATAAGCCAACTAACATGCAGGGTATAAATTGCAATCACATGTTAAGTCTAGGTTTTTTTTCATATATCTCAGTATATACCTCTTCATTTCCAGTAGTGCTCAGAAGACCACTCAGTAGACTCAGAAAATAATGGAACCCTACTGTCCTAGATGTGAATAAAAACCCTAAAATTATAATTTTTAACCTTGAGAATTTGTTTTCTGAAAACCTGATCTGTAGAGAAGAACTAGTGAAAAGAGTATTATCAAGATTACCTGAAGTCCTGCAGGGCAACAGTGCCATTAATTATATACTTAAGGTTAAATGCATATAAATACAAGATCTGGGCCTAAGAAAGTAAGTGATTTAAAAATAGGGAGATGCAATTAATTCTGCATTTTAAAGGTAAACTGAAAACATGTCTACATACTTTTATGTCCTTTATATTACATAGCTGTTTAAAAATTGAAAAAAAAAAACAAAAAGCAGATTTCATTTTTGCCTGGGAGTGAAAAGCACTTATATCTAAAACAAGTTTGTTACTGAACCAAAAACTAAATACTCAAATATGGTTTTTAAAGCAGAGAGTCAAGTAGCTTTTAAAGAAGGAATATAAGCTATGTGACTGCTAGAATGATTGCAAAATGCAGGCAAAAAAGCTGTTTTCTGTCAATTTCCAGAAAAATGCACTTGAAAACAGATAGGGCCAGGACATAATTTTATTAGATCTTGAGCATCTTTCCTCTCTCTCTCTGAGTTGCCATTTTTGCTTGGTTGGTTGGTTTGGTTTAGCTTGTTTATGTAGAGCCATGCACTGCTGTGTTTTAGGCCTAGGTTAAAAAATAGTCAAAGAAAGCACTGTTTCTAGTCTAGGAATATTTTCAAAATTATGTCACTCTGCTTATTGGATAACTTCAGTGAACTCAGATTCAAAGCTGCAGATTTGCACAAATGTTAAGTCATCTCAGAAACTATGCATTTGTTTCTTATAGTTACCTGAAACTAGAAAGATAAAGAGTTATATTAAATATGGACCATGGCAGGTCAGGATTGCTGAAAACTTAATTTATTCAGCTCAAAAAGCAAGGACTAGCCACTTAAAATTCCATGTGATTAAGGTGACTCATTCTTGGCAGTAACATACTACACCAGAATGGAACATCATCTTGATTTGTAATACTAAACAGAAGCTCATATATGCCATAATAAGATGAGAATGAGTATATAAGAAGGATTTATGTGTATTGGTTCAAGTGAATTGAAAATTTGGATACATGTTTTTTGCTTGCTCTGAAATGATCTGGGAGAAGGTCAGAAACACTTGCTATACTGTATCATAAACCAAACTGTATTTTTGCATCACAAAATTGTGTTCTTGCACATGCCTTTTCATGCAATGTCATTCCATCATGGTGTGTTTTCATTTAAGTAAAAAAGACACAATTCCGTGAAATTAATTTTACTGGACAAGTACCTTCTTGGTCATATATGCTAACAGATGGCGAGGATACTGGAGATGATATGGAGAGCTTGATAGTATTACATACATACATACATAAATATATATATATATATTTGGGAAGATTCATAGTGTGGGGGAGTAATGGAGTTTTTCCCATAAGTGGTGGAATCCTTAAAATGGAGATTCTTCCTTCTTTTAAGTTTTGTCTCTATGCAAACAACTACAGTACTTTTAAAGTAGCTTGTGAAATGATTTTGTTTTGTTTTAATATAACATTTAAAGTATTCAGAGTGGAAGAGAATAAAATTTAAAATGTGCAGAGCCAGACTGCTTCACTTTTATGCTGAAGACAGCTTTCCTTTAGAGAAAATTTCCAAAGAGTAATGATGCCATGGCTTGCTGACTTTTTTTGCTGCAGTTCACTATGGTTCATGAAATCATTTTCACAAAATGGAGCAGTTGAGCTTCACTGAGCTTTAGTTGTTCATGTGCTTTGCTGAACAGATAAGACACTAAAATCAAACCTTTGTTTAAAGGAAGATAGTCACTATGTTTTTATCTCATTAAGGTCTTTATAAAAAAGGTCACTTGCAGGAGGTAGGTTTAGGTCTGTTGTGAAAGGTGGTACATACAGGTAATGAATATTACAAGTGTACTTGTAATTCTCTGGATTTTTAATATTGGTAAGCACAGCCTAGAATTTTTTTTTTTTAAAGTTGCTTAATTCCATAAAATACAAATGGACTATTGTGTTGTGGAAAAGAGAATACCATTCTTATTTGGACCTATCATGCTTGTATGGTGCTGCAATATTGAGGTCTTTTTCAGGTAAAATCTAAACAGAGAGACTGGCCCATGCTCCATTCCATGTCTCTTATGTACATATTTATACAAATGCAGGATTAGTAATCTGTCTGACCTCTGACAATTTATCTGGTGACTGTGATCATGATAATGTGCAGTTCCTATTAATTTATCACCTACGAGATTTATTCCAAATTTTGAAACCTCTGAACACAACAAGTGATTACAGGAAGAAGAGAGCATGACAAGAAAACATTTTCTTCACTTTTCTAATAATTAGTTATGTAGGCATCTTTTATTTCAAAATAGCCTATGTTCATGAGCCATTATTAATATAATTTAATCCAGTATTTGTTCTAGCTTTGGATTTTTTAAGCAAGGATTTGCCTTAAAACTGGAATGTTTGGTATATTTGACAACTGTAATGTATTAAGACTAGAAACATCAAATCCATACATTTTTAAGGAAAGGGAGCTTGTATAATTTATAGATGGCTTTAAAATTTTTCTAATACAGTAATTTGAATACCAGATGCATAAGAATAAGCTCTGCAAAGAGAAAAGAATTGCAGATGTTATACAGCATTGTCTTATTTTAGTGTTCAAAGATCCTATTTTTATACATATGGTGTATGTAGTATATAGAAGTAAGATGACATGTGGAATTATATAAGACCTCATCTGGTGTTTTTTAGTAATATTTAGTAGTATTCCTAATAAGTCTATCTTTCTTCCCCAGAAATTACCATTGATACAACAGTGTATGTGATAGGAGAAAACTGACAACTGGGCTTGCCTTTAAAACACTAGAATTGGCCATTCAGGACTCAACTGTTCTCTGTGTTTTCTTCATACTTTTTTCTTTTGTTGACATTAGTCAACACAGTTCTGAATTGAGATTTCATCTCTTGTGACTTTGACTCATGTGAGTGAATCAGCCATTCTAAACATCACTTTAGGAATCCTGTGTATAGACTATAGAGCACAATACTTCTGTGGTACAAATGTGGTACAACAAACATACATTTTATCTTAGATTCTAGCATCTTAATATCTCTGGGAGAAGGACAAAAGATAGCAGAAACTTGTTAAGTGTACTTAAAAATGCATTCTTTCACAATTAGTGACAGGCAATGGTCAAATGTATTTCTCAGGCAAACACTCTGGAACACTTCAGATGAGCATTTCCCTGCAACAGATTGAAGTAGTTTCTGGTGACAATCTTATGTGAGTAAATATTATTAACACAAGGTGACAGAAAACAGATTGCTGATGCAGGTACAGAAAGCAAGGAGTAGGGCTATGCACAAGACCTTTGTCATAGAGGAAAATGTTGCTGACAAGTAGAGGGCAGAAATATTTGCACATGAGCTGTATGTTCAGTAACTCTGTGGGATGAGAAGTCTCAGTACAATTGGTGGAAGATGTGGAGTGATGCTCCAGGGCAGTGAACAGAGTACTTTTCTGGGAAGAGCTGCTAGTGTTCTTCACCTTGCTGATCCTCTAAAAAGCACTCTGGTAGATGTGCCTTTTATTCTCAGCCTTAGCCTGTTGAGACTAGGCCTGGTTTTCACAGTTAGAAATAATGCATGAAACCTCAGAGTGAAAACCAGTGACCATGGCCAGTCTTTTAAAATGTGAACACAGTAAACTCAGATGAAGAGCTCCATTTCTGGGATTTGATGTAGCTGATGCTTAAATTTGGGCAGCTATGAATCACATGCTGATTTTCAAAATTTGTGACAAGCAGAATGAACACCTGAAGCTGAAATACTGGCTGTGTGTGCCATTTTTATGGACAGACACAAAAAGTGAATGTATTTCCTCTGACTACACTTTTCCTGGAACTGGGCCAGCTTTGGCCTGCAGATCATATAGCTTCATTACCATGACTCTGAGCCTGAGTTAATAAGCTGTCCTGAGCAGGCTCATGTGTCTCTGCACCTGTCTCCAGAGTTCCTTGACGTAGTAGAAAAAAGATATGTATCCTTTGGAAAAAGCTGATAATTCTTTTGTGACAATTGCAAATTCTGTTTTAAACCTGCCCTATTAATTATATGGAGGTATTCAAATTGATGAACCCAGAGAGTGAAGCTTGCATAAGAACAATTTATCTTGAAAAAGAAATCCATCTAATTTATTTATGTGTTAATCCTCCTTGCTTCGTTTTTTTTTTTTAATCTTGTCATCCTCAAAATTTGGGGATGTATTGAATTTTTGAATATAAAGGTACCACCAAATGATAATTTTATTTAAGCTAATTTGATGACATCACAGTCACTGGAAGGTACTTCCCCATAATTTTTTTTCCTTCCATTTAACACTCTACTCACATGGGAAACTTGCTCTTTCTACTGCTGGTTATCCAGATACTGATACTTTGAAGTCAACAAGAGTTTGAGTTCCTGTGCAGTTTTCATGATGAAACCTAGTAAATGTGGAGACACTTCAGTTGCAAGCAAAACTTGTTCATATTTGAAATAAATTTGACTAGCCTTGTTTATGGTAATTAAATATTTTGTAAGCATAGGCTTTCAGTATGTGCCACTATTTCAGTCAGGAGTTTAAATTGAAATAATTACCAACACATCACTGTTGTGGACTCTTTTGTAGTGCACATTCAGGTATTTTGTAAAATGAATGTAATAAGCATGTATTTTCTCTTCTCTTTACCAGGGATCTTGCTTGATAAGCTCAAATAAAATGTAGAGTACATTTGAATCATAGTTTGGTACTACTTCAAACCTGCTATTCATGAGTAAAGAAAAGTTGTCATGGAAACTTGAACTGCGAGAGGCCAGACAATAATTTTTATTCAAATCCTTTATTCAATGAATATGTTCTCTTGCTGTTAATTGAGTGTGAATTACTTACAGTTTCCTCGTATTTTTATGTTATTTAAAATAAGTTGCTAAGCAATTTCTGTTAATTTAATTTCTGAGTACGTCTTTGCACATATTTAATATATGACATTGAAAAGGATCATTAGTTTTGGTTGAGAAAAGGTACTTGATAGGGTGTTTTGCTTTTCCCTATGCATCAGATATGTTTTCCTTAAAAAATATCCTTTTTTTTTTTTAAGTTGGCATATTTTGATTTGAATACTTCTAATTTTTGGATGTTCACTTAACAGACCATCTTCAGGGAGATATTTCTGTCTCTGCATACATTTATTATAAAAGCTGTTAAATATATGAAGGCCAAAGGTATTGAATTTGTCTCTTCGGCACACTGTAGTAGGCTTTCTTGGAGAACCTTTTCCCAGGCTGATTGATTAATTAGGAAGCAATTTATCTGACAATGTATGACCTTAGTGCTTCAAACAGTATCTATGCAGTGAAGTACTTTTCTGTCATGAGTAGAATATTGTACATTTGGGAATATTCATTAAGTTAGGGTTTGTTTTTTTTTTTTCAAGTCAATTTAAAAATTGTAAGCAATTTTTATGGCATATTTTGTTGAAACTTTTTTTTTCAGGTAGGTGTAGAAAGTGTTCTGGTATATGAACAAGTTAGTGTACAAGTGGCTGTTTTTATTAAGACTGAAGCTGAAGTACAGCCAGGTATTTTTTATAAATTGATGAAATGTGAATAATTCAGACTGCTTGGTTTTGTAGTCAGTTTTCATGATGACCATAGCAATGTGCTTAATATTATATTTAAAATTTTTAACATTTTTTTCTCATAACAGTTCAGAAGTGTTAAAAGTACTGAACTGAAAGTCATGGAAACAAAATTTCTCCATGATTCCATTAAAACCTTGAATTCACAGTTTTAATCTAGGCTGCAGATTCACTTCTCCAAGTGAATTTCTTCAAACTGAACTATTCTCATGGACAAGTTACATGGGTAAGTTACATGTAGGAGTGGAAAAATGCCTGTTTCTAGACCACAGAGCTCTGTAGTTGCTTCTGTGTCCGACTTTTTATCTGACTTTGTGCTCATTTACCCCCATATTCATGCTGCTTTTTCTCCCCCTGTGTCTGCTGTTCTAATTTACATGAATTTTTGAAATGTTTTTCCACTAGGGCTGTTCCTTGATGTTGACATCGATTGTACCAAATCACAGGTATTAGGTGTGCTGTAGTTATCTCTGAAGAAATGTGGCAGACAAGTAGCTGGGTGGCTCTGGCCACCAGTAGCCTGACTGCCTGCAGTTTCAAACTCCTGGGAGATGGGTTGATTTTAGTAGCTACCATTTCTGCATAAGGTATTCTGGAAATAGGACCAATAGAAAGATTTTGCCAGTATAATGCAAAATATTTTCCTGTCAGATCTGCGACTATATATGCAAATTTGCTAATGTATGCTAGCAAAAGCCTTGTGATTTTGTTGTTGCTGTTTTGAATTGGGTTTTTTCCTTGATGAAGTATGTCTAACAATTTTTGACACTGATGCTGACCAGCATTTCTGGACATGTCATTGCAGGCCTTACAGTGACAGACTTGAAGGGTTGAACTTCAAGAGATGGAAGTGGAGATACTGGCTGATAAGCAAAAGCTAATGACAGGGACTGTCTTTTCTCTCCCTGATGTGCCTTTCAAGCTTTATCTGCATAGCTGAACTGCTCTTTGTTCACTTTTTTACTGCCCCAAGATTGAGACAAAAAATCGTGTTGTTTCAGTTGATATAAACATGAATAAAACTTGCCTTCTTATGTAAAATTCTTGTCTATCCTTCATTTTATGGCTGTATTTTCTTACCACAGCAAGATGTGGCTTGACTTCAGAATCATACTAGTAATTTCTTGTTGATTCTTTCTAATCTTTTGGCAGGTGATCTGTGAAACTGCTAGTTCAATCCCTACCTTATTGTAAGCTTTGTCAAAATCACTGTTTGTGTTTATACAGACTTTGAAAAAACATATTCTGAAAAAGTTCTTATTCAGACAGCATTTCAGATCCTGAAAACACTCATAGCACAAACAAAGTAAATATTTTTTCTTTTTTTCAGAACCTGATGTTTGAGAGACCTTGCTTAGAAGACAAGTAGTTTATGCTTAAGAAAAGGTAGTGTAAAGTGAGAGAAAATTATCTTCTCCAGAGGCTTTGCTTTACTTGTTTAGAAGGCTAGAAACAACATGTTAAGATAGACTACATGAAAATGCTGTTTAGTAAGATGAATCCAGTGCACTTGCAAGGAAGAAAGGAAGAACTTTCTTTGTAGAACTTATTTGTGCAAGAAGAGAACAACTTTATGAAATATCTTGAAATAAATTTTTTGTAGATAGGAGTAGGTCTTATAATGAAAATATAGTTCTATACTTTATAATGAAAGTATAGGTCTTCTTATAATGAAAAGAAATTACCATGGTGAGCCATATGTGCACCTGGGCAGACGAGAAGAAATGGTCCATGGTGTAGTACACCTTTCAAACTGCTAGCAAAAATCAGTGTCCAATTTACCAGTGTTTGTTCAGAGAAAAGTAGCATTTCAGTCTAACAGTAGGAAAACATTATCATTAAACTAGCAAAAAGTCCAATGCTTGATCTAGTTTCTAACTCAAGGCTGTTTTGGAAATAGCCATTCTTTTATGCATGCTGTAAGGGTTTGGAGGCTTGAGGTTAAAACAGCCTTTTGAAATAATAAGGCTTCCATGTTTCATGGCTTAAGTGTTTGTGGTATTAGATTTGGACACCTACATTTATTCTGCTCATCAGATGACCTCTGTGGTCATATTTAAATATGACCTCTGTGGTCATATTTAACATTTTTTAAAAAATATTTTAAAAAGAGTGATAACATAGATTTTATTTCAACCAGGCTGTACATAAAACCAAGGTTTTGGCCTGTTTGGAACCCATGTGCCTGTAAAGAAAAATATGAAGTACTAGCAGCATGGTAAGATGGACATTGTGTATGGAAGATGGACTTCATTAGCCAGATTAATTTACCACTGGTTATTCACTTTATACACTTATGGGGCCATATCTGGAGTACTGTATCCCTTTTTGGGACACCAGTTCTTGCCAAAACTTGGGTGAGGTCAGCAGTAGGTGCTTTGAGCACATAACATGCTGGCTGAGGGCCATGGTTTTTTTTTTTTGCTCTATTTTCAAAAGAATTCTTCAGCTGCAGAATGAGGGCTCTTCACAAGATGAAACCCCACTGCTCCTAGGGGTGTGAGCTTGAAGGACAAAAGGCAACAGTCCAAACCTGCAGAAGAAGAGATTCTAAGTAGGTCTAAGGCAAAAAACCTGTTAATTGTGGGAGTGATTAGGCATAGGTGCCCTATGAAAATATTTAATGTTGATCCCTGGAGATTTCTCATTGTAGGACAGACATTGAGCAACCTAATCCAACTTGGAGGCTCTTTGGAGACCTGTTTTGGGTAAGACCTTGGACCAGACAACATACAGGGACAACTGAAGTGATTCCACTTAAATAAAGGCTAAATGTGAACAAGATGAGGAGACAGACATAAAAAAATTCAAAGTGCTAATCACTTTCTATGGGTTTTATGTTATTAAAGTATTTTTCTTGTGTTAGTGCTAAAGATCAAGTGTTTTAAGTGGCACCTTGGATAAAACCTAATTCCATCAATAATGGATGTCTTTGAAGAAAAGCTTAATTTTTGAGATTTTAAGTTTTTTTTTTTTCCCATATAAGTAGATAGAATATATTGAAATAAAAGTAATGGATGTCTTTGAATAAAAGCCTAATTTTTGAGATTTTAAGGTTTTTTTTCCCCATATAAGTAGATAGAATATATTGAATTAAAACTTTAAGCACATCAATGTAACATTTTATGTCTTGTCATCTGTTTATTGCATTTCAGACCATCCATTGCAATTATCACAACATCTGAGTCTGGGAACATTAGTGATAAACAATTAAAGTTATTAGTTAGCTAGCTCTAAAAATAGACTTCATTCTTTATCAGTCAACAACACCTGTGATGGAATTCTAGTTTTATTTCCTGCTTCAAGTGCAGAAGCCATGAAATTACCCAGAAGAGTAAGATGCAGAGAAGAAAGTTTATAATGAAAAATAATTCTGGAAAGTATGAGACAATTGTGTTCCACGCACCATCTATAGTAATTATATCCCTGGCTCTCCCCTCCTGTAAGAAAGGAAGAGATTCTTTTGTTGACTCTAAACAGGTGGCCAACCCACCATGTGTGGAGATAAGATCGATGGAGATGAATCAAAGTATCATTTTGTTAGTGACAATTGTATTTATTTTTAAACAAAGATGTTTAGTTTCTAACAGGTCAGGTAGGAGTCAATAATGGACTACGCAGAAATCTGAAATAACTTTCAAGCCTTTTTCCTGTAAAGTTCTTTTAATTATGTTTGATTTATTTTTCCTTTAAATTTCGACCCTGAATCTATTTACAGCACGGTTTCATGTGGAGGTGTGTTGAAGAAAGAAAGCTTTTGGTCTTTTGGGTGGACTATAAAACATGCTGTCTTGTTAATTTCCTCTGTGCTTTTTTTTCTGTAAAAAGCTTCCAGCTGTTCCAAGTAATGATTAGGTGTTGGCTATAGTAAGAGAGATGGAAAATTCAGATAATTCAAGAAAAGCTATGATTGGGGTCAAGTTATAGAATGCCACCCATCTCCTGAGATGTGAGGAAAAGAGAGAAAGAAAATGGGTGAAAATAAAACACCTGACTAATGTTGTTCCATGGGCAACTATACTGTTTCTTTTTTCCATCCATTTCCGGATCTAGACCCTGCAATTAAATAATTTAGCAACTATTTAAATAACAAATTAAGTAAAGCTTAATTAACCATAATACACCCATCAGAAACATGAACAAATGTAGAACAGCAGGGAATAGATCTACCCACACAAATTCTCTTTCTTCCCGAAAGACCTAGCACAGATAATTGCCTTCTTCTTGGTCCAAGTGACTAGAAAACATTTGGGGCTTTTAAGGATATTCTGGTGAGGAAAAGAGACCAAGCAGTGAGTTGAGTTAGTTTGTTCTGGTGTGTTTGTTTGCAATAACACAGAAAATTTGGATTTTTTTTTTTTTTAAGCAGAGAAGTAATTAATTAATATCCTCCTCATAGTCTTTTTGTTTATGTCCAACCGTGGTTTTGTACCTCTTTCTATGCCTAAGCAAATCTGGCTTTTTTGTCCTGCTCTATCAGCATCTCACTTTTTTCCTAACTTAAGTGCCCAGCATCCATTCAGATGTCAAATAAATACATATAGAATCCCTTTTACCTATATCAACAGAATTCCTTTGGCTTTTTGATGAGGGGAGATGTCTGAACCAGATGCAATGAGATTTAATTCAGTGTCTAGCAATACCCATTGCACTAGGCTAAAAGATCCCAGGCAGGTTTTATTGAAAGATGAAGATGTTCTGGAGCTAGGCCATACAAAAAAATAGCTTCCATCACTCCCTTTTATTTTTCAGAGTTCCAGGTGGACCACCACCTTTGGCAGATGCATTAACACTATCCCATGAGGAAAGAGTAATTTTTCCAAATGGGCAGCTCCCAAAGTATTCAGATCAGACCTTATGCTGTTAAATGTCACCTAGAATCCAACAGACAACTTACTAAGGTCAAAGGGTGTTGATAACCACACACTCTCAGGAAGTGGTGTGACTGAATTGTCACCTTTTCAAGTGTGGAAGAGGAAACCTCATTAAGATCACACTGCAGTACAATAAGGTGAGTAAGGTGTGGATAACAATGGAGTGGTCAAACTCCAAATCTGTGTCCTTGTGCCATGACCAGAATTAGATGGGAAGGAGCTGCCTTGGCTATTGAAGCAATATGATTTTCTTAACCAATTGGGAAACGAACTAAGGTATTTTTAACAAGATAAAGAAGCATAAGAATACGAGAAGGCGTTATTGCTAAGTGGGAGTGGAATTAAATTGAGTAGGTATGTTTTTTCTAGGGAGGCTGGAACAGCAAATGTGAGTCCCAGTGTTGAAGTTATATTTTCACCCCCTTTTCCCCAGTTTTCCCCTTTTGGAGCTCACTAACTTCATGGCAGACATCTGGATGATGGCCAGTGAAGGCACTTTATCCACTGCTGTTTCCAGCCCATCATAGTGGCAATATCAAATTCAGTCCACATTCAACTCCTGTTCCAGTTTGTGAGCTGCAGTGATCAACCATTGAAGCAGCTGCACTTAGTGTTAAAATCCCTACCTGCACCAGATGGAGGGTGGCTGAGCAGATAGAGGAGGATGAAGCAGTGTTGCAATGGAATAATAGCCTGCAACAACACAGAGTTTAGCTGTCAGAAAGTCATACAAATTCCATCAAATATCTGGAAAGATTAAATGGAAGCCTGCCAAGACATAACCTGTCAAGAGCCTGGAGAATTGAAATTATTTGTTTTTACAAACCTGAATAGCCACTACACAGGTTTTTGTGAATTTCACCAGAACTGGAAGTAAATTATTTTTTCATTACCCTCACCCATGCGGAAACTTTCTATATCATTGGAAATGTTCTTGGAGAATGTGGCACTGATGTAGCCTGTTTAAAAATGTGCTTTATATCAAATGAAAGGGAGAGCAAAAAAGAAAATGAAATACAGATTGTAAAGAAAGCAGTTAGTTGCTTCACCCTGTACAAAGTTTTGGTTGTAGTTGCTTCACTCCTGTACAAAATTTTAGCAGAGGCCTTCAGGATTAATACAAACCTAAGTGATGAGCTATTTTTATCGTCTTAATAATCTTCTCAGTGATGGTTGAGACCCTCAGAATACATAAACCAAAATGTTTCTATTGTGTTTGTGCCTAGTGTATAGCTATCTAATTACTAGTTTTACACTGCTCTGGTGACTATGAGAAAAATTGGCTAAACCCAGTGCTGTTGTGTTGATGTTGTGTTTGATTTTGCTGCTTTTGTTGTTTTGATTTTGGTTTTGGTATGGTGGAGCTTTTTTAAAGATGCTTGTTCTTTCAAGCATCCTATTTTGGTCTATATCCCAATAATAATCCCCCAGTAAATCCACACTGTATGTTCATGTTCAGTTTACAAGAAACAAAAGTCAGGAGCATAGATGTTGAAAAAGTGTCCCTTATTATGTGTGCATTTCTTTGAAATAATTTAAGGGGATATTTAGATATTTAGATATATGCAGTCCCTGCAGTATTCTAAGATAGGCCCAAGAGTAGCAATATGGCTATCTGAGCTCTTACTCAGGCTCTCTTTTGATTTTAGCTGTTCTAGATGCAGCAGTTTCCATCAGAAATCTTGTAAGAGATGGTTATGTACCCCAGCTGTTAACACCCCAAAGTCTTACCTGATGAAATCAAAGTTCTGGATGTTAATTACTGTTGCTGAAGGAGGATATGCTGCTTTTTTGCTACTATTGCTTGGTGACAACAGAGTCATCAGTTTATAAACCATGACATTTGTCATTTAACATTGGCAATGTCCATGAGTCAGAGTGTTTAGCATAGCACATGCACAACACTGTGTCCCATGGGTTTTTGAGATGACCTGCCATACAGCTTGCCAAGTCATGGTTTTAGGCAGAGCAAGTCCTGAGCTGTGCACAGAAGTCCTACACCTCTCTTTCTATATATTATACATATTTATCCTTTTATTTCTGGAGTTAGATCTAAGGAAATCGGTATACTTAGAGCACAGTGGTGTATTGCTTAAACTGACTGATGTCTTGCATATGTGAATAGTGAACAAAGGTCAGATAAACCTAATGTATGAATGCAATGCCCCTGTTGAAGCAAAGAACTCGGGCAACCCAGGCTTAATAATTTATCTAGTGCAGCATTTTTGCTGGTAGCACAGCTCTGTCTCTGCTGAGTGTGTTGTCATCAGTGCCTTTGTCCATATAATCATTATTAACTTTATAAAAGCCCCATGAGGCCCTAGTTCTCAGCAGTTTACCAATGCCACTCTACAGTCAAGAGCCCTGTCTTGGAAAGCAGTCTGGGTCTGTGGGGTACAATACTTCCTTTATCTAGATTCAATAGAACAGCAGAACTGAGAAGATTCACATGTGCCTGTGTGAGAGGAGAAGCCATAGACTGGTCACAGCCAGTCTGATGTGCTTTTTACTCCTCTTATCTGCCTGCCCTATTTTGACTTGTTTTATAGGTGCGACTGAATTCTCAAGAAAGATTGAACTTTTATACCTGAAATTGTTTGTTATATGTTTATACTGAAATAATGCATCTACATACTGCTGTTGTAAACAGCATTGTTTTGTGTCATACAGAAATTTGTGAACTTGCTTTATTGGCTCTTGTCTCTGGCATAATAAAATCCATCTGTACTTGGAGCAAAGAGATAAGGCTTGGCTGAATACAAGACTATTCCTTTTTGTAAATTCTTACTCTCTTTCCATGAATTAAGAGTTGTTCATTACCTCTCTCTGTTATCTTGTCTTCATGGTCTGGATAAGTTTTTGGAATGTAAGAATTCAGTCAACATTAACTTTGTTCCTCTGCTTTGCTCAGTTTAAGATTGTTTCTGTGACAGCAGGAAATGAATTTTTTGAAGAAAAGTATTTGGCTCTGGAGGTTTTCTTGAAGATCTATTGTTATCTTCCATAGAATGAGAACAAATACTTTAAATTATTTTGTTGCATCTTTCTGAACTGCAATTCTGTTCACATGTGTGTCATTACTGTCTAATTTGATATGCACTTGTCCTCCACATAGCTGGTTTCAGACAGTCCAAACTATGCATTGCTATATCCACAAATGAAGTGTTATGTTTTGCTTTATTCTTATTTACTGTCAAGATGTACACCAAAAAACAACAGCTAGAAATACCAAGAAACACTGGCATTATATATGCACATAATACCATATAAAACATATATATACCAAGAAACATGAGAAATATTTCTTGGCATACATATTCAGCTACTCATACATACATGTATAAAAAATTGCAGAAATTGAATTCTTTAAACTCCCTCATTTATGAGGAGATGGGACGAAGTGTCACATGATTTCTAGTGAGTCACATTGAGCAGCAGGTAACACTGCAGCATCCACTGTACACTTAATTTCTTTGTCTCTACAGTTGACCTTTCTCTAGATTGGACAGTGTTGATCACAGGAGAAAATGGGCCCAGAGTCTTTTTCTTGAGTACAGCTCTGCAGTGAAAAGGGCAGGATTTTCTGTCTATGGCTTACTTTGGTATTTGAGTTGCTGAAGTACTGACAGCAGTATCTATAATTCAGTGATAAAAACTGTAACACTATACACATGAATGGCTGATATGCAAATACCAGAACATCCTCAGACTAGACCACTGTTATCAACAAATATTTTTGTCCCCATCTGAACAGTTCTGAAATCGAAGAAGTGACTATCTCACCTCTAGTCACACTGCAAGTTCAAAAGCACCCATGAGTGCTTACTATATGTTATATCATATTCTGTATAGTTTATCACATGTATTTAATATATATTAAACATTCACTGGTAGTTTCTAACTTGCTGTGTGATTCACAACTGTGCAAATCTCTCCTTAAGTTTCTGAATATATAAATAGTAAACCCATCAGTGTTTATATTTTAATATTTTGTCCTGTTATTTTTCCTATTCTGCCCTCTGGCTGCTTTTTCCATGCACCTGGTACCTGCCATGTTTTAAAAGGTACTTTCTTTAGCTCCATCAACTTATCTGTGGGCACTTAGGAAACAAATTTCTGAGAATTTCTGAAAATCTTCTGTAAGTTGTACTTGAAATTACAGTGCCTTTAGATTTGATCTATTAATTGTGCAAAACATTTTAATCTGTACATTAATCAAATCCTATGGTCCCTGACAATTCTGTGTGGCTAATATTTTATTCTGGGATTTATAAACATATAACAAAGAAGCCACTAAAACCAAACAGCTAGCAAAATTATCTGGTACTCATTCTTTCTGAAATAATTATATCACAAATGTAAACAGATCAGAGGATATTTAATTATTTAGGTTTAGATTTCATATCCAAAGTAAAATGTGACTACAAGAATAACTTGTTTGCATCTTTGAAAACAAGGGCTGTGGAGTCAGGCATAACACATTTATTTACCATGAGGAGAGAGAATATTTGCTTCTAACTCATTTATAAAATTCTTCCCTTCAGCAATATGGAAGTTATTTTGTGGTCAGTGGGATCTGTTGGATGTCCTTTCCTAGTTTAAGTGTTAGATATTGTATGTGAGGCATGCAGTTCTGTGTGTAATGTACTCCATCTGTTTCAAGACTGAAAGGCACATTTGGTGCACGCGCCTGCCAAATGAACTGCTGCGAGCTGCCAAAAGTGTAAGATGTCAAAAGGGAGAGAAGGTTGAATTTCCTGATTGTCCAATGCCTGCGAATGTAGCAACTGGAAAATAATTTCTAGTGTGGCATACAGTGGAAGAATACAAAATTATTTATATTCCACTGTCTTTAGTGTTTCCAGTCATTTCCCTACCTTCCTCCCTTGTCCACAGTTGTCTCTCTCAGCGGTGAGCGGAGGTTTACTGCCACTGGGCATTACTCAGTCTCTCCCTGAGGTGCACAATCAGGCATCCTGTTTTTCCCTTGGAATCTCCTTGCCTTCTGTTTCAAAAATATCACTTCTCTGCTAGAAGTCATGGCTACCCAGCAGAGCTGGGATTTTTTAAGCCTAGGAACCAGACCAATGAGAAGATTCTGGGTACATGATGCATCCAGTTAAAGCAAGGCAAACTTGAAACAGCTCCAAGCTTCCTACCCTGATAAGGTAAAAAGTGTGCCCACAGTCACAGAAGAATGCATCTCTATGCTTTTCCTCCATTCCTCCTGCTCTGTAAAAGGGTGTCTTGCAGTAGACGGGGGGATGTGGCATGCAGACAACTGCTGGCTGCTGGTGCATTGCCAAGGTTTGTTGCCCCTGCTCAACTCAGAGTCCTGTTCTTGCTGCTCCTCAGCTTTCCTCTGCATAGGAGTTAGTCCTTGGCTGGTGATGGACTGAAGGAGAGGACAGAAGGATTTCAGGACATGGCTTGGGCTCAATTTCCTCCTGTGGCTTGTAGGGCATAAGAGATGCTCACCTCCTCACCCTCGCAATAAGGAGAGGGCTGTGGAAGATTTGTAGAATTGTGCAGTCTGGGTGCTGCCTGCATCAGCATTGTGCAGGACTGACATCATAATGCTCAAATTGAACAAAAGCAGACTGACCTAAAGCACCGTGTCCCCATGGTCTATGGAAAATAGGTCTAAAGCTTGAGTTAAAACCTGCTTCTGTCCAGTGGTGGGGCTATGCACATAGTGAGTGTGTGTATGGTGCAAAGGACAGATCATTTGCAAATCTGAATATCTGATATTTAGAGTGCTTCGCTATTTGATTCCCTGAGGATCATGTTTGTGAACAGAGGACATATGGTGATGGGTAATAGATTCAAAAGGACAAAACACACTGATGTCAGCTAAACAGCAGCAAGGAGTGAGTAGGTGTACAATGAAATCTGCAACAGCGGGATCATCTCTCTTTTCTTCTCTCTCAGTTTCTTCCATGAATAAAAGATAAGTCTGTCAAGGCTACAGTCTAGACTGCATATTGGAGCAATTTCTGCTGAAACAATGTGATCACAAAACAGATTGCATTGAAACTTGAAGGTTTTAACAGGTTTTAAATTCTGGTTTCCCTTTTGAGAATGTTTGCTTTTAGGACATTCTGCTTGAATGGGTAGTTCTTCGATTTGTTGAAAGGGTTGAGGTTTCCTTTTGCCTGTGCAAACAAAGCTGAAAGCTCTGATTAAGACAGAACTATTGTGTGCTTTAATTTAATTGAGCAAACACAATCAGCTATAATGAAAGAAAAGTATTTCTGTGCTGTACTGCAGGCTGGTGCTGCACTTCTCAGGGATGGATTATGATGTTGACAGGACCTGCCTTAATACAGTTTGGTATTATCTTTCTTTTTCCTGCTTCTCATGGAGATTCATGGTGGTAAACAAGCCACAACCAGCATTACAAAACCAAGAGAAAGTAATGATGCATAAAATATAATAACAGGGCAGAAACACATCTGACCCAGAACTCTTTCTAGATGGTCAGTGAGGTCACTTGTCAGTAATGGTGGCAAAGCTCAGGAAGTTATATAGGCTCCTTGCCTATATAGACCAGAAATTTTTTGTAGGTAGTCCAGTACAAACTAAATTTCAGGTGCCAATTCTGTCCCTGGGTACTCAGTTTGCTACATGGCTGGGTCTTCTCTCTTGACTGCTTCTGAATGGAAGGCACATCATAGGAAAAGACTGCAGCATTACAGCAGCTCCCAGCTGCTTGGAATGCTGCACAGCAGTTGTTGAAACTCAGTATAATTTAACATCAGCAGTGCTGCTTATCCACCTTGGGTAAAGAACTAGAATGTCTCCAGGACTGGCTGGCCCCCCTCTAGCTCAAGTCTTGTGAGATACAGACTTGAGTAATTACTATGAGTAATCCCAAGGATCTAGAGACAACAGTAGCTGTTTGATGATTATAGGTGCATCTTTTTGGTATGTAGTGATGACACCAGCTTGTATGCTCTAGCCAAGAAATATGAGGCCATGGTGTTATTAGCTGCTCCTTTTACCACAGCTCTGTGTGTGAGTGGGAGAAGCAGGATGACACATGCAGGTGTCTCACATAAGGACCTAACATCAAAAATAACAGAGCAAAGGAGGAATTTTTCCAGTTGATAAAACAGGGTGTCATTCACACAGGTTCAGATAGAGGCTGAAAGCACAATTAATATCATAAAACCAGACAAAGTAAGAACTTTTCTAAATTCAAAATTTTAATGAAAATGAAGAAATGTAAACTTTCAGGTGCAGTCCAAGAATTTGTCTGAATTTCAGGTTGTACAAGTATTTTTCAGCTAAGCACAAGATATCAACTCATTGATTCCATGGTGTCAACTCTTAAAAGGTTTGTTCAAGACTCCCAGGGGATTCAGCAGGAGCTAACCCTCTGGTTATTAGGCTCCTGGACCCAGATGCCAAGATTTGCACATTGCAATAAGTGCAACTGCCTCATCAACCATGTGGTGTGGAAGACATCTTTCAGGATATGCTGCCTGGGGACAAGAATTATTAATACTGCAGTAAGCAATGGTGCAATATTCTGCAGCACATCACAAACAAAAAAAAAAAAACAAACCCAGACTTTGAAATGAAGTGCATTTCACTGTAAACTGGAAGAAATTAGTTTTGTTTACCTATATAGTCAGTGACAGATGAGTTGAAAGTGGAAGAAAAGAATAGACAACTGTACAAAAGGCCTCCTCAGCTGCGACTCCCTGGATATTGAACTTGTACAGACTCCTTTGCAGATTACTAAGATAAATATATATTTAATTTTTCTCAGTTTATGTGCTGAGATGTAGAGGGGTGTATATTTTTTGGGTTCAGAAGGCACTGAGAAGAGTGGAAAGAGGAAAACCATGGGAAGTTAAGAATTAAGTGCCCTTTATTTCTAGAAGCACTTCTAGAAATTCTGAGAGTAATAAACAATCCACAATCACGGCCACTGCAGGAAAGTAGGGTGAAGGGTGATTTAAGTACTGAATATCCTCAGAAGGTTTAGTTCCAGAAAGAAAAAGAGACAAAGGAAGGAAAGCTATAGGCAGAAAGTGGTTGCAAACCCTTTAATTAACACCCCTTTGTAAAGTCATCTCTATTTAGAGATGGTACCTGACCTTAAGCTGCTGGGAGCCACTGGCTGAGTAAGAAGGAGGCTCACCCAGCCAGCACTGGCTGTTAGTGAAGTTGGCAGCCTGCAGCCCATCCCCGTTCCCCCAGGATGATGAGCTCATAGCAGATACTCTTCCACTTGGCTGTGTGCCATGGACTGAAGTGGATTTGGAATGTGATCTGTATTAGCAACAAGCTTGTGCTATACAGAGGCAGCTCTTGGTATATTGCTTGTGCTGTAATGCTTCTCAAATAATTATGATTTAATTGTGATACAGTCATTCAGGCTAACCTATGCCTGCATTATCTCATGCTTTTTTTGTGGGCAGATTTTACTCAGCCTGTTTGGCAACTGTCTAAGTAATAGGACATGCTAAAATTCTTCCATTTGTCTGTTCACATCATATTCCTGTCTGATAGTGTAACATTACACATGGTTCTCAAAAGGTCACGCCAGCCTTTTTGCTCTGTACTTTCAGTAATTCTAACCTGCTTCCCTCTCAAGCAGCACTGAAGCATACATACCTCCCTTGCACCTAACCACATACTTCAATGTGCCTAAAACATGCAAATATTTTCTTCCCTGATGGTAAATAACTTTTCTCTTTGTAAATGGCATTGTACATACTGCACACAAAATTCAGGCCAAAATAACAACTGCAATGAGGCGAGAGAAAAATGCAAAATAAATTCTCTTATTATGGCCTAGTAAAAATCTTTGCACATTATAGAAAGCTGCAGGTGGGATTGCCCTGCAGCCAGGGTGTGGGCTGTCCTCATAATTATGTGGCAGACACAAACAGTCACACACCTATTTTCACACTCAGACTGCAGCAAGGATTGTAGCAGCACATCATAAAAAAGAGTAAAATTTAAGTGTAGCAATTTGCCATAAGTAGCAATCACTGCTGGCTACCTTTGTAAGAGGAAGAAAAATAGATTTATTCAAGCCCATGGTTACAGTTGTACAGATGCTCAAATACATCTACAGATGTTTACTACCCACTAGGAAAGCTGTTGTTAAGAGTGGGATTGTTGAAATTAGGCTGCAAGAGGCATTTTGTGTAGAGATTTCTGCTGCCAACTTAGTAGAGTACATGCTGAGTGGTTCTTAAAATGCCTTTCAATCGATATTACAATTGTAATACAGGCACACATTTATAAGTGTATGTAAAAATTCTGTAAGTCAACAAGAACAAATGAATAATGCAGGTGCAGATTAGAGACTTTGTTGAAGCAATAACCTCTGGCAATTTAGGTGGCATCAGAAAAGCCACAAATGGCAAGGTAGAAATCAATGATTTTATACTGGCTGCAGTGGTAAGTAATGGAAGGAAATCTTCCTGTCCTTCCCTGACATTAATTTCCACTCTAGATTAAATTTTGTCCCCTGCTATTCTGACTATTTAAATTATTATCCTCCAGCAAGGCCACCTGACACAGCTGTAGATTTACTATGTGCAATAAGGTTCAAGGACAGGCAGTATACATCATAACAGCATCTCCTGCTCAGTCCCAGTACAACTGTGGGTTGCAAATCAGAAATAAGTAGATGAGAAGGAGATGTACCATAATTTTCTATGACCCACAGCTTTTAGGAAACCTTATTAAACAAAATTTCCAGATACTGCATTAATTTTCTAGCTTTTTTTTTCAAATATATCGCTCCCTTCATGTTTTCAGAGACATGATACTCTTTACCCATATTCACCTAACATATAATAGGGGAAAAATAAGATACAGTTTTATAATAAAAAAAAAACAACTTAGCAGAAACAGTCCTTGTAGTTTTTTTTAAATTTGTGTTTAGGCCTGAGGAGATAGATAGAAGTATATTGCCATAAGGCTGCATTTTTAACTGTTTTTGTACTTTAACTAGAAGTGAGGCTTCTACCAGTTTCACTGAGTCAAATATTTTCATTTTGATGGTGAGGACAAATTTTCAGAAATCAGGTAACATGTCAATATTTTGGCCTAAAACACTGTAATGGGCCCAAGGTTTTGCCTTGAGCTTCAGGAAAATGGAATATTCATTTTCAGTGAATGCAATAAGCCTGAGTCTTAGATCAACTGCTGAATCCATGCTTTCCTTTCTGTGTTTGAGTTTTTGGGCTTGTTTTTTTTTGTTTGTTTGTTTGTTTTTTTTTTTTTTTTTTTTTTTTGTTTTTGTTTTTGTTTTTGTTTTTGTTGTTATGTGTGGGGGCCTTTTGGTTTTGGTTTTGTTTGGTTTGGTTTGATTTGTTTTTATTAGTGTTTGGTTTTTATTAATTTTTAGAAAAAATGTTTATTTATTCCTTTAGAATCCCCCATCTTTCTCTTTGCATTCTTTCTGTCATCCTGGTTTTGGCATTCCTCAGGGTCACTACTGGAAGAGGAATTTATATGACAGAAAGAGTAGAAGAGCATTATATACAATTAAAATTCACTTTTAATTGCTAATCAGCATTAGAAAAAAGTAGCAATATATTTGCAGATTGCAGTAGAACTGAATTTTATCACTTGTATTTTTTTGTCATTTAGAAGTGCACGTAAGTCCCAACAGTACAATCTACTCACATCAGACACATCCAACTGGAAAAAAAAAAATTGGGGGGAAAAGGGAAAATCTTCATAGTAGAAATGTTTTAATCATTGTTTGAGAAGCACAGCAAGAGGTTTTTGACTTAAAGGAGCCAGATTTGAGAAGAAAATGACTCACATACAATGTAAAGGAGCATGAAGGGATAGTTTGAAGTGAGCTGAACAGAAAAAGAGAAACCTGCTTTTCCAGTTACTTTTTTTTAGGCATGTTAATGGGCAGCGTGAGGCAGAAGAGGAGAGGCCAACACAGAAATGGGGTTGTGTTAATTGCAGAGGTCTATGTCAAGTGAGGCAGCCAGATACTGTAGATGACTTCTGGAAATGTGTGAAGATGTGGAGAAGGTGGAGAAGCATGGATATAGAAGGGAGGATCAAGCAGCAAGCCATGGAAGAACAGAGAGATGGCAGGTAGGAAAGGTAGGAAAATGTGCCAAAAATTGAGTAAGACAAATGGCCAGGAAGAGGCAAGAAAATCTTGCTTGGAATACAGAGGAAGAACAGGAAGATGGTGGGAATAGTGCTGTGTGAAAGAAAAAAAGGAACTCTAACAGGCATGAGCTGAGGAGGAAGATACAATAAAGACAGCAAGAGGTGGTCAAGCCACTGGGATGAAGGACAGCGCAAAGTTGTGAAAGTGTGGTGGAACAGTGGAGAAATGATGCCCAACAAGTGCTGAATCACTCGGGGAAGAAGAAAATAGCATGGATAGTAACCACTGAAAACAGGAGGTGAACTGTCTGCCAGAAGAAAGCCTGGGCATATAGCCAGTGAGGTGCTGAGCATCAGGATCATGAGCAATTTAGGGCAGAGGAACAGCTGGCTGCTGTGCCTGTGGCTGGCCCTGTGAATCTGACAGTTGCCAGCCAAAAAGTGGGCTGTTGGCAAGCCTCTCATCCATGCTTGGATAAATAAGGACAGAATGTGGCTGCATGTAAATACGTTTAAGGATGAGGGCTAAACTGGTCTGATTTTGATGTTAGGAATGGGTTATGTGTGGGCCAGGACTCTGGCCTGGTTGACACTCTGGGGGAAATCAAGGAAGGAGAATGCAGAACTGTCTTTTCTGCTGTTTTCATGTCCCTAGTGTTGGAAGATTCCTGGTGTGTGGAGTAGGCAGGTTGGTAGCAGAGCACTATTCTGCTATTCAAAACCTCTAGAGGGTATCAGCATCCAGTTATGCTCTCTTTTGATCCTTTGCCTAGTCCCTCTCAAGTTGAAAATGAAGAGCCCAAAGTGGATACCACATTTTCTGGTATTAAAAGTGGTTCAGCTTTCAGTAGCAGTGTGATGTGAGGAAATTATTCAAAAGATTTGACTGGATCAGTGGTTGTTTAGACATAGCCCCAACTTTAAACTAGCCTGCAAATGATCTGCACTTATTTGTCAGCATAAAGCATCAAATCAGGGATTAATTTATCTTAATCAGATTATTTATGAAGACTTGATTAGAAAGGGTGACTGAAAAATGCAAATATTAGATTTGAAATATCATAACATCAACCAATATACTTCTGAATTATTCAGTGGGACAATGCACTATTGGTAGATGATATTTAAATTATTAAAAACATAATTTTCCACTTAAAAAAAAAAATGGTTTTCACAGGAACCTGCCTATTTAGTGTGATAAGACTGAATGCATTTGTTAAGAACTCCAAACAGTTCACTGTAGTATGGTGTGTACTAGTAACAAACAAAAACAAAGAGAGGTGTTATTCCACAATTTACCTGAGATATTCTAGTTCCTGGTTTTAATTTTTTAAAGAAAATTAGTAATACAGTACTTGTGCCATAATTTTTGCATGTTTTTTCTTTTTTTTTCAGTTAGTTAGTGGTAATTGCCTGATGTGTATTTCTTATATAGTACTACAAAAACACATGACTGTGCCAGATTCTATGCCGAATGATGTTTCATTTCACCAAAACACATATAGGCATAATATTTTGCATCTCAAAATCCACATTTCTGTCTGCCTACCTTAGCTTAGTTACCTGATTTACCACACATATTTTTAATGCTTGCATGACTGTAATATCTGGCCAGCCTATGAATGGATGACATTCTACATTTCTTTGTAATTTTGAACCCAAAATAGATCTGGCCCTGTAACTATAGTGATGATCAGTGTTGGACAACATGCCAGATTGATTGCAGCATGCATACATGAGTATTTCATACTGCTTTTCACAGCAAAAGCCAGTTCCACCAGGAAATGTCCTGCCCACCCTTCCAGGCACTTGTCCCAAGAGCCCTCAGAAGCAGCCTAGATTTGCCATCAGGATGGGCTGCAAAGGAATATCAGAATATCATCCAGTGGGTTGAGATTTTTCTGATACTGACCCTGAGTCTTAATCTGCTGATGGGTGCAAAGCACAGGCTGGTGTCACAATGTGCCCCTGTCAGGCACCTCTGGGATTCTTCACTGACCCTGTCACTGACCACTGAAGGACACCACCTCCTCCCCAGCACAGTCCAGGGCCTCACTGCTTTGGAATTTTGGCTTCAAACACAGGTGGAGGTCACCAGTGTCAGAAAGCCTAAGAGAATCTGGCAGCTACTTGGTGACCTGAAGAAAACTGAATTTCAGCAGCTTTCCAGTGAAAAGTGCTTTCATGCTGTGAGATTCAACCATAGTGCTTTTTCAGCTGCCTACTTGGAAGTGGTAGATGAGAAATCAGTTAAGGCACTGGCCCTGAAAATGTTTCATAATCCAAAATTCCTACTCAAGTAATGTCTGTGAGGTTTTTTTTTTCAGTCAGCCTTGTGTTGGCCCAGAGCCTGAGATGCCAGAGGTTGTCCTTTCAGCTTGAGGGCCAGGTTAGATTTGAGAGAGGAACCTCTATGGCTTTCACACTTCTGGAGGATGAGCAATGTCTGAGCAATGGCTCTCAGCCTCTAACATTAACAGTTGATAGCCATGAATTAATTTGAAATTTCTGATTTGTGTCCATTCACTGTGCCTTTAACAAAATCAAACCTATTGTGCCAAGTAGGATGGTGCATAAATAAATAACTAACTCATAGCAGCTGGGAAGTCAGTGCTTGCCAAAAGTTTATATAGCAGTTCCCAGAGACCACTGGGAAGTGATAGAGGAAAACCAGTTTTAAAATAACATTTTTAAGTACAATTTTTAATCCAACTAATAACTTACAGTGTAACTGCATCTGTGGACTTGTTTGAGTAGAATAAATGTGGAATAAATTGAATATTGACATCAAATAAATATATAATGGGATTGATAAGAAAGATACTCTTCTCCACACTATCCATCTTCTAAACAATAAAGATCTGGGGAAGTGATTCAGATGTAATTCTGCTCCTTGAAATTTAATACTAATTCATTTCCACCCCATTCCTGATTTGTAACATGAGGGATTGTGAATCATGGGATTGTTAGCCTTGCTAAAGCAAAATAAATTATTGGCTTTTGAGTATTGTGTGCTTAATCTTTTGAAGACATGAAAAGCATGCAATACTGAATGCTTTAAATTCCCATTGCAATTACAGTTTAGAGCCTTTTTTTTTTTTTAATGCTCATTGTTTAGCGGTTTCCACTGTGACCCTACTGACTGGACACCCAAGAACTTTGTGCTTGATATATCTGTCTATTCCAAAATCTGGTCTCAATTATGGAAGCCAAGAAGTTTTGAAAATCTGTCCATTTTTTCAGTTGTTGAACTTATCTCATAATTGAACATGGAAAAATAAAAGAGTCACATATTTCTCTAAAAATATAGGGGAGTCCTAAGGAGACCACCAAAGTGATCAAAGGGAGGGAGCTCCTCTCCTGGGAGAAAAGACAGAGAATTGGTGTTGTTCAGCCTGGAGAAGAGAATGCTTTGACCTTCCAGTACCTGAGGAGAGCCTACAAGAAAGATGGAGAGGGAGTATTTGTGAGGACATGTAGTGGCTGGACAAGGGGAAATAGCTTCAAACTGAAAGAGAGATCTGAAAGATCCAATATTAGGAGGAATCTGTGAGGGTGGTCAGGCCCTGGCACAGGTTGCTCAGGGAAGTTGTGGCTGCCCCATCTCCAGAGCTGAGGTTGAGAAGGAGCCCTGAGAAAACTGGTCTTGTGTTGTTATCAATGGCAGAGGGGGTTGGAACTGGAAGATCTTTACCCAAACCATTGGTTTGAACCACCAGGTTCAACCCAAACCATTCTATGAATCTATGATCACTCCATCCACTTCCAGACCCTCACACCTGTTTTGTGAGGTACCAAACCTATTTGCTGATTGCTGGCCTTCAGGAGGAGCAGGAGTCCTCTTTCCTGTGTGGGCAGTGACCTGCTTCCAGCCCTCACATTCAGCAGACTCTTACCTTACTGCTTGAGATGGCACAGAATCCTCCTGCACCTCTGCTGCCATGGTGGGACAAGACCCCTGAGCCTCAGGGTCTCTGAGAAGATCCCACCACTGCCTCCATCATCCTCCTCTGTGTTGCACAGCCTGTCATGTCCTCACATGGGAAACTGGTGAGAGAAAATTTGATTTTTAAGCAACATAATTTGATTTATTTTATGTTATTGAACATGGTTATACAAAGAAGCTAATTTGATTTCCAAAAGTAACTTGTGAATTTGAGTTGCAGATTCAAACCTTGTGTCCCCCACTCTTGATGATTTTAAAGAGAGTTTTTTAGACAGCGAAGTCTTCTTAATGCATCTAAACTTCATACACAAAAAATGTAATCAAATTTGAAAATCTCTACCTCTCATTAAGGCAAGCAGTTTACACAATGCTCGTGAAATGGCAAAATATTGAAACAATCTGGGCCGATTTCCTTACATAGGAAATAATTCTAAATTGCACTAATAATTTAAAAAATATTTAAAATCCAGTTGATATAACCATTAACATTTGATGTAGAAATGTTTTTGTGATATTCTGAAACCAAGAAAGAAAATAGTTTTGCAATGATAAATGTTTCACAGTGTATCAAATGAGTCACAAAGTAGGAGTCCTAGGCTGGTACGTAAAGGTACTAGAGTTCTTGGAAACAACTAATAGCAGGTAAATGACCTCATATTTTCATTTTTTTTGGTAGTAGACAAATTAATTAAATACAAAAATATTTTGATTAATTGGATTAATTTTCCCTATTAATTACAATCATGCATTTCCTGATTATAATTGTGTGGCTCCTCAGAGTAGCTGAAGTGATGGAGAACAGAACTGACCTTTAGTTTCTGATTTAAAGTACCAGTTTTAGAATAAGTGAAAGATCTGTGTCTGAATTAGTTATTATATTAGTAATAAGATAAGCTATAGATTTGTTTTTCATTAGCATTACATAATAGTTATTCAGTACACTCTGCTATGTATAATAGTCATTCCTTAGTGACTAATTACAGGGATGATTCTTGTGATATTTGAAATGCTGATCTCACTGTTGATCATTGCCATGAAATGTGGATAATTTAATGTACAGTCTGTATGGTGGTATTGAATGCTCTGTGATATAAATATGTCACAGCCTGATATTTTCTGATCTTCTTTATGGCAGAGTCTCTGAAATATTTGTAAGTTATTACTGTCATTGATTATCAGTGGATATTCCTCAACTCTTTTTTTTAGATCACTAATTTTATATGTAATTTGTTTCTGGAACTGAGGGAAGACAACATTTTTCCATAAAAAGCTGTAATGACTGATGGAAATTTGAGAGACAGGAAGTAAGAATTCAGTTGTTGGATAGTTGTAATAGCCAGTATACACATTGGAAAACCAAGTTCTCTTTTTTGGAGATCCAGATCTGTGGTTTCTTTCAGAATTTAATTTTGAAAGACAAAACATCTGTCCAGACCTCATGGTGCTAGTACATTTTTTATCATTTCTGGAGCCAATGAAAATATTTAGTGTATCATAAAAGACTGTTGTAAACTACTTATTTTAGGAGCTGTGTATCCTAATCTTGGCAAGTGACATCAAAATATGCCAGTGGACACCCACTGGGTGTGCTGCTGTTGTATACACATGCTGTTATCAGCTATGCTGTTATCAGCTTTCTGTTGGCTGGCCACACTTCTGAACGAGAGGTTGAGTTGTGTTGGGTGAGATTTGTGGATGTCTGCTAAAATCCCTGAGGTGGGAGCATCCATGAGCCTTGATGGACCTCACTGGCAGTGAATTCAGCAGAGGCTTTTCTGAGTCACATCTGCACAGATGCTGAGCTGGGCAAGATGCTCCCATTAAACTGCCTGCCTCGGACCTGAGGTGTCTCCAAGATTTAGTCAGCACTGTGGTTAGACAGAGGTCACAAGGCTTGAATGTTTTGACTGTAGTCCTGCTGGTGATTTATTTCAGAGATCTAAATCCTTTCATGTGTCTGAGTCATAGGCTTGGATCTGTAACGTGAAAGCTGAGAGCAGACTGCTGTGTCTTTATGGGGACAAGGTTCTGGACTGACACTCATTTTCAGATTCATGCTTGTCAGTCTCTGGTGAGAAGGGTTAAATATCAGCTTTGTGCTAAATCCCTGCTCTGTGGAATGAAATGTGGCATAGGTCTGGAGTAGATCCTCCCCTCCCCTCCTCCCCACCCATGAAGATGAATTTCACCTACAGGAATTGGGAGCTTACTGAGAAGCAGCAATGATATTATTATTTTTCTAATGTGAGCTAAGACCAACATCTCTCCTGTGTTACACAAGGAAAGAAAGCTATTTCTAGTGAATCAGAGAATGAATTAAATGTCATGAGTATAAACAAAGTCAATAATCATGTAAAGGAAGGCAAACATTTTATACTTTTCAGACAACAAATACAGAGAAATTAGTGAAGGACTTGTCATCCACATTGTATTCTGCTGTTCTTTTTTTTTTTTTTTTGTTAGTTTAAGCAGTGACATTTACTCACAAGCTCACAAGTTTATACTAAATGAATAAATGGTATTCATGAGTTGTTGATCTTAGTGTGGATTGGCAATGAAAATCTCATTCTTATCAACACTAATCTTCAAGTAAGAAAAGGCACTAGCCAAGCTAGATGGCTTCAGTTGTCTTTGAGCAAGTAATAACAGGAAAAGATGCAGTACCTAATTAAGAAAATATAAGAAAATATATACAAAAATAAACACACATTGTAAACACCTGCTATTTTGTAATTGCTATGTAAAACCAAGCACCTAGCCAGAGGGCTGAAAATCAGACTACAACATGTCTCATTTTGTGAAAAACATATGATAGAATAAAATAGGACTAAGAGAGAAAATTCTGGTACACAAATCTTGCACAGTTGGTATAAAACGGGATGTTTGCAAGACCTTTAGGGCTGGTCAAAAAGACAAAGGCTCATTATCCACTATCTCTTGTGCCATTTGGCATGTCTGGAGTTTTATGCCTGTGGCCACAATTGTAAGCACAACCCAGCAGATTCCCTTCATCTCTGTGGTGGTCTGCAAGACCCACTCTTCGTGTAGTTCATGGCCCTGAGCTAGTGGGCTTTGGGCGGAAGGAGCCAAAGCGAAACAAAAGGTGAAACTTTACACATCTTGGTCTTCTTTGCTCAATGGAATTGCAGTCACAAACAGCTTGGATTCTATGGCTTTATCTATGTCATGCTTTGCGAGTTGTGCCAGAAAAAGCCTGTGAGGAGCATTAGAATTGACTTCTCTTACTCACCCACACCACTGCTGCACTGGGTGCCCGCAGGCGGCCTTGGGGAGCCCGTCAGCTCCACGGTGCATGTTAAGGCATCCAGCAACCAGCCAAGGCTTTGGACATACTTGGGCACCTAGTGTGTTTCATAAAGTGGCCTCTGGCTGTACTTTCTGTTCGTATGAATTGTGCATTTGGTCTTCAACCTTGCCTTGGGACGCCTCTTACATATGTAGGGTACATATCACTTTTGTGCATGAGGTGGAAGAAAAGGGCTATTGCCAAAGAGCAGCAGAGGTCTGCACTTTGCACAGCTGCATTTTATAAAAATGTATAAATAAATAACCACATGTATAAATATTTTCATTTGATGATAGCATATTCAGCATGAAGGATACTTAAAATCCTGTACCTTTTTTTTCTGTTCCCTAAGAAATACAGTGGAAGAAATTAGAATTTAATATAAGAAAGCCCACAGATCTTTTGTGGTATAAAAATGCACTATTTTTACTTTCTTTTTGTTTTTTTTTTTTTTTTCCTTTTTTGTTATAGCGTTCTTAACTGACTTTATCTTGGCCCAGGATCAGTGTTTTTAGGACATGCAGTATTACATATTTATGGAACTTAAGTACTAAAGATGTACAATTTGTTCTTTAAATTTGGCTCCCCTTGTAATCTTCACTTATAAACCCAGATAAATAAGAGAACACATGCCTGGCTGAAATGCACAATCCTTGCAGTTCTGACTAATTGCTTCCTCATTGCAGTCCTCCTTCAACACTCCCCACTCTGGTTTTGTTTCAAGACTCTGAAGATATTTTTGCCTGCTTTCATGTTTGGCAGGAGATTGAAGACAATTGTTAGATAAACTGGTTACCACTCTGGGAGCCTATAAGACCAACAGCTACCCAGCCCTTTGCATGATTCCAAGACAAGAACTTGGCCAGAATAAATTGTGTTCCCATTAAGCCCATTCTTTTATGTAGAACATTTTTGATAAATCAGTAGGAGAGGAAAAAAAAAAGAAAAAAAAGGTTTTTTGCATTTAAAATAATATACTCAAACTACCCTGGCCTAGAATCTGGGGAGTAATTTGTTTAAGGCCAAATGGCAGGCTTATGCAGGTAGGTTAGCATGCTTACCAGAGGAGGAAAATGCTGAAGCAGCAGTTACAGGCATTGCCAGCAGTGGGTTATGCCAGGGCTAGCACTATTTTTGGAGGCAGATATAAGGCAACTATCAAACTTTTCCAAGAGATGTGAATCAGTCTTGTTAACTATCAGAGAACATGGTCAATTGCTTTCTTATAGTTTTGATTTATTAACTTCTACTCTGAAGCTTCAAAATCTGAACCACTAGCATATCCTACTTGCATTTGAATATGCTTGTTCTAAAGTACTTGCTTCAAAAGGTATTGCTCTGGCCATGCCAAAAAAATTTTGCCTGGATGACAACTCCAGAAATACAAAGAGCCTATCCAATTTTATCTGAAAGGTGATTTTTAAAACATATAAGTCTAGGGAATTTAGCAAGAAAAGGTTGAACTTTAGCTTGTGTTTGTTTACATAAGGAGTGTTTTCATGGAATGTAGACACCTAGATGTTATATATTAGCAGTAGAGCTATAAAGGCAAAGATTTGCAGTTTACACATATAGCAAAGCCACCATGGCCTCCCACTCACCTGCCCCCAGGGGAAACAAGCTATTATTCCGAAGAAAGTTGTTTTCCCAGTAAGGTCTTTTGTCAGCAAAGATGTGTTGGGTAGGGCTTTGTATTCCTCTTAGCTTCACATTCTTTTCAAATTCCTTATAGTGTAAACCTAGATGAGTATTGGATTTTTATTTGTGATATCTGCACTTGGAGGTCATTTTCCACACTGGCACCACCTGCTTGGGACCGAAGCCCCTCTGCAGAGGTGGCCCCAGGGAGGTGATGGATGCCCTGCTTGGCTCCCTGCAGACCCCACACAGTCCCTTACTGCCTCGACTTGAGTTTTCCCACAGCAGAGTCCCAGACCTCTGGCTCCTTAAAATAATGTAATCATTGTGCAACAACAGAATAACTCCTCATGCTGGTGCCGAGGAGGAGGGACCCCCAAAAAAGGGACCGAGGCCTCAGCTCCTGCAGTGTTCCTCACCTGGTTGAGCCAGAGGTCCCTGTGCATTTGTGACACAAAAGGTTGGCAGTTCATGGACACCTGCCTTGGGGTCTGCCACCCAGACCTCAATCTGCACAGTGACCTACCTGCACTAAATATATTCCTCAACATCTGAGACATTCTTCCTCCTAGTTTTGTAGCAAATACTCATCCCTGAGTATGCCCTTTTGGCTTAAATTGCCTGCTGAAATGCTTTATTTAAACTGATTTCTCTCCTCTCTTCATCTAGTCAATTACAAATTTTCTGGAAAGCTCCTGCCACAGATAGTATCATATTGTGAAGAGAAACTGCCTAAAATATTTTATTACTATAATATGACTCATCATGTGCTTGATATTGCACTGGTTGTTATACAATTGCTATACAACGAATTCTTGTCTGTTTCTAATAGTCTGTCTCATTGCTTACTAGCCATGGCACTTATTTGAACTTTGCTTGTGTGGCATGGAAATCCAAACCTCTGAAGAATGATAAGAGTGAGAAGTTTTTGCTGAGCACATCATACAAAAGGGTCTTTTTGAGGTTGTGAACCAGCCCTTTTTTTTGTCTCAAGCTGAAGTTGCCCATGCAGCATTTTAGGAGACTCCTCAACAAAACTTTGGTAAGCATTGAGTTTTCTTGACAAATTCTGGAAGCAGGGATGACCCAGTTTGTGAGTCTAGGAATTGTTCCAAGTGCACGGTGTGGCCTTTTGAAGGTGAGGAGGAGGACAATGGTAGATGAAGAGCTCTGCACTAATTTGTTCAGCAGTATAAGGGTACTGAGGTCTGGGTTTGTCTGGGCAAGGCAGGAGCACGAGACCTTTCATTGCCTTGATTCTGATTGCTGCCAGTGTTTCATCTCTCCTGGAGAAGGCATTTGTGTTCATTCACAGCTGTGCTGGTAGACTAGGCCCTAGTCAAAATGGAACTTTGACCTTCCACTTTTTGTTCAGTGAATGACATCCTGGATAGCACATCCCAGGCAACTTGCTGAGCAGCTGTGTGCAGCATGTTTTGGGTGGAGGTAGCGAAATCAGCTGTTTGCTCCTGGCTCTCCTGGCCTGAATTATGAGCACTGCAATGTTGAGCTGGTCTGCAAGGAAAAAAAATCTTGTTTTGCCTAATCTGCTAGAAAACATGCAAACAGGCTTTGGTGAGGAGAGAGGCTGGGACCGGAGGGGAGCATGGACTTGAAGAAGTTTATCTATACTTTCACCTGCTGCGCTTCCTGTTTGGCAACATTTTGGTAAAGACAGGTATTGAAATAAAAAAATATGTAGAAAAGTGAGTCTAAACATGGTTGGAGAATATTTATGTAGAAAATGTTAAGTTCATTTTAATAAAAACCAATTTTGGCAGGTTCTCTTAAGATCATGCAGTCCAATCTCCTACCTAAGCTGGATCAAGTCACTCAGGGCCTGGCCTGGCTGAGGACAAGACATCTCCTCCAAGGTTTGAATCTCTTCTTAGGGCTCCTGTGCTGGTGCTTGACCTCTCCCACAGAGAACATTTTCTCCAGAAATCTAGTCAGAATTGCTTTTGCTGCAAGCTAAGACAATTATCTCTTTTCTCCTCCCTGTGCATCAGAGAAGAATCTGTATTCATATTTCCTGTAATCCTTTCTCTTTTAGTGGTGAATATTCTCTGTAGATGGTTACTCTAGTTTAGTCCAGTTGTTCCCAGGGTACAGGTTAGGAGTTAGGCATATCCAACAGCACAATTGCTCATGTTGGCTGTGGTTTTTCTACAGCTTTTGCAATTCAATGGGTGACAAAATCAGAGCACAGTAGAATTCAGCTCAGCTTGTGATGTCCCTAGCTCATAGAGGCTGATCTTGATTCAGCCTGTGACTCTGATGATACATATTGAATATTTCTATAAGGCAAATACAGTTCCATTGCTCCAGTAGTGATGTCACCTATTTGAAGTGACTGAATTATAATTTTAAGCTAATATGCACTGTAGAAAATTATTACGGGCCTTTTAGCTATTTTCCAGCTCCATTCTGCACACTGGTAGAGCTCAGTAAAATCTCCATATCTGGGCAGGAATGGGGCAGGCCTAGGAGCTGTCTGCTTTGTTCAGCATTTTCTTTGCAAAAACTACAGGAAGCCAAGGCAGTCTACCTGCAAGGCTTCTTATTACATATTATCTTGTGTGGTTTCCCTATGGAAAATATATGGCTGGAAGGAATGTTTTGTGTTGAACCACTAGAATGTGAAGAATTTGGGAATCTGTTTTTCTTACATAGCTCTGTACTCACTCTTCAAAAGAAAAGTGACATAAAATAAAGGCTCTTTGTCATATCCTGAGTTTATTATTATCTCCTCTATTCACTATTTACTGCGAGAGTTTGTGATTGCCTTATGCTGTTTTAAAGGTTATTTTAGTCTGGCAGAAAGATGGAAGAAGAGGGAAAAAGAGGCAAGAGAGGAAGGGAGTGAGTGGTCATACCAAGGGGAATTTACTGCAAGATTCTGGTAGAAAGAAGCAAAGAGAGCAAAGCAAAGGATGACATAGTCATCCCATGAATGGCATGGATTTTGCTAGCAGTGTAATCATCCCAAGGAAACCGCCATCATTGACAGCTAAATAGTGATGCTGTGAAGAAATATGGATGTACATTAGTCACTTTGCTCTTTTGCATGTGGCAGTTCCTAATGGTATTCCTGTCAGACTTCAATGATCTCCAGTACCTGCTGCTTTTATTTGGATTAAAGACTGTATACCAACGCTGCAGTGTTTTCAAATAGTCTACAAATTTTTCAGTATTTTTCATGAGAAAGGAATTGCTGTAGAATATAAATGTCAAAATTAAAACTTCCAAGTAAATAGAGTCTATTTTGTAAATATCTTTTTTTAAAATCTGTAAAATCATGAGATACATCTCAGAAAAGATGACATTTTCATTCTTTGATAATGTGGTAGTGTACATGGAGGTCATAGGGTATTGAAGGGGAAACTGCTGAAATAATTAGTCTCCCAATTTAAATTAATTGTATGATTCTGAAATTGAATTTAACATTTTGACATTTACACTCTGAATTCTTCTGCAAATCCTTAATTCCTCATCCTAGGAAACTAAAAATGTCTGACAAGAGCATGACTGACATTTACAAACAATAAATAATATGGTTTCAAAATCCAGTCTCCAAGGAAAGTACATACTTGAATTAGTAGCATATTAGAATTCTTTCCCAGTGGTTCTGTGCTTTGGCAAGATATTTTCTTGGATGCTGGAAACCAGCAATTAGAGATGGACTGAAACAGTCAAAGAGGGAACATCTGAAGTGATTTTTTTACACATTGCTGTAAGTCACTCTTCTGTTTTAAATTAGTGAGATCTAAAAACACCATGGTAACAGATGTTCCTATCTGAGGGTAAACATTTTGGAATGGAAATCTCTCAGTGTGTCTTCTGCTCTGCACACATAATATTAACAACATACAAACATTATCTTGTAATTCTAAGAAGAGTTTTCACCTACCTTGAATAGTTGGCTTAGTTAAGCAAAAGTTAGTAACCTTAAAGGGTTAATAATCTTCTTGTGCCTGACTGGAGTAAATACTAAGGGCTTATGAATATGTATGATATTAAAAAGAATAGTTCCTTATATTTTTTGCTTTGCTATCCATATTCATTTTAAAAGAGGAACATGTCTTATCCTTTGGACAAAATCTTCTCATTTTTGCATGAAAACCTAGGTTTCATGAAATGTGGGTCATGATAACAGGTTCAGGGGAAGTGAATGCTGGAAGATATACACATTAAAATTAGTAGATCTGATATTTATTGCAGATGGGAGAACTTTCAAAGGTTCAAAGGGTATTTATTATTAGATTATTGGAGAAGATGACTTCTATTTCAACAACATAAAATATACTGCTTCACTGAGTTGTCTTCCTTAATTTATCCTGAGCATTGAAAAGAATCCCTTTACCCCACTGCCAAATCTAATGTATTTTTTGTGTAAGATCACATAAAAATATTTTGAATTTCCAAGAAAAACTTGTACTCCCCTCAGGTAAGGTGAGTTTAGTGCCTTGGAGCAGCATTTAATAGTGATTAAAAATGGTAAGCGTTTAAACTTATCACAAGATGAACTTTCTCATTTGCCAATTAGAAATTAACCAGATGTGCTAATCAGACCCTTCATCTTTTTAGCAGAGATTCCTTCCTTCCTTCCTTCCTTCCTTCCTTCCTTCCTTCCTTCCTTCCTTCCTTCCTTCCTTCCTTCCTTCCTTCCTTCCTTCCTTCCTTCCTTCCTTCCTTCCTTCCTTCCTTCCTTCCTTCCTTCCTTCCTTCCTTCCTTCCTTCCTTCCTTCCTTCCTTCCTTCCTTCCTTCCTTCCTTCCTTCCTTCCTTCCTTCCTTCCTTCCTTCCTTCCTTCCTTCCTTCCTTCCTTCCTTCCTTCCTTCCTTCCTTCCTTCCTTCCTTCCTTCCTTCCTTCCTTCCTTCCTTCCTTCCTTCCTTCCTTCCTTCCTTCCTTCCTTCCTTCCTTCCTTCCTTCCTTCCTCCCTCCCTCCCTCCCTCCCTCCCTCCCTCCCTTCCTCCCTCCCTCCCTCCCTCCCTCCCCTCCCTCCCTCCCTCCCTCCCTCCCTTCCCTCCACACTTTTTTGAAAATTAGAACAAGATGTTCATGTTTTATGTCTGGATACATGAAAAAACAGGAGGAAGCTGTAAAATTTCTTCCATGAAGTAGCATTCATTCTTAGAGGTTTGTTTTTCTGAATACCTGTTTGTACTTTTTTGCTATCTTGTCCATATTTTCATCTCTTCTAATACAAAAAGCACTGTACTGGAGACTGAGTCCCTCCGTTTTTTTTCCTGTTCTCTCCAGCTGTGCATAAGTGTCTTTGAACCATCCCAGTAGGAATCTGACTATATCATGCATCTCATTGCCCTCTCCTCCATTCCTGTGATGATCCCTTCAGAGTCACACCCACATTTTTCATCCTGGCAGGCAGCCCATTCTCCCATTCTGTGAATGGCCCATGAATTCTTGAAAAGGAAGAATAAACCCACTTATTTTGCTGTTCATATGGAATTCCTACCCTGCATTTTTCTCCTGTTTGCATATCATTCTGTGATTTGGCCCAATTTTACACTTATTTATGTCTATCATCCTTATGCTACATTCTATTTTTGTTATTTCTTCTTCTCCATCCCTTTTTGGGAAGAGCTGCTTCATAGTTCCTATATTTTGCTTTCCCTTAGTGCAGCCAAACCCTTACTTGGGAATGTCTTTGCTCTGGGAGCTTCCTTCCTTCCTTTCTTCTGTCCTCACATTCTTCCACAGGCAAGCCATCTAAAACAGGGTATTCTGCTGCTTTTCTCTGTGAGGTACTTCTCAGTCTTGGGCTACCTACTAATTTTCTGCTCCACCATGATGATGAATCTCTATTAAAGTGTGTTGTTCTCTACAGTTGCATCCAAGTCTGAGGTCTCATCATTTGTTGCCTTCATTAGGCCAAACCTTGCATTACAATGGTTTATGCCAGGTAGCCCTCTGCAAAGAGACATTCCTCTGCCTCTGCACCTTCTCCTTTATGTCATGCCAAGCCTTCAGTCAATTCCAGCTGCCTCTCTCTGTGTTTTATCACTGACAACATTTTCCATTTCACTAACCTTAAAAGAGAAAGAACAATATCTCTCAACATGTCTGTTATGGTCTTTGCTTTATTATTGTGGTGGGCTAACACTGTGACTGGATGCCAGGCACCCATCAAAGCCACTCTGTCACTCCCCTCCACAGCTGGACAGGGGAGAGAAAATATCATGAAAGGCTTATGTGTTTAGGCAAAAACAGGGAGCGATCTCTCAACGATTACCATCAGAGGCAAAACAGACCCAACTTGGGGAAATTAGATTAATTTATTACCAACAAAAATCAGGGCAGGATAATAAGAAGTAAAAAAACCATTACAAACAGCTTCCCCCCACCCCTGCCTCCTTTCCGGGCTCCTCCTCCTCACCCAGAGATCCATGGAGACAGGGAATGGGGGTTATGGTCAGTTCATCACACTCGGCTCCTGGTTCTGCTCGTGGAAAAGAGTTCATCCCCTGTTCCAGTGCGAGTTCCCTCTCAAAGGAGACAGTTCTCCATGAACTTCTCTAATATGTGTCCTTCCCATGGGCTATGATTCCAGCACAGGGTGTAGTGCTTCAGGAGCAGCCTGCTCCAGCCTGGGTTCCCCACAGAGTCAAAAGTCCTTCCAGGAAACCACTCCAGTGTGGGCCCCTGTCTCCACAGGGCCTCAGGTCCTGCCAGGAACCTGTTCCAGTGTGGGCTTCCCATGGCATCATAGCCTTTCTTGGGCATGCCCCTGCTCCAGTCAGGGTCCTCCACAAGTTGCAGGGGGATCTCTGCATCCCTATGGATCTCCATGGGCTGCAGGGGCACGGGGTCTTCACCACAGGCTGCATCATGGGCTGCAGGGGAATCTCAGCTCTGGCACCAGGAGCACCTTCTGCCCCTCCTTCTCCACAGACCCAGGTGTTTGCAAAGTTGTTCCTCTCGCATGTTCTCACCCCTCTCTTTGGGCACAATTCCATCTGCTCAATAACTCCTCTTCCTTCTTACATCTGTTACTACAGAGGTATTGCCACCATTGCTGATAGCTTGGCCTTGGCCAGTGGTGGATCCATCCTGGAGCTGCTGAAGACCACCCTATGTTGCGGGGTGGCTTCGTGTGGTGGAAAAGCTTCTCCTCCAACCCGTGCTTCCAAAGAAAGGCTCAGCAGTCTCTTGTTGTTTGGTCTCATGGTTGTTTATTGCAAGTTATCTAAAAGATTCTCAGGTTGCTGTGGTTTGCTCAGCTGCTCAGGCAGAGGCACACACACACCCTGACATCCTCTCTGTCTGCTGTCTTCTTCTTCTCTCCCTCGGCCCAGGGCTGCTGCTATCTTTTATATGATATATTACGTATAACATGCTTATAGTTTTTCCCAATGCCTATTACCTATATTAAATGGTGCTTTTCTACTCTAAACCAATCTGTGAGTGCCAACATCACCAAGAACATGGAGGTAAGGAAGAAGAAAGAGGGAGGACAGGGCAGGCCCAAATTCCTCCATCTTAAAACCTCTGACCCCCATGTACAAAACCAAAACCCCCTGTACAGCACTCAAAAATTCTTCCCTCTACTTTGTGACTATTTCTACTATAATATCTAAACTTTTATGACTTCTTGTTCTTCCTGCAAGGTTGGTAAATCATTCCAGGTTCAAATCCATAATCACAGCTGTTTCCAGCTGCCTGCCAGGGTCTCAAATGCTTCTGACCTGGGCCTGGAACCTCCAAAAATGTCTGAGGGACATTTTGAGTTCCCACAGGAGCCAGTTGGCACTGCCTGTGTTGGCCATGGGGAACCTTCTGGCAGCTTCTCACAGAAACCACCCAGTAACCTACCACTACCAAAACTTGGCCACAGAAACCCAATACAACTAGTCACTTTCCATAAAGTGGAGGATGAATGTCGTAATTACGAAACTTATGCTTCTTTCTTCCTGCATAATGAAAGTGGCTGAATTCCTGCTTTAAATGTGAAATTTGTTGGCGTTAACTGTAGAAACTCAAGCTGTATAATTTGCGGGCAATCTTTCAAAATTAAAAGCAAGTGTATGGGATTATATGCAAAAGTCAGTTACTAGCATCTGCTTCAATGCTGTATTGTTGGGGAACAAAAGGAGAAAGATGGATTCAGAAAGATCCACAGCTAGGTAGTTAATTAGTTAACTAGTTGATTAATGAAACTCCACTTATAGAAAATGTTCCTCTACTCAGGGCATTACGGTTAGAAAGACTTTTTGAGAAGCAGCAGGTTTTGTCATGATCAATATCTAAATGTTGTCAAATGCAAACACCTGTAACCATTACAGCATCAAGACTTAGAAGAGAATGAACAGGAGAGTTGACAGTTTTCAGGAAGTTCCAGTTTCTGCCCTTTAACTATCAAAGAAGTTCAGATTTTTGGGGAGGCTCATTTGTACTCAGCATCTGACAGGCAGTCATAGCTCCCTGTGACAGGACACTACTACATCCTCATTGAATCTGGATGAAAGAGGTTGTGTACTAAGCCAGACAGAAATTGGTGGTCCAGAAATAATGTTTTCACCACAAGTTTTTATATATATATGTCTGATTTGATGAAAGACAAAGACCCAGATTTTCACACAGTCACCATGATTTGAAAGCAACTTCAAAATGATAATTCCAGGTGTCAGTTCTCTTAATGCTCTTTCTGAACTTTAATCCAGATAATCCAAAATGACCACCCTTAGAAGGCAGGTAAAGCAGTTTTTTCCTGTTAAGTTTTAGAACACAGCTGCATGATTTGTTTCAGTTGCTCAGTTCTACAGCTGCTTAATTACAGCAGCATTGGAACAGGCTCCCCAGGGCAGTGGTCACACCACCAGCCTGACTGGACAATAAGCTTTTGGACAACACTTTCAGGCGACATGGTGTGACTCTTGGGGCTGTCCTGCACAGGACCAGAAGTTGGAGTCAATGATCCTGATGGGTGCCTTCAAACTCAGCTTTTTCTATGATTCCATAAGTCTAAAAAAACTGCATTCTGTTATGTAAATTCTGTTAAACTGCATTCCAACTACTAAGCAACAGAAATTTTTGCACTCCTTTTATTGAAAATCATGCAGTTTTATGGCTTCAAACTGCTCTCTTTTCAGTTCTATTGCTGAGACACATGTGACTCTCTTTGTAGGAAGTGAAGAATTTGCAATTTTATGACTGAATGTGAAAATTGTTATCACTCTCTGTTTTGCATGTTTTCTTCTTGTCTTGCTGAGCAGCCTGCTCCTGCTGCTGCAGGGAGCTCTCCTGTGTCAACCTTGTGTTTGACCTTACAGCCCAGGTTACCCATGCCAAATAGGAATTCTTCTGTGGATGGCAGCTCAAGCTATAAATTAATTTTGTTTTTTAAACCATCACTGAAGTATCTCACAAAGATTCCTGCACTGATGAAAGAGGGGGTGTACATTTGCTAGTGAGTAAGCAAAATGATAAAGTCTCCGTGTCACTCGTGCTGCTCATGGGAGGGAGAAGCACTGTTGGAGGATGAGACATTGACCTTGGTGACTGGCCATAATTTTCAGATCACATTTCTAGCAAATAATGTTCTTTCTTCTTCCTTCCCTTTTCTAGCATTTCCATCCCCTTTGTCCAGGGAAGAAATTCAGACATTTCCTAGATTGCTACACAATAATTTTCAAATTTATTTTTTTCTCCTCTGTGAGCTTTTTCCCTTGGAATCCAATTTTGAGAGGAATTTAGAGGAGAGAGAGCTGCTGTGAAGCAAGGTGCTAATTGGCACGGGCACTGATGGCAGGGCTAGGTCTTTCAGGGAGGTTTCTGGGTTGTTCATCCAGAGAGTGATACAGAAATTCTCTTGGATTCATGGATGGTACAGATGGAAAAGTCATATTCGGTAATCTGGTTCATCCATCTCAGAGCACAGGGTTATTCAGCAGGACATATGTTTCTAATATTTTGTCCAGCCTATTTTTATAGTCTGGGTCACAAATCATGGGGCTTACACCATCCCCAAAGGACCAGTATTCTATGTCTAATCAAATTTCAATGCTGGGAAATTTTTTTTTCTGCTATAGGTTTTCAATTTGTTAATTTTATTTTGTTACACTTATCTCTTCTAAACCTTTCCTCTCATTTTTTGTATTTGAATTCTTCATCTGTATCTTTTTCCCCTATCAGATCATGGTATTTTAAACAGGGCAAGTTGTTGAAGTCTATGTTTGCTTGACAAGCTGCCTTATAAAAGCCTCTGTACATTAATGTATTATTTAACCTTATTTAACTTAAGCATTTTGGAAAGTTCAGCCATATCTCAAACTGTATGAGGCAAAAATACTCATGCTTCCTTCTGTGTTAATATAAGCAATATAGTCATTCCAGTTGAAGCTCTACACACCCATGTTTTGAAGCAGGGCTGGGGGATTTGGCAGGAAGGGTGGCTGCTTACAACCAAAATGCATCTCTTGACATCACTGAAAAATGTATTTTAGAACACATGATGAGTCCAAAAAAAGAAGTCATCTCTCAAGAGTGCGGTGGGAACTTGTCAGGGCCTGGCTGTTGGCACTGGAGTGGAAGACTCTGTCTAGCTCTTTGCTCTGGGGCTGCCTGCTCCAGCAGGCAGAGCCCCACCTTGCTTGAGGACATGGGGCACCCTTCCTGGTGCTGGCACAAAGCTGACACCAGGGAAGCAGGAGAAGAAAGGAAGCATAAAAATAGACCTGAAGAGAAAGAAATCTGGGAAGAAGAGATGAGAGCAGTTAAGGAAAACACTACACACTAAGCATAGGAAGGAGTACAAGACTCCCTGTCATATGGTCCACTGTAAAACTGGGTGTATGATAACAGGTAGAAAGACATGTATTTATGTATCCTATGGATATAAGCACCTGTACTTTCAGTCCTAGTTTTGCAGGACTAGTTTTATTATTAATTATTTTTATTGTTTATTAGTATTTATAATTTATTATTAATTATTATTAATAATAATAATTTTTATTTCCAGGCTCTTTTCTTGCCTGACTGGACCCTTAAGTAGCTCAATTTCCATTTCACACCTCTTGTCCCATGTTCTCCTGAACAGGCAACTCCCTGTTTTCCCCATGTCCTAGATCCCCATCTTCCCAGCCTGCACTCCACTTCCTTTCCATGGCAACCAATAGTATATATTAACAAATTTAGGGCTGTGTTCTTGTATTAGGTTCTATGAAGTGCAGTGAAATATGCAGGATGACTGATTTGTACGTAGTGATAGGAATCATGTCTACTGTCATTTCAGTAACTATGAACACAGCATGAAGAATCTCTCAACAAAAAATACCATCTAACCCTTCTTATTTCAATGGCCATTTCAGTAGTATATTTAATAGGAGTTCTGGGTTTTGATAAAAATCAAGATTTTATCAAACTACGTAAACAAATATTCTCATGACCTTGGTGAGATGAAGGAAAAATAAATATTGCTTTATGCTTTAAGAGGTAAAGCTAGTTTTGCCCTCAGGGATTCTCCTTCAGAAAGAGGCTAAATGGCTGCCAGATATTAAGGACAAAGTTGTGAATTACAATATTGGAGTAACTTTCACTGCACTGAACATTACTAGGCCAGTCAAAATGCAATATGAATTTGCATTTATTATTCTTCTTGCTGTCAGTATCAAAGTTGCTTTTTAAGATCATGGCTTAAGAACTGACATCACTGGAAAATCATCTACTGTGTCAGAAAGAAACATTTTATTACTGAGCTAGGGATGTTTATGCTACTGCAAGTAGAGATGGCATGTAGGGAAGTGTACTTGGTTCTTTTGGAACTCGTAATGGTTTATCATCTAATTCCTAACACATGAAATTATTCTGCTGTTTGATTTCTTTCCAGTATGTGTATTTGATTCCTTTGCATGCAGTCATTTCAAGGAACAAATGTTGCTAACATCACCATGGAAAGTAAAGATAAACTAGTTGCTACTGGTTACCCTGATCTAAATCCAGACTATTGTATCTTCTTTAATATGATTTACTTTGTTTTCTGAATACAAACTGGATTTGTTGTCTTGTTAATGAATGAATAGGACACTTTGCAGAAAATATTGTATTTAAGCAGATGTGTTTCAGAATTTAATGGACCAGGATTTATTATGACCTATCACTTACTAAGCTACTTGTGATTGTGTCAGATACAAGGTGTACATTTCAAAAAGAAGCTCTACATAGTGATCTAGTGTTAAGGAGAAACTTGAATCCTTTTAAAATATTGGAGAGCTCTACCCTCCTAATAGTAAAATAATATTAAGGAAATTGTTATTCACAAAGCTATAGCTTTCTTTTCAGAATTTATTTGAAAAGAATATTTTTATATTGAACTTTAAAACCCCATTTGCCAAAAAAAATATTGTATACTGCCAGATGTCATTGTGAATTTCTTTAACTATTGTAGTAGATTTATGTAGCTACCTTTATATTGCAATTTTAATAAGTTAAAAAATGAAAATTTTAATAAATTAAAAAATGTTATTAATTAATTTTTTGATATTATGAGAACCAAATAAACTTGTTCTTGCTGAAATTACAAACAGATAAACTCCTTTCATCTGTTTACCCTTGAAGGAAGTATTGCAGTTAGTTATCTCTATCACATGCACACCAACACACATTGTATGCATTCATTTACTGAAGCAATTCAATTGTATGTATAAAGAAAAAAGAGACTTCTACTTGTAGCCAGAATTTAGAGTGGCAATTCTTTCTTCGTCATGCAGCCCAGCAATCTCTGCAGCATGGGAATGCCAGCCCTCCTTGTCCTGTGTCCTAAGGGTGCTGAAATCTGTGTGCTGAGGAATGAAGTGGACACATGAGTAAATTACTCATTACCAAGTCCACAAAGTTTCCCTTGAAAGACTGAAGCATCTTGAAGTAAACTGCACTTCACCTTACATAGAGTAATGAAATAAAAGCCACCATCTAATGTTAATTACACAGGCTGAGTCACTGCAACTGCACAATCCTACCCACTTGTTTTCCCTCCCTGTTCTTCCTGCTTGTGACTTGTTTGAAGTATATAACAAGTACCTCTGGACGATACTGTCTGCTCTGATTATTTCATTAACTAAAGCAATATGGTTCAGTCTTCATTTGGGAGGCTGGTAAGCATTGGGATGCTACTGGTAAAGTAAAAAGAGAACATTAATTACAGAGGAGGGACTTTCCACTTAAGAAATCTGTCAAAAGAATATGTCACTGCCAACATGACTGTGTTAGACTTCAGAATGTGCCATCTGGGATAGGACCTGGTAAAGTAATTAACAACTGCATTGGAAAGTATGATTTTGCTAAGGGACTGGTCAGAGATTAACAGACACCTGCAAACTTCTCTGGTGATTTGTATAAGCCTTTATAGCTTGCATTTTCTTGCCTCTAAAACATTAGGACTGTCCAGAATGAGCTTGTTTTATGTATTTCTTCTTGAACAGGAGGAAGAAACCAGCAGGAAAGCACTTGTTTAATTTAAGGGTTAAACAGGAATTAAGCATCATGCCTTTTCAACTCTGGTGGTCTCTCATTCCTTTGGAAAGACAGGACAGCCTTGGGCTGGCTGCTGTGCACATGGCTAAGTCTCCAGATTTGGATTTCCAGAGTTCAGTTTAGGAAAGGATGGCCTGGTTAGATATCACCAGATATCTAGATATCAGAGGTGATAAGCAGGTCAGTCTAGAAGCCAAGACTGGAGAAAAGAATGTAGAAGGCTTTGGAAGGCCATTAAAATACATTGACACAAGAGGCAAAGCAGTCATGTAAGGAACTGGTCAGACTGAACAAGCTTGAGAGCTGCTACTGACCTTGGGTTTGGGACCAGAAAAGCTGCTTGATGGATATTCTTGGTGGGAAGAACAGATGGAAGAGTAAAGTGACTATTCAGTTCCTTTGTTCATCCAGAACTTTCAATGAACCTTTAAAGGTGATTCTCCAGTCTGAAAATCTTCCACATGTTAAGATGACTGTAGTGCAGCTAGAGAATGATGACTGTACTGCAGCTAGTACTCAAATTCAAAACTGCACTCCTGTAAGTCCTCCTTGGTAGTCTCTTTCTTGTTCTCCCCCCTGTAAGAGTTTGCCTTTTTGCAGGTACACAGGAGTCCCAGATTGCCACGGCAGAGGAACTTGATGCCCAGCTCAGGTATACCAGTGGTTTAGATTTTTGAATGAACTTGTGTGCCTAAACCTCCTGAGATCCTGGCCCCAGAGATACCTGAGAACACATTTCTGCACAGATCACCGCCCAAAGATCTTTGCCACAGATGGCAACACACATGAGAGCTGCCCTGTTTCTAAGCAGAGCTGGACAGAAATTCAATCCTGACAGAGACAGATATGAGCACTTCTTGATTGAGATGCTGCATTCACTGATGAGAAATTGATCACTGAGCTTTGGAAATGCCTACGTGCGGAAAGACTGCAAAAGAACATTAATTTTGATCCTGATATTTCTAACAGCAAAGGAAGAATAGACTGGGAAGACATTCAGTAAGTACTGTACCCCTGGACCCAGGAGGAGCTGCATCCTAGCAGCCTCTTAGGCTGTCCTGTTAAAAATACTGTATTTGCACAATGCTAGTCAACTTTTGGTGATCTTAAAAAATGTGGCATTTAACAGATTGGTTAATTTGTAAACAAGGTATGGATAAACCAAACCACCTAGTCACTGACTAATAAGCAAAGAAGTAGTATTTTTTTAGATTTTGTTACCTCAGGTTTCCTGCCATGTTCTCCAGCTGCTACTTCAAAAATTTTCTTGTGTTATTACCAAACTGCATATTTTAAAAAGTCATCATGCAGAAGCTGGCTGATTAAAAGCAAGTTACTCATCCAACTCATTACAGCTTTCATGAGTATCTATCTCATAGCAGCCGGAAGAGTTATTTTGCTATAGTGGCATTTTCATTAAATCTTCAATTTTAATTTTTGTTTATCAAGCCTCATTTCTCCAAGGATCAGATGTCTTATAAATGTATCCAATATTCTTTTGATTTTGCCAACCAATTTCTTTGAGGGAGGAGATGTAGTATAAAAACTCTACTAATGACCATCAACTTGTTCCTTTAAAATTCATAATTTCTGAGTTTTCACTGCATAGATTTGCACTCTTACTGATCAAAAAACCTTCCCTTTTGTACTAGATTTGGCAGAGCAATTAATTGTCTCTAACATATTGCTATTTTACTTTTTTTTTTGCTATTTGACTTTCTTTTTTTTCCACCTGTCTATGATTATGAAAACCTGTCATGGTCCTGAAGGAAAGAATATTGCAATGTTGTTTTGAAAGTCGATGTTCAAAGCTTCCATGTTTTATCTTTGTGATGAAATAGATCCCACAAGTCTCTGTGCCATCCCTGACATGTGAATTGTGGAAGACTCAATCAATTTTGGGGACCTCAGAAAACTTTTGAAACCACAGTTACAACTGACACTCTTCTATAAGTATTCACTATCAATGGAGTGGGTGACCAGAAAATTTTCTTTCGACAGCTCCAGAATAAGTTCTTAGTATCAGTAAAGGAAGTTATTTTTAGAAAACTAAACACATATTGTCAGCCTTGTATTTTGAGAAAAATACAACAATCTTTCCAGAGAAAGATGGTACAATGCTGTCAAAATGGTATTAAACTTTGACATATGTAGTGTGTTCTTGATCTGTGTTATCAAGATTGGAGACAGTATAAGTAATCACAAAAAAATTAAAGTAATACCATTTAGTTTGTTCTTTATATCTTTGATCAACATGAAAAAGGCTTATCTGCAAACAAATCTAGTCTTATTTTAGCATAGCATGGGGATAGACTGTTTGAAGTGAGTGGGGGTTACATCTTCAGTAACATAGTTCACCTTCCTTTTTAAGTTTTCCAAATAAGAATTTTTCCCATAAACCTAAATACATTTGAGAATCTGTGATGGACTATTTTCAGCTACAAAACACCACTGTGTACCTCTGATACAATCAGAAAGCTGCAATCCAGATGTAAAATAATAATCTCCAAGCATCAGGCCTAGACAGAACAAACATCCTGATAGCAACAGGGGAATTATTCTTACTCCCAAATACTTTTCTTTACGGATTATTAGGAAAACAGTTGTCATCTAGTATTCATTTAGAAACTGGAAATCCATTTTCATGAAGAGGATCTACTTTTATCTTAAAACACTGCTGGATGCAAATTCTCAAATTTTGAGTTTTGTAAGCAGACTAAGAAGGTAAGAAGAGCAGTCTGCTGCTACTACAAAGATGCTTACATTTTAGGTCCCCAGTATCCAGAGTACAAACAAGACAAAGACAAAGAAACAGCTCTTCTAGATAATTTTGCAATTTCCATTAAAAAAAAAAAAAAAAAAAAAGAGACTGTTTTAATTCTTTGTCTTCTGGGTCTCCCTTACAACGGCAAACCTTCTCATCAATCCTTTTCAAGTTTCAACAAACTGCAGGGCACAATGGAAGTGCATGAATAGCACAGATCTTTGCACTCAAGGTGGGGGAAACCACAAACAGCCATGCAAAACTGTTCTACTTTCTTTCATCTGTGAAAGCTGAATCCTTGGCCAGTCAGTCTTCTCTGTACAGAGATCATGGTCACTACATATGTGCCAGGAGATTTTCTGTGTTACTGAGAGGATTTCAAAGGAATATGTGGCTCTAGCAGGGATAAAACACTTTTACCTTTCAACTCGGTCCAGACAAAGGCATTGGTGTCAGGAGTATCTTTTGAACATGTGACACCAATAATTTCTCACATTAACAGTCATTTGTACCTTCTGACAAGGCCCAATTTCTATTCACTCAGTGGCAGACTTGTTACCACAAGATGTATTTGTTACCTCTAGGGCACTCATTTACCATGGCTGTAAGCCCAGACCACAGTGAATTGCAGGGATATTCCAATTAATATAATGCAACAAATGCAAAACTGGTGGGAGAAACATGCCAGTTAACCATAATTTCCAGTAAAAAGAAAAAGTTATGGATTTTGATAAAGATCGATCAGGTATGAAATTGATTAAATCAGCCAGTTTTCTTTGCAGCAAAAATCACTATGATTATTTTACACTGACTGGTTATTTTGTTTTTTGTTGGTTATTTTCTACTCACTTCCTTTTGAAAGTAACAGTTGCATATAGTAGTGTTTACAGATGTTTCATGGGCTTAGTAATGAGAAATAGACCTTGATAGAGATGTCTTAAAACTGCAATATCTTTAATCAATTAAACAGGGGTAGGCTTGAAGGAGACAAAGGTATAACTTCCATAGCAGCTGAACACGTACTAGATTATCTATTTCTGAAGTAAAAATGCTCAGGTTTTCTCATACAAAACAATGTTAAAGTATTTATTTACCTTTTCCTCAAAACAACTTTTCAGTTTCATAACCAGAACACAGACAAGCACAGACAATATGCTAAGCATAGAGTTAAATAGTGAAGGTAATCCTCAGTCAGTCCAATAAAAACTGGAGAGACTGAGATAGAAACTCTTATGGTCATTGGCAGTTTTATACTTCAGAGATATCACTATCAATCTGTTTTTATTACATAGTGCAAAACAATAAATACAATGTTAGTCATTAAAATGAATGCAACCCATTCAGATCAGGTGTGCCGCAGATTGCAACTACTTCAGTTACACTGGGTTAGATTAAAATTTTTTAGAATTTCCTGGTCTCTTCTGCAAAAACTTCTAAGACTTCTTTCTGTTGTTTTCCTTTTTCTCATTGTTGCTGTTGGACTTTTTGTGTGCATGTGCACAAAGTCAATGTATGTCTGTATAAAATTTAATAATTACTGCCCATTAAGGAAACAAGGAATCCTGTATTCAAAGTTGGGGCTGCTTTTCTTCACTGAAACAAACTTACCAAGCATCAAACTAATTTAATCATACCTCAGTTCACTCTTTCTTGTTATTGTATTCAAACCTGCAACTCATGAAAAATGTTTAGATAATGAGGTTCCAGTGTAAAGAAAAAGTGAATGCTTTTCTCTATTTGGTTGTTTCCAAGTGGATCCCCAAATACAACAAAGTAAACAAAATTCTTCTGTTTGAAGATTGAATCCTAAATCTCTCTCATTCACAACTTCCTCATAATCTTTTTACAGTGGCACTGGGACCATTTTGTCTGAAATGCATTTTGCCTAAGACTTAGAGCTGCTGTGGATTTATATCTAGCAGATCAATCCACAGAGTGGCATGCCCATGGATATGCTGTGCTTACATAGGAATTGCTGTTTCAGAGCTTGCTACAGGCACACGCAGGAAAAGGGATAATTTGCGTGGGGAAGCTGAAACCTCAGAGTCACGCTACACTGCCTGAAGGGCAGCAGTGATGATGAAGCCCCTGTGATAACCCTCAGCCCCTCCTCTGGAGGCAAAACATCAGGCAGTGCTTGGCTCTCCACCCCCAGTGTGTGTCCTGGACACAGCTCTGCCCCACAATGAGTTGGCAAAATTCGGTTTTATCTTCCCTGTTGAGAGGTTTTATGATGGTTTTGTTTTAATATAAGTCAGAATTTGTGTAGAAGAGCACAGGAGATTAAGGAGGATCTATTCTGCTCTCTCTTAACTAAACTGAAGTAGAAGGAAGTACTAAATATCTTTATCTGTCTTTAGGTGGCATTACTTCCACCTGCAGAAAACCTCAGGGCTTTGAGTTACAGAAAAAGAGCAGCAAGAAATATATTTAGTTATTAAGTAATAGCTCTCAAATTGCTTTGGGAGTAAAAAAAAAAAAAAATAAGAGTGAGAATAAAAAAGAAAATGAAAGAAGATAAAATAATTATTAAAAAACCCTTTGTTTGGAATTGTAATATCCCAGAAAGAAAGTGTTTCTTCTTGCTATCTCTTGTGATTTTAAAATTAGTATTATATTTTTCTTATAGTGCAAGTTGCTAAGGTCAGTGCAACACTTCTTTTCATAAGGCATTTCTAAGGAATGAAGTGTAGAAGGTGAATGAATGAAGGGTGTACATGAGGTTTAGGAATTGTCCACTAATATATTTACAGCCAGAAAAAAATCATTCTGCAGAATAGCATTTTGTGTTCCCAGGGAATACAAGTCTTCAGATTACAAGTCAAAACAGAGATAAGGCATTTATTTTTTTATTGTTTCAAGATGAGGCATTGCTATCTGTGTTTAGGGAACAACTTAGAAAGTGCCAACAAGAGGGAGTAATGGAAAACATGTTTTCTTTCAGTTCTTTTAACAAAATTAGGCTCCAAAGACATCTTAACTTCCTAGACTGCCTGTGCAAATTTTATGCATGCAGGAAGTGCAATCACATGTCATATTACTTTTACCACTGAAAGATCTATATAGAGAAATTTTATTTCATTTTGTATTTCCTTATTCCTTCCATGAGATATTTAGTGGGTACTTCTGGGGCACAGTCATCCTAGGGGTATTCTCAATTTATATCAATGTAATGACACCACAAGTGATACTATTTTTCTGTTTCAGGGCATTTCTTCCTCTAAGAGCAAAAGCTACAAAAATTTATTTGTCATGGACTCTGAAACTTTAGGATTTTGACTTGTAATCAAAGAATCACAGTAACTGTGATCTGAAGTGATGTACCCTTTTTTATTAAAGAAAAAAACTGGGCAAATTGCTGTAGTCATAGGCAGAGGCTAAAAAGGAATTACTGTTTATCTTACTACAATACAATCAAAGACTGCAAAAACCTCCAGCTTCTAAAGGACATCCTTCAGTGAAGTGTTTGTAAAGGGGTGGTCTCTATCTTTGTGCTGTCTGCTGGTTTTCAGCGAGGTGCCACTTTGTTTTCCCTGTGCAGCCTGGATAACATGAGTCACAGTGGAAAGGACTGAATGAGTTGATTTACTTCTTTATGCATTGCTTGTCATGCCTTAGTTTAAAACATTCAACATGAATAAATAAACAACATGCAGCTATGTCTTTCAAAGTGCAGTGTGCGCACTTTGCAAGTGCTCCAGTTCAGAGACATTTTCTTTTCATATTAGCAGGTACTTAAAATATGAAAAGAGTATTCTATTCTCTTATTGAACCAGATGTTGCTATAACTTCTTATGTCTTCATGAACAAGCATTTAGAATTTCACTGTAAAGGCTCTAATTATTCCATCTGCACTTACACTTACATAACCTTCATTTGTAATTAAAATCTATTTCTGTCTTAATTGTGGACTTGATTTTCTAACTGGTGATATCAATGCAAATGCCATTTTATGCACTCATAGCCACATGGTGCTAAAGCTATACATACATACATGACTAAGCATTCATAACCCACAAATCACAAGAAGCTTGATATGATGTTTTTTCTCCTTATGCCTTAAAGAAAACATTATGAAAATCTCCCCATTAATAATTTTTTTATAGTCTGATAACATATGTGCAATTTCTGGCTTCTAAATTTCACTGACCACCACAGTAATGGGATTTTGATGTAAATTCAGCAAAAACTAATTCATGGGGAAAAGTATACCTTATAATTCATGCCATATTTTGTCTGTTTTTAGATTGTAGGCTAATCAGTTAATCAGACTCATCCAGAAGTTTAATCACTTCAGTTCATCCACTTCTGACAAGATCACATTTAGCATGGCGAACACCTGAGCATGGAATATATCACTTTGACAGTGCACTTCTGTTGCCTTGGTGACAGAGTTGACTAAAGAAGGGCTTAATGTCATGAAGTACCTTGATAGCCTGTAAAGTGTCTCATGATAATTGTGATAATTCATGTGATATAAACCTGGGACAAGAGATCTTCTGAAAGAGCACAGGACTGTCAAAGCTCCCTGCTGTTGTTTGCAGCTGCACAGCCATAGATGATTCTTCAACTTGTCCTTTGGCCCATGGCAAAATCTGACACACATTTGCTCTTTTTACATTTGCAAGGATTATTTGTGCAGAGGCAGCTGGTACAAGAACATTGCTTTCCCAAATTTCCATGATTATTTTATAATAACTGCAGTACTTCAGTCAGCCTGTATGACAGTACAGGCATTTAGAATAAAAAAAGAATCAGAAAGTAACAAACTTTCTGGAATGGGCTTTGTAGGACAATACATGGGCACATAAGGGAATGGAAACCCTTATCATTTTTTTACACAGTTGTGCCACCCTGCTTTTGGTCACACTGGCACTTAGTTGGTAAAGACATTGATCTGAGAGAAGAAGAGCACTGTCCTTCAGCCTGAAAGTGCAAGTCCAGCAGCCAGCCTGCCACTCTTGACTGTGCTATTACACTTCTGTCAGGTGGTCTTTTTTTGTGAGTAAAATACCAGGTGTTATTAGAGGGTTTTCTAAAATGTAACAGAGGGCATGTATTAAAGTGGGAAATGTCTTGGGTGAAGTAAATAGGAGCTCTGCCTCTCTAGAGAGGTAAATGAGAAATGTGTGCCCCACCTTGATACCTTGGTACCTGCATATAATCAAGGACTTTGGACTTGTTTCCCCTATGGTTCCTGCATTTCTTATGACAAGGAGAATGAAGGTATGACCATCAATGCATCCAATGGTCCACAGCTGCCTGAAAGGGCCACTCTCTTGAGCCATTTTCACTCTCTTCAGCCATTAATTGTCACTAATTAGTGGTTATTAATGCTCACCACTGTTGAGTAAAACACTGCTAGCACTAGCAGTTGACATTACAGAGCAAAGGGCAGCACTTATTTGGGCTGCCCAGCTTTGGAAAGCAGTAACAAACTGTGTCTGAAGGAGTTAGCTACCTTCTTAATGCTTAAGGACCAGGATGAGTTTTTAATATATAAGTTTTTCAGCTATTCTTCATAGATTCAGCTCTGAGAGAGTATGGTGTCCTCCTCACTCTGCCTCCAGGGAACAAGTTGTATTAGCTAGAATAATGCCTAAACTTCTGAAATGAAGGTGTGGCAGTACCTGGGGACCACAGCGTGTGCCTGCCTTGTCCTGTGTCAAGCCCTTACGTCTGAGGGGGCAGTGGATGGCCAGGTCATGTGTGGGAGCCCAGATCCCCTCTGCCCTACAGTCATGCCTTGGAGAGAGCTGACAGGGTGTCCTTTATAAGAAAAGGCTGACTGATGTGACCAATGCAATGCAACACGGTTTGGATTTCAAAGCAAGATGGATTGGGCAGCAGCTATAAAACACTAAGCAATGATGTTTCTTGGGTCTTAAGTTGAAATAAACCCACGTTCCCACAAAATTTTCTTCACTGAAGGAATCTTGAGATCATTGATGAAAAGGCTAATGGTTTCCCACTGGTTTCTAAAAAACAATCCAGCTGTTCAGGCTTCTGGAACACCTATCAGCCATGTGAAATAGCCCTGAGATGGCAGAAGGACAGTCTGAATGTGCCAGAACTGTGACTGCTCTATGCGGCTGGATGGCATATAAAGGAGTAATCCTGAAAGTTTTGTGACTCACAGGAGCTGTACTGTGAGCATCTTTTTGTAGCTGAGTTGCTGAAACATTTTATTATGTTGAAATGCTGTGTGCTGGCCTGTGCTGACTGTCCCCTGTTTATATCAGGGCATGACCTGTGAGTCAACTCTGGAAAATCTACTTTTAGAGAAAAACTGGGAGAGCTTTAGCAGCAAATTCTTCACAAATTAAAAAGTTTTTTTTTATTACAAATAGCTCAGTTCTACACAGCCAAGGAAAAATATCTTGAAAATATATGACATTAGCCACTGTCTTACTCAATCTTACAAAGGCTTCCAGGGAAATCTAAAGTAAACAGCAGGTGTCTATTTCATAAATAAAACAAATATGTCGAAAAGTCCCCCAGCTTCTCTGGCACATTACTCTATATGCAACCACTAAGAAACTTCTTCAAATACAAAAATGCACTCATAGCTTTGACTCAAGCACCAGAATAGTGATGCAAATGAACAGAGCTTCCTTTAGTCACTGATGAGTCCTCAAGAAAGCCCTCAGATTTGTTTCTGGCTTCTGCTACAGTAGTCTGTCTTTGCTTCCTAACATTTTTTTCTTTTTTTTCAGACTGAAGTTGTTTATGAAAATACTGAAATATTGAACAAGAATACTGCCGAGAGTTTGCAAGATTGTATTTGGAACATGTACTTTTGAAAAGAATGGAAAGAAAAAAAAAAAAAAAGAAACAACACCAAAAATAGGTATTAATTTTCTGAGGGATCTTTGCCCCAAAGCTGTGTTATTTCTATACGCAGAGATAAAGGCATCTGCCCAGAAGCCAGAAGTACAATTTGAAATTTTTGGTAACACCAGGAAATTTTCAGCTTCTCCTTCAAAAGTTTGCTCTGCTTCTTCAGTAATTATAACATTTCAGAGGGGAGAAACAAACAGAGTTAAAAATAGAGTGAAAATCTCAGTGGGGATAAAAAGGATAATTTTATCACTCTTTCTTCAAGAGCTCTGTAGTACTTTCATCAAGTTCTTTGTAATATTAGCCAACATTCTGACTTTATTTTTAGACTGAACTTACAAAAGCTACAGTGTCTAAGGCAAAAAATGAATATATAGTAAATGAGATTCAGTTTCCTGTTCCTTCAGCATTGCTGTGGGTGGCCATGTATGCACTTTGGTTCACATTTTTCTCTTTTGTGACTTGTTCCTCACAGCTGCATATATGGTGACAGCAAGAAGTGCAGTGCTAGTGGTAGGATGTGAATTATATAGATTCCTGAGATGCCTCCTAGTCCTATTTTCCTGTACTTGTATGATTTTTATGGTTCTGCAGCACTTTGCCTCCTAGGATGGTGGCCAGGAGACTTGTTCCTTCTGCCTCCTTTCAGGGAGACAGTAGCAAAGAGTCCCCCTGTCCCAGCCAGTGTTGCAGAGGAATCAGAGCACCACCCCAGACAGCTTGTGTTGAGTCCCCTGCTACTGAATCAGTCTTGCTTCTGGCAAAATTGAAGGTCTGTTTGGCTGCATCACACGATACAGATGATGGCTGGTTGGACAGAGTCTTCTTGGCAAATTGCTCCACCCAAGTAGATCAGGAAATCAAACTGCTGCGTGTCCAGAACAAAAAGCAAGCCTTTGCTGTCTCCTGATATGGGAGCAGGCAGTGAGGAAGCCACTTTCTATCCATTAGTTCCTACTGCTTTGCTTATCTTAGGGATGTGCTGTAAACTACAAACTAGTTCTTGCCAAGCAGCACTGCTTGGCAGAGGTTTTTCTATGACCTCTAACGTGTTTTCCTTCTCAGTATAAATGCAAGGAGTTAAGTTTTATAACCATGTTTTCTTGTATCAGGCATAGTCTACTTCTGCCATCAGTCACATCCATTTACTTTTCCAAAGCTTCCTCCACTATGAACTTTTATAGTTCTATCTTCTGCATTCATGTCTTTCATTATCCTTTTCTTTTGAATTTAAGTCTCATTAAAGGCTGCTAACAACAGAATGTTATACTTAAGGTGAAGATTACTACTAGAGAAGGAGAAGTCAAACATTCTTTTTTCATATTTTTTCTGCCACTCCGAGCCATTAAAAACACAGCTTAGAATAACAACAAACTTAACTGATTATCACATGGCAGTTACTTTACCTTTTTTCATGCTTAGATAGATTTACTTATGTAAGACCTGTCTCCAGGTGGGACTTTTTTGTCCAAGTAAGACACAAAAGCCAAGGTGGTTCAGTAACACAGAGAGGGAATGATCATCACCCCACCCAGTATGTGGCTGAGGTGAAGATTGGTGTCCTTTTAAAAGGGAAATCAGCTTCATCCACATCACGTCTGAGGGCTGGTGCTGTGGATAGGCAGAATGTGAAATGCCTGCTGAAGTGATATTCCAGTCCTCTGTGTTAAAGCACAGAGTCACTCAGTGACTATTCGTGGCCAGTATTTTGGTCTACAGTGGGTCTGTAGCCTCTCTGCTGGTGTTGTCCCTGGTATTTCAAACACTTTAAATAGATAATTGAAGTTTTGTAGCTCCTCTCTTTGCTAACTTCTCCTGTCTTCCAGTGTGAGTTTGGCTGAATTCAAGGGTTCACACTGCCTGTCAGTACAGGTGATTTCTTTTGTCTTTCTCCAGTATTAAAAAAAAGGTATTAGGATGCTCAGAAGAAAAAAAGTTTTGTGCAGAGTAGAAAATTCAGCTCATCCTAAAATGCATACATTAACCTCCTCATTGCAAACATGAGGAAGATATGTTAAAAATTTTCCATAGCTACTCTTCCAGGTCTACAGTAGGACTGTAAATACCCTGCTGAAGAGATTAGCAGCTAACTTCTAACCAGGCATATTTTTCTGGCAGGGAAGGCAGATGTGTGCATACCTGGCTCTGAGCCCATCTCCTGTTGCAGGCAATCACTGATGAATGTTAAGTCTTTACTGCTTCCAACCTAAATAACACATGGCTACATTTTTTTGGTTGTTTGTTTCCAGTCTCTCCATGGCTGTAGAACGCTTAAGAATAAGACCATGCATAAAATATTGTGGTGTTTTTCTTCTACCTCTCTTGAGTGTTTGAAGCAAACAGAGTCACATTACTGTCATCACCCCAGAGCACCTCAGGAGCATTATGAATGTGAGTCAGATTCTTTCATGCTGCTATCTGACAGGATCAAATTTTTGCAACAGTTCAGCAGAAAAACACTAAGTGTGCCTGTTCAGCTGGACTACTCTGTCTGTCAGGAAGAGGCAAAGCCAAGGTTTTGCTCTGACCTTATACAACTCCTTCTGTGGGGAATACAAGTGATAAATAGGCTTTTGTTTTCAAATTATGCTTTTTTTTTTTTTTTTTTTTTTGCAGATCCATTAAACTAGGCTGTAGTGATTCAAGGGTTTAAATGTGATTCTTTTCTTCTGTTGGCAAACAGTCCTGTTGTATCTAATTAGTTAATGATATGCATGGTGCTTAGATATGTGCTGTTGGTGGGACAGTGACACTGCTAATAAGCAGCAAAATATTTATGTAACTGGGAAGACCTGAAATGAGAGGGCTATGACATAACTTGTCAGAGCCATGAAATGGGAGAATGACAGTTTTGCTGATGGGAGCTAAATGAGCAGTGTTGTATTCATTCCTTTTCATTATGGGCTTCTAAACCAGATTTTAAGTGGATAAGTTAATTCAACCTGCTCAAGCTTGAATGTCTACCATTTCCAGACTTGAATTTTTATATGTTAAGTTCTTTTGTTTTAGCTCAGTTTCAGTGTTGCTATTATCAGCAGTTTATTCATCAGCCTGACTGCGGATTAAATCAATTCAGGGCTAAATTAAATGGTGTCACTCTTATTGTTTGAGACTAGCTAGCCTGGTGATTACTACAGTGACAAAAGAAAATAATTTTCTTCTGTGTGATAATTCACTGACATCATATTCCACACTGTTAGGGAAAGATCAATGATAAGAATGGCCAGTCAAAAAATCAACATTCTTTTTCGGAAACTGACTACCTACAAAAATATTTTACTGTTGGCAAGATATTTTCTGCTGAAAGGTTTCTGGTTTGTAATTTAAATACAAAAAGCCAAAGGAACAACCCCAGTTTTCAGCACATATAACCTGAGCAAAATCTTTCATTCTCCATATTTTAATGGAATAAAGAATTTCAAGAAATGATTACTAAATTAAAATATTCACACAAGATATTATTCCCTCGACAGGCCTCTCTGCTCCCATGATTTAATGGATGCTTTGACTAGCCCTGCTTTTGGGGAGTTTTTTTGAGCAAATTGAAGGGGAAAAGTTTCGAAAAAAGAAGGAATATCAGTGTTCCTTCCAGATACATAATTATGTACTGTAATTTGTAAACCTTTTATTAAGTGTCCATTTTATGTAAATCTTTGGCTCATTTTTCTCAATCTGCAGATAAAAAGATAAATAGGCCACAGGCACCAGAGATTTTGGACAAAGGTTTTCCTAAGACACATGCTCACTTTCAGTAAGGCAATAAAGTCCAGAAGATACACATTCTCTCCACGAAATGTATAACTATGAAGTTGTGTAAAAGTTGGGTGTTAGAGAGCACAAATAAAGAAGGAAAAATATTACAATAATTTTGCTGGGGTGTACCTTTTACAGATAATTCCCTGGGAAACCCTACCATGCATACATTTGTACAATCTGCCAGGAGCTGATAACCTCACCTAACCTATTTAGAGACAAAGAATGTCTCTAAATATTAATTTTGTATTTAGATTGATAGGATTGTTTTCACCCTCAGTAGAGTGAATCTCAGTCAATGATGTACAGAGCTCTCTGCTCTCCAGTCTGTGAGCAGCAGGGAGGAGGTTTAGATTTTGTCCAGGCATTGCCTCCATCATGCTTAATTCACAGTGTTAGACAGCTTTGAATGTAAAATATGCTTCAGACAGTTGATAAATGAGTACTCTGGGAAGGCTTGTTTGGAAGGTGAACAATGGAGAAGCAATTGCCCCAAAAATTGTCCCTGGTTGACACCTTGCTTTAATATTGTTGTCTGGACACTCCTTGGAGAATCAAGAAAGTGCCAAATAAGACAATTTTTTTTCAGAATGAGAACTAGCCAGTCTGAAGGAATTCTCAGCATCAGACCAGCAACCAGTTAATTAATTTGCACAGTAACCAATGCATGCAAGTGAAGGTGCTTATTGTACATAACCTAGGTGATCATCACATACTCACTGTTCTTGGCTTGTTCATAGCCACTACCATACACTCATCTTTAAAAACTGAGACATTCACCATAGCAAAAGAGATGTCTCATGAGGTTTTGGCATGATCACAGGGTTTTCTGGCTTTTGTGGTTGATGTTCCCCTTCTTATTGGCCAGTAGGAGCTGGGGAGTAAATACAATGAAGGTCTGGAATCAGGTTAGCCCAAAGAAAAACAAGAACGAGAGGTGCCAGGTCTGAAGGTATAAGAGTCATGTCTCTTCTCCATTTAAAGGATGTTGATTTTCTTCATAAAGGTTATGCCAACAGCAGTACAGCTGGCCTTGGTGCAGAGGCCCAGACTCTGTCTGTCACAGGGCAATGCTGGAACTTTGCACATGGAGTTTGTTTCAGGATTAGGTGTTTGAAAATGGGACACTGTGTGAGAGTACTGCAGATACTGGACTGGAGGTAGAAAATGTGAGGGGGTAGAGTCAGAGGAGTGACACACCTTGTTAGATCTTATCCCCAAGCTGCTTCTTGCTTAGGCCTCACCAAAGACACACAACATTGTAGGTATCTTAATATTTAGATGTCTTTCTGCAGAAGTAATAATGAGGCAGAACTTGAAAAGATACACACTGATTTGCTTAAAATTAGAAAGTGGTGATTAAAGGCTTGGGATTAGATGCATCATACTTTTGTAAATTTCTCTCCAGTCATTTACCCTGCAGCAAGGGGGTTGAGTGGGAAGGAAAGTACACACCAACTTAGTCTAAGATGCTCAGTGCAGTGAGCTGGGAGCCTAACATCCTATTTTTTTGGTGTCTACACATTTGGGAACTTACATCTAGACATTTCAACATTTCTGAAGATTTTATACTCTGTCTGCCAATAGTATGGTTTGTGAACCTGTTTAGTTAGATTACAAATTCTTTGACTGACTATTTATAGATCTTTTTCTTTTCTCTTATTCTTTTCTCTACCCACCCTCCCATTAAGAATGGTGTAGTAGAGTTGACAGAATCAACTTTGGTTGTAGTGTGAATCATATTTAAACTGAGGAAATAAATTAGGATAGTCACTGTCAGATGTTTTGATAAGCTTTTCATTACTAGAGGCAATTAAACCAAATTGCTTAATTTTAATGGCTATCCTTTGTTAAACCTCACCTTAATCTGCAGTGGTAGTGTTTGGGGGCTGCTCTTTCATTATATTTCATTATATAGCAAAATATATTTAAAAAAAAATGCTAAACTCTGATTATGACTGGTTTGACTGACACCGATGAATAATATTCATACAACATGGTTCTGCCTGGCCTGATATTAGCATAAGAACATTAGGCAAAACTCTGTTAGAATGCTAACATATGTTTAAAAGCTACTAAGTTGAATGTCTTATGTAGATACAAGTGCATCCACATTACATCATCATAATCTGTAGCTACTGTTCCATTTGCCAAGGTAATTTGTTCATTTATACCTGTTTTGTGCAGCTTCAAGCCATAATTTTTGCAAGGTATTGTAGCTACTATATAAAAATGACAGGAAGTGGGATCAGTTTGCCTGGAAGATACCGCTTGGCTTGGAACATGCTGTACTCGATGTTCTTATCTGAATAGCTGGACACCAGATCCCTTGTGAAGACTTTTGTCAGGCTCTAGGTGACTAACCTTCTTCACAGACAGGCACTGCATCAGGACTCTCCACCCATTATTTCACATTGCTTCTGAACCTGTTCATGTCCAAAGAATGGAAACAGGGCGACTCTGAAGTCAAGTGAGGAAAGCTGGTAGTGATTCATGAAACTGATAAAATGCAGGTTTCTCCAGCCTGGAGAGAAATTCAGCTGGACTCAGATCCACTACATGAGTCAAAGACAGTTGTGTCCAAAATGTTCTTAACTGAATTTATTACTTATGGGGGAAAAGTACATTTTAAGCTCTAGAGGCTGTGTAAGCAATGAAAACTTCCTTGCATGAGAGAAATACATTTCTAGTTTCAATCTGCCTGCATTTTTCTCACTGGTATATATAGACAACGGAGGTAAACATGAGAGTAATATTAAATATGCTCATCCCTTATGTTAATGACTTGGTTAATGATATAAAATACCTTCCCCTTACTTCTTTGTTATTCCCTTATGATCTGATTAAGAAAAAGTGGCTGGACTTTTGACAAGACTTTATTTGAAACTACACTTTCAATGTACCAAACTGTCTCACCCTAGTCTCATAGACAGTTATTCCTCAGTCAGGATTCTCATGAGTGTGTCTGTTTTTGTAGCTCTTTATTCTGCATCTGTGCAGCTCCAGATGCAGTGGGTTGTAGTAACCAAGCAGAGCATGAATCATGGTAGCAAGGCTCTGGTCCAAGAGGAAATGACACAGAGCTTTTGGCTAAAAGATGGAGGGAGGCATTTCTTGCCACTGTTGCTATTGGTGTGCTCCTGTGCAGCAGCTGGCCTGACATACACATTGCTCCCTATTGGCCCATTAATGAGAAAAAGAGCAAGTTCTGTCTCCTGACTAGATCCCTGACATTTCTTCTCTTCATGTCAGAACCAGTTCTGTTTGAGGCCAGCTTCAGGTGACTGCTTGGTGTGTACATGAGATCTGTGCACTACCGGGGTGATGATTCTGACTAAGAACCATGATTCTGATGCTGCCCTAATCTAATGCTGAGTTCCTGGTAGAGTCCATCATGTCATGAAGTGCCCAATGAATCAGAACCACAGAATGGTCTGAGTTGAAGGGAGCTAAAAGATGATCTGGCAACCCCTCTTGCCACGGGCAGGGATGCCTTCCACTATCCCAGGCTGATCCAAGCCCCATCCAACCTGGCCTTGAATGCCTCCAGGGCTGGGGCAGCCACAGCATCTTTGGGCAACCTGTACCAGTGCCTCAACATCTTCACAGAAAATACATTGCTCCTAATATCTAATCTGAACCTGCTCTTTCAGTTTGAAGACATTGCCTCTTGTCCCTCTCACACTCCAAACTCTTGTAAGAAGTCTCTCTCTGTCTTTCTTGTGAGCATCCTTCAGGGACTGGAAGGCCACAGTTAGGTCACCTCAAATCTTTCTCTTCTCCAGGCTGAACAATTCCCATGCTCTCAGCCTTTCCTCACAGCAGAGGTGCTCCATCCCTCTGATCACTTTGGCAGCCTCCTCTGGATTCACTCCAACAGCTCCATGTCCTTCCTGTGCTGGGGATGTTTTGTTGTAACTTAGGCAGTGAAGTCCTTCAGTTTGAGTAAACGTATCACAAATAATGCATTTATTTTTTCAGTGCACTCAAGTTCTCTTTTTTTTTTAATTTTTAAATTTTACTTTACTGCATATATGGAATTGTTAGATTTGCACTGAGCTTCCCCATAGAGACTATGGGATGTGGATAAAGAGTTGGGGAAAAAGAAATTATCTGCAGTAATTTTACCCAGTTACAGCAGTTAAAAGAGTGCTTTTGTTGCTTTTGTGATTTTATACATATAAAGAATCTGATTCTGTATATGTAAAATTTCAATCTATTATAATATATCATAGCATAATGAGCTTTTGTCATGTAATTGTTACCTTTGTAAATATTTTAGTGCAAACATTCTAAAGAGTTTAGAAATATGGCTGACCTCAGGCAGAAATAAATGTTATTCTTATCCTTTGAAAAAAACCCCAGAAAGACAGTATTAGTATCTTCTGCTACAATAACATTGGAATGCTGCATTTCAAGAGCTGCTGCTGGGAAGCTCAAGCCAGGCAAGACGCTATGACAAAAAGAGATAGCTCATACTACAGCTGCCTCTGGCTTGATGCACTTCTCCCCTTTCACTTCCCTCAGATGTATGCTCCAGGATGGCATAAAACAGGAAAGAAAAAATGGGAGGTGGCTTGGGTTACCACCCAACATTTACCACCCTTATGTCACACACAGACAACAGGGACACACAGAGAAGCGATCCTTGAGAGCAGTCAGACGTGAAAAGGAAGGCAGTGCTGTGAAACAGCTTTCCTTTTGGCAACATAAGGCAAGCTAGTCAACAGAGACATGTGAAGTAGTTTAGGGACCATCTCACTATTGTTTCACTTGTTGACACTGTTCTGCTGTGGTAGAAAATGGTAATTTGTTTCTTATAGCATAATAATGTCTCCTATGAAGGCAGGCTTTGCCTGAGAGGAGTTGGGGCTGTTCAGCCTGGGGAATGTTCTGGGAAGAACTTAAGAGCACATGAAGTGGGTCTACATGAAGACTGGAGGTTTAGATTAGTTGGGAAGTAATTCTTTACTATAAGGATGTTCAAGCACTGGAACATGTTACCCAGACAGATCATGAGTTCCCATCTCTGGAGGCACTCAAGCCCAGGCTGAATAGAACTCTCAGTAACCTGTTCTAGTGGAAGGTGTCCCTGCCCTTAAAGATGATCTTTAAGGTCCCCTCAACCCAAACCATTCTATGACAGCATAAATTTTTCTCTGCAGGAAGGAGCTCTCAGCCTGCACACAGTTCACCAGTTAAAAAAAAAAAAAAAGTAGATATATGTACCAACCACTTCATATTTGAGCAATAGTTTGATAGCAAGCCTCTAAAAAGCTTTTGTCAAAATAGAAGGTCAACCTCCGGAGCTATCTGCCAGCACCTTTGATCCTGTTAATCATGCTGCAGATGAAGTATAGCACTTAATCTACTGTACAAATGATCATACTGAAGAACTGCGGTCACCCTCACCCTGCTCTGGTCTTCTTTTGTGCATCACCAGTAGTTTCAAATCAATGCAAAGCAAATAATCTATGAAGGAGAAATGCTTGAGATGTTATTTAAAGGCCCAGAGGGCAGCTACTGTCAGGGTTCATTATGGATGTCCCAGTCATAGTTCCATGTGAGGGCCAAAATTCCAGTGAATATGATGGACCACTAAGAAAGTCAATTTGACTGAACAGGAGACTCTGTTCTAATGGAGAGGCAGCAGAGGTAAGGAAGAGGAACTATAGGTGTTTATGAACTAGTGCTATTGTGAAAGCTTGAAGGAAAAGAGAGCAGGAAAGAGAAGTTGTAGGGGGGAAGAGAGACTTAGTAAATGAGAGAATGAAAGGATTTAACCCCTAGGCTGGCCAGAGATTTTGCTGAAGAAACATAGAGGAAAACTGAAAAAAAAAAAAATGCTGGAGAGAACAGGTGTCTTTTGAAAATTGAATTAGAACTCTGAAGGCAGAATAACCCTGAGAAACCCTAAAAAGGAAACTGAAAGTTCATCAGAGAACAGTGGCTAGTGGTTTTCTACTAAGAGCTGTACAGGTTACATTCTGGCACACCATTAACTTCCCAATAAGCTGTTCCAGTTTTTCCTACCAAGCTTTACGTACAAATAGTGTTCTCTTTGCTTTAACCCACACATTCCCTAAACTATATTTTTGTGTCCTGATATAAAAACTTGAATGGCTCTTCTTTTCAGCTGAGCAGCATCAGTGAGGTTGTTTCCTACCATTAGGAATAGAAGCATTATTTATTTCTAACTACTCTATGACAGATGATACTCCTTTGTATGATTTTTGGAATTTATTTTACTCTTGCAAGCAGCATCAGGCAGCATTGACCTGCAGCCCCTGGGGAAGAGCCATGCCAGAGCTTGGGTGTTTATGCCTAAATACAATCCCCATCAGCCTAAACAATCCTTTAAAGTGGGTCTGTGGTAAGACCAGGTGAGAGCCTTGGGTGTAAAGTCTGGATCCACAAGGGAATGCATTTAAGGATCAAATATGCATAGTTTCAGCCCAGAGGAATCAGGGTCCTGCAGACATAGCACTCAAAAGCCTAGATGTGCACCAGTAGCTCTTCAAGGAAAAGATGTTTCTACAGCAATTTCTTTTCCATTTGCTTTTTTAGCCTGGTAGTTTGTATTACATTGGCTGCTGACTGGTGACCACGTATTGCCAATCTTTGGTCACCTACCTGAGAGTGACAGTAGAGTAACTAAATGACCCATAGGGATTTAAAGAGTTAAGTAGCACATTTTCACTATCACGTGCAAAAGGGGTACTACCCATTTTTTTATTGCATTCATTAAGTGATCTTCTCTATTCTTAGCACACCAGTCTGAAAAAAAGTACCACAAGTTGTTTCAGAGCTGCACAAAAAAAACTTCCTGAAATCAAGTTTTCATTACTTCCCAAATACCCATAGGGGCAATAGTTTATCTGAGCAAGCTTAGCAGCATATCAGGTGACCAAATTAATTCCTGAAGAAGGTACAACATTTTCTGAAGACCTACACTGAAAGTGAAATTTTTTTGAGTAAAAAGCAAATACCAATCCTCTCTCCCACAAACCAGCTTCTCTGTTCATGGGTGACATTTTTAATCTATGCTCTCTTTTTTATTGTCTGCACTGTTGTCCTTTCCAGTGTATAGATGTCTATTTTGGTTGTTAAGTACAGTCTCCAGTGTAAATGCTTATTTGCATTTCATAGTGCCTCATTGCTGTAGGTGCTCATGTTGTTGTCCACATCTAGCTTTGTTAATCCTTACACAGTTACTGTAAAATAGGTATATATCCCTTTGTACTACTGAAGTTTAAAATGACTTCACAATTTTTTTCAAATGCTTGTGAAGAAAGGAATAATGGAAGATTGCTTGCCTGCCCTTTTACACAGCTTTTTGTGATTTAGGGCAAATTTATCAATTGAATCTTGAAAATGGTTGTTAAACAGAGAAGTTGACAGGCCATGAACTGCACAGTCTGACTTAAACTGTCTGTAATTTCATATATTTTCTCAGTGTGTAGGGTGTCTTGCTCTCTTTTCTCCCTAACCCAAAATGACAGGTCTGTTACACATATTTATGCTAAGTGCCTTAATGGATTTAGACAACCCCTTCCTGATTTTTAAGATGCAGCCACTAGATGGTTGGAAGCAGGTGCTGTTTACGGTTTGAGCTGTTTCCCTGCCTCTGTGCTGTTAACGTTTTCATCTCTGCTATTGATTAACAATGAGAGGTTTGAATGACACCAGGGCAGTGTCACAGCCACACTGCCATGGAGACTGCTTTCATACTCGCCTGTCTCTCCCTCAGGGCTCTGAAAAGAAGGGAGAGACACATGTTTATATAGCCATTAAGCCAATATTTACTTTCAGTTATTTTGCAATCTACTTGCTTACAGACTTTCCTTCAGGTTAATCTCTGTGCCACCTGTCTCTCCTTGTATTCTCACAACACTCTGGTGTTTCTTCCTGATATGAAGGGGCTAGTGACTGAAACAAGAGACCTTGAGAATCTGAGAAAGTGCTGCCAGCACCCATTGCTGCTATCCATTTTCTTAGCTCATGGTATCCCTAAGTGATCAAGAGCAGAGACTAGTGGATAATCCCAGTTTAGCATGCAGCTGATCCCACCACACCTGTAGTGTTTCCTAACATCCCTGGGTAGGAACTGTGAGAGAATGCTGTGTGCTACAAGGTGATGCTTGGCCTGGCAGGCAGTGTCTGATGCAGAGAGGTCTGATCTCTGAAAAGCACCTGCTTTAGCACCTCTCACACCTGTGCCTGCACTTGCACCTGCTGGAAAAAGGGTAGGAAAGGCGCCAGGTGGCACGGGAGGTGTGGCTGCAGGTTTATATTGGACAGGAGTTGATGTGAGGGCTCCATATGTTACCTTGCTGCCCAGAAAACGGGATGCCTTGCAGCAGTCCTGCTGCCCCTGAGGTGTGCAGGCAGATGGCCTGATGGCACAGCAAGGCTCTGCTGACAGCATTTGTCCTTTCCCAGCCATCGAGACTGGAGCAAGGACACTGAGGGTCCTCCCCTTCTGCATCCGTTGAATTTCACCGCTTTGAGTTGCTCGCTTCAGAAGCAGATAAATCAGGAATTAATTTTGCCCGTCCTTTTAAATTTATGAATATTTCTCTAGGAAAACATTGTCACAGCACCTACAAATTGAATTATACTTATTAAGATTATCTAACATTTAAAATTGACACATTGACTGTTCAGTCTTGTCATTTTACACTTCTGAAGTGAAAATAGATGGAAATGAAAATAGGCATGAGTGAAAATAAATCTGTTTACAACACATTTACGGAAATAATTTACTTGTAATACAGAGATGAAGTAAATTACTGAAGTAATTATTAGGGCAGTGTATATAGCAAATGGGTAATAGAAGTATATGGAAAATGTGGGCTTTAGTTAGCAGAGAGATAATAGAATAAAACCTTTTTCAACAACCTTCCTTGTTCAGTGATTCTTTGCTTTCCATTTTACATCAAGAACAATTAAACAGATGAAAAGCACTGTGTAGCAAAGATGCCAAGTCCTAAGGGTAGTTGAGGGAAGCTTTGCAGAATCTGTGGGTTTCTCAGTGAAGTTGCCATGTCAAACGTTTTATTTTGTTCCATTGTTAAGAGCATTTGTGAGAACTCACAATAATCAGCAAACTAATGGCATTCCAGTAAAATTTCAAATGAGAGGGGATTTTGTGTGGAAGGACATTTTATAAATTATTATCTAGAAATCTGACCATTTAATCAAGATTTATGGAAAGTAAACTCTGAAAGTACTGACACTACAGGAGAAGGAGCTCATGGATTTGTCAGTATGCCCTTTGGTATAATGTCCTGATACAGCTGCTCTTACTGTCTACTGTATTGACATGAATTTTTTTAGCAGGAGACCAACATATCCAATCATTTTCCTTCCCCATCCACCACTCTTCTGGACACAAATACATCACTGTTATGGAACCCAGGAAATAGATACAACTTGGAGAAATATGTTCTGTTTCCCAGTTTTGGCTCATAGCCATTTCACCACAGCAATCATTTATGAGAACAGGCTTTAGAAGGAGAATATTAGACACAATGAAGAATTAAGAATTATGGCTATAGGACATTCCCAAAGAATTATTTTAACACATTCTCCCCCCTCAACTGTAGATGTAAAACAACCTGGTTTTGTTGTTAAGTCATCCTTCAAAGTATGCTGGACTCAGTCAGAAATAGGAATGCAAAGAATATTATATTCAGGTCTATTTTTTCTAAATGTGGAAATGGGTATCTTCCAAGTTATTTTTGAAACAAGAAAACCAGATGCATACCACATTAAAATTAGGATGAATTCTCTCATCTATATCCAAAATAATGTTGAATGAAAAAATGCCTTGGAAAAAACATGCTGGTATGTGCAGCAGATTTTACAAGCTCTGCATCCTTCTGCAGGCTGCATAATTATTTTGTAGATTAGCCAGCAATCATTTGGAAAGGTGACATTTCTCGGTATGAAGTTCATTCCTGGAAAAGACATGATAAGAAAATTTGGCCTTCTGTTATTTTTGTAGGCCTATGTTTTAGTTTAAAAATGGGGATCAGGGTTGAGCTCTCCCTGTGTGCTGCTATATGTAGTAAAAAATCCTGATAGGTACATGTGTCATGGAATAGGGTCCAGTAATACCATACTACTGCTACTACTGAAAACAATATCCTTGACATTAATCAGGACTTGAACATGAGGGTCCAGAGACAGCTTGGACTGAAGGTGATATTCCCTGGGAGAAACTTCCTGAACTTTTGGATCGGCCAGAATGAGACAGCTGCAGACTAAAGGGGTGACACTGTGACTTGTAAGATGAGTCTTAGACTTGCATTTGCTAGCAAGACAACTGAGAAATGTGATAACAAGGTGAATAGAATGGTATTGCAACAGTGAGAAATGTGGAAGGTCAGACAAGGGGATTGGCTGGCAAGAATATCAGAGTCTCACAAAGTGAAACAGGAAAATAAACACTGGGGCAAAACAAGATTTCAACAAGATGGCTGACTTCACAAAGATTTCTGACAACTAAATGGAGATGGGGTGTAAGCTTTCAAGGAAAACCTTGAAAGTGATATGTGCCTTGTGTTTAGGGTCTGCCCAAGCAGTGCAGATGAAAAATTGATTGATCTGATCCTAAAGCACACCCCTATCTGTGCTGAGATTGTTAGCTTTCTATTGCCTTTCTACAGACCAGGACTTCACTGAGTGGCACAGGTACGTGCATACCAAGCTCACAGACCTGCATCAATTATGGCCAAGCACAGAGCCATGAACCCCGCTCTTGTTACCTCTTGTGTGTGTAAGAAGATCCTGTTACAAAATCAACTTCTACAAGAATTTTGCAAACTCATTGTCAAACACGCTGCAAAGCTGCAAAGCAGGGAATATATGCCAGATCCATTGGAGTTTGCTCACACTAGAATACATTTAGTTCTTTATTGTCCATCTGCTCTGCACTGGGGTGGCCTCATCTTGAGTTCTGGGGGCAGTTTTCAGCACCACAATAAAAAAAAGGCATTAAGCTATCAGTGAATGTCCAAAGGAGGCCATGATGATGGGAAGGGCCTTGAGGTGAAGCCATATGAGGAGGGGCTGAGGGCACTTGGTCTGTTCAGCCTGGAGGAGACCGAGAGGAGAACTCATTGGAGTCTGCAGCTTCCTTATGAAGGGAAGAGGAGGGGCAGACCCTGATCTCTTCTCTGGGGTGGCCACTGACAGGACTCAAGGGAATGGCCTAAAGTTCTGCAGGGGAGATTTAGGCTGGATGTAAGGAAAAGGATTTCCTCCCAGAGGGTGTTTGGGCACTGGAATAGGCTCTCCAAGATAGTGGTCACAGCACCTGACAGAGTTCAAGTAGGATAACACCCTCAGGCGTGTTGACTCTGGGGGTGTCCTGTGCAGGGCTGGGAGTTGGACTGAATGATCCTGATGTGTCCCTTCCAGCTCAGCTTATTCTGTGATTCTATGAATAAAATTTATGGCATCCAGGGATCCCAACTGTCATGTGTGCTAAGTGGAGATTGTCCTACCATCTGCTATTTATTGAGTTGAAGCTTTCTCTTGCGTCTTCTCTGATACATCTCCTCTGACACTTTCTGTCTTTTGCTAGGTAAAGACAGAAAGAACATAAGAGGATGACTATTTGCACATACATGTTCCTCTGTGTATCATGCATGTAGTTTGTTTAGTGTCTTTATTTTCTAGGGTGCTTAGTAACAACAGCTGGGTAAGAACTTCCAAATGCCTGATTAATTTGGAAATCAAGTCACTCATTTGTGTTGCTAAGTATGATTTCAGGCCTTCTATTTTGAAATATTCACAGCTCCTTATCAAATGCCACTGAAAAGGAATCGTGTGACTATGATTTAACAGACATAGCTGCTTTACTGTTCTCCTCCGTGCACTAGATCAGTGCAGAGAACAGCCAAATTCCTTCAAAATGAACAGAAAAGGGGAGTAGATCTCATGCTTATGATTCAGACGTTTGGCTTCAGGTGTCAGTCTGTTCAGGTTTTATATCAAGCCCATTGAAATGATGTTAGATCATCCAAGTGGTATCTGCTCGTTCATGTCTTACAGAAGAATTGGACTTTCATGCATTTAGCTGAATTGGCATCTGGCCAAGGCATCTCTTTTGTGGGTGAAACGGGAAGTGAGTTCTCTGAGAGCACTTAAGCAGAACTTTTTGCATTCAAAAGACTTAGATTTACTTTATTTCGTAATTTGCTACTTCTGGCATTCATGTGGGCCTGTGAAATGCAAGTGTGTTAGGTTAATCTCAGCCAATTTATTTTTGTCTGGTTCTGCCCTGAGCAAATGCTGACATTAGACATAACAATAACACACAGTGCTGTGCCTCCAACAGAGGGTAAACACAATCTGTGTAATTCATTTATGAGGAATAATAATGGAAGTTACCCAGTACCAGTGAAATCCAGGTCAAGAGAATTTCAAGGTCCTGCAGTTCTCCAAGACTACAGCAGAAACGTGTGTACACAGTGTTGATAAAGACCAATGATTTAAAGCTGCATGATAATGCTCTTATTTTACCTTATGTTACTTCATTTCAGGAGTAGACCCACTGAAAATCTTTCTGTCAAAGGGCAAGTGAAAACATCAGAATCTTGCCTTTTGTTGTCAAATTTTAAAAATTACTTAGCCCGTGGAGTACATGTGTCTGCAGCTTTAATACTTAAAAGGAAATAATTTTAGATAGCAATGTTTTTCAGCTTTCTGATACAGCAGCTCTTAAGGGATGCCTCTGAGGAATAAAAGGCAGTTAAGGACAGTGAAGTTATTGTCAATAGTGTTCTGTCTTTAGGAGAACCACAAATTGAAGAAAGGCTGACAGTTACAAAAAAAAAGCACTTGTTTTTGTATCCTTAGCTAGCACAAAAATGATAGAAAATATTATTTTTTATATTTGAAATGCATGAATTATTGGTGTGTGTGGGACAAACACACATTTGACCAGTGCATTCTGTATATTTGCTGACAAATGAATTCCCAGACTAAACAAACGTACATGGACCGTATATCAAAATGTGTACCATCCTGTCAGATTCACTGATTATAGGTTGTGTTATCATGACAATGAGTCCTTCAGTGCCAGGCTCAGAGACTCAACTGCAGAAAACCTCATTCAGTCCTTCCTCGGGCAAAATTCCATTTGCTCAGCAGGAGTTTGTCTGGGTGAACAGTTTGGGATTTGACAGGCAATACTTATGAGTTATACGGGAAAAGTAGCTGAAATAGCAATCCTTCCAGCTCTTCCTAATGGACTAACAGGTTTTTTTCCAAGCACCTGGACAATATTCTATAATTCCTCTAAGTCCTTAATACCAGTTTTACAGTTATATCTTCTAATAAATGATGGCAATTTCTTTCATTTTACCACCTCAACCAGATGCCTTAACGAGTTCTGCAGAGGAGTTCACACAAGTTACATACAACATGAGCTGGAAGAACAACCACTGCTCTAGGCACAGAGCAGCTGCTTACGGATGGTTTGTGGTGAAGAACCACTCCCAAAATCTGAGGAGACTGCATGTTCAGGGCAAGGTTTTTCCAGGTAGAACATTGTCCCTATTCTTTCATGTCTTCCTCAATATGCCTTGCCTGCCTGCCTCCTCAGTAAGGATGGGAAGGAATTATAGACACTTCATCTGCTGTTGGTGGGGCTGAGGTGCCAGAATATGTGACCTGTACTGAAAACTTGTTTATGAAATGATAGACTGAGTAGGAGATTTTGTCTTGCGTAGTTTTGTACTACAAGGGACAGAATTCAGTTTCCTTCCTAGAATGCTCTTGCATGTTTTCATGAGGTTATTTTTCTTGTCAAGGTGTTTAAGGATATTTAAGTCTAGAAGAACATGTACAATTTTATTCTAGTTTGGAAAAAAAAATATCTTTCCTCCTTTATCATAAAAATCACAGTGTAATATTTTTAGTACTCAGCCTTCAAAGTGCTGAATATTTTCTCCTTTTCTGTGGCTACTGTGATATATCCCATCTTCTGAAGACATAATTTATTTCTCAATTAAATATTTGCTTTTATTTGTTATGTATATGCACAACCTGAACCACGGTCAGATATGTAGTCTATGGTTCAGGTATTTTGTATTTAGCAGTACATAACAACAGTATAGAAGAGAATGCTTAATCCAGTTAATTCTGTACTGCTTTACTAAAAAAAAAAATAAAAATTATTGTGGTATAAAATGTCACTGTTTAATTGGAACAGCTGACAATCCAGCGCAAGACAAATTATTGCCCATGTGGCAGTAGGAAGAATGGTGTCTTTTCCAACTTCCAATCTTTTCCAACATCTGTTTGGCATGGAGCTTGGTGCTTCTGTCTGGCTTGATGAAGGGACTGGGTGATCTTACCTGACTGTTACAAACTGTATCATCTTTCTAGTAAAAGATGCTTTCTCTCCTGTAAAGTTTAGCTTTTTATAATAGGTATGCACATTCGTCTTCTGCATAATAAATATATAATTTTATTATTATTTATTAGACATGCACATGGATGTCTATTAAAATTCCTTGTAAGCTTGCCTTGGTGAGCTCTTTATTTTATGGAAAATAATGGGAGGTGTCATAACAGCAAAAACATTCTACATTTTTGTTCAAATCAATGGTGCTGTGGCAAAAGCTTCTACAATTTTTACAAAACTTGGAAGAACAGGAGATAGCCAGGAGTTGTGTCAAAGTTATAGCCACAACAAAGTCTGCAAGGAGTCAGGAAGCACAATATACTGGTTCACCATCAAGTTTGCCACCACTTGACGCTGCCTCCCAGGGGAATGCACCCCCATCTCCAAGAAAGAATGCCTGTTTTCCAGATATGTACCTGACAACTACATATTTTCAAGGCTTTCTTCGCACTGTCTTCTGTGGTGGAAAGGAGAGGAGCAAGACTACATATTAGTACTGTTTGTTCTGCTGGTAGTAATATTGTGAGGAATCAATACATTTTACAGGCCTGTTTTTCTCCGACTCCCTGGCAACCCAGAGCATTAATATTAGGGTGATAATTTACAAGAAGTCCTGGAACAAGGACTGCTCCATTTAGTGCATTTTGCTGCTTTTATATGACTCTTTTTTCTTCATACTTTTATCTGGATATTTTGGGAGAAAGTGAAGGGACCTTTGCCTGTACTCTGTGGCTGTTTTACTAAGGGAGTAATTTTTACAGCTATATACTATGAGTTCATGCTTTCTATCTGAAGGATCCTCTGGAAATTTCTTGCTTTGATCCTGTCTGAACAATTAATTTTACTGTGTTATTATCTTTATCTGACATTCCCCATCTCTCAAGCATATCTGGGAAATCGGTGTTATAGAGACCAGTGATTGCATCATATATTAATTTGGGAATATGAAGAGTATCTCATAGATGAAAGAACAAACCCATGATCCCCACACTTAGAGGCTGTACCTCTGCTTTACTCCCAGTGAACAGCTGCAGTGCAGTGGCAGTGCAGCCACATGGCAGTGTAGTCTTGCATACTCTGAGGTGCTGCACTTTTGGAAAGAGCTTTTTCTTTTTGATCTTTCCTCTGTATCTTGCTCAGCTTGAGATTCTGAGGTTCTGTGATAGTTTTGGCTGGTGTAGAATTAGTTTTCTTCCCAGCAGCAGGCATGGGGCTGTGTTTCATATTTGTGCTGAGCACAGAGTTGATAATTCAGAGGTGTTTTTGTTATTGCTGAGCAGGGATTGCAGAGAGCCAAGGACTTCCCTGCTTTTCCCACCACCTTGCTGGGGAAAGGGCTGGGGGTGCCTGGGAGGCTGCAAAAAGACACAGACAGGACAGGTGATCAAAATTGACCAAAGGGATATTACAGACCCTGGGACATCAGGCTCAATCTGTAAAGTGGGGAGAAGAAGGAGGAAAGGTGTGGGAGGATGTTTGGAATGATGGGGTTTGTCTTCTGAAGTGACATTAGTATGATGGCCCTGCTTTCCTGGGGGTGGCTGAAACACCTGCCCAGCCACAGGAAGCAGTAAATTCATTCCTTGTTTTGTTTTGCTTGTATGTGTGGCTTTTACTTTCCCTATTAAACTGTCTGTATTCAACAATGGGTTTTGTAGCTTTTGCCTTTCCGATTCTCTTCCCAGTCCTACTCATGTAGGAGCATCTCTGTGGGGCCTGGCTCCTGGGTGGGATTAAACCACAACAAAACAAATCTGAGAGGGGAAAAAGTCCCCATATGGGTGCCACTGGAAATGTGATTCATTACTTGCAGTTGTGTTCTTGGACATCTGTGTTAGGGCAGAACTCAACACAAGACTTCCTACCAGCATTCCCTGAATGCAATTATCGTCTCTGTAAAGCTGAATCAAAATTGTTCCCTAAGGCTGTATCCTGTCACACCTAGGATTCCCCTAGAAAAGATCCAATTCCTTTTGGACCTCACAAGTCCGGTTGATGCTAAACAAAGACTTAGCAGTAATGGACAGCCTTGTTGACAATATCAGTAGTAATACAGAGAAAACTGAACACGTGGGAATGATTTGGCTAAATAAGAGCTGAAGTTTATTGCTGCCTGAGAAATTGTTTCTGCCTGGTGATTTAGAGGAATGCTGCTGCTCCTTAGGGAATGGGTGGCAGACAGCACATTTCACAGTCACTGCATTTACCTGTCCTCAAGATATTTAGGTGCTCTGCCCCCTAGTCCTGTTAAATTTACATCAAGGTGAGACCATCATAGTCCTGTCACTCCATTTTCTTGAACACCATGTATGTTTTGACTACTGAGGCTTTATCTGAATCACAGGCTGACTGATCTGTTCTGACCTATGTTTAACAACTAACCAAAGCACAAAATCCCCTCTACAAACATCTTTATTAGGTCAAACTATTGATAAAAAGCTTTGTTCAGAATGCATGACTCCTTATAAGCCTAGCTTTCTGACCAGCTCTGAGGGAGTGAAGATTTTTTATTTCTTCAGCAAAAGAAGAGGCAATCATTCATACCTTCACTATTTCTCACTAGTCTTATGCTCCTGAAAGCCACATTTTTGTTATAATCCAAAGGGGAGAAAAACCCCATTGTTATGGTACCACAAATTAACATTAAATATTACTGTTCCACAGAAGTTCAGACACTGATTTTTCCTGGGATGTCATTAATAGAGGGAAAGGAAAGAAGTAGCAGAATTTATGCAGGAATATAGATGTCAGTGACTGTGTGTTACTGTATGATGGAAGATTGGCAAAAATATACTCCAAATGGTCTCTTCTTCCCTTGATTGTGTTTCTAGTAACAATGACATGATCCAGGACTCCCTTACAGATGATCTCATTGTCAGCTTCTTTTACACAGGGTTACAAAATTACCTTCAAGAGGAGAATGTAAGGAATGTTCTTATGAATGTGTGGAGTTGCTCATAAATTCTCTACTGAGATTCATGATTAAAAAAGTGTGACATACAAAGTAATGAATGACTGAAGCTGAGTAAGAAAAGTCTGGCAGTTCTGCAGTGCATGACAATTTAAAGCCTAATGGGGTGTCCTCCAGCAAGGATTCATGGCAGCCACACGGGGTTCAAGGCTTCTGTTGCTTGAGTTGACATTCTGCTCTGGCAGCAGCACTACTGCAGTCTGTAACTCTTTGCTGAGAAATTGTTTTCCCTAAATACTGGATCAGGCAGTACTATGTCAGTATTGCAGTTAAGAGCATGTGGTGGCAATACAATTTACAGACCACTGCTCCCTTTCTTCTCAGATTCCTTTTATGGACTGTGACAAAAAAACCCACCGAAACCGCCCAAAAACCATACCAAAACAAACTCAAACTCAAACAAACAAACAAGCCCCACAAACAAAAAAAATCCCAATCTCACAAGATTAGTTCAAGCAAAGAATTGGTGTTGCCCTCCTGGGTTTGCCTGTTCACAGGGTGACTGTATGGGGCCATGAGCATTAAGCTACAGAATTAGGAATTTGACATAGACAAAAGTCAAATATAGCTCCTGAACAATAGTCTTCGAAATTTATATGCCCTCTTGGTACCTCCTGCTTGTTACAATGATGAAATAAAAGTGAGGAACAAGGGGCCCAGCAGCAGAGAACAACTCTGACAACTCTTACTTGCAGCAAGAGTTGGTAAAGCACAATGAGATGAATCCCCAGCACAATTGTTGCATATAGAATAGAAAATTATGTACTTGTATCTACTGGAAGATAAGTTCAATGGTAAATGTGTGTTCATTTGACACTCTTAACAAAGAAATAGTCTCCTCATGACAAAGAAGTTTTGAACAGACTGGTGTAATGAAGTTCTTATACCAATATCTCTGAGCCTTACATTCGGGTACTACTTAAGACTCTAACCTAGGTCTAAGAAGATCAAAAGCATTTTCTGCTCCGTCATATTGCTCATCTTTTAGGACTTTTCATTGCAATCTATCACCAGAACACATTTTTTTCAGTTAAAACCACTACTGGAAGTTATAGAAGTGTCACTGAAGACACCTAGAAGTCTTCTGACTGGGTGAAAATCACCTTTGGGAGTTTTCTTAGGCACCTGTATATTTCAGTAAAGGTGGGAAAAGCTTTACTTAGATACAGTTCTGTGTTGGAATTTAGAGGTCATAGCTTGAGTACGATTTTTCCCTAAAGAACCAAGAGTGCAGGGAGGGGAGGAAATAGTGATTTTTGTTTCCTAGTGGAGCAGCTAGCATGCATCCCCTGTGGTGTAACCCACACTGATAGAAAGACTGAGAGTGCTGTTATGAACTCCCTGTCAGCCACCCCACTCTGCCAAAAGACAGTACAAGGTGGCTGCCACAGACAATCTGACCCCCCGTCTGCAAGAGTTGGAGGGCAGAATTCCAGTGAGAGAATTAACACTCAGCTAAAGTTTCAGGTGAAAAAAACTGAAAAAGTTCCAATAGCAATTTTGGCCACAAGAATCTCTGAAACTGCTCTTTAGAAAAAGACATGCAGGACCTCATCTCCTTGTGGTTCTGTCAGAGTGTGCAGATCTGTCTGTGGAGTTTCAGGGCTAGCATTTCTTGCTGCAGAGGTGAAAGATGCTGCTGCATCCAGACCAGAGAGGGAGGTCTCCATCAAGCTGCTTGCTTATGGTAGTGTAGCCCTTTGTGTCCTTTTTTGTGATTGGAGTTAGAGTCCAGTTGTTTCTTTTGCGCAAGCAAATAAGGTGTAAAAACTTGCCAGCAAACACTGTTGTGTTGTATTCATTTCATCTACTGTGCCCCCTAACAAAAAGGTCAGTGAAATGTGGCATGTGCCCTTTCTGGAAATCAAATAACACTGAAGTTTTTGTAGCAGAGGGAGAACAGACTGGAAGAGAAGAATGCTGCTTGACCAGCCCTTGACATCCACCTTTCCTAGGTCATCTGTTCTCTTCCTACACTCACATATTTAGGATTCCCTACAGGTTTAATCTCAGCTTTGATACCAATGCCTGTCACTAATATTAGACTACATGCAGTTAGACTTGAATGCTGGTGAAATTACATTATTAGGGGTGCAAGATACTGAGGGTACACCACAGAACAGCACTTCTCTGAGTTACATTTCTCCCCTCTGCATCTAGCTCTGTGGTTTTTGGTACAAGGAAGACACAGACCTGTGTGAGTGGCTCCAGAGGAGGGATTCCAGTCATTAGAGGTTATTAGAGGTCTGAAACAACTCTGCTATGAACACAGTGGATTCTCTGCTGAGACAGTGGGTTATTCAACCTAGAGAAGGGAATATTCTGGAAAGACATTAATGTGCCCTTTGGAAACCTTCAGGGGCATTTAAGAAAGATAGACAATGTTTTACCAGGGTGTCTAGGGATAGGATAAATCTACCCTTGTTAAATCTAAAAGTCTACCCTCTTTTAATCTACTCTCTTTTAATCTAAAAGAGGGTAGACTTATTTTAGATATAAGTAAGAAATTGTTTACTGTGAGGTTGATGAGGTACTGGCAGAAGTTACCTAGAGAAGCTGTGGATGGAAGCCCCTGGGAAGTGTAAAGTAAGGCTGAATGGGCTATTAAGCCACCTGCTCTGGGTGAAGTGTCCCTGCCCATGAAAGGGGGTTAGACTAGATAAACCACAGAGGTCTCTTCCAACACAAACCATTCTGTTACTCTATGGCAGAAATACATGAAATAAACTAACATATAAATTACATTCTTTGTGCCTTCAGAGCAGTTTATTAAGGAAAAGTACATTTTAATTCTTCGAACTCTCTTTGCATCATACTAGGGCAAAGTATCCACTGCACCCTTTTTTCTTTCTTTCTTCTTTTTTTTTTTTTTTTTTTAATGCAAATCTGAAGGTTGTTTCATTCTATTGGAATTATTCCTCCTGGGGACACTAAGATCTTGATGGCTGATAATCCCTGGCTGATGCTGCTAATGCAATAGAGAAAGAAGGTCTCTATTATTTTAGTTTCTTCCCCTTAGAATTATTTTAGATCTTACTGAAATTATAAATCTGTCTGAATTTTAATACACGTTATTCTGTGGTCAGTTAAGGAGATTCAGATCTGACAGAGACACTTAAAACCCTTCCTAGAGAGGAAGGCTAAAAAGTAAAATATTTCACTTTATGAAGTAAAGCTAATTTGTGGTTAATTACTTGGTGGTCTACAATAACACTACTGATTAGATCTTATTACTCAGGAGCATGTTTTTATCATTTTTTGGGTTTAAGGATACTTAGTTTTTCCCCATGGGAAACTAGTGTAATGAACCATGAACTCCATCATTCTCAGGGCATGTTTTCAACTTCTCTGTGAACATTGAGAATAAAATGCTACCCCACAACAACCCACAACAGCAAATATAATGACCCAGTACAAACTGGGAGTGCTTATGATTCCATTCCTAAAATCCAGTCAGATCCACCAGCCATCACTCAATATTTTACTCTGTTTGAATGTTTTACTCATGGTTCAGTGATTCTTCCCTTTGCCAATTCTCCTTTCCTTCCATAAATACTGTGCTGAAAGGCCAAACTGCTACTAATGTTGCAGACACAAATCCATACAAACACAAAAAGACCTGTAATAACATATTTCAAGTACCAATTTAAAAAAAATCCTGTAAAAAGTCCAATATGTACGGACAAAATTCCACATTTTAGATACAACCTTCATGCTCCTAAGTCAGAGTGACATAAATTATCAGAGTCTGTATTGCAGCATGACTTTGTCTCCCAATCTGATAGCAGACAGAGATTACTGTACATCAAAGTATATTGTATTACTAGGCTGCCACTGAATTGAAATGAGGACAAACTGCCATGCTTTATTAATGTTGTTGTTGAAACTAAAATAGAAGTATAAAAGCCAGATTCTACCCCAAGTGCTTAGTTTACCCTAGCAAGAAACACACTAGAAGGGTTTCTCAACCTATAGGTTCAATGGAGGAATATTTAAACTTCAGCTCATTCTTCTCCAAAGAATATTGCAGTGGAAGCATGAGGAGATAACAGGATGGGAAGGCCTATTTTGGGACTGGAAGCTGCAGATGGCTTTTGTAGCAGTTGGCCTTTAGGCAGCAATTTTCTTATGTATGGATATCATGTATTTTATTTAATACAATAAGGGCTGAGACAGAATTCTACTTGCAGGTGGGAATGCACACGTGCCAGTTCCAGTGTGTGACATCTGTGGTATTGCAGCACAATCTGGAACTATGTTTGTCACAACTCTTGGCAGCCCTTGGATGGGTACAGGCAGCTACAGCTGTGTTCATATGTGTAAAATAAAGTTTGCCATAAAAATCTAAACATGCTACAGGGGCAGCTGCAGCTAAATACTGAATAAAACTAGTTTTTGCTTTAAACTGCATCTGTACAGCACTTGCTCTCTTTCCCAGGGTTTGGCAGGCTGCACCTGGAACCAGAATCTGACCCCAAGATTTGCTCTGTGGAAATTTTGCATGTCTCCATCTTAGGGCAGAAACAGATACTATTTCTGTTACTAGTTAGTTGTGCTACTTCAGCTGACAAAAGCAGGACATGTTGTGTTTTTACAGTTTTCATGGCTGAGTTTACAACTGAGAATTGTTTTGTCAAGCTAAGCACAACAGAGGCATAGATGAGAAACTGTAAAAAGTTGACTAAAGTAAGAAATCATTCTCCAAAGAACTACTTTAAATACTTTATGTTCATGCTCAGGATTGTCAGTAAAAATACACAGATGGGCCAAATCCTTGTCCCACTGAAATAAACTCCTAGTATGCTAATAAAAAAGCACCTGTGACTTTTATCAAGACAACTTTATCAATATTTACTTGATAAAGCTGTACACCAGAGAAATTTTCAAGGCAGCCAACACTCCTTTCCTCCTTCATGAAGTCACTCAGCATAGCAGCTGTTTTAGTGACTTTTTTTCTAGATAGGGTCTGGCAAGATGAAAGCAGCAGTAAGTGCATCAAGAAAATAACAGCAAATGTACAGCCACATGCCAGAAAAGCTGCACAGCTAAACAAGATGCTAGCTTGAACACTCTTTGCAAACATTACAAAACTTTGTCCACTCAGGCAAGGAATGTGAAACAAAAATGATTCTGCAGAAGTAAAAGTTATCATTTTTTATAAGCAGAAGTATTACAGCAGAATGGTTGTTCATTTTGGTGTTTAAAAAAAAATGTAAAGCTTTTAAAATATTGAGGGTTTTTTTTTAATTATGACAGGGAATTGAAGAAAAATAGAAGTTTTACTGTGTTGCTGTAGACTTCTGCAATGCTTTGGATTTCCCTGATTTACAATAAAAAAAAATTAATAAGATCTTGTGTTTCCATTTAAAATATGTCTTTTTGGCTCTTTTCAGCAAATGCAATTTCCTCATTAAAGAGTGCAGTGATTGCAATTTCTGCAACCTTAGTGTGAAATCAAATGTATGATAATGGTGGCTTTTATTATTAATGGAGATCAGCAGTTAATACAATTCACATTTAATGTCATTTGAAACATAGATGTGGATATATTTATTGATTGATGTTAAACACAAATACTCTCTCTAGCACTCCTTTATCAGTCCAGTTGATAATTATCTGCTCTTGATATTTTGAAGCAAATGCTTTAATCCAGTTTGGATCCAGCAGTTCCAGAGCAGAATGAGATCAGGATCGGAGCACGGGCAGCATCAGCCACAGGCAGCTCTCCTGCATGTCTGGCAGCCTCATGAGAGAAGTAGCTGACAGTAGACTTTGGACATCTGGACATCATTTTAGAAAAACAATAAACTTTCTGGAGCATCTCTCTGTATAATAGACATCCTTCTTCCAGCCTCTTCATCTGTACTTTGTGCCAGAGAGTATCCTGAAGAGTGGTTTGCCTCAGAAACAGAACTGATGCTAAGCATTAAACACAAAAATCATACTCAAGCAGTGATTTTCATCCTTTATTGAACACAGATGGTAATTTTCCTGGGGGCAATACTAGCACTAAGATAAAATCCGCACTCATATACAATCTCTTCTACATTACGTCAATTATTGGGATTCATCAGCAGTCTGGCCTCCTGATGGAAAATATTAAGCTCTTACAAGTAATGCTTCAGCTTAGGCACTTGATGTCTCAGGAAGATATTTTGTTCTCCCAAGAGCAATTAAACAAAGGAAACTCAAGGAGTTTAAGCAGGAGCCTAGCAACAGTACCCTCATCTATGCTACTGCTCTCATTAAGCTTGTCTTGGGCTTAATTGCTAACCCAAATAACACTGGGTTTTAGACAATTAAAGCATTTTCAAACAGCTACAAGTAATTAATTTGGCTGCATGAGAGTGACTTGTATCATGTGGACCCTTTTAAGACTTTTGCAGAGCAATAAGTATATAAGAGATGTTCCTAAGACCAAACAATTACAATTATTAGTACAGTACCAGTAGATGGTCAAAGTCCAATCCTCACTGACACCTAGGCTGGAATAGTCCTGATGTGGCATCCAAATAATGGGGATCTTCTGGGTAGGACAGGTTGATATAAAATAAATATTCTGCTGTGTGCTGGACATTTTGTCCAGAGGGATCCTGTGAGAGAAAGAGCCAAAATCTTTACTGAAATCCAGAATAATGTCATCAAATGCCTTCTCTTGATCAGCTAGGTGGGTAACCTTTATATGAAAAGAAATAAGGTTGGATAAGCAGGACTTTCCTGTCATGAAGTTGTGCTGGCTGTCACCAGTGACTGTGCTGTCCTTCAGGTGCTTTTTAATACCTCCCCAAATAATATTCTCCATAATTTTGCAAAGCACTGAAGTGAGACTGACAAGCCTGTATTTTCCAGGGTCCTCTTCTTGTCCTTCTCGAAAACTGGGAGATTGTTTGCCAGATTTCAGTTGAGACTGTAGTTATACTTTTCAACTCTAAGATACAATACGTAGGTCTTTTCCTTACTATTTCCTCCTATTTATGGGATGAATGAAATTGCTACAAGAACATCCCTTTTTGGAATGATCAGATGCTCCAATTTGAATTGTGCTGAGCCAAGAACATGGAAAGGTATAATGTAACTCTGCTGATCTTGGGTTGGGACACTGGGATGCAACACATGAACACCATATTTTGTGTGACCATGAGTTTGGGATGGCTGCAAAATGGGCAGTGGACACATGATCATTGAATACTCTTTTTGTTAAAAACTATCCCTTTCAGACTGTGGTCTCAACCTACTCAATCTGTTTAAGAAAGTGCAAACTGCATCCCCTTGTCCTGTACAGATAAAATATGGAGTCAACAGTGGGAGCTACCTGTAGTGATTCCACAGGGACTGTATTTTCTCTGTAACTCTCTGTCTAGACAAGGTGGGAATCAGCTGAATATGTATCTCTACCAACAAGCTCTAGCTGTCTTTTCTTCAAGAGGTGCTCTCTTTCTGAGCAGTTCTGTCAACAAATCATCCCCAGGACACAGAAGTAGGGTGTTGGCACCACAAGCAGCTGTTAAACTCATCTCTGGCTTTTCCCAAACAGGCTAAGAGCCTGTTTGCCATCAAAAACCTTGTCCTTGAATTGAGTCTTGTCACTTAGTGCCAGCTGGAAGGTTGGTGTCTGTCTTCCAGAAGAACATCTAAATATTACTTTGAAATTGTTTTGGGAGTATCTGCTTGTATCATGCACAGGAAAGGGGGAAGGATCCCTCTTTAGATGCTCTTCCACTGTGAAATACTCATTTACCAGTGTGAATGAAAAATGCTGAAAATATGCATTCCTTTTATTGCATAATGATGTCTTGTGGGTCTCTTGGTCTACCCAGTCTCAGTTGCTCCACTGTCCCTGTGGTAACTCTCCCTTTCCAAGGGGTGTCCCATGACAGCAGTGCTGGGGTGTTTTACTCTGTTTCCCCCAGGATCCAACCTGCAGATCTGAATCACAGCTAAGGCTTTCCTCAGGTCCTTGCTGAGCCCTGCTGACCTGGATCAGACTCAGACACTTCACTCTTCTCCATAGGAAGTGTGAAATGGCTTTCTGCCCTGAGAAATGCCTCCGTTCTGGAGTAACCCGTGGATGGTGCTGGCCCCTTACTCAGTTCAATCAGAAATCAGTTTGAAGTGCTTTCATGCAAGTCTGTAAATATGTGTGTCCTGAGTGAGGAGCACATTTTAACACCGCATCCCAGGAAAGGACTCCAGAACTAAGAATTCTTATGTAAAATGTGGTCACTTCTGAAGTGCTTTTACTCTTTTACTCTTTTACTCTTTTACTCTTTTACTCTTTTACTCTTTTACCCTTTTACTCTTCTACTCTTTTACTCTTTTACTCTTTTACTCACTTCTTTTCTCTTGCCTCTCTTCCTTTCACCCCACCTTCTGCACACCTGGCTGCTAAAACCAGACACACATAAGCACAGATATGTTTAATGCTGTCTAGACAAGCACCCTATTAGGCTGGGCTGGGGCAGCCGTTGCCATAGCAATGAACAAATATGGTTTTGTAGCTGAAAATGAGGTGACAAGAGATTCATACTTTCTTCACGATATTGTGGCAATGTCACAGTGGAAATTGCAGCATGAGAAAACAATTCTGTGTTAACTATTAGCCAAAGAGTAGTAAATAGGAAGTGATCTGTTGGTGAAATACTAGACTCTTCTATTCACTATGAAGGTGAAAAATTGAGTTTTGAAATAGCCTCAAAACTGCTCCTGAATGCAATGTAGGTCAGTCAACATTTGTAGTATTTCAGTTTTTGTTTGGTAAAAAGCATAACTTTATATCTTACAGTGCTTTAAGCTTAACATTTGAAGTTCATGCTGAAGTTTTAGTTTAACAGGTGGAAGTTTTCCTGTGTTAGAGAGGCCCAGAAAATCCTTTCTAATATTTGCAACATTTCTCACTGAAGCAGTGTTGCCAGGGAATTGTTGAGGCAGGTTCAGGGAGAAACCATTAGATTTTTCTCACTGCTACAAAGATTCAAAGGAAAAAACGTTTATCTTTTTCCCTGTGTTGCATAATACAAAGTCAAAACCACCTCTTACTTCATTTACTGGGCATAGTGGTGTTAGGTCAAAGGTTGAACATGATGATCTTGGAGGTCTTTTCCAATGTTAATGGTTCTGTGATTCTGTGATTAAGGTTGGAAAATACCCTGAAGTTTATCAGACCCAACCATTAACCCAGCACTCCAAGTCCACTGTTAAACCCAATCTCTAATTACCACATCTACACATATTCTTGAACACTTCCAGTCCCCTGAGACCTCCCTGGTTAGCCAGGACTGCTGGAGAATAATGGAAAATGGCTCAAAGAGCACTTCCACCAGCTCCCTTAGTACCATTTGGCCTGTTGAATTAGAGCAGCAGGTCACTGTTTCCTCCTGGATTACTGGAACTCTCTTGTTGCCCAGGAGAACAAGGGCTAGCACCTACACGTACTCTTGAGCAGCTTGTGGAGTATTTCACCTGCCTCTTCATCCTGGTTGAGTGGACTTTAACAGACTCCTGGGATGTCTATCTTATTGGCCTTTCCCCTAATTCTCACCCACAAGAATTCAATTCTTACCATGATAAAGCTGTTGGCTTTCCTTCACACAGAGGACTTCCCCACTGCCTCTCTTCCTTGCCTGTCCCCTCTGAAGGGCTGTGGCTGCTGTGCCACTGCAGCACTCGGGCCACCTGAGCTACCCCACCACAGTTCCATGCAGATTTCCTTCTGCACAGCTTTCTCAATGTCCATTTGGGGGCTGCCAGGAGGAAGGGAAGTGTCCTTAGAGCAGCAGCACACAATGACAGCTCTCACTCCCCAGCTGCCACAGTGGTGCTGCAGCTCACACCCCCTCCTTCCCCATGCATGGCTCCATGGGGGCTGCTGTAAACCCTTTCTGGTTGTAGAGGAAGCCAAGAACAATGCTCACACGGCATGTTAAAAAAGTGAGTTAATTTTCTTCTGATGTTCCTGAAATATGTTTAATTGAAAAGTATTGTAACAGAATTGTGCTCGGAGGTAATAAAGCAAGGAAGAGGCATTTCAGATGGTATTATGGCATGATTATGAGTCCTTTTTCCCTTATCCTTTTTGCGTAGTTTTTGTATCAGACTATTAGATACAGCTAAACTGTGTATTTTAAGATATGTGTTAATGTACACAAGTCTGTGAGCTGTAAGATGTGGAGAAAATATTTTCCTAATAGAATAACTTGAAACAAATATTAAATAACCACATTTATTCTTAGCCCTACATTTTTCATCCACTGAATGTAACTTTTCTCAATTTCAAAGATAGGCAGATGTGGGCTCAAAGATTTCTGTGAGCAAAAATACTCACAGAAGCCCAGATGTCTTAAACTTTTCTGCTTGGTGTTTGCTTGACTGCAATGCTGCTTGTTTACTTCAAAAGCAGGCGAATAAGATGACAATTCCTAGAAGGCCCACTTCAGAAGAGGAATCACAGGGGTCATAAATCATCTGAAAATTCCAGGGAACAGACTGACAAATAGACTGGGCTAGACAATTTATTAATAATTTTCTTAAAAAATATTTTATAGGTAGAAGATTTTAAATTAGCAAAAATAGTGAAGATGCTTATTAGTACAAATGGATATAACCCCATTATTTTCCCAGTAACAAATCTAGTTTCATTAATGTTTGGTTGCTGACTGGGGTGAATAGCATAGTAAATGAATGGTTTGACTTGATGACCTTAGAGAGCTTTTCCAACTGTAATAATTGTATGATTCTATGGTTCCATTAGTGATTACTCTTTCCATCCATCAGGCAGCTTGTAGGTAGAGTGAGCTGTGTAGAAAGTAGGGTACCTGATGTTAGTACAGGCAGCATTTTTGCCAGCATACCCTAAATCAGGTTCCTAAGGAGTACAGCTTGTATCCCTGCAAGAACTATTGCAACAGGATGGCTGAATGTGTGGAGCCCTTCTGTTGCCACAGCGCTGTTGGGGAGGTGTGAGTGTTTTCCTGGGCTCCTTACCAAAGAAATTACCTGTCTGAGGCGTGCTGCTTTGGCCCACATCTCAAAACTGGATATGCAGAAAGAGCCGAGACTCAGCTGTCCTGCTCAGACACACTGCAGCATGGTTTGGCAAAGTAGGAAGTTAAGGACATTTTTTTGTCAGAAGTATGTAAATAAATTATTGTCAGTGCTCCTACTGAACTGTAAAAGAAAGGTAGATAACTTCATAATGTACATCCCACTTGTAGCTACTTACTCTCTGGAGAAACAACAGGGAGCTTTTCCAAAAACATATTCAGTCTGTATGAACAACTCTGAAAATTGTCCTTCTATTCCTCCTTTTTAAAGGCAACCAAAGCTATCTGTTCTTGTTCATTTAGCACAGTTTGAGTTTTTAAATTTCATCTATACGAGGTCCAGAAAGATCAGTTCTCTCTTCTGACATTAAAACCAGAGTCTGACTCTACTGCAGTATGGTGGTTTTGTTGTTAACTCCAGAGTCTTAGGGCAACACAAATAACTAAATGTCCTCAAGTTGACTAAAAATGCCTACAAATCACAAAGCTTTCAGATAACATGAGTTAGAATAAACTTAGTGATAAAATTTATGGCATGCCATAATATTACTTGACAAAATATTTTTTCATTTTTTTATCTGATAGAAGTATGAGTTCTCCTGATGCTGCCACACTGGAATTACAATTATAATATGTATAATGATGTCTTAGGGTAAACAATCAAATAAGAAGTTTCCATACACTTAGTGATATATGTGAAGAGGATCAGAGATAATGGACATGAGTTGAAATGTGTGGTTTAGATTGGATTAAAGAAAAAGTTTCCCTATGAGGACAGTAAATCAGTGGCAGAACTTACGCAGAGGCTAGGTAGTGTCTGTCCTTGCCAAGTTTAAAGCCCTGACTCGAAAAAGCCCTTTGCAAACATATCTGACCTCAGATGTTGACCCATCTTTGAGCAGAAGGATGGAATATAGATCTCCTCATGTCCTTTCCAGCCTGAATTATTTTGCATTTATGTGATCAGATACAAAAACAGTGACAGAGGTTGCCACAATTTCATATGTATGAAGGAGTTATCTGCTGCCAGCAAACACATCCCCTCTCTTTGCCAGGCTGGCAAGATAAATATTTTCTTAGAGGTGCCTCACACGGTGCCCTGGTGGACAGGTTATGAAGGTTCCATCCAGATATTAAATAAAACAGTTTGCAGGGCATGAACATTCTGTCATGAAGAGTCACACAATGTCCTTGTGAGTACAAGCATGCCTTAGTTATCATTTTAAGAAATATAGAAGCAAAGGAAGTTTCTGCAGAAATCAAAACTTGCAGAAAGTCAGACCTTGTTGAAACTTGGATCTGTGAATTATAATTTGGGGTGGAAATACAGACCACCAGATTTACAGAGTGGAGAAAGCCAGAAGTTCTCTCCAGGCAAGAGGTTAACTGCTGTGGTAAACAGTGTCTGAAGCCTTCAGTTATTTTCAAAACCAAATAAATGGCAAAACAGATTGGAGTTCAAATATCCAGGGCTGCAGAAGTGCACCAAGGTGACCATTTCTGGATAAGACACTCACTTGGCTCATAAATACTGTAAATACATAGTATATATAAAATGTGTATAAAATAAATGCATAAGTACTGAGAGCCACCATGGTTACCTTCACATTCAAGGTATAATTACTCTTCCAGTAAAATCCTTCAAACCACTCTGAGATAAGAATAATGAGACATTCATTAGCTGGACACAGAGATACCACTCCACTTTTCAGGTAGCAGGACTTCCATTGTACATAGTGTGAATAGTGTGAATTTTATCGTAGCAAATGTGTGAGCAGTGTGAATTTGCAGCGGAGCACCTGCCATTCTCAGGCAGCTGGAGGGGCAGGCACCTCGAGTTATTTTTTTGCTGGAGGCCTTTTTGCTAAAGGCTTCATTAGAAGCCTCAGCTTTTAATTCAGCTAATGCTGAATCAAGTTGCATCATGGGTGTCACTATAATGAAAAGTAGTGTAGGTTGAAAAACCCAGTACTTTTCTCACTGCCATATATTTAAATCCAGATTAAATGAGGAATGTGAGGGATGCATCTGTGATAAATCAGTCTGTATTTGGTCAGTATGAGCTTTTATCTGTTTTGGTAAAAATATGCTCTTATGATGTGTTATCTTACATGGCTACAACCTGTAAGGAGAAAAATTAGATGGAAAAGCTGAGTTAATTTGTTTCAAAATAAAAATATTAAGATATTCTTTACTTTTTCTTTTTTCAGATGTGAAATTCCACAAATAAAAATGGACATTTGGGAGTTTGTTTATTTAGTGTTTTTAAGTACAATTTTACACCTTTTAGAAATATTACCCAGAACTTCTGATAAATCCTAAAAAGAGCACATCTCTTATAAAAATGTAATTATACTGTTAATACTTTCAAGCTGAACTTAGAAAATGCACAGATTGCATCTCACTTTTAACTTGGGATCTAAAGTAAATAACCTGTAATTTTTGTATTGGATTAGGTTTGAAGTTTTAGTGTTCCTTATAAATATGTGACTTAGCATGCTATTTCTCTTGGTCACCCTGAAGATGTTTAACATGGTTGCTAAACACACAAAATGAGATTTTAATTCATACAATCTATCTTTAAATCGATGTTGTGTGGGAGTACATATTCTCAACTTCACCATTAGCAATTTACAGGGCAACAGACTATGATATGCAAATCCAGAGTTATGACTTTACTAAAGGATCAAGCAGCAGAATCTGAACAGCTATGGAAGGCATTTATTTAAAAGGAAAATATTAGCCTCAAAGTGAGAACATACAGCAGTATGTATTCTCTGTTTAATTTAAAGTTTGAAACCAATTCCCTTATTGTGATAATACAATATTTCATGATATATAGTGGAGTAACAGAAAAGGACAGCAGGACAGTCAGGATACATGTTGAAAGATGATGCAAAAGCAAAAGGGTGACATGTCCCTACATACAGCTGACAATGTCACAGCACTGACCTGAAGGGACTTTCTCAATTTATCAGCAATGACTTTTAGTCCACCACCTTGTTACTATGTCGAGAAATGAGACTGCCTGTTATCCCTGAGTACAAGCATTGGGTGAAATAATACCAATTATGAACTAAACTGATCAACCAAGTCTTTCACACACAGTGGTTAACCTTGTGTCAGATGATAGTCTGGGTGGATTCAAGAAGAGCAATCTACTGAAGACCCCCATAACCTATAATTAAATATTACACTTTGCTGCTTGGTTGATTTTTTTCTTTCCTTCCTTCCTTGTCTCTTTCTTTAACTTCCTTGTCTTTCACATGCCCTTTTTTTTTTTTTTTTTTTTTTTTTTTTTTTTTCTTTTTTTTCTTTTTTTTCCCAGGAGCAAGGAATTTCCTTTAAAATATGTCTTTTTTTGCCTTAGCTAAAGTATAACCAAATGCAGATTAGCAGTGAATTTCTTCTGGCCAAGCAAGAAAAAGGACACATGTATGCTCTTATGCATCTGTACTGAATTGCTCAGGAGTAACCTCCTGTGTTTCCTTCTGTCTGTGCCCATTCTCTATGGGATGGACAGACAGAAACTGGGCACCACTGGAAAGATCCTTTTTCTGCCTCCTGCACCCTCCCTTGCAGGTGTTTGTATACATTGGTGAGATGCCAAACTGAGGTCCCTTCCACAGGAAACTGTTCTCTGTGAATTTCTCCAGCAGGAGTCCATGCCACGGACAGCAGCTCTCTGTCTGCAGCGTGGGTCACCCTTCTGAAAGGCTCAGTCCTTTAGGCACAGCCTGCTCCTGATCAGATCCCTCATGGGATTGCAACTCTTACCAGGAAACCTGCTCCAGCCTGGAATCCCCTCCCCACAGGTCTGCAGCTCCACACCAGGAGTTTTCCCACAGGTTGACAGCCTGATGTCCTGATGTCCTCCCCTTGCTCTGGCATCCCTGGGCTGCTCCAGGGGCTGCAGGAGCTTCACCATGGGCTGAGGGGAAATCCTGGCCCTGCTCCTCCTGCTCCACTGCCCTGGCTGTCTGCAGAGCAGCTCCTCTCACATGCTCTCACCCCTCTCTCCTCTGGCTGCAACTACCTCTGCACAATAACTTCTGTTTTTCTTACCCTTAAATATGTTATCACAGAAGTATAACCACCACGTCTAATGGGTTTGGCCTTCTGAACCAGAGTCAGATCCATCCTGGAGCCAGCTGGCACTGGCTCTGCCAGACATGGAGGGAACTTCCACCATCTTCTCACAGAACCCACCCCTGTAGTACGCCCACTAGCAAAACCAGGCCGTGCAAACCGGTCGGAATCTGAGGTATTGATGATTCTGAGATTGTAGAAAGTCTCTTTTTTCTACCCCTCAGCCAAAGCAGAAGCCATAATTGGTCTGTGCTGGTTCCAAGGTTGTTTATTCTGTTTATCTCTAACATGTTCTGCTGCCCTGCCCAGCTCTGTCCTGCAGGGCAGCGTGTGGGGCTCTGCCCTCAGTGGGATGTTACAAACATTCAATACCAGAAACTCCCTGGGCTGGATTTACAATAACGTGCCAATATCTGTCACCTACATTGGACAGTGTGTTCCCAGCCTGAACCAACAGAAAAATGCCAACACCACAGTGAAACATGGAGGGCATGAAGAAGGAGAAAAAGGACAAGGCACACCCAATTTCCTCCATCTTGTCCCCTTTGGACCCCTTATCTAGAATCCTAAAATTTTACTTTTGCACCCGTGCCACACTAAATTATTACTCATATCAAACACTCAGAGCTTGTAATTCATCCTGTAAGATTGAAAACTTTTCCATGGACAGAGATCACAGCCAGTGTCTCTGGGGGCTCTGTCCAGGGGGGTTCCTGACCCCTGCCAGGGTCCCAGACCTGCCAGTCAGAGGGAAGCCCTGGATTCCCACACAAACCCTCTTAGCAGAAGAGCTTGTCCTGCTCTGCACAATCCTTGAAGGAGAGCCTGGTGACAGCCATGCCCATTGCCTCTGGCAGCTCTGTGTTGCTACAGGTCCCTGAGTGCTGCCTCTGTACTTCAGTGGCAGCACAGGAATCAGGAAAAAGCCTTTAGACAACCCAGGAAAATCCTCAACAAAGAACTTCCATTCTTAATTGCCAGCTTGCATCTCTATGATTCTGCCTTTATTTTTAAAATATCAATTATTATTAAAGCCAGACATTTACAAAACCAGAAGGAAAGCACAGCTCCATGGAGTCCAAAGCTGCAATGAAAATTCTACAGTCAACATCTTGGAGATTAGTAATTATTTTTCATGACAAGCCTGATCTTGACTACACTCCCCTTGTTCTTGAGTCTCATGTGCAGTCTCTTACCCAAGATGCATTTCCACAAGAAAGGTTGGAAATAAACTTCAAAATATGTTTTTGAGAATTAGTAGTTTGAAGGGAAATATGTTTTCCATTTGGGAGAAAGTTTTTGCAACTGGGTTGCATTGATTTGCAACCGGGTTCCTTTTGTCCAGGGAGGGTGCAGCTGCTGGCACTGGGCATGGGAACAAACGAGACAGATTTTCATTTCAGAAAGCTCGAGAATCAGTTTATTGCCCCTGGGGAGGAGGGATGGGATGGAGAGGAAAGACTGGGCAAAGGCAGGATTGTGGGGTTTTTATAGGGTATCATAGGGGTGGGGTCAGGGCTTGGGTCAAGGGACATGTTATTAGCCACATAAGAGAGGTAAGATCTGTCTCTTAGGAACAGGGGCATTCTACAAAAATTGAATATTTTTAAAGGTTTTTTTAAAATGGCTTCATTTTCAAATCTGTTTCACATTAGTTGTCCATAAAAATAACACTCAGAATAACTTTAAGTTTCTGGAACTCTTCACTATTTCTGCTGGAGAGAGTTCTCTGAGTACACATTTTTGCAAATGATGCAAACTCTGTAATGTGATCATAGAGTGTTCACAAGGACAGAACATTAGTCAGACATGCTTTGTAGGAATGAGTGAGTGGGGCCAAAGGAGGAAATTTAACATCACTAACATAGATCATTCCACTTGAATCGTTCCTACTGCTTGTCAAACTTTATTCTACAGTTCTGCATCTGTTCCTTTGCATTTCTGCCCCAAACTTTCTTATAAACGTGTTTTGGGGTTTTCTTAAGGTGGAATTTCCCCTCAAAGGTATTTTGGGGTTTTGTTAAGGTGGAATATCCCCTCAGCTGTGTAAGTTTTTTAAGGTAGTAATCAATAAAATGTGAGCACTCATCAGAGCTCTAGATCTGCTTCTAGAACAGCCCTACAAAATGGTGAAGCACACTTGTGGGTTAAAAAGGCAACACCAAGAGGACTATCGTGAACAAAGTCCTTTTTTAATAGTGGCAGATACAAACCAAGAAAGCTTCCACTAAAAGCCACTTAAAATGCATTACTGACTTCCTAACAGCAAGCAACCATTGTCATCTGCAGAGGTGAGTACTCTCTGGATTGTAACACACAGCTGCCCACTCCTCCATCTGCCCATGGTCTGAATACTCCAGTTGCAGCTGTTTAAGAGAGGGAAGTTCTAGCTTTAAGAGCTAACCACTATTTCCCTGGATTAAAAAAAAAAAAAAAAAAAAGTAAAAGAAAAAGGAGAAAAACCAAGTGTCATTAAAAACAAAGCAGTAGACTGAAGGAAGCAGACACTGTGTGTTTATGGCTGTGTTATAATGTAGGAATGAAAGACTGATTGTGACCTTTTGGTCCCAGAACAAAACTCCATTGAACCCAAACGAGGTTGGGATGAAAATGACCATGCAAGAAAAGCATGTCTGACATTTTACATGGAATATCTGGCAGGTATGAGCTAGGATAACTCCCTCTCCAGCCAAGAACTGGATTTTCATTAATCGGTGTAAAATACAGCATAAGTGAACTACTCTGCTAAATCTAAGAAGGAGTCTGTAATCTGGAATTCTTTTCAATTTTTTTTTTTTTTTTTTTTTTTTTATAATGCACAATTTCTTTTTCATGACATGCTGACATGCTGGAATTGCTGGATCACAGGCTTCAGCAGAAGTGGTAAAATACAAAGTATTCTGTGAACACACACAGACACAGACACACAGACACACAGACACACATGTATCTATAAGAAGCCCTGTTCACCAACTTAAAAGGGATCTTTTCACTTTTCTTCTAACTTTAATCTTTTACTGCCTGTTCTTTGGCCACTGTTATGTTAAATACCAGGAAAAAGTGAGCGTTATTGGATGAAGGATAATGGACTGAAGTTTAGTTGTCGTAACTACACTTAGTCTCTTTCAAATGAATGGGAGATGTGTTGGTGAACAGTCATGACCTTTATCAGATATACCCTGCAGGCAGAAAGAGGAAAAGTAAATGATGTACAATTTGTAAGAGACACCATAGTGCAGTGCTTTGAAAACAACTGAAAAAAGGAGAATTTTGAAGGAAGAAGATTCTGACCATGTCTTTCTGTAGTGAGGCACTTACAAGTAATTTTGGTCAAAGGGAAAGTTTGGTGGGGTATTTTTTTGTAATGAAGCTAGCAAAAAAATTGCAATTAATTTCATTCCCATCACTTCCACAACTTCACATTTCTTGGCACTTGTCCTGAAACACTCTAAAGGAAATGCTATAACGTATTATACAGGATTAAGGGGTCCCTGAGCTGTGATAATTTAACTTTTTCCCTAGATATAGTTGAGTAAATTAACTGATTCTTTTCCCCTTTATATGTGCCCCAAACACAAATATTTATGTCCCTGTCTGACCCAAACTCTGTCCCTTTTATGATTACTTTCAAAAATCCTGCAGGGTCCAGGTCTGGATGCAGAAATTTAAGGGATATTTATTTTCTAATACACAGTTTTTGTAATGTATTGTGCCCAGATCATCAACACTTTCAGTATCATTGGCAGTGTGAACCTGAGTGGCTTTGTACCCAATCTAGAATGAATTTTCCTTGATTTAATTTATATACTTACATTGAAAAAAATTTTGGTGAAAAAAAAAAATCATCAAAATCTAGGCATTTGAAAATTAGCTGACTAAATTGATTTAAATTAAACTGATATCTTCTATTCCTGCTTTTCTAGATGTGGTGAGCTAGCAGCAATTCATCCTCCCGTCTTGCATCCTAGAGAAATTAAATTTAACCTTAAACTCTGCTTTATAGCCAAACTCAAGTTTGACTTAAATTCATGAAGTGTTACTAAGGTAATGTTGCAGCTTCTCACTTAATTGCAGAGAATAATTGAATGCATGGCCCATAATAGCCAAACTGTAGTATGCAGTTTTAATTAAACAAATTCTCATGAATTTAAATTAAGCATACTGCATTTAATTAATTGACTTGAATTGAAAAACTCATCTCTTGAACTATTGCTTGGAACAGCAATTAACACATTTGTGCAGCCACTAGTGTGTAAGTGCTACTTTAGAAGTGAAGGTTTAAGAGTTGCCCTTACACTCATGTCTCTTAAACTCTCAAGCATGGCAGAATTTCAAGTATATATAAATATATATGTGTGTGTGTGTGTGTGCGTGCTTGTACATACACATGCTTATATATATATATATATATATATATATATATATATATATATATATATATATATAAATCAGTATGACATTCACATAATCTGTCAGTGTAATGAGGAGAGGTCTCATGTTGCTTTGAGCAAAGTGTACACATGGGCTACCTGCTTTGGGTGTAATTTTGATTGGTAATTATCAACAACAAATATTTTGATCTCTATTTTAACTTTTCTTCTGAAATATTATAATGCCTAAGGCTTTCTCCCCTGTCTGTTCTTCATCTCTCTCTCTCTCCAGGGAACACCTGCCAATTCTTTATCCCACTTGGCAGAACTAGACTCTCTTAATCAGAATGAAATGTTTTCCCACTGTTTTCCACACCAAGGACCTGGGTTTTCAAGAAGTCTAGCCCATACTGTACTTCCTCCCCAAGTTTCTGAATTTTTCTGTCTTCAAGTAATTTATCATAATTTCCTTACAAGAAAATTAGGCATTGCTCCATTCTCCAACAAACTTCAGTTAATGGAGCCTTTGTAATTCTCAGGCACCAGAGTGGCAATGTCATACAACAAAGCAAGCCCTGTTCTTGAGACACACCACCTTTTAGAGTCTTCAGGGAACTCAGGAGATTCCCTGTTCTCTGTATGCAGATACTGCTTTAAATATTCTGGTAATCAGGCAGCACAACTTGAAGGGCTTAATTAGTTTATAGAATAATACAATGTCAACCCAAGTCCTAAACATTTAGTAATGCAATTGTGGGTTAATACGCAAGGTTTCTTCAAAATATAAAGCCATAATGGACCTTTTGATCTACTAGTGCTTAGTATTTTGGTATAAATATTTGTATTATTGGAACTGATACCAACTGCATCAGTGTTCTGGAAGTAACATGCACATGCTCTGAAAGGCTACATTAAAGAGACCAACAGATTCTAGGTTTAGTTACATGATTCACTAATTCAGATAATTATCCATTCTGCTTTCTGGGTATGACTCTACAAAAGAAGCCCTAACCTCCTGTAAAACCCATGGGAACCCATTGGAGAAACATTGTTCTGTTTTACTCCAACATAAGAATTAGGAGTTAATCAACTAATCTGCCAGGGAGGTGATATAAAATGAGACAAAGCATTTTTTTCCATATAGTAAAGACTGACAAAATTTTTAAGAGCCAATGATCAGTGGACCACAATTGAATTAAGATCCAGGAAGAGCACGTGGAAGGTAGGAGTATCCAGCAAGCAAAAACAATATTGTCACTCCTGCATTTTGTTTTGCAAGTGCAAAGAAGTACTTCACCTCAACTCTTAGGCACTTAGTGTTACTGTGGCTGCTGTTTTCCAGTGCACAACTGCAAAGGTGGGCATCATGAATGAGTATGGACTGGAAAAAATAAAGATATTCAGCACCAGTGTCTTTTCCTTCCCTTCAATAGCAGCTCTTTGAGCCATTTACTGTCACTTATGGAGTTCTACTGACTTCACTTTGTCTCAGGACAGAAATTTGCTCAATTTTTTTCCCTCCAAAGACTCTGAATCATACAACTTTTTCTCCTATAATACTCTTAAATTATTTTTCTGTCTGGTCTAAGGGAAGAACTCACTTCATTTCAGTCCATAACAAAGTTTCCTTGAATTTTAGTAGATATAGAATTTCACTTTAATTTGTATATGCTTAACCTTTTCAGAGTACTTAACTCTATACATGTAGGTAGCTTCAATGCACTCAGGGAGGCAAATCTAACTGTCCAGGCCTTGCCATGATTTCCCTCCCTCTGCTATATTTAAATATTTTTCATATTTCAGATCACATCTTGCTGTCAAGTGTCCAGTGTCAGCCATCATTGCAGAGGAGCTACAAGAGGTTAAACTAAGAATTCACACTGGAAATGTGAAGAACTTCAGGTTGTTAAACATGAGCCTGTTTGTATGGCAGCTGGTGTGTGGTCCTTTCATTCCAAGCTGTCCTTATTTGGAAATTTTCAAGAAAACCTGGTTTCTTCTATTATTTATGCATAGCTGATTTTGTTTAGTAATAAAAATAAATGAAAACAACTCTCATAAATTTGGAGGTTATGCATTAAAAACTAACTCATTGAATCCAGCTCCCAGAAAACTAAGCTGAAAATGCAACCCACAGTTTGTGTCTTCTTAAAGCATCAGCTAATGGACAATCTTCCACTCTAACTTCCATTTTGTTGCCACAAAAACATCACACATCATTTGTCATACCTAGTTTATAATCCACATTGCCCCCTTTATGGTTTTTTAAATATTTCCAAGTTTTTTATGCACTTTCCTTCTCAGATTTATATGTTGATAAATAGAACTTAAGAATAGGAATAGCACAAGTGATTGAAGAATTTGAAAAAAAGGAAAACTGTCAATATATGTTTTATCTTTTCATCCATGTGGTGAGTTTCTTTGTGATGCTTTTAGGACTTATCCATTAAAGTAATGGAGCGAACCATTAATGTTAACTGCATATTCACAAAAGCCACAAGCAAATATAGCTGAATTCTGGGATTTTGCTGGGTTTACAATGAGCTGTGTGCATGATCTAGTTCTAGTTGCCAAGATATCACCTGCACCTAGAATCTTGTGCACCTTCTAAGCACCTTCCTTCTTCAGGTGCTCCCAGGAATTCCAAATCAATACATCACAGCACCAGGCAACTCTCAGCCACCTCTAGCAGGCTTGAGTCTGATGGATTTCCAGACCAGAGTCTTGCCAGTATTCTGTGTTGTGCACAGTGTTGGAATTGGATGGCTGAAGGACAGAGGTGAGAAAACTGGGAATTGCAGCACAGTTTCTCTGGTTCCTGTCAGAATTGGAAAGGACAACTTCAGAGTGATTTTCTGCTGACTTTTTTAGGTCTATTCATTACAAGCTTGAAGCTTCTCAGCTGCTTTGTAACAGTGAATTTTTGTTCTGCTGCTTTTACCTTTTCCTCAGGCACAACGGCCTGTTCTGCTCTGTCCACTTTGCAGGCCCATTTTAGGTTATTTGTATAACAGTAATACTTTGTAGGTCAGGACTCAATTTTAGGGATTATAAATCAGAACAAAGGGAGAAATAAAGAGAAAAGGAATCAAACAGAATTGTCAGAGATGAGAAGCAGTAAAAGGAGCAAACTTTTTCTCCATATCTATAACTGACTGCAGAACAAAGTCAGACTGGTTTTGGTAACCATAGGGTGCAACAATCAGGCTTGAGGTTAAACCTATTTTCTTGAGGACAAAGGGACAATCTAACTGAGTGTCACATTTGAAATAATGAAGTTTTAGAGGAGTGATTAAAGACTAAAAGAGCATTGGAATGTTGTCAGTATATTCCCAGCCCAGCTGAAGGCCAGAGCTGCAGTTGCAAAAAGATTTCCACTACAAGAGAGCATTTTAGAAAGGGCAGCACTTTCCCCTATCAGGCTGTTCACCCATTGGGTGTTTCTCAGCATCCTCATGCTCTTTTCACTTTGACAAGGATCTAATATAAAAAATTTACTTCTTGACTAATAATTTCAGTAAAGTTTTTTTTTTTTCCAAAGATATTTTAGTTCAATATTAGCAGTTTGCTTGAATTGGTTCCTAACCTCTCTCGGTTTCTACCTCATTGTCCAGGGGTCCATGTTAGGCTTCTGTGTTCCTAAATTTAGATGTGTAATCACATTTCCAAAACTCTTCCTTCTTCACAATGAGGCCAAACAGCCTCCTTCTGTTCTTCCGTGCAGGCTCTTGCCCTCTGACTCCTCTTAATAGCTAAACCTTTGCTTCCAGTTTCCATCAGAGCTGCTGAAAGAAGCTGGCTAAGAAAACTACAGACACTACAGCCAAACTAGAGAGTGCTGACTTGGAGCAGATCCTAGCAGCATAGCTGGTGACAGGCAGCAAACAGGTATAACTTTTCACATTTGTGCAGTCACATACACACAACACAGCCAAGCAGGTTGCTTATCCATGCTACAAAAACAGGTCATTAGAAAGAAGATTAAGGCTAAAAGGGCTCAGAAGGATGTTTACACCTACCTACAGCCATTCTTGCTGGTTCCAGATTCCAAAAGGAATTTTAGGATGTGAATTTTAGGTTCTCAAATGGGTTGCAGAGGATGGACTACAGATAGATCGTGGAAACTGGGCACATGTTGTTTTGAGGTAGTAGGGAATGGAGAAAGACACGACAGCTCCAGCTGGGAGTTTACATCTCTCTTCTCCACAGCTTTTCAGGAAATTCTCTGCAGAGAGTCCAAGTGAATATAAATTACAAGTTAAATTAGGATCTAGGTGATGAAAAATTTTAAGTTAAGCTGTATTAGAAATTTTATATCACACGATTTATTGATTGTAATAAATTTTCAGCTATGAGAGTCATAATATAGAACGTTACCTTTAATCTTCTGAGAATAAAACCCTTCAGTTGCAACTATGACTTAGTGCAACCATTATTCTGCATTGGATGCCTAAAAGTATCTGTTCATCCCTTTCTCTGTGTTGGAGAACAGCATTGTCCACTTCAGCCTCTTGGGGGCTTCACTGGCACAAGCTTCCCACCTTCTGTAGTCAGGTTTTTGGTGTCTAGCTTCATTCCATGGTGCCAAATCTCTACAAGTGGTGAATCCCTGACATTTCACGAGCTAGGACATATATTCTACAGGTTAGAAGATGCACCAAAAGCAAAGGGAACCCCTTGCTCATACCTGGGCATGCACCATGAGGGCCTGCTACCTGCACTGGACCCATATTTGTTATTCAGGAAAAAAACCAAAATCCTAAAAAATTAAATTATTCTCTCCAGATAAGGTTTAAACATTCAAGCTCTGATGTGTTTCAGTCTTAACATCTGATGGCTGAAATCTGTGGAGGAGGTAGGCAGCTGAACAGACATGAGCAGTAGTATTTTTAAGGCAAATGGTCTGATCCTATTGCACTAAACTTAGAATTATTATTGCAGCTTACCAGGGGTTTAAATATGGGTTGTTTATGTTCCATATTTCACCCTTCCAGCTGCTGAATTTTCCTGAGGCTGGCAGGCCTGCAAAGCATTCCCACTAGCTGTTCAGGTAGGTGCAGAGACATGCTAGCCAATTGCTTGCACTCAGCAAATGGAAATCCTATGTGGATCACAGAATAACACAGTTATATGGGGAGTCAAATACTAGTGGGTTTGAAAAACAAGGTTGGTTGCTTAACCTAGGCCTGAAAGAGAAGGTTTAATCTTCTATTAGCCTGCATCATGAATGATTTCACATCTTCTTAATCTCTCTTGCCATGGACATATTACTCTGATGAAGATACCTTCACATGCTGTGGTGTAACAGGAAATCTGCTTCTTACCACCTGTTTCTCTGATTTTTTTTGGCTGTATATCCCTGTACAGCATTTGAGGGAGAGACACCGAGGAGCAGCGCACTGCTCCGTGCGTGTCCCTGCATCGATCCGCCGTCCCTTCCCCGCGCCCTTTCCTGGAGCCTGCCCAGCGGGAGCCCAGCAGAGCCTTTGTGTCTGTCTGTCCCTGTCGCCTGTCCCCCGTCCTTGCGCGCAGCGCTGGGGAGCGCTGAGCTCGCTTTGCACGAGTGCGACCCCGCTGCTGCAAACCCGGTGCGACCTCTCAGTGACAGCCCGGTGATAGCCCCGGTGATAGCCCCGGTGATAGCCCCGGTGATAACCCCGGTGGCAGCCCCGGTGGCAGCCCCGTTGATAGCCCCGGTGGCAGCCCCGGTGATAGCCCCGGTGATAGCCCCGGTGGCAGCCCCGGTGGCAGCCCCGGTGATAACCCCGGTGATAGCCCCGGTGATAGCCCGGGTGGCAGCCCCGGTGATAACCCCGGTGATAACCCCGGTGATAGCCCCGGTGATAGCCCCGGTGATAGCCCCGGTGGCAGCCCCGGTGGCAGCCCCGGTGGCAGCCCCGGTGATAGCCCCGGTGATAGCCCCGGTGGCAGCCCCGGTGATAACCCCGGTGATAGCCCCGGTGGCAGCCCCGGTGGCAGCCCCGGTGGCAGCCCCGGTGATAACCCCGGTGATAGCCCCGGTGGCAGCCCCGGTGGCAGCCCCGGTGGCAGCCCCGCCGTCCCGTGCCCCCGCCCGCACCTGCGGACGCCGCCCGCCCCGCGGGGCCGCGCCGCCCGCCCGTGCCGCGGCGCTCCCCGGCCTCCCCGCCCACCGTCTTCTCCCCTCCCAGACAGGCACGGCCGAGGCAAAGCGGCGGGCGGGCGGCTGCCTCCGCCTCCCTCCCTTCTCCTCAGATGCCCTTTGCAGGGTTATTATTACAGTTCGTGGCTGCGCTCTGCCTTCCCCCCTCCGCGCCCGCCCCTCCGCGCTGCGCAGCGCGCTGGCCGCGCTCCCCGCCCGGGCTGGCCGCCGCCCAGCGGTGCGGGATCCCCGCGGCCCGGAGCCAGCGTGCCCCGCCGCCCGCACCATCGCCCCGCACCATCGCCCCGCTGCCCGCACCATCGCCCCGCACCATCGCCCCGCACCATCGCCCCGCTGCCCGCACCATCGCCCCGCACCATCGCCCCGCACCATCGCCCCGCTGCCCGCACCATCGCCCCGCAGCACCGCCCCGCTGCCCGCACCATCTCCCCGCACCATCTCCCCGCACCATCGCCCCGCACCATCGCCCCGCAGCACCGCCCCGCAGCACCGCCCCGCTGCCCGCAGCCGGCGCTGCCCCCGCGGGCCCGGCCGGCGGGGCGGGCGCTGCCCTGGGGCTCCCAGGCAGCGGGGGGAACGCGGGGCTGCGGATTATTGCAGACTAAGCAGTCTGGCGCTGCAGCAGCGTGCGGGGGGAGGCGGGCGGGCAGGGGGAGTGTGTGTGTGTGCGTGTGCGTGTGTGTGCGCGTGTGTGTGTAAAGGGGGCATGGAGCTGGCAGCTGGCCAGCTACCATCAGAATTAGCTCATTGTTCAATATAACCAGCGCTGGCAAGCAAAACCCAGCCCGAGAGAGGGAACGGGCGGAGGGGAGGCGGGGGGGGGGGGGGGCGGGGGTGAGAGAGAGACTTTCCCCCAGCCACCCCCACCCCTTTTTTTCTTTTTTTTTTTCTCCGAGGCTGCACTTTGGAAGAGGTGCAGTCATTCTTACCCACACCCCCTACCCTCTCTCCACTCCCCCAACTATAAATTCCCTTCTGTAGCATGCTGCCCTTTTGTAATCCACATTTGTGTTTCAGATCATGTAGAAAGGACAGAAAGTGAGCAGGGAGCGGGGGCTTTTGTCTGTAAGTATATGCAATTCCAATCCACAGAATTTTATTTTTTTTAGTTAATCCCCTTTCTCTCCCTCCCTCTCCCCCCTTTTCTGCTTTCTTCGCTCTGTGTTTCTCTGTTTCTTTTCATTTCTTTGTGATTTCTTTCTGTCCTTAGCCGGACTTTGCTGCAGCTTGGCTTTCCCCTCTCGGTGCACATTTCCAAACAGGCTTTTTTAAGGAAAACGAGAAAACGTGCAGTATATATGTCTAACTCTTTGTCTTTGTGCTTTAAGGCTGGATTTCTAGGCTGAGGATTTTTCTGTACGCATGCAAGGGGAGATGAAAAGTGATTTTCTAAAATATTTTCCTTTTTCTGGGTTTTTGAACCTAATGCACTTGGCTTTGTTAGCATGCGTGCAAGGCTCTAGGACAGGTTTATCATCTCCTTTCTTCTCCCTTGTAAAACGAATCTCCCTCTTCTCCGCCCTGACACTGGATTCCTCTCAGGCTGCTGGGGTTTATTTTTAGAAAGCAGTCATTCTTGCAACAGCCTTCTGCATTTTTGCATGTGCAGCAGTTAAATTTTGGGTGGTTCTTTTGAGAAGAAAATAACAAAAACAACAGAACAACAAAGCCAAAACAAACCATGTTTTGCTGAACATGTAGTGACATGCTACTTTTTTCAAACATTTCTGTTTATATTTATGGATATATGCATTTGCAGTTTTAAATCCTTTATGTGCGTGTGTATTTGTGTAAACATATGACTCATGCCTAATTATATTTCATACATACCTGCTATGGGTAAGAAATATGTAATCAATAGAAGAGAACTTTTAATTTTTGTTTCTATAAGAAAGCTGATAAAGGAGATATGCTACAAATTCAGCCCATTAAGAGCATGATAATTTAAGGTAAATGAGGTAGGACCTACTCTTCTTTTTTTTTTTTTCTCTCCCTGTTTAAAATAGGGGGTGTGTGTGGAATAGAGAGAGGGAGAGAACTGGAGGTTATGTAATGCAGTGCCATTTCCAAAAATACCTACTCTCTGGGCTGTTACATTGTGTTATACTGGTTCCTTGATTGCAAAAACCCACACTTAGTAGTATGCCTGGGAACAATGGACCACAAATTACAGTAAACATAGACTGACAGGTTTTTGTCCTCCTGACTGATTTCTACCTTTATTTAACCATTATGTGTGGGGCTCTTCAGAAATATACCTAGGGCTAAGAATAGCATGAGGTTCTGCAAATCCAGGTACCGGGGATTCCTTTGTCCTATATTTAAGCCTACAGACCACTGAAGTGCAGAGATACGTGATATATAAGCATATGTGTGGTTAGAATAATTTGCATGACTTTAATCTTAACCACTGAAGCTTATATTTGGTTCACACACTGTTAGACTGGCAAATAAATATAATTTAACTATTGTGACAGTTGGAATTACTTTTTTTTTTCCATTTTTAATTTTTTAAAAATTGTTTTCAGATTGTTCTCCTTGTGCTACTTGAGAGAAACTGCAATCCCAAGACTTAACAGAACCTAAAAATGGTAAGAATTAGTTGCTTTAGCAGAGTATCAATCATTTTTTGTGTCAATACAAACCTCATTTCCCTCTTCCCAATATTAATTTATAAATAGGACCTTTATATGACATAGTTTTTGAGGCTATGAGGACTTGCCATACAATAACTGATGTATTCTGAAAAGCTCCTTATGCTGGATCTTTTATTTTCTTGCATTTTTTGAATAAAAATCTGAAATCCGTCTCTGTGCAGTAAGGCTTATTTAATTGAAACAAGAAATATTTAAGTTATTGTGAAAAATACACATCATAACACATGTAGCAATACATGCAGACAAAACAATATCCAGTAAGGCCAACACTGACATCTTTCTCCCAAAAAGAAGAAATAGGTCATTGCACTTCGTAAGTGAAAAAGATTTAATGTCAGTCTGTCAGGGAAGTACATAAGGTGCAACCTAAATTTTCTTACTAGGTTAACCTCTGAAAACACTACCATTCTTTGTGACACAGATCTGTTCTAGAAAAAAATGTTTAGGCCTCAAACCTGACTGAACTTACAGGCACTTGTTTGGAATGTGTTTAATGAACAGCAACCTCTTTCCTTCAGTGCTAATTGTGTTTCTATTTTTATTTATTAAAGCCAATTTTTTTATATTCTGAGATACCACTACTGACAAACTCCTGATTTTAAGGATATGCATGTAAAAATGGTATTCTCTGAGAAGGACTGTCTCAGATTCAGGAGAACAAAGGTAACAGTATTTTTTTTTAGAAAACGTGCTCAAAGTAGACAGATTTTGTTCACACAGTTTTTAATTCTTAGCTGAAGATGCAGCTGTCTCAGAATCATATCTAAATACATGTACTGGAAAAAAATGTGGTATATTTTGGATGCTACAGGATAAAATCATTATCAAACCTCTGTTAATTAGTATTGAGCAATGCTTTAAGTATCATTGCATAGGGTGTACATTAGCACAGAATATTTTCCCCAGTGTGAGGTTCTGAGGGACATACTCTTATGAAGATTGGGCTAATTGCATTAATGTTATCCTTGTCTGGTTCTTTGGGGTTGTTTAGATACTGGGGAGGAGAGATGATCAAAGAATGATTAAAATAAGCAAATACGTAATGTACTCTGTTATAAAGGCTTTGTTTTTGTTTTTGGCTCCTTGTTTTATATCATTCCTATCTGCAAAAATAAACTTGCAAATTCTGGAGTTTTAGTCTATTCTGGAACCTACTTTCATCAAAGTGCTTTGCTCATCTGTGTATAAATGAATAGATGGGGGTGGGGAATTAAAAGGGAAATGATTCACTTAAACTGTGAATAGAAATCATGCTAAAATACATGTTGTTCACACAACTGTGGAATATTGGATAAGGCAACTGTTTTCCTACCAACACCAAGGTGACAATCAGCCCACATTTTAGATCTTATGCAGGCTGCTATGTGCAATATATGCCTATCTATGGAACAAAAGATTATTTTAAGTTTAGTTAGGCATAAAATAGCCACTAATTTCTACCAGCAGATGGTTCTATAAATCTAGCAAGGTTCCTGTAGTAGTCAATGAAATCAGTTTTATAAAGCCAGTCTCTGGGCCAGGACATAAAATACAACTTAAAGCTATCCAAACACAAAAAATAAAATGTTGTTGCCCACCTGTCTAGTCCCATTGTTTGCTTTGTAGTGTAACATAATTACAAACCTCGTTTAACTGTTTTTAAAAGTTCCCCTTCTTTTTCTATGATAAAAAATAAAATGTGCAATTAGGTTGCAAGGATGTTTAAGATGTGATACTTGGCAGAATCCCTTCTTCTACCACCAGCCTTTTTTCTCCCTTTTTCACTTCTGGTATTCTAACACTGAATGTAATTCTAAGTCAGACCAGTGACACACTTTCCTTGCAGTAGTGGACACACTTGTCTTTGGCATATTTCTTCTTGTATTAACTGCAAGTATCTCTCTAACCATTCTGATTTACAGAAAATACTCTTTGCATATCAACACTTTCTGCACACTGAGAAAATGCTTACTTTGTTTTAATATCACAGTATATGCAAAGGCTCTACCCTGCTCTCACTGGTCAGTTGAAATTTAGCTATTGTGTTTCAGTAGACTGAGATGAAGTTAAAAAATAGGGGGAAATGTACTTCTTATTCCTTTGCCAGTCTGAAATTTCATTAATTATTTAGCTAAGCTTACAGTAAAATCTGAAATTACTAAAATAAACTTGTTCAGTGAGAACAAATGAGTTCTTGGTTTAACTTCACTGTCTCACCCTCTTAGTTTCTTAATTTTCTTTTCTCATAAAACGTTTCTTAAAATTTTTGAACAGTAAAAGCAAGTTATTTAACACATTAATTTTCAATGCTTCTTCTCCTTTTCCTGGACTTGGAATTAGAATTACCTGATTAATTAATCAGTCTTTCTTCCACCTGTTTAATAATAATATCCTCAATTTTAAATGCAACAGAAAAGCAGAGTGCACTATTATTCTTATAATTTTGACTCATGGATATTTTAAGCCATTTTACACAAAAACATTTGCCATTTGAAGGTCTGTCCTTACTTCTGCATAATGCGTTTCCTTTAAGTGTCTGTCTGAAGATGGAAACAGCCTTTTATATTTATGTGCAATGTATAAAATGCTGAGGTGACTTAAGTGGTCTTTATTTTGAAATTCTAGAACTTCTATATACTACCTTCATGGCAAGTGCTGAGTGTTATGAAATGTAAACTAAAATTTTACTTAATATTAACTAAAATTTTAGCTAACAAGGGGGGAAAAAATGTTCTAACTAAAAAAGAATTTTAAAAAAGGAGTGTGTTTTAAAGTTTTTTCCTGCCCCTTCCAATCATTGAAAGGGATCCAATCATTGAAATGAAGGAGCATGCTGAAAAATTGGGAGTTAGAAAGTCTTAATTCCAGTTTACTGTGATCTCAAAGAAGTCTCTTACCAAAATCAGGAAAGGGTTGGGTTTTGTGTAGTTTGTTTTTTTTTTGTCATGGTAAATATTAGTTTTTAAATAAAGAAATCAGATCATCATTTTAGACAGTTAGAGAAGTGATCTGTTTATTTGCTTTCAAAACACTCAGGTGTGTCCTTTTCTCCTTGTGTATTTTAAGTTAAGTTCTGGGAGCTCACAGTGATGGTGCTTAAAGAATTTAAAGTAAAAATGCTAATAAATGTGTATATCAGTAAACAGATCCTTAAAAATTTAATTTTGACTTTTCTGAAAGTAAATGGAAGATAATGTAGAGCAAATGATTAATTTTCTCCTGACTTACCACAAGGAGATGGCTTTCTTGTCAGCCTTTCTTATTGGTGTGGAGTCTCTGGGCTGGCTGTTGTACAGGGTAGCTGTGTCATCGCAGAGCAAAAAGGCTCTGGAAGTAGGTCATTTGGGCTGAATGCTTCCTGTCCTGCATCCCTGCCTGAACTGCATCACTTCTGGGGTTATCCTGTCATATTTTGTCATTTACAGTCCTTCTATTTTATAGTCTTACTTGGAGGAAAAGAGAAATAGGGGATGATGACCTTTAGGGGTGAGAGCAGTTGGGAGAGAAGCCCTTCTTTTTTAAGTCAGACGGAAAGAAAAGACAGCCTGCATTTTGTTGAGGAGAAAAAAGAATCACCATTCTATTTAGTTTTTTGTTTGCATGGGGTTTTTTTTCTTCTAGTTTGTAGAGGAATTTATAATATTTATTTGCTTTAGGTGAAGATATTTATGAAGAAAATTTTGTGTTTAAACTTTCATCCCAGTTTATCCTTTACTAACCTTTTTCCAGGGAGTTACATGCAGGTGTCTTTACACGTTCTGTAATTTTCTGTGCCCCTGGGCTAGAACAGCTTTTCATAATTTTAGGATTATTTGTGGAGAATGGAGTCTAGAATTGGTCTGGCAGAGGCACACATTATTTAGAATATTTTATATGCTTTCAGGGAAAACAAAACAAAACAAAACCAAACCAAAAACAAACCCCCAAAAAACAAGGTAATGAAATGAGACATTTTGTCCAGCCTATTACTAGATGCACACTGGACAAAAGCAGCTCTTGGTCTGGCATGTAAAAACTCAAACCTGGTTGATTATTACCAAGCCTGGTACTTGAACTGGAATTGGAGTCTCCTTTATGGTAAGTCCACACAGAACCTGCAGGACTGTCAGATTTGGTCAAGAAAAGTAATTGTGTGGGATGATAGCTAAATAGTTTTGGCCATCTGAACCTGTATACTGTGCTTTTTTATTATGCTTATGTAATGTGCATGTTATACATTGAGTGTAATTTGCACTGTGCTACTTGGTTGCTGAAACTCAGGAAGAATTAACGCTTTTCCAACTTACAAAGTTTATAAGCAGAAATACAAACTAGTTTTTGCAATACTTCTGTCAAGCCACCTGTTCAGTGGAGCAGAAAACAAACCTTTACTTGATTATAGGTAGAAAAGCAGAATTTTAAAATTAAGTAATTTTTGCCCAAATCTATAGATTCTGTGGATATTTTAGTGGCAGAGCTCATATGCACATGAAAAGACAAAAGTTTTTAATATACTTGTTTCTACTTAGTCATAAACATATTCTGGGTGCTAAAATTTTGCTACTCTGTCCCAGCATACTCTATGTGAATCGAGGTGTGTTGACACATGGAATGTGAGGTTTATGTAATACTAAGTCCAGGAAAAATCTTTACTAATTTTTTTCTCAGAGGCTGAAATTTTGGAAAATCAGAAATAAGAATACACATCTAGTAATGCTACAGCTATAACATAGGGGTTTTTTTAAGGCTTGGGGTCTAATGCCATCACTAACAATATTTTTTTATTTTTTTTCTGACTTTGCTATACTGCTGCTTCATAACTGATTTCTGATCACTGTATATGCTGAAGAGATGGGGAAAGGAGGACACTTAATAGTTCTAGAACAACTTTATAAACAGAATTCAACTGGCATCATTGACTGGACAGGATATTTTAATAAAAATAGTTTTATCGGTCTGTATTTTGGTTTTATTTCAAATATTTATTCACCTCATCTAACCATATTAATTGAGAGCATAATCTTCAAAGGTGCAAAAAATATTCTTTCCAAATGCTTAATGTAGATTTATAGTCTGAATCACTGTTTGAGTGTTACATGCAATTCTATTTGGACTTCTGGTCTGGCAAATTCACAATAGCAATACTGAATGAATCCTTGTGTACATGTTGCTGGGAGGATTCCTGATGTTTTCTTCTGTAAACACTGTATTAAAATAAACAAACAAACAAGTAAAAACAACCCACCCACAGAATAAATAGGATTTTCTCATCCTGCAGAAAGAAGTGTCTCTGGAAGAATTTCGTAAACGCAAAATTAACCTGTTTATCTCTACCAGCTTGGCATACTTAGGTGGAAGCAAGTTAAAAAAAGTTCTAAGAAATTTGTATGTCCTCGCTGGAGGTGGTAAAAACTTGCCTTTAATACACACATTATCAGAAAGAACTCCTGGCCTCCTCCAGCACTGACGTTTAGAAGGCACACATTGACACCTCAGAGCTACCTTAGAAAGGTCAAGTTAGAGAGGAAAAATCTTCTTATTTGCTTTAAAATGACTGCATATCTGTGACAAATCTCCATCACAAAAGAGTATGAGTTTACACAGCTCCTTAGATGAGTCCCAGAACCCAGAGATATTTTATTACTTTTAGCCCCCAGAACATCATGATGTATTTTGTGCTTTTGTGTCTGGAGTAGCACTTAGCTGCATTTACTATCTGCCTAGTAGAGGCTGGTAATAGGGAGGCTTCAGGTGAATGTACCACAGTGCTTTCAAGCACTTGTTAACAATCAGCTGCCCTCATTACATCTCTTTTATTGAGGTAAGTAAGGAATGGCTCTACAAGGTGGTCCTCTCCCATTTCCAAGAGTATGGCTGGGGCTTTTTAATACTTGCCTACAAAATGCTGCTTGGGGAAGGGCTGGCACCTTCTGAGGGGAAAGAAGGGCTCTGCATTTGGGGAACAGCATCCCTGGCTGGATTTCTGCTCATCCTTTTGGTATGTGGGAGAAAAACCCTTGTAGTCCAAAGCAGTCTCTTGAGCCTTCTCTAAGTTACAGCATTGAGGCCATTATTTAGAATAGGAAATTTTAAGACATAAACACTTATTTTGGGAGACTGTTGTATACGTTCTGTGTACCCCAAGAGTGGAGGGCCAGGTCTGAGGGTGCACACAGGAAAAGTGTTATTCCGGTCTACCTCTGTTCCTATTCTTAACAATTCACTACTGGCCACTGTTCTTGCTGGATTTTCCATTAAGATCAAAACTCAATAAAATGAGGACACTGGACTAAATAGACATTTTGGTCACCCTCTGACAATGCTCCTTTTCTTCCTCCTCTGTAGCTCAAATATTTTGTCCATGCTATGTATGAAACTACTGAAAAACTACCATGCATCCTTTGCATATTTTCAGAATTTTTGTTGCCAATTTTTGTTGTGTATCCACCTGAGTTTATAACAAGAGAATTGCTTATGCACCTTGTACAGCAGTTACCATTAGGTGTAGGTGCAAATACTAATTAAGCTTTACCTTATTGTACTTGAAGAGCAAATTATAAACTCCTATATAATTAACTGAGAACTAGAGTATTAATTCAATTCTCAGCCTTGTTGTTGCTGTTTTTCTTCTGTGTGTTGCATGCTAAGTAAAATAAAACAAAAAATACTGTGGTACAGAGGCAAACAAAATAAATATGTGGGGTTGTACTGTGTTCTGAGTTAGGTTTTCTGGATGGTTGATTTGCTTATTTTGATTTCTAGGATGTTTTGCAGTTTTGGAGAGCATAGACAGAAATTTACTGGAGGAGCAAAGTCATTCACAGCCATTTTATTGCTTGATGTAACTTTCCTCATAATGTACACTTGATTTTTATTTTCTCTGAAATAAATGTACTCTTTCTCTTTCAAGGAGTGCAATACTCTGGTAATAGTTTACTCTTAGTAAAATTCATTAATTCAGTAATAAATTGGAGGACCGCTTATGACCGTGTTCACAATGTACTGCTTAGGTTTTTTCTCTTAGTCTTTGTATGCATGGTAAATATTAACAATATTTTGCAATAATTTTTGTGTATTAATGAAGTAAAAAAGCAGTAGAATACTTGTAGCACACAAGTGGGATTGATCCTAAATGCTGCAGAAAAGTGAAAATTGGCCTCTCTTCCTAAAGATTGCATCACATTCTGTTGGTGTGGAGTGGATTCCTCCCCAGGAAAAGTTAGGAAGTGTTTTCTAGAACTAAGCTCATTCAATCACATATGTTAGAATACAGCTGAAGTTTCTGTAGAGGGGTTCTTACTGGATAAAGAATTGGACAGAAGTCTTATTTGTAAATACACATATAAATCATGCAACCTGTATATGGATGAGAACAGGAATGAGTCCCTTGAAGAAGCTGATACAGATAAGCCAGGGTAGGAGACTGCATAGGAGCAGATGCTTCAGTGTAACCTCAAGAATAGATGCTTTTAAGAACAACAAAGGAAACAACAGATGATGTGTTTATAGGAGAAGCTTTTCAAGGTCACTTACTTATGCTGTATAGGGAAGGAGCAAATGACATCCTATTCTGTGAAATTGACAGAAATTGCAGAAGAGATGCAAAAGGACTGCTAAAATCCCCAAATACCTGATAAATAAACTTTGTAATTCATTTGCAGTGTGGAGAGGAAGATGCAAGGAAAAGCATACTTGTCTCATTTAGGCCTTTTCATCTCTATGTGGTTGTGAGTTTGAGTCATCAGATGAGGAGGAATAAAAAGTAGCAGTAATATCTTCCCCATGAAAAGGCAAAGACATCAAAAGATGCTGATGCAGAGAAGTCAAAGGCAAATTCAGGTGTACAGCTGTCTTGCCATGTTCTGCTGATATGCTGCCAAGTATTAATTATCATTGCAATGGCAGATAAAGTCTCACAAAGGTGTGCCACTTGGAGCAATCCCAGATGCAGAATCATGATGCAACTCTTCATCCATTCTCTCAAACCATTTATCTAACCTTTACTTTGTGGGACTAACCAAGTGAAAGAAATGTAAATTATTGGTTTTCCCCACTGTTTTTTAGATGTTCATGGCACTGATGTGAAAACCAGGGATGACAAAAAAAATCTGCTGCCCTGACAGGATACTGAAATCATGAAGTCAAGTTGTTTGGGATGACTGTCACTGCACCTCAAGTAGAGGCTCGGACTCGTGATGCAGAGACACTCAAAAATGCAAACAATTTCACAAAATTGTTAAGCCTCACATCTGCTAAATCACATATTCACAGCATTTTTTAATTATTAAGCGAAGGTGATGAAGTTGCACTTTAACTTGGTCAAGTTTGGTTTCTGCTGTTTCCATAGGGATATCTTCCTCAGTAAGCCTGTTCCAGAGTTAGGCTATCACAACAGCAGCCTCCTGTTTCATCATGAGTACAACTTCTTAACTATAACAAAGGCTCCTCAAAACTTCAAGGACTCACTGAAATAAGGAGTAATGATGAGTACTCTTGATGTAGCTTTGTCCCTCTCCAGAAGATCTGGAAAACAAAAGCTGTGACTGATAGAATACTTCTGTCCAACTAAAACCTTAAAAAGCAGCATCTGTTCAGCTCACAGTTGTTGTATGTATTAAATCTTGTGTGCTAGGTTAGAAACACAGTGGATATTTGTATTTTGCACTTTCATAAATTTCCCCTCACAGTTTCAAAAATAAATTACTGAGGATGGGAGCATTAGTTTAGCCCTTGCACTGAAGCAAAGGCTTTGATCCTTGCACAAGCTTTCCCTCCAGTTTGGTTTAAAAAGAATTAGTGAGGTTTTCATTCACAAAATTATTTATTTAGTGTTAAAGCAGTGGCACAGTAAAATTGTTTATGCATTTGGATTGTGATTGTAGGATGTTGGTTAGAAAGAAGCTGTTTTACTGCAGTGGGAGGCATTTGGGGGAATTGAGAAGTACATGGTAGGATGTGCTGTGAAATGTACATCTACAGCTCAAACTAGCTGGCAACTAAGAAATTTTAAAGAAGTGTAGGTACAGAAGTGAGAAGCAGTGTTCCTTTTTGGCTATACAGCCCACTCTTGGGAGTAGGGTGGCCTCTCTCCCTTTCTCTGTTCTTGATTAGGCACTCAGTCCTCACAGCTGCACAATGTCATTTTAGTGCTGCAGAGAGAACAAGAATACCTCTTTCTTTCCTTCTTTTCCCCACACACCTCTTATCATTCTACTCCCATGTTCCTTAGCATGTGGCCATCTGTGTCTGTTATTACATTGCTAATCCATATAGTAAATCTTTTCCTTACAATTTTTTTTTCCTTCTCTAGGTAGGTTACTGCAGAATTACTGGACATGGTCACTTTTTATTTGGAATTAGGATCTACAGTACTTGTCATAATTTCCTTTTTGTTTTCATTCCTCCTGCCTCAAAATTGGTTTATAAGAAAAAGAAGTTATCTGAAGGTGGTTGCTGATTTCCCCAGAGCAATTGCACTTCAATAAACTTTTAATTAAGAAATCAAGAGTGCAGTTGAATGCCACTCTACATCCTGAATAAGACTTGATTACAAGAATTCAGTTGTGGTTCACATGGAAAAAAAAAAAGGGAAAAAATAGAAAAAATAATTGCAAGGGTATTCTCAATTGTTTCTTAATGATAAAAACCTTGGGAATGCTTAACAGGAATATGCTCATTTTGGTAAGTTTAGCATGCCATAAATCTGTTTTGTTTTTTTTTTTTTTTTTGCCTCTTGATGGATTTATGTGAATGTCTGAGAGATGCTCTTAGTGAATTGGAATGAAGAGTGGGCACCAAATGAAATTTAGCATGTTGATGTGACTAATAGAGTATATTAAGTTCAGCTCTGTTAAAATTATTTTGTGTACCTGTTTTAAGGCTGGGCAAAGATTGTGCTCCCCTACTACTGTTCTTTGAAAAAGCATGTTTTAAATGAAAAAATCCCCAGAAATTAGAATTTTGAAATGTCAGTAAAACAGAGCTAGAGCAAAAGAGTTTCTCAAACTGTTGGCCAAAGGAGTAAAGTAGACTCTACTGGTTTTTAATCCTCCTGGTTTGAAAGAAACCCAAGCTGAAACAACCCAAAAAATTACCAGTAGTTCTGGAATCTGAGAGATCTGGTGAGCAGACTATGCATTTATTTGCCTCCACTTTTGCTCTTCTTTAACATTAAATGGCATTATTTGTATCTTTTCAGGAGACTGGAGGCTACATAATGGAAAGCATACTCATAGAGATCCCATAATTCCCAGTTTTGAAGTTGACCTCAATGTTTAAGGCAGAATTGCATGTTGTTGCATAGCAGTGTCTCAGGTAGCTCTTTTCACATCTGATGGTTCATGTATGAAGCTTCCTGGCTTAACTGTCTAGCTAATGATGATCCAGCAGTGAGGCTATCAATGTGAGTCAGCATTATGCAGACTTACAGAAACTGTACTTTTCAATCCACCCTAAAGCTCAGTAATTCCATTCTGAATCCTGATAACTTTGGTTATTTAAACCAAGCCTGCACTTGCATAAAACAGTCACACAGGAAGTACCAAGAAATGAAAATTATGTGTGTATCAATGGAAGCATTTATTTAGAAGTATTTGCTTCATGCTAACAGCTGGAATGTTGTAACCTTTACATCCTAGTCTGTAATGAAGCATTGCTTTCCTCTCTTATAGCTCATTTTGCATTTCTATCAGTACTTTTGAGCTGCTATAACTGAAATAATGTTATATGTGTTTTTCTAATACCCTAGTTATCAGTATATTTGAACTTCTAAGTAGCTTCTGCATTTATAAAGCACAGCAAGATTCATGGTTTGTGTTATATCCTTTTTTTTTTACCTCCTTCTGATGAATTACAATAAATCTAAAGTGGACTTCTCTACACCAGCATCTTTTTTTTCCATTCAAGAATCTTTTTCCACTTGGCCAGATTCCAAGCTATGATTCTCCAGCCTTTCAGCATTGCTCCCAAGGCATATACCTAAAGTCCCTTGTCCATTCAGGACTCTGGTACAGTCATAGCAGAACAGTCACTTCATTAGGTCATCAAACAGGTCCAGGTGATTATTATCTACCAATATGGGCCACAGTATTTATTTTTGAAGAAGAAAAAAGGATATTAATGATTTTTTATTTTTTAACAGAGAATTACTGTGAAAGATAGTTTGGGAATTATGTGGGGTATTTTGCAGATGGTGGTAGGTTTTGGGGTTTGTTTTTTTTTAACCCTGGAGCATAGCTGTGCGCTCATCTTACACTTTACATCTTTTCCCTCCTGCCTCTTTCCCAAAATCCACCCACAAACTGCAATTCCTTCAAGTTTTTATGTATTTAATTTGAGGATTCCTTTATTTTTCATCTAGCTTCAGGTGCTTATTTTATTCCTATTAGGTTATTAATAGGGATAACATGGCCTATAATCTAACCTAAATACATCTCAGACTCCGTGGAAAATGCAGAAGTTTGTATTCATGATAATGACTAATTCTCTACTCTGATGCTTATGTGATCCTCCCATATACACTTTGTATACTTTGCTGATCTGAACAGCATGTCCTGTGGTAGAGCTGAGCTCCTACTATTTCCCACCATGAGTTTTCACACAGAAAATGTGACTGCACAATAAAATGAAGACATAGTTGCAAAATGAATAACAAGTGATTATAAATAGCAACAGAAAAAAATCCCAGAGGTTATTTGGTATCTTTCATTCAAGTGTTCAAATATTCAGAGTGAGCATTAACTGAATTCACAGAATGCCCTATTGGTTATTTTATTTCAAGCACACCCAGAGAGCTGAACTGGCTTGTAGGAGACCTCAGATATGAAAAACAATCTTTGCTTTAATCCATAGAAACTACTGTTTGTACTGCAGAAAAGCATGGGAGAATGTACAAAGCAGGCACTGCCTTAAGCTCTGTGTTGTAAATGTCTCTCCTCTGTGTCTTTCTCCTCTGCATTATAGAAGAGTTCAGTATTTTCTTTTGAGAGGAGGATTTAAATACTCTTCCAATAGTTTCTCCAGGATAGAACTAGTCCAGTTGTGACAGCTAATAGTCAACACACACCTCCCCAGAAATGAAAACTCTTCTTATGTTTCAATATATGCACAGGAGCAAGAGAGTGAGTAAAACTGGCCCAGTTACTTAACTGACTACAAAAGTTTTGATTTCCAAAGTGCCTCAAAACACTGACAGTTTGACACCCCGGCATCATGCAGAAAGAGTTCAATTCACAAAACACAAAGAGCCCAGGGGAAAGACCCATCAAGAATATAAATTTAATAATTTTAGCATTGCACATAACTTGTACCTGACCACTTCAGTGTTTCTGAGACTGAGATGGGGAGATATTCTGATCTTCATCTTGAAGCTGAGGGGCATTATCTTGGTATTTATTCACTTTAACCTCTACTGTAGCCAGTGCCCAGCTTTGGATCTTACCCATTTTACATGGAAATATTTTCCTGTGGACGTCATAGAACAACACCTTAACTGTTAAATCCTGCTGCCAGCTATTTTACTGTATGTGTTTATTAATGTGTTTGAATTTCTTTAGTGTGGAAAATACAGGTAGCTATCATGGAATTATAATTGTTTCAATGATCTTACAAAGTTATACATTCTATTTCACCAGTCTTTGTGAAAGGATATCAAAGGTGTGGTGCTCTTGTCACCTACAGTCATCAGCAAAGATAATGAACTTCATTAAGCAGCCCTTTTCCAGTGACCTCTGGCAGAAGTGAATGGACAGATTTTCGCACAATATCCTCAGCAAGTTCATTAGTACAGACATCCTCTATAGGGAATTTATTAGACATAGTAAAAAAAGATACATATTATACTCTTAATATATGTATATATTTTTTAAGCACCCGTTGAACGCAGATAAACATAAAACAATGTAGTTGGAATGCTCTAGGGACAGATGTTGTCATGGGTACAAAATATATGTACCCATTAAAAACATTAAACATTAAGCAGTCTGGGCCAAGCTCTACTGACATTAGACTTGTTTGAGTGATGTGGTCTGTCACATGAACACCGCTGGATTTAGTGAATCTCTCTTTGCTAATAAGATCTTGTATATATTTATGTCACTGCAGGTTTATCAGCCAGGTTCAATGATTTGGATAAGCCAGAAGATCTTTCCAACCAGCCGTGGGGATGGGGGATTTCCAAAGGTAAAGTTATTTATGTGATTTCTTTCATACTATAGTTTGCTAAGATGAAAGATTTTGGGAAAAAAAAATTTAAAATTGAAAACTCAATGGATTTTATTTTACAACCACTTCAAGAAAGTAGCCAGCTCTCCTGATTTCATCACGAGTCTCATGTTGCTCTGTTTTTCTTAAAGCCTTGGCTCCTTGCACCGTGCAGTTAACTGAAGAGCTCAGTTTTCATTTTATAATTATGTTTTTAGCCTTCAGGCTTGCAGAAAACATGGACTCTTGCTGGCTGCACACCAGAAGGAAAACATACTAATTTTCAAAGGCTCATATTTCTTAAGCTTGTCCCTCAATTTTACAAGCTTGACATCTAAGTTTTGCAGGCTTAATTTTGGCAATGCTTTCCTAGCAATGCAGATGAAAAAGTCCATGATAATGCAGGAGGAGGAGCTGGGTGGTATTGCTTATCTTTTATTAAGTATCTTGCTTGTGGGTTACCTGGCTTGAGTGACAAGCATACAAAGCATGGCACTTTTCATGTGAGTTTGACAAGAAGTACCACATACAAAGGCAGAAGATGTGGCTCACCAGTCTTAATAAGATTTTATTCTATTACCATTACTGGTTTAAAAATGTGAAATTTCAGTAGTGAAAGATAACAGATCACTCGGAACCACAGGATGTACATGTTTTATTTTCATATTCCCCTTCAATTACTTGCTCAAGCAGGTAAGTAAAGAAGAGAACACATGGAAAATTGCTTTGATTAATTTTCAGTTTCAGGTGTTTTTGTTTTTTTTTCTTAAAGTTTCAGTTTTTTTCCTCTACAATGGAACTTCTAAAGTTTATAGATGGAGTATCTGCAGCCTCATGTGCCAGCCTGCCAGTTTTTAAACTAGCATATATGGCAGCACTTTGATTCTTAGCATTCACAGTATTCCAAAAGTTCAGCTGAGAAGGCTGGTAGCAGTGCCAGAGCATGATTAATGTGCTCTGTAGGGTCATACTTACACCAAATGAATTTGCTAATTTTATGAATCAGCTATGTGTTAACTAGATGATTTTTATTCAAAATGTTAAGTTAGAAGTTTTCAGTAAGTTGCCATTCATCACTAAACAAAGTTTCTCCCAAAGCACAGAAATGAAGTTGTGCACTATGTGCAGCATAGCAACAATGCTACCTTATATTGGATTTAGGAATAGCTGTGGGTTTATGCTGTACATAGCTTAAAAGAAAAGTTTCTCAGAAGGAATAACAGTTTCTCAACTAGCCAAAATATATTATAAATATTTTTTCCCTTTAAAGTTACTGGATTCTTACTTTTAAAATACAAATTTTTTTCCTAACCTTTATGTAATTCTTCAGAAGATATTTGGCATGTGCTGGTACAAAAACCAGTTTTTAGAACTAGCTCCAAATTTTATTTCACAATTGACATTCAGAAGCAACTTCAATACTAATTTCACATAGTCCAGCTTCCAGTAGAGAATCATCTTTACCAGAAGCTCTACATATTTGGAAATTTTTTCATTTGTACAATAAAATTAATTGGGATAAATTGGTGAAAAAAACGGCAGAAAGTTTTCAGTCCTCCAGATGAGCACTTTTATCTACTCAATGCTAAACAGCTTGAACTTCTGAAAGAATAAAGTAAAAAACATGGATTTTTAAAAACTATTATTTGGGATAACAGTGTTGGGTTTTTTTTTTTTAATTTTTTTTTAATTTATTTTATTTTCATGTAACCAGCAAATAGAAAAGGCTTCAGTTTATTTCCAGACCTAGAAGGGTCACATGGGACTTTATATCTCATGATTGTATGGCAGGATTTCAGGACTGAGATTGTTTTCACAGCTGAAAAGGAACTGCCCGACACAATGCTTTTGGAAATCTGCCCAGACCTTTGGTCTGTGTGGTGTGCCTGTTTGCATGTGTAAGTTTCTAGTTTTCCCTTTGTATCCTCTAATGATGCACAAGTAGCAAATATAGTAAAACAAAAATAAGTAAAAATATTATCATGAGGATGGAATTTTCTAGAGTACTGTGAGGAAACAGTTCCATTGGGAAACTACCATGTGTTTTAATTCCTAATTCAGAAATTCACAACCCTCACATCAGAAAAAAAATGAACTTGGAGAAGATAACTTTAATTTCTTAAACAAAAAGAGGTATTGAGCTTATGTGACAAACTCATTCTAAACAATATGAGCAATAAAACACCTTTACAATTGTTAACCACTTAAACATAAAACCCACAGATTTTCTTTTTCCTTAGTTTAAGATATATTACTAGCTAAACAAATCATAGGGATCTCATAGTGACATATCATCAGCAAAGTACTTTAGGCAGGTTCTTAGCCTTTAGGCTTCATTATGAGTCTTAAAATAAAACATTTATTTAAATGCTGTTTAAAAACTTTGCTGAATAGACACAATTAAAATGTATGGTTAATGGCAGCTGGATCATATGGCACACCACTTACCTACCTACTCAGAACAAGAAAACATTGCAGTGTTTTTAGTGTGCTCTTTTTGATGAGTGAATATAGAGAAGTGACTTACTAGTATGTGTTGTTTGATTAACTAGTAAGCTTTTTAAAAAATGAGAAGTCTAACCTGGAAAAAGTTATTGTAGCATTAAGATGATCTTTCATAAATAAGATGCACTTTTATGTTGGATATTTTGCATTTTTTGCTGCTAGGACAGATTTGTTCATGCCCCATGTGAAATGTTTTTCTCAGATGCTGCAAGAACTTCCTGGTTTTCAAACAACCCTTTGTTCTCGGTGGCATCATGTGCTTCAGTCATGGTAGATGAGCTAAAGCTAGGGAACTATGGAAACTTTAGGATGAAAGAAGGGAGCATCCCACCAAACAAAGCACAGCTAATACCAGTTTTTCCTCTCCACAGGGAAATCTCCCCGTCTCGAAGGAAGTGAATCGCAAGAAAAGTGAGGCAGAGGGGGCGTGCCTGGCTCCAACAAGCGGCTATGGACAACATTTCAGCAAAATCAATTACCTCTACTCTTTTTAAACATAATTTCTCCATTCGTATTACATATGATGTATGGGTTTGATGAGGTCATGGTGTCATATATTGGAAATTGTTTCTGTGTAAATCATCAAATGTAAGAAGAAACTATGGGACTCTGAGCCTTGCTTTAGAGAATAACAGTGGACAAACGTGTACCATAAAAACTAGTTTTTGACATTCTAACTCAAGCGAAAGCTCTCAGAATTTCACACTGTGAATCCATGTTTACAAACATTACAGGTGGGCCCTCAGGCCTGGTTCTACCACAGCAATGTCTTTCACTACTCAAACTCCACAGCTCACACACAACCGGTAAACCACTCTCTCCATTTCCACCAACCCAAACTGCTTCTTGCAGAGGCTGAGAGTCCCCCTTTTTTTTTCATTTAGATGTAACAAGCCTAGTAGTTTATTTTCATCGATTGTCTGTATATCTCTATATTTTATCCATGTACTCTTTTGATGTATAGAAGTAGTATGAAACTCATGGTTTCCTTGTGGTAAGTGATCGTGATGCTGCCACGGGATTTGAGACACTGATGAATGGTGCTATTTTGGACTTTAAATATGCTCCTTGGCAAGGTAGCTCTGATGGAGTTATTTTTTATTTCCATGTTCTGAGAGGGTGTTGGTACTTTGTTTTTCTGAATGTTGTTCTTTAGATTGGACTGACTTGTTTACTTGTGTCTTCAGTGTGGCTTTCTTATTCAGTGCTGTAGGTGAGTAACTACTTATAGTGTACAAGTGAGGAACTGATTCCCTATCAGTGTCCACTCACAAACATGCAGTTATAGTGGGAGCAATCACAAAACTGTAATTTTCGTAAAATCTCCTTTCTGACTCCTATCCACCTTATGGAGAAAGATGAGCAATAATTTTCCACCAACTTCTCAAAATCTCTTGATTTTTGTCTTTTTTTCTTACAAGCCTTTTTTAAAGAAGGGACAAGTTTTAATGTCTTCTTCAAATCCATAAACTAGGGGATATAGTAAGAAAAATACAGCAAATTTCTGGGAAGAGAAGTCCTAAAGGGGAAAAAGTACATTTCCACAGTACTGTCAACATGTGGAATTTACATTTTTGTTCTTGCTCCCAAACTACTATAAATACAAAATAACACAAACCACAAAACTAAGCAGTATCATCTACTCATGGAGTGTTGTTGTGTTAGACACAGTCTGAAAGCCCACCTTAATTTTTTATATAATTCTGTCTTTTAGCTATTCCTTTTACAGGGCAGGCCTTGTTCTGAACTGTCTTAGCTTCTGACTGTTAAATACCAATGCATGCACTGCACTTCTAGATTTCTTTCCTTTCCATACCTTCTGTATCCCTTTCCTGGTACACTTTAATTTCCAATAGAATAGATATGTCTGCTGTGCTGTATATAGAGCAAGAAGTAATATTCAGCAGTTGTGGCATTTATGTATAGTTGCAGTTGTGTACTGCTGAAAATGCAAGCTTTTGTAACAATGTGATCTTTAATAATGCAAGTACCCAATGTATTTTAGCTACTTTAGTAGGATTTGTTCAATAAATATGCAAGCTCTAAGGGTAGCTGTGATGTGTCTCTTTCCTTATTACAACAAGGGCAGGGTTCCCGTTACTGATTGTTTTCACCCCTTCTTTTCCTAAATCCTGAGGTTTGTTTCAGGAATATCTGGTGAAGTAAAAGGTTATTCCTTTTTCTGCTTGCTAAACAATAGCTATCAAGATAACTTAAATGCCAGACCTGGATCTGGGAAATGACAGCATGCTGGACAATGGCAGTCACATACTTGACTTCCAACACTGCTGAGTGGCTGGGTCAGATGTGACACTCAATGCCATTTTAGTAACCCCAGGAGGACGCTCTGGGGCTGTGCATGGCAAATACAATATGTTTTATTTTCTACCTCTGGTAAACTGAATTAAAAGGTAATTTCACTTGTGTGGTAATATGGTGTAAAACAGTGTTGACACAGTCCTCTCTTAAACACACTTCTATTGGTGGAAAAGTAACACACACATTTTAGAGCATGTATTGGTTTCATAATTGTATAGATATGGTAGAGACAAAGATTATTTAATATATGTTGTGATTAATAGAAACTTCCAGAAAAAGCAAAGATGGCATACACTCCTTCTGCACCTGCAATAGTGGCTGTGGCACACATATACTATCAGCTTCATAAGGTTTAAAAAAGAAGGAAAAAAAGTCATAGTAAGTATGCACTAAAGAAAATAAAAAATGCATATGGCCATTTTAAAGGATGCCCCTTGGATTTAATACACATGTTTTCACCTTTGGGAGGAAGTATAAAATTATATAAATAGAATTATTGGGGAAAAAAAGCACAGTGTATATATCTCACAGTCAGTTGTTCCAGAACAGCATGACCAGCTACTTGTTAACCTACCTCATTAAATAATCATTTGTGAAATGGACTTGTATGAGTATTTTGAAAGCATTGTGGTCAAATAAATTGATTCAGGAAACTCTGGTTCCAACTTCAGACCTTTTTATAACATCATAGAGAATCTGGCAAAATCAATATTTGTCCCTCAGCAAATAAGAAAAAAACAAAACCCTGAAGATGAATTCTGAAAAATAGAAATAGTAGTGAATTCTTGCTTTTGTAAAGCATTTTAAACTACACAGATAAAATCACTCATTAGGAATTAAATGTTTTTACCATTGAACATCATATTTTAAATGAAGAGTAGGGCATAACGGTATGTGTTATCAATTAAATTCCAATACTAAAAAAGCTGCATCATTAATTACCAAATGCAGAAAACATTAATCCTTACACATTAGAGTTTCTGCCCCCAACAGCATTCTGAGGATATGTATTAAAAATTCTGATTCATATTAATAATTTTATTCATTTGAAGTTAGCTAAATTCTGTCTGCAAGCATATAAAACATACAGAAACAATCATAAAAAAATTAAAATCAATAGTACTTTAGTGCGACTCTGATTAAATTTCTACTGTTAAAGCTGTACTACCATATTACAAAAGATAAAAAATAAAATCAATATTCTACGTAAGAAGTTCAAACAGAAGAAAGAAATTTAAATAGAAAGGAATGAGCCCAGATCTATCTTATCAGCATTATGTTCTTGTGAGTGTAAAATAGAACATGAGTATAACCAGCAAGCCAAGTGGTTTAAGACCACTCAGCAATGGCCCATGATCTATGTGCTAAAACACAAGACCCCTTTTTGTGACCCTTCACATCTCTTTTTACTAAGGCTCATTTTGAGTTCTGGTGAAGTAAGGGGCAGAAATGCAGGAGGTTTGGGCTTTGCTGCTGCAGCTATGAAAACATTGGTAACTTAATTCTACTGCAGAGAAAAGAAAGACCAGGAGGAGGAAAAACAGGAGGAGGAAAAAAGGAAAAAGTGGGGGGCGGGAAGGAAAGAAACATGGAGAGAAATAAAAAATGCAATTAAGAAGAAATAAGAAATTCATAACTTGAGCCTGTCTGGAGCTTGTCTGAACTAGAGGTCCAGAGGCACAAGGTTTGCAGAGAGAAAACACAAGTGTTACATTCCAGTTTGGAACAACTATTTTCCTTCACAGATACGTACCTGTGAAATGCCCTGTTGAAAACCTGTAGGAATAAACCCTGGCTTTGTGAGACAGTCATTAATGTTTTTTTTCCCCCACCAGATTTTGTGAGTGAGGAGCTGCAGAACAGGGGGAAAGGCTGGCATGCCCCCCAGAAAAAGACATAGCAGGACAAGAGAGTTTTGGCCAGTGGTGTCAGGAGTAGGGTGCAGGCTTATCCCAGCTTGGATCTTGAGACTCTTGCACTTTTTCTGCCCAGGGCAAAGTTGAGACACTTAGAGCCTGTGTCCTAATCCTTGACTAAGTAGGGGAACATGGTATAACAGAGCAGACATGCTGTAGTTTGTATCACCCTGAAGAGAGAGCCCAGTATTCGGATACTCAAATGCTGCCTGCTCATGCTTCAGGGCAGAAAAGAAGAAAATATATCCTTCATTTTTACTTTAACTGGTTTGTAAACATAACCTAAAATCTCCAGGTATTCTACTGGCACACTAACAATCCTGCTGATCTACACCTATCCATCTGAACTATTCTGTAAGTGCATCCAGAGCTGCCATCTGTCTGTCAGGGTATGGCCAAAGCACAAAGTGCTGTGTAGGCTGGTGTAAATCATCTCAGGAAGCAGGGTAACTGCAAAATCAGCACTGCCTGGGGGAAATAAAATCAGAAAAGCATGCTCATGCTCTTTGTGTATTCATTTCTATCTTGCCATTCCTGATGCTGCCTGAGCGCCTTAGCTTGGACTCACCAATCAATTTGTAACATTTCAGAGCAGCGTAAGTCTATTCCTGCTCTGAGGGCTCTGATTTGGTGTTTTAAGTTGTGGGTTTAAAGCTTTCACCTTGTATATCACTTGGTGTGTGCTGCTTTTCAGAGTTCTCAGATTCTTGTGACTCATCTAATATTTTCCAGCTGGTGATTCCAGAGGAAGAGATGTGACCCAACAGCTGATGTTTTATACAAAGAAAGAGTATCCTGTTTGCACAGCACTGTTTCAAATTCATATTGCACGTGTCCAAAGTTAAACCCATGAATCTGTCCAGGCAGATAATCATTCTGCTGGGAATTTTATTTTATGTAACTTAAAACAGATCCTGAAGGTTCCAAAAAGTCACAGCACCTGGGACTTCTACTTTCCAGAACACAGCCTCAAGATGAAAAGGCTGAACAGGCTTCTTGTGCATTTTTTTCTTGTATTCTCAGGTGGTTTTTGCAGTTTCAAATCTAGTTGATCTCAACAGAATTCTACTGATAAATATAAGAGTGCAGAAAGATCTTTCTGATATAATTTTTCCATTCAACACTAGATCCTCCCCAAAGCTGCTTTTCTCAGGCTCAAATTTTACTGTGTGTTCCTAATAAAACTCTCATAAATGCCCAACCATTCAAGACTTACCACAGACCATATAGCTTTCTTCAACAAAATTACTGGGCAGCAAACCCTAAAGGCTGCTGCGTTCTCAACTAGGCTGCCACAGGTTTTACAGCTACGTCTAGATTTGCTTTCCCAGCAGTTGTGCAACCATTCTGCTCGCTGGCTGTAGGGGCAGCTGCTGGTTAAGTGTGTCAGCAGGCTGCCAGGGCAGCCCTGCTGCTCTGGAGCCTCTGCTCCGCTCTGACCATTTCGGCTGGGTCACTTTTTCCCCACCAGCATCACTCGCTGAGCTGAGTTCCAGCCCACGGGGTTGTAGAGCCTGGATGCTGAGGTCCCCCGGGAGCATCAGGAGCCGTCATGTTTCCGGCACAGACTTGGCTCAGCCCACCAAAACCACCTGCAGCCTCTAACAAATTCACAGCCCGTTTGCTTTCTTTTCAAGTCCGACAAATTCCCGGTGTTTCCTTGGTAGCCCACCCCGGCTGGCAGCGCTGCTCATAGGAAGGTTGCATGAGGACAGGACTGCATGTGGCAAAAACACCCTTCCAAAAAAAAAAAAAAAAAAAAAAAAAAAAAAAAAGAAAAAGAAAAAGAGAGAAAAGAAAGGGGAGGGAGAGAGGGAGAGTACAAAAAAAAAAAAAAAAGTCTGAACACTGGGTTTGTAAATAAACAGCAGTAAGTTATCAGTAACATAACTGTACAGCAGGAAACATTTCTGTCAGATTCTGGAAAGCCAGCCACGGCAGGAAGTTGTTACGTAAACTCCAAAACTGCTACTATTTGAAAGTATACTTTGATCAACAAAGGGAGAAAAGATGCATTTCATGCTTTTCACTCTGAAATACATCAATATGTGCAATTTGAGGTAGCTCTTTTCAGGGGGGAACCTCAAGTTTGCAGACTTGCAATTTGCTGTGACTGTTAAACCTCACAGCATTGGCAGAACACACATGAGAGCAAAGAAACTGGGCATTGTTCCCCAAATTTCATCTGCTGCTTAACTTGTTACTGAAGGATCTGAACCTCTGAAGCCAGAAGAGAGGAGCTGGACACTGGCAAGGGGTGCAAAGTTGGGCACCCCACCTCCCACCTTGCCTGAGCCCTGGTGCTCTCTGCTGGTCTTTGCTCCATTTTCCTTTTCCCAAACGGTCACAAACTAGCAAGGTTCAGCCAGGAAAGCTGAGTCTATCTGTTTTCCCAAACGGTCACAAACTAGCAAGGTTCAGCCAGGAAAGCTGAGTCTATCTGCTGTGAGTCAAGAAACCTATCTATAGCCCCAGGTGTGTTTGATAATCCATGATAATACAGCACACATGTCCAGAGGCAGGGGAGAAGCTTGCTGAAGAGAAATAAGAGGAGGTGGATGGATTATTCCAGTCCTGGAAAGCATGATGGCCAAAGACCTGGAAAGTAAGGAATGACTCTTTGTGATAGAAAAGAGGTATCTTGATCAAAGCCTTTTCTATGATTAGTGGTACCTATCCTAACTTCCAATAAATTCAGTAGAAACAGAATCCAAGGACACTGTGTGCCTAAATCTTATGCCAAATCCAGATTTTGAAACAGTAAACCATCCTTCTGATCTCACACAGTGCTAAATGCTGAGCTATTCCACTGGAATTACCAGGCTGAGTAAACAAAATCAAAACCAGGTTCATGGGGATGACCCAAAACTTTTGATGCATGTGTGAGGCAGACATTCCAGCTGGGTAAAGAAAACTGCAGACCTCAGCTCTTACAGCCCAGACAGTGTCACTGACATTGTCCTACAGAAAGGCAGAGTTGGAGCAAAAGGGCATTACTCTCTTGGGGTAGGCAAATCTCCCTCAGGTGCACCACCCCTGCCTTTCTATACACCCTGGGATGCTGAAAGGCAAAACTCAGGTTTTCTCTCCTTTCAGGCATGCTTGGCTACTAATGATCACAAACTGAAGCTCTCCATGCATTTTAAGTCCACCACACTAATTGTGGAGGGGTTTCCTTTATTATCAAGGTGATTATTTTGTGATGTTCACTCCTGATGGACTAAAATACTCTGATGACATAAGCCAGAGCTCACTTTCTACTGGGAAGGTTTAGGACCTGCCTAAACAACACTTAATCAGCTATTAGGCATTTTTTGGGTAGTGAATAATTTTGTACTGATTTAGGGATTACAGGCTGCAGAAAGGAGTCAGAACACAGGTTCCCTGAAAACTCCAATTTTTCCAGATGCTCTAACGGGTTCTGCATTGCTCTAATGTGCTTGAAAGGCAAAGACAACCTGGGACTGGCATCAAGAACAGGGCTTGTCCTGCTGGGCCACAAGGAAGACACAATTTGCACAAAACTCTCTTCTCCTGTATTAATTCCTGTACTGAAAAGCCAATACACTTTTATTTCATGTTCCCACCTATTGTATGTGTAAACACTCATATCAGTAATGTGAACAGCAGTTCAAATTACAGCTTGTGGTGGAACAAACATCTTGTTTGTGGATAGTGCAGTAGTGTTCTGTCCAGCGGCAGGTAAGGCAAGGTTTGTTCCTACTTCTGAAAACCACATGACTTTGTGTTTATTTCAAACTGATACACATGGAGCCACTTCAGAAAGCTGGGCTTCTTGTGCTTCTTGGAATCACACATGAAGTGCTGAACCTGATCCCACACAGCCCAGCAGCAAACCATCCCCATAAGCATAAGTCTCTTTTGAGAGGACAGAGTGTTATTAAGAAAATGGATTTTTGAAGGCTGAGAGAATAATTACCCCCGTCCTTTATTTTTTTCCCCTTGGAGAAGAACATCATGTGTTCTGATTAACCTTAAAGTTTTGAACCCTAGAAAACATTATGTAATGTGTTATATTAGGAATGTCATGCAAAACCAAGATAAATAGTTCTCCAGAGGTTTCACAACAATAACAAACTATAACAGATAGGCAGAGATAATTTCAGAACATCTCATTTCAACACTGTTAACCTACATAAGAGTTTTTGACTCTATAATGAACAAAACTATCTATACTCAGGTATATCTGAGAACGAAATAAATATTTAAATTAGGTCATATTGCTACATTTTATGTAGATAATTTCTAGCACCAATATTTTTAAAGCAAACTGCCAGAACTAGGCTGGTGAACATCACACTCTCCAGCATTTCAGGAATCCCCCTCTGGAGCAATGGAGACAACAGGCACAAGTTTTCCTGGATTATAAATAACCAGATTTGACCTGGCTGTCTTGCAGTTATGCGAGTTCAGTGTGGAAGAGGAAGCAGATTAGGGGCCTCATGCTGCCTATTTCTGAGCCAGGAGGTTGCTTTTACAGTACTGGCAGGAAGCAAAGGAGTAGGACAGGAATAATTGCTGTCCCCTGGGAGTGAGCAGATAATTGAGTGGCACATCTCCCCACCTCCTGTGCACCATAAAGCAACTCCTGTACCATAGAACAGATGTATCTGGCTAGTTTGGCATCTTAAAGGGCACAAACTAGCATGCTGGGCTCTCAGTATGTCAGTGTGTCAAAGTAACTCAAGGCCAGAGTAGGTTGTCTTTTCTTTGAGCCTGAGAACTGGTTCTGGGCAGCAATCAGCTTCTTACAGTATTTTGGAGGTGTGTGTTCATGGCTATTTGGGACTGCACCACTTACTGTTGAGCTGGCAGGTCTTAATTAGTATTTCCACAGAATACACTGCTTCCATGCCAAACCTGTGCCACTGACTGATTTTCTGTTTCATTGGTTTTCCAGAATGATGCGTAGGTGCTACTGAAGAGAAAGTAAATAAAAAGAAAGCAGTAGGTCAGGGAAAATACTTTATCCAATGCTCATGACTTACTTGTCTTCTACTAGTTGCTAAAAATATTTTTTTCCCCACTGGAAAACAAAAATACATATATCAATGTCTTGGACCATGGTATTTGCAGGAGTATGCACCTCACATTGCCAATCTGAACAGTCATGGATGTCCTGTGCTGTGCTATTTTCTTGATTTACTGCTGATTCCCTGGCACTCATAAGAAAAAGTAGAGAGAAAATCTAACAGTGAATGTGCTGTGTGTCCCAACTCGATACCAACCCACACAGAACTCTCTGAACACTCACAAAACTTATTGACTCTAATAAAAGCAGTGCATTGTGGAAGAAGAGCTGAAACCCCTGAGGGAGAGAGGTTAATGTCAGCACCAGAAAAGCCTGCTCCCCAGGGCCAGCACGCCCGTGCTGCTGGATGCAGGAGAGCCAGGAGGATGCATGGCAGGAAGGCCTGGAGCAGCAGGAGGCTCCCCTAGGAACAGCTGCAGTCCTTAAAAGAGGTGTTGTCTCTAAGCCCTTCTAAACCTAAGCTCTTGATACACCAGCTGCTTTTGAAAAAGTAACTTTAAGTTATCCCAGGCTTCTTTTTTAGTGTAAGAGGAAATAATACTGATGATTAGGTTTTTGAATGGTGCAGAAATCCCTGAGAGCAAGGTAAAAGTGTGCATTAAAAATAGCTCAAAGACCAGAGTGTGACATTAAAAAAATATGATAAACTAGTCATGTTCATTGATTTCTTAAGCCAACTACTGCAAGTCACTCTGTGTCAGATCTGAAAAAAATTCAACCATAACAACAACAATAAAAACAACAACAACAAGAGAAAAACAAAAGAAACCAACTATGGGTTCCATGTTGGAGTGTACTTTTGGCACTCCAGTTGTGTAACTTAGCCCCACTTCCTTGCCTATTTTCATCAGAACTCCTCTGTAAAGCATAAGCTTCCTTCCATCAGTGCTGCAGGGACAACACAGTCACTCTGAAATACTAAAGGCATGGTGGTCTGATACATGGAAGTATGAAAGCTACATGCAATGGTTGTCATTATTTCTTTCTAAACACTGGCTCAAATGACAGATTGCTGACACTTCAGGACTCTACAAATATAAAATATGTGCTATACCTTCCCTGTCTCAACACACAGGCTTTCCCTCAGCTATATTCCTGTACTCTAGCAGCAACATTATCTGGGCTTAACAGCAATTCTCCCTGTGTGTTCAGCCCTGATTTACTTGTAAGGAACATATACATGTTTGCTGTATCCATTTGGGGTTTTGTTGTTTAGTTGAGTCTACTCTTGATGTAAGTTTTTGAGTTTAAGTTACTCATGGCTTTCCAAAAATCCTGTCAAACCTTTTAATAACAATAGTCACTGTTGACATTCACAACTCAAATTACACTGACTAATGTAGCCAAGTTTTTCTAAGCCTTTGTAATTCACCTTGCAGGAGTTGCTTGCTAAGGCCATAAGGGTCTACTCATTGATGATCATAAGGTATGGGATTTGGCCATTATTTTATCCTATGCCTAGGAATATATTCCTTAAAATAATTTGAAGAGTCTCATTATCCTCTAGAGTTACCAATGCCTTGCAAAAGAAATTTCCAAATCCTTCTCTACACTGTGGGGTATTGTGCATAGGCCTGTACTTTCATCTGTTCAAGATCAGAGAAGTTAGTCTTAGCCAATTAAATTAATTTATCACAAAGGTTTTAAGACAAAAAACCAAAGGTTTGAAAGTTTGAAACAAAACTAATATTTACAAACTGGTTTTTTAGCAGTCAGCAAGGATCTGATGAGAACAAAATTGCAACTAACCAATCCCACTTCCTTTATGGAAGGTTCTAATGAGGCTAAAGGCTTGTGAATAAGCAATAGAAGCCATAAACCTTGTCTTTCATTATGTTTTTGATATTGGCTGATGTGATATATTTATAAATAAATGAGGCAAACCAAGACTGGATTAAATACATTTGTGTGGGAGCAAATCATGAGAATCATACCAGAAAAGTGCCCAACCATACTACAAAAACACAGTTGTGACTTAAGTCCTTATCTTCTTTCCAAATCAATATTTCCAGCAACTAGGATATTGAACTAGGAAGAAACCCAACTGAAATTCAGGGACTGAGGTAAAAGTATGGTCAGTGCCAGTACTGAAAACCAGGAACACCTGAAATTTTCATGACCAACTGATACTTTTCTCTTTTTAAGACAGTGTTACTCAAGAGGATGGAAATGTCACCCAGTGCTTAGACAGCCAAAGTTTTGGGTAATACTTCTGTGGAAAACTGTCTGGAGGTTACTACAATGCATCTGTAGCTAGGAGGAGTTAATCTGCTGCTGTGGCTAGAAAAGCTAACACACTACCAGATTGTACAAACAGAAGCATTAACCTACAGTGCTCATGCAGAACTCTTTCCATTCCTGTCAGCATTTGCTAAACCTCATAAGAACAGCTGTATGTCTGGTTTTGGGCAAGGCACTTCCTGCAAGATGGGGAGAAGCTAAAGGATGCCCAGGAGAGAGCAGTGAGAGAAGCCTGTGAGCACATAGAAAATGTGCTCAGCAAGGAAAGACTGCATGGAACAGGACTGTTTAACCTAACATGAGGGAAGCACAACAAAAAGGCAGCTGCAAAGGGTCAGAGGAAAAATTTTGTTTCTTGGTCCATGAGATTCAGGAGAGGATGCAAAGAGCCTAAATCCTGGTAGGAAGCATTAGGTTTAATGTTTGAAACAGCTTGGTCTCTGCTGCGGGACATCTTAGAAAGAAAATTGCACAAATTTTTCCAAGCTGTAAAAAAACTTCACAACCATCCAGGTAGTTCATGATGCTGAAGCAGGCTGAAGATCTTAGAGACCTTTCCAGGCAAGAAGAGACCTTGGCCAGGGGGGGAGACATGTAAAGCTGTTCTGAGAATGGTGGTGTTGTTTCTCTGGATCTGGTGGAAATGTCCTGCCCCACAAAAGTGCTGCTTTTGATGCCTACTCCCCCTTGCTTTCCCCACTCTTTGTTGTCTCAAAGCAGGTGTTGCAGGCTGGTTGAAATAGCAATCTCCCAATATCTAAATGAGGAATACAACATCATGTTAATAAACCAAATTCTTCAGTGCTTTATACTTCCAATATTTTTATACTTTCTTTCTTTTTTTTGTACCCCACTTAAAACATTTAATGTATGTTTAAGTGTGCTGGTTTCCATGGGTGTAAGCAGACTAATACATAAAACTCTGAACCTTGACTGCCTTCTTGTCATACTATGATGTGGCTGTGCTAAAACTACTGGTTTCATGGCTGCATGTAATCTAATAACCAGTAGAAGCAGCAGTTGCAGACTGCTCCTGGCCTAATGACCCTATGGCTTTAATTGAATATATGATGCATCTTCACAGCAAATGTGAGGAGGAAGACAAACAGTGAGTGAAGCACAAGTTTCAGTTCATCCAATTTCGATTGTTTCTGCCATCTATTTATGTTGTTTCAAGAATTATTTTAGATTTTCACTTTATCTCACTGTCTTAAGAAAGCAACATAAAAAAGGAGATTGGTTTAAGACACCTACTTAGATAACATGCCAGTTTCCCCCCTCAAATTATCCAAGAAGAGCAGGCAGTTCCCTGCCTTCACCCTCCAGCCAGGATCACCAGGTATGCTTCCAAGAGAGATGAGCATGGACCCAACTGCAGCTCATGGTGCTGGATTGATTAGAGCAAATTCAACTGCTCCAGGTACCCTCTAGTCCACTCTGCTCTCACCAGCTTAAATAGGTGCCTAGAGAAAGCCAGGTTTTAATGTATTTCTAATTATTCCTGCCTCATGAGGCAATGCAGTAGCTTGGGCATGGGCTGGGTGTTTATGACCCCTCTGGATGGATCACTGTGTGGAATTTTCTGCTGTAAGCCTGCTGAGAGGTCCCATGGACAACTTAGGTTGTCCCCACCAGCTGCCAAAAACTGTACTAGACCAGCCTTTAGATGCAGAAAATACAGAAATATGCAATTTATGCATAAAAACTATTGCTTCTGCTGAAGCTAGAGGTCTAATCTGCTTGACTCTTGGAAATAACCTTCACCTTTCTGATATCTACCAGGTAGCATAGGCTGGACATAAACTGCTGAACAAGCTGCTTATTGCAGCATTCCCCTTGAGAAAGACATACAGGAGCAGATTCGTATCTGCAAACCTGCTCCTAACACACAACATGACATTTCACAGGCTAAGGGCTGCTTCTCTGGGCTCATCTAGTAACATCCAAGTTTGCCTCAAGCTTTGTCTCGGCACACATAACCACCAGGATAATCATCTGCCCAAAAGCAAGTTTTGATTTCATGTTACCATTAGGTCTGCCCTCAGAAGTGTGTCTGTAACACCTGCTCATTCAGTCTGGCACATCATCTGCTTAACATCATTATCCTTAGGAGGATTATAGTACTTCATGTAGTTTTAAAAGGCAAAAACTAGACAGTCAATAGATGTGAAATTGTACACTCAAATATACAATTGTACAATGAAATTAAATAAAATATATTCTTTGTACTTGTTAAGAGATATAGAGAATTTTTTTTGCAAACTACCTCTAAGGAAAATTGACATGAATAATCAATTGTTTTCCATATTACATGACAAAAATTTATGTCAATTACTTAACTTTTCCCTATTTTGTGAATTTTGAAGTGCTTAGATTACTTTGTGTATTTTTCCTAATTTTTGAATTAACAAAGCCATTACTAAATTTCACTAAAGAAAGTTTTGTATGCACTCTTTTTCAGAGGTGAAGCCAAGACTTTAGGGAGGTTTACAGTGATGATATTTATGCAGATAAGAGGACCACCATCAAACAACGTCTCTTTGAATTTTAACTTCATGAGTTCAGCTACTTTGCTATTGGAGATAAAAGGAACGACCTAATGCAGCACAAAAAATTTCTTCCTACCAGCTGACTTTTTATCTATCAAATGCTTCTGCATCTGGGCACTCTGAGAGATGGGGAACTCAATTGATTAGGCCTCAGATCTGATTTAGTATCTACACATTACATTAACATCAAACTAAATTTACTGGCTTTTGCAGCAATGTGAATGAATTGCAAAAAAAAAAAAAAAAAAAAAGCAATGTAAAATTATGAAGGAAATTCTCTAAATTCTCATATGGTTCATCTTCATTAATGCTCCAATAGCCTGAAGGTATTTTATCCCAACAGTCTGGAATACAAAATAAGATTATAAGAGAAACATTCCTTGTAATAGATAGTAATAATATATTGGGGTTTAGTACAATTCTTTGAATTAAATCTGAACTGACAAAATCTGAAAGAATGTCTGACTGGTTTTCTTCGCCTGCAGCTTAGATCACTTCACACATTGTTGTAGCCAACATCTGTTCAGAACATCTCAACTTAATGTTTTCCCAGCAATTACAGCCAGGTCACAGCAAAGGACAAAATTAATATTATTTTCATTTGCGCAACTAATATCTGCCTATCTACCTCTATACTAAAATCCCAAAACATAAATTTCTCACCCTGTGACAAACTATACTATTTTCTATTTCACACTCTGGTAGACTCCAACCCATCCCAGAGTCTTGGAAGCCTTCTCTGCGGGTGAAGGTTAAAAGCAGTATTTTCCTGGGGTCAGGACCCCTTGGTGCAGGCAGAGAAATATTCCTCACACCCTGGGTTCCAACAGTTCAATGCCAGTGTGTTGGCAGAAAATAGTGTAAAGATTGAAAGAATCTCCAAGAGAGACATTTGAGAGAGAAAGTGAGCAAGGTATGGAGGAAGTAGATTTGTCTTGAATTTCTAACAGACTTTAACTTCTCCATGCTGCTTGTCATAGGAATATAATTAGCCTGGTGTTTAAAGCAATTGTTCAACAGGATGGCAAAGGCAAAGGTCAATTATAACTTGTGTAATTTATTGCATAATAAGTTCTTGCTCCCTAATTATGTTTGTGGGAGTGCTTTTATTCTAAGGCCGCTGCCAAATTTGACCCTCTTCTGCAAATAATTTTGAGTCTGCTGAGAACTCATGAAGAACTGGAAATAGGGAGAGTCATCCAGTCCTGAAATTATCTGTCTCACAAAATTTGCCTCTGGGGAGCTTCTGAAGCAAGGCCATAACATATGGCATGTGTGACAATTTATCAGATTGTGTTATTCACAGGCCTGGTCTGCATACTTCAAAAAGCAATCATTTTCCCAGGGGGTGATTCACACAAATTAATTATTTTTTGTTTTAAGTGAATGTCTGTGCTACACATTGCCTCCATATTTATGCTCACTCACATCTCCCCTACACCACTGTTAGCAAGGACAATTTTAAGAGGATGAGGGAAAACCACCTTCATCTGAGAAGCACATATCTGATGATACTGTCCCACTAGATTGGAGATCATGTTTATAGTCTGCCAGGGAGATAATGTGGAGTTAATGTGGCAACTTGGGCGTTTGCCCACAAACTTTAGGCAGTTTTGCAGACTGCCCTTCCAGACTGAGCTCAGAGAAAGGCAAAGCCTGCTTTAAACTTCTACCATAGGTAAACATAAAGTGGAATTATTAGGACAGCCTCAGAACTGCAGCATCGTAATTCTGCAGCACTGTGGTGATGTAGGAGAGCAGTTTGTGTGCAAGCACAGAGTACCTTCTCAAAGCCATAAAGTGAACTAAAGAGGGTTTTTTAGTTTTGAGTTTTTTTGTTGTTGTTTTTTTTTTTTTTTTTTTTGACAGAATACTGAAAAATTCAAGTCGGTACTTTTCTAATTATTATCTCTCTGTTGTCAATCAAAATCTCAGCATCTCTTAAACAAACATTTCAAATAATTTGGAGACATTTTGCCAAAACCTTAGAACACGACAGTATCCAGACATTGTTGTATAAATAGTTTCTTCTTTACCCAGATACCTAAGTCTATGCTGAACAAAACCAGAACAACCCTAACCTTAAAAGAGGAAACACAAAAGAAATACCAATTCCTACCCTAGAAATTCTTATTCCTTATTTTATTTTGTTCTTTTTCTGTACAGCAGGACCACTGCTCTTTGAATCACACACTTCTCTTGCAATTCAATTAATTATAATTAACTGGGTTGTTACTGCACTCTTCTATGCAATGCACAAATGTGTGGGACAGAAAGCAACCAGCAAAGAACAAATCCAGTGGTCAGGTAAGGCAAGAATAGAAGTGCAGAGGAAAGGAGAGGTTTGTCTTCATTCAAATGTGCTAATGGGAGAGTAGGCAGAACCCTGTGCCTTTGCCTTTGCTGGGACTATTCATGTGCATAAAATTTTAAAGAAGATCAAAGAGCTGTGGGAGGGAGTGGAGAGGAGGTTTGAAATTCTCAAATTCATTCAAGTGAGTTTTTGCCTCTGAGCTTAAATTTGGCTCAGTGTTGTGGATCAATCACTTTGTTGTGTGGGCAGGCTGGGGTGGGACACACACACACAGGCACACAGGGTTCTGTTGGGGCCAAATGTACATTACACAGTGAGATAGTAGAAATACTTCACACAGGCAAAATATGCTGAATAGCAAGACAAAAAACAGCCCTTCTTATCTTTTTAGGTTGAGGGGAACTTGATGTGATTGAAGAGCAGTGGTGTCTTCCTTAGTGGAGGAAGACAAAAAAGGAGTAAGTCTTCTCTTTTTTTTTGGTTCCCATCCTTTTTTCCCTTTCTCTGTGTTTTCTGTTCTTCTAGGGATTGTGATTATTCTTGACACTTCCCTGTTTTCTCCTGTGTTTTTACCACATACGGGATTTTTACATCTGGTATACTTATTTCTTATTGTTTGTTGTGTCTGCTGAACAGTTATGATTTGTGCTTTCACCCTCAGCCTCCTGTTACTCCCCCATGCCTATATCTTCACAGCCTCTACCATAATTTTCTGCCACCTTTTGAGGACCTCTGGGGTGTCTCAAAAGGAGAGACCTCTTGAGGATCTCTGCCACAGAGTAGGACAATTCCAAAGCTGTGTTATCAGAGACCTCATTTTGGGCCCCAAATTTTGTGCAGTGTATTTGGGAGACTTAAAAGACAATTCTAGAGTCCCTATTTCCTAAATGTAAATATGGATGTGTAGCAGGCAGGAGGACATGTAGCTATTACTGCCTTTCCCTGTCTTCAACAGGGTTTCTATTGTGTCAGGAAGCATGCCTCCATCATATCAGTAGTCCTTAGCTAGGTCTCTGTGATAAGTAGGACACAACCTTCTTATGTAATAATAAATACTGTAAAACACATTAAAAAACCCCTCTGCCTGACCTTCAAACACTTTTCAAGAAATTGTTTAAGCATTTTCCAGATAAGGCAGCAGATATGTAGGAGGCTGTCCAGCCTGGCAAGCATGTGAGGAAGAGATACCAAAAGTCCAATCTTATTTGCTACCCTCAAGAGTATAGCATCTATCTGCAAGTTTCTACTTGGTAAATCAGAGCAAGTATTAGCTCCTCCTCTACCAGTATTCGTTAACATGTCCTGAAATGAAAGCTAAGCAAAAGTCAGAGGTTTTGGATAATAGAGTTGGAAGAATTTCTCCAGTGTTTTGTCTTACATCTATAATGTTTTCCTAGCCAAAGAGATGTTTTTTCCTAGATTTTTAAAAAATCTTCTTGATTTATGATGGTAAAATAAAAATAGATGACTGCAAAAATACATAGTCTGAGGACTTAAAACCCATGCCCTCTTGATGTTCCAAAACAAGAATGCATGGCTCATTTCAAGTTTCATTTGTTTTCAGGTTTTCCTAGCTACAGAGTCATGCAATGTTATTTAGAGGTGGCTGCGTTCTACTGTGCTAGCAAAGCACCTCAATACTTCAGGGACATTCTAGTTGATAGCATTTTTCCAAATCAAAAATACCACAGACAGTTATGTTAGCACATATATTTAACAATAGGAGAGTAAGTTTTGCTATCAGAAAGAAAGACTTTTTTTCTCCACTTCTAAAAACAAACTAATCATAATACGATTAAGATGACAACAAGTGGTCAAAAGAATGTGGATTTTTTTTTGTTTAACACCTCATTTGTAATTTAGGCATGTTTCCACATGAAGATCTCAAATCAGTTCTCAAAAAGCTCTCATGAAGATACAAGACTGTTGGTTGCTTCTACAAGCAACTTGATTGTACTACAAACCTGCTGCTGCACAGCTGACATGTTTTTGAATTTGACAAAATATCAAACCAAAGAGAACAGGAGCTGAGTTCTGTAATGCTTCAAGTGTACTGGTCACAGTTCAGTGAAGCACTGGCTTCCATTTAAAATAACCAGTTCCACTGCAGACTGTTCATCTGCAGAAAGTCAGGTAGTTCAGCTCTGCCGCTGCAGTGTTTAACAGATAAAGGTCCATTTTATGGCAAAATTTGCTACAAAAATTTTTCCCTGTTTGCTACAAGGAAAGCTACAAAAAAGGTAGCTTAGGTCAAGGGCAAAATAAAAGGGGGAAAAGTAATGTTGCAACCTGAAGCTTTATAGTCTGCATAAATAACTAGAAATCCAAAAAGTACATCTAGGTCTGCCACATTTTCAACATGCCTTTGCATATGTAATTTTTCATGCTTGGAAGGTATGCCTAGGGACAAGAGTGGATTTTGTTTTTCTGGGTGGGAGATCAGACTGTCTGGTTGGAGCACAAGCTACAGATTGTCAGAACACTTGGGCAAATATCTTGTATGCACATTGTGCAGATCCTAGGAGACAAACTGTAATGATGTTGTAAGTGAGGGAGGACACTAAAACTACAATAAACCATTTTCTGTAGAGTGTTCACTGCTGCAAGACTGCTGTTTTATCTAGTCTTGCTCTAACACCTCAAGGCTAAAAAAACCAAATTCCACAAAATCATATTAAACACACAAAATGTAAAAACAATCTTAAGTACCACATTAGAAACAGTAACTTTATTTAATATGTACAATATAAGAAGCAACGTTTCACTGTGCCACACAGCCCATGCTTGGTGTTGAGGTGGAAGGGCAGAAAATAAAGTTAATGGTCACTGAATTTTCCAGTCAGTACAGGCAGCCTAATAAACAACATACAAAATAGGAACAGACTCACTATACTGCTGACATCACTTTTACTGAATGTTTTACTAGTTCAAAGGGCTACTGTATAAATTTTTTGTGTTCTGGTTTAAGCCAGATATAAATCAGAAGTGTTAAGCTAGAGCAATTATGACAACTACTGGCCATATGTTAAGATAACCTGTTACTTAACCTGAAATTTTAACCAGGTAAAAAGCATTCTCTACTAATATTAAAATATATTTTTCACCATTGCAGAAAGTCAGTTGCCTATACACCAATGTAGATGAGAAGGTGCTGAGATCTCTGGGTAGCATTAGTCACTCACTCTGGTTTTTAAAGGGTTTATTTAAACAGACCATTTCTGTTGGTATTGTAACAATTGTATGGAGTTTATAAAGGCAAATACACAATATTATGGCTGCAAGGGACTCCTCCAGTAGACAATTTTAAATGTTTCAGGTTGTGTCCATAGCTGAGGGCCACATTCTTACTTGTGACACACAGTGTGAATAAGGCTGAAATAACCCCTCTTTGCAGGAAAATAAGGCTTCTGAGAGGCATTATTCAAATCTTAAAATCTGCCTGAAGTCCTATTTAGGACAAATACTCTGCTGGTGAAAAATACAGAAGATCAACTTCAAGGTTGTATCTTGTTTCAAGGTCAGTTCTGTGCCAGTTAAATTGTGCTGGAATATAATTTGCTATCTTCTTAAGGTTTTGGAAAAAACCAGAATGCAGCACCTGTTTGCTGGTAAACAATAAAAATCTGCTTTTCATGTCAATACAATAATGCAAAATGTTAAGTATTATCTGAGTAATATCTGACTTAGAATGCACTAGAGGGTGAAGACAATATTTCTGCTTACTAACAAAGTAATGTTTGAACTGATTATCCAGTAACTACTGCTGATAAACATGGCCCAAATGTAGGCTGATTTATTTCTTATCTGATACTAGCACTAAGAAATATCCCCAGTTTTAACCCTGAGGTATTGCTTAAGTTGGAGCATAACATTTCCCTCCTTTTTGTGTTTTCTATAAACTAGTATTTTGCTATCTGTTTTGTTTTGTTTTGTGGGGGTTTTTTTTTGGTGTTTCCTTTTGGGTTTTTTTAGTATTTGTAGTTACATATATTCTTTGCTGTGAGAACTGTGAGGCCTCTAGGATTTCAGCTTCTGTAAGGCACCTCCAAAACAGACATTGTAAAACTTTTAACCAACAAGGCAATTTGAGGGGCTGGGGTCACACTCCCTTCAAGTCAGTGGCGAGATCATGAAGGGCAATCCACAAATCTAATTTGTCTGACAGGGACAGATCAAGAGCTGCACAAGCAGACACACTGCAATGAGTTTACTCTGCCCAAATTGGCAGTGTAAGTGCTAAAGCCTCAGAAAAAACCCTGTCACTTCCAAAAGCACCTGAAAATACATTTCTATCAGTTCCTTGCTATGACTAAACCCATTTGCTTGTGCTTTGCTTTGGCATCCTTTAACTTATATATACACTGGGAAAGTACTCAGCTGCTGGGTCAATGAAAGGATAAGACATTGCTCCAGATCCTGAGAGGAGTCATCTGTAAGACCTCAGTTCCCAGCAAGAATCCTCTCACATCTACACAAAGATCTTGTTAAACCTCCCTTCCTTCCCTCCTCTGCCACAGGTTAATATTTCCATAGAAAGAGCAAGTAGAAAGTGGGAGCAGCCCAGTGATACAAACAGATTTATCTGAGGAACGTCAACAAAGCAAACCAGGTTTGAGAGCAACACAATCTCTGCATCATAGTTACAGTGCCATGGCACTGACTGGCACTGAGCACCTTCCTCTGAACCAATAAAATTATCCCAGATAAACAGCTTTTTTTGCAATCAGACTAAGTGTTTGTGTCTTCTCCTGTGTAGTGCCACTGTAGAAGGGAGAGGACAGGAAGGGGCCAATGCTGAAAATCTTTGTATTTCAAATTCTCTCCATGCAGTAGGGAGTGTAGAGCAATCAGCTTCTGGCACCTTTACTACAGGGGCAGTGGTGGCATATTCACTGTCCTGTCACTGTCCAACATGTCCAGCCTGTGCTGTCTGAGGACACTCCATGTGGTCAGTGCAGATAGGAATAGCCCTATCTTAGGATCTCCTCTGACCAGCATCCAGGAGCAGACAGATGTGTGTAGCTGACACTTGCTGAGCCAAGCAACAAGTATTAGCTAAGCCAAACATGAATAAAAAGAGACAAATGTACTTGAGCAGCAAGGCCTCAGGTGCAGAAGGCAGGGTCCTACACAAGAAAGAGTGTAATTCTCCTCTGTATACTGGTGAATTTCACTGTAATGGTGGAATTCAAAAGTTTGATAACCCCTGTGAGATGTCCCAGAACTGTAAATAAAATATGAGGTTGGATCTGGAATCCCATGACAGTAGGCTGTAACACCTAATCTCATTAGCCTTTGGAGCAAGGCTCCTTAGCTCAAGACCAAGGCTGACAGGGTTATGACCTTTCAGGGACATAATTATTTAGCAGCATCTAACAGCTTTTTGCCATGTTTTTTTTATTGGTCACTAGACATGTCCTAACTCAAAAATGGCAGAGCAAACAGCAAAACCCTGTAACAGTCAGGGGGTCAGCCAAGTGTCACCCATTCAGTTTCCATAAGACAAAGAAAAGGACCTTCCACTGAAGAAATAGAAATAAACAGTTTAGAATGAGGAGGAGAAATTTAATTATATGCTGAATTAATAATAAACAGAGTACCTTCTATCTCATTCTATCAGAAAAACAAGGAAAAGAGGTTAGATGAATAAAAAGTAATTAGAAATATCTAACATATTCTTCATAAATGAGATGTTATTTGCTGTTAAATTAACCAGAATTAGAGTTAATACAGAATAGATTTATGGTTCATGTCAGAATTCATGACTGCAAGGGTTGTGCTGGGAACAAATTTTTCCTCTTGGCATAAACTGTATAATTGGATTTGTGAAGGTCCTACATGTGTTCTTGAAGCTTATAATCTGATCAAAGTCACTGCTTAGCATTGCAAGGTTTGTGCCTTTCTGTACCTATCTGTTTTCTACTAATTAGAACATTAAATTTGAGGGTGAAGACAAAGGAGAAATGCTACAAGCTTGCACAAAGCAAATTTAATATACAATTTCTGCTTTTATCATAAAAATGGAGACTATATCACATAACAGTACTATGAAGCAAGGGCAGAATATTTGGCTTGATAAGATGAAATAATTTTTTCACCATATGTGAGTGGTTACACACTACAACAGCTAATCAGTCTCTGCACTAATTCTTTCAGAAAAGGTGCTGGATAATTCTTTTCCACAGTGAGTAGATTAGAGGGAAGACTAATGTGTACATTATAAATTCAAGACTTATGATCTGATGTCTTTCTGGGTAACATTTGCATTGTTGTTATAATTGCCTTCTTATTTGCCATCTTGACCTCCCTGCTAGAGAAATCCACATGTAGAACTGCCCTCAGTCAAACACAAGTCTTTGGAGGGAGCTAAAAGGAAAAATCAAAGCTTTGACTCGAGTAGGTATCTTCTACCTCTGCTATTTATTAATATTAATAGAAGTAATTTATGCACACTGCCACCATGCCACCTGCAGACCTGCAGGAGCAGTACAGATGGTTGTGGTGTCTGTGGCTCACGGTGGCATGCTCACATTCTTGCTGGCATTGGCAGAAGCATTTCATTATGTACGGTACAGGCATTCTACCATCTCTACCAAGGGAAATGAAGAAGAAAATCTAATGTAGGAACAGCCAAGGAAGAAAGCCAAGCTGCAGTGAGACAGCTCAAAGCGTTCCTCACATACATCATGCCAGAAAAGTTCTTTCACTCATTATCTATAGAACAGTCTCATTAAGAAGACCTAGAATAGTAGAGGGAAAAGAGTGTGGTTGGGACCAAAGTTCTCAACTGCTCCAAAGCCATTTCTGACTGTGACTCCTGGGAGTAAGATGTGTGAACAACTAGTTTTGGTATTTAATACAATGTCTGCATTTTGCTGTGCCTCAAACATTCATCACCAAACATCTGGTTGCAAAGGTGTTAGTTCTGAGGCCTTTGGGAAGCCAAGACACATTCCAGAAATAAAACCCTCCTCTAAAAAGGACTGAAGGAACCATGGTCTCAGCTACAGCACACTCTAACCAATACAGCTTCCTCTGAAGAGCAGTCTCCATTCCTACTGGGCTGGCAGAGGCAGAGCTGGGCTGACACACTCAGCTGTGTGCAAAGTGATCACAGGCTCCTTTTGCCTAGCAATAGAGAGCAGTCTTCGGAGCACAGTGAGAAAAAAGAGGTTCCCTCTCATCTGAACTTTCACTGAGATGTCATAATCACAAGGGCAGATTGAATTTTCATTCAGCTTAAATTTTTTCCTGGCTTTTTTCAATTTTTGCACCAAAGGAGTTGAACAGCAGGAAATGTTCTCAGTGTAGAATCCCATGGCCTAGAAGTTTAGTCAATCTTATGCTGATAAGGATGACAAACCCATTCATGCAGAAAATAGCAAAATGATGTACTTTCACCTCCACCTTGCCGGCAATGGAGGGAGACGGGGAGACTGACTCGGTGATCAGAATCCAATTTTATTGTGGGATACAAATGCTTATATACTATTTTAGGGAATCTAGTAATGTGTACTACTACAATGATTAGGTTAAAATCACCTACACAAATGTATGCATATAACAACATCTCTTGCTTGCAGAGTTTAATGGCTTTTTTTTCTGGTAAACCCATCTGATTGAATCTTCTTGCAGTCTAGGTCTAATTTTCAAAGTTCCATTTGCTTTTGCCAAGGTCTCCTGTTATCAAATCTATTTTATTAACCAGGTCCAAAGTCCATGATCTGTCTTGTGTTCCCCAACATTCCAATACCACCTCAGTTAGCCTGTGTCCTGAGTAGATGTGGGAGGACTTCTGTCTGGATTTCTGTACCCGAAGTGAAACAGACATGCTGAAGTGTGTAGCAATCATTTTGTGTTACAATTTTAGTCCCCTGAAAAATATCAGCGTAGAAGGAGGATTCTACATTGGGTGGATCTGATACTGTCACCATGTTGCAGAACTCCAGTCCACCTGTCATTGCTTGTCCCCAAGTTCCCAAGGGCACAATTTCTTTGGAGATCAGTGCTCCAGCAGGAGCAACCTTGCAGTCTGCACCCCTGTCTTCCTCCCCCAGGGCTCTATTTCTATTGCTGCAATGGTGACCTCATTTTCTTCCTCTCAGGAATTTAATGCTTATCTCCTTACCTCATCTAGTCCCTGGCTTTCTTATTCTATTGAATACAGGAAACTTCATCTGCAACCCATGACTAGTTTTTGTCTTTTGATTTTCCATTATCCATCAGTTCAATCCAGAATATTCTGCCTACTTTCAGTATTTTCCCCTTTACACCAGTTAATAAGTAAATGATCCTTTTAAAATTTATTTAAGGCTTCAACATAGGAAAGTTTAAATTTAGTTAAGACAACCACCATCAGCTTCCATAATGATCCGCAAAAAATTCTGAAGGTAGTAAGAATAGATAAATAACCATCTAAAGACACAGTATAAAGAAACAGGAATCAAATGACCATAAATCCTGTCAGCATTTTCACATTGTAGTCATAATAACATTACCAAATTAATGACAGTCAACCTGGCAGTGGGGATCTTGGAATTGACACTGGGGTCATGCGTATGTTTGTACACACACATGCACTGCATTGAATATGCCCACAATCTAAAGCAGAAATGGAAAACCAGAGAGAACAGACAAAGTTTTGCCAACTTTCATCTGCTTAAAGCCTGTATCACCAGCATTGCCAGTGCTTTGGCCTGGGCTGGCTATCCTTGCCCTGTGCAAGCTTCATGCACCCAAACCTGGCTGATAATTCTTATCTGTTATTGGCATAAAAAAAACCGGGATTCTGAAATTTTGGTAGAGCTCCACATGCTGCAGCCACACACGGCTGCCATGCAGACACTCTGTAGGCACCAAGAGCCTTTGAACACCAGGCTTGTGTACTGCTGCCACCATACATGAGCTTCATATGCTGCTTTTCAGTACCTTGTTATAGCCTCATGCTATGGCAAAAGAGTCATTCCATTATGGTGAAAAAGTGATGTAAGAAACTAGAAAAATAATCAGATGAAATGTTGGGATGATACTGCTATTTCAAAGCAGTAGTTAATTCGGTTGTTGAAGAATAAGAATTTGATAGATAAAGAATGTATTACAAGTGCCACATCTTTGTCTTTCTCCCAAAAATTCCCTGCAGGGCCTCCCTATAAGAATGAAAGTTAGCTAGATAGTAATTAGCAAACTTAGATTTTTCAATGCAGCAAGGTTTTCTGGGGTAGTTTTTTTTTGTTTTTGTTTGTTTGTTTGTTTGTTTGTTTTGGTTTGGTTTGGTTATTTTTTCAGATGAAGAATAATATTTTTCTGGGTTTCTCAACTCTTCTTTGGCATAGATATGGGAACTCAAATAAATCCAAAGGTTTTTCCTAGGGGCTACAAGACTCACTGTGCAAAGTTTGAGCTTGTGGATGTTAACATCTAACTGCTTTACAAAGAAACACACACATTCACTCTCATTTATGCTACTGTTAAATGTGTGGATGGGAGTGAAAACTACACATTTGGTAAAAAGGGAGCCACATTTGAACTGTATGAAAGAGGTAAAATATGTCCTATTCTGAGGATGTGAACACACACACAGAGCCCTTACCAAACACCAAGACTTGCTGTTCTTCTAACAAAACAGTATGAAAAAAAGAAATTAATTAGGATTTTGTGACTTCCTGCCCTTTCTTGGACAGTGTTTTAATGGTCTGAAAGATCAACATTCACTGAGAGTATGTAGAAAACAAAATAGTCATGTGTTATTTCCTGTTAAGCCAGTTAGGTATATTAGTGGACTCAAATCACCAACAGTCAAAATCAGGCATGAGAAAATTACTCAATGAATGATAGTGCTTTTTAAAGCCATTAGGTAGCATCAAGATGAGCCAAGTGTTTTCTAAACTACAGTGAGGACCTCTTCACATTGGAGGAGTTCAACCTAGAAAATAGCAAACACTTAGGCTAGGAATAAACATTATAAAGTATATATCAATGTAATTACTGCTGTTTGTCAGATTCACAATCATATGTGAAAAAAACCCAAACCTCTTAAAAGAATGGGAACATAAAAAAATAAAAGGTAGAGAAAGAAGGATAAGGTTTCTAGCGGTCCTTTTACCACATTTCTGGGAAAATACATGGAAGATTTCACTATCTTAGCATGTATTGAGTAGGCAAGTAAACTGATTATTACCTGGAAAAGGGTCAGGTCAATAAACAAGTGAATCGGGGAGAAGAAGACAGAGAATCAGAATATGTTTCGAAGAGCATGTGTTTATCATTCCCTAATATTTCAGAATAACTACTCCATGTGCTCTCTGTTTAATTAATTATCCAGCTTATTAAAGATATTGCAGTTAATTGGATTCCGTCCCAGTGAAAATTGCTCTTACCATGAAAATTTTCTTTTTTTCTTTTCAAATTGAAATTCCCTCCTGGTGCAACTTGTACTCATTGTCCCTTGTCTTGTCCTTGTGAAGAGACAAGCCCTGTCCTCTTTGTAGCTAGCTTTTAAATATTGAAAAACTGTAGTCACATATCCCCTAAGCCTTCTCTTTCTAGCATGAAAAGACTGAACTCCTTCAGTTATTCCTCACAGTGCAGGTTCTCTGTCCCTTTCATCATCTGGGAACTTTCTGCAATTGTCTGCAGAAAGCTGTTGCTGGAGTAACTTGAAGCAAGTACACCTTGAAGATGAATGAATCTTCAGGACTTGCTGACAACTAAACCTAGACATTAACATGTTATGTAAATGCGATATGCAATCACTAGTGCAGCCACCTTAGATATTGTGTGCAGTTTGGGGCACCACAACTAAAGAAACATATTACTATTAGAGAGTGTTCAAAGGAGGGCCGTGAAAATGATGAAAGCTTTGAGGGGAAGCCATGTGAGAAACAGCTGAGGGCAGTTCATCTGTTCAGCCTGGAGAAGAGGGGACTGAGAGGAGACCCTGTTAGGGGCTGCAAATTCCCTGTGAGGGGAAGAGGAGGGAAAGACACTGATCTCTTCTCTGGGGTGACCAGTGACAAGACTGGAGGGAATAGCCTGAATTTGTGTCCAAGGAGCTTTAGCTTGAGTACCAGGAAAATGTTCTTTCCTCCAAGGTGTTTGGGCACTGAACAGACTGCCCAGGGCACCATTGCAGCACCAAGCCTGACAGAGCTTAAGAAGCTTTTGGACAATGCTCATGGTGTGACTCTTGGGAATGGTGCTGTGCAAGGCTGGGAGTTGGACCTGATGATCCTTGTGAGTCCCTTCCAGCTCAGCTTACTCTGTGATTCTGTAATTTACATCCACAGTAATAAGAAAATTCTTTCTTGTATTTACAGTGTATCCATGGATACCCTGTGTGTACAGATCCAGTGATTTGTGCAAGTCAACAACTGTTATTTGAACTCCAAAGATGATAAGGTGTTTTGGTTCAATCCCAGCCAGCAACTAAATACACACAGCTGCTGGGTCACTCCCACCCCTGGTGAGACTGGGAGGCAAATCACAAAAAACACACGGCTTGAGATAGGAACAGATTAATAGCTGAAATAAAGAAATCAATAGTAATACAATAGTAGTGAGAGGTGAGAAAGAGAACTAAAACACAAGGGAGACAAGTGATGCACAGTAGAGTTGCTCACCATGCACAGACTGATGTCCAGGCAGCAATTGTTTCCTGCCAGCCAATTCCCTCAGTTTACCTACATAACATTGGGCATAATATTCCAAGGTACAGAATATCCCTTTGGTCAGGATTACCCATCTCAATGCTCCCTCCTAATTTCTTGCAACAGCTCCTTACTGACAGACCATGAGGCACTGTAAAGTCTTTGATTTAAGATAAGCACTGCTCAGCAACAACAAAAACATCAGTGTTTTATCAGTATTATTCCCACACTAAATCCAAAATACAGCACTAACAGCTGCTGGAAAGAAAATTCTCTCTACTTCAGCTCAAACTAAGAGACTAGGCACTCTACATTCCATTTAATTTCTGTAATGCCAGGTCCCACTTCCCAAAATTCCATTACCTTCCTGTCTTTGGGTACAAACACACACAGATAACATTCCCTTAAATTATGGACATCCCTGTAAAAGCCCATTGAGTTCACTGTATGACCCTGAGCCCCATCTGTCAGAACCAGTTTTCAGGCAGGAGAGAAGGTTTGTGGTGTTGGACTGTTGCCTGTAGAAAGCAGTTATGAATCCATCACTGCTGTGCTCATGGTTCCATCAAAGTTCATTCTTCATTAATGTGTGATCAAGGGAGTCAGGGTCAGAGCCCAAAGTGAAAGCAAACTGTAGTCTGAACTCTGCTTTTGAAAGGATTGACAAAAATGCATCAGTGATGCACTGTGGTACCACTGGGCTGCCTCTGACTCTAGTTCATACTGAAGCTCGAGCATGTCCAGCACAGCAGCACTCAGTGATGGCATGACTTCATTCAGGCAATAGCCTATTGCTAGTCCCCCTTTTCCTCAAAATTTCACACTGGCCATATAGGACTGATAAAGAATGAGTAGGTCCTGCTGATAACTCCTTGTTTTCCCAGGCAAAAAATCACCTAATGGATGGGTACCAGGGAGTCTTCAATATCAGTTGTGGAAGTGATTTGCAGCTGTTCTTCTTTGACCTTCAACAATTCCACAACATAAAATTCCTCTGAGGGACTAGGCAAAATAAAAAGCTGCTTTATTTCCTCTGTCTCCAAGGCAGAGCCGAAAGCCCACTACCTTTGGGTCTTTGAAATACCTTCTCCAAAATGGTAACTTTTTATCTTCTGACCTTCCACATGAGGTGAAGGGCAGAATAGCAGAACATATACACCTCTGGCAAAACTGCAGTTTTTGGTAAAAAGTGGGAAGTCTTCTAGAATTAAGCTGGAGGACAGGAATGGGTGTCCTGAATAACCAGAAAGAATTACATTTATAAACTCCCAAACACTGAGTTACAGACAATCTGTGTGTGAAGTAGTAACAAAAATTTCAAAATGGGAAAGTGGTCACTGATTAGGGAAGAATTTGGTTTGAGAGCAATTCTTAAGGAAAATTTAGAGGTCAGTGATGCAGAGCCAGTGCTAAAACAGAAATACCTAGTAGAAACATTAGTATGTTGGTCAGTTTAAGAATCAAACCCCATGCTCTGCACTTGTAGAAAATTAAAATGCACTGGGCGAGTTTTTGCTCTGAATTGAGCACTTACTGCTTGAAGGTCTCACATCACCTTTCCTCTCCATTTTTTTGCCCTCCAAGAGTTTTTTTCACTGTGTTTTATTATAATTTCAATTTATGATAACTGCAAATCAGTCTCCCCAGATCCCCCTTTGCCAAGGACTCTTGGGGTCCTTCCCCATAGGCAGTACTGCTGCCTTCTGCAATAAGACACTGCAGGGAATATTTCTGTGAATGGTCAAGATAACACCTGGGAGGTCTGGCATCAAGAAATGGACAGAACTTCATGGTAAGTTTTACACTGTGGAGAGTAAAAGCTCCAAGCTACACTAGCCCTTGGAACAGGCAAAGTGGCATTCCATAAAGAAGCTGAGAGTTTCGTTAACATCCTCAGTGAAGAGTGCCTAGTCTTGAGTTATGAAGGATGCACCAATTTAGTATTATTCAGACTGGTGTCAATATTGTCCAAGGTGATGCATTACACAACTCTCAGTGACCACAGCAAGGACTCCTGTCACTACAGAATTATTTAATCTTCAGAGTAAAAGCTAAATGAATAGTCAGGGTTAAACCAGGACATCATATTTAACCTCAAGCATAATGCTACTGTCATCATTATCTTGGGCAGAAGGGAAAAAGTAGACCAAAAATTCCCCTGGAATTTACTGAAATGGCTGCAGTATGACTGGGCAAGAAGATTTTGATGGAGAGCAGTGAAACTCACAAAGCACCTTTTTTTTTTTTTTTCCTGTTCTTATTTAAAACCACACAAAATCATTGAGAAGTAATGAAATATCATTTACACTATGCCAGCACAAACAACTCCTCCATGTTAGGCAAAGAAGACACCATCTGTCATTTTTTCTCTTCAGGTTATAGAATAAAGAACTGACTAAAACATTTTGGGACATAATTTCAAGAGAAACTTTACCATGGTCTATGAGGAACCAATGGCATAGAACCAGTACCTCTAGCTCTGGAAAGGGTCTCTGAGCAGTTCCCGGCTGAACAGAACTGGTCAACAAGCAAACTCTACTCTCTGTAAACCAGCATTCAAAGTCTAGCAAGATCTAATACCCCCAGATGTTGTCCTGGCTTCACCTAATGTACAAATGTTAAGATACCTGAAACATGTGGCAAGATGTGATCTATTTATCTAGCAGATGTAACCTAAATTTTTTCCCCAACAGTTAGAAACATTACTCCAAGTAGGGGCACTGGCAAATTTTATGTAGGTCCAACTGAGAGGACAGAGAACTGCAAAAGGCTAAGAGAAAAGCAAAGAACATGGCCTAGATGTCTATAGTTCCTTCTGCACAACAAATATTTACGTGAAGACTCTTCAGTGAAGATTCCTAAGTGAGGAGTCTTCAGTCTGAAAGAAGAGTGACAATTGAATGAGGTCTGTAACAGATGTCAAGAAAACCCAAGTACACAGAGCTATTGAATGGGGATTAACTGTTCACTGTGTTCCAGCACCAGAGCTAGGGAGGGCATCACATGAAAGTAACAGAAGGCAGATAGAAAACATGCAATTGGAGATGGTTTTCCTTGCAGCACATAGCAGATTTTTGGACAGTATTATTTTACACAGGTTTGAAAAATGAGTAGGCAAATTCATAGGAGAAAAATCCATCACCAGTAATTAATTTAATCAAATCCTATAAAAATATCTATCTGCAAATGATCAAAAGGCGAGAGAGTGTATGTGTGAAAATTAATTTGTGATTAACTTGTTATATGCATCTACAGGTAGCTGCCCTTGGCCATTGCAAAAGACATTCTGATATTCTTTGCAGTGTATTATGAAACTATTAAAATAATTATGGATGTCTTAAATATGACTATAAATGTTTTACAGAAGTATACTATACTGCTTTGGCAATTTAAGGAACATTATGCCATAAATGGCACATTTTCTTTGTGGCATGAGTTGCCAACTTCTTTTTACTTTCTCCTAAAGATAATAGGATTTTTGCCAGAGATGAAATAGCATTCTAAATTTGCAGTCTCCTGTTCTGGTTGCTTAGAGTACCTCAAAAAGAATGCAAATGCCATTCTTAAACTTAAACATTTTCAATACTGATATTGCATTTTTTGTCATGATTTCCAATCTTGAGCTGAAATCAGTCTCACAAATATTCTGGATCTTGTATCACACAGTAACTTCTACTTCCTGAAAAAAAACCCAAAACACCAAAACACAGAAATTCAAAAGCATTGTGGGAGATCACTGAATAAGTAATGATATTTTTCTTCCATTAAGCAACACCAGAGGAAAAAAAAATAAACAAAACCACAATCAACCTAAAGCCAAAGGAAAAAAAAAAAAAAGAACAGAACAAATGCCAGAAATAAAATGAGCATAAAAGAAATAATTGAAGAAAATAATAATGTCAATATAGGAAAAAAAGATAATTAAAAATTCACTTATCAACCCCCCATATTTCCTGTTAAAATGAATAGATAAAATTTCATCTACTGGCCTGTGTGAAGTGTGAATTTTGTTATTAAATGGCTAGATAATGTAGGATAGTAAATTCAATTTGCTGGGTGCCTTTAAATGCTAAACCCCTTTGTAACTAACTTAAACTGCCATCTGTCATGTTGCCAGACACTTTCTGCAGAAATCAAGAGCTTCAAAATTTCTCTAGTTTGACATGGCTTGAGCTGTCTTTAAATGACACAGAAAACCAATCCAGAGATGACCAAGAACTGAGACAGACGCATGTAGAGCACAGAAATGCAGGACACGTGCACAGGTAATCACAGCCTGCTGCACGGTGGACACAGGCACACAGAGCACTCACATGAACACAGCACAAACAGCCTCATCCTACTCCCTCCCCTGGCTGAGCAGGACAGTGAGGATGTAGATCCAGCAGCTGTCTCTGGATCCCAGCCTCCCGAGTTGTTGGCACTGGGTGTAGGAGCATCCGAGGTACAGGACCTCTCAGAGAGAGACAACACTGGGACAAGCACTCCATGGTCTCACACAGACACAGCACCTGCCTTTGCCCTGGAGACCCCCAGACCCTGTCATCTCTCCAGCAGCTGTGACTCATCTGGGCCCCCAAGAGAGAGCTCCTCCCTAAACTCAGGGAAAAACAAAGAGTTAGAAATTAATATGATAAGAAGATAGGTCAGATTCTGCTAATTGGGCACAGGGGAAAGGCAGACAAGCATAATTATTTAGAAACAACCAGCCCTTTCTGTCATCTTATCCCTCTGTTTTCCTTCACTTGTTCTTCCCCAAATCATCTAAATTCTTTTGCTTTCCCATCTTTGGTATTTCCCAAAACAGTCCATTATAAATCCTCTGCAATCCTAAAATGTTCTTCCTCTAACAAATCCTATGTCTCTCAGCAGAAACCCCCTCAGTTCAAAGGCTGCTCCAGACTTGATTTTTATTATGACAGGTGTCACAGCCAGGTAACACCACATGGGGTAGTGGGTTCCCTGTGAGAGCTCTGGGAAAAGCCTGGACAGGGCACAGCTCCCACCTGGCTTTGGGCTCCTGTGTTGCTCTGGCTGTGTCCTGGTGGCTCCTTGGGAGCAGCCAGGATTGGGTGTTCCCGGGCCCTTCCGTGTGCCACCGGCTCCCTGTGCTCCACTGGGGGTGTGAGCAAGGGAGCATTTTAACATCACAGACATGGTTATGGAATCCACGGATCCCTCTGAGTCCCTTTGTGTCTGGGACTTGTCACAGTTCTCAAAATACAACTGAGATTATGTAACCAAAGATCTCATGCATATCTGGAGATGTCAGCATGAACCTAGCTCAGAGCTACTTGCCCTGTTCACCTCCTTGAGATGCTGGCTTTCTTTAGCTGACAAACAGCATAGCTGGAAATAGGGAATCAGAGGCTGGAGAGCAGCACCACAGAGAGGGATGGTGGTGGTCCTGGTCGGTAGCAAGTTGGATCTAAGTCAAGTGTCCGGGAGGGTATCAGGCCCAGCATCCTCAGGGGGCAAGGGAAGGGATTGTCCCACTCTGCTCTGGGCTTGGGTGGCTTCACCTCCAGTGCTGGGGGCAGTTTGGGATACCACAATGTAACAAAGACATAGAGATATCAGAGAGTGTCCAAAGGAGATGGTGAAGGGCCTTGAGGAGAAGCCTTGTGGAGAGTGGCAGAGGGCACTTGGTCTGTTCAGCCTGGAGGAGACTGAGAGGAGACTTAACTGGAGTCTGCAGCTGCCTCCTGAGGGAAAAAGGAGAGGCGGGCACTGATCTTTTGCCTGTGGTGCACAGAGGCTCAGAAAAGGCATCAACAGGACCTGAGGGAATGGCCTGAACCTGTGTCAGGGGTATCAAGAAAAGGTTCTTCCCCAAGTTGAGGGGGAAGATTAATGTTAAAATGAAAATGTCTCAAATTGCTTGGATTTTATGCTGAACTGTTGCTTTAAAAAATCGTTTACTAACGTTAAATTTAAAAGCACTAGAAAAGCCACACCTGCCTTGGCAGCGACACGTGCCCAGGGAGAACGAGCAGCTGCGGATCGGCAGGAGGAGGAGGAGGTCAGAGAGGCTCCGTCGCTACGATGACTTCCCCGAGCAACCCCCTTCGAGCCGCCCTCGAGGCGGGGGAGGCTCCGTCGCTAGGACGATCAGCCTGTGGGAGGGGTCAGGCTGTATATAAGGAATGACGAGCCGCAACGTAGCGCCCAGCCTCTAGCCTGGAGCCCCAAGCGCTACCTCAGCTCGCCGCCGCTGCCCGGCCGGTGCGCGATGATCCCGATGCCACCCTGCCCTCTCCACCCGGCACATGCTGCGATTCTTTCAGCGAGCACAGATCTTCCCTGCAGACAAGCTATGGCATGGAGGGAAGAGCAGAAGGGGAAAGAGAAGCAAACCGGAGGCTGTCCCGATCCAGAGGATGCAGAGAGAAGATGTGTGAAAAATCAAAGAAGTAATACATGACAGTTATAATGTTATTGATGCTTATTGTGCTTTGCTAAAATAAAGAAAGAAATATGTTAATCCTGTATCCATTTGGAAGAGTTTCCAGAATTCCAAACTGATTTTCTAGAAAACAGAATTCAGTCACGTTTCAGCGCAGGCTTTTGGCATGCTCTTGATTAATGTGAAGCTAAATGACAAAAGTTAATATTCTCCAGGTACAGATAACATTGTAAACGTTTTCCAACATTTAACATTGCACAACCAAAAATTTTCCAACATTTAACATTGTAACAGTTTTCCAAAACTAAGTGTCCAGTCATACATTTTAACAAATTAAACTTCGGCATTGTATCCTAGGAAAGTTGTTTTGTTTGTTTGTTTTAGATTGTTAGAATTGTTTTTTTTCTTTTCTTTTTTTTTTTTTTTTGTTGACTTTCACTTGAAATAAATCCACAAGAGTTATACTATTTACTTTACCATCACTTCACAGCTGTAGTCATAGAAAATTTAAACCACAGTTATTACCTTAACCTATTTAACACCACTCAGAAAATTTGTCAGCCACTACTGAGTACATAGTGTTCAATGTTACCCCAAAAATAAATTACAATAAATCATAAATATTTTCCTAATAAATTAGTTTATTTTATTAAAGAGAAATATACCTGTGGCTTGTCTTTTTGAAAATTGTATAGGCAACTTTTAAAACTCTCTGATATAGCAAGATGAACCCACTAAGCTGTATGATACTGGGTCACTGGGCCAGATGTATCATTAAATGAGAATATATTTATCCATACCACATTTTTGGTATATGCAGAGTCTATGCCTTTATCCTACTTCCTCCTGCTTTAATCAGAATTAATTGAAAAGCAAACTAATATAAATTGCTTCTTCCTAGGCTAGCTATCTGACAATTTTCTGCCACAGAAATACAGCAGAGAAATTTTCTATGAAAAACATGCATTAACACACAGTTTATTTTCCCAAACCTCTTATGCAGGGAAGAGGTCACTCAGGCCTTCTAATGCATCTTGCAACTTAAAATACTGTGTTGTGAAGAATATTGCTCTCTTGACCCAATTTCAGTCTCTTATTTCCAGAGCACTATATGAAAGCTTGTGTCAAAGCATCCTTCAAACATATTAAAGCTCCTTGAACTCTGATAGAGCTTTATTCAAGTTCTTCTTTGCTTACACACAGGCAGTTGATATGACTGAAGCCCCTTAAAAGTTTTGCTGCTATTTGAAACTACACAGACCCTCTCTGACCCCTGTTGTGCAGCCTTTTTTACTACCCAACAGAATTACATCCTTTTATCAGCTGAACTACCCTCCCCAAATCATCAGCCTCCTACTTCTAGCTGGCTACATGCATGGTTTCCTTGAACACTAACATTGTTTTGACTCTGCATAAACCTGATCATTTGCATACTTTCCTATCAGTTCTCTGCTGAGGTTTTTTTGGTTTTGTTTTTCTTGGTTTTTGTTTTGGTTTGGTCTGGTGGGTTTTTTTTTTGGTGTTTTTTTTTTTTTTGGTGGTTTTTGTTTTGTTTTGTTTTGTTTTGTTTTTTTTTTTTTGTGGTGATCTTTCAACACCTCATGCTAGGACAAAGGTGTTCTTCATCCAGGAAATTATTTCTTTCCTAAAAATGTTCTACTAGTCATCTTTATCTCATCTAAGGCTGCCTCAAGGACTCCCTCCATTTTGAAAAAAATTCTTCCCAGCAATTGCATGCATCGAGTTTAAAGCTGTGTTCTGAATTTTGTTCTCCATGCTGTTATTCTCCTCACACATTAAACCCTGGAGTACATTGTAGTAAGAATCATCTGAAAAGACAAAGACATGCCTCCATGTAAGGGAGAACTGTTTTATTTATACCACTAGTTCTCACCAAAGCTAAGAAAACAAGAGGTCATAGGGTTAAAGAAGGCTTTTAAGACAATCAGTTCAGCCTTCTGCCACTGTCACATCTGAAAAATATCTTAGGTTTCCTGAATGTGACTGCAATCCTCAACCAGAACAATGCTTCCCTATGTTAGTCTATTCACTTAATACTATAAATATTACATTTATAGCAAGGATGAAGATATCAAGTCTGTTTTGAACTGATTGAGAAAACGGAGGTATTTATTATGTCCATATAATTAGCTGATTAAGACAGAATGTGTATTAAAACAATGATGTCATGTTCTATTCATTAGTAAAAAAGTCTTATTTGCAATTCCTAATGCTATTTTCAGAAAGGAAATAGCTTAGACATCCATGATAAATGTATCTTACTTCACTGAAAAATTGCCAAACATACTTTAAGATCTTAAAAACTCCAAGCTGTTACCCTGGAAGTATTCTAAGTAGTTTCTATTTTATATGGATAATAAGGAGGGTACTTTTTTAAGTAAAAGTGTCATCTCGGAGGACTGTGTGCCATCATGTTCTGTCACCACTCAAAAAAAAAACCAAAAAAACAAAAAAACAAAAAAAACCACACCAAAAAAAAACTTCATCCAGCTACAAAATAATTTCTGTGAATAGAATGTAACAGTTATTTCAGAGAATATATGGTACAAAAGACAATTACTAAGCTTAAGCATTTCCATCAAGCCTGGAAATCATAGAGATCAAAAGAGGTCGTATTTTTCTTCACAGTGACCATGACTCACAAAAAATACTTTGGTGATGATGGCAGCCCTATACCTAAGTACACTTAAAATAGTAAAAGGGTTAGCAAATTTTGCATATTCAAATTAACTTACAAAATAATACAAACAGTGTAGCAACAAATATATCAGGAACATGGTTTCCAGATCTCCTAATGTCAGGGCAATACCAAAGCAAAGCAATGTGTGGCCACAGAGGCTTTCAGCACATATTTATAGGAAAATAGTACAAAAGCCTAAAGTGCTGCCATGGGACATGGTCAATTAGACCATTAAAAGAGAAACACAGAGGAAAAGTGGATCTGGTGTTTACTTGTCATTGTTTCTGTCTCCTTTTTTTTTTTTTGTTTTCTGTTTTTTGTTTTGCCATGATTTCCTTAAAACTACAGCAGCTGAAGCTTGAGTGGGCAGAGTGAGATTGGCACAGCTCTGCTACTGATGTAAGACCACTAGGAGTAAATTCAGCTTCACTGTTTGTCAGCAGCAACCAGCTCCATTAATCCTGTTGTCTCACTTTGGGTGAAGGGAGAAAAAAGGAAACACAGCAGAGACTAAGATTCTGAAAGTGTGTTGCAGAAATCACAATGCACTGTGTTACTACAACAATCCCAGAGTTGGAAATCAGTGGATAGATGGCAAGAAATTTTCAGTGCAGCAGCTTTCTAAAAACCCATTAAACATTAGCCTTCTAAACAAAGAATGGTAATTATTGCTGTGGGTTCTTGCAGGCAAAGTGCAACATAATGGCATTTTAATATGTAGTACAGAGCCCTTGCTTTGATCTGTAATCTCAACTTTCTGTTTTTGTATTCTCATTGCTGTAATAAAGGATTTGGTTTCCTAAAACTGAATGTCATCTTCTGTCTATGACCTGAGAAATATATCTTTTCAAGGAACATTTGAAAACTTAACAGATTTTATAATTGACATAAAGAAGTCACTTTTGGTACTTATTCATATTGGGAATTCCTCAACATGACTGAGATATTAGAGAACAGGCATATATCCAACATAATATATATGTAGGCATATATCCAACAGCTACACCTTGTTGATAGTAATCCCTCATAGCAGCACAAGCATGGACAATTCACAGAAAAGACAATTAACTCCTTTAAATGAAAACATTGCTTTGGGGTTGGGGTTTCTGTCTGAGTCTCCCAGGGAACAAAATTGCTTTAGGGACAGCTATGAATTTATCATAAACCAATTTTAATACCAGAAAATGTGGGATCAGTAGTTCTCATGAATAAGTGCATTATATCTAGAAACCAGGAGGTATCAACATGTTAATTGTTCAGTTATACTTTTTTCCTTTTATTATCAGGGCAACTACTTATGCACAAATGAACTATGTTTAACTTCATGGCAAAGCCATGAATTACTCCTCATTTCTTGTCAGTGATAAAGTTCTGTACAATGCCTCATGCCCCATAATTTGTGCTTCTGGCCCTTGGCTAAGGCACAGCTATTGTGGAATGGTGCCCTCCTTGGCCAGCTCAGCAGAGACCTGCTCTGTCACTGGCACATCCCCAGGGCTGCCTCTTGGAGAAGTAAAAGGTGCCCCTGTTAGAAGCAGTAAATGAGAACAGTAGGGATGGAAAGAGATGTTCCCAAACAGATGAAACTAAGAAAGACTTTGAGTGTGTCATTGAAGTCTGTCCAAAACAACAGTTGTTGTTGTCCAAACAACAACTTTTTTGGAGATAATAAAGGCATTTTGGTTAATAGCTTCCTGGTTCACTATGATGAGATGACTGCAGAGAGGCCAGAGACAAGTGAATCTAGGAATCCAGGTAAGGCAAGAGGTTAAAACTCCATCTATCTTTGGACATAATGATAATGACATAAACTCAGCTAGCTTGCTACGGTCAGGAAAACATTTAAGACACCCTAAACATTATTAATTATGGTAGACAACATATTATCTGGGTTGCAATCAGCATTTAAGAGTGTTTGCAGGAAAAGACTATCCAAAAAATTCAGAATTGTTCGTAAGACTCCATGTACACCACTTTCACAGACACTACTGCCATGTACTGCTATGATGCACTATTGCTACTTACGTAGTACTAACAATGACATTGTGACCACTGCTTTTGAAAAAGGGCCTAAGATATTTTAGAAGTTGCTCTCTTTAAAATTCCACTGATGGGATATGGCAGGAGAGGAACAGAATCCATTAATTTGAAATTCTTTCACAGAAAAGTTACAGTACTTTTTAATATCAGATGATAGAGGCAGATAACATACAGAGATGATTTGAGGCACTATGCCTTTTACTCTTCAAATCAAGAAGAATCAACTCATCATTTGAATCTCCTATGTGGCTTTGCAGTCTGCTTTGAGAATAATGTCAAGGTCGATTTTTTTTTTTTGCAAGGGTAGAATGAGAGGCTATACTATGTAAGATAGAGAAACCACGGATTAATCACTGTTCAGGGAACTCATGGTTCTCCTTCCAGATACTAAGAGACTTTATTCTGAATTTAATTTTTTTACACACTGTATTACACTGGGAACCAAAATAGAAATAAGCAGTGCTAAGTTTTTACTTCCTGCCCATAGGCAAAAAAATTAGACATTTGTCCAAAGACATAAAATAGCAGATTAGACAAAGATAGTTTAGTGTCAATCACAGTCTGGTAACATTAATTAAAGAAATATCCAACGTATTTTAAAATTTCATAAGACTTTAGCAACACTTTCATAAGGAAAATTTGCCTCCTTTATCGTATTTGGTTTTAGATGTAACTTTCAAGTGCAGCGGCTTCATAAAATAATATTTATTTTGTTTTCCTGCCATCTTGTGGCGTAACCGCAAAATGCACGTTAAAAAAAAAAAAAAAAAGGTACAATTGCTGCAATTGCTGGTCTGTGAAGTGATTTGAAGTGATTGCTTTTGGAATACAATTTGGCCTAAGTTGTGTTCCAGACCATTACCCCCTCTTCCCAACAACACTGCAGCTTGCAACACCATGGACCTGCAGTCCAGGGAATTCCTGTAATAACCTGATACCATGGAAAGAAATTGTGCCAGCCAGCCCAGGTCTCACCAGAGACATGATGGCCCATTCGCTCTTCCAGACTGCCCCCTTGACCCATATCTGCCTAAGCCAGTGAATTCTTACTGCATTCCCGTTTCTTAGTTAAATACATTCGTTTGAATGATTATGTGAAAAGTGACCTGAATTCTAGTCTGGCTCACACACAAACTGAGACAAACCCTACCAGAGCTATGTAAGTGAAACATGCAATTTTATTAGTTATACCTCTCATCATCTGGAAAGTTGCATTTGGCAACATGTATGAGTGCTAAGAATCCAGCTGAAGCCTTTTGGGATTCTTTGGCATTTACAGGGAATGGTCAGGCTAGCTGATTTAATACAGCTCATAATAAAAAAACATGAAATCCTAATTCCATTTCTGTTGTTTTATGTGGGCCAACTGTAGAAAATAAAGACTTGCTTTCTAGCACACAGACTTGGTTTCAATTACAATATGATTGAAAGGCAACACATTGTACACTTCCCTAACCCCACCAAAGTTAAATAGATGGTAGAAGGTCAGACATGAAAAATATTAGAGATTTTCTACAAAGTTTGGAGGTTTTTTTGGTTGGTTGGTTGGTTTGTTTTGTTTTTGTTCTGGTTCACTTTTTAACTGCTCAACAGCAAAACAAAGTTATTTGTTTTCTTCATGCCTGTGACATATTTGTATGAAAAAAAATTTGCCCATGCTACATTTGAAAGAGCCTCCTACCAAAGATGTATAATCAGTTAGATTTAGTGGCTCATGTGACAGTTTGTGGGTGAACAACACATATGCATGTTTTTAGCAAGAAATAGCCTCCCAAGATTTTACTGGCTGAACTTTCTAGAAAATCAGACTTCTCTAGCAGTTGTCCTGCCAGCTGAAATGCTGAAATGCTAATAGTGATAATTCTTGAAAAGTTGTCCAATGGCTCTTGCCAACCCATCAACCAAAGGGATGTAGATGCCCCAACAAATAAAGGATACCAGGTCCCATTATCTCCACTCTTCTGCACTGTAACTGACACCTCTAATTGCTCAAGCCTTAGTTAATGCTTGTAGAAAGAAGAAAGCTCCTAATGAAGCAGAAAACTAGAAGAAAAATCCCAGCTTTTCAACTTACCTATAGCTATTGATTACTTGGTAAAAAGTAGTGAGAAAACAATAAGCCTGGTAGCATGGATCTTGGATTTGCTTTTTCATTTCCAAAATTCAGATTTGATTCTGAAGAGCGGTATTAATTTAATTCTAAATGGAGATACTGTGTTTCCATATGATCAAGCCAGCTCAACCAGCAAGGAACAGTCTTGGCAGGACAAAATATGCTGGGTTTTTTTAGAGTTCTCTGTGTGACACAAGTTCAGATTATATTTAACTTTGAGAATATCAAATACATTATTATTAATGGCAGCCTGCTGAGCTTTAGAATCATATAATACTTGCCAGGGACACCAAGAACATATTTTTTATCTGGAAAGGACACTAAATACATCTAAATTTAAGAGAAAATTATTTTATCTAGTTACTTTCCAGTTGGGGTAAAGAGATATTTTGGACTTTTTGACAGTGTTTGTGGGTCTCAGAATAATTTAATGAGGTAACTGTGTGCCATTTGCTCTTCTTCCAACAGCTGGAGTTAAGGTTTCATCCAGTTAAATACTTTGTGTACTCTTCTGGATTGGAAGCAGCATGTTGAGCATCATATACGAGTGAGCACATTATGTATTAGTGGTTCTGTACCCATTTCTACAAAAGCAGAACTTAGTCCAATATGTTTGGTAAACTTCAGATATTTTGCTGGCTTGCAAGACATTAGGATTAAAAGTCTACAGTTCCTTGCATCTGAAAACCAGGCAAGATTGTTATACATTCTACAGAGGAGCACCTTCAGTGATCAAAGCTATTGCCAGGCACTGGTAAACTAAAATTAAATGCCAGCAGTTAATCTCCCACTTTTCCAAACAACAGGATTTTTAATATGAATTATCATGCATTCTAAGACAAGCATTCTTTTCATGGAATTAAACACAGATGTTTCCAGAAAGAAAATTATTTTATCTCATTACTTTCCAGTTGGGGTAAAGAGATATTTTGGACTTTTTGACAGTGTTTGTGGGTCTCACCCATTACGATAATAAAAATTCATCCATGCAAGGTGTTATGTAACAAGAGGAACAGATGTTCTTCCACAGGAATACAGCATACCTCAGGCATGACACAGCTGTGGTGCAATTTGGGAGTGATTCAGAAGTTACTGCACAGAGATGGGCCAGAGAGACCAGAAGGAAGGAGTAGCAAAAGCTCAGCTGTGGTATTGTTAGCAATATTTACCATTCACATCCTCACAGTACTTTTCTCACATAGGCACAGACTGGTGGCATTGTAGGTATTGCTGTAACTCACGAAGGAAGGTAAGACAGGAAACATATTCAGCATCACATTGGTTATCTCACATGGTTCCCTGACACTGTGCTCTGCACAGCTGGGAAGCCAGAAGGTATGGAAATACCTGACTGTGAGCAAGAAACAGTTTATCAGTCCTGAAAGCATCCTGTTGGCTCAGATAATAAAATTAATTTTAAATATATTTAACAGAGAATACATAGTATCTATAACCTATAAGACTACTTTACAGAAACCTTACAGATATCCTAAACTTGAGAAACTTGATGTATGAGTTCTCAGAGAATCTTTAAAAAATACAAACAAATTTCTGTTAAAATCCATTGAGTTCATGGAAACATAAAACCTTTATACAAATAAGATTTTAAAAATATCAGCATTTATCAATGCAGACTTCCCATTCCCCCTTCAAGAAAAAGAAATTTCCCTCTTAAAAAATCAATAAACTTACACTGGTGGTTTAAGCTCGTAATAGCCCATGGGGAAGGAATGTTATGCTCAAAGGCATGAAAGCAATTGATAGTAAAAGGGTTTTAAAATCATGAGGATTTAGGCTTAGAAGGAAAATTAAGCTTAGTAGGCCCTGAAAAAAAAAATACCCTGGGTACATGTAGGCCTTGTACCTTGCTAGAACTGCACCTGTGCAGCTAGTACATGATAAATTATATAATTGTTAGATGTGATGATTGTTTAGTAATTAAATATAATTACTGTTTTATCATAAGATAATCATGAGAAACTGTGGTCATGGGCCTAAGAAAGATCTCAAGAAATTCATGCTTGAATAAAGTCAGTGTATACAACAGAACAATATAAGTTTAATAATTAATATGTGAGTTATATAACTATAGAATATAAAATACGTTCAGCTCAAAAACCATGTCGGAGTCAGATTTGGGTCTGTACCCCTGATTCCCAGAGCTCTCGATAAAAGCACCTGCATATAATCATATCCTATGGTTATGTGTGTTCCTGAACGCTAACACAATGGACTTCAAGGAGTGTAACAGGGCAAGGAAGAATGGAGAAAGTGTACATTTGACCAGTACCTTGGATGGTACCCTTGTTCAGTCAGAGAAATATAATAGCAATCTGAAGGAAGATGAATGAAGTATGTTCCTGTATAGTCACTATTCTTCAAACTCAAAACTTCTGTCTTGATTCTACAATTTGTAAAATTTCAAGGATTGCATGTAAAATATCTTAATTTTTTTTTAGTATGTGCTAGCATGACTTTTGTTTAGAGACCTGTTTTCAATTAGGGAAAAATGAGCAAGAATTATAAGTTGCAAAGAGAACTAGGGACAGTTCAAAAGGTCTGATGTAGAGCCCTGTATTGAAAACAAATCCATGTACAAAACACTCATTTTGGGAGCCAGCATTGGCTAAAATGAGCAACACATTACCACACAAAGAAGATCTGTTGACCTCCCATTCTAATCATCTGCTTTTTAACCAATTTATCATCCCGTCCTTACAAGAGGTTTCACTTTTTACATGGACATTGTCTAATGTGTTTGCTGGACTGAATGATGCCCAGTGAACAGTGCAAGCCTACAGGAAACATGCACTTACACTCACTTTTGGAGTTTGCTTCAGCTGTGGGCTGACCATAGGTGTTGACGTTTCCTAGGATAGGAATCCGGTCTGCTTGCTGCTTTACAAAACAAATTGAAATTTCAACACTTCCTCAGTATCTTGCTGAGTTGTGTTGCAAGCACTGCTGACTGGATCAGGAGTGTTTTAGGCTTTCTCACCTCAATGTGTCACTCACAATGCTCTGCAGAACCTTACGCCCTTTGTGGCTGGACAAGAATGTTGTTTTCAGTTTCAGGTGCTGCGACAAAAGCCACAGCTAACAGCCACCTGGAGATGCTGACCCAGGGAATCTTCCTTCACTGCTCCTGCCCACCACACTGGCACCTGCAGGACATGCTTCAGCTGAAAGCAAATACACAGGACTTTGAAAAGCTGTAGCCCTGTGTAAAACTTAATATAGTCATTGTACACAAGCCCTGTTGTCCCCAAATATGTTCTTGCACTGGTGTTCAGGAAGCCAATACATGCACAGAATAGAGATTCTAGATTTATTTACAGACCTGTGCAGCAATGGGGAGTTGGTGGCAAATCTGCAAAGCCAGCACCATGACTCCCGTAACTTTTTACTATTTATACATTTTAGCAAAAATAGGAATTATTGTTCATTGGCTGCATAGTTCTCTTACTGGTTAGTAGCCTATCTTCTATAGGTTAAGTGAGTCCCTCCCTTCTTATGTTAATTAATCTGCATGCTCAATCTTCACTTTTGGGTCAGCAGTTGCATCTCCTGCTGCTGGAATTACTTTTTACCCAGTCATTCTTGATTCAGCACAATTGCTGAATTCCTTTACTAGTTTCCTTCTTTTCCTGGGGATTCTGCCAGATGTCCTTGTGGCTTGTAAATGCTGCATTCTTTGTGTCCGCCATCAGTGGTACATCTTTCTCCCAAAGCTTTGCAAACCACCATAGGTCTGAGATCACTGAAGCCTTCCAAGCCCTAAACCTTAATAAGGCAATTCTGCCAAAAAGTAGCATGTTTTTCTAACACCTGGACATCACTTAGAGCTTGTAGGCTGCTTTCTGTTTCAGGGATTAACTGTTTCTTCTTGTTGAAAGTTTAAAAAGGTAATACATTAAAGAATATCCCTTCTTAAAAATTTTTACATCTTCCACACACACACATATATATATATAAATATATATATAAATATAAAAAGGTAATACATTAAAGAATATCCCTTTTAAAAAATTTCTATGTCTTCCACATTTTGCAACAGTACATCCCTCTTCTAGGTACTGACAACCTCCCCTTAATTGTGAAGGACATTGAACCTTAAACCCTAAGGTTGAGGCCATTTTACTTACAAATAACTGATCTTTTGAACACCTGGATAAACATGCCATATAATGAGTGAGCAACTGGCTGACAGGTTGGGCACGAAGAGATACACTGAGTGGGTGACATCAAACTAGCAGGGTCCTGCAGGGCTCCATCCTCAGCCCCGTGCTCTCCAACACCTTCATAACCAACCTGCACGCAGGGCTGGAAGGGAGACTGGGCAAACTGCAGGTGATCCAAGACGGGGAAGAGCTGCTGCCTCCCTCAAAGGCAGGGAGGCCCTGCAGAGACCTCGATGAACCGACCGAGGGCAATCACCAGCTGGGTGCAGCTCAGCGGGGAAAGCGCTGGGCTCTGCTCCTGGGATGGGGCAGCCCTGCGTGCAGGGACAGGCCGGGAATGAGAGGCTGGAGAGCAGCACCGTGCGAAGGGACCTGCAGGTCCTGGTCCCTGGCAAGCTGAGCATGAACCAGCAGTGCCCTGGAGCCAGGAGGGACATCCCTGTCCTGGGGGCATCGGGGCCAGCATCACCAGGGGGCAAGGAAGGGATTGTCCCACTCTGCTCTGGGCTGGGGTGGCTTTTTCTCCAGTGCTGGGGGAAGCCTGGGAGACCACAATGTAAAAAAGAGCTAAAGCCACTAGAGATTATCCAAAGAAGGGACACAGAGATGGTGATGGAGGAGAAGCCTTGTGAGGAGTGACCGAGGGTCCTTGGTTTGCTCAGCCTGGAGGAGGCTGAGGGGAGACCCCGTTAGAGTCTGCAAATTCCTCATTGGAAGGGGAAGAGGCAAGTCCTTCTCTTCTCTGGGGAGCACAGGGACAGGACCCAAGGGAATGGCCTGAAGCTGTGTCAGGGGAGGTTTAGGTTGGTATCAGCTAAAGGTTCTTGCCCCAGAGGGTGTTTGGGCAATGGAACAGGCACCCAGGGCAGTGCTCACAGCCCCAGCGTGACTGAGCGCAGTAAGTCTTGGACAATGCTCTCAGGCATTCTGTGACTCTTGAAGTGCCACAGAATGTCTGGGATTTGGGACACAAGGATGCAGATAACAGGACAGGAGGTGCGACTCGACGATCCTGACGCGTCCCTTTCAATTCAGCCGATTCTGTGACTCTGCGATCAGTGCAAAGCGACACTGCCAGGCACGCGTGAGCAGAGCGGCTCTGGCGCGGGTCCCACTGCCCGCCCTCCCTCACGCCACCGCCGCCATTCCCAATCCGGGACCAGCCCCCGCCTCGTGACGTCACGATCGCGACATATCGCGGGGTCGCGTGACGCAACGCAGCGGTCACCCCGCCCCCGCGCCCGGCGGACCGCGCCACCATTGGCTGCGCCGGCGGGGCGGTCGCGCTCTGATTGGCTGGCGGTATCGCGCGCTGTCGGGCGGGCGGCAGGTGAGCGCGGGGCCGGCGCGGCGGCGCTGCCCTGAGGGACGCGCGTCTGTGCCGCGCTCCCGCCGCGTCCCGGGGCTGCCGCTGCCGCGGCGGCTCTCGGCCTGAGCGCTCATCCTCGGCTTTACACCCTGGCAGCCGCCCTCTGCCACCCGAGCCCGGCCGGGAGATGTGCGTGTGTGCGCGCGGCGCTGTTTTCCTCATCCTCCGTTCGGGCTTGGAAGACGCGCGCTGCTGCCGGCATCCCTGACTCCGTGCCTTGTTCTGCTCTGTGTGTGTGTGTGATTAGGCACCTCCGCGCGGGAGAGAAGCCCATGGATCCCCTGCCCAACCCCGCGCCCCTGGCCTCGAAGCTGCGGAACACGCTGGTCCGGTATCACAGCATCGCAGACGGCGAGTGGCGGGTGGCGAGGAAAACCGTGAGTGCTCGGGGCAGCTCCGCGGTGCCGCTCCGCCGGCAGCTGCGGCTCGCCGGCACGGCCCGCGGCGTGAGCGCCGAGCTGAGAGGAGCCCGGCCGCGCCCTGCCGGGCTCTAAACCGGCCGGCGCCGTGACACCATCCCTCCAGGATGGTTTAGATGGCAGGATGTGTTTTTCCTGTTCTCAGGCATTTCTTCCACCCGTTCTCAGGGGAGTGTCTCACGGAAGAACCTGTGTAGGTTTATAAGCTTGACTCACGACAAAATGTGAAGTATTTAGCATTAATAGTGTTGCAAGAGGCTCGCGTGTACTTAAAGCAAAGCAGGCACAGCCTGCCGGCGTCTGGAATCTTTTGTCAATAAATAGTTCATCATACTTCAGCTTCCAAATGTTTTCCTCTTAAGAAATGAGATAATTCTCAAGGCTTCCTCTCATCCTCTTCAGCTTTTTTTTTTTTTTGTTTTGTTTTTTTTTTTTTGAGTTGTGCTTCAACAAGTTAAATAGGCTTTGCTTTTCCATCAGTTCTAGGCTGGGTAAATGCTTTATAGTGCTGTGCTCCACAGAAAGAAGAAGTGTAGCAAAATAGTAGGACTAGTGTGGTAAATTTCTATCTTTATCTTTTTGTTACAGTGGTTTGAGTAGTGCTTTTATTTTTTCTTCCATCATGAGCAGACACTGGTAAGACAGAGGCAACTGTTCCAAATGTAACTTGATTATTTGCAAAATTAATAAATTTTCTGTCTGGAGAGGGAGGAACAGAGCATACAAGCCTTTCACTCTTGCAATACACCTACACCACTCTACTAAATGTTGTCTATTCCTTTATTAATATTCCTCTGTTGTTATATTAAGTACTACTGTATTCCTTTAAAAGTTACCTGCATCTTTGTGTTCCAAATCCTCAGATTTTGCCCCTCTCTCCAGCCTTTCCTTTCTTTCTCCTTTCTCTCATCCTTTCTTTCCATTTTGGTATTGTGCCATGTAAAAGAAATTCAGTGCTTTACTACCACAAGGAGATGTGTTGTACCCCAAAATACCTTAAATTATTTTGGATGTGGTACTTAACAGTACTGTTCTTTAGGCCATTTGGTCCTTTGTGCTTATATAATCATGACTAAAAAAAAAGTGGTGCCATATGGTACTCTTTTCAACACCAAAGTTCAGACATTTTGTACAGAGGTTCCATGTCATAGTCACATAAAAATCGGAAGATACTGGTTTCTCTATTTTCTCTGCATAACTTTAAAATAAATAGGCTACTGCTTGCAAGACTCTTCTAGTCAGGCACCTAGGAGAAAAAGGTAATTGAGCTTTTTTGTCTGCACCTGCACCTCCTGCACATTTCTGTAACTTGTGTTACAGGAGTACAAACAGAAGTAGTGTAGTCTTCCTGTCTGAGTAGCATCTGGCTGTTGGCTTTCCAGTGGCCTTGCAATTGAAAGGTTTTCCCTGCTAATGTTGTTCCATTATTCTGTGTGTTTTCACAATAACCTGATTGGCCTACTGAACCCTACTATTGCACTTCTAGCATTTGACTCTGATAAAGACATTTTTTTATATATTTTTAAAGTAATTACAATAGAATTACAAGTAAAAGATATCTGAAAAATATGAAGAAAAGTGTGCAGTGGTACCCAGGTGAATCATGGCTAATGTTAAAGTTGGCTGCTTTTCTTCAACGAAATTGAAGCATTTTCTGCACTTCTAATTGTATCCAAGTGACAATTAACATTGTGTCTTATATTTTCTTTCAGAAAGATGCAACTGTGTGGCGTAAACCATCAGAGGAATTCAGTGGATACCTGTAAGTTTGCCTGCCAAAGTTTAGTCTTCTATGGATGTGTTCTGTAGAATTTAGAAATCAAGACTGAATTCTACAGCCCTCAGCTACACAGATCCTCCAGTGGGGAAGCTAAATGGGTTACCTGTTTTGGCTGTATGATTCCTTTCTAGTTTTTCAGTTTGATACTTTAGCATTGCATGGGGTCTAAAATAACATCTGTTGAAGTCTGTGAACAACACAGGGCTCCCTTGGCTGAAGTGGGAACAGCATCTGCTCAGAAATGATGTCCTGCAAAGCTCAGAATCAGGCCTGGTTTCAGTAGTCCTGAAGAGCCACTGGGTGACAGCTCAGTCAGTCCTTGGACTCTTGCAGTGACTGTGCAACTCCAAAATACCAAGTGTAGGGTTGTGGGAGATTTTTGTGGGGTTGTTTGTGTGACATAAAGGCCCTTCCTGTGTGAGTTTCTGTCACGGGCTTCTGTTGGTATCTGTAGGTTTAGGTAGAGAAATAATTACTAAAAGACAGCACTCTGAAGAAACAAAAAGTCGTGTGAAAAGGTAGTGTGTAAAATGATTTCAAAGACTGATACACCCCATGGAATTTAAGTCCTATTGAATCTGTGAGAGCTGATGGCCCCAGACACCAAGAGTTCCATGGGCCCACTGGCACCAGCAGGTTGTGTAGTTGAGCCATTGCAAGTATTTTGAGAATAATGATTCTGATGGATTCTTACTCTTAGGATTTGGAGGCCCAGTAACTCAAGAAAACAAAATCTCTGATGTCTACTAAAATATCTAATTACAAATGAATATTCTGTAATGTCATGTACCAAATTATTTTATTTTGTAGTCATATGCCGCTAAAGCATAATGTAGTTTCTCATTAGCTTGGTTCTACTCCTGTGTTATGATCTGCTCTAATCACAGAGGAATAAAGAGAGCTAACTCTCTGTGAATAAAGCAGAATGAACCCAAAAACATTTGCATATTCCCCTAAACTTGATTAAAACCAGACAAGCCAGATGTTGATAGTGAAAAATTGATACATTTTATTTAATTGTAAAAGAGGCAAAGAAAAAGGGAGAAAAAGAGAGGTATGTCTGGGGGGACAAGGAGAGTGACACAGGTAGGGTAAGTAGAAACATGTTACCCCTCTGTAGGTCCTAATGATGCCTCACGGCTTCCCTCAGTCTAGTCTTCTTGGTGGTGAGGGTCCCCCATCCAAAAGTCTAGAATCCCATGGATAAATATATATTTGGGCAGGTGGGAATGCCGAGGTGCAGGTGCCTCCCCTGAGCAGGGCAAGTTTGACACTGTCCCTTGCCTGACTCTGGATCTGTTGCATCATGTGCAGTTCTGTTGCAGGGTCCAGGGAGCCCTTTAATGGGCCATGGCAGCCCCTCTGCCGTCCCTCATGTGGATGTCCCTTAAATGAGGCTTTGCTGGGGTGAAGCGGCCCCACAGCTGAGCTGGTGTGCACAGCAGAGGATAGGCTTTCACTGCCTCAGAGCAGAGGCTTTTTCACTGCACACCCAAAATGTCTTCTCTCCCTTTTGGTGTGAGGGTCTGTTCCAGCCTGACAGCAGATAAGCCTAGGACTGTGGCCTCCACCCGAAGGTGTGGGGTTTAATCCTGTGAAGTATTTTTCTTCCCCAGCCCAGACCTGAGTCATTCTATCTTCTCAAATGGATTTACAGACCAGGGCCTCAGTCAGGAGGCCCACTAAGGGTGCTTCTGTACAGCTTTTGTTATACAGTTTTGATATAATATGCAGAAGTCCTTCACAAAACTGTTTGAGCCATAAACCAAGCATTTCAATCTCCAACATCCTGTTACTTTTGCTTTATGAAAAATGTTTTTCCCATTATATTCCTGATCTCCTTTTTACTTTAGGTTTGCTTACCTCTGGTGAACTCTCTTGCTAGCCAAGCAATAGGAGTAAAATGACAAGTGTTTACAGTTGTTAGAGAAACAAACAAAAATTTTTATCCAATGAAGGAATTTGTAATTTATAAAATATTGTGTTAAAAAACCCCAATTTTTTGGAAGAAGATTTCTTGCAGAGAAGAATAGATGGCTCAATAGGTGTTCTCCTCTACTGTTTCTCTGATGCAATTGTCCACTGACTGTACTTCCTGGTGCCAAGGTGTTAATGTAAGTGTACTGTTGAAAATTAATAGAATATAAAGGATTTCTTACTACATGTAAACACGTTTTTCTAGCTACAAGGCTCAAGGAGTGGTGGAAGATGTTACTAACAGAATAGTGGATCATATTCGCCCTGGACCTTACAGGCTAGACTGGGACAGCCTAATGACTTCAATGGACATCATGGAAACATTTGAAGAGGTGAAGACTGGTTTAGATTCTTAAGGGAAATGTGTATTCGTGAATGCATGAATTTAACATTCATTAATTTAACATTCATGTAGAGCAGAGCAATTCCGACAGATCTGAACCTTTTTCAGCCTTTGCATGCACAAGCAGCATTGTGCATACATACTCTGACCACAGATCAGACTCTCTGGCAGCACAGTCCTATTCTGAAGCTTGAAGTTCATTTTTCCATTAATGCTAAAAATAAAGGAGTCAGTCACAATTCTTTTGGGCCTTGGAGCTCTGGTAGGCTCTGATAAAATTTGCATACAGAGGGCTGCAATGTGATACTGTGTGTGCCAAAGTCATTTCATACAGCTTGCTTTCTTCTGTTCCACAGCAAACAATACTAACAGTCCACACATACGGAAGCTGCAACCTCCCCCTCTTCCTGCAGGGCTGAATTGTGTAGCATGGCCTTGTGCTGAGACACAAAATAGTTCATAATGAGGGTCAGGACTTGATAAAAGAAAGGTAGGTTTGAAGCTGGTTGCAGAACAGCTAGTAGCCTTCCTTTGGTAAATGCTGACATTCAGTACGAATTCAAAACCCTCATCTGGACATGTGGCTTGAACATGGATTGTCTTTTGCTCTGTCTCTGAAGGAAGATTTATATTACAAGGTATTTTGTTTGTATAAAATTTATACAGACTCTACTGTATTATAAGAAAGCCTTTTTTGAAGAACGTAAGAAAGCCTTTTTTGAAGAATTGTTCTTCAGTTTTATTTTTCACTTAGCGGCTTAAAACTATTTGATAGAGTATCTTAGTACCAAGAGATTTCTCTTGAAGTTTTTCATGGTCCTTTTTGACTTCCCAAGTGCTCCCTGGCAACATAAGAGCCACGTGGCTTTCAGTTGTCAGGCATGCCAAAATTGTGTAACTTTAGATTTTTAAACCTTTATGGTGCCAGATATTCTCTGCTTCCACAGCTCTCAGTTGTGGACCACAAGTCCTTAAAACTTCCAGCTTTTAGGTTGAGAATGGCACAGCCATTCAGACCTCACTGAATTGGCAGTATAGTTGACAGAGGCTATGACCTTCATGAAAATGTTAACTGCCTGCAAGCATTATGTTTCCCTCTATTCATTATACTAAGATATATTTATTTTTTTGCCGTTATAATTCTGTCACTCCACAAGAACTGCTGTGTGATGCGCTATACAACTGCTGGCCAGCTCTGGAACATTATAGCACCAAGAGAGTTTGTTGATTTCTCTTATACTACAAGCTATGAAGATGGGCTTCTAACATGTGGTAAGCCACCACCTGCCTCTGCTAAATTCTTATTTTGCAACAGTTGCTTGGCTTAAGATTTGATTCAGATTTAGTAGTAGTAAACATTCCAAAAATGGTCTAAGATGGTCTTCAACAGATAAATTCAAGGTGCTTTAAAAATTTTAAAGGTGTTTTAACATTTTACATATTTAAGGAAGTGTACAAGTTACTGGTTTACCCATGAACCATTCCTTTCTGCCAGGTTTCATTTATGCCAGCTTGTGTTAGAGACAAGTTGAGTCCTCCAGCTCAGGTCTTAGAGTAAACTGGGATGAGTAACAACTTGCTTCTTGTGAATGGGAGGAATGTTCTCTTTTAACATTTGAATTTTTGCTTATCATGCTCTCCTGTCTGTCTCTGAGTTTGGATGAACAGCAAATTTCATGCATGAAAATACCCAGAAACTTGCAGTGTGCCTGTCAATAATAGTACTAAATTCCCCAACCAGAAACTTATATATTTCAAATTTACTGCATGTTAATTTTTTTTTTTTAACCGCTCTCAAATTAATTTCCCTTTTGTTTGTTTGTTTTATTTTCCTTGATAGGCATAAGCCTGGACTATGGAGACGTGAGACCAAACTTTGTCCGTGGATTCAATCACCCTTGTGGCTGGTTCTGTGTCCCTCTCAAGGACTCTCCTGGCCACAGTCTTTTGACAGGCTACATCCAGACTGAACTGCGAGGGATGCTACCACAGTCTGCAGTAGACACTGCCATGTCTAGTACCCTGGCCAATTTCTACTCTGACCTCAAAAAGGCACTCAAAACATAGACAAACAGTGACCTAAAAGCCAGTGCATTCCTTGCAATCAGATTGTGTTGTTTAGCTTAGCATTAGTTATGTACTAAATTGAGGTAATGCTCTTCCTGATTGACACCCGAACCTTTGTGTTGAGGATCCAAACAACTTTAGTAAGTGCTTTTTCATGTGACAATTGGCATATAATCCCAGTGCATAGTGCGAGATGCTTTCTGCAGCTCAACACTCTGCAGCTTTGTGAGGAATAGACTGAATCTCTACTGAATCTTTCCTCAGTAGAAAGCACAAAATGTGTGTGTGGGCTTGAAAATGCAGTCTGAACTCAGCTCTCTCCAGCAGTTTTGGGTGCTCAAGATTTTGATGCTGCAGGTTGCTGTACAGGCAGCATCTCATTGAAGGTGTAATTTTGTAATATATATATATATATTTATATTTGCCTAAATTTTTTTAAAGTGTGTTCAGCTGCATCTGTAATTTGTTTTTAAAATTTACTTTGATCATGTGGATATTATATAGCTAAGCTGTTAAATTATACTATTCATAAGAAAGCTATTTGTACTTGAGAGCAAAAATAAGTGTTCATTATTGGCATTTCTTCGATGTTGTAACTGTAACTTATTTACTGTTGTACATAACAGTCTCAGTGTATAAAGAAATGCCCTTACAGCTGATCCAAAGCTCATTTAGGTCATAAGATGTCTTTCCACAGGTTTTTTTTTGTGGGCTTTTAATCACGCAATTGTCAAAATACAAACCTCCAATGGATCTTCTGTGATACCCTGTACTTCTGAGGAGTTATTAACTTAAATTTGCATGTAATAGTGTGTGTGGGGATTTGATTTGGTTGGGTTTTTGGCAGGTTTTCTTTCTGTGTATATTTTCTTAACTGCAAACCTTGTAATTGCAAAAGCAGAAAGAGCCACTTGTTTGCTTCAGGGGTTGGTGTTGCTTTAGCCACAACTGGACAGAGTTGCCAATATGCAGTGGAGTGTTCTGTGGTACTGCCCCTAGATTGATCTTTGCAATAAATTAACACCTTGAAACATGAACAAATGAAGGCCAAAGCTCAACTACAGAATTTCTGAGATCTGCTGAAGGATGCAGGGTTTATTTTTAAGGTGCAAATTTCAAGGATTCTAGTGATTCTGACAGATACATAGGAGAGCATTTGAAAAATAATTCTTTCCCTGCTAGGAACATAAATTCTCACTAAAATCTGATGTTTAGCCTTTAATACTTGTATTTGTCATTTGCTCAAGTGACATTGTAATTATCCCCCATGTTTTGCCAGTGCTCACAGTGGTAAGTTTAACTGTGTAGGGGTTTGGGAAGGTATCTTGGATCCCTGATATTGTGGAACCAATTGTATGCATACAATCCAGGGACAGGTAAGGGACTCCTAAGAAACCAAAAATTCAGATGAAAGTCCCCAGCAATATTTGCTTTATGACACAGGTCACTGTAACTGAACTCTGAATAGTGACAACTTTCCTTTTTTGTTGCTTAACCAGAGAGCTTAAAAATATGTAATACCAAATATAGTGGGGGCTTCTTCAAGCTTCTTTGTGTTTTAAGGTATTTAGTACTGTTTAAGGCTGTTAAAAACAATGCATCAAACAGGCTTTGGTGTCTTCATGGTCAAAAAATGTTAATTCCTTGTTAGGTTGTTAGGTTTTATGTAGTCTGCCTTTCCCTTTAAATTCCTCAATTAGTCTTCCCTTTTTGTCCTACCTTCCTTGTGTCTGCCAAAGTACTGCAAGCTCACAAGGTGATCTTCTACTGCCAAGGACACCAAGGAATTGCTGTCAGAATCCTCTCCTTTCTAGTACTGGTACAGAGGCAATTATGAAATCTCTGGCAGTGCTGCTTCGTGGGATGAATGATGACATGATTGTAGAGGAAACTTTGAAGTGTATCCTATTTTTTCTTCCCAGTTACAAAGATTACATGTGCAGTGAATCTGCATATTCATGTCTTCTCTTTTTAGAGCTGCTTGGACTGACTGATGGAGGGGTTGTGATACAGATGTACATAGAGAAAAATATTGCCCAGTTTAAATCTGCACAGAGGTACTTCAGTGCTGGGCAAATGGGTCAGAAGAAGCACAAGACACTTACAGGAGGATGTTTGTACAACACCAGGCACTGAAGAAGTAATTGTTCCAAATACCTATTTTAGTAGCTCTGATACATACAGTATCTATCCATATTTAGTATCCAGTGAAATGGCTTTTTCTGCTTTCAGTAGAGACAAGTTTGTGAAGCACAGTGCAGCTGAAGAAAGAACTTGAGCTAAAATAAGAAAATTGCTAGTGTATTTTTGTGTATTTGTACTCAAAAAAATTTCAGCTACAGACTTAATACAGAACTAAAAAGAAGATGTCCAATTTCAAATGTATTTATTTGAACCTGAAATTTATATTATTTTTATATAGCTATAGATGGAGAGGGAAGAAGAACTGTTCTTTAGCAAGAGTACATCAGAACCAAGAAAGCCAAAATATCAGAGCCTCCCACTGTTGCATGCTCCTCCTGAGTCAGTGGAAAATCTAGGTGGAGCTAAGAGGGTTAAAACAGGAAAGCAGTGTCAAGGACAAAGTGCAGGAACCCATGTTTTGCTTATGCAGAAGAAATGGGAGACAAAGTAAATGCTTAGTACAGATTCTATCACTTAGGAATATAGTTATCCAGAAGTGACTTCTGAACAAATTGCCCAAGAATAGCAGAGATCTGGTTTTGCTAGACAAATAGCATGTATATAGACATATCAAAATTATTTTTATATGGCTAATAATTTTTAAACTTAATTTTTTAGAGATTTGGGCAATGTGACACTTTATGCTTTGGCACTTTAACTAGGTGCTTTGTATGTGTGTGGGAAAGATGACGAAGATAAGACAATTTTCATGTTTGGGTTCTGTTCCTTGTCTAAAACTTCCAGCATTAAACTTTACCTGGGATGTGCAGAAGATGCAGAGCTGGGATTAAACTTAATTTAGAGGCAGTCAAAGTACTCTACCAAATCTGGCTGAGAGGTGGACTGGTACTTCAGAGAGATATTCTGTGCACAAGCCCTCATCTCAAATTTGCTGAAATTATAAATGTGAAACATGATGAATTTATAAAACACAGAATATATAATTCCTCCAGTAATCATAAATAGCCAGAACAGTTCTGATGGTGTGGCCCTGGTTGTTTAACCTAGAAGGTTCACTGTTGAAAAAATAGCACTGATTCTAAAGAAATCACTCAAGTTGTGCCTGTGAAAGTCAAAGTCTGTCTTAACAGTGGGTTTAACTTACTGTGTTCAGCATTTAAGCGATGGTATTTGCATTTTGAGTGCAACTGCAGAATAAATAATGGATTCCAACAGGCTTGTGATGTAGCTTCTTCAATACTTGTGCAGCCATATGTAGCATTTTTGGGGAGTTATGTTTGATGATGTGTCTGATCTTCAGCTGCATGGTGATCTCTAATGATACCAGTTGGTCTCCTTACATTTGAAAGCCATAAAGCCTACCTTCACTTAGAAACTTGACTGAGGAAAATGCCCAACTGAAATGTCTTGAAAACTGTATAAGTAGGATTTTCTCAAGGCTTCAGTTCTAGAAATGTATATGCAGGAGTTTTTTAATTATGACCCCATGATTGTTGTGGAATATGTTTATTATTTTGGCTTAGTATTATTAGTATTTTTTATGTTTAAGACGTGATCTATTAACCATAAATATTAAGTTAATTTGAAACACATGAGCATATAGCATCTGGCAGAAGGCATATAGATGTATATTAGGTGTATAAAACAAGCTGCAACATATATATTGACTTGTATTTAATTAGCACCTACAGAAATGAAGAAAATTCCTATATCTCTTCTAGAGCCTTACCGTGTTTCTCTTGAGAAGCTGGCATAAAGGCAGTAGAGTCTAATGCATTTGAATTCAGTGGAAAGAATTGTAGCCTTCTGTTGCTGAGAAAAGGAACTGTCACCTCTGAGAAATAGCACACTCTTCTAGGGCATGTGTCATGTCACCTTCTGCAAAGTGTAGTAGGGATGGGTATAGAGGCCACTTGGGATCTTTGGAGAATCCTTAAGGACATTAATTACTCGAATTGCTGAAACGCTGATATTCAAACCCGTTTCCTGGTGAAAGATGAGGGAGATTTTAAACCTATGCTAAATATTAAATGTTTTCTAGAAAATAATATATCCTGAAGTCCTAAACCACAATTTATACTTTGTAACATATTCCACCATTTCCAGTCCTCATTGGGCTGTGCTGGTGACTCAGTTTTACAATTCAGGAAGGGACTGCTTATCATGGAGTTAACCTTCCTTGGGATTGTGCCACTAGCAGGGAGAAAGCAGACACAGATGGTAGCAGCATAGAGCAGGAGATATCTGTGCATATTTCATAGCTGACCCACATGATAAGAAATGCCACATCTGGATTAAGGAGCCTCAAATACCAATACATTACCCAGAACTGCCTTCTCCAGAGTTATTTTCCTTAAAACATTTCTTTCAGTGTGCCAAGACACTAGGACAAGCTAATAATCCTCTGAAGTTTCTCTCTGATACAGGTAACCTAAGTGGAACTCTTAGAAGATCAGCTACTGCTTGAAGTGGGACCAGAAATTGACCTTGTTCAAGTCCTCACTGCCCTGGGATGCACAGGGATAGAAAGCACTTCTTGAGCTCTGTACCTGGGCCTTGCTGACCTGCCTGTCAGCACAGACCCCTCTCTGAGGCAGTTTATAACCCTGGAGAGAAAATCACTATGCCAAGATTTCCTGAATGTCTCAGCCTGTCAGTCTGAGGTGATGCCTGCAATTTGGGTTCCAATCAGGGAGCATTACTGCTGAGGCATTGGTGTCACCAATTCCACCTCCAAGGTGCACTGGGGAGGCAAGGCAATGCTCAAATGGGTGCATTTGAACAGCAGCAAACACGAGTTTGGTCAACCTGTGTTATTTGGGTGCCATACAACTCCTCCTTGTCTGTATGCCTAACAGGATTTCAAGCTACTCACAATTTGAAGGGGGAAGGGAAGAAGCCACAGCAGGCCTTTTCACTGGAGCATAAGCCATGTCTCCACAAGCCACCATCTCTTCTGCATACGGGATTAAGGATGCAGCCTGTATGTTCACAGCCATACCTGCAGAATTTCACGGTCTCCCTGTTTCAATCAACTAAATGAAGATAAATGCTCAACATGGGTGAAACATCTGTTCTGCTGTGTGCCTTCCAGCCCACACCATGGGAATAGAGCTTCAGTGTAAATGAAATTGAGGAAATCTGATGACCACCACAAGTACCAAAGAAGTAAAGGAAGAGGTCAGCCAAAAGTAAACAACCTCTGAGCTCCAGGCGGAGCTCAAAGCCAGCTTGATACTTACCCTCTTCTCTCCTTTGGTCTTTCCACTGTCCTTTTCCATTCTGTTATGGAGATGTGGCCAAGATGATTTCATGAAACTGCAGTAGGAATGTATGCCTTGCATTACTTTGGGAAACGATTGAGCAACATCCATAGAAGTGCCAAATTAGACTATTTTTTTTTCTTCTGGAGCACTGTTGCCATGAAAAATGTCCTGTAGCGCTTATAATAATTTATTTCTTACACTGCTCCAGGAAGGAGAGATTTTGTAAAATCATCTCCCACAAAAGGTTAAGAAAGAACTTTGTATTCAAGCAGTTTGCAAGACTAAGGAATTGTAGGTGGTAAGAATAACAAGATGCACCAGTACCAGGCAAGAGGGAACACTGCAGAGGCTGAAAGATGTGGGAAGAGAGCAGAGAAATTAAAAAAAAGTCCTTTCAACATGTCAGTCTTGCAATGTTCTCCATTCAGGTAGCATGTGCAGCTTTTGGCAACATAGTTCAAAACAAAGAGTAGTCAACTAAAGGCAGAAAATGCATATTCCAGCAAGAAGAGAAGTGTGTAAGACCTCTTGGGTAAAGGATTTGTTTGTCCTGCTGAGAGAGGAGGATGCTGAATGAAGGAGCACATTAATAACATTTGGATTAGGTTGCAGAAAACAAATCATTGTGAAAGCCAAACTGTTAACTGCAAGAAAAAAACTTGGGACTTTGTAAAATACTTCCCAGTTAAAAGAGAAGCAGAGTGCACAAGGGGGTAGTTAATTACTGGAAGTAATTAACAAAAAGGGGCACAAGCATCTATATCACATAACCCACCCTGGGGCACAGGGGAAGCCTGGACATCCCCTAGTATGGTACTCCACCACTAATAGCAGATTTTGTTTGTTATTCAGCTGTTAACTTTTGATGGAAGAGGAGCAGGGGAAGTGCTGTGCCAAGCTGGAATTTAATCTGGACTTTTCAATATAAATAATTAATACCCATGATGTCTCTTCTTTATAAGGATGAATATTGTTCCTGGCTCTACATTGAGCATTAGCTGTCAGCAAATAGTAGATGTAACTTTTTCTAGATTTACTACTTTATTTAGCATCAGATCAGTCATGCAAGATACTTACTAAAAATAGACATCCCAGCTGAAGCATTTTCTCATGGCTTATCAGCATTCCCATGCAAACACACAAGGAGATACACTGGACCCACATACAATACATGGAAATAACAAAATGGTCATTTTTTTCTGGTTCAAATTTCTCTCTGGCTCATTTGCATGGTATAAAGAAATTTATTACACAAACAGGCTTAATCAGAAGCAAAAGGGTAAAGTTAAACAAGGAGACTATAAACTGCTTACATCTTTGCTAGTATAAGAAAACTGTTGACAGTACAGGATTTCTTACACATTAAGCAGTAAAATAAGGAATCAGGAACACAGGACATAGAGCTAATTTGAGAGAGTCTGCTATATATATTTACAACATTCCTCATTGTTATTAGTTGGAGTTCAGCCTCCACTGCTCTGAGACCAGCAAGCTTCTGTCACAGGCTTATAAAATATTTTGTGTAATTAATCAAAGGCTTTCTGTTTTCTTGGAATCATCAGCACATACCCTAACTATCCAGCATAGAGAGTTCCTGAATTAACCAAAGCACAAAATTCCCTCCTTATGGTCAGGAGCCTCCAAACCAAGGCCAAGCCAGACAAGCACCCTTCATGTATCTTATTTCTTTGGGTTAAAATCAGCTTAAGCTGATGAGCTCCTTACCGTGGGTAGGGAGCAGCCAAGCAGCCTCAGCTTGGTACCCCCTGGTCTTACAAGGCTGTGGTTCCTGGGGATCAAGAGACTTTTTCCCCCAGGCCAGAAAGCCTCAATGAGTCTTCCCTTCTCCTGCTCCCTGACAAGCTGGACCAGCCACCACCACTGCTTCACTTCAAGCATATCCTGTTCATGGTGGGCTTGACAGTGTTGGGTTAACAGCTGGACTACATTATTTTTCCCAACCAATCTCTTCCAAAGGTCTTTCTCAACCTGGATGGTTCTATGGTTCTATGACTAGGGTTCACCCTCCACCTCTCCATCTTTCCTTCTCCCTGAGCAACTAACCATTTCAGAGGTAATTTTCTCATGAGAAAGGCCACTTATCTTGTGCATTCCAAGAAATAAAGCCAAAGAAACCCCAAAGAGCAACCAGACTTGAAAACAATGTCCTCTTCTGAAGCATTAAGTAAAATTTCTGCTATTTAATCAGAAGTGTTAGCGTGACATCTCATGAGGATGTGGTGTGAACAAGGAAGTGGTTCTTGTGCTCAACAGCACAAAAAAACTGTTTGTGTTAGCTCTCACCAGTTAGTAGTTGTAACTATTAACTACTCACTGTCCTTTTTTCTAACCACTTTCAGTAAAAAGTATCTTAGTTTGTAATTATTGTCTCCCTGCAAGCAAGATGGAAATGATTTAAGCAGAGCAAACAACGCACTTACCGCTGCACTGAAGGTTATACATTGATGATGGCACTGGCCTTGGATGCTCTGCAGGGTCCTTGTCATTCCCAAGGAAAATACTTCTCAGGGAAGACACTGCTGTAGCAGGGTTGAGGAGATATTTCAAAAATATTTTCCTCTAAATATAGACACAGTCCATTTGCTTAGCTCCATGAAATGTTTCTTGACAAACTTCAGTTTTCTGTAAAAGACTACTTCAGGCCCTATAGCCAGCTGAGGGAGATATAACTGGGGGACATATTAATAGTACAAACAATACAACCTCAATGTCTTAAAGATGAAGGGTGGCATCAGTGGTGATGTTTTTCTGTCTGGAGGAGGCTGTCACTAGATAGATATGTTTGCACTACTTCCATAAACATGGCTGGTGGGCACGTCAGGAAAATAACAGAAATCAAGAAGCTTGAAACATTGGGATGTACATATATAGACACTTTTCACTTTATCCTTTTTGTCACAAAACTAAAAAGGAACTAATTTTGATGTGTTCTGTAGCAGACCTCAGGTGTGTTTGTTATGGGTGGTTATTGTACAGTGTTGTTTGGGGATTTGTGTAGCTGTGCTTGCTCGAGCAAATTTCACATTTTTAAGTAACATCACATGCTTTGGGATCTGAGGGGGCATAGGATAGTGCAGACCCGTTGCACAGTTCTGTGGATGAACAAATATGCCTTAGTGGCTCCTAGAACATACTGTCTCTGGGACAGATCACATGCCATTTGCAGCTGTAAATCAAACCCAACGGTTTGTCCTCAGCTTTCAAGTGACCAGAATAGCTGCTTTGAGTAATTTGAAATAATAATTGCAATTAGAAGAGCTATCCCAGATCCACCCAACACAGGGGTAAGAATTAAAGTATTTTTTTATTTTTGATGGACTTTCCCTCTGTGTACTTATGCAGATACAATGATTGTCTCCAGAGTTTTGTATTACAAAGCAGATCATTATTTATGGTGTCAGGCAACAAATGGGACCACATGCTCCAAACTGACTTTGCAGCTTTTTGTGCCAACACTGTAAATGGCAATGTTGCATAAAATATGATTCTAAGTGTATCAACTCATATTATGTAGACAATACTAAGAAGGTCACTGGTCATAGCAGTGGTCAGAATTCCCAGGCCTGACTTGTCTCTTTGGATTGACCTAAACAATGCCTTCCACAGAAGGAAAAAGATGCTGTTGGCAAAGGAGCTTCCTGGTTCTGAGGTGCAGAACCTAGCACAGTGCTGTTCTTGTGCCTCTTTGCTCTGGGCCCCTCAATCTGTGCCTAAAGCAGCCCAGGTGCCTTCATTTTCTTTTGGGAAAATAACTCAAGAAGCTCAGTTATTTTCTGTGTCTGTCTGGCATTTGTTGCACACCACTAAGCTATTTCTGTAAGCCAGGTGTAGGCTGTGAAGAAAGGAATTTGAAGGTGCCAGGCAACAGCATGAGTCTGGGAAATGGAGAGGGAAAGCAGAAATACCTCTCCCTGAGTACTAACTGTCAGTGACAAATCACACCGGGGTGGCTCACAGAGAAATACATGTATACTTGACTGGTGAAACCCAGACTCTTCTGGGAGCAAAAGAGCAGGAGTGAAACCATCTGATGGAACCAAGGGCAGCAGCAGATTTGTCAGGGCAGAAAAGTTGCCTGATGTCAGATGGCTCTTTACCCACTGACTGGCAGCTGACAGATGCTCCTGGGTGCACCTAGGCCAGGAAAAAAACTATGAAGCACAAAAAGGAAGAATAACAATAAGCCCTTTAGCCATTAATGTTAACACAGGTTCTTGAAGCCAGAGTTTCAAACAGAAAAAAAAATCTCCCTTTCTTTTAAGTTTTGCTCTTTATGTATCTTCCTATAGGAGGAACTCTGTGCTACTTCATAGGGGCAAACATATGCTGTTTAATATAGCTTTGCCAATAAACATTTTCCTGATACACAAATAAAGGGACAGACTGTTCTCAGTCACACATGCTGTGGATGGAGCACCATTGGGTAGGGTCTCTTGCAGCTTGGGACAGCTCCAGCTCCTCACAAAATGCTGTGCTTGTATTGTCACTCCTCTTTGACCCCCATACTGAGCTCAAAAAAGGAAGGCACTGAAATAATCTTTTTCTCAGATGTGTCTTGGAAGGAGCCAGAACTGGGCAAAACTCTGTACCACTGTATTTGTTATTTTTCATACCTTGATATGCATTACTGAATTTCATCCAGCAATGATCTATGTATACCAGACTGTTAATTGTTATAGTTCAGGTCCAGCTGAGGAATGCCAGAAAGGGACAAACAATGGCTTAAAACTGCTACTTTTAATACAGACTTGGCTCTCAATTTATAATTTTACTGCTAAATTCAGAATTGGGCCACTTCCTGTTCCATTGTATTCCTGCTTCTCTACTATGCCTATTCCCACAATATTTGAATGCCTTCAAATGCATTCACGTTCTCTTTTCCACTCAGGAGGGGTAGAAGACATTGTAAGTATTTGGTGAAGTTTTAGTTATATGTTATCCTTATAGTTTAGTTATCCTTTAGTTTAGTTATTCTTATATTAGTCAGAGGATTCACACTCCGAGGAATCCTCTTTACTCCCCCTCCAGCAATCGTCTGAATTACTCTGGCCAGAAATTTTACCTCCCAGATATAAAGAATCTGCAGTCTTGCCAGTAAGAATTAATACATTTTCTGGCACTAAGATCATAAAATGAAATCACAGAATGAGTAAGGCTAGAAGTGACCATTAGCACAGTCATCTTATCCTAGATCTCTGCTCAAGCCAGGTTTCTCAAAGCTCATTGCATAGGACTGTGTCCAAGTTCTGGAATATCTCCAGTGGGGGAGACTCCACAGCTTCTCTGGACAATCTGTTGTCTTGTGTGGACAACTCCACAGCAAAGAAGTTCTTTCTCATGTTCAGGGGGAACATCCTGGATACCAACTTAAGCCTATTTCCTCTTGTCCTATTGCTCAGCACCATGGAGCAGAGCCAGCTGGTCCATTTTCTTCGCACCCTTCTTTCAGGTATTCCCATATATTAATGGGGTGTCCTCTCAGTCATCCCTTCTTAAGACTGAATGGGCCAAGATCCCTCAGCCTTTCCTCATAAAAGAGCTGTTCCTGTCCTGTCATCATCTTTGTACCCCTCTGCAAGCCTTGCTTTGGAGCTCTCTGTCTACACTAGGCAAATATTTCAAGCATATTTTTCCCCTTTTATTTCCTTATTTTCTTCTTATTCTGCAATACAGCTGATGTTTTTTTGTTCAACAAAACATGGTATTGTGCAGGGGCTTATCAGGGAGTTTTATATAAATTTCTTTATGCAAAAGAAGAATGAACGGTGTTTATGTTCCAACTGATAAAGAACAAAGGACATTCTTTGAGTTGTTATTGTTTTATAAAATAGCTTTATGGGTGTTCTGCCTGTCTCTTTGTTACCTCAGTTATCTTCAGGATTTGTGTGTATCCCTGCCCCTGGGCTCTAGGTCTAATTGTGCATCTTTCTTGGTCAGCCTCTGAAATTTTTTGTTGCATGAATGCCATGCCTCCCTAAGTTGTGCACTCATAACCTCAGCAGCAACAAGGTTGGCTCAGCCACCTTCTCCAGGAGAAAAAGGCTCTGCAGAAGCCTGGGGTCTAGGCACTGTGCTGACGCTTGTGTCTGCCATCCTGTAAGCAGGCAATGTGCAGGACAATGTGCAAGGATCTGCAGGGAGTCCTCCACCTCACACTTTATCATGCTGCTCTTAAAACCCCAGAGATGACCCAGCATCTGTGCAGGAGCTGAGGGACATTTATCTAGAAACAAGTGTTTATTTTCCAGAGTCCTGCTGCATTTGCTGCTTTTCAGATACTGCTTTCCTTTTGCTGAGTTGGACACTGACAACTCCCAACATCATTTTCCCTTTTCCTGATGCTGGGCAGCAGAAAATGTGGTGTCGTCTTCACTTCTCCTGTGGCTGCCAGCTGTGTCCGTGTTCCACTTGCAATGTTGTAGGAGAAGGTGATTAATTTGGAAAGTGTGGAGGTCTAGCTGCCAGTGAGCCACAGCCTCCTGCAGCCTTGGCCTCCCTGCTGGTCTGAGGCACTTCAACAAACTTTCTGGTTGATGCTTTGATCCTGCTTTGCTACCGCACAGTGTTTCAGAGCATTTTGCTCTATTCACCAAAGCAAAGGGCCTGCTGGGCAGTTTGTGTCACTCAGTGTATACAACAACCTGCTCGTTTGCGTGGACAAAATCCTTAGTACCCTTCTTCTGAAGAACCTGCTGCTTGGATGGTATTCTGCATTCAGAAGTTTGATTACAGTGTGTCTGCCTCTTTAGAGCATGTTTGCAGACTGTAAAGTACAAACTTCAGCCAGCAAACCAGCACCAGGATCACACAGTGCAATCTACTGTGTCATGCACAAAATTGCAAGCAAAAGTGTCTAGAATTACAAGAAATCTGTTCTATTTTGGAGGGAATCTTTCTGAACCTGGGAAAACTCCTGCTGTGGTACAAAAGCAGGACTTCCTTAGCCATTTAACAGCCATCATCTTAGCTCAAAAACTATTAGCCTACTAGTGCTGCAATCTGCTTTTAAAGGAAAAGTTTTGCTAAGTTCAAATACTTCAAAAATATTAGAACGTTTCTCCTTTTGTACTTAAAGAACTTTGTTAATATGTTAAATATTCTAAAGAATTAAAGCTCAGTATTTCAATAGAAAAGAGCACAAGTAACTTTCTACTAAGCTTATAATCACAGATTTGGAAATATCTGGTCCATCCCCAGTAGTTTAAAAGTGTGTTCACATTTTTCAGCCACAGTAAGACACTGATGTTGTACATCCCAGTCTGCATTACAGCAGATGCTACCAGGATATGATTTTTCAGGCAAAGCCAATGGAGGTAACACCTGCATCTTCCAGAGCATGCATACACCCAGCTGCTGTCATACATCAAATGTATCAGCCAGGCACTCTGCTTTACTGAGTCACGTACTGGTAATCACAGCCTCAGCACAGACATCCTGATTGCTTAATGTTGAGTGTGACAAAAACAAAAACAGCTGAAGCCTCAGAGCCTTTATACACAAAACTGATTTGTCTCTGAAGATCATGCTGTCACAGAGAGGGCTCCTCTTGGATGGCATTAGTTCATAGGTATGATATGCTGTGGTATACTTTAGCAAAAAACACCATTGGAAATCAGCTGGGACTGCTTTTCAGCTCAACAAACTGTGCCTCAGATGAAGGAATTTATGCTCAAGCTCTCACACATGTGCAGTTACTCTTCAGCCAACTCCACTTCTGCAAGTTTGAAGCAATTATCCCAAATGAAGGAGGAAAGGTACAGAAATCCAGCCTCTCCCATCAAACTTCCCTACTGTCTGAACTTGGATGACTTCACCACAGTATAAGAGTGTGGAATAAAGTAGCTTAGAACTGCATTTTTCCTTCAGTGACCTCAAAGGAGGTAAGACAGAGAGTAAAAAGTGAGACAGGTGGATGTATCTATGATCCTCTCCAAAGTTATTAATCTTGCTGTACTTGTTTCCAAGGGATAAAATCTGTAAAAGTGTCATGCTGGCTTGCATGCAGCTGCTGTACCCCCACCAGATGTTCCAGATGACTTCAAAGTGTGTCCTTTGAAAACTGAATGGATGCATGCACTTTACATTTCCACCCTTCTTAATTAGCAAACTTTTTGTACAAGTTCAAAGAGTTCTGGGAAATGGATAAAAAATCTCAAGTATAATAGATTCATTAGCATGCACTTTCACCCAGTAAAGCCAGGATCTTTAATGCTTCCTTTTATATTAATTTAGGGCACATTTTATTTATTCAATCTACCATATGAATAACATTGTATTACCCTTTAATTTCATCAGGAAATATAGTTATTGAATATTTTATTAAAGTCTTGTTTTTTTTCAGTAGCTGCTATATTTTTTCAAGGCAAGTTGTGCAAGGCCTAACAACAACATAAAAACAATTAAAGCTAAATATGAATGATGATTGTATTAGGATGTTAGGTAGCTATCAGTATTAAAAAGTTTAACAAGCACAAATTACATTTTTGTATGTCAGGTTCTTTTTGCCATTTTTGTAATATATCAGTACAATAGTCACATGCTGTCAAATAGATAACAACAAGTGTAAGTGGTCATACACACTGATGCACATTGGTTTTTCAGTTCCTATCAATCACATTCAATGAGAACATCAAGATAGCTGAAGAGCCTGACCCTACTTTTGCAAGCTGATCGATGCACACCGCTGCTAACTCAAGACACAGCTCTGAGTAGATGCAAGATCGTGCTGGTGGATCACTTTACAGGAGGCATCCTTTGTTAGGAAAATGTGGACTAATTACAAGTGGAAACTGCTCACTCATGAGGTTACACTACCCAGGAACCAACTAGATTATACTACTTGCTCCCAGACCTTGCATAAGAGTGTTTCCCCAAAGCAAAATCAGTAATTGTGAAATAGCTTCCTTCAAGCATTTACAACTTATTTAAATGCAGATTATTCTCTTAGGGCCTATTAAATGCCTTCTAGCTGCAGATTAGAATTTTAATGAATAAATATAATGGTACGCCAGAAATTTGCATGTACACTAATCCTTGTTTAGTCTGTGTATTTTTTTCACTAACATTTTACTGTGGAATGAAATGGCAGAGTAATTTTAGTTGTTATTAAAATACTGTATACAAACAAGAAAAGTCAGAATAAGGCATTCTCAATGCAAGCTTGAACAATGTACATTTTCATGCCCAGTGGAACTACCATTTCAATTTCTTCTCAGAAGTAGTGGAATGTTTTTTTGTGTTTTTGTTGGTTTTTTTTTTGCATGTAAATCCCCAAATACTTTTTCAGTTTTACAGATAAAAAACATTATTTCATACATCAGTTTTAAAAGCATTGGTTTGATATTTCCTTCCATTTTGTCTGCTGGAGGACTATGAACCTGGAAGGAAACAGTTCAAAGAAACTCACAACATAGATAAGACACCTACTTCCATAAAACCAAACAAAACAGCATTTTGTTTCAAATGCCACCTAGGAACACTAGATAGATGAAGTATACACATTGTGGTAGGTAGTTAATAATCCCCATGTTTTCACCTGCTGATATTACTGCAAATTACACTGTTTCCATGACATGCCTAATGGAACAGTTTACTATTTTCATAAGCAGTCACATGCACTGAAGGTAGGATCACCGGGCAGGGCCTGTGGCCCCCGGGAGCAGAACCAGAGAGGCCAAGCTTGCGAATCCCTCTCGCTGATGGCAAGGTAGCTGGTGTATGAGATGACATCTCCGCCGACGCCAGCAAGCGACATCGACCTAGGGCGTTTCCTCCGGAGCTGCCGCCGCTGCCGCCGCTTCCCGAGTGGGATTTTCCTGGGCAGGCTGGGTGTCACGGGTGGGTGCCGGGCTGTGGCCGGGCTTGGGACCCTCGTGGGCGCTGTGGCTGCTGGCGCTGCCAAGGCGCGTGGAGGCCACCACGGCTTTCACTGCAGCCTGGGAGAGAGGGGACCAAGCAAACTCCTTAGGGAACGCGTTCCGTGCACACTCAACATCACCCCAGCAGCAGCAACTGCGCCCAGTCTTCCTGGGAATGTTACCTTGGGGTACCTGCCTGGGCTCAGGTGGATTTAGAAGGCCACCTGGAATACTGGATTGAGAGTTAAAACTTCCGCTTTCACAAGGTTACAGGTTGGATGACCTATAACCCAACCTGTTACCTTGGTTGGGTAACACAACCTTTTAAATTTTTTTTCAGCTATACCTGTTGGTTTGTTTTTTTTGGTTCTTTCTTTCTTTCTTTCTTTCTTTCTTTCTTTCTTTCTTTCTTTCTTTCTTTCTTTCTTTCTTTTTTTTTTTTTTTTTTTAAATAAATTACTTCACGTGTCCCATGCTGAAGTTGGACAGCAAAAAAGAAAGTCATCATCTTCTGTTGTAATAATAAAAAAAATAGTATTATCACTGATTATTCCATGAACATTTCACAGAGGAACACAATATTTATCGCTATGGCACTGTTGCATATTCCAAGCACAATGTTGCAGAGCAGATGGGTGACTTCCTAAATATAGACATAGGAAAATGCACACTAGGAGTAGAATTTCATATCACATGAAAAATGAAGACACACATGAAGACACTTATATTAGCCCTTGCCTTGAACAGTTTTATTGCCTGAAAAAAAACAGAGATGCGGAAAATAAATGCTAATTTCTGTGTGTGACAGCTGAAGCTATTTTTGATTTGGCAGCTTGTGCTTAGGCATCAAAGAAGTGGGTTTGCAGGAAGAGATGAAGAACACAGCAAATTTTCTGGATTCTTTGGAGAGGTAATCACAGACATACACAAAAATCACACAAGAAAGAAAGAAACAAAAAACTCCCAAAGGAAATAAGGATGATGTCAGTGAAAAGCAGATAACATAAACGTTGTCAATAAAAAAGAATCAGCTACAATGGATTATGAAGAAATACTATAAAGCATAAACCAAAGAAAGTGGCAAGAATTTTGAGAATTTTTGAGATTTTTCTCTTAAAGGAAAAATCACAGACAACCACATTGGTGGTGAGAGGACTTTGGAAAACTGATTGCAAACAGAACAAGCCACGCGATGATACTATAGCGTTTTAAGGCACTTTCAGTGTAATTTAATCTCACAAACAGTGTTGGATGTTTATGAAACAAATTCAACACAGCCTATGAGAAACCAAATCCTGACTGAAATTTTTAGAGGTCTCACTCTTCACATAAAGAAAGCCTGCTGATGGACTTTTATTTCAGGAAAGAGGAAATAATTACGTATTATTTTTAATAAAAAACAACAGCTAAAGTTTTTACTCACTGCTTTGATGTCTGCTTTGGTTTTATTTTTTTTGACCAGGAATTAATTGTCTAAAAATTTATTGTTTCTCTTACAGATATATTTGTGGAAAATAACTAACTCTATAACTGCAATTGATCCTCTTAATAACTGGAGATTTAGTAATTTAATCTTTAACAGAGAAGCACTGAAAAAATAAATTTAAAAATAAAAAGTGATAGTTTGTAATCACAAAAGAATAAATTGATTGACTATAGGTGTCTAAATAAAATGAGCTTCAAAACTATCTCTGGTGTAAAAATATAAAGAAAAAAAATCAAAGCATCAATGTGAATTACCTCTACAATCTCTGAGAACTTTGTAAATGACAAAACAAATTTCTTTGCCCTGTAGAGATTCTCTGCTACAGTTCTCTACAAAATAACAAAGTTAAGGCTCAGTTTTTTGTGAATTCGTTTTTCTATGGAATTTACTAAAGCTCTCAATTAAGTTGCTTTTTACTCTTATTCCCCAGAGCTACAAGGGCAGCTTCACTGCAGTTGTTGCTAACAATTTCTGTGCTGAAGTATCCCTAGAATTATCTCCTGATCAGATGAAAGTCTTTAAAAGCTGAAAACGGATTAGGGGAGAAGAAAGTCTCCTGATACTATGTTAGTCAGGTGCCTAGTTGCCTGCTATTTGTACCTAAATATGTTTCCCTGCTTCTTCCCATGGCAGCTATGTAGACTGGATAGTAAAGGAGCATCCTGGGGATATTTTATGGACCTACTCATCTGAAATGATGACTCTAGTTCATACAGAAGGATGGCTTAAACCTCCTGCTTTGTATTGATAGGTACAGGTGGGTTAGGGATCAAAATATGCTTTAATAGACTAATTTTCTTCCAGGTTTATGGATGCTCATTCAGAAATTACTCAGTATGCTGTTCTTTCTGGTCAGTATTCTAAGGATGCACCAGCAATACAGGACAGAAGCATAGAAGCAAGAAAGGAAGACGGGAAGAAAAGATGGAAAGTAAGGACTTTGTGAATGCCATGTACATCCTCAGCAGTCCAATCTGTGTAGATAGAGTTTTCAGTCAACTTCACCCATTTTTATTTGTTTTGGCTTAAATCATTGACTGAATCAGCTTCAAACTTCTTCAATCTTCATTGGACATCTCAAATAAAAAGCTTCCATAACACCATGGAATACTGTCTTCAAAAATGTGCAAGGTTTCTGCAAAGGCTACTAAGCTAATTGCATGCTTTCACAGCAAAACAGAGACTATGAGCAGAGACTTGCCTTAAGTTTACGCCGGGCATTGAATTCCTGAAGTTTCTTTTGTGCGTTGTCCATATGTGCAAAGTTTATTGCCTTCCCTGTGACCCATGGGTGCTGCAAAGCCTGCAGAGTGGTGAGGCGTTTCTTGGGGTCTAAAACAATCAACTTTTTAACCTGCATCACAAGCAAGAAATACAAAAGACTGTCAACATTATTCTTCATTCAAATTTACCTAGTTTTGCACGTGGGGGCTCTGGCCTTGGTTTGGAGAACATCTAAGGTGAGACATTCTAAGAAACCAACAATTTTTGTTTGTGTCTTTGAAAGTATTTTGCTTCTGGCATTTCTTGGTCCTCCATAAATAACATCTGATTAAGACAGCCACTAATGGGGAAGAGAGAAGAGAAAGTATCAACTGGTTACCAACATATTAACATGTTACCAATACAGCTGACTCACTGTTTAATGTCTGACTTGCCACAAAAACCCTAAGAAATTCTTAAAGTCTCTGAGCAGTATCTCTACTTTAGGATTTGGACAAGTTTTAAAATGGATTAGAAGGTTTAAATTATGTGCATGCAGCTTCTGCATACTTGTACCACTCAGTCCCTGTCATATATATCACAAAGGAAATTTTTCTTTCAGTCACTGAAACATCTCATGTACACGTAAAAAAAAAAAGCACTGTACAAGTGTTTCTGTCTTAGCCCACTCTGAAACTAATGCTGTTTACACCATTCCTTCTATCACCAAAGCCAGCAAACCTGGACTTCTACAAACACGACAGTAGGATGTTTTTGGGAAAAGGCACTGCAAACATACCCCTGGGACTGGAGATGGTCCTGCTGGATACAAAGTGTGTCCAGTCAAGTGACATTCCATGAGTTTTATTGCATCTCTGGACAAGTGGAGTTTTAAAAAAAGAAGAGATGTGAAGATGGAATAACAAAGTACACAGATGGCACTCTGCAGAGCCACACTTACCCAGCTCTCCTGACTTCAAACCCTCTTGGAGCTGTGCAAGTGATAGCACAGGGCTCCACTGCTCCTATGTGCCCAAGGGTGAGGGAAAATTTGCTTTAGGGTTCTCTGAAATCTCTCTACAAACAGTTTTTAAACAAAGCTTCTGCCCTGAAGTGCATGGAGGAGAATAGGCATTGTGGTGAATATTGGTTGTGTCTCCAAGGAAGACCTTGAGTTAAGCCAATCTCTTCAACTGAACATTGAACTGCCCACAGCATGGATTTTGAGAGTCATAGTCATCATTATTATCTATTATTTGCTATGCAATATTCAAATCTAAAAATTTGAGCTTTACTTTACTAAAACACTATGGAGCAGTTTGGACAAAAACTTTACCTGCAGACAGATGTCTGTCTGGCATTAAATTATATCTTTTTGGCCTTTGAAAAACTTCATATCTCATAAAATACCAAAATACTACTTTGAACTTCTACAATCCTTCCATTTGAAATATCCTGAAATACTTCACTAACACCAGTGATGTAGTATTTTGTGACACAATTTGTATAAGTATATATGGAACAGAGCACTTGTGTTTTCAGTGCTTATGAAATAACTGAATTATGCAAGTTATTATTGACAAAAGTCAGACTCAAGCATACCTATCTTTGCAGATCAGTGTCTCCTGGATCCAAATTATTTTATCCAGTAATAAAAGAATACAGTGCAGATAGCATGCCAGCCCTTGCATTTTGCTAATGGAGCATATTTAAAAGTAGTCAGTCTTTCCTCACCTACCAAAAAAAAAAAACTTTAACGGACAGAAAAAATATTTCAGAAAAAGCAGTGGGAGGAAAGTTCAATTCCTTTTTATATTCTTCCCCAAAATGCAGGCTTGAAAACTGTATAAAAAGAAGGGCTTGTTTCTACATTCCCCTGAAGGTGTTTACCCGGAAAAGACGAATGGTGAAACACTTCAGAGCTGGAAGGAAAGGCAGGCATACATGAACACTGTGACAGCTGCCAGCAATCTATGGCTTCCTTCACAGAAGGACCTGAATATCCATGTTCTGAGTGCAAAATTACAGCACTGCACCAACAGGGGATATTAACAGCACCATAATATAGCAAAGACAAGAGGAAACAATTATGAAAAATTAATTAACCAATTATTCTGCCCCCACCCCAAACAGACTATTTCTCAGTGGCAGAAATACTAAATACTCCAGTCTCATTTTTCCTTTACTTACTAAATCCTTGGCATTCAGAGACACATCATCCCACCAGGGGGACACAAAGTCATATTCACAGCTCAGGATTCTCTTAAACATATATTGGTCTCCCCTTTCGTCATAAAATGGTTCAAAGCCACAAAGTCTGAAAGGATAAAAAAAGAAATTACTTTTTCAAAGTTTAATTAGTCTTGGGTTGTTAGAAACAGCTCATGGTAGTATTTTCCCTACTTTGTGTCCTGTAGATCACTTTGGGAAACCAGACCTGGATGTAACTCATGAACTCCTAATTCTCTCTACAGAGCAGAAAGAAATGTGGTTATAAGTATTCTTAAGCACTGGGAAAGGCTTTTCTAATTGGAATTTTTCTATTTTCACATGTTTAATTGGAACTTTTAAAAGAAAAACTGTTTAATTGGACTGTTAAAAGAGGATCATAGAGCATTTATCAGAATCCCTGTAACTCTTGCCAGAGGACTGGAATTATCTGAGGAAACCCATGTTACACATGAAGGTAGAAGCTTTTACATCTCCTATTAGGAGTTATTTTTAGACATGATCATCCCTGTACATTTTTTCATCCTATCAGCCACAATATGTAAAAACCTTTGGCAAGTTTTCATGATCAGGCCTCATCTTTACTTAGGTAACCTACATACAATCATACAATAGTGTGATCTCACTAATGACTGCATTTATAAATATATTGAATAATACAGATCCCAGCAGAGATCCACACTGCTGGCCTCAGGGAAAGCAGACTCATAGATGTGGTTTCCATTTGTATAATGTCCTCTTTTTATTGCTTCACTGCACTTTAATCATGCCTGCACACATAATCAGATTTTTTAAAGTGAATTTCCTACCCAGTATGTGATCTGAGCTTAACAGAGAAAGGCTATCTTCTCCTCTGCTTCCAGAAAATGCAACAAGCAGTAAGATGATGAGATGAAAACAACAGCAGATCATAATGATCAAGACAGCAGCAAATCTAGAAAAGTCTTACATTTTAACTTGTTTTTGTATTTTTAAACACAATGTGCTTACTGTTGTAAAAAGGAGACTGAGGTTCAAGGAAGAAATGTGGTTTTGGGAGTAGTGCATAGCCATGGGTGGAACAGCTGCATCACATTCCACTGCTGAAGAGGAGAAACACCTCATTGCAAACACATTCGGGGCACATTATTTTTCCAAGTCTGGCAGAGGTGTATTAAAACACAGGGATCCAGCCTCCAAACCTTGTGCTTCAGTAGGTGGTGGCCAGGCAGAGCCCCTCTGCTGCTCCCCTGCTGTTTGCTGCCTCTCCCATCACCTCTTCTGAGTTTGCAGCACATCCCTGCTGTCCCCATGGAGCACCCCTGAGCAGGTCCCCTCCCTGGCTCAGCCCAAAGCACTTTGGGATCCGGGTAACCAATGAGGGTAGTAACTCACTACGATCAACTATTGCTTTCCACTAACAATTTCAATATCTATGCTTCTACTTAAAAATCCATTTTGACAGACAGAGTTTTTTGGGGTTTTTTTGCTACATGCCAAAATAGATGAGTAAATCTGGAGGTGTGATTTCAAATTAGATTAATTGAATCAGTGCAAAACCTAGCTGGGTGCTCTTGATTTTATTTTATTTTGAAATAACATTTCATTATTGTGATTCACTTTAAATCACTTACCTACAAATGAAGGAAAAGTCAATGTAAACAGCTTAAAAAACAACTAAAAATGACCATATGGGATCTTGTGTCCTTTTAGTAACTTAGTAAAATAACACCTTTAATTAAATCCATGCAATTTTAACTACAGGCAAAGTGTCTGTATTTTTTGACCACTGTCTGCATCTCAAACAGGATTGAGATATGGAAGTATTTCTGCCTGCTTTAGGAATACAAAAAAGGACTCCTTGTCTTGACTTTTAAAACTATACATGAGGCTTCCCTTGAATTATGACAGTTACCACCAATAGGTCTTAATATAATTTGCCTCTGTAAAAAGTGTTGCGTCAAAATATGTGTCAATTATTTTTAATCAAATGTAAGTCCACTTCGATTAATGGCAAGATACAGTTTTATGCAGATCCTCTGTAACATGGTTGTTAACTCTCACATCTACTCCATTTTGGGGGACATATATGAATGTATGGAACCTTTTTTTTTCTGTGTAAGTGGTTTTCCTTTACTGAACTATGAGACTGAGACATGCAACCTTGTCCTCTGGGCTCCAGAATTAATGATTTAGCAGTTTTACATGTACATTTCTGGTCTCAGTTTCTAATCCATCAGACATGTTGACCCACAAAACTTTACACACAATAGAAGAGTTTAAAATGTGGAGTACTGTTAAAGCTAAATGGAAGAGACAGCCAGGTGGATATTTGCATCTAGTTCCTGTAGATCAAGTTGGATTTTGAGAGAGGAGTAGGACAGGATTAGAAGGAGGAAGAATGGAAGAGTATACTCATGCAGCCCCATCCAGGGCAGGAACTCACACCCTTGTATTTATGCACATGCAGAGGTTTAGTGTGGCTTGGAAGCATCCCCTGAGAAGGTTTTGAGAAGCTGCATACAGAAAATGCCACATCAGATATTTAGACAGAAAAGGTTTGGAGTTTGTTGGAGCTTGCTTACACTTGAAAATAAATTCTGCTTAAGAAAGATTCTTAGTTTGAAGTGCAATAATTTCATTAGGCCTTGAGTAACTAGGAGAGGACATAACTTAATCTAGGTGGCTTTGTAAATGGACACAAAAATCCACCACTCCAGTCTTAGGGATCACCTTGCTGGCACGTTTCACATTTCTCTGTTAGTGGAAACCTCAGATGTGACAAGAAATGAGCACCTGACAGGCAATATCTGAGATGTGATCTTCAATACAAAGTCTGGATCTTAAACCAGACCATGACATAAAGATACAGATATTTAAAAAGAGCAAATAACAAAAAAGCAAATAGGAATATTGTAGCCTACTATTTACAGGTACTCAAAAAGAGACCTTTGAATTATTTCAGGCTTATGTGCAGAAGAAAAGATTAATGTTTTCTGACATTACTATTAGAGTGTTTATATATTCTTACATGGACTTTTAGTATAAACTTTAGAGAATATAATTCTTTCTTTGCAAAAGATAAAATTCCAAACTGTACTTTCTGGACATAGCAAGTAGTAGGGGAGGGATAATGCCCCAAAAGTATAAAATCCTCCATATCTTTAAGTTACATGTGTAAAATGTCATTTTCTTCCCTTAAAAGGCATCCTAGAAGTATTGTATATAACTACACAAGCCGTCTAAGCATTGTCATTTCCAAGGGTCTAAATTAGGTCTCATAATTATTCTCCCATAAAGAAGAGAGTCAATACATCATAAGCAAATTTCCCTTCTCAATAATCTTCCTTTGAAAGATTCAATCAATACAATTACTTTAGTAATTGTAATTCTTAACAATCCACTCATGACTGTTTGGAAGTTTTGGTCTATACTCGTTCACATTAATAGCATGATTCTGCACAGATCTTGCTGCTGTTCAGGAAGAAATGTTATCTTTATCAAATATTTAAACTGAGTGTTTTGCCATATTCCTCTAGGATTTGACTTACTTCAGTAAGGTTAGGAATATAATAATTGAAGTTCAGGATCTTGTCTTTTCCAATGGCACAGCTCATAGTGTAATTAAATCCCGTGGGTGCTAAAAAAGTGAACCTCTCTATATCACTCTCTGCACTTACAGGATGTAGGTGATAATCCCCAGGGACCACATGTCCACCTCAGGGCCATAGGCACATCCCCGTAGTATCTCTGGTGCTGCAGACAACAAAATAGTCAGTAACACAAAAGCTGAGTGAAGAAACAACAGTCACAAAATCAACTGAATTCCATGCACAGTTGTGTCTTGTATAAAAAATTAGGACTGCCCATTTAAGCCCTTTATTAGGCAAATGAGCCCCTTCACTGAATATAAAACAAGAGAAGTCATGCCCAAGCACAGCCAGAATAAAAATGAGAAGTGTACTTTGGTTTCAGATTGGTTTTTAATATTTGTGGAAGGAACCACATAAAGCTACAGCTGTGCTGGAGCTACAGTGTGACCAAGAAGGTGGTGCTTTAAGTTCAGTATCTAATTTGTGTTTTTGTGAATACATCAAAAACGAAAATGGGGCCAGTGAAAATCTCCATCCTTGACTGGATGCAGAGGCAAACACTGGAACCAAGGATGAGGAAAAGGCTCAGATGTCTTCTTTGCCTCAGCGCTCAACAGTAAGGCCTGTTTATCCACAGGGAACCAGCCCCAGCTGGCAGACAGGGACAGAGAGCAGAACAGACCCTGTGCTACCCAGGAGGAGGCAGGTAGTGACCTGCTGAGCCCCTTAGACACTCACAAGTCCCTGGGACCAGGTGGGATTCATCCCAGGCTGCTGAGGGAGCTGGAGAAGGAGCTTGCCGAGCTGCTCTGCATCACTGGTCATCAGTCCTATCTAACTGGGAAGGTCCCAGATGATTTGGAGGTTGGCTGATGTGATGTCCCTGCATAAGAAGGGCAGGAAGATGGATGCAGGGAAGTACAGGCCTGTGAGCCAGACCTCAGTGCCAGGGAAGATGATGAAGATCATCTTGGATATCAGCACAGAGCAAATACAGTACAGGGGGTCAGGCACAGCCAGCAGGGGTTCAGGAATGGCACGTCCTGCCTGACCAACCTGATCTCCTTTCATGACCTGCCAGGGAATGCAGGAAAGGGGGTGTGAATGTGGGTGTGCCCACCTGGACTTGAGCAAAGCCTTTGGCACTGTCTCCCATGGCATTCTCCTGGAGAAACTGGCTGGTCGTGGCTTGGATAGGTGTGATGTCTGGGTGAAAAACTGTCTGGACATCTGGACCCTGGGAGTGGTGATGAGTGGAGTTACATCCAGCTGGTGGCTGGGAGTTCCCCAGGGTCCAGTGCTGGGACCAGTCCTGTTTTACATCATTATCCTGGTCTGGATGGAGGGGATCGAGTTTGCAGATGACACCAAATCTGGTGGGGACTAGGAAAGCTGAACAGAAGGATGTGGACAGGTTGGATTCATGAGGCCAACAGAACCTCATGGACCCATGAGGTTCAATGATATTGAATGTCAGCTCTGCCTTGGTCCACAACAACCCCCTGCAGTGCTACAGGCTGGGGGCAGAGTGGCTGGAGAACTGCTCAGCAGGAAAGGACCTGCATGTGCTGGTTGACAGTAGCTGAATACGAGCCAGGTGTGCCCAGGTGGCCAGAAAGGCGAGGACATCCTATCCTGTGTCAGCAACAGTGGGGCAGCAGCCATCCCCCCTGTGCTGGGCACCAGTGAGGTCACACATCCAATGTTGTGTCCAGTTTGGGACCCCTTACAACCAGGAGGACCTTGAGGGGCTGGAGCCTGTCCAGAGAAGGACAGCAAAACTGGTGAAGGTATAGAGAATAAATCCTAAGAGGAGCAGCTGAGGAAAGCCTGAATGTTCAGCCCAGAGAAGAGGAGGCTCAGGGAGTCTCTACAACTCCTGGGGTGGAGGCTGTAGTGGGGTGAGGGTTGGCTTCCCCTCCCACGTAACCATGACATGTCAAGAGAAAATGGGTCATTTTTCACTAGGAGGTTCTGGTTGGACATTAGGAAGGATTTTCTCACAGAAAGGGTGGTTAAGCATTGGAACAGGCTGCCCAGGGATATGGTGCTGTCATTGTCCCTGGAGGTGTATTCGAGAAACAAGTAGACATGGCACTTAGTGAGCATGGTGATGTGCAGCCAAAGTGCACAACACTCAGCAATCTTGGGGGTCTTTTCCAATCCTAATGGTTCTATGAATCTATTTACTTGGCACTTTATTTAGGCTTTATTTTTTATATTCTGTTTTAATTGGAAAGAAAGACAGACGATTTCAGGCAGTTGCTTCTGCTGCAGTGAGGAGCAGACGGAAAGGCCAGGCAGTTTTGGGGACTCCAGCTCTGCAACAGCAAAGAGGAGTCAACGTCTCCCTAAGCATCTTGACAAGCACAGCTTGAGGACCCTGGTCCCACGGGATCTGTGATGCACATGGAATCACGGCCACATTTCTGGCTGGCTGTATCTATGAGCACCAATGCAATCTTTTCCCTTTCCCACACTACACTTGCACAGCCATGAATTTTAGTATTTTTTCCAGAAGTGTGGTTTTGGTGAATGGATTTGTCTGACACATTGATGTTAGTTTAGATGTTGCCTGTAACAAACTGATCATGAATCACTGCTTTGCACTGGCTTGATTTTTGTGCTACTCTCAGAAATCACTTATGCTCTTGTTAAGTTTACTGAAGGAACAACATTACAGCAAACTAAGTTCTTTGTGACTATCTTCTTGCCTTCAATCCTCTGCAAAAATCTGCACATCCCAAGGACTATAGATTGTCAAGGCTTGATGCCAAAGTATTCAGACTCCAGTATGTATTTTTGTTGCTGTGTCCTTTCTGGAGAAGCTGCTGATAGATGGGTGGGCAGGATGTAGGAGCTGGCAGCCCGGAAATATCAATTAATTCATAGGTTAATTTGGCATTTAAACAGTATTTCTCCTGGATTTTCTCCAATTCTAGAAAGTAATGCTTGAATATTTTCCAGTCACCAGGACTTCTGCACGGTCAGTTAACTTGAATTGTAAATCAAAGATTGCTATAGGCACATAACTACAGGCATAAGGCTCCTTTCTTCCCTTCTCTGCAGAAATATTCAGCCTCAATCCTTCCCACCAAGTCAACATAACTCTGAGGGCTCTTCTGTGAGAATAAGCCTTATCCTATTTTTATAGTATACAAAGATAGGCATAAAAGGGCTAAGCACTAAAGATGGATGTGTGGCATTGGTAATATAAGTGCTACAAGAGAAGATAACCAGAACATTAACAACTAATATGTGAAAAGTGTTTTATGAAACTAACTGGACTGGAATTAGGTGTTGCTCTGAAGCAGACTTGGAACGTGTGTGTGCTTTGTAGGCAATGTCATACAAGGTAAGGGACAATGAAAATGTCACCTGAATTGCATTATCAGCTGTTCTGTAAGGTAACAGAGTGATCTCACTGTCTTCTCCAGTGTCCTCTTTCCTTTGAATCTACAGTCATAAAAGCAAATATATGTAACAAAACAACATACCACAGTACCCTGGAGTTCCACAAACTGTCTTCATGGTCACATGATCTTCCACAATCTTGGAAAGTCCAAAGTCAGCTGTTAAGATGGTTTGGGAATATTAATGTTCTTACTCCCTGTAATAATGTGGGGTTTAATGTTGCATATGCAATTAAATAAATATTTATATGTTAAATAAATGGTATTGACATTTCCATAGATAAGCATTGATTTAATGAATCTGCCCATGCTGCAATTCAGAGGCAAAATTTGTGGTATAAATGAGTATTCCTGGCTCTTGCTTGATAGAAATGTAGCTTATATTTTAGTCTGAAAACTGCACAAAGCCAGTGCAGTGAGTGGTCTAAGGACATACAAGCAGAGATTCAAAAATATATTTTAGGTATATATTCAGTTCCCACTCTGTGAGTAATACAATAAAATTACCAGAATTATTTTGGGTGGCTTTTTTAGTCAAGGGTCAAAGTATGTAGTCTCTGCAAGACAAAATCTCAGCAGTATTTTGATAGAAGGCTTTTAGGGGCATAAAGATGGATTGATCATCCTTTCTCCAATGTTCCACTCTGAATTACTATTCACAGAGCAAGGGCCTTTGTGACAATACACACTGTACTTGCATGATTCCTTCATAAAAGTAATAAAAATTGAAGTGTTCGCAACTCTTTTTTTCACTGAGAATAAACTGAGCTTATTCAAATTCACTTCTTCTTAGGTGATGAAAATCATCTTTGCCTTAAAAGCACAAAATAAAGGACTTGATTTGGTTTTGTTAGACCGAATATAAAAGTGAATGTTTTAACTCAAGATTGGGATAAAAATAGGTCACTTTTTCCTAAATGGCTATCCTTTTTGCATTATAATTTATCTAATTAGAAATACAATTTACTTTTATAAACACAGCCACTTGCTGTAAATTGGATTTCAATTTAAACAAGACAATGATCTTACCAGGAACATGAAGAATCAGCATTTAGGAAATGCTTCAAAAGCCCTATACACTCTGGACATCAAACCAAAGCCAGTGGTGTTGCATTAAATTATCAAGTTTAGAGCCTTTCCAGAAAAGATAAGTAGGATAAGATATAAAGTAAGGTACCATTCCCCCTAAGAACCAAGATGCTCCTAGAAATCTGTACAGAATTGCTTGAGGCAGGCTACTTCATGGAAATTTGTTGCCAGAAATCCATGACGAACACCAGCCTGATGAACGTGGAAACACTCACTCCTAAGGGAGCACCAGGTTGTGTTTTCAAACTCAGAAGGGTTGCACAGATGCTCCTTGTTGCTCAAGCAAGAAACTAGGCATGCCAAACATTTTTGGAGGTCATACCCTTTGGAAGTGTCTGTCATCTCCAACAGAACTGGCACAATACATTCCTGATCAGGAGAGCCTTGCTTCTCCGTGGTGCTGACCATGCTTCCAAGAGTTTCCCTGTGCTCTTTGTGAAGGTCTCTGCATGTCCCTCAAACCTGCCTTCAAAACAGAAGCCAGCCTTGCTCAGTTTGCTTTCTGCCACTTATCTACACTTTTTCTTTTTCATACCTATATATCTTTCTTCTTAAGGTGGTAGTTTAACAGAAAAAAAGGGGCATAGAAGTGGTGCACGGACCTTTATGCTGTTCTCATGTTTCTTCTTGTTCCCAGTGCTTTAATCTCTGCCACACTCTGCACGATTTTGGCAATGAATTTTCTGGGCAAGCGTCTAGTTTTGCATTGGTTTTGAAACCATCATTAACAGCTGTGCTGCTGAAGTAACATGCTGTTCATTAAGCACTGGCTTCAAATAGGGTGATCGTGAGATGCATATACTCCAAACATCAGCTAGCACATAGAACTGATGCAAAGGCATCAGGGAAGCAGGCATTTAGTGCTGCTCACCAATTTTTAATGGTGCATCCGGTGCTGGTGTTGCATAGAGTAGATTTTCTGGCTTCAAGTCTCGATGCACGATCCCATTTGCATGGAGATACTGAGAAAGAGAAAGTCAAAGCATGTAAGTGAGAATGGTCAAGCATGAGTTGACATCCCTCTCTAATTCTCTGTAGCAGCAGATTAATATTTACTCTGTGTGACACAGAGTTACTTCACTAATTTTCAGCAGCTCTTTTCTCTGCAAACTTGCTCAGCATAGGATCCTTGGATTCATACTGTAATTTGAATAGGAAAATAAAATTTAGGAAGGCAAAGAGAACATCATGTTCATTTGGGAACAAAAACATGTCAGAAAAGTATCCCTGAATTTTAATACAGCAGTATCTCCTGAGGAGAAATCTGATAGATGATGAGATGCTAAAGTCTGGCTCAGAGGAAGGCAGTTTCTGCACATTATAACATTCTGAGAGACAGGAAAATGGTCATATAACTATTAAACAATTAAATAGATGTATTTGAGTAGAAAGGATGCAGTAAGTGGGCCAACTACAATTCTTGAAGTCCCTTGGTGCAGATTTTTTACGAATTTTAATACCACTCAATTGCAAAGTTCCAAAAATCCATCTGTCTTGCTGAAGTACATGTGAATTCACTCACCATTGAATTCCTGCCATGCACTAATGGAAAGAAAAATTTCTAGAACATATGGCTTCCATTTATACTGCTATGGACAGAAATAAAAAAATTGAATATACAATATACTGATACAAAAAAAAGGATGAACTAGTGAGAGAAAATCTGCATTTCTTGTTGATAAAACATTCACACAAAACTCTGAAGCTTTAGAGGGGAATTGCTGAAGGGTAGAATCACATTATCTTGTTCAAAAGTCTCCTGTTCTACATTTTACTAGCATCTCTCTCAGCTGTGTTTTCACAACCAAAAAACCCCAGTCTCTGTGCATATTTATGCAGGAAATGACAAATGGTTGAATATTCACCTAGACAACACAGCTATAATAATGTGCACTTGAGTTAGCATCTGAGGTGAATTCTTGACTATGTATCTCATTATAATTTTAGTTCCTATAAATTGCACGTGATTAAATAACATTAAGAAGGAACTGCTCTGCCCTTGGGCATTGTTTTAGTGACACTGTGTGCTTTTTATAAGTGTTTCACAGTGCCATGTGTTCTTTACTGACTTTCTCTACAATCCTAAAGTCACAGAATTTGTCATGATGTAGCTTTCAGAGATCAGCCAAAGACTCTCACCTTACTTCACAGTGAAATTTGTCATTGTTCCAGCTGTTTTCAGCAGCGAGATAACTAATCAATTATTCAAGGTAAAAACAGCCAACAACATACAGAAACTGATGGCTAGTACACTGCTGCATAATTTAATGCAGACATACCTGCATGGCTGCAAACAATCATGTCCACCCTGCATAAAATACATATCTTCATCATACCAGACATAACTGTAGCAAAGATGCTCCCACAGCATAGCAGTGATGTGCAGTTTGACATGCAGAGGTGATACCAAAAGCCATCAGACTGGGGTGGGCAGAAAAAGATGTCTGAACTGATTTGTGCTCATGTGCTGCAAATCACTTTAGCTGCCTCTGTAGGAGTGAGAAGGATCAGGCATTTCATGATCACTTGATGGAAAACAGACACTGCCAATTAATCTGCAGAAAAAATCCTTGACCAAATTTATGTAGAGGACTGTTCCAGCCAAGTTTGAAGTCTTTTAGCAGGTCCTTTTTAACACTTGCCCATAATCCTGAGAACATTTTATGCTGTGAGGCTGAAAACATAGAAATTTTCTTCTGTTTCCAGAAACAATTTTTTGTGAGAGGGAATTTTGGGAAAAACTTTAGGATAAGCTGTTCAACTTTTCCTCCCTTTTAAGACATAAAACAAGACTGGCTTGAGAGACTTCTCCTCAGGCACAGCAAGAACCATAATCATTCCTGTGGTTAGCTGACTGACTGATTTTTTAATCAATTTGTATTGAAATTGGGGTGTGAACTGGGTTTTTTTGTTGAAAACTTACAAAACCCCAAGTAGGAAAATTTCTCTCCCCCGTCCAGCCCACTATTTGTATAAAATTTACACATAGGGATGCCCAACAAATGAAAATTGCCTCAATAACTTTAACCCATGCCTTTCAAATATTGTCACTGCAATAATCTGAGCTCTCTCTCTCTCATGCGCCCTCATCACAAAATCTGCCATCTACTCCCTCTTTACCACACCTCCCCTTATATTCCCAGTATCTAATCCAGAGTTCCTGCCCAGCCACAGTAACTCCTCTGACATCTCTCTGCAGTCCACATTAATCATGCCATGGTCACACCCTAAAATCAGTCCTTGCTGCTCTTTCCTCTTTCATCCTTTGTTTGTCTTGCTTGACTTCATGTTTGGGCTGGGACAAGACACGTGCATGGCCAGGGTGCCTCATGCTGCCACGTCCTGGGTTTAACAGCTATTGTTAGCAGTTTGTATTTTTATAATATATCCAAAAATTTTTGAATATTGCCAATATGGTAATAACTTTGTTGTGAACTAGCAGACAGAAGGGCACATGGATAAAAAACCCCAAAAAAACAACCCAGCAAAAAACCTCCAGTGGTTTTATGGGTATGGATACCCCATTCCTTTTGGAAGTATTATTTAGGCTTGTGGATCCTGAGGCCTCTGAGGGGATAGACAGCTGACTGGACTTCTGTAAAAGGTGTCTGCCTCCAAACAGCCTTGTTAATAAAGGTCTCTAGCAGATGAGTGACCTCCTGTCCTCCAGCCTGGGCCACGTGTCACTCACTGAGATAATTTCCTGCTCCACAATCCCCTTGCAACACTGCCCCTTTTCAGCACTGCTCCCTTCATTAGTAGATACCCTGGGACTGACTTATTTCCAAATTTTCATCAGTCCCATTCTCCCCATGTAGCGTTAGAGCTCCTGGTATTGACAGGAATACTACTTGGTCTTGTATAAATATGAACTGTATGAGTTAAAGCATCTTGGTTTAGAAACAGATTTAGTTAAATTAGCATAATCCACTTTGTATAACACTTATCTCAATGTCTATATTTTGATTGCTCTCACTTTATTTCTCATATACCAATTTTAATAAAAATTACGATCCTTTGTATTACAACCTGGGAAAATATTTTCAAAGATTTTCCCAGTTTGTAGTACAGAGCTGGGCATTGTGCACTTCCATTGTAAGACAGGTGCTCTACTATTTATATGCTATATCTCTTAATGACTAAGTTAAATGACCAGATGTGAGGATCTGGGGCCTAGTATCATGCCAGAACTTATTTTACAAACCTAGGCATTACTGAATTACATCATTTTTCCCACATAAAATATATGGATAAGACTTGAAAAATACTTTATTTCTATGGCTGGATGTAGAGTTTGTAAATGCACAGCACTGCAGAACAATTTATCGTGTCATGCACATTAAAATGTGATCATGATGTGGTACTCTCACTGTAGCTAAAATATTCAGTTTTCACTTTCTTCAGATTTTCAATAGAGAATGCCAGCCAATAAAAAAACCACAAAGATCTCTCAGGTAATCTGTGAGAAAAGTTTTATAACAAAATTGTGTAGCACAGTCTTATTACTCTTTGATAAACTTTGAGATCAGACTCATCATGACACTAGGTTGTACTGAGTCTGATATACACGTGCTTCTCTGCAGGACTTGCTTAAAATGAAGGCACCCTTCACCTCGGTCTTTACTCCTGGAGTACACAACTGGAATTCATGACTGAAAAAATTCCATTACTTTAATTATGACTGCAACAGAAAAACATTTTTTTCTTTCCCTCTAAGCTTTTTTCCCAAAAGGCTCTCACTCTGCCACATGAAAGTTTCTTTTGTTCTTCATTTTGTTGTTTAATAATTCAGGGACCTGTCTAACTTCAAAAGTACAAATATAAAATACTTAAAACTCTGGCCCTATCCCTTAATTTTATTTATGGTACCCATTACACAGAACTGTAGAAAAGTAGGGCTGTAATGAACCTGAATGGTCCATTCCTCTCTATGCTCCTTGGCAGCATCAATTACACCTACAACATTGTTGGTTCAATTTATTCCTGCAGACCTCTGCTATTAGAGACTCTACAATCTCCCCAGGCAATTTATTTAATGGCTGTGCTTTCCTGACTGTTACAAAATACTTTCCTGCAACTCACCTGAATTTTGACAAGAGCAGGCTTTGTTTCTTATATATAGAAAAGGTAGAAAGCAGATTATTTCCTTTTTTTGCAAGGGCCTCCTGAATACTTGTTACCATGTACACAATTATTCTTCTCTCTAAGACTGCAGGACTTCTGTTCAGTCAGTCCTTTCTAGACTTGTGGTCATTCTTGTTTCCTCCTACAGGAAAGTGTCAACTTGCACTAATGTGTTGAAAATGCAAAAATGAATTCCAGTAATTACAACCTGACAAATTTTATAGAATGTATTAATAAACATATTTGCCATTTATTTCCAGCATATACCACTCCTGTCTGCCTGTTGATCCAATGTAACCTTTAAGTTCTTTCTTTTTTTTTCCACTGTCCTTGACTGAACAAAAATCCTACTTAAAAATCCTACTCTGCAAAATATTTGCAGCTTTCTCCAATTTTATGGTGTATAGGATTTTTACAAGTAGACCTTCTAGATAAGGTCTATAAGTAGACCCTTTAGATCATATGAGGTTACCAACAAAAAGCACTAAAAAAGCAGAGCAAGAAATACTTCTCCTGAACCTCCACTTTCGATCTTCAGATATGCTGATACACATTCTCTCAGTAGAGAGAACCAGTCTCTAACCAACTTAAAAATCACATAACCTTGGTAGTATTTCACCAATTGTAAAACTGTCAGATGAGTCAAGTACTGAAAGCTTTATTTATGTCAAGTAGGTACAATACCTTCTGCTTCTCTCCCACTAACAATGCCTCTTTCTGTGCTTGGGTAAAAGTCAGATTGATTTGGCATGGCTTGATCAGGACAAAATCCTGCCTTGCTGGTGACCTCTATGCCTTGTTATTCCCCAGGTGCCCCATATACTTCATTATTTACTTCAAATTTCTGGAGGACTGAAGTTAATTCCTTTCTTCTTCCTCTTGAAGTGAGTACTACATAAATCCATTTCACTGCCTACCCTCCATCAGATGTGAATGTTATCTATTACATCTATTTTAGGCTTAAAAATCTTGCTCTTTAAAGATTGTACTATGCAGGTCACTGGGTGCAAAGAATTTAAAAAAAAAATCTAAATTATTTGAATACACTTTGAAACTAATTTTTAGTAATTTTTCTTGTTGTAGGCTCATCCTTTACAGCTTAGTCACTGCTATTAAATGTGCTAGACATCTGGGTATAGCTGAACATTTATGGAAACTAACAGAAAGAAATTAAAAAGAAAGACAGAAAAGTGCTCCCTTCTTATAGACATCTTTTAATAGGTCTCCTTCACCTGTAGCACTCCTTATGAAGATGACTGAGCTTGCTACCCTTCTCGTCTTGTGCTAGATACATTCTCATTTTCTGCCTTGGCCTTCCTGGCTTCAGACTTCGAATTCCTGGTGTTACTCAAACCCAGTCATGAAGACCTTAACCTGTTCTCTGCTTCCACCTGTGTCTGTGTTTAGCTCCAGGATGGGCTCTTCCTGAGCAGTGACCTTCCTTCAAGGATGAGGGCAGATTCCTGTGTGCATTAGCAGGGGGGAGAGGTCTGTTATCTGATGTGGCTCGTGCAGTGGTTTCATTACAGCGATTTCTGTCCAAGATGCTGATAATGTGACAGCTGTGATCATGAATACCAGATTCACTCATGTTTCAAAAGGAAAATTTCCACCAGTTTCATTGCTGGATAGAATATATTTAGGACTTGCTTGTTGAATTATTACAAAACCAGGACTGTAGGGTTTTGAACTAAAGCCAGCACTGGACATCTTCTGCTATAAATGCAGTCATTACATGCATAAGGAGCTGAAAACAGGGAGGTTTTTTGCTCTCTTTTCAGGAATGTCTAGACTTGTAATTAAGCTCTTTCTGTAGCTCTCACAAAAACTGCACAAAAGAGTGTCACTGCATAATGAAAGCTACTGCACAGTAATTTGGTTTGATTACAGCCATATACTGCTTGAATAAGGCATGGTTAATTGATACAGATTTTGCATCAGTTAAGAGGAAGCTTAAATAAAATTTTAATAAACCAGAAAGATACTGGGGGGAAAAAAAAATCCTGTTTTCTATTCCTAGGAAGCTGAGTGAGCTCACCTTATACAAGTAGAATAGCCAGTCTCCATCTATGTGGTGTCTAAAATCATCATTCAGCACAGACCTTACAGAGTACAGAGAAACATTCAAAATACATCACTGAAAATAGACCTGGAATCCTACATTCCATGATGGTGCAGACTTTGGAAAACAAGACACATGTGGCTTGGGGGAATGGAAAGATATCTAAAATGTTATAGTTAGTGAGGACCTCTGCACTATTACAATCTCATGCATGTGTTAGCCAATTTGCAATTCATAGGTCCAACAAGTGCACAGAAGTTTCAGATTGACAAGAGGGTATGGTGTGTGACCTGGAGCTACTGCAGGCTTATCCCAGGGCAAACCAGGCAGTTCTTCTGCATCTCAGTTCCCACATTTTTGAAACTGTTGAAGCATATAAGCTGCACAGATGTCAGAATGACAAGTGCAAAGGGAAATGAGGACACATAATAATTTGTTTATGAAATGGTGCTGTTATCACTGAAATACATGTAAAATTCCCCTACTTCAAATTTGTCAGACTTTATTTTAAATATGTATAGTAACATGACAGCCTATTCCTGTTCCATTTATCCCTTAGGCAGCACATAACTTTAAATACAGAGCAGGATCTGAAATCCTATATGCTTTGGCTTTGGAAATGGGATAGGTTTATTTGTGCTAATTATGGAAAAATGACATCAAGTTACAGTTATATACACATCCTCTTTGCCACCATTCCTTTCTGGTAGTCATACTGGTTTTGGGACTGAATGAACAGAAGACTACTTTATCACCATAGCAGAGGAAACCACTAAAAATTTATTTTCTGGATGTATTATTTCAGCAAGTTATGGAATTCAGTGTCTGGATAACAACAAAACAGAGACTTAGAAAGGCTAGAAATAATGAAAACTCCTCCAAACATCTTGCAGAAATCTGATTCTTTGCTCTCTGATTTATAATTTCAGATAATAAATATTTGTATTATGAAAAAATAATGAAGAAATGCATAAGCATAGATGAATGAATCCAAATCTAATTTTTATCTTTTTATCTTTTATTAATTTTTAAAATTTTGAACATTCCAGCTTTTAGGAGAGTGAAGCAGCCTTAGGGAAGACAACACTTTGCCAGGTGTGGTGACAGCAGATCATGTATAGTAATTTCTGTACAATCTGATGTATGTAGGAGATGGTAACACACACACCTTCCCACACAACTCCCACATGAGCGGGCTTTGTGCAGAGAGCTAACTGTGTGCAGTGTCATGAAATTCTTCTCTTAAACTGTAAGTAGGCCACAGCATCAGAGTAGCTAGCAGAGCTTTGATATTGTGGCTTTTTCTCTACATCCATCCAGAGCAGCCACCCACTTGCAGAATTCAGAGAAGAATTAGCATACATTTACCATGTTGCTCACACAACCACTCTGCTTGATTTTCTTTTTTTGTTGTTTTGGGGTTTTTTTGTGGTTGCTGTTTGTTTGGGTTTTAGATTTATTTTTTTTTTGGTTGGTTTGTTGGTGGTTTTTTGGTTTTTTGGGTTATTTTCCTGTGTATTTGGGGTACAGAAGATAAAGATGATGCATCTTCTGCAATTGGCCAGACCCCTCAGGCTGGAAAATCTTCCCACTGCAGTCTCTACACAGTCTGGGCACCTTCCCAGTGCCTGCCCCTCTTCAGATGCATATGGAAAAGGTGAAGAATATATTTGTTTTGGCAAAACTGAGTCATTTATGGTGAAATTCAAAAGAGTAATTGAAGAGATGCAGGGTAATGCCACAAAATTGCAGTGGGCAGAGCTTTCTGGACAGTTGTGACTCAATCTGTCAGTCCTGCTGAGGTACAGTACATTTCATGAGGTGCAAAAAAACCCAGGAGAGCTAAACTCCCCCAAAACAGCACCCTTCCTAAAGCAAAAAAACCTAGCAATGCAGTTCTTTCTTGGTACGAGCACATGATTCCTCTATGGTTTTGTCAGCTCACAGAACCTCTCTGCTCAACTTACTTCACTTATACATGCTCTTACAAACAACCCTCCACAGTGTGATGAGGTGTTATGGTTTGTACAGATGTCAGAAGACAAAAAGCATCACAATCAAATTGAATTCTACCACTTTGTTGTACTCACTGTCTTCACCATCTTTTACTTTATTGACCACAGTCACATTATAAACAAACTAACTAACTAACAAACAAGAGTTTTTAAGACATGAAAAATATTTAAATAGCATTAGAGTTGTAATTATTTTAGCACCGACCTACAAAAAACAATGTCAAAAACATCATAAATACATTAATGTGTCTTTGTAAAGTAATGCAAGTACGGCAGATTTGCAAGGAAATAGCGAGGTATTTTCTATAATCGAGTTTCTACCTTTTAGCCAATGGCACAAATCTATGGAAAGGCTTTTATCAATCATCTCCTATCCCTATACAGAACACAAAGTTCAGCAAGATCACTGCAATTCTAGCAAACTTTAAAATTACATAGATTTCTATTCTGAGCAGGTTTTTGAGAAACAAGAGCAAGCATTGTTTTTGCAAGCCAGTAATATATTTGGTTTTGCCACTGGGAAATTGAAAAAATAACAATGAAAACCAATCTAGAATAGATCTAAAACTGTTGTCAATGATATCTGGTGCTAGCTCAGGTCCCAATGACCTTCATCATCAGAGAGACATTTAGCTAATGGAAAACTATTTCTGGCAGCATTAGGTTTCACTGACCACAGGGATTCACAAGCCCCAGCTCTAGGGTACAGTAACAAGGTCATAATACAATGCCCTAATTAGCCACAGGTGCACATCTGTTCCTTCTGAACCAACATATGTTAGTCTTCTTGCAAGAAATTGATTTCTTGTTTTCAGATCAAAGCACTACATTTAATTTTGATTAATTTTTCTCCTTTTTTAAAGAAGGATATTTTAATAAAGCAATGTAGATCTTACAGTCCTTATTATGTGCTCTTGAACAAGCAGATTTTGTTCTGCCTGTACTGTACACTACAGAATTAAGCCATGTAAGGAAGTGTTCCTGGGTGCCAATACTCAATTGTCTTCACTGTTCAAATATTTAGAAGAAGTCCTGGGTAAATTAGCACTGATCAAAACAACACCCTGTTTCTCAAGTGAAAGGGAATTCCCACAAGGCAATTGGAATCTGGCCATTTTTTTGGAAGGCTAGCACAATTTAATGGCATGGATATTGTCTGTAACAAGCCAGCTGTCATTGCTGACAGTGAATGACTGTTTTAGTAGGTTCAGACTTTAAATTGTTTCAAAGGTGATATTCCCGTGTAGTAAACCAAAGAGGATGAAATTTCTCTTGTCCATCCATGAAACTCTTATTCCAAAATGTGTATAAAATCTTTAATGCATCATCTTATCTGTAGGGCATTTATAATCCTGCATTTTAATACTTCTTTATGCATAAATAACACAAAGATGTTGTTTTGTATTAATTATACTGCTTTCCTTGAATGGTCAAGTTGTCATCACTTGTTAAGCCTAATATTGACTACATGTTTAAGCTGCATAAATCATATTATTAAAAAGAGAATAATCTTCTTTTGCTTTTGTTACAGACTTTTTCCAAAATGTAGTTTCAAAAAGCATAGCCCTCAAGGAGTCCATGCATGGAAGACTCTCCACTCATTTATTTCCTAGATGTGAGCCCTCAGCCTGTGCAATACAAAAGCCAACCTCATTCTTCCAGGTGCCATCACATTAAACCACAGTGGTGGTGTGCCAAACTCAGCATGATCTCAGCCTCACAGAATTGTGACACATGCACTCTCCTATTCTGAAATCAGGAAGGAAAACAAAATATCCTTCATGTTGGCAGCACCATACCTCAGGCAGCTCCTTACTCAAGGTATACCTCGCAGGCTACACTTGCCAACTATCCCCAACTTCCATGTCTTTGCAACATTAAATGTACATTTAAAATGAGAAAAGAAGTTTATTATGGGCACTCAAAAAATCCAAACAACTTCATGGACAGTTACTTAGGATCCCTAAATAGTGAAAATTCATAAGAACCTTATGAAAATGATTCTTATGATCCTTATGAAAAACTTAGATTTCCATTCTAAGTTTTAAAGCCTGATTTTTTCTTCAGGCTACGACAGAACTTACATTTCTGTTGTACTTTACAAAATACCAGCAATATCTGTAAGGAAATCAGGTATTTAAAAAAAAATCAAACTCATTTAGCTATGTCTGTAAGAACATAACAGGAAGGAGGTATAAAATTCCCACTTGCTAGTAAGAAGAAGAGATCAGGTTAGCCTGTGGATATCTATGATATGCTTCCACTGAAAAGCTTTCTCAGGTTGCACACTAGTATAATATGAGTTTTCTGTAAGGCATATTACATGTTTGTGCAGACTCTTGAAAGTGGAAGAAAATTTCATGTTCTGCTGGGAATCGTCATGACTTCATTAAGGCACTCTATGTTCATTGTTCAGACACATGGAATTCTGAAATATCACATGCCACCTAGAGAAATGTCAGATTGTAAACCTGAATTTGCTAGCAGCTCCTCTTTTTTAGAAAGACCAGGAACAGATCAAAATGGGATTTTTAATCTCTGTCTACCAGACAAACCTCCCTCTGGTTTTGCTTCTCTAGTCCAGAATTTTAGGCAATTCTGCCAATTCTTAAAATACATAATACAATTTTTGTTTTAATATTCAAAAGGCTACAACTATTTTCCTTTATGAAATCTGCTAATACTGGAAGGCACAGTAAGGCTTTTAACTTAAAGTTGTATTTTTGTCACTGGAAGTTTTTCAGAAACATGTTTCTAAATATTTTTCCTGGTTTCTATGTGGATCTCTCTTAATTCCTTTGTTATTACAATAGACATGTCCATAAAAAAACTACAAAACTTAAATTTCTGTTAGTGTGCCATACTCTTCCCTGCATTGAGAAAATCCTTGTAAAAATGCTTACAAAATGGTCACTGCTGTGGCTCTCTCTAAAGAGAGTTGAGGTCTTCTGGTTTAAAACTCTGGAATTAAATGTAATGGCAAACAGTCACATTTTATCACTGCACTCTGAGGGCTGGAGATAGGGTGGCAGTATGTTTTTATTTTGGAATTCTAAGCTAGGTTTGTGTTTTTGTATCAAGTACAAGAGACTTAAAGATTAATGTTAAAGTTAAATTTATTCCCATACTAGAAGAAACAAGAGGATAATTAAGAATCTGGTCCACAGATTCCTGTTGTTTCACAGATTTTTATTGATTAGCCTAGCGATCAGTATGAGATATAAAACATATTTATTGTTCTAGGGTAACTTCCAAACCAAGGGGATGATTGTATTAAAAAAGTGTGTATAGAAAGTCTTTTACTCAAAATACCAGTAAATAAATCTAAAATATGTACTGAGAAATAAGAATGCCAGCTGGGATGAAAAACTTCTTCTCTCATGTCTCTGACTCTAAACATAAGTCCATATAAACAGAAAAAAGGCTATTTTGGCCTCATACAAGTAAGTAGCTAAAGTCCTATTGATCAGAACAACAAAACAACAAAATAAAACTGTGAAGAGATGACTCAGAAAATTATGTTCAGAAAATTATATTATTTCTTAACACCCTGGCTTTCATCATCTCAATGTTTATAAGGCCATCATTTATGTTTTGGGGGTTTTGGTTTGGTGGCATTTTTTTTTTTGTTTGTTTGTTTTTTTTTTTTTTTTTTTGTGGCTTCTGTGAGAAGCTGACAAAAAACTTCCCCTTGTCCAAGGTAGCCAATTCCAGCTGGCTCTAAGATGTACCCAAGGCTGATCATCACCAACAGGGGCAGCAGTTCTGGAATAAGATATTTAAGAAGGGGAAAAATTTCCCTCACCACAGCAACAGCACTTCAAGGAGAGGAGAGAATATTTTCCTGTTATCACACTGTGACTTAATTGGTAATAAATTAAACTAATTTCCTGAAATTGAGTCTGCTTTGCCTGTGATGGAAGTTGATGAGTGATCTCTTCCTGCCCTTGACTCATGAGCTTTTTGTTGTTTTTTTCCTCCCCTGCTCATCTGAGGAAGGGAAAGATAGAGCAGATTGGGTGGGCATTTGTCATTCAGCCAGGCTCGAGCCCCAAATACAGCTTTTTGAATGGTTTTTAGTTACAGGTTTTGGTGCTTCTGAGTGTTGGGCATAGGGAATCTGACTCCATGCATCAAATCCTATTTCTTGGGTAAGAGCTGGCTGCAAGCACTTAACACTTGGGCTGAAGGAGGACACAGGCTGAAAGTAAGAAGGCCAAAAGGGAAACAGTGAGCTGGGAGTACTTTATTTCATTGATGAACTGGAAATGACAACTCCATCCTTTAGTATTGATCTTAGCTTGCCAGGGTGAACATCACACTGAGAGTGATCTCTGCTCAGCCAAAGCCCCAGCACACAAAACACTGCAAACAAGTAAGAGGAGATGACTGTTCTGCCTGCTCAGTGATGCACTGGAAGAAGTTCAGATGAGGAATGTCTTCTGTCATGTAAGAACAACTCAAGCTGCTGACATGTGAAAGGGGAGCAACTGAATGGGCTGCTTAGCTCCAGTCCAAGGGGGAATGTGGTGCAGAGAGATCTTGTAGCTCTGAAATAATGATGGAAAGGAAAGGTACTGCTGAAAATTACATCCTTCAGTCTGTGAGGCTCAGATAAAATTGGCACACATATGTTTCACTGAGACTTTTGTCAAACACCAGAAATAGCACTGCAGACTACAAAGCTGAGCTTCTGCACAATCTTGTCTATGATGAGGTCTCCAGTTTATGTACATTCCTTTGCTTAGGTTTTTAACATTTACTAATGTTGGTTTTTAGACAATTACTATTCTTTACATAATCCTGCTAATAGATTGCCTATAACCCATCTTTGCTTCTGTTGCTGCTCCTTTCTTTTCCTTTTTTTAAACTAGTTTCAGGGTATCTTATTCTTCTCTCTTCAGTTATTCATTCGACAGGGCTCAATAGTCAAGTTACTGGTATCTTGTTGCTCATTTGAAGGTCTGTCCCAGTTTTCTATTATCACACTCTTTCTTTTAGCCTTTCCACCTCCTTCTGCTTAGGTCTCTCACACCCCCTTGCATTGCTTCTCTTACCCAGATACTCCAGGATCTGTATTAAGCACCAGCCTTTATTCACATTTATGCATCTTCCAGCATCTTGGCAGCATGTCCTGTCCTACACACAACTCTGCTGTTTTCCTCACATGGCAGCTATAACCAGTTTCATAAGACCACCCTAGAGATGAGTGCATTCAGTGTTGGCAGATCCACAGGAATCTGTAATAGACCAATTTCCCTCAGGGGTGACAATCACACCTATAGAGTTCTTTAGATCACAGGTGAGGAGTTATCAGCTGTAAATGCAGAGGAAGAGAGATGCTTAAGTGTATTTATACACCTCAGGATGTGTTATAAGCACATCCTAGATGCACAGGGTGAACTCCTGGAGTTAGTGCCATTTTTGCAACAGACCAATGCAGACCTTGGGTGCAGCAGGGGTGACATTGTCATGGAGAGAGGTGCTGCTGCACAAGACTCTGCTTAGATCAGATGCCAAAACAGGCCAATGATGCTACTATACACTGTAACATTTAACTTGTATAGTGAGAGTTTTCTGGACTGAAAAACAAGCAAATTTTGTAGAACATGAAAAATTCTCACTTTGCAAAGGAAGATTAATAAAGTGAGATGCCATATTTTACATATATAAGGTGATACATGTGAAGATAAGGTCTATCTGAATCATCAGGAGAGTTTGTTTAATTGTTTGTTTTGAATTATTTCACCTTGAGCATGGGTGCCTGAAATATGAGAGTGGAGTTTTCCCAGAACAGGTTGCAATCAGGTTCTGACCTCCCAATAAGAAATCTATTAAGCCCGAAGTCCATGCTCTTATGAGCAAAGATCAAACATATGGTCTTATTTGGCTTAACAATAGTTAATAGTAGGCTTTGAGAGAAAACAAATGCTGTTTGTCAAGACAAGAATGGACACGATGGAAAGAGAAATGACAACCCACACTGTTACTTAATCACTGAGGACAAAAGAGGTTCCCAACCAGAATGCAGTAGCAAAAAGCTGATTGGTCTCATGACTACAGCTCTGTCAGAAGATAAATCTATGATGGCAACAGAAAGAAGCCTAGAACTTATTGAGACAATGGAAACAAAAGGCTGAATTTCAGATCTGAGCTCCCTTCCAAGAGTCCAAAAGTGAGCACACCTGTGAAGTCAGGGATGCTTTTTCCAAACCATGTAGTCAACAAGACCAAATTTAATTGCTTGGCTTACCTCACTGGCTTCAGTGCAGCATTGGTAATCTCCACAGATGGAGGATTTAATCACAATAAAATTTGTACCTTTATGTAATACATGCCTGGTTTTCAGTATAGGATGTATTTTCCCCCCTGCTAAATCAGTGGACAAAAGCTTTGGGACTTCAGCTGCTTCAGTCACCGTTCAGCCTTTTTGAACTTGCAGAGATGAGAGTAACTCTGTTTAGACAAATCTTATTATAAAAAGTCACAACAGTTTCCAATGTTATTTCCAAATGAGGAAACAGAAGCTCTTAAGCGCACCGTCAAACATACAATTTAGCAGGAATAGATCAAAAATGTTATGAAAACTTATGAAAATGTCAACATTTTCCACCATTAAAATGAATTTGCTGTATTTACCTCTTTGACAAACCTAATTATCTTAACTGTCACTGTGCTTAAGCTATCTTATCCCAGGTTTTGGATTCTATTTATCATAGAATTGTAACAGTATGCATGTGAATTATGAGAAAAAGTTGGTATTTTCCATACAAAAAAAAATTAACACAAAGTCTACTGAGAGCAGGTAACATTATGTTACACACTATCACATTACATGGATGACTGTATGTATATAAATGTACACCAGCACATCATACAGGAACTGAACTATATCAGACACATTTTCTCTAGAAGAAAGTGCATTTAACCTGTAGTTAAATTATCACACTCTGGTGAAAAATTAAGAATGTGCATTTCAGTAACATCACTTCCATGTGGAGCTGTGCATTTGTACCTGGTGCTGTGTATCAATCCCTACTAAATTTGAGGGACAACATCCTAGACCAGGATTTTAAGGCCCAGTTTGGTGAGCTGTGACCATCCTGGAAGGCAGCAGCAGGCAGCTGGCTGGGGCATGCAGAATTATGAAACAAAGGGAAAGGTAGTGCAATAATATATACTGTGACTGCCAGGAAAGTATTACATTATGGCTGCTTTCTGTTGGGATGCCTTTTATTAAAAAACAAACAAACAAACAAACAAACAAAAAAACCCCAAACCACTCTGAACAAGAGAAGTAAAATTATTTCAGCTGAGGCTTTATTTGCTTTTATTTTGTGGTGAAAAGGCATATAAAGTTCTAGTTCCCTGTTGAGAGCATTCCCTTCCCTTTGCCTAGCCTGCATGAAATCAAGAAAGATTAATTCTGAAGGTATGATTATTCACTGTGAACTAAACATGCAAAGATGAGTTAAAAAAATCCCTAGAAAAAGTGTGATTTTTTAAAGGAAAATACTTGCCAAAACCAAAGTATTCTAAAATTCAGGACAGGACCTGGCCTGCAATCTGTAGTCTAAAGTGCTTCAGACTTTGGGACAGTTTGCTTCAGCCAAAGCCTATTAGTGCATAACACCTGAGGCTATACATGCCACATGTGGAGACTGAATATGCTTCTCTGTAGTTAGCATTTAAATATGTGAATCTGTGATATCTCAGTTCTTTCCTGAAGACAAGCTATTTCTTTTCAAGAGAAATGCCAAAATTCTGAACCCTAAAATACTAAAGAAACAAATACTAAAAAGAGGCTTTCATTTTAGCAACCAAGATAACTGTATTTTTGTATATGGCTGAAGGCCACTATTTATTTTTTTCCAGCCACATCTGAAGGCACCATTTCCTTTGCTTTAAGAACTCCTTCTTCTCAAGGCAAATCATGGATAAAAAACTGCTGTAGCAATGGTGGCTAAAGGCAGAAATACACAGGTTTTTCTTCCATCAATCAACAAGGCACAACTGAGGTTCCAAGCAGCCATCCCTGTCCCAAGCATGGCAGGATGCATTGCTGCTGCTTCCAGGGCCTGGGCACTTTTCCTGGAGAGGGCAAAGCCACCCCAGACAGACCCAGAAGAGGGCAGTGGGATGCTGTAGAGCATCTGCTTAATGACACCTCATTTTTGCAACAGGGGTATGCACACCCTTTTTGTAGGGTGATGCATTTTCCAGCCTCAGAAAGTGTAACTCAGCATAGCCTTACCTCCTTACGTTTTTCTACACAGATTTGATGCTGGGTTTATGCCAGTGTGTCCATGTTACATCTCACAACTTACTTTTTTTCTAACAATCTGTTCTTCTTTACATTGAAATCAGGTAAGGAAGCATAATAATAGCCAAACAAACAATGTCTTAAATATTTGTTGTGAAAATTCTTTATTAGTTGGCCGCATTTATTTTACATGCAGAATACTTTGATCTGAGCAGACTTGCTTGAAATACAAACCACACCTATACCACTAAATTACACTAAAGAGTTTTCCAAGTTTTAATAAAACCTAAGTTATTTACTTTCAGAGTAAGTGTTGATTCCTCAAGAACAGAACAAGCCCACTAGTGTTACCAACAATATCTGCAGGTAAGTTCATCCAGCTGTTAAACTGCACACGCTACCTATCAGAGTGAACATTCCACTGTTGTTTGTTAGCCATGTTTCCCTGCTTAGACACCCTCCCAGAAATTAACACAAAATGCAAAGGAAACACTGCAAAGGAAGATTTATGATAGATCACAAGGATGAATGTCCACGCCAAGTCCAAAGTGACTTTCCAAATGGCTGAAATACAATGATGCCTCTGAATGGAAATGCAGTGTTGTTCAGAAATTCCTTTCTGACTAAGTGCAATGACTATCCTGTTTACTACTTTGTTTAAAGAAACACTCTTTAAACCTTCTATGGCTTGAACTGGACACTTAAATGATTCTCAGTAGTGAAGCTCTCCATTCCAAGCAAATATCACCAGGGCTAGAAGTCAACAGGGATTGAACCTCCTGAAACTGAATGAAACCCAAGCAAATCAGTAAAGAAAGGCAAAAGTCTCTCATTTTACAAAATGTAGTTAGAAAGTTAGGAAGAATGTAAATTATATTTTATTTATTTTATTTATAATTTATTATTTCTATATATTATTTAGATATTTTAATAACTATATTTATATTATTTATAGTTATAGTTATAGTTATAGTTATAGTTATAGTTATAGTTATAGTTGTTATAGTTGTTATAGTTGTTAGTTATAGTTATAGTTATAGTTATAGTTATAGTTATAGTTATAATTATAGTTAGTTATAGTTATAGTTATAGCTATAGTTATAGTTATAGTTATAGTTATAGTTATAGTTATACTTAAAGTTATATTTTATTTATTTCATTTCATTTATATCCCCTAAGGTAGGAAGACTGTAAATTATATTTTCCTGGCACAAATATTAAGAAAAGAGGATTTCAGAACAATCTCACCACATTCTCTGACATTCTCTGGCCACTGTACATTAGTAAATCATAACTTAGAGGAATCAGGTGTTCATTCTAGTAAGGTCCTATATGTTCATGCCATTAGAGAATCAACAGTCCTTTAATCTAATTATCATGAAATGTTATATACAATTATCTCCATTGCTAAATATTGCACAAATCTTACTTGAATATTTCACTCTTTTGTATTTGAAAGAAATTTTACACATTTAGTTTTTTAATTCAGAGTAAATTAAAATTGATAGAAAATGAGAAATCTACAGCATGCCAGATGCTACCACTTGTTCTCAAATATTTTGTGATTAATTGCTGTGCTAATCTAAATAACCTTAGGTGCCTATACCTGCATTGGAAGGGAAGAAGAACAGGCATAAAGCTACATTCAATTTTGTTTCAGCAGAAAACTTTGCATCCAGGGAGGGGCTCAGAGCTGGATTCCTGACCTCCCAACACTGCGACACGTTTCTACTCTCTACTGCTATGCTGGGCACTGTGAGGAAGAGACCAGACATTGAAGAACTGGAGAAGATTTATGGCCTCCCACTCTTCATTCTTTTGCATTTACTAATCAACCCAAAAGCATGAATGCAGCTGTCACTAGACAGGAATACAGGAAGAATGACACAGCAAGTCCCAGTGGTCTCTGACATCCCTGAAAGAGTAGTGAAGGATTCTATCTCCCTGTCCCTCCAGAAGACAGCCTCCTTCCATGTGCAACTTAGAGCTCAGAATACTGACAAAGTACAAACTACTTTTTCTAATCAGGAAAAACTGTGGACTCCCCTGAGCACTGCAATGGTAACAAACCAAGACCATGCTGCAGCAGCAGAACAAGAAACAGAGCAAGAAGGCCAGTGATGGACATGTCTGCAGCCCCTGCTGGAAGAGCCACACTCCCTGCTGGGCACACAGTGATTTTCATTCAACGTTTTTGATGAGTAGGGTCTTCTGTTTGAAGGGTTTCCAGGTTCTTTTCATCACTTCTGGCTGCAGATCAGAATTTTTACAGGGGCTGTGTCAGAGATCATTTTAGCTGGTCTTTATGGAAGGGATGTGATAAAGGGTTTGTTCTTCCAATAGGGAAGCCCAATGGCCAACCTGATTTTTCTGGTGTCATTCCTTCTTATATTTCCAAATTTGCACAAAAGGATTTCAGCCAAAGGCCCTTGCCAAGTTTACAATACATTGGACACAGCTCTAAAACTAAAACTCAGCTCTCCAAGGTAGATTGTTAGTGTTTGAAAACAATAGCCCAGTAAATTACGTATTGTCTTTTGTTTAGTTATGCTTTACCATATTAAATAGTTTAATTGTCTTTGCCTAGATCACAGATATCAGCTCTGTGATTTTAAGCATATCAATCAAATTAAAAACTGACAGAAAGCTATGAACTGGTCCACGACTTTTCATTATTTAGATACATTGGTCTGTATTTCATACAGAAAGCAAACAATTCTAAGAAACAAAGAGAAAAGGTCATGGAAAATAAAGTCCAGGAAGAACAGTAAGTAAAAAGTAATATAGTAAGGGATGAATAATTTACTCTCGAAGAGCCACTTGCCCATTCTGTGTAACAGCATACCGAGTATCAAAGCTGAAGTGTGATAGCATTTCATGAACCTTTACTTTCAACACATTAAAGGTTTTCTGGGGGAGACAGTGCCATCTGAGTTACAGATCTAAATCCAGCCAGCTCTGGCATTTGTTTTTTGAGGAATGTGGCACAGGCTGGAGCATGGGGACCTGTGCAGCCCAGGCTTTGTGTTGCACATCTGTGTGGTAGTGGGGACATGGGAGCAGAGGCCATCCTGCCAATGCCAGGCTACTGCCCATCAGCTCCAAAACTTGAGGTGTGATGTGAGCCACAGACCACAAGCGCCCCATGGAACAGCCCCAGTGTGTGATCCTGAGCTCCAGTTACTGGTTTACCTGCAACAGACCTCAAAAAGACCTGCAGAATAGCCATGCTTTGCTGGCTATTTCAATTTCTATTTACCGATCGGTTCACTTGCAGCAATGTTAGCCCAATTACATCACTCATCCAATAGTTTGGAAAGTATCCTTATGTTATTTAAATAGTTATTTCTTCATTATCACTAAGATGCAGCTATAAAAATCTTCTGTGAATTCCTGGAACACATGCTCAAAGATCTGCTCAGATATAACTGCTTCACCCTGCTGCTTCCTTAGGATTAGCAGAGATGAGGGAAATGCAGCAAGTCTGGAAAGGAAGGAGATCTGCACCTGACTAAATAGGGGATCCTTCGCAGACTCCTATGCTGAAATTAAGCTTAGGAAAGTGGCAGCTGGAACACCTCCATTGATAACACTAGTGACAACCCAGCACAGGACGCATCCTGCAGTCTCACATGGAAACAATTGCAAAAACATGTAGGGCTGGAAATGGTTATTTCATAGTCAAGTGACATTCTGGACCTTATCCTTGCTGCAGATTTCAGTGATCACACATGTAATTAAAAGCAAAGTATATCAGAATATATTGAATATTCAGAATATACTGAATATATATTGAATATATCAGAATTGATTTCCTACATGCTACCAGATTTTTCTTCACACTGACTAGAGAATTCAAAACTTACTAGAGATGGAAGCTTCTAATTTTATTTGTGGATTTATTAATTTAATTTTTGGCAGGTTTGTCTTTCTAGACAATCATTCATTCAAAATTATTGCAAATTATTGCTTTCACAGAAAACCAGATCAATCCTTCAATATAGTGAGATAACCTCTGATTTGTTAAGAGTATTTTGTCTGAAATGATATTCTTATTAAAACAAACAAACAAACAAAAAAAAAACAAAAACAAAAAAAAAACCAAAAAACAACTGGCTTCAGTTCCTCTGTTTGATTTACCAGTAGGCATGTGTACAGCAGAATATTTAATTTACAAAATAAATATACCAAACTTAGGGATACAGTAAATGGCACTACCTTACTGCACCATTTGGAGGTTGGGAGTTCTGGAAAGCAGCCAGCATGAAGGGGAGCTACCCCTGCACAAGAAGCAAAGATGTTGGCAGGCCTGACAAACTAGGACTGACATGAATAAAATATGAGAGGTAAACCCTGATTGCACAGTCTCCTCTTCAGGACATCTACATTATTTTTGTCTTCTACCCTTTCTTTAGGAAGAATATGTAGGGAGTCAGTCTGCTCCCTCCAACTAATAATTTTTCAGAATATTGAATAATTTCAGATAAATTTTTCAAGAAATGAGCACATTACCAAACATGTCTTTCCCTGGGTGAAAAAAAATAAGCTGCTAGCAGAAGAGATTTTTTTAGTCCTGTCATCAAGGAAAATGCTACAAGACAAGACAGTCCATCTACAGCTGAATGCTCATGTGGTGCTCAGACTAAAGACACTTTAATGAAGCACCCTCTCAGAACTCAGGAAGAAAGAACTCTTATTTATGAGAGACATGGAGCTGTCAAATTTATCTTTTCTGAGTTTGTTCAATTATTCATCCTTCCAGACAGCCACAAATGCAAACTTATTCCAGGGTGGTTGTATCTGCACAGAAAACCATATTGAATTTTTTGTTAGCAACAAAGTTCCATACCACATATTATTAAATCTTTATGGAATTTTAGATTAATTATTGATTTTTAAATGTAGGACATAATTTTAACAGATTTTATTGCATGACTTTCCAAGTTCCTTATAAAAAAAATCCATCATTGTGTCACACAGAAAGATGAAAGAACGCCAGTGAAATAGGCACAGTCAGATGCAAGGAAAAAGATTGCAGTATTGATAATTTATTATACCTAGCTGTACAGGTGTTAGATTTTGCTCATTAAAATATAATTCAGAATTGTTTTATTTAATTGCCATAAAGTACAATAATAATTATAAAGTATGATAATATTTTATAGACAGGAAACAACAATGGTAAAACAAAGTAACTTCAAAACATAAGAAATAAAATGTCTGTATGTTTACTTTTTGACAGCATGCTGAATTTCTGCTATTGCTGCTCATCAGATGGACTCAGCTGAGCAGAGTACTTTGAAAAGAACATTTCAATGAAGAAATATTCTGTTTGTTAACACTCCAGGTGCTGCCATCCTTACTATTGCACAAGAACGTGTGTCAGGAAATAAAACAAAATCCTCACATCCAGCACTGTTCACCAAAGAGTCGAATTTGTCAATGTCCAGAAATCGAACTACCACTGGCTGTGTGCTTTCTTCAGGCACCATCTAATATAGCTCCTAAAAAAGCTCTTTTCCCCCCGCTACCTGAACCAAAGAGACACCCTGTTTCTTATAAATACCTGGTCTCATTATTTCTAGTTCATGAAGTAAAATAATGGACTCAAATCTAATGAAGTGGTGTGGGGTGGTGCTGATTGCTGAAAGCATTGGCTTCAATATTCACCTCTGCCAGGGTTTAGCTCTTCCAGCATGGAAGTCTGTGTAAAGCTCAACTGAAAAGAAGGAGTGTGTGAAATTTAAAGTCTAGGCATTCCCTGGATTTGCTGATAGAAACAATAAAAATGGAGGTAAAAGGCTTCAGAAACCATTCTTCACATGCCAGCAAATGAGTGTGACAATATTGTGTAAACCAATCACTCAGAGACATAAAAATAATCAGGAAATAGTAAATGGAAAAGGAGAAAACCAGATTCATTACAGGTTCCAAAACACCCACAGTTGCTGACATTTCTGAGGATCAGTTAGGGATCTTGAGAGATTAAATGATGGGTCTAAATTCACTCATACTACCAGGGCCACATAAATAGATCCACTAAACTGAAACAATGACTGATTTATTTCTATGTAGCCTATTTAAAAGGGATCAATGTCAGTCAATCTTAGTTTATGACAACTCCTTGGAATGCCAGGAATCTTCCTCAAAAAGGGCAGAAATTATCTTACTGTTTTTTCAAACCACAGGCATGGGGGTTCTGATAAGTTTCCATACAATCTAATAAAAAAAAAAGGCAATTTTGCAAGAAGTTGTTCTGCTGAGAGGCTGCTATCTTAGTCAGTCTAGTACTATGAAATTGAAGGTGCAAAATTGCATAAGACTATAATAATACTACTGAGTAATTTTTTGGCAATTGTCTTTCTTTTCAAGGTTCCCTTGTAATTTACTCCCAAAATCAACGTGTCTTTATTCCTTACCATGATTACTGATGCATGAACAGTAAGACACAAGAAGACAAGCCCATCCTTGCTTAGTTTTACAGACACAGTTGGCTTAGGAAACAGAAAAACACACTCCTGGAGGTCTGGATAAAAGGACTTCCTTACGGTTCAGTAAATATTTTTGGGAACAAAGCAGCAACATCTATAAAGGTGGTTCTTTTTTAATGTATAATTTAACCAGATGCCTTTCAGTACCTATTGAAATACTGGGATATGTGTCCACACTGTCATCACTTCGTCAAGGCTGCACAGTTTGCATGAGGGGCAGCGGTTGCCTGTGGCACTCCTGCAGTGTCAGTTCTTTTCTATCTTTCCATGCACAGCTGGGTGGTTTTCTACTTTGGTATTTCCTCCAGGGCAATTACTGATACCTCCTCAGCCTTCATCAATTCTTCTTGACTCTTTCTGCAGCACCCAGCTGGTAAACTTTTACTGTTTCTACACAGTATGTGAGGATCTCAGCACAGGAGCTTCTCCAACTCAGCAGCCTTCAGAGCCCTGCCAAGCTCATATAGCAGCGTGTACTTTTTGGAGATGCAGAGTGTACAGTTGTCCCATAGGAACAAGTACTTGAGTGCCCAATCTCTGCATTACAGTTTGCAAATTACATACAATAAAAATTATTTTAATGAAAGGAGTATTAGCAGTTTAAGGTCTGAGATAAATACAGATGTTTTCCTTTGCTGGTGCTTATTAATTGCTAACATTGTGCTGGCTAACATACCATTGTGTGACTGTCTAAAGACAAGACTCAGACCCTCACAGAGCTGGTTTCCTATGCCATTTCCCCTCTAAAGCAGATGGCCAGGCCATCACCAAACAGTGCCTCAAGAATCAGTGAATGAGGCAGATAGACCCAGGGTTTGGACAGGGTCAGCACTCTCCTCACACAACATTTTCAACAATCCATCTTATAAATGAAGGTGCAGAAAAATTGCCCATCTCTTACAGATTAATTGGGAAAACATCAAATCCTTGAGTCCCCAGTCAGTTTTTAGACAGCAATTTCCCTAGAAGTGTCAGTCTCTTGGACTAAGGATCAGCTACTGACTCAAACACAGCATCATTTGGTATTATATTTGTGCTGTGCTGAGAGTTAAAAGAAGTGATAATTAGTCTCATTCATTGTTACTTCCAAATATTTTCCAAAATTTATATTGTAGTGATGTGTTTCCAAAACAAAAGGACAGCTTAGTAAGATGAAAGCATAATACAAAATAGTTATAATTAGGCAAATATGACCCTGACTTTTTGCTGCACTGGACATTAACTGTAATACAGTAAATCTGCTCACTCCATTTCCTCTATTAGTGATAATAGCAAATACAATACCCTCATTTCCTCATTGCTGATGACAGCATTGCTGGGCTCTTTTGACTGTAACTCTTGTTCAATGTGTGTGCTGCAAGAGGAACCTTGTACTCAGCTGAAAACAGATCTCAAAAATGTTTTTGAAAAAATAATTTTGAATCAAGGCACTGATAAATCAGATTAGTGTGATAATAAGTCCCACTCTGCTACCCTTCCCAGTAACAAGAAAAGAAGTTTAAAATCTGTTTACAGCAAACATGAAAAGCAATCAAATGTAAGCTTGCAATATTACGAACCAACTCATTAAGAATACCATCACCCTCTAAGCAGATTATCCTGTGTAAGGAACAATTACTGAACATTGCTTCAGAGACAGCTCATTAGAAAAAAAATGCATTTCTCTCCCAGGCAGGGGCAGCACTTCGACTGGTTTCTTACACAACTTGTCAGCTTACCTACTTGCTTATTTGTTCTTAACAGCAGTGTGACAGGACAGTCTCCCAGGGCACTGATGAAGTCCCTGTTAAAACGTTGTCACCAAATGGAAGAAAAGGCCAAGACATTTTCCCAGCTTCCATGGAGTCATCTCTGTACATGATGTTAAATCAGCCCTCTCCAAGAAGACTCACATTCAAGCCTCACAAACAAATCTTGAACAAAGAAACATTTTTTGCCTAGACTAGGTCAAGTAGAAATTATTTTTTATTTAATAAAAATCCAACAGCAATGCTATTTCTTAATACAAGTCATTAAGTTGCACACCATGCCCACGGCAATACTCCCAGTTCAGGCAAGAATGAATGTAATTGACCTGCAAAACACATCCTGATATCAATCCAGCCATCAGTCATTGCCTGCCTTCACTGTATTGTAAGATACAATGCAACCAAACAATAGATTCTCCCCTTATTTCATTCCTCCTCTATGTCTGACACTCTGCCTTGATATACAGGGTTTATTCTGTGTGTGAGGCATATTTTATTATGGAAGTCCTTTGTAGAAATGTTGCTAGAACCTCTTTATTCTGCAGTCTAATACAACCTCTATCATAGTGTCCATGCTATTTCAAGAGGCTACAAGCCTGTAAAAAGAAGAATGGCCAAATTGGACCACACTCTCAGGGAATACAGTACAAAATCATAATCCTTAACAAATTCTTGCTGCTATAAGCATCAAGCGTTGGTCCTTAGCAATAACCACATAGTTAAAGACAGATTGAATCTGGCCTAAACCTGTAAGCTTCTGAAATTCCACTTTCAAGAAAACATACAGAAAACTTGACAGAAGAATTTTACATTTCCCATTCTTTCCTCATTAGGAAAGCAGGGGTTGGTGGGTAGTCATAGATCAGAACAGTGGCTGTTTCTTAACTTCCTCCTTATGGATGAAAACATTTATGCCAGGAACAGACTAAGAAAGTCACTCTCTACTGCCAGAGGTAGGATGGAAAACACTCAGGATTCATCAGTGAATGGGGAGAAACCTGGAGGTTTCCTCTTGTATTGAAACGGAAATCTTTTGCAAAATCTTTAGAGAGGAAGTCAATGTTCTTCAATATATTCAATCAAGCATAGGATTTTTCTTCCTACGTAGAGTATTCCCAAATTTTGCTATTATTTTAGACATGTTTATTCTACGTTGTAATACCTAGGCATCCCTTCCATTCTCTTCTGTTAATTTAGACTTCATTTTCTACAGAACTGAGCTCTGGATTTCTTCCCAATTCTTATCGTTTCTTATGGTGTGCCTTTTTAGGCACACCATACTCATATTTTGCTGAGTATATATTGATGATGTAACACATTCTTGTTCAAAATGTTAGAAACCTGTAACAATTACACTTTGAGTAAGTTTGCCTGGTAGCTAAAACTAAAATATATTTGTTGTGTCTATCTCCAGCATCAACTAACTCATGACTGTACAGAAAAAAAAGGAAGCTTCTGCATAACCTTTATCTCCTGTATACTTTTCTTCGAATGCCAAATGCCCCAAATATCTATGTAATTGATTTAGATAAATTCTCTCGAGTCTTATTCTATCTTTAGAAGTTTGATTAGCTCATTTGGTCTAAGCTCTAATTGTCAGAACACACCAGTGCCTCAGATGTTGTAAATATGCTTGCAAACATATTTACATATCTACATATTTATATTCGTAAGTAGGTTCTTGCCTACTAACATACAGCCCATTATTGGACAAATCAAAATTCTCTGAAATGAACATAAACCTTTAATCTAGATTTTCTCTCTCAAACCTGCAAGTTGCTTAAGTGCCCTCAGCCTTTGACACCATACCTGACAGTCCAGCATGGCTCCTGTGAATTTAAGATGACAAGGATCTGAACAGAAGTGCAGATCTATAATGAAGCTTGAAGATGTAGAAAACTTAAATTAAGAAATAGAAAATGAGGGAGTAACACATATAATTTCAGGAAAATATTCCTATCTAGACAAGATAATGGACAGTCTAAGAAAACAAATTATTGTAAAATTAATTTAAAGACTGCATATAGTACATATACTAGTAAGTATCCTAAATACAAAAACTTAAACTTTATACTTAATTTCAAATTTAAATATGTTGAAAAGAGTAATTTAACCCCCAAGCAGAAAATTATTCCTTTGACACTAATGCAGAGTAAGTAAGAAGGAACAGCATTGTTTTTTAATGACACATATAAGATTTTGAAAGTACACATTAAAAAAAATCAGTTTAATATTATAAAGCTTGACCAGCTAAAAGATAGATCTGGGTTCTTGTCTTAAAGAAGTGAATATTCTTTTTATGACCAATCTTTAGAGGACTACTTGGATAGCAAAACATCAGTAACTCATTCTGCAAGATACCCAGTGAAGATCTGGCCTCAGGACATCTGCATGAAGAAATTCACTCATTTAAAAAAAAAAAAAAAGAAAATAAAAACAAAGGAAAACCTGCAAAACTGCTACTAGAATAAGTGTACAGGAAGACAACATTGCATGCACCTCATTCCCTGAGAGGAGAAAAATAACAGTAGTATTCCAAGAAAGACTGCCCTCAAATGCCTCCTCTTTAGGCATGAAACTCATTAATGGAATCATGAGATTCCATCTCATCTCCCTGTGCTGTCAGGGAGACAACCAAACCCCTCCACATGTTTTGAACAGCACAGCACAAGAGCTAAAGGGATGAACATTGGTTTGACCCAGTTTTGTACTAGCCTTTTATCTTATGAATGAAGCTGTCTCCCAGCTTGAAGAACAATGAAATGTTCTGAAAAAAATGCAGATGAGAGGAAAAAAATGTAATGTGTCCCCTCTAAGGGCAAATACAGTCACTGGCTGGGAACTCCAGAGCAGATGTAAACAACAGAAAGGAAAATCATGAAAAAAGGCAAAATTAATGTGGAGGTCTACACAACAGTACTGGTTTTGTTATTTTCTCTTATCTTGGGATTACAGATGTCTCTTATATTTATGATGGCTTGTGACATGAAGATTCAGATTAATCTGTGTGATACTCTGCTTGCTTGATTAATTCTTGGTAAGCCATTTAGAGCTGGGCTTACAGGTATTCAGGTATTACAAAAGCCAGACAGACCTAGAAGCTTTATTGATTAGGCTGTTATTTAGTTCATTTGCTTTAACTGTTTCAAAGGAAATCAAACAAAAAATGCTTATGTGCTTTTAAAATGCCACTCTACACTTCTCATTAAATTCTTTAGAAGTGTCTTATAAAAACCTTTGCTATATGAAAACATAATACCTCCTCATTAATGATCCACTGCAAGGACAGATCCATTACTATAGCAACAGCCCTGAACAGGGGCCTTATAAAATATTTAGTTCAAAGGAGGTCAGCAAAAGGAAGGCTGGATGGTGCTTTTTCAAAGAGCAATTTATAAAATCACATAGGTCAAAAAGCCTATGTGGTGCCAGAAGGGTATTCACTGGCATTGCCTATTGTACAAATTGTACAAATATTTGGTTTTAAGAATGATCTATGGATACCTTTCCTTTTATTTTGAAAAGATTATTCTGCTGCAGCAGCATTTTCCAGTTTCCAGCAAGAACTCCTGTCCTGCTCACAAACACCATTCTGTCAAGTTTATAGCCCAAATCTGTCAGAGTACTTCAGCAGGGATGCAAACATCCCAAGTTGGGAACTGCCACTTCCACAGCTTTTCCAGCTTTGGCTTAGAGGTTTGGTGTCAGCTGTAAGAACAGAAGTGAATACAGTTCATCCTAGTTAGGGATCTAGTACAAGGAACCATAGAAATCCTAATTATTGCTTATAAAAAAATCAGCTTTTTAATTTTTATACATCAGTGTTCTGTTGATTTCAGCCAAGCTATTGCAACTCATAGAAGCTGAAGATTTTTCTTTTGTTTCTGGCTTTAAAATAAAGACCTTTAAAACCCTCTGAAATATGTTTCAGCAGAACTTAATCTTCTTTTTTTGTAAAAGAATGTTAAATAACATAGCGCCATCTTAACTGGGGCACTTCAACAGAAAGAAAAAAATCTGTAATAAAATAATAATCTGAGATAATTTTAAAAGCTTATACAAATGCATTATGATGTGCTGTAACATACATAATTTAGATTTCTTTGGATGAGAATGACACAGTAGACATCAGATCATTCAGAAGGGACCATGAAGTGAACATGCACGGTCTGCAGTATAAGCAGTTAGTCTTGTGAACACCAGTTCTCACATCTTATTTAGTGTGAACAGGCTCACAAATAATACCAATAGGGGCTTTTCACACAGAGTTCTTTTCTTATCATCCCAGGCAAACATGCCCAGATTGCCCTGCTCCTTCTGATGAACAGAATTACTGCTGTAACCAGTAATCTCCTCATCTCTAGATACCTTCTGCAGAAGCCATAATCACCACTAGACCTTTTCTGAGGACAGCTCCTTTGACCCTGAACTTCCACGGATGGTCTGTACAGAGCCTGCCTCACCACCAGCATCCCTTAAATGAGCCCTGCAGGCTGACCTCTCTTTTCTCTTGTCCCCTCTCTTCTGCACTGTGAACAGTACTTACACTTACACTGGACATTGGGCAAATTAATTTCTTAAGTATTTCCCCAGCATCTGATTGCAGTTTTGGAGAACATCTGGTGTGAAATCAGATGGAAGAGGTACAAGTTACTAAGAAGCACAGAAAGTGTACAGAAATGCTGTATGTAGACACCAGAAACTTTCCTCAAGAATCTGTATACCTTTCTCTAAGTAATAGAATGTGAAATTGTTATATAAAAAATTCTAGTGTTTGAAAAGCACAAAACATATAGAGGAAGAAGATATATTAGAAAATGCACCAGCTACTGGCAACAATTATCATTCTGCTCTGTCTCAACACCACTGTTGTTCTGATTGCAGTGCAATTCTTCAAAGTGTCACTGATCACCAGAAATTATCATTATGGTATTAATTGCCAGAGGAAACTTGTGCACACTGCCTCTTTCACACACAAGTATTTACTGAGCTATTGTGGATGAAAGATCAAGAGCTGAGCATGATATGCCAGATAATACTCACAGAAACTGCCTCCAGGATTTGCCTGACAGCATCAGCAGCATCACGTTCACTGTAGTACCCCTTTTCCACAATCCTACAGAAAAAAAGGCAACACAGTTATGCATCCAGGTGAATAATCAGTTCTTTTACAAAATGAGATAGCAAGCAATCAAATTTAAAAGACCAGGACAGTGAAGTGTCCTCAAGAGACTAGAAAATGACCCTTTTGCAATTTAAGTCACTTGATTTCCACTTAAATGAAAGACAGGAGGTAAAATATCAACTGGATAAGATGCTCATCGTATATGTACACATTCAGTTCAAAGTTTTTGAAACTTTCTGACACTCAAGGGACCTGAATTACTGAAAGACAAATTCTTTCTATTGAACTATTCAACATTTAGGAACTGATTCTTCACTTCTACATTTAACTTAAGCTCTTCGTCCCCAGTTAGTTAATTAGTAAGTTAGATAGATAGTAAGTTATAGAACAAAAAGCACCATGCTATGCACACACAGATCTGAATTATTCAAGAGAAAAGATTGCTGTATAACTTTTCCAAATTATCCCTCAAGTGTGATGGGATGAACAACTGTCTTCTTTTCCCCATCATTGTAGAAAACTGGGTATGCTATATGCAAAGAAACACATTATTTTTTACAAATAAAGCTACTTTTTTCTTTTGGAAAAGCTACTTTTTCTTACAGACTCAGCAGTTAACACAGGTTTGCACAATGACATGCAAATAGTTAATAAAAGAAGGATCTATCATCAAGGTATCTTAATACTCTGAGACACTCAACAGTCTTTTTACTAATGTTTTTAATTGAACATAGTGTTTATGAACTAGAATAATTGTCCCTTATAGGACAATAGAGTTACCTTATAGGTCAGGTTTTTGATCTGAAGTCTTGATATTTTTAGTGTATTAATTTTTCAAAGCTGAAGAAATTATAGATAGATGTTGTCTAGAAACATAATCTGTGGTGCCTACCAGACACTTTATAAAATGATGTTCTGCAAGCAGACAAGCCAGTTTTATAAAAAAATATCCTAAAATTGCCAAGAAGCAGTACAGCAAGGAACCTTTAATGTCTGAGGTCACTGGAAAGACCGTCTGCCCCAAGGTCTACAAAAAGACTCTGCTGGTGACAGGAAGGCTATCCTTCTTTCTCCCCACTGCACCTGCTCTGCACTTTTTATCACTTCCTTTCATTTATTTAATGAAATAACAGATTCATGTTGAGTTACCATCAACACAGCTCCTCACAGCTTCACAAAACTAACAGGAAAGGTGTGAGTAATTGCATACAAAAAGCATTATTTTATACTCATTAGAACATCAAGTGATTAGAAGTAAGAAACAATGCAAAGATAGCACTCCACCAGAAACAGAGGCAACAGGCATGGCACTCTGGGAAGCAGTTTACACAGGAATCTCCCAATCAGCTGCCACTACTTTACCTTTACACTCACCAAGTTCACAGAGAACTGAGTCTATTCATGTGGCGGCAATAACAGCGAGTAATCCCTCTCAAGCAGCTATTCTGTTTCATTATTACTTCTTTGTTGCATAATTGCTTGGGATTATTTCTAGAAGCTTGTTTGGTTTGGGTTCTTTGGGCTTTTTGGCAACCCTTTAGCTGTCATGCCATATGCACTGCTTTAACACCTTTGCTTTTTTTTTTTTGTGCCTTCAGTCCTTCTATTTTGGTCATCTGCTCACACCATTAGGGAGAGCTTTACTGGAATCTATCATCATAAGAAGAAAACAAAGCAAATCTTACTCACTGGGACATTATATTAGGCTTTTAGCCTGAAGTATAGGAAAGAGATTACAAAAAACTAAAAATTACACAATAAAATGCTACATTCTGCTTGAAGGCTAGATTACTCTTTAGCTATTTCAGGCTGAATTATCCTCTTTTGTTAGATTACATTGTGAGACCTGAGCCCCATTAATGCTCTTGCATTCATCCCCCCAGATATGCCGGCTTTGCTTCCTCTTCCTTTTTAATTCAAATAAAGTATTTAGTGTCAGCCAGATGTGCCTGTCTGTGTCATCCACCCTGCCCCATGCACAGCACGAAGTCCACCAGGTGCCGGAGAACCTTATGCACCTGACTTCAGAAATGCATGAGGCAGGTTGTAAGGCTTAAGCAGTACTTAGAGTACTCTGTTTTTCCAATGTATCTCAGAATAAGATCAGAGAAATATGAAGTAGCACAGTTACAATTCAATTTACATTTCTCCCTTAATTAAAAAAAAAAAATCTCTATTTACAATGTGGTAGCTCAGTCTTTGTTCGATCTTTTTGAACACATAAACCATGGGAACAAAAAAAAAAAAACCTTTAAAGGCAGTCTATGGCTTTGTATTTTCCTCCACTCTTCAAAATCAAAGAAAAGAGGAGTTTACTGCAAATGCCCAGCCAATGTTAATTACCTGACCACTGGAAACAAAAGAAAAATCAAAGAGACACTCAAGGCTGCCCTCATGACCTCAAGATAAGTCCACACTGACTTAGACAATATATGCTGCTAAGGACAGCATGCTGCTCTCATTATTATATTAAACACACAGCAGAAGAAACACACAGACCTTGATGAAGCCTTGTAATTTACACTTTAAAATAAATAAATGTAATGAAGTGTGAGCCCATATTTCTGGAAAGTAATAAGAAACAGCTGCAGAAGTACTGTGCAACGCACTGGACCCATCTGCTAAAGCTACAGGTGAATAACATGAACTGGCAAGCCAATTACAGATTATGTCATAGAGAGTAACTTTCCAGTTTTCCAGAAATCTAGAATTCCGACTTATTGAGAATAGAAAAATTACTCTTAATTAATAATAATCTAGCAACTAGAAAACCTAATATTCTGTGACAGTGATAAATGAAAAAAAAACATCCCTTTCTAAAGATGAAAATTTATTTCTAAGGGTACTCTGCTTTAGAAGTAAAACCTGGCTATTAGACAGTAAGCAGGAGTATTGAAAGAAGATTATCCTGTAATTTATGTCATATAGTAATGCTGGGGGATCATTTGCATATTTATTTTTTGCATCCTCCCTGTGATAGTTTATATAAGATAAATGTAGGTGTGCCAGCAAGACTCCTACCTGAGACCTATGAGTCTTCTTTAACAGGACTTTTCAAGTTCAGCCTTCAGATTAGCAATTACTCATTGCCCTTTTTTCTATAATGGGAAGGAAACCAGCAGAAATATCTTATTTCACTATTACTGAAGCAAACATCAACTATTTATATCTAGTTTACAGGATGATCTTTGACAAAATCATGGGTGAAGGAAGATTAAGCCTTTGCTGAGAGGTCAGAAACACAGGAACAGCAGCAATAAGGAACTAATTAAATATTCTCTTTGATATGCAAATGAACAAGCCAGGTAGGCCAAGAGGGTGCTGGAGAGAAAAACTGTGAGGAAGACAGCAGGGAACTGCTTGAAACTAGAAAAAGTGCTTGGAAAAACACTTAATTTAGTGCTGCAGGCACTATAGGAAATTTAAGATGGAACTTCAAAATGATGACACTCTAGACTGAGCAAAGATGCAATGATGATTTGTGTAGGATCCCTTTTTCATGGTTATGCATATATATTTATTGAAACATGCTGATCCACTGTTTACACTTTTACATGTCAAGGCACACATTTAGCAGAGTGGCTACTAGATGGACAGCAAGCCAGAGTTCTCCCAAAGCACCACCTGACTCAGCCTTGTCTTTCCAAGCACTTATCATATTTGATACAAATCTGCCTCCTTCTATATAGAGGAGCAGGGAAATACTTCCCAGAGCCCCAGCTCACTGCCCTCTCCCAGTGCCAGCAGAGATGGGGGTGTATTTTGGGAATAGCCCTAGCTCCATGGTGCTGAGGCATACCCTGCCTGCCTTCAGAGCCCAGGCACCCCACAGAAATCTGTGTTATTTTCTCTCAGTTGCTGCTGCTGCCAAGAGGTGGAAGTGCCTTGCCAGGTAATGGGGCTACAACAGATTTAGCAGTGAGAAAACCACTCCAGCATCACACTGGCCAGCAAGCATGTGGAAATGGCATCGTGCTTCTGGGGAGGCATGCTTGCCTACATTTAATATTTTGGCAACTTCTGTCATTAAACACATGTATTCAAGTGTTTCATAATTTTCAGTAATCCTTGCCAGATTCCAAACAGCCTTTCCAGCATTTCTGTTCCTTGTGACCACTGGAAGTTTTCTTGCAGTATAAATTCTTCTGTTTTGCAGATGGTTTTTAGTGTAGGCCCAGTAGCATGGAATTGCAGCTCTTGTTAAATTTTTATAGTATTTCCATGTTGGTTATCTTCGTAAGAGTTTACATCTGCAGGTGCATAAACTCTTAGCTGCATTCCCCCCATCCCTGCAGCCTCCAGTGTAATCTGGGAAGACCATGCAATGGATTTTAGTCCATTTGGGGCATTCTTCCTGGTACTGGGCTATAATTCACTGTATCTGTGTGAAGCCATGGAAAGCAGTGGGCCACCCCAGAAAAGAGAGGGAGGCAGTGGCCACAACTGCTCTGCAGAAATTTTATTACTGGTGGGGGAAAAAAAGGAAGAGTGCAGTCCTGCCAAACTAAACACATGGGACCTGAAAGTCAATGAGGGAAGAGATGGGGAATCCCAATGCATCAATTTAGAATCAATTTTCAGTAGAATATTAAAATTATATTTATATACAATTTTACACTTGGCTAGAACATGTTTCTGGGGATTAATGGCAAACACATCAGGCAAGGAAAATAATCAGTTTCCTAAAGGAACAAACAAGTGAACATTTCATCAGAGAAGGAAAGGATTAGGTGTGGGGTTTGATTTTTCAAAGAGTAACAAAACAGGGGACAAGATATTTCCAAGCCCAGCAAAAGAAGCAGAGCTTGCACAGCTGCACCAATAGAAAAAGAAATCAAAACCACCCAGGAACTTGCTTTGAGCAAGGAGAGGACTCATCCAATGCCAGAGGATGCTAGACTGGGCTAATCACTGACAGCACACACCTCTTTGTGCAAGGCTGGCAGTGCCTTAAATTCCCAGTCAGCTAAAAGTGAGGAAGGGTAAACACCCTTCCCCCCTTCACAGAACCACCCCAGACCTCTCACTGTGGCAATGCCTGAAACTTCCAGCTGAAACCATTGTCCCTGAGACCAAAGTCTCTTTCTCTTTTATTTTTCACTGGTATTGGAATCGATATTGGTACAATGAATATTCCTGCATTTTTAAACTCAACATGTACTCATGACTCCTGCTGATCAAGAAAATTTGAAATCTTACCACTTTATCACTTACTTTTTCCTCCCCCATGTTCTACATGTGCTAGACTCCTATTCTTAGCTTTTGCTTCCCTCCCATGTGGGCTACTCACCCGTCCTGCAGTCTTGCCTAAAATGCAAGCAGGTAAAGTCTGTTGCTTTCCTGCCTTAACTCATATTAGCAAATGCACTTAGTTTTATGCTAATAATCTAAACAGTTACTCTAAAATTTGCAATATTTAGCAATCATTTAATGTTGCTGTTATAAATACTATGTTGTGGAAAACCATGTTGTTTTCCACAACATGGAGCTCATAGCATTTGAGTATTAGCTGAATTTAAAAACATATCATATGGCTTGTAAAAGTCCTGCTAAATCAACTTGGCTATCTAAGACAGTAAAAATTATTATACTTTATCAGTTCCCAACATTGTTTTACTTTCTTTAAGCACTGTCTGTATTTGCCCTGCAGACCATGCCTTATAACTACTGTGACATTTAAAAAAACATCACTCTTTTTAGGGCAATTTTCATTCTGACTCTAGGTGGCTTTCACCCAAAACCATTGCAGCACATCTTAGCTGTGGACTGTGTCATGCATGCTACCTCATCTGCAGTCTCAGGCAAGACACTGCCTGAGATACATACAAGTTCTATTCAATGCCAGTATGTGCTAACCATTTTAAAAATTGATAATAAGTGTTAATTTATCTAAAATGCTTAGGTTGTCATGGAGATTTTTTCTGAAACTACTCACTTAATTCTTATGCAAATACTTTTACTCAATTAAAATGAAATTAGAAGATTCCTACAAGCTAAAGTGAGACTAAAAACTAGCAGAAACAGGAAAAGAAAATTACATTGCTCTATCCAATAGCAAAATGGTTTCCACAAGGGACACTTTCTCAGTGAAAGATTCACAGATCTATTACTTCTTGTCTGTATTGAGGTGATTGCAAATCCTAGTTGCTCTGATGCATTTGCTCAGTTAAAAAAAAAAAATTCCCAGATAAATATGTATGCATTTTCCATACTAGAAAATTGAGGAATACTAAATGTTTTTAGAAGTAACTCTGATTCAGAATCTCCCTTATTCTATAGCCATGTTCATATTCCAGAGCAGACTAGCTGTTACGGTCTCTAATGACTCAAACTGCTTGCCTGTGATTTGAAAAAAGATAATGGGAACTACTGACCTGGGTTTGGATCTGACTCCCTGTGAAACAAACTAGAAGGTTTTCTTCAATACTGTATTTAGAAATGAAATTCAGTACTGCAGTAATTCAGGAAAACTGTTTTCCCTCCATCGTTATTAAGCAAGACTCACTCTCCGATAAATGTGGCATGCAAGAGAATTTAAAGAAAGATTACATATTTCTTATAGCTTATACTAGGGTTTGTTTCCCTCTCTTTAACTTTCTCTTCCAACTCAACATTACTATAGCACCCATAGAATTAGGCAGGTTCACCTTTCAGGAGCTTGATCTCAGAAAATATTTTAAAAAACAGCAGTCCTTGCTTCTAGAGGTTGTGAAGCCACAGTGCTCATGAACTGGCTTCCCTCTCAAAAGTTTGTGTGTAACTGGGTGTGTGAGGCAATGCAGCAAACAGAATTACTGAAGCAATAAAAGGCCCAATCACTCCCACTTTAGTGACTGTTTAATTCCTTAAATATTTTTGACATCCCTTAGAAATATTAATTTCCAAAAGCACAAACAAAAAGGTGTTCCTAAAGCCTGGGAAAGCTTCACTATATTTTGTCCATAAGAAGCAATCATTCCCACACCTCTTAGAAAGGTAAGTTATTTAGAACAATTAATATTTTTGTTAATGCATACTATATAAAAGAAGAGAATATGAGCTTGAACCTAGAATTCACAGGAAATTACATGAAACGTGAAATGGAAGTGAGTCAAGAGACTGTCAGCTACAAGTGTTATTTTTAGACATTGTTTGGTGCAATTAATAATAACATGAAAGAAGAAATAGAAGAGCCTATGTAAAGAGCCAAAGTAAAAGCAAAAATGTATGGATTGATATTTTATGAAGTGGAAAAAACAAAAACTATTCTTAGTAATCTGCAGGTATTCTGACTAAAAAAAAAGTTAAAGTAGAGTTGAATTTTTTTGCTGAAATTCATATTTGAAAAAGAGATATACTGGTGATTCCACTGAAAGACAGTAGATATGAATAAAAATGGAATTAAAAAAAAACCTTCAAAAAAGGTAGCCCATAAAAGACAAGATATCAGATTGTGCTTTTGGGCTTACCATTGCTGGAGCACTCAGAGCCTTGTCAGAAGATTGTCCCTTTGGGCTCTGTCCTAACACTGCCAGTTTAAATGTACTTCAACCATGCCTGTTTGTTTAGACATGCAGGAGTGAAAAAGGAGCGCCAAGCAAATGTCAGAAGTATGCCCCAACATTAGGTTGGAGGTGCAGCACCCATAAAGAACTTTAATACCAGTTAATTTACACCTGCTGCCTTTTTCTCTCTGTTCTGGTAAATTCCTGCACTGGTCTGCTACTCTGTCATTCTTTGCCACAAGCTCTTTTTCATTCCTCACTTGCTGGGTTGGCAAAAACCATCATGTACATTGGCATACAGTAATTTAATTTGCACAAATTCCAGTTTTGAGTTTGTGTTTGGAGTGGTATGTAGGGTATGACTTACAATGTGACTTATGAAGTCTGATAAATAGACTTTTTCAAAGTCTTTTCTTTTCAATAATGCAGCCAAAATCAACCTGATTTGAGCTGTATTAACTCAGGTGTCAAATTGATGCATTCATTTGAATTTATCTCCCTTTAGGTAACACCATGGAAAAAATGTCATAATGAGAGTTCATTTTAGCAATAAGGTGGATGATTTGACAGTAATGTTAAATATGGTGAAGGAAATTAATAATTTCATTACCCAGAACTTTTAGTTAGAATGTCATGAAACAAGCAGCAATCAACAATGCAATTAGGATTCTAGAAGATTACTTGGATCTTGGGTATTTGTAAAATCATCTTCATGGTAAGTGGGATGTTTATTTTGTAAAATCATCTTCATGATAAGAAGAAGACTTCTTACTCTTCTGCAGCTCAAGTACTATTCAGGAGAAGAATGGACATCTGGTATGGGAGAAAACCAGAGCAATAAAGCAGTTGATATAAAAAGTAGCAGCATACTACAAGATTTAGCAGTAACAGAAATGAAGTTGTTTGCAGCCAGGAAAGCAGCACTGCTTGCATAACAGGCCCAGCTGTGCCATTTGATGATAGCAGATTAGAAAGAGGGATAAGAGTAACTCCTCCAGAGTACAAAAGTTGCTTTGCTGTGTGTATGGGCAGTGGTTCACAAATAAGGCACATAAGGTATTCCACACCCTGGAGGCCACACTGGGGCTCTGCTTGTCCACACAGGGTCTCACCTCAAGGACAATCATGGGGTGGATCTCAAGACCTGGTCACAGCTGTCCCTCCACATCTGACACAGCTCCTCTGCTCAGGAGGAGACATTCCAGGGTCAGTGTCTTTCTCCTGTGATGGGAATCATACAAGTACAGAAAAAGGCATGCACAAGGTCTCTCTGTCAGTCAGAACATTTCCTTCATGCATGATAAAAAGATGTAACTGCTGAAAAGATTATTCATGAGAGCGGAATCTGCCCTAAGGCAGAAAGCGAAATTTATTCCCCTTAAAACTCAGAGGGCAGCCATTGTACATGCAAGTGTTAATCCTTGAGCCCATCTTAGGAAGGGGAAAAAGTTAATGTTTAAGTGGAGTCACTAGTGCAAAACATCTTGGCTGCATATTCCTGCTTCATTATTTTTAGTTTAAGGTTGAAGAGTGAAGTAATACTCCTAGCTTAAAAGCCAAAAATAATTTAATATAGTCTCTTGTTTCATTGCTCATTGGGTCTTTTTCCAAATCACAGAGGTCTGTATTGACAAAGTTTCCAGTTCTGTTGTACTTGGGCCAAAGGAGGATGCAGAGTTCAGATCTCCACAGCATTGGTGCTCATCTATAGCATCACAAGGGGGCTCTGCGATTCTACTGAGTGACTTTGCTTCTAGTCAGAATGCTAGACAGCTGATCCTAGTTTGGATCAAGTATCCAATCTGTTTGAAAAGATCAGTCTGACAGTTCAAATCCCATAGTCACTACTGAGTGTAGATTACAGAATGTTGAAATTGTCAGTATATTAAATCCCGGTTTCATCAAATAATGCAGTTCCCCATCCTGGATCCCATGAAATCTTTTCTCTTCAGCTCTCCTACCACACAGATAGTTGCTGCTAAGGGACCAACTGTTTCACTGGATTTTTTGTGCTTTGCCTTTGCAAAATCTTGTCAAAGACTCCTGTAGAGTATCCAACCCTCCTGAAAATGACCTAATCTAAAACCCATGTGAATATATAAAGGCTTATATGAAAGGTATGACACTTTGACCAGGGTCATCTCCAGCTCAGGAACCCTCACTGGTTCTTTAACTTGCAGCATGTCTCTCCTCCTTATTCCTTTGGCTCAGTACTGAGAGAGTAATCACCTTTCTTCTGTCAAACTTAAGATGTCACAGGAGCAGTTGCTTTTGTTGTTGATGTTCAGAAATAGTTCTTGTCAAGGTTGAAGGTATGACCATGGCATAAAAGACCACGTATGCTTTCTTTTTTCAAGTGGAAGATACCTTTAGACTGAATATTTGATGTGTGTTTTTGTAATATTCCTCTGTGATATTAAACTTTAATTACAGAACAAGGAATATCAAATAACCTGTCCTTACATGAGCTGGAAATCACTAACACCAGCCACTTAATTCATTTACTCAAGCCAGTATAAAATGTTTTTCTTATCATCTCTTGCTCTAAAAAAACGAAATCCCTACCAATAAAACATCATCCCAACACTATTACTATCTATTACACTATTACACTATTGCAATCTCACTTTATGCATATGCACTTACTCCAGAACCATGTGCAGCCTCATGAGCAAAACCTTCAGAACTCAACAGCTGTCTTGAAGAACCTTTGTAACAAAACCAGATGTTTGATAAACACAGTGAATACCAAAGAGAATTTCTTTCCTGTTAGTCTGCTTACAAAATTTTTATTTGACATAACAATATCCTCCTGGCAGGCTGATTACCACCTAATGTGTTTTATGATGACTTGTCAATGAGATTTTGCCAGTTTTTCCAATCTTTTTTCTGCTCTAACACACTTGATGTTGTGTGCCTGTTGAGCACCTTTCTTCAACATTTACTGGTTAATTCCTCCATTTTCAACTCTTTTTTTTCCCCCAAAAGTCTCACGGTAATTACATTTCCAAAGGCACTTTTAGGATGTTTGGTGCAGATATTTATTCATGTGAATAAATCATATGTTAGTAAAATAATTCCAGTAATTACTAACACAGGGTTTACATACAGAGAAGAAATTTGATCTCTAACATCCTTGGGGAAGGAAGGTACTGGAAGAGGTATGTACAGGCAACTTACCTGTCAAATAGTTCTCCACCAGTGACCAGTTCCAGAACAAGACTGATTTCTGTAGGGGTCTCAAATATCTCCTTCAATTTTATCTGGTAAAAGAATACAGAAAGTATTTCTTTTGCATATTTGTCTTCTTGCAGAGCACATCTGAAGGTCAACAGCAAAACACAGACCACAGATAGAAGAGTTACCTTGTTCCCTCACATTTTTTTGCTAGTTTTTTTTCTTTTTTTATACTCTTTTGGTTATTATCACACCTCAGTAACCTCTGTGAAATACAGGAGTTTAACAGTCTGTCTCAGAGAAACAAAAAAGTAAGACCTTTTGGTCTTTAAGTTTCCCAGGACTGAAAACACCAACTTCCACTTTCATTTGCAGAACTTCTTTCACATAGTTTCTGACTCAGCTCTGTAAGCACATCATTGTTTTATCTTAAAATGGAAGTTTAACTCAACAGATGTTCATAAAAAAGCTGCCAGCATGCTCACGAAGAGAACCCACAGCTTTATTTCAGGTCTGTGCAGGTGAACCACAATAGTCTTCTCTCATAAACAGAAAGATTATTAAAAAGCAAGGAAACAAATGTGGAGTGGAAGAACGTGGCTAAACTTACAATGTTGGGATGTGAAAGGCGAAGGAGAACTCCAATTTCAGTGCGGACAATTTTCTTGTCTACCTGGTTGAAAGTGGGGAGGGAAAAGGGGAAAAAATTATTTCCATGTTCAGTATAGAAACTTCTGGATTAATCAGAGGATGTTGTGTATGAATAGTGCTTCTAGATCTCCAGAAGAGTAGGGTAATATGAGACACACAAGTCAAGCATACAGAAAGAGAAATTTTTCATTAACATAAGCTGGATACTCTAACAGAAAAATGTCCACATCCAGCAAAATTATTACAAATATACATGAGAGTCACACAAGAAGTACAATCCAGGAAAGATACCTGAATAAGGTGGGAAAACTCCTATTTTTACTCAAGTTCTGACCTTGTCTATTGCTACTTATATTTGTTGAGTTTGTGTTAGCTTTCTTTTGACACACTGTCCAGCAGCTGTGCTGGAAAAGTTTTCTACATGAAGGATGCATCAAGGTAGTGTAACTTACTGCTTAAAACAAAAAAGTGATGCAAAGGTCACCTACAGCCACAGAGTATAAGGTTCAACCTCAGTTTGCTTCAACTGCCTCTGACAGAATGATCTATTAATTCAAATTATTGATTAAACCTCTGAGAAGACTACTCCTTCCCTTTTCAAACTGTAGTTTCCAACAGTCCAGGCACAACTTATGCTCTTGGGGGTCATCAGTAATTTCTCACAGGAAGTGTGGAGCTAAGGAGTATTTTGTTAGGGAAAGAAAACTGTAGCTCTCCTGGAACTAGAATGCTTTAAGCAAGCAAGAATGGAAAATGTAAGCAAATTATGAATGCTTTTATGTTTCTAAGGCAATTAATACACTTATAAGGAAACTACTTGATTTGCAAATATTCTCCCAAACCCTATAGAAGTCCTACACTGCTGACTCAGGGGGTTCTGATATGAACGAGAGTCAGCAAGTCACTGTGTGATTCAAAACTGATGACATATATGACATCAAGCAGAACATTTTGAGAGGACTTGTGCTGCTTTTTATTTCGTGGAGGCTTTCTATCAAGTCAAGTTTTGGTTTTACATCAGTTGGGAAATGAACAGCAGTCATAATATATAAACATTTAAAGGGGATATAAAATTACGTTCAAATTCTTAGTGAAGAAGATACATGGGGATTTTTTATCACCTGAAAGAAGAGAGCTACTACTCAGTAATTTATTTCTTTCCAGCATCAACAAAATCCAAGTATCTATTACATTCAGAGCTACTGTATAGGTAGAATTTGATTCTCCCCTTGTGTCAACCAGGGATGATTCCAGCTTAGTAATGCCAGAGTGGTGAGAATGAGTAGAGAACTGGAGCCCTCAGGGCTTTCTTAAAACTTACTGACATTCAACCTCTTCTAGTGGCTCTGCTAGGAAGAAAAATGAAGCAAGAAACACCAACTTTGGACAAATTCAGTGCAAGTAAGAAGGGGAAGGAATCAAACATTGAGGAGGAATGAAATATTCCATTACTTGAACATCTAATTGAAGGTAAATAATATGGCCAATAACAAAATTTTCATGGGTAAACACTTGCTCTAGGATCAAACCCAGGACTCTAAGCTTGTGACCAGTGCATGTTTTATAAATATTTTTGCTTTCTACTCCAAATGTAATTAACAAATTTCTTTTCCTGCTACATAAACACTGAGCAGCAGGTTTGAAGATAGGCTTCTGTGAACATTTCCTGAAATACTGTTAGCACCAGCCTGTGGTCTTGCTCAGTTTAAACCTCTCCTTGGCATCACTTTGGATTACTTTAGTGAGTGCAAGCATGCATCAAAGGCCTCCAAAGGTCACTGTTGGGCAACAAAGAGCTTTTGATGATTAACACAGTAATACACACTGTGACCATTCTGACATGCTCCGCAGCTCAGAAAAATTAATGTACAATTGACCATGGACAATGATATCCTCAGTAGAGCAGTTTAGACTGGAAAATTTACCTTATGTAAAAGCACTGCTTTAGACTGAACAACCCACTGTTTGCTTCCTGCAGTTTTGAAAATATTTGGGCACCAAGCACACCTGGGAGCAAGCACAGAAAAGTCTGACCTAAATCTACAGACGACTTCTTTTAGTACTGACTAGTTACAAGTAAGAAAGTACAGAGACCTCTTCTCACCCTGCCTCTCACCTAAACAGGTCAAAACATGGACTAAGACTCAGTTTTAGGTCTTGGTTTCATAGACATTTACTTTCAAACTGTAGGTGAGTTCTTCTGTGATCAAGTTTGTGGCCTGACACACAACAGTAGACTTTCACACTTTCTCAGATTGTAGTATGAGGTAAAGGTACCTCAAAATTCAACGTGATAAAACGCAATGGCAAATTGCCACAGAGAAACACTTAGGAGTGTTACATATTTATATAATGGCTATTAGAATAGATTTTACTACAGAAATAGGCATATATAGGTGATATGAAATGTTCTAGAGTAAAAACAGTGACATATTTAGTCATGACATTTCATTATAGACAGGCTATTTTATCACTTTTATTTTCTTACCTTCTCCTACGCTAAGCACAGATAGAGTTATGTCAACACTTACTTTGTTCAGCTCCTATCAAAAAAAAAAGGTATCTACTTATATCAGGGCCAAACCTAGCTTATTTTTAGTTTGGGCAGGAATATCAGCAATTCAACTACTTATATTGAATTTTCCTATCATCATCCTATCAAATAATTTCCTGACAGAAATTATTTGCTAGGATGCGAGTCAGGCATCTCACTCTAGAGTGTATGTTGCTATAGTAACAATTTTTAAAACTCCAATAATTTAATCAAAATATGCCACTACCACAAATGTTTGGGAAAATTAAGTATGTTGGGCTAGATAAAACACAGCAGTCTGATCTATGTGTATGTAATAAGTGATCAAAATGAGGTTGCAAAACTCTTTATTTTGTCTCTTCCTATTTGGATGCAATTTAAATAGGCAGTTCAGTGCTGACGATTATCTGATCTTTCCTTAGAATAGCATGACTCACAGGAGCATCAGTGAGATATATGTCAGTATACTACAGTCAAGAATAATGGGACCAGCAGAATGGTCTGTTTGTGAAATGAAAAAACAATCAAATGTTAACTTTCAGAGGTTTCACAGTTCCATTAGTTTAGCAATTTTCTTTCTTGCCTTTGCTTTTAATCTATGCTAAATGGACTAGAGTACTCTTTCGGTCAAATGTTTCATTAGTGTAATTTGATTTCTATTTAAATGATTTCTTTACTATGTGTGAAAAACATTATTTCTGTGCCAGGTTGTGTAAAATCACCTGGCTGGGTGATTTTAACACTGGTGCAATTTTCCTGAGCTGTATTTTCTATATTTGCAAACTTTAAATTGCAAGTAATCAAGAGGCATTTGCTGTGATAGGCCCACAGAGCAGCAACCTGCTGTGGAGCACCCATGTCAATTAGAGAAGTCATTTGACAGGTAAACCCAAACCAGTTATTTATAATCCCCTCACTGCTAACCCTGAGCTTGGAGATTTCACTGTCATAGGCCAAAAAAAAAAAAAAACCAAAAAAAAACAAACAAACAAAAAAAAAAAACACCCCAAAAAACCCAAACAAAGTTGTTAGATGGCCTGTGATTATTAAAACCCAAAACACCAATGTGTTTCTGCAGCTTACCTGTGGAGGCACATGGAGTGCTAAAAGGCAGCAAATCTGCCAGGATTTGTAGGTGCTGTAGAGCCACTGCCTGGTGCTGTGGCTTCCAGTGCTCCTCAGTAAAGTCTATCAAGCAAACCAGGAGCTCTGACTGTAGCACAGATAAGTGCCTGCATGCTGGCTTGACTCTAACTAGATAAAGTACCTGCAGCAGCAAAGATCTAAAACCCTGAACTTGAGAGGAAGAGGCAATCTAGGAATGCTGCTCCCTTATTTAGAATAAAGCATTTACATTAAAAGGGTGATAATTCCTGGATTATTCCTAGTATTTGTCCTTCCAGTTATTTAACTTCAGTAGAGTTAGGTATTCATGTCTTTTATAGATATGTGTTTGGAATTACCCTGTCTTTCAAATTTCATACTAGTCATACAGAAGAGGAGGACTAGATTTATATTCAGGGTACTTCTTATTTTTGAATTTCAGATTATTTTGACAAGAGATAGGAATGGAAAATTCCTTAATGAAAACTGATATTCTTCTTCCACGTTGCCATTCCCTAAAATGATGAGACGGAGTAATGCTAAAAAACACTGCGATGTAAAAGTGTTGTTTCTGTGTGAATTAAATGAAACAAAATAAAATGAATCCCCACTTTACGCAGATTAATTCCACTGCTGCTTTGCAATATAGTACCATCCTAAAAACAAGTGGCCAGTGGATGTTCTCTGTACCCTCAGACTTAGTAGAGAGCAAGAAGAAAAGCACATTCCTCATCCTGCAAGTTCAGCCTCTGCTGTTGTCCTTCCCCTGGGCACTGTGGAGCCAAAGGGGCACATTTGCCCAGGTGTGACCCCTGTGCAGTGAAAACACTGTCCAGGCAATGGCTGTGAAGAAACCAATGCAAAACATATCTCGAGGAGTTTCACATCACTGCCCACCTCAGGGAGTCTGTTCACACCAGCTCTGCACAGCTCCTTAATTAATATCCTACTTTTTGTCTTGCATGAACACCTCTAATATGAGCAATTAATTCTTTATGGAATGAGCAGGTCAGGTTCTATGTGCTTCCCTGAATCTACAGGGTGCAAGGCATTATTAGCTTGACACTACACTACTTCCAAGTAATTCCAAGAAACAAAGTTTTATTTGCTCATCCAGTAACTGCTCTGAAGCCTAAATCTTTCTACATTTTATGGCATCAATTTATAATTTTGCCATTATTTTTCCTTGTCACAGTTAAGCTGAAATATTAAAACCTGTACAGACACAGACTACACACTGTCATTCCCTGGTAGTCTAAAAGTTCTACTCCCAATTGTCACAACTAAACACAGGAGTGATGGGTTACCCAGGCTCTCTTGAGCGTTTTGAATTAAAAATAGGCTTGAATTTAAATAAGTCTGCCCAAGAAGGAGGTTCAAAGAAGGTATTTTCTGTGCAGTTTAAGGTCTTGCTTTTCAATTCCATAATGTCCTGAATGACAAGAATTCCAGTTTCATCACAGTTTATACATAAAGTATCTTCTCACAAAATCTTTTAGTCAAGACTTTAAGGATAAAACATTTTAAAGAAGACTTCTGAATATGTTTTGACATCTATATAAAGATGGATTGTATTGAAATAATCTGAACTCATCTATATATCAACACAAATACAGATGTCAGTCTTTGGCATAAGTGATAAAGAATCATGGAGGTTACAAAAAGTGGTATGACAGAAAGATCCCAGGACAAATGAAAATAGGGACTTATATGAGACTCAGCCCACTTCTCTGAATTACTTTGATGTAATTCAGTAATCAGCATGGCAGTGGACAGTACGTAAAAGCAGAATCATAAAAAGCTGACCCCTCTGAGTGAAAGGATACATCATTGTTCCAACTACGACATTCATTTAACAGCTGCTTCAGATGATTTGATTAATTTAATGACCTTTTTTGAATGAAAATAACAGTTTTGCAAGTAAAGAATTCCTCCTGTGTTTTAGTAGCTGTTCTTGGCAGGACATTGCTTGACCTTCTCAGCAAGGTCTGCAGCTCTCTCTTGTGTGGCAACAACCTTTGAACTCCTAATGGACTAATATTACCTTAAAAACAAAACTGTTTGAAATAATATTTTTGTATTTTAAGCTGGCCAGACTATTCTGCTTTATTTTTACCACACATAAGTAATGTGTATTTTGTATTCTTAATGGAAAAACATTAATAACAAAAAAAAAAAAAAAAAAAAAAAAAAAAAAAAAAGACTACTCATTACTGGAGCAATTATTTTCTGCATATTTTCTGTCCATGCTTCCAATTGTAACTGTAGTCCTTCAAGTGCTGCATATTCCTCAGACTGAACACACCTGCATGGGAATACTGCCAGTTCCATCAGTGTGCCTGCATTTGTCCTGTCAGGTGATTAAATGTCTGGTAGCTGTTGGCTGTAAATATCTGGGTTCGTAGAAGCTGGAAGAGACTGATCTATCTGCATGGTTTCTGTTAAGAGTAAATTGTTCATCAAAGAAGCAACACTAATGTTTCTGAAGAAAAGCACAGTACATTTGTAGAGAAACCATCAGATAGATAAAGTCATATGACTGAATTAACTTCAGCACAGTAAATCACACCCTGACATACCAGATTAACATCTTAACATCTTAAAATACATGGTTTCAGTAGTAAAGGTGATCAGATGCAGGTAATATTCCCCAAAGACACACAATCCAATATGAATATGTACTGTTACTCACCCACATTAACTTGGTGGCATCACCTCAGGGTGAATGAATGGGTTCAGAGTCACTTACAGCTTGCACAACACTGGTCATTTGCAACAACATATTTTACATTGTATGTTTATATTATTTATATTTATATTTATATTTATATTTATATTTATATTTATATTTATATATTATTTATATTTATGAGAGTACAAAACAAGTTATATGTTCATTAGAATAAGCCTCATTATAGGCTATAGTCTAACTATATGACTAATTGGGTTGTTATTTCTTTCCGTGTCTCATTAACACACAGATTTCTGCAAATATGTTGGATAATTGTTGAGCAGTTTATGCAAACAATTTTAAGCCTATTAGGTATTCATGAATTGCTCCCTTCAGCGATTCACTATTTATAGTGTTACTGCCATTGTTACTGTTCCCAAAGCTGGGTGGAGGAGGACACTTTTAAGATGCAAGAACAATGTGTAAATCAAAGGTAAGCACTTCCTTTGTTTTTGTCAAAATAGATGCATTTATGGTTCTATTTATAAATTTGTACTTGTCATCTTCTTGTATATTCTTGCTTTTCACCCATAACTGTTACGAATCCAAAAATTTCCTCTCTTCTCAGTGAAAATTTATTGAGATTCCATCCTGGGTAATGCATCCAGTATTAAACATCTTGGCTTCACATTCACCCCATCCCTCTGAATAAACAAAGTGACACATAAAAATTAGAAATGAAGAGCTACTTGGTTATAGGATGTTTCCTGTCATTGATGTTTTATCTTAAAATCACTCCGAATTCTCAGGAGCCCTCAGCTGCATGACAAAGATCTGGAATAAATTATATCTTCTTATATCATTAGTCAAGTGCAATGTTTGCTGCAAGTTAAGAAATTTCACATGACTAATAACCTGGTGGACCCATCTTTTTCTCAATTCAACTTGTATGAGTTCACTGCTACTCAGTGAAGGTCTGGTGCATAAAGGCCCCCATTAATATTATAATCTCAATCACAGATATCAAATAATTCCATGTAACCAATGAAGCAGTTTAGTCGGGGCTGGAATTAATTTTCTTCACAGAAACCTCTATGGGGCTACATGCTGCACCACTGGATGTGCACAAATGACAGGTAGGGAAGGCTTACTTGGTGGCACTGAAGCTCAAATGAGGTTGGTTTATATTCCTGGATCTCAGCCTGCTTGCCAAACGACCCCTGTACTAGGAGACTTGTAATGTCTGGATTCCAGTCCATTTTCCAGGCAGGTCAACCCAAACAACTGATAACAAGGAGTCCTGAAGCAATTTCTGTGTTTCTTGATAGTATCCAGAACCTGCACTTACAGGACTCATACACAAGGACCCCAAAACTGCTTCAGATTTACAGGTTATATACCTTATAATCTGAATAACTAAATAAAACAGTGGAGGCTCAAAGGAAAACAGGGAAGGAATCCCATGATGAAGATTTTCAGGAACTAAAAATAAGAACTATTTTATATTATTGGAAGATGATACAGAGAGGCATGTAGAAATAGTGAGATAGTTAAGAAAGATATGAAGATGTGAAAGCAAGCCTTTGTAACTAATTTAGAGAGCTTGCTTCTTAGATGAGAAACTGTGACCTGAGATTCTCTTGTTAGCACTATGTGTCAACAAATAACACTATAATTTACAGGACTGCTTTTGTTCCTGCATCTCCCCAGTCCCAATGGAGGATGTCTCAGCTACATTAATGACAGCATGTTAACTTGCCTCCTCTGCCAAGAGCTATGAGTTGTGCTGGGAAATAAAGGACAAGTGACTGAGCAGGCTGAGCTGAAGGAATTTGCAGTGACTTCCCTCCCAGACAGGTCACCTCAACCCTTGAATTCAGTGCACAAAGAGCCACAGGACGCCTTTCATATTTGATACTGTGCTCCCTGATGTTTCATAAAATTAAAGAGTAAATGGAGATGTTGAAAGGGGACAATTTTAAGCTGTGTGAACCTGAAACAGAGCAAGTGAATATTTGAATTTCAGGAGACTTAATGTCTCCTTTTATGGCCAGTGATGTCACATGCAGATTTGGCAAATGACACAATCCCTGACCTAAAACCTACCTCTAGTGCCTACTGTGTGATTTGGGTGCAATTTTTGATATTTAAAAAAAGAAAATAAACGGGGAAAAGAAAAAAAAAAAATGAGAAAAAAAGAAAACCAAAAGTGTAATCCCTGAAGACCCCATAGATGTGGGCATGAGAGGACAGATTTTACCTGCAAAGTAAAGAATGCAGGGGGTAGTTGTTGATGGGCTGTGAACTGTGGCACCAACTGCCTGGATACAAATACTTTACAGCTCTATCTCCTGTGATTCTCATCCATAAAACATGGAAATGCTAATGTGTGTTCTCACTGTGGTGGTGCAGCTGTAACACAGTAATGGCCCAAAAAGAATAGCTGAGATTGGTTATAATAGTGAAGTGAATAATTTTCCTGGACTTCTGATTAACAGATATATGACTTCTTATTTCTGGGAATTAGGGCTTTCATCTTGAGGAATTATGACTTTCCCCATAAACTCTTGAAAGCCATATAATGGAGTTATTTTGATTTGTATTTTCTTATATTTTTACATTTAAATCCTATGTTCTTTGACTTTGCAGTTTCTTATATATTTACATTCAAATCCTGTATCTACTGTGTTTACTACTCAAACCAGAAACCTACAATTATTATCATGCTATTTCTTCTTGTAGTGTTGTTTTTTTATCACTATACAAACACATGAAACCTATACGAGTTGTGTATTTTGCAGAAAAATTCTAAATTTCTGCAAGTTGATATATCTCACAGGTGAGAGTGCTGTTTAGAAGCCCTCACAAATTAGCACATCATGTAATAGTTGCAATTCTAACAAAAATCTGAAATCAGGATTGTCTCCAACAAATTGTAAAAGAAAGTGACTTGGGTATCATATGACTGAAATACAAACTAATCATTTTATTAATGCTATTTCTTGTTACTTAAGGAAATGCTTCCAGCTCTTTTCAACTATATCTACTGAAGACATACTCAAGTGGAGTTTGAAACATCTGCATGATAAATATGTGCAAAGTGTATGGAATAGCTTTTTGGAAATGAACAGTAGTGTTTGAAGACTGCATAAAATAAAGGGAGAAGAATAACAAAGGTAGTGGGAGATGGGGTTTTCACATTTGTATGAAAACAAGTTATTAAGTTCTTTTTATTTATTCAGAGTTTGGGTTTAGCTGATGTATTGTTTGTTGGAGGGGGATGGGTATTTTGGGGGTGTTTTTTGGGGGGCTTTTTCTTTAAGAAAGCCTTTCTCCAATGAGTTGATTAAAGAGCAAATTTGGTTTGACAAAACTTGTCACAAGCCTCACTTTACACACCAGTGCTGCAGCTGTCAGCTGTCACAACATTTAGCTTAGAAATTTGTATTGAACCTTAACTCTAGTCTTGAGAGATCCTCTGGTCAGGTGATCTATCTCAAGGAAATCAGACTAAGTTGCTTCCTTCCTGATTTCTCAAAGAAGCTTCTGTATCAGAGCCCTCAGATTGTGCTGCTTATACAGCTGCTGTGTTAATTTCCACCTTTGTTTTTCTATTCCTCTCTACATGAGGTTGGTCTTTCTTTTAGAAGACATAAATAAATTAAGACCACCTCGGCCAAAAAGCGTATATTTTATCTGGGAATAAGCCAGTTTGTCAAGTAAGAACATGCTGGTTACAGAATATTTGGTAAAATAAATCCTCTTCTTCTACAGATCTCGGTTAGGTTTGCCTCTCTGAGAGGCTCCAGAGAACTCGGCTTCAGACTAATAAGCACAGGATGACACATTTTAAGTCATAAAATGTTCATGATTTATTCCAACACCTGAACTGCCAGCACTGAAGAAAGCATGATCATTTCTTATCTTCTGCCCTCTTCATATTTTAGTGCATTCTGACAGTTTTCCTTTAATTCATTACTCTATAGCTTAGAATCCCTCTCCCACAAAATAATAGCTGTCACACCTGCAATGAAAGCACCACACCATACACATCTAAAGCCAAAAACATCCTAAATGCAGAGGAGAGCTCCATTACAAGCTTCACAGACTCTCCACTTATACAGAAATCCAGCCTCCTCTGCTCCACATCTCCAGATTTTTTAACAGGCTTTAGATAAGGAAAGTTTTCCAACGAGGTATAATCTCAGGATAGCCTAATAGCTACCTCTGCACTGTTCAGAAATGCCATCCCTTTGGAGGGCTGTTTGGCATTAAACACAGCCTCACAGAGCAAGAGTTTCTGGTCCTACACCCCATCTTGCACCTCCATATTTATGTGCACCCCAGGCACAGGGGTCACTGCAACAGGAAAGGAGCAAAATGTGCATGGATAGCTTGGTGGAAGAATACCTGTGGCTGAGAAAATTTCACAAAGAGTTCTTGTCAAGCAGTTTAAATCTAAGCATGTGTCATTTTTTGGGGTTTGGGTTTCTTGACTGAATTTATCACCTAAAGGATATTATCACTCAGAACTACTTGTTCAACAGTGTATAGAGTACGTTGAACTTCCCTGAACAGCATAACAATGAGTTGAGCTTTATATTTTTCTCTTTTTATTAGATGATCTTTGTATTTCTGAAAAATAAGCTGTGAAGACCAGAAATGACTGTTTCTGAGTACCTATAAATTAGGTAAGGAAGAAAGAAATATAATACGTACTGTCAATTCTTAAAATCTTAACCAGAGTTCCAACTTACTCAGGAATAACACAGCAATTCAATCACAGAAAAAAATATTATTCTATAGTAAGTGATTTTTACACAATACCTGCACTACACACAATACTATGTACTGAGGATTTTAAATAACTTCATGTACACAGAGCAGGCTTTTACAATAGTAGAAAAGGATTTTTTTGCCTTTCCTAAAAATTGTCCTGACACAACCTGTTTGTTTGTTTGTTTGTTTGCAAGGACTAAAACACCTAACAAATTTATTTTTCAATTAAATTTCCACTTTCATTGACAGGTACCTGATTTCACAGCTTCTAGAGCAAAAATCTGTTGGTAACTTAGTTCAGAAAATTAATGCTTTAGTTGTCTCTTATTTTGAAGAGAATTTAAGTGAACTTTGTCCTACTTTAGACACTATGCATTTGATGGACTCCTACTCATAACCCATTTCTTTTGGATTGTATTGACTCAGAAAATGGAAGCCAGATTCCCCTTATGTGAGGAAAAGCTGAATATAGGCAGTGGAAAACTCAAAGTTTTACTGTCTTATTTCTTTATTCAAAGTAATTTTCACTAATTTTTTTTTTTTTTGTCTCTCAGTAAAAATATAAGAGTGTGAACTGCATATGTATATCCATATGAGATGATGACATGGATGAAGAAAAATGAGAAATCCAGGAAAAATAACAGGAGGTTAATTACCAGGAGGTTAATTACTACCACTTAATTACCACTCCACATCAGGTGGAGTGGTAGTTAGGAAATTACTGTTTCCCTTTAATTACCAAGCAGTGGCCTGTGTGGTGTCCATGTGTATTTGTGTGTATGTGAATAAATAATTGAAGACAATGTGTGGCTTAGTTGACAAAAATAGTCCTTTTTACTGTGGGCTGATGTACAGTGGTGTGCAGTTGACTGTTTTCTTGTAGGATTGCATGTGACACAATTCTTTCTCTTTTTTTGAAAAGTGTGGAAAAAATCAGAATATTACACATTAATACAATGTGAGGGGGAAAATGACCTTAAATGAGCATATGGATGTGAATATATACCACACATTTCTAATCTGAAGAAAAAAGGATACTGCCTTAGCATGTCATAAAAATTGGCGTTTTATGTCAGGCACTTGCTTTTTTGTCTGCTAAACTTTATCACTCATAACTATCTGTCCATTATGAGTACTGACAGTTACTGCACCAATAGACTTGGTTAGATTAAATATGGATATAGATAAATATAGATAGATATATAGATAGCTATAGGCATAGATATAGATATAAATATAGATATAGATATATAGATAGCTATATAAATATAGATATCTACACATAGATGTGTGTGTATATAGGCATATGGAGGCAGGAGGCACTTAAAATATAAATCACATAGGACCACATGGCCATAAATAGAAGGTTTAATTTCACACCTACGAACATACATAATTTTCTCCTGCAGTTAATATAGGAACAATTTACTAATTCTGGTTATGCCAATGTGATAGGCAAGTCTCCACCCATTCCTCCCCTAGCCCTTCCACCCTGACACTTGTCTTCCTAATCAATTGGGAAGGCTCAACCACAAGCAGTGTTCCTTCAAGAGACAAAACCAAACATTTCTGTGAGCCTCTTGATAACCACTTAATACCACCAATTCACTGCAATAGAAAATGAAAACCCCTGCCAACTATATTCCCTGTGGAGATGGGAATACACAGATGTGAGGACCCTGGGGGTCATCCCTTCAGTTAAGGAGACACAAGAAGCTTCCCTCAAAGCTGTTAAAACCCCATTTTTGTGCTGGGGGAACTTTGAATACCTCAGCGCACAGCTGAATTAAACATCTGTGGATTTTATGCAAAGGCCCTCTCTGTTTCTTTACCCTGGACTTGTTCAGGCTGCTACACATAGAGTTTTAAATACATATGAATACACAATCTTCTAGGATGTGTATATAGGTGTTTGTATACATGTGTCTATAAAACATACATGCTTAGATATATATATATATCACAGAATCACTTGGGTTGAAAAGTCTTCCAGGATCATCAAATCCAATCTTTGAACAATCACCACCTTGACAAAAAGACAGGAGTCCTTTGTGAGTGCCACATTGTCATTTCGTATACCTCCAGGGATGGTGCTTCCACCATACCTCTGGGCAGCCCATCCAATGTCTAATCACCCCTCTGTGAAGCAATTCCTCCTGTTGTCCAGCTGGAAGCTCCCCAGCTGTAGTTTGAGGTCATTTACTTTCATCCTGTCCTTGTTACCTGGGAGAAGGGGATGACCCTCATTCCACTACAACCTCCATTCATGCAGTTTTGCAGAGCAAGGTCATCTGAGCCTCCAAATGCACCCAGATTCCTCACCTGCTTCTCAAAAGATTTAAGCTCCTTCCCCAGCTCCCTTCTCTGGCACTTCAGTGTCTCTCTTGCAGGACCCAGAACTGGACAGAGGATTCAAGAAGCAGCCCCACCAGTGACAGCACAGAGGGATGGTCCCTGCCCTGCTCCTGTTGCCCCACTATTGCTCACCCCAGTCAGGTGTCCTTGTCCTTCTTGGCCACCTGGGCACAGCTGGTTCATGTTCAGCTGCTGCTGACCAGCACCTCCAGGTCCTTGTCCACCAGGCAGCTTTCCAGACACTTTTCCCCCAGCCTATAGAACTAAAGGGATTGTTGTGACCCAAGGGCAGGACCCGGCACTTGGCCTTGTTGAACCTGATACAAGTGTTCTTGGCCTATCAAGCCAGCCTGTCCAGATCCCGCTGCAAGCCTTCCTGCTCTCCAGAACTCTAATCTCACTTAGTCTCATCCATGACCTTATGGAGGGTGCAATGGATCCCCTCATCCAGACCACCAGTGAAGATATTAAACATAACTGGGCCCAGCACTGACTCTGGGGGACACCACCAGTGACCAGAGGCCAGCCGGATCCAGCACCATTCACCACCATTCTCTGGACTGGCCATCCAAACAGTTTTTAACCCAGCCAAGAGTGCTCCTGTCCAAGCCACGACCAGCCAGTTTCTCCAGGAGAATGCCATGGGAGACAGTGCCAAAGGCTTTGCTCAAGTCCAGGTGGGCACACCCACATTCACACCCCCTTTCCTGCATTCACTGGCAGGTCATGAAAGGAGATCAGGTTGGTCAGGCAGGACGTGCCATTCCTGAACCCCTGCTGGCTGTGCCTGACCCCCTGTACTGTATTTGCTCTGTGCTTATATCCAAGATGATCTTCATCATCTTCCCTGGCACTGAGGTCTGGCTCACAGGCCTGTACTTCCCTGCATCCATCTTCCTGCCCTTCTTATGCAGGGACATCACATCAGCCAACCTCCAAATCATCTGGGACCTTCCCAGTTAGATAGGACTGATGACCAGTGATGCAGAGCAGCTCGGCAAGCTCCTTCTCCAGCTCCCTCAGCAGCCTGGGATGAATCCCACCTGGTCCCAGGGACTTGTGAGTGTCTAAGGGGCTCAGCAGGTCACTACCTGCCTCCTCCTGGGTAGCACAGGGTCTGTTCTGCTCTCTGTCCCTGTCTGCCAGCTGGGGCTGGTTCCCTGTGGATAAACAGGCCTTACTGTTGAGGGCTGAGGCAAAGAAGACATCTGAGCCTTTTCCTCATCCTTGGTTCCAGTGTTTGCCTCTGCATCCAGTCAAGGATGGAGATTTTCATTGGCCCCATTTTCGTTTTTGATGTATTCACAAAAACATTTTCTGTTACCGTTCACAGCAGGGGCCAGTTTGAGTTGTATTTGAGCTTTCACCTTTCCAATTTTTTTTTATATGACCAGCAACATCATCGTACTCTTCCTGAGTTGCCTGCCCCTTCTTCTCAATGTATATATATGTGTGTATATGTGTATGTCTATATATATATGTGCAAACATTAATGCAATTGAGACTTATTTATATGTGCCTTATAGACCATTATGATCTCCTTCAGACCCTAACTCCAGATATCCAACCCCAATTATCCACAAGGCAAACCTATTACCTTTGAATTCGCTCACTTTCCTTTCTGATCCACAGACATAAAATATCTGTTGTCCTCAAATTGTCTAACTTATTTGTACAATTGAATTAATCCCAGCCCATTGAATTAATCCCAGCCCAACTATTTCCAGAGTATGTATTGCTTGAAAGCTCTGTTTCAGATCTGAGAAAAAATTGATGCGCCTGAACATTTGTCTGAATTTGAATATCAACCAGTCTGCAGGAAGAATGCTGCTTCATATATGCTGATTTTAATAAAAGTCCTGCAGAATTATTATTTAAGCATCACAAACTGTGCGAGGGAGGACACACACATAAAAAAGAAGGAAATCAAATGAAAATCCTCCAAAACAATCTCTATACTTGTATGTTTCATTAACTGATACAGACAGGATCTAATATTTCATAATACTTAATTGCTCTCAGTGGGCACCACATATCAATTAGAACTTAGAAATATCACCCAGGCTTCATTCAAAGCATTGCTGAGATGAATATCAAATAAATATTATCTCATTTTTATGGGTGAAAAAGTTGAAACCAAAAGAAATACTGGAAATATGCCAGGACCCAGGCTACAAACAACCCAGCTCAGAATCCTCTTCTCCTTTCAGCAGAGAATGTTGCTTTATTGCAGTGGCAGCTCCAAAATTACTTCAGTTGCAGTAGTTAGCACTTGGTAGACCTACAATGTAGGCAGGCACAATGTAGGTGTCTTAGTTTAGAAACCATGCAACAGAGTCCATCTGTTCTCATCACTATTTTTAAAGCAACTTGTCCAGACTCAGGTAGGAAATTTAAGGTGGAGGTGGATCTACTTTCTTGGAAGGCATTCACCTACCCAGATTCTGAGGTAACCTCCAGGCTGCTTAGCTTCCTCAAAACACATCAAAAGGTGGAAAAGCATATAAGAGACTTCATATAAAAAATACCACATATATATGCTTGCTTCATTAGAGAATTGCATTCTTCCAGGATGATCCACATGCTGTATGTTGTTTGTGGCAATGACCACTCCAGAATAACTGGTTGTAAATATCACATAATTTTTAAGTCTCAGTTTAAAAGGAGTAAGAATATTTTTTGTAAAGTGTATCCTAAAGATACTTCACTTTTCTGTAGCACTGAGTCATCAAGGAGAGGTAAAATGCATAGCAAAAGCAAAATAATCTTGTATTTGCAATTGCAAGTATAAAAGCCCATCACAGTACTCTATTCATTTGAATACTTTTTCTGAAGTTCTATGTGATCTGTTTTTGCTTTTTCTTGCTCCATGAAATGGATTTCCCCCAAAGAAATTACATGGTTTATATCTTTATATTTACCACCTGTGTGGAACTTAAAAGACTCACTAAACATAGCAAATGAGCATGCAGTACATTTCACTTATGCTCAGGAACTAAGTACAAAGGTTAGATGAGGAAATCACAGGCAATATTTTTGCATGCTTATTCATCTAACCATATATGTTGGGTTTTAAACATTCTTTTTTGTAGCTCTTAAGAACCATTACAAATTTTATTTCTTATACATTATTAGAGGATATCGCTCCTGCTAATTCAAAAATCAACTTTTCTTTGGACCTCTTCAACCCTTCTGACAGTTGTCTTTTAGCTGCTCTAGATGCTAAAGTTCGAACTTGCCTCTTAGTTTCCCAACTTTGACTTCAGGTGTAAGAAAGCCAACTTCAGGTGTAAGAATCAGAGGTGTTCTTTGAAATAAATTTTATTCACCATAAGAATATTTAAAATATTTGAAAGTCCTCCTAAATTTGGACTTGATAAAACTAAAATCAACAGAAAATGGAAGCATTTTGCTTCAATAACTTTGAAGCAGTAAAACCCATTTTTTTCTTCCTCCCTTTGAAATTGTAGAAAATTCGGTTAACAATGGTTAAGAATTAATGGTTAAAAATTATTAAACCTCTCATCTGAAATATTATATTATGAACACTTTTTTTTATTTATGTCACATAGAAATGTTTGTTCTGTTACTCTAAAAGCCCCTAAACCACAGATGAAATCACCCACAACCCCCCAGACCTCCCCAAAAATTAGTGAGTAATCTGTTGCTATTTTATTAAACAAGATGGTAAAAAATGTATTAATTGCAAAACCTCCTAGGAACTCAAAACCCTGTACAAGCATGTATTCTCAGAACTGGATGATAGGTCTTGCCCAAAGTGTTATTTGCTCTTAAATAAGAACATATTAATCATGCAAAATGAAAAACTACTCATTCTATTTAAATGAAAAGAACATTGATAGCTGTTTTATGTTTCTTGCACTCTGTTCCTAGCAGACTACTTCAATCCTAAAGGATCATATATTCTTACCAAAGCTCTTCCCATGGGAAAAAAGTATTAATTTCTAATGCTTTACTTCAAATTACATCACTCAGAAATCTGGAGCTGTCCATCAGCCACCAGCCTCCTAATCACACATCACTTGTCATCACTTCCAGAGCAATCTGGACCTCACCCTGTTTTTACACACCTCTTCCTTAAAGAGTCAGTCTTGTTCGAAGCAGCAATTTCCATTCAGTCAGTTTGAACGGAAAAATCAAGAGCATTTGCTGTTTTGTCATCTTCCTTGATCTTCTAATTTCATGTGCTCTTCAGAGCTCCCTTATGTACATTTATGAATAGGATTTAAGAAATGGGACTCTACCAAAAAACAATCACAGGCTCTTCTTCTTTCCATCCCTTTCCCTCCACTGTTGAACTGCCATCCTCTTTTCTAATTGTTTTCAAAAAGGCAACAGGAAACTTAGGGGACAACATTAGCTGATCAACATTTTAGTACGTGACTTGGCTCACACATGGTTATTTTTTATACTGAGATACTCTGAGCAAAGATCAGACCTCCTGCTGTAGGAGCCTTCCATGGGTAGCTCAGTCCCTATGTGTCTCCAAATTGGGCAGACACAAGCAGTGGCATATTCTTAAAGCATTGTCTCCCATATTCTCATTTACGAAGAAAAGCTCATTTGTGTAAGAGGATTACTTGTTTTCATAGCAAAACATCCCCAAGTGCATCAATTACACTGGAAACAGCTCAGCTCTGTGAACTGCTTAGCCACACTGCTAATATACCAAGGCTGCATTAAGTCAAACATGTATTATTGCTGGTGTAAAAACAACTTATATAACTATAGTATTTTCCTTTGGTGCTATAAAAAAAAAAAAAAAAATCAAACCTGTGCTATAATAAGTCTACCAAAGTCTAAACTGACTAATTTCAGACAGAGAAAAGTAGATCTAGCATAAATACATAAATGTGACAATTGTAAACATTAATTAATTTCCATGAAGGCAAAAAAATCAAAAGGCAGAGAAATATTTTTAAGAAATGTAGTTCTTCCTAGTGCATTCCAGAATGAGAATTATAAGAGAGTATACTCCTAAAACATTATGGGAATTTCTGGCATAATGAACAGACGAAACCTCAAAAATTCTGTGCCCTTCCATAGGAACAGCAGACCACAAGTTACAGCAATGCACATGCTCTGCTTCTTCCAGCGTACCAGATGAAAAGTCAAAAGCAGCACATGCTATCTTTCTGCCAGTTTAAACCTTGGCTCGCATTCAAAGATGACAAATTAATGCCAAGATTTTACTCATGTGAAACTCACTCATTATGTCTTGCACTGCGACCACCAGTGAAGCCACCATTTGGACATGGTTATGCCTACCCACCCATCCTTATGCTTCTACATGTGAACATTCCTGAACATTATGGAGTAATGAATGTTCCAACATTGGGATAAACTGAATAAAAACCATTAATGAAAAATATCATGTATTGTATATGCCTCACAGCTTGCTTGCTTTCTCTCAGACTTCTCTTTCCATCCTAGCAATGTGAACTGCTCTATCCTATGTCCCACAGTGTCTTTCTGCATGAAGTCTCTCAGTCCATAACTTGCCTTTCTTCTCTTAGTGTCTCTTTTTGCTTTCTACCATCTATTTTTCAGAACACACAAAAAAAGGTGTAGTATAAATGTGACATATATGGAGTTTTAAAAATAAATTGTCATCTCAACTGGTTCTCCAGAAATTTTGTAGAGGTAAAAAATACCACTACAGTATACTTATTTTTACTTGGGTTAGAGTTGGTGTTTTAATCAGTTTCTAAAAAAAGATTAATTGTGTCATGGCATTTTTTGAGCAAAACAATGTATTACATCAAAGACAAAACACTGAATATTTAAATTATTCAAGGTGTCCTTTTTAGTTTTTTTAATGAAAGAAAAGGATTTATTTTTCTTAAAAGTTTTTTGCCAAATTCAAGTTTATATGGACAACACCAGCTGGAGGTACAAGCCACATTTGTGGGGATAAGGCATTCCCACTACAGTACTGTTGCCTCTAACAGCTGTTTTAGTGATGAGGAGCCAAATCTCACTCATGGAAAAGACAAGTTTAGCAGCTTATAATCCTAAATCTAGCACATTTTCCCCACAGGAACAAACTACACCAAAAAAAAGGGGAAAAAATAAAACAAAATAAAAGGAAAAAGAAAAAATCCCAGAGAAAATCCCAAACATACTCCAAAGCAAAGCAAAACAAAACAAAACAAAAATGACTTACTGTCTTCTTCAACATTTTGACGGCGTAAGGTTTCTGGGTCCCTTTCTGCCTGCATCTGTAGACAATGGATGTAGCCCCACTAAATTTAAAATAATAAAAAAAAAAAAAAAAAAGGAAGAATAGTTGGGTTGTACATACAACTCTTTAAATCTGTCAATAAACAGAGTTGCCTACATTTTCTACTCCTCCCAGTTTGGGCAAAACTATCTCACTTTTCCCCACAGATCCAATAAACCCTCCCCCCAAAACCCAAGAAGTGTCAAAACCCCTCTATGTTTAACCAGAGAACTTCAGCAATTACTCAGCAAACAGAAGTCGCAAGAGATTAACATTCATCTTGGCCACACATTTTTTGTCTCATGGCAAACATTCCTGGATGTTTCCTTGGATAATCAAATCACCATATCTTGCCTTGGTTAAGGCAACACAGACAGAAATTTTTTTCTTTGCCCACTGGACCAAAAATTCAAATCGGGCACCAAATGGAGGAAGCAGAACTACTATAGTAGTGGAAACTGGTGGGACTTGATCACAGCAAAAGCAGACTGGGCATGCATCTGTTTGCCTTCAAGGTGTAATTAGTTGAATGTGCAAAGTCTGAGCACTCATAAAAAATTATGCCTCTGCTGGATGGAAGGCACTTCTCTGAGTGGATAGCTGGGGTAGATGGTTGCCAGAGGGAGGCTCAACTTGCTGTGCTTTACTTGTTACTGTCATGGAAGAGCCCTGTACTCTGAATTAAAGAGAGATGAAGCCTCTGGCAAACTCATACTGGTAACAAACCATTCAGACACCTTTGTATTCTACCCAAAATAGATACACTGAAGCATCACTGAATTTAAGGTATTTTCAGAAACTTCTTGCCCTCAGACCCACTCCAAGACTCAGCACTTCTAAATGGCTGCATATTTTTAAGGTAGAGGGGACTGCAGTTGCCATATATGACTCCTGAACAACCATTGCAGAACTGCATACAGCAATTCTGAAGTGAGTGAATTCTCATGCTTACCAGATGCCAAATTGCACTGCAGATCCCACTGAACCAGGAGAAACCCACCTCAGTGAGTCTACAGGAGACAGCCATGACAGAAGCAGCTTTCTTTTATGCAGTAGAATGGCATAGCCACGCTTGACTATGAAAATAAAGCTGTGGTACAAGGTTCATTATTCTAGGTGCTGTACAAATCTGCCATGGTTGCCCTGCTCTTCTCCCTCCTCAGCCAGACAGGTGCCATACAAGGCTCTGAGTAGTAGGCACATCCCCATTTTCATAAGTACATGAGTGAGCACAGGAAATGATGTTTGATTTAGAAGATTTATTTCAGAAAGACCTCTTCAAAAGGAAAGGTTACCTGTGGCAAGGGTTATGCAGCTCAGTCCTCTGAGGGCTTCTCTGCACCATATATAAATTAATCTTCACTTCATCTCAAATGCTAAAATGATTTGTCTCTCTTAAAAATATATTGATAAATTTGTGGGAGTACTGAGAGCTTCAGTGACTCCCAGAATCATTGCATAATTTTGATTAGATCTCCTCTCCTTGGCCAAGTCTCCAAAGACTCTCTTTAGCAAGAAGAAAACATATATCACATTTAAAAAACCCCCACATCTTTTAAATACAACAAAAACTGTTAAAAGATAGGATTCTAATAATGTGCTGTGATAAGATTTATATCTCCAGTATTTCATTGCAGGATTACAATGGGGAAGTAAACTCCAAATCACTCCTGTATTCTGCTTCACATACCCAGAGTGTAATATAAACATTAAACTCATTAGTTTACGTATGTTCTTACAAAGTAGGCAGCAAATTTCTAGAAATTACTGTCTTTGGTGAGGGCAGAATTAGATAAGCTATCCAGCTGACAACCCAAATAAACAGATGATTATTCCTTTGCAAATGTCTTGATGTTTACTGCTGCTGTGGCAATGAAGGGCAATCCCTGTCTCTCTTTCAGAGCCCTGCAAAAAGGATGTGTCTGTACAGACCCATTCCTGCCTGGAGTGTTTATCAGTGGCTCCAGGGGGTGTTGTGGAGGAGGCCTGCCTACGGTGTGAACAGGTGAACAACCTCCTTTCACTGGTGGCCGAACTTAGGGAGGAAGTTGAAAGATTAGGGAGTATCAGGGACAGTGAAATGGAAATAGACTGGTGAGTTCAGCCCTTACATCTTTAAGGCAGGCCCACCAGGATTCAGTCTCACTCTCAGGCAATAGAGGGGGACCTGGTAGATGAAGGCAAGTGGAAATGCGTCCCTGCTTGGGGAGGTAATAACAAAAATCCCCCCTGCCCCCCATCCCCTAGCCAGGTGCCACTTCAGAATAGGCAGGAGGCTGGATCTAGAGAGCCAGCCAGATGATTGAGAAGAATATTATCTGCCCAGTGAGCATCTCAATTATGACTTCTCTGAAAAATGGATTACCACCTCTAACATCAAGAAAAGAAGGGAAATCGTGGAGGGTGATTCCCTTCAGAGGGGGACGGAGGGCCCCGTGTGTCGACCAGACCCATCCCACAGGGAGGTCTGCTGCCTCTCTGGGGCCTGGTATGGGATATCACCAAGAGACTCCCTGGGCTGATTCAGTCCTCTGATTATTACCCACTGCTGACCCTCCAGGCTGGCAGTGATGAGATTGAGGAGTGTCAAGGTGATTAAAAGGGAGTTCAGGGCACTGAGTCAAGTGGTTGATAGGACAGGTGCACAGGTAGTGTTCTGCTCAGTCCCTTTGGTGGCAGAGGAAAATAATGAAAGAACTCATATCATTAACAAGTGGCTCAAGGGTTGGTGTCATTGGCAAAATTTCGGATTCTTTGATCATGGGGCAACCTTTACAGCACCTGCTCTACTGGAATCAGATGGGATCCATCTCTCTCTTAAGGGCAGGAGGTTTTCAGCTCATGAACTGGCAGACCTTGGTGAGAGGGCTTTACACTTGGTCTGAAGGGGGAGGGAGATGTAGCTGGGCTGTCTGGAAGCAGGCCCAAGGATGGTAAGACTGTGTTAGGGGAGAAATCACTGGCCCAGCTGAGGTGCATGTGCACCAATGCATGCAGCATGGGCAACAAACAGGAGGAGCTGGAGGCCGTGGTGCAGCAGCAGAGCCATGATGCAGTCGCTGTCACAGAAAAGTGGAGGGACAACTCACATGGCTGAAGCACTGCACTGGATGGCTACAAGCTCTTCAGAAGGGACAGAAAAGGGAGAAGAGGTGGAGGGGTGGCCCTTTATGTTAGGGGGGTTTTGGATATCACAGGTATTGAAACTAATGACGATGGAGTCCCTGCGGGTAAGAATTAAGGGGAAGGCCAACAAGGCTGACATCCTACTGGGAGTCTGCTATCGTCCACCCAACCAGGATGAAGAGGTGGACAACTCATTCTGTAAGCAACAGTGATGTTTCAGGATTATCAGCCATTGTTCTTGTAGGTGACTTCAACCTACCAGACATCTGCTGGGAACTAAATACAGCAGAAAAACAGCAGTCTAGAAAGTTTTTAGAGTGTGTGGAGGATAACTTGTTGTCACAACTGGTGAGCAAGCACACCAGGGGAGGGACTATGTTAGACCTGTTGTTCACAAATAGAGATGGACTGGTGGGTGATGTGGAGGTTGAAGGCCTCTTGGGGCACAGTGATCATGAAATTATAGAATTCTCAATAATTGGTGAAACAAGGAGGAATATAAATAAGGTCTCTACATTGGACTTCCAGAGGACAGACTTTGGCCTATTTAAGAGACTTATTCAGAGAGTTCCTTGGGAAACAGCCCTTGAAAACAAAGAAGTCCAGGAGAGATGGGTGTGCTTCAAAGCAGAGATGTTGAGGGCACAAGAGCAGACTGTCCCTGTGTGCCAAAGGATGAGTCGACAAGGCAAACGTCCAGTCTGGTTGAGCAATGAGGTTTTGATGGAACTTAGAAATAAAAAAAAAAATGTATCATCTTTTTAAGGAGGTACTGATTTCTCAGGAAGTATTTAAGAGAGCTGCTAGGGCATGTAGGAAAAAAATTAGGGAGGCCAAAGCTCAGTCTGAACTTAACCTGGCAACTTCTGTTTAAAATAATAAAAAAAAATTTACAAATATATTAATAGTAAAAGGAAGGGTATAACTGACCTCTGTGCCTTATTGGATGAGGCAGGCAATCTAGTAACTAAAGATGAGGAAAAGGAAGAAATGCTTAATGCCTTCTTTGCCTCAGTCTTTAGTGGCAAGACAGCTTGTCCTCAAGACAACTGTCCTCAGGGACAGTTAAAATTATTTTACTTTAGGTGGTATTTTAGTTTAGTTTAGGTAGATAGGTGGTGCCAGGGAGCAGAATGGTCCTCTTGTTATCCAAGAAAAGGCAGTCAGAGAACTGCTGGGACACTTGGATATTTATATATCAATGGGACCAGATGGGATCCACCCCAGGGTGATGAGGGAGCTGGCAGATGAGCTTGCAAAGCCACTCTCCATCATTTATCAGGAGTCCTGGCTCACTGGTGAAGTTCCACATGATTGGAAACTGGCTTATGTGACACCCATTTATGATAAAGGTGGGAAGGAGGATCCTGGTAATTACAGGCCAGTCAGCCTGACCTCAGTACCAGGTAAGATATGGAACAGTTCATACTGAGTGCTATCACACAGCACTTACAGGATGGCCAGGGTATCAGACCCAGCCAGCAGGGGTTTAGGAAGGGTAGGTCATGTCTGACCAACCTGGTCTCCTTCTATGACCAGGTGACGGCCTGGTGGATGCAGGACAGGCTGTGGATGTGCCTATTTAGACTCCAGCAAGGCCTTTGGCCCTGTCTCCCACAGCACACTCCTGGAAAAGCTGGCAGCCCATGGCTTGGATGGGAGCATTCTGCTGGGTTAGGAACTGGCTGGGTGGCCAGCCCAGAGAGTGCTGGTGAGCAGTGCTGCATCCACCTGGGGACAGGCACCAGTGGTGTCCCTCAGGGCTCTGTGCTGGGACCAGTTCTATTTAATATTTTTATAGACAACATGGATGAGGGTATTGAGTCCTTCATTAGTAAATTTGCAGACAACACTAAGCTGGGAGCTTGTGTTGATCTATTGGAAGGAAGGAGGTCTCTGCAGAGAGGCTTAGATCAGTTGGATGGATGGGCAGAGTCCAACAGCATGAAGTTTAATAAGTCTAAGTGCTGAGTTCTACATTGTGGCCACAAAAATCCCCTACAGCATTACAAGCTGGTGACGGTGTGGCTGGACAGTGTTCAGGCAGAAAGGGACCTGGGGGTGCTGGTGACCGCCAGCTGAACATGAGCCAGCAGTGTTGCCTTGGTGGCCAAGAAGGCCAATGGCTCCTGGCCTGCATTAGGAGCTGTGTGACCAGCAGGAGCAGGGAGGTCATTCTCCCCCTGTACTCGGCACTGGTGAGGTCACACCTCGAGTGCTGTGTCCAGTTCTGGGCCCTCAGTTTGGGAAGGACGTTGAGATGCTCAGGAGTGTCCAGAGGAGGCAACAAGGCTGGTGAGGGGCTGGGAACACAAACCCTGTGAGGAACGACTGAGGGAGCTGGGGGTGTTTAGGCTGGAGAAGAGGAGGCTTAGGGGTGACCTTATTGATCTCTACAGCTTACTGAAGGGAGGCTGTAGAAAAGTGGGGGCTGATCTCTTCCACTGGGCAGCACTGAAAGAACAAGAGGACACAGCCTCAAGCTACATCAGGGAAGGTTTAGGTTGGATATTAGGAAACAAATTTTCACTGAAAGAATAATAAAATGCTGGATTTGTCTTCCTAGGGAGGTGGTGGAATCACCATTTCTGGATATGTTTAAAAAAAGACTGGACTTGGCACTTGGTGCTATAGTCTAGTTGTGGTGTTAGGGCATAGGTTGGACTTGATGATCTTAGAGGTCTCTTCCAACCTCATTATTCTGTGATTCTGTGAATCTCTTATTTCCATCACCAGTTTGCAACATAGTGCTGCCAAGTCTTCCAAGTAAATAAGAGCCTAGCCACTAGAACACCCAGATTATTTAACTGGTTTAGTGATGAGATGGACATCTCCACCAGCAAGGATAGGTAGCATCACACCACCTTTTACACTTCATTTCACTGTACCCAAACTCAGAAGACAGGCAGCATAATGCTGAAAGAGGTGTGAGACAGCTCAGAGAGAGAATCCAGTTGACCAGTGTGACATCAGGTTCATTAGTTAATATTAAAAACACAAACAAAGGTGCAACATTGGAAATTTTTCTCTATTGTATGGATTTCTGCATGTTCCTGCAGTCCTAATTGGTGTAAAATTGATGACAAGGCATTGCATGACTTAGGGACACTTTGAAATATTTTTCTTCTGATTTACATGGCTTTGCCCAGCTCTGACAGGCTTGCTCTCACCAGCCAGAAGAGAAAACACCTAACATCAACTAACAACCAACACTGCTTTCCTCTTCCATGGCAGAAACCAGCACAGGAAATCAGGAACAGGATGGCAACCTGCTTACACCATGCCTGGTGCTAAAGGTAGCAGAGAGCTATTACTTTTAAGAACCTGATTCCTTGTTTCTTTGTTGGTAACATAATCTTTGCTTCTTCTTCACAGTTTAAAAAAAAAAAAAAAAAAAAAAGGTAGCTATGAGGGGAGTGGTGCAAGCAGAAATCAGCAGAAACAGAACTGCCTCATGTAAATCAGAGTCCTTAGTTTTGCTTCTTATTTTGGATTCCTACTGGAGCTTGCTGCTGAAGCTTTCAGCTGAATCAGCACATCCAGCTTTCTTGAGTGACTCTGTGACTTGGAAGGTCACCAGCCGGAGCAATTCAAGCTTTCACCACCAAAGAGCAGTAGGAAGGTTCAGCTGCAAGACTCATATGCAGCTGAAGCACAGAGCTGCTAATTGGCAACTCTTGCTCCTGCCCTGAGTTTCTGCAGCATCAAACCTTGACTGCCATCATCTGGCCTCTCAGAACCTCCCCTCGAATTTGCATCAAATGATAACTTCATTGAGACATTTTGTTAGAATACACAAATATACAGAAACCAGGAATCCTTGTGGCAACATGCTGCTTCCCTCAGGCATAGAATTCATGGCCAGACAGGCAGACCACGAGCTTCTCAATGTTCCATTCTTGCAAGGAGTGTTTGCTTTTTCTGAATGATAAATGTAAATACTGCTATAGAAAGAGATCACCTCTACTCAATGGTTAAGGCACTACACCATTAAGAGTTTAAATGGGAGAAACTGAGAGGGCCCTGAGCCCAAACAGCTGATAATCACTGGCAGAAGTGCATTGCAGTGTATGACTGACAAGTGACTCATTACCAATTCGGCTAGAAACCAGAAATCATGTCTGCCATATTCCACAAGATTACTCATTGTATTGTGTTTGCCTATTTAGAATGGATTCTGTCAGATTTGGCCTCTTTTTTTTAATGAGTATATACAAATATATATATCTTTGCATATATACGTACACATTTATATGCAATATTTATTATACATATTTGTGTATGTAAGTGTGTATTTATTTACTTCTAAAGAAAAATGGGCTTAAAGGAGTATCCAGCTGCTGGTTTTTTTGCACCTTTGCCTGGAAATAGTATACCTGTATTCAAAACAGTTACTTGAAGTTGACTAGAACAAGAAAAATAGGGGTGGGGAAGGGGAAAAAAAAAAGAAAATAAAAAAAGATAAGTTGTATTCTTGGAATATGTAGTTGGCCACATTAGAGAATAGTAATTAGAATTATTGAAAATATTGCCATTCTCCTTTAAACATGTTTCAGTCTGGAAAGCTCTTAATGAATTTGTTAAAGATTTACTTTTAAAAGTCCAGGGATAACTGTGATCATGCTAAAGAAGAACAGCAACAATAGCAAGAGATAATTTTACTGTGAAGATGCAAAATCCTCTACTACAAAAGATGTTTCTATATATACATATATAAATATATGTATTGAACTTAGAAAAAACCTGAGGATAATGGCTACATCTTAACTGCTTGGTCATAAGGAACAACAAGACATTCACTTTTGTGATGCCACCTACAATGAAGACAATGACAACATATAAGAAAGCTCATGATGTCCTGTACAAGGAATGTATCACAGCTGAGGCACACACAACACAGTATTAGCAGAGAAACAGTTTTGCTTAAGTAGAAATACTTCAGTGGCACGATAAATTCACTCACCCATTAGTCAAGCAACGTACATATGTACTACTAAATAAATCAAAATAGACTAAAAATCAATAACTGACCCCTGTATGTGTGTTGTGTAAAACACAAATTTGAAAAATGCTTTTACTATATTGGAAATGTGCGAAACTTTCTGTCACCTCCCCAACCACCTCACAATATATAATTTCTTGAGCATTCTAGATTATTTCTGTTATTATTATCTTCAGGTGTTATTGAGCTTCCAATTGTTTCATAAAGACACTGTTTTAAAGGCTGGGCAGCAGCACCACAGTGCCCTGCCTATTCTAAGGACTCCAGACTGGAAGGCTGAGAGAAAAGGCATGGCCACACTTCAAATACATGCAGTCAAAAATAGCAGTGTCAGCACAGATGGAAGGAAGGCAGGGACTCCCAGGAGGGGTGTTAAGGAGGTGGAAGTGATCAGCAGAATTTGCACATAAAAGAGAAAATAGAATTTGCAGGATCCTGCAGTGGAGCCTGGCAGAGAGAGAAAATACAGAGCAAAGAAAGACTGAATTTGACCCAGTTTGGAAAAAGCTTTCCTTCGCTGAAACCCACAAAAAGCTTCTGCCTCTGAAACAGTAAAGGTAACCAAGATGAAACACAGCCATATGTTTATTTGGCTACAGGTAGGTAGCAAAAGTAAATTCCTCGAGCTGCAGATTTTAAAATAAAATAACACTCACTGGCAGTAATTTCACTGTAAGAAGGAAATTCAATCTTTCTAAAAGTAGGTCAGCATTTCCACACCATGCCCACTCATCCTGTTTTTTTATATTGCCTATGAATCAACTCATTACAAATACAGTCCTCAATGTAATCTCCTGTAAATTTCATTTGGATTAAATTCTTTAAATTATGGATTGATTTTTAAAAAATAAATTAGTTTGTGCTTCATGCAGTCAAGCAATAATTACACAAACAAGTTTGTCCAATAAAAACAGGTGAAAGAATGATCAGTCCGAAGAAAACTGTACTTGGTACAAAGTCATGGAAACCTGTGCTGCCAAAACTGCAGTAAGAGATCAAAGTCCATTATAGGTTTTCACAAAGAATACTGATTTCTTTGTATAGTTCACAGAAATATAAAGTTAAAGCTCATTAATTTACCTTTTCTTATATATACACTAAATTGTCAAAATGGATTTATAGAAATGAAATTACTATTCCTAGACTTCAAAATTAAATATCCTGTTTGAAATTAAAAGACTGGACAGAACAAAAAAAAAAAGGTAAAAAAAAGATAAAATCTATTAACAGTGGCATTAATTAAAGTTAGTTTAAAAGTGCATATTCCCTGGTATTACTAATTTTTCCTTCACTTTAAAAAGTACATACATGTAAATGTGGAAATTCTCATAACTTGCATTTCATGTAGAGGTACAAACAAACACTTTCTACAGTAATCTAACAAACAATTCTTAAATTATTCAAATCTAATCTCACACCTTCTTTTAAATATCAATATCTCCATATACAGGACTTGCAGGAAATTACAAACCACTGCAGCCCTCCCTTTCCCCTCATTATTTCATGACTTGTAAATAGAATAGAAAATTTCACAAAACATATGTCATTTAAGAACAGCAAAAAGCCTTGGATTCCCACACACTCTCATGAATAAAACAAATATTTAAATCAGGCAAGGTTAATGGAAAAAATGTACATGGTTCTGAAAAAGAAATCTAATTCCATTGCATTCCAGGGTTCTGGCTGGTTTGATTTTTAGAACCTTTTCAGGTTTTGGGCTTTTTTTTTTTTTTTTTTTTTTGGTTTTTTTGTTTGGGTTTTCTTTTTAACTTTTACCTGCTGAGTAGATTTTCTATTATTTGAGGTGAAAGGACTTTCCAGCAATTGTTCAGGCTGGCCTCCAAAGGCAATGTGATAATCCAACAAGATATTTTTTATATTCAGCCTTCACTGCATTCAGCAGATAAATGGAGCCTTAGATAAGCACAACAAAAGCCATATACATTAAAAAAAAAAAAAAAAACAAAATACCAAAAAAACCAACTGCAATCAAACTAGTGCTTGCCAATATTCTTGAACCTGTAACAGTCACAGATAACAGCTAGAAGGACTATAATTCTTTTGACATGGGGTAGGTGACTGCTGAAACACTAATTAAAATGCAGCAGTTCAAGCCACTCCTGCTGTGCTGGCTGGACCAGCAGTTGATAATTCCTGCTGGGACTGCAGCAGCATATTTGTAACTTGCTTCCAATGGGGCTCCTCCCTCAAGTATTGCAGGAAATTTATAGAAAAGGACCTCTATCCCATAGAGAGTTTAAACATATTGTTACACCTGAATCTAGTGCCTTTTTAAACTCCAGGAATTCACTTAGGCATCACATTAGCTGCATTCTTTCATATCCATAATTAACATTAGATACTTTCCCCCACATCAAATGCTATTTCTTAAATTTCAGTTTAGCTGGTAGGTAAATATTGAGAACAGGAAAGAGATCACCAGCACTGAGTCTAGCTTCCCTGCCTTTCACTGAGTGGAAATAGCTGACCCAAACTTACTAAAGAAGCAAGAAGCATTTTCTCAAGCTTTAACTTGAAAAGCACAGAAACAAAACTCAAACTACACTGAATTCCAGAGGTTATTGCTGTACTGTGTTTATACTGCTCCCTTGAAGTAACCCACCTTTCTGAAATTTGGGTTCCTAAGCAAAACTTCAGGTGTGATTGCTGAAATGCAGATATGAGGTGAAGATTAGAGCACTTCCTACAGCACTGTGTAAGAAAAATGTATAGAAAATACATTCACCATTTCTTCTTTTTCCTTTAGCCCCTCTAATGTGTTACTTAAACTTGGCGGAAACTGGACTAATAATAGTGAGGAGTTCACCTTTCAACATGAAGCTATTGCAGACCAACAGACTCAGAAACTGATTCTGAGTATTTTATTTGGAAATTAATTTTCCTTGAGAATGCCCTTCTCTTTTCAGGGACTGGAGAGTTCTTAGCTACCCAGTTTGGTGAAATGAGGAGAGCAAAGAAAAGAAGACAAAGAGTGGACCAAGAGAAGTCATGCATGGTTTTGTCCTTGGTACTGAACTTTGGACACAGTGGGGCAAAACTCCCAATGCATGTGCTTACACTACCTGCACAAGATGTAGACCCAGATCCTTGGACTGGCAGGCTCAAGAATGTTCTCACAGTCACAGATGCTGTGCACAGATATGGCATGACTGGCCTTCCCTAAGTCCCACACAAAGCCTTACAGCTGAATCTATCCAGTGAACTCACCCCTCCTGGGAATACATATGCCTTATTTAAAGCACCATTTCAACCCCTATCTCATAAGCAGCACTTTCCCCCCCTCCTCCTCTTAAAAAACACTAATGAAGAATAAACATTATTTATTTAAACTTCATGAAGAGTGCATGCAAGAAGAAAAGAGTGCTGAGCAGTAAAAACTTTATGAAACCTGTGTCACAAACCCTTTCTTCCTGGACCATTGCAAAATAACCTGCGTGTTTCTGTTGGGGTTTTTTCATTTTTGTTTTTGGTGGTTTTTTTGGGTTTTTTTTTTTGTTTTGTTTTGGTTTGGTTTTTTTTCTGGTGACATTCCTTCATCAAGGAAGTGTTTTAAACAGTGTGTACTATAAGCAGGTGTCAACACCATTGATTACTGCTCTTCATGACGATCTCCAGATGCAGGAGACAGGCTGGATCTAACACTAAATGGCAGCATGTGGAAGTATGAATATCCTCACATGTTGACTCCGGTTCTCCTGGTCAAGGGAAGGGAAGCAGTGCAGAGGTTATGGACTTCTTCTAACAGCTTGCTCTGTACATAGGAAAGCTACCATTTGAAATCAGACAGGGAAAAATTAATGGGTGGTTGTGTCTGCACATTTAAATTGAGCTTTGAAAAAACTTTACAACCAGCAAGTTTAGGTCTACTCATTTTCTGGATTCTAATAGCTCTTGTGCCCACATATAACCTTAATAGCCCTCTTTGGGGTAAGTTACACAGCTTTCTTCTTGAAGGTTTGTGTTGTGCTGAGTCATCAATTCCTATGCAGTGTCTTCTCTGAAATAAATTGCTTTTGCCAAGAAGTTTATGGTCAGTGCCAGCCTAGGATCCCTTAGCACAAGACAACAAAAAAAAATTAAAAATTAAAAAATTAAAAATTAAAAACAAGTTATATGTCAGATTCCAAAGTTCTTGGGCTTTTTTTAAGCTACTACATATGTTTTCTTCTTTAAACCTTGTGGGACAGACATTTCTAATCATAAGATATAAGACCAAAAGCCAGGCAGTGCAAAAGAATTTGGAGGAAGGCATAATATTTTGCCAATGCTTCCTAAATTAACACAATTCATAACATTTTGTGTATTCTGACTGTTTTTACATATAATTCTCAAAAGATAAGTTGAAATAGCTGATTTTCCACAATAGAGAGCTCTTTTAATCTGCCACTTCTAGTATTTTTGTCACAGTAAGAAAACCCAACTTGCCATTACCATAACAATTACCTGCAGATTTAACACTTGGTTGTAATTTTACTACATTAGCAAAGCTACAGTGGAAAGATGAAGCTGCAGCAGAGAGACACTGCTACTACTTATAAAACAGAAAAAAAATCTTGAAGAAATGAAGAAGGCATATACTCTGGTGCAGGTAATGCCAGTGGGAGATATTTACGTCAGAGTGATAGGGTTTGCAATCCTGTCAGGCCTGGCAGCAAAATGTCAACTTATTGCAAGCACAGGGGAGGATTCAAGTCAAAACTTTAAGACCAGCTCTACCAGCTTCAGTTCTGGTGTCTGGGAAAGACATAAATAGGTCTAGGTCTTCCTTAAATGATGCATCAGTCCTCAGCTAACCTGCAGATGCCATGGAGTCCTCCCTACCACCCACCCTGGTGCCAGGCACAAAGTGAGCAGGAAGCTGAGATCAACACACCTTCCTTCTCAGAGACACATGAACACCAGGCAGGACTGCAGTGGGTTGTTCTTGGCTGCCAGATACCCTCCAGGCTGCTCCAGCACTTCCAGTCGATCAACAAGATTGGGGAGAAGAAGGTGGGGAGTTTGATGGAAAAGATTTTGGGTTCAGATGAAGACAAAAAAGATCCCTTACCAATTAATAACATGGGCAAAACTGATTTGGCTTGGGGAAATTAATTTTAATTATTGCCAATTAATAACAAAGGGTAAACTGGAAAGAAAAATCTTATATCAGGACATATTTTAATCATATTATCTTCAGGCTTGGGTGGGATCGTTGTGGCTTTCTGGTGTAATTATTTCTGTGGCTTTTACTTTACACTGGTGTGTATAGCCCAAACCCAAGGACATCAATGCTGCACAAAGTCTTGTGTGACAGGAGAGGGCTCCTTCTCCACTGGACAGGCAGAACCCACAGAAACATGAATCAAGCAGCCAGTGTCAGGGTGGGTTTAGGCCATGAGCTCTGAAGACAGAAAGTCAGATGGGATATCCCAAATGTGTCTCAGGGAGCAAAAGACACCAACAGCAAAGCCACCACCACCAAAAAATCCCAATCAACCAAAGCCAGTGGGAGCCTGTGTATTTAATTCCAGAAGTTCTGTGTTTCTGCTGGTCAGCAATAGTTCTGCTCATTTGTTTTTCCTGCTCTGTTGCTGCTCTTTCTGATTTTGGTTCTTTATTACTAGACCACCAGAGTCAATGGAATTTGAAAATTGAATGTTTTGTACTGCTTTTGTGAGATGGAAGGCAGCAGGCACAACAAAGGCTTACATGGCTGTACGATGGGAGGCCCTGGAAGCAAAGAAATGTTACAAGAACACAATTTACAGAGTCAAATGCCTGTCATGGTAAAGGCTGCAACCTGTGTAAATTTTTACTCTCTGAGTTTTGTTTGTCCTCATTTGCAGCAGTGCACTGTGAGCACCTGACCTGGCTGAGCTCATCTGGCCTTAGAACTACCAGGTGGGAAGCTGCAGAAGGGACCAGGAGTGACTCCCGTGTCACCCAGTGTGGGGGTTCCCTTGGCCAGTGGCAGTGCCAACCTCCAGTGCAAGGATCTCTGACACCACCTTCAGCAGCTTCCATTCAAAGCTAAGGGGAAGCCTCTTGCAAAGCCTTCCTCCAGCTCCATCCTTTGAAGCGTCAGTGTCAGCAGGGACTTTCATTTCTGGAGCTATGAAGGTTAACAACTCTGAGCTTACAGTTTGCAGGTTTGACTGACTTCCCCACATTCCCTCCTGAAAAGCATTTATGTAATTGGGAATTTAGTGTGGTCACATCTTCTCCAGATGTTCTGTAATATATCGATAGAAGTTTTGACTTCCAGAGAAAACTGAAGCCCTCAGTCCTTTCTGCATCAAATACAAGACCATTTCCAAACCTGAAGTTCTTTCTTTCCTGCATCAGCTGTCACCTGGACCAATAAACTATATAAAAAACCCATTTCTTCTAGGAAAGATTTGCTGTACCTTAGTCCAATGGACTCCACCAAGTCCGTGGTCCCCTGCCCACAGGTCACTGAGGGATTGCAAGTGAAAACTGTGATATTCATCCCAGAAGTTTCCTTCTTCAGCACTCTGTGATGAGTGTCACTAACTCACCAGTGACATTGGCTCTCTGACTCAAATATTCTCACACCTGCTCTAATTGGGTGTTCAACATTCTATTAACATTTTACAGACCACAGCTTTCTTCACACAATGTTTCTTTGCTAGTATTCCCTGTTAATTAAAGAACTCAACTTTGTCTTCTTTTTCCTCTTCCACAGCACATTTTTAAAATATGTTCTTCAGTAAATTTTATCAATAATGCACCTTCAGTTTCTTCCCTTCTTGGAGCTACTGCTGTGTATTCTGCTCCATGTTGCCTTTTCTGTTTTTTCTGAAATTCCCATTTTCACCATTCTACTTGACAGCTCCCAGTGCAGCTGAACTTAGAAAAACTTCAACAGGATGCTAAGAAGCCCTTCTCAATAACCATGATCACAGACCATCCTGGTAATGAATCACACACATCTGCAGGCAAGTGTACCCCGAATTGTTTTTGTGAAAGTGTCACCACTACTCAATGGTTGAAATGAGAGAACTCGGAACTCTTTTTTTTAAAATATGAAATTGTTGTTTTCAAGGAGAAGATTCCAGAACTTCTAGTCCATGAACATCTTTTATCTTTTCTTTAAGTCCTCAACACCAGTCACTGATCAAGGCAGTATTTAACTAGTGATGCTAGAGAAAGGCTGCCATTTCCATTTTTAAAGGACTGAGGCTTTTTAGCTGTCAGACCTGATCTGGAATCCAGGATAATGATTCTCATCTAATCTATACCAGTCTGTACTCCTCTACATAATGAACTCAGCACAGTGGTGTAATAGACGTTTGGAAATAAAATACTTCTTTTGTGTTCCCCCCATCATACTGAAACTTCAAGCACAGTGTACTCCAATGGCATACCTGCAGGCTGTCATTTTCAAATTCCACTGGGATGTAAAACAGAATTGCAGTTGGGCAGTATATAAGACATAGTCTGTGTAGGATTTACATATTCACATTTTTAAAAAGGTTCTCTGTGTACCTTCAAAGAGTGACTTTAAAACAAAACATGCAGTCAATTATGTCCATGTGCTGCTTCATGCTCTTTGTAAGTCCCAAGTAGGTTACATCCATGCAGATCAGCTGTCCATGCCAGAAAGTGGCTGCTGTGTGCCCTGCACAGCAGAGGTCCCCTGTAGGCACAGCTCCAGCATCCACATCAGCCACAGCCTGGGAAAGGAGCTGTGGTGCACCAGCAGGGAGGAATGTTTGGACATGGAACTTCAAAGATCTTCTGTTGTCAGACAGGCAGGTTCCTCTATGTCCCTCAACCCACTTCCCTCATCCTTCTTACCCTGCTGAACGCACACTGTAAGAAGAAAACTGATTAAGAGATGATATGTCTAATAGCTTACCACACTGAAAACAGTAAAAATCCTAGATTTTTTTTTGTTTTTCTAGGGAATGATGTTATGCAAATGAAAACAGTAAACAGAACAATCAGAAGGACTACTAAGATGTTTTCCTAGTACTTACAGGGGAGTTTTCAATACAAGCACTACTCATGCAAACCATTTCCTAGAGTTTGACAGCCTCAAATGCACATTGCTGCAGCTGCAGACACTCAGAAACCCTCTTTTCAAAGACAGAAGAAAGTTGAAACAGGACATATAGAGTGAAGAGTGGCTTTCAACTATGGCTATCTAATCTAGGTCTGAAAAAGAGTTTAGGTCAGAAGTGGGATGTGGTGATGCCATGTAGTTATATTTGAGGACACCGACTTCACAACATAGAAAAATATGTCAGTTAAAGAACAAAGCACACTCAGAGCAACTTAAGGAGCCAGAGCTGTCATTCCAGAGTACAGAAAAACTGTGTAACAGCTGTATATCTGCATCTACTGATAATTCAGATATAAGCAATTAATTTATTGCAAAGCAGGTGCTACTGAGATATTTCCACCTGTTAAGTATTCTTGTTCTTACATGAAGCTAATTATAGACATTAAAAGCCACTTAAAAGCTTCAGGTAATATATTTAAAATTAATTGCATCATTTCTCCATACTCTTGTTTTTGGGGATGACTCTTCAAAGCCACCAGCAGTACTCCCAGGAAAAGAAAACCTGTTTCTTGCCTGAACAACACACTGCTATAATGCATTTAATTGCAACATCCCTGGATTTACCCTTACAGCTGCATTTAGTTAATTAGAGTGTTTTTTACATTCCTCTTCTTTGGTAAGCCTTTCCATAGCAGCATAAATACAAAATTTATGTACAGGACAAATTTGCCAGCAGCAAAGGAGTAGGACTGGGTCCTAATTGCAAGGTGCTGAAGTGTAATATCTGTGAAGAGGAGTAATTAAAAGTCTTAAATTTCTGCCTTCATTGCTGCAAAAGTAAAAAGCAAAATAGACCTTCCTTTGGCACCATCAGTTTTCTAACACAGAATTACTATGGCCTTGGAAAAAACCAAACACATCCAAAAAAAAAAAAAAAAGCCCCAACAACCTGTCCCCTCCCTGCCCCCAACCAAACAACAAAAAAACCAGAAGAGGGAAATTAAAAATAAATGAGATGTGTACTTAATATACCTCTTAGCTTTTACCAAAGGGCAAAAATGATAGACCTCACAAATACCTTCACTAAGATGTAAGTTTACTGTCAGAGTTGTTTTGCAATGTAGAGCTTCAGTAGTAGAAAATTAAGTACATTTTCTGAATTATTGCTCCAGGGCAAAACATCTCAATTTTAAAATATAGGGTTTGTGCCATTTTGTGTCAGGAATCTTATTACATCTTATTACATCTTATTAAACTGATTTCCAAATGTGACATTAGTCCTTCCTTTTTGTTCTCTGGGGAAGTCAAATTAAGACAGAGTTCTTTAGAAGTGGCATATTGGCCTTCTTGAAAGGTAAACCCTGGGTATGTAAATGTTCATGTGCCGCAACTCCAGTGAGAATTCCTAATTTCTGACATAGTCCATCTGCTAATCTTTCAGTAGGGTAGGCTTGGCTACAGGCAGAGAAATCAGAAGCTGCCGCTGTTGTTGCAGAAATGCTGAGATTGCCTGGCCATATGGTGAGCTCTGGAGGGGGAGACAGAGAGAGAAAATTCTTAAAAAGGTCACCCTGACTCAAAAGACCTACGTTGTGCTGGTTGATTCATCTGCATCGTGAAATAGCTCCCAGGTGTGGCCACAGGGCAGGTCTCGAGGGGTAGGAGAACAGGACAACTTTTATGAAGTTACACTCAGCAAATACTTCCATATGTTGTGATTCCAAACAACACTCTTACTATTTACTGCTAACCCTCCCTCTCCTCTCAAAATAAAGAAAGGAAACAGGACACATGGAGTTAGGATATTTCAAATTCCTAACTCAAATTTCCTAATGCAAATTCCTAACTAGTGTGTTTATCAGCAGGAAAATTGATGCACATTTACAAATATCCCTCTTGCCAGTCACATAAGACAAGACACACTGTGTTATTTGCACCAATCAGACATTATCCCTTTGCTGCCCCTGTCTGGGAGCTCACTCTTGATCCACTGAGCTCCCACCCAGTGGTTCACTGCCCATGAATTCAAATGGGTCCCCTGCACTGCACAGAAGCACAGTCCAGAGCAGACAACTCAGCCATGAGCTCCAAACACTGCCAGGAGCTGAATCCATTCTTCACTGTAACACAGAAGGCCAAACATCTCACCAACACACCAAGACTGAATGTAGTACTTTAAAATCTAGGTCCATGAATTTTAACCAGAGATTTTTCAATCCTGCACGGCAAAGATCAATGTGTCGCACTGCCATTTTCAGACTACATAGGATCAAAAATCCTATTGTGGGCCACGAAAGTGAGAGAACCATGCAATGTTCGTGGTCTAAGTACCTTTTTCCCTTATTTGATTTGCACTTTCAAATACAGAACTCTTCCCCCCAAATGGTGATCCAAAGAAAATCTCCCTTTGCTTTGTTTAGTGATAGTTTTTTTCCATCATAGTTTAATCTGCTTGATTTCCCAGATGCTGACATTTACTGCAGCCTTCTGTCTTCTAGAAAGCATACATGAACTTCTAATGGAGAATGTCTCTTTTTACAGAAGATAGGATCTTGCATTGCAAGATTATTCCTCAACTTGAGACATTTTTAATGGATTATTCCTCAACTTGTAATAATTTTTTATGCCACATTATTAAATTATTTTGAAAATCCCAAAGCATATAATGCATAAAAGAATTGTCTGTATTAAGTTTATAATAAATTGCATTATTTCTCTGGAAGGTAAAACACAATTATCAGCCATGTCACAACACCAACTTTTATTTCGTTTTGCCCAGTATTCGAAATTCGAAATTCTCAAACCTAGACCACCCTCAGGAAATGAGGGCGTGGCACAGGTGTCCTCTGATGAGCAGAGTACCCCTGAGAGCTTAGGAAAAATGAAAATCTATACAGAGGCATTCCCAATTATTCAAATCTGAAGAAAGATATGTTTGCTGTACTGCCATGAAGGTAAACGGCAAGAGTAATCAGGAAAATAAAACTGCTAAAGCTATTCAGGACCTTAATGAGATCCCAGCTTGCACTTCAGACTATGATTTCATCATTTATATGGCATATTTTATATGCAGTTACATAAAATTGAAAGTAATTACAGAAATTATCCTGGATTAGTACACCATGGTTCAATTTATGCATTATTTAAATGTACTCATTCACTGCAGCCGCACTACAATGATTTAGGCAGCAAAATTCCCAGTTATGATACTTACAGGGTCACTTGTTGATTTCTGTGAAATAGCATGGGTTTTGTGAGGTGTGACCCAGAAGACTTCATCATTCTAATTTTTTCAATTAATTTATTTTTTAAAGCAAACTATAGCTGCAAAAGACTGATTCCAAATGTCTCAACAAATGGGCTTAGCTTAGCTTAGCTTCCTCCTGAAACTAACAACTATTGCTAACATACTACACAACATAGTTTTGCAAATATTTAGAAAACATAAAATCAACAAACTTCCCAATTAGCATATCACCGAATAAACCACCCTGATTTCATCTTCATTCCCTTTTTTGCACCAAAGGGCCTATGAAATTTTGTAAGTGCACCACATTTTGTTCCTAATGGAGGAGCCTTGCCTTCAACATATTGTTTAGTTATTAGGAAGGTCTAGTGCCAGTATTGTTAAAAAAAATGAAGAGGTAGCTTGTTTTCTCAGCTAGTGCAAATAATCTCCCTGACAAAAATTTAAAGATGTGAAATTATTTTCCAGAGTTTCAAATCTACTCCTATCAACTGCAATAGAAGTCAGAGCTTCACAATTTGTTCATTGGAGTGGATTTAATTTGTAAAGATTTAACAGCAATTGGCTATAAAGAGAGATTTAAGTGTAATTATTTGCTGCCTGGTTTATAGCATTGTAGTCTGTTTGATAATAAAAAACACTGACTGTGATAAATTAAAGCCTTTTGCCTCTAGTAAAGTAAAAGAAAAGAGGACATGCCCCAAGGAGGTGAAAGGCACAGCACATCTTCCAACCTGGGAACTTCTTGGAAAGTTCACTATTACATGGATCACTTGTAGACAGAATGACTTAAGATACAGAAGCTGCAGAAAATAGTTATTTACAACATGGTTGCCTATAGCAGGCTCACAGTCTTTTGGTACTTTTCTTTCTCTTTTTTTTATCTTGTTTGGGTTGCTTTTGAACATTTGTTTTAGAGGTTTGTTGTGGTGTTGCTTTGTTTTGTTTTTTTTTTCATTTGTACTCAAAAACTTAAATTTGTAAGGGCTATTAATAATGAACATGCAAGGATATTTTTGTACTATACAGTACAAGAAATGGGTAGTATACAGCAGTAATCTGAAATTACTCCCATTTACTCAAACACTGAACAGGGCTACATAACTCTACAATGAAAATTGCTGGTCTGGTTGTATTTCATAGATTTATGCATGATTAAATAAATCTTGCAGTTATTTCAAGTAATTTTCATAAAATAAAATGAACAGCATACTTCGTACAGTAATTGTAAGAGGTGTAATACTATTTCAGCCATGATACTCTAAAAGGACAAACTGCATGGGGAGGTAACATGTTATTGGATATAATGACACTGTGGAAAAAACAGAAATCTTTTAGTTCTGTCTTGAAATACTACATCAGTAACATGAGCTGATCATATGGTGAAAATGCCTAGGATTTTCTTGTAAAGAGCATTTTACTGAGCACTAGAAAATGTTAAGCAAATGGCAACATTTCCAAAATTGTCTGTCAGTGACTTTTTAAAACCTATACCTCTATAGCATACATTAATCTTACAAAGAACCAATGCTTCATCTTAGTGTTGAGCTAAAGTGATTGAAGAGGTTACAAAATCAGGAAGAATTTGTTCAAAGCACATAAGATGTCAGCTACCAGCATAATGTATTCTGACAGAACAGTTAGAACCTCCATGAGCACCAACAGAATAGCCTCAAACCAAGCTTGGCTCTTTTCAGATAAATTTTTGTTCCCTTGGGCATTCTCAGGTGTAACCAAGGGACTATTTCTTTTCAGACAGGGGAAAAAGTGTAAAAACTCCAATGTCAGTTCAAGGGAGTTTGGAAAGATGTAATATTGCACAGTTAAGACCATTAAATATTAAACACCTCTGGCTAATTTTAGCTCTGCACAGTATATATATCAGCTTTTGGTAAAACACAGGACTTTGAGTAATTCTTCCTTATTAGCAGACTCATGAGATATCTCATTGGCATAGCTTGCACTACTTTGGCTTTACCTCCCCATTTGTCTGCCAGTTTGTGATGCGGAAGGCAGTGCTGAATACCTTTTCTGAACCATAAAATTGCTTGTCTGACTCAAGACATTTTTTTTCTTTCCATTTGTACAGAAACAATGAGCAAAACTCACCTAATCAAATGTCAGTGTGTGCCTCCCTGAAAATTATCTGAATTCCCTTTGCAGATAACAGAGAGAAAGTGGCAGTTTTGGAACATGGTTCATTCCATCCTAAGGGCATTTTGAATAGGTTGGGTATAACATGACCTGAAAGAGTTTTAACTCTGAGAACCGGCTAAGCTTTATATAGGTACCTATAAAGGTAGCTTAGCTGCCTTTGACAGGGGAAATGCTCCCACCCTTTCTAAGTACAGCAGCCAACAGAGCAATGAGTTTTTGAATGCAAGTCATGGCAAACTCTTCTCAAGATTCTCAAAAGCAGCAAAAAACCATCACCATGATACCTGTGTCTCAGACCCCTTCCATGTCTTGGTCAGTGATCAGCACTGGAAACTCTCTTGATGTAGTCAAAATGAAAAACTTTATGGATCTCTCAGTCCTCTGCCCCACCATGTTCCCCCAAACCAGTGCAGACTTTTGTGTGACAAAACCATTCTTAGAAAGCAGAAGAAGAAGAAGAAGAAAGAATACAGGGAAGAAAAACCTTTGGGAGAAAAAAAATAAGTAGAGAAGCCATCTTAGATGAAGAAATTAAGAAGTATGTGTATACATGTATCTATATTTATCTAGCTATCTGGAGATGAGATAGGCAGATATCTAGACACTGAGGGAGGCTGAGGAGGGATGGATGCTGAAGTGAGAAGACAGGCACACAAAGATGAGGTGGTGAGAGGAGGAGGTGGTGGGAGTGTGCAGAGTGGGTCAGGAGACACACCAAGTGAAGAGCTGCATAGTAAGAGAGGAAGTGAGAAAAAGGAATTCAAAATAGAAGCAGCAGCAAATAAAAAATAAGCACATAGGCTCATGGTTTCAGAGTTTGGGGACACACAGCATGCAAAGACATAAAAAAAAACACAGCAGAGAACAAGAGGAAGAGAGAAACCTCAAGCTTGAGAAGAACAACTGTATTAGTTTCCAAGCTTAGGCAATAAGTAACAGTACAGAGGAGCATAAAATTGAGTGAATAATACATAATAGCTTAGGACTTTTCTTTTTTTGCACCTTAATTAAATGAGTATCTTAGAGAAGATGCAACACTTGCTGAATATAATTACAGATTATGCCAATTTCCTAAGGCTCAGTGAAGCATCGAAAGAGGTACGAAACACAGCTTTGTAGACTTGCTCCACCTAATGCCATTTCAAATTTTACAAATTCAGGAACTGAGGGGGAAAAAATATATTAACTGTGGCAACCTGCATTAAGCTGCAGTGTCAAGCCTCGTGCTTGCATGTGGGCATAAATCATGCTTCACTAAAATATGATCTAACCAGGCCTGTGCCCTTTCTACACACCTTATGAAACTGACCAGTCTGTGGTCTGACAGACACTACTGAAACTAATTTATAGTATTCAAATTTCAACCATGAAAAACCGCCATCCTTAAAGAATGTCTGTCTGTCTGTTCTTGTTATGAAAAGAAACTCATTTTGTGAGCTGAAAAAAACCCCAGTTTTTAAAGAAGAATGCATAAAATAACCATATAAATCCACCTTTAAAGGGCTGCCTGTAATCTTCCCCTTCAAGCTCATTTTCTCTTGTAAAAGCACTAAAATTCCCTTATGCTCCTATGCGTAAATGTAAGAATAAATAAACCAATTTTGCTTGATCTTTTACTATTACAATAGATTAAGTAGGCAAAATGTGCCTACTTAATCTATTGTAATAGTAAAAGATCAAGTAAAAAAAGATCTTGCAGTGTCTTTATCTGCCTACTGCTGTTCTGTAAATGTGAGGTTATTTAAGTCAACCATATAGTGTAGTTTTAAGTGCTCGTGCAGCATATCATTTAAATAAGTATGTAACTGCTTCTACTATTGCTGCTTTTGGTCAGCTCCAGTTTTTCTGACATGGTAATGTAATAATGCATCTTACAGCAGCTATCAATCACTCATGGCATGGTGGGACCTCATGGCCCTAGGTAAATCCTAGGTGCACACAACAGGCTATAGAGGCAACACCCAGGAAAAAGCCATATACTCTTCAAATCTTATTACTTTAAAGAAAAACAATAAATATTTACTGAAGAGTGCTAGGAATGATTTATCCAGAGATGAGTGACAGGAAAAGTACACTGTACCTTCTTCTACCAACTGTGCCAGTTTGTTCATCCTTTTTCCTCTGTGGCTTATTCAAAACTGCAACCTCCTCTTAAATGTACTTTCTTTTTTTAAGGTTGTAATTTCAAGAAGCTCATTATGTAAAGGACCAGTGGCTACAGTGAGAGTGTCATAGCTGATTTCTAAAAAGCCAGTATCTGCACCTAACATTGACATTGAAAATTGTGCTTTTAAAAAAGGAAGAAAAAAGGCCCAGACATTCCAGAAAAGCAATATGAAAAATACTTAAAAAAAAAATCTGTGTAAATAGAGAATCACAAAGAGACAAAACATTGATATTTTCTCTTTCCTGTTGCTTCATTAATGCAGTGTGATGACAAATATGGTCTTTATAGAAAAATTATGTCTATTTCTAATGTTTTCCCCTACACCTGTCTTTCCATGAACAACACCTTTCTGGGAAAGGAGCATGACCCAATTTTGTCTCTGAGAAACAACCTACTACCTTTTTTTTTTTTTTTAACTCTAGTTATTCCACAAGTGTTTCAAGACAAAGCTCTTTATATTTGAGCAACATGCCCTTTTATCCAAGCTAGAAATGAAAAAAAAACCACAGAATTCTTTAAAATGCTTTCAGTTCACACATCATTTCACCAGGTAGGTATGAATCAACTAATACATGTGACCATTATTATTGGAGGGTTTATACGCTGCTTTTTCCAGACACTTATTTCTTTTCTGTAACTGAATTCACAGACTCAAATCAACTCCTTGGTTCTCTCCACATACCACTTGAAGGGAAAAAGCACTGTATTTTTAGCAACCTTCTCTTTTCCTAGCCACTTTCTATTAGGTACAAATATTCTTTTAACCAGTCTTTGTTACTAAATTGACATGTGAGAAAGGCTACAGAAATTATTTTGGTACAAGGGAGCACTTCTGCTTCTTACCAAATTCCTCAAGCTAACAATGGTGATGCATGTTTCTTTCCTCAGTAAACCAGCAGGACTGAAGAGGTCAGCTGTCAGACAGAATTGCAGCAGCTAACATTTCAGAAAGGTTCTTTTATAACCATGCTCTTGTACATTTGACAGCATAAGTGAACCAGACCATCAGGAAGCACATTTTAAATTAATGTTTCACAACACTAATTAGGTGACTGATTTGACTCTGCAATCTTTTATCTGCTTTGTTCTGAATTCTTTGCATGTCTCAAGCAGACAGATATGGGATTTAGGTAAAATTCCAGCAAGGACATAACTTTTGTGTGTTGGCAGAATACCACAAAAATTTGGATGGATGAGCTCCCCAGCCTCACACCACATTTCTTCTTTATCAAGAAATTGCACAACAATTGGAAAATGTATCTGAAATGGTAAGAAATAAATAAATGAGTTTTTGAGTTGTGGCATATATTTTCCATTTTTCTCTTCACTGCATTGTCTGAGAGGAGAAAAATGAGAATCCAGCACTTGGCTCTGCATTTCTACATTAAATCTAAGCATATGCTTCTGATCCTGAGATTCCAAATAAATAAACAAATCCAAATTAAATAACTTTATTTTAATCATGTTAAAGGGGTAACTAACCCCCTAATCCTATGTAGTATTGACATTCCAGGACAATGCATAATATTTTTCTTTTAAAAAAACCCCATATCTGAGGTTCTCTGATATTTTACTGTACTATATTTAATTTATTATGACAATTTCATGTTCATGTCATCATGCAGTAACAAAGGGTGAGTTAATTCTTTAATTCAGTGAATTACATTAATCATTAACTTTGTTGCAATCATCATAAATTCATAAAACAGTAGAATGGATCCCTATTTAGATTGCTTATATTTCCTATGACTGGGACAAGATTCTATCTGTGCAGCAACTCATTAGGTGATGATGAGTTCTGCTGTGTTTTCAGGAAAGCCCAATACTTATTCTGTTTATTTATCCACTGCAATATTCAAAGTTTTTCTAGGTCAATAACAAAGAAAATAAAATTTCTTGGCATTGGTAGAAATCTGTAATTTATTTTCAGGTTTTCTTCCTTCAAATAATTCTTCCAAGGAAGAGAAAGACCTCTATTGTTGCGTAACATCTGTGCCTTGCAGTAATTCTCATTCACTGGAAATACAGCATACCTTTAATTATGTTGGGTTCAGTCATTTCAGTAACAACACTCTTTTTTGCACTGATATTTTGCAGTATTTACATAATGACTATTTACTACTAGCACTTGAAAGTTTGATTCAAATTATTTATGTATGCTTTGTTAACTGCATGTATGTCATCAAAAGAGTTTATCTTCCATTGTTTCAAAAATAAAGTTTAAAGATTCTTTATTGATATGCTACACAGAATTTATGTCTATATTTTTGTGTTTTGAAAATTCAAAACATTTCTCTGAGCACCTTGTGTTTTTCCAACAATAAAACAGAAGCAACTGTGATATAGTCAAGCTCCTGTTTGACTGGTCTTGCTTTGATGAAAACTTTATATTTTTTCTTCATTTTGCCTCACAGGAGGAGACACCTGCCCAAAAGCTGTTTTAATCAGCCTGTTCCTGAAGGACTGCACCCCATGGAAAGTGACCAACACTGGAGCAGTTTGCAAAGAAGGATAACCTATGTTGGAAGAGGCTGGGAAGGATAGTCTCCCGTGGGATGGATCCCACATCAGAGCAGGGAAAGAGCATTAAGAGAGAGAAGCACCAGGGACAAAGTTGCTGTGAATTGACTGCCACCCTTCAAGCTGGGTCTTGTAAGATATGTGTGTGGGGGGGAAAAATGGTTTTAGATTTGCTCACATTTCCTCACATCCTAGTCTTATACTAAGTGGCATTAATTAAAATCAATTTCCCTAAGATCATCTTGTTTTGCATGTTATGGTACACAGCAAGAAATCTCCCTATCCCCATCCTGACTCAAAACTTTCCACAGTGTTTTAATTAACTGAGCGGGTTGGGGGGTGATAAAGCACCTTGAAGGGTGTGTGCCCCTCAGCCAAGCTCAACTCATCATCAAGCAGATTCAATCACCAGAGGAACCACGTCTTGATCAAGCTTTCAGCAGGAACAAATGGTATGCAATGCTAAACCAAATTTATAACATAAAATCACAGACATGAAAAGTTTTATAAAATCAAGACTGTAAAAAATTTTGGTGGAGTTATGAGATCCAGAAATGAGAGACTGAATGCTGGACTGAGATAGGATCAGTTCTTTCCTAGAACACATTTTTAATATATAGTTTATATCTGTATCAGGTGATACCTGTTACAAGAAAGACTAAGCTTCAGGTTTGGAAATGGTCTTGTATTTGATGCAGAAAGGACTGAGGGCTTCAGTTTTCTCTGGAAGTCAAAACTTCTTTCGTTATATTACAGGAACATCTGGAGAAGATGTGACCACACTAAATTCCCAATTACATAAAAGCTTTTCAGGAGGGAATGTGGGGAAGTCAGTCAAACCTGCAAACTGTAAGCTCAGAGTTGTTAACCTTCATAGCTCCAGAAATGAGAGTCTCTGCTGACTGACTTTGGTTGATTGGGGTTTTTTTTATGGTGGTGGCTTTGTTGTTGGTATCTTTTGCTCCCTGAGACACATTTGGGATATCCCATCTGACTTTCTGTCATGGCCTAAACCCACCCTGACACTGGCTACTTGATTCATGTTTCTGTGGGTTCTGCCTGTCCAGTGGAGAAGGAGCCCTCTCCTGTCACACAAGACTTTGTGTCACATTGATGTTCTTGGATTTCTGCTCTACACTCCAGCTTCAAGTAAATAATTACACCAGAAAGGCACAAGATTTCTATCCAAGCATGAAGCTTATTTGTTTAAAGCAGATCTTGATGTAATAGTGTTCATTCTAATTCAAAGAAGTTCTTCTCCTTTGATCAATTTCAGTTCCATTGCATAATATTTTATTTCTACCTTTCTAGGAGACACTACATAGCTCCAGTCCGTGTTATTGCATCAATAAACAAAAGATTTGTTGATACGGCATGATCTATCCTACACAGTTGTTAGACCTGAATAGTGCATTAACACTCTGCTCACCCTGAAACCACAGTGAATCTCTCCTTTCACTAAAAAAACCTGCAGCATATATTTTTCACATATACCTAAGCTCTGTTTAATCATCTTGGATGCTTGCAGAGCTTGCAAACAAGACACAATACAGACATGCTCAGATATAAACTCTGACTTCATGTTTATATAAAATATAAATCTGTTCAGATACTGAGTCCCACAAGCATATATCATCATCCAAATTTCTGGCTACATTTAATTTGCAATACAACAACTGGAAACCATGAAAATCCAGCAGAACTTTGTCCAGTTCCTCCAAAATGAAGAGGAGAGAAAAAAAAATCAGATTTGGGGGTGATAAAATGCTATTGACTGAGAAGAGCATTGAATGCACTGTTAGGAGGCACTATGGAATTGTACTGGTATGTCACATCTTATTTTGAAACCAAGAAATATTCAAGACTAGATTAAATGAAGCAATATGCCTATATTTGCATTTAAAAAACCCTAGCAATAAAAGACAGAATCAGCTTAAATGTATACTTGTTTTTGTATTGCTAACTGGTAGAGTTCTTTCTCTGTTCCTCCATGCAGCCATTCACTTCAGATTTAATCATCCAATAGAATTCCTACTTTATTTCCCATGAGTTTTTCAGTATGCAATACATCATGTGCACCACAAAGGGAAAGCTGTGGCTACACAAGGCTTTTGCTTGGGCAAAACATCTCCTTGAATTTACAAATGTGTGTGGCACAACCATCTGTAACAAAACAAACAGCAGCAATCACATTTTCTTGCTGTATATTTTTGAGGGGTGAGACAGAGCATACCATTTAACTAAAATGTAACACCACAATAATGTATCCTGAAAACAAGTTATAAACTGAATCAGTAACAATGAATGATTTATAATATTTGACCCTTACTTTTCTGCCATAGAAATATGGACTTTTAAATATGCTAGCTTGTCATTTTGTCATTTATCGTTCAAGCTAAATTTTACATTTTAAATGCAATTTTCTTAATCATTTAGAGAGTATATTTCTACAGGATTTGTTCAGATGTGACAATCTCTCAACCTTGGACAATTTATCTTGCCAAAGAAAACTAACTGCTATTACACAGGACTAGATGGAGGATTGTGATTCAGTCAAGTGTTCAGTAGATTAGTTTAACTGAAGTGAAACTGTTTCAAATATGAGTGAGAAATAAACATTCTAAAATTAAAAAAAAAAAACAAACCAAACCAACAATAACAATAATTCCAGGGAAGAGGCAAAGCCTAACAAGGCTTTGGAGATAAGGGTGGTTATGGAATGAAGGACCAGGCATCTTGGACTGCATTAGGGAAGCACTGCCAGCAAAACATGAACATGGACAATGTGTGATTACATATCAGTTACTAATGATAGTATATGGAAAAAATAGAATAAATGATTTTGTATTCTTTGTACATCAATATTCTACAAGTTCATATCACTCATGTAGTTTTAAATGTTCAATTATTTTTTTTTCCTGACATCTCATGCAGTGGCTTGTAGCAGAGTGTAAAGGAAAGTACGTACATATTTTAGCAATCAGACAGATTAAGCACCATGAATCTGTTCCATTCAGGAACCATGCAAGGCACAGAAAATGTGGTCCTGCTCAGGATTAAAATGTTATCAACTCTCTTCATATTCAAGTTTACCAATTGTCAGCCTGCACTGCATCAGTTCACATACCTGTGGCACAGTATCTACAAAATGAAGAGATGCATCCATAGATGTTCTATACAGCAGAAAACAAGTTTATATAGGAAGCCATGGGGTTATTTATCATATTCTGCAGGTTGAAAAGTTCTAAACAGCAATATTTTGCAAGTATTTAAACCGCCATGAAAAAAATCAGCAGAAGTCAACAGTGTGCAACATCATCATAGTAAAAATCAAATCTCAAAAAGTGACATTATGTTTCAAAAAATGTGTTTTTTATTACAAGTATGTCATCAGATAGTCACAAATATAAGAATGTCAAGGTATGGTACTTCCCACCACTAGGGTGTGGTGAACTTAACTTTCTCTCAAGACTATTTGGTTCAGTGAGAATGTGTGAGAAGGAAGATAGTTGACATTTGACTGCTTAATTTCTGATTCACCTATTATAACTGTGAAGACATAGAAATAGCAATAAACAATGACAGCTAAAACCACTGAGGAAACAAACAAATCACATCTACTTTGGGTTTTAATAGAAGCTAGTAACACACTTCACATTTTCTTTCAGCCTTATGCAAATACAAAAGTGATGGCATGAGAGGTAGTCACATCAGCCTTGCAGCTGATAAGTCTCAGAAGACAGATTAGAAAAAGATATATAGATATCCTAAAATGGAAACAATGAAACCTATTTGAATGCATAGATGGGTGCTAAGTGAAAATGATACTGCAAGATGTCAGTATGAATGAATAAAATAAACTTTCAGGGAAGGAGTAAATACAAGACATCTCAGATACAAAGTACACTTGAAAAAGCGGGAGTTATCTCAGAGTCACACATTAAGTCTGTTTTCCCCACAGTATAAATGTAAGAAATGCAAATTATGATGGTAACAATGAAGTTGTTACATTTTCTCTCTTGACAGCTGTCCCAGTTTGTCAATAAAAGTTGTTTAGTATACAATACAGATAGTCAGATCACAAATCTTCTGCCATATAAACACTGTAAATAACTGCTTTAGAAGACATAAAAAACTTTGAAGATCAAATTTCTCTGTCAACACTGCAATTTTTCTCTCTGCATCTTCTGCATATGGAAGAGTAAGAAGCATTTAGTCTTTATTCTAAGGGCACTTGAAGTATTTCACACTTCTAGGATGATTTTCCCATTTTTACTGCTAGTAAAAGGCAAAATGAGACTTAGTTAAATGTACAAAACTGTATTTCTGAAGTTAAGGTATCTGCTGCCAGAGGAAACTGAATATTTGGACATTAGCAAAGTTTGAAATCAGGTAAACATCAGAGAAAGAAAGCAGATTTTATTCCAGTGAGTGCCCTGAAACTGTTAGCTCTGAGTGATAATGATAAGTGAGGCGATCCAGTGGGACAAAGCAGAGCTCCACAGCCATTCTCACACTGCAAACATTTGTGTGAGAATGCCCTGGTACAGTTCACTTACCATTATGAAGAACATGTGAAAAATTTGTCCCTAGCCTCAAGCCCACTCAAGCTGACCTTGGATCTAGGATGCAAGATGGTGTGTGAAGTTAAGAGGAAAAATGGCACAGCTGAGAAGCCATTCTGGGAATCTGCTTCTCAGTTGGCATCCCATCCCCTTTTTCAGATTTCTTTGCCTAAACACACTACAAGCTGCAGTTTTGAAATTAATTCAGAGATGGTGGATTCAGTCCTCACTTTGACATCACATTTCTTTTCTGTCATTTCATTTCATATAGAAAACCACCAGAGAACTGATTACATGCCAAACAAGAGGTCTGGCATCACAAGACAATCGGAAGAAAGAGCTGACAGGATTCTAGGTAAGACTGAGAAACTAAGGTTCTCAAAAGTGAAAAAAAGCCAGAAAAAAAAAGAGGCAGAAAAGGATAACACGACCATCTATTTGATCTTCTACTTTTAAACCACTAAAATAACATTCTGTGCAGAAATAAGAAAGGCAAAAGAATATTGACAAGTTCAAAGAAAAATGCCAAGAGAAGATAAAAATGTGTGACTAGACAGAAACTCATACATTAAAAACAAACAAAAACCTGGAAAAAAAAAATGGACCCTCCCCCAGCTTCAGAAGAGTTTAAAAGTTTTGTAGAATACACATCTGATGTGGTCAGGAAAGAAGTAATGGATAAAACCTGGAAATGTTATTAAAATTATTAGTTATATTTAGCATGCACACAGGAAATGCCAGAAAAACTGGTGTTATTTATGTCACAAGCACCTGCATATTTTCTAGCTAGTTACAAAATCTTTGTCTATTATTTCCATAGAAAACAAATCCATTCAATTTGTACATTTGCATGTTCTGTTGCAAGTGAAAATGTTGAATCATTTCTCTAATGGAGAAGTATTGAAAAAAATTGAGTTTTCATCAAAATAGTACAGTGAGCTAAGTATATATGTAAAATAGTAAGCTAATTTATTTAATTAAAAATAGTTTCTTATGCTGCTTTCCAATGCCCTGCTCTGCATTTATTTCACCTCAGTAAGGACTCAAAAATCTATCTTATTACCTGTTATACCCACATTTCAAAAACTGGTGAACTGTTTAAAGAGTGATAGCTAGAAGAGGTGACAAGTCTTAGTGAAATACAAGTATAGAGAAATACAGACTATCAACTGGATTTGGGAAATGTGATAATTCCCCTGCCACAAAACAAAGGCTGCCTTCAACACAGGACTCAAAATCTGTGGGTGTCCATGACACTTAATTGCAGGGATTTGGCAGGAGGTAACATTAGAGGGCCTAAGGACTTTTTCTGGCTTCAGAGTGTACTAAACAGATTGAAAACTAAAACTCTCTACTTCAGAAAGAGTAACAAAACATCAGGTTTCTGCAGCTGATTTTCGTTCAGACAACATCACCAAGATTTTTCTGCTTGTCAAAACTTCAGCCAGAGAAAATGAGCAATTCACTGCAGCTTGTTGATGTAAATTGTGTTCTGATCTTATAAGGGAGATACTTGTTAATAGCTGCATTACCAAAACTAAAGTAAAATAAGCAGAATGCCTTAATTATGCATATCTTCTAGCAAAACAAAAAAGCAGCTTGAAGTAGCTTAAAAGGGTAAGGATTTCCACCAAATTTGACTGGCTACAAAGGTGGTTATCAAAAAGTAATATTGACTACCAGCTTGATGTTGGTTAACTTATTAATGTGCAAGAACACAGGAGCAGGCATGGAAAATGCAGAAGACTTCTAGAGGAGATTCTTCCAAAATGTATAATTTTGTCTTTTCCATCAAGCACATTCAGCTGCAATGCAATGGGACTTCTGCAAATGCAGCACACCATACAGAAACTTAAGTTTTTTCAGGCTGGGAGGGTGAAGACACCAGTAGAAATACTTTCTCTTCTGTTGCAGGAAAAAAGGATTGCTTATCAATGACATAATTGTCACCAATATTGCAAAGGGATAAAGAAATCAGTGATCTACAAACAGAGAAGCTCGTCATATAGGACATCAAATGTTTCTAGGATGAAAGGGGGAAAATGGCCTAGGTATGCCATTTTACTATTTAACTTGAACAAACTGTAGAAGAATTGTTCTCTCACTTTGAATTAAAAGCAAGAACAAGGCTAGAAACTGAGTTTCTCCTTTGCTTCTACTCCTTATAACCTCCAATTCCAAATTTTTTGGCCACAACTAACCACACAGTTCATAGCTGAAATGATCATAGCAGCAATTCTGCAATAAGTCTATTCAAAAGAATGTTTAAATTCAATTAAAGCCAATTACCCAAAAGCGAATGTTTAAATTCAATTAAAGCCAATTACCCAAAAGCTTGACAAAGTCCCCCATTTCCAGAACTCTCCCGCACAGCACTGCCATGTGCCATCCGTACTTACAGGGAAAATAAAACATGCAGAAATCTTTATTTGCCAGTTTCTCCTAGGAACACCAGTCTCTTTACTCTTTTTCCTCTAGCTGTATCCATGACTTTTTCTCCAGGGTAAGGGTGCCACGCTCCTCTCCCTGTCCCGGGTCCCAGCGCTCAGGACCATGGCCAGCGCCACGGCCGACGGAGAGAGCGGCATCACCCCAAAGCCAAAGCTGGTCTCAAACAGAAACCGCTTCTCTCTGCCCTCTCTCCTCCTAGGTGGTAGGTCAGACATGCTAGTTACGGCTGCCCTGATGCTGTTTCAAATCTGCTGTTGTTATTAAATGACACTGCATAGCACTGAATGAAAAAACAATGTTCAGGGTAAATGTTGTTTGCAGCAAGGAAATAGTTGTAGCTTTTATTTTGTTGTAAAGATGGCAAAAGGACAAGCATCACTAAATGACCTATGTGTTGTCATGTTGCCATGATTTTGACTTTGGATAGGAAGTTTGCTTGTTGATATAAGTGAAGTTTGTGAAGACTGTGTGAGGAATGTAAACTTCAATGACAGTTCTGGTTTATTCTGGTTTACAAAATTGTGCTGCAGACAAGCAGCTACTGACTTGGATTGTAAAGAGCTGTAATTATTCACTAACTTTTTTTCTCCAGTTTATGTTCAAATTTCATTATGCTCCAAACAGTGCCCTTGGGATAAGCATCTGAGGAGCTCGGAACACATCTGTTACAGATATGCTACATAAATGTATATATAGTGCTACATAAACACAGTGCTGTAGAAATAAGGCTGACTAATTTCACGCTTTGCTTCAAATACAATTTGCTGACATGTCTTTTTGTGCAGGAGAGCCTCTCTTCTAAAAATGATGAAACTGATTTTGCCTAACTTGAATTAGGAAAGCTTCATCAACATGTCTTACTCACTCTCCTTTTAATATAAGAAACACGTAGGCAAACTCAGCAGTTGAATTTGATTCTATATCCAAATTTGGTGGAATTATAGGGTTTCTGAATGACAGGTATGTAAATGCTGCTCTGTTTCATATCACACATTTTCTGGACCTCTACTGCTACTAAGCCTCCACCCCTCCTCCATGCAGCATTCTGCCAGTTACTGACAGAAAACACATCTGTAGATACTCTGACTTTTTCATTTTCCTGCCTATTTAAATATTGTTCATTTGAGTTTATAAATCATTGAAATTACCTTTCTCCTTTGGAAAAAAAAATAATGCACAGAAGCAAACAGTTAAATTTCATGTCAGCAGAATCACAAGTCATGCTGAAAAGCTCCAGATGACATGTATTTAAAAGATATCCTGGCAAAACTCTTTAGAAATTAAAAATAACTGACTTCTGGAATAAAGTATGCTCTAGCTTACTTGGAAGTACCTTTATCTACAGCAGAGGTCTGGGATCTACAAGCTTCCTTGTCTAATCCTATGACTACCTTTGCAACTTCAGTGGTACTGTGATCTGCAGGAATTGTGCACAAGTCACCTGAGCTGCATCTGTCCCTAGTAAAATGCAAATATTTGTATTGCAGTACATTGTTGGGAAAGGCAGGCCTAATTCACTTCAATTCATCAATCATTGCAGTGCCTTACAGACTAAAATTAAGGACACAACAGCAGATAGAATTGTGATCATGTAGCCTGCAAAGTTTCATTTTACTCAACAAATCTAGGTGCTGACGTTGGACATTTTGTTTCCTCTATGGACTCAGAGAAAGTGTGGCAGATTTCTATGCATCTCCTTTGCAATTCAAGAGTGAACAGAAGGAAAAGTGTGCTCATAATGTTTTATCTGAACATCCTCTGTTGAACTGTTTTATGTGACCATGACTTGTTACAGCTTTTAAACACACACTAAATTTTAACTGTAAGAGTTACATGACTGACTTCAGTTTTCAAGCTCTTTTCAGTCTTCACAAGTTGAGTCTTCAGTTAAGACTGAAGAATCATTACTGTTGGTCAAGCACTCTTAGAAGGAGTAAGAAAAATAATATATCTTTTACAAAAATCAGAGATCTAATCTAGGATTTAACAAAACAGAAAAAGATCTTTTATCTGTCTACACAATGCTATTCACAGTATTGCTCTTCAGATCAGAATCACATCTTTTTGTTCTCTATTCTTGGTAATACCTATTTTTATACTATCCTCCTATCAGCAAAGCCTTTAACTCTAAAAAGTAACCTCTTTTTTTGTCATTTAAATCCCTCATATCTCCATAATTTGACAGAATCACAGAATAGTTAGGGTTGAAAGGGATCTCTGGAGATCATCTTGTCCAACCCCTACCAAGGTTGCAGTCAAGGAGCAGGTGACACAGAAATGGCTCCAGGTGGGTTTTGAATGTCTTCAGAGGGGGAGACTCCACAATGTCCCTGGGAAGCTCTTCCAGTGCTCTTCCTTCCTCAATGGGAAGTTCTTCTTTAGATTGAGGTGGAACCTCCTGTGTTTTAGTCTATGGCCATCGCTCCTTGTCCTGTCACTGAGCACCACTGAAGAGATTCTGTCACCATCCTCCTGCCACCTGCCTCGGAGCTGTTTATTTGCATTAATGAGATCCCCTCTCAGTCTTCTCCAGACTAAACAGACACAGATCCCACCTCTCCTCACAAGAGAGATGCTCCAGACCCCACATCATCTCTGTGGCCTCCACTGGACCCTCTTCAGTAGCTCCTTATCTTTCTTCAACTGTGGAAACCAAAAATGAACACAGTATTCCAGATGTGCCTCACTAGAGCAAGAAGGGGAGTAGGATCACCTCCCTGACCTGCTGGCCACACTCTTCCCAATGCATCCCAGAATAACTCTTCTCTCATGGCCCTGAGGACACACATGACCAGCTGATGGTCAACTTGCAACCCACCTGCACCCAAATGTCCTACCGAGAAGAGCTGATCTCCAGTGGGTGGGCCCCCAGCCTGTGCTGCTACTGGGTGTTATCCCCCACCAAGTGCAGGACCCTACACTTGACCCTGTTCAGCTTTATTAGGTTTCCCTCTGCCTAATTCTTCTGTCAATGTCCCACTGAATGGCAGTACAGCCTTCAGGTATAATTCAGGTGCAATTTCCTCAAGTGAAGAGTATTGGTTCACAACAAGCCACCAATTTTCAAAACTACAATCAATCTGAAAGATTTTCCTTTTGTTGCAAATTTAGTGCAGGTAAATACACTTACATAAATGTCTAATAAATAAAATAGTTTTTAAAGGAAAGCAGAAAAAAAAAAGATGGAAATACAAAAGTATTGTTGAGTCTGCTCCAAGCTTAATTCCATGAGTGCCATATAACAGATCAGAAAAAAGAAAGCGAGGAGATGCATTTTCTACTACATTTTCTTGGTATTACTGTAACATTCAGAGCCCCAAAGAGTCCCTTAATCCATCCCTTCTAAGTTTAAGTACAAAATTTCTTTGAAAGTAAAATTGGACAACTTGGACAGCATGAATGTGAATGGCCTCAGGCTCTAAGCATATTCCTAATTAATCTTTTGCCATCTGGGGGTTATTCTTCACTATGCATTTTTAGGACCTCAGGTAGCATTTCAAGAATTGTGAATAAAGAATCAATTGAGGACACATAAAATTCAGCTGAAAATATGTTCAGTTTAACAGGTCAAAGAAAGAAATCTATTCTGAGAGCAGGCATTTGACTTTCACTACATCACATATTTGCTGTCTGTACTTTCTGAGGTGTTTCTATTTGTCTTTTTCTGTACTTTAATATTAAAATGCTATATGTCTCCTTCTCACAGTTAAAATTGACCCTCATTGAGCGTGCTGTTGTAATACCAGAAAATTTTGTATCTTCAAGTGACAGATCTATTAAAAACATTAAAAAACATAAATATAAATATTTATGTTTTTAAGAGTATTTTGTCCTCGTAAAATCTATTAAGGTAATCTTGATTGTGCAACTGTCTGCTCTTCATGTCAACAGACTGAATAGGCACCTAGTGACTACTCTCAAGTTTTTATCTATAATCTTAGTTAATGAGCTTTTTCACTTCACATATATTCTCTTGAAATGTTAAAAATGTGCATCTCATCTTGATGCTATACTTTTATAACACTACATGAAAAGCCCAATGTGTTGTTATAAACATGCCTCTGTGTTTTTCACTGTACATTATACCTTCCTCTTTACTCCACACGTGACATCCCCATTATAGCAATGGCCAACACAGACCAGATAATAGGGAAGAGAAGAAGGCAACTTCCTCAGCTAGTCATTAATGATATTAAACATTTTTTTGCATTCCTAACTGAAGAAGTTCATTTCTTTAAGGAGTAGAAAGACACAAGCCTATATAGTTTGAGGGATATTACCTTGCAAGACACCATACCAGTTTATGGAACTGCAACTGAAAATAAACAGTAAGGTTTCTCTGAGGTCACAGTTTAAAAACAAATTTAGACAAAATACAACTAAAAATTATGTTTAAATTTTGACCCACTCAGTCAGCAGCTATTTCTGAAAGTAAAAGTTGGTATCACAGAAGGGTTCAGCAGTTCTTGCAAAACACCAATGGTACTAACACCAAAACACCAATGTTCTCATACTAAAAGTGTGAACTTGCCTCTTGTAACATGAGATCTCCTATGGAGCTGGATTGAGGTGCCTACCTAAAAAAGTCTCCCAGATCTTGAAATGGACAGATTTTTCGCTACATAAATGGAAAATTTTTTGGTTCTTTTTTTTTTAGAAAGGTCAGCAATGCAAACAAAACTACTCTCAGTTTTATAAGGATCAAAAAATGTAGTACTCAGGAGCATCTGGTAAAATGTAACATTTTAATGTAAATAATTACAATTACTCAGATTTTGAGATTAGTAGATTTTCTTCCAAAGTGTTTTGCTGCTATCAGATGTAGATTCCTGCACCATTTCACCCTTAGGTTTTCTTGCCTTTCAGAGATGAAATAAGCACAGCTGGTTACACAAATTATTAAGAATTTGTGTCATCTCACAGGACCTGTAATTCTTTCCTGTGAAATGAAAAATACTAAGTCTGTACTACTCAATGAACTATTTTCTTAGCAAGAACAAAAACATATTACCTCTCTGCATCTCCCCGTTCACAGAAGGAATAAAACTACACCCAGTATCTCATGGAACAGAAACATAAGGCTGTTAAGCTTGAACTAAACTGACAGCATCCTTTATGCAAAAGATCCTGACAATGTGTCTGACTCTCTCATGTTTGAATATAGTTGCTATATAAGTTTCTTTTTATGGAAAATAATTCCCTGAATAAATTTGGAAAATTCATATGAATGTGTGTAGGTATACAAGATACTTAGAATACTTAATAACAGTCTTCTTAGAAAAGGGGGAAATCTCCACATACGTGAATAGTGTATTCTGCTATTTGTGAGTAAATATATCCACACAGTGTCCATTTCTTCTGTCTGGAAAAAGCCCACTGTAACTCTTCACTAGATATCCCATGTAACTACAATCAATGTACAATCCAATGTAACTGACAATGACTATATTTATCTAAGTAAGTAATATTTACTCCATTTGCAGTTGACATTTCTGTTTGGAAGGCCAGTTTATAGAAAATCAACTTTCCAGCTTCAAATAAAAGGTACTGATTGGTATAGCACTAAACAAAACTTTTCAATATTCCATGGGAATGGCTTTATTTCTGTTCCTCAATGTATCTTGAAAATAAATATAAGCAATGTCACATATAATTCAGTACAAAAACTTTGGCAGATAAATTACAAATATGTGCTATGTGACTTAAATACTACTGCATGCAATGTTTCAGAGGTGAATGCTGTACAAGAGGTTAAGAATATGGCTTCAATGAAGAGAAAGGCAAATAAATAAAATAAAAAAGGAAGAAAATAAAAAGGGAAAGCAACATAGAAAAAATATAACAGTTTTGTATAACCTATATTTGTACAGTGCTGAAATGGTTTTGAAAAATCATAGGAAACAGTTATGTAGTCATAGGGTACAGGGTGTAATAGATAACTAGCTGAATATTGATTTGCTGTTTTGAAGTCAAACTCAAAACCAGGAATCTGGATCAGAGACAGTTTAAGGCAAGAGCATCCAGGAAAGTATGCAGAAAACACAGCAACAAGCAGCAGTGCAAACCAGTCTCCAATGCAAGTCAGGGAGAGGTAAGCATAATAAAAGACCAGCATAGCAAACTGTTATTTCCCTCAGCCACAGTGAGGAAAAAGCAGAACAGGGAAAAAAACCTATCAAAACAACAAAAAAACATCTCTCCAAAATAAAATTGGTCATATCGCTTATGACAATAGTAAAAGAAAACAAAGGCTTGCTCAGGGCACGTCTGAAAAACAAGGCCAAACATGAAGGGTCAAAGGCAAGGGAGAATTACAAGAAAGACCAGGAGCATTGTTAAGCAGCTACTTAGTCCAGAGGGGAAAAAAAACAGTCATAAAGTCTCTGCAAGGCTTAAGTTTAATCCCTGTCTTCCACTAAATGGTCAGTTTTTCAGGTGAGCAGAAGAATTTAACAATTTTGTAGTAGCTAAACTCTAGGGAGAGATAAATTATATGTTATCAAAATTGCTTGCCTTCATTAGTTTTTTCTCAGAATATTAAAAGCATGATCTGAAGACATTTCAAAGCCACAAGTGGCTGTTTTTTAACTCAGGGAAAATGAGTGAGAAACTATTAGACGACTGAGAAAATTATAAGAAAGCCGAACTGCCACTGTCTTTTAAAGAAAAAACATTATAAGCACTGGTGAAATACCAGGGGCAAAAAAAAGACAAACCTTATGAAAAGTATTTGTCAGCACCAGAGAATGATGAAATGACTGACAAGAAAGTTTCATTTTTCAAGAGCAATTCATTATCAAACATTTTTTTTTCCCTCCCCTGTAATAGGCCTCATTACAAGTGGAGGCAGCAGATGCCAAAACAATTTCACCCCTATGCAGCTTGTGATATTGTCTCACACACCCTTCTCAGAAATAACAGAGAGACAGTCTGGGACAAAACACTACAAGGTCAGTGAAACTTTGGGTAGACACACTGAAATAACAGTTATAAATTATCTGAGAATTAAAAGTAGTTGCAATTTATTCAAATGGACAGATGTATCAACTGTCCTGCGTCTGCTCCTGTGTTTGATGCTGCTTGGTGCTCTCATGGATTACCATAAATGTCATTAATAGACAGGTCACAATTGCTTTAGAAAGTAAAAAATCAGCTGTTTTTTTCAATGCAGACACTCCGAATGTGGGAATGTATGCTTGAGAGCACACAAGAATTAAAATAGATCTGGACAATCCAAATAACTAGTCAGAAAGACCCAGTCCCAACTAACTTTAAAGAAACAAATACCTCCCTCATGGAAAGTGAATATCCAGATGAAGTCAATTCATCCAATAAAGCCTCTCCACATCCCCATAATCTATTCAACATGGAGCTGAATCTTTGCAAGTCTGGAGACAGCTGAACAGAGCCTCTGTTTTTTCATACAAATATACATATATATATATATATTTACCTTTGTCTTGACAGTTTCCTGCAAATTACTGCTACACTTGATGCTATATGCTAGCGTACTCTGAGCTGGTCATGGCACTCTGGAGTGCCCTCAATTACTTTCCATTCTTTAAAAATTGTATTTTTTAGTCTTTCCAGTGTAGAGCAATGGGCTTTTGCTGCTTTTCATGCAAGCATTTGGCAAGGGTAGCAATGAAGACTGCTAGATATAGTTTAATAATGATGTCTGAAGTAATTCTGAAAAGAAAATTGAAGACTTCAATATAAAGGAAAAATAAAGTATTTTCTCCCTGAAGATGAAGAGATGGGTTGTTTGTGTTTTCAAAGAACAGAGCTTATAGTGGTCACACTATAAGGTTTTGTAAAAGAAGACTGTTGAGCTATGGTAGTCACAGCACAGAAGAATTTAATACACAAGCAAAAATCATTATTCTCAATTATATGCAATAAAGTATAGTTTCTAGCAGTCAGTCTTGATTTCCATTTGATTAAATCCAAATGCTTATTCTTCTGCAAAACCCCTGTCTTCAAAAAGACCTGCATACATGTCTGATGACACAGTTTATTACTTCAGCTTTTGCTCATAAATATCTATAAATATACATTGGTGACTCCTAGAAAATATTGTTAAAGAGCTAAGGGACAATGTTATAAAGATCTGAGTACATGCAAACACTATCTTAGAGACAGCAATCACACAAAGCAAGTACCCCATGGAAACATCTGGAAATACTTCCAACAATGGAGCACAACTTCTAGGAAGAAATCCAAATAATAGCATAAAAGACAGCAGAGAGAAATTGACTACAGATTTCAGAGCTACTTTAAAATCCTGCAGTTTTTGGTATAAAACCTATGTGAACACTGTCTCACACTGAAAACTACCCTAAGATGGTAAGGTAGCCCAATCTTACAGGCCTGAAGTAGAAAGAATAACCACACCTAAGCACAACATTTAAGTTCTTTAAACCATAAGATCTTAAACAATAACATTAACAATAGCATGAACCACCCCTGATGTATTGGATTTACAATATTTTATCAAAGAATGATAAAAAATATTTTACAGAGCATGTCCATATGCATGTTGCAGTTTCCCTCAAAAGAAATTATTCAAGTTAATGTAATTATAAATTACAATTAATGTATCAGCAAAAAATCCCCAAAACCTGTTATCCTTCAGCATAATAGGTTTTCCTTCCATCATTCTACCTGAGGCTGCTGCTTTTCTGTCAGTAAGGCTATACCAGGACTTCCATTGCTTTTAAATCCCCCAATTTACTCAAGGGCCTTGAAAAAGTCCCAGCCTTGGCTGATCAGTGCAATAATTTGTTGTGAAAACTAAGTAGATATTACATACACAGGAAGCTGACGTCTCTTAATGCATGTGTGTGTCTGAAGTCCTCAGGCAGCCTGCAGTCAGACCCACAGAATGATGCTGACACAGGCAATGACAGACTCTCTCTCTCTTTGCCAGCCTATGCAAACATCAGTAGACTGCAGAAACTCTCCACTGACTAACTCATTAAAAGTCACCTGGTGAAGCTTTTTAAGTAGAGCACAGGAATCTTTCATCTTAACACTACTGAAATTTTAGTTCTGCAACTACTTCAGTCTTGGTAAAACTAAAATGATTGAAACTCAGAAGGACCTTTTGGAATACTAACGAAATAAAACAAGTGAGTTTGCAGTGGTGTTTGTACCACTTGTCATGCATGGTATATTCTCATTTCCAGCCCAATCATTCCCAAGAGGTGAGGCACAGCATAATCCTGGATGAGGCTCCGAGTGGAACCCATCACCCATTCTCTTTTGGTTGTGAGTGCAGGCTGCATAATGGGGCCAGAACTGCTGCAAGGACACAGAAAGAACACCTGAGGAGGGGCAGAAACACCTTCTACTGAGGTCCCTGTTTCCTCAGTTACCCAGGGCCCTGGAGCCCATAGCTGAAGGGAACAGACAGAAGAGCATATCCAAACAAAAGAGGTGCCTGACAAGTCTCCAAATACCTTTCAGGACCACCATTATTGAGGCTCCCCATATAACTCTCTTGGTGTTGAGCAGCAGAAACAAATAACATTCCTCTACAAGAAATCTGCTAAGTAGAAGGAAGAGAACAATAGGACCACTACACAGAAAGAAGCATCACCATACTTGAATCATTCACCATCATTTAAGCACGCAGATGGTACAACAAAATTCTTACTTGCAGAAGTGGTGAGCAAAGGATTTACTGCAGAGCAGCAGGCAGATGATGCAGTCTGTTTTCCAAGTACTCTGACTTCCACATAAGTATCTGCATTTAACAAGAATAACTGTGCCTACCCAAGCAATCACTTGAATGAATTGAAGACAGTTTTCGAAGTAACGATTCCTTTCTCACCATCAGTCAGTGAAGTAAAAAACCCAGACTGCAGACAGTTTTTAAAGCTGAATTTCTGAAATTTTAGGGAAATTTATGTCATATGAAAGCATGTTTCCCATTATTTTTGCTCTGTACCAAGATTTGCTCATGTTATTATGGGCAAAATTTCTTCAATGTTAACAAAAAAATGCTCTACAGTAAAAGATTCCCTTTTGTCATTTTTGAAGAAATCAGGTTTTATGTTAAATAGACTACAGGTGGAAAACAAATCAGCTTTGTTTCACAGTGACTGTAATGGCAGTCTAAGCTGAAAACCACTTTGTATGGTGGTGAAAGAACACTGACCTGTTTGCAGATTTTCAGACTTGAAAGTCAGAAAATACTGATTTCAGTAGTAGATTTGGCTCACAATTGGAAATGGGGAAAGTTAGGGTGGTGCTGGTGTAAAATCAGTGAACACCTGTGCCAACCTCCTCAGAGTCTAATCCTATGAAAACCAGAGGCAAAAGTCTTCACAACCAACCAATAATTTTCACACTTCATTTTATCTTTCAAGGTAGTTTAAACTACTTCGGTAGAGAGTCTGGAACATGAGAATTTTATGAAAGAAAGGCAGGATCGCAGCATGTATTTTATATTGGAGCTTGAATGGGAATCATTGACAGGGAATGAATGGGAATCATTGATCATTGAATCTCAACATGGCAGGGCAAATCCTCATAGGATTCCCAGTTCAAGGCAGAACCCTAAATGAAGTCTGACCCCACAATAAATCAACAGTTTCTGTGCATCATAATGCTAATTTCATTCTCTAGTCTTCTCTTCAATTTTGAGGCCAGTTCATTTGAGATGAATAACACTTCTTTCAGAGTCCATGAAAATGTTCATTTTTGAATGACTGACGGATCAGGTTAAACGTTGTTATTTCCCAGCACCAGAAACACAAATCAACACAAATTCTAACACAAATCAAGACTGTGGGAAAGGTCAAATCAGGGATAACAGCCTTCTGCATTTTCTTTGAAAAACCTAAAAGCAAGGAAGAATATTCTCACTTGGCTCTCCTCTTTCCACTACTCACAGCAGCACAGTGTGGCAACAGGGGAAGAAAGGAGGATTTTTATCCTGTGTCATGTTATCAGAAGGGTGACCCCCAAGAAGATGCACAAAAAGAGAGTTTAGCTGGAGAAAATTAGAAATTGACAAGAAAGCTGTAACCACAACTAGACATTTCTGAGCCATAATGACGGCAGGAGCTTCCGCTGGCAGAAGTTTGACCATTTGAGAATAAGAGATGTGGAGTCAGCATAAAAGAAAGAGCAGGTTCAAAACATTACTTCTAAGCACCTCTATGGGAAATGACACCACAAGTGCCTCAGAAATTTTGAATGCTTGGAGCATCTCAGGTAAGGGGAAGCATAGGAGAGAAAGGCTGCTCTGCACAGCTGCTGGAGCTTAACACTGTTTCAGACTTCTTCACCTGATGAGGTGCAGAAGAAACCTGTGCAGCCAAAGTGCCCCTGTGGCCAAGAGCACTGGCACCACACCAGATGAGTTTCCTTGGTGTACCCAGCCCCCTGAGCTGGAAGACAGAGATATGAAGCAGAATGAATTCCCCAGAATGTAAAGAGAAATGGTCAGCCACGTGGTGTTTCAAAGACATTGAGACACAGTTCTTGAGGTCATGGTTTGGTGGTGAATGTTGCATCATCAGGTTTATGGTTGGATCATATTAAGGGTTTTTTCCATCCTAAATAATTCCATTATTTGATGCATGCATTTTATCATCTCTATTGAGCCTCAAGAACTATTATGACCAACAGCTTTCCACCATCTTTGGAGAGAATTTTAAATATAAATTTGGAATGCCGAGTTGTTCATCACTGATAGAAGAGAGAACACTTCCAAAAAAAATAAAGGTTAATTACTCTTCTAAATACTTACCACTCATTTAATTCTGTCTGGGTTCCCTCTTTAGTGGCTCCCATTCATCCGACATCAAAAGTAATCATAAAAGTTGCTACACATTAAAAGCTTGCCACTTACCCTCTCATCATCCAATGTTGCACCTACACATGTGTGCACACATTTGAATTCACAGCAGCTACATGAATTATAGAGCATTCACAACAACACTTCATTGCTTCAGGGAAAATGATAAGAGTGATTAGTTTCAGTCAAATGTTTTACCTCCTAGCAGTTAAACAAAATGGAGTTTTTCTACAACAAAACTGATGCTGTAATGTAAGGTCACAGATGAATAAAGAGACAATGGAAGATGACAAAAAAGGACTAACCAAACAAGGAGCCATCATTCAGATTATTGATTAGTAGCTATTGAAACACCATTACATAGCCTTGTCAGGCTAAATGGCAGTCATTTAGGCACATATTTCACTGTCCAATAAGGAAAATATATCTTCCAGCCTATTCCAGCCACATGTATTTCTCTTACAAGCTATAAAAAAACCCCATTGTTACATAAATAAATTCCAGAAGCCCTGAAAAAGAGTAAATTGATGCAAGACTCATAATATTATTTCACAATCTCTATACCAAAAAATATGCCTATAACACAAGATAAATTTTCTCTATCTGCCTCAGGCTGGAACTCAACTTCTATCCTTCAGCTTCCCAAAATTTTCTGTCCCTTGTAGAGTCATCAAAGAGAAAAATGAAGGGATTTGGCACTGCATGGGGATTTAGAATAATTTAACTAATTTTTTGCTTATATTTAGTCATGCACATTTCTCCTTTTCTGGACTTAAAGGGGCTAACACCATGTGGACAAAGATAAAAAATAAGGAAAATACATGAAGACCTTCATCTTACCTAAACTGTGCTAAGGCACAGTAAAAGGAAGGTGTGGCATGAAACCTTGCAAGGATGAACGGCAGCTTCTGCAGTTTCCCTAAGATCTACTCTTAATGGGCAGGTACAGTCAAATGACAGGACAGTAACATCTTACCTGTTTTTCACCAAATGGAAAACATTCTGTGTTGAAGGTGGTCTCTTCAGAAAGCACAGAATGGCCATAATACACTACTAAGTGGCTGCATCATAATTATTAAGTTTTAATTCTGTAAAGATTTTGTGTCTACTGAACAGACTATGATAAATCTGATGTTTTCCAATGTTAGAATCTTTCTTTACTCAGAAGAGAGACCGAAGAAAGTAAAGGTCTTCAAAGCTCACATAGAGAGAGTGAAGAGGCAAAAAACATGGGAAAAACAGATAAAATTACCAATAGCACATTATGGATAGTGGATGAGACCTAGTTAATTGATTAACTTGAGCTCATAGATGAAATAGCTTAAATTAAAGTGGTATCTAAACTCTTGTACAACACTGACCTAGCCATTTTAGACTGAAACAGAACAAATGTGACAACAATTGTGTCAACTGTTAATCAGAGGGAACTGAAGGACTCTACTGTTGCTCTATATGGCTGAAATAATTTAAAGCTCTAAGAAAATGAACTGTTGATATGTGAATACATAAATGAGCCTGGGGAAGAAAGAACTCGTGGTTTCTGTAAAGAGAAGCTATGTGTCAGAACCACAGACCTTCTCTGAAAGATTCAGCAAGATTTTGAATATAAAGCAGGTTTGATTTTGATAGCTGGGTTTTCAGAACTTACTTGACAAGGTCCCTCAAAACAGGTACTTGAAGAAACCACAGAAAGCACCAATGAATTAGTAGTTGGCTAAGAGGTACAAAACAGGGAAGAAATAAAAGTTCAGTTTTCACAGTGCAGAGAGGTCATCAATAAGTCTAACTGACCAGAGCTGGTGTCTGCTACCCAGGGAGCTAAAATGAGAAATGAGGTGAAAATAGCTGGTTGGGAATTTATTATAATCTAATTTCTCCATAATAAGTCAGTGCCCAGCCACAACAGGTGTGTACTGAGATTCAGTTATGGGGTATTAAATGACAGAGAAAATTCCCTGTAAATAAATACTAAGTTATTGCACACAACCCTAATTTCCAATATTAAACAAAATAATTGTCCTATTATCACAAGAAAAGACATCTTGATATATAGTCAAAAATTACACAAGTCAAGCCCTTGACTAAGAAAAAAAAAAAGGCAACCCAAACCCCAACAACTGTTAAGAGGTATTAAATGTTAGCCCATGTATAATTTCACTGGGTGAATATTTCCCCTGGTTTATCTCCATCCATTCAAAGTCTGCTGGACACACTGCTGGGAAGCCTTCTTTAACTAACTTTTTTAAGCAGGGAGGTTGGACTGGATGATCTTAATAAATCTCTGCCAAATCCATCCATTCTCTGATTCTGTATTACCTCTCAATCACTGCATGCAAATTTACATGATTATTCTGGTATAAGGGACAGAGCTGAAGGTTCAGATCTAGCTTCAGATTTCTGGAGGCTGAGGGGCTGCTCTGGGCATTTCAGTAGACTGAAATGGCTGAATGTTCAATGTATGGAAATGGCTGAACGTTCAACATATGGAAACAAATACTGAGTGTTTCCAAACGAGGTGTATTCACAAAAGCAAAATGGAAAAGCACATTCATGGTATCATTAGAGTCAATTCTTTCTGAAAGGCAAATTTAAGTTTCCTTTAAACACTAAAACACGCATACCCAGTGCACTGCATACCCATCTCTGAGAGCAACAATTGCAGTTCAGGTATCTTTTCCACTAGCCAGGCATTAAGGATGTAGGAGAGTACATCGGTCCCCAAAGACATTTTGATTTCAATTTGAGATAAGAAAGTGACTGGGAGAATCTGGCTGATCCTTTGGTGGTGTCAACAGATCAATACTGAACTTACTGCTGCCAACAAGAGGACACTGGAAATCAATGCAGTTATTCTGAAGATAACTGAGAACTGTCCTGAGTCATCGAGTCAGCTCCTGGTAACAAAAGCAACCATGTCGTACAGTGTATTCTGCAAAACTGTTACATAACAATTTTAGGCATAATTCTCATCTGTCTTGCTCATACTTAGGTTATTACAGAAGTACAGATGGTTACAGAATTTCTTCTAAATTAAAATTTTTATTGTAATCATACTGTAATCATGGTCAAGGTAGTTCTTTTCTCCTTGGCATGCACAAGGAGTCCTTAAATTTAAGTGAATTATTCTAACTCACAGATGTGATTCTCTGCTGAAGAACTACCATAACCAACCACCTGGGAGTAAATAAACACAATTCCTCTACAGTATATTTTCAGATGAAATGTTTGCATGTAAATTTAAAAGGGATTTTTCTTAACACATATGAATGCAAGCATTTTATGTCAATGTTGTTGTCACTTTTCACAACTGCAATTATTATGCTGGTTGGATAAAAAGTTAGGACCTATCAGGTCCCAGATAACTCACAGACCCACATAATGTTCAAATGCATGTAAAAATATTCTGTTTTGTTTGACAGACTTACTGGAGATGAGTCCATCCACATTCAGGAGTCAGTACATTTATACACACTTAATCCACATTTCAAAAACAGGAGGAGGATTATACTTATCTGTGTATTAAAATCTAATTTACTGAAACATCAAGATTTCTGTCAGCTTCCTGACTAGCACACCAATTATATTATTTGGCACCCACCACAAGAAGACAGATGCAGAATGACCAATTTTGCAGCTTCTGAAGTTGTGCCCATTAAATACGTGGAGATAATTTCTTCCTCTTTGAGAAAAGATGGTTGAGAGTGCATTTGTGTGCTTTTTCTTTCTAGAGAAAGCACTGGGAGCTGGGGATAGGGAAGGTGAGAATAGCTCCTTAGCTAAAGGAGCCAGGAATCACCAAAGGAAAATAAAAGAGATTCATCCTTGGTACAGGCATTACTGCAAGAATTCTGATTTGTTTCAGTTTCAGTTGGAGTGGAATAATAGTATAGAGGGGAACAATTTTATTAGCCATTTGCTTTTAGGATTTTTTTCTGTGTTAGCCTCTTTGCCTTTGCATCTAACCTTCATCAAAACTTGCCAGAAACACATTGTACATTACTTCCATGTTTTTGCTTTCATCTGACATGCATGTTTGAGCACTGTGCCTTTGGTTGATTCTACATCTTATTTAAAATTTGAATTATCTCTTTTGGCATAAACTTTGGAGTATGCTGATTCAATTTACTGATTATAAAGGTGGGGAGACTTTGGGAGTGCATCAGAGAGCTATAATACCAGAAAGAAAAAGTCTGTACATACTACCTGGGGGATAGGATCAAGAGAAATGGGATAAAATTTAGCTGCATTAACTGCACAGTCACAAAGTACAGGCAAATAACAAGAAGGCCACTGTAAAATCTCATCAATTGCAAACAGAGAAGGGAAATGGAAAACATGCAGTTTGGGCAACAAACAACCAGACAGCTATAAGCCACCAAGACACGAGTTGTAAAAAAGGCAAATGTGACCTCATGCCATCCCATTCAATAATGTTTATTGTTCTTATTAGAAAAGTCTGAGAATTTTGTAACTGGAGGCAATATACAAACACAGCTCCTGTAACCTCTCTATGTTCCAGCAGGGAAATAAATCATATGAAAACTACACCACTTTTGGTGTAGCTTGTAGAACACAGTCCAAGCAAGAACCAAAGACACAAGATAAAAACAGTTAAGAGTGCCCTGAATCAGAACTCTCACAAGGCACCATCACACAAGATATTAACTTACTTCACATTTGCAATCTGGTTACTTTGAGTGAAGAATGTCTTTAATGAACACAAATCAGAAAATGTGAAAAGATTTGTAAATTTTAATTCAAAATTATTGAATAATTCCATGGAGTGAAACTGTCCCTTATCCACAATGTGTAAGTCTTCAATTACTCATTCTAACTCAAAACAAAGAGAAATGCCAAAATATTGAAATTTATCATGCGATGAAAAATCCAGAGTCCTCAAATATGACAATTAACTATTGAAAAGATAAGAATATGTGGATAAAACAAGCTTTAGCAGGTATGGCTCCAAAGAATTACATATGGTCTGCTAATGGCTACATGCCATTGTGGGTGACTAACACATCTTGTTAATCATTATTATTCTATCTTAGCTGTGACTTAGAGCAAAACACAGTAAAATGGTATTACGAGGTATTTGATACAGTTAAGACACATGATTCATAATAAACACCATGGCAAACTACTTAGCCTATCTGGCATATATTTATTGTGTTAATTCCCAAGTAGCAAACATAACCAGCTCACAGCATAGAGACTGACAAGAGAAAGACAGTAAGATTTGGAGGGCTATTTATGTGAAGAATACATTTCACCAGCCCTAATTTAGACAGTCATTTGCAAGGGAAATACATATAATATGATCTTTCCATCACAAATGACATTTCATCTTTCCTGTAGTCATGCATGAAAAATATGAAGAGGTTAAAATATTTTGGTTTTTTCTTCCACTACATAAGTGTAGCATGAACAATAAAAATAGCCTAGTATGGATCAAACCATTTGAAATCATTGTACATTAACATGAGCTAGTGTACTATACCTAGACAACCTGAATATTCAAATGACAAAAATGATACCATTGTGCTAAGGAGAAGGTGACCAAGGTTTTTTTTCTCATTTGAAATTAATGTTTCTCTGAAAAGAAAATTCTCTTTATGCTACTGTCAATCAAATCAATTCTCTGAACAGTAATGAATAAAACTGCTCTTTTCATTTAATTTTACTCCTGCTCCACCTACTTTTAAATGCTTATAAATTATGAAGAGAGATGGGATTTTAATTTAAACTCAAAAAATAATTTATGTGCATATTTATTATGAAGGTAATACAGAGATGGAGATGGGTTTCACTCCTAGGAGACAGAGAAGAAAAACATGCGTGTGAATTTTAGGGTATCTTTCATTGCAGATTTTCCACTACATATTGACCCCATTTGGAATTGATTACTGATCTTCCTTAAGATTCATCAGTTGCTAATTTTAACTACTAAACTTTGTTCTTGTTTACAATTATGACATTCTTGGATTAAAATGCTGTGAAGGGAGAACAAGATACCAGTCTTTCTCCTCCCTGCACCAAACAAAATGAATGCATTATTGCTTTTTCAATGTCATATGTGTTGCTCCAATATATCAGTTACTTTTTGTTCTAGTAGCATTTTTTTAAGACTAGAATTTGCCTCCTCTTTCAACTCAAGTTAATCCTCTGACAGTTAGATAGCAGACCACTGAACAGTGCTCCACAAGCATTTGCAGCTCCCATTTAAAAGCTGCAAAGGATCTCCAGAAAAACCAGAAGGGTGAGAGGGAGAAGGGAAAAACCCCGTCTTTATTAGGTTTTTTCCTCTGATCACTTGAAGCCTAAAGTCATTAAACAATGTCATAAGTCCTTTTCTAAGGGGTCATCAATACCTACACCTTAAAGTGTTGATTCACATTATAAAATCAGATTTCAACCATTTCATATTTAATTTTACTAAGCTAGTCACCCAGAAAATCATGAGGGTTTAAAGAGAATGTAGAGAGAAGGATCACTCAAAACATTCAGGTATTTGTATCTTACAGCTCTCTGAGCATAGATTATGATAATCATGTCAGAGTTCTCAGTATGTGTTGCATTCAGTTTTAACAAAAAATTATTGCACAACACAGGAAGCTGACAAACACATTCTCCATCAGCAAGACAAAACCCCAAACATCTGTAAAGCACTGTACATTAGATCAGAACTGTGGTTCATTAAGCTAGAAAATATGTCAATAGGTTAAAAAAATATATTTTTAAAAAATCTGTACTCATCCATGGCAGACTCCCTCAGGGCCTTATAAGCCTTGCCAAAACATCAATTTTCTCTGCAAAAATCTACCACATTAATATAAAACAATCAAAGTGTGTCAAAAGCATTGAATTTTTTCTGGTCCAAAGCATGCTCTTGAAATACTCTTCTTGATCCACAGCTTTAGGCTGGTGCAGGACACCTAATATGTCAGAAAACAGCAAACACTGTCCTGTATTTAGGGAGAATCTGAAAGAGATATCTCCTTAAGTTTGAATAAAATTCAAACAACTAATCACCAAAAAACATAATAGATGAAGATCTTATTATCAAGTGAAAACTGCATAATTTATGTCCAGCCTTCCATAGGAGGGTGCAGAACTCCAATCACTTCAACATGGTGTGTTTAGTTTTTTTACAGCTAAGTACAAAATAAAATCACAGACCACATCCTTTGGAACTGTCAGTGTGACTCTGTTAACAAGGACTATTTAGAGAAAATCGATATGAACATTATTTAAGAAGTACTTGAAGATAATACCAGTGGCAGCTGATCTGATTGACTGTCCCTCCCAGACACCTCAATACAAAAAGATTAAAAACAAGACATTTGTTGAATTTTTAAATTTGCATTCAATTCTGCTAAAGTCTGTGGTGCAATCAGGGTTGTCTTTATTAATGAAATCACACTAAATTGACTATATTAAGATGCAATATCAGCACCCAAAGGCAGTGAACCTAGTAGACATGGATATGCTTCTGAGTTCAAAAGACTGAAAATAAGTAAACATATTGGTGTGTTCATAATCATCTCAATGGAGAGGAAAATATGAATATTTGCAAGAAGGGAAAATTATTGTGGGGAAAGGTATGAAGAGGAACACATACATGACCCTGTTTTAGAATTGACAGCTATTCCTTAAATCTAAGCAAGTTGTTTTTGGTTTTCCTTCACAATGCCTGGAGACAGGCCAGAGGAGAGATGCACCACATGTGAGGAGGGTCTGGGGAAAAGGACTGTGGAGATGACATCAGTTCTGAGATAAAGTTAGAGTTCTGGCATCTTATCTGTGGCATATGGATGCTCACAGCAAGGTATGCATTGGAACACGGACTATACATTTGTTGAAGGGCATAAAATTTAGTGTTTTGTTTTTAGGGCTGTGAATTATGACTCTTGAACTTGCTTTTACATTATCCCTCACAAAGAACCCATGGTATATAGATAGTACACTGTCAAAGGGCAGCATGTTTTATGATTAGTTTTGTTCCTCAAGAGGGCTCCCATTTCCTTCTCTGTTACATTTTATGGTCCTTTATCTCTAGCACAGATAACCACATAAATGAAAGAAGGCGAACTTTTAACCTACAGCACCATGTTGTTCAAGCCATTACTCGTGTCTGAACCAAACCCACTTTGGTAGATCCTCTCATTCCCTGAAGATCAAATTCAAATTCAAAATCTTTAGTTTCTACACATTGAATGGTCACTTGCAAAGTCATATTGTTATATGGTCTCCTAATTTAGAATTACTTTGCAAGGAGCAAAATAACACCTTGTCAATATATTCACGGGGCCACAGAAGCAAATATTGATTGGACCCCAACAGAGGTGTCCATCAGAGGTGTCCAGGTGTGTGTTTTAACAGAGAGTATCCAATGATAGTAATGACATTGACAATACAAGGCCAAATAATGCATCACTAACACCAAAATGTAAGAGCAATTCCAGTATATCAGTGAATAATTGTAAAATGCATCATTCTTGCCCCTTTTTTTTTTAATGGAAGAGGTACAGAAATTATAAATATTAGAAAAGACATTAGACAAACCAATCACCAACATTTAGAAATAAATAGTTTCCCTTTCTGAGAATTATCATCTCTGTACTGGAAAAAGAATTCATGAAATTACTGATTGTTTAGATAATAAAGACTTGCTTCTTGCAAACAGAGGAAGTACGATAAGAATGCCTATGTAAAGAAGCAAAGAGCAAATAAATATGCAAGTTTCTATGTTTAAATTCTACTTCATTTTGAAAGCACAAGGAAGTACATGCTCTTTACTGTTATACAGTGGGAACTCCTACTAATGGCTCATCCAAATTGCATATATATAGATGAAAATAATATTCAAACTTCTGAAGGTTTTCCACACAATGTGCAGGTCAGAAGATTGCTTTCTTGAAGCCCAGTCAATACTGTGGATAGCAGAAGACCACAGAAGAATTGTTCTCATCTACTGCAATAAAGACGGCTCAATTTGTTACATTTTAAACAAACTAAGGGCTGGGAACTGCTATTTTTAAAAATTTGCTTATTGAACTTCTCAGAAAATATTCAGAAAAATAAAACTTATTTGATCTTCGTGACTGAAGAGGACAGCTACCCCTTTCTAGAAAGCACTTGAACTTTCACAGATGGGGCACAGGCTACTGCAAACTGCTAAGTATTTTTTCAATTACTTTTTTCATAACTGATTGGTCTGTTAAAATGTGGCTATTTACTATGTGAGCAAACATTTAAACATCTCTTACTGGAAGAATCTGCCTATGAAACTGTGCCCATTACAATCCCTTACACAACAGTGTGCACACTTGCACACACAAAAAGATGCTTAGTGGAATGAACACGATATGCTTCTGATACCACAGAACTTCAGTAAATTTATCTGCCCTCTACCCAGAATCACACAGGCTTATTCCACAACCACTCTCTTTCAACTGATCTTGGAACTACTTATTTGATTTCAGATTTTCTCTCTTCAGCAAGACTTGAACTTTGATAATGCTGGTAGGTCCCTTCCAGTTGAAGATATTCTATGATTCTTTCTGTAATATGCTAAAAGAATGACTTTTTGTTACATCTTACCTCTTGCAGTTAAATGTGATGTTTTTCAAGCATGACAATTCTTGTATTAACACAAATTATATGATTGTCACTCCTTAAACCAATCTTGTATAAAACTTTTTCAATATTGTTAAGAGTACTTACTTCAAGAGCTATTCATTTTCTCCACTAGAAATATAATTTTTCAAATTAGAAAACATTATCTGAACCAGTGACATAAATGCATAGTGGCTGAGAGAAAAAAAAACAACCTTGAACGGCAAGAAATAACTATTCTCTATTATAATTTTTCATTATTAATATCTCTTTTTTTAAGTATGAGAAAGCTTTTAAATTTACACAGAACTGATCACCTATTCATTTTAGGTATTATTTATGGAATAGTAAATTTTCGTTCATTGGCTTTTCAACACAGTTTTTTACTTCGAAATCAACCAGTTGTTGAACTGAACCAGACAAAACTGGGAAAAAAATCACGCCTTGCACTGAGTAAAGAATTTTAGTTGCCAAAGCCTGGGCTATTCACTACAAGTTCTGGTTTCTCCTATCCTCCTCCCTCAAAGCAAGGTCCAACCACAAGAAGGTTCCCAAACGAATCCTCAGACCCACCTCTTCAACAACTTTCCCTATGGGCAGGAACTGTCTGAGGGAAAATTCTTCCTGCTTGTCTGAAGGTGTGAGGGTAACAAGCAAGTTACAATTTGTGGCACAGGCACGTCTACACAGGCAATTTCTGCTCAATGATAATTCTCATCATGATTCCTAAAAGGACTCCACACTCTCACATTCAGACAGCTAGCAGCACAGACATGTGCTGTCTATCAGTTGCATCCCTGCATCACTTTGAAAAATCCTCAGGTCCACTAAAAAAAAAATTCACAAGCAAATGAGTGAGTGTTATGAAGGAGGGACAGACATAATTTAAATGCACCCTAAAGCATACTGAGAAAATTATTTCTCAAAATAAACAGGGCAAAAAGGCTGTAAAATAAATTACTCTTGAGATTAACAGAAAAAGTAACATTTTTTTTTAATGAAGGGATGGATGGTAAAATAATTGGCATGCTTTCAAAGAAAAACTGTTTGAACTTCCAAGCATCAAGTGCAAAACCAATCCATTTTTATAAAATAATACTTTCATCAGCTTGACAAAGAAGTTTTTGCTTTGTTAGCTTAAATCAGCTAACAAAGCAGTTAGCTGATTTCATCTATTACTGCCATTACAAAAATACATGTTAGGATGACAGCTTTCATAAATAGGATTGGCAGAATAAACCGTCATTCCGCACATGGAAATCTGGGGTTCAAACTGTACATTAGATTGAAACTTTCTCTGTGCTAAAAACTCAAGGATATAAACCACCTATGATTCAGTTCACACTGTCAGCCCAAGATAAGTTGCCAAGAACTGAAAGCCTTTCAGTCTGTCTTCAGCAAGGATCACAGCTAAAAGACTGACCATGAAGGGAAAGGTAACCTTGGAAGAAAGCAAGCCCAAACTATTTGATTGGAAATGCTTTTATCTGTTTTTGACCATTTAATAGATTTGCAATCTGCCTACAATAGTAACATTAGACAGTTTGAACTCAGAGTTATGTAGTTATTTAGGCAAAGACGGTGTCTGCCAAGTAAAATTCCAACAAAGAAAATTTCCATTTTTTGTAATATTGCTGAGTATCAAAAAAATCATTACTGAATTTCTTCTTCACTCAAATACCATATTTAGACCAGCCTTGAATTCAGAAACTCTGTACCAAAAGATATATAAGGGTTATATAAGGCTAACAAAGGGTTTTAGTCCTTAAGGAAGCACAAGTTTAGAGTACAACATTTTCAACATCTTTTACCAAGGAAGTGTGGAAAATAAGCTTTTAGATAAAATACACTCAGAACAAAATTCCAAACTGTACATCAACAATTACAACCTGTAAAAGAGACATTTTTAAAAGCAAAGCACAAAATTTCACATTTACAGTATTTTGAGCTCCACTTATAGACAAAAATCCTTGTAAAAATGTACTAAGATGAAGGTGAACTAATCAGGGCTTCAGTGCAACATAAAAACAGAATAAAAGAATGAGAATAAAGGCCTATCTAGCCCAAAGTACAAACAGTGGCCAAACAGAGATGCCTCAAGTAGAATGTAAGAATAGAGCAAACTCCTGTTAACACTGTCAGAGAATACCCTCAAAATTCTCAAGAATTACAGTTCAATAGTTAGCATCTTCATGTTAATCACTCTTAGTGGATTTCCTGCATGCAAACTTGCCTAGCTACCCATTAAGTCCATGCAACCCTTTAGCATCCATAGATAGTATCCAGAGGCCAGCAATTGCAATACACTGTGCTAAAGTGGCCTTACCTCCCTCCTGTCATTGAGTTTTGACTGGGTGCCCCATTTTTTGACAGATACCCCAAAGAGCCTGCATGAAAAGAAAAAAAAAAAAACAACCAAAAAAAACCAGCCAAGAAGCACCTCTAATGAGATGTTCCATCCATGACATTTTATTTAGCCAAACTAAATTTCAGCTGCCATTTAAATGCCCCAACAGTAGAGTAAGTTTCTTCTTAGGTAACACAACCTTTAAACCCTTGACAATTTACAAAGACCAGCAAATATTTATTTTCAGCCCCTCTATCTATGAGCATGTTAAGCAGCACAGACATGTCAATGTTCCCTGTGGAACTCCACTATTTAAAAATGACTGTTGACTTCCACCTAAGCTTAAAGGCATTTATCATTCTTTCTAAAGGATCATTTTCCTCTTCCATGACTCCTTAGCTAGTCATGCAAGCAAGAGTTACAGAGTAAGACATTTTAGGGATATGCCAGATATACTTTGCACAAGGAGCACTCCTTCCAAATGGAAATTCCCATATTTGGCCACAGCTGTCCAATTGCAGGTCTTTGAAGTCTGCCAAAAGGCATCTTTCAAAACCTGTATTTGCTAAAGATAATTTAGAGCAATGTTTTCCATTGGTTATTTCAGTATATTACTTTATTTACTGCATCTAAAGGCATCACATAGCCACATTATTCAGCCTCATCTGACACATTTTCCCCACCACTAACCTAACAAAGTAATGAATATTTTTTAACGTAGACATACTTAAAACCATATCCAAAACTAAAAGTTTGTGGAGAGAGTTACCAAGAAAAAACAATACACTTTTATATTACTATTGGGCACCAAGAGGGATTGTTGGATCTCCCTTATAGATTTCCCAAGATATACCTACCTATCAGAGGGGTTCTGAGACAATGATCAATACTATGGATGTTGGCTCTGAAAAGATCTCAAAACTGGCCTTGCAAACTATGGACCAAGATCTCATTACTATACCCATTAGAGAAATTTCCTCTCAAAGCATGTACCCCTCCAAGTATTTTTGTCCCTTCCCTACCTCTTAAACTTTGATTAGGATGGTTGTTTTCTCCTGTATTGTTTTTGTTTTAAATGTTACTTCCTAGCTCTACCCAGGAGCAGTGCAGACCTAATGGCTCACATCTCTACACTGCCTGGGTGTGGTTATCTTCCTTATTCAAACATTTTTTTTGTGTTTTAGCATTTACTCTCTTACCTTGCAAGTTAGAAAAATCCATTGCCTCTCATCTTTGCTCTAGTACTTTTACAGGTATTTACTCTTCCAACAAAACACTGGTGATTTCACGTATTAACAACCCTCCGTTATGCAACACACCCAAGAGTATCACCACTACATATTACACTTAAGCAAAGCCCACAGTCACTATTATAAATGGTGGGAGGATTCTAGACAGGCCCCAGAGAATAGTACTGATCCAGATGACAGAGTTGGTATCAACCATTGTGATTCACCAGCATTTTGATTTGTTTTCTTCTTTTTTTTTGATCAACTCTAGACACACAACCAACACCTGCTTTATATTTTTATGCTTCTGCACAGGGGTACAGTGAAGTCAAATATAAATGTGATAAGCATACATAAAACTATACCTATTAAATCTGGCTAGGAATAGTAGCAATAATGGGGGGAAAAAAGTATCAGCAGATGCATAAGACCTAGGCAGAAAGTAAAGAATTATGCCATATTGTATTTCTACCACTTTTCTTGCACCTATCAATTAAGGTACAGAAAGCACAGGTATGCTTTGTAACAATAACTTTTGTTGCATGTCCTTTCTGGAAAAAGTATTCTACCAAGGCAACCATGTTATTATCTGCAAATTTCCCACATTTATTTAGGAGTTCTAATGCTCTGGCAAAATTAACAACTGCTATTTGCTACCTACTGACCTACACACTTAAGTCGTGTACTGTAAACTTCAAAGACACTGTAATTTTCCACTTTTTTTGCACATTGTTTTTTACCTATAAATTCAACATGAACTAACAAATGCATTAAGAGGGTAAAAATTGCACATCGGATATTGCGTTTTTACACCAGACTTCAGTTTTTAAGAACCTAAACACTTGGGACCTTTAAGTTGCTGGGCAGGACCATCACCAGGACAGTAGTGCAAAAATTAATGAATGAAGAATAGCAGCTCTCTCGCCTACACTGCACCCCGATGGGAAGCACCCTGCTTGCAGAGGCCTATTCAGGGAATCCTGTCTCGGGTGGGAGTTTTGTCAGCGCAAGGTTCCGCTGATGGAGAGAGCGGCGGAAGGTCTGGTGCGAAGGGATGCCGCGACCGAGGCGGCGCTCGGCGCTCCCGGAGCGATGCCCACCGCGCAGCCGGCAGCGCTCGGGGACCGGCAGCACCCGGGTACCGTGCCCAAGAGCCAGCATCCGCCGAGCGGAGAGATGCCTCCTCCCCAAATTCCTTCACCCGGGGATTTCTCGGCTTGGCTGCCGGGGAGCTGGGATTTTTCCTTCGAAAGCCTGCCCCTGGCGAAAGCCGCGGTCTCCCGCTGCCGCTCACGCACGCCAAAGTTTTGCCGCTCCGGCCGCAGCGGCGCGGGCAGGGACCCCCGGCCCCGCCGCCCCCCGCCCACCCGGCCCGGCACGGCCCGGCCCGGCGCCGCCTCACCGTCCCAGCTCGGACTCCAGCTCGAAGTAGTGAGCCAGGGTGTCCTTGTTGGAGCCATCGATCCAGTAGTCGGGCGCGGCGGAGCCGGGGCGGCTGGCGGCTGAGGAGCCAGAGGAGGAGGAGGAGGAGGAGGAGGAGGAGGAGGAGGAGGATGAGGATGAGGATGAGGATGAGGAGGGCATGGTGACTTTCAGCATGCCGGGACGCCTGCCGGGGGCTGTCCTTTCCTCCGCGCCGGCTGCAGAACGCAGAGCGACAAGGCGGAGGCTGCGCCTCGCCTCCCTCCCTCTTTCTCTCCTTCCTTACTTATTTCCTTCCCTCCCTCGCTCTCCCCTCCCTCTCCCCTCCTCCTCCTTCCCCCCGCGCCGCCCTGGAGAGGAGGCGGGGGGTCCCCAGCGCGGCGGGGCGGGGATGGATGGATCTCCATCCGCCCCCCGAGCCGGGCGGCCGCGGCGAGCCCTCGGGGGCCGGCCCGGGGCGGAGGGAGCGCGGCGGGTTCAGCGGCGCCGGCGGCGGGACGGGGCCCGGGGGGACCGGCAGGAGAATCGCATCCCGGTCCGCGGGCGCTGTGCGGCGGGGCCGGCCGGGATGCACAGCCCCCGCCGAGGTGGGCGCCGGCCCGCCATGCCGCAGCGTTTTGCCAGTTTCTGAGCGGGAGTTCGGGAATTCTGCCGTGAATTTGGCGAGGAGGGTGTGGGGGCTGAGGCTGAACAAGGCAAACAGCAGTGGGAAAGAAGGAGACTGACAAATTCTCGAACATGACTATAAAAATCCCCGAAACACATCTTCCCTTCACACCAGAGAACTACAAGAAGCCATGGAGAAATAAAATTGCTTTGCTGCAATGCCACTCTTTAACAGGTTATGAAATCTGCAGGTTATGAAATGCATGCGAAAATTATACTAAAGCATGCTACATCCCCGACTGCAGAATCCTTAGCCAGAAACATCTATAGAAGGGTTGTTTCTGTTGGTATAGTGGTGAAATAAAACAGCAGCAGTTGTGTGTGCCTCGCATGCATAGTGTGCCAGATCAATCCCACTCACATCCTCTCTGTGCTGTTACACCCACTCACACTGCCATGCCAGCACAGGCAGGAGGTAAAATGGACCATGTGTGAACCTCCTCAGCAGAAGGGATGAAGTATTGTCCTCTAATTTTCAACTACAATTCACTTTTTTTTTTTTTTTTAAGCATCATATTTCTTCTTCAAATAAAGCATAGTATCCTGTTCAGCGTTTTGCTGATTCAGGTGTATTGATGTTTTCCAAAATGATCCGTTTCTCCTTATAAACAAGTCTGTCTCTTACTGCTCCATAAGTTCCTTACTGTAATCAGATGGGGAAGTTAATTAACCTTAATTCTGAACCTCTTAATTTTTCAAATATCTTAACAAAGAAATGCTTCTTTCTGAGTAAACAGATAATAGAAAAGTATGTCCTAAACTAGTTTTGTTAGTAGTCAGAAAGGATGAGAGATAAATTAAATAGATAAAAGAGAGATAAAATCCTTTCACCTCGAGTTTACTTATTGCCATTATAAAATTAAAATGTAGACCCCACTGTAATTTGAGATTTTATAATTTTCAAAACCCTATTTGAAAAGTCAGGAAAAAGTAACCCAAAGTCCTGGTTAGAAAACCAAGTTACATCCAATACAGTTTGACAGCAACTCCAAATTTCCTTTGAGATGAATGTCATGCTCAGAGCACACACAGTTATAGGACTGATATCAGCACCAGAGCACCAGGCAGCCTTTTCACTGCTGCTCATGCCCTCTTTCAAACCCACAGCTCTCTCTGTCTCTGCTGGTGCATGCACAGCTTTTCTTCAGAAGTCTTTGGCTGACAGGTGACAGTTTTTCCATCTTATTTGTTAACAGCATCTCCTAGGAGAAGAAATGGTCACTGATGAAGAAAATCACACACACACACAAATGGCAAATCAGCACACTTAGAAGACAGAGGTTTTCCACATCGTATTTTTAGTCAAGTTTCTAATGTATTCTGCAAGCCAAAGGGCATGTGTAATTCTGTTCTGGGTGGTTTTTTGAAAAAATTATTTTAATAGCATGATATTTATCCAGCTACCTGCAATCAGGTTCTTATCTCTAACGATCTAGATATAGTTACCATGAGCCTTCAGCTACTCCTTGATAAAGAATGCAGCACAAGTGGATTTTCTTTTTTGATTTTTTTTTTTAAACTGGAGCATATCTAGAAAAGGCATCATTTTACGTTCCTTGAAACTCTGACTCAAAAGTGAGCTGCATTGCACCATGCTGACAACATTGAAAACTGACTGGACCTTGTTCTTCAGAAAGTCCACATCCTCCAAAAATTAAGATCACAATATCCAAATATGTCCATGTGGAATTAAAGAAAGTCTTCAGGTTGCACACTGTATCTAACCAGCAAAAAAAAAAAATGCCTCTCAGTCTCATGGAAACCAAAGAGAGCACTTCAAATGTGTAGTGCTCCAACTCAGGTTTATGTTAGCCATGTGAAGATTTGCACCAACTTTACTGGACATGAAACTAAAACACTAACAAATCTTCACTTATCAATTTGTGACACACTATGTACAAAATTTTATTATGGAGATACAAAGATCATAATTTTCCTGACAACAAACCCGGGTTACAAACTAAAACAAAAAATGCAGGTCAAGGAGGAAGCAGTTTATATGAACAAAACATACATGCAAGAGATGTCCAATTTTCTGCCTCTTGCCTGTCACCCATAAATTTAAACCCTAAAGCAGGAATATTATCTGGTGTCTTGGTGGAGGTGTGGGATAAGTAATCTTTCAGCCCTCCTGGTTGCTGTTGTCCTGTTTTGCTCTTGTCCTTTGTACAGATATCACTGAACCAGACATAAGCAGATCATACCTTAGAGGCTCTATTGAAAGGTAAATGTAGGATAGGAACTTTTTAAACTTGACTTCTGAAATTTTCATATAATTCTAGCAGTTATGCCTCATGTAGGAACTCAAGAAAAATCAAATTCTGTCCCGAGTTTTGAATAAGTTGTTTCCAGTGTGTGGGCATCATTTGAAAGAGCACTATGTTAATCCTCTGAAATTTATATCAGTATTTCTTCCTGGCTAAACTGCAGCAGCTTCTTATTGAAGGTAAAATGTATCCACACCCTATTGTAATAAAGGTTATCTATGAAAAGCAGTTTGTCAGATATAGTCCCTATTAAGGAATATTTCTCTCAACATGGATTTCATACACTAGAGCTTCCTTCTTTACAAAGATGATCCAGTATGGAATCCACGTTTCCACCTGTACTAAACCAGATGCTTATCTGCTATAATTGTAATGCAGATTAAGTCTTCTGAACAAAGGTTGCTCAAACCTTGTCACACAGAAGTCAAAGAAGTTGAGATCAAGGCATATCCCTAAAGCTTTCACTTCCCTTCCCTGTCATTGATTTTTTTCCTGCTGAATACAAAGCCTTGCATTATGTTTTATTTTCTGTAACATCTTTAGTCTCCCAGTCAACTTCTAGTACTTCTGGATCACTATGTAAGCTTCCACGGATGCCTGTCAGTCGGGAATGCTGAAAACTTCTGCCAATTTCTGTGTTTTTATTTATGTATAGGAAGCCTTATTACTTGTATTGAACAAGTTCATCACAGTCTCTTAATTTATTATCATCTTTCATCTTTACACATCTTTATGTGTAAATCTTAGTCTACTTAAAGATTTATAGAACTGCTGGGTAAAGATAGACTCTTTAATCAGCTGTGTACATGAAGAGTTTAAATCAGGTGAGAATGAATGCAGTGCCAGGAGAGGCCAGCCGAATAGTGATGTGGGAGAGGAGGTGTCGTTATGCAAGAAAACAAAGAGGAGTGACATTAGAGGTGAAGGAGAGTAACAACGTGCCCTTTACCTCAAACCCTACTCACAGGTTTTGAAGTCAAGATGATTTGTTTTTTGCCAGTGACTGGGAAAAGCAGGCATGTAAATGGGGATAAAAGAAGTGATTGCCTGATGATAAACTGTTAGAAAACAGTGTGATTCACCCATCTCTGAAGTACATCCTGTGGGTTGAAGGTATCATAGGGTCATTTTACAGTCGTGGGAAGGCACACAGAACAGTTATCTTTGCACCATAGCCTTTCCTCTCCCTCTTTAAGTGATTCAATAAATCATTTGATTCTAGAATGGAGGAGGTTACTTGATTCCCTTTCATTTTGCAGAATCAAACAGAATTGGTTCACCAAAAAACAAACAAACAAACAAACAAACAAACAAACTGGTCCACAAGTCTATGAGTCATTAAACCTAAATAAACCACTCCCTTGAGGACAAGCTGCACAAACCAGAAGTCCCCTGGTAGGACCCACAGAAGTTACACATAACTCTTCAACAGTTAAGCTCACTTAGCTACTGCTGGCTCTCTCATCCCTGCTCAAACAAAATCCAGCTGCAGGTCCTCTTCCATTATTAGCAGCTAGAGAAATTTCTCCAGGATATAGTGTTCCTTGTTTCTAATGCAAAGTTTTCTCTTCCCTCTCAAATGCTATTAGTTTAAATATGTAGTTTAAATTCCCTCCATCAGAGGGAAAAAGAACACCCTTCTCGCACCACCTCCTGCACCTTCAAAAAAAGTAAACCATGAAGTGAACTCTAAAATGTACAAGTAAGAATACAAACTTTATGCCAGGTGATGCCAGATTTTCAACTCTTTTAACAGAAAGTTGGAAAAACATATTAGGAAAATAAATATAAATAGTCCCAGTAACAGGAAAGCACACTTAAAAGCTGACAATGTTGATATTGTTTCTTTCACTCTTAAAAAAGAAAAGAAAAATTCATCCATGTTTTGGTATCTGGAAAAAGAAATCTGCATACAGAAAATTTTATGAAGACTGTAAGTGGAAGGCAAAATTAGCAGTTTCTGAGAAATGGCCATTTATATGAAGAAAGTCACTTTCCCAGGGTAGGCTGGAGTCCATCCTCAACTCAGTGGTAAACTGGTCATTTCAGAGGAAGGTTAGAAGGAGGTTTAAGCATTAGCTTAATGGATTTGTATGGATTTGCAATGAATTGAAGAAATAAAGAAACCCCATACTTAAAACACCTTTTTTCTATTTCTTAAAACGTATGTTTTGCCCAGCACTGAAGAAGACATTAAGAAATAATTTGAAGGGGAACAGCTGCCACTCACTTGATTTTATAAGTTAGTCAGTGGTTGTGCATGCCCTTTTGCTGATTTATGAGCAAAACCCAGTCAAAATTTCAGCAGGTGCCTCTGTGTTATACTGCCCAGCAGAGAGAGGCAGTCTAAGCTGTCTGCTTGGGTTTTCCATATAAATACATATAGATCCAGCAATGCAAGATTTCTTACTGCAGGTGTAAATCAAAGTCTCCATCGCCAGCACCTCAACACCTTATCTAGTACTAAAGTGAGTTCAGTAGCTGATCCATTATCAAGAACTTAATAGCCACCATTAAAATCAAAGGGAATTCAATGTCTACCCTACTGCTGCTCCAAACGGCAGCTAAGTTACTAGCTAGACCAGCTAGTAATCTTGCCTTTCCAGTTGTCTGATTCTGTGACCTCACCTTACCCCTAACAAAATAAATAAAACCCTGCTCTGTTGTGAAAAACAATTAGGGCTATCAGTTCTGACTGCTGCAATCCATTATGAAACAGACCTTCTTTGTTTCATTCGCCTCATATTTGAGTGGCTATAAATTGAGAGGGCTGTTAACTGTAGTGTAGTTGTGACTGGGTTTCTTGTGACTTGAATGCTGGTGACAACAGTGGGAAACGCAAACAGTTTTTACCCAGGCCATGGCACAAAAGAGAAAAAAAATAGCCATTCTAATTTACTTCAGTGATTTCTGATTGGATTGCTGCCAGTTCTGAAAATTCAGGTAAACTGCACCTTTTGTGAAGCTGTAGTTTGTTGATATTGTTTTGTGCATCTTTCTGATTAAGCATCCAGATATGGTCTTGTGCAATTGCAGTCTAATCTGAGAGCCCTGGCTGATATTGATGCTAACAGGCTTGCTTGTGTTAGCTACAGGGGTTCTAGAAAAGATCCAACTCTGGGAAAAAAATCCAGGAATTAAAACAACATCCAATTCAAAAGCAAATGTTAACTATTTAGTTTTGTGTTTAGGCCCAGTACTAGACTGCACTTTTGATCTCCACAAAGGCAATCATTCCAGGAGACAGACCTGATGCTTTTGTTATGATATGTCAAAATGAGACAGGAGATGTGAGAAATGTTTATGCAGAAATTCCAAAGGAGTGAAAATGCCTGCATGCGAGTATCTCAGAGAATAATTACTCCATTTACTCTCTAGACTGAATGTCTGTGTTTTGGGGTTTTTGTTCTTTTACGAGGCCCTTGAGTCTGTGATTCATATGGCCCTACTACATTTCACTGACACAGGTTGACCAGAGACAAAGGAGAAGGGCACCTGTGCCCCAGAAGGTAATGTTCATAAGCTTATCTGTAGAAGAGAGGAGGAGAAAAACACGAATTCTAACCCACTTTGTCTCACCTAAATGTGGTGTCTATTTCAGGCCTGCATGAGGTTGACTCCACTCAGACATAAAGCTCTCAATTAACTTCTTCACTCTTCAAGAGTTCTTGTATAAAACCCCTGGAGCTCCGGGATAAAACTTTCCTCACTGTGCTCAACTTTCTCCATATAATTAAATGTTGGATTTTTCAATTTTGATTCTTGAAAATTCACTGCAACTAATTTAACTTACAAGGACGAGAAGAGTTTACTATTAGGTAAAAGGAAGACTTTCAGCAGCTCTTCTGCTCTCTGATAACATTGACATAAAGATTTTTTTTTTTTGTTTATGTGGATTTATTTATCTGTATTTATTACAATTCAAAAGTAGGTATTGTAATGGAAGGGTGTACACAGAGATACCTTACACTAAGCTGCTGGTGAAATGAAAGGTCCTACCAATTATTCTGCAACTCAGTATCATTAAATCCACTGATAAAAGTGCAGGCATTTGTACACAGAGCATAGACAATTTCTTCAGTTTTCCTAAAAAGCTTGGAAACACTGGAAATACCTAATAAATTCACTCATTACTCAAGATCATATAAGATTATATTTTCATACAAGATATGATACATCTTGTAAAACAGAAAAATCTTAATTCCTCCAAGGCAAAACAGAAGTCAGTATTTCCAAGTGACAGTGCCACAATTTCTTCCCTACATGATATACATATGTATTCAAACATGTTACACCAATAAAATTGTGCATTTCCAAACACAAGATATGAGTTTTATTTGCACTTCAAGAAAATCAGCTGCACTTCACTTTGTTTAAATTCTTGCTTGGCAAAATTTTTTAAATCTTGTACCACTCATCAATTACCATGGCAGGAATTAAAAATTATGATCACATTTACAGACTGAACAAATGTATTATTTTATTACTATTCTCATGCCTTCAACTACTGTTTTCCAACTAAAATGGAACAAGATTAAATGTCGAATATAAGGCACCCAGGTAGAATTCCCAGTAAAGTGAGTTGGATACCATGTGTAAAGATGGTATTTGAGAGTTTCCACCTGTGTGTTCCATCATGACCTCGGCCAGTGTGGTGGGTTGGACATGGATGGTGCCTGCCCAAGCTGCTCAGTCGCCACCTTCCCCAGTGGGGCAGGGGAAAGAAAACACAAGCAAAGGATCTTGGGGTGAGATAAAGGCTGGGAGAGATCACTCAGCAGTTGACATCACAGGTAAAATAGTTTACATTGAAAGCACCTTCCCTCCTACTTCTCCATTCTTAATTTTAGCCCATTTTTCTCTGTCTCGTCCCCACCAGTGCTGCAGGAGGATGAGAAGCAGAGGCTGTGGTCAGTTCTGCCACGCGTCTGCCACTCCTCCCTCCTCAGGGGCAGGACTCCCCACACTCTTTCCCTGCTCCAGCATGGGGTCCTTTCCTGTGTGAGAGCCCTTCATGAACTTCTCCAGCATAAGTTCCTTTCCATGGACTGCAGTTCTTTAAAAACTGCTCCAGTCTGAGTCCCTTCCTTGGGATGGAACCCTTCAGAAACTCACTGCCCCAGTGTAGGCAGTCATGAAATTCTGTCAAGAGCTTGCTCCAGCACAGCCTTCCCATGGAGTCACAGCCTCTTCTGGGCACCTCCACCTGCTCCAGTGAGGTCCCAGTGGGCTGCAGGTGGGTCTCTGATCCCCCAAAGATCTCCATGGGCTGCAGGGACACAGCTGCCTCACCATGGGCTACCCCGTGGGCTGCAGGGGAATCTGCTTCTGTGCCTGGAGCAGCTCCTGCCCTCCTCCTCCACTGACCTTGGTGCCTGTAGGGCTGTTTATCTCGCAGGTCCTCCCTCCCCTCCTTGGACTCCTGTCTCTGTTGTGCAGGGCTTTTTTCCCTGTTCTTAGCGATGCTACCCAGAAGTGTTCTCACTCAGCCAGCAGCAAGTCTGTCTTTGAACAGGCTGGAATTTATTTCATCTCCTTCCCCTCCACCAAAACCCCACCTTGCAAACTCCAATTCAGTAAATCTGAAGCAAAGTGAAATGTAGAATAGTTTCATTACTTCTGTAAACAATTCCTCTTATTTGTTTTTTCACACAGTAGTTTGGTACTGTAAATACTTTTACCATTGTTTAGACTCCTGATTTATGAAGTGTACCTAAAAACCTTGGCAACATCTGACTCATATAAATCACTTTGCAAAGACTCATACATTCCTCTTGTTGCCAGTAAAATTTTACACCTATTTAAGGACATTCTGATTTCCTTTAGTCGTATTACATATCTATTTTTTAAAAAATCTGAACTGAAATGCAATCAGTGAAATATTGAACATTGATTTCAGTGAAAAATTCTTCATTAAATAAAATGCTATTATCATAAATCAGAATAGTGTTCAAATGGATCTGCCCATTTTTTGCTTATATTCAAAATACATTAAAACAAATCCTACCCTGCAGTGGACCATTTTTCATAGTAAAGCTAAGTTCACTAAGAGGGTATAAATAATCCTTCAGCCTTCAGAAGAGTACATGACAACATAGGTATAGGTAAAAAAGCATGTAGAATTTGAATGCTGATCTGCACATGATTATTGTAGATGTACAGAAAGGTTTTTGCACTTGAAGACAATACCTCCTGCTTCCGTAGAGCTCTTGTGTAGGAAGGTAATAGTAAAATCACTAATCAGTGTATGGAAACAAACAAACAAAAGCAGTAAGCACTCTCCAAGCTATTCTTACTGTATGTTACTCACTTTCTGGCTCTTAGAGGCTTTTGACATCTTTTTTCTTTTTTTTTTCCAGTTAAAGGCTGAACAATAATTAGTATGATTTTAATAATAGATCAGAAACAAATGTTAGTTTATACTTATGCAATGCTAATGATCTCTAAGCCTATTAGCAACTGAAAGTGGAAGAAATATCTGGTCCGACACCTTGGAGAAAATTTCTCACCAGTCCTCCTTCAGGGTCAACAGTTAGAGCATGATTTGGAAAATGATGGGGTTTTTACAACACCAGATGAAAGTGCACTGATATTTTTATGTCTTTCTTTCCTACAAAAGAGATTTCTAGAAAATAATCACACAAGACTGCTTCCATTTTACTTGCCACTTTCATATTTCCCTAGGATTTTTAGCAGATACTGGTACAAAATGTCAGCAGTCACATAGATAAGCATCTTAACTCACATGGGGAAGAAAATGTGAGCTATCAAAGTGAAATGAGGAATAGCAGATCTCATTATGTTTCTCTGACTGATTTGGAAAGAAGTACATTCAATCTGAAATGAGCAAAACAAGAGTCTCTTTGCTCCTTACCAGAGTAAAGGCTTGTTTGTGTGTTTCATCTTTGGCTCTGCAGGAGACTCCCTGGCTGGTTGGCTAAATCCCACACTAACTTATTTAAGGCAACTTACAATCAGTATTTTTGGGTCTTGCAGTAAAAGGAAAGTGACTTATTTCAAGTAAACCAGACCCAGTTTGGGCTAACTTTTTCAATAAAACTTTTAAAGCAACAAAAATCAGTTTTTAAGCAGAAACCTTAATTTCAGAAGTACCTACAGAAAACATTTTATTTCTTCCAAATGAAATGAATTAATTTCTTCTTCAGGTTGGGGGAATAATTTATTGGGAGTCTAGTTCTGAGTACACTGGGTTCCTATTGAGCTTTTCTTTTTTTGGTTTGGAGAAGGTACTCCCCAGTTCTATGACAGAGAAGCACAGACAACATCAACAATAACAACAAAAAATGGCCACCCAAACAACCGAAAAAAACCCAAAGACAACCAAAATCCCAACCTCGTCAGATACTAACAATGTAAAGCCTAAAAGATAGGAAAGTGAAGAACCATCTGTTTGGTACATTTATTTTGGCTATGGCTTTTCCCATTTTTCATAGTCATGCAGCTTAACATGGCAAAACACATCATGCTTTTGGGTAGAACTTGCAGCCATTTCTTGGGTAATCCTTTCCTGATGGGATATCAGCAGGAAAACCATTTAGCAGGTCATGACCAGAACGACCAAGAAAGCCTGCATCAGCAAATTAGTGGAAATAATAAAAAGCATGAGGGTAAGTGCTCTGAAGGTGTGAAGATTTTCCAGAAGTGATGACATCTAGAGTTTAAGGCTAACAGAGCCAATTTAGCACCATGTCATAGAATCACAGAATAGTCATGAGAAAAGCTAAATGAAGTGGATGCTGCAGCATCACCATAAATACCACATCCCCAAATATTATTTTTTTCAATAGATTAAGTAGGAGGTTGATAAAATATTTTAGGAACTACATGGGTCATCTGTATCTCTGCTCCATATTTTGAAATTATTAGAGAAAGGCCTGACATCAATGAGAGCTACTTCTCTCAGAAACCAACATTTCAGTTGTATATTTCTCCTTGTGCTAATCTTCAGCAGTCTCCTCTGTGCTCTGCCACAGTGAAAACAGTTTCCTGATTAAAGAATTTGCAAATAAAAGGAAGACTGAAGTTAAAAGTTTGGCCAAGCCATATTTACCATTTTCAGGCACAGTAACCGCTAGTATAACTATTTCAAATAACTTCTGCCTGTATCCTTATGTATTGTGTAACATTTTTTCAACAAAAAATAATTTCTACAGGACCCTGTGTGCATTTTGACTAACTGCATGGCATGGAATAGGAGTGCTAGAAAAATAATAAAACTAGGTTAAATTGGAGGCTACATGAGTTTTCCTTGTCCTGTTGTTAGAGGAGAAAACCAAGACAAATAGAGTACTGAAATTCGGGTATCTTGACTTCACAGCTCTTCACTCAATTCTATACAGGATGCTTTCTCAAACCTACAAATTTCAGCCTAAGCTACCAAAGCCAGAACTTTTATAAGAGAGGCCCTGTGATGTGCAAAATGTTTAAACCAATCAATGAAGTTAGGTTTGGTGAAAAACAGATCACTGAGACACGTAAGATTGTCATTATTCTATATATAACTTGACCATGTCCAAAAACAATTTTCAGATTAAGTTTTTAAATGCTTGTTGCATTTAATATCAGCTTCTTTTAAAGAATCAAATCGTCCTGCTGTTTCAGTTTAGATTAGTGAATTCCCAGTGTCTTAGTCAAGAACACAGCATTTCTGTAGAACAGCATGCTAGTTTACACTCCTACAACAACTTCTGCAGAATTCTAATATTGTTCTTTGATCTTGATAAACCTAAATAATTTCAGCCCAAACTTTGCTCTTAATAAAAAAAAACAAAAAAAAAACCAACAAAACAAAAACAAATACCATGGCCAACTCTTGATTTAAGAATACCTAAGGTAGTGCTTTTCCTCTAGAAATCAACTCACCAAAACATATTTATTTTCAAGGATCCAGGTTATACCACTGATACTAAACTAGTGATAGATTTTCAGAGAAAAACCCTTCTTTTTTTCTCCCACTAAGCCAGAGAATCACTCCCACAGCAACAGCATAAATTTTCTACTAAAATGATGTATCTAGAAATAGACTCTGCCAACAGCTACAAATCAGAAGAGAAAAGCAGAATGAAGGTATGACAGACAGACAAGCAGCACAGAACAGAGACAAAGAGCTTTACACAGCTTTAAACTTTTTAAACATCCTATATTCAACATGTTCCTGTGACAAATTAGAGGGAGGCAAGCAGGAGGCTGAATGCCTGGTCCCACTCATATCAGGGGGATTGGTTGCCATGGACTTACACTGAAATGACATGTGTAGATGGTGTACACATCAGACATGATCAGACCCATAACCACATGTAACCAGCTCTTGTAAACAACCTTATCTGCATTCAGCCTGGCCAGGGCAGCACAGGAGGCTGTGCTGATCTGCTCAAACAACAAGAATTGATTTCTGGAGAATTTGGACCATGGCCCAATATTCGGGAGTCTGGGAGTGCTCTGGGCACTCAGATCCCCTCTCTTGTGGTCACAGGTGATTTTGTCATGAAATGCTCATCCCAGAAATGTGTCTTTAAAGTCTTTAGTGCAGGAGCAAGCAATCAGGTGCTTCAGTCCCTCCTGGCTGATTACAGCTGTCTAATCAGCAGGTACCACACCAAGAATAGGGCAGGTTCTCCTCTTTTCAGTTCCAGGTCACTTACACTGCATTCTCATCCTGGAAGAGACTCTTATTCTACATCTAGCATCTTAAGCAAGGTGTAAAAAAATGGGATTCAATTCATGTCATAGATCTTACTGGAAATTAAGCCCACATGTACATCTTGATGAACCAAGTAAAAGTCTAAGTGGATTGGTGAATACAAGCTCAGGCTATGGCCCCCATTAGCAAGAATATTTAAATTTCAGACAAATAGTGTTAGTTCCATGCCATTGGACAATCAAAATTTCCCTGCCAAGTTCCAAAAAATGCAGATTTTTTTAAATCATAGCTACACAAATTGCAAATTTTTTTCATAGGCCACAGAAAGCATCATCCCCAACCAGTAGTCTCGATCATGTTTTCTTAAGCTGAAAGAGCAAGGAATGAGATTATATTTTTTCAAAAAGCCCCAGAGCCAAGAAAAGAAGAAGGCCCTCTACCTAAGTCATCTGCAGGTACTAAAATTTTCTGCCACCATCATCTTTGCATACCGAAGTCTTTAAAAATTGTGATTTTTAAACTGAAAGCACTGTCAACCCTTAAATGGGATTGCAGCTGCAAGAGCTCATAAAAATTTCAAAGAAGAAAGACTCAAGGGACTGGGTCTGAACTTCATGGTGTATTTGCTAGAGAGATATTCCCCATGACAAGAATTAATTATTTCATAGCATTGTATTAAAATGTATCTATGAACTATCAGCATAGTTCACATACTTGGAAGTACAGGGAGGTTTGATTTTTCCATGAAAACAATAACAAGGTGGCAAAAAAAAAAAATCTGTATCTAAGGCTGAATCATCTATACTTACTATTGAAAATAAGGATCCCTGTGCAACAATGCCTAATTTAGTGTATCCAGAACATGCAGGCTACATTTTAATTTAGGAGGATACCGCTCTGCAGAATAAATAGGTACAATTTGGAAATTGGCAGAAGAGGCATAAAAACCAGATTATTGCAAGTGACAGAAAACAACTAACACTGGCAGAGGAAAGGAGAACTTCTTTGGTGGAGGATGGAGAGGTTGTATATGGACACAGGTGCTGATACTGCTCTGATGACCTGTAGAATAGGAGGGAAAAATTAACCAGGCATCTCATTTGTGGAGCCAAACAGATGCTATGGCAGACCAAATTTAAACTTCTGGGCATCAGTGACTCCAGAAAACTTCCAGTTGCTGAGAGCATGTTCCTTGTGCCAGTATCCTCCACTTGGTCTCAAAGTTCTTGCATTATATCCAATAATTTTATAAGCAAGATGCAAACTAGCAGATGAAAGCAGAAGGATACTCAGGAATATATGTGAGTTACAAAATTATCCTCTAGTGGCATCTCATTTTCTCACTAAATGGTAGGTCAAAACTATTTGTTGCCTTCTGGCAGCATGAGGAGAGTATCACCAGCGAGATGCTATCAACATGTGCTTCCTCTGTCCCCCATTCCTCCACCCAGAATCTCCTGATTAAATTATCACATATGTTTTATCATTAAAATATGTAAATCTTCTGTGAATTTACATTTTTCATATCAAGCCTTCTTAACTTCCTGAAAAGCTGTTGTGTTCACAGTTAGTGCTCACATCATTGCTATTACCAATACAGCACATGCTCCTTCTGTAACAGCATTAGCTAGCATGGAATTTTATTCCCAGCAGGCATCAAATAATTTACCATGCGAAATTACAAAAAAAAATATTTAAGATCATGAGATAGCAGAGTTTCTGAATGTCTCCTAGCCTAAAAAACATAAAGGCAGAAGACAGGGTGGCTGCAAAGACATGGCTACATATCTTTGCTGCCTTGCAGCTGGTGAAGTCTCTTCATTTGAAGATCCTAGGTAAAATCTTAGAGTTTAAAAAATATACTGGACAGATTTTTTAATCTGTGAACATATAACAAGGATCAGCTAACATAATGCAGACAACATATAGAACATCTATGCTAAAAAAAAAGGAAAAGCTAGTATCTTAATTGCAAAAATTAAGAAAAAATTCAGCATTTGTTTTATAAACCTGAAGAGGCTTCACTTGCTGAAATGTGCTCATCTCTCCTCCCTCTGCTATCTCCTATTGTAATGGATGCATTCAGAGTCACAGATGAAGCCTGTTGTCCAGGTCCACTAAAGACATCAGATTCCCCTTTCCTTTCTCAGACAGTACCTCAGCAATGGTGAAGTCATTAGCTTTTACAAGGAAATCCAATTCCTCCACATAGCAGAAAGTGTAATAAAAATATCATCATTAAAAGATGATGATGCTTACCACAGAGGAAGAATGTCTGGACATTTTCAAGACTAAGTAATTGCTCCTAAACAGACTCCATCAACATATAAGAATTTTTCCCCTGAGGCTCTTCTGGGCTGAAGGTACAAAAGGTAAGGACACTGCACAGGGACAGAGTGCTGTGAGCACATATTCAAGAACTTGGTTTTTCAAGTAGTCACCGAACATCAAAAATACTTGTTTCTGCCTTTGAGTCCATTCAGAGTCCATGACCACTCTCCTCACACACCTCACTCACCACAAAGATGAAAAGTGCCCCATTCAATAAAGGGGCTGACCACCAACACTCCCTTGTTGAAGAATTTTTGTAGAATTTCAACATTCTTTTATGTTCCTCCCACACGGCATAGATGGCATCTTAACCACCTGCCATCAGAAGATTATTTCCCTGTCCATAATTCAGAAGGACAAACACAAAAATTGTTCAGGCTTAATATGACTAAACTTGACACTTATGATCAAGAGCTGCCAATATAGATTTGCAACAAACCATATTCTTGTCTGGTTTGAGTCATGTCCAGTGATGTTTCCACCAGTTTCCTGTAACAGGCATTGCTAGGGAATATTTTTGTCTCTGACACACTTGATCTTAAAGAATCTAGGTTACTGGAAGAAGAATGAGCCTTGGAAGTCAGCCAAACTACTCAATCAATCTGACAGATATGAAAGTACAACAACTGCTGGAAAGGTTTTGCAAGAGCTAAATGTAACTGTTCTAACAAGACATGTATAAGCACATTATGATGCTCTGGCACATAGGCGGCCACAGCATTTATGTGTCTAAGTATTATTGCATATTGAGAAAGATATTTTCTTCTAGTCTGACACTTTGTTTTGCTCATTAAAAAAAAAAAATCCCTTGAATTTCTCGTAACAGTGACACACTAAGCACTGGTGCATTGATGAAGGAACTCAGGAATACGTTACAGTTTTATTTAAGGCACTGAGAGATGGTGACAGATTTGAGAAAAGAACTATTCTAGTTTTCTGTTCTGCTCTAATTTTGCATGGAACAAAAGAAAATTCTGCTTTTTTGCAACCCCTGTCTTAACTACAAGGTTTTACCTTTTTTTTTTCAACTTTGTTCCTTCGTTTTGTCAGGAAAATCCACAAACGCTAGGGTTTATGTCAGAAAAGTGACAGATGAGTCCCTTCACCTTTATTTGAATAAAGGGAGAAAAGTCAACTGGGGCACATGTGTGTGGGGTTTTCTCTCTCAGGGTTTTGGAGGGCACAGCCTCCTTTTATCCTTTTATCCTAAACTCCAGCGTCATGTTGTCCTTCTCTGTTTTTCCTTTGCCTGAGGTACAGCCTTCCCAAGCCACCTACCCCATATCCTCCCTTGAACCTCCTGTTCTACCCCAGAGTTCTAAAGTTCAGGCTTGTGCAGACCCACTTGTCTACCTCAGGAGCCAAACTGAGCTCTGCAACAAACCTGCTGCCCAAAGTCAGCAGAGACATTAAGACCCAATTGTAAGTTGTTAAACACCCATACCTTTACCCACGCAATTATTTGTGAAGACATGCAAGACAAAGCACACATCTTTCCTCTGATTATGATCCCCCTCTTTCATTTGTCCTTACAGAAGTGGAACTGATCATGAGAGTTAGAAAGACTTCAGGGAGCTGAAGCCACTAAACAGATAAATAGATAAGATGAGCAGCCCAAAAAGCCACTGAGAACAAGTGCTCTTAATGGGAGCAAATACAGCCAAACAATACTATGTAATTTCCATTAGCTCTGGGTCAGCACAGAATGTAGCATAATAAATGTCACATATAATTTATCAGTCCCCTGCATTCGCTTTACAGTATTTGAACATTAACACTTGAACATTAACACTGAATATGCTTTTTGAAGTTTGTACAGAACCTCAGAGAAGTGACAGTCTGCAAACAATGTAAGAGAACCCATTAAATGATATAAACATTTAAATGCATGTGCAAAACAGAGAACACAATAAACTACTCATATTCTCTGCAATTTTTCTGCCTGTTTAAGTGTTAAACAACAGAGATGCTCCACAATGGCAATCCAAAGCCAAACACACTTCATCAGTTGCCAGCTCATCCCATACCATGAAGGAGAGAAAGAGTGATTTGGTCCTGACACCACAAATGAGGTTGTTCATTTGCTGCTAATGGCTCCATATACTGAAAAGAACCTGCAAAAGCACAGTCTCTGCATTTCAGAGGGTCAGCATAACTTGACGACTTGTCCTCCTGTGCCCAGATCTCATGCAAAGCTCTGTTAAAACATAAAATTTTCAAAGGAAAACAATGTTGTTTTGAAATGGTTTCCCTGAAATGAAATAGAATTAAGATTTTGGAGCTTGACTAGCAAGGACATATTATTGTCAAAAGGCTCATACACTCTGAATAAGCTTTTGTTTTTTAATCCAGAAATGGTAATCGTTAGTTTATGAAGTATCTGAAAACCACAATTTAAGTTACTTACCTTCACTTTGCTACTTTGTGAATTTTTAACATTTGTTTGTTTTGTTTATGGGTTTGTTTTGTTTTGCTTTGGTTTTTTTTAAGACATTCTTAAAAACCAGGATAGGGTTCCAAGGGTTTTGCCTCCCTGCTAATAGTTAGCTCCCTGCTAATAGTTAGCTTGCTAACTAAGAGGATGATGCACCCAGCAACTTACCCTCTGATGTTTGCAGTTATTCCTATTATTGCTGCCTACAACTCAAGAAATAATCAGTCTTCATGGTTCTTCATGAAAGCATTTAAAACATAAAGTAATTGTAAATATTTTTAATTTTACGAGAAAGAGTGCCTACACTCTTTATACATACCCAAATCTACTCTGAATAGGTAGAAATTTTTCCTTCCCTGTACGAGTCATATTTTCAACTGCTTTTGTTTTAATTTTATCCATACTGAACAACTAGAAAATCAAAAGGAGGGGGCAAGGGAGGAGGGAACCCAGGTTGGATAAGGATTACTTGTGTGGTGCTATTTTTCAGTGACAAAACTAAGGGAAACAAAGTAGATTTAATAGAAAGCCTGACTCAAATAAGCAAGAGGAAGCAGCTCTAAGCTCTGAGACTACTTTTTGAGGGATACTGCAGATGCCAAAAATGTAGATGGATTCAAAAGAAGTCAGGTAGATTCATTCATTGGAAAGAAAAATCAATTTTTCGAATCTGAAAACACCTAGAAACCACCTTTGCCTCCAATAGCCCATTAACCTCAACTGAGTAAAACCTGAGAAAGTGTTAAGAGAAAGTAGATGTTCTTTCTGTGTTTCGCTTTCGTCTTTTTTGGCCACTTCAGTCAGATCTAACAGAGTTGTATTTGTCATTACAAAGAAATTTCACATTTTTTACCTCAGCAAAAAGCAAAACTTAAAACAGCAGGTCAGATTGAAATATAATATTACTGAAGAGATTTTCCTTATAGGTTATTTTTCTAAATAACCTTTCAGTTCATGACAACACAGAAAAACTTCCTTCAAGAAAATCTCCTGCTATGCGGAGACTTCTGGTAGGAGAGATCAAATCCCACAGCCTTCTTTCAGGTATTTTTTTAGGGTTGTAAGAGAGTAACTTACCTTCCTGTGCTGTGGGATCCTGGTTTGCTTTAGAGCCCATGAATGATACACCTGATTTTCATATGGTGAAGGGTTGCAGATGTACAGGACAGAGCAACAAAAGGCAAGGCAGTAGTCCATTGTCAACTGCGTGGCTTTTTGGTGTACTTGGTTTTCAGGACATTCATTATCTCTGGATCCAGTACTGTAAGGATCCATAGTAAAGCAGTATTAGAAAGGTCTAACATTTCACCTGAGTTTCTGGGTTTACTTGCATTTAACTTCAATCATACATGTTCTGGATGGCAAACCTCAGTCCCTTCACAACTCTTAGTCCATAGCGAGTCACCACACGGACTTCCAAACTTTTGGGCCACAAGATATATACACAAACAATTCAGTAATTAACTAATAAATAGTGCAAATGCCTTACTGTATGCCAAACCTACCAGTCTTCAGCAGTACGCACAAAGTAGGAGATTTTCTTGAAGGAAATGACCATAAGTTGGGCATGGGGAGGCTCAGACTTGATATCAGAAAAAAAATTCCATTGGCAAAGTGGTCAGGTGTTGAAATAAGTTGCCCAGGGAGTCAGTAGAGTCACCATCTCTGGAAGTGGTCAAGTGTAGAAGACATGGCCAAGGGTCAACAACACATTCTTTACTGTCACTTTGACTATCAGAGGTACTCATCTTTGTAGGGAGAAAGGAGCAAGATAGTTTTCCATAAGATTATAACTAGATTTATCAGTACTCACATGACAACACGTGAGTGATGTATTTTGAGTTCATAGAACAATTTCTTACTAGATTTCTAGAAAGAATAAAACTCAGTGATTGCTATCTCTTAATTTATGAATATAAACACTATTTCATGATCCAGTCTTATTAGGAGCCAGACTCAACCATTAAGTGCTCTTTTATTTCGCTAGGAAGAAATTGTTGTTGGTTGAGTTAGAGTAATGTTTAAGCATTTGATTGTATGGATAACTTACTCTGTGTAATAGTAATAAATCACTCTATTTTCCCTATAAATCTAGAAATGCCGTTTGGAGGTAATGCACTGAAGGATTTTGTTGGAGATGGAGAAGATAGGTTGAGCCATTAGAAATTCCTAGGTAAAATCCTTGAGCAGCAATCTCTGCAAAAATACAGTTGGTCATACTATGGAAACTAGAAGATAGTTTTATCCCTCATCCAGCTTACCATGAATGCAGAAATCATGACTTTCATTACTCTTCTTCTTACAGTCCAGTTTTCTCAAGACAGGACTAATACTGAGTGGTAGGACAAGAAATCCTCTGTGCTATTTCTGGTCATTCTGCTGACTTAAAGGACATTTAGCAACAACAGGTGTATCAAGACCGTGTGATGAGAAAAGCAAGAGATAATAAGCTAGCACCAAGCGTTTTAGGCCTGGAAACCACAGCTGGGAAATGAATCTCTGAGTAACACTCCTAAATGACAATATACAGATATTTCTGTATGGCACTATGCTAGATGGTCCATTTTTCTACAAGTCACACAGTTCTAACAATGCTTGACTATTCATGGTTTTCTGTCAAATTACATTTATCCAAGTCAAGCACTTTTAGTCTTTGAACTTCCCATTGAGGAAGTGGAAATTATTACCAACATCATAAAATGAGTGGGTGCTGCTTAGACTGATAATTAGCTCCTCAGAAAGTGGATGCTAACAAAATAACAATGGAAAAAGAAGCACCTGCCTTTCAAGTCAGTCTCTTAATAGAAATAGAAGCAGTCTGTAACAAAAGATAATTGTTACAGTTTGAATCCTAGAGTGGAAATTAAAAAGATCAGTGGAACAAGTAAGATTTTTCCTTTACCTTAGTACAATCTGAGTAACAATCCTGTCATTTTAGTAAGGCACTCTCCCTTTTAGTCAAAGGAGAAAAGCATAACAAAACAATGCTAAGAAAGAGTCTTATTTAGAGCTGTGGAACTCCGACAAGAAAATACTGAATTGACCAGGTGCATCCACAGTGTTTGATTCAGCTCTTCAAATTTCTGTAGGTGATATATGGAAACAGTGGGGTGAATACTGCAATAACAATTTCACATAAACTGAGAGAGGACTGACAAACATAGTTGGAAACTTAATCAATTAATGCTAGTAAACTGCTTTTCTGGTTTTGGGGGGATAATAGTCATAGTTAAGAGGAAATCTTGTAAGCATTTTTGACTCATTGGAAAAGGAGGAAAATTACATAATTCTCTTAATCATGAAACTTTTATTTGACTTAAAATAATTTTAAATGGTTTTCATTTGTCTGTTGCTTTTCCAAATATGTGTTTCCAATACCTAGTGAGGTTAGTATTTGTGGGAGGTAAAGTCTGTGGCAATGTACACTAATTACAACAGAACAACAGAGGCTAGAACATAATTTGAAACTGCCAGTTGCCCTTTTCTAAATAAAGACAGTGAATTATATCATTTAATGTTCTCCAATGCACATAAAAACAGTTACTTAGTTTTTCTGAATGCAGTTCTCAATCATGATTAAGTAAAATTCACGAACTTATTTAGCAATCTTGTCTTTGTAAGTTTTACAAAAGTCTTGTTGAAGGCTTTTACCCCAGTTTCTTTCCAAAACAACATACTATTTTATTGTGGAAAGATAGTAGAAAATTAATTTATGGCCTATTATAAAAAATAGTTTTCCTGTTATTACAGCAGGCTGTCTTGTAGCATAGAAGCCTGTTTCTTGTCACTGACTAGAGATTCACTGTAGATATCTCTAATCTGTCATTTTAATTGACAGTTCACTTAGAACTGACAGTTATTAAAAGCAGACAGCTAAACCAGTTTATAGTTACCTAGACCACAGCATCTCTTTTAGAACTGTAACCAGTATTTTAAAAAATATTTAAATCAAAGTAACAAACCAATCTGGAGCAGGACATAAAGCTGAACTACAGAGAGGCTGCTGTAACCATTATTTTACTGATGGAACACATTGAGATGGTAAGAATATTCTACCATCATGATTTGGGTTTGATTCCTTCTCCAGCCTCAGCTTTCAGCTTAACACTGACACTCCACTCCTGGGCACAAGCCCACATAACTTGATAGATCAATTAAAATGGGTTTAAATTAATCTTATTATTGGAACATCTGCATCTGATGCCTCAGTCAGTACATTATGTCTCTGTTAGGCTGTCCAGGCCTATCAAGGTTGATGGTCCATGTTGAAGTTAAGTAACAACTCACAGGGCAACCTCCTGCTAATCCCAGAGCTCTGTCTGTCTTTCCTAGTCCAGAGATTTAAGGAGAGTTGGGGTCATAAGGGCGCGTTATATTGAGATTAATGGTAACATCTGCAATGATCTGTGGCTCCAGGATTTCCTCTCCATCATATCAAATGATAAATAAGCTGAGGAATGAGTATCTAAGCTGTGCTATGGTTCTGCTTGAAAAACATGTACCATATTTTCAAAGCCTTTCCTTAGAGCATGAAAGGAAAAGGCATTCAATGAAGAACGGCACCTCCTCAGTTATGTCAAAACAGTCCATTTACATATGTATGATATAATCAAGAGTTATTCTTTAAACACCAGGTACCAGGCTCATGTTTAAAAAACATTCTCATATGCATGAAGAAGAGAATCTAACATGGTAAACTTTCATTAGCATATAATGTTTTCAGTGTCATTATAATTTAGGATTAAATTTATGTCATTATTTCTCTCCTAATATTTCACTGATTTTTTTTCCTTAATTTTGACAATTTCAGTACTTTCTTTCTTTACAAAGTAGTTATTAAATAATTATAAATTAGGTTTAAAAATTGCCCAAGTTCACAGAAAGTTATTTTCACTAAAAAATAATTTGTACCTTTACCTTCTGTTTAGAAAGACAAATCTGTTCAGGTCTTGACAGCCCCTAGAAACATTCAGTATATCTCACTAATTGGATTATTTTGGGAAAATATCTGTACATTTTTCACATAGTTTTATCAAGTTATTACTTTGGCAATATCTTTGTATTTTCCACTACATGTCTTTCTCTTGCCCTTTAAGGTCTCAACACTGTCAATCACAGTAGGCAGACTGGAATCCCAAATTATATAGAAAGCAAATCAGTTTTCAGAAAGGCAGAATTCCAGGTCTGGGCCTTCTGCTTATGAGGAAATTCATTCTGTTTAGTCCTGCAAAGGCCAGGATTGCAACTTGCATGTGATATCCTCAATGTTTAATATTGAGGATATTATTATACCCAGCTGGGGCACTTTTGGACCCTGCGACCCTGTCTAAGCAGAAGGAGGCATAAAGGTAAGGTCTTACAGTCTATGTACTGTAGAGAGCTTCTACAGCACAGCCTCAGTGTTCCCACAGCTAAGCAGGAAAGAAGAGAAATGTGACTGTTTGTCTTTACTCATTACAGGCTTTCAGCAAACAGATCCTTGCTTCCCTCCAGGAACACTGGTATTACTTCATTACCTGCAAGTTCTCTTGTGTAAAATGATGCTCTGTGGTTTTCTCCTCCAATCAGTTTTTTTGCTGTTGTTGTTGTAACTCCTGTGATATTTGGGCTATTTTTCATTAATTTTTGAGAGGTGTGCTGCAAAGGGGACAGCATCTCTAGAGAGGACATTCTCTCCTGGGTCAAGTACCACTGTACAGGGGCCCTTTCTCTTAGGACAGACAACCTTTTCTACTTCTGATTGCACAGGTTCTTTAAATCACTTAATGCATTTTCCTGACTGAGAAATGAGATTTAATTGCAGTAAGCACTCAGTTCCTGAGGATACATCACAGTCTGCTTCTTGTACAATTTGCTGTCTCCAAGCTTAAGCAGCAGAGCCTTGTTCCAGAAATACATTTCTAAGTATCACCTTCACACTAAGCAAACTGCACTTTGTGTCACTTTCTCAGCTGGCTATGCGGTTTTGCAGTCTCTTTTAACAGTGTTTCTTGGACCTCTCACCATTCCCAGAGTAAGCGCCTTGTACTCCAGGAAGAGTCTTTGCTCAAACACAAATTGTGTTACCAAATGGTTATGAAATAGTCAGGCTGAAGAAGCTATTGTAAAAACAAGAAAGATCTATAACTGCAGCAGGAGACATGACACAGTGGTGACACACAAAACTGAAACCTCTGTGGATAAAAGGTAAGAATTTATAAAACAGCCAAGTGTGTTGTAGCACACACCAACTTAAGAAAAATGTTTTATCAGCCATTCACTTGAAATACTTTCAACTCACTTGGCAGTCTCAATCTTCTACGCCTCAGTGCAAATCTCTTGAATACCATTAGCATTATTCAACATTCTGCATCTAATTTATTGAGCTTCTTTGCTATGGGATATTAAACAAAATAATCATGCATTAGGCATAATTAGAACGTGACTAAATTAATTTCTGTAATGCTGATTATAACAGATAACTGCAAAAGTAATTCACACCTCGGTGCTGTAGAACCAATATGATACTTAAGTCAGCTCACAGTATAAAAGGTACACGGTACATAGACTGCCATGAACAAGCACCATAATTTGCAAAATATTAACTGAAAGCATGCCTGTGACTTTCAGAGTAGCAATTTACAGTGTTTCTTAATAGACTATGATAATGTAATCACAGACTGCTGTTATTGCACTAAATTTGATGATTAAATTCATGGCTCTTCCTTTGTGCACCCAACCAGCCATTTCATGCTAGAAGGTGAACATCTTGGGCAAGCCTGAATCACCCTTGTGACTCTCTTAATCTTTCCTTTTGTGGACTGAAGATGGATTCCAAATGCACATGCAGCACTTCTCCATGATTCTTTTGGAGAATGAGGGAAGTTTGATGAACCAACAGCTCCCCCATCCTCCACTTCACCTGTTAAAAATGGCCTGTGACAGACAGTGGTAGGCAATGCTGCCACACTAGACAGCGTGTGTGCACAAGTCCCATGCAGTCCCTTGGTTATGAGGTGACTTCAGAACTCTGCATTCTGAAGTTTCAAACCCATTTCTCCCCCATTGCTGGCAACTCCCTCAGAGAGGAGGCTGGCACACACTGAAAATGGAAGCATGCTTTGCCTGTGGAGACTGAAGAAGAAAAAAAAGTATCAAGTATTTCTGCCCTTTCCATATGCATCAGTGGGTTGTCATCCTCACCCACCAACACAATGGGAGCTGCAGGGATTTCTGTACAGATGGTGCTGTTTACTCTAGCACCATGAATAAACCATCTCAATTAAGTACTGATGTAAGCACTGCTGAAATAACTTACATTTGTCTTAATTCTGTTAAAATGCAATTATTCAAAGAGAACTGGGCAGTCATCCCTCACCCTTTCATCAACCCATAGCAATGGGCAAACACAAAGGTTAATCATAAATGTGAACAACAACTAGCTGCACAACCCTGTGTGATCAAACCTGATGTTCAACAAAATATGCAATCTGACACACTCTGAAAACATATTTACCTGGGCTTTAACCTTTGCTCCACAGGACAGGAAGGGACATGTTGCATTACAACAGGCTGGTGACTTTTCAGTTCCAGCCATGCTAAACAGATGGAACATTTCCAGAGCAGCAGGAACATCACAGGTTGTAAGAAAAGAATGCCAGGGCTACGTTTTTCAGTGAGCTATACTTACAAAATCTTTTTGAGGCATTTGAATCTGAACAACCCTCAAAAAGTGTTTGGAGTGCTAATGGATGAGATGAGTTGCTAAATTCATGTCTCATTCTGAGACCAATATTGGGCAACTTAAGAGACAGTAAGTGATAGATCTTCAGCTGTGCAGCTGTAAGGCAACTATCAGCTTGGCTACAGGATAACTTATTCTAACTTATTCTATGGATGTTTTCAGGTAACTGCAAAACACCAAAGTGATGTGTGATCCTTCATGGTGAGGACCCTTAAAACATTCATAATCTAACGGTCATAGAGCCAGCACATCTTTAACACACTGGGAAGTAATATGTAATTCCACACAGTCACATAAGCTGTTTCACAAACCAGCAGTGCACACATCAGTGGAGGAAAGTAATTTTTCAGAGACTGCTACCAAACAGCAAAGCTCTGTGATGTGCAACAGAGAGCTCATTTAATCTTCACGGGGAACACAGAATCATACAGTAGAAGATATAACCACCAGGGTAGAAAAATCTTAGTTATTTTATCTTTCACTTTGCTTTTCTCAATTCAGCACTGCTTCACAAAAAGAAAATCACAGGGGCTAAGGACATTTAATGACAGCATTTTGCTCTCTTGCCCTCTAACACATATTGCAAACACATCAAAAACTAAAGGATGCCAGTCTTGCACTGGCATCAAATAAGACACTGATTGGATTCCTCATCTCTAAAAAGGTAAACTACTTTTATTAAAAGATAATTTTTCATAAAACAAATAGTTCTTAAGATACAGATCAGGATATGCTGAGAAGATAAATGTATGATACATCAGCTGACACCAACAGACAACACAATAACTACTTATGTAATAGTGATCCTTGAACAATGCTAAACTCCTTCAACACAGCTCATTAAAAGAGTTCAAATATGCCAGCAAACACTCTGCCTTTTCTAATTCACAGAATGCAAATTAGTATCTTCCAGTGTCCTTACTCTAGGACTACAACACTTGCAGTATAACTTGCACAGATCTTTCTTACATTTTTCTTGAAGAGTTACATTTAAAACGTACAAAATGTTGGAGTGCTTGAAGTCAGATGTATAGGTTGGCTACTGAACAATGTAGCCAATGTAAACATTGGTAGCCTCCTACTCTCTCTTCATGTTTGCAAGCCTAATACCTCTGTAAGATTGAAGGCTTCTTACAGCTCAGAGAAGAGCAAAGTTCACTGTGCAGCATCTGAATCCACTCAGTAGTAAATTCAGGTAGCAAGGTCCAACTACCAGGCTCAAAACAACCAGCAGAACCAAATCTGCCTGGAAAAAATAAGTCAGAAGCAAATAGTGGAAGTACAGAGAACCTAACTTGACAGTACAGCCATGTGCAGGAGCTGCTAAGAGCAGCAGCTGCACTCAGGAACCAAAGGAGCTGAGAAAACCATGGTGAAAAAGAAACACAGGAACAGAAGGTGGGCACAGGCTTGAGAGGAAGCTGGAAGGAGTGCTGTGACACACGAATAACACAGAATTCTAACAGCAAGCTGCTACAAGAGCTAGCTTAAGATGGGTTTGGCATTGTGTAATGGTAAAATCCCCAGTAGCTGCCCTGCTTGGCAGAAAACTCAGTTAACTTGAATATCCCTTCATCCATCTAGCATTTCTTCTACATCCTATTGCATATGCTATTACAAAAGCACCATGCTAATGCAAGTTCTTATGGGCAATAAAGCCAAAATTATAAAATTCAATTTTCACGTGTTACCACTTGTAATCAACAATTTTTGACTATCACAAAATACTGTCCTTTGATGTCTCAGGTAAACGAATAATACAGAATGTAGCAGGTGAAATATCTACTTTCATCTACTAACAGGAGCAAATTGCTTTTTATTCCTGAAGAAGTTTTTATTAACAGCAAGTTGCTCATCATTTTGATATGGGGTAAAAATAAAAGACCAAGAACATGAAGCAATCAGAACTATTGTTGGAAAACTCTACAGCTCTAATAATAGCAAAACACCCCTGAAATAGGAGTGATGAGTAGACATATTGAGAAAAAGACAAGAAAGAAAATGAGCTATCACTTACATTTAAATACTATATTCTGAAAGAAGTTATTGAACTGTTCCATGTGAACTTCAAACATATATGTACATGATATAAGAAACTGCATTAAACACATTTAATGAGGTCATACAGGACTGCAAACACCACATCAACTGTGTTATACATACATTGGTCACAAAAATTACCCTGATGTTTAAGAAGAATACAGCGTGTTTGGCAAAGTTTTTTCTCATGACTACATCAAGCAGACCATGAAAATGGAAGGGGGGGAAAAAACCCTACTCTACAATCCTTACAGGTTATGTAGACAAATCTTGTACAAATAGATTTAAACATCTGTTCCCAGAAAGGGTTTCTGGATGTCAGTGAAAAAGCAGATATGTGCACCCAGTGAAATAAAGTATGTCCTTCATGAGTAGAAACCCTTTTGCCACTGCTGTGAGGCAAAGTCTGTAAAGCATGAAGATTAGAGCACAACTGATAGTCCTCACATTCAAGGAGAGGCATACAACATCAGAAGATAGCAAGTCTGGAGTATATAAACAGAAATACATTATTCCTGTTAATTAAATTGTAGGCCCCATTACTACAGGATGTTGTGAAGGATAAATGGGTTCTAAAAGAGATTAGATGAACTCACAGAGAACAAAAGGTCTGTCACAGAATATTAAACACAACTGTCAGGCTACAGCTGGGCCACAGAAAATCTAATATCTGTCTGCTGAAAGGTGCTGTGATATGCTTGAGAAACAATCACTTTATACACAACCAGGCTACTGTACAACAAATCTTCCTTCCTCCAGCTGGAGACAGAGTAGTGGGCTTGAGAGACCCTTCCTCTGATCAAACAGGAAAAGTTCTTTATCCACTCTTCCTTCTTCCACAGAGGCAGGTCTGCAAATATTGCCTTATTAACCTTTGAACACTTTGTCTTTATTTGGAAAATGATTCTCTAAAATCTAAAGGAGTTATGTGAACACCTGCAATCTGAGAGGTTCATTATATGTTACACTGACATTTAAGGTATTCTGGACAATTTCAGATCAATCCAAAAATTTGGAACAATTTATGGGGTGCCAAGAACCGTATCACCAGAAACTAGTAATTCTGTGGTACAAAGGATTTTCTTAAATCTCAGTAGCAAACTTGGTAAGAAACCTCGTGTGTACATGATGGCTTTAGACTCAAGGACATTAGGTTCAAATTGGACATGAACAGGAAATTCTTCCCTGTAACAATGGCCAAGAGAATCGGTGGATGTCCCATTCCTGAAAGTGTCCAGTCAGGCTGAAAGGGGCCCTGAGCTACCTGGTTTAGTGAAAGGTGTTCCTGCCCATGGCAGGGGTTGGAAGTGGATGATTTTTAAGATCCTCTTCTATTATCGTATGATTTTATGTTTGCAGATAGTTTGTTCCAGTACACATGACTAAAAACAGTTCTACAATGTGATGGCATTAAAAAAAAAGCAGCTATACACTACAACTGACCCACACTAATACTTCAGTCTTCTTTGAAATGCAAAACCTTTCAAGTTTACTCTTTGAAATTGCATATATTTGTATTAGTTACCCTGTTGGTCTGTGCACATAGCTTGAGCATGTGAATACAGCAAAGACCTTGTTCAAGAGATTCTTGTGCAGGGAGGAAGAACTCTCAAACAGCAAAGTTCAAGATAATTTCACTCATGCGGTCCCAAACATCATAATGCTTTGAAACCTAAATACCAATTTGCAAAAATCCCCATCTGATTAAATTAAAAATTCCTCAAAACAAAGTTTTTTTCCGTTATTTTTTTCTCCTTTACCTTAAGACAAGAAACAATTTTCATACAAAACTGGGCCTCCCAAAAATCTGTTCTTGTTTGTTTAGTCCTTTGGTTTTTAGGGTTTTTTTGAAATTCAATCATTGTTAGTACAGCTGGAAATCTTTACGTTCAGAAATAGATGTCCACAAAAGTGAGAAGACCACTGATTTTTACAACCATCACAGGAAAAGTGCTCTAGTTGCAGAGGAAGACAATTTTTAGATTAATTTGCTCTAAACTATTGTTTACAATGTGTTAATAATTCAGACTTTTTGTTTTATTTTTGCATCAACAATGACTTTATTAAGAACAATATAGTTTTTGGCTTCCTGCATGGAAGTTCCCACTTCTTTTTTTCCTCATGAGTTATTTCTTCATTGTGAACTAATTTCACATAGCCATAGAATCAGAGAATCACTGAATGTCTTGGGTTGGAAGGAACTTTAGAGATCATCTACTTGCAACCCCTTCCATGGGTAGGGCACCTTCCACAAGGCCAGGTTGCTGCGAGCCTTGAATCCAAATGTCCACTGACAGCACAGACCAACACAACAGACAACAAATACTTTAGCTGCATGTAGTAATTTTTTCTCCAACTGAAGTGAACAAAAAATAAGCAGTTATGCATGTTCTAAAATACTCTGCCATATGTAGATGAATAAAATACAGCATCAGAAGAACCACCATGCCTGGAAGTATTTAAAAAAATGAGCAGTCTGGCACTTAGTGATATGGCTTAGTGGACAGGGTGGTATCCAGCAGAATGCTGGACTTGAAGGCCTTGAAGGTCTTTTCCAACCTTAATGATTCAATGATTCCAAGACCCAGTATGATTTTTGGAATCCAGTATTTTTGGTAATAAACTGTACTATTCCTCTGAGGGAAATCTTATGCAGACAAAACCCTGAAGTATTTTACAGCAAAGCACTTTTCATGTATGTTAAAACACACAGACTCTGATTGAAGAGAGCCTGCAAGTGAATCCAAGTTTCCTCAAGGTGCATTGACAATTTGGATAATTCTTCCAACAGTTTTGGCTCTGATGAGAGAATCTTAAGATGTAACTGAAAACAAAAAACAAGCAGTTAGTGAAACAAATACAGATTAAAAAATTAAAAGACTGTTTCCCCCATTCCATTCCAGTGCTTTGATTTCAGGAAATGCCTCAAACAGGGAAAGGACTCTTTTCCTTCAATTCATTTCCTCTATTTACTGCCTCCTTTTGCTAATCTTTACAAGCCATTTTTCATGTATTAGATGGGATAAGGCAGAAAAATGCCTTAAATATGCTATGTTTTTACTAGATCATCTTCTGCCAAGGCTGCTGAATCTATTCTCATCACACATTCCCCTAGAGGGCAACTTTCTTCCCTTTCTGACCTGCATTACAAATTGCTTTTTAGGCTAGCAAAGGTTAGACAGGATTATTATTTTAATTATCCATGTTGCACACATCCAAAAGAATGATGCCAGCACACACTATAGTGATAGAGATGGACAAGGTCTCCTTAGGTGACAAACAGCAACCTTGTTAAAAGAGAGAGAAGAGAAACCTTCTGAACTTAATGCCACTTAATGGATGGAATATTTATTTTCCATGCTACAATTTAAATCTAGAAGCCTTGATATTGAGCTTTAGTCCAAAAGATAGTAAGTTCAGTCTGGATACTAGACAAAATTCATTACTGTGAATATGAGGCACTGGAACAGGTTACCCAGAGAAGCTGTGGATGCCCTGGTATTACATGTGTCTGAATGTTTATAACAATGTTTTCCAAGTAAACTGTTATTGATTGCTTTCACATTAATTTATAAATCAGAGTAACTTAAGCACTTGTACACCCAAAGGGCTTAAATCTTCTGCAAAACCACTTTCTCTCTAAGAGTAACTGTTACCCTGCTTTAGTAATTTTAAGTTACACACCCCCTGGAAATTTCATTAGCTCTGTGATACTCAACAGGTAACACAAGAAAAGCAGCCCAATGACATGGAATGTATGTCAGGCATGCAAAGTCTTGTGAGAAATCCAACAAAATGTCTAATTTATTTCCCAACCATTGTGTATTAAATTCTTTGCTTATTGAAGAAATAGCATACCTTAGTTTAACAATTAACAACCACTAAGAAGTTAGGAATGTTAAAAAAAAAATAAAAACAATTCAAAGTGTGGAATACGAGCACAAAACCTGTCTGGCAGGTGCCTCTTCACAACATCTTCTGTTTGGCAAGTTTTTCTTGACTGTCACCAAATGAGTTGCCAAATGATCCGATACATTAAGTTAGACATTCTAAACCCGTTCCCAACCAAAAGCACTTCAGATAATTCGAGCAGACAATTTATACATTTTTATTGTATAATCGCTATTTTAAATAGGACTAACATAAATTTTATAAGAAATTTTTTACCTTTAGAAATAGTGCCAGGTACGCCTGAGCGAGTTCAAAGTTGTACTTCTTGTTCAGCATCATCCCAATCATTCTCAGAAAGCTCAGCATCACCTCCACTGAGCCCCCACCTTCAGGGGCCAAACTCCGTAGTTCTACCTCAATATTAGATGGTCCCAAGCTTTTCAGTAAGTCAAGTGGAGCTTTATCTGTGTTAGAACATTGGGGGACATATTATCAGTAACATCTGCAAAACAGAATATAACAGATCCTCCACAAGACAGGTTTATTCTAAAATTCTTAAGCAGTGATTATGAATTTCAAGTTTTTACTGTTTCCTTACTTTCTTGTTTTCAACAAAATGTCTCCCTCTCTTTATTGTCCCATCACATACTAAAAGTACAGATGCACTTTATTTGTAATTGAAAAATACAAGTAACACCTTGGTATTTTTTTCAGTTTTCCCCCTCTTCTGTCTTCCTAGTTAAACAAAATTGCTAATTAACCACATAACACTGTCATTTCACATCTCTTGGCAAAAAGAATGTACATAGTTGAGATTTTGAGCCATTAACTGTGAATATACTCTGAAAGACAGAGAGCACTACTCTTACCAGGCATCTTTACTCTAGCTGACATTAAGCAAAACTAGAGATTTTCTGGTGCATCTAGCAAAATTATTCATTTTGTTAAATGAATGCCTGGAGGGTGCTAGGGGAAAATCTTTTTCATAGTAGAAATTAATGCAATTTACGAACTTCCTTCCTCTTCATAATTGTTCCTTCTCAGGACTTCTACCATCCCACCTGATCACCAATGAGGATTCCACCTATTTGCTTTAAAAAGGAAGCAGCAAAAATATGTTTGGTTGCAAAATGCAACTGGTAGTTATATAGTATCTTTTAAATGTATGTGATTAATATTTCTTTTGCTAAGAAGTTGCTAAGAAGACCAACTTCATGGTAACTAATGGTATTAGGCATTGGTTGATATTCCTCAAGTGGTACAAATCAGTATTTGATTCTTAAAAAAACAATAGCTACTTTTGAATATAACTTATTTTAACAGTAATAAGCAGATGCATTAAATATATTTTTTTATGACATTAAAGAAACGAAGCGTGGAACACGTTGTGCAGGTGGTACACACACAACGTGCCTTACACCAGAGGTGGCCTGAGGCAGGTCCACATGCCCAAGTACATCAGAGTGCACTTGTTCCTGAGCCAGCTCCACCAGGTTTTCAAACATTCACCTCTTCTGAGTGGCTCTGAGGCACTTCAATAGAACAATGTCAATCGAAATACTAAAAGTAAGGCAGAAGAAAACACCTTGTTTGTGACAGATAATAAAGTTCTGCACACAAAACGTTTTAAGTGCCCTTGAGTAAGCTGGTCATCTCCAGAGAGTTTAAGCAGGAGTAGAAGAATTCCCAACAGAACTGCTTTGTGGACAAGATACCATCCATTTACATTTGCAAGTCAGCTATATTAGCAATAATTTCAAAAAGTCTGAGTTTCAACGATTCTGTAGCATCACAAGACAAACAGCTGGTGAAAAACAGCTGGTGCATTCCACAGGTTGTTTAAGTGATTGAATTTCAAAATAAACTGAATGTTCAAAGAAATCACCTTATTTTTGTATCATTTATTTCTTCCTAAGCTTTAAATTATAGGGCAATGAAGTAACACTCTAAGTTCACTGACTGCCTGGTGAAGCAACCCTTGAAAGGAGAACTTGCTAGGCACATTATGCTTTTCATGTTTCAGTGAATCACCAGAGTATTCCTTACCAAATCAATCCCTTTCTTTTTTTCTTTCTTTCCCTAGCACTAACACATAGCACCTTTTCAGAGTGATATCATCACAGTTTTCAAAAAAGCTTAATGATCTTAGGAACCGAATCTTCTTTCTCCATAAGGGTTTTAGCCAGAATTGGGTTCCATGCTGCAGGACCAACGAATCTTTGAGCTGGCTATCTTTGTATTAAATAATTTTATTTACCTTTTATACTGTAATATGCATTTTTTTTTCCACATCTGTTACAATTCTGACATTAGAAACCACGTATGTATAAAATAAAAGCAGCATCAATGTTTTTAGTGAAATATTTCATTAACTTACATTCATTGGTACTCAGGGCTTCTTCAAGATGAATGTAGAAATCAGATTTCTGTGCCAGTATCCCAAGGTTTACGACCTTTGACTAGACCACAAAAACACAGCAGTGTGTCCATGAATATGCAAACACATTTTTACAACTCAATTACATTATTTTTCTACTGAGAGAATAAGACTTTGAGAAATAAATCAATAATACAGTGAGTTAAAACTGGTTCTTTAAAGTCTAGTGATTTAACCCAACATTAAAAAGCACTTGAAATTTCTTTTAAAATACACTATATAAACACAATTACATTGATTCTTGTTTTTACCTGGGTATCATTTTCCTCCTCTGGTGGAATGTATCGGGGTATAAGACCAGGAAGTGTTGGGATGAAGAAAGGTGCTGACTTTGGAACTTTTGGTGGCTCTCTTGGTTTATTTTTTTTCTGTTAATTAGATAGTTAAAATCATTATCATAATAGTAAGAGCATAGGGGAATATTTTGTTTGTCACGAGTTTAGCTTTTAAAATACTGTGAAAACTCTAAAGACTAACTGAAAAGTAAATACACAAGTAAAATCTTTTACCACTAATTATGAAGTTACTATTCAGCAGAAAAACAGCCCCTTTCCCAAATCCCAGGGACTGAGAAAAGCACCACATAGATTTCTAATGCAAAAGCTTGAAAAATATCTGAAAAGCAGGATCAGATTTCATGAATAAGTAAGTAATGCATTTCACAGAAATAGGGCAAATATATGGATGTATGCTATTTTTTGCACAGTTTCAGTACCTTGATAATATCAAGGTTGAGAAGATTTTTCCACCTTGATTCCGGTAATAAGGAAAGGGTCACCAGCTGCTCTCCCAGTTGCTCAGGTGAGACATATTCTATCATTTCATCACATGGCTCTTCATCTCCTGACACATCCACATCTTGTAGAAACAGATATCTTTTATGACCCTTCATACGCCACATTAATTTTTTAAAAAACCAAGCCAAACACTTTTATATTTTTACAATTCTTGAATAACAAATACATAATAGTTATACACCTAGTTGTTAACATAACATTGAGCTAAAAAGCTACAGAAACAATCTGTATTAGCCTTATGAAACATTAAATAATTTTAAAAGAGTATAGCTAAGATGTCGAATTTAATAAACAGATTTTAATAACTGATAAGATTTGTCCACTTTGATTGAAGTTATATAAAATCAGTTTATAAATTTATAAAAGAAAACAAAATTTTTACAGCTGCTCTTTCTGAATAAATATATACACAGTAATTGTAGTTCGACATTATAAAGCTGTGAAATCCTTGCATTTAGATCCTTGTACTTGGAATATTCACTACCTCATTACAACCTCTTCAAAGGTACGACTGAAGTGGCACATAAAAATGAAAAAAATCTCAACATTAAAGCACAACATCCCATAAGAAAAGTTATAATATCAGTCATTAGGTTTTCTCGTTATTTCCCGTGTGGTCTTGACCAAACATGTCTACTTTCCTTTCTTTTTGCAAAATATTACTTGGCTAAAACAACGAATCTAATAGACAAGCCTGAAACAACAAAGGAATGTAACCTATTAAGAGCCCTTAGCATCTAAACAGGAACTTTGCATTTCCTGAAGACACAAAGTGGATTAAAGCTTTCAGATGGAACCAGGACAAAAACATTCAAAGTTCTGGGATGAATTCCTATCTCCCTTATTTAAGTATGTAGAGCAAGCACGTGCTTGCTAGAGCAGCCATCCCCATGAGGCATGTTCTAGTGGCCAACAGCTAGGTGTGCTTCTTCTCCAAATGGAGATGCAAATGTAGGCACTCCAAACTTGGGCAGACGTGATCCCCATCTAGAGGACTTCTGATGCAAAATCACTTCTATTAATTTAGCAAAAAATTCCACTTAAGGCCTTTTTTTCACTGGGCACAGGCACATACCAGGTCATCTGAACCCAATTCTCTTGCCAGCAAGAAAATCACAATGAACCTGTGGCATACAGGCAGGGGAACAAACTGCAAAGGAAAAATAAAAAACACTTTCATCTGAGGATTACCTTGCATGGGGCAGGTGCTGGGGAGTGTCACCAAAGATGGTTCATAATCTGCAGGAAGGGGCCTTAATGACACAAGTGAATACAAAGAACGGTTTGACCTGAAAAAAATAAGACAGGCATTTTAAAAGCCATCTCCAGATGAATGGGAACAAGTACTTCAGACATAACTTACAGCACAGTCTAATTCTGCTGCAGCATGGCAATTCACCAGACTCTATTCAGGATTAGCTCTCCTCATCTACCAGATAAAGCAGGAAATGAAGTGTGGCAATAGACTCACCTGAACATCTGAAATACAAATGTTATGTTCAAGCACTATTGCCAAGAACGTAATAATAACAGGCTGCAGGACCTCAATGTTCTTCTTGAAGTGAGGGGCCCAGAACTAAACACAGAATTTGAAGTGGGACTTCACCAGTACCCAGGAGAGGGGCATTAATTGTCCTGGTCCTGATGGCCAAAAAGAGTATTTACCTGTGTTACACAACCCTCAATATCAAGCAGTTCTTTCCAATGTATAATCTAAATCTGTCTTCTTAAGTTTGAAGCCATTCCCCCTTTTCCTTCACTCCAGACCTTTGCCCAAAGCCCCATCCCAGCTCTCCTGGAGCCCCCTTAGGCATTGGAAGGGGCTCTAAGCTCTCCCCTGAGCTTTCTCCAGGCTGAACACATTATGCAAATATAAATGATTCATCCTGTTTTCATAGGATTTTAGGGTAATACTCTCAGCAAACTTTCTTCAGGTTTGAAACATGCACAAAAATAATTCTGGCAAGTTGCTTCTTTTGTCAATACAAACCAGGGCTCGGTAAAAATACCTGTTTTTAAAACAGCTGTTTGTAAAAACAGCTGTTATTCACAAGGAAGCACTTTTACTTAACCACAGGAAGGCCTAACAACTCAACATTCCTCAGACAAAACTACAGTCAACATATATAACCTGGAATAATGGGAAAAAGACCCAAGCCATTTTAACTGTGTTGCTTCAGTACTGGATCTGAACAGTCATTTGTTTTAAAGCTGTATAAGGAGGAAACTGAATGAAATCACATTTTACTTCTGTGCTCATTTATCACTAACAAAGAGAAATAAACACAACTTTTATATGCTGCTCAGAAGTCTTAGACAAGAGTACAGGACAGGAAAGGCACTTCAGAAAGAAGCACTATTTGAACAAAGACATTTCAAAGCAGAGGGGAAATGGAGTCTAGGAAAAACTACGAATGGCATAACAGGAACTCTTAAGAGTAAGAAACATTTAGAAAAAGGAAATAATTTAAAATATCTGAATAAGTAATTTAACTGTGGAAATTTCATTACTTAGGAATCAGAGCAATACAGAACACCTGTCCTAATTAGAACCAGAGAACACAAAACACTGGAGATGATATTTAACAGGGTAATTCTCAATTTGCAATAAAGGTGATTAAAAGAACTCTGTCCCATCCTAAATTCTGAGTAGAAACAGATTACATACTCACCACAAATAAATTCCAAGATCATCCACATGTGCTGAAGCCAGAAAATCTCCTGTAGGGGACATAGTAAGGCTCACAGCTGCAGAGTCGACCAAAAAACAATCTATGAGACTATGGAGAAGAAAAAAAAACCAAAGAAATTATCAACAAGAAAAGCTTGTTTATCTGCACACATTTGAATTACACCTGAATGCAAACAGGCCATTAGCAGTATGGACACAAACCAGGGTAGTAGAAAAATCCAAATATATTATATAAACAAAGCAAGTGAACAGCACTGTGCAACAAACCCCTTGTCTCTACAAAATGCTCTAAAATCAGATAAAGCTGGCACCTCCTTAGACATCTGCACCCTGGAGAATATGCAATGAAGCATTCAACTCCTTATGCCTAACACAGACCTTTTACTGTCCATAAATTCTGTATTTCCATTTAGCCCTACTTGCCCAAACTGACAATTACTGCTCTCAGCATACTTCATCTGCACCTGGTTAATACTAGTATGTACTAGTTTCTAAAGTAAAATATTAACTGTCAAATGTTAAGTTTGATTATCTGCAACACTTTTGGCATTACCATATCTTCAGCTTCATAAACCTTATTCCTTTGTAATTTTTTTCATGATTGCAGAACATTGAAAAAATACCATGTAAAACAAAGTTAAAATACAACTATAATAACATTAGAGAAACATGTTATTATGCAACTATTTAAACAATGAAACATTTAAGTTCTGCATGATGCACTTTCTAGCAGACTTCCACTCAAGCTTAGGTTGACAGCATTGCTTGTCTCTTGCTGAAATACAAATTTCAGTTACTTCAAATTTTAAGTTAAAGCTTAATTTTACAACTAGTTCACCAAGAGAAACAAGAAGAACAACGAAGAGTGTGAATACTTTGTCCTTGTTTACAGCTCTACAGCCCTGTTCTGCTCACTAACCACAGAAAAAAATATTGATGCAACACAGAAGTTTAAAACATAAAATCTTGTGGGCGTGTATTTTCTTAGCTACTGAGCACTACGGTGATGGTTTGAAAGAGCATGTCAAAAATAAAAACCTTTTTCCCCTGGAGTATTTTACACCCTGTGCATGTCCTTAGACAGATGCTGAAAATCTCAGGTAAGAGAAAAAGCATTCATTGCTTTCAATATAAAATATATAAATACTAAACCCATAAATCCCAAACTTATATCAGATACATTTTGTACACACAGTGCACAATAGAGAGAAAAATTTACCCTAGATACTTTCTCTTAGTTTCAAATCCATCTTTTTATGGATTTAGGGAAAATCCTTACCTGTAACTGAGAAATTCTGTTCAATAAATCAACCACAAAGAGCTCCAAAACAAATTTAACAAGAAATTAAGTTTTTCTACTTACTGAACTTAAATCATGATTAAAACTACAGGCTTGAGGGAAGGAGGGATCAATCTACTACAGGAAATAAGACACACTTGTATTTTTTACTCAAAAAATGAAATTAATCCTGCTTTGGAGCTGAAGGCATTTACCTTTATGCTTCCCGCGTAACTGCAAAACTGTGACAATGGAAAGTACCATGTTGTGCTTACATTTAACAGGTCTCCTATGCTATTTTCTCTCAAGTGCCTCATCCATGAACAGTCAGCTCATACCCCTGATTCCTCAATTTGTCTATGCAAGCTGCACAGCAGAAAGAAATATATGCATAATGCCTGGGCTCCTGCTTGCAACTTTCTTTACACAAAGTTATAATTTTTTCCCAGTTTTAAAAAAGCCCTCTGTTAAAAACATGCACTAGGAAAACCTACAATGCATTACATATGGACAGTTAAGCATCACTCTCAAGTAAAAACAAATGTCCAGTTAATAGGTGTTAGGGTTATTAAAGTAATTTATTAAAGTCAGTTGGTAATTTTTGTAATATTGGATTCTAGAAACATATTCTCCATCTTTTTATAGGAACAATATCAAAGCTGAGGCTTTGGAACACACAGTTCATGAGATGTTTTCTGTATTTATCAGCCACAGAGGTAAAGCAAGCATTAAGCCTTTTATAAAAAGCTGTTCTCCTTTTCAATACACTCCTCTGCCTAAGGGAAAACCTTCCTTTTACATACTGGAAGGATAATTTAACGTAATTACATTTAAAACCAGGATTTGTAATTTATCTGCCTAGATTTCAGCTTGACCCGAATTTCAGAGACAGGAGAGAAAATATTTAATTTTTTTTACACGTAAAAGAGAACTACTGTCAGACTACATTTAAAAAACATTATAAATAGATTCTTGTTGTAAAGTATTATGTTATTGAAGAAATGAAAAACAGAAGAAACTGACACTAGTTAACACTGCAATTTTTTGTAGGCATATTAGTTTGCAAGGCAAAGAGTGTTAAAAAAGATGAAGACCAGAGTGCTAATTTCTTTCCATCTAGACTGGAAAGAAGACAGTTAATACCCATCCTGTCCTATTTTACACTAGTGGCTCTCAATTCTTTCTTAAGATGCAATGCACTTCTGGCAGTAAAATGAGAACTTTTACAGCATACAAAATTATTTACCAAACTGTGTCAACAAAAATAATCAACCAAAATGAAACCTTTCAGTTTCATTTCAACCAAATCTGCATACTGCACAGCACTACCTTAAATTTAAAAAAAAAACCACAAATCTATCCGCTGTGCTGCTGAAAGAATGCACTGGCAGAACGCAAAGTTACTTCTCAGTATTTATTTTTTTTTTTTCCTGGGCTCCTGAACTTCTTGTGTGTACTTGCCTACTTCTCAGCCAGACTTTATTCTGGGAGAAGACTACTCATCATGGATCATAAGGGAGTATTTTTGGCAGTTGCAAGTACAAACAAATGAAAAATATAACTGATGCAAAGCTGTGCTGTGTTGTTAAAATTAATGTAAGTGAAAACAGGCTTCTCTTTACAAAACCAACTGGAGTACTGCATCCAACTCTTGGGCCCCCAGCACAAGACACATGAAGTTAGAGCAGCTCCAGCAAAATGACTCAAGGTCTGGAACACATTTCCTACGAGGAAAATGAGAGAGCTGTGGTGTTCTCCACCCAGGAGAACAGAAGGCTCTGGGGAGACGACCTCGTGGCCCTTCAATACTTAAAGACAGCTTACAAGAAAGACTCAGAGAGACTTTTTAACAGGGCCTGTGGTGACAGAACAAGGGTCATGAAAGGCCATCGGTTCAGATCAGATATAGGGCAGAATTTTCTTATGATGAGGGTGGTTGAGGCACTGGAACAGGTTGCATAAACAAGTAGTGCATGGCCCAGCCCTGGAGGTGTTCAAGGCCAAGCTGGGGCTCTGAGTAACCTGATCTAGTAAGAAAAATTCCTTTCCTCATCAAGACAGCTGGACTAGATCTTTGCTTCCAACTCCAACCACTCTTTGATCCTATGAACACTTCAGCATATCACAGTGCAATTCACATTAAGCAATCTCTTGCCCTTTAGATTACAGTGCTGCTTCCAGACAAAGAACAAATTCACACTCATGCACTCACTCATGGAAACTCCAGGCAGCATCAACAGATCTTCAGCACAGTGTTGTTCTGTAGACTCAGAAAAAGACATGCATTTCTAGCACTGGACACAATTTAAATAGTGGGCAGAGTTTTTATATCATGTGCACTTTTGACTGTCACATCCGGTGACAGATAATCAAGCCAGAAAGCTTTCTGTCATTTATCAGAAGGGATTATTTCTTCTGCTGTATGCTTTTAAATTGACTCACCAGCCAGAGGGAAGGTCCCAAGTCTTAATGGAACAGTCCATTGATGAAGTTATCAGCCAACGACCATCAGGACTGAAAGTCTAAAATAAAATAGTCAATTTAGTGGCACAACCAGTAAGCCAGTCCCCACAGGAGGCCTTGCCAAGATAAAACCCTGGTGAAATGGTATGGCCATGAACCAAAACTGACAACAATACTACTGGAAGTGAAGAAAGAACAGAACCAGAAGGTTTTTAAGAATAGGTTCAAACATAAAACACAAGATGTATCTCACTCTTATTCAAAGCACTTCAGTCCTCACTTTTATGTTCATGTTGGAAACCTATTTCTAAGCCTAAAGTTGAGTAAGTCAAGTAAATACTATTTTAGTAGCATTTATAAAAAATGTACTGCATAATCTCAGATGTTTTCAGTTTGCTCATCTTTTTTATATACACAGCTGAGATTTTGGCACAATTTTGCTCCTCAACGCAGTTTTATTATTCCGAGTGCTTTGTTTTGTTTGATTCCCAAATCAGCTTGTTGTTATAGCTAAAATTTATACTTAAATCACAAAGGACATTCAAAAATAGATGGCAATTTGATCACTTTACATTTCCATATGGCTAAAACTGCTGTGGAGCTGAACTACAGCTTTACTGTTCACAGAGTGAACATAACACCAAATGATTTAATACATGCAGAGAAATCCACCATCTGTAAAATATGTTAGGTATCTGTGTATGGCACTTGTTACAGGAAAGGAGTTAACAATTACCATATCATTAATCTGTCCATGGTGTCCTGAGAATGTCCTGACAATCTTCCTGGTTTCTATATCCAGAACACTAATAGTGAAGTCATCAAAGGCAATTCCAAGAATACCACTGCCAAAAAAAATCAACACACATGAGAGGGAATACTCAAGAGACAAAAAATAAAAACATCCTACCACTGCTCCAGGTATCTTTTATCCTAAAAATAGCAAGTCTTATATTCCCTCAGCCTAATAAAATGTCCTGCCATCCTCTGTCTACTAGTCAGTTGTATTTCCAAGCATTAGAAGTATAAATTCTAATATATTCTAATTAAGATACTGGTTGCCATTCTATATAAGTGTGTTCATCATAACAATGTACACATGAAATAATTTCACTTTCTTACCTGTCTCTGTGAAGCAGAATTCCACTTGGAGAAGAAGGAAGTTCAGTGGAATAAACCAAATCTTTCATTTTGAATTTCCAAAATTTAATTAATCCTTCACTACCAGCTGTGATTACCAGCTGGTTCAATCCATCCACTGCTACCCCTCTAATAGCCCCTTCATGTGCTGCAAATAAAGAAAAAATAGAGTACTATTTCAGAATTTAAACTTAGCATAGAAATCAGCTAAATGCCAAACACTATTTTGTTTAGCTTTGCCTGACTACAATGAATGATCAGCAAGCATATGACAATCTGAAAGCCACTTGACAAGGTGCTCCAGCATTTTAAGTTTTTTTTTTATCTCTACAGAAACCAAATTTATTTCAAGTAAACACCTAGAATACAAGTAAGAAGTGCAATTGAAGCTGAGTGTTAGCTCCTATTTCTACTTTCAGTTTGGGGAAATTTTTGCGATTGTGAGATTTGAGGGACTTTTTGAATCATTTAAGGAATGCCTCCAAGAGGACCTACCACTCCAGACAAAATTTACAACTTCAGGCACAAAGTCTGGGAGTTTTCCAAAGCTACTTCACACTGCAGTGTAAAGACAAGACATAGCTCCTCTGGTTTTGGATCAATTTTATCTCTTAATCTATACCTAGGGCTACTGGCTGATAAGCAAAATTGGAAAATTCTTCTCACTATCAACCAGTGATTTTATAAAGAGACCAGTTCATGTTTGCTGAGCTAGATGGCTTTTATAAATTTAGTAAATCTTAAGGACTCGGCAGGACTCTTTTGCTGTTTCTACAACAAAATAATTCAGATCATGAGTGCCAAAACAACATGTATGAGAGTATATGAAATATGCATAAAATATAAATGCATGAAATATATATGTATGCAAATCTAAGAGGAAATGTCAGGGTTTGCAGTTGGGTAATTAAAAATAACATCATATGCAAAGAGCTGGACTTGCTTAGGGCTTCAATTTTCTTTTCATTTCTAAGCAGGGAGCATGAAACAGATGGGAAAATTTATCTAGGAGACGGAACCCTATAAAACAAAAAGTCAAATACTGGAAATGTGACTATCTCAAAAAGAGTGGAGGCCACAGCATCTCATTTAAGTGCTAATCATTGTGGTAACTGACAATTTTGTTTTAAATAAAACCAAGGATATGCTAACATCAGAGCTATTAAAGTTATCAAGGATCCTGTCCCTCAAGTCAGGTTTCTGATTGTAAGATAAGACAGGGCAGCATAATTAGAAAAACTGAAATGCATCCCAAATTCAACTCAGAATCTTCATGATCTTCATTCAACTCTGAATTTTCATGATGACAGAACACAAGGTGACTGTTGTTCTGTTAAGTGCCAATATTTAGGAATCCTAGGAGCTCTTACCCGTTTCTTTGCCATAACGGCCTCTGTGAATGCCAGACTGCATGTTATACACATCTACCCGTCCAGTTGACATCCCAATTACAGCAAAGTTACCACACGAGGTAATGTCAACTGCCTTTCAAGGGAATAAACGAAAAAAATCAATCAACAACACAAAACAACTATAAGAACCATTCTTTAGGTGTCTGTCAATTAGAAAAGTTGTTAGAAGGTACATATAGCATATTGAGAATATAAAACACAAAAACATTTTCTGAGGAAACCTGCACAGAACAAACAAATTACATCTCAAGAAAGCAGAGGGAGAAGCTCTCAAAATGAACAAAGAATCAACATGCAATAAATATGGCAATGCATGGTTGTGAAAGATAATGAAATCCTAGCTTAGGGATTCATCAGAAGCCATAGGTAGCAATATCAGCACTGTAAATTAAATAATAAAGATTGCCACAAATTCAGTCCCTAAGACAAACTGTAAGAGTGGCAACTGCATGTCTCTTTCAATGCCTACGTTACTAATACCAGCCCAAATTAGGGTGAGGTCACAGAGAGTTTAAATAGGAAGAAACAAAGAAACAATGGTGAGATGTCTTTGGAAAGATACAGTCCAAAGAATCCAGTAGTCAAAAGAAAACTGAATATTTACAATTCAATTTATCTAACACCTAATTAGTAAGCATAATGTCAAAAAACCAAGACACAGGAGCTGCATGAACCCTTAGCAAATAAGGTGTGCCACAGTAACTACCAGCTTTAAAAAGCTTGTAAACTTCAGCAAACATCTGTATCCCCATCACTGTGTGTTCGACCCCATGTCATTGTATCCAGCTCAAGCTGTAAAGGATTTCTGAGGCAATATCCTTCTTGTGATTTGGAAATACACTTCTCTGTATGGCCAAAAAGCCCAGAATCTTCAGCAAACTGCATTCTCAGAGTAAGTTAAGCAGCACAGGCATACAGACAAATCTACACTGCTGTGACATAACCAAGGCGAACAAACACCAACCACCTCTCTGAGCCAAAAGTTAGTGCACCTAGCCTGAATGTTTAGGGAAAAAGAACAGCTTTCCATAAGTCCATAAGCATTACAAACCAGCTCACTGGACACAGTGCTTTTTCATTCTAAGCATTATTTCTGTACCAACAGGAATCAAAATAGCATATAGTGTGAATCTGAAGAAATCTTATCCTAAGTAAACTTACTGTTGCATATATGTCAGTAGGTTTGTGTTTGCTAAATTCTTCTGGCCTCAGTTTGTGAGCTCCCATGGAGGTTTTTTGGTAGTTCCAGGTTGTACAGGTTATATATCCCTGATGGCAGGCAACAATACCATCCCAGTCACTCTGATGTGCCACTTCTGCAAGGTAACAGAGTAATTACTGTAGAAACAGTAATTCTAAAGTCAACCTTCAGCTCTCCTGATATTTTAAAGTACCTTTAGACAGAACAGTTCATATTTTGTGCTTTTGTTGCACACTCAAAAGACTAGCATTCAGAAATAACACTGGGCAAACAGTTGCACATGTGTAATGTAAATAAAATGTGAATAACAAAAACTGTAAATCCAGATTTTTCAACATAGGAAACAATAAAACATCCTCAGAAGAGAAAATAGCTACACTTTTGACAAAAGAGATTTCCAGTCTGAAGAGGTCATTAATTCAAAGAAGCACCATTTTAATGAAGCAAAATAATAAATCTGCCTAAAGAAATTAGATTTATTATTTGCATACTGAATTACAAATGAATGGATTATCTGAAATTCAGCTTTAAAAAAATGACTAAAATAAGTGTACTGAGGACTCAAAATCAACTGTAAGTTTAACTAAGACTTCCTCAGCTGACAAAGATCATCCTCCACCTAGCCACTGGTTCTGCACCTGGAATAATATGTACATCTGTAGATTTTGGTTCTCATGCAGGAGATTTTCAAGCCAAGAGCCAGGTAATGATATTTAAAAATGAAATGCTCTTTTTGAGATATTGGAACAGTTTTCCAAGTCAAATGCAATTTTTAACTGTCACTCGCTAGCTCATGAAAGGCCACAGAATCATCTAGATACAGCACGTGCTTCCAAAACAATAGTGTTTCTAGGGCTAAAAATGACATTAATACATGAAGATAATATATTCATGTTTAGTTTGCAACCTCTGTCAAAGACCACTCACCTGAAGCAAAGGCTGTAATTGGTGGAAGTGCCATCGTATCCAGCTTAAGGCCTTTCTTTTTTGATTTCTTTTTATTAATCGAACCTTAAAAATAGACATGAAGGGTCTCAGTCTCATTGTCAGAACTGAGAATAATGGTTTAAAAGGGACTGTTAACAAAATGCAAAGCTCCTTTTAAACGGAGAAACATTTGGCTTAAATATACACATCCCTGTTCCCCAGGTTTGTAGAGCTAAGAACACTTATAGTTTCTGTTAAAATTCATGTAATGCTGAGCAAATCACCAGCCTTTTATATTCACAGCTGTGAATTCACTACTCAAACTACTTGTTCCAGGATCTTGTGCTGAAATCCTGAGGCAAAGGTTCCCCCATCACAGCTAAAAACACGGTCCCGTAGACATGACTACATAAAGCAATAACTAGCACCCAGACCATTCAGTAGCCGAAGAATCTTGAATTACAAATTTATGCCCAAATTCATTTTTATGCATCTTTTCAAACAGGTCCAAATACATATATAACAACATGGACAGATACTTAAAACTAAGTATCTGAATTGTTTCAGTCTTTCTGATCCTTGCTCTCCCAAATAAAAGTGTTCCTTAACCATGTCATGATGTGCAAGATGTGTTTAAGTCAAACACTACAATGAATCAAAGGAACTCAAGCCAAGATATATGAATTAGCTAATAATTTAGTCAATTGAACAGAATGGAAACAGGGTAAAAAGTTGCAATTACATATGCTGAAATGTCAGCTACTGTTTTCAATATTTTTAATATAAAAGTCATGCACAGTGTTTCCCACAGTGAAGTGACATACACTGCCAGGATCAGAAATCTCTTTTTTAAAGTATAATCAAATATGAGAGTACACTTACTGCAGGAAGGACTGAGTTTGCAGAATAACTGAGGTGATTAGGTTTTATAGAACAGTTGAAGTGAAAATAAGGCCTGTCTAATGTTTACATAAATGCTTTTTGGGCCTTCTTTTCACCAGTGGTTGTACTTTGACTGAAACACTTACCACGTCCTAAACTTTTATTGAACTTTTCATGCACTGTTGAAAAAGATCGCAGTGTTCCATCTTGACCTAAGAAAGTATTAGCACAGGGCAGTGAATGACAAAAATCAACTTTGCTATTTGAGCAAAAAAAGTAAAAGGTAAGGAATAAGCAATTTCAAATACTGTAATAAAGTATTTATGAAAAATTCTGGCCCAAGAATAAATACAGATACACTCTAAGTAGCGCCTAATTTTCTAGGGCCTACACCCCATTCCTACAACTCTGCCTCATACATTATCAGAATGTCTGCTCTTCACAGACATCTTTTCCATTTCAATTCCTCTGACTCTGTAATGTCCATGACATTAATGAAATTTTATGAAGTTAATTTGAGGGGATGTCTCTTCTGTGGAAACCAGTAGCCCATGAAAGGCAACCCTAATCCACTTCTGCTGCACAAAGTTTTACCCCTGTTAAAAAAAGAAGCGTACAAGGTCTCTCAGCACTGAAGATACATCAGATCTCAAAGGCTAAGACCCTTTTCATTGTAAACGTTGTTTGTGCCCTCTCCACTGCAAAAGCAAATGTGAATATGTGTTAAACAACACTTGATTGAGACTGTGGTTTGTCTGGTGTGAGCTGAAATACAGACAATAACTCATTACATGAATGTGAGTCACTAGTTGGATGATCAGGAAGATTTTAGTACAGATAGTGTAATGTTTTCAAAAGTAGCCCATACAGACAATTAATTAGCTAGGAGTAATTAGAGACTAAGTGGCAAGTCTCTATCACCTCATCACCTAAGTGGGTCTGGGGTCAAACATGGTCTGTTCTAGCACTTCACTCACCTAAGAAGTCTTTTCAAATATGCTAGTTTCTAGGGAAGGGTAGCCACTTATGCACTTTTTACACTTTTAGATTAGTATCTCAGTAAAAAGCAACCTTGAAAATACATATTACAGACACATGTAAGCTGTAATATATTACAAAGACAATGAAAGCCACAAAGCTTGACCAAACCAGTGTAAAAAGCAGTTACTAAAAATCAGGTACTAAATGCATTATGTTGCTTATTTTTCCCCTGCCACAACCAAATTTTTCGAGTTGTTACAGATTTCATTCTGACCATCTAATACTTGCTCAGAAGATAACAAAACCATTTTTATTACTCAAATATGTAAATATGGATTATAGAACAGCTCCTTTGCACTTCTGCTTTCAAGTACTCTTCAGCTTGCTGATATGTTACTCTAGGGAAACACTAGTTTCCTACTAAAGGAGGAAAATTCTAGTCAAACACTTTGTTACAGTAATAAAATACACTGTTTATGTTAGCTACATACTATGTTTTATGACAACATACAACACTTGAAATATAATCTCATGTAAAACAAAGACACTTAGCTCTGCACATTTTCTTTATCACAACAAGAAATCAGACTGAAGAAGAATGGCGATTCATACCTGCACTGAGAATTTGCTCTCCATTTTGTCCATGATATCTGATTTTTGTTGGTGGTGCACTATGTCCCATTCGGCTTCTCAATACACGACCTGTACCACCAGGCCCATCAAAAATCCAAACCTGCACCCCAAAATAAGCACAAAAAGCCAGGCTGATAAACAGTGCCTTGTCAATAACTGCACCTCTTCTCAGTAGAACACGTTTATCTGGGAGCTGGTGCAGCCAGCTTCACACACTGGCCTTCAGCCTTAACCCTAACTAAAACTTTGGAAGTTTCCATCCCATCGCCTTATTTGTTTCCTGGTATTCATTCTGCCCTTCCACCAAAGCCTAAGTGGCATCAGAGGACATGCAGCATGAGGGACTTTATCAACAGCAACTGCTTATGATCCAAAACATTATCAAAATGGATCAAGATTTAAGAGAATACTGGGATATAAAGTGTGGCTCCGGAAAAGTGGACCCAAAGCTTTGTTCTTCAAGGGTACTACAAAGCAGTGAATGAAACAATGACAACAAAACAGCAAATCTTTACAGTTCACTACAGTCCAAATGAGACCAGCAATTTGAGTTTTGTTGCATTGGTTTTAGAGACCAGCAGCAATTGTAACTCACCCGCAGAGCATTATCAGCACCATTAGTTATAAGGAGTGGCTCTCCAGGGACAAATGTCATGCCAGCTATTGCTGTGGAATGGGCGTCTTGCATCTGACACATCAGTTTCTTCTCTTCTAGATCCCACAAAGCAATGTGTCCAACTGGGCTACCAGCTGCCATTACTGGGTGTCCATCTGCTCAAAAAAACAATAGTTCAAAAGGTTCCCTTATCGCCATTCAGCTCATACCTACTGTCTTGTCACATCTTAAAACTGATGCTAGAAAAGTCTATAACCACAAGGAAAAAATCTCAAGTTGATGCTAGAAATAATCGAGATTTTAACAGAAATATTGTAGGATGTCTATCAGAAAAGGAAAAAAAATTCATTGATTAAAAAATTACAACTTTTTCATATATCATAGAACAATAAACTCTCTAAATCCAGCAATCAGAGCTAGAGATTTTTCTTGAAAACACGTTTCATATTGACACAAAAGACTCTTTTTCTACTTCCCACAAGTCTTTCTACCATTTTCTCCAGTAGCATTCCTCCTCAACATGATCTGCACTCAATCTATATTCTGTTAAGATTCACAAGATTATTCAAATGAAAGATTAGATTCAGTATCAACAGCTCTGTAGGCAGGATCAACACTAAAGTAACTAGTTTTAAAAATTAGGACATGTTTGTTAGACAAGAAAAAGCTATGAATACAAGTTAAGATTTCCCTGTAACAACCATTCAGTATTCACCCAACTACTAACATTCTAACGTTGTCTGGGAGGGGAAAGACACTGCTGAACAGCAGGTATGGACACTAAAGCAGGATGTACTGATTACAATACCTCTGACAAGTGTGTACTGTGTTAGTATACTGTATGCCACTTTCTGTGCAACAACACAAGAAAATGCTATAAAACAGCTAGCATGACAAAAATACATTATCTCGCTTATTACTACCTTTTCTAGATTACCCTTCAGCCTTTGAAAACTGAAAGTGTCAGCACAAATTTGGTTCTGAAATGTTTTATCACAAACTGTTCTCCATTTCAATAGTGTTAGTGCTTTCATAAATGTTTTTACTAAAAACACTAGGACTTACCAGTACGAAACGATATTGCTGTGATGGGACCCCAGTCCTGTTGAAATTTCATCAGAGTTTCATCAAACTTAATATTATGTACAATGATATGACCAGATACAAGGCCAACAGCAACAACATCCACTGCTGGAGCCTGCAAGAAATGAAAAAATTCTGTTTGCAGAAGTTGGAAATCCTTTGGAAAACAGATCACTTTCAGTGTCTAGCAGCTCTGGAAGACCATCATACACCCTGCCACACTCCCCCACAGTCACAAGTTTTACCCTAGACAATGCTGACCATTTTCACAGCTGTCATCAATGCTATGGCTAAGTTTTAACTTACTTTTAGATAGAAAAATCTTTTACTGAATCAAGAAAATCTACATTTTATCAAAGTAAAGTCTGAAGTAAAACAAATTTGGCAAAAAACTACAAGTCTTCATGATACTCATGCATCATGAAAATTCTGTGACTTCATGACATCATTCAGTGAAGACTATGGATGTGATGAAAACAAAACAGGTTAGATGCTAAATGCAACAGAACTAGGAAAAGAGGAAGAGCAGGAACCTTCAGTCAAGACAGGCTCACCACAATTACCTGGGAGAATGCATGTCATCTTTACTGATGTCATTTTAAACAGTGTTTTAACTGCTGTTCTTGACAAGCTACATTACGAAAATAAAAGATAACAAAAAAATACTAACTTGTTCAAGAGTTGTGACTGCTAAGCCCCATCCTGGAAATGAGTAAAGGAGTTTGCTGTAAAACAAACATAAAAAACTCATAAATCAGTTAACCCTTGGGGATTTTCCATGACACAATGGTCGCTTTATATGTACTCATACAGGAAAGTACATCAGCTTTCTGTTCTTACAAGTAATATAAAAGGCAGAAAAACCCCAGTGATACTAAGAAGCAAGGTTAAAAATAAAACTTATGGCTAAATTTTATTGAAAAAGCAGTGTTGTGTACTAATACCACAACAGTGACATAACTACATGCCATGAACAAATTAAACAAAAGAAACATCTATGACACCATGGCAAGCTGAGTTAGGAGAATGACACACTGACTTAACATGTATTTGCAGTATGAACATTAACATGCAGTGAAGCTCACTGTACCTGTAACTTTCATGATCTAGAAAAGCAGCTGCTCATGGTAGGAATGAAATACTGACATGATGCATGATGATCTACTGGGACATGCTCAGAGACAACTGCATGTCTATGCATCTCTTACCTGAGTCTAAGGCTCAAATGCTAGTAATTACCTCCACTCTACCTGCCAGCAATTCCTTGGACCCACAACAACCAAAAAAGTCAAGCTTGGAATATGGGAGGCAGGAAGCCTGAACATGTTTTCACTATTATTTCAATAGCTTTCATGTGAAAGCTATGTGATTCCAAGAAATTAAAAAAAAAATAAAAAAAATCCTGAACAACCCCTGACATTTTGCAAGGAGATTACTCTTGCAACATGCAACCTGAAAGGCATCAGCATTCAGGAAGCAGCAGCATTCCTTGTTCCTGGAAATATATCAACTGAAAACCCATGCCAATACTCAGGAAAAGATTCCATACTTAACAGTATCATTTGTTGCCTATCAAACTACTTGAAGCACAGCCAAAGTAACAAGAATCTTACTTGGATCTTATATTCCAAAGCTGCAAGGTTCCTTGTTCACTACCAAGGAGAATTTTATTCAGATAGGTGCTGGGATGAAGAAGTGCAGAAACTGCAAATGTGGCTTTATCAAAATCTATCTGAAGATATTCTTCTGCAAAAACAGCAAGAAAAAGTGTTAGTGTAGCTACCCCTACAAATCTGCAGGCTTGCCATACCTTTGAAAATGTAAAAAGCAGGATAGAGCTTTAACTCTTCAAATCCTGCAACTGTTTATTCTTACATTAAAGGATTAGCTAATGTGTAACAGAAGAGGCTAAAGTTCTTTATAATGTAAAAATCTGTTGGCTTGAAGGTGTATCTTTTCCCTGTGAGTCTATCCAGTACAACAACACATGCAATACCATATCTTTATCTGATTTATATCCTTCTGAGGGATTCCTTCTTCTGCCTGAGCAAAACAGCTCATCTGATCAGCATGCCTTTTGTTTGCAATAGCAACTCCAAATCTCTAAAGCCTGGTTACAGACACTTTTGACAACCAGCACACAGAGAATAACACTGGTCACACCAATGAATGCTCTCTAAAGAAAAATATTTGGGGCACTGAAGTACAATTTCACAAAGTACTTGACAATGGCATGAGAAGATGCTGACACAAGCAAAAAGATAATTCATTAAAATTTAATCATACCCAGTCTGGTAGATATCAAGGAATTACAAGAATCAGAAATAATGCCAAAGCTGCTCTATCACAGCCTTTACAAGGAAATGGAACACTAAAATGTAATTTTCATATAATCATTCTCTCTTTTACACCTACACAGAATCTTACTGGGCCTCTGCACATGCTACAGTATCCATAATGAAACATTACTGCAGGATTAGGACTTCAGATCACCAAGTAGCACGATAATTTAAGAATTTTCTTTTTCAATAATAAACCACTTCTGAATATGTGCATTTAACAAAAAACCCTTTTCTTAAATTACTGAATGTCTAATAGTGCTATCCTATAGAGCAGCACCAAAAATAAAATCTCTCACCTTCTGACTGTATGTTCCAAACAATAAGAACATTATCAACATCCACAGAGATTACATGATCACCAAAAGGCTGTAGAAGGTGTATCTTTGCCTTGTGGCCTTCATAGGTATGAACCACCTATAATTTCAAAATAGAAATGCTTCTAATAAACTGTTAAGGCAGAATATCACATTAACATAATACCTGAGGACACCTAACAGAGGTCAGCAGCAAATTCAAATAAAATTCATGGAAAGGCCACACAACTTGAAATGCAAGAGATAATTATATCTGATATTTAAAAATGTTTGCAAAAAGTATGCTACCTAAGTATTTTAAATTATTTATTTATTTAAATGATTTTTTAAAATTTTTACACAGCTACTTAATTATTCTAATTAATATGCAAAACCCAGTTCAGCATGATAGAATTTGCTTTTACATTCTTCCAGTTTAAGCTTTTTACTCCTCATTTTACAGCTTGTTTCCCTAAAACTGAAGGTACCACATCACTACAGAAATAGGCATTCATAGAAAATTAACTTCCTTGATACCACAGACACTACACAACTGTTTTGTACTACTGAGTAATAAGTAAGTTAATAGAAACCTCTTTGTTCCTTGCAAGAGCATGGAGAATGTTGTCATATGAAGCAAATATCAGCATGCGATCTGCTGCCAAACATGTGATGTCTTGTGGCAAAGTGTTACCTGTTGATCAAACAAAAGTAAAGTTAAATGAGTTTCAGGTTCCTAGCAAGAGAGAAAGCTTGACAGTGTATTTCTTTGGCATGGTGACCCACAAAGAAAGACTTCTGTTCAAACATCATGTTGAATTTTAAAGAAATGCGCACATTTCAGAAGAACGCAAATATTACTACAAAACATTACACCAGTAACAACACCATAAGTAACATAAGATTGGTAGAACATAAGGTGGTTCTTTTGAAAAACACTTAATAATATATTAGTGAACTATCTCTATAAGGAAAGGTACAAGCTAGCTTTGTGAGGGCTGAAAACACAGATAATAAATCAAAGTCTCAGCATTAGCAATGCTTATTAGGTTAAATTATTCTGCAGGCCCGGGAGTTAGTGACCCACTCCTGCACCTATCTCTTGATCACACTGAGAATTTAATGCTCTAAGAATACATCTCATTCCCTACCTCATAATTGGGTCAGAAAGAGTATCTAATATCGGGACAGTTACTTGACTAGCCCAAAAGGTAAAAGAATCAAATTCCAGACCACACTGAGAAATTGCTGATGTGGTCCCAGATAGTAGAAAAATTAAAAAAAAAAATACTACAGGGAATAATACTCTCAATCCAAGGAAATATAAAAATGTAAATTCTCAAAGCACTTTACACTTCTGCAGAGAAACACCAGGTCAAAAATCACTGGGAGCACACCTATGATACAAACTAGCATGGTCACACAGCAGCCTTGCCCACAAAGGTGTTTTGTACTGTGACTTGTTAACAGGCATGAAGAAAACTGCACTCCCTACTGTACTGCAGCACAGCTTCACAAGGAAGAACTAAAATACGAACATAAAAGAAGGTTGCACTCCGTGAGGTTTCATTAGTTTGAACATATCTTCCCACAGCACCTCTGAAGTGACTTAGGCTTACAACCAGGTTACAGACATCTGGTACTCCACAGGAGCTGTATGTAAAGCTGCTTAGGCTAAGACAGTTTTAGGCAGACCCAAATTAAAAAGTTCAAAGCATCAACAGCACCATAAAAAGAGAAGCATAGCATCCATATTTTTCGATCACAGTTTTGTATGTAAACACCTCAATTTCTCAAAAAGCTTAGATTATTACAAATGTAAGAAGATGCAGCCTACTGTAGAACAGAATATGCAATGCTTTTGTGCTTTTGCAAGATGAAAACAAAATTAATGTTTACCGCTTTAAAAATGCATAGCTAATAATCTAAATCTGGTCCTGATTGTGTGACATTCATTCTCAAATTTACAGATGTTCTATTAACAGAAAATACTTTATATATGACATGTAAAGTTTTTGTTTTTACAGAACAAAAGTAAACAGAAGTAAAGCCCCTACTTTTCAAGACGGAGTGCATCCCTCTGAATCGTGTAAGTCTCAAGTGAAAGGGACCTTTGGAAATCAACTGGTTCAACATGCCACCAGATCATCACAAAGTTTATCACCAGTACTAGACTGGGTTAGCTGCAGCTGTGCCCAGTTGAGCCTTGAACACTTCTGAAGAATGAGTTCTCCTCAAGGTCTACACTGTACCACAGTTACCCCCTCAGGACATTTTTCTGCTCCCCACTGTGACCCTCTCCGGCTGCAATCTGTGGGAGTTGCCCCTTGCTGCTGTCTACCACTACCACCATCAGCACAAACCAGCCCGACCATCCTACTGCCCTTCAGACACCCTCTGGGCCACTCTGAATCTTGCCCTTCTTAGCACTAAGCAGATCCACTTCCTCCAATGTCTCTTTCCATACTGCTGGCTGCAGGCCCCAGCACTCTCCTGCTCCTCAGCATGCCTCCTGCAGGAGAAAGAGGAGCTGTGGAAGGGACAGAACCACACTAACAGGGTGCTGCAGTCCAGGCATGGCCCCACCAGCATGAAGTGCAGGGGGAGAACAGTTTTGCCCAATCTGCTGGATGGAAGCCCAATACACAGCCTGCCTTACTCACAGTTACCATGTTTTTGGTCAACATTCAGCCTGGCACCAGCACAGCCCAGCTTCTCCCCAGCAGGATGCCACGAGGAGTCAGTTCCCAGCTTGCCCTGTCCCAGGTGCAGCAGGATTCTGCACTTGTCCTCGCCAGACTTGGCAAGGCTCCTGTTAGCCCAGGCTTCGTGTTTTGCTGCAAGCTCCCTGAACTGAAACTTTGCCATTACTCCTCTGTGAGAACCCCAGCCTTGCTCTGGGGTCTCATGTGGTGGTGAAATTTCTCCTCCAACCCGTCATTCCACAGAAAACCTGCGCAGGCTCTTGCTGTTCGGTCTCAAGGCAGTTTATTGTTGGTTATCTAAAAGATTGTCTTCTCGGGCTGCGGCTGCTTGGTCAGTGGCCCAGGCAGAGGCACACACACACCCTGACATCCTCTCTGTCTGCTCTCTTCTTCTTCTCTCTCCCCACCCAGGGCTGCTGCTATCTTTTATATTATATATTAAGTAGTACATGTTTATAGTTTTCCCCCAATACCTACTACCTATATTACCAAGTGCTTTTCTACTCTAAACCAATCTGTGAGTGCCAAAATCACCAAGAACATGGAGGCAAGGATGAAGAAGGAGGAAGAACAGGGTCAGCCCACTTTCCTCCATCTTAGAACTTCTGACCCCCATGTACAAAGTAAAAACCCCCCGGTAGAAGTGTTAAAACCCCCCTGTACAATACTAAAAAAATTTCCCCTCTGTTTTGTAACTACTTTTACTATACTATCTAATATTTTGTGATTGCTTGTTCCACCTCCAAAGTTTGTAACTCATTCCATGGCTCAAACTCAAAATCACAGTTGTTTCCAGCCGCCTGTCAGGGTCTAAAATGCTTCTGACCAAGGCCTGGAACCTCTAAAAATGTCTGAGAGACATTTTGAGTTCCAACACTCCTCCAAAAACAGCATCCTCTGCAAGCTTATCCTAGCAGTGCTTCACACCCTGGCTACTGGGGATGGTCTTGAAGAACGTAGGCCCTGCTGCTGACAGCCAGAGCTCTCTGCCACCAAAGGCCAAGTGAATGTCAAGCCATGAATTCACATCCTTTGTACGCACAGTACAATCAACTGTTAACACTCCCTGAAGGCATCCACATTTATTTTCTTAATGTAGTTATTTTCCTCCTATAACAGTCTTCTAATAATCACAAAAACAACAAAAAAGGGATCTGAAATTAATTCAATAAATTAATAATTGAGCTTTATTCTCTGTGCAATCCTTATGGCTTAGAGGTGGTTTTTGGAAGAACAAGATGGTAAGGACGGAAGGTACAAAATATTTAGTTTTAATTTAGTTTTCTAATAAAACTACATTTCAGTTTCAACAGCAGTCTTATTTCCAAACTGGTATTTTAGATTTCTGAGATCCTTTTAATATATTAAGTGTAAGTATTAGTAAACATAATTTATTTTCTTGTTTTTTAGTTGAAAATGAAGTGTAGATGTTGGACATGTTTAATAAAAACACCCACAAAATAAGAGGAATGAACAATTTATGAGTACTTACTCACAGCAACAATACCAAGTTTCTTCAGCTGCAATGAAAATGGAAAAAATACATTTTTAATGAATGGTTGCAACAAATTAGGTATAAACAAATTAAAAACTCTAGGAATTAACCTAGATCAGAGAATGAATTTGATACTTCACAAACCAGGAAGATTATTCATTCCAGTTTAGAACACTGTCTACTGAAAAACATACAGACAGTAGGTCAAAAGGAATGGGACAATGCATTTGCCAAAAGACCACCAATAGTAAGCTGTGCTTCCTGATGTATTTTACCCTAATTCACAGGAAACCAAAGACATGTTAAGACACCCTGAGGAGCTTGGTAACTTTGTTTCCCCACAATCTCTGCTTCTACCTTATTTTCACTACAACCACCGCTTAGTCTAATTTTATCTCTGTTCCCAGAGATTCTGCTTTAGTTGCAAGCATCTAAGCATCTCTGCCCAGTGATGATCACTACTCTGCTTCAAAGGCTGTGAAGAAAACTGTCAGAGTGAACGCTAAAAGGCACCACAGAAGCACAGGAAGATCCCTGATGTCCATGATGAACACTCTGGTGTTCACTGTACCCAGCTCAATGTTTCCTGTACAGTGAAAATGCTTTGACTGAGCCCAGGGAAGTCATGGAGTTTCCCTCTTTTGAGGCATTCCAAACCCACCTAGAAACGTTCCTCTGTAGCCTGCCCTAGGTGACCCTGGCTTGGCAGAGGAATTGGTCTGGGTGATCTCCAGCGGTCCTTCCCAACCTTAAGGGGTTTATGACTCCACACTGCAAAAACCGATCCGTATCACAGGCTTTCATCTTGCAGAACTCAGCTATGCTCACCCGTTTTCATACAGGAGTTCTAATAGGATCTGACTGCCCTCCGCCCCTCAAACGCTAAACCAGAGCGGGTGAGCTTTAACTGATCTTGTGATGAAGGAAAAGCTTCAGTGCCTGGGCGCTCCCGGCGGATGGGTTGTGCCGTATCGGCTAGCGCTGCTCACATGGCTGAACAAGCTCATTCCCGGCTTGTTCAGCCGGCAGCATCCCTCTTTCCCTTCCTCCCTCCCGGTCACCGCCGGCTGCAGAGGAGCGGCTCCGGGGCACCGCAGCCCCGCACACGCTCCGCATCAGGACGGCGAGGGCGGAGAAGGAAGGGAGGAAGAGGCGGATCTCCCTGCACGGCCCCGGCCTCCCCACGGCCGGTGCGAGCGGGAAGGAGGCCAGGAAAAGCGAGCGGGGACCGGGCGGCCGCGTACTCACATTGTAGGTGTGGACGCTGCGCCCGACGGCGGCGGCCAGGTAGAACTCGCGGTGGCGGCCGTGATAGCGCAGGACGTGCGGGACGTGCCCGCTGAAGCGGCCGAGCACCCGGAACGCGGCGAAGAGCCCCGCGCCCTCCCGCGCCATCGCTCCGCACGTGGCCGCGGCCGCGGCCGCCCTCCCGCAGGAAGCGCCCGCCCGCTTCCGCCGTGCGCGGCTCCGCCCGGCCCCGCGCTGCTCCGCCCGGCCCCGCGCTGCTCCGCCCGGCCCCGCGCTGCTCCGCCCCGCCCCGCGCTGCCCCGCCCCGCGCTGCTCCGCCCGGCCCCGCGCTGCTCCGCCCGGCCCCGCGCTGCTCCGCCCCGCCCCGCGCTGCTCCGCCCCGCGCTGCTCCGCCCGGCCCCGCGCTGCTCCGCCCCGCCCGGCCCCGCGCTGCCCCGCGCTGCTCCGCCCCGCCCGGCCCCGCGCTGCTCCGCCCCGCGCTGCCCCGCCCCGCGCTGCCCCGCGCTGCTCCGCCCGGCCCGCGCCCGCCCCGCCAGCTCTGCCACAAGCACTCCCCGCAGCCGCGACTGCGCGTTGTTTTGTAGTTGTTGTTGTTGTTGCTGTTTTTTTTTCCTCTCTCTTTTTATTCTTCATTTTCGTATCCCCTTTTATTCTCCATTTCGTTATCCCCTTTGCCCTCGCAACGCACCAGGCCCGGTTGAGGGCGGCTCCGCCGCAGAGGCGGCAGCGGAGCGCGAGGTGAGCTCACCTCGGATGGCACATCCCGCGAAACACCCGCATCTGGAGCCTCTGAACTTCCCGAGGTGTCTGCTTTTAGTTTTTGTGGTGGTGGTAGTAGTGTTTGTTTTGTATGTGGTAACTACCACATACATGTTTTTTTTAATAAATTATGGTATTAAAAATAACCCATACCAACCCGCAGGATGACTCCGTTGCTATGACTGCACGGCTGGCAATGCAAGTGAAGTCCGGCGGGGGACGCAAAATGCAAAGCCGCGCCACCCCCAGGCCTCCTATCCCAAGTTGTTGTAGCTTCTCCACACCGCCACCAGCTCCCGGGATTTGCTCTTGTCGCACGGGACCGGGCTTGACGTCCCGGCGGCGCCCCCGGCGCTGTCTCCGGGGCTGCCCCGCTGCGCTGCCGCAGTACCCTCCGCTGCGGCGCAGCAGCCGGGGCAATGGTGCTTCAGGACGGACCGAGTGAGGCGCCACAGCTCGGGCCGCTCCCCGCATCCCCGCGCCCGCTCCAGGAGGCATTCCAGCAGCCGGCCCGCTCGCTCCGCCCGCCTGGATTCCTGCGAGCAGAGGGCCGGTCACGATCCTTAACTCCTTTTCCCTTCAGCGCCTCCCCATGCATCCCTAAAAAGAGGCTGCCCATCCACCACTCCAAAGATATAATAAAGCTCCTCATGCTTGCCCCCTTCTGTCCTCTTTCTTTCCCTCTCCCTCACTTTCCTCTCCCCCTCTCTTTTCCCGTCCTCCCCTCCCCCTCCTTCTCCCCCTTACCTTTCCCCCATTCCCTTATACCCCTTTCTCCCTTTCTTGCCCCCCTCTTCCCTTTTTTTTTTTTTTTTTTTTGGAAAGGGAATGCCACCTAGCCGCCGGGAAGGGTGCGCTCCGGGGCGAACCTCGGACAGCTGCTCGCCCGCCGGCTCGGAGGGCGCGTCCTCGCAGGTGTGAAAGTCGAGTTGTAGCTCCTGGAAGGAAACAACAAAGGGGATGCGTGTTAAAGCCACGTCCCACGGGGTCGCTTCGCCGGCTGCCAGCCTGTCTCGGGCACCCTGCTATCGACATCCCTCCTGCCTCGCACCCCGCCCCGTCGGGGCCTCGCAGGGTGTGGGCGGCTGCGGGGGTCGGGCGGCGGCCGTGCGGGGCAGCCGCTGCTGGGCTGCGCTAGGCAGCTCCAGGCTGCGATGCCCGAGACAGCGGCAGGGCTGCTTTCCCCGAAAAACACTGCCTGGTCTTTGAGCTGAGGGCCGGCTGCGCGTGTGAGCCCTCCGCGTAGCTTCTAAACCACTTATCACCTTTGTAACCGTGACACCATCTTCAGCGTCGGTGAAGCATTATACAAGCGACTTTCAGTCCTAGGGGTCTGCAAGGTGCTGGGAAGGGTCGGGTAGAGCTCTGGCAGCGGCCGCTCGGGCTCCAGCTCTCCGTCCCTGCCAGTCCCAGCTTCAGCGAAGCACATTTTAGGAAGGTCACCGGAGGAGAGCTGGACATAATTTCAAGGTCCTGTTTCACAGGTACCGGCTTACTAAACTAGCCAATTCCCGGCTTGCTAACCGAGATTTTCAGAAAGTAGCTGCCAGTGGTCAGGGGTAAAAACGTGTAGGCAGTGCCATCCCGACAGTTTCCCTCCGATGCCACCAGAGAAAGCACCAACCTCTTGTGTAAAGGTTGTGTCTGCATCCAAAACGTTTAGTAGATCCTCCTGTATCTTGCCGTGGTTACAGAGGCTGAAATTGTAGGTGGACCCCCGCGGTAAGAAGGCGATCTGAAGAAAGATGATCAAGCTACAAAGGACTGCGTGAGAAAAAGCCAAAGGTTAATTATCCTGCACCACTACGTGACCCGACAAGGCACGAAAAACAGCTGAAGAGAGGGATGCTCGTGCTTCAGAAGCACTAGAGAAACTGGTTGGTTACCGTTGTAATTATCCATGGTGTCTTTACACGTTGTTTTTCTCCTCCTGGGCTTCAGATCGTTGCTGGCTTCATATATGTACCTGTACGCCTACGGAAATAAAGGTTTCCAATTCCATAACCGGGGCTCATTTGGACGTCTCTTTCACCTCTTTCCAGAACTGTAAATAATTATTACTCAGTCTTGAGGTTGTGTCACTGATTCGAAAATAAAACCGGAATAACGAATAATAATCAAAGATATCATCCAAACCCCAACAACAAAAGAAAACACAAAGGCTTTGAAACAGACAATCCTGTTTGAAACAAGTGTGAGTAGCCCTCTCCATAAACACGTGGGGTGCAACTTCAGCGGGAACTGTTGCAGTGAAACCGACTTTCTCTTGAAGGCGAGAAAAAAATGCTTCGGGACACCTGCCGAGGGTCTGCCCGGGGGTAGGCATGCATACCCTCCACACTGAGGCTGCAGGGACATCTCCAGTGCATCATTTTAACGCGCTAGTGCGGGAGTAACTGGAGCATAGTGGTCGTTCCTCCATCCCCGTCTACAATTGCGGTTTTTTTTTCTCTCGAAGGTGAACGTTTTATTTTACAAACCCCTTTCCCCGGGGGAGTCCCTTCGCTTGCTTAGGCTGCGGGGAGTGCAGGCGGGGAGCAGCTGCTCGGCCGTGGGGACAGCCTGGCTAACAATGCAGTGGGGACCGGGACGCGGAGGACATCGCGGGACTGACTGGCTGCCCCGGGCACGGGGTATCGGGATGTTCAGGACGACAAAAGACAGGCTGCCCTGGGCACAGGGTATCGGTATGAGAGGGACGTCGGGGGCCAGTCTGCCGCGGGCATTGGCGGCCAGGCTGCCGGGGGTGCCGGCTAAAAAGGAGGCATGGTCCCGCTCCCTCCCTCATTCCCCGGAGCCTTTCTCCGGCCAGCACCGGCACCTCAGCCACATTGGGCACCAGCTGTTTCCTGGTCCTGCTGAAGTGTTTCAAAAGTGCCTCGGGAGCCTCTGCGGAAGCCCCGTCCGGGGGCGTGCTCGTTTTCGGGGAATGCTCCCTGCGGCATGAGTCATGAGGGAAGCCCTGGAAGGATGCTGCGGGACAACGCGCCTCGCTGGCCGGCTCAGGGGGAACCAGCCAGAGCAGCTTAGTCATCAGTGGGTGTCTGTCCGCTTGAGTGGGTTCCCGCCCTGCTCTCCTCTTGGATCTCTCCGTCCCTCTGTTTCTTCTCGTCCTGCGTCTCGCAGCCCTGGGCGGGAGACGAGAGGCGGCCGCAGCGCCCTGGTCTCCGCTGGGAACCCCCAGGTCTCTGTTTCAAAGCGTGGCCGCAGTCCTGTGACTCCGTAAATGTGTGTAGGTGTCTGTTTTTCCGTACATCTAATTCTAGTCATAACTGACGCTTCAAAATCCATGCTTTAACAGCTATTGCACTAATGGAGATGTGCCTGCACAGCTCTGCTTGGGTAGCCCTCGAGAGCACTTGAAAAGGTGCTTACTTGCATTGCTCTCACAATGTTGCCAATTTGTTGCCAAACAAATTCCAGTTTCCTAAAGGATGTCTTGTTCTCATATTCTAGAAGGGGTTTTCTTAACTTGCAAAGTCACGTGCTTTAGTCTTTCTCCAAAGATTTATGTTTGAACTTGATAATGCGAAGTTACTAAGCTGATAAAAAGATGAATCTGTTCAATAGCTTTGCAATTGGAGGTGCACCATAACACAGAGGTTACCTTAGGTGAGTTTTATTGTACACCAGAGAACCAGCATCATCGCCAATTAAAGCATATTTGTGCCATGAATTCAGTGTAATACTGATCTAAGGTCGAGGAACGTGCTATTTTTTACTTCTCATTGTTCATTTGTCTTTGCTGAGCAGCACACAAACTCCTGTGAATAGCTAAATAAAAGTATTCATTTGCCCCTACCAAACAGGACATACTAAACTTGTGTGTAGACAAAGTGAACAATTATATTTTAATGCAAATAACAACGGGTTGAAATTATTTTCCATCACTGGTAGCATGCACATGCTTTTATTTCTGTGTCTCCAAAGACATAACAAAATGTAAAAGACACTGGCAATATACTCAGATAAGCAAATTTTTAAAAATGTGATTTTTGAAGGGAATAGAAATACATGTGGCTGTAAAAGACAATTTGGCATTGAAAACATGCATGTAAGTAAATTAAAATGAAAGTCTATTAGGAGAAAGGGAATTAGCTTATTCTTTAATCACCTTTTTCTTTTTTTGAACGGAAACTTTCTGTAAATAAATAGTATATCTCAGGAACTTTGCTAATCTTTTCATTTGCATGCAGCACTAACCTCCAAAATGTCAAATTATGATGAATATGTGTTCGTTTTCTATTTTAAATTCTTCAGAGAGAAAAGTTCAAATACTGGCATATGTACCAAAGAGGCAGGGGGCAAAAGTGGACTTTATAAAAATCTGTTCATTTTTATAACTGTAACAATTCAAAACTTTTTACTTGCTTCAGGCAGCCTCACTTGTGACAGCAGCTTTTGACTGGAGCAATTGACCGAATTCAAGGGACTTGGAAGTGGTTTCCATTAAGAAAAAAAAGTGTCAGGAGGCATTTTTCTGATGGATCTTTATACTTACAATACAACTGCTTTCCTCCTTAATCCCTGTGTCCTGGTTGAACTGAAGACTTCACATTTGTGGTGGTGCTTGAGTAATGGGAAGATGGGATTGAGAAATCGAAGTTGTTATTTTGCTGCAGGTCGAGATGGTATCTGTGGGTGGGACTGCTTCCAGCACTCACGAGGAGAAGAAGAAAGACAACATGAAGTAATTGACTTTAGTAGACATTTCTAACCAATATTGTTATATTTATGGGATTTTATTATAATTTATTATTTTGGCTTGTATTTGCTGAGCCAGTTTTGACTCTTACATCTTGGTACATATAGCTGGAAGGCAAACCTTTTGCTTCTTTTCTTTTTCATAAACATGAGTAATATATTCTTTCCTAAAACCTCTCACCACTACAGAAATGCCATTATATCCAGGATGCTTAACATATTTATACTTTGCATATATAGGATTTGGAAATTTTTAAAATTCAGTACCCAACCAGCTAATCAAAGAATTCCCTGCCTTTTGCAGCTTGGAGGTGTGAATGCCACCATCAGGAAACCTCAGCAATCATGAAAATTATGTTAGAGATAACTTTCATGCACAGATCATGGGGAAAAAAGCTCAGTGGCCTCATATTTTTTCATAAGGTTTTGTTAAAATAATTTAATTTCAGAAAATGATGCAAATATTTTTCTTTTAAAACATAATAATTTCCAACACAATGGAATTTATAAGTGGTGCCCACAATTTTTTTCCACATTCCTATATGATGTTTAGAGTCCACTTCTCCTGGCCACAGACACACAAGACTTGCTGGCTGCCCTTTAGGATCTTGCCTCCTTGGAAGCAAGCAGCAGGTGAATGCTGGTGATGACCTCCTCATGCCACTTGGAAAAGGTGTATATATCCCCACCAGGAGCACCTGGGGGTAGCTGGTGGCTGGTAATGAACAAACCAGCACTAAGAGGGTCGAGCAGTTCTTGCCTTTGGTGCTCCTCAGCTTCCACCAGAGGTCAAAAGACAAAACACGGCAAAACACAGGAGTATGTCCACATTACTGGATAAAAACCTAACCATTTTCATCTAATATGGTCATGGCGCATGATGGTATTTTTTTGGGTAGCAGTTGTCTAGACCATCAGCACATCTGCAGGACTTGGGCACATGAGTCCTGAGGTGAACACAAAATACCTTGCCCACAATCTACCCACACTGGTGGCTTCTGCATGGGTGCATAAAAACCCCCGAAGTTTGAACATCCAGGTTGCCTAAAGTCCCACAGCATCAACTGCTGACTCACACTCTCTTGTAAAAGCTTCACAACCACATTTTTCTCAGTACAATTTGTTTATAGCATTAATTTCCTGTCTCTTTTGGAAATTGAGCACCCATCCAAATGAGAAGTTTCAGTACCAGGAGTCAAACCAAGGCCACCTTGCCCTGGCCATTCTTCTGGGGCCATGCTGAGATGCTTTCCAGCAAGGCTGACAAATGAGAGTGGAGAGCTGTTATTCTATGTGCATATCAGTTGCTAGAAGATATAAAATGCATATTACCTAGAGGTGTCACAGTGATTCATTGCCAGAAAAAGCTTCAAAGACTCATCACTCTTGTGGTTAACAGTGGGGCCCTTGAGGAATTGTAGTCTGTGAGTTAAACAGACTTGTCTCTGCTGTTCTCTGTTCCCTTGTCATCTTCTTTTTATCTCTCCAAGCATCTTTTGCTACCACATTGCCATTGTCAGCCTTAAGTCTTTTGCCCTTCTATTCTTATCCAGTCCCAATAATTTTCCAAGTCCATTATTAAATACTTATTTTTAAAATTTTTATCTTTCTTGGGTAGAGAAGACTTTACCTGCCTTTAAACTCTTCCCTTGTTTTTTCTCACTCCTCATCTTTTAAAATCCCATGAGAAGTAATTAAAAAAATATTAGTTGCATCTATTCTGGTTCACAAAACCTAATGTATCAGAATTGTAACCATGTCATGGTTCTGGGTATTTTCGGCTCATCTGACTTAAGACTGTTAAGATTTTTTTTGTCTTGTGTGATCATGACTTATTAACACATTTAACTTTCCTTGAATTTTGTCTTGCATTTCCTGAGTTAATGAAAATGCATTAAAACAGTGCTGCCATTATTTTTATCCTTTTTTTCATTAGTACTCTAATATAATGCCAGCATTCTTCTCTCTCAAAATTAATATACTTACATTGAAACTTAGTGTCCTGTGCTTTGAAATGTAGTATTTAAGGATAAATTGAAAGGAGCATATGGAAGTACTTTGGTCATGTCCACTGTGTAAAATCTGAACAAAAGGAAACCATCGCTTCAAACTTTAAACAACTCTCAACACACTGCTGAAGTATAATGAACTTTGCATTAGAATTGGGTATCCACTGGCTGTTGTTGCAACTGGATATGCCTGACTGTATAAGAAATACTTTTAAACCACTAAAGCAGGGTGAGGAATCTCAACACAAAAATTTTTCCTTCAGATCCTTGCTTTGAAGCCACCACATTTAGTAAGGGAGGTCAAGAATTTTCTGGCTAGAAAAAATGAGGAAAAACCAGTTTCCCACATTTGAAATATTTTGCCAAATATGTGAGGTTTGTCTCATCCAAGAATTATTTCAGTAGAAAGCCAGTTGAATTATTGATGTGTTTTGTCAAGGCAAATACCCTGAGGCACTTACTCAACAAGGTGAATTAAAAACTCTGAGTTCTTGGGAAAGTCAATCTCCATGTTATTGAAAGGAGTGAAACTGAAAGGACATCCTTACCTTGATCAACCACAGGATCTATAACTTCTGGAGAAATGGAAGAATTTTATATATATATATATATATATATATATATATATATATATATAAACTAGAAATGTTGACTGCTTAATAGCATTTCATTTTTCTGATCAGCAACTGATCGCTTTTAAAAATCAACAAATAGCATGTCCCTGCTCCCCTGTTTTCTCTTCTATTCACTTTGCTGCTTACGTTGACTTTGAGCAATGCTGACTTTATAAAATGCTTCTGAATATTTTAGTTGCACACTTTTTAACAGGAATATAAGACTAATGCTGCAATGACTTTGACATTACCAATATAATGAAAGGGCAGTGAAAAGCAAAATAGACATTTGTACTTTTTTTTCTCACAGGTATTAGCAAAATAAGTACATTATTTAACAGTCGTGTGGTTGAATGAAAGGATTAGATCTTACAAATACCAAGATATCACATTCACCAAGGAGAGCAACCTAACCTTAATATTATAAACAACTTGCTACAGACAGTTTCTTATCTTGCCATTATCTTGTTTCTTATCTTCTAATTGAAGCACAGTGTTGACAAACTCATGCCTTAGTGCTGTTTCAGTAAAAACTTGAAGTGAGGCTAGACAATACCAGAAGGTTTAGATAAAAACGGGATTAAGCTGCTGTATTTCAAGGGCTGCAAAACAATCACAATTAAGCTTCTTCAAAATCAGCAATCCATTTCACCTCATCCAACTACAATATGCTTTATAATTTGTTAAGAGAATAGGGAAGTTAGCTGTGTTTTCTCTCTCTCTACTCTCAGAAAGAGCAATATGCCAGAAATCTTCTGCATGTAAATAATGCTGAACTATATTTTGCCAAGAAAGTCTGCCAAGTGGAGTAAAGACATAGATGTAGTGTAGCCCCAGGGAAAGCAAATGGAAATTCCTGGTAACTGGAACAAAGAGGATGTCCAGCTCTCACTGTACTCATGATTTAAAGTATAGTCGCTCAGAACTGCAATTCTCAATGCTGCTGCTCAGTTATTGCATATCCCAGCAATACTCACACCATATAGGAAGGCCTCTACCCAGATGTCTATTTTAATAGCATATCAAATAATTATAGTATCAGAGAATGGCATGGCTTGGACAAGACCTTAAATATCATCTGGTTTCAAACTCCCTGCCATGGATGGGGACACTTTCCACTAGACCAGGATGCTCCAAGCCCCATCCAACCTGGCCTTGAACACTTCAGGGATAGGGCATCCGCAACGTCTCTGAGCAACCTATGCCAAGGCCTCACCACTTTCTCAGTAAATAATTTCTTTCTAATATCTAATCTAAACCTACCTTTTTGCAGTTTGAAGACGTTCTCGCCTGTCCTGTCACTTCATGCTCTTGTAAAAAGTCCCTCTCCATCCTTCTTGTGGAGTCCCTTCAGGGACTGGGAGGTCATCTCAAAGCTTTCTCTTCTCCAGGCTGAACAATCTCCATTCTCTCAGCCTTTCCTCAGAGCAGAGGTGCTCCATCCCTCTGCTCACCTTGGTGCCTCCTCTGGACTCTCTCAGCAGCTCCATGTCCTTGCTGTGCTGGGACCCCAGAGCTGGAGGCAGCTCTGCAGGTGGGGTCTCACCAGAGCAGGGCAGAGGGGCAGAATCCCCTCCCTGCCCTGTGCCCACGGGGCTCTGGGTGCAGCCCAGGACACACTTGGCTCTCTGGGCCGGGAGTGCCCATGGCTGGCTCGTGCCCAGCTCTCACCCACAGCACCCCCAAGTCCTTCAGGGCAGGGCTGCTCTCGGTCTGCTCATCCCCAGCCTGGGCTGGCACCAGGGATTGCCCTGACCCAGGTGCAGCACCAGCACTTGGCCTTGTTAAACCTCATGGGATTCCCAAGGGCCACTGCTCGAGCTTGTCCAGATCCCTCTGGATGGCATCCTGTGCCTCAGGAGTGTCAGCTGCACCACTCAGCTGGCTGTTGGCTGCAGATTTGCTGTATGCACTCAATCCTTTAATCTGTGTCACTAGTGAAGATATTAAATAGCACCAGTCCCAAAAGGGACCCCTAAAGGAGCCATCTCATGATCTTGGATTTGCATCATTGCAAATGACCCATGGTCTGAAGATAAGGGAAGGGGAAGACTACGGGAAGCGACAGCAAATGACACCACCTTACACATCACTGCGTTGATGACCTTAGTTGTGAGCCTGGGAAAGTTGTAGGAATATCTGTACTGAAAGCACTGGTGTTCACTCTTTGGTTCTGCATTTGTAGCTTTCTTGCTTGCCAGCCCAACATGTCCTGCACATGGAGAGGAGAGCAGCCTGTCCCACTCAGTCTACAGCCCAGACTAGCAATGCAAGGAGCTGCTGCCTCCCTTCCAAAAGTTGAAGCTCCTTTGGCATCACTCCTGGAGGGACTGGAGCATGGGAATGGAGATTTTGCATCCTGCCAGAGCTGCCCTCCTTCCTGCTAGTAATTCTTTCACTAGCTGACCTGATGTGTGCTTCAAGATAAAACTATCTCAAAAGCCACCTGGGTAGCCCATTGGATAAGGTAACTTAGAATGAGTGAGGCTAAGAAAGCTGGAATTCAGGTAAAATGTGCATATCCTTTTCACCTTATTCACATATTATATTATGGCTGTTGGGAATTTCATGACCATTCCAAGACCTGGGCATACACCACATCCCTGTATATTCCCTGCCTGCAGGCCCTGAGCTATATCCTGTGCCCCAGCCTAGCTGCAGGCACACACCTGCTCTCTCAGTCTTGCTGCCACTCCTTCCTGCTCTCTCCACAAGTCTGCTTCCAGATAACCCAAATGCTTCCCAGTTCTCTGTCTTTAACTTTCCTCTTGCATGCTCAAGCCTAGCATATCCACTAATAGCAGCCAGTCTGAGTGAAGGACAGAAAGTGACGAATGCTGAGTCTTTTGCACCCATTCCCAGCAGGAAACACCAGTCCAGACCTGCTGCTGGTGTTGGTTAGTTGTAGTCATAGCTTGACTAGAAGGAAACATTTTCCACAAGTTCTGTATGATGAGGAAATGTAGTACATAGAAGAGGCATCAACACAGCGTATGAACCCAAGACAAGTTTATTTTAGCAGAGGGTTGAGCTCAGGGAATGAAGAGCTCAGGTTTATGACTAGCCTTAATAGATGCAAGGTGGACATGTCTGACTTTCAAAGTGGAGTAAATGGGGTGGAGAGGAATTTAGATCTGTGCTTAAGCAGTGCTAGGGAGGATGTTCTCCACCACAGAGAGGCAGAAACCTTATCCCAGGGGACCCATGTGAAGCACAGGCAGGAGCCACATGCCCAGGTAACAAAAACATACCAGTGGGTAAACCTACATCCTCTAATGTCACAGAAAGACACTCAAAAATTTAGCAAAAGAGGGGGAGGTCATAAGGAGAAGAAATGAAAATCATGGGGATTTGTAATGTGTTCTTCCCCCAGCACGGGAGATGAGGGATGCCTTATTGGGAATTGTCCTTGGACAGTAAGGTCATGACCTGCAGGGGTCAAGCTAAATATTTGTTTGGCTGTAGCTGCTCTGTATCCACTCAAAGGCAGTGGGGACCTAGAGAAAACTGGGAGCCAGTCCTTGCTGCAAATGGAAGTTGGGTCTAGAAGTTAAACTAAACTGGGATTTCACACCCTAGATGACCAGGATCAAACGAGGTTGTGACTGGAAAATGCCTTCTCACTCACACAAGTGTGTCTCTAATATCTCTTGATGAAAATTCTGAGCAGCTGGAGGTAACTCACTTTGGCATTTTTGGTGTTATGACTGTTTGTGTGTTGGAAATTAATGTCTTAAGCATGCATTTGAGGACTGCTGCATAAAGAATTCAAAAGCCCTCTGGCACTAATGTTCCTGTAAAACCAGACACTACAGTGGCTCATATATTGAGAGGATGCCAATCCATTTCCTGGTTTTTGGGTCTTGATGTGAGTGTTATGCAGTGTGAAAGAAATAACAGCTGTTGCTTTCAGCATTGTTTTAATGGAAGAGACACACACTGATTTTCTAATTCTGGCAAGAAGACAGAAAAGCAGCAGGGCCATGATTTGTAAAACAGAGACCCTGCTGCTTGAGATTCTACATTAAGCAAGTTCTTCATATATAATGTGCCAGTTTTCAGTATATGCCACACAAGCATTCACATAAAAATAGCTTGATCAGAGATTTACTGAGAACAGGTCTTTTGCCTTTTCAGTTCAAAATACTATTTTCCTTCTTTTTGTTTTGTTTGTGTTTTTGTTAAAAAAAAGCTGGTAAAAATGAAAAATAAAAAAGGAAAAAGAAATGTTAAAAAACTGTAAAAGAAAGATCATAGAAACTTAAATTCATTATGATCCTCTTATATTCTATATGCACACATATAGCTCAAGGGCTACTGGCAAACTGGCAAAAATATTTGTGACAATGGTCTTTGGAAAGATTAATGCAAAGTCTAGCATCCTGTTGTATACGATGACATAAATAAAATTCATAAATGGAAATGCAGCACATAAATTTAGTAATATTACTTAAAAGCAAGAGAAATTAGAAAAGTTAACAAATATTGTTCAGAAAGCAACATATTTTTCTGAGAAGAATAGACTGTAGGGTATTAACATAAGTACACAATGATATATATAATTTTGAAAAAAAAATCTAAAAACTAGGAGATATAAGGGAATTTAAATGTAACAACTTTTTCAGATAAATAATTTTTCTAAAAGGTTAAAATTTATTTGAAAAACAAACCATCATTATCTGTATTTTCTAATTTGACAGTTTACAAGTTTTTATCATTGTAATGGAGCTAGACAGTATAGAGAATCATCATAGAATCATAGAATGGTCTGGGTTAGAAGGAACCTTAAAGATCCTTTAGCTACCCCACTGCTGTGGGCAGGGGCACTTTTGACTAGATCAGGTTGCTCAGAGCTCCATCTAATTCCTCTTTAGATGAAAATCTCTAGATGTTCATTGTCAAGAAATGTTTAAAGCAGATTTTTTGCATATTGAAATTCATTGCTTGTCATTTGTATAATAACAAATACCGGAATGGTAAGAGTTGTTTCTCTTTGGAGGAGAAACACAGGTGGCACAAATGAATTACTCCTTTTGTGCAGTTTTCGTTAGTTCCAAGGAATGTATGTGCAATATCTTTTTCCTGAGGCTATGAAAAGGTGGTATGGAATGAAGTAAAGAAATGCTTGTGCCAGTGCTCTTATCTTATTATAGGAGTCAGAGTATAAGCCTAGTTTTCATTTGTTTCAGAACTTCCTTTTTTCTCTTGAATCTCAGAGAAAGTTGCTCAAGCAGCTGTCTCTTTCTGCACTAAAAAACAGATCTGTGGAAGAAATTATTATAGATTATTTGAAATTTCATAGAATTATAGAATAATTTTGGTTCAAAAATACTCTTAAGAACATTGAATCCAACCATAACCATGTCTAGTCCACCACTACACCATGTCCCTAAGTGCCACATCTACCCATCTTTTAAATACTTCCAGGGATGGTGATTGTACCACCTTGCTGGGCAGTCTGTTCCAATGCCTGATGACCCTTTCCATGAAGAAGTTTTCCCTCATCTCCAATTTAAACCTCTGCTAGTATAACTTGTGATCATTTCCTCTCATCCTGTATTTGTTACCTGGGAAAAGAGTCCACCCCCCATCTGGATATAGGTTTGTCACCCTCAGGCTAATCTCTATTGAGCCTGTTTTTCTCCCTTTCCCCTTAAAATCTAATGTAAAGCAGCTGCAATGAGCCTGTGTAACTGCAGCAGTCCTTTTCCTGCTTTGAGACAGGTGCACCCCATCTGCTGCCTGCAGGTTTGGTGTCATGTAGCCCAACCCGTGGTCAAAACCCCTACCAGTCATGGATCCAGGTATTGATCTGCTGGGTCTTTGTGTTTCTTTCCTTATCATTTCCTCTAACTGGAAAGATGGAGAGGAATAGTGCCTGCACTCCTGATTCCTTAATTAGTCATTCTAAAGACCTGAAATCTCTCTTGATTGCCCTTGGATTCCTTATTGAAACTTCATCACTGCCTGCACAGAAAATCAGTAGTGGATAATAATCTAAGGGCTAGAGCAGTTTACAATGGTTAAAAATCTTCGCTGCTCTCTTGAAAGGACTCCCTAAGAGGTTGTACCTTTCTGACAGATCAAGTATTTCTTTTGGTTTTGGCAAATGCTTTGTTAAATCTGATAGAGCTTGCCAAAACCACTTTAAGTGTATGTAGATTATGTTTAAACATTGAAACACTATCATATATGAAAAAGTAGATAAACATGCTATTTTTTCTGTATAACTGACCACAAACTGGATAGGATGAAAAACTGTTTTCCAGAATATTTTTCTTTACTTAGATTTTAGAATTAAATGCAGCTAACAAAGTAAAATTTCTCAACCTTCCTATGGATTTTAACTTTGAAGAAAAAGGTACTGGCCTGAATGCAGCTATCTGGGGCAGAAAGCACACAGAGAAAACTTTCATTCTCCCATTCTTACATTGGGACAGACATATAAGTATATCATGCCAGACACTAGAAATAAACAGTAAGTTAATAAAGTCTGGACATTGCCTTTTACCACTTTCCACATACGGTTGCTTTTATGGGAAATGAGATGATGACTATCACAACTCTTGCATTTGAAGAAGACAGCTCACTTATGAGTTTGGGAAATCCATGACACAATGTTGCTTCAAGCAGTTTTTCAAAGTAATGAGATAAGAAGTTTAAACTTCCTGCATCTAATGGTTGTATTTTGCATCCTATGTGTTGGGTTAACAGCTTATTTCAGTTTCTCAAGAAGGCTTTTATTTTCTGTCTTGTAAGGATTAAATCTAATGGAGAGTTAATCTACTTCAGTGAAGGGAACTTAATTACATTTTTACAGTTAACTCCAGATAAGAATTTCAGGATGTTTTTATTTTGTGGTTGCACAGAAGGAGAAAGAAAACATTCACAGTGCCATGCATAAAGAAATCATATGGTATTTTACAGCCCAGCTACCGAATCACTCATTAAATGTGTTCAACTCTACTTGCTAACACCACACAACAGTCTAGATAAGGCATTGCAAAAGAAAGAATATAATTCCTAAAATGATATTTGTTAGGAACAGAAACAAAACCAGCTCCTAATGAGTCTGGGTTCTGGTACTCATATTATAGCTATTACAAAACTTATTGTGGAGAAATTGGAAAAATCCCAACAAAAGAAGCCATTTGAACTCCATTTTTTTTTATGAGTGGGAGCTAAACGGCTTCTAAAAAACTGAGATTACAAAATAGCTCGCATTGCCTGTCCTAAAGACAAAGGTACCCACTAATTTCTTCAGCAAGATCCTTTCAACATAAGGAATATACACAACTAGTTGAAAAGGTTCTGCTTTTCATTATTTTTATTTTTATCTTTAATTCTATGTGAATTTGCCATACCTTTCCAATTTTGAAAGAGCATGTCCCATACATGGGCTAAAGTTATGGATACTTAGTACAGTCTCTCCTAAGCAAGGATTGAATGACATGGCTGGCAAATATCTTGTTCCTTAATCCTAATAATAGGTATTCTATTTTAGAAAGTGACAGAATAAAGCTAATTTCAAGTAGAAATCAACAGAAGTAGTAGCATAAAAAAGCCTATACAAGCTGTTCCCTCATAATGGATTTCTTGTTTTCTGGGCTAAATATGTTAATTTTTAGTCATGTTTGACTAATCATCTGAACACTACATTATTATACACAGCATATATGGATGGTTAAGTACCCCATGAAGAGGGAATGTCTCAAATAGATGCAGCTTTACTACAGGGTGGCTTGGAAGGTAGAACCAGAGGAAGGGACACCATGTTGGATGTCCTTGATAGACTACCCTACCTAGAAGTAGTGTTGAATGAAACCTTACATACCTAGAAGTAGTGTTGAATGAAACCTTCCATAAACAACTGGAAGAAGCTTCAAATTTGCAGGTCCTGGTCCTCATGGGACACTTGAACCATCATAATATCCTCTGGAGCACATAGCATGTGCCATTTCTAATGTATACATAAGCAACACGTCAGGTCATTGTTCTGGGAGAGATAGTTCTCCGAGGCAAACTTCAGAAAAGGTACCTTAATTTTAGCCAGAAAGAGAACTGTCATGCAAGCACAGTCTCAGATTTCTATTCTATTCTATTCTATTCTATTCTATTCTATTCTATTCTATTCTATTCTATTCTATTCTACTCTACTCTACTCTACTCTACTCTACTCTACTCTACTCTACTCTACTCTACTCTATCCTATCCTATCCTATCCTATCCTATCCTATCCTATCCTATCCTATCCTATTCTTACTCTTCTCCCAGTATTTGATGTAGCACTGGATGAGGACACAAAGAAAATACAGTCTAGCCCACAAGCCTCTGATGTCATTATTGAAGTGTTAGGAAAAGATGAGCAACAAAATGAAAATCACAAACTTAATAGCACAGATCTCCTAATAAACATCATCTTATGTACCTCCCCAAGGCAGCACCAGTTCACCAGAGGAGAGCCCTGTTTTCTGATGGGGGGTGACCATGTTTGTGGGGAAGAGAAGAAATCCATGGACAGGCCAAGAACCACAACTGTATTTAACACAGCATCAACATGAGCTATTTGTAAGTCTCTGATTAAACCAATATGATCTTCATCATCCAAAAAGATATTATAGAGCTGACTCATGATATTCTCCCTCTGTAAATACTTATCCTATTAGAAGAGTGTTTTTCAGGGAAATTCCTTGAGACTGCTGGGGACTGCTATCCTACTCTGATTATCTGAGAAAGTATTTAAGTAATTACTGAACTCTGGTAGAGAAAAAAAGATTTACCCAGAAAAAATAATTTTATGAAGGAAGATTTTAATGTAGAAGCTGAGATATAAGCTGTTTGGCTTGGAAAAGCCAATGGTGAGTAAAGACAGTATTGTGGTTGTCTTGTCTCTTTTGATGGTGATACTTACAAAGAGCACTCTGCCCTGGTCGCTCTGGAGCCAGTGATTACCATAACTAAGGGCAAGTATAAAGGAATAAGATTATTTTAACATAGTGGGTAAGGTTCCAATTAAATTAAAACTGTCAGGGATTATGCCAGGAGCTATTTTTAAAACATATTATCATTTAGTGAATGAGGGAAGGAAACAGCTGATACTTCAAAAGGCAATATAAACAATGGCAATACTTTTTTTGTTCTTAAAAATACATAGAGATAGAACAGCTGTTAAGAGATGATAATTTACACCCTTCCTCAAGGCATAATCATATTATATCTACATTATATTTGACAGAGGGCCTGTCAGCATGTACTTGATCACACCAAGCTATGAAAACATGACTGTTCTAGAAAAATCTCTGAAGTTCTGCTATTCAAACAATGTTTACTCATTTCTGTGCTATACCATAGCTTAAGGCTGTTGATCAATATATTTCCTACCTGGTAGAAAGAGAACACAACACCGTGTTTTTGTATTTGTTTTCTTTACTCTTGAGAGATATCTTTCTTCAGAGTACTTGTACTTGAACTGAGCAACCAAAATTTGTTCAAACTACTTTTAAAGGTCAGAATTCTCATAATTCATAGTCAACATTTATTTTTCAAGAGAAACTAGACTCAGCTTTGCAGCTGAGAGATTATATCTTGTTGAAAACTACATGTTAAGTTACAAATTGAAGTATGAGGTTTGCTTTTCCTTTTTCCTTTTCTTAAATTGGTGAATCATGCTCAGTTTTAATAGCATTTTTTGCTTTAATCCTAGTAACAGAAAGTTAAACTTTGGCTAGATGTTTAATTTACAGGATTTTAAAAATAGGACTATTTAATCACTTTCTTTCCCCCCAGTGCCAAGGATGTTAGAGGAGGGCTGTTATAATTCCCTAGGGAAAAAAAAAAAAAAATTTGGGGATTTCACAAATTTCATAAACATTTTTCTCTTTGCGTTGAAATGATCCACACCTTACCCATCTGAATCTTGGTTTGTTTTCTGTTTTGTTTTGTTATACTCTGAAGCATGTCCAAAGAAGGGCATCAGAGCTGGAGAAGGGGCTGGAGCACAAGTCTGATGAGGAACAGCCGAGGGAGCTGGAGGTGTTTATCCTGGAGGAAAGGAGACTCAGGGGTACCATATTTCCCTTGACAAATCCCTGAGAAGACTCATAGCCAGGTGGGGATTAGCCTCATCTCCCAGGGAATAAAAAATACGACAAAAGGAAATGGCCTCAAGTTGCACCAGGGGAGGCTTAGATTGGATATTAGGAAAGATTTCTGCACTGAAAGAGATGTCAAGCACTGAAACAGGCTGCCCCAAGAAGTGCTGGAATCACCATCCATGGAATTGCTCAGAAAGCTTGTTGACGTGGTACTCAGGGACACAGTTTAATAATGGATGTGAAACTGTTAGGTTAATGGCTGGACTCAGTGATCCTAGAGGTCTTTTCCAAATTAATTGTTTTCTGATTTTCAAAACAGATGTTTGATTTCGTATTTTCATCTTCAAACTGAAAACAATTCCATCATTAAAATGGAAGTTTAAGAAGAATCGACAAGATATGTTTATAAATGTCCTCATATAGTCTGAGCAGAAAGATGTTTAGTATAGCAAGATCCAAAGAGTAGAAATGAGTGAAATAGAATATCCAAGAGAAATTCTGTGTCAAGATGATGTTCTATGATGCCAACACTCCTTTTCCAAGTTATGATTATACACTTTTAAATTATCATATCTAACATGCTTAGGGAATGGATTGAATTTATATAGCCATATCTGAATTCCTTACTCCCAAAGAGTGTCTTTCTTCTCATTTGACCCTTTTGTGTGTCTTTGTACCTGTTGCTGCTTTGAGAGTTCACTTGGTGTAGCAGGGGAATCCCCCATTCCAGGAAGGGGCTTCTTGGGTTGTACACCCTTCTGAGTACAGGGCCTGCAAGATTCTGGGCTTCCTGGTGGAAAAGTCCTGGAATTCCTGGACATTTAGAGGGGTGGGTGGTCTGGTCCTGACTCAGCAGAACCACATATGTGCAAAACTAAGGAAGCTGGAAAGGGCAAATTCCAGTAATCAGATGAGCTTCAGAGAAGTTGTGGAGGTGAAAGGACAGCAATGAGACACCCAGAAATTACCCCACTGCATCCATCATGAGCTAAACTATGGTCTTGTCAAAAGACTCACTACCAGCATCCACATTTGATGAGTGGCAGCAATGAGGCCAGGACTAAACTTAATCTCTGCTTTTGCTCAGCATAGGACTGAAACATACTTAGGAGAACAGAAAATCAAGATCAAGGCCCATAATGATGCAATTATTCTATTATCCCATCTCAAGTAATTAATACTTTGGAAAAGAGTACTAGAAGCTGGTCATGTAGGAAATGGATGCTGCCTAGGCTTACTAACACAGTTTCTGATGTCAGTGGTTCGATTTCCTCAGCTGGAGGCAGCTTTCCATCAGTGACATTTAGTGGCCCTCAGTGAACGTACCCAGCAAGGGCTGGTGTAAGCACTGCCTGATTTCATTCTAATATTTTGTTTCCATGGCTCCTACAGTGATTTGTGCCACAGCTTGATGATGAGTTCCCTAGGAAAATGCTTCTATTTTCTGGTTTAGGTTTAAATCTGTTGTTTAAGAGTTTCACATGCCTTTTGCCCCAAGAAACAGTGTCAATTTATTCCCTAGTCACTCCTTTTCTTGTCCATTGGAAATTTTACAAATCCCCATCCCCTCTTATGTCTTGCTGGTAAAAGGCTGCTAAGTCTCCTGTCACAGAGACTCCACCCTTTTTCCTTCTCTGATTTGTCTTTTTAGTCATATGAGAGAACCAGAATTGGACTTTTTTTACATAATTAAATATGTTAGTCCACACAATTGCAGAATCATCTTTGTTTGTTTTCATCTCTTTTCCAATTTGTGCAACTCTAGGAATAATATTGCAGCCACAACACCAAATAAAATCTTTAGATTAAAACCACATGTTCTGTTGAAAGACATTATCCATAAATATTGCATTCTTAGTGGGTTATGGTATTTTATTTGCCTTTTTTGGATGCTTCTGAATATGGAATTAATGGCTCTAACATCTGTGACCTGAACAATTATACCTATCTTAGAAAACACAAGTAGGGCAATTTTTTTCACATATAAATCCACATTATGTTCATTCACATATTCTTCACACTGTGTTTCATTTGTCACTATTGAATGCCATTTCAGCACTTTGTCACTCCATACCGTGCAAATTTTAGAATAAGATTAGCTGCCAGAAGTTGCTCTGAAAAATGTCTATTATTTTATAAAAGGTTTGAAAAAGTTAACATCTCAGTGTCCAACTCTCTTCTAGGTCACATACAAGAGGGTCAATATTAATTCTTGAGAGACCTTCCTGGCAATGTCCTTTCATGGTGAAACATCACAACTTATTCTTGCCATTTATTTCTCAACATTTAGGTGGTTGTTAGTCAGCTCTACACTCCCATGACAATTTAGCTTCTTTGAGAGATTTTCACAGGAGATCTTGTAAAAAGCTTTTTGTAATTCCAACTGTGATGTATGACTGACTCACCTTACACATGCAATTGCTTCAGAGTAAACCAGTAATGCTGGTGATGCAGTTTCCTATTAACCAGAGCTGATTCTTCCTGAGTCTGTCCTTCTATCTGCAGATTCTCTCTTTTATTGCTGTAGCCATGCATTTACCCAGCACTGCAACCAGACTTAGTGGTATCCATTCCTGGACACCCACCAGGAATCTGGGCCTACACTTGACACCATTCAGTCCTTCTCTGCCAGGGCGTTTTTGACCAGAAGTTCCGCACAGATTGTGCCATCTCAGCAAGTTTTGTTCTTTTCAAGCTCAACCTGAAGGTTTTTTGCTATTCAAGCTCTCATTCAAAGCAGTTTTCTGCAAAAACTGAAATTTTGTTCTCAGCCAACTCTTTTGACTTTTCATGTGCCAAAAACGGAGCAATGCAATACTTTACATCTATAGATATTTTACTAGAGCATTCCTTTACTTTTTTGTTTGTTTGTTAACTCCACAGCTTTGTTGGCATGGTCAGATTCCAGAAGAAATGAAAATTCATTATTTTGTTTTATGTTTTTAAGTTATTCTTCGGTTTTTCTGCCCGATAGTGGTTTTATAATTAATTTCTTAAAAAATCATTGGTGTCTCTATATCTCATTTGTGCTTGACTCTTGTATTAAAAAAATGCCTTGTCTTACAACTGGATAACCATAATTCTGCTGTGGAACCCAGTTACTTTTTTTTGTGTATGTGCTCGTATTGCCTTTACAGTCGTCATTCATCTGCCATAAACATTTAGTTAGTTTAGTAAATAACACATCCACAATGGTTGCAAATTATTTATATTTTGACCTATTCTTCCCAAGCCCCCTCTAACAAGATTCATTATTTTTATGTTGATCAGTGCACCCACTCACAGTCCATTTAAATAAAATATTAATTCATCAGGAGTTTTCTTCCCATTCTGTAAGAATATTGCTTTTGAGCAGCTTCTGGCAAGTTCTACAAGTGTCTGAGGCTTATGGATTGAGCCAGGTTGCTTGGATTTTCTACAGCTAATCTAACATGGGTTTTCTTCTTGCCAGTTCTCTGACAAGTTCATTCAAGTGGTAATAACTTACATTGTCTAAAATTTCAGTCCCCGCGTCACAATCCAATTTGATATTTTCATTGTTAATCAGGTGGCACGGGAACAACCGGAGTATCTATCCCATTGCTAGAGTATTTTCTCAAAAATATGAAATTCCATGAGAAGTAAATAATTCTTAATGTGGCCTGATATAATTTATCAGACTTACTGTTTTCTACAAGCAAATCTGTTAGCTATCTTTTCAGTGAATCAGTGCATAGTTTTAGAAGAGGTTACAAGAAAAAGCTAGGATCTCAGAAAATCTGAGTAAGAAGCGGAGTCATCATGAAACCATTAAGATAGGTCTCAGTCTGCTCAAAGCTGGTAGACTGTGCAAATTCTTGTAGCAGTTACCCTTCATCATATTAAGAAACACACTAGAGAGAGGTATTTCATATTGATAATAGCTAATCCCAGTGGACTAAAATCCTATGCCTGAACAAGAGATGACTAACAGGAGACCTGTGGTACTGCCCACTCAATGCCTACAGAAAGAGGAAGATGTTAAGAAAGAGCAGAGAGGCTGCTGATGAAAATGAAAAAAAAAAAAAAGCAAAAAGATGAAAAAACTATGTAAGGCAGAATAATGCAGGCAAAGAAATTTTGTTTTGTTTTGTCTTGTTTTGTTGTTTTTTTTTTTTATGATGGCAAAACATTCTTAAAACACAAAGTATTCTTGAGCTTCAAATAACACTCAGCTTAAACGTCCAAAACTACTGAAGAACTACTTGGCGCTCTAGAGTTTTTTCAAATTTTGAGCACTTCAACACTTGGCAGCTGCTGCCATTTAAATCAAATAGGAAGGAAATGAGTACTTTTGAAAACAGTACTTCTGAGATGAGTACCTCATGAGGAGAACAACGCTGCAATGGGCATGACTGTGTATTCCCAAGCAGCTATGTTTACTTTGCTGATTATATGGGTATTTCGTGTGCAAGTCTCCAAGTTATTGGAGGTGAATACCAGCAAGACAACATCATGAAAAGCTGTGGGACTTCATGAAACTTCCAGCAACCTTCTAAAAATAGCACTGCAATGTCACTTTTTTGAGATTCTTACTAGGACAGGCACAATGCAAGAGATTGTAGTGCTTTTTTTGACCAGGTAGGCATAGCATAGACATACTTCAACAATAAGAAATCATGAGAGGGTCTCCTTCAAGCCTTGGATGTTTATTTCCATTTACGTAAAATAATAATTTGATTAATTCACTTTATTATTGTTCTTTTTAATCATTGACTTCTTTTGCTAAAATCACAGAAGGTTGGAAGGGACCTTAGAGATTATCTGGTCCCAACCTCCCCTGCTGTGGAGGACAGTTGATTCTACAATTATCAGGGTTAGCAGACCATAATTATTATATATAATATTATATAATTATTATAGCTGCTTGAGAAGCAGACAAAGAGGGGTCCAAATTTCAAGAAAGGAGAAAGTGACAGAACCAATTTTCCAAGTCAATCATCAACAACAGAGTTACATGGTTAGTGTGGGAAATAAACTAAAAAAGAGTTCTTATGGTATAAACTGTAGGAACATGTATGGTATAAACTGTAGATGATGGAAATTTCACAGAGAGTAACAAGAGGAAAGTTATTGTAATGTATGTCATGCAGTCTGGCAAAGAGAAAGTCAGACAGAGACTACACTTTCTTGGCCTGAGCAGAGGAAGCAACATATCCTCCCTGTGCAAGCCTTAACAATACTTAATTTGCATGATCACAAAAAAAATTAGCCAGGATTCCAAACATAAACTTAACCTTTAATATTTTCATTATGGATTTCACAACAGTTTCTGAAAGTTGTTACTAATTGAATTACATAGGCTAAGATAAGTGCCTTGATTTTACTCAGCACCTAGTAGGGCATGTCCGCTTGATTAATTTTGAATGTGAGAAAATAAATTTAATGGAACTTCCATAGAAAAATCTGTGGAAATATGTGGGAAGTAGATGGAAAAATTTTCACTTCAGGCAGAAACAAATTATCTAAGAGGTTCATCTAAGAGGAGATTTCAAAATTATATTGGAAAGAAACCTACAAAACAAGAAGGCCCCAAAGAAAACCAATGAAAAAAAATAACCACACAAACATCTAGAGACATTTATTGCAAGAATGTTTATAGTGAACTGATTAAGAAATCAATTTGGAGGAAGCCCTATGAAAAATGATATGCCAAACTGGGGTTAGTTCTCTAAGCTTTAATTCCTCTCACCATGCTAATTAACAGCTAGTGGAATACAAGGAACTGGGAATTAGGTTCTTCAAGATCACTTAAGACATGTTCATGAAACATAACCCATGGGCAACTGGGACAGAGTGTCACAATGACAAATTCAGGAAACAAAATAGTAAAAGAGAAAAAAGTATTGATAGACTTGCATTGTATTGCAGAAGGGCTATGAGATAGTCCTACTAAAAATAAGGAAAATGTCTTGTTAGTTTGTGGGCCCCATATTGGGCAACTCCCTGAGGGCTCCCCTGACAGGGGGAAACTCTACTGAAGCAGTTCTTTGTCAGGAAAAGCAGACACACAGGACTTTTTTGGTCTTCAGGTTCTTGTTTTATTGTTATCTAATCATGACTTCAGCACACTGCCTGCACCCAGACCTTGCATGCATGAAAACAGCACAAAAATGGCCAACAAGCTCGTGCTGCAAGGCCTTTTTAGGTCTAATCAAAAACTAAACTACCCAATTAAGAAGTGACACCTAGATTATTTCCCTTTCTAATCCAACAACTGACCCCTAAAGACCCGCAATGTGGATTTTTTTACCCAATTTCAAGATACCACCCAAACCCAAGAAAAGAAGGAAGAATAAAGAAGAAAGGAACTTAAGACAATACCCCGTACCCTCCATCTTGTACCCATCTACAGTATGCTGAAAATACTAAAATCTAAATTTCTCACCCATGTGACGTACTAAAATTACTTTCTACAATTTCTACAATCTATTTAACACTTTTGTGGTCTTTAGTTTACTTTGAGGCTTTGGAGGCCTTCTCCATGAATGAGGGTCAAAGTCAGTGTTTTCCTGGGAGTCAGAGCACCCCAGGGCAGACAGGGGGATATTCCCCCTGCCCTTGGTTCTCACAAGGTCTGTTAAAATTTTCCTGTTGTGCATGTGAAGGTTCTGAATTCTTCGAGTCATAGCACCAGAGAATGGATTGGGTTGGAAGGGACCTTCCAGACCATCTCATTCCAACACCCTGCCATGGGCAAGGACAAGTTCCACTAGACCAGGCTGCTTGAAGCTCCAGCCAGCCTGGTCTTGAAGCACTTATGGGGATGGGGCATCTACAACATCTCTTGGCAACCTGTTTCAGCACCTCATCGCCCTCACAGTAAAGAATTTCTTCCTATTATGTGATCTAAGTCTGCCCTCTGACAGTTTAAATCCATTCCCCTCTGTTCTGTCACTACCCTTGTCAGAAGTCCCTCTGACCTTTGTGTAGTTCCCTTTAGTTATTGGAAGGGAGACAACATATTGCTGGAGCATTCTCATCTTGAATAATTGCTCAGATTGAGTAATCCCAACTCTCTCAGCCTGTCTTCATAATCAAAACTCAGTACAATGCAACATCTTGTCAAATTACTAACAAGTAAATCTGTAGGAAACACCAATAGGAAACACCAAATGTCATGCTCTGAAACAAGCATCAAAAGGTTCTAAGTAAACATTAGGAGGTAAAAATCTTAATACTTTGCAGCAAGGAATTGAATAATGCTTTTTAATGGCATGGCATCTTCAGACTTCTGTATGTTTGACAACTGAAACTTATATCAATGTTGTGAAGAGCCTAGACAGTTCTACCAAACACCTAGATCTTCTCCAACACAACCTTCTCTTTTAGTGTGGTCTGTCTTAATATCATCTCCAAGAGAATGCTAGAGCCTGCCCTCTGAAGAGATCAAAGAACTTTGTGCTTTTCTTATCCTACTGGGAAACAAATGCATGATGTGAAGCAAAGAGGAACAAAATGCTATTAGACTCAGATAGTTTGGACTCTAGTAAATTTTTTTCATATGTTGGTACAACCTTCTATGTACTTTGTTTGTTTGTGACATTTTTCATATGTTCTGCTAAGCAAGTGACTTATGAATTACTCCTATGAATAACAGAAAAATACTTCCATGTTTTATATGGAAGAAAATAATAGCTATATTAACTTATAGTTAATATAATAATATACTTTGTTTGGCAGGATCACAGAGCAGATAAGATGGCAAGAGCAGTGTAACCATATAAATGTACCTGAAAACCTTCTGTCCCAAGTATATATCATTTTTAAAATGCAGACTAGTCAATATGCATCTTGATAAAAGAAGAAATTCTATCATTCCCTCAAATCTAGATACCAGTGGCCTTAATGTAGTGGCAAACTTCTGTAGCATCTCTTGCTGACAAATGACACTTCTCATTGTCTTTCTCTAAAACAGAAAAGAGGTTTTCTACAGCACAACCTGTTCTGACAAGGAAAAAGATGAAGGGTCATACAGAATCCTGAACATTGCTTTAAGGTCTTCATCACAAGAAATTATGTCCTTATTCTTTAATAAAGAATTTTCATAAAATTTCATGTGATATATTTTCATAAGATCATAGAACATTTTGGGTTGAAAGGGAACTTTAAAATTCATCTACTCCAACTCCTCTCTAATGAGAGGGGATATGGAGTAGATCAGGTTTCTCAGTCCCATCCAAACTCTATCTCAATGTTTCCATGAATGTGCCATCTACTACCAAATTGAAAGAGTTTTCTTTCAGAGTGGAAGGAGCTAACAGTGTGGTATACCTTAGTTCAAAAGTTGTAGGTTTTTGTTGAGTCATTTTTCACAGTGAATGTAAGCAAAATCAGAATTTTACCTTTTTATGTACCAAAAAGCTTAGCAGAAGGTCCACATGGGTTTCATCAGGCTATTGCAGTGGTTAGGTCTTTTAAAAATTCATGCATCCTTTTTCAGCCAGTGGTCACATGCTATGCAGTTCTGGTAAGGTGAATCCCTGTGCTTCTTCCACCCCATTGTACCCAGAGATTGCTTTCAAACGTATCCTTATTAATGTGTGTGTGCATAGACAAGGACACCCCATGCACACATTTACATGCACAAAGATCTCCCTTGGGGCAAAAAGCTCACCAGGGACTGTGCAGTAGAGAATTCATATATATGCTCAAGGTGAGTGAAGGCTCTGAGGGAGAGATGTTCAATGACCACAGAAGCATCTAATATAGTTTAATGACATAAAGATGGCATGAATTTGGACTCAGGACATGACATAAAGATGGCATGAATTTGGACTCTGTTATTCTGCAGAATAACAGAAATGAATCAGGTGTTGAAAATGGAGAAACTGACTTACAGAGGAGAATAATTTTTGAGAGCTATGCAGGGTGTGAGGTAACACAAAGGAGCAGCATCTTTCTTTTTCAGCAACTCTCCAGATGGCTGTTCTTCTGCCTCTCCTCCTTTTGGTGTGCAAGTATGGGGACAGGAAGAGATAGGCCTTATTCCACATTTGCAGGGAGGCCAGTGACACCTGTCATTTTTATGCTATTTTGCTGTGAGAGGAGGCTGAAGCACCACTTTACTCCCCAACTACATTTCCTCATCAGGAAGCCTGCCAAAGTGTGGAGGGAGGAAGGACACACAGAGCTGTTTTGCCACCACTGGCACAGGTCTGGTTAGAGGGACAAGGTCTACACAGGGAGGCTTGGAAGGTGGGAAAGCATAAAAACTGGGGTGGTCATCAGGAAAGAAACAGGCTGAGGAGGGAATGAGAGATAAGGGGGAAAACAGAATCAAGTTGTCTATGCCTGGGAAGGCACTGGTGATGTAGAGTTGATCTCCCGATGGCAAAAAGACAATTGCCAGTTGATGGCCTGGATCTGTTATGGTTTTACCCCAGCAATCAAAGGTCCTAGGCAGCCTCTCCCAAGCCTCACCTGGCATGGGAGAGGGAATCACAAGAGTAAAAGGGAGAAAACCCATGGCTTGCAATAAAGAGAGCTGGTTAAAGAAAAAGCTGCGCATACAAGGAAAGAAAAAAAAAAGAAATTAAATCTCATGTTTGGGCAGTTGTTCAGGCATTCCCAGGAGAGCAGGGCCCCATCACATGTAATGGTGACTTGGGAGGATCTCTTCAGGACTTGGGAGGACTTGGGAGGAAATGTAGTTGGGAGGACAGAGCCTATCACTCCAAAAATCAACCCCCTTCCTCTTTCTTCCCCTTCTACATACTGAACATGATGCCATATAATCTGGGATATCCTTTTGGTCATTTGGGGTCAGCTTTCCTGGCTGTGTCCCCTCTCAACTCCTTGTGCACACCCAGACTCCTCACTGATGGACTGAGTGGAGTGAGAGACAGAAAAAGCCTTGTCTGTCCTCAGGTCCTGCTCAGCAGCTATGAAAATATCTGTGCTTTCAGCACAAGTCCAAAGCATAGCTCCATACAAGCTAATATGGGAAAAACAAGCCACTATTCCAATCAAAACAAGCACAGATGAACACAGATGAGCACGTTTGAATTTTGAACTAGTGAAAAAAAAAAAAAAAATGGGAGCTCCTCAGAAGACTACTACCTCCAATTTTATTCAATTTGTTTAGAGCTCTGCTTTCCAGCAGAAGCTCCTGACTGATGGCATTCACCTTGGTCTTGCAAGTGTGCTGCTTATCATCCAACCTACCCCAAGTGATGCATACCCATTTTGAGTGCACAGGATGTGCCCAGGATTCAGAAGTGATTCAGTCTTTCTTTTAGGTCTTACAGGTGTCTGTGATAATTAATAGAGTGGAAGTATGAAAAAATAATTTCTTGCCTTGAACCAAAGATAAAATCTCCAGTGCAGGTAAAATTTCAGGTCAAAGAAATACATCAGAAGTGACAGCACATTCTGAGTTGATTCAGAAGAAACAATAGACACACATTTTACTCAGAATATGCATGAATAGAAAAATATATTAATAGATTGAGAAAACTTTTATTATTTGTCCAACTGATGAGTCACTAGTGATCTGTAAACTCTAACTCTGATAACATAGCTGTGTGATGCATACTGATTTCTCCTAGATCATGAGTCAGTGAGGGAAACAGATAGACCACAAAGTCACATCAGCAGAGAAAAATTCAACAAGCATAAGAGACAAACACATCTGTGCCTCTCTGAAAATGCCAGCAAATGTCATGCATACACACCAGACTCCCACCAGAAAACCCCTGGAGATGGGGGTCTGGAGGCTGCTGCCGTGTCCATGGTGCAGATCTGCTGCACCTCACAGTGGCTCAGTGGTCAAGAGGAGCCCTGGTAGAGCTGGAGGGTGTGCTGCAGGACAGTGACCTCGCACCTCTCCAAAGCAGAGCCCAAACTCTAGTGTGAGGACAACTCCAGTTTCATTTTCCACCTCTTGTTAAGTGTTCCTGGTGATGGTTTCAAGCACTGGTGTTGCAGATTACCATATGCTAATTTTAATATTTGGGGGTTTTTTTTATAAAAGGGATTTTTAAACAATGAATTCTTGACTGTCAGAATCTGAGGTATTGATGATTCCGAGATTGTAGAAAGTCTCTGTCTTTCTTCCCCTCAGCCAAAGAAGAAGCCATAATTGGTCTGTGCTGGTTCCCAGGTTGTTTATTCTGTTTATCTCTACCATGTTCTGCTGCCCTGCCGGACTCTGTCCTGCAGGGCAGCGTGTGGGGCTCTGCCCTCAGTGGGATGTTACAAACATTAAATACCAGAAACTCCCTGGGCTGGATTTACAATAACGTGCCAATATCTGTCACCTACGTTGGACAGTGTGTCCCCAGCCTGAACCAACAGAAAAATGCCAACACCACAGTGAAACATGGAGGGCATGAAGAAGGAGAAAAAGGACAAGGTACACCCAATTTTCTCCATCTTGTCCCCTTTGGACCCCTCATCTAGAATCCTAAAATTTTACTTTTGCACCCGTGCTACACTTAATTATGACTCATATCAAACTCTCAGAGCTGGTAATTAATCCTGTAAGATTGAAAACTCTTTTCCATGGACAGAGATCACAGCCAGTGTCTCTGGGGGCTCTGTCCAGGGGGGTTCCTGACCCCTGCCAGGGTCCCAGACCTGCCAGGGCAGCCAGAGGGATGCCCTGGACTCCCACACTTGACAAATGGCTACAGATGTTGAGTTATTTCAAAATGGGACAAACTCTTTGTGAAACACTATTGGCCTCTCCTTTTGATCTTCTATAATAATTATTATTAGGACACATATTTGATTAGAGCTATTCTTTAGGAAGACAGTGAGAAGAAACATGGTTTGGGCATTCATTCCTCAATTATTTGAAGGTAATCTCTCCATGATTTTATGAACAGTATGGTTCTGTGACAATGTCAAACCTGTACCCACAGTGACAATTTTTGGTAATTTATGTTATTTGTGACTCGGTGGCCCAGAACACTTAAGCTTTTTTTGTTACATGACCAAGTTATTTTTTACACCGTGAACAAGCCTTCTTTCTTGATTGTTCCTTCTTGATTGTTCTTTCTTAGGAAATTTATATACAAATAAGATTTGATGGTTTCTTTTTCCTCTTAAATGAGTTTCTATTACAAATCCTGTCTAGCAGTACCCCTGTAAGTCTATTGGAGAAGTCTATTTACAGACTTCTTTATAGAAATCTGTAAAAAATTCATTATTCATGCTAGGGGAAGCTGTAGAGATCTGGGACAGGGAAAAAAGCTTTGTCTAATTAAATTGGTAAAAAAAAAGAACTAGACTGAAGCATATTTCTATAAGGGAAAATAATTGGTATAAATTTGATAGTCACGAGGTGAGTGCTAAGGCTTGGCAGGGGCTTGGAATGAGATGAGCTTTAAGGTCATCTCAAATCCAAACCATTCTTGCTCCTATGATTTTATAATATATTGCTGATGTCTCTAGCTGTGGGACAGAAAACGTTAAGGAGGCTGTAATTAGAGTGTGTGAGTGGGATTTTAAACCATGTTAGCATAAGGCCATGGCTGGTTATCCACAGAAAGTCATCAGAAATAAATGAGGGTCTGGCTGGGACTAAAAGGCACAGGGAGAAGAAAGCAGGTCAGAGAGTTGTCAGTGCACAAACAGGGGATTAGTCTGAGCTTACAGGTGAGACACAGTTCAAAATGAAAAGAGAACAGCAGATGAACTTCTCCAGGGAAGGAAGGATTTTGTCATCCAAGAAAAATTGCATCCCACCACGGATAAGTTCATACTCTTTGTTTGCTAATATACAGCACTTATTAAGGTATCTTTGTGTGTCACTGATTTTTGTGTGGACATGCTGCCTGGAAATGAAAATTGAAGTTAACTTGAAAATGTATTTTTATCATTTATAGCAAGAAGGGTTCTTGCAGTCTCTTGTAAATGTCATTTCTGTGTAATAGATTTTGAATGTCTTGACTCATATTTGGTCAGTACATGGTGTCTCTAATATTCAGGAAACTTCTCTTTTTCTTGACAGTGACCCTTACATAAAAACTCAATAATTTAGTTATTCCAATTTGATGATATATTATTGCAAATTAAATATCTTCAATGCAGTTTTAACTGGTAGTTCTACCTTTCAGAATGATGCAGGTAATTTTCTTTCTTGGACTGCCTGCCTTTGAATTCTCCCAAGTTTAACTATTTTTTCACACACTTTACATGTGCATTTTACATTTTCACAGGGTCAAAATCTTCTCAGTAGTGCCCATTGGCAGGACAGGATACACTGGACAAAAATTAAAACATGGTATGTCATCTGAACACACAGATCCCACTTCTTTTCTGTCAGGGTTGCCCAGAAAGATTGTGGCATCACAGAGGTAGTCAAAATCCCACAGGACATGATCACTGGCAGCTTGCTCTAGGTGGACCTGCTTGACTGGGGGATTGGACTATACAATATCAAGAAGTAACTTTCAGCCAAAACCAAATTTGTGTCTCATAAGTTTAAATTGTTATTTATTTATCAACTCTGAGAGTTTTTGTGCCTGATTTCTTCAGAGAAAGGCATATCCTGTTGCTGCTTAGGAATGTGAAAATGGATATGTCTCCTCCCCTGCTCTTATTTTCTCCTTTACAATTTTTTACCACCCTGAAGGAGCTGACTCACTCCTGGGTATCTTTTGGTGAACAAGAGTTCACAGGGAGTGTATATTTTAAGGTTTCTTCCTCCCCTTAAATTTACCTTTTCTTGACCAGTTTTTGAAATTTTAGCTCTTGCCATTCCTATGTCTTACTTGGGATATGACACTTATAGACTTGTGCTTTGGGGGGTGGTATTTTGGTGGGGGAGGGTAGAGGGGATTGTGTGGATTGAGTTTTTATTTGTTTATTTTTATTAATAATGACAAATGGATAGCATATTTTTGCATTAATTGTATTTACTCTTCCGCTTACCCTAAGAACTTTTTTATTTTGTGCTACCTCATGAGTATAACACAGTTTCTCAGCATGGGGCTACCTGAACACTGGGGCATGAGGCCCAGACACTGCAAAACTGCTATCCCTATGGATTTATAAAACCTGAGCAGCCTGGTGTAATTTGCAAGTTAGCTGGACTACATGGCATCCAGTGGTGTCTTTAACCTTTCTCTGAGTCTGTGCTTTCAAGCTGTTCTCTGTATCATGAGCATCACTCCAACACGGGAATTCAAGTATTAAAATTCCAGGATCTGCCTATTAAATTAAAAACACCCCAGCAAATATTGTGGAAATTAAAAAATAATAAAAATTGGCAGATATTTTCTGTAATGTTTGTTACTTGTAAATAGAAACTACAAATCTGCATGTGTTTTATCCAATAACATTAAGACAATAAACTTTGCTTAAAAACTTCTATTTTTCTCTGTTTGATTTGCTCAGCAAATACCAGAATATTTAATAAAACTATTAGTTTTGACTCACTAGCTCATCTCAGTAGAAAAGTAATAATAGTATATCCAATATCATATAAATCACCCTTTGTTTAGATTCAGATATTTTCCAGTCTCCATATCAGAGAAGTTTCCTAGTAGCAGTCTTTGGCTTAGGTTTTTGTGTTTAAGTCTCCTTAAATGAGCACTAGCAGCTATAAAAACTAAGTCTGCAAAAAAAAGTTATCTTACAATAAGAAACAAATACCAGCTGTTTGTAAGATGCAAGCCTAATGCTTTGGATCAATTTGTAAACTCTGCAAACTTTAAACAGTACTCACATGTTGATAATTATAGCACAAATATTTTAACAAATGCTCCTTTAAAGACATTTCTGGAAGCTTGCAATTTTTAAAGGCATGGCTGAAGATAGAAATCAATTTGAACTCAATTTATCTTGTTTGCAGCAGAAATCAGGACTGATGCTGGAACATAAGATGTTCCAGCTGATACATAAAATGGGACACAGGTATAATTTAAATGCTGAGTCACAATTTTGAAATACAAAACACCTGGCACTTTTACCCTGGAGATACTTCACCTCTCTTAGAGCCTCGCCTTTAAAGAAAACTCTCCACAAGTTCTGGGAGTGGCAATTCTGTGCAGATCCTCCTGCTGTCCCAGGCTTGGACACACTTGGAAGCTGCAGGCTGAACTCACACTTGACCCTCATCCTGACACAGAGAAGATGTTCCCTAATTAGGGTACATATCTCACACTTGGCACATATTAAGACTTTCAGCTCCTTGTAGGTCATAGATGGGATGCCAGAAAGCCAGAAGCATGGCAATGGGAAATTCTTTCCTCTAACCTTTTAATATAAAATGCCTACTATTGCCTACTAAGATTGGTCTGGGTAAAAAGTACTTCTCTCTCATTCTCTTCCAAATGAAACTACTGTAAGGTAGAGCCATGGTTCTTCATTGCTGACTTTTGGGAGATGGATGAAAATGTCCCTCTTTACACAGATGTATGGCTTCACCAGGAGGCACAAGAAGTAACCTCTATCAAGATCTCAAGTGGTTGAATGAATATTTTTCTGGTGCAGGAGTTTTTCTTTCCACTGGAAGATGGGAAAGTAGACCCACGTTTCTGGGTCCTGCAGCCACTGCTTCAAAACCCAATCTTCTGTTTTAAACAACATGACAAAAGAAGTATCTCCTGCTCACATGTGGGCTGCAGGTAGTGAACAATCACTTAAATGAGTGAGCATCCACTTAAATGAGGTGTTCCCTTTCAGCTGTCTCTCAGAAGTCTTGGAAATGTGACTCTCTTTTCTACTGGATATAAATGCCAGGTCCCATTCTGCTGTGCTCAGCACCATGGTGTGAAGAAAGAAGGGGAAAGGAAAGAGTAGTGGCAATGCTTCTTGCCATTCTTCTCTTCTCTTGCTTCTTTCATTGAAGCATATGAAGACAGAGACCCTGGCAATCATGTCTGTGAAGGGCATTACTTTATCTTCTGGCACTTGGTGACAGAAAGATATGTCACTGCAATCCTGGGAAGGTCATACTCCCTTTGAGGAGTGCAGTGAGGCTGTTAATCAGTGACAGTTTTAATGAATACCCAAAGTATTTCTTCACTTCCCAAATGTAAAATCAGTCTCTACTAGACTAGCAAGACTGAGAAAAAAATAGTAAATTGCTTGATATAGCACTTTTGCAACACTGTACCTTAACATACACCAAGAAGCAACATGAATCAGAAAGAAGATTAACAAACAATATTTACTATACTTTGTGAGTTCTTTCTAGAGGAATTAGAAATACAATACATGGACCTCACTCATGTCTGCAAGACATATGAGAGCACATTTCACTCAAGCACCATTGACTGGACAGTTCCCTTTTTATTGATCTGACCATGTGCTTGGGGCACAGTTGCTTGGAAGCTCATGTATATGCTTTGCTTAATATCCACACATCAATTCTAAGCTACACTTACTCCTAAAGAGGAGCCTTCCTTAGACAACATCCCCAGATGTCATAGAAATCTATCCAACTGATGTCCTTACTAGTTGTTAAGCTCTGAAAATCAGACCAACATATCTATCTGCCTGTGACCAGGTGAAAAGCCTTTCTCAAAGCAAAATATGTAGCATCTCTTACTTCTTTTCCTTCTTCTTCCCTCAAAGAAAGAAAGAAAAGTGTTTTTTTCTGTATGAGATATCTGTTGCTAACACTGTTTGAGAAGCAAGGATGTAACAGATGAAGACTAAGGAAAAAGACTTTGTTAGATTCCAGTTAAAGTCCTGACTACCTATTTTTTTTTTTGACTCATGAAATGTATTAAAAGGAAATAATGAGGATATGCTTGAAATGAAAATTGAAAGAGAAAAATTGCCTGGAGAAATATGTGACATTCATCTTTCATATATTCATAACACTAATTTAAAGGCAGAGACACTAAATATATAAATACTGAAGTAATTCTCAGGTGAAATTTAGATAGAATGCTTGCAATTGCCTATGGGTGATTTTGCCAGATATTAATATTTTGTCAGGTAAAAGTTCCAAACTTTTGACACCTGTAATAAATAACTGCATACAGACACTTAAATTTTAGTAATAATATTTTCTAAAGTGTTCTAACACTGAGCAATGTGCAATTCAGACTTATGCTCCAAGCATCAGCGGGTATAAGAGTGAGCATCAAAATACTCTCATGTGAGATGTGCCTGTGATTATTTAGTTATTCCCTTCACTAACTACCAAATTTGCACCAACAGATGCCAAGGTTTGTAATTTAGGATAACAATAACATAGCTTGCTAGAAAGGTAATGCCCTCCTTTTGTGGTCCTGTCTGACTCAAGTGCCCACTGTTGCCCTAAACTCTAGAGAAAGAAAAGCTTTTTACTCTGGGTTTGTGAATAAGCACTAGTTAAGATGAGCCCTCTGCTTGACCAGGGCCAGGGAGTACTCCCATAATAGTAATGAAGATTAAAAGCAACATGGAACTCAAAAAATCTGAAACAGACACTTTTAAACATACTTTTGGAAAACTTTTCTAGAAATGCTTTTTTTTTTCTCTTTATAATTTCATTTATGAATGTTGTAACATTTGTGAACTATTTTTCAAATGCTGAAAATACTTGATATGCTATTGCATTTTTGTCTGCTACAGCCCATATGGGAAGCTAAAATTATTGAGAATAGGTGAGAATGAGCAATTCATGAGACTCTGAGGGTTTTTAATGTCACCATTAATTTCCTGATAAACTGCAAAATGCACTAAAACCAAATCTGAGTCATCTTTTTCTCTTTCTGAGGTCTTTAGTTTGCTCATATAAACATAAAGGACTTATTTATTAGCACAAACATCCTGTATTACGTTATGATTATGGTTCCAGACATCTTATAACGTTATCAGTGCTGCATTAGTCTTAACAACAAAGAAATAAGCTATGATAAAAGAAACTCCATATGTTAAAGAACTCAGACTTGAGTTGGTGTTTCTGAAGACAAATGAACTGTGGTGCTCAGAAAAATTTCCCTTTTGTTCATAACCTCATATATTTACATTTCAATTGTTCACTTTTCAAATGGCCTACAAACCACTACTACTCTTTGACACCTTCTGACTCCATGGCTAATTAACTTGGAAAAGCAATTAATCTGATATTATCTATATTGATCCTTCATCTGCGGTTATAATGCAAAATATGACCTGGTTCCTGTAATTGCAAGATACACAAGCTTGGAACAGAGATTTGCAGCTTTTACAGAAGAAGAAATGATAGCAAACACATCTGTAGTAGCTGAACTATGTCTTCACTTGGCTTTAGTTAGTTGTAGGTGGTAAAAAACCCCATATGCTGAAATTGAACAGTTTAGTATATTGTTTGCATGTTAACTTGTGAAAGACTCAATTTATCAATCAGGGAGCTTTGGAGACATTTAGTCTGAACTCTCACTTAAAGTGGGTGCAGGTTCAGCATGCAGGGCTCTCTTCACTTGGGTTTCTAATACCTCCAAGAATGAAGGTGCCAGAATCTCTCTAGATAACCAGTATTTGATCATGAAACAGTCTATTCTGATATTGATTATTTTATTTTGAACATGGGGGAAAAAAACCCTCTTATGTGTGTTACTATGAAATGCTCAAATCACTTATTAAGTATCTCTTCATTTAAAGAGATACTTGTACTTTTGGAATGAAACATGGACCTTTGATTCCTTCACCTGATCCTTTTTTTTCCTCTCCTTGTTCCTGAGGTACAATTTCTTTTCACTGATGATTATACAGCAGTTCTCAATGTTTAGTTTCCGAGTAAGGAGGCAGGACTAGAGTGTTTGAATATATTTGCTTTTAAATCCAGATGTATAAAAATGTAAAAGATTTTACATTATAGCTGTCACATGTTACTTTTATGTGGTATACTTCATACTCTGTGGTGTTACATGTTTTTGTAGAAAACGTGAGGGTAGCGTGGTTAGTTTTAGTCTTGACTAACTAATTTTATCTAAGAACTCAAGTTTCCACAAAGAACTTACACTTAAACTTTTGGCATAGTTTTCTTTAAATTTGCATTTTTCATGACATCTCCAGTAAAACAAAGCATAATAATCTGTTGCAAAATGTATAGCCTGTAAGATACATGCCTACCCTCCCACCTTGCAGCACTTTACTTTGCACACAGGAGCCAGGAACAGAGGGAACAACACAGAGAATTCTGTGCTGGTCTCCTGAACTGATTCTTATCCTGAAAAGTGCATTTTTTTTTGTGATCCTGTCTATCCCCAGCTGTACCCCTCTGCAAATAGTCTGTATGAACTTTTGGTTGGTTAACTTTTGCAAGTTAACCAAATACTATTTTTAAAGGAATGGTAATTTTCAAATATGCTCAAGCTGTTTGAGAAAGAAATAGTATTCAAATGCTAGGAAGACTAAGCAGGTCAATATCAACATTGGGTATGTTTTTGAAGGGAAATCTTTTTTCCCACTTGATTTAATGCAAATATTTAGTTCAAACATCTTACCTTCAGTCCAAGTTGGACTTCAGATAGCTAAGTAGTGTTACTGTTCAGAAAACCTACATTTATCTGCCAATTAACTTGAAAGTACACAAGCTTCACAGGCACTCCAAATTTTGCTATAAAGGCATCTAAAATCTGATTTAAATGTTGGATCAGGAACATCTTGGTCTCAGCCAGGAGAAAAGTAACTAACCCTCATCCACATTCATGAAAAAATGTAATCCTGCAGAAGTTTCCATGCAGGGCTTGGTCCTACAGTTTCCACCTCAGCAAACACTAAATCCAACTCCATGCAAGATGCAGAAATCAAGCATGTTATGTAAAACAGAGGAGAAAACAGAGAAAGAGCTATTCAGTTTTTATCAACTGCAGTTTAAATCTGCCTTCCTTATTACTATAGCAAGTACTGCAGCCAGCAGATCAGCAAACCTGGGTGGGCTGTACACTGACAGTCCTGCCACACTCATTCCTCTTAGCCCAAAAGGACAGAAAGTCCAAGGCTTTGAGAGGTTCTGGAAGTGTGAAATCTGCTTTAGCCCTGCAAAATCCCATAAGCAGAGGGAATGAAATTCTGAACAACATCTAAAAAAAGTATTTTTCAGCTATGGAAGTAAAGGACGAGAAAAGCAGAACATATAATAAATCACCTGCAGAAGGGGAATGTCTTGACAGAAAAGGGCAGCTCCCAAGCACCTGGTTCTTCTGAAGCATTTTTATTCTCTTTTCCTGGGACAAGTCAGGCATTTGACTAACCTTGAAATCACACAACTTCTGTCCCATCAGAAGGTCACTCTCCAGAAACACAGACTTGAGGGAAAATGGTCCTGCTTTCCCTGACAACAAAAACAATTCCAAAACTTGCACAATGACTTTGTAAAATGTCCAAACACATGAATATGGATTATGGTATGATTCTCCAGAGACGGTTTTGAAGAGACAGGTTTTGGTGGGCCACTAGTTTGATTCTGAGCAAAATGAAGCTTGGAAGCACTAGAGCACTTGCTGCTCCCTTTAAGAAATAAATGTTGGTAAATCTACCTTGAAACTCCAGCCAAAGATTTATCATCACAGCAGCATTAGTAATTATTATCAGATGTGTGAAGAAATGTTTTCTAAACTTTCTGTTTTTCTAATGTAAAACAAATGTTATTCTCTCTACCAGTGGGATAAATAATGTGATATTTTTCTTTTGTAACAGGACTATCAGCTGTATACTTCATTAAATTTATTTATTTATGTGGAAAAGCTTTTTTACACTTTCTTAATGAAATCCTTTGAAAATATAGCTGCAGAAATTGCACAGAACATCATAAAACACAAGTATTTCTTCTTCAATGTAGCGGAGAGATGCACTACAACAACAACAAAAAAAAAACAAAACCAGGAAAATAAGTTCTTTAGCACAATTTCTTACATATGTTTCCAAGCCAAAATCACTTTGGAAGCCTGCTTTTAAACAGGGGTTTTGTAGCAGTCTAGAAAATAGCCAATATTTCTTATGCATTGATATGTCTAATTTATCTTTTTCTCTCCGGACCTTGCCCAGCTCTGTAAATAAAGTTCCCCTCCTCTTAACTGCTACTACTTTAATAAGTTTAACCTGTCTGATGCTCTTTTCTTAAAAATTACCAGTTCCAGATACTCACTGCATGTTTTTGTAGGAGAAGATTTAAAAAGCACTGGGAGCAAAGGGACAATTATTATAATTCCTTAGTGGAATGAGCTTTAACTTCCTTGTCTGTGTTGGTTCCTCACACAGTTCAGAGGCTATGGGCATGCTGTTTATGATTTAGCCAAATCCTTGAGCTGAGGAATTCTTTTTAAGGTACTGCCCACAACTAATTACTAAAGATTTCTGTATTTGAAATTATCTTTGTGTCACATGAATTTTCCAGCCATAACCCAGAGGATGCTACTGAAATGACTTCTAAAGTCTCCAGCTTTCTTCTGCTCTCTGAAGTGCTTGGGGTCTGCTGCTTGCAGCTTTGTGCCTGGCTGTGTCAAAGACTGAGCTGAGGGAAGTACCCAGACTGGCTGTGGGTAAAGGCTGCTATGCTGCAACCTAAAGCTAAGCAGATGTGTGGAACCCAAGGCATATGTTGACTCACTGGAATTTTCCACAGTGGAACACAGAAATCATCCACTTGAAATTTCAAGGAAAATTGTGTTGTGCTCTTGGGCTCCCACAGACACAGCTGGAACCAATGCTTCTGTTGCTCAGTGTTAGCCCTACTACAAAAGAATTACCTTGTCAGGTAATATGTGCCAATGTTCTTTCTCCACCTACATCAAGGGGGAACCTTCCAGCACTAAGAAATTGCATCACCTGTTGCCTGAAGCCCTCTTTTTTGGGACCTATCTGAGCATTCCTTTTCATTATCTGAAAAATGAGATGCAGCCATGCCTATATTTATGTGATACAACAGGCACATGAAAGAGATAATAAACTTCTGCATGTGCATTCCCTAAGCAGTCTTCGATAAAACTGTTGATCAACAGCCTCCTTTTCCATATGGGAAAACTTACAGCTGGAAAAAAAGATCTGCATGGAGAAAACCCAAAATGCAGAAGCTTAATAAGTGTCTTAATGTTGCTTCCAGATCTGAAGCAACTCTAAAGTATTTTGTCAGCTCGTCTGACTTTCTCTTAATCTGACCTTTAAAGGATGTTTGAAATTAAACAGTTGCTGAAAACTGTTGGCATTGCCTGTTTTTTGCTTGCATACTTTCTCTTTGAAATTTAATTATTTGGTAATTTAATACTAGTATGAAACCAACTATGTATTGACTCAATTGTAAACATCAGAATCTGAAAAATGTAGTGTGTCACTCCTGTTTTAGTAGGAGGTCACAGCAGCTGGTGCTAGCAGTAACTCTGACTAAGTCCAGACTTGTTTATTTTTTCAATTTGCAATGAAACATGACATTACAGCAGCATGGCTGTTTCTCTCAGCTTGTTATCACAGATGAGATCTCAGAAGTGAAAGTGTTTAGGCAAATATTTATACACACATACAGAATATTGTCTGTGGCCCTAATTTTAAACATGGATTCTCCCTTTTTTGCCACACTTGGTTTACACTACACAATTTATATTTTTGTCGTAATAATTACAAAAAGGGCAATGAAGCATTGAACAGGAAAATGGCTTTTATGATCTTGTTAAGAGAAGGGCATAAGGAGGTGATTTCCTCAGAACAGACCTATGACACATTCATATTTATCTTCAGTGAATCATGTTGTAGGCAAAAATCTTTGTCCACAGAACTAGATAGGACATCCCAAGTATACACTTGAATAAGAAAAAAAGGTCAACATGTTGGTGCTATGACAACAAGGCTGGATGATGACCTTTGTGGGAGAGGTCCAGGCAGACAGCTTGCTGGAATAGCAGCTGTCCAGCTGAGAACTATTTAACGCTGTAGGACACCACTCAACACAAAACAGTTTTCAGCAGATAAGAAAGGGACATTGATGAAGTTAAGGAAATATTGGATATTGGAGATGAATAAGGTTAGGAAAATGTCTTTGTTCACATGCCTCTGTTCACAATAATCTACTGTGGAAACTGTAAGTGAAAAAAAAAAAAGTTAAGTGAGCAAACAATCAGGCAATTACATTCAAATTACCTTATATCATGAATGAGGGAGAGAGAGGAAATTGCCACTTGCCTTGGAGAAGCTATTTCTCGTCACCAGAGCATGACATCTCTGATCTCTCAGTCCTGATACTGAGGGGAAACTGACAAGATACATTTGGAAAAGGAATGTATTTCCTCAAGCTTCTGCTGGACGTGTGTGGCAAGGTTTTGGGTGGGGAGGACATCGGGGTGGTTTCTGTGAGGAGCTGCCTTCAGGCCAGCGCAGCCAGTGCCAACAGCTCCGGCTGCTGACCAGGGCTGAGCCCGCCAGCAGCAGCGGCAGCACCTTTGGGGTGTTGCATCAAAGAAATCTGAATTTCAGCCATACAGCAGCTGTGGCAGCCGAGTAAGAGCAGGGACAGCAGCAGCAGCCACGCAGGCCCCATGGGCAGCGCAGGAGGGGAGGAGGTGCCCCAGTGCCAGCGTGGGCTCCATGGGCAGCCTCGGAGCAAGCTCTGAGCCCAAGGAGAAGAGGCTCGATGGAGCTGGCTCCTTGGGGAGGAGCCCACACAGGCTCAGGTCTACTGGCAGTGCCTCACACCCCGTGGGGGACTCAAGCTGGAGCAGTTTGCTCCTGAGGAACTGCACCTACTATGGAGGGGACCTGCACTGCAGGAGGATTATTTCATGCGGTTGGGAACCCATGCTGGGGCAAGGGAAGAGCATGAGGAAGAAGCAGCAGCTCAGACATGTAAGAACTAATAGCAACCCTCAATTTCCCAAACTTCTTTGCCACTCACAGGAGGAGCTAAAGAATTTGGGAATAAAGTTCAGCTCAGAAAGAACAGAGGGGTGGGGCAAAGAAGTTTTTTAATACTTGTTCTTATTTCTCGTTATCACAGTCTCTTTAATTAGCAAGACATTAATTTATTTAAGTCTGTTTAGCCTTGACAAGTAATTAGGAAGATGTCTCCTAGTCCTTATCTTGACTCGTGCTGTTTTTGCCACTTCTCCCCCTCCTCACAATCCCGTAGAGAAGTAGGAGTGAGAGGTCAATTTGGTGACCACCTGGTGGCCAGTCGAGGTCACCCCACAGAATGCTATATTCATAACTTTACCAGATGATCATTGACTAAGATGAGGGTAGGTATTTGTCATTTTGCAATTTTTGGGTCTTTTTTACTTCCTGGTATAGACATTCAACATACAACTCCACTTAATCTAATCCTTGTTTTATTCCCATTTGCTAAGCCCCACACTATTAATTTGTGAATAATTCCTAATCCTAATGTGTCTGCTTGGAATGGTTGTCCGCCAACACCTCAAAAGCTTGGCCATGCATTGAAGACCCACTCAACTGCTCTTCAGCACCTCTGGCTTTATTTTGTGGTTGGTTATGGAAGGTCTGAGGCTTCCTCTAGCTGCAGCGAGGTCTGGCTTCCACATCATCTGCTAAAGCAGGTTCTGAGCACAGAAGTTAGCTCAGTTCCTGTGCAGAAGACATAAAATGCTTGGTGCTAGTCATGTACCTACAGTCTCAGCCCCCCTTTTGTGTCTGTGCTTCTGCAATGGTTTCAGAAAATCACAGGTTGAATGCTGGGTGCAAAGCTTGTAGCGTGTTTTTATCTGTACGTTTGTAACATATGTCTGTTTACAGACAGCCCTCAGGAGTGATGTCAACAGGTACATTCCTGTGGCTGTTTGTCTTCCTGTTCGGCATGGTATGGGCAGCGAAAGCCTCTTACAGATTTCAAAATGTTTAGACTTGTGGGCAAGGTTAGATGACAAAATGTTAACATTTAAACAAAGAAATTAGTTTCCCTGTGATAGAATTCCTGGCCATCAAAAGCCCAAAATTGAAGTTTTGTCATTTATTATTTTCCTTGAAATATGTCAGCCAGAAAATAAATTTTGCCAGAAAATAAAGTTTGTAAGTCTCTAAATACATATTTATACAGTTATTTTATTAGTTATTAATTAATTTAGTGGGGTTTATATTCTGTATTTTTATAGATATTGTATTAGGCTTGTGTGTAGGACTGCAAGGAGTTTTCCCTATGAGGAGGAAGGTCCTGCAGACCACATGTGATGGAAATGATCATGACTCCCATTCCCCATCCCCTTGTGCCACTCTGGGGAGGAGGAGGTGGAGAATTCAGCAGCAAAGCTAAGCCCAGGAAAGAGAGAAAGGTGAAGGAGGGGTATTTTAAGGATGCAGCTTTTATTTCTCATTATCCTGCTTTGATGTGATAGGTAAAAATTCAATTAATTTCCCCAGCTCAAGTCTGTTTTGCCCATGAGAGCAACTGCTGTGTGGTCTCTCTCCCTGCCCTTATCTTCCCCCATGAGCCTTTCATTACATTTTCTACCAGCAGTCCTGTTGAGGAACAGAGAAATAGAGTGGTTGGGTGGGCATCTGGCATCCAGCCAGGGCCAACTAACCACAGTCTTCATTTATTGATTCACTATATACTTTTGTGGGAAGTAGCTTGCCACAAAATGCTTAATGAAGTTTAATTCAGTTTTTCATTATAAAAACTTTAAAGCTGATACTCTAACAAAATCAGGGAAAATTCAAAAATTAGTGAAAAAGGTACATTCTAATATAAGGAAACATACCCAAATTACAATTTTTGTTTCCTTTTTTAACAATTATTTTAAAATATTTTAGAAGAAGATCTGCTAATTCATCAGCAACCCAGATTCAGTGTATACAAGAAAAAGACTTTCTGTTTTGAACATGTCTTTCCATCTGGTGAGAACATAGAGATCTAAACTTACATAGGGAATTTCAGTCTGGGATGAGATCTTTAATGAGACCCAGATGATACACAACTTCGTGTTTTCACAGAAGAGTCTCTTTTAAAGGTAATGTTGAGTAATTCATTTATTGAATTAACAGCAGCAATTTTTCATAATTAAAAATCTGAATAACCCCAAGAATACAGTAGAATTCCTCTTTTTTTTTTTTTTTTTGAACAATTACATGAATTGCCTGCAAAAAGTATTTTCTCAAAGACATCACAAGCTGGACAAGTGCATGACTGTGTTTATATTGCTCTATTTCATGACAGATTATACTTTTACTTCATTTGGAAAATTCCTGATTTCAAACTTGCCTTCGGAGAACTCCAGCATACACTTTGCTGGTTTGCTTCCAGTATTTTTGCCCTTGAAAAGAGTTCTTTGCAATATCTATTAAAATTACTTCTTTTGTCAGATTTCATATTGACAGAAACTTTATGTGAACAAAGATAACTCTTTTCCTGTTGATAACTCTTTTCCTGTTTTAGTACTACTAAAAATATTAACGAGAATATAAAATTCTCTTTTCTTTTTTTGAGCAACTTTATTAAAATTTTATCCCTAGTGTGTCATAAATTATAAATTAACTCTTTAAAGACATGAAAGTATTCTACAGAAGAGGAAAGCCTTAAGGGAATAATTAAGATGCAAAAATTTCTTAGGTCAAAAATTTCTTAGGTCTTAAATCCTTTTATGTTGAGAATTTTTCTATAAGGACTAGACTATCTATGCACTTGAAAAAGCATACAGGAATATATTTTACATAGTCAATAATTTCTCATAATTACATAGTTTTTTGGGGGGGGGGGGTGTGCCTTCCCTTCAGTTCTTCCAAATCACAGAAAGTAACGAGAACAAATAGAGAAAATTAGCAATGGTTGAAATGTTAGAGTGAAATGAAAAAGAGCTGCTGAAGCTCTGGCTCAATATCCATGATGTGGCAATTCAAAACAATTCTGAACACTTTCCCAAAATAACGAAACAGTTATGTTATGAATGCCAGAACAATATTCATATTGTCAGTGTGACACACCATGAGATTGGGAAGTGTGCTTGTGGTCAGCTCCTCACCAAAAAATCTGAAAGCATTTTATGGGTAAATACTGATGATTATTATTAGCGAATGGCAAGGTTCTCTGCCAAAATAGTAGAATTTTAAGTGTATTTCTTACCAAATATCCCTTATTTATCTTGATTATACTCCTATTAAGCTTTTTTTAATGCATAGCATATGCCACTTGGAATTAAACTTAACATTTTTCCCAAGTTCTTGACAAAAATGTCTAGGAGTCAACCAGTGGGGAGCAATAAAGTTAGTCAGATGTCTAGGAAAAAAACAAAACAAAACAAAAAACCTTATGCAGACTGATCAAAGGAGTAAAAAAAACCCTCGCAAGGAAAGGCTGTCCCACTTTTCAGAGAGGAAGGTGAGACATGAGAACTGCCTTCTGTGAAAGGCAGCTGAAACACTTTGAACTCTGCCTGCTCCTTGTCTGGAGGCAGCAGGGAGGCCCAAGAGGGAGCTCAGGGCTGGACTCCAGGAATCCCTTGGAGCCACCAGGATCAGGATGTTAGGGAAGGCTGCCTGGAGCACCTTCACCACCACGAGGGACAGGTGTCTGGGATCCTGTCCTGGGGCCAAGGGAGCAGCTTGGGCATCTTGCTTCTGTGATTCAGCTCCACACTGATGTTTGGCAGTAGTCTGAGAGAAGAATCACAGTGTAAAACTTGTCTTGAAATCACTGCAAGGATGAAATCACTGCCCCCCCCACCACCTACGTGAGCACTGGGAGGGACTGGGAGGGGTTTGGGGGTCATTAGGGGGGATTTGGGGTCATTACTGGGGCACTGGGATGAACTGGGATGTGGGAACTCAAAATGTCCCTCAAACATTTTTAGAGGTTCCAGGTCCAAGTCAGAAGCATTTGAGACCCTGGCAAACAGCTAAAAACACCTGTGACTTTAAATTCGAGCCATAAAATAATTTACCAACCTTGCAAGAAAAACAAGAAGTCACAAAAATATAGATATTATAATAAAAGTAGTCACAAAATAAAAAATAATTTAAATGCTATACAAAAGTTTTAAATCCTATACAAAAAACTATTAATTTTATACATAAAAATCAAAAGCTTTAAAATAAAAAGATAAAAGCCTATCCTATCATCCCTCTTTCTTCTTCCTTACTTCCATATTCTTAACAATGTTAACACTCATGAATTCTTTTAAAATAAAAAAGCACCATTTAATATAAGTAATAAGCATTAAAAAAAAACCTATAACATTTAACACATAATATACCATATCAAAAATAACAATGGTCCTAAACAAAAAAACCCCACCAAAACAAACAAACCAACCAAACAAACCCCCCCCCCAAAAAACCAACCAAACAAAAAACCCCAAACAAACAAACAAAAAACCCAAAAAACCAAAAAAAAAAATCAAAGTGTATATATACCTTTACCTAAAGTACTAAGCAAACCACAACAGCTCAAAAAAAAAAAAAAATCTTTTAAATAACTTACAATAAACAAGCTTAAAACCAAACAACAAAAAACTATTAAACCTTTCTTTAAAAACACAAATTGAAAGAAAAACTTTTCCATCACACAAAACCACCCTCAACCTAAAATAAACTCCAACTGACTGGGAGGGGTTTGGGGTCATTACTGGGGCACTGGGGTGAACTGGGATGGACTGGGATGAACTGGGATGGACTGGGAGGGACCGGGGGGCTCCTGGGGGGTGCCCTGTGTGCAGCTGGGGCAGTTCTGCAGCTGTGCAGGTGCCACCCTCAGAAAAGCTGCAGCCACCTCAGCAGGTCTGTCCCTCTCAGGCTGAGGTCAGACGGTGTGAGCACTGCCACAGCAATATAAACACATCCTCTAACTGAGGATGCTTTGACCACACAACCTTTGAATGAAACTCACCTCCCCAAACTACAGACCTCACAGACAAGGATCTGTGATTTCTTTCCCACTCCCAGACACGCCCTTGATGTTTGCAGCTCGTTGAAATCCACATTTAAATGTATGATTGAAGCCACTTTTCCTGCTTCTAAGTCATACATTACCATTGATATTTTGCACTCCCAACTCATGCCTTATGCCCTCTTGCAAGCAGCTCCTTCATATTTCCTGCTGCCTACAGGTTGTACTGTCATGTAACACTCAAGAAGTTTCTTTCTGCCCAAGAAGCAAGAATAGCAAGGTTTAGACACACTTTAGTGACCTATTTGTGCATCTCTCTTTTCCACTGTATATGTAGTTTGCTTTACAGTAATTTTCTTCTGTTTTACCATTATTTTCATCTGTGTGAGACTCACAGTGTCTTTTGGAGGTCTAGCATATTAAAAGAAAAAAAAAAAAAACCCAAGCCAATTCAGAGAAATGAAACACAGTAGTACTGATCTGTGATGAAAAGAGAAGAAACTGATTGAGGAATAGAAGAATTTCACCTATAGGTTGCATCCCTTTTATGCTTTTACATTCATTTTACCACTTTAACAGGAAACACCAGGCTTAATTTGACACCATGAGCTCAAACATAAAGCTGATGAAAAGGCCACATAATGACCTCATCAAGCTTTAATTAAGAAGAAGATAGCAAAATGTCCCTGAGAAACTCCCCAGATTGTAACTCTCCTGCACTTCACAGAAAGGCGCAAGGTTTATTTAGAAGTTTTTTATGACAGATTGCTGATCCAATAGATGCAGCAATTTTGGATAAATCTTACATAGTAAGACTAATTAACTAGTTATTTTAAAAATAACTCCCTGAAACAATGTTGTGCAAGTTACTTTAATGGAACATTATTAGAAATGCTGAATAACCTTCCACCTTTTGAACTATTTTATTTTACTGTTCTAACATGGGAGATGAATAATTTTTATCATTGTTCATAACAGTAGGAGTGCAGAGCTTTGATTTTTTGATATTAATTTATATGGTTTATTGTTGGTGTCTGACTCACAAATCCTTTCATACCATAACCAAGATTTATTATATGTTTCTTGAATAATTACTAAGTTTAACATGAAATTCTGCTTTAAGGAATTGCATTAAGAAATTTAAGGGTTGTTAACTTGGAGAGAAAGGATTTATCAAACCTGAAGAAAGACATGCTTTGGAGCTGCTACAATTGTTTCATGTAAATACAATATGGAAAAAGGAAAGGAGGAGAAGAGAGACGGAGAAGATTAGCTGTACAATGGCTCACATAAACCTTTGGGCAAAGGCTGCAGAAGATTTAGATAAATAATTAGATATATTTATATTTTCTAAAGCTAACATCCTGATGCAAAAATTCATATTCATATGAATAAGGAAAAAACATTACAATTTGTTTTAAGTTTTAGCTCACACTTCACATGGCTCGCACGTGAAAAGAGTACCTGGGAAGGTGATTAATACAGGCTGTGTGAAAAGCCATCAGAAGATATATGAACCCTCACCATATACTTACTAATGATCTGGATGCTGAAGTTGGAAGCACCATTACCAAGTTTTCTGCTGTTACCAAACTAGGAGGTGATGTTCACTCCCTCGAGGGACAAGGCGCCTTGCAGAGGAATGTAGATTGGAGGAAGAATTGGACAATTTTCATCAGCGTGAAACGTAATGAGCTGCTGCCAGATTAAAAGGAGGACAAACCTCATCCTGGAGTGCATCAAATACAGCACAGCCAAACAATCAACAGAGGTGATTGTGCTGCTGTATTTAGGGAGAGCAGTTCTGGGCCTTACACGTGAGGAAGGATGTGAAGGCTCTGGGATGCTGCCTGAGGAGGGCAGTGGAACTGGTGGAAGGGCTGGAAGGGCTGTGCTGTGAGGGGCTGCTGAGGAGTTGGGGTTTGTCCATTTTGGAGAAAAGGAGGCTGAGGAGTGACCTCACTGCTCTCTGCAGCTTCCTGGGGAAGTGCAGAGGGAGGGGCTGATCTCTTCTCCCTGGGATACAGGGACAGGACGCATGGGAAGGGCTCACAGCCGTGCCAGGGGATGTTCAGAATTTTTTTGTCCAACAGGCTTCCCAGAGAAGTGATGAATGCCCCAAGCTTGTCACCGTTTAACAGGCATTTGGACAATGTTCTTAATAATTTACAGAAACACGCCCTGAATCTGGAACTTAATTTAAGGTCCAAAGGCATGATATATCAAAAGTGCTTTTGCTCTTGAAGAGTACAGGTATTATTAAATTTACATCTGTATCACAGGGCAGTAATTAATTACCCTGATTCTTGGAAGGGAATTTGTCCAGCTGCAATGTATACATCCTGGATCATGTGATTTCTGGCTGGTTTAAGAGCTATCATCTATTATAAATGTCTATTCTTCTTGTTTCATTTTTGAGATTTCTGGGTGGTGTCTGTCACATAAAGGGCCTTTTATCAGGCCCCTTCAGTACGCTCATAGGTCTCACAGTCACACTGACATTGTTAAATATGAAGCAATGATGTGTGAGGTGCATTCAACCTCCTGGTGCTTGGTTTTTGCTAACACACTGATGGGTTCCCTGTATCTGCCCTGGTGCCACAGGCTGGGTTTATGTTCTCTTAGTTACTATTATTACATTCAGGGTTTAATTGACATGGCACTGTTCCTTTCTTGAAAAGGGATGGGTAGTTTCTTTTGGATGAATTGCTTTTTTTATGAGCACAATGAAGTGAAAATTTTTGCCATGAGACCACTCTCCTGCACAAAATATTCATATGCAACTTTTTTCACAGTCCTAAAAATATTTCTGGTATGATTTAACACATTTTCCCAGGCTTTTGATAAAACTACAAAATAGCTTTGGCCAATTGCAATTATTTTTCTTTCTTTCTTTCTTTTTTTTTTTTTTTACATATTTACTTTTTTCACACTTTTTTTTTTAATGGTTATTCTTAAGTGATGCCAGCTTCTAATTTATTTAATATCATCTGCATCAGTCAATATGTTGTTAACTCATAAGTCTTTTAGGTCAGTGTGGGAGGAGAATAGTGGTGAGTAAGGCAACTGTCTTAGAAATTAAATATCATAGTGATGATTTCTGTAACATCTACATTTAAATTTTTACCTTAGAAGTCATACACAGCTCGCTAAGTACGAAAGTTACAATATCATGTTGCCTTAACATTAATCAAAACACTATTAACTGTTCACCATATTAATTTTTTCATCTGCTTATTCTGGAAGGGTAGACTAATTTTATTACAATTTAACACTCTACAGAGTTATTTGCTTTTCCAAGTTATTAAAAAATATATTGTAAAAGTTTTTTGATAAATTACAAATAGTATTTTGCTTAATGCACAGCTTAAAATTATTAATAATTCAAAATTAATCAAATTTATAGAATTTCTAGTAGTTATTGGTGTGTCTCCTTTCAAAAGCTCTGCTTGCAAGTAATTTCTATGTGTTTGGACTGAGCAGCTCTTGCAAACAGTATGCTCTGCCAGTGTATGGGCCAGAAATCCTGTGTCAAATTCAGAGATGTGAGAGCATTCTTTTGGAATTCTGTCAGGCTGATGCTGGGACCACTGCCCTGGGGAGCCTGTTCCAGTGCCCAAATATCCTCTGGGTGAAGAACTTTTTCCTAATACCCAAATTAAACCTTCCCTGACTCAGCTTCATGCTATTCCCCCTTGCTGTGGCTCTGGTCATCACTTCCTCTCTGTTCACAGGTTGCCTCAGGACTACAAAGTAATTACAAAAGTGACACGTAAGTGGCACAGTTATAATAAGAATATGCCATTGGACACACATAGTGCAGAAAAGGCAACCTTAGTTGAGGATAATGCAGATTTAACTAGGATAGAATTCGGTTGCTGCTCTCTGCCAACTGTTCTTTAATCTGCATCTCCCCAGTACACAGTGGGACCTAGAGGAGGGAGTCTCACTTTTCCATGTCTCCAGGCTTTTAATCAATTTGATCTTCAGGAAAGAAAGATGCAGTCCTTTGCTTGCTCCAGGGAAAATTTCCTGCTCAGTTAAGACCTTGATCCCTCACTGTTAGAGGTTTTCCAATAAAAAACCTATTTGTGGACACATAAAGAAACTTTCCATTTGGAAGAAAATGATAGTTAGAATTGAGTTCTTGAAATGAAGAGAGGGAAAGATGTGGAAGGGAATTTGTTTTGGTGTTCATATAGCTGTTGCTGTGAAAATTCTACTTTCCAGGTAAAGGCCACCTAAGTGGTGCATAGGTAAGAAAATGAAGGATCAGAGTAAATTGCACTTCACACAAATACCAGAACTCTGAGACATATGAGATGAGGGCGTGAAATGACTAACCTGTAAAGAGGACATCAGTTTAATTACCATACTGGAGACTAGAGACAGGAAAAGGAGCAGAGTAATGCAGGCCTCTTAATTTATATGCCAGTATCAGTATTGATCAAGATGTCAGTGTTTAATATAACCAGTGACTTCATCTCCTCAGGAAGAAAACAATGAAGAAACATCTTACAAATCAAGAGAAACTCAGTGGGAAGAAAAAAGTAGACAATGTGAACAAATGGCACAGTAAAGGTAAAGGAAATTGTTAAAAAATACCTTTTGAAAAATTCTAGTTCCATTACAAATTAAAATAGATGGCATCATAATCAGATATAGAAGAAATGTGAAAAACATAGCACAAGGGTCTAGAGAGATAGAGAAATATCTCAAAAGGGACATAAGAAAAGAATAATCAGCCATCACCTCAATGTCCCTCCAATAGGAAGTCTGTCAGAGAACAGAGAACACCAACACATCAGAAGGGTGTAAAAGGGATAGGAGAAAACACGGCCTTATCAGGAGACACATAAGTTGTCTGTGCATGTCCTCACAGTGGAAGGGCTTCCAGCATTTTCAGAGCCTCTTCTCTGTGGGTGTATATATCAGAAGTGGTAACTCAAACTTAGGCAGCAACAAAAGACCTTACAGAAAAAGAAAACAAAATAAATAGCAACAACTGCCACTCTTATTCCCAAGCAATTAAAGAAGGACAGACAATGAAACAGTTGAATTAAGTGGCTTCAGTACTTCACAACTTAAAAAATTCTTTGGTACCTGAAGATTAGAAAGTAGTAAAGATGATGTCTACACTTTTTTCAAGGCTCTATAAGGAGAAACTCACGAACCTACAGCTAGTAAAGACAACTTCTATTCTGAACAAAATAACTTAAAAAAAATCATAGCAAAGAACAGAATTAATGGTCTTGGCTTTTGCAAATTGCTTGAATCCCTTCAGAAGCCTACTCCATCACAATCTCCGGAGGAAACTTTCAGGTCAGGCTTCTCAGAGATTGCCATTTGAAGGATTCTAATGTCACCATGCAGAAAAGTAAAAGGCAAGTTCCCATGGCAGTGAGGATTTGATGCCCTCACAGAGGGAGAAGACAGTGGCTGCACAGTACCAGTATAACAGACAGACACACTGCCTTTCCCTGTGCCAAGAGACAGAAGCACAGAATTGTGGTAAGCACAGTGTTACAGCTGTTTTCCAGGAAAGTTAGGAAGACTCATCTGAATGCAGGCACAGAATGATGCTCTTCCTCACATATTTGGGCAAGGAAATGCATGCACTGGACTGGAAGGAGATGAGGTCAGAAGAGTTCAGGAGGTTCCAGTTTGACTTGTTTCACAATGGCTTGTCAAGACATAAAGAACAGTATACCAACAAGAGGGGAAAGATTAGAATTTGAACCATTAACCTGACCTGGGCACTTTTTGGAGCAGATCATGAATGAATTTATCTTGATGACAGACAAGAAACTCAATGCAAAAGCAGAAGCAGGATGCAAAGTCACCTCTGGGTGACTGTGCCTCTGCTCTCGGATAAAAGCAAATGCTACTCCTATTTTTTTGCATTTGAAACTGCACTTCCCTCACTTCTGCCCAGATTATCATACTCATATTTTGTACAAGATATTCCATAACCTGCCTCTGTCCCTCCACCATAAAAAAAAGAAATTAAAAAACATTTCAGAGTAATTATCTCCTCTACTGAAATAGTAAATTAAGAATGCTAACACATTACCTACCAAGTGCTGGGTATTCTTCTTGGTATCAGACAGTCACCCATTATGGAAAAACTTTGTGAATTGAAGACCTTTGGTCAGCTGCTGCTCCTCACTGTGATAAAGAATGACCTACACAAATCTTTCTTTCCTGTTTCTTGTGTTAGTGCCTCCCACCCACCCGAGTGCTGGCAGCTCTGCTCTCCAGCTAGTTATTGACTCTGACCATGTTTCCAGAGCAACAAAATAGTCCTTCCCCAGGGCTGTAGTTGTTGCAGCAATTGTCATTCATTCTCCAGCAGGCAGTGGTTATAAATATTTTATAAATATTTAACTGCCCATCCCTGATTTAATACCAATTTTTGTACATACTACCGGGTCTTTACCTACTTGTATCACAAATCTGTGGTGTGCCACTCACAGATTTGGTTGAGGTTCTAGGCACAAAAATGGGGGGAAATAAAAAAGAAGCTTCCACCCTGCCCCACTCATTACATAAACTTTGACTGGGCATCTAAGGAACCTGATATTTGTTTATTGTTATGGCTACTTATGTTATGGCCTTTTCACCAAAGGTTTGAAGGTGTGTTGATAGGCCAGAAATTGGTTTAAAATGTAAAATATGTATATTTTAAATAGAGACAATAATACATTATTATCTGGGCATCATGGTCATGTGATGGTTGGGTACTTGATGCCTCCTGATGCAGTGGCTCAACTAGGTTGTTGAAAAACTAAATGAGGAAGAACACTAATTCTACTGTTCTTTTCATGAGCTGAAGAATTAGTGGGTTTTAGAAGCATCTTCAAAAGTCAGTCATGTTTTGAACAACCTCATTTGGTTTTTGAAGGAAATTACAGCTCTATTTCTTTCAAATGACTGTCTCACTTTTTCCAAAGATTCTAATCCATATAGTCCCTGTGAAAAGATTAAATGACCGAGTGGAAGACAAAGGGATTTAAGGAGATGTATATGTGTCTGGAGAAGTGGGCAAGTAGTACAATGCAAGCACTGGATATAAAGAAAAACTTCACATTAATGTCACAAGACAGAAAAACACAATGTTCTTTTCCTACAAGACAAAATCACCCTGTTATATAGTTGCTACATAAATACAACATTTTTCCCCCAATTGAAATGCATTCTGGTTTATGTAATTCCATCATTTATATATTTTTTTATGTAATCAATCGCTAAGCCACACTACTTTAAAATCAAATTAGTAGCAGTTCTTTCATAATTAACCAGAAACAGAGTTGTCCCAAAACTGCCGTTTAGCATCATTATGATGTTGCTCTGTTTGGCCTGATTAACCAGCTTGATGATATTATTATAGTTCTGAGTAATTCTCCAGGATTGATTTAGCATGTACAAATTGCTTCTTCTGGTTTTGGCTGGAGTTAATTTTATTCATGGCAAGCTAGCATGGGGCTGTGTTCTGGATTTGTGCTGGAAAGTGCTGATAACAGAGATATTTTTGTTATTGCTGGGCAGGGCTTGCACTGAGCCAAGCCCTTTTCTGCTCCTCACCCCACCAGTGAGCAGGACAGGGGTGCTCAAGGAGCTGGGAGGGGACACAGCCAGGACAGCTGACCCCAGCTGACCAGAGGGATATCCTAGAGTATATAACATCAGTATATCAAGCTGAGCAGAAGCAATGGAAGGATTTTGAGAGCAATGATGGTGTTTGTCTTTCTGAGTCACCACCACTGCGATGGGGTCCTGCTCACCCAGGGATGGCTGATCACCTGCCCAGCCATGGGAAGCAGTGAATGAATTCCTTGTTTTGCTCTCCATGTGTATGCCTTCTGTTTTTCCTATTAAACAGTTCTTATCTCAACCCATGAGTTTTCCAATTTTTTTCTTTTCCAATTCCCTCACCCATCTGACCACAGGGGAGTGAGTGAACAGATGTGCGGGGCTGGGATTAAATGATCAAAGTACTTCATTAACAGTAAAATATTGCTTCTGCTGCTTGAAGAGTAGCCAGCTGCAATGTGCTAAGTCTGAACTCCCATGGAAAAAGAAATAGACACTGAGGGCAGCAAACTAACGAGCACAAGACACCTGTGACCACAGCACAAGCAGCATTAAATCAAAAGACACTGTACTGAATACAGTCATTAACAAAGATGACTCTCTAAGAAAGGCACACAGATCTCAAAAACTAACTGGAGACCAAAGAAATGGTTATTCTAGCACTTCCCAACTGCTTGCTTGTTTTTTACAGGTGCAGTCATACAGAAAGTAACTGCACATAGTTTTGTTGTTCTTTGGAGTAAAATGTAAGTGTAATGACTTCTGGCTAATCAGAACTTTTATTTTCCTCATTGAGGGCTCACCAAATATTTCTGCACCCCAGCCAGATTTTTATAATCTCATGGAAGAATTTGTTCATGTGATTGTTACACATCAGTACTGGGATTGTTACTTCTCTTCCTTTTGCTTCAGCTATTAAAGTAAAATAATTGCAGACAAATACTGCAAATGCAGAAAGTTAGGAACCTTTTAGAAAATTGCCCCAACAATTACAAAGAGTATGAAACAAACGTCTTACTTTTTAATATCTGCAAATCCCTACCCAGTTACTGTATAGCTACATACTTCCTGTTACAGCTCTAATGCAGCCATTTGCATATATATGTACAATGTATATATGTATGTTAAAATACAGCTGGAGCTGCCAACAGAACATTATTTGAGACTAACTCAGCTCCATGACTTTTAATCTCATCCATCTGAAGTGTTAAGGGAAGATTCATCACCCTGTAAATTCACCAGCGCAGAGTATAATTCACAGTTTCTATGTAATGCTCAATTTGTATGCCCTGGTGACAATTTTTGGCAAGTTCTTCACGACCAGCTGTGGACAGCATCACACATGGTGATGAGTACTCAAAGTGCCCTTCATTTAAGGAAACATGGAAGAGAAAAGGGGATGGATATTTCACTGGAGAGACATACAGAACAAAGACAGCAAAGGCACATCTGAAAACCAAAGAGAAAGAGAAAAAATTTAGAGAAAGATAGAGCGACTAAAGCAAGGGTAGACAACTAGTAAATAAAGAGGCACTGAAATGATGTATAAAGTCAGGCAGGAAGAGGAATCTTAGAAAAGAGAGGAGAACCTTTAGTATGTGGAAAGTGTCTCCTGTCAAGCACAAATACTGCTTCTAACAGAAGTCATTAGTTTAATAAATATTACTATACAGATGCTAACTACACAGATGTTTTCCTGGAATTTTAATTTCAAGGATCAAAATGCAAGAATCATTTTTTCCCCCTAAACATTGAAGCTATTGACAAATCCTTTAATCCAATCCATGGTTCACACAAAGCCACGGGGAATGGTGAACAAGCCATCCTGGACACTTGCACAGAGAAAGGAAACAGACGACTCCTGTGCAAAAGAACAGGTATCAATCACTTATGACTCTGTCATTTGCACTCCACATCATATGGAGAACACAGACCCAAAATACCTTGCTATGGACAGTGTGCAAGAGGGACAAAGGAGAAAAAGCAGCTCTGCTTCCCTTTGAGATTACTGTTAGCACACCCAACCTCATCCTCCACATCACACAGCTCTGCAGGAATGCCAGGGAATCCAGCCCCAACTCCTAGTAATTTTCATGATGATTATTACACCTAGAATTATCCTGACATGGTAACTCTGCACAATTGGCAAGGTTTGAAGATGTGTGGAGTATCTATTAACTTTTTTTTTTTTTTTGATAGAGGGGAACAGAACAACTGACAGACAACTAAAAAATTGCAGCTACAAAGACAGAAGAAGGCGTACACCCAACCATCATGCTTTGAATTCCCTTTTCTTTCTGGAGATGAGAAGGCTACATATCTGATGCACGTGCTGATACATGCTGGTATGTGCTGATGGACGTCCTACCGTGCAAGCAGAAGCCTTAGTGTGCCAAGTAGTTTCAGTTGCAGAGCTTCCCAGTTAGTACTTACGTACTAACTTCCAACTTCTTGTATTGCACACTAAACTTCTCCAAAGCTTTACTAACTAATAAGCAAGCATATACTGATTTTTGTTTGGAAATTCCAAAGTTTTTAAGTTGCTGCATGTCACCAGCATATTTCCTTCACAACCTAAAATGTCTTGTTTTTGATTTCTGTTGGGAAAAATTGTGGAACCACAGAATGGTTTGGGTTGGAAGGAACCTTAAAGATATTTACTGTGGGTGAGGACACCTTCCACTATCCCACGTTGCTGCTCCAAGCCCCATCCAGCCTGGTCTTTAACACTTCCAGGGATGGGACACCCACAGCTTCTCTGGGCAACCTGTGCCAGGGCCTCACCAACCTCACAGTAAAGAATTTTTTCATCATATCTTATCTAAACCTACTCTCCTTCAGTCTGAAGCAATTTCCCCTTGTCCTTGTAAATAGTTCCTCTTTATCTTTCTTGTGAGCTTCCTTCAGGTACTGCAAGGCCATAGTTAGGTCACTCCAAAACCTCTGTTCCCGGCTGAACAATCCCAATTATCCTAGCCTTTCCTTGTATGTTGAAACTGTATTTAAATACACAAATATTTTCCCTTTTGTAGCATAACTGGAACCATTTCTCAACAGCAGTTTTTATGAAGATCAACTAATGTTAAATTGAGGAAACTCCATTATTAGAGAGCACTTATCAGACACAAATGTATTAGAGGAAAAAACACACAAATGAGTTTCTAGACCCACTATGTCAGCAAATCAATACAAATAAACTGCTTAAGAGAACATGACACATTAATTACCTTTATAAAAGTAGGCTTTATAAAGTAGCTGATTTTTATTAAAAGTATTAGCCAAGGTGAATATTATTTAGTTAATTTCAAAGAATGTCAAAATCATTACGCAACAGTTACCTGCTTCACAGCAAACTTTTTGCCAAGCTTTTTTTTTTATTGTATTGAAAAAAAAAAAATCTTCATCTTTCAAAGAAAACACTGTAGGCATTTTTAAGCTCCTGAAACAGAAGCAGCTATATGACAAGTCTCCTTCCCCTCACTGCTCTCGAGTAGAATGTGAAGTGACATGTACCTCCTTGTCAGGGTGCTCTCAATGGTAAACACATACTTGTTTCAAGAATCCTCTTTTCCATGCCTTTGTCTGGGTTTTTTTCATGTGTCATTTTGCATACACAAAGCTAGTCCATGGGAAGAGTGTCTGACAATTCTGCCCATGCTTCTATTTTGCAACAGGTTTAGACTGATACCTCCTCTACTTACAGAGACCGTAAACTCATCAGGGGGCTGTGTGGACATCAGAGGAGTCACATCACTTTGAGTAGCACTGAGCTGAGCTGGCATCAGCTAGGAGCTGAGAATCAAGCCATCTGTCATTCCTCCTACAAATAATGATCAAAAGCTCCAGTATTACATCCATAAATTCAGGATCCAATTTCAGATATCAGAAATTTCAGTGAGTTACATTCACTGCTGCAGAGAAAACAAACCTACTGGTTTTTTTTGTTTTTTTTTTTTTTCTGCAGACATCCTGAAACTAAGAATCAAGAACACCAATTTACAAGTCTGTTGCTTGCAAAAATTCAGTTTGGGCAAAGACATGAAGCACCTCAGCAGAACAGTCAAGTTCCATGCAAAAAGGCCCTTTGCTCTGGACTTGACTTAGTGCTAAGTGTAAGACAGTGAAATAAGAGCAAGACTCAGAATTTCAGGTAAAAGATAAAATATTCCTTTTGATTTTATTACTTTTGGTGGGTAGGAGTCATGTTCTGCTCCTGTGTTTTGAAAACAAGAGAAGAGTGATACAGTATTTCATCCAGATCAAGCTGCTACAGGCAATATGTATTGTAGCCAAATCATTAGCAGTTTGAATAATAACAAACAAAAAAAATCTGTAACTGCCATATTAGACCGCTGTATTTTGCATCCATTGAAAGAGTGTCTCAATTTGAATGGAAGATGTAGACTTTTTATTTCCTATTGAAGAAGCTGAAAGAATAGCTAGCTTTTTAGTTGAGTCAGTTTCCGAGTATCAGGAGGAAAAGAAAAAAAAAGGTGTATCAGGGTTAACACATTTTGTGATTTTAACTTATCTTTAAATACCTCATTTGAAACATAAAGGCTGAAACAGACTTCTAAATGAAACCTGAGACACATATGGCATTGGACATTTCTACATTTTATTAAGCTTTTGCAACTGAGAACATCATTCACTGACCTTTGCTTCTCTACATTTATGGACAGTCTCTACATTCCATTTTCAATATTGCTCCTTTTCTGCCTTGAAATTATGTTTCAAATTTGCCAGGCTGTCTGTGGGGAGGCTGGAGAGCAGAAAGTAAAGAAAAAATTATCTTTATTCTATCAAAAGTAATCTGAAGACACAAGTTTTTTCAAGTCCTTAAATTCAGATTTGCTTTTGAAGTACGTATGCCAGCAGTTTTGATAAAATTAAGATATTCCCTTCTTCTGCCCCTGCTGGAGATATGTATTACATATTTTGAAGCAAAATCAAACAGTTTATTCACATTTTCCTACCACCTCTCTTGGCATTCAAAAGAAGGAATGCTCCCATTATATATTGCTCTCAATATTCACAGCAGCAACCATTTAACAAAAAAATTTAGTGTGTGACCCCTTCTTCTTGGTTATCACTGAAGTAGCAAATAGTTTGACAATGATCACTGCTAGCCCTGAATTATACCGACAAAAATCTTAGAGCTCAGCAAGAAGTTGGTTATTAATGGAGCTACAGGCTTCATTTACATCATGTACATTGATTAGGTTCTTCTAGTGGTTTTAAGTAACTCCCAAAATGAACTTCCCCATATTTTCACTGGTGTTGAAGGGAGGATAACAGGTCTACAGTTTCCAGGGTCATCCTTCTTGCCCTTCTTGAAACCTGGGACAATGCTCACCAGCTTCCAGTCAACTCAGACTTCTACGGATTCCCAGGAATGTTCAAAAATCATTGAGAGAGGCTCATGATGACATCAGCAGCTCTTTGAGTATTCTCAGATGAATCCCATCAAGCCCCATAGAGTTGCAGGGGTCCAGCTGGAGCTGCACAGGCTGAGGGTCCTGAGGCTGGGAGTTTGTCACTCTCACAGCCATGGTCCTCCAGCTCAGGGCACTCGGACACCCTTAGCCCATCAGCAGTGCTGGAAACTGAGGCAAGGAAAGCATTAAACATCTCTGCCTTGTCTCTGTCCCTCTTTGGGAGGTGACCACCCTTAGCCTGTAATGGGCAATGTTACCTCAGCGCGGTCTTTTACCACTAATGATTTAACTAAATTCTTTGCACTGTCCCCCACAGCTCTGGCCAGTGCCAACTCTAGCCAAGTTTTGGCCACACGAATTTTCTTCCTCACAGTGCATCTCTGCTTTTTTCCCATGCCATCTGATCTTGCTTCCACTGGCCATATATGCTATTTTTCTTGCTTTAGCTCCAAAAAACCCCTGCTCAGTCAAGCCAGCCTTCTGCCTCACTTGCTTGACTTCCAGCATTCTGGTATTTCCTGAGTGTTAAGGAGGTGGTGCTCAAAAAGCGACCAGCACTGAACTCCAGTACCTTCTAAAAGGTTTTCTCAGACATATCATTCATTACTAGTTCCTGAAGTCTGCTCTCCTCATGTCCATGGTTGAGGCTCTTTTCCTCCTGTCAAGAGATTTTGACTCATCTTGGCCACTCTGGCCAAGATGGCCACCAACCACCAATTCAGCCACAAAACCCTTTGTGAAATGAGCAACAAATCAAGGAGGGCATCTTTCCTACTCAGCTCCTTTACTATCTGTGATGCCTTGGTACCATGAAGCTATCACCCAGGAGCTTTAGGAATATTCTGGACACCTGAAGGACCATGCAGTCATCTGTCACAAACAGCATGGCTTCATGAGGGGAAAGTCCTGTTTGTCAAATGTGATTTCCTTTTATGACAAGGTAACTCACCTGGCTGATCAATGGAAACCAGTTGATGTAATTTTCTAGACTTCAGTGAAGCTGTTGTCACTCACAAGATCCTTCTGGACAAAATGTCTAGCCCACAGCTAGAAAAACACATCATGTGTTGAGTGAGCAACTGGCTTACAGGTTGGGCACGAAGAGATACACTGAGTGGGTGACATCAAACTGCTGACCTGTCACTATCAGGGTCCTGCAGGGCTCCATCCTCAGCCCCGTGCTCTCCAACACCTTCATAACCAACCTGCACGCAGGGCTGGAAGGGAGACTGGGCAAACTGCTGGTGATCCAAGACGGGGAAGAGCTGCTGCCTCTCTCAAAGGCAGGGAGGCCCTGCAGAGACCTCGATGAACCGACCGAGGGCAATCACCAGCTGGGTGCAGCTCAGCGGGGAAAGCGCTGGGCTCTGCTCCTGGGATGGGGCAGCCCTGCGTGCAGGGACAGACCGGGAATGAGAGGCTGGAGAGCAGCACCGTGCGAAGGGACCTGCAGGTCCTGGTCCCTGGCAAGCTGAGCATGAACCAGCAGTGCCCTGGAGCCAGGAGGGACATCCCTGTCCTGGGGGCATCGGGGCCAGCATCACCAGGGGGCAAGGAAGGGATTGTCCCACTCTGCTCTGGGCTGGGGCGGCCTCACCTTGAGTCCTAGGGGCAGTTTTGGGTGCCACAATATAAGATATAAAGATACTAAAGAGTATCCAAAGGAAGGCATTAAAGATAATGAAAGATTTGAAAGAAGAGTCCTATGAGGAGCACCTGTGGTCACTTGGTCTGTTCAACCTGGAAACTGATGAGAGAGCCCACTAGAGTCTGCAACTTCTTTGTGAGGGAAGGAAGGGGGCAGACACCTAAACTTGTGTCTGGTTACCACTGACAGAAAAAAAAAGGAATGGCTTGAATTTGTGTTGGGGGAGTTTCAGGTTGAGTATTAGGAAAAGGTTCCTTCCTCCAAGGGTGTTTGGGCACTGGAACAGGCTCCCCAGGGAAATGGTCTCAGCACCCAAGTTCAAGAAGTGTTTGGACATTGCTGTTAGGCACGTAGTGGAATTCTTGGGGTGCCATGAACTGAACTTTAATGATCCTTATGGGACCCTTTCAATTCAGGATATTTTATGATTCTACTTTGTGTTTGTAGCTGCAGGCGTATACCCAGCTGAATGACCGTGTGAGATGAATATCTTCCACATACTTACTAGAAACCTGCTGCTAAATCCAGAGGAGCTAAAAAAACTATGTAATTTTGAGTCTTACAAATTCTGCATAGACCTGTAAAATTGGACATTTCACATTATTACAGACAGTACTAGAGGCAGATCAAATCATGAGTGCCTCAGAGTAGATCTGCTAAAAGAAATGAACACAGCTGGAACAATCCTGGAAAATTCAGTATTGGCACCAACACTGGATCTAAATGCTCCATTGTAACACAATTAAAAGCTAAGTGTGATCTGCATGCTGCTCATGAAAGAACATAAGCAGATATTTGCCTGCTTCCAGGAGGCCTCATAGTCTAAAGTTTTCTGCCTGGGCTGTTTTCAGTTAGGGCACTCGAAGGCTTTCCTTGCAAGAGACAGGGGTAAGAAGCCAAGTAATGCTTCACTGGGGAAAAACATCAGAGTCTTGTCTTTCTTCAGGAACACTGACCTTCTTGAAATCATCTCTCTTTTTTAAAGATATATATTAAAAAAAAAAGTAGGAAGAAAAACAAGGTACAAAAAATTGTTTGCATCAGGCACAAGAATTCTTCACAAGAATTTTTCTTCTTATGCTTAAGAATTCTTTGTATTTTACCACAACTACTTTCTACAGACAATTCAGTATTTTGTAGTTTTCAATGGTATCTCTTGCTGAAACCACCTACTGATCATTTGTGTGAGCTAAAAATTGAGTATTTCAGATTTAAAATCCAAGTGAAAACTAGAAACACTTATGATTAAAAAGGTTAAAATTGCTTTTTCAGCCTATACTAATTTACATTTTTGCATGGGCAGAACCTTGGCAACTCCAGACAAAGTGTATTAAGTGTTTTGGAAGATAAAAAAAGTATACATGAAAAATCAAAACATGTTCATTCTAACTACTGGAAAGAGAACCAAAAAATTATAGTCCTAAGCAAAAGGTTTTTTCCACCACAGAACAGTTGCTCTACACTGACAGCATTCTTTCTCACCCTGCTTACAAATCTGAGAACCTAGACTACAAGTGTAAAACTGTCAGTAATGAAAGCAAGTATTTGACACAATAAAGGATTATAGCAATCTCTAGTGTCACTCTTGGGAACTCCCTCGAAGAATATATAAAGGCAAGTCCTCTATTGCACAAGGGAAAAAGCCCTAGGATTTTATTCCTAGAAAAACAGGACTGGCCAATTTTACAGATACATCTGGAAGTGCTGGACTGTAAGATACACTTAGTTATTGCTTCAAGGCAATTACGATAAAATTGGTGGCTACAGCTCAATTTAATACATTTGAAAAGGCCAGTTTCATGTATTAAAAACTTGATTGGACAAGGGCATGAACAAGACCTTGCTTGAGCAGGAATTTGGACTGCATGACTGGCTGAGGTTCCTTCCAGTCTGGATGATTCTCTGGCATGGCCATCTTAATACTCACACAAATTTTTCATGAAACCAACCCAGGAATTTTTACCCAAGCTCTTGCATGTAGTTTAATTCATCATGTTCTTGCATTTATGAAAGTTGAGGAACTTGAAAATGCCACTCTGGAATCTGTACAGTAAGACATAACACATAAAACAGGATTCCTTTACATGCCTCTTTGGTGAATTATTTTATAGTACTTAAAGTGAATTCTCATTTTATTTCATACACTATACACTAAAATTGCAATCAGCAGTATTTCAAAATAAACCAGTTTCCAAGTTTACCATACTTTCCATTTCAACACTTAGGCATTTAAAATACATGAAAGTTAGATTAATAATAAAGTAAGTCAAAACTGACAAAGAGCAACATCTTTATATTATTTTACCATTACTACTTTCCATAAGTGGTAACTACACAATGACTAATGATTAAGATGCAGATCAGTTTACAACATTCACAAAAACAGACTTGCCACATGAATGTGAAATAAGCAGCAGCCTCTCATAACTTAAAAGTAACTTTCCACATGATTGTTTTATTTGTAAGAACCATCTTCCAGCCTCCATATTTACTGATGAAACCAAAGACTAGGTTATTTAGAATTATTAAAAATCATTTTCAGGCTGAGAATGAAAGGGGAGAGGACAAAAATTATTTCAGTGGTTCCCTTGCACATAAACACACAGCTCTGCTCCACAAAGTATTTAAACTATCAGAGATTTAAAATTACAGACATCAGTGCTAAATAGTTAAGGAGACAATTTTATACACACCCGTCCAATATATCAAAATAAAATCTCTATGAACAGCCAATTGTTTTCTTTGGCTTTCTGTACACTTTGAACACCACTACACTACTACATTCACAGATTTGTATGATTATTATATCCTCATAAGAGTAAAACTAAACCCTGAAGCTGTCAGTGGAAAGTCAACTAAAAATGGCACTTACACATGCACACATCAGTTTCTATTTTCCTTTATTCACACAGTTATTGTAAGCCTTGCAAACAAACTGCAAGACACCCAAATTTGCATTCTGTGCAGCTTTGTCCCACACCCATTTTTCATTGTTTTCATACAAAGCAAGAGAATCCCATTCGTCATCTTCTGCCACACTACAGCAAAACATGTCCTCTATATACCTGTAAATGGTAACACTTAAGTCTACTTAAGTCACTTTTACAGTTGCTGTTTTACTCTCAGTTCCATTAGCAGTAAGTTGGAAACATTTTTAAAAGACCAGTAAAGCCATCAGTCTCCTAACTGCAAGTCATTATAACTTAAGAAAATAAATTCCTTTCAACTGGCTAACAGTCCATATTAAATATCAGATGTGATGCTCATAAAACAGATACTTAATTAATATCCATTCCTTATGTCAGTGAACTGGTAAGAGGAAAAGCAAATCCTCAATGCAATCATATGTGAAATCTGATCCCCTTTGTATGACTGCATATGACATATTCAATTTGTGTCTGTAATTTTTAAACAGTCCTTTTTTAATTACACTTTGGAAACCATATCCCCATTTTTAATACAAGTTGTTCTACAGTGTAAGGAGAATCCACAGAGTGGATTCCCCAAAGTTCATTTTCTAAGCCATTTAAACAATACTAGGTTAGCAAGTCAATCATGTCCAATGTGCTAGATTCAGACCTGGACAGATTAGGAAACATTTTGAAGCAGTGTTGAGTAAATAATTTTGGTAAGCTGTAAAACTGCCACATGCAAGGTATACTGTACTATAACAGCTCCAAATCCTTTATAAAAACCTTGCATTCCTTCTTCACGTTTTATAGTATTTATGCAGTCTTTCATTCCCTCATACTGAGTATTGATTGGAAGCACTTCATAGCCAAGGTCTGTATTGTCAATTATTGTGCGTGTCCCTTGAATATGAAGGCGGTGCAAAACTGTTTCCAGTGGGTAAAGCATGACATCAGCACAAAGGCTAGCAGCAAAGCTAGCAATAAGTTCTGGAAAATACGCATCCAGCATGCTCTGCACAGAAGTGGAGCTCTCAGATGGAAGGCTGTGGGAATTATCCCTTTTCAAAAAAAACAAGACAAGCTTCTGGACGATGGAACTGATGATGTAGTGAAGAACTCCGTGTAGAGCAGTGGGAAAAGTCAGGACCATCAGAGGAAGGAGACGCTTGCTATGGGGTACTCCCAAGCCTACAACTCTGCCAATTCCTTCTTTCACACAGTCCAGGATACCAGGATTGTCTCGAATGATTTCACTCTACAAGTACAAAGAAGGAGTTACAACTCGTGCTGAGCACTTCAAAATCATCCTGACATCCACTCTGACACTTCACTGCTGATCTTTTTAAAAGAGTTAAACAGTTGCATGCTATTATGTCTACACAGCTGTACAAATAAAAGTCCCTTGTTATAACACTCTTTACAGCACTCAGTTAACCTTTTTAAAGAATGAACCCATCTTAAAGAGGTGAGGGTTTTTTAATGTATGTTGCAGTTATCTGTGTTTCTACCAAAGAAATGCGGTTGTCAGCCTACTGCTGAAAGTATCAGAATGCAAAACAGTCAGGAACTTAAAATTACTACATCTGGAGAAAAATGCCAGGAAGTACTTATTTAATTCAAAATGTCTTTACTTTAAAGACTATGAGTATTACCTTTGAACTTGAATTTATATAGTAAAGACTTCCATAAGTAGTGTTGAAAGGTCATTTTTGACATGAATTTAATACGTTCAGTTGTGAATATTATCATGGCATTATATGCATCTAAAGTAGTATTCTTTACCCATGCTGTCTCTTAGTGAAGAGATAATTATTCTATTCATGTGCTGAAAATAAAAATCCTGTAGTAATTATTTATTCAGTTACAATCCACCTGTGAGTGTAGGATTAAGCTAAAAACATTATTTCTCCATGAATGGTTATACTCCAGTGTTTTATCATGTGGTTTGCATCCAAATTCAAGATTTTAGTGTTCTCCTAAATGTCCAAGTCTCTGAGTCAATGTGGTCTATGTCCTAACCTCACACTAGAATAAACCACCAGAATATTCGTCAGTATTTTGAGGAAATATTAAACAGCCTGCAGAGCCTTCATGTTTTTTTCTGTGTGAGAGAGAAACTAATTTAAATGCCTGAGAACATAATGTTGTTGCTGACTTAAACTACAAGTTAAGCAAAACAACCCCTACTGACTCCTCTTCTGCTCCACATCAGTACAGTCACTGCACTTCAAAACCACTCCTGCTTTGGCCTAACATGCCAAACCATGAGGTTTGAGATGCTAATGACAAAATAACAAATGTGAGGGCAACAAATTCCCACCATTTACAGCTATTTTGATGAAGTGAATTTACTTGGGTAAGTGCCAAACAGATACTGTTGAGCAGCATGGTTTATCAGAATTAAGACAGTCAAAGTCAATATAAATTGGCTAGTAGGAAATCCAAACATCTTCAACTTTTTTTGTTTGTCACTGGTCATTGTCTTCTTGCAGCACAGGAATGTAACGCAAACCTGGCAAGCCAAGTGCTCCCCTGCACTGATTAGTACAGTATAAAAATCTTTGCAAATGCTATCATTACCTCTGCTGTGTTTCTAATAGACTTATGATGATGTTTTCAGGAACTCAAGGACATATTCCATACACCATATATACACACACGGACAAACTTGCACTTCTTCACTAAAATACTTGCATACAGCTGAAGTTACTAATCTTAAAATCCTCAGATCTCAGTGGAATTTTCATAACCAATCCATTACAGAGACGATCACCTACCCAAAAGGCCGAGAGAGATGCTTTTTTGTTTTTTCTTTTTAATTATTTTCCTATTAAGTTGCTTTCTAGCAAACAAACTTTATAATTATTTTATAAACAGAAGACAGATTCTAAATCATGTTCTCTTTTACTGGTAAAAAATTTACCCATGTCCAACAACACTGGTAATGCAAAAAATACAAGTAGTAAGATATAACATTCCATTCTGTGTCCTGCTATGAACTCCAGAAACATTAACAGTGTTCCACCACTGCTTCTAGTTCCAAAATTATGGCATGCTTAGGGTAGAGCCATTTCCCAGCAATTAAGAATTTGAGTTCCAGCCAGGTTCCCATTATAACACCAGCTAAGTCTCTCAAATATTCCCCAAACCAGAGATCCCATGAAGAAAGAAGGTTTCTAAAATGCAGAGTATCTTCAGAGGAAGTGAGTTTGCTGTTGGGAGTCTTTCTATGACTGTCCCTGCACAGATCTTTAATCTCACTTGTCCTGTAAATCCAGCCAGTTCAGAGAGAACAGCTGTCCTAGTACCTTCTGGCTCATTTCAGCTTGGATTGTCTGCCCACAGCAGAATCCTGCCCCTTATAGAATCCCTGCCTCTAAAGTATGTGCTGAAACTACAAAACTGCAGAAGACAGCCTTCTCCTCAGAAAAAGCACATTTTGGAGACATACACCAGCAAACCAGAATTGATAGTACTTACAACTTGCCCATGCTTCGAGTGAAAATTATTATTTTGCTGACTCAGAGACACAAGAGTGACTATCCTGCACCCTCCATATGAGAGCTCACTCCACAGAAAGAGCTCCATTAGCTGCACAGAGACTCTGTAATGCATCTAAGAGCAAGTCATTATACACAGAGGTCTGAGAGAATTACCCTGGACCATTTCTGCAGAGCTAACCCTTGCCTTCCTCCAGAAAGAGATGCAACACCTCGCTGACAGGCAGTCTGCAACACAGTGCTATGGGCTACCCTGCACAGTTACAGAACAAGCTAAGATGTATTCTAAGTGACAGGTCCAGATTTTAATTTTTGTGGCTAAGGAAGAACTAGATGAAGATTAAAAGTAAAAAGGTAGAAAGCTGATTGAATGAAAATAATCCTGAGAGGGTAGAATTGAGTATTTATTTAAAATCTCCATTGAACTATTGGAAAAAAAAATTACAGTTGTTGTAGGGGACAGATGTCACTGTAACAACATGCCTAGGAAGGCAAAGTTTAAAAATCTTACATGAGAAAAACGTTATGTTTTATCTGCATGTCCCCATTTCATATACAATATATTCCAACTATCTACATTAAATGTCCTTTCTAGATTTAGATTCTAGATTTAGAGTTAAGACAGTACATTAATATACCCCTCATTTCACCCATGTCAGCTAAGTCACACAGCCTCAAGCAAAACAAATGCAACTACTGTAACATAAACCTGAATTCAAAGATTCACCTCTCCACATAATCTAATCTATAGAGAGTAACAGTTGATTTTTCAACATTCCAAATGTATGTAAGTTACCTGTACAGTTTCAATCAGGCTCGCAGAATAAAAAGGCATTGCTATCACATGTGTTAACCTGTAGAAATTAAAAACAATGTAAGAATTAATGTCAATACTAGAATTTCAGCCAAACAAGCACCTGTAAATTGACAAAGCTGTCTACCAAATTATTCCTGAGAGAAAATTAACAAAACCTAACTCAATTACTAAAATGTATGTCAACAAGTTGAGATAAGCTTCAGTCAAAAGTTTACTTAAATTCTATTTCCATGTGACCAGACCGATTAAGGTCTAAAATAGTATAATCTTTTAACTTAGCTCCATAGACACAGGGATCTAGTATGAGAAAACCTGTGAAACTGGTTCATGTAATCAAGATTGTTCAAAAAAATCAGCATTTGAAAAGTAGTTAGCATCTTGTCAAGAAAACGTAGTACCAGACTAAACTTATGTCCATTTGGTAGTTTATTATGCTTAGATAATAAGACATAAGACACATGCTATACTTACCCTTTGAGTAAAAGGTGACCACCTATCTGCTTGAGGTTCCATTTATGTGAAAGCTCTCTAAAAAGAGAAGTATTTAACACAATATGAAAAATCATCCACACGCAATTCTCAAACAATTCTTCCATGGGTGTCAACAGCCAGTTTTCATATTGGTGTTCTACTATTTGGCTTCAAGTATTTCCCATATTGTAAAGACACAGCAAAACATCTAGTAAATCATGCTTAACTTCTAGTAGTTTTTCAGGCCTGTCAGATGCTCTGTCAAAAAAGGTTTCAGTTATAAATTAATAAAATGTTTGCAGCTCTCACAGCAACTGACTTTAATCAGTTCTGCATTAATTCAGCAACCTTATGTATAAGCACTTAAAACAATTTGCAGGAATAACTGGAATACTTTGAAGTCTTCATACTTTTCCTTTATCAATAAATAATTTTTATTTAATTTTGATTTGGTTGTGATCTTCTGTTATTTAGTATGCATCTACCCTGTTGTTGTTTCTTTCCAGAAAAGAGAAATCATATTCTGGCACAGTCAGATAAGAAAAAATCAAGTAGAAGAGGTCAGGCCAGAAGTTGCACAGTAATTTCATACAGACGTAACTGAAGCTTTTTGTCCTGTGACCAGTCCTTAGCATATTCTGATAAAAAAGAAGAAAGCCTGTGCAGTTAACATAAAGGTGATATTAAAAAATATTTCCTTGAAGTAGAATTTCTAGTTACACACTTCAAAATACAAACAGCAAATGTTTACATTCCACTCAACAGAAAATGTAAACCCACCTAGTTCAGGATACCATTCAAATACCACACGTAATGACAATGCATACGGTCAGTACTCTGAGGTACAGATACTTGTCTGAAGTGCTGGGCATACTAGTCTTTGCATTTTTAATAATAATCTATAAAGTTTTCAGCTTCAAGTGCTGTCCAGGAATCACAGACACTGCTTGTAGTTAAAATAACTCTAATCCAAAAAACGCAATATTTTACTTTCTGAAGAATTGTGTGTTGTTACTAGCTATCACATTTTAAATGCACAGGTCAATCACTGAACAGGACTAGAAGATCATTTTCACCATTATATACTTCATTATATACTTGGATCACATCCACTTACCCATAATACTTAAATGATGTGGAAAATTAAACCAGTCAAAAACTAATGTGTGAAAACCTAATCTGTCAATCCACAAGGCATTACTGTCCCTGCAGTGCAAGAACAATTACGTACGAAATTTATCTAGTACAAAATGCTCACACTCATTTCCGGGCTCCTCTCCTAAACAGGGAGCTTTCTTTCATGTAACTATAACATAGAATTAGAATTCACATTTCACTTCTCTGTGATCTTTGGAGCCTGATAATGCAGTTAAATACTTTCAAATCAGATTTGTCAGCACTGTTGCTACAAGCAATAACCTTCTCCTCCCTGTGACCACCCAAACATGCAAGCCACCATTAAAAAGAAGAGAGCATTGAGTAGAAAACTGCTGTAGGGTGGTGCATGTATGAGAAAACCATTTTAGCCAGATCACTTTCACAGTCCAGTTAATTTCTTGACTGTTCACACATTGTGTTTCCACAAAGATGGGAGTACCACAGAGGAAGAAATTAGCTGGTTCCAGCAGAAAGCCTTGATTATTTTGGCAGAAGAACCAGCTTACTTTCCAAACTGCTGAACTGGCCCACAAGTAGAAAAACATTGCTCACATTTGTGAAAATTCAGAACAATGAAGATATAAACACTACATCACATCTCATGAACTTAAGCATACCCTAGGATCTGTATCTAAAACACACTTGGAGGAAAGCACATGCCTGGAAATTTCAATTACCTATGCAACAAAGTTGACCAAAACCCTTAAATACACACTCTATACAATTTAAATATGAAATACTTTTGTAAATGCTTTTGAACTTGCAAATGTCTACTTTTATTAATATGGATACATGTATCAGAACAGTATTGGATTAATCCTAACCACATTTCTTCTTTTTAAAACCTGGTAGTTTCCATGGCCCTGAATACTTTTAGTAAAAAATTACTAAACTTCTGTAGCAGAAGTTTGACACAGTGATGTAGAATGATGAGTATCTCTTTAAATCAAGTCAGTTATTTAGTGGTAACATCTTTTTTATGAGAATACTGAACAAGGTACATATAGCTCTTGGTCAAGGCAGGCAGAAGATAAAGCTGCCAGTTACATGGACACCCATCTACCACATCTTTCCATTTGCTAATGCAGGCCATTCTGCTCTCCCTAGGAGTACCAAGCACAGTGCAACTATCCAACAAAATGTCAGGGCTAGCTCATTAGCTGTGCAAGTTTTCTCTATTTAGATTGGTAAGACCAGGAGTTTATACCTTAGGTATGGTATTTGCAATATAACCTAAATAAAAGAAGAAAACAATGATTTTTTTTTTTTTTTATTACAGAGTTGAATACCAAAGACTAATTTGCCACAGCATTTTTATGTCAGACAGGTAAGCAGACACAAACAAATAAAGTTCTCAGAAAAAGTCCCTCAGTATTTATGGATTATAAGGCTGTCTTTTCCAAGACAACCACACTGTGTTTGGAAATACCTATTTAATGTCTGGTTGTTCTCATAAAGTAGTATTTTTCAAAAAGCCTTACTAATACTTTGAAAAAAAAAAAAAATCAACAACATATTGATTTGCTAGAATTGGTAAAAAAAAACATGCAATACCTTGGCAAAGGTGTAAATTCACTGATGATGCCTTCTGTTCCCAGGGTTATGCCCTGAACAATGAAAGTGCTGCCCATTCCTTTCCAGAGAGCTCTTGGACCCTGCATGTTGAAATATCCAAGATAAATATTTTCAACTTAATATTTAAAAAATTCAGTAAATTAATATCACACAGGTCTACAATTCTACTGTTGAAATTCGTAATTAAACTTGGGTAACAGATTATTTTTTAATCAATGAAGAAGTTTTTGTTTTTCAATAATTTCAAAGATCTGTCAATAACTTTGGAGGCTCCCAAACTGTTAATACTCTATATTATAAACTTAACACCATTTTTTATGGACAAAATGAGCTTGAGATGTCAAAAGTACATCCGTAATATATTCAGAATTAAGACTTGCTTCCTGCCTTCTGATCTGAGTTTATGGATTGCCATTCCCCTGCAGAACTGGAAGTACAACCTTTGGAAGGACAACAATAATTTCATCCACATAATGATTTAATGATCTTTTAGAAACCTAATGAAAAAAAAAAATCCAAGGACTTTTTGCTTTCTAACATCCACAAATCTTTCCCCACTAAGTACTGCACTTCTGAAAAAAAAAAAATTATTTACTTGATCTTCTTGACACATTTCTGTAGCCATAAAAACAAACCCTCATAACAGCCGTGCTTTCCAACACCACCTACATAAACAATCAGAGATTTCAATGTACATACATGCTGTAGGAACCCTCAGTGCCTAGATACAGCCTGGCACCAAACACTAACCTGTGTCTTATTGATGCAGTACATGATATTGACAACAGTAAATGGTGTGAGATGATAATTCCGTGCATGATAGTTAACCTGTTAAAAAAATAAATAGTATTAGAAATACACTTGTAGATGCTACAACTCTGAAGTATAAAGGCATTTCAAAGAATTGATATCTGTAAAGATCAGCTACAAATATGAGTAAGTTCTCACTGAAATCTAGGAAAAAGGGCAGCCCTTTAAATTATTCATATGCTGAAAGTTTAAAGAAACCATACATAAATCAGAACCTATGAAACAAATCACCCTGCTTGCAAACAGGGATGTGAAAGTTGCTCTGCAGATCCCAAAACACTTGCTGTAATTTGCTTTCCACTGCCCAAACAAAAATGAGCAAGACTTTTCCAAATAAAATAAACTGCAGAACAGAAAACAAGTATTCTACAAGTAAAAATTTGTTAATGTACCAGAGACCTCCTAAAAATTGCAAAGTTTCCCATAATATGTACTTTCATACAGAGGTATGGCAGTACACAGGAGCTTTGACTGGAATAGGTAATATAAAAGACATACCTGACATTGACGACGTAGAACAATGCAAGGATGTGCCAACACATTTTCTGTAAATAGGCTTTAAAGGAAAATTGTATTTAATGCACAAAAATTCCTTAGAAAAGACTTGTTAATTGTCTCTAACAGCAGCAGATCAGTATTTGGAGAAGCAACACATTTTCTAGTGAACTAATAGGCCATGTTTTTGATGGTTACCCAACAGCCTCCCAAGGAACAAGTTACATAAAATCTGACATATACATTTACTGTGAAAAAGCCCCATATATATGTAATATGCACTTATTTTTATAAGCAAAAAATATACTAAATTTCTTAATTTCGCCCTCCTCAGAGTATCACGGTGCAAAACAAACCACAGCTACAATTATGAGAGGTTTAGTTCCCAGTTTTATGTTAATTCTGCATCCTGTATTATTAATCAAGACTCCTCTTAGGAGGGCAGAGGAGTGGTACTAGTAGCTGACCACCTTTTCACCGAAAACACTACTGACCCAAACCAATTCTCCAGCCATTGGCAGAAGTCATATTTGAATCAAAACTTCACAGGAAAGTTCACACTTCCAAAGCAGAATTCCTGGTTGCAGACATTCAGATAGACTATTAATTTCAGCTCAAAATGCCTGAGTGATCAGAGTACTTACCTGTATATTGTTCAAACCTGGGACATGGATTAGAAAAGAACATCCAGGATTTTTACAAACACCCCAAGCTACAGAATCATCTGTGGTAGGTTTCTGAACTCCCAATAAACAAGTGGCACAGAAAAATACTGCAGTTTTGTAACTATTGATCTAATAGTTCCTCTGTACCAAGAGGAAAAACTTTCCTTGGGCATCAGCATCTTATAATCCATCACTTTTTCAAAAATACTATCAATAATCAGGGTCATCATCATAAAGAATGAACTGGCCTTCAGGCCACTTGATTAGATGAACATTATGGTCTGAGGATACTTTGGTAATATACTTGAAGACATTTTCACTTTCTTAGGAAACATTTGTATCACCCAGAAATATTAACAAAAGTTGCACATGTCAAAGAAGTTTTCTGGTGTTAATTTTAGATTACTCGGACAGGGCATTCTGTTTCTTCCATTCATATATTTTTGGCAACAGTTAAAGAAAACAGAAACCTAAATGGGGGGTATTAGGTTTCAAAATACATTTCAACTGCTTATGGCTATTGGAATAAAAACACAACACAGAAGTGTATGTAGGGTTTATAAGTATGAGTTTTACAACCCCTTTGTCACTGAACACATCTCTTACCTTGCAAGGCCAATACCAAAGCCAGCAAATCTGTTCAACTGTTCTGAAAAACAAGAAAAAAATCCGAAACAAAACCAGATGATACGGCAGCGATAATCACAAAACAGAGAAAATGTCATGCACGGGATCTGAAAAACTAGTTTTATCCTGTACTTGCATCAAAAAATTACAAGCACTAAATTACAATATTTATGGCAGTTGAGCAACAGAAGATATAAAAAAATATTCCCCTAGGAACATGTGCACTTTGGACTGCATTTGAGTTTGTACATGCTCTTATATATAAAATTATGCTTTTCTTACAGCAAAAAAAGAAGAGAGAAAACGAACAGTAAAACAGAGAGTATTTACCAATTCAAACCAATTACTGAAAGATTTAGTACGCATGAGTTTGCAGTAATTCTGAAACATAAATCTAGGTAATTGAGGTGAAAATACTGTTAAAACAGTATAAAAGGCAAAATCTTGTGCGAAGTTACACAAAAAGCCACAGATGAAGTAACAAACATCAACACAAAGCAAATTTTCAAGCCAGTTGTTTACCTCCAGTCCTTTGCAAAAATCTGAATTCTCCAAATTGGAGAATTACAGAAGTAATTAATTCAACTCTCTGTTGCCTGCAAGCAGACATTTGCACATTGGGAATTATCAGAAGGGATTTTAAGATGAGCATCAGAACAGTAAAGGCATTTTAAAGTCAATGCTTAGCCTACAAGCTTCATTGTGCATGCAGTCTGAAGGCATGGATGAAGTCAGTAACTTCAGTGGTGCTCCACACAAATGTGGCAGCCCTCCTAAAAATGGTAAGATACCACATGCAGCTGCTGGATTCAGTGATTACAGCAACTCCTTATCAGTGCTCCAAAGTGCAGAATGAACACACCTTCCACATGCAGACGGCGGAAAAAATGCAGTGTCCAGCTATGCAAGGATACTTAATAGTGCTTCAACCAGTGCATGCATGGACGGAGTCCAGCTAAAGGCAGTACTCTTTGTAAGACCTAAATAAAGATACTGCACTACAGCTCAGAAAAGAAAGACTTGCCTACTAATATAATTCGATTTCAGGTAAATTACTATTTCAGAGATTTTTTGATACTCAAGTGTCTACAACCTGCTCCTTTTATTTAAAGAAAACAACATACAGTACCCTAGAGAGAGCAAGTTTTCCTTAATTCACCTCAACTTTGTTAAGATCTAAAATGACTTTATGTATGAAGGCTTACACTCAATTTTCCAGCAATTACCGAAAAAGCCTTGTACTCAGTTGCTTCCTTAAATCCTACAAATCCCACAGTTCCCTCGCTATCACGCGTGGAGGGGGAAAGTTTACGTCAGCAGCTCATGTTTTAAACCCGACAGAAGCCACGCAGTCCGCAACACCACCACCACAATAACGCAGCACTCCAAGAGCCAAAAGCACTTCCTGCCCTTGAAGAAGGCGGGGTGTTTCTGCAGGAGATTATCTACACGGGCAATGAGGAGCGAGCTGACTGCACACTGCTTAACGGGAAGCTGCGGGGCGCGTTCTGGCACTCTCGGACCCCACTGGAGCGGAGCTGCACAGCGCTGGAGCGCAACAGGCAGCGGGTGTTCAGCAGAGCACTCCGCCTTCTTCTTCCCTGCGCCTCAGCACCGGCAGCCCGGGCGGCGCAGCTCAGGCCCGCCCGCCCTCGCCCGGCGCTCAGCGCCCGCGGCGGCAGCGGGGCTCCGCGGCGGCAGCGGGGCTCCGCGGCGGCAGCGGGGCTCCGCGGCGGCAGCGGGGCTCCGCGGCGGCAGCGGGGCTCCGCGGCACCGGCCGGCCCCGGGCTAGCCCGGGCCGGGCCCTCCCTTACCGGCACCGGGGCCGCCCGCCCCGAGGTTGGCCTCCTCGTTGGGGCCCGCGCCGCCCAGCGGGGTCCCAGCCCCGTACGGCGGCGTCTTCTCACCCCAGTGCAGGTTGCGGCTGCCGGGGATGTCGGGCGGGCTGGTCACCCAGGAGCCCGGCTCCGAGCCGCTGCCGAAGGGCCTGGAGCCGGGGCCCAGTTCGTCGCGGCCGACCCCACGGTAGCCGAGGCCGTCGAAGCCGTCGGGGCGGCGCGGGTGCATGGCGGGGGTGGCTGAGGGAGCCCGGCGGGGAGCGGGAGAGGAGCGGGAGGCGCCGCGCTCGGGCCGCTCCGCCGGCAGCGCGCCCGGCCCCGCCGCCCGTCGGCACTTCCGGCCGCGGTGAGGCCGCGCGCGTGACCGCGGCGGGCGGGGCCGGCGCCGCTGGCCAATGGCGGCGCTCCGCTTGCCCGGCCCGGGGCGGGGCGTGCGGCGCCCCCTGGCGGCGCGGCGGAGCGGCCCCGCCGCCCCGCGCCTGCGCAGTCCGCGCGCCGGCTCCGCGGCCGGCCGGGCCCCTCCGGGAGTCCGTGAGGAGGAGCCGGCGATGAGGAGTCTGTGCCGACCTCGGGCAGCGTGTTCTTCCGGGGAAAAACTCCTTCTTATCGGCCCTGGAGATGAGCGCAGCACTGCACACGGCAGGCGCAGGGAGGAGGCCAAAAAGTGGGGCATGGGTTGTGGAGAGGAACGCAGAGCACCCAAGATCCCCAAAGCCCTCTGCCTTATTTCCATAACCAGGCCCAAAGAACAGACTGCCCATGATAACTGATTGAGTAGAAAGTGAGAAACACTTCAGGACGGGGAAGTCAGGCCACAGAAAGTGTCCCCCAATCCCACAGGATATCCTGTTGGCTGGATGGATGCAGCTGGGTCGATTCTGACACCAGGACTGACATCCCTGCAGCTGGATCAGTCTGGAACCAGGACTGACATCCCTGCAGCTGGATCAGTCTGGAACCAGGACTGACATCCCTGCAGCTGGATCAGTGCTGGAACCAGGACTGACATCCCTGCAGCTGGATCAGTGCTGGAACCAGGACTGACATCCCTGCAGCTGGATGGATTCTGACACCAGGACTGACATCCCTGCAGCTGGATCAGTGCTGGAACCAGGACTGACATCCCTGCAGCTGGATGGATTCTGACACCAGGACTGACATCCCTGCAGCTGGATCAGTGCTGGAACCAGGACTGACATCCCTGCAGCTGGATGGATTCTGACACCAGGACTGACATCCCTGCAGCTGGATCAGTGTTGGAACCAGGAGCACTGAGCTCTTATTTTTCTTTCTCTCTTCTTCTCTTTAGCTCACCTCTTCTTCTCTGTCTTGCCTTTCACACTACTTCTTTATCTAAAACCTATTGCCTTGTACTTACATAGCCGGTCAAGGACGAAAATGCCAGCTTCCATGCTGAGTATGTAATTTACTAATAAAACTTTCTGATTATTTGCTGACCCTCTAACTTTTGTTGTTCCTTTCAACCATGAGCATTTATGAATCTTCCTTCCCCTTAGGAGTGGGAGGCCATACCCTGTGGGTTTAATGATCCTTTAGCTCAGAATCACAGAATCATTTAGGTTGAAAAGACCTCCGAGATCACCAAGTCCAAACTATGACACCATGTCAACCACCCCATGGCACGTCCAGTCTTTCCTTAAACACTTCCAGGGACAATGATTCCACAACCTCCCTTGGCAGCCCATTTCAATATCTGGTCACTCTTTCTGTGAAAAAAAATTCCTACTGGGCAGCCAAAACCTCTCCAGGCAATTAAACCATTTCCTCTCACTGTGTCCTTTGTTGCATGGGAGAGGAGCCTGACCTTGCTGCAATCTCCTTCCAGGCAGCTTGTCTTCTCTGAAGAAGCTCAACAAGGTCTCCCACAACTGCGTCTTAGTCTGACATGCAGTTGTTCTTATTTTGTGCACTAGGTTAAGTGAGCATTAGTGCATTCAATTCTAAGTATAGCATGAGTCATCCACAGCTTTGTGAGAGGAAATCTCATTAGTGCATATGAGTATCTCTAAGGCTGGTGCCAAAGGATGGTGCCAGACTCTTTGGTGCCCAGGGACAGGAAAAGGAGCAATAGCCATAAACTGAAACACAAGTTCAACACATAAAGTTACAGTTACTCTGTTTTGTTACACAGTTTTAGTCTTCCTAAAATTGTGGAAATCATAAAATCAGACTAGTCAGGATTGAAGGAAGTCTTTAAAAGTCATCTAGACCTACCACCCTGCAATAAGCAAGGACACCTTCAATTGCCAGCAAGTGTTTAGGGCCCTTTGCAAACTGAATGAATGTTCCCAGAGATGTGGGTACAGCCTCTCTGGACAACCTTTTCCAGTGTTTTACGAATTTTATGATACTCGCAGTCCTTCAGCTGTGTCAATGGCTCTACTCAGCTTCATATAGTCTCCAGATTTGCTGAGGGTGCACTCAATCCCACAATGTCCATGTTACTGTTGAAGATGCTGAACAGTGCTGATAGGAAATTGAATATTAGTATTAAATAGAATTTCAGGTGTGGGATCCATGCCTTCTACACAGTGTCCCCAGACCATTCCCTGGTGTTTGACTGTGCTCCCATAGCACAGAACCTATTCTCACATGATACAGTAGAAGTTTGGGTTTCCTTCTTTTCTTTGAAAGAAAACACCAAGAAAACAATTCAGAGATCCACTTTTGCAGTGAGAAGAAATTGGCAACAGCCTAAGTGCAGCAATTACAATAGGACACAAAGCTTCTGTGTTAATGATCCCTTAAATTTAATTCCCATATGACTTAATATAAAGCCACACATGCAGTTTCTGTGCTTGGTCTTGGAAGACCAAGCAGGTCTTCCTGCTTGGAAGACAAGCCTCCAGGAGAGAAACAGAATGAAGGTTGTTGATAAGAGAAACCAGTAAACCACAGTTCTTCAGAAGAAAAATAGGAGAAAGAGTGTTGTTCCAAAGAAACTACAATCTTCTTCCACACTGGAATATGACATGACTGTTGGAATAGCCAGATCTGCTGTGTTTTCTAAAACAATATTCATTGACTAATATTGGGTTGGACTCAATGATCTTTAAGGTCTCTTCCCACCTAGTTATTCTGTGAATTCTGTGAATGTGTGTGAGAGGGAGAATTGTTCAGTGTGAGAAAACTGTCTTAAAATTAAAATCTACATTTTTCTTGGGAAACAATGCTCATAGCCACTGCTTTGTTAACCTGTTAGCAAAGGAGTAGAGTGCAAAGCTGCTGACTCAGATTTGATTTACACCAGATCTTTGAGATCTGTGAGATCTGCACAGTGGGTAGCTGCCCTCTTGTTCATATAATGGAAGAGAGCAGCTGTGCTCCACAGCAGCCTGGAGCTTCCAGCAGCACAGCCTGAAAGACAATTCAATTGAGTCTACACATTGGACCTGTGTGACTGCAGGAGTGGTTTCTGTGGGGAGATATCAAGACCTGCCCCTCTGTCAAGCACAGCCAACTCCAGCCAGACCTGCCATGGCCAAAGCTGAGCCCATCCATGATTTTGGTAGCAGGAGAGGGTAAGAGAAATGTGTTTTTTTCCAGTATCCTACTCTATTTTAAACTGGCAATAAATTAATCTTCTCCAAGTGGGTGTCAGGTTTGAATGTTAATTTGACATTGGCTTAGATGGGACACACAGTAGTGCTTATGTCATTTTGGATCTTCACTCCATGCTCATGTTTTGCTTCCCATAGTAATTCAGGATGAGAACACAGATGCTTTACACCAGCAGGATGCTCGCCCACAGCCAAGGACAACAGCAAACTCGCCATATTTTTCCTGGGTCTCTTAGTCCTGGCATCCACAGCATCCTTTGTGACATCCCAGTGATGGATGTCCAAACAGCTCTTTCCCTTCAGCTGCTCATCTCTTGAGTGCTCTCAGAAGAAAATCTTTGGTTTGCCTCACAGTTTTATTAGGCACATAAATAGACCCTCAAGCAAAAGTCACCCCAAAAGGACCAGCAAAAAGGACCCTGGGTTTTAACACCTCCTGGCAGTCTGGACTTGAAAATTACATTTTCCTGCTGTACTTCTCTGCAACTCCCTCAATTACCCAAACAGGAAACTGGAAAGTGCCACAGGCTCTTGGGTCTCTCCCTCACACAGACAACTGGCACCCAGCATCTGTTCTTTGGCTGGCTTGTTCACAATGTGATCAAGAGTGATCTGGGCAAGGAGGAAGAGCAAATTGCCTTCATGGGAGAATTTTCAATTCTGAGCTGAAAGGAAACAGGCCTGGAAGTTAAATGGGCCTTTGTGTGGTTGTTTCTCCTCATAGCTGAATCTTAAGGTGGGTGGCTGGATCATCCTTTGCTGCTTGTGCAGTAACACCTCTACTTCAGTATTCTTTTGTGTACAATTAGATATACCTCCAAACCGTAGGAACAAGACCAAATTGCAAAGCCCATATATGATACCATGTACAATGTATTAATGCTCTTCTAATGGTTTTGATAGCAGAATACCAAATTCTGTTAAATGCTGTGTATATGATTAATAAATACAAAACCATGAATAAACAAAGTTCAGAATCTGTCCCTCAGCTGAGTTGAAGAAATATATATGGGAAATGGGAATCAAAACTAAAGAAATAAAAAGATTCTTCTTGTTGTAGGTTTTTACTGGAGTAAACCTACTTGATACAAAGCGGCGTTATCCTGGGGAATTTGTCATGAGAAAAGTCCATTAAAGAACTCAAAGAATTTCTCTGTGATCAAGATTTGGATGTAATTAATTTTAATTCATCTACACTAAAGAGATGTGCAATGGCATATGTGAACATGTGATGTGCATCCCCTGCACTCCTCCTGAGGCCTCATTGTGATCTGAGAAATCCTCATTAGCCTTGATCTTCACAAAGGGCACCTAGACTGAGCTCCTCCTGAGTTTATCAAAATCAGTCTGTTCCCAGGAACTAGTACTAGTCTCCTGATTTTTAATGAACTGCCTTGGAAACTTACTTTTCTTGCCTCGAAAACAACCCAAGCAGAATAACAATTTTGTTATCAAACTTTCAAAGAACATGCTAGCCCATATTGCAATCAGGATGAAAAATTATTATGATTGAAGCCCATTCTCTTGTGACTCTATAAACAATGGCCCAAAGTGAGACCCTTTGAGCTCTCCTGGACAGCAGACACTGTGACCAGCACCTCCCTCTGTGTGGGGCCTCTCAGAGCCAGAGAACTCTCAAGTTTGCTAAACTTGGAAGATCACTGAATGACAATGATGGAGCCTGGACTTACACCCCCACTTCTCCAGACTCAACGCTTTGCCCGTTGGGATGATCCAAAGGCATCAGATATGTGTCCTTCACCAAGTCTGAGGAAAATTTTTCAGAGGTACTCTGTGGGTGTCTTATACAGACCCTTTAGGTATGTGTGCATGAGGGTGTGAATATGCTATAGCATATGTACAAGGAATGCTGCTCTCCTAGATTCTTAAGTACTTCAGGTTTGTAAGTTAGGCCCATGAGTTATAGTAAATTCTATATGAATCTTTAGATAAATTGTTTAACCTAACCTGTCACTTAAGTGCCCTTAAGTGCTGTTAAAGCTATAGACCTAAACTCTCAAGTTTGGGGCTCAGTTTAGCAAAGGGGTCTACTCGGAAACTTGTGATGCAATGGGTGGGTCTTCCTTATTCCTGTTTGTCCTTACCCCTTCCCTATCCTTATCCCCAGCCTCCACAGAGTTAAGTTTTGAGTTGATTTTGGATTTCAATTGACTGGTTTTAGGTTTTAGTTTGCTCTTTTTCTATGTGCTTTTACCAGAGCATTAGTAGTAAGTAGTAGTAGAGGGAACCTTGTAAATGAACTACATCACACTTTCTGTTTTATATGAAACCTGCTTTTGCCTATGACTTTTCTGTGATTCTTTAAGTAACCTTAAAACACTCATTTGCCAGAGAACATTAAGAAAAATAAACACGTGCACATTTGAATCAATGCACTGGCACAGCATTAGGTTTCTTTTGCTGCCAGCACAGGCTTAAGCTGTGCATTGGCTGAGCAGCAGCACCATCTTGTGATACAGGTACGGAACTTTCTGTAGGGTCACACACCTGGATGTTCACCCTGTACTTAGCAAGTGGGAGACTCAGCTTCTGGCCTTTGCACTGGCCACTGATCCCAACCCAGTCGTTCTCTTGAGCTACTTCAGCCTCACCCTGTTTCATTGGCGCTTAATTGAAACATGGACAGCTAATTCAGTTATCAATCAGCTCCCAGAGCATCCAGGGGGCTGCTGCAACCAGGCTTAAGGTCTGGTCATTTTAGTTTGTTTTGGAAGCTCTACTTCTGTCATTATAGATGTCCTGCTGGTATATTAAGTCTTACCTGATGTACTAACTCTTATCACTGTCATAATCACACCAGGAGTGGAACTAATCTGTCTTCCTTGCTGAGGCTGAGGAGAAATGCAGAAGAAAAGCAAGCTGTGTGTGTCATCAATGAGACAATGCCATGGGGTTTTGAAGTTTTTGGACTTATGTCAGTTTAGATGCTGAGCTACAGGTAAAAAAACTGTCAGGCAGTCTGCTTAACAGACTCCCCATCTATTAAAAAAGAGAGTGCATGCACTCTCCTGTACATCAGTTAGTCTTGGAGTATGCCATCAACTCTTCATGAATAGTAAAAATGATAATAGAAAGTAATGCAAGAAAATCATGTGACAAAAAGGAGGCTGTGGCTGATGGCAGATCAAAGGATAGAGGTCTGTGGGCTGAATGTCACCTGTGGCAAGGTAATGAATCTGTCTAGTTTCCATCTGAAATGCCTGATTGTCATTTGCAATTTCTCGGTATCCTACTCCTTTCAGAAATGAAGCCAGCTCTCATGCTTTATAGGTTTTTTGGCCTGACACCAGCATCTAAGCAGATGAAAATAATGATGATTGCTGCCACACTCCCTGGTACCATTAATTTTTCAAAAGTTCATGTTTTCTATCATTGCTTTAAAGGGGGGGGGGGGGGGGCAGGGAGGGGCGCCGGGCAAGCGGAGTGCTGCCATTGGCCAAATGTGGACCTGGAATGTTAAACATAGGCATGTTGTGTTAAACCCTGACATGTGGGGTGTCCCAGGTTACTTGTTCTGCCCCTCCAGTTCAGAAAGACACAGGTCCTGTTGAAGGTCTTATGTCACATCTGGCCTCCTCTGGGTGGTTTGTCTAAGCAAAGGTGTCTGAAGAGTGCCACCCCACCTGGGTGCTATTCCTGGTCCGTAGGACTGCTGAGGTTTCATTGCCCTGACATAGTTTCCAGGCTTCACTGTTCTGTGTCCTTGTGTGGAATGAACAGAGGAGTGCTTCCTCACCTCGTGGAAGTCGTGGGGGAAGGAGCACACTCAGAACTTCACAAACATGCCCAGGTATAATGGGCGGTACACTTCCAACAGCTATGATAGTTATTTCACAATATTACTTCATCTTTGTGGCATGTTTTTTGGTGGTGCTGAGGACAGACACAGATTCTTTTCCAAGGAGCTCACAATCTGTAAAAACGACAGATGGATGAAAAGCATACCAATAGAGTGACAAGGTAAATGAAGTACCTTGTACTCTTTTCAGTGTTATTTATTCAGATTTTTCTGTTGATTCTTTTATCTTCCATACAGTGTTTAGTATTTTATAGCTGCTTATTAGCTATCCTTCCAGTACTACAGTGAGGTTAATCATATCCAAGTTAGGAACTTGAAAACTGGCAGAAAGGTTAACTCTTCTCAAAGTCTCACAGTAAGACAATGAAATATTTCCAGCAAGGTTAAAAGACAGGCTCCAACCATGCACAGCTTTTTTGCAGTAATTGTTTATACTTATCATGTGCTTCTACTTTCTTAAAAAGTATATAATTCAAGCAACTTAACAATGGATGTGTTTCCTTTACAGATCAGAATTATCAAATCAGACTCTGATCTTGCCACAGATGCTCAGGAGCACTCCATGCCCTGTGAGCTTTGTTGACCATTACCTCAAATTTTGTCTGCTTCTTCTCTTCAGCATTTTATGCCAGCCAGCTGCTAGAGTATGATGTGGGCTGCTTCTTAAAAGAGTCTCTTCTCAGAGCATTATCTTGACCTGGGGTAATTTTCTAATTTTTTGCAGCCAAAATCTGTACCCCTTCCTGCATGCTGCATGTCCCTGATGCAAAGTCCATGCTGTTGCTAGACAAGAGACAACTTATACCTGCCACTTTACCACCATTTTCCCCACCCTTCCACCCTCCATCCCACTCCCTGTAGCCATTCCTTACCCTTGCCATGGATAAGGAAATCCCTGGTCCTACCTGCCATTGTGCCTTCTCACAGCACAGCCAACATTTGAGCTAAAAAAAAAAAAAAAAAACAAGCATTTTCGGCAATCTAAATCAGACCATGTTAACAGAATTGGATTCTTTGGATCATGAAGGAGAGTTGCTGATGGCTCACAGCCATTTTATACAAAATTCCCAGTTCTAACACAACCCTATTCCATCTGTGCAACCCTTCTGCTCTGGTCTCTTTATTCAGGCAGCCTTATCCCATTTAGAGAAACCCTGAAAGTAGGATACATACAAGAAGGGCATCAGACTGTGTGAGTGTGTTCCAAGTGTTATAAATGAAAATTAGTCCAGCCAAGTTAAAAATGAAATAATAAAAAATTTATTTAGGATCGAATTCTCTCTGAGCCAGCCACAAGGAAAAGGACAGTGCCGAGGAAGGACGCCTCTTGGCAGAGGTTCCCCTGGACACACACACCACCCTCCTGGACCCTGCAGTTCTTATAGGAAATTTTCTGCCCAAGGCCAGGATTTCAGCCATCTGCCTTTTCTTTCCATTCAGAGCCCCACATATTCATAAAGTTCTTCTCTCCAAGCTGGGGGCTGAACAATCCAGGTCCAGGTGTCTACAATTTTTCCTGATGGTTAGGGGAACTGTGGCATTCAGATGTATCAGCCCCTAGGACTGGGATGCAAAATAATCCAGTGGAATCATGGGAGGGGGTTCTGGGGATGAAAACCACCCCAAAATGAAAAAGAGGGGCACAGTGGAGGGGGCTGGATGGGTGTGCAGGTTGGGGAAAAGGGAACCCCATCCCTAGGCTGTGTTTGACCTGTCACCATAACCTGCAGAGGTCCAGACTGGACTGGGCTGTGGGAAGCAGGCACAAGGAAGGCAGTCACTCTTCCTGGTGTTACCAGGAGGGAAGGAGAGGGATAGCTGCTGCTGGACCTCGGCAGCAGGCCCTGTATATCCCCCCACCCTGCGGCTACCAGTGTACCAGGAGGAAAGGAGAGAGGACGCTCTGCTGATCGGGACTGCAGATACAGACTGGACACATCTTCACCTCCAGCTGCCAGTGTGCCACGGAGACTCCAGGGACAGACTCTGCAGCCTTCTCATCCTTCGGCTACCGGAAGAATCTACAACACCCCCCTGCCGAGCTGACTTTTTAATAAAGAGCTGAACACTAATAAAGGCATAGACCCTGTTCATTTCACAGCGATCCAAATGATCCCAGTCTTGGGTCATTACCAAGATGATCAGGTCCCAGGTGTTCTAGTATCTTTTTGGGACAGCCCACCTCTGGACTAGCCACATGTATTAGATTGTAAATGAGTCATTGTCCGAAAAAGACCGGCTCTGGTGTAACTGAATATGTGAAGTAGGGGGGCAGCTCACAGTGCTGGTAATAACTAAATATAATACATGCCAAAACATATTTCCCTTGATTCAATACAACAATATTTCATTGGTGCAAATTATAATCATACATATCAAAAGGAGGGCTACTATGAAGGTGAAAAATCTTGAGGGCCAGATTTACAAGGAAGGTCTGAGGTAAATTTGCTTGTTCAGCCTGGAGAAGAGCAGGTGACAAGTGACCCTGTCATGGTTTGACACTGGCACAATGCCAGTGCCCCCATGAAAATGTGATCCCTCCCTTGAATGCTGTGAAGTGGAATCTAGAATAGAGCAAAGCAGGCCCAAGCTTAATAACAGGAAAAAAACTTTATTAAACTACCACTACAAAAGAAAAGAGAAAACTAAAGAAGGGGGAAAAAAACCACACAAAGATCCAAATGAAAACCTTGCAAAACATTCCTCCCCCCACCACCCAACTCCAACAAACCACAGTGAGACACAATCTGGACCCCAATCAGGTTTCCACCCTCCAGACAATCGATACTCAGTCCATCGAGGGAACAGAGTCTCTCCTGTGCCACAGACCCCCCAAGAAACACAGCTCCACATCCTGTGTTTCCATGTCACACATGGCACCGCCCGGAGAAAAAGTTTGCCATGGTGACCTTTCTCCTTTCCATGCACAGTGCTCTCACCAAATGCATGGATGGACAGACTGCCTTTAGGATTTTTCCTTTCAAGGATGCCCTGCCAAGAGGGGAGAAAACAACAGTTCAGTTTTTCATTGTTTGGGACCACAGTACCCCCCATTTTCCCCTGGGGCCGAGGGTTCAAGAACAGAGATCTTCTTCTCTTCTCTTTCCTTTCCAGGACAGGGGTGCCACCACAAACCCCCTAACCTTTTCTCTGTTCACTCCACTTTTGTCTTTTTCCCAGCTGAAGCAGGTCTCTTGGCTCACTGGCATCCTCCCAAAACACAGTCCCTCTTGAAGGAGAAGATTTGGTTCAGGTTGTGGCTAACATGGAAAAGTCCAGCCAAAAACCACTCCTTGTCCCCCTCCCATCCAGAATTCCTCCTTCCAACATCCCATCCCAGGGTCCAAGGTGTCCCTCTTCCACTCTTTCAAACCGAGGAGGGGAAAGGAAAATTCACAAAGCTTTCATTTCTCAAGGAAGGGTTAAAAGTCTGAACTCCCAGGATGGCTCGATGCCCAGACATCCAGCAACTCCCACACAACTGGGCACCTTGCAGCAGCTCCCCCCCACCCGCTCCTCCTTCCTTGAGGCTTTCTCTCTCCCTCTCGGGAGAGGAACTCTGGGCGGGGGGAAATGGAGACATCCCAGATTTCTCCACCCTTCTACCTGCAGTGGCCAGCCCAGTTCCAGTCCTTCCACCACCCTTGGGCCCTACCTTTCAGGCCATGGGGGCTTCCCCTCCCCCACCCAGCTCGTGGCTGGGCGGGGGAAGGTCTGCACTGCACGCTGACTGGAACCAAAGAGAGCCAGTTCTCCTGGGAATTCTGCTTTCAACCCCTCTGTGTTCTCAGAGGCGTGTCTACTTTCAATTGGTCAATATCTAAATTGACCTCTGCCTTCCGGAAAAAATTCTCTTTCCGTGTCAAACCACGACAGACCCCATTACTTCCTCATGGGGGCTAGCAGCTGGGGAGGTTCAGGTTGGCATTAGGAAAAGTTCCTTCTCTGAATATGGTAGGGCACGGTAAGGACTTAATGAGCACAATTGCTTGTCTTGAACACTGCTACTACAGAAGGACTTTGCTATGGGATAAGCACAGATGGGAACAACAGGATGGCTCTGACTCCAAGGACGGTGTAATTGAGATCTGGCTAGCACATCCTGTGTAATGGATGCAGACAAAAATTCCCACTGTGGCAAATTGTGTAAAGAAGCAAATGCTCATAGGGTTAAAGATCCCCTCAAGTTACAGAACAGATTGTACCTGTGACCACAGAAGCTCCTACTGCCAAATATGCCTACAAGAATACCTGAAACTGGACTGTAAATTAGGCCACTGTGGAGGGACAGATAAACAAACCTGGGAAAGAAGAGCATGTCACTAAATAATGGACATAAAGAATGCAACCACAAGGAAAGCCATCTCAGCAACTGTGCTGAAATCAGCTCTGAATGGGTGAAAGGTAATTCTTGCAGGGGGAGATTGTGACTACATATCAGAAGCCACTGACTTAAAAGAAGAGAAAGACTGAGCATGGGACTAATTAGTATGAGAAGACAGGGAATAATTTAACCAATTGCAGATCATTTAACCAACAAGCAGATCGTGACACCAATAGAATAAGAGAACTGTGTAACTAGTTGTGAGAGACTGGAATGTTAATGGTTAATATTCAAACAGTCTTCCGTTTACAGTGATTGCCCAGGTGCAGAGGAGGTGCACACCCATCACCCAGGGCAACAGCTGAGTGCTGAACAAGACAAGGGAGGAGGCTGATAAGAGGCAAATCCTACTGAGGTGAAAGAGTGCTTTTCATCATGCCAATGTCCATACACAAGTGGCTCAGCTGTGAAGACTGCCCTCTGGGGAAGCACCAGGACATTCACAGTAGGTCTGATGTTGATTATCTCTATTTAAGGGCCATAATTCACACAACAGATACTTCACCGATGTAAGAGGCAGCTGTAAAATCTCAGAAATGGTAATTTAGCATCAAAGATTCCCAAAATATCCCTTGATCCTCAGCATTACATCATCCATTGTAAAATTCACTACCCCAGTGGGGGTACTTGGGCATTCTCACAGAGCCTGAGCCTATATTAACACACCAGATTTTGTGTGTCAGGGGCTTCCCCCATCTCAAATGGATCAAGATTGTGACCATCACTTTGACAAGACTGTGACCAACACATTGACCAATGGACATAAATATTGCAAGAATCAAATCTTGCTGCAGAATCCACAGGTGGTGACCATGTACCTGTCTACGCTTATCCTTTTTTTCTCTTTCTTTCCTTTACCTTATACATTGAATAGTCTCAGGACTCCCACCACTGAGAAGCCCAGGATGATTAAGGATCAACAGGATGCCACTGGATCCTTAAGTGGTGACTGATCTGTCTGCATCCCTCCTCTCTTTTCCATTTCTTTCTCTCTCTCCACCTCACATTTTGTTGTTCAATTAAATCTGTGAAAAACTGCATTGACTTGTTTGTTCATCAAAAGTATGAAAATAGGATAAAAGGGTTGGGGGGTCGGGGCATGGAATTTGCAGGCTTGGGCAAGGCTGCTAACGCAAACAAAGATTGTGAAAGATCTTGCAGGACTGGCTGGAACTGATAACCGCAGTGGAAGGAGATCCATCACCCCCACTTGTGAAACCAATTGTTGCTGGAACTGATAACCACAGTGGAAGGAGACCCATCACCCCCACTTGTGCTGGATAAAAAGGGACTCAAGAGAAGGAAAGGTTGTCAGCTTTTGGCGGAGCCACGCTCCCAAGCTGCACCCAGTGCTGTTTGCTTGCTATCGCTTGCTGTAATTAATAAAATTATTAATTGATCTTAAAAGGCTGAATCAAATTATTCGCCTCAATTTATAACAAATTCATATTGTTGACTTTGGCAGATTGTCACATTTGCACCTTAATTCAGGCAGAGGCATCTCTCACTAATAGGATCATATCAGGCACTGGAACTAGCTCCCCAGAGAAGTGATCATGGCATTAACCTGGCAGAGTCAAGGGACTGTCTAAATGATGCTCTTGGTCATATGGTTAATTTTAGCCAGTTTTGAAAGGAACAGGGAGCTGGGGTAAGTGATTCTTATGGCTCTTTTCCAACTTGAAGTATTTTATGACTTCCACCAGAGCATGTTCTCCCAATGGACAGAAACAATAAGGGCACAACCTGGTTAATTTGTACCAAGGCTGGTTTCTCCATATTTACAGCAAAAAGAAGATAAATCTGGATAAGTGTCATGACAGAGATATGTACACTGATATTTTCTTGCAGTGTTTTTGTGTCAAGAAACTTTCTAAAGCTGTACAATATTTCAGGTTTATTTACAGCAAGGCCTGTACTGATTAGTATAGACATTTCAATTCAATCAACAGGAGTGCTAAAACTGTACTTGAGAAAAATGCCTTTTGCTTACCTTTAATAGCATTTCTGTTTGGGAAAAATCAATGCCAAACAAAGAAACTGTCAGTGTCAGCCTTACCTAAATTTGTTTGATCATGCTGTAACATATATTTGAAAAGCACTTTCAAGTCTTAGAAGGGGAGTAAAGGTTAAGTATCAGCAACAATGGGCAAATACAGCTGGTAACGTCATAAATAGTTAACAATATTATATGGATGTCATGCTCTTCCAAAGTCATTACTGCAGTTTTGTCTTCAAAACACCATGGGGAATTTGTGATAGGTTTGACACAAAATGTCACTGAAAATGAAAAAGAGAGTACAATTCTGAATGTGATGATGGAAGCATTTGCAGACTGGTATTGTTTGTCCAAATGAATAGAAGAGAGCTAATGATTCATTTTTGCTGGCTTTACTTCTTACTGAATTAGTCACAGCGAAGGTTGCAGCTAGGGAAAAAAAAAAAACAACAACAAAAAAAAACCAAAAACCAAAAAACCAACACACTGAAATGGAAGAAAATGACCAAACATCAGACTCAGAGAGAATGGTAGGGGGACTGGAAATTTCAAAGCATCATTTTTTTGGCCTACTGGTTACCTTGCCAGAATGGCAGATATGTACTTGCTTTTGTGGACCTGATGAGGACATAGAAGCCAAAGTGTAACTAGATGCTTAATGTACCTTTGTCATTTGTTTCTTGTCATAACATGAAGGAGATGCCCTATGGATCTTTGATTCATACTTGATTTCAGATCCATTTTTACCCTAAGCACCTTGCACATAATCCACAGCAAACCAGTCCTGAATAATGAGAGTTGAAAGCAGGTCTTTAGTCTATTTCATCCCTCTCTAAGAAAGGCTTCCCATGCAGAGGGGTGGAGGAATTCAGGATAACTCCTTCCAAACTACTGCCCACCCTTTTCCTTGGGCTTTGTATCATTCTGTGGGTCCCTGAAGCAGTTCCTGCCTGCACCAGCACACCATGAAAGGAGGTCACACCTGGTGCTTTGCAATGGGAATCCCTATAGAAAGCAGAGTATTCATGGACAGCAGTGGATGCCCTGCAGATCTCTCTGCTATCTAAGCCTTTCCAGATCTTGCTCCAGTGCTCCCCACACCAACTTGCTCCCTCACCATGCTTAACTTTTGGCTACTTTCCCACCCTTCCATGCCCTGCCCACCTGGCCTCGATTCTGGCAGCATTCCTGGTCACCAACCATTTGGTGGCTGTAAGTCAACAGCACAGCTCATTCAAATGCCTACTTCTATCTCTGGCATCATGTTAAGCCCGCCTGAAACCATAGCTTCATGTTATGCCTCTGATCCTTGGAAAGCATTTAAGCACCATTACTTCTGCTTTTCCTTCCATTAATAATCTGGTTTTTTTCTAATCAATTTAGGATGAAGCATTATTTGCTTTATGTATTAAATAGGTTTAAAATTCTATTATCATAGTAAGAGACTTAAATCTTGTATTAAGGCAAATAAATTCCTTTGGGAGTTGCTTTTAATCTCATCAAGTCAAACAATTACACAGCTATCATGGGAAGGTATTTGCTAGTTAATGTGGATTTACTTCAGAAAGAAACCCCATTCTTCACTAATACTCTATCTGACAACTCCTCAGTCTTCTCACATCATTTGCAGTGCTCTAAATGCACCTTACCATCACTCCCTGCATCTACTTAGCCACCTGAACTCTTGCAAAAGTTTTTCCTCCAAAGACAGAGCAAACTTTTTCCCTGCTTCCTCCATAGTCTTTTGGTTCTGTACAGGTGTACTTGTATAAGTTCATGTGAGGCCAGAGAATTTCCCTATGGATAAGTATAAACCTTGTACAAGGGTGTCACTCTTTGCAGACTGAGGGAATTAAAATCTGACCTACAAAAGGTTCAGGTGGTGATTTATTTGACCAAGGAACCTCACATTACAATATATGTGATGCAGATTTCATCTCCCCTGCCACTTAATTTTTTTACTGTGATATTTGTCACCTCCCTTATTCCTTTGTGTGTTTCTAGTCACTTTCTAATGGATAGCCATCTATTTTCCCATTTCCTAAGTTGCATACTCAAAAAAAATTTAATATTTTTAATTTTATGCTTCCTTTTAATATTATTTTACTATTTTCCTCTTTTACATTTCTGGAGGAATAGAGACAGTTAATTCTCTTTATTTTGATTGCCTCAGTTTCTCTCATGTTTTTATGCAAATTTTTTTTCTATTAGTTAATTCCATTCATTATTTTCTTCAGTGATCAAGACATTTTTTTCTAAGTAATAAGCATAGCTATTACAGCCAAGTGTCTCTTTATTACATTCCCACTGAATGTAATGAAGTCATCGTTGCTCCTCCTTATGAGACATCTTTTTTATAGTCCCAGCCCCCATGGTGAAGTCTGGGATGTTTGGAAATACCATCCTACAGTACCTTCCTCCCTTCTTCCTTTTGTTCTTCCTCCCCTCCCACTCTTGCCCCCAAAACTTAATGATAGTTAAATATTTAAATATTTAGATTTTTAGTGCTTTTACCAACTGCAGTAGGCACTGGGTTAAGGCTGTCTATAAATTCTATTTTAATCATCCAACAGAGAAACTGAGGTCAAGCCAAAGAGAGTTCTTGTACTCTCACTTTCAAAGGAATCCTGCCATACCAGGCAGAATCCTAGAAGCAAACCCAAACAGCATTTAGTACAGTCCTGCCCACTGACTGCCTGCAAAAAACTCTGTGTGTTATTAAAAACAATTATGGCCAAACAGGGCACAGTCTCTGGCTGAAAGAGGACAGCTCTGGGTGTCTGTGGTAGTGTTACAATAGTGTTTATTTGTGTGTGATAGATCAAGCATCCATAACCCTAAATAGTTTAAAATCTTTGAAAAGTCAAAAGCTTGTATAGTAGTATTTTTTTTACTACCTAAATTTGTTTATTTCTAATTTTGAAAGGATGATATTCATACATTGACAGTGTCTTGACACAATAATTGAGTTGCCTTAACATTATGTTCCTTTAATTATCCACAATAAGTTTCCTTATGAGATGTGAACTGACAGATTGTTCTGGTTTCTGAAGTTGTAGTGCAGTATTATCCAAGTACTTTAAGAATATTTCGTAAGAGAATATTGTTCAAAAAAGAAAAAAGCATATCTGAAAAGCAGAGTCTACATTTGCAGGACAATAACTGCATTTCTTCAAACTGAAAGTACTTAATCATTATCAAAAGATATTTGCTCCAAGTCACACATATATGGCTCAGTATAATCATGTCTTTTCAAAAGTCAAACTGTAAGAACAGAAATATAGATTATATTGGCATTTTAGATATTACCTTTGAATGAAACTTTCTTGTACTATTAAGGCAAATTTCAGAAAAATAAGTCAGAGGAGTATAATACAATTTTTTTTTTTCTAATATCAAACACAACATCCGAATATGTTGGGTTTTAAACTTCCAATGGTTTACAGAGTTACAATGCTGTGTAATAAACAACAAAAAGACATGCAAAAGAGAATTCTGGAAGAGGATTTTGAAAGTTCTTTGCATAAAACAAAGGAAGGAAAGCATAAGTAAGTTGCTGCAAATAAGGAGCTTTAAATGTGTCTAAAATAATTTCACTACATTTGTTGAACAGCATATGGTTAATATTTTCCTTCCTGTAGATCATAATATTCCAGCAAAACTTCTGATTTAACTTAAGTGTTATATACTAAATGCCTCTACTTTTTGTTCCTTAGGAGCCAAAAATAAAAGACATGTCCTTAGTGAAAGCAAAACTGATCTATCTGTAGGGTGCAAAATGGAGAGATTCTCTATGCTGTTTGCTCTCAATTTGCTCTTATTCTTGTCTATCAGATTTTTAGGACTTTAAACATGAGATCGTAGAACCTGTAGTTATACTGACTTTACCAGATATGGTATGTTCAATAAAAAATAGCATGGTCTTATTTTTCTTACTCTTTTGAAAAACTAGCATATTTTATTATTTCATTGAACACACCACAACTTGTAATTGTGCCTGCTATGAGTCTATGATGGCCTCTGGATGAACACAGGGCTTTCTAAGACTTCAAGTCAACAAACCACTAAATTTTTTTTGTTATCTAACGATGCTAAGTTCTACATGGCTTGAGACGACTGATGATAATCCTGCAAGGCTTGTAGATTCTTCTACCTATGTTGATATATTATTTTCCATGCTCAACTCCATCATCTCAGGACCTGTGATCTTTTAATTTCAATCTGAGCTCTTTAAATCAGAAATTACTTTGCTCCAGTAAAACTAGTCTTTCAGAAACCGAAGGTTTTAGATTTTCTGTGTAAAGAGCCAAAAGTATATATCATTTTAGAGGATACAAGGCCGTCAAACATACAATGAAAATCAAGGAATTAGAGGGACCAAAGGATTTGCTGTAGAATTTTACTCTCAAAAAACTGTCAGCCTGCTGGTCTATACTGTTTTCATTTTTGTTAACACAGAAAGATAACAAAACAGAACAACTGTTTTAATATATAATTTATATTAAAACGATATAATTTTTTTTTTGCCTGTCAAATCATAGCAAGGCTTTTCATAGCAATTCTATATAAAAAATGGACAAATTGGCAGCGTGGCTTCCCAGGAACATCTTGACCAGACAGCAGAGTTCCTCTTGTAGCCCGTTTGCTGCCAATGGGACAACTGGCCCTGGCAGTTAACTCAGAAATGGAGCAGGGCAGCAAGCCTTCAGAAAAACGCTGGACCTGGGATGACATAGTTTCCACTCTGCCTGAATTTGCCTCTGAAGCATTTTGTGTGGTGTCATGTCGTTATGGATCCATCTCTGTGGGAGAAAATGACCCAAAACTGACCCAAAGAACTGCAGCTGTTAGTGCTGCAGATTGTGCACATAGTAGGGAAAAATGGGAAGCATTTTTATTGCAATTTGGGAAAGAGTGAACCTGTGGAATTGTTTTTTTGTGCTTTAGTCTTTCAAAACAATCATCCAATTCATTAAAAATAGAAAAGAATTATTAGAATGACAGACTAATCTCAACAGAACTAGTATAGATCTTTTAAGAAAATAGTAAATAAGTAATTTATTTTAAAGGTAAGTTTTATTTCAATGAGCTTTCTTTGTGCCATCATATATATATTTTGAAATAGTGACAAAATATAAAATACTGAATCATTGTTTTTCTGCCTTTTTTTTTTTTCTTTTAGTTAATTCCATTCATTATCTTCTTCAGTGATCAAGACATTTTTTGTAAGGAATAAACATAGCTATTACAGCTAAGTGTCTCTTTATTATGATTTCTAAATCATTCCTGTTTCTAAATCATCCCTGTTTCTAAATCATCTTTGAGAAAGGAAACATAACTTTACAGTCATGGGTAATTGTTTTTGAAGGCTCCAAACTGTGGACAATGGATCACTGTCAGCTATAATTATTGACTCAAAAGACTTTGAATAAAATATTGTTAAAATTATATTCTGGAAACTAACTGCAAGCAGGATTAGAGTTGTATGACTGGACTGCATAAGAAAATGGCTAAGAGATTGCAAAGCAGTGGCTCCTGAATTGTGTTCAGCATTGGAGAAGCCCTTTTGTGGCACACTAGGAGCGATGTCCCCTAATATATTTATCTACTGCTGGATAAAAATATGTGATCAATGAGAAAACAGATTTTGCAAATAGTACATAGTTATATTGGTTAGGCAAAATCAAAGAAAGCTGTGAAGCAACTCAGGGAGACCCAATGAAGTTAAATGAGTTGACCAGAGATGGAGGTAAAAGAAGGCATGCTGAAAGAGTATTCTGAAATAATGTTAAAATATATTGAAAAGGGTAATGGAAAGAATATCCAAAAGAATTTGAGACATTGTTTCAGATGCTATTATTACTTAGAAGAAATATTCTTACAAAATCAAACTGGAAAAATAGCTCTACTGTTTTTCCCCAGTCTTGGGTTTTAACTTAAGAATGAAAAGTGTTATAGTTATTTATGAATGTTTCAGTAAAAGTATCTTTTTTCTCTCTATATATGTATCCTTTCTCTATATAGAGAATCCAACCCTAACTTAACTCCATTCCAGCCTGAAGGGATTTGGAGAATATTGGTGGTTTGACACCCATGTTTTCCTTCAGTCATTTTCTCAGTATATATGAGCCAATAATTTGTTTTGCTGTGTCTTTCAGAATAGAGGATGGAAGATAAGGGGACCTGACCCCTGCTGACTACTCCAGGTTGAATGAGTCAAGACTGACATAGAAAAAGTGGAGATGGCAGCATATACAGAAATGAAGCAGTCACTTTGCAGGCATGTGGGGTAAGAAAATGACTGTAAGCAGAGACCAGCCTGAGTTCCAGTCATGTCCTTGTCATGGTATGACACCGGCACAATGCCAGCGCCCCCATGAAAATACAACCCCCCAAATGATTTGCTGTGAGATACGATCAGGAACAGAGCAGAGCAGGCCCAAGCTTAATAACAAAGGAGAAGATTTATTAAACTACTACTACTATAAAAGGGAAAAGAAAGGAAAAAACCACTAAATACAAAATGAAAACCTTCCAAAACATTCCTCCTCCCCCCCCCCAACTCCAACAAGCCACAGTGAGACACAGCTTGGACCCTCACTCAGGTTTCCACCCTTCAGACAATTGATACTCAGTCCATCGAGGGAGAGAAGAGTCTCTCCTGTGCCACGGACCCCCTAAGAAACACAGCTTCTATTCCTTGTGTTTCCATGTCACACATGGCACTGCCCAGAGAAAATCTGCCAATGTAACATTCTCCTTTCCATGCACAGTGCCCTCACCACCAATGCACGGATGGACAGACTGCTCTTAGGATTTTTCCTTTCAAGGATGCTCTGCCAAAAGGAGAAAAAACCAACAGTTCAGTTTTTCAGTTTTGGGACGTCAGTCCCCCCCATTTTGTTCCTCCCCTGGGGTTGAGGGTCTCAAGAACAGAGATTTGTAGAATATTTCTGTACTTTTAATTTCTCTCTTCCTTGTGCTAATTTTTAAAATATTTTTAATAATAATTTTTGATGAGTAGTTTGTCATACATGCTTGCTCATGTTTCTGTCTTTGTGACTTTTCTTTCCAGTGCACTGCATTGAATCCAATGTCACCATTTGTGAAGCCTCTTTTTTTTTGTTTTTCATGCAGTTGTCAGCTACTTGTTAAAAATAGCTACATTATACTGCCATTAAATATTCATTAAATTGAGTTGTGGCAGGCTATAGAAACATCCAATTAAGCAGTTCACTTTCTACACAGAAGTCTACGAATGAGCAGTCTTCTTTCTTTTCAATAATGCATCAAAGGCTGCCCTTAGTGTCTGCAAAATAATTGATAAGGCAAAAGTTATTTGTAAAATACATACTAGAAATAGAAAAGTAGATTAGAGGGGATAATTTTGCCTTGGAACTTTCTTCTGACTGTGGGAAAAGCCTAGCATACTTTGATTTAATTTTTACGTAGCCTGGGGGAACCTGAAATGCTGCACCTAATAATTCAATATTTTCTGTTTCTGACATGTATTATGTGTTACTAGGTCTTAAAAACCAGAGCAGGAAAACACATCATAAGCTTTATTCATCCTGAAACCATTACAGGGCACTAAATACACCTGGGTCCCGGCAAGGCACAGTGGTGTTTTGGACCTGTACAGTTTATATTTTTTTGTAGCTAACCCGCTGGTACACCTGTGGATGTGTGTGTGCCCAGGACTGCCATCTGTGCAGGCAGAGCTGAGCTGGTTGGAGCAGCAGTCACAGCAGAGGTGAATTGGCTTAGGCTTTAGCATAGCCCAGACCACCTCTCTGAATTCCCAGGGCCAGCTCGTGCTGCTGACCCCTCCCTGCTGCACTGATTAAAGATATTAAAGCTAGCTAGGTTTGCTGTAGGCCTTATCAAACAGCTCCCTCCTCTGCAGTGCAGATCTGCCTCACACCCTACACTGGTTCTGCCGGAGGGGTGAGTAACCTACAGTGAGGCTCTGCAGGGACCTGGGGTCTGTGCCCTGAGCAGCTGGGCTGCTCCAGGATAATAGTGTCACAGGGCAGTGACATCAGCTGGTGCCAGTCTCCTGTTTCTCCAGCCCTGGGCATGTCCAGATACCAGGCTTCTGTGTAAGCCTCTGTAAACCATGTTTATCAGGTTGTACATTCCAGGCCTCTTGCATAGCACCCAGTAGTTTCCATTTTGCCTTGTATGTATTTTACCTGCTGTCACTTATTCATTATTTCTCAGCTGTCTTCACTTACTGATGTTAAGTCACCCCTTTATTTAATTTCTAATTCCAGGGGATTACTTCCAAATGTACTTTCTGGTTATTACCAGAGCCCTGTATACATGCTGGCCATTAACTCCATGACATAATGGTTCAGCAGACCAGAAACTCTCTGGCCATTTAATTCCCATTTGAAATGTAAGATTTAATAGACTTAAACATGAAGCAAGGCACTACAAGATGTACAGTACTTATTTTTTTTTTCTTGTTTACCTTGAGAAAAAATTACAATTACTTTCTTTGTTCAAATATTAGAGTGTAATATTTGAGACACAAAATCTTGTATCAGCCTTCAGTGATGTCAGAGGAGGGGTCCTATGAATGTGGCAGCTAACTATGACCACCTAAGCTACTTAGAGCCTTTCAGACAAAGGAAATAGACTGATAAGGGACCTAGCTATGAAGGAGGGTGTGCTTTTTGATGTAGCTGAGAATCATCTGCCACAGCAAATCCCAACCATACCAAGAAAAAGGGGTGAAATCCTGGGAGATTTATGGGAGCAGTGGTAAAATTCCTACCTGAGAAGCAGGATTTCTCATATGATAGAGATGAGCATGCATCTACAGAGCAACAAGCTCATTCTTTACTAATTTTTCAACTTGCCCTTGAGGCAGTGTGCAAGAAAAATACTTTGTGAACATTTAGATTGTTTACTACAGTGTCACTATTAAAGTTACATCTCAATTAAAATCTTATTTAAAACTATGAAAATAATACATTTTATATAATAAATGCAAAATATAGAAAATAACTCAATTGGAAATGAAAAGTAAAGCTGCATATTTTTTCTATGTTTTCTACATTTTTACATTTCTACTACATTTACATTTCTACTCAGGAAATCACAGACAAAATCATTCAGAATTCCAATCTATCAGAAAGTCCATGCTTGTCAGATGTATATGAGATGTACATGTACTGAAAGAAGAAAATAACTTCTCTGCTATCTACTGCTATGTATAAATAATATACATTATTTATTGATTTTCATTAGTCGTTTTTCATAACATTCAACTATTTCTATAGAAGTAGAAACAGAAGTTTGAAGTTTTAATAATTAAAATGCTGAGATGGTAAAAGCTGTGACATAAATGAAACAAAATCAAGTCAGACTGTGATCTTGCTTACTGGTATGTATAGAGACAGTGGCATTGTTCCTTAAAAAAGGCTTTTACATATTTTATTCTGTGAGGCTTGCTACAATTGTGCCTGGATAGCAGAGGAAATCAGGCATAATTAGAATTGCCAGCTTTTGAAGTTTGGCTTAGTATTTACAGGGATCAGCTAAAGCCCAGTCAAATCAATGGAAAAGCTACTGGGATGAGTCTCTGCTGTGCTAAGCACAGCAATATTAAGCAATGCCTGACTTGATGTTAAGTGAGCTGCCTTGTGCAGGGCCATGCAAAAGGCAGCAACCAGGGGCTAGAAAGGAGCACAGTGACAGGGCAGGGTAAGCCTCAAACAGGCTTTGGTTGCAGGGGCTGCTCAGTCTCAGCTGGTGCAGCACCTCCCCGCAGTAGAGACAATGCATGGCTTGAGCACTGCTGAAGCCATGAGTAGTTTGGCCTCCAACTGAAACTCAGGCAGTGTCTGATAATAAAGTGTCTTAGGGTTTGTGTGCTTCTCACCACATTATTTACCCAGTTCTCGGCAGGAATATAACATCAGTAGCAAGCAGAGGGTGTTTCAAAAATCAATCTACTGCTTTATTGCTAAACTGTCAGGTAATGCATAATTCCTTAGATCTCTTATCTGAGGTACCAGTCCTAATGCCTCCATAATACATTAAAACTTCACAGGGAAGTATGCAGATTTTTAACTAGCTTGTACTTGTATAAATACACACTTGTGAAAGAGAGTTTTTAGCAATATTATGAGGAGCAGATTAACTGTAATACTAGTTTGATGAATTTTATGTTCCCTTTTATTATCTCTATTAAAATCCTTGCAACTGTTTTGAAAGGAGAAAAAAATAACCACCATATTCTGCAATCAAGAATGATTCCTCATGGGCTTCTTAAGACAAAAATAGATAATGCATAGAAACAGAGTGGTCATTCACATTGGAAAGTTATCATGGAAGTGATCCATTTGGTATTTAGTGAGCCTCAAAGAGAAGGTTCTGTGGCAAATATAATTCATCCTACATTCCAAATGGAAAATGCAGGGATTATAAAATACACTGAAAGGCCTATTTGAAATTATGGGCTTTCATTTTGGGGGTTATCCTTTGTGCTGTGTTTCTTAAACTTGGCAGGAAAAAAGCATTGGCTGAAAGAGCTCAAAAACCTCTTATGACTGGCACCCTATAATGGGCATCTTAGTGAGCTTTCACTGCTTTTGGGCTTGAGTTTAGCAATCCATTTTTGTCCAAATAAAGCCTGGATTCATTTCAGCACCAGTATGCTTTATAGCATATTCTGTAATAATGAAGCAGCATTTAGTGAATCAAAACCTAGAGATGAAATAAAACAGCCTCAGCTTTGTGCATTTACTGACAATGTTAATTTTGCAGTCTTCAGTCTGAAGTGGTTCATATCTTCTCAGCAGTGTAAACAAAATGGAATTTTGTGGTCTTAAGGTTATGAAAAGAATAAATAAACAATGCTTCTTATTTGGAAATAAGATGTGGTGCAGCTGTGAAACAGTTCTCCTCCAGCAATCACCTTTAACTCTGCCCTGCCTCATCTCATGCTCTCTAGCAGGAAAAGCTCTCAGGTTGTCTTGTGCAGGCAATGTCATTGGTAACAACTATTCTGTCCCTTTCTGGAATGACTTTTACCAGGTTTACCCACCACAGAAAGCTACCTGGTTTTCTTAAGCTTGCAACTTGTCCAGTCTTTTGTGTCCAAAACTGCTGCCTTCTCATTAACTACACCAATGTTGAGAGCATGGTCATATTTTAATTTCATAAAGGTGGAATTACGGGTGCTTGAAGCTAACTGTTGGTGTCAGCCCTGTGCATCACTTGTAAAAGGATAGTTATAGTAAAAAGAAAGTTCTGGTCCTTTTGGTTTTTATAGGAATTGCTGATCGTATGCAAAATGCAAATGAACTTAATTATTATGTATTTTCCCTATTTAATAACCAGAATGTGCCAGCATTTTGCTTCATGTGGTTGTAACACTACATAAGAGGGTGTCTAGTGTGAAAAAAGTGTTTGATCTACAAAAAGTGAATGACAGAGCTTCAAAGTAGAGCAGGGTAATGCATTTTCAGATTTCCCAGCCATTTTATTGCTGCACAGGTTATCAAAACAGTAGCCGTGTACTACCTTGGCTGAAGTTACAGATTTATTAAGCAGTAGTAAATAATTGTTTTTGTTGGAACATGTTTAAAATGGGTAATAAAGCTGTAATTATCGGTATGAATGCCTGTTCTTACTTAAGTTCTAACTCCAGAGTTCTAATGTTCATGCCTCATTAATTCCTGCTCCAGAGTTTTACATCAGCAAACTCATTTAATGTCCCTAAAATATGCAATCTTCTTCCAAATGAAGCTGGTTTTTCTGCATGTAAGAAAGATGTTCCATCAGATAAATGAACCAATTTTTTTTTTAAACTTTTCTTTAGCCTTTTACTCTGTTCCTTCCAAAGACAGAACATTAGGTCTTAGCACTTCATATTCTAGGGAAGATATGAATTTTCCAGTAGCCCAGAATGAAGCTATTATGCTGTCTCAGTGCAAATGTGACGCTCAAGAAGGTACACTTTTCTTAAATTATATTTCTGTTAAGTACTCTAAGCCTTTCTAACTAAGCTGCAAAATGTAACTGGATTGCTCTCAAGTACAAAATTTGGAATAATGCCAAGATAAAAACATCTTCTACTTCCTACTTGAAGAAGAAAATTTTTGAAAAATAAAACTGACAGTATCGATGAAGCAGATGCATTTTCTGTCTGGACCTTCGCTTATTCAATTTAATCTATCAAATTGCAAAATCATTTCCATTCAAACACCTGTCATCTTACACTTCTTATGAATAATTTCTTTATAATCTATTCAGAAATAACAATAACTATCAATAGAATGGGATGTAATGACACCAAACTGAAAAGTTTTAAATAATAATTTTTATTCACACTTTTCTTTAATGATTCTTATTAACAAAACCTCTGAATATTGAGATATTGTTTAAAATACAAATGTTAACTAGTTTACTGTTTGGTTTTAGAAGTGATAAATTTTTATGTAGTGATTATGTGTCTTCGTTTACCCCTCAAAAAAACTTCTCTCTTCAGTTACCTACTGTAAATCAAACTTAAGGTTTCAGAGTGGGAAGCTGTTGAGGTTATGTGCAAATCAGAAGGTAACTGAGGAAAAGACCCAGTGCTCTACTGTGTACACCAAGGGGGGAACAGTCATAATTCAGAGCGCCATCCATTTTAAGAGGCAGGAATCAGGTGCCTGGGTCAAGATGTGCATATGAGGTGATGTCTCAGCACTGCAACAGCTCCAAACCAAAACAAGTTTGTGCTGGCAGTCTGTGAATCAAGGAGGAAGGGACTTCGGAAGAAACGGAATTATTGTGAGGAAAAAAAGGAAAAGGCAAAGGCAATAGGAGGGTGCTGAGTGTGGTAAAAGTATCAAGGAGGTGCCTGGAAGGTCCAGATATAAATTCACAGACAGGGAGGCTGTTGTGCTCTTTGTGGAGGAACTCTGAATCACTCTTGGTAAAATTGGATAAGAGGAAAACTTATGCACTCACCTGAACAGCAAAGCATCTTTACTTCCACATGGAGCTTTAGGTAGAATAAGATTTATGTAAGAAAAGCTTTATTAAGTAATTTAAAACAGGTTTCATATACACTTTAGGGTTTTTTGGGCAGCTGAACTGCAGACTAAGAAATGTGATTTACTGTTGTAGAGGGGAAATGAGAATGATGGATGAATGTGTGTGTAATGCCCATGATGTACAGTCCACCAGGCTGATGTGTAGGACAAAGCAAAGTCACTCAGATTTTATTTTGTAGGAAGAATAGTGCTATGTGTTATTTTAGTCTCAGAGACAGGGTCATTCCCCAGTAAAAAGGAACTTCAAAGGGGCCTGAGTTTGGGACCATGGTTCACCATATTGTACCTTATTCAGAAAGTGCTGATGTTGACAGGTACAAATTTTAATGACAAAAATGCAAAAAAGACCTGGACTCCCAGTTTAACTAAGTGTATATTATTGGTAAAATATCTGGTAGAATATATACCAACTCAGAATAATACCTTAGAGATCTTATTTACTTGGCATGCCAATAGAGTACTGGCATAAATCTGTGGACATTTTCATGGTATTGAAGAATAGATTTTATGTAGGAGAATAGACTCACATGTCTACTTTTTGAAACGTTATTGAGAGAAGGAGATTTGTGTTGATAATACATGAATCCTGTTACCTGGCAAATCAATTATCAAGACTTTAAAAATCAAATCAGTTCTCTGAAGGATGTTCTTATCACCTACTAATTATATTAATTATACATTTAAGAAATAACAGTAATGCTCTGTTGTGCCAGTGAATCATTGATCCTTAGTTTAGCCACTTGTGGACTGTGTGGGAACTACATGAATATCAGGCTATATGACTATGAAAGAACACTACTTTGTAAAATATTCTGCTCTTCAAGAATCCTCTGAAGCAGAGAATGCTGATTAGGAGGTACAAGAGCTTGCTTTCATCTTTCAATAAATAAATTAATATCCCTTTCACTGGCTGTGGGGAGGAAAAACTTAAATATTAGTTTGAAATCAAGGATGATTTTCTTCCCATGTTGATATGTCGGAGAGGAAAAGACCATAAGAATTTTACAAAACATCTCCAAAGAGTTAATGCAATGTTTACAAACCCTCTGCAAAAAAAAAAAAAAAAAAAGAAAAAAAAGGAATTGTACTGTTTGTACTGTGATTCTTACTTATTTAGTATAGAATATTTAGTATAAAAGTCTTTCCTAAAAACTTCTATATGAACTCCTATGGAGTTAGAATTCCTCTGTCCTGTCTGTGTAGTGGGTCAAATCTGGAAAATTTTGCTCCCTCTGTGATTTATCTTTATGGAGCTGTTTCAAGGGACCTGTGTACATTTTACACTTGTGTGAAATATGTGTCCTGGACACCTGGTACTGAGCAGCAGTTAATCTCTTTTACAGATCTACTCCTACTAGGCTAAATCCACTTACTGACATAAATATAGCCATATGAAGAGGACTTGGGAGGCAGGGATCAAGCAATGCTAAAGTAATTGGACAAAAACGGGCCTTAATATGGTATCTAGAGAGAAATATGTGGTATCTGTATGAGAAATAAGAGCTGAACTAACTACTTCCATTCTCTCACATTTTTTATGAGAGAAAAGCTAAGACTGGAAATTGGGGATCAGCAAATTTGTAAAAGTTTTCGTTACCTGTACTTCATAGTGGAAGGAGTCTCTCTCTTCCATTCTAATGTTAAGAAGTACAATATCATTCAAGTGACTTACTAAAAGATCAGAACCAATCTTGATACATTTCTGCTCTAATACTGAATATTTTTGGACCTGAGAATGAAATGTCATTTTACACCAGGAAATACCAATATTCCTCTGCATTAACAGGTTCTTTTTGTTTTTGCTTTCCTTATTTTTCAGCCCCTTAATTGGCCTTGTAACAACTGACACACTAGGTTATAGTCCAGGTTATATTTCGATGCAGGCAGCATTGTGCCACTCATAGCAACTCTCAGCTAGTTGCTCTATGCTAGAAAATGAGCCTCACCCAAGTTCAGGTGGAGGCACTTTGACAACTAATGAACACCTCATCTGCTTCAGATTTTTGGACCTTCTCCCTGTCTTTCCTAGAATGGTACAGGGAGAGGTCCATCATTCTCACTTCTGTCACAAATTCTTCCAGCTCTCAGCATCACAGAGTCAAAGGCAGACACATGGTGTGTGGGAACTCAGCATATCAATAGCAAATTTCCAGAGCTCTGTTCTTAGACTAGTAACTCTTCTGATCCTTGTTTTCTGGGCAGTCCAATGTCTATAGGTTCCCAAGCAAACACTTTTCCCTCTCACCCTGCTTGTAACCAGTGGAGCCCTTGTCACAAGATAGGAGCATAGCTGCAGTACAACATTTCTGCTCTGCATTTTGCAGAGTAGAAGTAACTAGGTCAGCATAGGAAATTTTTCCATGGAACTGATTCACCTTAAAAGATCTGCTTATGAGTTCTAGGTGTCTATTCCTGCCTAGACCATCTACTGTGTTCACCATATTGCATTCCCAGCACAGTGTTTACACTAACAAAAACTCACTTGTGAATTAAAGCTCATTTCTCCAAACACTTCCATCACAAGAGCTTGCTATTTTTAGCAATCATTTTAAGAGCAGAGTTGCTCTACTGTGTCTTTGTGTTTGAGGCAATGTGGCCCTGCTGCAGGCAGTCAGGGAAAAGCAAGGCTTTTTAGAGCTGATCTGCACAAACAGCCCTAGTAGTGAAATTTCTATTATTAACACACCCATGACACTGGCCCATTTGGAAACTATAAACATCAACTTTGAAGGAAATTTTGCTGCTATTGCAGCTCCTGCTGATGCTACTATTGCTACCTCTGCTTGACAGCAGTAGGAAGACATGGCTGTGAAGTAAAGGAAGGTAAGGTCAGAAAGGAAAAGAAAGCCTTTATCAAAACCATCCCTGAAAAAGTGCTGTCCCAGACTTCATTGAAGTGCCTGGTGTGGTTCTAGCTGCTCCATCTCCAGGAGAGGGACCATTCAGAAGAAAGCAGAGCAAATGAGATGAACCAGACAGTCATGAATTCTTGATTGTTTTTCTGTTTTTATATTATAACACTATTCACATCCAGCATCAATTTTTTTCACTCCATTTAATTTATTTTGCTGAAAAGCTTCTCATCTTCTGAATCAGAACTATCTTGATTAGGGCTGCCGCTTGTGGCTACACCTGATGAGCTGCTTTAACTCCTGTCCTGCCTTTGGTGCCTGTGGTGCTGGAAAACTTCTCTCTTTTGTACCCATGGATTAGCCTGCCCTGCTCCAAGAACTCCATGTAGCTCCAAGGCAGTTGTTGTTCATCTGGATATCCCTAGTTCAGTTTTCCCTCATCCTTCTACATGATGGCTACAGCCTTTTGGCCTGCAGAAACAGCCAGTGCTACATAGAGGTCAATCAAGCAAAAGGGTGCTCTGAAGTTTTATGTCCATGTGCTCTTTCTCTCCTTGAGAATGGTGTATATAAATGTGCTGTTAGGTGAAGATGGTGGCATGCTATGGGTGGTGCCCCCAGTCAGAATTTCCTGTCTATTGGTCTGCCTCTGCTCACTAGATAAGGCACTTTTAGTTGTCCTGGAAACTGACATTTCTCTTGTGAGCCCAGCTGGGTCACCTGCTCAATGGAAATTTCTCCTTGCCCTAAGTATTTTCTCCCACCAAATTATGTATAAGTTTACATGATTCTCTCCTTTTTTACCTGATCTGTAGTTTCCATGAAATCCATTAGTTTTCTCTCTTCTTTATTTTTGCTTCTTGCACTGCTGCTGATCTGGACACCAGGTGCAGGAACATGCATAGTTAAGAGATTTTTATCACATTGAGAGATGTCTTATTCAAGAGCTGCCCAACTGGTTCTGGCACTACAAAAAGTAGTGTAAAAAGATATAAAGACCAAAAGTCTTACTGCAGCTGTCAGTATGGGAGAGCTGAAATGACCAGTTTTGGCTATGGTTTAAATGTCCAGAATAACATGGGTTTCCATGGGGAATCTGTACAAAGGAAACAGTCCAATCCAATATCTTCTTGTGGACATCAGAATATAGCTGCCTGCATGGGAGAAGACAGCAAAAGTGTTTCATGATGGGAGAGAGGAGCCCAGGTGAGCGTCTTCCTAACAGCAAACCACTTGAATCAGTGCTAGTAATCTACTTTTAGAGAGCTAAATTACACCCTGACTTCCTGTCTCACTTATGATCTCTAGGTGTAACTGTGCTATAAATAATAATAGCACTTCTTTTGACAAGAGAAGGAGACTGACAAATTAACTAGGAGAAAGACTGATTTTTTTTCACCTTACAACATATGGATGATCAAGAGGGGGAAGAGAATGTGCTGAACTGGGAAGGTTTGTGTGAGGCTGTGGTTCCACTCTTCCTTGCAGGATTTGTGACATTTCTTTTCGTATGCAGAAGTTAGCAGTTAAAGGAAATAAAGTAAAGATTAAAGCAGAGTAACAGGCAAATTTGGAAAAATTTGCCTAGTAACTGCCTGGTTAAATTCTGTCTGTGAGATCTATAAATCTGTCACTTTCATGAACATAAGATTCTCACAAATCATTAGCCAAAAATTGAGAGATCTATCACTTATTTTCACAGAAAAAAAGATAGTTTTAAGAACAATTGAACTATCTTTCCAAGCACGAAAAGCAATCCTATCTTCTCAGCTATCATTTTGTATGGCTGTGTTCACTGACATAATAGAAACAAAAATCACTATGTCCACTAGTGATTGATATTACACAAACTTTTAAAAGATGAACAGAACAGGTTTCATTATACTCTCTCAATAAACTGATGTTAATTTAGACAATTTTGCATAAAACTTCATAACACCTTAGCACAAAACATCAATAATAGTTTGACATACTTTATGCAGGAGAGAACCTCACTTCTCAAACATGCTGTTTTAAATACTTAGAATTTAACAACTGTAATATGATATAATAATCTACTGTAAACTCACAAAGCATCCAGTATAAAACTTAATTAATTAATTTTCAGTTTTGTTTCTATTGTAGAAATCTTAGCAATAGTTTTAATTTGTTTGTACAGTGCTCTGATGAATCTGGAACACATCTCTGCCTTACTTTTTATTGCAGAGACTATTTTATTTAAAACCACCTATGATGTGGGAGAGAAATTGCGCTTACATTCAAAAAACTCAAGGTAGCAAAGATTGTGAAGTGTCTAAAATTGCCAATAATTATGTATTATAAGTTATAGCCATCAATGCTGAAAAATATTAGCTGATTTTTTGAAAACTATGGAGATTCATAACTTCAGATTTGTTGTACATAGAGACAAAACTTCAGATTTACACCTTTACAAAATTAGTAGAATCCAGCCATTCTGCTAATGTGCTTTCATTTCAGTACCTTTTTTATCTTTTGTGGTATTTGCTCACATTATGGGTTTATTATCTATAATGCTAAATACTCATATTCCTGGAATTCTAAATGAAAGCTGAAAAAAATGTTATTGATGATATAATTGGCAGAGCAATATTAAATGCATGCCTCTTTATATAGATTTTATCTTGCTTTAATTGATGGTGCTTCCTGATAAATCATTTGAACTTATTTGAACTTTTTATCCTCATATCTGCACTATCTGTTAATAAGAGCGTCTGGGCAACTTTTTGAAAACGCATCTGTAAGAAGAAAGAATTGGTGAACATCCAATACGTGGATTAGTCCAAATTACAGATTCTATCTCTAAAATTTTGAGGAAATATTCCATCCATATTTAAGAATTTATTTATGTTTATGTTTGGGATTTTTTCACAAGTCTGGGAATTATTCTTTTTTCCTTTTTTCCTCTTAAGCTTTTCTTCTGGATTCTTTTGTAATATAGCTGCTATAGAGAGAAACAATGTAGTAAGAATTGTGTTGATGGCTTATATGAGCACTGAAAACTGTAAAACTGAGGTTTTTTTTTTTTTTTTTTTTTTTTTTTTTTTTTTTTTTTTTTTAACAGGGTGAAAGAAAACTAGGATTAGGTGTTGCTAAACCTTTGATTTTGCTATATCTCTCCACCTTTCATTAAAAGCATTTGAGCTGCTGAGGTAAATTCTGATATTTTATCAGAGGTTTAATCAAGAGAAATTTGCTATCTCCTATTTGTCCTCAGGAATATAAAGGTGTGTTGTCCCCACTCATCTCTGGAAGAACAATTTTCAGACCTGTCAGGTTTGAAGTTCAGACAATACTGAGTAATCTATTTTGAGCAGTAAACCATGGAGAATAAAGTACCTCTCTGTATGCTTATAGATACAGAATAAAGTATTTGTAGCCATGTATTCATGAAGACTGAATTAATTTTACTCAAACCTTTAGAAGGATATTCACCTTTCAGCATGACTTATACACAGAAAATTTCATCTTATAAGATTTTATATGGAAAATAAACTGCTGCAAGTAGAATAATTTGCAGTCAGAATAGTAGCCAGGGATTTATGCCATCTGGACTTAATTTAATGGGAAGATACCTCAAAATTTCCAGAATACATTGATGCTGAATTAAATTGAAAACTTACTGTGACAGAAGAAGTGCATGTACAAGTTCTTATGGATCATGAGGCTAATAAACATTATGGAAAGAGAGATGATTTTCAGGAATAGTGAATAATCATTTAGTGCGTATTTTGTGAGATGTGAAGTATCTCCCCTATGGTGTTTAGCTCAGGCTTGCAAGATCAACACGTGTTTTTGTATATTTGTCCACTTTACAAGCTTTTGAAAACTCTGTTAGAGGGGCCCATCAGGGCCAACAGCTGTTATTTGGTAAATTCGACTTCTTCTGATGAAAATGGTCTTTACAATAAAAGGCATCTACCAAGGATTCTGCAAAGAGTTTCTCTTCTTGGCAGTATGTATAATTCTGCAGGCCAAAAAAGTCTGGATATTTCCATATATTTATTTTTAATATTTTTTTTTTATAATTATACACCAGGGAGCCCCTTTGAAGGGAAATGTACTCTCTTTCTTCTGCTTAAAATATGTAATTAGGAAATTGTTTTACTTTCTGATTTTTTGGTGTGTCAGATGAACAGAAAAAGAAATGTGACTGGAGAACCCAGTCCTCATCAAACTGAAAGTTGTGAGAGTTTCTATCACTGATATGCAGGTGAACGAAAATGAAAGCTGCAGAATATCTCCCATTAAAGCCTTGAATGTACTCTCATGTTAATTGCTGTGAATCTGAAAACAATCAAAAGTGGAATTATTAAAAAAAATGTGAGAGACAAATCAAGTCTCATGTGTTGATCCCATAGTCTGTATGAAGCTTGCTGCCATTAGAATTTCTAAAAGTTAACTCCCATCAATTCACTTCAATGTTTTCAAAATTCAGGGTTATTAGACAAGCCCTTTTGCCTTATGAACAGATTATGACAAGGAAAACCCACATCGTTGCACTATCGATAATAAGGGAAAAGAAAATAGAAGCATCCAGAGCTCAGGAACAGTTCATCTTGAGGTCAACCTTTGTCTTACCCTGGCTGTGCATCCTGTCTTGTAAAGCTCTTCAGGCTTCTGGGTACTGAGTGCTGCAGTACCTGGAGCAACTTGGGGAGTGCAGTGACGGCTGTGCCCTTCTGTGTGTTGGCATTTATTTATTCAAGGGGCAAACAGAGCCTGTAGGGCAGGAGAGGCAGGTGGGGAGACAAAATCTTGCATTGAAATTTGCTGGAGAGATTAAATAGTGCAGTGAGGTATAACAGGGTGTGATTTTTGCTGAAGAAAAGGAATGCTATGGGGAAGAGATGCACAGAAGTAGTTATACTTCTGAAAGATTCATACTAGTCACCATTAAAGGATAGTAGCTCAGAGAATTAAAAAATGTAAAAGAGAAATAAAAAAGTTTGTTTATAATACTTGTGAATGTTTTATGCTGTTTTATAATGTATAGGATCTTTTGCTAGCCCTTCTTGTCTAAATGTAAATTGACAAATGGGAAGTCAGAAACTGGAACTTTTATTACAGGAACAAATTCTCTCACTTTTTTCTGTTTACAGGCTCAGATCTGAGGCTGAAAAAAATCTTCCAAGAAGTTTATAATAGAAGATATCCATTATTTCCCATATTAGAGTCAGAATTCTCTCTGTCACCTACATCTTTCACGGAGATTGCTCTTTCTGCAACTTGCTCAGGGGTCTTATTGGAGCCCTTGCTTTGGTTACCCATATTCCTTCAACCTCCTCTTATTACATCTTGAGCTACATTAATACACAATATATTTAGACCTTGGTTTTCCATAAAAGTTAATTTTCTCTAGTCACTTGAAGGTGTCCAACCATTCTAACATTTTAAATATAGATTTTTAATGAAAGCTGAGGACCCACAGAAGAATAATTAATTCATTCAGAATTACACAATAAATTTAAACTTCAGCCAGATTTTGGATTTTCTTACTGCTAAGTGGTTTTTTTTTTTTTTTCTTAAAGGTATTCTTAATATGCACACATCAAATTGCTTGTACCATCATAAAGCTTGACGTTCTTTTGTATTTTCAGTTTGAATGGCTTCTTGATAACCTGGACTTTTAAGACCTCTTGTTTTGCACCTTTCTGGTAAATAAAACCTTTACACGGAATTAAGTATAAAGAACTGTACATTGCCAGTACAATTGACATATCTTCCTGGAACCAATTTTAACTAAATCAGGAACCACAACTGACACAGGAAAGCAGTCAGAAGTTGATACTTGTCAAACTGAGTGCAGTAAAAAAGAAAATACGGAAGTGTAGATAAAAAAAGGGAAAGAAAATCAAAACCACTTTGCATCTCTGAATTCTAATCTTGAAAAATGCTATCCAGCAAGTAGGAGAGGTGAATATTTTTTAAAAGTTAATCAAATTTAGATCCTTCTTGCAATGGTGTTAATGCTAATTACTTGTTAAGCCATTTCTGAAAGTGTTCTTAGACATCACTGTGTATTTCAATTAATGAGAGGGATAAAATAATAGGGACTAAAAAAATGACATTGTGGTATCCTTAACCTTTTACCAGCTTTAAAATTGCATGTAGACTAATCCTGCAAGGTGTCACTCAGGGAGCTGAACAACTTGGGCTACATTAGAAACAGAACTAAAGTTTTTTTCTGGTTTTAGCTCCAATGCATTTATTGAATTGGTGTTTCTGCTGCAGACGCCCAGGTGGGACTCCATGGTTCTCATCCTTTGGGTGCACAGCCTGCTGCTGCTCTGGTAAGACTGCAGAAGCATTGCAGTCTTGCTGTTATGATTGGTTGTTATTGCCACAAGTAATATACAATAAAAAGCACAAATATTCAGATTTTTTTTAGATACCATTTTTTCCTGATTTTCTTTTTCCTTTATCTTTTAAAGAAGGTATATGCACGGTTATAGAAAGCAACTACATACAGTAACAGTATATGTGTAACTTGTAACTTCCTCTGCTGCTTAATGAATGCCTGTAACCACATAGATATATAACATCCAGTGGGTAAGTTTGCAAAGAGTTGCATTTTTTTATACCTTTGCTCTTGGCATGTGTATATTAGATCTCCTATGTGTGCAATCAGATTGATTAACAAGGTTGCTTGTTAATTGTCAATTTCTTCAGTGACAAACATTATTAATGACAAGTACGAAGTGGCATTTTCACTACCAGCTTCTTTACATAACTGCTGATAATGGAAGTTGAAAGTCATAATCCAAAATTAAAAGAAAATAAACAAGGATAAATTAAATTAATGCAAATTGAATTAGCTAGTAATTAAGAGTTATCAAAATACATGCACTTATTAAATGACTGTGATGCCTTAAGTTTTAGCTTTCATATTTTTCAGATAGCGTACTGCCTTGGTGTGTAACTCTGAACTTAATATTAAGTGTTAACAAGTTCTCTTCACCGCTTAGTTGGTCAAAACAATCCTTTTCCAGCCTGAGCACAAAGGACATCATTACAGCCTCAGGCCCAAAAAAGCATAAACAACGGTGAATTGAGGAGAGCAAGCCAGGAGGATGGGACTTTATAACCTGAAGCTGTAATTGGATAATTAACCCCAGTATGTAAATGGTCCAAAACTTATAAAAATGTGAAAATTCATGACCAATTGGCCATCTTGGGCCCATCTTGGGCAAAGCCCCAGGTGGGCTATTGTGCTGCCCAAGGTGTATCCATTGAGGACTTTTAATAAACACCTACTTTATTTCTTTAACTCTGTCTAGCCTCTGTTCTACATCAGCCTCTCAATGCATCAGCTGAAGAGAAATTTGTTGTTAATGGAAATTTCTCAGAACAAGAGTTATTCTTTGGTTAATAGCTACTTATTAATTGCCTACCTCATCCAGGCAGATGGGCTGTACCTTGGTTGCAGGTTGTATAAACAGCGTGACACATGGATGATATGTGTAATATTTTATTGCACCACGAGAGGTCACACCACATTTATAAATCCATGCAGTGGAAAAATGGGTAATGGTTCTATCTGCAACAAGGTGAACTTAAATCTCATCCATTAAGTAAAAAGACAATCAGAACAAATGGTAAAACAACTGTAAGAATTATTTTTCCTGTTAAAATACTCATAGCCTGCATGGTCTGCTGTAAGCCATATCCAAATAGCCTCTCTCCTACACATTTCATGCTGAAGGCAGGGAAAAATATATGCTGAGCTGTGGTACCTTCTGAATCATTACCAGCATATGATGTAACCTTGGAAGAAGGACAGGATCAGTCTCTGCTCGGCATGGTGGGTAACACAATCAGATGATATGTGTTGCATTGGACGGGATTACAGTGATCAAATAAGCCTGTTTGGCAGCTCAGTAAGAAGTATTAAAGCTGAGTTTAGCTGGACAAATTGCACCTGGTTCAGGAAAATTATAGATGCAAAGAGATTTTATGTTGCAGAGATTACAGCCTGAATTTGTGAAACAAACTTCCTAAAGATACCATTCAGAATTTTTAACAGAAATTGCAACAGAATGCAGTGATGTAGTTCTTGATGTTTTGTGTGGCAGCAATACCCCTCTGTGATTCCTGTTTGCTCTCACTGAGTGAAGCAGGGCCAAAGAATGGAAGCAGTGTGGTGGGTGGAGGGAGCTGAGAAATTAATGCAGTGCCACTCTGCAGTACCCAGTGACAGGGGAGGACTGAACAGCCTTGCTGCCAGGGGAAATAGGTTTGGGAGGAAGTATGAAGAAGCTGGTTTTTCATTGTCTGCTCTAAGGCAGACCTGCATAACATTGCCTGGGTAGGGAGAAGGATGCTCATGCCTCACTTCTTCAACCACTAACGCTTCCTTCTGAAGGGTTGTTGGATCATGTCATGTCAAAGTTATTTCTGAGTACTTTTCTACTTTCTAAGCTCTATCTCTAGTGGGGAAATGATAAGACCATAATTATTTGACACAAAATAGCCTATAGTTTATATAATTTAAATCTGCCTAATTATGTGCCTAGCTTACAGTCTATTATAAATTTAGTAGTGTCCTTAGGGTAAACAACTCATCTTTCACTCAAGTAAACATGTAATTAGTGAAGGAGGAATAACCCTGGGAGTGAACTGGCCAGTCATTTTGGCTTTCTTCTCAGAATTTAAATAAAAATGCTATTTAATGAATTGGTAATTTCTAGTTCTTGTATTTTTTCTCCTAGGAACTCACAAAGCTTCTCAAGAAAGAATAAGTGTATTTATCTCTGTTTTATGGACAGAGAAATGGAAGTAAAAGTTTAAACTGTCATGAGGAATAAACAACCCCAAAAGACAAATCAATTTCAAACTTATAGCCTGAAACAGCTTACCAAGTCCTTTTGTAAATGCAGTCCTCTCTATACTAAGAAAGATCAGACACAGATAATGTCAATTATGTGCTCTTCTATATAGTTGGTCATATTAGCTTTGACTTAGGTTTGTGTACATGAGCTGTACCCATTGCAGCTCTTCAAAGGATCATGAGAGAGACTGCAATTATACCTGTTTTTCTGTATCAGTTTCTAAAGTAACTTCTCAGGACTGTAGACTCTTGGATATTTTTAATTACAGCAGAAGAATAATATTTTCTGGAAGTTCCTGCTATTCAGTAAACCTTAATGTGATTGGATGAATCTGAGATCTTGAATGAGTTATTTAATACCTTTACATATTAGTTTTCTCAATTACCTCATTTTTTTCTCTGAAAGACTTTCAATACTTCTATGGTGGTTGGAGGAAGTAGGATAATAGGTAAATACACAAAACAATGAACTGCTACATTGACAAAATTGACACTCATCCCCACAGAGAATTTATTAAAAAAAAAAAAGGTGAATTAAACTCCTAAGGAGGAGGGAGGACTGTTAGAGAAAAGTAAGGGATTGAAACAGATGGGAAGAGGAAGAATGTGGCACATCCTACAAGCCTTATGTCAGGGTAAGGCTGTGGAGGGAGATTGTGAATATTCCTCTCTTCAGAGAGCTTGCAAGACAAAACAGACCAATTTGAACATAACCCTTCTCTTAATCTCAAATCTCCAATACCATGAGGAGAGAGTGTCAGTGACATGGCCATTATTGCATAAGATTTCAATCATATATTGTGCCTTGTTTCCAACAGCCGTCAAGCAATTGAGATATTTTCATGAGAGTAATTCTGATGCATGGACAGGAGGCTTTGGGAAGTGCTCATTGCCAGGCTGTTGTGTGAGGAAGAGAGGGACAATATAAAAAAATGAGCAGAGCAGCAACAGCTTCACAGCAGATACCTTTCACCTTCATCGGTGACCAGATCCAACATATGAACAGGTTGCAAGCAAAAGTGAAAAAGTCGAAACTAATTAGACTAATTCACTCTGAACAATTTCCCAGTGAATATGGAGACAAAAGGACAGTGAGTGCTCTCATAACAGTGGCTTCCATTAATTAATAAGCATGTCTTGACTACATGGATCATTAGAGAAAGAAATCAAGGGAGAAATGAGTAGTCTGATACCAAGACCTTCCTGACATGATATGAGATCCTTTCAGCTGCAGAAAGTGCAGGGAATGTCTAGCACACTGCAGTGATAGTCCATTATCAACCTTTATTGAAACACGAAACCATTTTAAAATCTAAAATAACATCAGCATCTGGCATTTGAAGAAATCTCCTCTGAAATTCAGATATGTCTAAGGTTTTTGAATGTAACCATTTCTCCAGACTATGCTGCTGATAAATTATAGACGACATACACCTACACTTTTCAACAGTAGATTGCAGCAGCTTCTTCTGTGCCTATTTTTATTTTCCTTATTTCAAGGTCTACTGTTCTTTGTCACAGTTACAAATCCCTAAGTAAAAGTAACAAAGCTGAGTAGAATCTAAAATATTAGGCGAGTTCAGGAGAGATAGATAAAACATTACATAGAGGTGAATTAATTATTAAAGCTTAATTTTTGAAATGTTTAGAAGCACTCTATGTAATAAATTAAAGTACTCTGTAACAAATTGTCCCTCATGGTTTACCAGCATGAGAAGTAGGATGTTTTGTCATGCAAGAATGAGTGACCTCTGAATTACCCTGGGTAATTTAAAAACCAATTTCAATCTAAATTCAGTTCTCTGATTTTGCTTAGTCCTTGATTCATGTATACAGTCCCTCAGAGGCTTAATACAACCTGTCAGCTGCATGAACTTATGTTCCTGCAAAGTGAGGACCATGAGTTCATGTGCCTGTTTTCCGATTTACAGAGCTCGTATGTGGGGTTATTTAGAGTGGGAAGTTCAATATGGTTGATGCTTCCTGTGAAAAGACTCTCTGGCAGCAAAGAAGTTCTTTAAGGACAGAATCCTATATACACTGGCAATAAGTTACCCTATTTGGCCATGCAGAGTGATTGCAAATGTATAGCCATTCTGAACTATTTTAGTTCAAAGCCATTTTCACAGTTAGAAGGAATTGGACATTCTGAAGATGTAATAATTGATGATACTTTTCTGCAGAAGAATATTCAGTCGCATGTTTCAGGGTTAGAGCTAAATTTCAGCTCTTTGAGAGAAGGATGAGACCAAAAGCTGTTGGAAAATATCCACATGTCAGACATCAAAGGGCTCCATCATGCCCCAAGGTCTGAATGATAAATACATTCAGAAGCAAGATATTAGGCTAGTAGGACCTTTTGAGCCTGGTGTAGATAATCTGATATCCGTTCCATTAGTGAGAATACAACACCACTGACTTATATAAATAATTTTAAAATGCACTTTTTCTCACACTGGTTGAGTGAAATGCTTTGGATGGGGCATGGAGATTTCCATTTGAACATATAAATCCTCAGGCACTGCTGAGTCTTTTTTGATGCTGTTTATTTAGTTTATTTATCCTCTTCTACTTAAGTGCTGACCCTGTGAAGTCTCTTGAGCTGCTGCAGATTCTTTAGAGAATAGGTGGTAAAAGAATTCTGGTACGCTAAGCATTTGAATCACATGGGGATAAATAAAAGTGCTTTGGACTGTATTTTTCAGTGTCATGAATGCAGTGTCACAGGTATAGGTTTACAGCAAAGGAGACCTCTGCATGAGCAGAGGGGTGTGAGAATGGAGATGTGACTCCAGTTGCTGAGGCTGAAGCCACCTTCATCACTGCTGGTGCTTGACTGCATGATCCCTTTCCAGGGAACAGCAGCAGCACTTGTACTGCTCCCAAGAGTTAGTAGCTGATAACAGCTTTTAACTTATCCAGTCTAAACTGCATTTTCATAAAGCTCATATCTGAGTAAAGAAAGATCCCCACAGTGGGTAGTCTTGTGACACATACTCTGTGACAAAGTGTGTCTGTAGAAAAATAAAACTTCATGCTAGACACGGCAGGAAGAGAACAATCCTAAAGAAAGAGAGTGGGCAGCCTTTTTTGAGACACAGTGTGAAAGAGTGCTTTGCAAAACCTTTTTCGAAACCAAGAGAGCACATATATTTAGAAAACTACAGCAATTCAATTTCAAATAAAAAATCTTACCAATGAGTTTAATTTTATTTTTCTTGTTTCCTTTGAATCATAACCTATCAGTAACCTATCCATCACATTTTCAAGAAGAGTCTCAAGCTGAACACTTCCTTTGACATAACCAAATGCAAAAAACCTCAACTAATGAAGTCTCTTCTCCTCTAAGGATCTTAAACCAAGCTGACCTAATTCCTATGGTAAAAACTTTTGTGTTTAGAGGTCAATAACTCTTACCTACTTTCTGGAAATTATTTATAACCTCAGCAACAAAAGCAGATATGTTTAAAGTAGTTTGCATGCCTTCAATACATTCATAAATCGTTAGTATCCTTTTTCCTTTTGCTTGAAGCACATAACATCTATTTCTAGTTTGTTTTTATTAAATTAAATTTATTATTGAGAGGAACTTTGTTCCTGCACTTTAAGTTGCCTTATGTCTGGGCTACGTAGACAGCAGAAATGAAGCATACTATTCTTCTGAGAACTTCATTAAGCTTTTGATTTTTTTTTTTTTTGTATTTTTACTTGTGAACTAAGACAAAGATTAATCTAGAATTAATAAAATTAATTTTTTATTGAATGCTTTCTGGTACAATTTATGTTAATTTAATCATAAAATATGTAACATCAACTTTAAATCTGTATTGTTCAGCAATTGTAAAGCAATTAAAAATCTCCACAGAACAAATATTACATACAATTATAAATATTCCTTTAGAAGGTGATCTGTTTATAGAAAGATAGAAGATGCCGTCTTCAGAACTAATTTCAGGCATCTCAATGATCAGAAATGCTGATTTCTAACAATTACATTTAAATGTGAAAACTGCAGCAAATCACATCACTAGAAATCAAAAGTCTGACTCAAAATCCACTTTTACTTCATTTTGCTTCTTTTATTTTGTCTAGCAACAATAATCCAACCTGTAATAAGAGGATATATCCTAAGACTGAGGCCCCTGTGAGCTAAGCCAACCCAAACCAGTTCAGAATGGATTTTCTAGGCCTGAAGACCGATAGAACAGGGACAATCCTCTTCAAAGAGAGGTAAACAGTCCAACTCAGTTCCTCATCCTCAGGGATGGGGACAGAAGGGTCACCAGTTCTAAAAGCCCTACACCAGGGAGGAGTATGGTGCCATGTACACTGTGCTGCATGTGTGACACGTGCCTCTAACAGAATCAGCTGTGTCAATGCTCTGTGATCTGAGATGTGATGACATGAAATCACAACCAGAAATCACAGAATATTTTTGGAGCTGGAAGGGACCAAGCAGTATTGACTCCAGCTCTTAAGTGAATTCCGGAATCCAACCCAAAATGATGCTGTCTGGAAGCTGAGGGAAAAGTGAGAACATAGCTCTCTGATGTGCAGTTCTAACTGCAGGTGCATGTTAGTGGGGTTGCTTTTCTATTTGGCTACCTGTCCCAGAGTCCAGAGACAGAGCATGACTGTGGGTAGGAAGATATGCCCACAACTTCTCCGGGTGTGTATATAGCATTTCAGAATCTCATACCACATTTCTTGCTGCACAGCAATGATTTTATGCCTTTTTAGTAACACATATATCTGGCAAGCACTGCAATGTAAGTAAAGTAATGCTTTGGTTTTACCTCGGAACTGAGTTAATTTCTGATTTAATAATTTTTTGAAATCTTCCCATTTACAAGTTAGCTCCAACCTCTAGTAGTTCTTAGGCTTTAACAACTTGGGTGTACAGCTCTGTACAACCAATGCCTCTTTCTTTAGAAACACTGACAGTGCTGGCAAGATCCTGGGAAAAAACACAGGCATAACCAAGATTCAGGCTAAGATTATTTCTTTTATTCCATTAGGCTGGGCCAACAACTGTTGTCTTTGAGCAACTTCATATTCAGAAGAAGTTCTGTCCTGCTTTGACTGACACCAGCAATGACCCAGCTGACACATCAGCAGGCAAAACTGCTATAATCATCTCCACATGCTTTCACTGTGCAAACTCTTTGCTGTCAAGAACATCTGCTGCCTCTGTAAATTTTTTTGCGTATTTTATTGCTGGGTTTGGCAAACAGAATACATGCAATGGGTTAGGGAACTGTGTTACATGACAGAGAATTGTTTTCAAAAAAGAGATATTTGAGGAGTATAGTGCCTGCCCCATTATTAGCTTTTAGCAGTTGACAATTTTTATCTCAAGCTATAATTGATGACTCCTGTAAAGCTAATAATTAAAATAAGCCACATTCACTGCTTCTAAAATTGAGTCTGTTAGATATTTAATAAGGCCTTGTACATGACCTCTGAAGGGTAAATTTATCCTCCCAAATCTTCCCTGCCATTTATTAATATTATTCATTTTTGTATTATTTATTACTAGTATATGTTAGTGACAGCTGGATATTAGGTGTTGTTCCAGCTTTGAAAGACACATGGTCTGAGGAGTGTATTTGGACTCTGTGGAGCTCAGGGTCAAAAAAGAGACATATTGCTGGGGCAAAATTAACAAAGAGTAGGAATTTAAAACATACGTATGTATATGTGTATATATATGAAACAGCTAGTTCCGTGGAGGCTGCAGAACATTGTAATGCATTTTGTTTAAACAGGTGAAAAATGATTTAGAAATATAATTATTATATTCCCAAGTAGGGCTGTTTTTCATTTTTGTTGTTATTGCTTTTAGTATGCATTCAGTCCATAGGGAAAATTGTATCTGAGCTGCTGCATTTTCATGTGTGGAAATAACAAATTAGCTTGAACATGCTGTTGGAGTAAGATTTGCTTTTAATGTGATCCAAAACACAAAAAGATTCCAGTTCTAAATGTACCCTTAAAAGTCTTAAAATTTGCAATAAATTAATTTGTAATTTGAAGCAATGCAAAGTAGAACAAAAAAAAATCCCAAGTCTTGGATTTTTTGTCCATTAACTTTATGAGGGAATACTTTCAAAGTCCTGGAGCATTTTATTAAATCCTACCTGCATTTTTACGGTCTATACATGGTCTCTGCACACTTAGTAGCACTTGATCAACTTCCATTTGCATCTGGTAACATTAAGAGGAAGTTTCCAAGGCATGTCTTTAGTCACATGGATTTTCCATGTACAGTTAATAAATACATAGACTGAATTGCTTTGCCTTTTTTTTTTTTTTTCTTTTTTCCCCTCTGCCTGTGCATCTGTTCCTTGTGCTTTTTCCTTTCCTGTATTGGATTTTTCCTCCCACTGCTGGTGCTGTTAACATCATTATTCTCAGTCCTATATGGTTTTTGTTTTTCTGTGTGATTACTCTTCTTTCTCTTCTTATTGTCACAAGCCTGCTCATGTCTCTCTCTCTTTTTTTTTTTTTTTCCCTTACCTTGGACATATAATCAGAAAGAAGTTACAAAGAAATATTAAGATGATTACAATGTTCTCATTGTGTTCTGCTTTTGTTATCCACTGCTTTAAATCATGTAGGCCAAATAGTGATCTCTTAAACCTTCAAAATAGTCTTCAATGATGCTTTTTTAGGGCACAGGTCTGGCAAATCTGGCCAATGGTAACAATGCCCTTGTTTAATGGCTATTTTAGTATAAGGTTTTACTTAACCTTTTACTGACCACCAAATAAGTTTCAGTCCAGATCCTTGTAAGGGTATTAGTCATAAACACAAATCAGTTAAGACAACAGGCAAGCAAAAGATTCTGAAAGTTAGATATTCAGAAATGTCAAGGAGACAATAGTATTTAATACCTCAGCTAAATACAGCCCTAAATTTATGAGATAGAAGTTCACAGCCTGCAAGTGTTTCACAGACTTGGATTCCTAATGAAACTGTAATAACAATTTCACAATTGAGAAGCAGAAGTTTGCAGTGCTTTAAATGATCTAAAGATAATTTTTCCTTCTCCCATATACTCTTCTCTTTAGGGTTTCTACTTTCATTGCTAATCCTAATTTTCCTGTGCACTTCTTTATGATTTCTTCATAAATATAACAAAAGCATTTCCTTTTCTGGAAAGTCGATATGAAATTGATTCTGAACACAATGTTCTGTGACAGTAGAAGTTTGTGTGCAGCCATAGAACACTGGGATTAAGTTATTAATTCTTTTCATAAGTGAGAGCCAGGTCACATTAATTTCTTTTGGTGACTGAGAAAATAGACAAGTCATGAAATTCCTATACTCAATCCAGTTCTTAAGGCTGACAGAATTACATAGGTCCTATTCATTGCTCAAGGATTGATCTAATTTGTCTTGACAAATGGCCCCACAGCCCTTTAGTGACATGTTTGCTGAGTCAAAATATCCTTAAATAGCCTAGAATTTGTCTAGATAATGCTATAATGCTGTAAAATTTAAACAGTGTTAAAATATATAAGGGAAAATAAAACTTGTCTATGCTTTCAAATTGAATCTAAAATGATTCTGTATGCTGGTGGAGTATTTTTAAAAGAAGACTGTTATAATGGACTCTGTTGACCTCAACATCCTCAATTTCATTCTCATGAAGTCTATATAGCCTTCTCCATAAAGGGACCTTTTAACTTTGAATCTCAGAAACACCCTTACATCTTCTCTACAGACCTCATATCTACAGAAAATGATAGGTGTTTCCATCTCTTTTGTCTTTATGCAGATAGTTTTTCAGTTCCTTACAAATGCAAAAGCACCTTCATCTTATTTCCAAAGCTTTATGTGACATCAGTCCAGACCTTGTGGACTTGCTATTTGATTATTTTCTCGTGGAGAGCAAACTCTCAGCTGTTATTCAGTCATGGTATTAGTGCTCAGACTTGGTGTGTAGTTTCAAGTTCAGAGCACCTAATTTCACATTGACAAAGGGAAGTGTACAGCTAATAACCAAGAGTTTCCTGCTAAATGGGAGCACATATCCATGGCTGAGACAGGAACTCAAAGGACTCTGTGCATAGGTGTAACTAATGCAGCCCAGTGGTTTTCTGCTTTCTCCAACACAAACCAGTTGTGCTCCACACCCTTCCCCAGCCCTGCTGCCCTGCTCTGGACACGTTCCAGCCCCTCGATGTCCTTCATGCAGTGAAGGGCCCAGACTGGAGGCAGGATTTGAGGTGCAGGCTGACCTGTGCCCAGTACAGGGGGATGGTTGCTGCAGTGAACTCAAGCTCTGAGTTTGCTGGTAGCAGCAGGCAGGCAAGGAGACTCCAGCCAGCTTCTGAGGGTGCTCATTAGAGGGAATGGGAAATGTTGGAATCTGAGGTATCGATGATTCCGAGATTGTAGAAAGTCTCTGTCTTTCTTCCCCTCAGCCAAAGAAGAAGCCATAATTGGTCTGTGCTGGTTTCCAGGTTGTTTATTCTGTTTATCTCTCACATGTTCTGCTGCCCTGCCCAGCTCTGTCCTGCAGGGCAGCGTGTGGGGCTCTGCCCTCAGTGGGATGTTACAAACATTAAATACCAGAAACTCCCTGGGCTGGATTTACAATAACGTGACAATATCTGTCACCTACGTTGGACAGTGTGTCCCCAGCCTGAAGCAACAGAAAAATGCCAACACCACAGTGAAACATGGAGGGCATGAAGAAGGTGAAAAAGGACAAGACACACCCAATTTCCTCCATCTTGTCCCCTTCGGACCCCTAATCTAGAATCCTAAAATTTTACTTTTGCACCCATGCCACACTTAATTATTACTTATATCAAACACTCAGAGCTGGTAATTCATCCTGTAAGATTGAAAACTTTTCCATGGACAGAGATCACAGCCAGTGTCTCTGGGGGCTCTGTCCAGGGGGGTTCCTGACCCCTGCCAGGGTCCCAGACCTGCCAGGGCAGCCAGAGGGAAGCCCTGGATTCCCACAGGGAAAGGGGAGGTGGAGAGATGGGCCGAGAGAGCCGGCTCAGAGAGAGCACCTCATCCCACCAGCACACTTAACAGGGAGATTCCAAGTGGGCACAGGATAAGATCTGGGCCAACAGGATTACAGACACAATACTTCAGGGGAGGATTACAGACTTGGAATAAACTGTACAATTTCGAGGGGTGAAACAGAGCATACCATTTAACTAAAATGTAACACCACAGATGGTCACTGCCCTGGTCTTTTTTTATCTCTGAAACCTAAGTCAGAATCATGTTCCCAAATATTAAATCATTATTGTTTCTCATTGATTAATTCTGTTGGATGATTATCTTCTTTTGACAGTTTTAGCAATTAAATATAATGCTCTTCATGAAACTGTAACAAGAAGACTGGCATGTTGCATTACTCTTTTTTCACTCATAACAAGATGCAAGATTCTTCTGCCACATGAAACTTGTCCCATCAACTGCACATTGATACTTTTTGGTAACTGTCAATATTTTTTCTTTCCAGGTTCTGCTTATACATATTTTATTTGTGTTTCACATTACAGTTTCTTCAGTACAAGAGCCTGAATTATTTTACAGTGAATAATTTTGCTACTCTTCAGGACATGGTGCTAACCTTCCCAAATGCTTCTCTTTTATATGTCAGTCTCCACTGATGCTTGCTGCATTTGTCAGTTATTAATGAAGACGGAGGCTTAAACCTGACATAATATTGATTTTTCTGAGTGATTTGCTTGAAATACGTCCAATTTGATTCATGGATGGTTCATGTTTTTCTTGTTTACTTGTCAACAGATGATGACCAATCATGTTTCTTCCTTTCTACTTAGCCAGCTTGTGAATTAGAGTAAGGCCAGTATGCTGGAGCCAAGGATATCTAACTCCTTTCTTTCAGCAAATGCATATGTTTAATAGCCATAAGGACAGTTTTCCCCTAGTAGAATAAAGTGGTATTGACTCTAAGTTGGTCTCTGTGATGTACAAACTAATTCATAGAGGAGTGCAATCACTACCAGAATACCTGGACAATTGTTGCCAGTTGCAAGAGATATTTCCACCCCTGACAACAGTTGTGGAGCCCAGGTAAGTTAGCAGGCTCTTGTTGCAATGGCTGTATCTTCACCAATACAACAAAAAAAAAAAAAAAACCCACAGTAATATTTCGGAGCTCTAACTGAATTATTTATTATTGTAGCAAGCCACAGTGGGTAGGGTGGGCAACATATAACTTAACAGACACTATTTTTAGTATGGTGTCTATTCCTGTAACATATCTAAAATGATCTCTGACAAATTAGGATGTTTTCAGGGCATATATTTTGCCAGAATTTCACACTGAGTTCAATAAATCTTCATAGAAATTTAGCACTTTTTTTAGCACACTTTTTTTTCATTTGCTCTGTTAGATTTTGATAGCAACTGACTCCAGAAAATACCATAATATCCTCAATCTGATTGTTTTTGGTGAATCAGTATTGCCACTTACTAATAAGCAGGTTTTATATTTTATTAATCAATTGTTCTTTTATTTAACTTTACAGTTTGCTTATTTTTGCATTCTGTTCTGAAATACCTGGCTTGGGTTCAGGAAGTTCAGTTAGTCCTTGGGGGGACAGCCAAAATGAACTTGTATTTCTTCAAGATTTTAATGGATGAAACAAGACATTTTATTTTAACTTCAGTATGTATTCCAAAGCAAGTAGAAGCAGTGTAAATTCAGACGTAGGAGGAGGTGTGTTAGAAATTATAAATTAAACAGAAGCAGAACATTTCTGTGCTGTGCAAAATCAAAGGTCATCAAGACTTCAGTACTTGGACATGAAGCTTAAAAGAGAGGCTAGTTATTAAAATAAATTAAACATCTGGGAAATAATTCTGTATTACAGAAAAAGGGAATGACAAAATGATTATTTCCTCCACTAAGTTAGCTCCTTCAGTTACTTTAGGGAGTTAACATGAATAAATATGATATTGGATTTTAGTACCACATTCAGATTCCCCTGTGTAATGAAGAGAAGGGCAGTAGTGTCCTGGGCTGCCCTAGGAGAAGTGCTGCCAACAGGACAAGGAAGGTGAGCCATTTCTTCTGTTCAGCACTGCTGAGGTCACAGCTGGAGTGCTGAGTCCAGATCTGGGCTCCCCAATGCAGTAGAGACATGGAAAAGAGTTGGACTGGGGACTCCAGTAAAAGGCATGAAGTTGGTAAGAGGTTGAAGGATCTCTTTTGAGAAAAGGCTGAAAGATTTGTGACTGTTCATCCCAGAAAAGAAAAGGCTCAGGGGATCTCACCAATGTACAAAACTCCTGCGGGGAGGCTGCGAGGAGGATGGACCCACGCTCTTTCCAGGGGTGCCGTGACAGCACCAGAGGTGATGGGCACACACTGAAACACAGGAGGTTCCCTCTGAACTTCAGGAAACTCCTTTTCCCTGTGAGGATGACCGAGTACTGGCACTGGCACTGCCCAGGGCAGTGGCAGTGTCTCCATCACTGGAGACACCAAAAAACATCTGGACATGGTCCCAGGAAACTGGGTCTCTGTGGCCCTGCTGGATCATTGAGGTTGGACCAGAAAACCACCAGAAGGCCTGTGCATTTCCATTGTTCTGTACCTCTGTCCACAATACAATTAAGCACTTTACATAGCTGAGATAAAAGTTTTTTAGTGTAGCAGATCTGGATGCTTCTCATTTCTTGTAATAGGAAGAGAAGTCCACAAAAAATCTGTAATCCTGACTCGAAATAGGCTTTTTCATTTATTTTTACTCCAAACTATTTGTGTAAGTCCTCCTACCTCCGAGTGATAAAAAAAACTCAAACCAAACCAGACCAAACCAAACAAAAACAAACAAACAAAGAATACACAAAAAAACCAAGCAAAAAACCTCCAAACAAAAACAAAACCAAGCCCTCCAAAACCAAACTAACCAAACAAAAAACCTACATGGTCTTTATTTGAATTCTTTGGTTGTACAAAATCACAATAGCATCCTGCAGACCTAAGAGCAGCAGGTTTTTGTAAGGTTTTGCTACACTGCCTTTCAACTGATAACTACCTAATAGGTCAAAAGTCCACTTCTGCCACCCTTGCCCATAAGTTAATGTTATGGGAGTGTAAGAGTGAGAAGAGTCCCAGCAACAGAAAATAGACTTTGGCATTAGGTGTTTAACTTTTATTTTCCAGATCATTTGGAGACATTTTTGTATGTAAGTCCCAAGATGCTGACACTTTTTTTTATTTTATTCCCTCTGAGATTTGGATAATATAATTTGCTTTTTTAATGGAAATTCTATATCCCAGTTTGTATTTTCACATTTTATTTTCATTAAGTATACTTTTCAAGCCACAGGTTGAAAGATTTTTCTTTTTAAGCTAATACAAGGTACCTTTTGAGACACAGAGAAGCAAAATAAGTAATGCGCACAATTATTTTTTAAAATGAGAAAATAATTCTGATCATTTAAAATTGGTTATTTTTCTTATTGTCAAGAATGCTATTTGTTAGCAATAATAGTTTTTAATATAGCTAAGTAGCTACATTTGGATTTTTTAAAAAATAACTCTTAAGATTGGAATTATCAGACTGTTTTTTTTTTTTTAAATATAATTTCAGCATAGTAGTTGCAGAAAGTGAATCATGCCAGCAGCAAACCTAGGGTCACTTACACACAGATTGATTTTCCACTTCTCAAGTAACAGTCACCTTATTCCAAAAATAGTAGATGTAGCTTTCAAGGACAAGTTGAGTTGTGTGAGCACAAAGCTCTTACCCTGTCTATTACTCATTACTTAGTTCAGTGTCTGCAGGACTTCCAGAAAGTAAGGGTCTTATTCAACATTCAATGAAGGTCACAAAAAGATTTTGTCAATTCATTGGTTTATAGCAAATTGTTCCCAAAAACTTAATATCATTCCACTATGCATCTGATTTACAGTGTCTGCTTTGTCTCAGTTAATACTTCAAAGTCCAGGTAGAAAAAGAGAGCAGAATGTCTAGAGAAGCAGGGATGACATTTTTATTACAAGGCATGGAAATTTTTCTTTTATAGCTATTCATTAATAAGAACAAAGGTCAGCAACCTGATTGCTACAGCCTATTAGCAGACTTCTTACCTTTAAATGTTATTAATGCTGGAATTACTCTCATTCATATGGTGCACAATCTACTTGTATAAATAATGACATTTATAGGTGTGGAAGAGTACTTGTCCCATAATGATAATTTAAGGCCACTTTAACTGCAGTATGCTCATGCATTGCAGGCCAGAATTGAACAAGGAATGAAAATCAGAAAAATAAAAATTCCTTTCTGCATAGCTTATTTTGTGCATATTAACTTCCTTCAAGTCTTAACTGATCTGCATTGAAAAATTGCTGAAGTTCTGAAAAGTGAATTAATTATTTCTAGAAGATCCTGTGTTTTAAGCATCTGTTTATAGAATGAATCTAGTTGTATAAACTTTAAAAGCATACAAGATCCTGAAGCAAGCATAGAAATTCCTGTTTACTGTGCAAAGACTATGTGTATTTGTCAACTTGTCAGGGTGCCAGAAAAATCCTTTTAAAAGGATACAACTTCACTATATGTAGTTCAAGAATAGAATATAGTGCTAATACACATAATTTTAAGTACTCCAGCTTTGTATTGCCCTTAGAACTCTTCCTGGTGTTGAATCTGTATCTTCATTCTAATGTAAACACACTTTTTATGTTTGCTGGTTTTGAATCTCCTGTGCATAGACAACAATCAGCTCCTCTCCTCTCCACTCTGTAACCCCAATTCCTACAGTCTTTCCCCAGTTGTGCAGACTGAATAAATCAGTTCACATGTGGCTTATGTGCACTGGTTTGTATATGTCTGTTGGTGTGACATTTGACTGTTTTGCAGTGAGGTGATGTTGATGGCTCAAGCACAACTGCTGACTGTCAGTAAATACAAGTTAATTTCTTCACAACTCATTGCTTGGCAATGAAGCCAATCTGCTTCCTTTCTCTTATCAAGATCATTTTGTGTTCTTGTCTTCCAAAGAATCACATTTAGTATCAGCTGAAAATGTAGCACGCCTTTTCTCCATCAGCCAAATGACTAATAGAAATACTGAGTAGCATCTGATTCAGGACAGGGTCCATGGGATCTCACTTGAAATGCACCTCTATTCTCACACTCTGAGGAGTAAATCAGCTCTAACTGCAACTGTACCACTGAAAGTTATAATGTAATTATTTTTACTTATCCATTTGTATTTTGGAGTTTTTCCGGTTTCTCTCTTTTTTACTGTGCTAAAAATTGTGAGTGCTTTAATTGTGTCCTACAGGTTATCTTCCTCCTTTGCATTCTTGACTGCCCCATAGTTACTGATCAGAGACAAACCTAGAAGAGTCCCAGCCATAACTGACATCATCTTATAAAGTTGTGTTGTTTGTGTGGCACACTAAAAAACACTTAAAGGTGCTATAAAAAAAACAATGTTCTGCTATTGACTCAAGGTTTTAAGTTATGCTTCTCCAAACAGAAAATTATAGGGTGTTATTAAGCCTTTCCAAAATTATCTGCATAATTATCTGAAGCTACCATAGGTTAATCCAAAAGTTTAGGACATCCTAAGCTTATTAGGGTGTCCTAAACTTATTTTTTATATTTGGCTTTATAGCCAAAAATAATGTTTCTCTGAATTTACACCTGAGATTTCATGCAGGAATTTTTCAAAACATAAAATCTCGCAATCAAAGGAGATTGTAATAAATTTGTCAAAATGTCATCATAATTTTTGGAGGGTAAAAGAAGTCTTGAGCACAGTTTTCGGTATTACAAATTTCTCCATTCTTAAATCCTTCAAGAAAAGCTAACATGAAGAAACAATCATGATGTAAGCATGCTTTGCTTTTAACATTTTAACACCATATGACTTAGCAGTCACATGCAAAAACTTTGGTTTCCTTTTCTTGCTGCAGAACAGATTGAAATTTCTCCTAAATCAGTTTTTGGTTTAGGATTTACAGCATAGTTATTCCATTTTTAAAACAAGATACACCTCAAAACAAGGTTTTATTTTAATTTATGAATTGATTTTATTATAATTTGTCACACTGTTGTCACCGAAAATAGCTCTACTTGTACAGGTGGTGATACAAAACTCCCTCCCCCAAAACTATTTTAGCATTCTATTTAATCTCCACTTCAGAAAGAATAAAGAAACAACAACAACAAAAATAAGATCATCATAAGGACTAGTGAAAACTGGTATGGCTGGCTCTGCATTTCAGGAACATACCAACATCATCAAAAAAGAGAGGTTCATACCTCTCAGAATTACATACCTAACAGAATTACAGCCCAAGGGAAGACTTTCAATAAAATATTTCTATATGCAAGTCATAATATCCCTGTCAGGAGTAAGGCTGACATGAGCTGTTGTGGGAAGGAATTTAAAAAATTGCTTTCCATCTCACATTTCACCATCACACAGGTTTACAGAGGGTACAGTACATATGTATACAGTAATTTGAGGACTATCTGAAAGAAAACAGAGCATTAGAGCAATTCTGGACAGCTTTAAAAAGCTAAAGCTGAACAACCATATACCCTGATCCTATTCCCAATTGAAATAAGTCTTAGTGAAAATAATCTGGAAGTATAGACAAACACAGTTCAGTTAGGCAATTTTCTGTGTAACTATTTTTGTTTTCTGCACTCACTTTTCATGATCTAGACTATAGCAGATTGCATGGATAATACTATGTAATATGCTATACAGGATATGGAAAATCAAAGTGCTTTCACCAGTAGCTTTTACTGTGAAATAAAAAAGGGGTAACAAAGCAGGATATTTAACTAAAGAAGTACAGAATACATTTGGTTAATTTAATTTTTATTTTGAAACTTTCCTTGGTAGAAAGTAGATCACAAGGCTTCAGGTTATGGAAAATAGTTGCATTCTTCAAATTTGGGTATATAAAATTACACTTCCTATTGTGACAAGTTATTTTAAGGGCCTCAACAGTACAGAGGAGTTGGGCTAGAAGTTTTTCTGTCATTCATTTCATCATAAGGAATTTATATATGGCAACACAGTAAATTACTTTCTTAAGAGAGGCAAAAATTCATAGGAAATTACTGACTGCCTATGCAGTTTAAGTAAAAAGGTACTTACAATACATTGAGTGGAGGTATACATGCATTAAAGTCAGTTCCATCTGAAATTAGTTTAGGAGACTGTTGGTGAAGATAGAAAGTCAACTGCAATTTTTATCCCTATATATTAAGAGGAACTCAGAATTTGTAGCACTACAGTTGAGACAGAAGAATGTTTCTCTTTTAAAACTGACTTTAATTAGGAAATGTTTGTCCTTCTGATGCAAAAAAGTTAGAAGGTGAAATTAACTGCTAAGTTCCTGGATTTGGAGCATATTAAATTCAAGATGATTCAACCACCTCAGCAAAGCAAATGGAAAACTCAAGATATAATTTCAAGTCCCTTGGATATCAAAAGATTTTCCTGTCTTACTTCCCTTCTTCTCCTCCTCAGTTAAGGACTTCTAATGCTTAATTTTTTATATCTTTGCCAGGATAGCACTTACAGAGATGTCTGGGGCAGGTTTCCTTTCAATATATTTAGAACACTCTTTTTGATAGCTGCTGGTAGGTCACCCTCAGAGGAGGGTTTTGTGATTCTGTAGGCACCTGGATGAGCAGTGCTGCAACAGACAGGTTTCCAAGGAAATGTCTAGATATAGTTATGACATTGCCGTCCACTTTTCTTCTTTTTTTTTTTAAGTGACAAACCAGCATATTGCCATCTGTCTTTATAAACAGATTGGGGGGGGATGAATTAGCTGTGTGACATTTGAGTGTGATAGATTCTCTTCACAAATATTCTTCAAGAAGTCTGTAGCTGAGTTTAGATCAACTAGAGAAGAGCCATATGGCTCTCTTATTGAATCACCAATAGCTTTAAAAGGAATTGTGACCTGCTGGTACATACTTGACTGAACATTTTTATTATTTGCCATCACTCTAGTAGATTTTCAATCAGGCCATATGAGATTTATGGATTTTCTATCACAGTTCTAATATATTGTTATTTCTATATATAAGATTCAGAGTATGCAAAGAGAAAGTTTGTGTGAAACAAACTCCCTTATATTTTTATGAAAAGGAGTATATTGATCAACTTCTCTAAGATATTAAACTTTGTACATAATTTTTTTTAATTATATGGTGTTAGTAAGTACAGTGACATGTTTCAATTTTATATGCCTTTCTTTTTAGACGTATTTCTAGCTGTCTGCATTTACTCTTCTGTCAAAGCAGCACCATTTTTTCCAAGCCAAGAAAACAAACCCATTTTGTATTCATAAGAGGGTATAAATAATTTGCAATTAGTAAAACAGCAAAAGAAATGCATAGATATTCAATATCATTATCACACTTTTAATGCTGTTGCTTCAGAAAGACAATTTCTGTGCTATTCTTCCTCTTATGGCTCCGGCTTCCTACCCCACCTCCCATAAGCAACTTTGAAATATTTGCTTTGTCTAGTCTGTCGTGTTTGTCTGAAGGAAAGTGTGAAGTGGTGCCAGAGCTCACCCCTAGGTCAGGGGTGGCTCCGTGTGGTGGAAAAGTCTCTCCTCCATCCCGTGCTTCCAAAGAAAGTCTCAATAGTCTTCAGTCGTCCTGTCTTATGGTTGTTTATTGCAAGTTATCTAAAAGATTGTCTTCTCTGGCTGCTGCGGTTTGCTCACAGCTCAAGCAGAGGCACGCACACACCCTGACATCCTCTCTGTCTGCTGTCTTCTTCTTCTCTCCCCCCGCCCAGGGCTGCTGCTATCTTTTATATGGTACATTACATGTTAAATGTTTACAGTTTTTCCCCAATGCCTATTACCTATATTAAATGGTGCCTTTCTACTCTAAACCAATCTGTGAGTGCCAACATCACCAAGAACATGGAGGTAAGGAAGAAGAAAGAGGAAGGACAGGACTGGCCAAGATCCCTCCATCTTAAAACTTCTGACCCCCATGTACAAGACCAAAACCCCCCTGTATACAAGCATTAAAACCCCCCTGTACAGCACTCAAAAATTCTTCCCTCTACTTTGTGACTGCTTCTACTATAATAGCTAAACTTTTGTGACTTCTTGTTCTTCCTGCAAGGTTGGTAAATCATTCCATGTTCAAATCCATAATCACAGCTCTTTCCAGCTGCCTGCCGGGGTCTCAAATGCTTCTGACCTGGACCCGGAACATCCAAAAATGTCTGAGGGACATTTTGAGTCCCGACAAAGTGGGGCTATCAGTTTCCATTGAAAATGAGAGTGTGTATCTCCTGATTCTTCCTCAATTCCCTCCTCAGATTCTGGCTCCATCTCCTGTCTGCTCCCTCTTCAAGCACCACACGGTGTGAGGACAGCCTTCATAGCATCTGGCACAGCTTTCTGTGCCTCTTTGCTGCATTTCAACAGAGGTACCACCACTCAGGGGAAAAAAAACCCAAACAATGTTTTATAAATACATTTATTGTTGCCTCTGTTGCCAAAATATGTTTGTTTTTCTTAGTATATATATATATTTTTTCACTTTTAGTTACCACTTTTAGTAGCAATAGTTTATTTAAATCTAGGAAATACCTTTCTGTATATTTAGATATATACTTCTCCTAAAAGAGAAATGGATGCTGTGCATGCTATGTGACATTGTTCATTCTTATGCTTTGTGTGACATCTTGTTTGAAACTAATTAATCTTCCAGTGATTATTTTGTAAACATTGCCTATTATCTGTCATTTTGGATGTTTTTTCCTCTATTTCTTCTCTTTGTCTCTCTGTTATCTATGCATTTTGTGACTGAAGGAACAAATTAACTTACTGCAACTGTTTATACTTCTGTCGAACACTTAGAGTATTTTTAGTTGTGAGCCTGGTTTCAAAGGTCTTCAGTAAAACCTAGTTAAGATCTTACTAGGATCAATAATATGCCTCATAGTTTTTCAAAGTAGATTAGTCATCTTCAACTCGTTGCATATTTTTCTTTAAAAGCTCTAGGCCAGATTCTGCTAGTGGAAACAGAAAACATGTAATACTATCAAAATCTGAGTAATTATACTCATACATCTGCATAGTTACTCTTTTCTCAGGTTTTCCCTCAAGCTATACATAGTCACAAATAGTCCATTAATGGACTTTTTTCTTGAAAATTGATCGCTTTGGAAACTGATTTCAGTTGGAATAAAATACTCTTGCTTTATTTAGAGCACTCTGAACAGAAATACATGTACAATACTGCTCAAACCCAAAATTATAAGGTTCAGAAAACCATAAATAATGTTTGCTAGAGCTAGTCAAAATGATTCAGTAATATTGTTTACATATGTAAGTGTTTTTTTCTTATTATGCAATTTTTCTTTAGCATGGATAGATTTTTTTGCTGATATACAAAACATTGCACATGAAAATTTTATTTCCACTAGCTTTAAGCTATGCATGTTCTATATTTAAATAGGGTATGTAGGTTTCAAGTTACTCTAAATTTAAACAAGCACTTTTTGAACTTTCTAAATTTATAACTCTAATTCTGAACATGCAAGCACCAAAAATCCTCTAGGACTTTTTATTTTAAAAATCAAACATTATTATACAGTGACCTCCAGTACTAGTTGTCTAATCCAGTCATCCAGTAGAGTGCTGTGTTCCTTCTTATGAGTCATCATGTCAGCTGCAGCAAGAATGCAATAGCAGTTAACAATGCTGAGCATCTTTCAGGAGACATTTTTATGTGGTGTAGGTTCAAACTTGTGTGTTCGTATATAACACCTGTGTGCTCATATGCAAAATATTCTCTTTAATCTATTTGAAAGGAATCTTAAAAACTCCAGTAGTTACTTTTTGCAAGGAAACATGAAAAGATGCTTAAGGACTACTGCTCTACTTTAACTTTTTAATGCTTTTGATATAGCAGTGGTTTTACAATTCACCTGATTTCCCTCTGTGCTTCAAATGGAACAAATTTTTTCCCCATAACTACTCAACAACAATTAACTGAGATAATTTCAAAAGAAATATTTTTGTGAGCTTAGAAACTGGAATGGAGACTGATTTCCATAAACAATAAGCATAAGCATAATCTAATCTCCCTCTGAGCCTTTCTTTCTCTTTTCCACACATGCATAACATGGTTTTATTGGACAAACGAACTTTCAATAGCTAATGCAAACACAATTCATGAGCTGCAAGATTTGATTCTTCTGTTTCACAATTAAATACCTCCTGTAGGAAGTCTCAAATCATTAAGCCAATTTTTTTTCAGCTCTTCCCACAAAGATCTGAAAACACACTTCTCTGGTATTGTAAAAAACCCCTTGAATTTAATGAAAAGTTTCTATTTCCTTGTTATTCTCTCAAATGTATTCAGCTGATAGCAAAACTGTTGCATGTTTCATGCAGAAAATGGTTATTTTCAGATGAGGAGGTATTCTGAGTTATTCACTGGAGTTTATGATTTTCTGTGAACACAGACTTTGTGTGAGTTGCTAAGGATGATGGCATGTAGTATGGGAAGCATTAAGGGAGGAGAACCACAGGCACAAGGGCAGCAGAGTGCTCTGTGTTTTTAGCAGTGGCTGAGGTGTGCTCACAGCTGTCAACATCCCTTTGCAATGCTGACTGTAGTTCATCTGGTAGATGGGATTTGTTTTAAATAAAAACAGAGGTAGTTTCAATTAAAGGAATTGCTTCTGAGTCACGATGAGCAAGGGCACTGGTTAGTGATACACGTGCCATTGGCTAGTTTGATTCTGGTGCAAACATCACCATTTTTTGTTGTAAAAAATTGTTGTTACAGCTTAGGTGACCTATTTTAGATTTGCTTTGAAGGAGACACTGTTCTGGATTTTAAATCCCCAGAGAATTCAGTTGCATCTTTAATAGAGGCTCAAGTTATATTATTCAAAAATAACACTAAATTAGTGAAGTTTGTCTTACCTAAGCAATTAAGTGTTTGTTTCTTTTTGTTCTGATGCTATTCACAATGATGAGTGGACAGAGAGGAGTAGAACCACTGTTACACCAATTGCTGCTCAGAAGGAGAGTCCACATACTTTTCCAAAAATAATTTCATCCTTCATAACTCTCTTGGAAATCAACATTGAACCTCTGCTGACCACACGAGTATAGCTAGTATATTGTGCTCCCTGCAGTATTATTCGGAGTGCCCATTCCAATCAGAGTGTCTCTGTGCTGGCAAGAGTACAAGCCCAGAGGAAGAGAAACATGCATATGTATATGGAACATCAGATTTATGTATTAAAATCTTCCTAGAGAGTTCCAGGATCAGTTCATTGGAAAGAGCTGTTGTGTTTTATAACATATTAAATTCTTAGGGTTTAGCTAAGTCTGAAATAAGTTATTAATTACTTATTGAAGCAGTGGGAAACATTCAGGTCAAGCCCAGGAGTTATTAACATATTTTAAGTGGCTCATTTTTCTGGGAAGAAGGGCTAAACTCTTTTCTTCTTGGATAAATGAATTATAAGTATGCTCAGGGACAATTTTTCATCTGAATGATCCCAAAGATTGGTCTCTATTACAAAGAAATTACACATTCTTCTGTCCTGGTCTGCCTTCTATAAGTAGATCCCATAGTTTTAAGTCTTGAGGAAAACCAGCTAAGAACCCCTGAAATGCCTGCCAGTCTCAAGAAACTCAGGGTCAACCAAATTATATAATTTCCCTTTGTGGTCAGAGATTTTAGGAAAATTACAAACAAATAGTCTGGGTATTTAAAGCTACTCCATCTTGAGGACTACTGAAGATTGCAAGATTTCCTTTCACAAGCTGGCCATCCTTTCTTCAGTACTCTTGGGGATATTTGCAGACATGTCCTTATTTAGATTGCAAATTGGGGAATACTTATGTAGGAGTCAGAGATGGAGAAATATTTCCAGTAACCTGAATTAACTAATAATACTACCTGGTATGCATTAATAAGATTATGGGAGGCATGTAGCTGTTTATAATCAGAACAGATGCTAACCTAGTAAGCTTTTAAAAATTCTGAGCCCCAGACTTCTTTGGGAAATATCCCCAGGCCTTCAATGTACTCATATCATCAGCAGGTAACATATAACATCACCCTTAACAACTTATCTAAGTCTGTTTGAAACCTAAAATCATTATTTCTTATTGTGTCCACCATAAGGTGGGGGCAAAAATTTCTTCCATTCTTTTTATTAGGTTAAGGAGCTACAGTTTATTCCAGAATATCTTATAAAGTCTTTTTTTCAGTACCTCTGGTAATTCCTTCCACTTTTCATGAAATGTTTTATATTTGGATCCATTTTTCTACAAGTTGCCCAAATCTGGATACAACAGCATGAAGAGGCTTCACCTGAGCATTGAGTAAAGGACAAGAATAATTTAATTCCGTTCACAGCAGAAGTCAAAACAGGAGGAGGCCTCATGCCATATTTTACAAGTGAGGAGCAGAGGCCCAGAGAGATCAGTGACATAGCATCTCCCCTGCACTCTCCCTTCAGACATTTGCACTTATTGATGAGGTCTCCTGTGAGCCTTCTCTTCTCCAGACTGAACAATCCCAGCTCTCAGCCTGCTCTCTAGGGAGCTCCAAGGACTTAATCACTTTGGGGATTTTTATTGGGCTCTTTGGTATGTAGTTGTCTCATTGTACTGGGAAGCCAGGAGCTGGACACACAGCTCGTGTGACCCTAATGAGAGAATTTCAAACATCCTTCTGTGTTAGAGAAGATTGGACTCAGAAAAACACATGAAGTGAGGCAACATTCAAAATTTCTATATCACCAACATTCCCGGTTAAGCAGGTTTTACTGGCATGTGGGACTGTTGTGGCTTACCCCCAGCCCAGAGCCCAGCAGCTGCTCTCTCACTCCTGCACCAGCAGGACCAGGGAGAGAATGAGGAGAGTAAAAACTACAAAACCTGTGGGTTGAGATACAGACAGTTTAGTGGGGAAAGCAAAATCCACGCACACAGGAAGAGCACAACAATAAATCAGTTCACTGCCAGGCAGCTGTTCAGCCATTTCCAGCGGAGTGGGGTCCCATTGCACTGCGGTGATGTGGGAGGACAAACACCATCAATCCAAACATCCCACCCTTCCGTCCTCCTCCTTTCTCCTCTTTGTACACTGACCCTGATGTCACAAGGTCTGGAATATCCTTTTGGTCAGTTTTAGGGTCACTTGTCCTGGCTGTGTCCCCTCCCAGCCTCCCAGGCACCCCCAGCCCTTTCCCCAGTGAGGTGGTGGGAAAAGCAGGGAAGTCCTTGGCTCTCTGCAATCCCTGCTCAGCAATAACAAAAACACCTCTGAATTATCAACTCTGTGCTCAGCACAAATATGAAACACAGCCCCATGCCTGCTGCTGGGAAGAAAATTTACTCTACCCCAGCTGAAACCAGCACAGGGGCACAAAGAGTATTAACTTACTGTTTATCTAGATGAATTAACGGTTTTGATTCATTAGTTGAGCAAATTTGGAGTATAGGATGCAAACCTTCCATAAATGCCTCTATGACAACACTGCATTCAACTTAATGGAGATGTATTTGTTTATCTACCACAGCATGATAGTATTTTATTGAAGACAAAAAACATATATAATGATAACTGAAGGCCTATGGACAGCTAGCTTTCTGTCTCTTTCCACAAAATTAAAAAAAAACCCAAAACCCAAACCACAAAACAAACAAACAAACAAACAAAAAACCCAAACCAACAAAAAACCAAAACAAAATAAAACAAACAAATAATTAAGGCAAAAAGTATTGCTAGAACTTAAATACTTAAATTTCATTTTCTACTAATGTGTTTAAAATAGCATGGATCTTTTGAACAAAATGAAGTGGGATATAATTAAGCAAAATAAACTTGTTGAAAACAATGTCAATAGAGAAGAAAGATTTCATCTTAGATGAAGTACCAATTCCTATTATCTATAAAATTAGGTAAGCATGTCTGAGCCATTTAAACAAGATGGAAAAAGGACACAGTGATTCAGCTTTCAATTCATTGATAGACTAGAAGAAAAAAAAAGAATTTTAACTTTTGTTTACCAAAGTCTTAGAAACTTGCCCTTGTTCATAAAAGCTGCAAGGTACAATTTACATGCCCTTCAAAAAGGAACATCTATAATGACAGAGAGAACTGTAAACAAAAAGCAAATCTTTCCCAGCTGCTCAGACAATCCTGCTCATTTTCTGACAACCTGTAACCTGTAAGAGGAGACTGAGAAATTTACAAGAGACCAAGAGAAGCAAAGAATATATCTTTCTTCTCATATATCCTTCTCCCTTGCGGCAGTCATTGGTGTAAGGACCTTTGAGTAGGCAACCAGATGATGGTGTTTAGAGGAGCTTTCCTCTATAAATTTTTCTAATCTATTTCTGAACCCATTTACTCTACTGACCTCCACAACACTCTACAGAACTACGCTCCATAATTTATGCATTAAGTGATAAAGTATTTCCACTGAGTGTTTTAAACTTCATGATTGATTGGGTGACCCTCAGCTCTTGTATTATAAGAATAGTGAATGATCACTTCTTAGTCACCTTCTTCAAACTATTCTAGATTTTATAGACCCCTCTTGTATATATTGTTGCTTCCTATGCAGGTGGAAATCTCCTAGCCCAGCATGTCCTCTCATACAAATTCTGCTTTGTGCTGTCTTTTGGCCTTAATCTTTTCATTTTATACTTTTACACTTTCATTTTATACTTTTACACTTTCATTTTATACGTTTTATCATAACTTTCTGACTACAAAATGAGGGCTATGAAAGTGGCACTAAATATTCAGCACGTAGGTACATTATATGTTTATTGTAGTGCAGGGTTGTAGAATCATAGAATGGCTTGGGTTGGAAGTGACCTTAAAGATCAGTCAGTTCCTACACCCCTGCTGCGGGACACCTTCCATCAGACCAAATTACTCAGAGATGAATTAATCATGACCTTGAACACCTTCAGGGATGAGGCAGTCATAATTTCTCTGGGTATCCTGTTCCAGTTTTTCACCACTATCAAAGTAAAGAATTTTTCCTAATATCTGATCTAAACTTAATTTCATTTTGAAACTCACAATGTTGTGAGGAGGAACAAAAGTGGAAGGTGGCTTCTTACTCTTCCTGCAGCTTCTTAGGCTATAGTCACTGCTTTCAGTTATATGTTAGGTCAAAGCTACAGACATGACTTCACCTTCTTCCCAAAGATGAATAACAAACGTTCCTTAATTCAGATTTGGAACAAGCAGCTGCTTCACCAAAATTGTCTGCACACAGTAGATTGAACTCATTCCCAGCGGAAAACAGAGATCCAAGAAGGAAAAGATGAAGAAAATAGTGGATCAATGTGTATTATAGAAAAACATTTCTCTAAATATACAATAGCAATTTCTTACTTTGTTCCTAGAGGTTTCCAACATTTTTTGTCTTTCTAAATTTTTTTTTTCTACAACTCATATACTCTCAAAATATCATATCAACAGTTTCTTCTGTAAAATCTAAATAATATGCAGGAATATTTTGAACCTGCAGAAACTAATTTTTTTAGAATAGAAAATGGAAGTAAAAAATTATTTTGCTTTATTCAAATATGATTAGAATCAGTCTTTAGGAAAAAAAAAGTGGTATTTTTTAATTCAACAAATACCCAATATTTCCCATGTCACATTTCCTCATGGAAGATGTAGTTCAGACTATCTTTCATTTCTTTTTGTTCTTGTAAATCATGACTTTATCTTCTATCACATAGGAAGGGCTATATTTAATTCCCTTGATTTGTGGTATTGCTTAGTGAATTGGGAGACAGGACCCAGCCAGGGAGATTAACCTGTAAGACAAGATGGGAATATCAGGCTCCCAAAAATACATGCTGCCTTTGGCTATATTTCTAAACTCTGACATGGGAATTATTTGCAACCCCAGCTCTACTTGCTTGCAGTATGGCATCTTGTGAAAGGCACGTTATTCTGCTATGCCTGAAAGACAATGCAAATACAGCAGTTATTTTTAAGAATCAAGTCAGAGATGCCACTGGCAGCTGCTTTTTAAATTCTTACTCCTAATATATTATAAAAAAATGTTATATTACTATTAGCACAATGTAAATAAGGCTGGACAAGTAGACAGAACATCTTAGGCTGTCATTTACCATGAGAACTAGACTCTGTCCAGGAAGGAGAGATAGTCCAGCCTGTCTACAGTTTTACAGGGCAGCAGTGAGCATTGCACTTGCTGTCCTCCACATGCATTAGTGCAAATTAGTGCTTAGGTTTTTTCATCTGTTAGGTGTATGTATAAAAGGACCATTTTCTCTCCATATTTTTTACTGATTTTCTACACGTCCTTGAATATTAACAAATCCCATTCTCATTAAAATGCAGGAAGATTCTCACACACAGAAAGTCACTGACAGAAATAAAAAAAAGGACAAAACTTGCACATTGTGTAGCCAATATAACAAAATAATTTGGAATTCAGAGAAGCCCTGTATTCAGAGCAACAACACCAGACTTTCCTTAATACTTTGTTTCAGTTCTGAAAAAACAATATAGATGGTTCTCTCCCTGTATGAATGATAAACATCAAGTGTAACAAGTGTGCTGTTTTATTTTGTTTGAGACTATAAGAATGTATCTCAGAATAGGTGAGTTTTCAATACCTGGCTGGTAACTTTTGTGCAATGTTTCCAGATACATACATACTGGGCTTGTTTATCATTACCTATCCTTTCTTTTGGACCTGCAAAATGTTGCCTGTATGGGAGAGAAGTGTTGCAAGTACATCAGCTGGAGACAGGAGGAATCTTACACTGTCCTAAAAAAAACATGGGAGATGTCTCATCTGCACGTCCTGCATTATTAATTTGGTCAGCAGACTGAATGCAGAAGCTTTTTGACATTCTGGAGTGTTGTATTAAGACACTGATTCCTGCAATGTTTACCAGCTATCCAACCTCAGCAGAAATTGGAATACAGTCAGGATATAAGAATCTGATCCCAGAGTGCAAAGGATGAGAACATTGGCATTCAGGTATTTGAGGCACAGAGGAGAGAGACTTTTTCTTTCTACCCATCCCTACCTGTACTGGTGCTGACAGATATTGTTTCTCACATGACAACATGCTTCCTGAAAGCTGGATACAGCTCCTGTAGGGATCATGGATTCTTCACATGCCTTCAGCTTCATTAAAATTTTTTTTTTTTTTCCTGGTCTGGTTCATAGTTCATTCAGTACAAAACTTCTTGATATATTTCATAGTTTTGATACTTCTTCCCCTGGAATATTGTATGTTCTCCTACTAGTTCTGAACTCATTAGTGGTGTTAAAATGATTAGCTGGATACGGCTCATAGGCAAATAACAGAAGATATGATAAGGATCCCAGTGCTTTCTGAAGGATTGAGAAACTGTTGTTTTGGGGTTTTTTTGTGGTTTGTTTCTTTTTCTTTTTCTTTTTCTTTTTCTTTTTCTTTTTCTTTTTCTTTTTCTTTTTCTTTTTCTTTTTCTTTTTCTTTTTCTTTTTCTTTTTCTTTTTCTTTTTCTTTTTCTTTTTCTTTTTTTTTTCTTTTTCTTTTTTTTTTTTTGTGAGATTAGCACTTATGGCTTATAAAAGTTATTTTCAAATTTCAGCATGGCAGGCTTTTTCATATTCTGAAATGTACAAGTCTTAAAAACGTTCAGGCATATAAATAGAATAAATGTATTCAGTTCATTAAGAGATCTCGACTGAAGCTACTCCCAAGGATGATAAAATGCATTGGAGTCACGTTGGGTTTTGTGTGACTGGCTCCCAAGGCTATCTTTGAAGGATATTGAGACTGCTGTGGAGAGTCAATGGACCCATAAATGTACCACCCCTTTGATGGCCTATGGATTTCTGACAACCCAAACAGATTCCCTTTAGGCTACTGTGCACTGCTCTTTCTATGACAAGAAAATTGCTCACAAGTGTAATTTCTTTCTCCATAGGCTAATATAAGGATTGCTTTGTTTGGCACTAATGAAACTCCAAGTAATATTGCATGTCAATACTGAAGAATATTTGTGTCACCTTCATATGTAACATTTGATAACTTTTAGTTCTTTTTGTTGTTTGGGTTTTTTAGGTTTCTTTCCTCTTCCTGGGAATACTTTCTTTGCTCAAGTGGTCAAAGCACTGAGAGAAGCAAAACAATTTAATGAGTTCATGGAAGGTGAAAGAGCTCAAATTACAGGTGTTTGATTTAGTGCACTGTCTGAGTTCCCTGAACCTCCCAAACCTGCACTCAGCATGAGGGTTTGTGATATTTTAATGGCTACTTTCCTCTCAAGCATGTGGAAATGTGCTTGTGCATCAGGCAGCACAGAAAAAGGGATTCTGCTTTTCAGTAGTCAGCAAAATTAACCCTTGACTAAAAGACAAGTTTCTAGACCTGGAAATGAGGGGCACTGCAAAGGAGTTAAACCAATTAGTCAAAGGAAGTAACTGTAAAGCTCTGCTAGCATAGAATTCTTTCTTATGATTAATGAAAATAGAGAAATCTCCCCTTTTATCTTGTCTATTTCCCTCTTCAGCCTACCTGATAGTTGTGGGGTTTTATTACTTGGGGTCAGTGATCACAGACAGGGACGACATAAACCCTCAGAGATCCATGTGAAAACAATGTGTTTTATTCTTCAGAGCCTTCCTATATCCGTAGTTCAAAACTCCCTGGAGGAGAGAAATGATTGGAGGTTTACCACTGCCCAAACACTGCATTAATCAGCTCTTTGACCAGTGATATCTCTGCATTCTGGATTGAACATGATTGGCTGAGGTCCCAGCTTGGGTTGGAATCCACCCTATCCCTGCTTCATCTGAGGACTTGTTTTACTTCTAGGCTGATTGATTTTGGAGGTCTGATATGACCAAATTTATTTGGCAGGTACAGGCTAGCTACAACAGTGATACGGTTGTATTTTGAGCTTTTGGGTTTTTTGGGGGGCATTTTTTTGGTGGTTTTGGGTTTTTTGTTTTGTAAGTAAACTGCTGACAGAAATAACACTGTGGTGACACTAGGTTCCTCCCCACTCCCCCTGCCCATGGTAAGGAAATGGGAAACAGGAGAGAAATCTATAAAGGACATAAAAATAATGATCATGTCCTTCTCCCTATCATCTACATCATTTGTCTTTTAAAAATTATTTCTCACCAGTAAGACTGTGCAAATCTTACTGCATTGGCATGTTCCTGTTCATCTATAAGTTCTCAAAATAGTAGCTTGAGGAAGAATGACACACAGAATTACATATGCCTTCTGTGGGCTTAAAGCGATGTTTGCTTCTAACACACTATTCAAAGCACTTAATCACATTGCTTAACACAGAAGTTGTGCCATCATCAACATTCCATCAGCACCTTAGAGGAGCTTTCATAGTCAGTAACATCATTGGAAGCAATTTTTGTCCTTGAACTACTGATGTCTCTGTATGAAACATGCAGTTTTCCTTGCAGAAGGCATTGCTGAGGTGTAAGAAATATGCTGTTTGCAAGAAGAGTCTTGAAGGGATAGACCACAGAGATCCCAAGCAGCAGAAAGGTCCTTGTGTCTATTACCACCTAGTGACTGCATTTCTCTGAGCATCACACTTGCTTTTTGTGGCAGATGCAAAGTGTAAACATATGACCAGCATTTGCTAACCTGGTAAACCTTTTATTGACAAAAGATATCCGGTAGAAAGTTCCAAACCACAATGGTAGCAAGCATTTTTATTGTTCAGCTGCAGCACCCAGATGCAATTTGTATGCTGAAGTACTGGGCTTGATTCAACATTTTACTGCTTTTGTTTTTTACCACCTTTTTTTCTGAGGGGAAATGGAGATATCAGTGCAAATGGAGATATCAGTTCCAGAGGGCGTGCACAAGGTATGTTTGCAGGTATGGGAGATGCAGAGGGACAACTGCAACTAATATTCATCCTTGGGGAATGAAATGAAATCAGCAATGTTGCTATGGCAGCCTCCTCTCCCTTTTTTTCTAAAGTAACAACCATCTACAGATTTAAAGCATGACATGTTAACCACAAAATTTCAGTATTTCAAGAAATAGCTAGAGTTCTGTGCCTCGTAATGTTGCTCTTGTAACAATGCACATTTTGCTGGCCCATGGGGGTTTGCTCTGACACTGTCACAAGGTCCATCAACCATATGTCTTGTGGATAGATTTCAATCTCCCGCACATTTGACTGGGACTGTGGGAATCACACATCTTCAGTTGTCCCTTCTATTCCTGTTCTCCTAAGAGGCTGGTTCTACAAACCCTCATGTGCAGTTTCGGTTGCACTGTATACAAGCAATCGCTAGTCTTTGGAAATACATTAATTGCCTTTAATCCTTGTTATGCCTTTCCAAAGACATGTGCCTTCCTCCAGGTGCAAATCTCAGGTGAGCATAATTTACATTCCTGGGAGTTGCTGATATACTAGTAGAAACTACTTGAAAGTTTGACCTGTGCCAGAGTTCACTGAGATATAATGCTGGGCCAGGCAGCTGCTGCACGGCTTATACCACCTCCCTCAAACTCTGAGATTGTGCCAAAATAACTTCTATAGACAGAGGGTTTAGCAAAAAGCCTCAAAACATTTGGATTGCTATGAAATATAAAAAAAAAAAAAAAAAAAAAGAGAGAGAGAGAGAGAGACTGAGACAGATAAGCAATAAGTATTCCTATTTAAAAATAAAAGGAAAAGAGCAGTACTCTAAGCACCGTGACTTTCATCTGGTGTAGCTCTCATCCAGACTAAATTGTGGGCCTAATGTATGAGAGAAAACCAGAAAATTGCCACATGCGCACAGTAACATAATAAGCAAGTGTTAATTGATGTGCTTTGTTTGTGATAGCTCCTGCGAGATTTGCAATGAGCAAGACTTTTCTGTATGGGCAATTCCACAGCATATGCTAGCACATCCAGGAAGAGTCATCATGTCTAAGTACTTTCTACCATCTGCTAGGAAAATGGAAATATTGAAAGATTTCTCTCAATTTACCCCAGTGCTTTTATGTATGTATTTCTGATTTCAGCTCTATCTCTTTTGACCCATGAAGCTAAATGCTGTGTTCTTAATGCTTTTGTGAGCTCTGTACTGTGAGCCTCTTACAGAGAAAAATACGTAAATGGATGCATTGATAGAGAGTAATACACGTCCATACACAGATACATAAAAAATATACTTTATAGTTTCCTGTGGTTAAAGGATGAAAGGATTTTTGATTGAGTCAACTTACCAGTTCTTTGGTTGGTGTGCTCACATTCACACTTGTGCAGTTCAAGGACAGTAATTATTTTTTTTACTGACAAGGATTGAATTCATCAGTCAGGTTTTTAGCCTGCCTATCTCCCCCACTCAAGTTCTGGAAACAGACACTCCCCACTTCTGCCTGCCTGGTTGCTTTTCTGGTCTAAAATGTATTCTTGAATCCAGGATTTGATTCAAGGACCCCACAGCTGGTCCTTCCTACCTCTGTTTACAATGGCTCATCCATTAAGTCAGGATGGAAATTAATTCTATTCTGGGCAATTCCCAAGATTTCTAACAGAATATGGGATGAAAGCTGGTGGATAATTTCATACTGTCCTAATGTAAGAACTTCAAAGCTCAATCTGAAGTAATGATAAAAAACTGCAAAAAACAGAGTAGGGCTTCTGCCAGATTTTCTTCTAACCTAACTTACTTCTTCTTTAACCATCATATTATGCTCAATTAACATGCTTTGAGGAGACCTGTCTAGAGTTTCTACCTCAAAAAGAGAGTGTCATAGAAATGCTCACAAAGAAACACAATCTCAGGCAAGGAGAAGCTCAGTATGGTAAACTAACCACAAAGGAATTTGCTGGCATGCAGAACATTTCAAGAGGAACCATTTTGTCTATGGAAATCATCTTTGTGGAAATGCATTATCTATTCTCAGAGGCTCTTATGTTTAGTTTCAGCATGGGATTTATATGGTGTGGTGCCAAATCCTTAAACTCCTACTTTCAGACATCCAGCCCCAAAATCAGAATCTAGAATTCAAAGTTGGGATTCCAGAACCTAATACAGTGAATAAAGAGCACACAGAATAAAAAAAATATGTATATATCTCTGTATACTGCAGAGGAAGCTTTCATTATTTTCTTTGTTCGAGTCTAAAGTGAATGATATGTGTGCAAACCTAATTCTCTCTACATTTTCAAAATTTGACCCAGTGCTGCACCTCTCTGATGTGGAGTTTCTCAGTGGGTATAAGCTGATGCCTCTTTATGTGCCTGCCATGGGAGCTGGAGGTGCCACCCACCTTTGATTTCATGACTTCATGCCTGCAGCAGTCAGCTGGAATAAGAGAGCAACAAGTTCTTCACCCTTTTCAACCAGGCAGAAGGCCTGGTTCAACAGCAGGCAGCAAATCCCACATCTTCTATCAGTAATCATGACATTGTTAATTTCTGCATTATGTGTGTAAGTGCTTTCATAAATCTATCTCATGCTCTCTGCAAGTGTGACAGCAAAACAACCGAAAAGTAAAGAAAAGGGAGGGCAGGTATATAATAACACATTTCCCAGTAACTGCAGAGAGTCAGCTCCTGTGTACTTGATTTGTATCCAGAGTTATCTTGTGAAATCTAAGAAGAAAGTTATTTTCTATTAAAAACAGAGAAGCAACAATTTAACTATATTTCTCACTTCTACTGCCTAAGGAAAGTGGTTCACACACACACACACACACACACACACACACACTCACACACACAAACATACTCATTCACTCTCTTTCTCTTTCTCTTTCTCTTTCTCTTTCTCTTTCTCTTTCTCTTTCTCTTTCTCTTTCTCTTTCTCTTTCTCTTTCTCTTTCTCTTTCTCTTTCTCATTCTCTTTCTCATTCTCTTTCTCTTTCTCTCTCTTTCTCTTCTCTTTTTCCTCTTGATGAGAAAAAACATGCAAACTTAAATGAAATTCTCAACACAGAAGTAATTATCTACAGCTGATAAAAATGCTGGAAATATAGGCTCTATGGCAGAAATCCTGATGCTGATGTAATGACATAATGATGCTAGGGAAAAGCTTTTCTGAAAGAAACTGAGGAGTTGAGATCCTGAAGAAAATTTTAGGAATAGGTTGTACACTCATTAACTTAATTGAGTTAATGTACATGCAAGACAATATTAATAAACACATCATAAAAATGAACAGGTCTGAATGTTGTTAAGAATGATTGACATGCAAACACACAGCAGCATGCTTTCTTCCATCTGCTTATCATTTAAAGGATGGATAGGTAAATAAAATTAATTCTGGCTGACTGGTAAATGGCTGCATAAAGTTTTATAATATTCAGTAAATAGTTTGTCATTGCTATTTGAAATTAATATTGACAGGATATGACATCCTATTTACTTCCAAGAAAGAGCAATTATGTTGTGTACAGAAAAAGTGACTGATTATAACATTACATGACATTTTGAAGCTAACAGCTCCAATTACTATATCCAAATTATGGCCAAGAAAAATATGCCTTGTAGGCATCTCACTTGATGTTTTAACTTAGAGGAGAAATGTAATTAACAAATAGGCAAGGACATCCTCACCAAGTTGAGATGAACAAGAAGGGAAACATGATGCCAGAGGGCTTGCATTTTTGTTATGAAAAAGTACACTTAAATAAATGGGAAGAGAAAAGATCCTTCCTCTCTGTCTTTCTCTCTCTCTCTCTCTCTCTGAGAGGGAGTTTGTAATTTGTCTTTTTTAAGAAGCCACCATGTTCCCAAAATGAGGAGCAATCTCAATCCTTTGGAGATAGGTCATATGTGTTATGAATTTTTACATATCATTTACATATATAAATTCAGCAATGGCAGTTATGTTTGTGATCAGCTAATGAGTGAATCATATACTCAAAAGGTCTCTTTTATCCACTTGTGAACAAAACCTCCTGTTTTTGTAACCCCATGTCTGGAGAAGCCCAGCTGCTTACACTCACCACTACCACCAGCACGTGGTCTTTAAAGTCCTCAAATACCCATATTAAACACTAAGCACTTAGAGCACTTTACCAGGACCTTTTGAGATTAAAGAAGGTTAACATTTAGTATCTTGGCTTAAAAGCAGTGCTCTAATTATGAGACAGCATCCAAAAGGACAGCAATTTAAATTATTACCAAATGGTCATGAGGTAAAGTTTATATGAGGTGTTACTGATTTAACCATATTAATAGGCACACATGCATTGACACAGAAGCAAGCGATGAAGAGCAGAATTAAACCCTACTTGATTTATTTATAACACTTTGCAGATGGATTGTGGCCCAGAATTCTTTTGCCATGATCTCATTTCAGGCAGCTTATTACGGTATGTTCTGACTTCAGGATTGTGTTTTTTTTTCCTTTCTGTTCACCAGCTCCCCTATTACATGGGCTGGAGATTTGGCAGTGTGTCCTACAGCTTGTTTGCCACCCACTGCTGCTAGCATGCCTGTACAGGCACACCACAAGGTGCAGCAGAGTGGAGAGGCAAAAGCTGCACAATTCTCTCTGAAAAAGGGCTGCTCCTACCCTTCCATACTCTGTGCTCCCCTTGTGTACTCCAAGACACAGAGATCATCTCATGGTGATGGCACTTACATGGAATGATGCTACAGAGCAGCTTGGTCCTGTGAATTCAGTTCCTGGAAACGTTCAGCAAAATATGTTCAGAGTAAAATTAATCTGACTGTATCATATCTAACATTTCTGATGAAACACTAACATGCTGTGCATTTAGACAGCCCTGTCTCTGTGTTTTCTCAGTCCAGTGCATTATCTGGTTAACAGTAAGCTTTTAAATAAGAAAATGTCTTGCTTGAGATTGAAGTGCATTTGGACTATAATTTGAATCAGGTGCTCTAAGAGTTTTGCTCCTAAGGGGGTAGCCAGCAATTAAAATAAAATGAGATCATGCAGTACTGTACAATGTGTTTAAATAAAGATTTTACAGGCCGAGCATGTAGTCCTTGCACACACAGAGGTAACTTCAAGAATTTCAGCAATACCAGCAAACAGACATTTAATCCCAGAAGGAATAGAAATAATGTTGACATTTCAGTCACATAATAAAAAGTTCTGTACCCAAAATATTAGTCATATTATTTTCCCAGAGTGAATACAAGGGAATTGCAATTACATATGCATGGCTGAAATCTCTGGTGTTACTTTGTTATGCAAAAACCTTTTAGAACTGACCAAAAAAATGTCAGAAAAACCTTTTGCATTCAAAAAGCTTCCTCCTTCAAAAAACTCAATCACATTTCTGGAGATGATATGTGTACATTCTATTTGTTGCCCATGTATATAACTAATTATTGAATCTCTGTGAATAACACCATAATTAAACAAACTTGAGATGATATCTGTGTAAAATGTACCAAGGTTGAAAATACAGTTTAAATACACAATGATGTATGGCTGTTTTGTTTGTAAAGGGAGGAAGATTGTACACAAAAGTCATTACGCTCTTAGTGACAATGCAATTTTCAATCATGAGGATTAGTTACTTTGTATGTTTTACTCACTTCCCTATGCTGCAATAATTCTATTGTATCTTGCAGTGTTCAAGGTACACTGCTAATTCAAATTTCCCATCTCTTGAAGATGAAAGGCATTAAAAAATTAACATTATAATTAAGAAATCATTTCCATTTTGTAGATATTCTCTTACTTTGGTCTTAAACACTGGCCAAGAGGTGTGTCCACTGCTGTTTCTGCATATCATATTCTAATAGTCAGTACCAAATAAGACTTCTTGACCTGAATAATAACTATACAAGTGATTTCTCATCAAACTAGCATAGTAAAGGTTATACAAGAGTCTGAGCAAAGAATTTTCTTTCCTTAGTACTCCTTCAGTGCACCTAATCCTAAAATAAGAGCTCTTTGTAGGGATGGTAAAATACTGTGAACAGGTAGCACCAGATAAATATATTAAAGCTTTTGGCAATAGATAAGACTGCTTCTTTCTTTCATGTGCATCAAGCCCACAAATTATCATATTGGATATGAGACATGACTAGAGTCTGCTGCATAAATAAAGGAGAATGAAAACCCAGATACTCTCTCCATACTCTCTGGAAAATGCTATTGAGCTACCTTGAGATCCAAAAATTAATGGCTTCTTACCACAGGAATAACTTGTGTTCTGGAAGGAGTATTCAGGTTCAGAAACTTGCTAGCATGGCAAGCAAGTGCTCTCACAAAGACAAATTTTCAGACCCTTATAGATTATATTTGCATTATTTAATGAACAGATGTGAATTTCAAGTTCACAAATGTATTCCATACGTAGTCTAATAATAGGTAATTGATATTAGGACTGCCAGCCATTGCTATTATTGCTCTTCCATTTCTCAATAATTTAGTTTGACTACAACTACCAGTCATCACAGCTGACCTCCAGCCTTATTTTGTCTGAATCTGACAGTCACAGCCCTCTGGAAGTGTTTGTAGCAATGAAGGATCACTTTAGCACATCCAGCAGCTAGAGAACCTCCCTTTCTCCTGACACATCCTAACAGCAGCACCTGGATCTGGAACGGGAGTCCTTGGGCAGCCACATGGATACACCATACATGTGATAAATCATTTCACAGTGCCGGCATTGTCAGAGCAGTGTGCAGAATCTTGAAGAGGTGAGGAAGGGGACACCAGCCAAGGAAGTTGTGATATTTTTAAGTCATTTGCACAAAATCCACTACAAAATCTGTAGACAATGCTTCATCCAAATATATTATCCCTTGGTGTTCGTTCTCCTCTGAACTCCTTTCTTCCTTTTCTGTGGCTGGGAAGATGACAGGAGGTATATTGAATAAAAATTACTTTTTCATTTGTCCTCAGGAAATTCCCTATTCTGTTAAGGCTATTTGAACTTCATCTTGAGATATGTTGCATCCACAGAGCAAAGAACCTGGCTCTCATTAAGTTCACATCGGATATTTGTATAAATATGAAGGCAGTTTTATTGTATTTGGCTTTGTAATGGATTGAAGTTTTGTCACAGCTTCAGCATAATAGCTCTTGTCTATTCAAAATGGTAACATGCAGCTGTTTCTCCTTCTTAAAGTGCTACTCACAGTTAGATTTCTCTTATATATTGTTCCTAGAATCATCCTCATGGAGAACTTAAACTAAAGCATGTTTGCACAGCAGAAATTACAAATTTAGGACAAATGCCTTCCTAAACTACTCAGACTACTCAGTCAAGGTAGTTACAGGAAGAGCCCCAAATGATATATATTTTTTTTCCCCACCACCACCACAACATATAAACAGTGTACTATTGGTGGATCTGTCCAGTGACTTTGTGAAATCTAGTCATGGAGCAAGTCCTTTTTCAGCAAGCCTGACCTATATGCTGACAGATTAACAGAGGTTGTATTTGCCAGGCTGTGGGCATAGTACATATTTTTTGCTTGGGCATCCTTTTCATTGAATTTCATTGAGTTTTGTGGTAAGAAATATGTCTTGCTTGTTAATAAATAAGGACTCTGCTGTATTCTGTTGACTTATTTATTTTTCTTATTGATGCATATGTGTTATTAATTTCTGAACAAATAAATACATGGAACAGCTGCTTTAAGGCTAAACTTTAGTCAAAAGGAGTTTCTTTAATTCTCTTTGTAGGTTATAGTGCAATCCTACTTTCATTCTTCAGTGGAGTGATATCTGGATCCTGGGCATTTCTGGGGCCTGCCTATTCTTGGGCATCATCCAAATACAGAACAGCATCTTCTTCTGCTCTCTGTCTTCTGAGTTCTCTCTAGAGATCTGTGACCTCTTCTGCCATTTAGTAGGAGGAGTCCCATTTCTGGAATATTTCTGTCTGTGCCTCTAGGCTCCCCTGGTACCTCTGAGAGGAGACTTGCTCCAGTGTCTGCTGTTGGCCCTGGAAGCACTTGATGGCTTTTCAAAGCCCCCTTTGGTATGATGCCTTTTGAAGGCTGACTTAAAACAGAGATTAGACAGGGTTAAAGAATAAGGTAGGCATTTAATAAAAGGCCTCAGTGGATACACCTTGGGCAGTACAAGAGCCCAGCCAGGGCTGCACCCAGGATGAACCCAAAATGGTCACAAAACAGACAATGGTCATGATGGCTCTCTTTTTATATGTTCTGGTTCATTTGCATATTGGAGACTGTTGTCCAATTCCAGTTTTAGCCCATGAAGTCCCATCCTTCTTGTTTTTCTCTCTGCAGTCCACATTGTTTATGCTCTTGGGCCTGAAATTTGGGTGGTTGTCCTTGGTCCCCAGGTAGAGAATGAATTGTTTTTTCTACCTACTCTGTGAAAAGAGCTCACCATCCCCAATATGAAGCCCAAAACTACACAACAAAGCAGTACAGAATCTGAAAAATATTAAAGCTAAAACCTGAGGCAGCAGGTCATATATTAAATACTGTCTGCATTTAAAAAAATCCAAATAAATAAAATCCTGGAGCCAGATGGGTGTGCATTTTCCTCTCCCACACATTTAGCTGTTTCTTCAGTGCCTGATGTGCATGAGTGTCCAGTAGAGGTTCTGCTGACACTGCAAAATGTAGGGATTTATCAACTTTTTTCCCCTCAAATATGTGACAAACCTAAGTAGGTAATAAGACAAACAAACAAATAAACAAGAGGAAAAGGCTTTATTTTTAATAAAAGTTTATTTTTTAAACTTTAAACTATTTTTTTAAAAGTTTATTTTTAATAATTTCTTATTCTCGCCAAACACAAATCTGCTTGGCTGGTTCTCCTCTGTAGTATATTGTTTTGTTCTTTAAGATATTCTGCAAGAATGAGAACAAGAAAACCAAAACAAAGTGAGAAACCCCATAGATCTTCTTCTTGATAAATCCTGATGTCTGAAAGAAGTAAAAATTGCCACCAGTTCCTTTTCAGCCATGAGCTACGTACCTCAGATAGGGCAAATTGGCCTATAGAGTCTCCAACACAGAAAGAAATAAGTGGTGGTTTCTTTCCAGACTTTGAACATCTAACTGCCTGGCAGTAGAATGCACCCAAGCCTGCATCCAGGTCAGAAAAATTCTAGAAATATAGACTAGAAGCTAATTTTCTGCAATTAATTTTGGGTCTGAAAAATGGAACAAGCAAGAGGAGAGGATGAAGTACCAGGATCCATTTCTTTAGATAATGTGTCTTCCTATGTGATTGTGGGAATCCTTAAAATCAGAGGGTTTTTGGGAAAGCTGCTAAAGGCAGGCCTCAGAGGCAGCAGAACTGCAGTTAGAGCTAAGCAGGAGCCATAAGATTTGTCAGCAGAAAAGTTATATAAGAAGTAGAAAAGTAAGGACAAATAGAACAATGGTCTGTGTATTAATGCTTGGCTGGAATCACTCCCTAAGCTACAGAAAAGTATATCTAGCAAGATATTAGGAAGTTCTGAGCGTAATAATGGAGCTCTGTGCATTGTGCTTTAAGGCTTACAAGCAGGTATTGTACTAACAATAAGCAAGCATTGCTTTAACAAAAGGTACGTGTGCTAATAGTGGTTGGATAGAACTACTGTCAATATGCTTTTGCTTTGTGTGATTGGTCAAAAAACTTTTAAAGTAAGCTGTAACATTAAGTTCTTTTTCTGCTGCTGAGATGTGAACTGCTGGCATCTTCCCATTGTCATAGCCATTAATGAGATTGATGCTGGAAAATAAACAGCTTGAGACACGCTCCTCAGCAGTCCCGTCCCGTTTGTGATTTGTACACAGACCCCTGGCTGGCAATACATGACATGTCTTTGGTGAACTTACCTCAACTTCCTGACTACCAAGTGACTAATAGGTAATTTGTTTAATTGGATGACTGTGCTCAGAATATTTTTCTTTGGAAGAGATAGTATGCACATCGTTCTGCCCAGCAGATACTACAACAGAGTCATTGATCCTGCTGTTTTTTACATCCTTAGAAAAATATCTGTTGATTTCTGGGTAGAGGACCTGTATACATAGTATAGTAGATCTTACATAAAGTTCCTCTCATTCTCTTTTACTTCAACATCCTTTCCTCCTTACTTTTTGCCAAATTGCCTTTTTTTCCCTCCCCCATTTAGCTAAGCTGTGTAAAGCAATGTAATGCCTGCCTCTGTCTCACTGAGATAGATATGAAGACCTTCCTCAGTGAAATTGTGCTTTAATTTGCAATCCCCCTCCATTACACTACTCAGAAATTGTGCTTTTTTGCTACTTCAATATTCTTTCCCTGTGCTTCTTCAAGCTTACCTCTCCCTCACCTACAATTCCTCCTTAAAAACATAGAACTGCTTCAAGTGGAAGCTATATAGCTTTAATTAACTGCTGTATTCATTTATCTTCTGAGTAGCTTCTTCATTCCTCTCCAGCTGCACTATTGCAATTTAAAGATTAGTAATTGTAAAACATCCATCACATGCAAAGAGAGCTGTCCCTAACTGTTAACTAGAACACAGTGGTCATAGCCTGTCATTTTTTTCTGAGTTAAGAACCAAAGCCATTATGCCAAGATAAACAAGCAGGAGGGTTGGGAGACAGGTTTCTCTCCCTTATGGTTCTAGTGATCTAGGTAGCAATATGCTGTTTAGAGTCTGATTTTCACACTGGGATGGAAAGGACAGGTCCTCTCCTACTACCTGGACTGGACCAGCCCTACTGCCTCCTGTCCTGCCTGCTCTGGGGAGGCCCCACTTTTCCTGGAACATCTGGCTCGCACTGTGCCCTGACAATATCCAAGCTGACATTTTTGCTTGCTTTTTCTTCAGTTTCAAGTGTAACAGTCTAAAATCATTCATCCAGTTAAATAAATTGTCCATTGGGCATTTTTACAACAAGGATACAAAAGCAAAGTCAGCAAAGACATGTCACAGGGCAAGGTATGTCACAGGAAGAATCAAGTTGTTTCCCAGCATCTCATCCTCCCTTTTGTCTCTCTTCTGTCTTTTCTTTGGCTCTTGCAATTCAAAATCAGCTTTGTTCTTGATAAATCATAGTGGAAACTACTACAGAAGCAACATTACTTTAATGTTGCCAGTGCTGAAAGAAAACACTAATACCATTTCCACTTCTTCACATGCCAGTAAATCATTTTGAGATTTATAATGACACTTCAATGAATAGCAGTCGTTCACACTGTACCCACCTGAGCCCCCCATCCTGACTGTCTGCTCATCAGCTGGTAGTGGCCAGCTGAGACCCTTTACTGAATGGCTCAACCAGCAAATGTTGGTTGAGCACCATTTGAAGATCCATGGTTGAATGTGTCATTACAGTAACACATAATGAATAAAGAGCTTTTCTGTGAAACCATTTCATTGTTAATTAATTACATGTGATTTCTAGTATTTAACCATTATCCAGAACACGTCAGTGGAAGTTTTACAATATTGCAGGTCATGGAACAACTAGGCACTAGGCACAACTCAGGATAGTGCAAACTCAATGCTGTCACTCAAGGAAGTTTTTAATTCAATTTTCTGATTCCAAGCATGCAGGTACAAGCTTACCTTGGCACACATCCGTCCAATCATAAAATGCCACTGAGCTTCTTGACTGTGCAAGTGAAGCACAGCCACAAAAGCAGCTTTTGCCACTTCCTAATTAACTTAGTTACCAAGAAACTAGATTATGGTGTTCTTCACCATGAATCTCTCTGCACAGACACAACCAGTATTTGTTAGTTCTCATCAGCTACTCACCTTAAGCAGGTTGTAAGGCCTGGGCCTTTACATGTTTGCCAGGTACCAAAAGCACATTTGTTCTGCAATGTTGTTGAAGTGAGTCAGGGGGAAGCCTTGCTAGAGCAGAGCTAGGCAAGAAAGTGTGGGAACTCAAAATGTCTGTCAGACATTTTTAGAGGTTCCAGGCCTTGGTCAGAAGCATTCTAGACCCTGGCAGACAGCTGAAAAACAGCTGTGATTTTGAGTTTGGGCCATGGAATGAATTACCAACTTTGGAGGTGGAACAGGCAATCACAAAAGGTTAGATAGTATAGTAAAAGTAGTTACAAAGTAGAGGGGAAATTTTTTTAGTATTGTACAGGGGGGTTTTAACATATGTACAGGGGGGTTTTCACTTTGTACATGGGGGTCAGAAGTTCTAAGATGGAGGAAAGTGGGCTGACCCTGTTCTTCCTCCTTCTTTTTCCTTACCTCCATGTTCTTGGTGATGTTGGCACTCACAGATTGGTTTAGAGTAGAAAAACACTTGGCAACGTAGGTAGTAGGTATTGGGGAATAATTGTAAACATGTTATACGTAATATATCTTATAAAAGATAGCAGCAGCCCTGGGCGGGAAGAGAGACGAAGAAGACAGCAGATAGAGAGGATGTCAGGGTGTGTGTGTGCCTCTACCCAGGCCGCTGATCAAATAGCCGCAGTCCAAGAACATAATCTGTTAGATAACTAGCAATAAACTGCCTTGAGACCGAACAGCTAAAGCCTGTGGAGTCTTTCTTTGGAAGCACGGGTTGGAGGAGGAATTTCACCACCACATGAGACCCCAGAGCAAGGCCAGGGTTCTCACAAGAAAGTGTTTAAGTGCTGCCATTGCTACTTTTACTTCAGACTCTAAAAGGTTATGCTTCCCTTTGGTCTGGCATTATAATGAATTATTCTAATCAGCATACTATTCATTTTACTTAAAGCAGTAATATTTTAACAGAGGCAGTTATTTTAATTAGTGAGGGAGAGATATATTAAAGCACATAATGTAAAAAGAAATGGCATTATAAATGTAAAGAGCAGTCAGTAAAAAGCAACAAAATATTAGATATAGATGAAAAAAAACCCCAGCCCATGCACAGAAAGAGCAAATAATGCAAACTGAGCCAAGTAAGGTTCAAACTTTGTCCTCATTTTTATAACTATAATGGGGTTGCTCAGTGTGTGGAAGGAGCCTTTTATGGTTCCTGCTCTAGATGTTACAAAATTAGATCACATTTTTCTGCTAGTGTTTTCTATAGTTGCAGTACAGAATAAAATATCACAATAAATGTTCAGGTTAAACCTCCTGTATTGATTTGGAGAATGCATATATATAATTATTACATAGTTGGTTGTACCACAGTTATGACAATAATAGCTTTGTAACAGACATTTCCTTTTGCTTCCAGCCAGGTACTCACCTGCGACATTCTTTAATGTTTGTTCTTCTACTTACTTACTTTGCTCTTGTGTGGCAAAAAGATACTACAGAGCATAAAGCCAAAAAAATCTTTTGTTTCTCAGAAGAACAGTTGAACATTCAGAGGATAAACAAAAGCATTGCCAAAAACATATTTTGGTGTGGCACAGGGTTGTGTTTTCTGTTATGGTAACTTTGGGACTTCAGTCAATGAGAATAAAGTGACAAAAGATGTAGCACTGCTGAGTCAGGAAGGATTACTCTTCTTGAAGAGCTGTCACTGAATCACAGCAGTTCCAGGAGACAATACACCATTTTTATACGTGGCATGTTTCCATGGCTTCTGTCTCACTGGGGTCATTCAGCTCCTGTAGCACATTTCACAGGAGACTGATCAACATTCCCACTGTCTTGATATAAATCCATAAGGCAGCCAAGGATCCCAGGGCAGGGTGACAACTGTGGGAGATTGCTCCATGCTGCCTGATCAAGAGGAGGAAGAGGGATGTTCTACATGAACGTCCTCATAGTCACTGTCACAGCTTGAAGCATCCTCATCGTCACAGGCATTGGTCCTTGTAGGGGAATTTAACTGCCATGTTCTCTGCTGGAGAAGCAGCACAATTAAACACAAACAGTCCATATCTTTACTGGAAAACACTGATGACAACTTCCTGGCACAGGCAGCAGAGGATCCCACAAGGAATGGTTAGCTGTTTGACCTTATTCTAACACAAAGGTGAGGCTTTGGAAGTGTGGAAGTTGGGAACAGCCTTGGCTGCAGTGACCATGAGCTTGCGGAGCTCAGTATCAGGCAAGGAAGAAATGACAGCAAGTAAGATTTCAGCATGGATTTCAGGAGAGCTAAATGGGAATCTTAAGGAAGAATCCCAAGGGAACATGTCCTGCATGGGAGAAGGGTCCAAGAAAGGTGGGTGATATTCAGGCATCAGTTCCTTCAGGGTAAGAACGATGCACCTTGATGGATAAAAAGTCAGGGAAAGGGGGCAAGAGTCATGGTTGGATTATCAAGAAAATCCTGTCATTCTCAAGCATAAACAGGAAATGCAACAGAGATGGAAGTTATGGGACGAGTAACACAATTTGTGACACCAAGCATTAAGGAGTTCCAGTGATAAATATAAGATTACAGATTACTTCAAGCTCTGGAACATCTTGAACATCTCTAAAACAATCCCAAAAAGAACACCAACAAACAACACTAGAATCTTCCCCCCTACCCCTCAAAAAAAAGCTCAAAACCCAAGCCACAAAACCACCACCAAGTCAAACATCCAATAACAATACACAAAAACAAACAAACACCCCAAAAACCAAAACCAGAAGCTCTGGGAACTCTCAGTCCCATAGTCCTATCCATCTGATTCACCTGCAGGCTTCAGAACTGTCTCAAATCCCTTTGTCCAGTCACAAACTCTCAGACCTATTACATCTATTTCCCTTCTGAGGAAAAGGCTACAGCAGTGTTAGCTACCACATGGATTTCTTGTTCATAAACCTGACAGTGCTTGGGGGATGGCAGGCTGTACACAACAGCTGCTACCTGACTTTTCCCATCTGTCTTAACGATTCCCTACCCTCGACCTGTCAGGACCCAACTGCATAGCAACTGTTCTGGGCTCCCAAAATGGATCAAGTTGAACCTTCTTCCAAGTAGCCTTTCTTCTTAAAGGATGTCACCAGGCACTCCTGTTATTTCTCAGTTTCCTTCAAGGCATCCATAGTTTCATATTTAATAAGAAACAAAGCTGTTATTTATCACGTGAGGCTTTCATACAGTGATGGGCAGAGACACACATGCAATTCCTGGATGATCTCAGCCCCTGCTGCAGGCCCACCCCTGCCTCCCACGTTCTCCGTGATGATGCTGTTCCCTGTGAACTCTCCTCCCAGAGGGAAAGCCACAATTCTCCACCTGGGAAAACCACAGTCTTCCTCCCCTCTAGGCTCATAAAGCTCACTCTCAAGTTGTTAATTTTCATAAAGGCCTGAGGTTGTTGCTGCAGTGAGCTGCTTCTCAAGGACCATGAAGGTCAAAGCTTGTCTCTTTCTCTAGGAAACTTTTCCATCCACATAGCACAGACCTAACACACAGAACACTATAATATAGTTAATTATCTTTGCTTTTTTCTGAACTGTGTGAACAAACTATCTAATAAAATCATCAGCAGTTGTGAAGTCCCAGGTGAACAATCACATATCTCCCTTAATAAATAAAATTCTACACAAAGAAGAGATTTGTTGATTTTTAAGATTGTATGATTTACATACATGAAGTATAGGCCTCTTGTCTCTTCATCACACTGTTTTAAGGAAAAAAAAACCAATATTGTACAACACTTCCAAGATTTTACAGGTTTGTTGGGGAAGCAGTGCCTGCAGCCTCCTTGGTTACTGTGAAACAGTATTTTCACTTTACAGAGTAAATCTTGCTATTCTTGCATCTTTTATAATTTATATATAAACAAAATGGGCTGAGTGTGAACAAATCTGTGAGACTGGCGACTGGCTTGTGCCGCTCTCAACTGCTGTTAAGGCAGTTGCAAATAAAATTTTTCTGTGGTGCTAAATTAACTTCTAGGACAACATAAATCTATTGGCAGATGCAAGAGACCATATGGGTCTAAGAATAGACTTCATTTCTACTGTCCAGAATATGTAGGACATAATTTTTGAAATTTTAAGCCTCAATAAATACACACCAAAAGGAAAAAACAAGTATGCCAAATTTAAACACGAAATTCCATCTGGTTTTTAATATTTATGCTAGACATTATGAAAAACTAGAAAACAGTCATGACAAAAATAATGTTTAATTTATAGCAGATAAACAGTAAAGTAATTTAATCTAGAAAACTCATTATAATATAAGGTATTATTGTTATTATGAATATAATTTTGACTATTCATATAGGAATTATTTCCTTTTGGCTGAAGGATGTCTATCTTAAGATAATTTCATACCCTTTCAACCTTACCTGGAGGAACACAAACAATTTCTTTTTTCCTTCCAGCAACCGAATTTGCACCACTAGATGGCTACCTAAAGCAATCCTCTATAAAACTGGCGTTGTGCATAGTGTCTGCTTGGAAATGCTTTCAAAATACTTCTGTTAAATCCATGCTGTGAATCTGAGTCCATCATGGCTTTTTAAACAATCATCACGTCAAAACCTGGAAACTATTACATATATTTTTATTTAGAGAAAGTAAGCTTCAGCTATTTCTGAAGCTCTCAACTCAGAAGTTGAATTTTTTCAAAATGCAAATACCCTCAGCACTGTCTGAATGCAAATAAATGATTTAAGAAAGAAAAACTAAAAAAATGCTAATATGGAAAAACATCTTTTTTTTTTTAAACTACAATAATATCTGTAATTGAAATATCCAAGGAGATATGTCACAAATTGAATGCGACTTGAAGTCTCCTGTGAACATTTGCAATTTCCTAGCAATTAGTATTTATTGTTTTATGTGATTCAGAACTAATGCAAATCTTCTAATAATGCAAAAAATCTGGTGGTTTGCCAGTGTGCAGTTTTTCACCAATTTAGACTTTCTGTAATTTCCATTAAAGATTATAAATAATTATATCCACTGGAAACTCTAATATAAGATCCATTTCAATAGTGAAATGGATCTAAGGTGTAATACACTATTTCAGTATTTACATTTGTCTTTATCTCAATAGGAGATTTTCATTACTATGTGATTATTGTAGTCAAATGTAGTTCATGGAGGGAAGCAGGCAGTTGAATGTCTAATAGGAAATGAATTCAGATTGTTCTGAAAATTGTACATCTGAGAGCAGCTTCAGGTGTTTTTGCTTCAGACTTACAAATATAACTGAAGCAGTGAAATGACTAGAACCATTCTTAGAACTGGACATTCAGTAGTTAGGAGAGGGTGAATACACTCATAATATTAACTGAAGAGTTCATTATGCCTATGATTGTATACTTCGTGACCACTGAAGCATATATTTACAAATAAGCAGACCACAAAATTATACAGAGAAATTATCAACTGTATGCAAACATTGGGAAATAGAACATAAGTAACCAATATGGGTCCTGAAATGGCTATGAATATTTTCAGTATGATGTTAGACAGTAGGAGTTGTACTCAGTAAGGGAAGAAAATCAGAAGTCTTGCCATCTTAACAGGGAGTTTTATGCAGTAAGAACTAAACAACAGAATTTTAAACTAGGAAAGGCTCAGAAAAAACATGCTATTGTACAGCATGCACAGAAAAAACATAATGACAAATTAAGCAAAATCATTTGGAACAACCCCCCCATATATATGAACATCTCATTCTCCTGAATAGAGAGTTGGGAACAGAATAGAAAATAAAGCCCTTGTTTAGTCAAACTAGTTATTCCTTTCAAGAAATTTACTTAGCAAAATCAGTGTGTTTAAAATAGTTCTTAGTAAACATTTTGTAGATGAGAAAGTATAGAGAGTCAATCTGATAACAGATCAGAGAGCAGAACTCAGAAGTCTCCAGGTCTCTGTCTACAGCAGTATCTATTTTATCTATCTGAGTGCTACTCTAATTTTGGCATGCAATATGAATTGATCATGAACTATTATGTATTTTCACAAGAAAATAAATTACACCAGACATATTTTAGAGTCAAATTTCCAGTGAAAAGTGTACATATATTTTAGCTTACTTTAAATAGATGGATAGATTTTAAATAACTTTAAAACTCATTTGCCTTGTTACATTTCTGCAGTATTCCTTGAGGCATATTAGAACTCAGAGGAATGACAAAGTCACAAAGGCTTCCCCAGTATTTCCCCACCAGACTGATTCAGAACTTAACAAGTAATCAGCTACTCCCCTTTCTGCCTGTCTTATTCAAAGCAATTTGAGTTTTTTGAAATATTAGAGATGAGTACATGAGAATACAGAAGGAACATATTTTTGTGAGTTAGACAAACAGCCATCCCCTCAAAAGTCAGCAAAATAATGCAAATCCAGGACTCCCAGTGCTTTGGAGTGAAATGTGAGACAGCAAAGCTGCATTAGCTGGGAAAAAGATGGAAAATGGGATATTCTGCTACACAGTATGCAACAAGATCTCGTCTGACTGCTCTTGCAGAGTGGAATTCCTGCTGGTGCAGTCGATAGGCATAGGGTCTGGAGACACAGGCCAAGGGCTGTGTCAGGAAAACAGGCATGATTTGAGCTAAATTACAGCTGTAAGACCTGGGTCAGTCTCTCTGCCTTTGTGTGAGTTTCAGGACTGAAGTACAAATGGAGGAGGAAAAACAGGACAGATGAAGCTCTTCGTGTCATGCCCTGAAGAGGCAAGTGAGGAAAAGGAATGACCAAATCTCTCCACTTTCTACACACCTGTCAGTACAAGTGTGATGCTCATTAATATACCAGGTATAAAATTTGATAACTAACACCTTCCCCCCTCCCCCTCGAACATTTGTCACTGGACAGAGTGCCTCTACCTGTTCTGCCAAAAGTCTTTCCCCTGGTTAAGCAGATTAGAGCTTTAGAAGAAAGTAAACCCATGAATACAGTATTTTCAAGCCAGATTTACACATTTAGGTGGAGGTGACTATGAGATCTAGGAGCTGAGTCCTGCCTGTAGTGTCTGATGCACAGAATGAAAACAACTGCTTAATTAAATAATGAGGCAACACATTTCAAGAATGCATTAAAGAGCAATCTAAAAAGAAACCATGTAAGAATAGCCAAGTATAAAATATTTTAGAATTGACAAAGATTGGGCATTTGTGGAGAAAGAGAATTGGTTAAAGAAATTTTGCCATTTTTATAGGCAACTATAAAAAGAATTGCAAATTTCTTTTTTTTATCTTTTCCTTCCTTTGCTGCAAACCCATAAGGACTCTGAGGTTATAGAATCTGTCACTGTAGGCATATCTCTCCCTCTTTTTTTTTATCTCTCTCTCTCTGTCTCTATCTCTTTCCATATGCATGTGTGTGTGTGCAATCACAAGTCTCAAACTAAATACTTAACTATGCAATGATGAAATATGTGCAGTTACTTACATAAGCACCACTGCCCATATATTTAAAAGTCAAGTTTACTTGATACACGTTTGGGAAGTTAAACCATCCAGAAAGCAGAATGATTGTCAAACTGGAGTTGTTACAGTGAAATTCCCTGTTTGCTGGTGAATGCACAGATCCTTCCAGTTCATTGTGAACATTGCCTGGCCAATTTGCCATAGTATCATTACTTTAGCAATTTTTTTTCAAGAAATTTCAGTGATAATTCAAAGAAGAGAATATTGTTCATTACCAAAATGGAAATACAGGCTTATACAGCATAGAGTCCAAGATCTCTCTTCTCAGTTCTATAGTTTAGGAGATTGCATGTCTGCATTAATCAATTTTTGAAGTCCAGCTTTACTGAGAAGGTAAAACCTTCCCTCCTTATCCAAAAACCCTAATACCTAAGCCTCCCACCAACTCCAGAGTTGAAATTGCACCACTGCAGAGCTGTGTTGAACTCATATACTGTAAGGTCTATTTTTCCCCCATACTGAATATGGTGCATGACCTCTTTATTCTCACATCATCACTTCAAAATGGGAAGATAAGTACATTTTTGGCTGCTCTTGAACTAATGCATTCTTATTATGATGAAAAGGGAATGCAAAATTTAACTTTTTTTTTTTTTTTTTTTTTTTTTTTTTGCTACCAAGACTTTTAAAAATATGCCAGTAAGGGAATTTTCCTTGAAGAGTGAAAGAAGGAATCTTACATTCATACATATTTTTCAAAAATACAGATTGTGAATTCTACTTGGCAAATGTAAAATAAGCTGCATGACTGCATGAACTTCTGTATGACAGTCAGATAGAAGTGAGTATTTGTGGTGCTGGCTTTGATTGCATATACTATTAAATTGTGTGCCTGTCCTCTGTAAGATAATATTTTAAAATAAATAAGTGCAAAGTAAACTTATCTTTGTCCTTCAGAATGTGCTATAAAATCTTCCTTTGTTGCAGTGCCTACAAGAAGCTTGACAACAGTTGTTAGGATGCTGATGATCTGAGACTACCAACTGTCAGGCTGACTGGCGTTGTCAGAGTGTTCCTCATCCCATCAGTCTGTCCTTTTCCATCTGTTGCATCTCACTTCCTGCAGCACTCCTAAGAGTAGGGAGAGATTCTATATTTTCAGATACAGTGCTGAGGAAAATCCTAGCTACCAAAGAAAAACAGGAAAAGAAAGGAAAAAAAGATACTGTCAGCTAAAATCCAAGAAACCTTTGTGGGATAAAAAACAAATTGTGCAACAAGTCAACAGAGAGACAGGGAAATTTTCATTCTTTGAATAGCAGAGAAAAATAACAACCTGGCTGAATTTTTTGTGAAACATTTAGTTCACATACATAAAGAGAAACCTCTTCTTGTGACATCACTTTGAGAGCATTTGAGGCCAGCATGACCGCTGGTAATATCTTCATTCTCCATCAACAGGGAAGGATGACCAAACCCCCGACTGGGACAAGTGACTATTAACCTGATAGGAGGAAAGCATTGACAAGCAAAGTGCTGTACTGTAACTGCCTTGTTTGCAATATCTAGTACAGGAGTGGGAGGCTGAAGCTGACATTCCAGTGCAGAAACATTGCTTGTCTTTGCAGTGCAGAAACTAATTTCATGTGGTGGATCCATCCTATGGATCCATCTTATTAGGTCTTTCTTCTCACTTATAAGGAATGGATAAGTAACATGCAACTGAAACAATACTGCTTCTGCAAATAGCTTTGCAACTGTCCTCTGTGAAAATATTTTGACACCTCTGATTCAAATTCACACTGCAAGGAACTTAGTTCAGATGCTGGCTCTGTAGAAGCCAGACTGTCAGTCCTTCCAAAGGCACAAGGGCATAATGTGCAGAAAGATGAAATTTTTCCTGCTGTCCTTTCTGCAAAGCAAAAAGCATCACAGCACTACACCTTGACTTTCAAATCTGTTGTAACCTGAGCAGTTACATGTTAGATCCAACATGTAAAGCTGGAAATGAGGCCCACATTTTCATAGCATGTGATACGCCATTAATGTAAACACTATATAGAAAGGAAGTCAATGATAATTTATTAAAGCTTTTGTTAAGAGTTAGATCCTACCTTCAAAGGTTTGATTTTTAAATTCTACTCACATGAAACCATTTTTTCTTGGGCATATGATATTGACTCTCTCAGTTTACTTCAGTGCTTTCAGCACTGTAAGGAACCTTTTTGGGTTAGTGTTCCTTAAGATGTCAACTCAATTTTTTTTCCTCAAAGAATAGGGCTCCTTTTTATTGCTAGACATAAGACGATTATTTGTTTGCTGCTAGACAACTGATATAAAATAATCACTTTTTGATTGGCTAACTGGATTTTTTTGTCACTGAATCATTATGGCAGAAGAGGAATTTTTTAGCAGCAAAAAACCATGTATGTTTGTGCTTTCATTTAGATGTGAAAAATGAGGAATATAAGGTGCCTTGTAGACATTTGAGATGGCGGCAATGAGGCTGATGTTTGAGGCAGTGTAAATTAATTCTTATTAATCAGTGGGGTCTGACCCTCTGTCTTTCAAGCTGTAGGCAGACCTGGCTACTTTGACAATAATTCACAAGCAAGATTCCCATCCTACTTAGCCATAATATATGATATTTTGAGATTCCACAATACTTAGAAAGATTATTCTGAACTTCTCAAGATAAATGAAATTGTGTCATGGCCCCATGCAGCCAATCCCTATGTATCCTCTCATTCCCATGCCAGCAGGATCAGGGAGAAATTGCAAGATTTAGCAAGATGTAGCAAGAGCTACAAAGCTTGTGGGTTGAGATGCAGGCAGTTTAATAGGGAAAGAAAAAGGCACACACTGAAGCAAAGCAAACAAAGGAATGAATTCCCTGCTTCCCATTGTAGAGCAGCTGTTCAGCCATTTACAGCAGAGCACAGCCCAATCAGTGGTGATTTGGGAGGCCAAACACCATCAGTCCAAACATTCCCCTCCTTCCTCCTTCTTCCACCCACTTTATGCACTGAGCCTGGTGCCACATGGTCTGGAATATCCCTTTGGTCAGTTTGGGTCACCTGTCCTGGATGTGTCCCCTCCCAGCCATCCACAAACCCCCAGTGTGGTGCTGTGAAAAGCAAGAAAGGCGTTGGCTTTGTGCAATCCCTGTTTTACAACAACAAAAACATCTTTGAAATATGAAGTCTGTGTTCAGAAAAAATCTGAAGCACAGCCCTGTACCTACCACTCTAAATAAAATTAAATCCACCCAGCTAAAACCAATACAAATTGTTAACTCTCAACCCATTTCCCCAATAAATGACATTTTCAAAGATCTATATAATTATTGGTTTTAACTCTTGAATTTTCAAAAAGACATAACCTGACTAAAGCACAAAATAAAGATTGAATTTAATGCTAAAATACAGCAAAATTTGCAAAGAAAGTAAATACATTTCTACCTGATTATTACTATGACAAAACAGTTGATTTGATTTTTTGACAAAAGACAGTTTGATTTTCAGTTTTGGGAACAATTTTTTTAACAGTGTCCATCTTGAAAAATTGTGATATTACTTCAATTTAAGTCACAAGACAAGCAAAGAGGGTAGAAGGCCAGATTGGATGAATGGGGAACTTCTTGTGGAATCTGAATAAAAGAAATAGAAATTGTATCGTGTCATAAAGTTAGGTCAGGCTTCATGGGAGGATGATGTTGTTTGTATAGGCATTTTCAACTTGAATAAAATGATGGCAGTTACAAAAACAGTGAAGTCAACAGAAGTAATTTCTGAAATTAAGAAGTAACGGCTCAACTTATTCATAGTTTAAAATGAAAAGTTTTAGTGGGTGGATCCAGCTATAATAACTCAGAGATGAGAAAACTGAGGAAGCAATATTTATGAGGGAATCTGGAGAAAACCAGAAAATATCCAAAATAATCATTCATAAACAATGAAAACACTAATTCACAGAGAGTAAACACAATTCTTTTATAGACATAACATTGGAAGAAAAAGAAAACAAGTGCTCTAAGAAAAATTATTAAAGTGTGAGGAAAAAAATGAAACAGCCAGCTGGAAATTCAGGAGTTGTATTATATATATACCCCAGTACAAAATTTCTTCTCAATTAGTTGATCAAAAATTATGAGGTAGCTACCAAGACACTAATTCTATGTGAGCAGAGTATTTTAGCTTCCAATGACTCAAAACCCAGGCCAGATTCTCTATTGCAATACACCTTATTTACAGCATCCAAGTGGCTGAAAGTAGTAACGAAATCAACTTCTAGAAGTACTCTGAAATAAAAGCAATATCTGCAATGGTATTGAGGCATTCTAAGGGGTTCTTGTCACCTCAGTTCATGGACTGTAACTTGAGAAGGAAGGAATGTGTGATGGTGCAAGAGACAGCCTTGGACCATCAGCTCCAAAAATTGCCTTCTCTTCCTGCTGCAGGTGACTGGACACATTTTTCTAGTTTCCCAAGAACACAAAATCTTTACCACACCCTTTCAGATTAAACATATATAAGTATTTCAGGTGAATGCCTTTGGCTGGAGTTACAAATAGAAATCAGAGAAAAAAAAAAAAAAAAGAAGGAAAAATAACTTAGTTGCATTGCTCTATTATAGAAACAGAATAAATTAAATACCTGTCTATATGTGGAAAGAGCACATAATAATTAATGAAGAGGCATTACAAAGTAATGCTATAACACTTTGTCTTCCCTAGAGCTACAGGAAAGGCATTGTCACAATACTTTCCTCCTGGACAAAACATGAAGTTAGATTCAAATCTTTTTGCACACTAAATCCCACTCTAAAAATCTTTCTTCTTCAGCTAGCTGGGTGTGTTTGAGGGCTGCTGAATAGTCTGGAATCAGAAAACTTTTACAGGGCCACAAACAGAGGTGGAAGACAATATTCAGATGGAAAATATCTACACTTACACAATACTATTCAGCAAACCTTCATGATTTTGCTCTGCCCACTTAAAGGATGATAGTGAAGCTCTGTTTTCAAACTGCTACGAACCTTTAGCATGAAGGTGTTTAGAAAAACTCCCCCACTTATAGTACAAGAGTCTGATTAAGAAGCAAGAGATAAATTATCACAATTCATTAGCCGAGTTGGAAACCTAAAAAATCAGAGCAGTACCACAAAGGTTTATAAGCAAAATTAACAAGACAGGCTGGCAACACTTGCTTTTTATAGCAGTTTTAAAGATTTTATTATTTCAAATATAATGACCATATAGAATGCATTAATAATATCAGGACAGTTAGGATGCTTCAGTTTACCTGTACTTGAATATTAAATATATTTAGTATTCACTATGATGGGAACAGCTTGATTTTGGTAATAAATCTACATGATTTCAGTGAAGCAGTTTAAGCTCATTCATTGAGTGAGCACTAAATTGCCTCAGATTGTTGCTTTGGCTTCCTGTGTGAAGTTAGAGTGGTTTGACACTACAGAACCAAACCATTAAACCACACAACCTGCCGCTTGTAGAAAGAGTTCATACCATGGACTCCTGCTGGGCAGCTGGAGGATTCACTATGCCAGTTGACTCAAAATATTGCAGCTGGAATATTGCACTCAGGTTCCTTTTGAGGCAGTAATTTCACTCCCCCTATTCAAAGTGTAACCACAAAGTAAAGCAAAAGTCTAATTTCAGTATTCCTCAGATACCTCTGAGGTTGCTGCAGCTTCTCAGTGTTAGAGAGCTGGTGACTATCAGAAGGTGGTAAACTGGTGGAAATATTGTTTTCATGAGAGCCATCCTTTGGGTGTGTAAGACAGAACTATTTTTTTCTCTGAACATTTGACTCCCCCAAGAAAATGTTTCAGAATGATTGAATTCACATTATTTTATACATCCCATGGAAACAGGAAAGAATACATAGAACAACACCTACTTTCATTTTAGTTTCTTCTAAACCAGAATTTGTATTACTCTTTTCAATTATGGTCACTGTTATGGACAAATTAAATTGGGGAGGCCAATTATAGATAAATCAATTAACAAGAATTTATTAAACCAGCAGTATTAAGCAAAAGAACAGCATTGGGCAGCCAGGGAGCCTCTGCTCTGCCAGGGCGCACCTTCCCCCTTTGACCTTTTTGTTTTTATAGTCCCTTTTTATTTCCAGTTGACATATTTTCTCTTGATGCACTCTGCACTGGTGCAATTGGTTGCTGGGGGTCTTTTTTTCTGCCCTTGGTGGTCATAGGAATGAAGGCTCCTCATCTTCCTTGCAGATTGTCCTTGGCCTAAAAGTTAACTTGTATATAATTAGTTACACAGTCTTCTATGCTAGTTGCATTCCCTACTTTTTTCAAATTCTTATCTCCTTTAGTGCTTGTTTTGATGAACAAAGACCTTTTTATTTATTACAATCCCCCCTTTTTCTCTTTACCAATTTGTTCATTAAAACACTTTAACTCTTGGTAGCTTAAAACCAGGGTTTCATCTACTTCTAAGTCCCTGGGCAATGTTTCCTACCTATCCCTAATAAGCATTAGATGAGCTGCCTCTAGTCTTCCTTTTACAATGCCTATGACTTTATTAAAAATGTAAGGTCTGAAAGTTAAACTTAGTAACAACAATATTACGGGCCTGCTATCCCCCTTATACAGAATTTCTCCTTGAGTGCCATACCCTGGAGTTTTGCACCCCTCAGGGTAACATGAGACTTTTCAAAATTTATCTGGTTGGGTGACAGCCAAGGCGGTTGCTATGGTTTCACAGCCCCAATCCTCACACAGACATTCCTCAGGATAATGACAATATTCCCTCCCAGGACTGGAACTAGAACACCAATAGGTAGCCCAGAGTTCAGGTTTACTCCATCCCCACATAGAGTTTACCAAGCCCTCATTAGTAACAAAAAAATGGGAGCTACAGTGGTGGCATTATGCTTAACAACTTTCCCTTGGTCTGTTTTGGTCAGAGTCCAATTAAATGGCTGGTGTGCATAGTCCCCTTGACCAGGCCAGGTACAACATATAACTAATATGCACAGAATTTGCCAGCAAGAGTGGAGTCCAAACCGCCCCAGGGTTTGATTATCATTATCTCCCCACTCCCAGTGTTTGTTTTGACATGTTATTGCCGGGTTCACCTTTACCCTTGGGAGATCAGTATCCTTGAGGCAGTTCTTGAAATACTTTGAATTGTCCCATTTGAGGGCTCTTTCCTCCACCGTTTCTTATCCCTCTGCCTCGCTCGCCGACTCGGTTGCTCCGGGCCGCGAGGCGCACCATCTTCTCGGAGCAAGGATATTCTTCAGGAGGACCCTTACTCTGTTTTTGTTGCCTCTTTTTGAATGATTCCCAGCTTTTATCCTTTACTTGTGGTGAGTCACACCAAATCCCAGGTAAAGTTTTCCGGCAATTCCCTTTTATAATTTGAACAATTAGGGAAATTGGTTCATTGGAGTGGAAACAACAATTTTCAGGTCTACCCCCCTTAGTAAACAACTCCCACCACTCTTGGGATTCTCTTGATAGGGTCCCGTTCTCTTCTCCAATCCTTAGGACTGACTCTGTCAGTTCTCTTTCTAACTGATAACACCTTTACAAATACTCCTAGGAGGAGTGCCTCTGTAACTATGGACCCACCACCGTTCCTGGCAAATTTTACAAATAGAACATACAAAAGGGTAACAATCACAATCCTTATTTGTACAATATACTCTAAAATCATTAGTTATAGGATATCCATAGTCCAATATCTCACTCTACCAGCTGGTTCGTACATTTCTTACTGAGTCCATTCAGTCCATTTAAATGTGACCTTAAGGTCCCCGGGCTGGCTGGTTATTCTCCAGGGCTCTTCGGCAGCAGCAGGAATCGCTCCCTTTATTCAGCTTGCATGGGTCCACCCCTTCTCGGCGGTTCTGACTGCAGTTTCTGTAGTGAGTAAAACAACATAGGGGGCTTCCCAATCTGGGGTTAGTGAGGTTTCTTTCTAGGTTTTTTATTAACACCTTATCACCTGGTTTTATATTATGGATTGCTAGGTCTAAAGGAGGTTGTTGCACTAGTAACTCAGCTCTTCTAAGCCCTTCCCGAGCCTTCACAAATTGCATGACATATTGGTTAATTTGTTGATTACTTATTTCAGGGTGATCTATAGAAGAATCCATGTCATAAGGCATCCCATAAAGCATTTCAAATGGAGAAATTCCAATATCAGTTCTGGGTTCTGGGCTGAGTTCTTATATTTAACAAGGCTAAACATTTTAACCAAAATAACTGTGTTTTATATATCAATTTAGTTAGTTGTTTCTTAATTTTCCCATTTACCCTTTTCACTTTACCTGAGCTTTGTGGATGCCAGGGAGTATGATATTGTCACTTTGTTCCTAGAGCTGTAACTACTTTAATTATTTTGGAGGCAAAGTGTGGCCCTCTGTCTGAGTCTATTACTTCTACTAGTCCGTAGTGGGGGATTATGTCTTCTAATAGTATTTTTACTACTGTTTGTGTAGTTGTCCTGGAGGTAGGGAATGCCTCTACAAAGTGAGTCAAGTGATCTATTATCACCAATAAGTGTTTATACCTTCCTACTTTAGGCATATCAGTAAAATAGATTTGAATGTGGGAAAACGGTCTATGTGCCAATTCCCGTCCCCCCATTTCCCACACCACTCAGGATTTCTCACACCTGGGTCTACTCCTGGGTCAGGGGTCTCTTCAGCCCCTCTAGAAATCTCAGCCCTCATTCTAGAGAGACTGCAGACTGTATAGAGAAAGCTTACTGGGTTAAACACTAGGAAGATGGTCTCTTGAACAGTCAGGGGAACTGGAACATTCTTTAATAGGGAGGTAACAGATTTACAGGAGAAGAAGGAAAGCAAAGGCTGAAAAGTCTCATCCCCTGCTTCCCCTCTAACAAACTGGCTGCACAACCATAACCAAGAACCATACATTCTTGGAAAAGACCTCAGCACCTTCATAAACCCCCTGCAAGCCATGACACCCAAGCCCAGCTTGATGGATATTCTGGTCAGTGCCCTTCTACTGCAAAAACTATGTATTAGGGACAATACTGGAGCCATTCCTGGATAAAAAAAAATAAACCTAGGGACCATAGAGGGATTAAGATCTCAAAAACCTTAGGAACCAGAAACACATATAGGCTTCCACTCCAAAAGACACTATGAATTCAAACAACATAACCAGTAACTGCTCCATACTAACACAAAGTAATTGGAACCAAAATGTGATTAGAACAGGGTTTTTTCCACTCTCTCCAGCCACGAGATGGGCAGCAAAATATTTATCCTAGTTTAGGGCAAATCTGGGAGAAAAACCTCTGGAAGGACCCCCCAGAAAACAAATCCCCACGGCCCTCCCCACCCATCTGATTCGGGAAGAATTTTCTCTGAGAGAAGTGGAAAAGAACCTGTTTATTTAACAAACAAAACCCTTCCCAGCACTAAAAAAATGAACAACACCAGATGACAACAAAACTCTTTCACCACTCTGATGAGATGACAAATCCAGAGAGTCTCTCGCCCAGCTCTGGGCACTGGGGATTGCTCTCCAGTGTTGCAGATCACAGAGCGCAGGCTCTCGGTGCTCCTCGGTGTTTCCCAGGTCCCAGACCAGGGCAGGTTGAATGGTATTCAGGAAAGTGAAAGGGAAAAGAAACAGTCCAGGGAAAGAATTGGACTGCTTAGCTAAACTAATTTAAAAAGCAAAGGCAAAAGCAAAAGCAAGGAAAAAAAGCAAAGCAAAGCAAGCAAAAGCCAGCAAGCAAAGCCAAAAGCAAACCAGCCAGCATTAGCCTCTTCTAGACAGCAGACCATGGTGGGGAGGTGAGCTGGCTGATAGCAAGACAAAACAAACCTTCACTTTCTGAGTCAGTTCTGAGAGCACAGAACAGAATATCAAACATAAACAGAACACACAATTGGAGATACAAACACCATAACGTCACCCTTGGACATTCCACCCCTTATCTCCATATCTTCAACATCATGTAAAAACTTCATCAAGTAAAAACTTCCATCTTTCACTTACTCATACACATTTCCTTCTATCTCACTTACTCAAACCATCGACACCTATACATTTCTTTCTATTTCACTTGCTCAAACCTTTGACACTTACACATTTCCTTCTGTCTCATGTCTGTGTGTTTTCATGTACAGACACTGGCAGTAACATCCAGCAAACAGTGATATTTGCACATGAGTCTCACCCCACAATCAGATCTCCCTGAGGTACACATCGTGTTGCTCCATCTCTCTGCATTATCCACCATGTACAACCTGGTCCCTGAGCAAAGACAATTCCACAAATGGGTTTGTCTGTACTCGAGGCAGAATTGATCCACACTGTTTTACCTAACAAACCTCTGACATGTGACACTGGGACTTTATCTCTGTCTACTATATTCAGAGGCTCAGACTGGGCAGGACCTGCTTGACTGGTGGAACCTTGGCTGTTAACTAACCAGGTGGCCTTTGCTAAATGTTGTTCCCAATTTTTGAAAGATCCCCCACCCAATGCTTTTAAGGTGGTTTTTAACAGTCCATTGTACCTCTCCACTTTGCCTGCAGCTGGTGCATGGTTTGGGATGTGGCACACCCACTCAATGCCATGTTCCCTAGCCCAGGTGTTGATAAGGCTGTTCTTGACATGAGTCCCATTGTCTGACTCAATACTGTCCATGGTTAGATCCACCCCTCGGTCTCGTGCCCACTTGTAGGTGGCATCTCTGCCCTGATGGCCTGAGGTATCACTGGCCCATTGTGCTCATAGCAACAGCCACTGGTTGAGGCTTACAGTCTGGTTTAGCTGCTAGCTTAGGCTCACTGTCTGGTTTAGCTGCTGGCTTTGAGCCTGGGCAGTAGCTACTGATTTATCTCCCTGCCCCCCTTCCTCTGTCTGCTGCCCTACAGTATCTAGCAGGGTGTGATAAGCATATGCCAGGGCCCAGCTCACTGCAATGACCTTTTTCTCCTTAGACTCATCATGGCATTTATCTTTCAGGTATTTGCCACCTCAGATGGATTCTGAATTTGTTCACATAGGAAGTCCCAGGCTATAGGGTCAGAAAATTCCTTTAAGATTTGGCCCATATGCTCCCATTTCTTTCTTGAACTCCCTCACATCTCCTGAGTTGAGAGGTACCTCCACATAACCTATTCCCATAATTTGGGTTGGTTGTCCCTGCTGACCAGCACTGGGGTTAGGGATCATTGCCAAAGCTACTTCCTTTCATGGATATAGAGCTTGCCCTTCCCTTTCTCTTTCCCCCCTTGTTAGGCTACGAGTAACACAGCGATTTTCCTCAGGGTCCAGCTCCAGGATTTCTACCTCTTGGTTATCAAAATCTCCCCCTTGATCTAAATCGGGGTAGACTACGGGTGGTGCTGGTGGGGGTGGAGGAGGAGGAGGGATGTATGGTAGAAGGGGTGCAGTTGGAACTTCCTCAGGCTTTTTATTTTTCTTTTTCCCTCCCTGGGTGCTTAAGAAAAAAAGTTTTGCTCTTGATTCCTCCGCTATCCAGAGAGCAGCATACTTGCTCTCTTCCATATCAAAAGATTCTTTAGAGTTTACATAAATGTTTAATGCCTGGAAAATCCAGTCCTCAAAGTTTCCAAACACTGGCCAAAATAAATTATCACTACAGATTTGTTTTCCTCCCCATTCTTTTATACAATAATGTATCATTTTTGCCCTATCCTTCCCTTTCCTTGAAGGGTATTCATCCCAAGATTTTATCATTAGACCTAACGGACTGTCAGGGGGTATCTGGGGAAGTGTTACCGGGGTCCCCGTCCCCATGGAAGCAGAGGGCTTGCTTTTCCTCTGTCCCATCTCCCAGGACACCTTCAGGCACACACACACTCGCGGCCCCTGTTGGTGCCCAGCCCTTCGTGGGCTCTGCAAACCGCACTACTCAGAGCTCTGCCCGTGCCTCGCCCTACAAGGACGTCTCACGCGTTATGTCCTGGGGTCCCAGCCCAACCCAGCGGATCCCCACTTTTATACTCACGCTGTCCTGCGTCTTCGCCCGGCTTCGTGCACAAAGATTACGGGGTTACCGGTATCCCTTTTGCTTAATAACAAATTTAGGTTTGTTGGTAAGGGTCTGGGAAGGAAAAGCCTGCACCAGGGCTGCTGAAAAGGCAGCGGGGCACCTCCCTGATTAGGAATTCCCACCCATTCGCCCTTATCTGAGTCAAGGCACCAAACTTGTTATGGACAAATTCAACAGGGGAGGCTAACTATAGATAAATCAATTAACAAGAATTTATTAAGCAAGTGGTATTAAGCAAAAGAACAGCACTGGGCGGCCGGGGAACCTCTGCTCTGCCACGGCGCACCTTTCCCCTTTGACCTTTGTGTTTTTATAGTCCCTTTTTATTTCCAGTTGACGTATTTTCTCTTGATGCACTCTGCACCGGTACAATTGGTTGCTGGGGGTCTTTTTTTCTGCCCTTGGTGGTTGTAGAAATGAAGGCTCCTCATCTTCCTTGCAGATTGTCCTTGGTCTAAAAGTTAACTTGTATATAATTAGTTACACAGTCTTCTATGCTAATTGCATTCCCTACTCAGTTCAAATTCTTATCTCCTTTAGTGCTCGTTTTGATGAACAAAGAACTTTTCATTTCTTACAGTCACTATGCTTTGAATTGACCTACTGAGACCATGTCCATCTTGCACTAATTTTGGGACACATAGTTAGCAGCTGAGCTAAGTGCCACTTTGATTTTAGGTGCTACAAAATCCTGGGAGAATACAAGGAATTTGGATTTTTTTTCTTTAAATTAGGTTGTGCTATGTTGCATAGACTGAAATTCAGGAGGAGGTGATATAGAACTAAGGAGAGGGAAGTGTAACCAATCATCTGGTCATAGATGTAACTGACTTGCAGCAATGCTAAATATATGTTTCAGTAAATTGGGTGCCAGATTTAATTATATACTCCATCCAAAAATTGCAGCCCTTTTATCTGGAGTAAAAGGGCTTGACTGACAAAGTCATAACAACCTTTTAAGGAAGAACAGACATCAAAAAATCCCCAAACAACAAAACAAAAAATGCCTCACCCAAAACAACCAAAAAACCTACAACCTCCCCTTCTCCAATCAACCAAGCAACTAACTACAGAACCCCTCAAAACCCACCAAGACCCCCACCAAAACACATTGTAGAATTCTTGCTTCCCTTTAATGATTCATGGCAATATGACCAAGATACTAAAAATAGAATTGATCTTCCATAATAAAGACAACTGTATTTTTCTCATCTAAAATTTTAACTTTTCTCATCTAGATAATACAATCTCAGTCTGTACCACTCTTCAGTCACATCAGTAGTTCTTCTAGGGTGCAGTGGAAATTCTTAAATTTTTCAAGTTGGCACTTATTTAGAGGTCAAGAACATCATGAAAAGGGAGAAAAAATATCTTTCTGTATGAAAGACACCAATATGGCACTATTTAAATGAGTAAAAAAGAGTATGAGGTATTTTTGTCAGCAAGTTAGAAAAGGTTTATTATTACACTTTTATTCTTCTTGGGTAAGTGATAGTATTTAATTTATAAAGACACATTTCGGAGATAGCACATTAAGCCCCCAAAAAATATAGATTAATCATCACTGACATGACAGAGGGAGTCAAAAAATACTAAGAGATTTTTAATACTTCGAAGCTTCAGAAAGAAGCTTCTTCTCAAAGAAGCAAGTAAACAAGGTAAAGGATTTATCTTTAACTAAAAATTCTTAAAATGCTATATAACCTACATTTCTTACACCCTTTAAGCACTACTCTCATGGACACTCAGGATGCAGGAAACAGTCCAACTTTCCCAAAGAAAAAGTGGTCAGTCTTAGTTTACTCTTACTACAAATTTTCCATGTCCACTTTTCTACATCACAACAAACATCTCTTCATGTGGATCATGGTGTTCACCCTTCATTTGCTGCTTTCCCTTGGGCAGCTTATTGCTAGACTGAATATTTTCAGCTACATTTTTAATGGGAAAATTAATCTTAATATCTATAAATAATTTATGTTCATCTGACCAAAAGAGCAAGTAAAGCACATGTAATGCCTCTGTTGTACATCTGCTTTTAGACTGACTGATGGGGCTGGCATAAAGTCAAGGTTTTTTCCTTGGATGGACAGTTAGTTCAAACAGATTGCAAGTTAATACAAAGGCACTCCAAGGTTTTAACATTCATGGTCTTTTTATGCACTGGGTGTGGTGATGTCAGTATAAGACATGATCACCAATCAAGTAAATTTTGTATCTGATTTTTTTATGGAAAAGTACCTATTAAATAACAGAGAGGAAATAGGATTTTAAAATAAAGGAAATTATGTACAGAAGAGAGTTACTGCTGGAACAATTTGTGTTTATCACCACTGAGAATTTCAAATCTGTCAAAAAGTTCACCATTTCACTTAACTCACATGACTGTGAAAAGATCAGGCTAAAAATGAGTATTCAAAACAAAAACTCTTTCATTGTCAGGAAAATTTCTGACTATCTAGATTGAAGTTTTATGACAACTTTGAAAGCCAAGAAAAAAGCCTTTATTTCAGACATTTTTATTTCAGCTGTCTTAAAGCAAAGACTATGTTAATAGCTGATCTACCAGCACTGACTGCCTGGATATACACTTTCTGTGAGAATTTTCAGTCTCTTGAGGGTAATTTATACAGAAGACTTGCCAGAAATCCTTATGACTATCTTCTTTGTGTTTACATCATTATGAGTTATTATTCTTACACCTTTGCTCCCTCTAGGAGCCAAGCAATACACCATAGAGATATTTACACACCACCTGTCTTTCTAGGTTCCGTGTTTATAATTTACTGCAGGCTTCCAAAGCAATGTAGGCATAATTATAGAAAAATATACTAAATGTCAAGCTTCTTTGACAGATACAATGAAAAATAAGGCAAAGGTGTTTAGGCTGTGAGAGAAAGAGAAGAAAAGGATTTTTATTGACATAGGGAATTTTGAAAGAGTGGAAACAGTGGGGTCAATAATCATACTTGCCATGTTCCTTCTCCTTCTGTCTTTTTTACCCTCTTCATTCCCTTGATCATCCATATTTGTTTATCTATGTATAATTTCACTCTATACTTTCAAATGCTATTACAACTGCACATTTGCCTTCAGAGAAGCACAGAGGACTGTGTCAGGGTTTAGGAATGGTATTCCTGAATTTAGTACTCCCTCTAAAACCACACTGCTTGCTCACTTCCTCCCTCTGCAACTGGAAGTGCAATAGTCAAAGACAAGGTTGAGATAGGAGCAATTTACTGGAAACAGCAGTGAGAGATAAGAGGACAGTAACAGAAACAATATTAATTAAAAAAGGTATAACATGTAGCAGCTATTTACAGAGAAAGCCCCTGACAATAAACAAATACCACATGGCTTTGAATGTTATGGTTTTTCCCAACCAGAAGGAACACTCTTCTCCTTTGAAAGTGAGTAAAAGTTCTCTGGGTTTATCTTTGCTTGAAGAAGGACAAATCCAAACTGTCTTCCCTAACACATTTCTCAGATGGACCAGAGGGACTTTATACTCTTCAACAGTATATGGAAATTTTGACTGGGACAGGTCAACTCAGCTGATGTTAACCTTTAGGTTACCTGATGATAGCCTTTGCTAAATGTATATCCCATTGCTTTCAAGGTGGTTTTCAACAGTCCATTCAATTTTCCCAGAGGCTGATGCTTGATAGGGTGCCTTGTATCATATTTAATCCTGTACTTTCTAGCCAAGGTGTCTGTGAGGCTGTTTTTGAAATGAGTCCCATTGTTAGAATCAGTTCTCTCTGGAGCCATATCTCCAGAGAAGTTGCTTTTCAAGCACAGCACAGGTTCCAGGCAGTGGTGTGAAAAACAGGGTATATCTCCAGCCATCCAGTGGTTGTTTTCCTCACTGTCATAACATAACACTTTCCTTGGCAGTTCTGCAGAATGTCATGTGATCAATATGCCAGGACTCCACGTATTTATAATTCAAGCATCATCCCCCACAGCATAGAGGCTTTACCCACTTGGCTTACTTGATTGCAGCACATGTTCACAGTTATGGATAACCTGGGAGATGATGCCCATGGTTAAGCTCACCCCTTAATCACAAGCTCGCTGAATGTTGTATTTCTTCCTTTGAGGATCAGAGGAGGCCTCATGGGCTCACTTAGGGAGAAATAATTCTCTACTATGCTGCCAGGCCAGATCCACCTGGGACGTGTTGATCTTGGCAGCCCAGTCCACCTGTTAAGTGCTGGAATGTTCTTCAGTAGCCCAGTTCTAGGGTACATGTGCATACAATCTGGCAAAAAATAACAGTGAAGAGAAGTCATCAGTTTCATTTTCTGGTAGCTGGTTATACGGTTTGCTCAGTGATGAGAGTGTTCTATTTACTGCGCATTGCTTCAGTGGTATGATGTGTAGAGGGCACTCTCCCTTTGGACAATCGCCCCAGCACTAGTTGGAGTGCCAGGAGGAGCTGTACTTCAGTGCCAAGCACTTCTGAGGCAGCCTGAACCCCTTCGCAGGCTGCCAGGATCTCTTTTTGAGTCAGGGTGTTACTAACTTCAGATGCTCTGTAAGGCCAGCTCCAGAGCCCTAGGAATGGTCCTCAAGCTACTTTTTCCCCAGGGTGTCCAGGAAGGACCATTCTTCCTGCCTGCAGCACAAAACACATTGTTCACATATTGTCCAGTCCTGACTGGCCCAAGAGATACAGCATGAGCTCTTTAATTTGTTCAAAAGCTTCTTGTTCAAGACCTCACTTAAAAACATTTTTCTTTTGGGTCACTTAATGTGGTTTACGATCTGCCTGTGATCTGGAATATGCATCCTCCAAGTCTAAGGATTCCATTAAATCATCATGAATTTAAAAACTTTGGTAAGTTGGCATTGCTTATATGTCTTGTATAGCTAAGGTAATTTTATCTTTTAGAAATAGCTGTGATTTTTGTTTTGAAAATGTTGTCAGTATAAAGTATTGGAGTCCCATATTTTTCTGTATATTTTCAAATCAGGATAGCAGGCAGAGAAAGATTTTGGTGTGAAACTGTTAAGCTAACCCAGAAAATATAGTGGTATGAGAGGATTAAGCCAGTTAAATCTTTGGGTCACAGTGGGTCTTTTCTTCAGAACTGAGAATTCCAAAACCAGAAGAGTATTTATACTAATACATCATACTTTGTTTCAACAGATATTACAACAGTATTTTTTTTGGTCCACAGAAAATAGTATAAAAAAGAATTTTAAAGTATCTTACTCTTATCACAATTTTGTTGCAAACACTTATATTTTTCAAGGTTTTTTTTTCTCAATCTCTGCTCACTGACTGCAAGTTGCAACTCAGGTCACTGCCGAACTTACAGTGTCTTCAGGTCGCTAGGAAGCATCTCTCTTTAACATTACAGAATGTTCATACTGGGTCATACTCATGTTTTTTTAACTTGCCTAAAGCCAATAGGCTTAGAAAAAAATATACAAGAATAAGGGGAGAATGTGATGGTATTTACCTCATATGCAACCCAAGTTCCAGTCACACTGGGACTGAGACTTCCAGAAATAACTTCTCTATATTCAGCAACTCTCAAATGGTTTTTTGCTATGCATTTGAACTCTTGAACCCCATTGTAAACCTCCAGAATTTACAGCTTCCTTCAAGAAAATAATTATTCAGGTTAACAATAACTGTGAAGATCTGTGTCTTTTGTTTTGTTTCCCATAAAATACAAGCTCATTTTAGCATCATCTATGAGAGTAGAATACTGGAAAAAAAAAGTGAAAACTTGATTATGTCCTATTCTTCTTCACTTGCCCCTTTAAAATTTTATAGTCCAAGCATACTTTGTTGTTCCTTATAAAGACATTATACCAAACCTTTGCTTCTTCTTGCTCATCTTTTCCAGTTCCGTTACACAGTTTTTAAGGGCACAACATACTAGATGGAATGAGCCATAGATTTTCACTGTGACTTACATTTCTTTCTAGTTTCTTTCTTGAGTAATTCCTGGTATTATTTTTGCTTTTACTCCTGCTGATTACGCACTAAGTTAAGTTTATAATAGTTGTTTGAAAATATCAGGGTCTCACATGAGCAGTAATGGTTTGCTCAGCTAATGTTACATAGGAGATTCAGACTGGTTTTATCTGCATATCAGTTTCCAATTGCCTATGCTGAATTTAATCTATTTTGTTGACTTCTAAAATCCATGTTTGTCATAAGTTTGTTCCGACATGCAATTACAAATCAGTTTGTCACTCTTTTTCTTTTCTAGGTCACTTGTGACTGAAGTAGACAGTGCAGATAAGTCCAGGGCTGCTTACAGGCTCTAAGAGTCCTAGTTGAACCTTTCACATACCCAGGCTGACTTCATTAACCAGATATCCTTTCTTCATTTCATAGTTAGGCTCCATTAGCAAAATGGTCAAACTTACCAAAATTTTTCCATAGATTTACATGACATAATTTCTTCTTACAAACCATGTCAGGTCTTTCCCTAAATATTTGACCCCATGTACATTCTACCCTTCACCCAAAACAGATATCAGGGCATTGACAGCTTAACTGTAAGGTCTGTATTCCCTTCAATCTCTGCCATAACTCTTTCAAAAACTGCCAGCACTTCCTCCTTCCCTTCCTTGAGCATGAAAGAAATTTAGCACAAGACTGTGCTACAGTCATCACTCCCTTCTCCTCAGCCCCACTCCTCTGGGAGCCTGTAAATCTACTGAGCACTTTGTGTGTTCTCCAGAGAAAATTGTTAGCATTTGCCTTAGCCATGTACTACTCCAGATCAGTCATGCAGCAGTAGGTTGTCTGAGCAATATCCATCTTTCTCTGCCTGTTGGCACTGCCTTGCTCTCTGGAAGTTTTTCTTCCCCTCAGGCATACTCAGGTGATCACTGGGAATGAGGAATCTTCTCCCTGGCCAGGAACACCCACCTGCTCTAATGACACTGAGCTTGTCCTTGACAAATGTTTATATAAAATAAATCAGAAGCAAATGGTGTGCTGCTCAGTTACAGGTGGTGTTTGGTGTTAATCATTCAAGACAGCTCTTTGGGAAGGAATACAATAGAATATGTAAGTCATGTGAGAGTGTCTAACAGTCTGAACAAAGAGAAACAAGAACAATATCTAATTCCTTCTAAACTGAGGCATTTCTCTTTTAGATTTTTTAGGTTGCCTTTCAACTCTTCAAGTACAGCCTCCTACTGCCAGTGTGTTTTACCTTCAAGGCCTTTGGAAATAGTCTCTGGTATCTAAATGGTACTTGATGCTTCTGTGCACAAGTCTGAATCAAAATGACACAAGGACTAAGTGAAGATGTGTGTTTTTGAGGCCATCCAAAACAACTGTTACTAGTTAGGACAATAAAACAGATTAGTAAATTTAGATAGTATAAATATAAATTTATTTACTAAAATTCTATTTACTAAGTAATAGAAAATAGACTTAGCAAATTTCTAGATAATACCTGTTTCAGTCTTTAGTGAAGAGATTAAATGTTTGCTGTAGGACTGACTATAGTTCAGGATGCTACTTAATTTCTTCAGTCTGAAAATGAGCCTGAGAAAAAATGGATCTTTCATCCATAGGGAAAAGTGAAATCCATCAGAAGAGTTTAACTATGCAAATATAGAATATTGAATAGCTTAGGCAGCTGCTTGTGGGAATGAGCCATGAGATATCCTGTGAGATACATGGTGAAGGAATGTCCAAGAGATGTGCCATGAGCTATGTGTTGAAGGGATTACTGGGTTCTGTTCCAGCCTTGTGCAAGACCTACAGCTTTGTAACTTGTATTACTCTTGGTATCCAACATTTATATGTGCAGTGGCTGTCCCCCCAACACTTATGACATCATTAACAGTATGTTTGATTATAGTCTTGCCCTCACTGCCCCCAAAAGTATGAATTAGTATTTGAAATCATTCATGGCAGAGGATAAGACTACAACCACATTGCAGACAAGTCAATGGTCTTGCTCCTCTTTCCTCCCTAAAGCAGGGACAATTCTGTGATAAGATTTGCATCTCTGGCTACATCAGAGAAAACACAGGATCACTTGTGCATAATGCTATCTAACAAGATAAGGCAATCTAACAAAACTCTATAATCTAGTACTTCATTAAGCTTCACTATTTGTGAATCTGTAATTGTGAAAGTTCTTGAAATCTTCTAGTCATAATCAGAGATTAAGCCCAGCTGCACACAGCCCCAGCCTCTGAGGACCAGCTGGAACATCAAGGGTTGTTATTCTGACTAATTCCTATACCTTTAAAAAAGTATTGTTTCAATGAAAATATGATGAGGATTCAATGTCTTCCTGATGCAAAAGATGCAAGGAGTACACTGGAAGGCAGAATCAAAAGCAAAGATATTAATATTAATATTTTAATTAATATTAATATAAATCATTTTGTTCTGTTGTCAATGCTAGGCCTTAGCTAAAATATTGTATTTTGCCATGAGTGCCACACTTCCAGAAAGATTGTGGGCGAGCTGAATAGAGTCCAGGGGAAACAAGATGCAGGATATTAGGTCTAAAGGATGATTGAGTGAATTTTGGTTGTTTAGCCCTTATAGGGAAGGGTTAATACAGGGAAGGGTTAAATAGGAAGACTTCTAGCAAAAGAGTGGCAAGAATATTCAAACTCGTAAGAGGTCATTGCAAAAAGAAAGGGGATTTTTTTTCCTATTTCTTCCTGTCAGTGCTGTATAAGACAAACATAATTAGTTTAAATCACAAAAAGATATATTCATATCAACCATTATGAAATATTTTTAGAAACAAGGATGGTGAAGGACTATAACTGATTGTCTAGGGAAGTTTAGAGAGAAATTCAGGAAGACCTTTTCAGAGGGATAGAATGGATAATGTTTTAAAATCCCTTCAAGCTTTTAAGTTCCTCATTTATTTTTCTAAGGATAATGTGTTCTGCTAGGGATGAACATAAGATACTGTTGATCCAGTCACGTAAAACTTTACACAATGTGGTTTTTGCCTATATTTTGAATTTCTAGGTCAAGATTCTACCTCCAGTTCTCTCAAAGAAAAAGAGTGAATAAATAATCCTTCTTTCCAGTGCCAGCCAAAATATTTTTTTTTAATTGCTAGCCCTAAAATCCTTCCCATATCCACCTTACTGTAATAAAATTATACTTCTTCATTGCAGAATTTTGCCTTTAAAAGTTTTTCATCCTGATAACTTTAATTTTAACATTCCCTGTGAAGACTGAGAAAGTGAATACCTTCCATACACAGGTTTTATTGGTTTGTCAGCACACAAACAGTATGATGTCTAATTTAGACCTCAGCAGGAATTGAAAGGTGTTCTACAACAGCTGTACTTGCTGCTTTCCAAGTTCATGTGTTTCTTTTCCATGTCATCAGCATGAAAGAAACCTCTGACTGAAAATTCTTCAGCTTTCTATCAACATACTAAATTATTATGTCTAAACACTGCAAACATCAGAATAAATTCTCTGGAAAGAACCTTGTTTGTGTTGAATTGATGGATCTACTTCTGTATAATTTCTGCACTATTTTATATATAGAATTTAAAACTAAGTTATTTTCTAAATAGTGCAGGAAGAACTTTAAGTAGGACACAATGAACTAGACAAACTCCTAGAAGAAGAGAGGAAGAGCATTCAGAGAAATTATGGGAAGCTGAGGAAAGAAATATTCCACAAAAAAACCAAAGTCTATGAGTTGCCTCTCAAAAATAAAGATGAATCAAGAGCAACCAACCATTATATTTTTCTATATAGGCATCATTCTAATGCCTATATTCACTTTGATTCTTATATTTTCAGTGTATGTGAAAAAAAAAAAACAACAAAACAACAACACCTCAACAGTGCCTGGTCATACTTTGTAAATCTATAGCAAGAGACTTGTAGTATGAGATTACTGGCCATGAGGAGGCCTTTTGTTCAAGCGCAGCAGCAGGTGTTGCTGAATTGGCAATACAGTGCCAGACATTTCCTTTCATAGTCCAAGGCACAGATCCTTTCGGCATGAAGGAATGTTTGTCGTGCCCTCCAGAAATCTACACTCCAAAACGAGTCTAAAAGTTATGGGCAGCCCTGACAGCAGTGGAATGATGCAGAGATTTGTATTATCTTCCTCTGTGAGTCCCGAGGAACTATTGTCATGGCCCTGTGGAAAGTGCAAATCACACCTCTGTTGTATTCTAGATCTCATCTATAAAGTTCTTGTTCACTTTGTCTTGACATGTGCAGGACAACAGTTTTTAGCAAAACTTCCAATTCCAGCATCCTCAAGTGCAAAATAGAAGCTTCTATATATCACGTGCTTTTTGGTCCAACAACATAGAAATTGGTAAGATTTTCCTCATCTGCTCTCAGAACCATGAACCAAGACAATTCATATATCTTCCATGTTTATTTTGGGATTGTTAGTGTTTGTGCACCTACGCCTCATTTGGATTCTAAGCTAAGCTTTGCAAGAGTTCATTTAGAGGTCTACAGCATCAGTTATTATCTGATCACACAAAATATTGATACAATCACCATCTTTTATTACTACTTTTTTAAAAAGGTTCAATATAGCTACCTCAACAAGGGATCCTGCTAGAATGCATTTTCCCTTGTTTTCTTGTACTATAATTAGGGTTTCCTTCAGTTAACTTTTGACTTATGATTACACAGTGTATTTAATTTCATAATTTATAAATAGAAGTAGTTGCTATTCATTACAAAACAATTAAATATTAATAAGTTTCAAGTCTTTTATAAAAAGCATTTAAAAGATAAGTCATACAAAGAGCAGAAATGTCAGTTAAACCCTGTGTTTATCACAGGGTATCTAAGAATGAAGCTGACTACAATATCTGTCAAATTCTTTAGAAATTAATTCAAATATTAGCAGTTCTTGAAAGGCTGACATTCTAAGGTCTTTGTTATAGTGAGCTAGAGGTGTAAGGTTCTTCAAATCTGTTCAGTTTCCCCTTGACAGCAAGTGGCCTCATTTCCTGGAGCTGAATGCCACTGCAAATTTTGTATGTGATCACACTCTTTCATTACTTGATGATCGAGTTCTTCCAGCATGAGGCCTCTGAGATAAATGAAGTGGTTTATACTTTCCTAAGCACACATATTTCAAGTGATTCAACATAATGCTACCTTGCAGAGCTTCATATGCTGCAGCTGGAAAATTATTTCCACAGGTCTGTGCAATCTAAGGTGTTCTCAAAGGCTGTGAGGGAAGCCTAGGAATCACTATAAACCAGGCAAGGTGCAGCAGCTTTGCAGCACCGTGTTCCTGCCACCATCTGCTTCTGTTTTTTGCAGCATAGCACGACTCTGGCAGAAGTCAGTCTGTGTCACACACTAACACTAGCAGCTGTCCCAGGCTTTGTCTTGAGGCACAGAGAGAAAATCTTCTGTGGCCAGGATGAATGAACACAAAGGACTTCATGCTGACTGATTCAATTATTATAACACCAATCCCTCTGTGAAAATCCCAGCAGGGTATGTTTGTAGTGCTATGAAACACAGTTAACACATTCACCTTGTCTTTTCCAATCCTGCAATTTTCCTTCCTCACAGCCTTGGTGACCGGAATGATAAGTATTGTCTATGGGTTGGGAGAAAGGAAACTTTTACACCATAGTGCCACCAAAGTGACAGTGGCATTTCATCTGGTCTTAGAGGAAAACTCACATCCTCAGATAAGAGTTCTCCTTGTTAATATCAATCAGCATCACATCAAAGCAATCAACCCTTTAGAAAAGTCTGCCTGCCATCAGCAATTCTCCTTCTGTTATGCATAGCAGGAGTGCCACTTTACAAGGTTCTGAGTGCTTCACCTTGGTGCTGCTCCTGCACTGACACACATTGTCATCTCTGCTCTCAGGGATGAAGGGGAAATATTTGTTTGCCAGGTTCTGAATCTCAATGCTGAAAAGGTTTTTCTTATGGGTTCAGTTCTGATTCACTCTATAAATCACAGATTGAGCACCTGAGGTTTAAACACTTTTGAAAACTCAGTTTTATAATGTTAGTGGTTTTAAGTTCTGGCAGAGTGTGCACTTTTCCCGTTTTGTTTATTAACATCAAAGCTAATTTTGAAATTCCCTACTAGAAATTCAAGATATTCATTGAGTTTTACAAATGCCACTGGTGATTCTCTTACTTCTGAGCAGGCTGAATTTTCTTTGTGAGGTATCATATTTGAAGGATCGTTTAGCTTCAGTATTATTTACGAGTACTTATAGGTAAGGACAAATTTCCACTGTAAGGACAAATTTCTACTGTACTGCTTCCTTATTTCTTCGCATTATTCAGTAAAAAAAGCAGAAAAAAATACTTTAACTGTCTCAGTTAAAAACGGGATAAAATGTTCTGTGGAGGCTGGTATACTCTGTTTTCTCCACTAAATATTCAGGCACATATACAGCTCTGGACTTTTCCCTTTGTGGGGAATATCTATGGATGTACTGTTCTTCTGTTCTTCCAAGTTGCCCCAGCAAACATGGGTCATTTCAGTAAATCCACTTTAGCAACGTGAAGAAGCCACAAAATCTGAAATTTTATTTCTGTAGAGTTAAAATGCACACTCCTTTTACCTTTCAAATATTTCTCAAAGGCCTACTTTCCCTTCTGTTTGCTTGCTTCTAACATGGCTGTAACAATGACCTTGCTCCTGTTTCAGACTGAAATGAAAATGAACTGACTCAAAATCAGCTATGCAGGCCTTTGGGTGCAGCACTTGCTGGGAAAACAGATCATTAAGTCTCCTGAAGGGACTGTTGAACTTTAACCCCCGTCCTTTAATCCCCACTATAGCCTGACTTCAACAATCTGGATACTTAAGGTTCAGAACTGTCACAGTTTTGACTAAAAAATTATCTTCCAGGTCCAAGTAAGTTTTCAAGCAAATGTTTTTCATAAACCCTGTGAAGAGAGCTGAGGACCTAGGCAAGCTCTTCAGCTATGGAGGAAAATGGGCTCAGGAAAAGCTCTACAGCATTGAGAGCTTCAATGCATTCACAGCAGATCACACAGAAACAACTGTGTTACAGTTCAAAACTGCTTCCCTCCCTCCCTCCCTTCTTAGCTAAATTGTCCTGGACATACTGGAGACTGCTATAGAGTAATCTGCTGTTTGTAGTAATTATATTAATTTAGCAATCAACAGGAATTACACATTTGCTGCAGTTCAGGTCCATAGGAGAGCTCTTGATGAAGGCAGTGTGTTGGCAGACCCAGAGCCCCAAATGAGTGGCGTGAGACAACACTCTTGGAAATGGAGCGTATTAACAACTTGCTGTGGTAAAACAAAGCTAAATCAAGAAACTATCAAACAATAGCAATATCAAGAGCTCAGACACAAGTTCAGCATTTCTGCCCACATGACTGTCTGTTCCATAGAAAGGCACAGTGTCATCTGGTACTGCCAGGTTGGAGATTATCTACTGTGAAACACCATATCTTTTATGTGCTCTCTGGCATTTCTCGTTCAGTCGCTCTAAGTAATAGTGACTCAAATCCATTTGCTTTTACTATCCTTGCTCCTCCAGCTTTAGTGCCATTCAGTACTCTATCTCCGTTAACTCCTAGCCTCTACCACGGACACAAACATGAATTTGTTCTACCACAGTTCATCATGCTCATACCTTTTCCCAATAAACTTCCTACAGGCTTCAAAATCTCTGTTGAAATACTGCATTTTGGGAAATAGATAATTCAGTATTTTATCTGGTGAACCTGTGGTCACTTATACAAATATTTAACAAGCTTGTTATCAACTTCCAACTTCATTTTAAAGGAACTTCAGTTCTACTTTCAGTGTTTTAAGTCTTTAAGTGTTCTTTTCTCTGCAGCAAAACCCTTTTTCTGAAGCTGCCACTAAGGAAAATGAAGGTTTTGCTTACATCAGAATGCAGTCCCAAAAATTATCCCTTTATATAGTAAAAATTGTCTTATATGATACAGCTTTTTGAAACCCCCTTCATGGATTACAGCATTTGTAGAGCTGTTCACAAAAAAGCCCACCATTATTTTGAGGAATATTTTCAAGGTTTAATGAAATATCTAACACTTATTTATTTTGGTCTTGATTTTAATTTTGTTTTTAGAAAAATCAGTCAGTTTCATTATTTTAATGAAAAAAAAAGGAACATGTTTCTGGGGGAAGAGACTTGCTTTTACTTGGTGCACATCATCCAGTCTTTTTATTGTTGATAGATATAGTTTTTGTTCCCAGCTGTAGACAAACATCACCTGCACTTTCAAGCTAGCTACTTGCATGTATAACCACAAAATTATCCATTTTCTATCTTTTAAAGTAGATTAAATGTCTATAAGGTTCGTATAATTATTTAAATACATATTATGCATAATGTATAAGATACACAATATAAATATTAAAAAAGTAACAAATCTACAAGGTATTTCTACTTCAACATTCATTTAAATATGTAATATATTAAATTTATGTGATCTATGTGTATATATATATATATATATATATATATATATATATATATATATATATATAAAATGTTCCATTATGGTTTCAGAATTGATCTAAGGCTGTCTAAAATTATGCTTTAAAACATTTTATCTATATAAAGCCTGTCCACACTGTCATTTTGGTACTGGTAAGTATCTCATTGTTTTTTTCAGCACTTGGAATGTCTTCAGTCTGACAGGCTCAATATAAAACCAAATTCTATTAAATTTAATTTTTAATATATCTGTATAAATCCCTGTGAGGTCCTATTATAATTCTTTCCTCCAGCATAAATTCTTCCTCCTTCTTAATAAGTTTTGCAACTGTGTTAGAAAGTCACAGATTCTAGACACTGTCTCATGGTACAAATTTAAAGACTGATTGTTCCTCTCTTCCAGCTGCAACACTGACATTATAAATGTTGACATTTCAGTGACAGATGAATCTGCACAGATCATGACACAAATACAGGGCATTTCCAGTAATCCCAATGAAAGAGATTTTTTTTGTATCTGGAAGCATAGTTGTGGATTAGTAGCTCAAGAAGCAGTGTAAAAGGGGAATTTCACATAGAGGAGGACTGCTGAAAAAGGTAATTCACCTTTTCCAGGGTTTTACCAATTTCCATGTCTCCAACATGATTACTAATTATCAAATAAATGTGTTTTTTAAGTGCAAGTTTTATTCAGTGGTGTTTTTATATTAGATAAGTAGCATTTTATCTGCAATGAAGCCTTTACTACATTGCAGTGAGAACTCAAATTAAATATGTGTTGGCACCTTCATTCTGGGAATGCTGTTAATCTAACTACATAAATACAAACATTCACTTGAAAAGCTTAGTGCTTTAAGGTCTTTAAAATGAAAAGTGTCAATCATTATGACATACCATTAGAAGTATTTTGCTTTTATTTATGGCATACTTTGAAACAAATCATCTGCAGATGTAAATATGTCAGTGCAGTCAATGGAGCTATATGGATTTACAGTCCCTGATGATCTGTCCCTGTGATTTGAAATCACTTCCAGGGAAGAATAAGTACAGTGTCTGGGTTAGAAAGTTAGTGGAGGGTTTCTGTAATAGTGACAACTGGCTGATAATTGTCAAATTCACACAGAATCTGCTAAAGGGTAAGAACAGCAGTTCGTAATACATGACTGTTGAAAACAATGGAAAAATCCACTTGACTGTATACAGGATGCAAGAGAGAAGAATATCATTCTGCATTAAAAAAAAAAATTATTCTAGTTTGGATAATGTTGCAAAGGAACTGTTAAAAGACTAGAGCAGAGATCTGTATCTTTTCTCATACACTGGAACTGCTGAGTATGTCAGGAGAGTTCACAGCAGTTTTGTGAGAAATCAGATTATTCTGCTAAGAAATAGACTGCTGAATTATTTTCCAAATCTCTTTCCAATATTGAGTCTTTTAAGGAACAGCTCAAACTTGTTTTAGTCTCTTTCATCACTTTAAAGAAAAAAAATCTCCTTTTAGATTTACATCACAAACAAAGGAATAATTTCTTGATTTTATTTGAAACATACAAATTCATAAGGTATATTGCCTGGAGTAGAAAACTATCACAAGGTAATTTTCATGAATTTCAAAAAGTTCTAATCCATCTCTGAGCTTGATAATATTTCTGTTTTATGTGTAAGTTTTAAATAGCTTTTAAGACAATATTCAATAATTTAGTCTCTCCCACTTCATAAAAGATTAAGCAATGGAGTTGTTGTACTGTCTTGCTAGAACTACAGCAGCATTATAAGTGTCAAAGGAAATGTTTTCATAGATACAAAATAGTATCTATAAATCACATCAGACACACATAGTAAGTTGGAGAAAAATAGCTGCGTCCATATAATTGTATTCTTTATTCCGGTTAGCTAGTTACCTCACTTATTAGAGCAGAGAGTTTATCCTTCAATTTTAAGGAGTAAAATTTCCAGAGGAGTTGCTTCATTAAACAGATTAAGCATTCAAAGCAAAATTGGGAAAGTTGATGTAATTTTTCAGAATCTAGACAGAGTATTTGAGATGGAGTTGCTGATAATTAGCACTATGGATAGTAGTACATAATCAATATTTATGTCTTATGCTAATAGTGAAAAAGACAATGTGATTAGATAAGAAATAAGGACACAGGAGGAAGAAGGTATAGATGGAATATGAAATTGTTATAGGAAATCAAACATTTAAGAAGGCATTTTTTTTCTGTGAGGATGATCATGATCGTAACTCAGTTAATCTGTCATTATTTTAACTTTTTATTACTATTATCAACAGGATAAATGCACCAAAAATTTATATCATAACATCAATTTCATGCCATGAATCTCATTCATCCATCTTAAAATAGTATTTTATCTCTGACTGCATAACACAATACAGTTTCTCCCAATGAGCAGGGCAGTAAGAAGCAGGGACATATGGAAGAAGCAGAGATCCTTGCTTACAAGAGACTGCAAAGAGTAACAATATGCACAAAAGGAGCTGCAGAGGGATACAGCTGAAGTGAAGAAATATTTTTATTTGTTTCACTTTAAGACAATTTATTTGTGTTGCTATTCGATCTGCGGTCCTTTTACTGTGGCACCAGTGCACAGTTCTGTCTCCACAGCTTTAGCACAAGGTGAGTCTCAGATAAGCACATGAAAGTCATCAGTGTTTAGGTTAATGAGGTACTTTACAGACACTCTGGAGGCAGAACATGGTGGTTACATTTGCACCAAATGGCAAGAAAACCATTAGACACATTTTTTATCCCAGTACACAAAGCGCAGTGCAGTAGACTAGAAATCAATAGAAATCACAAACCAGCACTGGTGGTGCAATCAGTGCCCAGGGTGTTGTCCATCAGCAGCTTCATGTCAATATGTGTGAATTACCCAGGTTCTGCACTTACATGGCCTCTTGCAAAGGTGATTCCTGGAAGATATTTCTGGGGAAAGAAATGTTAGAAATCTAATTTGATTTCAGATCCCAAAGGTAGCCACAGTTCACTGTAGATGGCTTTTTCCTTTGGAGATGTAACCTGTAACAAATTGCTATTGCTTTTAGTATTTGGTGTCTAGATTCATGAGTTGTTTCACATTTGTCCATTGTACAACATAAAAGAATCATTAAAAACAGTGCTACAAATATTACATAAAATGTAGTATTTGTAAATATAAAATGAAATAAAATGTTCACAGCTAAACTATTTTTTTCTTTGAACAGAAAATTCTGTTTTTAAAATAGGCAATCCTAAATTGCTCTTCTACCTCTCCAAAAACTAGAAATTATTTGGCATGAAGGTAGAAGGTGGAGCTCATTTGTGGGGTTTTTTTTGTTTGTTTGTTTTTTTTGTTTGTTTTGTTTTGGCATCATGCAAACAAAGCCCAGGCTAGTGTATGCTCTCCTAAACCTTCTCTTTACAAACACGCCAGACTGCTTGAATTACATATAAAATAACCAGTCAATGTAAAAAGATATTTCAAGCCTTAAAATTTGTATCTCACTGGAAAAAAGACACTGAGGTGCTGAGCATGTCCAGAGAAGGGCAGCATGGCTGGGGAAGGGTCAGGAGCACAGGCTGAATGAGGAGCAGCTGAAGGAGCTGTGGGCACTCAGCCTGGAGAAAAGGAGGCTCAGGAGTGACCTTATTGACCTCCAAAACTCCCTGAGAAGATGTTGGAGTGAGGCGGGGACCTGTGTATTCTTCCAAGTAACAAATGACAGGAAAAAAGCAAAAGGCCTTGAGTTGTACCAGGGGAAGTTTACCGTGGGCATTAGGCAAAATTTTTTTGCAGAAATTTTTGGTCAAGGCCACAAACAGGCTTGTTTGTATGGAAATGGCAGAGTTGCTTTGCCTTGAGGTACTTAAGAGGTGTATGGATGTGGTGCTCAGGGACGTGGTCCAGTGGAAGAATTTGCAGTGTCAGATTTATGGCTGGATTCAACAGCCTTAAGGTCCTTTTGAACATAAATGATTTTATGATTCTATAATCTGATGATTTTAGCTTAATATCTAAATATAGGAAAATATTGAACTACTGAGACAGTTTGGGATAAATTAACAGCAAATGAAAGCTTCATACAGCTTATATATTTTGACTTCAAGGAAGTTATAAGATTTATATATCTGTCTTACGTGCATCAGAGAGGGATTGTGTTCCTGACTGAGGATCAAATGGCTTATTTCACTGAACATCAGTTTATTTTTCCTCATCATAAATATTGACTTTGTTTTTCCCTTGTTCCACATTAATGTATTCCATCTATAAATAATGATATGCATCTCAACAGAAGTCAACATCTACTTATTACAATAGTTTTCCTTGTACCATAATAATCAGAAAGACTTTTAATTCAGGATGAAAATGACATGATTATGGCTCTTCATAGGGCAATAAAAGGTTCTTTTTATTTCCTATTCTACTTTACAATGACTACTGGTGGGAGCTTTTCTGATATGAGGAATGTAATAAAAAGGAAAGAATGCTTTTCACAATCCTTTGTTCAAAACTTATCAAAGATGCTTTGGGCTACCATATAAGTATTCACTGTATAAAGATTAAGTCAGTAGAAAAGAAGAGGAAAAGATTGGTCTCTGTTCTTTTCAACATATAATAGGAGAGAATTTATTCATTTATAGAACTCAGTATCTAGTTTTCATCACTTCATTCATGTTATATATATGGAGGTAGGAATAAAGTCAATCTAAATAAACAAAATTTGGTTGTATAATTCAGTGATTGTGTGTAAAGTGCATGAGGAGGAAGCAACTGCCTGAGGAAAGCTTGGATTGATATTTCAGGTTCCTGTTAAGTAACAATAGATGCAGTCTGGTTAAACTATTTTTAGACTGTAGTCTGAGCTTTGAGCTATACATGCTACCAACCACTGGAAAAGAAACTGCAATGAAAACTGTCACCTTGCAGAAGAGAGGCAGAATGACATAAAAAAGACAGAGACAGTAGCTGGCACAATTAAATAATTTTATTTGCAGCAACATAGAATCTAAGAGAATGGATGTCCTGCAAAATACACATAGTAATGCTACTGATGTGGAAAACCAAATACTGTAGAACGTACTATGACAGAAGGGTCTAATGAAACAG